>NC_060130.1:235219977-237719977 GCF_021461395.2 Schistocerca americana
TAGCAAACGCCTTATTCCATTTAAGGGAACTACGGAAATCCTGTATCTAGATAGCCGGACAGGAATTTGAAACCTGCTTCTCCTAAATGCGAGTCCATCGTCTTATTACTGCAACTCCATGCTCAGTGTAGTTTTTATAGGTGTCGAGTAGGCCGGGGGTCATATGTTCGTGCTGTGGCAGAATACCAAGACTAGGAATTACGCGGGAAACAATCGATTCGTTGGAGTCTCATTTCAGCGTGATTATGAAATATTTAATTATTCCATGTAGATGTGGAGAGAAGGGATTTTTGACAAGCTGGTTAGAGATGCACGTAGAAGAGGTTAGAGCAGATTTGGAATGCGTAGTATAGTACTTGACGTTTGATGATTCGAAGGGAGTGATGGAATTTTATTGGAGAGGGAATCCAGTCGATACTGGTATAATACCGGATACCGGTTAGGTCATATCAAGAGGATGGTCGACGGATGCTTCTGCAGAGGATGGTGAAGGGATGCAATCTCTATCATTTTAGTCGCTTTTAAGCTTTCTGTTTGGTGATTAGTAGATGAGATTTCCCTGTGAATTTTTAGTCGAGGATTAATCTGGGGTTTTTACTGTGTAATTTACTTGAATAGGAAAGTTATAAGCGAAGAGGTAAACATAATGGGTAGAGACGCTGTAGGCGCTTCGTATTGAAAATACTGCATGGGTGTAGACAAAGTTATCCTAATGAGCGACATGTTGCATCAAGAAGTTAGCTGATTAATATGGAGCTGCAAGGACCTTTAAGATTTCTGGAGGGCGGGGGGGGGGGGGGGGTTATACAGGGTGTTACAAAAAGGTACGGCCAAACTTTCAGGAAACATTCCTCACACACAAAGAAAGAAAATATGTTATGTGTCCGGAAACGCTTACTTTCCATGTTAGAGCTCATTTTATTACTTCTCTTCAAATCACATTAATCATGGAATGGAAACACACAGCAACAGAACGTAACAGCGTGACTACAAACACTTTGTTACAGTAAATGTTCAAAATGTCCTCCGTTAGCGAGGATACATGCATCCACCCTCCGTCGCACGGAACCCCTGATGCACTGATGCAACCCTGGAGAATGGCGTATTGTATCACAGCCGTCCAAGATACGAGCAGACCGAGCGAGGTGGCGCAGTGGTTAGCACACTGGACTCGCATTCGGCAGGACGACGGTTCAATCCCGTCTCCGGCCTTCCTGATTTAGGTTTTCCGTGATTTCCCTAAATCGTTTCAGGCAAATGCCGGGATGGTTCCTTTGAAAGGGCACGGCCGATTTCCTTCCCAATCCTTCTCTAACCCGAGCTTGCGCTCCGTCTCTAATTACCTCGTTGTCGACGGGACGTTAAACACTAACCACCAACCAACCAACCAACCAACAATACGAGCACGAAGAGTCTCTACGTTTGGTACCGGGGTTGCGTAGACAAGAGCTTTCAAATGCCCCCATAAACGAAAGTCAAGAGGGTTGAGGTCAGGAGAGCGTGGAGGCCATGGAATTGGTCCGCCTCTGTTGTTGAGAAACGTACGAACACTTCGACTGAAATGTGCAGGAGCTCCATCGTGCATGAACCACATGTTGTGTCGTACTTGTAAAGGCATATGTTCTAGCAGCACAGGTAGAGGATCCCGTATGAAATCATGATAACGTGCTCCATTGAGCGTAGGTGGAAGAACATGGGGCCCAATCAAGACATCACCAACAAAGCCTACCCAAACGTTCACAGAAAATCTGTGTTGACGTGATTGTACAATTGCGTGCGGATTCTCGTCAGCCCACACATGTTGATTGTGAAAATTTACAATTTGATCGCGTTGGAATGAAGCCTCATCCGAAAAGAGAACATTTGCACTGAAATGAGGATTGACATATTGTTGGCTGAACCATTCGCAGAAGTGTACCCGTGGAGGCCAATCAGCTGCTGATAGTGCCTGCACACGCTGTACATGGTACGGAAACAACTGGTTCTCCCGTAGCACTCTGGAATGTTCCGTGCTCCCTAAGACGCCGATCAATTGCTTCGAACGTCTTCCTGTCGGGACACCTTCGTTCTGGAAATCTGTCTCGATACAAACGTATCGCGCCACGGCTATTGCCCCGTGCTAATCCATATATCAAATGGGCATCTGCCAACTCCGCATTTGTAAACATTGCACTGACTGCAAAACCACGTTCGTGATGAACACTAACCTATTGACGCTACGTACTGATGTGCTTGATGCTAGTACTGTAGAGCAACGAGTCGCATGTCAACACAAGCACCGAAGTCAGCATTACCTTCCTTCAATTGGGCCAACTGGCGGTGAATCGAGGAAGTACAGTACATACTGTTGAAACTAAAATGAGCTCTAACATGGAAATTAAGCGTTTCCGGACACATGTCCACATAACATCTTTTCTTTATTTGTGTGTGAGGAATATTTCCTGAAAGTTTGGCAGTACCTTTTTGCAACACCCTGTATAAGATACGTCAGTTGGGTATTAGAGTATATGAACAAAAAAAATGGTGGTTGTTTTAGCATACCAGCTATGTTTGTTGTTGTTGTTGTCTTCAGTCCTGAGACTGGTTTGATGCAGCTCTCCATGCTACTCTATCCTGTGCAAGCTTCTTCATCTCCCAGTACTTACTGCAACCTACATCCTTCTTAATCTGCTTAGTGTATTCATCTCTTGGTGTCCCTCTACGATTTTTACCCTCCACGCTGCCCTCCAATGCTAAATTTGTGATCCCTTGATGCCTCAGAACATGTCCTACCAACCGGTACCTTCTTGTTGTCAAGTTGTGTCACAAACTCCTCTTCTCCCCAATTCTATTCAATACCTCCTCATTAGTTATGTGATCTACCCATCTAATCTTCAGCATTCTTCTGTAGCACCACATTTCGAAAGCTTCTATTTTCTTCTTGTCTAAACTATTTATCGTCCACGTTTCACTTCCATACATGGCTACACTCCATACAAATACTTTCAGAAACGACTTCCAGACATTTAAATCTATACTCGATGTTAACAAATTTCTCTTCTTCAGAAATGATTTCCTTGCCATTGTCAGTCTACATTTTATATCCTCTCTACTTCGACCATCATCAGTTATTTTGCTCCCCAAATAGCAAAACTCCTTTACTACTTTAAGTGTCTCATTTCCTAATCTAATTCCCTCAGCATCACCCGACTTAATTCGACTACATTCCATTATCCTCGTTTTGCTTTTGTTGATGTTCGTCTTATATCCTCCTTTCAAGACACTGTCCATTCCGTTCAACTGCTCTTCCAAGTCCTTTGCTGTCTCTGACAGAATTAAAATGTCATCGGCAAACCTCAACGTTTTAATTTCTTCTCCATGGACTTTAATATCCACTCCGAATTTTTCTTTTGTTTCCTGTACTGCTTGCTCAATATACAGTTGAATAGCATCGGGGAGAGGCTACAACCCTGTCTCACTCCCTTCCCAACCACTGCTTCCCTTTCATGTCCCTCGACTCTTATAAGTGCCATTTGGTTTCTGTACAAATTGCAAATAGCCTTTCGCTCCCTGTATTTTACCTCTGCCACTTTTAGAATTTGAAAGAGAGTATTCCAGTCAACATTGTCAAAAGCTTTCCCTAAATCCACAAATGCTAGAAATGTAGGTTTGCCTTTCCTTAATCTATTTTCTAAGATAAGTCGTATGGTCAGTATTGCCTCACGTGTTCCAACATTTCTGCAGAATCCAAACTGATCTTCGCCGAGATCGGCTTCTACCAGTTTTTCCATTCGTCTGTAAAGAATTCGCGTTAGTAGTTTGCAGCTGTGACTTATTAAACTGATAGTTCGGTAATTTTCACATCTGTCAACACCTGCTTTCTTTGGGATTGGAATTATTATATTCTTCTTGAAGTCCGAGGGTATTTCGCCTGTCTCATACATCTTGCTCACCAGATGGTAGACTTTTGTCAGGACTGGCTCTCCCAAGGCCGTCAGTAGTTCCAATGGAATGTTAACTACTCCCGGGGCCTTGTTTCGACTAAGGTCTTTCAGTGCTCTGTCAAACTCTTCACGCAGTATCGTATCTCCCATTTTATCTTCATCTACATCCTCTTTCATTTCCATAATATTGTCCTCAAGTACATCGCCCTTGTATAGACCCTCTATATACTCCTTCCACCTTTCTGCTTTCCCTTCTTTGCTTAGAACTGGGTTTCCATCTGAGCTCTTGATATTCATACAAGTGGCTGTGTTTTCTCCAAAGGTCTCTTTAATTTTCCTGTAGGCAGTACCTATCTTACCCGTAGTGAGATAAGCCTCTACATCCTTACATTTGTTCTCTAACCACCCCTGCTTAGCCATTTTGCACTTCCTGTCGATCTCATTTTTGAGACGTTTGTATTCCCTTTTGCCTGCTTCATTTACTGCGTTTTTATATTTTCTCCTTTCATCAATTAAATTCAGTATCTCCTCTGTTACCCAAGGATTTCTACTAGCTCTCGTCTTTTTACCTACTTGATCCTCTGCTGCCTTCACTACTTCATCCCTCAAAGCCACCCATTCTTCTTCTACTGTACTTCTTTCCCCCATTCCTGTCAATTGTTCCCTTATGCTCTCTCTGAAACTCTGTACAACCTCTGGTTTAGTCAGTTTATCCAGGTCCCATCTCCTTAAATTCCCACCTTTTTGCAGTTTCTTCAGTTTTAATCTACAGTTCATAACCAATAGATTGTGATCAGAGTCCACATCTGGCCCTGGAAATGTCTTACAAATTAAAACCTGGTTCCTAAATCTCTGTCTTACCATTATATAATCTATCTGATACCTTCTAGTATTTCCAGGATACTTCCATGTATACAACCTTCTTTTATGATTCTTGAACCAAATGTTAGCTATGATTGAGTTATGCTCTGTGCAAAATTCTACCAGACGGCTTCCTCTTTCATTTCTCTCCCCCAATCCATATTCACCCACTATGTTTCCTTCTCTCCCTTTTCCTACTCTCGAATTCCAGTCACCCATGACTATTAAATTTTCGTCTCCCTTCACTATCTAAATAATTTCTTTTATCTCATCATACATTTCATCAATTTCTTCATCATCTGCAGAGCTAGTTGGCATACAAACTTGTACTACTGTAGTAGGCATGGGCTTCGTGTCTATCTTGACCACAATAAAGCGTTCACTATGCTGTTGGTAGTAGCTTACCCGCACTCCTATTTTTTTATTCATTATTAAACCTACTCCTGCATTACCCCTATTTGATTTTGTATTTATAACCCTGTATTTACCTGACCAAAAGTCTTGTTCCTCCTGCCACCGAACTTCACTAATTCCCACTATATCTAACTTCAACTTATCCATTTCCCTTTTTAAATTTTCTAACCTACCTGCCCGATTAAGGGATCTGACATTCCACACTCCGATCCGTAGAACGCCAGCTTTCTTTCTCCTGATAACGGCGTCCTCTTGAGTAGTCCCCGCCCGGAGATCCAAATGGGGGACTATTTTACCTCCGGAATATTTTACCCAAGAGGACGCCATCATCATTTAACCATACAGTAAAGCTGCATGCCCTCGGGAAAAATTACGGCTGTAGTTTCCCCTTGCTTTCAGCCGTTCGCAGTACCAGCACAGCAAGGCCGTTATGGCTAGTGTTGCAAGGCCAGATCAGTCAATCATCCAGACTGTTGCCCCTGCAACTACTGAAAAAGCTGCTGCCCCTCTTCAGGAACCACACGTTTGTCTGGCCTCTCAACAGATACCCCTCCGTTGTGGTTGCACCTACGGTACGGCCACCTGTATTGCTGAGGCACGCAAGCCTCCCCACCAACGGCAAGGTCCATGGTTCATGGGGGTAGGACCAGCTATGTAGTGAAGATAATATTGGAGAGAGGGCCGACTCCTGGAACACATTTGAAGCAGAGTGAAGGACACGGCAGTAGTTGTTCGTGTCCGGTACATAAGATGGGAAACTGGATAAGAAGGATGCGAAAAAATGTTTTAATTAGAAGCGTTTTGGTTTGGATTTTAGAAAAGGAAATCAGAATCCAGTACATGGTCGTAGACTGTTTACGAACTCACATTTGTTGAGGGTATAGAATGTGAATAAGGATCTAATAGGAGTTGCGACGGATATCAAATTGTGTAATAGGAAGGCTACTGATTTTATTTAGGTATTTATGGATGATTTGGGTAAGCGTGAATTCGGAACATTTATAAAACACCGAAGTAACGTTAATGGATTGGCAGGAGGACATCACAAGGTGTTTGTAGGTACTAATAAAGCGTAGAATTCTGGAGGTATTTCGCAGCTCAGGATGTTAACCTGTAAAAAGGACCGCGTTATAGAAGACTGTGAAATTTACGACGAAGAAGTGAGAGTATTCTTTCAAGTTTCTGTATATTATGAACTCGTGACTGAGAAGCTTCCATGTTCGGTCTCTGTTAATTTCCAGTTGGCGTCCAAGTTAGTGTGTACTAAATCTTTGATGCCCATAGTCAAGACATTCCATGTGAGGCTACACACGTCCCGACCGACTGCACTCAGCTTTTACAGCGCCGTCCTGTTGTACAGAGTTACAGATATGATGGCTTGTCTTGGCAGTTTCAGAGGGAAAAAAATATTAAAAAAGCCGGGAGAAATCTGTTGGCAAAAAAGTGACTAATCCAAGGAAAATAATTTACCCACGTTCTGTCACCTAAGCAGATAACAGCAGATGATTTTCGTAATTGTCTACGAATGGGTGAATCATCCATTTCGGAGTTGCAGACCATTCTTAACGAGAAAGAATGCAGTCGTGAGAGAGGCCGTAAGCTGCAAGGAGAGGCTGTTAGCTTCATTACGATTCTGTGCTGTTCGATCCCCGCAGTTATTAACTAAAATGATTCCTGAAAACAGCAACATGATTTCTGATTGACTGAGGAAATATATAAAGGTAAAGCAAAATAAATAAAACAAAAGATGTTCATGTAAACGTTATTAATTTATTTATAAATGTAGCATAAAAGCTGACCTGTAAGCATAAGACACACATTTCACATTCGAAGAAGAAACACTACAAATGGGGGTGGCACACATCATCTAATAAATATAACCACAGATACGTAAGAAATTAAGCATTTAGCAACAGTTAGAACTGTAAAAAAATCTCACACTTTTCATAGCAGGGGGGTTGGATATATACTGAACTTTTTTTAACCCTTATGCCAATGATGAAAACCGAGCGAGGTGGCGCAGTGGTTAGCATACTGAACTCGCATTCGGGAGGATGACGGTTCAAACCCACGTCCGGCCGTCCTGATTTAGGTTTCCCGTGATTTCTCTAAATCGCTTTAGGCAAATACCGGGATGGTTCCTTTGAGAGGGCACGGCCGATTTCCTTCCCCATCCTTCCTAATCCAACGGGACCGATGACCTCGCTGTTTGGTTCCCTCCCCCGAATCAACCAACCAATGATGAAAGTGTGTTTAACGAATTAACGCCCATTAAATGTCGATATTTCGGTTTTTAGATTTCATTTGCGATATGTTTCGGACATAAAACCTAAAAACAGAAATACAGAAGATCGACGGACTTTTATTTTCTCTATGTGCCACACGAAACCATTATGGATTCGTTAAAAAAATGAAAAAAAGTGATTCATTTCTGGCGTCTGTATTGCTATACTCCTCGCAAGACTGTTCCACAAACAGTCTTTAAATCTCTCCATAAACTCTGTCCTTGAAGTTTCGTACACCTCGAATCTTGCTATGTATATCAGGGTAGGATTTAACCCCACACGCAGTGACAAAAAGACTTGTTCCCATGATCCCGCTCAATTAATCGAGCAATCAAAATACTTCTGACGGGCGGTTGACTAGACAGCGCTACAGACAGTACAATTTGTTGGATGGAACGGTGGAGGAGTCAGCCATCGGGTGGTGCTACCCGTTCGACATACCGACAAGGAAAGTTTGTCGGTCGGTCAAAATACCTACACATGTCCACTTTGTAGGTCAGTCGGTTGGTGTGTGTGTGTGTGTGTGTGTGTGTCTGAGCTAACATGCTTGAGGAAGTTTGGCTTCTTTGGCACATGCAGCTAGCGCAGTTTCCCGATTGGGTACTCATCCCATCCATGTATCAGCATTATAAATTTCTACTCTTTCTTCGAAGATTTCATAAAAAAATATGTAATTAAATTATTGACAATATCCATTACCCCTGAACACACACATTTCTATACTTGTGAAAGATCCATGTACGGCAGGCATGAAGAAAGGAACAACGATTATATATTCGATCCCATGCAGTATTGAAAGCTTTTATTGATGTTGCAGGTATTCAATGAAAAAGACTTGAAACGTTGATCCTCAGGTATCTGTTACAGAGATGAGACGGCGCTGCATCTGACACAAGTGGCGCCCTCACCGCCAGTCTCGTGCTGTCACCGAATGAGAGGCTCGTTAGTTTGTCTTCTCCTGTGACTGCCGGAAGTTCTGCCTACTGCGACGGTTTGTGGTTTGGTGAGCGTTAGTCACTTAGTTCAAGTATAAACTATGTGTAATACGCTTTCTGTCTATTGTAAGGGACAGTGGATCGAGTTCTGTGGTGAGGAGCAATGATGGTACCTTTTGAAGGGAATAAGAAGTACTGACCTTTTTTTTTTTTTTTTTTTTTTTTTTTTTTTTTTTTTTTTTTTTTTTTTTTTTTTAATGCTATGGAACTACAAAACTCCGTGACCGTGTAAGGGAACAAAGAAGATACTAATTATACGAGTTAAGTGTGCGCGCTAGTCGAATTATTAGTGTTGTTCGTCAGAAAAAAGTCGTAATTTTGGTCATAAGCCGGGTTCCCACGAGTTGCGAACTCACTGTTCACGTAGACAGAAAGAGTGAGAATTTTTTCTGGCTCATAAATTAATACTTAGTGTATTTGATCAGCTGCTTTCTCAAAATTGGCTTCTAGTCATGTTTCCCTTATGCTATGAGATTACCGTGCATTTGGGGGCGGAAAATAGCCAGTTTCTAGCTTAAAATGTTTACTTGAATACTTCAGTTAGTCATGTGATAGAAAATCGAAAGCGTTGTCAGTGAAAGTAGGATTAAAATAAAATTTAACATATTCTATGTAGTGTCTTTCAGTATAGGGACTTTCGAATCAGATAACAACATTGGGGACTAGTGCAGCAGGGGATACAACCCGTCGGCTTTGGACAATGACGTCACAAGTGGCCAATCGAGAAGCGATTCTTCTTAGTGTTGTAGCTCCCTTCAGTGGCTGAAAGTGTTTCTTGGCTTTTTAAAAAAAAAAATCTCACGAGATAGAATAAACAGATCCACTTTATTAAGCAATCAGTAAAAAAACGAAACTGAAACATAACAGCAAAAGCGAAAATGGTAAACTGCTCTCTGGCGGCTTGTGACGTCCTTGTCCAAAGCCGACGGGTTGTATCCCCTGCTGCACTAGACCCCAACATTGTATGACACTTCTGTTCTTTGATGTAAACAACAATTTACCAGATGCCATTTTGTCATCGCTTTAGAGTTGAGGACAAATACTGGAACACTAAATCTATAATGCCGAAAACATAACTGTATATTTTATTGGACTGTTTAAAACAATTGCAGGTTCTCTGAGCAGTGTCTCCATTGTATCTGCTAGTGGCTATTGTAGACTGGATTTCGTCAAACTGTTGTTTCCCTGGGTGCAAAGCATATTGCCGCTACAGTTCATTTCTTCTGACTCATCCACTACAGTTTAAAGTATTTGGACCACTTAAGATATAAAGCATCAGATTGGTAAATGGGATAGCGGTGTTAAACATCCTTCTCGCTAGTTGTTTCTTAATTGCTCACCTTATTGCTACGGAAGAAGGAAAAATGGTAATTTGTATATAACGGAACATACTGTGTGGCCAGAAAACCACAAAATTCTCTTAAGACCCAAATCTTCATGGACAGATAATACGAATAAACGGTATCTGGCATTATGCTTGGCATTGAAGAGGAATTGCACTAGTCTGTAACGTAAGGGCTAAGGTATCGGTGAAGAAAAGCAGAATACAAAGGCTAAATTGGCCTTTAATTTCAGAAATTGGAAGTCGCGGACTAGTGACTGTACTTTGCAACGAAATTTCATTATGACTGCTCACGATGCGTTTACGCCGTATATCGGAAACCACGCCACAATCTTAAAATCCTTGTTTTGATCGTGGAAGTTGAGTTGGAGACGTAGAAATGAATGGAAGTACCTTAGTGTGGTGACCTAGTGCTCTGTAGGTTCAGGGTAGGTTGAAATGGAGTTGCCGAAGAGCTGCGGAAGTTTAAATTACCCCAGAATTCTCTTCAGAAATAATTTATGAAGCATGAGACTCTTACGGTATGCATGGAAGCAAGCGTTGTTAAAATAGAATGACTGGATTTATAACAAATAAATGGAAACGTTAGGACTAGCTTATTTTACGAGCTTTGTACAACGAAATGGCGTAGAAAATATTTGTGACCTATCAAGGACGTTTGACTTTGTGAGCCAGAAAAATTATGTGGAATCATGTAAAGGAAACTTCCCATAGTGTAGTCTTTCATATAAAGGATGCTGGAAATTCAAATCTTCGACATATGTAAATGAAATTAATTTTATTACACAAAAGATGAAGTCGTAAATTTAAAAATGCTAATATTTTTGTCACATGGTATGATATTTAACAGGATATTAATTTTTGCAAGTCAAATGGTAAAACAATAATACCGGTAGTCTAGAGTTATGATAGTTTTGGGCGAATACACAGTGACAGAAAAATTAACACCAAGAGAGAGATGTGCGACATGAACCACAATTGGGAAGCGTGTTTCTAGATCTGAAAGATGGTCTACTCAAATTTCGCGCCAGTGGCATGAGTGGTTCCATCAGAGCCATCATCAGGATAATAATGAGCTTATGAGGATAAGTGTTTGCTGTAAATACACGTTGTAACGGTCTTCAGCGGTAATTACCTTGGAGACTGGCTGTGGTGAGTTGGTAAGTAAAGAACGGCTTTAAGGCAACACTCCACCATAAACACCTCACTGTGTTTGAATGAAGTCGTGTAATAGGTTTATGAGAGCCTGAAAGTTCATTCTACAGCACCACCGAAAGGGTTCGGGGAATGTAGTCACTGTACTTGGTTGCTGGCAGGCCATAGTCAAGAGTATGTATGCTCGCAAGGACACGTGGCTCCAGATGGCAACGTGGCACGCCTGAGAGGGAAGACCATAGTGTTCAGCGTACGGCTCTGGCGCATCGTACTGCATCTGCAGCAGCGCTTTGGGCAGCAATTGGCATAACAGTGATGCAACAAACTGTTGAAAATCGATTACTTAAAGGACAGCTCTAATCCAGATGCCCTGTAGTGTGCATTCTTCTGATCCTAGACCGCCACCATTTGCAACTTCAGTGGTGTGATGCAAGAGCTCATTGGAGGGCAGGGTGGAGGTATTTCCTGACGAAAACTGGTTCTGATTTGGTGATAGTGATGGCCATGTTTTGGTTAGGTTGCAGCCAGTTGAGGGCCTGCAAATAACCAGCATGCTGTGCACACACCTACACCTGAAGATACGGTCTGGAGTGTGATTCTGTATGACAGCAGGAGCACTCTTTATCCCACGCACCCGGCCTGCAAATGTGAACATCAATTTGTTAATGATACCTCTTGTGCTGTCATTTATGTACAGCATTCCAGGGGTGTTTTTAACTGGTTAACTCGCAAACATACAGCTTTTGTAACACAAATGCTGTACAGTGTGCACACATGTTGCCTTAGCCTGCGCCATCAAAAGATCTGTCCACAGTTGAACACAGAGGCAATCATCGGCCAACTCGAGCATCATCCAAAATAGCATTAATCGTCCCTTTGTTGACTGACGAGTGCGACAATAACAGAACTCCATCCCACAATATCCAGCACCTGTACAACACAATGCACACACGTTTGCACTCTCAGATTAAACAGTCTGTAGGTTACAATAGTTATTAATGTACCAGCATTTCACATTTGCAGTAGCTTATCTCGTACTTACATTAACCTGTGATCTTGAGTTGTTAATCACTTATGTAACCTAGACAAATGTACTTCGGAAATTTCATTACCGGTACTCAACATTTTTTTAATGTTGCAAATCTTCCATCCAAGTGGCTGCTTTCCTGTTAGTTATTTTGGAACTTTAAAACTCAGTACATAAGTTGGCATAAATCAGTAAGTTGAAATATTTCACTTTAATGAAAGTATTGCAAGGAATCCTCAGTTTCTTAAATGTCAGAGCAGAAATGCATGTGACAGTGTCAATACACAAGTCTTGTGGACAACCTCTGAAACAATGTGCCTGTGCTCTTGCATGAATCTGAAAGGATTGGAAAATGGTTAAGCAATAAAATATTACTGGGCATAGCAGCGTGCTGAAAGAATGGAGCGACTGGTACTTAACTCCATTACATATGTACACACACACACATACACACACACACACACACACACACACACACACACACACACACACACACACACACACACACACACACACACACACACAAAATTAGAGCATACTACAAAGGACTTAGGGTTGATTGTGCAGTGAATGATAGGTGTAGATTTCTTGACTCTGGGTATACCTGCTACTAGTCAGTATAGTATTGTCTTCCTTCATACTGATCTTGAATAAAGTCTGAAACATTTAAAAGACCCACTATTTACTTCCAAATCCGTAAGATTTCCTTTCTGCATGTATATAACACAAGAATACGTCCAGATCAGAGACTGAAAGTGTTAAATTTCTGGGATGATAACTTGATAATGAATTCAGGTGGGAAAGGTGTACCACAGAATTTAAGTGCCTAAACAAGTCTGTATATGCAGTTAGATTGCTACATGTTGGGGGCATAAATGTAAAAAAATTGTTTACTTTGCTTGCTTTGTCACCTGGGATCATATTACAGGGTAAATTATCAAACTGCAAAAAAGTTTCTAGTATGCAAAAGTGTGTACTAAGAATCATTTGTTGTGTAAATTAAAGAACATCTTGCAGAAACTTGGAGGTAATTGGTGTTCTAACCACTGCTTCTCAGTATATTTCAACATTAATGAAAGTTGTTGCAAGTAATGTCTATTTACAACCAGTAGCTCAGTACTAGGAATAAGAACAATCTACATAAACACTTGACATCACTAACCTTGCTCTGAAAAGGGTTAAAATATTCAGGAACACACATTTTCAATAAATTTCTGGCAGCCATTAAAAACTTGGTTTCAGATAAAACACAGTTTGGAGCTTGCAAATGTTTTTGGTAGGTAACTTCTAATCTTAAGATGAATGTCTTAACAGGGACTGTTAAACCAGCTAAAGTAAAAGCTGTTAATTTGTCTTGACAGCACTTGATCCCAGCTGAAGATTAGGTATTTTGTGTATGATAGATTTATTAAAATTGCATAGCCGTTTCATTCTGACAGATCCCAGCAGTTCTAGTTTACTGTAATGTATTCACATATTTCGACACTCTGGACAAATGATCAGGGAAATGAGTATTATATTCAAATGTTTTAAGTTTTGTTATACTTTGGCTTGTTACACACCCACAAGAATCATCTCATTTTTGAGTTGCTGGAAATAAAACTGAATCTAACCTTAAGCTCTAACCTAAATATAATCTAGTGGGGCATACAGTAAAGATATTTAGGGGTAGCTGCCATCTCAGCACCTGGCTAGGTACACCCTTGGGAGCTCCACATGCTTAAGTGTTTGAAAATCAGTTGTAATAATATAATTGATATGTTATTAAAGCTCTCCAGCTTTCACTGTTAAATTTTAAAGGCCATAAACTGAGCACTCGGCATTATTTCATGCAATACTACAGTTGCAAACAAAGGTGAGCAGACTGTCCATGTGTTAATGTGGGAATATCACTTTGTTTCCATCTACATTCAGAAAAGGTCCCTTGTTTCGTGGGTGTCCCTTTCTTACCTTACCCAGCTTCCTGCACTTCAATTCTACCTTTCAATTCATCTAGCCTGACTTGGTGACCACAGGTGTGGCCAGTCAGTGTATGGGAAACATAGCTCAGCTGGAAATTTCCCTGTAGCTGATCAGGCTGCAAGTAAATCAATGTGGATTTGCTCTTAGGCAAGCAAGTGAAAGTGTCCTATGTTGAAATAGCCTGTAACTTTATAGAACTCCTTGACATTTGATGCTATTTTCCAGAAGTGGGATGAGAAACTTGGAAACTGATATATGTGAAAATATGTTGTTACCAGTCCCCTTTTGGAAGGGGAGGAAATCATGAGATAGTTGGATCAATGTGTGTGGCTATCTAGTGCAAGGTGTAAAACATGTTGCTGAATTTTGCTGACAAATGATTGAGTAGACCCAAATACTGCTAGATGTCTAAGTGCTCTTGAATCAGTGTTGGATATGGCTTGGTGTGGGGTTTGGATAGTCAGCAATTTCCATTCTCATGTTTTGGTGGCTTTATGATTTGGTGACATCTAGCCTGAGAGCACTTCAGTGTAAAGTTTATAACTAAACTTGTAAAAACAGTTTCAGAAACACACCAAATATTTAAACAACCCTTCAGAGACAGTTGTTTTGGTCAGTCTGTCTAGACAGTCATTTCAAAGACTTAGTGTGACTGGTCTATCAATTGGCATCACACCAGAGGATGTTCAGGAAATGTATCTGATTCTGCAAGAATGCACATTCTATCCAGGGCCTCTGAAACCCACACCTAGGCAATAAGTTATAGTACATGCAATTGTATTGCCTGAATTGAAAATCAGGGCTGTGGTTAAATCTTTGCTGAGACTGATTAGAGGTTAGATTATCAAAAGAACACCAGGTGAGCAGGTGAACTGAAGGGGAATTCAGCACTGTTAAAATGATCCAAACTGGTGGTAAGTTGTGTTAATGGCTATGACTGATACTAAGCAGCAATAGTTGCAATGAGGCCTTTACCTTGGCCAAAAAAGGCTTCAGTTATCTAAAGTAATGTTAAGTATGTATTTCTTTTTCAATATTTGTGGTATTCTGCATAGTTCATTCCTGTTCATATGGTCAATAGTAGGTTTTTTCACACTTGGCCAAGAGGTGGTATATGAAAGACTGTTGTCTGTTGTGACAATGCATGACTGTGTATGGTCTAAATTATTCATAAATTGTTACTAACACTAAGAAAGTTGTTCTACAGCTGTTGTACTCACCAGGCATAGTTCAGTTACTACTTCCTCTTACAAAAAATAAAAATAAGTTAAAGGGATGAAGATTTGAGTCAAGGGTGTCACTGAATGGGTGGTGGAGCACTAAGTTGGGCTCCTAACAGTTATTTTAATATGGGGTACAGATGTTTAATTCACTACAGAACTTAAACATTTGTAAGAGTGATTGGAGTGCTACCACAGGTTTAGCCTTGCTGAGTAATATGGAAAATACAGTGACTTGTTAAACTTTACAGACCTTCACATAACACAGCTGAAATAGGTCTAATATTGTCACTTGCAGGCAGAGCCCTGTGGAGGTCCAGAATGGGGCATCTGCAAACAGAGCATGAAGTAAACTTTGGTGCAGTATACCAGCAGTAGACTAGGATGAACAGGGCTATTACCAAATGAGATGGTGTAGTGGTAAGCACACTGGACTCTTCCAGAAGGATGATGGTTCAAACCAGTGTCCGGCCATCCTAGTTTAGGTTTTCTGTGGTTTCCCTAAATTTCTTGAGGCAAATGCTGGGATGGTTCCTAATCTGATGGGACCACTGACTTTTGTCCTCTCCCCCCAACCAACCAACTGGGCTGTCCAACACTGCAGGTGTTTATCTGTGAACTAAAATACATGAGTAGAAAGAACGAGCACCTTCCTGTGCTAAAGGAAGAGATTGTGGACAAAAAATAGTGGATAATTACATGTGTTCGAAGCACAATATGTTCAATTTTCTGTCAGTTTCCATAACAGTACACCAGATCAGAAATGGAAATTTTGCATTCTTGCACCTTATCATATGAATTACTGTGGATGCCCATGGATACAGTGGAAGATATTTTAATGGAATTAGGGAGGGTACTTAACACACCCATGAAACCCATGGAATGAGTTAAAATGTGGCAGAAATTTTTAACTTGGTGTCTTTGCTGCCAATGGTGTTATTTCGAGGTTGTTAGTACAGAATGAGATCTAGATACCACAGTTATAGTAAAGGTATTTTGGAAACTTTGAGACCTCCTGTTGCTAAATGTATAAATATGAAAACTGTATATTCATGTTCTTAATAATTAGTACACATTTAGGTTTGAACTCTAGCTATATTTTTTTAGGTTGTTTGGTGGAAACAAGGTGAGATGTCTGAAGCAGTTACTACAGAAGCGCAACCATCTCGTAGGAGCAGCACCAGGTGGAAACAAGGTGAGATGTCTGAAGCAGTTACTACAGAAGTGCAACCATCTCTGAGGAGGAGCACCAGGGTGAGAAGAGACACAACTCAAGATAAGACCAGTGTGAAAGATGACAGTGGACTGGCCAACAAGAGAAAGGCTAGTAACGGTATGGCAGCAGCCACTGGCAGACAGGAAGCCAGGGCTTTACCACTCGCTGGCAGAGTGGAGCACAGTGCCAAGGCTGCTGCAGGCAGTGCTGTAGGGAAGACACCAGTGAGGACAAGGACAAAAGGACATGTTTCAGGTGCCACTGCTGTAGGCAAGGTTGAAGGGAAGGTTGCAGTGGTGAACACTGGAAAGGCAAATGGGCACATGTCGGCTGCTGACAAGGCCGAAGGGCAGGGAGTGGTGGCGCCTGCTGGAAAGGCCAAGCGACGTGCATCGTCAGCAGCTACTGGCACGGTGGAGGGTGACATAACTGTGGTGACATGTGTGGTGCAGGGCCAGGTGCTCTCTGCCACCAAGAAGTCAAACACCACACCCATCATAAAGAAGTCGAAGACCAAACCAGCTCCAAAAAAGGTCTCGCAGCATTCCAGCTCTGAAAGTGCCAGGGGAAGACGTGCTTCCTTGGAGAGGAAGAGCATGTCCAGGAAGATCCGGTCCCGCAAGTCCAGGAAGAGCCACAAGGGTAACAATATTGCATCTACATCATGGAAGCTGATAACAAATCTGTATCTGATAGTATTATATTGGAGTATCAGTCCACATTGGTGGTTTGTGTATTTTGGTATACTTTCTTGTTACTCTGGTTTAACCATGTATAATGTATTAGATTTCTAAATTCCATTTAGACACTACAGATTTGTACTACTATACTGTCAGGATGTTCTTCACTAGACATTAACAGAGGTAAACTAAATTGCCTGTTGATACCAGTAACCCACTGTTCAAACTGCTGATTCTCCTCTTTACTTCAGGGAGTGCTAGTTTAAACAGATACCTCACTGCAATTATAAATTCAGCATAAGTTACATTAAGTTTACACTCTGAACCTCCACAGTTTAAAATGTTTAATTTTCTTTCAAAGTGAGTTTGCTTACTGATCCTGACTCCCTTGCCTATTGGCTTCAATTACATTGCCAATTCATTACTTCTGCTAAAACAGATAAGGGATAAGTGATCACAGATGTTTTCAGCGTTTCCAATGATTCTCACTTTAACATTGCAGATGTAGCTTATGCAGTGTCAAAGTATATTAATAGTTAAATTTAAATTTTGCTTTTTCTTCCTTTAGGTTCTTCACACAGTGCTAGCTGTTTAACCTGTTCTGAAGACAGTTACTCTGATGAAAGCCATTCTGATAGCTGTAGCACTTGCAGTGACTATGATACTGGAAGGTATGTGTTAAAAAGCTTTGGCAGCTGATAAGTTGTATGAAACAGTGTTAATGGAACAAATGAACTTCTTTTGTAACCATAAGTTTAATCAAAACATTACCTGTAAGCCTTATTGAGCTATGGGCTGGTGACAGTAGTACATAATGTTGTAGTAATTCAAAATTCTTGACATTGTTTTATGATCAGAATTAAAACAAACTTAACAGTAAGTGAAAGCATGATTCCTACAACAGTTAAAGGGTAATGATGTCTTTCATGGAGCTGGTGTCAGTGGGAAGTCAGTACTGACAAATTCTTGAAATATTAAAGTATCTAATAACCTTCTTACCTTGTTTGTTAGGTGCTAAACGCCTAGGCTGAATTGTATATCACAAGATCAGTTTGTAAAGACAATTTGTGCTTGAAGGGGAGAGAATTCTAATGGTTTAGGGAAATGTCTTGAAGGGAGTAAGTTCAGATCCAGTCCCTTTCTTACTTGGGGAGGGGAAGGGATGGGAGGTGGCAGCAGTAAGGGGTTGAAAGATTGTTTACCCCATGTATGGCAGGATTGGTGCAGGTGATAAACATCAAAACTAGACACAACAGAAGAAACACCTACTAACTAATAATTAAGCTAGCAAACAGAATGGAAAAAGCATAGTGATCTAACATTTTGGTTATCCATTAGTGGGGATGGAGGCTCTTATTTTTAAAACCTGGTTAAATCACATAAAAATTTAAACTGGGGTTGTATAATATGGAAAAATTCTTAATAATCTTAGAAAAGTACCATAGAGTAGATGCCTATTTCCCAGGGGCATCGGGACTCCTGGCAATAGCCATCCTGCCAGGTGGCCCTTGCTGTGGCTGGGTGGCACCTGTGGGGAGGGCCCTTGATCGGAGTAGGTGGCATCAGTGGATGACAAGCAATGAAGCGTGGCACATCTTCCCCTCTCTGGCCACACCATTGGGGGAATGAAAGGCTATGAAAGAGTGAGACATATTTGCCCTGGTATCTAGTCTGTACGAGAGCTGATGGGGAATCCTTTGTGTCAATGAAGCCTCAGTACTTTGTAGAGCATTCAGAGGACAAGTTTGTGGAGGTGGAGGACTTGTCAATAATGCGGTCCAGGTCAGTCTGATAAAAACAGCACCCTCTGCCCAGGCATGGACATTACTGGCTTGTGAAAAGCTGGGATGTTTCTGTTGCTATCATGCCCCATAAAAGCTTAAATATGGTCCAGTCTGATGACGAGCTCGCCAACTTAGAGACAAGATGTCAAATTCATCTGCTGCATCCACTGGCTTCCAAGGGATAATCCGGTTGCCACCGGTACCTTCATCTTGGCCTTCGAGGGTGACACATTACCTGAGAAGGCGAAGGTGATTGTCTACCACTGTGATGTCAAACCATATATCCCTCTCCTGATGCGGTGCTTAGTGTTGGCTGCTTGCCCTGATGCAGCTCCCAGGCCAGATGACATCCACTGTCAGATGCTCACACCTCTTGGTGGACTGCCAGTGATGGCTCCTAGACCTTTTCAACCATATCTTGATTGAGGGTGAGATCCCCCACAATGATGGGAAAGCATTCATAATCCCCATCTTGAAACCTCGCAAGAACCCACTGGAGGTGGACAGCAACCCCCCTATTAGCCTCACCGTTCTTCACAATTTGCTCGAATGCATGGTGAGCCAAGGTTGACTCCGTTACTTGAGTCTCGGAGCCTTCTGGCTTTGTCTCAGGGTCGGTTCTGTAAGGGCTGCTCTGCCACCGATGATCTCTTGTGCCTGGAGTCTGCCATCCGCACAGCCTTCGCCCATTGTCAGCATCTGGTTGCTGTCTTTTTTGACATGCGGAAGGCATATGATATGATATGACATGGCAACATCACATGCTCTCTACATTTCATACAAAATTTTCTCTTCATTCCTTCCGTGTGAAAGTTGTGGCCTCTGATAGTTCCTCCAGAGTTCAGGAGAATGGGGTACCACAAGGATCT
The DNA here is from genome assembly GCF_021461395.2 of Schistocerca americana. NCBI lineage: Eukaryota > Metazoa > Arthropoda > Insecta > Orthoptera > Acrididae > Schistocerca > Schistocerca americana. The sequence goes on from NC_060130.1 coordinate 235,239,711, forward strand.
GTCTTAAGTGTCTGCCTCTTTTTAATTGCAATTAATGGGATTGCTGTGGTGGTGGAAATGCCTCTCGGCTTCCTTGTATGCTGATGTCTTCTGCCTATACTTTGCTCCACTGGCATTGCAGCTGCAGAATGTCAGCTACAGTGCACTATCTGCAAGGCACAGTCTTGGGCTGTAGCATATGGCTTCCAGTTTTCGGCTGCCAAGACCTGCGTTAGGCATTTCTGCTGGCGACGCACTGTCTACCCTGAGCCACGGCTTTATCTTGATGGCGAACCTCTTGCTGTGGTGGAGATGCATTGGTTTTTGGTATTGGTATTTGATACCCAGTTGACTTGGCTCCCTCATATTCAGCAGCTTAAACAGATGTGCTGGCGGCATCTTAACACTCTTCGTTTGGTTGTCACACCAGCTGTAGTGCCTATTGGTCTACCTTTCTACAGCTGTACCAGGCATTTTAGTTCCATCTAGATCAGAGCCTGTCTTACAGTTTGGCATCCCCTTCCACATTGCAGTTGCTGGACCCCATCCTTCAGTGGGGTCTGACTCGCCACTGGAGCTTTCCGGACGACAAGCCCTGTCAACAGCATGCTTGTGGAGGCAGGTGTCCCTCCATTGCAGTTCCGGCACCAACGATCACTGGCTGCTTATGCTACACACTTTTGTAGCTTGTCTGGGCATCCCAATTATAGTCACCTGTTCCCTCAGTCGGTTGTCCATCTTCCAGAATGGCGGCCCTGGTCAGGGTGTAAGATAGCGGTTCACATCAGAGCTCTTCTCTCTGAGCTTGAGGTTTTCCATCTTCCACCTCTTTTCCGGGTCCCTTCGTGTATACCTCCATGGCATGTGCCCCACTTGTGCCTCTGACTTGATTTGGCACAGGGCCCGAAGGACTGAGTTCCTCCTGAGGCCCTCTGCTGTCACTTTCAATCCTTGGCATGTTTAAAGGCTCTGATGTTGTCTATACTGATAGTTCAATGGTTGCTGGTCATGTCTGTTATGCTCTTACTTCAGGAGATCATTATGAACAACTCACACTGCCAGCTGGTTGCAGTGTTTTCACTGCTGAGCTGGTTGCCATCTCTCGCTTCCTAGAGTATATCCACTCCTGCTCTGGTGAGTCCTTCGTTATCTGTAGTGACTCTGTGAGTGGTTTATGAGCTATCAACCTGTGTTCCCCTTACTCTCGTCTTATGATGGCTATCCAGGAGTCCCTCCACACTCTTGCCTGTTGCGGCTGCTCTGTGGTCTTCGTGTGGACCCCAGGTCATGTCGGCATCCTGGGAAATGAACATGTTGACATGCTGGTAAAACAGGCTGTCAATGCACCAGCCTTGGAGATCGGCCTTTCGGAGAGTGACCTTTGGTCAGCTTTGCAGCAGAAGGTACTTTGCACCTAGGGTGAAGAATGGTGCACTCTTCCTTTACAAAAAACTTCGGGCCATCAAGGAGGCTACCAGTGCATGGTGCTCCTCCTTGCAGGTCTCTTGCAAGGACTCTGTTTTCCTCTGCCGGCTGTGCATTGGCCACACCTGGATAACACACAGCTATTTATTGCGCTGCGAGGACCCACTTTTGTTGCTGCTGTTGGCTTCGACAGTGGTCCACATCTTGTTGGACTGCCTGCTTTCAGCTCCGCTCAGGCAGACATTTGCGCTACCTGATACACTTCCTGCACTTTCATGAAATGATGTTGTGACAGGAGCTTTAGTTTTGAGTTTTATTTATTGCAGGGGTTTTTATTGCTTGATCTAAGAGTTTGTCCTTTTTTGTGTAGAGTCTGGCATTTGGGCTAAGATTTTAGACTGGGGTTTTTAGTGCATTTCTTGGTGGTTGGCTTTCGCTTTTTTGTTTCTGTGGTCAGCCAACCACTGTCAAACTGTGTGATTTTAATGCCTTTCTTCTGGTATGTGTCTGTCTTGTCCTGTGTCATCTCCATTGTTTGTTTTTATTCTTTGTGGGTGTTTAAAGTTCATCAAAAAAGGGACCAATGGCCCTTCAATCCCACAAACCGACCAACCAAATATCCATATTTCAATGGACTATGTTAAGAATAAACTTTTTGTTTCCTTACCTAGCCAAGACAAAGATCTCTCAATGTGTGCTTCATCAAAGCAATGTAATGTGGTGGTACTCTCGAAATTGTCATTAATAATTTCTCTCTTACTGAATAGTTTAATGTAAGCACTAGTGTTACATCCCTAGTATTCAATATTTCAACTGGGATAACTGTGCTAGAGGTCATGATCTTTCTGGAAAGGAATGGTGCTGTAGGTCATGCCAATGACATTTTGAAGCATTTCAGTCTCTAATACTACCTTTTGGTCAAAAAAAATCTGTAAAATGTGGTGTTAACATCAGTTACTGAAATTTGATGCTTTATTTACCTATCGTGTCAGCACACCAAACCTAGTGTAAATCTGCATCTGACATTCTTCTTTTAGTGTTCAACACTGAGGTTGGTTTGCAGCAGAGTGACATTCCTCTTTTCTGTCTGCCTTCCTCTTCATTTCCATGTATGTTGCATCCAACATCATTCATGACCTGTTGTGTGTATGGTATCCTTGTTTGCCCCCAGTTGATTCCTTCCCTCAATAGCTCCTTCTGCTATTGTTCCAATGATGTAGGATGTGCACTACAATTTTCTCTCTTGTTGAGATGTACCTCCAGAGACCTAGTTTCCTGTATTCTTCTAAGCACTTATTTCATTTGTTACTTTCTTTCCAGCTGACAATCATGCTTAAATATCAGCACGTCTCCAGGGCCTCTAGCAGTCTGCTCTCTTCTCTTCCAATTTTCCAAGTTTCACAGCCATATAGGGGCACACTCAAAACAAAAGCTTTCATGATAAGTTTCCTTATTTTCAGACTGATGTTGTTGCTGGTAAGTTTGTTCACTGATTAAATGCAATTCTGGCCTTTTTATTCTGCTCGCAACTTCTTTCCAGCTTCTACCATCCCTTGTGATTTTGCTTCCCAGGTAAGTAAATTCCTCCATCACTCCTCTTCCAATTCTCATTCTCAGAGGTTCATATTCTGCTCCTGTACTGCATACTATCACTTTAGTCTCTCTTGTTTATTCTCATTCCATATTGATTGCAAAGAATCCTTCCCATTGTTTGGAGGACTTCATCTAGATCTTTCGTTTCCATGACAATAGCAATATCATCTGCATAACATAGCATGTGTATCTTCAGCCCATTAATTCTGATCCCCACCCCAATAGTTTCTTAAACCTGGTCTATAGCTTCCTGGATGTAAGTGTTGAATATAAAGAGGAGAACATATCCTTGGCTTACCTTTTTCTAATATTTGCTTCTTGTTCCTGGTGACAGTCCCTAATCAGTGCCACTTCATTCTTATAGAAACTGAGTATCACACTGATGTCTTTGTACTTCATTCCACTTTTCCTCAGCACTCTCAATGTATCTTGCCAGATAATGTTATCAAAGCCCTTCTCAAGGTCTACAAAGGCAATATAGGTTGGTTTATTTTTCTGTAATGGCTTTTTGATAAGGAGTCTGTGCCAGAATTGCTTTTGTTCCCAATCCCCTTCTGAAACCAAACTGATCTTCACTCAGCATATCCTCCACATTCTCTTCAATTCTCTTCAGAACTATTATGAGAATTTTTGGTGCATGTGATATTAGGCATAAAGTTTGGTACTATTCACATATTGTAGTTGCTGGCTTCTTTGATATAGGAACAATGATGCATTTCTGGAAATCTGTTGGTATATCTCCTGTGTTATTGGTTGACATAAGTTTAAGCAGCATTGTTTTCATGCTGTCACCAGCATTCTTTGTTCTGCAGGGATGTCATCAATACTTGTTGCTTTGTTGTCCTGTAGTTCTTTGAGCTAGGTCAAATTCTTCTTGGAGAATGTCATCTCCCTTACCATATTTGCCTACTTGCTCTTCTCTTCCTATTACTTCCTCTGAAAGAGGTGTTATGGCATACAGCTCTATGTATTCTTTCCATCTCTTTTGCCATGTCTTCACCAAACAGCATTTTCCCCCTCTTTATTTTCTAGTGTGCCTGAGTGTTTTATATTTGTTAAAAAATTGATTTACTTTTCTGTAGGCTAAATCAGTTTCCCATTTTGCATATTTCCTTCCACTTCCCTCCACATTTCCTCAAGAAACTTTGTTTTCTTAGTTTCTCTATTAACTAAATTCCTTAGTCTTCTGTACTCAGCTTTTCCTTATTTGTCAATTGTATTTTTGTATATTCTCCTGTTTTCTATAAGCTCAATATTATCTGCTGTAAGTCATTTACTCTTCTCTGCTGCTTTGTATATACCAGATTTAATTTACTCCATGTTAAAAATTTTTAGCAAAGTTGTCTGTTTTGTGAGCATAGTGCTTTGCCAGTCCCTCAGTTTTCAGTTTTTCTAGTTCCCCCATTTAAGTTTTCCTGGCTTCTTTTTTAAACATTTGAAACTGAGTGAACTTCTCATCAGGAGCAGGTTATAGTCTGCAGGTGGATAGCTCCTGCAATCTTTCACCTGGTTCCCAAAATGTGCTTTCAGTGGAATGTCCTCAATTTGTCTCCTCAGGTCTCTAGGGGCATTCCACGAGTATCTTCTTAATTTGTGATGTTGAAAAAGTGTTAGCAACAACTAATTGGTGCCTCAAGCGGAACTTGATTAGTAGATTTCCTCCTCAATTTCCTCTTTGAAGTCCATATTTGCTGACAATTCTTTCCTTGCCGTTCACCCACAATCACATTCCAGTCCCCCATGGTAACTAGGTTTTCATCTCCCTTAACATTTCTCATTGCATAACTAACTTCTTCGTATATTTCATCAGTGACTGCATCATCTTCTTTTGATGTTGGCATGTATATTTGTATTATCACAGTGGCCTTCTGTTCAGTTTAAAGTTTGACTAGTATTACTGGAGAGCTATATTGCAGTTATTCCTTGACACGTGAGCCATAGTTTTACCTCAATTATTCCCACTCCTCCCATTCTTGGTCTGTCTTGGTCAGTTCCGGTGTGAATGACTCTAGATTCTTCAGACCAGAAATCACTTGGTTGGGGACATCTCATCTGAAACACCTAGGATATAGATTTCCAGTAATTCCATTTAAAGTTTTAGATTTTCTAGCTTGCTTCATTGAAGCAGTGTTCTCACGTTCCTAGTTGCTATGTTAAAATTAGGATATTTTCCCTACACATTCTGTCTTTTGCAGTCCCCACCCAGAGATGCAATTGGGGCAATATTTTACATCTGTAAATTTTTACAGAAGATACTAGCATGGCTTACTGCTGATGCCTGGAATAACTGTAGTTCTTTAATGTGGTTGTTTCCTGTTGCCTTCCACATCCTATACCATTGACCATCAGCTGGTTCATCCACATTTGGAAATTTATTTCCAGGGCAAGAGGGTGCCCTGCCCAGCAAATGCTGAGTTGAAGACTTACCCAGTCATCCCTCAGTCCCTGTCTGTTAGTCATCACGTGAAGTGACATTGCCCACTCTACCACATGGAGGTATGGATTAGGAGTTTGCCTTCATTGGCTCTAGGACATTAACGACGTTAGTCCCCTTCAGTACTGTAGAGGGTACTGTACTGATCTCTGTCTGGATTCAGTTAAACAATTCTACACATAATACAACAAAGTACTTGTTTAGTTTCAGTGAACTTTTCCTTGGTGTAAAACTAATCTTTTAATTTGCCTCTGAATTTCTTGGCTCCGAATTCTGAGACAACTGTGGTACAAATGGTTTTTAACTAGAGCTGTTAATGTAGACCCCCTTTGTGCAAAACACTATAGATCAACTGATGCTGTCAATAACTATACCTAATGCTATGCTACTCACAAATGTCATAAACTACATTCCAAAAACACGTACAAATTTCAGTGCTTTGCCCTGTTTGCATGCATATGCAATGCCTGTACCTTGAGAGAGAATGCAAATGTAAGGTGTCAGATTACCTTAACTAAAATTGTAATAAATGCCTCTGATATGCTCAGTATTTAATTGCCAGCTTCCTCTGTACAGTGTTCCACATGTTTTAATCTATAAACAGCCATGGAAAAATAAATCTGCCATGAATTTTAATGTTTCTCTTCATGAGTGGTACTTATCTTCCTGTGGTGTAAAACACAATGCTTTGGTATTCTTCCAGGTGCACTCAAAGAAAGATCCAAAGCCTAAGGCACTTCAGTAATTTCCAAACAGCCCATAAAATAGAAGTAACTGATATTTAAGCTGATTTTGTTACCCTTTTCAAATACTATGCTATGTTAGATGGAGTCCTCTTGGAGCTATAATACTGGTGTAATTTATCTGGAGACCTGTTTCCACTTTGTTTAGCAGTCTCTGGAACATGACCAATAGTTCCTGCATGCCTTCAAATTTCATTATCTTTGGACTATGGCTCTGAAACTCAATTCAGATGTTCTGGAGATTACTTTGCTTCATTGTAGGTATGGCAACTTATCATAGAATTCCAGTATCTGTATCATGACTTGTAACACAATTGAACATTTGTGGTACTCTCAAGTGGTCGCAAACCACTAAGCACTCCAGGTGATTACTGCTGTGGTTCTAGGTGAACAGTGAGAAATAAAATCAGTTATGGTGACAAGTCTGTAATTTATTCAGTGAGATCTCTGTTGTGGAGAAATCACAAAATTGCAGGTTTCAAAATTCATGTAAGTTGAAAATTTTCAACGTTGTTCATAGTCAAAATGAAACACTAACAATGGATACTTAATTCTCTTAGATCATAATTGCATCATTTCTGGAACTGATTTGCTGGCTTCAGGTACTTTCTCTGTACTAACGTAATGGTACGAGACAGAAATCTTGAACTTAAGTTGGCACAATGTATTAAAGGAAAAATTGGTACATGAGGGACATAGTGTAAATGGTAATTCTTAGGTTGCAAATCAGTCTTGAGGTCATATATGATAACTTCATTAAAGTGACTTGCCAAAAGTTTACATGCAGCAAACTTTTGTATAAATTGCTTTTGAATATTTGGCCATAAGTATTTTTTGTGATTAAAGTTCTTAAACTTATGTATCCCTGCTACACCTCACCAATGATGCAAAGTCCGATAAGCCAGCTTCATATAAACTGTTTCTTACTACTGTATATTTCAAATTTTTTTAATTCTTTCATCCAGTATTTCTGAATAGTTTGGCACATACACTCAACTAACACACTACCTTTGAATTAAAAATGAATGCACAAAGCAATGGTTGAAAAATTATGAATTGGAAAACTTCACACATTCTGCAACATTCAAATGGTACTAAAAGTTTGGTTGTGTGTAGGCTACAATGGTTCCATTAAAGAAGAAATGTGGCCCAGGTTATTGTTGCATACAAAATACAGTATAAGCCTTATGACCCACCAGCTGTACCTGTCAAATATGTGAATTGTGTAATGTTATGTAAACAGGAATATAGGAAAAAGGTCTCGACTAGAATGTTTACAAGGCCTATAAGCTGTTAGGTATATTTTGGTAAAATTAGCAGTGTGAACATGTACAGTTCATACTAAAGTTTTTAGCAAATACAAGTAAAATTCAGGTTTGCAGTTACATGCACTTACATTCTTACAGTGGTATGTTTACATATGTCTAAATATTAATTACATGTATTCAGTTTACCATTATTAAAGACTGCTTAAAGCAATAGGATACTACTATACTTGTTTGTTTAAATGTGTAATTATTATTTTATGGTTATTTTACTGACAACTAGTCAAAGCTCTAAGTACATTTATAATTTCTTTGGCATAAAATAGGTAACTATAGATACAGAGGCTGCAGGCTGTCATGTTAGGTGATATGAACTGACTTTCACAGTTCTCTCTGGAACCTAGAACACATTGGAAAGTAAAGTCTTGACCATTTCCCCATGACAGCATTTCATATTGGGTTATAAGTAGAAGAAAGCATAAAACAGGTATATTACGAGGTGGTTATAACTGATGTTCAGCTACTCAGATGTCCCATGTAAGCTTTAATTATTGTACAATAGTGAAACTAGTTAGGCATTTTAATGCATTGATGTGGAACTGATTTACACTGGAAAAAAATTTAGTTTTGACCACCAGATGGAAATTTGGTACTGCGAATGAAATGTGTTGAAATGTTTCCATGTGCTGTGGATGTGAGCAGAAAAGGTTAAAAAAAATCAGAAAGGTATAATGCTGACTTTATTCCCCACTACATAAACATGTTCAACTTAAGCACTGGATATATGCTGCATCCATAAAATGGTCACCTTGTAGCAGTCTTGGTGGTATCTGAGCAATGTGTTCCTGTTTTGATCAGGTAGACTAATTGTGTTCTCAGTAAAAACATTTTAGGAAATCCCAGAGCCAAATCATACGGATGCAGGTAATCTGGCAGACCATGCATCTTGGAAACTTTGATCACAAGTTTGTGGAAGGTTGCTATAAGCAGATCTCTCACTGGGTGAGCAACATCAGATGTTGCCCATCTTGAATGAAAACAGTGGTTTCCACACAGCTGTTCTGTTCCAAAAAATGATTCATGTGCTATGGTCTCAATGTGCAGACATCACAGGACACCTGACAGGCCCTGTGTGTAGTATCTTCAGATAGGGAATACGGGTGCTTGTGAATACACACCAGTCATACTTTGTATGGCAAGTGAAACAGCTCTTTGTGCAGAACATACAGTTCACAGTACCCAAAATTTAGCAGTGCTGTGTATTCACTGTGCCCTGTAGTGAAAAATGTGCCTCATCACTCCATAGAATATTTCCCAGCCACATGTCAAACTTCAGTCTGTGCTACCAACTGAAGAGCAAATTGCTGCAGGTCATGGTTTCACTTTGTGCACAGTATAGATGTTGTACAGATATCAGTGTAAAACAGCCAGTGAAACTTTACATTCTGTTGAGCATGGATGGACAATTCTTGTGACACTGCATAAGCACTAACATGTGCTGCATGGCAAGTTACAGCAACAGCAACCTCATCCTCATTGTCTTCCAGGATAGGATGCCTTCCCCTTACTGACACCACACTAAACTAACATATGTTTTAGTCTTATCTTCTTCAAACTGTTAAATATCAGGTTGCTCCTCACATTTCAGTTGTGATACTATCCCACAGCAATCCAGCAATCACAAGTCAAAGCAATTTCACATTCTCATTCACATTTTGTTGCTCAGAGATTGAAATAAAGTTCTGTTTGTGTCATGTTACTAAATAGCTTGTTAACCATATACTAGTGATAAGTCTCCTCAATTACTTCTGTTGTAATATTGAAAACTTTGTAAGTTTTTGTTTGTTACCAGTTTCACTATGTAATACTTCTGCACATGGTTTAAGACTTCAGAAATTACTTATGTAAACAACCTACTTCATTAAATCACAGAACTGCCTTTTGGTGTCCCATAAGTTAGAAATATTTATCCCCCCAACAGTTGATGTGAGGTCACAAAAGTACAAATGTATACACCTACTTCACAGTAGAATAAAGGTGATGAATGTGTAGCACTATTCATTTTAATTTAGTTCTAATTAATTTTCTTTCATATACCAAGTTATATTGTGGTAGCAACCATACTAACGTCCACAGTTCTTCCCATAACTGATTTTTTAATCTTGGTAACAAGTAATTGTCATGACATTTAAAATGGCTGAAATGTGAAACACCTCTCACTTACAGGAAGCTGTGTGCTGCTTCCACAACCAGTTTTACATTTTGAGTCTGCAATATTCAGAGAATTTATTAGGTTCAATATTCTGCTGATACTGAGTTAGCTAATATTGTAATTAGGGTTGTATGTTTAAAATATTAATCCTTCCTTATCCTCCAGCATTTCAACAAAAGTTGCTTCCAAACACAGCTACTGAAGACAATTTTAACATTACAAAAGTCCACCTCTGTGAATAACACACAATTATGGAATGAGCCAAATGTGAAGGTGCCTCATGAAACAATCTGTAGTTCATAGAGATCCTAAATTCATGGTTAAAGAGATGCAAAAATTGGTTTAAACATTTGAAACTAGGATTTCTTGAACCTGTGATACACTTTGGTTTGGGTCAGTTTGCCCAGACATTTTTAAAACATTAAGTATTAGATATTTAAATTTTCAGCTCTGTGACACAGATGGAGGTTTTGCTGAAACTTGTCCAATAAATAAACTCAGATACATACACCCAAGTCAACACTTGGCAAAACATGTTGATTAAACCTTTCCCCTTCCAGAGCATTCATGAAGCCCAGAAATTTGACACAATAACATCAGTTAAAATTACAGAAGACAAGTGACAATCTTCTCATACTGTTTCCAACCACAATACTCATAGACCACCACCAAAAGCAGTGGACAACTGATTATATGGCTGCAAACAGGGCACTATGAACAGACTGACATTCTGCATGTCAGTAGGACATGCTCATAAGCAACAGTGGAAAACATGAACTGGTATGGATGCAGCCATACTGCTGAAGAAATTTGAAAATGTAGGTATACTGTTAGTGTGACACACCAATAAAGGAATAAACAATTTAGTGGGAAATTTAAATGACTAAAAATTGATGTGAAACATCTGTGTAATCATATATACACAAATGCAGTAAAATTTCAATAGAGGCAATGGGCCAATGCCTGTAAACAGCTAGACTTTCATGATGGGTGCAAGTTAAATTTTGGTTAAAAGAAGAAACTACACCATTGGCATAGAGGATGAACACGTGACCCCAAATGAGACAGCCACCAATTGACCCAAAATCTTAGAGAAATCAAACTGCTAGATTTCATAAGAAATATTTGAAACAATTTCACACCCACAAAATCTACTGTCACAACCTATCAGTAAGCAAACAAGCTGGTCTGTAAAAACATTCATGCATGACCTGTTAACATAAATACAATAAAATGTCATGCACTGTGCCCAAGCTCTCTCTCTAGGTATAGTGTGCATTAAACAATTTCTAATACAAAGGAGTCGGGAATACTGACAAAAACTCACATGGAAATTACTGAAAGACAGTGCAGAATATATGTTGATGGTGCCACCACATATGCCATTATATCACAATCAGGTGTAGTGCAGGGGAAGCAATCCTGGGTTGAAATCTAGACTGGAGCAGTGCCAGTTCTGGTGGTCTCTATTGCTCGTATGTTGCCAACACCTAAGTTATATTTCACCAATGGGTGGATAGTTACAGAGGTAAGGAAAGCAGCACTGTATATTTATGAGCAGTAATGAAATTAATAATCTTCTTTGGCAAATACATTTGACACTTCCTCTGAAAGGTGGTGATTAGGGTAGACCTAACAGCAGAGCTGAAAAAATCAGTGCCAGTGAAACTACTAACTTAAGAGCTATGGTTCGTTTTGATTAGAATTATATTTATTTTTTGACTTCAGACAAACTAAAAAAATCTTTTTTTCAGTGACATTTCCTGCTCATGTTCAGACTGTGAGTTTGAAGACCGGATAAAAGGAAAGAGGCAGCGAGCACCAAAGAAAAAGCCTGAAGTTGTGATGAAATTTAATGGAATTTACACACCTGATTAGCACTGTCAAAATTTCAAACTACATTTTTAACTTGAATTTTTAATCTTTAAAGTTTCACTTTTATAAGAATTGATTTTTAATTGTTTTGTTCACTAGCTTCAGATACTGATATTTTTTTACTGCAGTTTTTATAATTTTTGTCTGAGCTAATTTTAAATATAAAATACTTAAGCTTTAGCAAGCATTCTGCAAATTTTACATTTTCAGTAGCGTTTTGGAAATACTGTGCACAATAAAGGTTGTATGAACTAAGTTCTTTATTAAGTTCTGAACTGATACCTATTTGTTATAAAAATCAATCAGTCAAGTTCTGATCAGTTATATGTAGGGATGTGGAATTTACATTTCTGCAGTTCATATTTGTACCTTCATCATAAGGTGTGCTTAAGCTTCTAGTGAAAGGTATGTGTGAAGACAGAGAATCTCTCCTGAACATTCCCTACAGTGAAGTGGATTGGTATTCCTTGAATTTACAGCAAAAATAGCCTTTATCTCAGGAATCTTGTGAAGATTGTTTTGAGAAATGGTTGACAGTGCTGTGTTCTTGGCCAGGTGAGCAAATGAAATTCAGGTTAATTAAAAATCTGGAAGGTTCTGATGTCAGATAAAGCCATGTATCAGCTGTTGTGGTCTGTGGTCTAAAATGTGACGTGTGCACGCACAGTCATGGTCACATAGCACCTGCATGCAGTCAATGGTTTAAGGAAATGATACATGTTGATCTACTGTAACATGTGCATTACTTCATTTTGAACAGCAGTCTGAACTGTACTGAGACACTTAATTTTTCAATTTATAAAATTGTATTTACTCTTCAGCTGAATAAACATAAGAATTCTTGGTTCAAAATATTGGTAGAGACACTGAACTTTCGATGCTTCCGAAATAACTGCTTTCAAACAGTAGGTCAACTGAAAGAACATGAAGTCTTACAGTACTGCCCAGAATGAAATCTATGCTGTTAGTTTAGTATGCCTGTTCTTATAGAGTAGAAATCTAATTTTAAGTCCTCCTGATAAGCTCTGGGTCATTTGGGGTACAATTATTTCTCATGGATATTGAGCAAGCAGTATCAACTTCCTCTGCTGCTTGTCTTGTGCACAAACTACCAGCCATTTCACAGGAGAGTTTGTCTGCTGTCCAAGCATTATTTTACACAGGTAATTTCCCTGTGTTACTAGTGGGTTTTTGTGTGTGCGGTACACTGTCCATCCTGTAGTGCAAAGGGTCAAGAAAGCTTTCACTTCATCACTGTTGATGGACCCATTGTGGTGTTTGTGTAGGTTCCTGGTCACACCACTGATAGACAATTGGCTTGTTGATTCTGCTGCCAAGCCTGCAATCCTTCAACCTTGGCCTGCTAGTTCTTTCATTCCCTCAGATTTGTGTTGCTCTATCAGCAGGTGGCCATTTTGGCATCACCACTGGTCTTCCCTTTAAGGGAACAAGCTCTGGGGAATTAAACCTCTCACCAGATTTGCTAATATCCTCTTGGCCCTCTTGCCATCATGAGATCATTTTAGTTAGGTTGCACATTGGGCACTGTCTTTTTAGCCATCACCATGTGATAACCCTGAAGTAGTGAGGTGATTTTTGTGTAATCTGCACCAAGAGATGTGATCTTTGGGACCCCTGTGTGTAAATTGAGATTTAAGGCAAAAATCATTTAAAATTTTAATTGCCATATACGTATTTTCACAATTACTGTTGTTAAAATGCTTCTAGCTCATTTTATTGCACTAAAAAAAGTCCACAGCATTTTACTATTTATCACACAAAAGCATACAATTTTGTGTGGTTTTTCAAATAGAACACTTAAATACTCAGAGTACTGCATTTTACATTCTGGAAGACTGTACAGTCTCTTTAGCAAATAAATTTCCAAATAAAACTAAATTCCAGGGTTTTAATTTGCAAATAAAAATTCCATGTGATAGGTACAGTCTGTCACATTTACATTAATTGCTGGGACTAAATTTATCACCACTAAGAACACATTAGATTTTAACATGCATTAAGTATTTCATTGTAGAGACAGATCTTCATAACTTTCCTGAAGTTCATTCCTCTGAATGATATCCCTGTTAGATAACAGAACTGTGATCACTGGCTAATGAGATATCGCAGTCCCTCACTTTTCCATGATCTATATCACTGACACCTTCTTCCATAGATTGACTCACAATTTCATCAAACTGAGGAAAGTTAAAAAATGACAATCGTATCAACACATTTTGACCTATGTGGTACTGTATTGAAGAAACCAGGTATATAGTTAACAAGGTATGGTCTAGGAGACTCGGCCTATCAATAAACATATCAACAATAAACACAGTAGCACACTGGACTCACATTTGGGAGGATGATAGTTAAATCCCGTGTCCAGCCAGCCTGATTCAGGTTTTCTGTGGTTTCTGTAATTTGTTCCAGGCAAATGCCAGGATGGTGCCTTTGAAAGGGCACAGCAGACTTCCTTCCCTAATGCGATGAGATGAATGACCTCGCAGTTGGGTCTCTTCCCTCAACCAATTAACACAGCAGGTGATAATGCAACTGACCCCCCTGCGGGTCCGGGGATTAGAATAGGCCCGAGGTATTCCTGCCTGTTGTAAGAGGTGACTAAAAGGAGTCCCTCCCTCTCAAGGGGGTAGTTAGTGCCTGCGTCCGGAGATGGACGGTTCCACGACCTCTATTTGCGGTCATTTTGCTTTTTCACTTCTCGTCTCTTCCTTCCTTTGGTTGGTTCCTTTTTTTGCTCTTCTCCATCTCACTGTCTTCCTTACTCTTTCCCTTGCCTTCTTCTCCTTGCCTTCCCATCGCCTTCTTCTCCTTGCCTTCTCTGGTCTCCGCCTCGGCGTTTGAGACAGTCTGTCCTCTCTCTCCCTCTCTTCTTTTTCTTCTTCCTTCCTCCCTGTGCGCGCCTGAAGGCCGACCCACGCGTTCGCACACGTAGCCGGTGACGGGGTAACGCGTAATTCCCCGCCCTGGGTAGACATGTAAGGCACGCACGTACCCCCTGGTAAAGGCCAGGCCCAGGGAGGGGTGATTGGCTGAGCTGATTCCTTCTGACCATGCCGATTGGTCCCTCCGTCTGTTTCTCGGGAGGTGTGTGACCTGAGGTGTAAACATTCACCTAGGGCGGGAGTGCCCTCTGAGAGGGTCCCCACAAGGAAGGAGAGCGCCATCAGAGACGCTGGCAATCATGGGGGATTCCTCCGCAATGGATTTCACTCCATCTCTCTAGACTTCTGCCCAAAAACGGAAACTTGACCAGCCACCAGTGACAAAAGTACTACTGCCTGCCCCACAGTTCCTCGTCGTTTCTCGATCTGAGGACGGAAAGGATTTTTCCTCTGTCAAGCCTTTCGTTATCCAGAAGGGCGTAGATGCCATAGCCGGATCTGTCAAATCTTGTACCAGGTTGTGTAACGGTACCTTATTACTAGAAACCTAGTAGATAGTGTCGGAAGTTCCATGCGGCTTTTCGCGGATGATGCTGTAGTATACAGAGAAGCTGCAGCATTAGAAAATTGTAGCGAAATGCAGGAAGATCTGCAGCAGATACACTTGGTGCAGGGAGTGGCAACTGACCCTTAACATAGACAAATGTAATCTATTGCGAATACATAGAAAGAAGGATCCTTTATTGTATGATTATATGATAGCGGAACAAACGCTGGTAGCAGTTACTTCTGTAAAATATCTGGGAGTATGCGTGCGGAACGATTTGAAGTGGAATGATCACATAAAATTAATTGTTGGTAAGGCGGGTACCAGGTTGAGATTCATTGGGAGAGTCCTTAGAAAACGTACTCCATCAACAAAGGAGGTGGCTTACAAAACACTCGTTCGACCTATACTTGAGTATTGCTCATCAGTGTGGGATCCGTACCAGATCGGTTTGACGGAGGAGATAGAGAAGATCCAAAGAAGAGCGGCGCGTTTCGTCACAGGGTTATTTGGTAAGCGTGATAGCGTTACGGAGATGTTTAGCAAACTCAAGTGGCAGACTCTGCAAGAGAGGCGCTCTGCATCGCGGTGTAGCTTGCTCGCCAGGTTTCGAGAGGGTGCGTTTCTGGATGAGGTATCGAATATATTGCTTCCCCCTACTTATACATCCCGAGGAGATCACGAATGTAAAATTAGAGAGAGATTAGAGCGTGCATGGAGGCTTTCAGACAGTCGTTCTTCCCGCGTACCATACGCGACTGGAACAGGAAAGGGAGGTAACGACAGTGGCACGTAAAGTGCCCTCCGCCACACACCGTTGGGTGGCTTGCGGAGTATAAATGTAGATGTAGAAACTGAGAGCGCCTTTCAGGCACAAAAACTGCTTCAGGCCACACTCCTGTCCACGTTCCCTGTCCGGGTGGAGGCTCACCGCACTTTGAATTCGTCTCGTGGTGTGGTCTATACTCGATCACTTGACGGATTGACTGACGAGGAGATTCAGTCTTTCCTCGCTGAGCAGGGCGTGACGGCTGTCCATAGGGTCATGAAAAAGGTCAACAATGACCTCGTACCAACCCGGACACTTTTCTTGACCTTTGACAGTGTTCAGCTGCCGTCGCGTATCAAAGCGGGCTACGAGGTTATTTCTGTTCGCCCCTATGTCCCGACACCTACGCGCTGCTACCAGTGTCAGCGTTTTAATCACACTCGCCAGTCTTGTTCCAATGCAGCTAAATGTGTCACTTGTGGCGGGGATGCCCATGAGGGTGACTGTCCAGCTCCGTCTCCTCGTTGTGTGAACTGTCGGGGTGACCATGCAGCGTCCTCCCGCGACTGTCCCATCTACAAGGAAGAATGCTGTATCCAAGAAATTCGGGTCAAAGAGAAAGTGTCCACCTCAGCTGCTCGCAAGCTATTTGCTAGTAGGAAGCCCGCGCTGCTCCCAGCGGGAAAGTACAGTACTGTCCTCGCCTCTCCTCGGACTACCAGGGAGGTGGCGACGCAGACATGCGATCTGACCTTCGGCACCACGGTCGTCCGTTCGGCCAGTGCTAAGATCGCGCGGTCGACGTCTCCTCTTCCTCCCGTCACCCCTCCAACACAGTTTCTGGCTTGACGGTCGCGAATGACGTCTTTGTGGCCCCTGAGGATATCTCCAATGCCTTCGGCCGCTTTTTCGCAGAGGTTTCGAGCTCCGCTCATTACCACCCTGCCATCCTCCCCCGAAAACAGGCAGAGGAGGCTAGGCCACCTAACTTCCGCTCCTCGAATCGTGAAAGTCGTAATGCCCCATTCACCATGCGGGAACTCGAAAAATGCACTTGCCCGGTCACGGTCCTCCGCTCCAGGGCCTGATTCTATTCATATTCAGATGCTGAAGAACCTTTCTCCTGCGGGTAAAGGTTTCTTTCTTCGTACTTAAAATTGCATCTGGATTGAGGGACATGTTCCCGCATGCTGGCGCGAGTCTATTGTTGTACCGATTCCTAAGCTGGGGAAGGACAAGCACTTGCCTTCCAGTTATCGACCCATCTCTCTTACCAGCTGTGTCTGTAAGGTGATGGAGTGCATGGTTCACTCTCGTTTGGCTTGGCTGCTCGAATCTCGACGCCTACTTACCAATGTACAATGTGGATTTCGTAGGCGCTGCTCTGCTGTTGACCATCTGGTTACCTTGTCAACCTTCATTATGAATAACTTCTTGCGGAAGCGCCCAATTGCGGCTGTGTTCTTCGATTTGGAGAAGGCTTACGACACCTGTTGGAGGGCGGGCATTCTCCGCACCATGCATACAAGGGGCCTTCGCGGTCGCCTCCCTCTTTTTATTTGTTCCTTTTTAATGGATCGACAGTTCAGGGTACGTGTGGGTTCTGTCCTGTCGGACACCTTTCGCCAGGAGAATGGGGTGTCACAGGGCTCAGTATTGAGCGTCGCTCTCTTCGCCATAGCGATCAATCCAATAATGGATTGCCTCCCAGCTGATGTATCAGGCTCCATTTTCGTGGACGATTTTACCATCTATTGCAGCGCGCAGCGTACATGTTTCCTGGAGCGCTGTCTTCAGCGTTATCTTGACCATCTTTACTCCTGGAGTGTCGCCAATGGCTTCAGTTTTTCTGCCGAGGAGACGGTCTGTATTAACTTCTGGCGCTACAAAGAGTTTCTCCCACTGTCCTTACGACTCGGTCCCGTTGCTCTCCCATTCGTTGAGACAACAAAATTTTTAGGTCTTACATTTGACAGGAAACTTAGCTGGTCTCCACATGTCTTATTTGACTGCCCATTGTACCCGTTCTCTAAATGCCCTCCGTGTTCTCAGTGGTATATCGTGGGGAGCGGATTGAACCGTCCTACTTCGCCTATATTGGTCGATCGTCCGCTCCAAGCTGGATTATGGGAGCTTCGTATACTCCTCTGCACGGCCGTCCATCTTACGCTGCCTCAACTCCATACAACATCGGGGTTTACGTCTTGCGATCGGAGCATTTTATACTAGTCCCGTCGAGAGTCTTCATGCTGAATCTGGTGAATTGCCACTGCCCTACCAGCGCGATATACTGCTTTGTCGGTATGCCTGTCGGCTACTGTCAATGCCCGACCACCCGTCTTATCGTTCCTTTTTATTGACTCCTCCCTCGATCGTCAATACGGGTTGTATGTCTCTGCCCTGCTTCCCCCTAGAGTTCGCTTTCGTCGCTTCATTCAACACCTTGATTTTTCACTCCCTGCAACCTTTAGAGTTGGCGAGAGCCGCACGCCACCTTGGCTCCAGGCTCAGGTCCGCGTTCACCTCGACCTCAGCTCGCTCCCAAAAGAGGTCACCCCCGGTTCGGTCTACCGCTCCCGTTTTTTGGAACTTCGTTCGAAGTTCAACAACATGACTTTCATTTATACAGATGGCTCTAAGACCAATGACGGGGTCGGGAGTTCCTTTATTGTCGGGGCACAAAGTTTCCAATACCGGCTCCATGGCCATTGTTCGGTCTTCACAGCTGAGCTCTTTGCCCTCTACCAGGCTGTTCTTTACATCTGCCGCCACCGACATTCTGCTTATGTCATCTGCTCAGATTCCCTGAGCGCCATCCAGAGCCTCAGTGATCCGTACCCGGTTCACCCTTTCGTACACCGGATCCAACGCTCTCTTCAGCAGCTGGTGGACGTCGGTATGCCGGTTAGCTTTATGTGGGTTCCTGGCCATGTCGGTATCCCTGGGAATGAAGCTGCAGATGCCGCGGCCAAGGCTGCGGTCCTCCAGCCTCGGACAGCTTCTTCTTGTGTCCCTTCGTCCGATTTTAGCAGGGTCATTTGTCGGCGCATTTTATCGCTGTGGCATGCCGATTGGGCTGCACTTACGGACAACAAGCTTCGGGACTTGAAACCTCTTCCCGTGGCTTGGACGTCCTCCTCACCCCCCTCTCGGCGGGAGGAGGTAGTTTTGGCCCGGTTACGAATTGGACACTGCCGGTTCAGCCATAGCCATCTGCTGACGGCTGCGCCGGCGCCATTCTGCCCATGTGGGCACTTGCTGATGGTCCACCACATTTTAACGTCCTGTCCGGATTTTACTCCACTGTGTCTTGATCTTGGCCTGCCATGTACTCTCGATGCCATTTTAGCGGATGACCCAGGAGCAGCTGCTCGTGTTCTTCATTTTATCAAATTGACCAACCTGTCTAAGGACATTTAATTATGCTATTTTTTTTAATCTTATGCCTGTCGATCTTTTATCGTGTTTTCCCTTTTAGTTGCTGTTTTGAACTTGTTCCTCGCGGTGAATTCCTAATGTAGTCTGGGCGCTAATGACCGTTGAAGTTGTGCGCCCTAAAACCACAAAAAAAAAAAAAAATGCAACTGAAAACAAAACATTGTAGACTTGGCAATTTAAGGAGGGTAGGGTGAGTATAGCAGCATTCCACAACTGGCCTTGGAGGGAGAGAGAGAGAGAGAGTTCAAAAATTTGTTGTGCAATCTGAGAGACCACACCTTGAGTTAAGGGTTAGAGATCCCCCAATGCTTCATGCTCATTGTCCTCTACTGGTGATAGTGCATTTCCTGGTGAAATGCCTTTTTGTTTTTTTAACAACTTAAGTTCTCAATTAGTTTTCTGAGTTACTGCTCATTTTAGTGAACATGCAGGCCATTGAGCACATTTTACTACTTACCCATTTTAGAAATATGGTGTAGGACTTTTAATCTTCAGTTAGACCTTTCTCTTTGGAGTATTTCAGACCTCTTAAAGTCCATGTTTTTAACTGTCTTTCCCTGTCGATTGGGTTTAACAAGTAGTTTAACTCTTTCATTTTTGTGTTCTGCAGTTCTGACATGGGTGCGTATGACACTAGTTGCTGTACCTTAATACAAAACGAACAAAATCAAGAGTTAGTCTACAAATGTGGTATTGTAAGTTACTTCATGCAACTGTCCTATTTTAAACCATACATCAGTTTTAACAATAAAGTAACACTTGTGTACCTACATGTGTGAAATTATTTTCCTGTAACTTGTCTCCAACATGGCCACATAGTATAAAGTTTACTGATGACTTTATATTTCCTGTAGTGTAGACTTCAGAGCATGACATATGGGGTCAATGGAGCCAGGATGACAGAAGCTGTAGAAGCATTCACCAAGAATGAATGTCAGATTATAAGGCAGGAAAAGTTTGCCATTCCACAAAGAATTGTCAGAATGTTAGATCTTGGTTTGAAACCAAAGCTAAGTTGGGTGAAAGTTTACTTTGTCTAAGGAACAAAATGCTAAACAGTTCATGAATAGTAAGGTTGGCCAAAGTAGGTTATCAAATAATCAAAAATAGAAGGCTGTGTGTAGAGATACTGTAAGAAAAAAGTTTGTGTCCAGTAGATTGCAGGACACAGGTGTCAAACTTTTAAAGGATAATTCTAAAATTTCTATCAGGAAATGTCTTAATTTGGCTAGGGCAGAGATTCAGTAAGGTACTTATTAAAGACAATTCTTTAAAAAGTTAATGGTTTTTGAAGGCTTGACCTTCTTGGAAACCATGACTTTCCAAGGTGGATGAGGCAGGTTGGCGGCTGAATTTGCATGAGGGATCAGTAGCACTTGCAAAGACCAGAACAAGCAGAGTATTCAGAATTGACTAATTACCAGTGATCATAGGAAAATCAGGGTTCTCTGAGAGTTCAGGAGCTGCTATTCCTCCAATTGTATTCGAAGCAAAATGAAATGAGAGCTTGCTGATGTACCTACAGGCTGCTTGCTGCTTGACAGAAAAGGGATCAATGAGAGATTTGTCAGATAGTCTGTTTATTGAACACTTTAACCTGACGGTTGGTGCTGAATGATTTTTGATGGAGCTGAAAGATGCTTATCTTACATAATAGTGGTGACAAGACCTGTATGTGGTAGTTTCATACTGACTTTCTTCACACTAATGATGGTCTGCAGCCACTCACAAGACAGTATTTCATTCATTCGGAGAGCAGGATGATCAATAAACCAGGAAGTTCTGGCACAGTATTTATGAGAATGCTTTGGAAACGTTTCTGTAAATTTTGGGAAAACGCCATGATAATACCTATTACATCTGGGTTTAAAACTAGTGGATTGCATCTGTTCATGATGTGATCTTGGAAGTTACATTTGCACCAAATGTGGCTTCAAAGTAAAATGTGCTGCAGCTTCAGAACCTCTGTCGACATAAACTCCACAAAAATCAGTACACACTTCCTTTGCAGAGCTGTGATTTCAGGTGTGTCAAATAAAAATCTGTAGAGAGTAAAGAAGCTAGGGCACAATTTAAAAAGCTACTTTCTTAAACTTGAATAATCCTGAAAACGATGCACTCAGTGTGTGGCTGTTAAATCAGGGTATTTATTGAGAATATTATGACTAAACAGTTAGTGTGACTCATTGTGGGGCCAAGTGTAATGCACAGGGGTGCAGTGTAAAAAGTATGACAAACTACATTAATGTTGACATAACTGCAGTTATTAAATGCCTTGAGAATACAGGCTACATTTAAGTGACAAAATACATATTCAGAATCTTCATTTTACAATAATCACTGGAGATTAAATTTTTAGACAGACCTTAAATTTAAGGCATTTGTGCTTTGTTTTTTCCAAGCAAACAAGTTTGGTAAGACACATTATATATTTTCTAACATGTCACCTGTGGGGGAAATAAGTGGATTCTGGTCCACCTGTATCCCCCCAGACAGAGAAACATCAGTCACCATCACTTGAACAAAAAGCTGAACAGTGTACTTCCCATGGCAATCTACTAAAACGTAATCGTCTTGAACAACTGGCAAGTTTTCTTCTTCTTTGTCCTTAGTATGACCTATATGTCCAGTGAGTAATCTAATGGGTCTCATATTTTATCTTTAACTGTTGTGGGCAAGTCATTCTTTTAAAAGCACTTACCTTATGATTTAATTTCTTTCCTGTTTAATTTTCTGCCATTTTGAATGTTTTTCAAACACCTCTTCAACTGTTATACCTGTTGCAATTCAACTCAATCCCCTCCAATTTGTTTCTGTTGCTCATTCCTCCTCCAGCTTTATGGATCTCTCTGAAAGCATCAGGACCCACAAAACTCGGGCATGGTGGACCTTCCTCTAGTGGTATATTGGTACAGTGGTCCTGTGACTCAATTTGAACCTCACTGGCTCCTAGAGTGGGACTTAGTGTATCACCATCTGTCAGGAACTGCAACTAAAACATTGATGAGATGTCAGGAATACTGTCAGTGTGCTATTAATTCCTCTAGCGGCACACTCTTTCCTTGGAGTTTGTACTGTTGCATCAGTCTCATCCAAATTGAAAATCCTTGTCACCAAAGGCAGCAATAAGATTGAAAACATGCTTCAGATCACTGAAAAAGATTGACAGTTCACTGAATGAAGTGGCTCTTGATAAAAACTATATTGTGGATGTCGCAGGCTAAAGTTTGGCTGGCCTTATCTGGAAGTGCAGGGATAACCTAAGTCAGCCATATTTTTTTCCGTCCATTTTCTTGGGACTTCTAGCTATGATACTGAGCCATTTCAGTGCCAAATGCTGAATTTCTACATTGTCAAGGCCATATCACATTCGAGCACATTCATGATGTATCCTCATAAAGAATACTATTGATAAGAGAACATTCACTGATGATGACATTCTGGACACATGTGAATGATTTTACTCTTCTTAACAAATGTAGAATAAACTGAAATACTGTGTAATTTAAATTATTTCCTACTTTTTCATGAAGTGCATATTTACTCAAAACAAATGATCAAGACATTTTACCTGGAAAGAGTCCTATAACTGGCACTCTTGACAGCAGTTGCCTTGTAAAGACTGGTTCCAGAAAGTACCAATTCAACAGCAGCCCTCCTATTATCCTCAGTAAAGTGAACATTGTTCCTCATGCTCTTCTACGAACCATGCTGACAATCTAAAACTGATATCCTTACTTAAGAGTGCTCATTCAAATTCTGTTTTTATTTTAGTATATATTATTAGAGGCACATAATTGTTTTGAACATAATGGAAGTGCAATGTAATGGTGCTACACTGTGCCCAACAGGGAAACTATATTTCGTAAGTTTTGAAAAAAGTCCTAAACATTACAAATTTTAGTAAATGCAATGATATGCATGTATGACTGTCAATCATACTTGGTATTAAACCAGTTCTTTGTTATAAACAACAGAATATTAGACGGACAAGACTCAAGAACTGAATGCCTCATGCAAGCTGTTAAACATGTTACTCGGAAATACTGGCCTTCCTGGAACAATTTCTCAGGAAGACGGCAAACAATAGTGATATACCTCAGTATTTGTCAGGCATGAAAACTGAATGGCCAACAGCAATGTGCTTTAAAATGTTGTGGATGTGCTTCCGCTGTCTAAAAGAGGTCATCGGCCAAATAAAATCATTCTCATTTAGGAAAAAATTCAAATGTCCCACATAAACAAGATACACAAAGTTTTCCATACCAGTCGTCTCACTGTGCAGCAATCTGCACCCAACAGTCAGCTGTGCTGCAAGATTGCCTACCTCAACTGTTCCATGCAGTTACAACCAGTAATTGGTGGTTGGGTTTGTTTGGTGGTTGGGTTTGTTTGGTGGTTGGGTTTGTTTGGTGGTTGGGTTTGTTTGGTGGTTGGGTTTG
Organism: Schistocerca americana; assembly: GCF_021461395.2. NCBI lineage: Eukaryota > Metazoa > Arthropoda > Insecta > Orthoptera > Acrididae > Schistocerca > Schistocerca americana. The sequence continues at coordinate 235,263,339 of NC_060130.1, forward strand.
TTTGGTGGTTGGGTTTGTTTGGTGGTTGGGTTTGTTTGGTGGTTGGGTTTGTTTGGTGGTTGGGTTTGTTTGGTGGTTGGGTTTGTTTGGTGGTTGGGTTTGTTTGGTGGTTGGGTTTGTTTGGTGGTTGGGTTTGTTTGGTGGTTGGGTTTGTTTGGTGGTTGGGTTTGTTTGGTGGTTGGGTTTGTTTGGTGGTTGGGTTTGTTTGGTGGTTGGGTTTGTTTGGTGGTTGGGTTTGTTTGGTGGTTGGGTTTGTTTGGTGGTTGGGTTTGTTTGGTGGTTGGGTTTGTTTGGTGGTTGGGTTTGTTTGGTGGTTGGGTTTGTTTGGTGGTTGGGTTTGTTTGGTGGTTGGGTTTGTTTGGTGGTTGGGTTTGTTTGGTGGTTGGGTTTGTTTGGTGGTTGGGTTTGTTTGGTGGTTGGGTTTGTTTGGTGGTTGGGTTTGTTTGGTGGTTGGGTTTGTTTGGTGGTTGGGTTTGTTTGGTGGTTGGGTTTGTTTGGTGGTTGGGTTTGTTTGGTGGTTGGGTTTGTTTGGTGGTTGGGTTTGTTTGGTGGTTGGGTTTGTTTGGTGGTTGGGTTTGTTTGGTGGTTGGGTTTGTTTGGTGGTTGGGTTTGTTTGGTGGTTGGGTTTGTTTGGTGGTTGGGTTTGTTTGGTGGTTGGGTTTGTTTGGTGGTTGGGTTTGTTTGGTGGTTGGGTTTGTTTGGTGGTTGGGTTTGTTTGGTGGTTGGGTTTGTTTGGTGGTTGGGTTTGTTTGGTGGTTGGGTTTGTTTGGTGGTTGGGTTTGTTTGGTGGTTGGGTTTGTTTGGTGGTTGGGTTTGTTTGGTGGTTGGGTTTGTTTGGTGGTTGGGTTTGTTTGGTGGTTGGGTTTGTTTGGTGGTTGGGTTTGTTTGGTGGTTGGGTTTGTTTGGTGGTTGGGTTTGTTTGGTGGTTGGGTTTGTTTGGTGGTTGGGTTTGTTTGGTGGTTGGGTTTGTTTGGTGGTTGGGTTTGTTTGGCCTACAGATAGCTTCTCACAAAAAAGGAGTTAGTTATGAATCGTGAATATTAAAGTATATAGTACCATATTTACAATTTTGTTTGAATAAATGTCATGCTGAAGATAAAAGATTTAGTACTTTTTTGTGTACGGAATGTGCTATCGTATTATACTTTAATTTATATAGGATAAACTGTTTTACTTAATGAGTGTTTTGCTATAATAGTGAGATGCTGGAACCAATTATGCATGCTATGGGGGGTTCCTTTGTAAATTTCTGTGAAGTAATTTCTCAACCCCACACATTTTACAAATCTTTGATTCAGTTAGACAAAATTACTTGCAAAAAAAATATTTTAATAACATTTTGATACCCAGCTAGTATTAGAATGATTAAAACGAAGTTATTTAGCAAACACTTCATCTTTCTTCTTTATAATTCCTTCTACAAGATACTTATCTCGAAATTTTGTTTCTTGTAGTTTGTACTTGTAAAAATTTCTGTTCATTTCTTTCTCCATCCAATGCCTTTAATTTATATGTGAGTGGGTTACAACAAATAACACCTTCAATTTCAAAAATTTCTGTTGATTGATTAGATGCATAACCTTTTTTAAAAATACCTTTAAGTTTGATTCTGACCTGATCACTGACTCTGTATTTTGGCTTTTCGTTAGATACAAAGCCATCTGGCTTATTTTTTTCATTTACTTCTATAGCCTTCCTTTTTATTGTTGAATGCTTTGTATTATTGTATTCATCAACCAATTTTGCTACTGTTCAATCCATTTATAATTTCCTTGTAAGTCAGATTTTTCCACATTTTTTTTAATGTTCTATTAAATCTTTGAACAACATATGCTTTTAATTCTGTAAAAGTTAGTGATTATTGCTATAGTTTTGCATAAGTTCTTGAAATTCTTTATTATAAAATTCTTTTCCATCATCTCTTGTAAATTTTTTGGAGTTCGCTCACTAAATATTTTTTCATAAGTACCAACTACATTTTTACCTGTTCCATCTTTAACAGGAATAGTCCAGGCAAATAGTTAGAAGACATCAGTTACAGTTAATAAACGTTTGTATATTTTATTTATTTTTGAAATTGCTCTTAATTTTCGAGAATCCACTTCGACTAGATCAGCTGGCCATAAATCATATATACCAAAAGAAACAATTTTTCTAATTGGTTTATGTAGTTCCTCAATAATTTGTTAATGACATTCAGAGCATCACAAACACAAATTTTAACATATTTACTCTTACTAGTTTTACATACTGTACAAATTCCTCTTTGGCGGTGACAAGTATCTAAATTTTCTGTGCTTCAAACACCATTTACAATTACCCATTTATATAGATCAAAATTAATTACATTTTAAATTATTTCACCAAATATAATTAACATTACATCTACTGGTACAGCTGTAACTGTATCTTTTAATCTTACATTTAAAACATTCAATTTGTGAACCATTATTGATTGATTACTATTACTACTTGTCGGATACAATTACTTAAACATCAAAATCATTAAAATTCAAATCTTTGTTTACATTCTTACCAACAACAATTCTCTTAAGCTTGAACTCCATCTCAAGTCATAAAAGTAAATTCAATTACTTGACCCTCATGTCCTATATTTTCTAGTCAGTTACATCAGTCTAAAGGCAATGTAAAAATTATATTCATGGTTTTGATCTCTTCATCAAGATGTGTTATAGTAGTATATTTTTTTTACAATCATATTGACCAACTAGGATTACATTAACAAATTCAGTTCCTTTTCTTGCTTTGTTGTTGTTCCTTGTTTTTTCCAGTATTCCCTCATTTTCTCCACGTGAAGTCTGTGCCTTTCTTCTGTCCATGTTTCCGATTTTTCATTTCTTCTGCTTTGAAAGTCTTCCAGTTTAGTATTTTATTTTTAAGAGTTTCTTTCTACAGTACAGTACAGGAGACTACAGTTTTTTTGGACATATATTCAGAATGGATAACAAGACTAACCAAGTGGATATTCACATTACTCAATAGCTACAAATCCAAGCCAGCATGGTTCATAGAGACTGAAAAGGACATTGAAAATGCTGGAGTTACAATAGACACAACAGAAAACAGAACACATTTCAGAAAGGCAGTTCAAAAGGCAGAATTTCAGGAGAGAAAGAAAATAACTAGATGAAAGTGGACTCAAGAAGAAAGGGAACAACACTCTAAAAGGATGAAGGAAATTCGGAAACTGAAGAAATCTAATACAATGAAGAGTAGTCAAAGTTGATTCATCGTATCCTCCAAACGGGTTATTCGAAAGAAAAAAAAGTTTCTTTCTGCTATTTCCGATCCTTTGATGTTTTTTTTCTTTCTAGATCTTTCCTTACTTCTGTAATCCATGCTATTGTTGATTTCTTCTTCCAGAAATATAGGAGTATTTGTTTTGTTAGTATACTTACATCAGTTTGGTAGAGGTGTTCAAAAAAGGGTAATCTTTGGCAATTATTTCAAATATTTTCTCTATATTTTTGTAGAGCTCCTCATTACTTTCCAACCATCTGCAGTTTTTATTGCACCCATTATTTTTCTCATAATCCTTCTTTCCAGTACCGTGCATTTACCCATCTTATAGTTCATCATTAGGCATTCAGGTCAATATAAACATTCTGCTGAGGTGAAGGGACAAGGAGGGGAGATAGGAAGGGAGGTAAGACTGGTTCTAAGCCACTTAGTCTACATCAACACATTGAAATGAAGGTTGAGTGATGACCTCAGATGTTCAGTCCCATAGTGCCCTGAACCATTTGAAGGTTTTTTCTTTTTTTTTCGGTAGTTGTGGGATGTTATTACAGTGTTTCACTCAACGACTGTGATATCACTTTCAAATGATAGAGCACAGCAATCATTCGTCCTCTTCTTGCAGGTTTTATTCGGCAAATCTAAATTTCGGCTAGTGCCCAGCCACTATCAATGCATCATTCTATCATGTCAATGCACGTTCTAATTCATAAGTCCCCTATCCTGTAGGCTTCTGTCACAGTTCTTTCAAGACAAGTAGTCTTGAAAGGACTGTGACACAAGCCCAAACAGGGGACACATGTATTAGATCATGCATTGATATGATAAAATGGTGCATTGATAACAGCTAGGCACTGGCCAAAATCTAGATTTGCTGAGTAAAACATGCAGGAAAAGGATGACTGATCGCTGTGTTCTATCGTTTGAAAGTGTTTCATCTTCCTGTAACGAAGACTGGGATGCACTAGTAACATAGTTGTTGCCTTTTTTAGAGTGCTTCCTTATAAGAGGATTGTGTGTCTCTCCTCCTAAGACATACTGGCACCACTCAGAAGAAAAACATGTCTATCCAACCCAGAATTTTCTCTCATTATTAATTATCTTATTGTTGTTCGGTCCTGCCAGCATTATTGGTGAAATCTTCTACTCACCATAGTGTGTGTAACTTGCTAGCTCAATGTACGTTTAAAGACAGTTTGATGGTGTCAAGTGTTTATTTTGTAATTTATTCAACGCAAGATCCAATGTTCCTTTGTTTCAATAGTTATTGTAACAAGAATAAGTTCAGACAACAAATGAGAATTTACACTTATTTAAGTGCAGATTTCATGGGTTTAGTACTATAACCACTATTTGCACTGTCACAGTATTCGTTTTAAAAGCGCATCCTTTACACAAAGTGAGGTGATGTCAGTCGGTACAATATTCGTTGTAGCAAGCATAACAATCACACCTGTAGAATACACAATGGTAATACTTCATGCAGAAAATGAGTGTTCATGTTTATTCAGTCACGTTTTCTTTAAATAAATGAGCTGACATTACTGCAGTTGAGCTACTAATAATGACAACACTTTAGGCAGATGTGCAGTGTGTTACTCCACAATGAGCAAGTGATCCACGTAAAATTACTCCACTGTCTATTGCTCTGCCGTCTGTTCCCGTCTGTTCAGCAGGAATCTCATCCTTCCACAGTATACAAGAATGCACACAATGTTGTAATTCAGTACAGTGATGCCTGAAACCTCAACCAGGTAGCCTTCAGATAGTTTTCCTGAAGTAGAGTAAACGCCAGGGACGATAGATTATAACCGCATGCAGGGGTGCAGACTAGTGAGTTTGAGGCACTGCTCTCCACTTATTGGGGGGAGATCGGCGCATGGAGGTGTATGTGTACAAAGGTTTAAGTGTGTCTCATTCACATGGGACATATTATTTCAGTGATTTTTCTACATGAGACTGATTTTACTATGCTGGGGGACCTCTTTGCGTCGGCATATCCAGAACTTTCGAAAACACACCACTATTGATTGCTTAGTTTTTCATCCATGACGAATAGTCATGTACTTCGCTGTTCCAGGGAGGCCAGTTGTTTTGAGAAATTATTCCAAGGGGGAACAATTCCTAGAAATATGTTTAATGGCTTGCAGGAAGTGTCTGTTCTTGAGTCTTTTGTCCATCTGTGACTGTTTTCTGTGGACCAGTGACAGCACATCACAGCCAGCAGATGGATTGCTTTCTACCATTAGTGACAAGATAGAACAGGCCCAGAAAATTGGTACGGAGGGATAAGGGGAGGTGGGAGAGGAGGTAAGACTGTTTCTAAGTTGCTTCGTCTGTAAGCACAAAATGAGATGAATACACGTGCAGCTGCCGTCACTCTCTCCTGGCGAGATCTTTTGGCTTCAGTTTTTGCGGTGATTGTGTTATTACAATTTTCTCAATTCTCAATGAATGTGTTGCATTATAATTCATTGTTTACAAGTGGTGTTTTTTTCACAGTAATTTCGATGTGTAATTAGAGCAGTGAAGCCTTTTTCCATCAGTTGTGGTAGTGTGTATTGGACTTCCTACACTGCAGAAATAGTTTGCTGTCCTATCCCATCTTAGCATGCATGCACGCATAAGTTCCTCCAGCAGCTATTTCACTCTGTATCGGCATGGGGGCTACTGTTCCTACACTTCAGTGATATTTTGCTATCCTGTTCCTTCTGGCCATGTATCTGTGTACACGTTCCTCAGTAGCTATATATTTGCAAATCAGTGGGAGGCAATTCTTCCAGCAGGGGCTGTAGAACAGTTCCCTGCCAGTTTAGAGTGATATTGTAGATTAGGGCTCGCCACAAGGTCGAAATATATACACGCGACCTGAAGAGATAACAAAACGCTTTTCAAGTAAGCTCGGTTGAGCCCCATACAGCAAGGAGAGCACCTCTGGTTCATTCAGTCTGGGATAGTACGGTATGGTGAAGTTGTCTAATGCACTGTGGATTGACCGACCATTTCAAAAACATGAGCAGCTCCAGCACAGGCAGTAGTCTCTCTGGGTTGCGAAATGCATCCTCAGTTCATTCTACTGCATCGCCATTATTTGCTGAAAAGTATTCCCCCTATACTTACCCATTATCACTTATTTCCATTCCTCATGTAGGAGGCTATGGACCCAGGCCTCAGCTGTATACCTACAAGTAATACATTTATTAAACTCTTTCCTGTCCAAAACCAACATCTTGACAATTTAACACGTTTCCCAACAAATAGGCAATATATTGATAGAGTTTACCGCTTATTTCATATCAAGACATCCATTTTCCACGAGAGCGTTTTAAGCAGTTATTTATTTGAATTTCAAGCAGTAAGGCTGTAGGGTGTCTCAGTTCGGTTTCCCCACCAAAATTTAAGAAATTATTCCAGCAGGAACGAACACACACACACACACACACACACACACACACACACACACACACACACACACACACACACACACACACACACAATTCCCAAGACAGTACCTTATGTTCTTCCTCTCCATCAGCTCAGAACAAGCAGTCTTTTTCCTGCATTCAAAAGTGGGGGAGGGGGAGGAGTGGTGATGGTGACATCGACAGTGCGACAGTGCCACAACTACTCCTCATAGAGAGGAGGTGGGGGACCACCCAACAAGAGGCGACATCTTAAATGAATCTGGCAACAATACAGACTTGCATCACTTCGGTTTTATTCCCCTATTGACGGCCATTACTTCAAGACCAAGAGCACTGGCATTTGCACAAAGTTTTCAGTGCTATCAGACAAGCAACGCTGCATGAAATAAATTCGACATTTGGCATTAATGGGCTACGACAGTAGACGACCGACACAAGTGGTTATGCTAACACACGATATCCCCTGAAGCGCCTCTCCTGGGCTCGTAACTGTATCGGTTGTATCCTAGATGACTGGAAAACCGTGACGTGGTCAGATGAGTCCCAATTTATTATGAGCTGATGGTAGATTTCAAGTGTGACACAGACCTCACGAAGTCGTGGATCCAGGTTGTCAACAAGGCACTATGGAAGCTGGTGGTGGCTGCATAATGATGTGGGCCATATTTTCATGCCATGGACTGGGTGCTCTCGTCCAATTGCACCGATCACTGACTGGAAATGGTCATGTTTAGCTATTTGGAGACCATTTGCAGCCATTCAACAATGGAGTTTTTATGGATGACAGTGCACAGTGTTACTGTCTCACACTTGTAAGCAGTTGACTTGAAGAAAATTCTGGATAGTTCGAGTGAATGATTTGACCAGCCAGATTGCTCGACATGAATCCCTTCAAACACTTATGGCTCATAATCGAAACGTCAATTTGTGCACAAAATCGTGCACTGGCGACACTTCCATAGTTACGGATGGCTACAGAGGCAGTATGGCTCAGTGTTTCTGCTGGGAACTTCTACCCATGCTGGCCAAAAGGAGGTCTGGCACAGTATTAGGAGGTATCCGATGACTTTCATCACCTCAGTGTATAGCCAAGATACCACCCAGAGACCAACTTCTATACAAGCTTTTGTACACTATAGTATTATATCAGTGTACTCACTCTGTATACACTGAACAGCCAAAGAAACTGATACACCTGTCTAATATCGTGTACCACCGCCACGAGCATGCAGAAGTGCCACAGCATGATGTGACCTAGAATTAAATAATGTCTGATGTAGTGCTGGAGGCAACTGACACTGTGAGTCCTGCAGGGCTGTCAATAAATCCATAAGCGTACGAGGGGGGTGGAGAGCTCTTCTGAACAGCATGCTGCAAGGAATCCCAGATACGCTCTATAATGTTCATGTCTGGGGAGATTGGTAGCCAGCGGAAGTGTTTAGACTCAGAAGAGCGTTCCTGGAGTAACTCTGTAGCAATTCTGAACATGTGGGGTGTCACACTGTCCTGCTGGAATTGCCCAAGTCCATCGGAATGCACAATGGACATGAATGGATGCAGATGATCAGACAGAATGCTTACATATGTCATCTGTCAGAGTAGTACTCAGCCATATCAAGCGTTCCATATCACTCCGTCACACGCCCCACAGTGGAACAGAGCCTCCACCAGCTTGAACAGTCCCCTGATAACCTGCAGGGTCCATGGATTCATGAGGTTGTCTCCATGCCCATACACATCCATCGACTCGATAAAATTTGAAATGAGACTTGTTCGACCAGGCAACATGTTTCCAGTCATCAACAGTCCATTGTTGGTGTTAATGGGCCCAGGTGTGGTGTAAAGTTTTGTGTTGTGCATTCATCAAGGGTACATGAGTGGACCTTTGACTCTGAAAGCCCATATCTATTATGTTTCAATGAATAGCTCGCACGTTGTCGCTTATTGATGGCCCCGCATTAAAATCTGCAGCAATTTGCTAAAGAGTTGCACTTGTCACGTTGAAAGATTCTCTTCAGTCGTTGTTGGTCCTGTTGTTGCAGCATCTTTTTCCAGCCGCAGCGATGTTGGAGATTTGATGTTTTATCGGATTCCTGATATTCACAGTACACTCATGAAGTGGTCATACAGGGAAATCCCCACTTCATCGCTGACTTGGAGAAGCTGTGATCCATTGCTCATGCGCTGACTATAACACCATGTTCAAACTTACTTAAATCTTAATAACCTGCCATTGTAGCAGCAGTAACCGATCTGTGTCAGACACTTGTTATTAGGTGTTGCTGACCACATCATCATATTCTGCCTGTTTACGTATCTCTGTATTTGAATACGCATGCCTATATTAGTTTCTTTGCCGCTTCAATGTATATCAGAAATTATAGCAGTTAAAGTAAGCTATAAACACCTCATAAATAAAGTTGGACATGACCACTTAACAAGAATAAAAAAATTACTACACAAGACAGCGAAAACTGGAACTGGCTGATGTAGCAGGCAAAAGTATTTCAACAAGCTTCCAATATCAATTAAGGAAGTAAAGGAATTAAACTTACTTAAAAATAGTTTAAAGTGTCTCTTACAGAGAAATGTATATACAACATGAGTGTGTGTATTAAATATCAGATTAATTAGCAGCTGTTATACTGTAATACAATTATGTTAACCTCATATCTACCTGTAAAATGTAATCATTTTCTTTACTGTGCACGTATTGTACGAGGGTTGAATGAAAAGTAATGCGTCCACCTTCGTTAATTGAGTTGGGATGGGAATATTTTAATAAAACAAATGCAGGAATAATCCTTAGAATGTGATCTTTAATTACCAGTATTCACTTTACACATAATCACCAGCCAGTTGGATACATTTCTGCCAACAATGAAAAAGTTTTCTGAAGTACTCACAGAAGTCGACACTTTGTTTCTGCAACCAGTCTCGCAGTTCTCTCAACGTCTTCATCAGAAGCATAATGATGTCCTAGCAGATCGTCTTTCATTATTGGGAACACAAAGAATTTACAGTGCTAAATCTCGACTGTATGGAAGATGCCATACGGTGGAGAGATTCCATCTCTGAAGTTCTGCTGTGGTGGCACGTGAAGTGTGTGAACATTTTGCTTGTGAAATTGGCTGGTTGCTGTCACAGGACGTCCAACTCTTTGTCATGCAGGTCAAATGTTCCTACCTCAACATCTTTAAACTTACTTACTTGCCCAGTGACGCACAGCACTCACATCAACACAATCACTATAAACTGCTTTAATTCTCTGATGAATATCCTTTGGGGTGACACCTGCTTTCAAGAATTCAGTTACTGCATGTTGCTTAAATCGCACTGACTGACCGTCTCAGCAGGGTTCCATACATTACACTGTAACAACACAACCGTTCAATGCTAAGGATTTCCGGCAACTGGAGCTGTAGAGAAGAGGCTACGGAACAAGCCAGTACTTGCCGCATACCAATGCTGCCAACTGTTGAAGAGTTACAAAGGTGGAGGCATTAATTTTTCAGTCAGTCTTGTAAATATAAAATTGTATGAAAGCATCCTATACTCTCAGCTGAAAACTATCAGCTAGAGTCCATTGGCAAAGAATAAATAAATGAACAAATTCACGAAAAGAGGCGTGGCAGTGACATGTGCCGGGGTTGTTGTGATTGCTGACACTAGATACACGCTCGCGGCTTGCTGCATTAGTAACTCGTGTGTCTCAGGTTTCATTCTAATGAAGTTGCGATTCAAATCAATATGGATACACGAAAATGGAAGTCATGGAACTGATAATACTTTACGGAGGATACAGATATGCAGATCACGTTAGTTGCAACAATTGTCTCAAAAACCTCCGTAGTGTTTCAGAAAATACAAAGGGCGTTATCAGACATCTTAAATTAAACAATTTATTGAGCAATGAAACATCGACCTCCATCGATAGCGGCTCATTGTCATTCTTCTAATATGCAAGTCCCACAAAATACCCAGGAATGTAGGCTATGCTATTCGTTCAAATCGCAGTCCGCCAAAGTCTGACTTTTAAATCGAACTCCTATAACATAAAACATACCCTAAAATCAAAACCATCCAAGCTTTTGCGTGGACTAGTTTTCCAGCATAACTTATCTCTCTGCAGGAGCACTGGTCTAATTTTTTATTTATATATATATATATTTTTCTTCTTCCATAGGTCGTAGAGGGAAGCAAACGGCAACAAGAACTAGATGCAGCACTATTGACCATGATAAAGGACGATTTTCAACCACACTTAATCGTAAAGGACACTGGATTTCGACGTCTTGTTGTACTGTTAATATTAAAATATTCGCTACCAGATTGAGAAAATGCGCCACACAAATGAAGAAAATTGCCAAAAAGAGAAATAGGCTGTAAATTTGGAACTTAAGACCTGTTTAACAACCGATATTTGGATCTCACTTATTGTCAGGCATTTATACTGGTCACTGCATTAACAGTAATTGGTGCATGAAAGCTTTACCTCTCGAGACATTCCGTTTCCTAGGAAAGCATACAGCACTAAATATTAGTGAAGCGTTAGATAATGCGATTTGAAGGTGGAACATCGGAAACAAAGTTGTAAGCATCACAATTGACAATTCCAGTAATATGACGACAGCCGTACAGCTTATTCACAGTGGCAACATAGATGTGTTGGTTTAAGCACACACTATCAATTTAGTTGTGAAAAGTTCTTTAAATAGCAACAGCGAGCTCTGCATTATGCTGGAAAAGGTGACAAAACTGTTCAGTTATTTTAAAACAAACTGCAACGCTAATGAAAAACTCTGTAATATTCGGGATGTAATGAAGAAAACCTGTTGATAAATTAATTCAGGAAACCGAAACCCGATGAAAGAGTACGTTGTATATGCTACAACGCCCGCTCGAGCAAAAGGAATGCATTGCAGCCTGTTTATCGTCTTTCTATTCAGGTGTTCACAAACTCGCATCTGACGAGTGGCAAATTTTGAACAAATGTGTAAGTGTACCGGAGCCGAATTGGTAAGACGTGATAGCTCAACTGATAACTGTACCTTTCTTTCGGAAGCTATTCCTAACCACTTGCAGAGGGAGACCGAGAGGTCCAACGACATTTTGCAGAAACGTACCTACAACGAACGGGAAATCCTGTACCGTTCTGGAAGGAAAATGAGTTAACCACGTAGCTGACGTGACAAAGTAGCACGCATACCTGCAACTTCTGTTCGCAGTGAGACAATATCTTCCAAAATAATACTGCTTGTAAGCAGATTAAAAGACCAGTTGGTTAATAAAATCGTATTCCTAAACAAATACCGACAGTAGTTCGATAATGGTAAGCGAAAATGCATTCTGGTGAATAACAATTTTTGTTGTTGCAGTGAGCAAAATGTATGTACGCAGTTTCTGGGTATAATGGGTTAAAACCCTGCGGCGAGCGTGTGGCGGCAAACGGTACCGCCAGTTCGGGTTTCTTTCCGTAATCAAGTTAGCTCGCCAAGCACACAACAGTAGCGCTAGATATGCTTCGATGACACTGTCAGGTGACAAATTCACACTACTGTCGCGTTATAAAACCCTCCATAGTAGCGTGACTGGTCTGTAAAGTGGACACCTACAAAGTAAATGTGGCGTGATCTCTGCTGAATGTTTTGAAGATCACAACTTATATTTTGCAAAAGCGCTTGGAATGAATGGTTATATAGTTACTGAAGATTATTATTATACTTTTCCTATTGTCTTGAAGGTTCGAACAAAGAAAAGGACTGACGCCAGACGAAACTGAGCACCTTCTTCTGGAATCATCTGATGAAGAGGATTATGCTGATTTCTTTGACAGCAATGATGAAGCAGAAATAATCGAGGCTGCAGATTATTCCAATGAATCTGAACCATCGTACGATGGCGGCAATGAAGTGAATGAATTTCCAAGTGATGAGTGCCATTTTTATATCGGCAAGGACCAGGAAACTTTATGGATAAATAATCCGTTAGTGGTGCCGGGTAAAACAAAACTTAAGAATATAATCAAGGTCTTATTCACCCGAAACGCAATGCTATAGGAACTAAAACTGAAACTGTAAGTTTTTTTCTTATGTTTTGAACCTGAGATAATTGATTGTGTTGTTGCGAATACCAATAGATAGACAAATAACAAGAGATCATCTGTCAGTTACGCGAGGGACAGTGACTGCAGAAATGTACTTCTGCTTCTGCGATAATGGCTCTCTTAAGGAGCACTGTTTCTCATTGCTGTACAAATAAGAGGACGCACAAACATATTAGAGCTGTGCGCATCAAATGACACAGGAATGATTATTCTCAGGGCAGAATTTAGCTATAAGCGCTTTCTGTTCTTGCTCCTGTCACTGAGGTTTGATGATACTTCAACCAGAAAATAGCCACTTGCAGTTGACACTACTGCTGCCATCCACGAACCACAACTGCAGAAATATCTACAGCCGAGGGGAGTTGAGGGGTTTTCTGCAGAAATAGTGTAACCCGCAAGTTTCCTGTTTTTTTTTTTTTTTTAAAAAAGTAGATATTTTCTCTCTACATGAACTTAAAAATTGCGTTTTCAGCGCCAAAATTGTGGGTTACATCATTTTACCTAAAAGAAAAATTTGAAACTTTATTGTTGTATTCCACATTTTTGTACATTTATGCCTCATTGTTGCTCTCTATGAACAAAATATATATGTACTGTGGCCAGCCGGAGTGGCCGAGCGTTTCTAGGTGCTACAGTCTGGAACCACACGACCGCTACGGTCGCAGGTTCGAATCCTGTCTCGGGCATGGATGTGTGTGATGTCCTTAGGTTAGTTAGGTTTAAGTAGTTCTAAGTTCCAGCGGACTGATGACCTCAGATGCTAAGTCCCATAGTGCTCAGAGCCATTTGAACCATATATTTACTGTCAGAATGAAGTAACCTACATTGTCATAGTTTTAAGAAAAATGACGGAAATAACACTATTTAAATTAAATAAACAGTATGTATTAAAGAAAGTAAACAACATTTATTTCACATTTTAATACAAACATGGGATGCAAAATACAACTTCTTCCTTTACTGATATTAGTACTCAAAATATTGTAACTTTTTATGGTAATATTACAAAAATGTCTAGACGTTTCTCCTAGTAAACAAGCAATCACTCATTTTCTCCTTTTTCACTCAAAGACATGTCTGTATCAGACTCTGGAAGTGTAGTGTGTGAATTAATAATATCGTCATAAAATCTTTGATGGATGGGAAGAACATATTTCATCAGCTTCCTTAAATCTTTAGCCTTAGCATGTGTTATTGTTGGGTTTTTCACCTCAGATAACTTTAAAACCGCGAGACAGCCTGGTTGATATATTTAACGTCCTTTTCTGGTTTTCTCGCCAGACATGGACCTAGGCTTGATGCTTTTAAAATCATCTTCCTGTAGATGAGTGGCTTGAAATTTGTTTCCTTTCTTTTTTTGCCGCCCCAATAATTCCAAAAATATATTTTTTCTTCGTCCCATTATCTGTACATGAGAAATCCTGTCGGAGGCCATGAAAGATTGTCCTTATACAAAAAAATTTTAGCTCAGTTGTCTCAACACTAATCTCTAGATATGTGATAATATATAGCAACATAACAGGCAGATTGAAATTTCGATTTTTGTCCCACACAAGTATCGCTATTGTTCTGGCGTAACCACAAGCGCCGGAACGAAGATGAAAAACGGTAGAGAAGAGATGGCGGTGAAACTACGTCCAGCCCCTACAAGTAAGAACATAAGCGCCGCTCCTAGCAGCCTCGGCCGCTCAGTATACGGACAGCCTGGCAGAGAACGCTACATAGCCGTTATTAGTGATCCACAAACTGTGTGTCAAACTTGCATGAACATCGTACATAGCAAAGAACTCTGAATTATGTTGCATGTCGCCCATCGCTTGCGACATCGCTGTAAATTTAAAGTTAGGTAATGGCAATCTTCTTATTTGTAATAAAAACCATTAATGTGACTTGAATTGTTGTATAGCATTCTGAGAACGCAGCATCCTATAGGCACCCTACAAGCGACGAGTGGGCAGGTCCTCACAACTATACCAGACCGATTTCTTTACATATAAAATACATGAAACAACTTCTTGTGATCCTCTACCTGCTTGTGCCTCTGTCCAGAAATACATGGAAGCTTTGTCTTCCACTAGATTGTGAATACAGACATTGAAGCAGCTTAACTGCTGTAGATAGTGTATCTCAGAAACTGGGAGTTTAGGCAGTGCAAGAACACTCTGGAAATCGAATGCTATAACTCACATCTCAGGATCAGATAAGGCCAGTTCTAAATCTTCTTTCATTTGGGACCTCGCCAGTTCAGCTCTTCGAAGATGTAGTTTATGTGACAGTTCCAGCATTTTCATTTTCATCAGTTAAAGCTACTATTTCTGTTTTCTTAATTTCACATCTTTTACATGTATCAGAATGTGATGGATGGAATGAAAGACTGAAATCTGAAGTAAATACGTGACAGTAAAGAGATTCCTTCACTGGGGTGTAATCTCTTCTTTACACCAATCCAAATACAAACGATGCATTTTAGTAATGTTCAGTTCGAGATGAAGGTATTCTCGATTTGGATTGCTCTTTCTGGAATAGTGTGAGTGGTACCTTGGGATGATCCCATGTGTTCTTTAACTTGACATTTGACTTCTGCAGGAGTTTTGTTAGCAGGTTCACATTTACCACGATTATCTGGAGTAACATCTCCTTTTTGTTTGTAAGAAGTAACAGCACGATCTACCCAACCAGACGAAATTTGAAATGAGATTTGGAAAGCAAGTCTGCACACATTAACATTAGTACCATCCTGTTTCTTTAAGGTGTATGTACGAGTGAATCCACGACGTGATTCTGTTGTACTACATGACCACATCTTCATTGTTTGTTGCACCAATCCACAGATAAAACTTTTTTGAGCTAATTCATCTTCTTTGCCAAGGGAATAGAACCTTTCAAAATTGCACTGCCTGTCTTCTTGAGGAACATTAACCTCACAGTTTTTAGAACAATTGCAATGATAGAAACCAAACTTTATGTACTTACCAGCAACACGTTCCATCTTCTTTAGATTTCGTTTCCACAAATCAGGATTCCTTGTTCTCTTCCTACCTTTTTTTTTTTAATGGCAGGAG
The DNA here is from genome assembly GCF_021461395.2 of Schistocerca americana. Lineage (NCBI taxonomy): Eukaryota > Metazoa > Arthropoda > Insecta > Orthoptera > Acrididae > Schistocerca > Schistocerca americana. The sequence goes on from NC_060130.1 coordinate 235,279,190, forward strand.
TGTCATCCTCAACATCAATAAAGTTTCCACTCGCATTCAGATTAGCAATTTCATTACCTTCAACGAAAGTAACTGTTGTTTTAATTGAGATACTTGGCATTTGTCCATCATTTCCAGGACCTTTGAGCGTAAGGTTACCTCTTTTTACATTGTGGATCGTTTATAGGAGCAAACACAGCAGGTGTTTGTAGTCTTGCTGTTTCAGCATTGCTTTGTCTTTCCACATTTCTCTTTTTAAGCTTCCTTTTGGGGGTTTCATAATCAGAGTCATCTTCGTCTGAAGAAGCATGTGGAACATATCCATGATATAACCAGGATCACTCAGATTTTCTTTACTAAATGAATTCATAGTGGGTTACACCAATTTTACACTCAATTAATTTCAAAATAGTTGTCGACAAGTTACACTAATAATGTTTTACTCCTCAATATCATCTGAAAGAAGTATAAAGATAACAGGCTATAAAATGAATGGGACGAAGTTACAAAAAACGCAAAAATACACTCCTGGAAATGGAAAAAAGAACACATTGACACCGGTGTGTCAGACCCACCATACTTGCTCCGGACACTGCGAGAGGGCTGTACAAGCAATGATCACACGCACGGCACAGCGGACACACCAGGAACTGCGGTGTTGGCCGTCGAATGGCGCTAGCTGCGCAGCATTTGTGCACCGCCGCCGTCAGTGTCAGCCAGTTTGCCGGGACATACGGAGCTCCATCGCAGTCTTTAACACTGGTAGCATGCCGCGACAGCGTGGACGTGAACCGTATGTGCAGTTGACGGACTTTAAGAGAGGGCGTATAGTGGGCATGCGGGAGGCCGGGTGGACGTACCGCCGAATTGCTCAACACGTGGGGCGTGAGGTCTCCACAGTACATCGATGTTGTCGCCAGTGGGCGGCGGAAGGTGCACGTGCCCGTCGACCTGGGACCGGACCGCAGCGACGCACGGATGCACGCCAAGACCGTAGGATCCTACGCAGTGCCGTAGGGGACCGCACCGCCACTTCCCAGCAAATTAGGGACACTGTTGCTCCTGGGGAATCGGCGAGGACCATTCGCAACCGTCTCCATGAAGCTGGGCTACGGTCCCGCACACCGTTAGGCCGTCTTCCGCTCACGCCCCAACATCGTGCAGCCCGCCTCCAGTGGTGTCGCGACAGGCGTCAATGGAGGGACGAATGGAGACGTGTCGTCTTCAGCGATGAGAGTCGCTTCTGCCTTGGTGCCAATGATGGTCGTATGCGTGTTTGGCGCCGTGCAGGTGAGCACCACAATCAGGACTGCATACGACCGAGGCACACAGGGCCAACACCCGGCATCACGGTGTGGGGAGCGATCTCCTACACTGGCCGTACACCACTGGTGATCGTCGAGGGGACACTGAATAGTGCACGGTACATCCAAACCGTCATCGAACCCATCGTTCTATCATTCCTAGACCGGCAAGGGAACGTGCTGTTCCAACAGGACAATGCACGTCCGCATGTATCCCGTGCCACCCAACGTGCTCTAGAAGGTGTAAGTCAACTACCCTGGCCAGCAAGATCTCCGGATCTGTCCCCCATTGAGCATGTTTGGGACTGGATGAAGCGTCGTCTCACGCGGTCTGCACGTCCAGCACGAACGCTGGTCCAACTGAGGCGCCAGGTGGAAATGGCATGGCAAGCCGTTCCACAGGACTACATCCAGCATCTCTACAATCGTCTCCATGGGAGAATAGCAGCCTGCATTGCTGCGAAAGGTGGATATACACTGTACTAGTGCCGACATTGTGCATGCTCTGTTGCCTGTGTCTATGTGCCTGTGGTTCTGTCAGTGTGATCATGTGATGTATCTGACCCCAGGAATGTGCCAATAAAGTTTCCCCTTCCTGGGACAATGAATTCACGGTGTTCTTATTTCAATTTCCAGGAGTGTATAAAAAAATGGGTATTTGTGGATTACACCGTTTCTGCATTAAACCCCTCAGTTCACAACCATAGACGAAATGCTTGTTCGTTTTCGTGCACGTTGTGGTTTTGTGCAGTACATGCCCAATAATCCTGCCAAGCATGGTTTGAAGTTGTACGCATTGTGCGATAGCAAGACATTTCACAATTGTAACGCTGAAATATACTGCAGCATACTGGACCATAACTTGCATCTACCCAACCTATGGATATTGTGAAGAGATTAGTTGAATCAATCAAGGGCACTCACAGGAATGTAACTAGGACAACTATTATAGCAGTTATCCTTTAGGACAATATCTTCTAGAAAATGGGTTGACCTTCAAAGGGACACTGAAAAAGAACAAGACGGATATTTCTCCTGAATTTTTGCGTAATAGGTAGTGAGAAACTGGAAACTGTCTTCCTGGATGTCAAGAGACTTCTGTCTCATTTCGTGTCGAACGGAAAGACACGAGGCTGTGCTTTTTTCTGTCGTCAGTGCATGAAACTGACGAAATATACACCTGTACAGGAAAATCCGTTGTAAATCTTGTCTACAATGAACCAAAGGTGACGTAGATAGTCTTGATTACATGTGTACATCCTACTCCACTCAGAGGACAACAAAAGACGACCCTTGGCCTTGTTTTTCTGGTATCTGGATATTGCTGGAATTAATTGTTCAAGTGTTCAAATGTGTGTGAAATATTATGGGACTTAACTGCTAAGGTCATCAGTCCCTAAGCTTTCACACTAATTAACCTAAATTATCCTAAGGACAAACACACACACCCATGCCCGAGGGAGGACTCGAATCTCCGCCGGGACCAGCCGCACAGTCCATGACTGCAGCGCCTAAGACCGCTCGGCTAATCCCGCGAGACTGGCATTAATTCTCATGTACTGTTCTTCGCAAATAATCTAGAGAAAACTTCCAGAAGAAGAACTGGTCTTGGCTCTAATGGAGAGCCATTTGAAACATAGGGCTCCACTCATTACTTTACCAAAGGACATCCAAGGATTTCTGTCGCCCTATCGATCAAGCTCCGTAAGTAGTGTGAAAGGTGCTATGTTTGCGGCGGTAAAAAAAATAGCAAAACAACTGACTTGCAACAGCTGCAAAATATTTGTTTTGAAGTAACACAGCAACAACATTGTGACTTTTAATGACTACAGAGCTTCTCCGGAGGAACAAAGTGTGTGAACTTTTTATGTGTGTCACGATTTTTTCCTTAACTGGTTGTCTTGTTCTGCATTATAGACATACAATCATGCAGTGTGCTAGAAATTAGTGATGCCCGTCCATAGCCAGCAGCAGGTATGGTCATGAGGGCTCCATTGACCGGAAGCCACAGCTTAGGATCTCACAATCGGTGGGTACAAAGACAGTTTCCAATTTGTCAGCTCTTCAGGTACATAATACGCTTGGTAGATGGCGCTGGACTGGACTGGGCTAGACTAGACTAGATGTGATTGGCTAGTTTGTTTCATCTCCGAATGTTGTGTTCAAGTAAGACAATGAGCATTACATATGACATAGCTCCATTCAGTAATTCAAAACTACCCTCCAAAGTTGTGCGTTCAATTAATGACTCAACAATTAGAAACTTCAGAGAAAATCTTCAGCATTTAGACTGGGATGAGGTGTACAAAGAACCCAATGCTAATTCAAATATAACTTATTTCATGATACACTTGTAAGAGAATTTGAAAACTGTTTCCCCACGTAAGTAGTTAAATCTAATTATAAGAAATCATGCAAAAAACCTTGGCTTACTAAAGGAATAAAAATATCTTGTAACCACAAAAGGGAACTGTATCTAACAACAAGAAAGAATAATGACCAAGAAACAGCCAAATATTATAGAAATTACTGTGCTACATTAAGAAAGCATGTGCATCATGTCTGAGATTAATACCTCTGATAACAAAATCAAAACAATTTGGAATATTATTACAAGGGAGACAGGACAACCAAGAGTACAGGATGACGGAGTCACCATCAAAGTGAATGGAAACTTGGTAAACAACAAGCCGGAAGTCGAAAACATTTTGAATAATCATTTTTTAAATGTTGTAGAGAAAATAGGATCGAAATGTTCATTAGAAGAAGCAAGGCAATTAATGGAAGAGGCCTTACCCACACCATTTGATACAATTGAATTTCCACCCACCTCTCCATTTGAAATTAGGAAGATAATAAACTATCTCAAGAATAAAAGCTCACATGGGATTGATGGCATTTCCAGCAGGATAATAAAAGCTTGTTCCCAAGAAATAAGTGGGATTCTTAGCCACATGTGTAATTGCTCTCTGAAGCAGGGTATTTTCCCAGATAGACTGAAGTATGCCATTGTTATACCACTGCATAAAAAAGTGGATACGTCTGATGTCAACAACTACCACCCAATCTCTCTTCTGACTGCCTTATCCAAAATTCTTGAAAAAGTAATGTATTGTAGAATAGCTTCACACATTTGTAAAAATAAAGTTTTAACAAAATGTCAGTTTGGTTTCCAGAAGGGTTTTTCAACGGAAAATGCTATATATACTTTCACTAATGAAATATTAAATGCTCTGAGTAACCGGAAGTCACCCGTTGGGATTTTTTGTAATCTATCAAAGGCTTTTGATTGTGTAAATCATGGAATACTTCTAGATAAGCTCAATTGTTGTGGTATGAATGGGACAGTGCTCAAATGGTTTAAATCATACCTAACTAGAAGAGTGCAGAAAGTTGAAATAAACAGTTCACATAATATGCCAAAACTGGTGATTTCTCAAACTGGGGAACAATCAAGAATGGGGTGCCACAAGGTTCGGTCTTGGGTCCTCTGCTGTTCTTAATATATATTAATGACTTGCCATTCTATATTCACAAAGATACAAAGCTGGTACTTTTTGCCGATGATACAAGTGTTGCTATCACACCCGACAAACAAGAATTAACTGGTGAAATTGTAAATGATGTTTTTCAGAAAATCATTAAATGGTTCTCTGCAAATGGGCTCTCATTAAACTTTGACAAAACACAGTATATACAGTTCCACACAGTAAATTAAATTACCCCCTTAATAAATATAGACTTCGATCAGAAATCGGTAGCTAAGGTAGAATATTAAAAATTTCTAGGTGTATGCATTGATGAGGGGTTGAACTGGAAAAAACACACTGAGGATCTGCTGAAACGTTTGAGTTCAGCTACTTATGCTATTAGGGTCATTGCAAATTTTGGCGATATACATCTGAGTAAATTAGCTTACCACGCCTATTTTCATTCCCTGCTTTCATATGGCATCATATTCTGGGGTAACTCATCATTGAGTAAAAGAGTGTTCATTGCACAAAAGCATGTACTCAGAATAATTGCTGGGGCTCATCCAAGATCATCCTGCAGACCCTTATATAAAGAGCTAGAAATCTTGACTGTAGCCTCACAATATATATATATCCGAACGAATTCAAAAGTAATAGCAGTGTACATGGCTACAACACTAGGAGAAGGGATGATCTTCACTACTCAAGGTTAAATCTAACTTTGGCTCAGAAGGGGGTAAATTATGCTGCCACAAAAGTCTTTGGTCACTTACCTAATAGCATCAAAAGTCTGACAGATAGCCATATAGCATTTAAAGGATATTAAAATAATTTCTTAATGGCAATTCCTTCTACTCATTAGGTGAATTTTTGGATATAGTAAGTGGGTAATCTCCCAACGTCCAAAAAAAAAAAAAAAAAAAAATTATTGTGTGTCATGTAATATCTTGTGTAGACACCTTTTATTAACCTGACACGTTCCACACCATTACGAAGTGTCGTATTCATTATCTATGGAACAAGTACTAATCTAATCTACATTCATAAAAGAAATTTTACAATGTATTTCCCACGTTTCTGTTGGGTAGGATGTGACTTGCGACTTGTAAATAGGTATAAGTATGTTTCATTCCCCAATGCTGTTGCAACAGGACTCCTGCATATAGGGAGCATGGATATATAACAGTACTCCTCCTATCAATTGTGATCCTCACCTTCCCCTCCCTCCCTCTGTCCTTTTCCCAGGCTCCCTCCCTCCCCCCTTCCAGCCTGTTTTTTCCCCAACTACCCTCTCCCTGAGTCCCTTATCTCCCCTCCCCCCCCCCTCCACTGACCTGAGTCCTTTTGTTTTCCCCTCCTTTTGCTTTCCCCTACACTGTCTCCCCCAATCCTTCTACTTCGGCCCTGCCCCCTATTTTTTTTCTATGCCCTCTCCCTCTATCGGCCCCCCCCCTGCCCTTTTCCTCGCCTCCACTCCTTTTTCCCCCCTCATTGGTCTGGGTCCTCCCCCCCCCCTACCGCCCCCATCTGCCGCAGTGTCGCCTCTATAGTGCCGTTTAAAGTGAATGTTCAGTGTTGTGCATCCCCTGTCAGTGTTGCAAACAGCCACCATACTGTCGTCACCATACTGTCGCTAGTTGTGTTTTTTATCTCGTGTGAACAGAAACCAAACTATCAACGTGTTTGTTTAACTGTGCCTGTCCACTTACTGTGTATCTTCATCCGCATCGTCAACGCCGTGTTTTTACATTTAAATTTTCCACAACTTTCCGCCATTTTACAGTTTCTTACAATGTCACCATTTTATCACCTGATTTTATTGTTTGTTTATATTCTCATTACGTTTTTCAACTTTTTCATAGGCTGTACAGCAGCATATTACGCTGCAGCCAGCCCCCCCCCCTCCCCCCTCAGAGTGGGGAATCGAAATGCAATAAAGCAAAAAAATAACAGCACTGGAACAGTGGGTCGTTGTTCCAGTATTGTTACCCATCCTTATCTCCCTCCTAGCAGCTGTTTACTTGCAGATAAGCAGGAGGATACTGTCCTGCACTCCTGTGGTCATTTTCTGTTGTATTGTTATTACCCATCCTTCCCACATACGGCTATTGGCTATACTGGCTGGAGCAACTCTCTGGTGCTAGAGTAATAGCGAAAATATCCTCTTTATATGTAGTAGTTATTGATGAGATTGGTTAGAGCTACTCTCTAGTCCTTGATCAATGGCAACTACCACCCCCCAGCTCCCATGTTTCACAGCCAGACAAAAAAAATTAGCGTTTTCCCACTGATTTTGAATTTACTACGAATTTTTGAATTTCCTGCCAATAGAAGTATGGGAGTTAAACTGCGCCAGTATTCTGGGTTGGCCATCTTGAATTGTGATGTCATAGTTAGACTGTGCCAGTATTCCAAGGATGATGGAATAAAGGGAGTATCCCACAAGCTTCCACTCCAGCGATATGTAAACTGAGTTGTTATACATAACCAATATATTATTATTATTATTATTATTATTATTATTATTTCCTCTGCAATGCAATGTAATTAGCGTTTGAATTTAGAGCAAAAACTCGAATTTGCCACTAAAATTTGAATTTACCACCGATTTTTGAATTTTTCGCCAATACAGGGTGGGGAGGGGAGGTCTGATGATCTCCCAGAGGGGGAGGGCGAAATTAATTGATTAATCAATTTTATGTCAAAAGTGTGGTGTCATCATTGTGGTGTTGTCACATCTACATCAGGGGGGAGAAAGTACACCATCTTGAATAAATTTGGTAACAATGCAGAGTGGGGTCATAGCTTCCTTACACCACTAATGCTGATATCACTTTTTCTATTGGTCGGTAAATGTCAATGTGTTCTAATCCTTACCTTTTAATAAATGTTCCTAATTAACTGGAAACATTTAATTTCCAGATAAGAATTTTACTCTCAATATTATGTACAAGGATATTTCATTAAATTTGTGAGAAGCATGAGGGGATTCATTCATTATAATTTAACTGTGTCAAAATGTGTGTCGCACTGTTTAATTCAAAATTTATGAAGACATTTTTGCATATCAGATGCATATGGGTTTTGCTTGTAGGATGTACCCCAATTTAATTCATTGTTTGTTTTGTGTTTTATGCTGCTGTTAAATGTCCATTTTATTTATGTGTTGCTTCTATATATTCCCTCTTCTTTCATTCATGAGTGCAATATCACAACAGGGTTCTGTCGATTTCTAAGTGTGGACTAGAAATGGCCTTCATTCTTGATGTTAGACATAATTAGGATGGAGTCAGAGTATTAGAATGTTTTTGATATGTTAAGTGGCAGCGTGAGAATGACCAGTATGTCCAGATAGACAGACATTACCACACACAACTACACTACTGGCCATTAAAACTGCTACACCTCGAAGATGACATGATACAGACGTGAAATTTAACTGACAGGAAGAAGATGCTGTGATATGCAAATGTTTAGCTTTTTAGAACGTTCACACAAGGTTGGCGCCGGTGGCGACACCTACAACGTGCTGACATGAGGAAAGTTTCCAACCGATTTCTCATACACAAACAGCAGTTGACCGGCGTTGCCTGGTGAAACGTTGCTGTGATGCCTTGTGTAAGGAGGAGAAATGCGTACCATCACGTTTCCGAGTTTGATAAAGGTCAGATTGTAGCCTGTCGCGGTTGCGGTTCATCGTATCGCGATATTGCTGCTCGCGTTGGTCGAGATCCAATGACTGTTAGCAGAATATGGAATCGGTGGGTTCAGGAAGGTAATAAGGAACGCCGTACTGGTTCCCAACGGCCTCGTATCACTAGCAGTAGAGATGACAGGCATCTTATCCTCATGGCTGTAACCGATCGTGCAGCCACGTCTCGATCCCTGAGTCAACAGATTGGGACGTTTGCAAGACAACCACCACCTGCACGAACAGTTCGACGACGTTTGTAGTAGCATGGACTATCAGTTCGGTGACCATGGCTGCGGTTACCCTTGACGCTACATCAGACAGGAGCCCCTGCGATGGTGTACTCAACGACGAACCTGGGTGCACGAATAGCAAAACATCATTTTTTCGGATGAACCCAGGTTCTGTTTACAGCATCATGATGGTCGCATTGGTGTATGGCGACATCGCGGTGAACGCACATTGGAAGCGTGTATTCGTCATCGCTATACTGGTGTATCACCTGGCGTGATGGTATGGGGTGTCATTGGTTACACGTATCGGTCACCTCTTGTTCGCATTGACAGCACTTTGAACAGTGGACGTTACATTTCAGATGTGTTACTACCCGTGGCTCTACCCTTCATTCGATCCCTGTGAAACCCTACACTTCAGCAGGATAATGCACGACCGCATGTTGCAGGTCTTGTACGGGCCTCTGTGGATACAGAAAATGTTCGACTGCTGCCCTGGCCAGCACATTCTCCAGATCTCTCACCAATTGAAAACGTCTGGTCAATGGTGGCCGAGCAAATGGCTCGTCACAATACACCAGTCACTACTCTTGATGAACTGTGGTATCGTGTTGAAGCTGCACGGGCAGCTGTACCTGTACATGCCATCCAAGCTCCGTTTGACTCAATGCCCAGGCGTATCAAGGCCGTTATTACGGCCAGAGGTGGTTGTTCTGGGTACTGATTTCTCAGGATCTATGCACCCAAATTGCGTGAAAATTTAATCACATGTCAGTTCTAGTATAATATATTTGTCCAATGAATACCCGTTCATCATCTCCATTTCTTCTTGGTGTAGCAATTTTAATGGCCAGTAGTGTAATAAAGGGAACTTGTAAGAATCGATTCAAGGCAGTGCGCAAGTGAAATCTGAGACGCATCAGTCTGCCAGACCTGCCCCAAGTTCAGTAAAGAAATCCCTAATAAATTTTGAAATTCAAGAATGGAACTGTAGGATAATTACATAATTTCAGAAAGTTAGATTTTGAAAGATTAAAATATTCAGTTAGGAAAATGTAAAAATCACACCAAATGAACACAAATTTACTAACCCACGCCTAAGCAGTCAAAACACTTCAAGAAAACGAATTGTCTTGTGACCAGTGAGTGTAGGTTGTTGTAAGACTGGATGCAGATGCTCAGCTGTCAAGAGTAATTAGAACGTGAAACCAAAGGCACTCCTGCATTATATAGAAACTTAATTTAGCATTAAGGAAAGCGAAATTAGCCCAGAAGTCCTGTCAATGACTGTCAATGAAGACGGAGCACAAATTCCCATGGGGATAGAAATCGGCTTGATCCTTTCAAGGGAACCATCCTGGTAATTTCCTTAAGAGACTTAAGGAAGTCACAGGAAACTTAAATCCGGATGGCTGAACAGAGGTTTGAATAGCGATCCTCCTGAATACAGATGCAGTGTCTTATCACTGTGCCACATCTGCGTTAAGGAAATTCCATATTGTGTCAAGTTCCTTGTCAGCCATGATCGATCATGAAGAAAAATCTTTGTCGGTGGTTTTCTGCCTGGATGCTTTTGTAAAATTGTAAGGTTTAGAGAGAACAGAACAATTCAAATGCAGGTACATTTTTCTTTTTCTGAAAGGTATTGGCTTACTTGTAGAAGTTCATAGGTACAGATAAATCTTTAATTTTTATTTGTGGTCTTAAAAATAATACAATATTTGCAAGTATACAAACTAATACAAGAAATTAATCTGTGGTCTCGAGGCATTTTTTTTATAGTTCGGTACTGGTATGGAAAACTTATGCGTAGAATATCTACAAAGTGAGCCTCTGTTAACCTTGAATGAAATTTATTTTTCAGAACATTCATTTTTACAGAAGTTGATTCGCATGAGTAAATAGATACAAACATATTAGCTGTGAAAATACGCAGTTTCTTTTCAGTTCGCATATTTCTCTGAATTATTTCTTCTTCCTTTTTTTCTTCTTCTTCTCCTTGTAGAATTACAATCCTCTTCAGGAAATTTTTTTCCATTCTGCCATCTCCAAAGCCGTTGCACACTTTCCTCTAACACAGGGATTTATATCTTCTTCCACATCATCTATCCACCATTTTCGTGGCCTTGCTCTGTGTTGTTCCAGTAGACTTTCATTCAAAAATCTTTTTCATCTTTCTTCTGGTATCCATCCTATGGGCATGTTCAGCCTATTCTCCTACATGTTATTAATCTCATCATTTCAGCTCCTGGTATGAGGCAGTCTAGCTCGGTCTTTCTTCTAGATTTCCAAAACCATTGTTATCCTGAAGTACCCCAGAGATCTTTCGCAGAGCTCTGTGTTCAACTATCATGAGCTGCTGTTCCTCAGTATTTGTTAACATGCACGTTTCATGTCCGTAGGTTACAACTGTCCCCAAATATTTGCAGTTTCTGCCGTGTAATATGTTGACTGCCACAAGGCCACTGGAACCCAAAGCAGAGTGTCACGCGGCACGCCGTTGCATGACCTGCCCACATAGGCAAACATCCATCGCTGTTTGTGCGGCAGTCAACGTGCTAATAACCCTGAGGCCCATCATTTCTTAAAAGTGTGGAAGCATCTATTATCGCTTAGGAAGCGCATGTTTATTTCCATTCATATGAAATTTGTTGTGTTAATATTATACCCCAGATAACAATTGTTCTACTCATGTTCAAAATAGAGGCCTGCTACTAACAGATCGTTGCTGTTGAAATTCATGTACTTAGTCTTCATTTCACTAACACCAAGGCCTCAATGTTGTGTGGCTTCTTTCAGCTTATGTATTGTTGGCTGTAGTGAAGATCTTATACTAATAACTGGTACATTAGCTTATGCACATATCTGAATTAATTTCGTACCTATATGATCAGATATGTGAAAGTTCTGAATGGGTGCTTAAGAAGTCAGACTGAAAAGCATTGTGGAGAGGACGTGGTATTGTCTCACTCCTTTCCTAATTCTAGACCATTCACTTCATTCTCCATCTACTCACACTGCAGCCTTGGAACCAGCCAATGTTGCTCAAGTGAATGAAACACACGTAAATGGTATACCAAGCAGTAACGAACATTTCTAATCAATCAAGACAATTCAAGACCTGCTTGAAATCTACACAGAGATTATGAAGCTTAATATCATAAGTAGTAGGGCAAACTGGCGGATTTCGATATGTGGGTTGCCTACATAAGGGGCACGTATGCACTCAGGGGCACTCCTGTAGTTCTCCTTTGATTGATAGAACATTAACCTGTTGTTTTGCTAAGATCTTTCCTTTTGATTGACAAGTCCTTAACCTATTGGTCCCCAACCCCCCTCCCCTCAGGAAACATCCAACCCACCCTGTCCCACTTGCTGATAGAAGTACACTTTCAGGCCTGAGTTACTTGCATAGCCACACTCTCTCATATCAATTTGATTGACTTCTTAATTAAATTGATCAATTAATTAACACCTCGCACCGAGCGAGGTGGCGCGGTGGTTAGCACACTGGACTCGCATTCGGAAGGACGACGGTTCAATCCCGCGTCCGGCCATCCTGATTTAGGTTTTCCGTGATTTCCCTAAATCTCTTCAGGCAAATGCCGGGATGGTTCCTTTGAAAAGGGCACGGCCGACTTCCGTCCCTAATCCGATGAGACCAATGACCTCGCAGTTTGGTCTCCTCCCCCAACACAACCCCGTAACACCTCGCACTCTGTTAAACCCACCCCCACCCCCTTTCTCCCCACCCCTCCCCTACCTGGAAATTGGTGGCTCTGTTGTGGAGAGAAAGGATCTCACGAAGGGGAATTCAAGGGTATATTGTTTATTTATTTAAGAAATCAGTTTGCGGGGGTTGGATTCCTCTTCCTCATTATCTTCCGGTGTTTAGAAAGACGCAAGTCTCGTAAGAAGTAATTAAATCGATAGCTTTTTTTCATTCTGATCGCTCAAGGAATACTGTTATGAAACACCTAGCACATGTAATTACACTGATAGAAATCTTTCGATCACAAAGCATGCACCATCCACTGGACCGCACAGAACGTCACTGCACATGCTGCCAGTAGTTGCGGTTCATTGGTGGCCACTGCAAAGCGACAATGCGGCCGTCAGCTGCCAGCCATGTGCAAGTGTCCATTCAGGTCCTGCAAGCATGAGGTGGCGGTATCCATTTCATACTTGACACCTGAGAAATTCCTGTCAAAACATGTGTTTACCTAGCCACCATCGCTGATAGACAGCCTTTGTACCTGAAGGTCCAGCACAGGCCTAACTGCTGAGCGAGATATGTTTGCCTCGCGATTCACCCCTGCGAGCACAGCTAAAAGGTTGTCAGAGCTATACTGATGTCTCATGTCTATGTAAATAACAGCCAAGTCTCCTGCATGTGCTATAGAAACCTTTTGCAATGATTTCATAAACAGTTAACGAAAATATCCCGGAATATCACAGGATGCATTCTCCTAGCGATCCTAGCGACAGAGCCTGCCCACTACATATCGTAAAGTGTAGCAGAAATAGTTATCGGTTGCTTTTGTTTTTGTAAGAGCTTTTGTGATGTTTCAGCTTGTCTGCATGGAAATTCTCGTGCTAATAGGACCTGTTTACGAAAATAGCCCAGGATAACACAGGATGCAGTCTTCCTAGCGATCCTAATTGGACAGCCTGTCCATCACGTGTTACCCTTCCCAGAGATCGTAACGTCCTGCTTTCAACATATGTCTCAGAAACGGTAATCATTCACACTTGTTCTCACTGGTAAAAGTCTTCATCACGTCTGTGCATGCTTGCGAAAACATGTTAATCATAAAGCATTCTTATTATTTGGAAAAGGAACACTGTCTAAGCACAGACGGGAAAATCAGAACAATTATGCTAACAGAATTAAAAGCAGTGTCCTACAGAAGAGAAAAAGGCTGAAATTTCTGTGTCCTACAGCTGCTGGCCTGGAGATGTCCTAATACCACAATGGTGGATGAGGGGCAGCATCACACCAGAGATGGACAGTCTGCTTCAACTTGTCTTTGAACACTTGATTAAAAAATACATCACGTTACTCTCAGAACTCTCTGTCCCCATCTTGTTCAAACCAGTCTCTAGAGGCTCCTATGTCGCAACAAAAATGATATCTTTTGAATGAATTGAGTATTCATATTGGCTCTTACTGAATTTACCCACCAAAATGTTGCTGCTGCTGGTGTGAGACCACCATCCCCCTTTTTTTTCTGCAGACGAGAATTTCAGTGGAAAAACCATTTTGTACAGATCGCCATATCACACTGACAGTTAAGCCCTGCAAAAGTGGTCTACAGATCAGGAAATACAGAAATACACTCCCTCAGTTACATTGCTCTGCCACTGTTGAGCAAAGCTTGAATTTTTCGGTGTGAAACCCGCCAAACTACTGCTGCTGGTGAGGGAGCACTGTCAGCCATTTTCTGCAGACGAGACTTTCAGCGGCAAAACTATCTCGTAGAGATTATCATACCGCACTGACAGTTAAACCCTCCATAAGTGGTCTACAGATCATGAAATACACAAAGACACTCCCTCAATTACACTACTCTGCTACTGTTGAAGAAAGCTTGAACATTTCAGCGTGAAGCCGATCTGCAGTCTGGCAATATCACCACTTACCATATCAATATTGTAAACACACAATGCGTAACCTGCGCCATACAAAATCTGCACTCCTGCATCCTGCATATAGCTATCGACCATGAGACACTCATACGTATACCACGAAGACAGATAGCATAAGCACATGCACTGTATATATTCCTTGGTTAGATACTTCCCACAAGCTCGGTAGGTCATCCACTGCAGCCAATGGTCACAAGCCATCTGCCCCCGCACCCACCCTGGCCCAACGCATGACCAGAGGTCGCTCCCCAAATTGTGGTACAAAGGTTGGGTTGGTTCCCTACGGCACAAAGGCGATATTGTTTCTGACCCTGAGCTGCTTCCTTGCTTGCTTTCTACACGCATCTCCAAACTCTGGAATTACAAAAAAATATGTATTTTCATATTGTTTACCAGAATATCATACCATTTACGCGATACTTCTCGATATCAAGCACATAGCAGTATCGCTTGCATTGCAGTATCCTTGCACAGTATAATTCCGAAGATACAGACTGGAAATTATTTCTCTAGAAATCCGCAACTTCAGCGACATGCAGCGGGGTCGCACATGCTATAAGCCACTGAGAACCTAGAAACTTATCTCGTCTGCGAGGACCTTTATGTGAAAACTCAAAAAAATAGAGGAAACTGATTTTTCCACTCACCAATACCAATGTCAGTGATATAACAGATTCGAAATCAGCCTTATAATTTACAAAGTCAACTAAGGTGTGTCTCATGTCTAGAAAACCAGCAAACATGCCTTACACCCGTCTTTCACCTGCTACACAACACACACAACAATCGAAGATCCCTCAACCAAATAAAGATGTCAAATGTGCAGAAGCAGTCAACCAGACAATTTACATGGGAGGGAATAATGGTCCAGTGCAAAAACATGTCGATATTGAATTTTCTCAAATTTCTACCGAGAACAGAAGCAATCACGAAAGCTGCCCAGCACATACTGAGTATGAGTCCGCCGTCTGGAGCGCGACACAGTTAAGTCAGCAATATTCCTGCAGCCCAACCACCTTTTCCATTTGGACGGCTCCTACCATTAGCTAGAAACGTGAATCATTCCCACCACAGGCAACAGCCGCCGCGTGCCATGCACCCCCAGACAGAATCGTCCTAAGAAACCGGCCACTTTTTTTATTTGATCGCTGTACTTACAATGAAATATTTCGATTGTACCCTCAATCGGACGACATTTTACATTAAGTGAAGTATCGGAAATACCCCCTCCCGCATCCCCTACTACTAAGAAAAAAAAATTCACCAATAACTGAATACTGGCGATACGAAACAATTACTATGAGCAAAAATCTACATCTACATCTATACTCCGCGAGCCACCTTGCGGTGTGTGGCGGAGGGTACTTATTGTACCACTATCTGATACCCCCTTCCCTGTTCCATTCACGAATTGTGCGTGGGAAGAACGACTGCTTGTAAGTCTCCGTATTTGCTCTAATTTCTCGGATCTTTTCGTTGTGATCATTACGCGAGATATATGTGGGCGGTAGTAATATGTTGCCCATCTCTTCCCGGAATGTGCTCTCTCGTAATTTCGATAATAAACCTCTCCGTATTGCGTAACGCCTTTCTTGAAGTGTCCGCCACTGGAGCTTGTTCAGCATCTCCGTAACGCTCTCGCGCTGACTAAATGTCCCCATGACGAATCGCGCTGCTTTTCGCTGGATCATGTCTATCTCTTCTATTAATCCAACCTGGTAAGGGTCCCATACTGATGAGCAATACTCAAGAATCGGACGAACAAGCGTTTTGTATGCTACTTCTTTCGTCGATGAGTCACATTTTCTTAGAATTCTTCCTATGAATCTCAACCTGGCGCCTGCTTTTCCCACTATTTGTTTTATGTGATCATTCCACTTCAGATCGCTCCGGATAGTAACTCCTAAGTATTTTACGGTCGTTACCGCTTCCAATGATTTACCACCTATGGCATAATCGTACTGGAATGGATTTCTGCCCCTATGTATGCGCATTATATTACATTTATCTACGTTTAGGGAAAGCTGCCAGCTGTCGCACCATGCATTAATCCTCTGCAGGTCCTCCTGGAGTACGTACGAGTCTTCTGATGTTGCTACTTTCTTGTAGACAACCGTGTCATCTGCAAATAGCCTCACGGAGCTACCGATGTTGTCAACTAAGTCATTTATGTATATTGTAAACAATAAAGGTCCTATCACGCTTCCCTGCGGTACTCCCGAAATTACCTCTACATCTGCAGATTTTGAACCGTTAAGAATGACATGTTGTGTTCTTTCTTCTAGGAAATCCTGAATCCAATCACAAACCTGGTCCGATATTCCGTAAGCTCGTATTTTTTTCACTAAACGTAAGTGCGGAACCGTATCAAATGCCTTCCTGAAGTCCAGGAATACGGCATCAATCTGCTCGCCAGTGTCTACGGCACTGTGAATTTCTTGGGCAAATAGGGCGATAGGTGGACACGTCATAAGTTTTTCTTGCGAGTGGTAACATTGCGTCTTAGAAAGAGGAACGCAGCCGTCTTACAAGTCGCCAGATGTTAAAAACACGATCGCAACGACTATGTTACTGTCACAATCTGTCTTAGTTCCACAGGTGCTCACAAGTATCACTAACAAAACCCATGTTAAAAACCATATAAGCCCTATAAATCGAGGTATAGCATTACTCCCAAATGAAGTGGTTTTTCCACATCAATAACGCGACACAGAATATAGACGGTGATCGCCGGAGTGTGTATTAACAGGCCGGAAGTGCAGTTACACGTCGCCGACGGTGTAACCTCGTAATAAAATCACCGAATACAGGAAGTGATTCGGCTATGGAACGTGGCATGAAACCAATATTTGCAACTCCCTCTGCCGCCGTTAGATATTTCTCTGGTATTTGTAACGCATTCTATGTCAATGCCACGTCAGAGGTTCTGCGATATACCCACTGGGTTACAGTCGATGGTTGATTGAGAATGAACATACAGTAGATGGTGTACTGATTGAGTTCTTAAGAAATGTACACGGGCTTTTCAGATCTGTAGTGTTACATTTTCCAGTAGAAATGCTGTCTGCAATTTGGAATCAAGTCTTTCCATTCAATCACATACCTGCGTTGGATTCTATGGAGAAGTCTTTTAACGATTACAGCCACTAGTGAATCATATTTCTGGCACTCTCATGTCTCGAAACGAGTCACCTTTTTCGAACCTATCTGCTACAGCAAAATTCCAACGTGGTTTTAGATAGCCTCTACACATCTTGCAACTGCTCCTTGGACTCTGCGCCGTCAGCCCTGCAGCCTTGGCATGTGATCATTCTCTTTCATGTAAGCCACAGCTACCATATAGGACTCCTCGGCAGGAAATTAAAGTCTTGCCTAGTTTCCTGTACACAGTGGAATGAGATTACTTGTGCTTTTATTTGCCAGAAACGTTCTGTTACTTGAGCTGTACTCAGACAACGAACATGGTATTATAAGAAGTTAGAATACGCCGAATCACGTTCAGACAAACTCCATGAACTTCCTGTGCTTAAGAGCAGAACAAGACTTCACAAAACTGATAAACTTGACCAACCTGTCCATTATGCCTTTCAGAGTAGTACTGAGTTTGCCAGATTGGTCTGTCAGGCGAATTATGCATTGAAGACAGTAACTCAACATTCTTATCTCTGGTTCTCTTTACCAGGCCCTTTTCTTTTCCCACCATCGCTAGGGACCCTTCAGTCGAAAGGGGTTGCCATTTTATAATTGTCTGATTTGTCACAGTCATCAAAAGTTTTTAACACATCTGCTCTGCAGGTCTTGCCTAGTCGACCGACGAAAGTACGCTTAGTGACTGATGTTCCATCGCCAGGCCACGCACGCGGCGTTAGGTGTGATCCTCTGCTTTGGCTGCCGGCGACCACACGGCACCCAACGTGTTAAACGGTAATTATGCCAGCAGTTCATGTCCTTTACGTCAAAAAATCACACAAAAGCAACAGGTCATCAACAATGTTACATGACTTGCAAGGACGATAACGTAGCACTATAAGAGTTCGAGCAAACTGTTTTTACTAGCTAAAATTTCTGTTCTTGTATTGCTTCTTTCACAAAATGGAATACCTCTAATAGAGACGACAATATCCTGTTCAAAAAGTACCGTGGCCATTTCCAACATAATTCCTTTACCATCTCAATCTGAAAATGACCTTTGGTTCTTATTGAGTTCCAGTCCACACGCAATGCTGCCTGCCCTCTACTAACAGCACAGCAGCACTCTTTCATCGAGTAACATCTCGTCCGACGTGAGCGGTCTGACGCAAATGCGGCGTGGCGCCGGACAGCGCGGGCTGTGAGTAGGCGAGCGATCCAACACTGAAAAGATGTGGCCACACGAGCTGAGTGTCTCCGCAACAAAACACATACTGCGGCGAGATGTGCAGCTCTGTAGCCACGCGGCTAGTTGAGCAACGAAATGCGGAGAGCCAAATATCTAGTCAGCTGCCGTGACTAACAAAAATTGTTTTTCTGTAAACCAGGCTAAGCTACATCCGTCTATGTAGTTAATTTCTGACTAAAACTTTTACTTTTCGCGAATACTTCAGAAATCACTGGGAATGACACCTATCTTATTGACGATGACATTGTATACAGGGTGTCCCAGCTATCTTGTCCACCCAAAATATCTCTGGAACAATAACAGCTATTGGAAAACGACTTTCCCGGTATCAATGTAGGGCTGGGGCCCATGAATGTACATATTTAGAAACATTCTAAAACGAAAGCATATGTGTTTTTTAACACAAACTTATGTTTTTTTAAATAGACCTCCTATATTTTTTCTTCAGCAATCCATACCATGACAAAGCACATACACAATGGCGTTGATTGCATCGCAATATTCCCATTACATCCCGAGATATTAAGACGCGAAGTTGACGCTTGAAACACCCGACATGCGCTGCTAGCGCACGTCCTGAGGCTCAGGCGTGAACCCCACGCTGCCCGTAATCGCAATGTGATTGACATGCGTCATCACACTTCCATACTTATCAAGAGGCCCGAAACGACTAATACGGTCTGCTGCCATCCTGCATTAACGTCGTACATTCCAGCAGGTCTTTATCCCATAGGCTAGGGGTGATGCGGTTCTGTAACATATCTGTGTACCGCAACGTTAGTCACAAAGTTAACTTCGCTTATCGTTAATCCGTTACTAAAAAGGTAATGCCGTTCAACGTTAAAACTTTACTTTGCTGTAGATCTAGCGCAAGTGACAGTTAATCATTCACTCGTGATAGTAAAATTCATGTTGATGGTTTTAGTGAAACGAGCAAGTGGACTAAAAGTTTTACCGTTGTTTCGGACCTCTTGATAAGTATGGAGGTGTGATTACACATGTCAATCAAATCGCGATTACGGGCAGCATGGGGTTCACGCCTGAGCCACAGGACGTGCGCTAGCAGCGCATGTCGGGTGTTTCAAGCGTCAACTTCGCGTCTCAATATCTCGGGATGTAATGGGAATATTGCGATGCAATCAACGCCATTGTGTATGTGCTTTGTCATGCTATGGATTGCTGAAGAAAAAATATGGGAGGTCCATTTAAAAAAAACATAAGTTTGTGTTAAAAAACACATATGCTTTCGTTTTAGAATGTTTCCAAATATGTACATTCATGGGCCCCAGCCCTACATTGATACCGGTGAAAGTCGTTTTCCAATAGCTGTTATTGTTCCAGAGATATTTTGGGTGGACAAGATAGCTGGGACACCCTGTATATATTAACAGAGTGTGATTAATGCCAGCATATGTGTGTGAGTTCTGCGCTATGCAATCTTTATCGTTCGATTCTGAGGAAACTATTCTATAAAAAATTTGGTTCTTTCTCATCTTATAGCCACATATCGCAGACTGATTATGAACTGGCTATCTTTTTGTATTGCTCATTGTGTTCATGCTACTCCCAAACTAAGTAAAATATCGGGCGTCTTTCGAAAAGTTTATAGTGAAAAATGTAGTCGCTGACTAGTTTACATTTGCTTAATTTTAGGTCAGACATCCCTATATACGATTTGTAGCCTTTTAACACTGGAAAGGAAGCCACCACTGCTTTTCCTGTGACGTGTATTGGCGTTTACACTGAATTAAAAGGTTTTTCATTTGAAAAGTAGAGATAGATATTCGCAGATTCTAGGTACAGTTATCTGTATGCTATATGTGTCATTTTTCTTGTCCACACCACAAGTTCTATTCAGGAAACATTCAGTAACCATTTTTGTTAACAAAGTTTTCTTAAAAAAATAAAGCGACCTGATAACTTACCTTGCAATTAAATAACAATAGAAATTCAAAGCACAAAAAAAGTTGTTCATTCCAGTACAGCGAGAAATGTTCTAGAATCATGGAAATGTTGCTTATAAATCTGAGCTCTTATATACGACAGAATATGCCCTGTCACATGTATTTCCTTTTACAAGTACCATTTCGACAATTTGAATGTTCTCTTCCGATTGCCATGTTCCGTTACTGTACCTGTAAATTCGTCTCAAACATAAAACAAACTAATTTTATACTATAGACGCTCTCAAACAATCCAGAGTCCTGTTTTACAGCAGTGCTTACTGAATGTGGTTGATTTAATGATCTGTTTTTAGTAATCTGTCACTCTTTACAATAACTTAATTGTCCAAGGCGATCATGTGGCTTAATTCATGTGACACAAAAGAATCGATACCATTATGGCTGAAAACGGATGCAGAAACAATATCCTTTGCCATACCTTGTAAGAAATTATAGTGCATGCTGCCACCGACTTTTCATTCTAATCAGTGATTCACTGCAGCTGTTGTGCATGTTTCCAGTAAAAGAATTTAAAAATGCATATGTATCTTTATATAAATAAAAAGTATATTAGACATTTATCCGTTATCTTTTATATTTTGTACTGAATTGAGACCAATATCATGTTTGTATCACAATGTGCAATAACTATACCTGGTGAAATGGACTCTACTTGAAACCAAATAAAAAAATTAGCAAGGTGTAACATTTCAACAATTATAGAAAAGCAGGAGTTTCTCAAAGGTTATCACTGTTCACGCAACAAAATTAGCGATTTAGTTTCCCCAAATGCGCTAAGAACTTTTATTCAGAGTTTCGTTTCCACCTGATCCTGTAATCCAAAGCATTATAATAATGAAGAGGTGAAAAGATAAACCTACCAGCACATTTTCTCGACTTCTCTGAATGCTCTGCGAAATCAAGAAATAATTCGGAACAGATGCCATTCTGTATCTTTCTGGTTTCTCTTCTTGTATTCATAGGTGCTTATGCCCCAAATACAAGCCTTCTTCTCTTCTTCTATTGTTAAAATCTCTGTGTTGATTTTCTCTGTGCAAAAAGGACACATTCCGGAAGGCACTTTGTAGTGAGACGCACACAGTGGAGAACGCAACGCAGCTTGCTGTCAGTGGCCAGCCTGTTCCCAGCACTGCCTGCCTATAGCCAGCTAGCGTCTCCTTGCTCACTTGCACCACCGCCCGTGTGAACTGGCAAATTGTTTTCGCGGGCCACAGCGCTGCGGCTGCCACAGCGCGACTTCAGGCCGGTTCCCACTAGGACTGCTGCGAGTCAAAACAGCGCGGCAGAGCCTTGGTTGCCATGGAAATGACGTCAGCGACTTGGCATAGCCTGCTGTGCATCGCAGTTTGCCGATGCCGAGCCGCTGCCGTGATCCTCGCTGCAGGTCCACGCCCCCAATCATAAAACGAGCTGAGTGTGACATCATGTACAGATCACCGAGGCCCAGGCTGCAGTGTGTAAGTCCCGAAGGTAGACATGAATTCGCACGCTCACTCAGCGCAGCTCAGCAGACAAAATGTGTTTCTAGACCTGTTAATTCGCAGCTGGGCATGTATATACCAATGAGAATTGCATCTTCTACTGGAATCTGCCATTATGAAGTCTTACAAGGGGAGGCCGCCAATTGTGAAATTCAGATTCGATTCATACTGCGCATAATAAAAGCTCATGGCCAGAGGTGTAATGTGGCAAAGCACCAAGATGCACTTCTCAGCCGTTGTCGAGAAAATCGACAGGTAAAAGAAACCGTTGCGGTGAAATACTCTCCACGAATAATAATTTTCTACAGCGTCGTGGCGCAGCGGTAAGCGCTCGGGTTCGTAATACGAAGGTCGCCGGATCGAATCTCGCGCCATGCAGTTTTTTTTATTATTAGTTTTTTGTAATTCAAATATATATATATATATATATAAAGTATTAATGAATTGCATATGCATGTTGCTGAAGGCGGATCGCTCTCCAATTGTACCGCCTCCATTTTCCCGTTTTTTTTTTAACAGGGTGTACCAAAGCTCTCCCGTCCGCACTGATTTTCGACAATGTTATAAGTTGCGCTAGGGACCGCATCTACCTTCTTTCGAAGTTAGCAGGCAACTACGCTGTTATGCGGCGGCTCGTTTCGGCCCATTCAACATCTGTCATTCGAGTGTAACGAGCGAGTAACGGAGTTTATATTTCATACCCGCCACAGCAAATTTGTGTTCGTGGGGTCTCTATTCTGATTCGAACGTTTGACTTACGCTATACGTATTCGTTTCGGAATATCGTTTCTACGTCTTCCGTTAACTATGCGTGGTTAACATTATGAAGACACTGTAGAGAATTACTAATCGTAGAGAGTATTTCACTGCAACGGTTTCTTTTAACTGTCGATTTTCTCGACAACGGCTGAGAAGTGCATCTTGGTGCTTTGCCACAGTACACCTCTGGCCATGAGCTTTTATTATGCGCAGTATGAATCGAATCTGAATTTCACAATTGGCGGCCTCCCCTTGTTAGTGATTAACAGTACTACAACAAAATTTAGTTTAAGATCAACACTCGATATAAATAGCATAATGGCTTGTTTATAGCATTTAGTGTCTTCTGATTAACAGTCCTCATTTCAAACAAGAAGTTGTGTCCCATGCAACTGATAATCATTTCGGCATGATTTTAATTTTATTGTATTCCAGCACAGCCAAAGGTAGGCCTATGGACTTCACTGTAGGACTAATAACACTAAGACTCCATAATAGCGGATTCCAGTAGAGGATGCAATTCTCGTTTGTACGTACACACCTAGTTACGAGTTAACAGGTCAACAGTTGAGCAAGCGAGCGAGCGCAGGCCTACTTTCGTGACGTACGCGCCTCATCCTGTAGGCCTCCCAGAACACCGAGGCTGGCGCAGGAGCTGCGGCAGCTGTGAAGTACGTAACATCCGATATCAAGGAAACAATTTCGTGAAAAAATTTCATTCTGCTGTGTCTTACAGCCTGATATCTTCGCTCGATAAAGAATTGAATTTCTTTTCGTTATTCGTCGTGGTTACTTGCTGTATCACTTTTAAGCAAACCACTACACGAAATTTTATTGAGTGTGCAGAGGTAAAAACGTAGTGAGTAGACTTTGCGTATAGTTCATGTTAGGTAATACATTATTGCATATGAAATTTAGCGTACATATCAAAATTGTTTTTTAAAGTTAATGGGGGTAGGACGTCAAACGGGCCGACTTGGAGCAGGAGAGGCACCACACGACATTTTAATTTCCACTGTCTATACTTTTACAAATAAATTCATAAAACTTTGTCAACATGACCAGGAGGGATTCAGAATTCACACTTTTAGCAATGTAAGTTCAAAAATATAACAAAATAATTTTTTTTTACGTGTGAAATTTCATCATTTTTCACTTACTATTGGCTGCATTTGTTGCTGTAGGTACACTTTTCTTTATAAGTCAGAGAGATACTTGGATGAATTTTGCACAGCATACAAAACATACTTACAGGTGTATGAAACTCTAGAATTTTCCAAATCTATTAAAAACTGTGGTAAAAATTGAGATAATTAACCATAAAATTTGAGTTTTTTCTAAACATGAAGTTTAAAATGTAACAGATCATTCATTTTTTCATTAATTAAATAAATTCTAGAGTTTCATACACCTGTAAGTATGGTTTGTATGCTGTGCAAAATTCATCGAAGAATCTCTCTTACTTATGAAGAAAAGTGTACCTATAGTAACAAATGAAGCCAATAGTAAGTGAAAAAATGATGAAATTTCACACGTAAAAAAAATTTATTTTGTTATATTTTTGAACTTACGTTGCTAAGAGTGTGAATTCTGAATCCCCCCTGGTCATGTTAACAAAGTTCTATGAATTTTTTTGTGAAAGTATAGACAGTGGCCGCGCGGGATTAGCCGCGCGCTCTGAGGCGCTGCAGTCATGGACTGTGCGGCTGGTCCCGGCGGAGGTTCAAGTCCTCCCTCGGGCATGGGTGTGTGTGTTTGTCCTCAGGATAATTTGGATTAAGTAGTGTGTAAGCTTAGGGACTGATGACCTTAGCAGTTAAGTCCCATAAGATTTCACACACATTTGAACATTTTTTTTATAGACAGTGTCGTGTGGTTCCTCTCCTGCTCAAGTCGGCCCGTTTGACGTCCTACCCCTCTTAAGTGCAGAACGATAGATATCTCCGTTCTCGAGATATTGGCGGACAAGCCACGCGGTAGCTACGCGCGAGTCGCTCGCGACGCGACCGGTACTTTACCCTGCTCGTCGTAAACTCATGCAGCCGTATCAGCCACAAATTCCGTAAACGGTTCAAGGAATCGAATCTTTTTTTTTTTTTTTTTTTTTTTTTTTGCAAATAATAGCTCGTAAAGAGTAAAGTATTTTGTCACATGATAAGCATGTAAAATCTGTTTCCCTATCGAGATTTTAAAGTAACTATAGTTTTTCACAATGGATCGATGGATATTTTTAAATGGCATTTAATATCACGTGAAATGAGAATTAAAGTTACATGAAACACATTAATATTCACAATATTCTATGTAGACCTAAAGATGTTAAACCGAAACTCATTGGCTGGTACGTCATTAGGTGCAAGCTGCTAAGTATCTACAGCTACTAATTATTTCGTTTTGTAGGTAACAAACACTTTTTTCTTGCTGCAATGTATTTTACTTGTTCCAGATGCGTTTCGCTTGTTACTTTAAGGCATCTTCAGTGGAGTGTAGAATAATTCAATTTTGCTTTGATATGCGATATATGTAGATTATGAAACAGTTAATGTCTAATTTTTTACGTAAATAAGTAATTACTTATAGTTAATCGAGTTTTTGCTGGCATCTGCGTTTCCTCTCATCTGGTCACATGTTGGAGGTCGCACTATAACGTTCGCAATGTTTTCTTCACAATTTTCATCTTCTTTGCGCTAGCTGTAGACACTTTACCGAAAACTGTGATTTAAAGTGGTAACTACAGTGCGTCCACTTTTGGCTCTTCCTGTTTAGTTTGTTTATGTACATGTTGCCAACCTAACGAATTCTATGCAGTAAATTAACGTCTGCTCATTTCTGTTCTCCTTATGTCTATATGAGTGTGTGGCTAGTCAGTGCGAGTTATAGAAAGGTAAATGTGAATGCGATAGCTGTCACAGAGTGGTTGAAAGTTTAGGTGTTCAGCGGATTTGAGTTTTAGTTTAAACGTTTTGTGGAGGGGTTCGTGTAAGAGTAACCTCACTGCTTGCATTAATAAATAAAATAGTAGAACAACACTTCAGCAGGTGATTATTATCAGAATATTATCACGAAGCCCCTTTGTCCTCACTTTTACATAAACCCCTCCACTAAACATTTAAACCAAAAGTCAACTTTGAACCTCTCTGACAGCTATTATATTAACATTCAACTTTCTACGACTCACCCTGATTAGCTATACACACACACACACACACACACACACACACACACAGAGATATAAAGAGAAAAGAAATGAACAGACTTTGGTTTTCAGTATACACTCCGTTTGGTTGGTAGCATGTACATAAACAAAACTAATAGAAAGAAACATAAATTGAACACACATTAGTTACGACTTTAAATGAATTTTTGGTAAAATATCCGCAGCTATTCACAAAAGAATAATAGTTCTCCACACCAAGTAGCGGAAAGAAAATGAAAATTATGAAGAAAAAAGTTTGTAACGTGAAAACGTGCTTATGTCTCGTAAGTGAAGTTATACAGGGTGTATCAAAAAGAATCATCCGGTTTGGCACGTCTATATTTCTTAAACTAATAGTCATATACAATGAATTTTATTTTTTATGGACGGGAAACACGAAAGGTTTTTTTTCATACCTTTTCAAAGGTATGAGACGCGCGGCATATATCAATGCGGTATTCAAATTCTTCCCACACTACAGTGAGCATGACTTGAGTTACAGCTTCCACAGCTGCTGTTATCCGATGTCTCAGTTCATTCGTTGTTGTTGGTAACAGAGGCACATAAACAGAATCTCTTATAAACCGTCACAAGAAATAATCACATACAGTCAGGTCCGGTGACTTTGGAGGCCAGTAATGTAAAGCTGTATCGTTTGGTCCAGTGCGACTGATTCATCTTTAAGTAAACTTTGATTTAAAAGTTACCACAGTTCCAGATGGCCGGCGCTGTGGCCGAGAGGTTCTAAGCGCTTCAGTCCGGAACCACGCGGCTGCTACGGTCGCATTTTCGAATCCTGCCTCAGGCATGGATGTGTGTGACGTCCTTAGGTTAGTTAGGTTTAAGTAGTACTAAATCTAGGGAACTGATGACCTCAGATGTTAAGTCCCATAGTCCTTAGAGCCATTTGAACCGTTTTTGTAGTTCCAGATGCCAGTGTGGCGGTGCCCCATCCTGTTGGTAAATTAAGTCGTTCGAATCAGTCTCCAACTGTGTGAAATGAAAGTTCTCATGCATATCGAGATATGTGCTTCCTGTAAGTGTTCTTGGCGAAGAAATCTGGACCACACACTGTTTTCCGTGAAACTGCTCAAAACACATTAAATTTTGGAGAGTCTCTATCATGTTGTACAGCTTCATGTGGTTGTTCCGTACCCATATTCTCACATTATGACGGTTCACCTTTCCATTTAAATGGAATGTTGCCTCATCAGTAAATACTAAGGGTGGAATAAAACCGTCATCCTCCATCTTGCGAAGAACGAAATTACAGAACTCCACATGTTGTTGTTTGTCACATTCAAGAAGAGCTTGCAGTAGCTGAATTTCGTATGGTTTCATGTGTAAACGTCGA
Source organism: Schistocerca americana (assembly GCF_021461395.2). NCBI lineage: Eukaryota > Metazoa > Arthropoda > Insecta > Orthoptera > Acrididae > Schistocerca > Schistocerca americana. Next base: position 235,306,651 of record NC_060130.1, read on the forward strand.
CGCAACACACGCCAGACGGACATCGGGAGCATGTTGAGCTGTCGAACTTAATGGCGAACGGATTTCTGCGGACTCCTTGTGAAACTATGGCGGATGCGTTCGACGTCTGTGTCAGACACTCGGGGATGGCCCGACCATTTGCCTTTACAGAAAAAACCTGATTCTCAAAATTGTTCATGCAATCGTCTAATGCTCTATGCTGGAGGAGGATCGACACCACACCTAATACGAAAGTCACACTGAAAGGTTATTGCTGACCTCCACTGCGCAAAACGTAGACCACACAACACTTTCTGTTGTCCCGACACCCTTTTTACAAGAACTGAAGTGGGCGCACACTGCTGCCACATAGCGGGGACCATGTAAAACTTGAGAGTTTACTTTTTCAAACAGTACGTTGTTCACGCGCATATCTTAAATAACATAGTAGTTATGATCTTTTTTACATCGGATGATTCATTTTGATTCGCCCTGTTGTGTGGCCTACAGTCTGCGACCAGATGAGAGGGAACAGCGATGCTAGACAAACACTCGATTAACTATAGATTATATTAGATTAATACTAGTGCCATGGATCATGAATACGATATTTCGTAATGATGTGGAACGAGTCAAATTTTCCAATACATGACATAATTAAGTTAATTTAACAACATACTTAAGTTCATATAACAACTTTTTTGTTTTTTTATTTTTTTATAATTTTTTTGTTTTTTTTCTTTTTTCTTCTTAATTTATATCTAAAAATTCCTCTATGGAGTAGAAGGAGTTGTCATTCAGAAATTCTTTTAATTTCTTCTTAAATACTTGTTGGTTATCTGTGAGACTTTTGATACCATTTGGTAAGTGACCAAAGACTTTAGTGGCAGAATAATTTACCCCTTTCTGTGCCAAAGTTAGATTTAATCTTGAATAGTGAAGATCATCCTTTCTCCTAGTATTGTAGTTATGCACACTGCTATTAATTTTGAGTTGGGTTTGGTTGTTAATAACAAATTTCATAAGAGAGTATATATATACTGAGAAGCTACTGTGAATATCCCTAGATCCTTAAACAAATGTCTGCAGGATGATCTTGGGTGGACTCCAGCTATTATTCTGATTACACGCTTTTGTGCAATAAATACTTTATTCCTCAGTGATGAATTACCCCAAAATATGATGCCATATGAAAGCAATGAGTGAAAATGGGCGTAGTAAGCTAATTTACTGAGATGTTTATCACCAAAATTTGCAATTACCCTTGTTGCATAAGTAGCTGAACTCAAACGTTTCAGCAGATCATCAATGTGTTTCTTACAATTTAATCTGTCATCAGTGGACACACCTAAAAATTTGGAATATTCTACCTTAGCTATATGCTTCTGATTAAGGTCTACATTTATTAATGGCGTCATACCATTCACTGTACGGAACTGTATGTACTGTGTCTTATCAAAATTCAGTGAGAGTCCGTTTACAAGGAATCACTTAGTAATTTTCTGAAAGACAGTATTGACAATTTCATCAGTTAATTCTTGTTTGTCAGGTGTGATTACTATATTTGTATCATCAGAAAAGAGAACTAACTTTGCCTCTTCATGAATATAGAATGGCAAGTCATTAATATATATTAAGAACAACAAAGGACCCAAGACTGACGCTTGTGGATCCCCATTCTTGATAGTTCCCCAGTTTGAGGAATGTGCTGATCTTTGCATATTATGAGAACTGCTTATTTCAACTTTCTGCACTCGTCCAGTTAGGTACGAATTGAACCATTTGTGCACTGTCCTACTCATGCCACAATATTTGAGCTTGTCTAGCAGAATTTCATGATTTACACAATCAAAAGCCTTTGAGAAATCACAGAACATCCGAGTGGGTGGTGTTCGGTTATTCAGATCATTCAAACTTTGATTAGTGAAAGCATATATGGCATTTTCTGTTGAAAAACCTTTCTGGAAACCAAACTGACATTTTGTTAGTACTTCATTTTTAAAAATATGTGAAGCTACTCTTGAATACATTACTTTCTCAAAAATTTTGGATAAAGCTGTTAGAAGGGAGATTGGACGGTAATTGTTGACATCAGATCTATCCCCCTTTTTATGCAAAGGTATAACAATAGCATATTTCAGTCTATCAGGGAAAATGACCTGTTCCAGGGAGCTATTACACAGGTGGCTGAGAATCTTACTTATCTGTTGAGAACAAGCTTTTAGTATTTTGCTGGAAATGCCATCAATTCCATGTGAGTTTTTGCTTTTAAGCAAGTTTATTATTTTCCTAATTTCAGAGGGAGAAGTGGGTGAGATTTCAATTTTATCAAATTGCATAGCTATGGCCTCTTCCACTAACAGCCTAGCATCTTCTAATGAATACCTGGATCCTACTATATCCACAACATTTAGAAAATGGTTATTAAAAGTATTTTCAACTTCTGACTTTTTGTTCGTAAAGTTTTCATTCAATTTGATGGTAATACTGTCTTCCTGTGCTCTTGGTTGACCTGTTTCTCTTTTAATAATATTCCAAATTGTTTTAATTTTATTATCAGAGTTGCTGATTTCAGACATGATACACATACTTCTGGATTTTTTAATAACTTTTTATAATATTTGATAGTTTCTGGGTTACTACTCTTTCTTGCTGTCTGATACATTTCCCTTTTCCGGTTACAAGATATTTTTATTAGTAAGCCATGGTTTGTTACAAGGTTTCTTACGAGTATATTTAACTATTTTCTTGGGGGAAGCAGTTTGCAAACGCATTTACAAAAATGTCATGAAATAAATTATATTTTAAATTGGCATCAGGTTCACAGTACACCTCATCCCAGTCTAACTGCTGTAGGCTTTCCCTGAAATTTGCAATTGTTAAATCGTTGACTGAACGTACTACTTTGGAGGACTGTTTAGTATTGCTGAATGGAGCTATGTCATATATTGTAACTAGCTGTGCACCATAATCAGAAAGACAATTCTCAACAGGCTGAGCATTTATCTGGTTAAACTTATCTTGGTCTATAAAGAAGTTATCTATCAGTGAGCTGCTATCCTTTACCACCCGAGTAGGAAAATCAATAACGGGTGTCAAATTGAAAGAACCGAGTAATACTTCAAGGTCATTTTTCCTATTACCCTCTTTCAGAGAATCTACATTGAAGTCCCCACAAATAATGATTTGCTTCCCCCTGCCTGACAGATAGCACAACGAGGAGTCCAAATTTTTCAGAAATAGATGAAAATTTCCTGATGGGGGCCTATATACAGTTACAATTATAAATGTGCCTTTATTTAATTTAAGCTCACAGGCACATGCTTCTGTATGTTTCTCTACACAAAACTTTCTTGTTTCTATACTTTTTGCACAATGATAACTTCTGACATGTATGGCAATTCCTCCTTTCTCCATATTTTCTCTCATAACATGTGCAGAGAGCTTATATCCACTTACATTTACCTTATTCATATCAGTAACAATGTGATGCTCAGACAGGCATAGTATATCTATTTCATCCTCAGCTTCTAAATCTTCTAAACAAACCAGAAGCTCTATTTTATTCTTTAAACTCCCAATATTTTGATGAAATATACTTACATTATTTTTAATTATACTTTTATGGGAACCTTTCCTTATTCTAACATTTGCAGTACTCTCCTGTCTGAGTTTCTCATTGTGCTTAGGCCTAGTTCCTATACCAGTGGTCACATGGTGTTCAGAGAGGCAGATTATGTCAACTGGGTTGGGTGACTTTAATTCATCAATGCAATTACCTAGGACTGAGATACAACTTGGTGGAGATAAAATTTCTGGTGATAGGTGAAAATTTGTAATTGACAGCTGATTGGTAATCCAATGTGCTAGAATTGTGCTGTTTAATTTCTTTCCTAAACTGAAGATTTGTTTCAATCCTAACCTCTCGTAGAACTTGACATCTTTCTGTCTTACCCATCCTAAAAAAGGTGCTGCTCCAACACCTGTAATAAGTAATCACTTATTTGTGTAAAAAAAATAAGACGTGAATTGTTTTATAATCTACAAATATCGCAAAGATTCCACTGGAAATGACTTAAAGTAAAAGGCAAAACGCGTCTGGAACAAATAAAACACATCACAGGAAGAAAAATGCGCTTGTTATTTACGGTACGAATATTTCTGTACTTGCTGCTGGTAATGGCCACGTAAACAAACCTGTTATTAATTATTTCGTTTTGCTTTAAGACATTTTGTTCATTTTCAACGATTAGTATAGTTCGTAATTACATGTAATAACATCAGATTGCCAATTACTCTTCCCAGCATCGCTAAAACAGTCTTTACAGGCAGGATATGTAGCATCTGATAAGTCGATTTCTTTTACCAAAAGGTTTTACATCCCTGACCGGACTTTGTGTCACACATCTTGGCATGAAAACCCAAATATAATATTCTGTGCGTCGTCTTCAATATCCATAAAGTCTCACTGATCTTAGTCTTGCAAGTAGTTATGAAGAACCAGTCATAATAATTGGCTTCTCAGTTACCACTTTAGATTTTATAATCCAATTGCCGATTCGATATTGCCAAAATGCCCTATTTATTTTTTGATTAACCTGCTTTCTCGCCACAAACGGCAATTAGAAATGGTTTCATACGAAGTTAGTGCATCCTTTAATACGTCTGAGAATAGTCACATGATATTTGAAGTCAGCGAAAATGCCTCCACCGCACAAAAAACGTGTGACGGCATATGCAGAAATACATTACTATACATTTGGCACCAATGATTTCTACACGGTTTGAGAACTGCCCGTGCATTCGAAAGTCATGAATAATATGTAACCAGTCACTGGTTGTTGGTTCATGAAGGAATACATGTCTTATGGAAAATGCCACAAATGGCAGTGACCAAAACAGTAATTCATCTTCATCGTTTGCTGACAGTCGCCATAAGAAAACTGCATTCAAGTTTTAACTTTTTCCTAACATAAGTCTATTTTCAGTGAGTAATAGAGATGCATACACAAATATATTACAAGTGATATGTGCTACAGACTATATTAAACAAATATTCTGGCTATAAATACGCAACTCGCCAGCCTAATCAAAGGTGATGTTATTTGCTGCTGGATTGCGTTAACAAGAAATACAATTCGTCTCACTATTTTGTTTGCTGTGGAGTTCAACCTAAAGACTGTGTTGGTACAGTCCCCACCGTAGCCTATCGTGTATAGGTCTCTTTATCTCTGCGTAACTACAGCATGTTACATCCATTCAAATGTGCTTACCGTTGGCAAGCCTTGGTCTCTCTTTGCAGTTTAGCCCCCATTATCAAACTGACGCCGGCCTTGTGACCGAGAGGTTCTAGGCGCTTGAGTCTGGAACCGCGCGATCGCTACGGCCGCAAGTTCGAATGCTGCCTCGGGCATGGATGTGTGTGATGTCCTTAAGTTAGTTAGGTTTAAGTACTTCTAAGTTCTAGGGCACTTGCCCGCGAAAAGCAAAGGTCCCGAGTTCGAGTCTCGGTCCGCCACACACTTTTAATCTGCCAGGAAGTTTCATATCAGCGCACACTCCGCTGTAGAGTGAAAATTTCATTCTAGTATCTGTTCTGTGGCGATCGGTTTTCTAAACGACAGTCATGAATGATAATCATCAAATCTGCTTATGGTGAATCCGCTCGTATGGTACCAGCAAGCGGTGTGGTGTGGTTACCCAGTCCCACTTGCTCAGCGGCTGGTACCAGTACATACGTTTCCTTGCTGTACACTGTATGTTAATGAATCAAAGCTACATCAACTCCTGCAGTTAGATTTTCGGCAGAGACTCTCCTTTTCGTTTAAAAAATTAAAAACCACTTCTTTCGACACGTGCATTTTCTTCTCTATGTAAAACTCATTTGATTCTGAGGAAACTAACTCCCACAAATAACTGATTTTTGCATGTATTATAGTTACATATTACAGCCTGATGATGAAGTGTATATTTTTTTCGATATTCGTCATACTTTTTGTGATACTAAATTCTTAAGTAACCTGTCGCATACTATTTGAAGAGTTTACAATGACAAATGTGGTCGCTGGCTATTTCACGTTTGGTTCATTTTAAATTACACACACATCAAAAAAAGTTTTGCATCACCTCGGTTCCGTGAGTTCCGGAACCTGTACAGAAAATTCGAATAGAGGTCAACATAAACACCATTCCCGCCCTTTTTATTGCTCATGAAAACCACACATTGCGTGTTGTACCACCATACAGCGAGACCTTCAGAGATGGTGGTCCAGATTGCTGTACACATAGTTACCTCTAATACCCAGTAGCACGTCCTCTTGCATTGATGCATGCCTGTATTCGTCGTGACATACTATCCACAAGTTCATCATCTGTTGGTCCAGATTGTCCCATTCCTCAACGGCGATTCGGAGTAGATCCCTCAGAGTTGTTGGTGGGTCACGTCGTCCGTAAACAGCCCTTTTCAATCTATACTAGGCATGTTAGATATGGTTCATATCTGCAGAAAATGCTGGCAGCTCTAATCGAACGGTGTCGTTATCCTGAAGGAAGTCATTCACAAGATGTGCACGATGGGGGCGCGAATTGTCATCCATGACGACGAATGCCTCGCCAATACGCTGCCCATATGGTTGCACTATTTGTCGGAGAACGGTAATCACGTATCGTACAGCCGTTACGGCACCTACCATGACCACCAGCGGCGTACGTCAGCCCCTCATAACGCCACCGCAAAACATCAGGGAACCTCCACCTTGTTGCAGTCGCTAGACAGTGTGTCTAAGGCGTTCAGCCTGACCGAGTTGTTTCCAAACACGTCTCCGACGATTGTCTGGTTGAAGGCATATGCGACACTCATCGGTGACAAGAACGTGATGCCAATCCTGAGCGGTCCTTGGGCCCATCTGTACCGCGCTTCATGGTGTCGTGGTTGCAAAGATGGAACTCGCCATGGACGTCGGGAGTGAAGTTACGCATCATGCAGCCTATTGCGCACAGTTTGAGTCGTAACACGCTGTCCTGTAGCTGCACGAAAAGCATTATTCAACATGGTGGCGTTGCTGTCAGGGTTCCTCCGAGCCATAATCCGTAGGTAGCGACCACACACTGCAGTAGTAGCCCTTGGGCGGCCTGAGCGAGCCATGTCATCGACGGTTCCTGTCTCTCCGTATTTCCTCCATGTCCGAATAACATCGCTTTGGTTCACTCCGAGAAGCCTGGCCACTGCCCTTGTTGAGATCCCTTCCTGGCACAAAGTAACAATGCGGACGAGATCGAACCGCGGTATTGACCGTCTACGCATGGTTGAACTACAGACAACACGAGTCGTGTGCCTCGTTCCTGGTGGAATGGCTGGAACTGATCGGCTGTCGCACCCCCTCGTCTATCGGGCGCTGCTCATGCACGGTTGTTTACATATTTGACCGGGTTTATTGACATCTCTGAACAGTCAAAGGGACTGTGTCTGTGATACAATATCCACAGTCAACGTCTATCTTCAAAAGTTCTGGGAACCAGGGTGGTGCAAAACTTTTTCTGACGTGTGTACATTGCTGTACACTAAAGGTAGCTAACGTATAGAAATTGTCTTTAAAGCTGAAATGAAAACCGTATCTCGCTACAGGATGGAGAAAATGGAGGTCTAATTCTTTATTTGAGCGCACTGGTGCAGAGCCACGTGCTAGTCAGCTCATAATGGGGCTACGATAGCGAGCAAATTTGTGGTGTATGCAGGGCTTGTCCAGGAATGAAAGTGACAAGTGCGAGCTCCAGATGGCCAAGCGTTTAGGAGGAAAAAAAAGCGTTTTTGGCGTAGGTCGGGGTATTTCTGTCGGCGTAGTTTCCACACAACAGTTGGCGGGATCAAAAAGTACAGAACGATCATCCATGGGTCGTGAGATCGAGTCCCTATGCCAGCTTTTTGCTTTTTTTGTACGTTACATTGAAAATAAAAGAAGGTAAGGCGAAGTAAAATTTGTGGTCGCAAATAAATTTTCAGGAAGGGATTGTAAGGCCTACACAATGACTCACAATTATATACTTTTATTATTTCACAGTAGATTTAGACGTGCTGGAGTGATATTAACCGTAAAGCTATGGTGAGCAGTAATTTTCTCGACGTGTTGTACATGTCATTAACGCCGTATTTTTACAATAATGTGGTTGTTTTAAAGTAGCTATAGAAAAGCACACTTTGTTTACGTACATAAAAGGTTCTCTCTCATAATGCTATATGGCAGCAAATGCTTGTGGCCAAATGCTTGTGAGGACAGCCTGTAATGTACAGTGGAAAGCTTTTTGAGTCAGTCTTCTTGGGATGTCATTTCCTTTACTATCAGTGAAGCAATAGATGTGAAGCTTTTCGATCAGTTCTTTACTTGGCCATAAAAACAGACATTTCCAAACTGCACAAGAAAACTGCAGTTGGGAAGAACCACTTTAGTAGGCCTACTGAACAATGGCAATCCTCCACACTGCAAAAATCTCGTATTATAACTGTGGAACTGATTGTTGATCATGAGTCAATTAACAGTAGAAGTAAAGTATCACAACAGTCAAAAAAACATTTTGTTTTATAAGGCTGTTTTAAGATTCCAGAGTTTAATGCAGTAATGACGACATTCCTATATTGTGCCGTGTATTCATACACCATTTTTTTAAATCCTCGGTCCTACGGAGCCAGTATCTTTTAGGCATACATACACTCCTGGAAACTGAAATAAGAACACCGTGAATTCATTGTCCCAGGAAGGGGAAACTTTATTGACACATTCCTGGGGTCCGATACATCACATGATCACACTGACAGAACCACAGGCACATAGACACAGGCAACAGAGCATGCACAATGTCGGCACTAGTACAGTGTATATCCACCTTTCGCAGCAATGCAGGCTGCTATTCTCCCATGGAGACGATCGTAGAGATGCTGGATGTAGTCCTGTGGAACGGCTTGCCATGCCATTTCCACCTGGCGCCTCAGTTGGACCAGCGTTCGTGCTGGACGTGCAGACCGCGTGAGACGACGCTTCATCCAGTCCCAAACATGCTCAATGGGGGACAGATCCGGAGATCTTGCTGGCCAGGGTAGTTGACTTACACCTTCTAGAGCACGTTGGGTGGCACGGGATACATGCGGACGTGCATTGTCCTGTTGGAACAGCAAGTTCCCTTGCCGGTCTAGGAATGGTAGAACGATGGGTTCGATGACGGTTTGGATGTACCGTGCACTATTCAGTGTCCCCTCGACGATCACCAGTGGTGTACGGCCAGTGTAGGAGATCGCTCCCCACACCATGATGCCGGGTGTTGGCCCTGTGTGCCTCGGTCGTATGCAGTCCTGATTGTGGCGCTCACCTGCACGGCGCCAAACACGCATACGACCATCATTGGCACCAAGGCAGAAACGACTCTCATCGCTGAAGACGACACGTCTCCATTCGTCCCTCCATTCACGCCTGTCGCGACACCACTGGAGGCGGGCTGCACGATGTTGGGGCGTGAGCGGAAGACGGCCTAACGGTGTGCGGGACCGTAGCCCAGCTTCATGGAGACGGTTGCGAATGGTCCTCGCCGATACCCCAGGAGCAACAGTGTCCCTAATTTGCTGGGAAGTGGCGGTGCGGTCCCCTACGGCACTGCGTAGGATCCTACGGTCTTGGCGTGCATCCGTGCGTCGCTGCGGTCCGGTCCCAGGCCGACGGGCACGTGCACCTTCCGCTGACCACTGGCGACAACATCGATGTACTGTGGAGACCTCACGCCCCACGTGTTGAGCAATTCGGCGGTACGTCCACCCGGCCTCCCGCATGCCCACTATACGCCCTCGCTCAAAGTCCGTCAACTGCTCATACGGTTCACGTCCACGCTGTCGCGGCATGCTACCAGTGTTAAAGACTGCGATGGAGCTCCGTATGCCACGGCAAACTGGCTGACACTGACGGCGGCGGTGCACAAATGCTGCGCAGCTAGCGCCATTCGACGGCCAACACCGCGGTTCCTGGTGTGTCCGCTGTGCCGTGCGTGTGATCATTGCTTGTACAGCCCTCTCGCAGTGTCCGGAGCAAGTATGGTGGGTCTGACACACCTGTGTCAATGTGTTCTTTTTTCCATTTCCAGGAGTGTAGATTGTTAGCAGTAATTTTCTAGAAAAGGTAATAGCACACTGTGTTGTATAGTAGTGGGTTACTTTGATAATATGTTTGTACAGGACAATTACTTCTCAGCTTGATGGTCCAAGGTTCGGTGATAAGTCATTGGAACTGCTAAGCCGTAAAGAGAATGTACGAATGAAAGTATTTTATTATATGTGATGCTGAAAAGAGTATTTCGAGTGACACCTACGACTGAATTCTCGACTCACCTCTGTCATTGGACATCTTTGTTACAGTCCCTTCTACCAAATTGATCACAAACCCTCGTGTATGCTTTAAACACAATCCTTTCCTGGAAATTTTGTGTGGAATCCCAAATTTTTCTTTACCTTTTCTTTTCATGCCTTTTATGAAAAATATTACTGTACGTATTGAACACTATTTCGCTTTATTTGCAGTGTAATTAACGAGAAGAGTGTTGGTATGTAATTCATACAAATTTAATTTTGTTCCCATCTTGATGAAATTGTTCAGACTTAACCTTCAAGACAAGAGGAAGATCACTGCCTACATAAAATTTCGTAATCTCATACCCACACACACACCCACACACACACACTCACATACACACACACACATTTTTATATATGTTGCTGTCTCACATATGGTTTGTATTCGCTATGAGCACAACAAGACACAGGGCCACTCTGTGTGGCAGATATTAAGATCCCAGACAACGCCGGGCACTCGCACCAAATATGGTATTTTTTCTTGACGTTAGGACATCTGGAACTCCCAGTTCTGCTGTTTCATTTCAGGCCGAGCCCTGTTTATACCGCAAATTTGGACGAAATTGGTGATGAGTAAGGGCGGTGCTCTTGCCAGTCGCTAACAGTTTATGGAAGTTGACGCATTATTCCGCCATTAGCACGCCCACCCACTCAGCACAGTACATTCATTAATTATGGGCAGACTAAAGACATTTTAATGGAAAACTCATACAGTAAGTATTAAATACTGAACAAATCTTGTACAAAACAAAGAAGTGAAACTAGTATGTGTTCGCAAGGAGAATTTAATTATTCATACGAACAACTGAAAATTCGGCGTTTGGTATTCAAGGAGTATGCCCAAATGTTACCTACAATGTTTCATTTTATCGTGGACACTACAATACCTGTGTTACATTCAGTATTAAGTTAGTTCCGCCAATTCACTGTTTTTCTTTCAGAATTTCGAAGTCGTTGTAGAAGTTTGTAGAAGTAGATGGACGACATCGTTAAAACACACTCCCGAGTCAACAGAAGATGACTGTAAAATAACTGCACAGCAATAATGGCACAGGTGGTAATTCCCTAGATATCTTTGAAGCATTGACGGGAAATTAACAAAAAAACGGCAAACTGTTTTCATACATATTCGTACACATCCTCTTCGACTGGATTATTAACTGTAACTGAAGCATATTATAGGTTTCTTATGGTGAATGTGGACTTCTTCGGCAAAGAGAGCGTTGGAGGTGTTTTCGATGACTGCCGCTTCTGCCATGCAATAGAAATATGAAGATAAAAAGTAACTAAGAAAAAGTCTCTGCCATGAGCCACTATGAAATGTCCATACGCTTTTGTAGGGGATGCTGCATTTACTCTAAAGAAGAAAGGACAAAGATTGTTGATGACGTTAAGAATAGATACAAGTATCCGTTATTTTGGGCAAGAATGGCGATGTAATGTTTTGTTGTTTCTGTGACATCTAAATATAGCATTTTACACGAACCTGTCGAAACCAGTGCAGAAAGTGAGTACGTTTTGTGAAAGCTATAACTTTATTACACATTATCCGTGATCTCTAATGAATAAATGAGGCTGATATAACGTTTTTTAGGATGTGCTCCAAATACACCAAAAACTACACACCAATTTTCAGAAGAGATAATGCTTCATCACGAGCAGCCGTGCAGATGAGGGAAAATGTTAAATTTTACTTTGAAGAAAATAATATCCAAAGAACGTAAAATAAGCTGTTTTGAAATGTGTTTTATGTGTTTATTTATAGTACCAATTATTTTGCCAACTTTCGCCCATTCAAGGCACGATATTTTTATTCCTTTTCGTTATTGAACAGCACTGATCAGAATTTAAGTGTCTGAAATTTAAACAAGTTGCAGACCGCGTCTACTTCGCGTGAAAATAGACCAACTGATCGCGAGCGCTTCGCTGCACTGCGCGTCGCTCAATGACCGAGCGTGAGCTCTCACCTAGGACGCTTTAACCGCTGGTGACTATTTGATATTTTCGTGCGTTCGCAACATTTTGTTCACGTAGGACGTCGCATAAGTCCAGGCGCACTTCAGGATGCAACCGACGAAGGGCAGGGCAACACAACCAATGATTTTGTGGCTCACGGATGTAAATACAACACCGCGAATTCAGTTGCAGGGCATGCAGAGCCTGCTTTCGCCTTTGCCGCGCACTATTCAGGACACATGCTTACGCGGAGTAGCATCTCAGAACGATAATGGAGGTGAAGGTGTTTTAAATATTGATAGTTTCCGGGAAGTTACATCTCGAACTGAGAATCCTACAGAATTTGACATTTCTTCATTACTCAAGCACCGATGTAATAAATAACAGTCGGGCGGTCTCGGGCACCTCGCCAAGGTTTCTTGCGGCAACCCCCGTTGAAGGTTCTAGTCCTCCCTCGGCCGTGTGTGCGTGTGTTGTCCTTAGCGTAAGATAGTAGTGTGTACGCCTAGGGACCGATGACATCAGCAGCTTGGTCCCATAGGAAGTTACCACAAATTGTCAAAACAGAACAGCCAAAGAAACTGAAGATACTATGTTTACAAGCTTCTACAACATCCCATTGTACAGCGTGACTAATGGGCAAAGGAAAGAGCGACTGAACGTAAAAAGATTGGAGACTCAAAATCCCTAAGTGACCCACTATCATTTCTTCATGTCTATGTACCAATCAACAAAAAACATAACACCAACAAGCCAAAATTTCATCCGAGGAGAAATATTTGAAGCGAATTCGAAACCAGAGGCATCTCTCCTAGCAGTTCACAGTCTCACAGCCAAAGATCCCAAACCACCCCTGAATGACGACGCAACAAATGCTTTACATACCCCGTACTCGTCCGTGGCCACCTGTACGTGTTTGACGCTTCAGAATGCAGTGGTCGTGCCTTCAAGTACAGCTGCTGTGTCTTAGCTCAACTCATGAATAACAACAACAATTTCCCTGATTAATTTTCCATGGTAACCTATGTAACTCTTGCTTATGTCTTTACTTTGTAAGAAATTTCAACAACTTAACTTAAGAACACAGACTTTTTCTGCTCTTCAAATTGGTTTTCGCGCAAAGCACAGACTTTTTCTTCACTTCAAAATGGTTTTCACGCATTACATCTTTCAGAAAATATATAATTACGCAAATTCTTGTTAACTTCGTGGGCTCCTCTGCGGCCTAAATGGAAGTAGTTTGTGAAATATCTTTTCAACTTTAGCATTTCTCTTGTTCATTTATCCGCTTTTACATTGTGATGTGCTCCGTTGAGAAGTGTTAATTAACATCAGCAGGTCCATTTCGTCATCAGAATAAAACTAATCTAAGATCCACGAGTTCAGCCATACCTCCACAAGGGAAGACTGCGCGACATGACTAAACTGTCTCCAAATATGTGCACACTCTGTGTTGCCAAGTAGTTCCCTCCTGTGTTGCCCCGCCCTTCGTCGCCTGCGTCCCAACGTACGCCTGGCCTAAAGGCCCCCATAAACGACCAAACCTGCTTTCGAAACGCTCCCTTGTCTAGCAGCGGATATCTCAAACAAGCCCATACAAGTACAAAGTTCGACAGTTTAACCTCGCTCTGAAGCAGACGCTGTTCGTGTTCGTGAGTATTTTGACAGTAGCGAGAATGGCCACAAATGCAGACAAAACAGTCCTGTCATTGGCTCTGACATTGTGTTTAAAGAAGGAAACAAGACATTAGGCCAGAAAATGACTTAAAGTAATGTAATATAATAAATAAAATCTGCTAAGGGAAATACTACTCTCAGAAACCGATGAGTACATCAACTTTCTTCGAATGGACCATGAACCTTGTAAAAACTTGTTCAGGCCCCCGTAGAAGTACAAACTCGTTTGTCAAATTCGCTACCGATGGGTTAAACAAGCCGTGTACATACCAAGAATGCGTATCAGTTTAACCGCACTTTTTAAGTAGACGCTTCTCGTATATGCTGTCTTTTGGCACTAGTGGATATGGCAACAAATGCAGATAAAGAATTTCTAATATTGACTTCGGCACTGTGTTTATAGAAAAACAAGAAGAAGAAAACAAGACGCTTGGCCAGAGAATTGTTTCAAATGAGAGAGACACGCACATGAATACCGTTAATGGAAATGTTACACTCGGAACATGATGAGATCAACTTTCTGGGGATGGAAAGTAAAACTTTTAATAATTTGTTTAGAGTTACTTCGCCCTCACATTAGAAAGACGCAAGCATGGGAAAATGTTTTCTCTTCTAACTGATCCTTTAATGACAGTTCATTAAAATACCACAACGTGGGAACATATAGAGTAGAGTAACCGGAGAACTTAGATTTCTTTTATTTAATTGGATTCCCGTTTGTATTTCATGCGAAAATATCGATTTTGTTCATAAATCTTCCTACATTACGTATGGCTGGGAAAAATGTGATGCCTCTACGATTTTTAATTGTCGGCGCTGTTTTGTTTTTATCCTTGAGCATACTTTCCACAGTTCTAGTAACTCACCATACAGTGAGATAAATTACAATAAAACCATTTTTTTCACTATACATACGCGGCGAAGCATCGAAACAAACAAAAATGGTTCAAATGGCTCTGAGCACTATGGGACTCAACTGCTGAGGTCATTAGTCCCCTAGAACTTAGAACTAGTTAAACCTAACTAACCTAAGGACATCACAAACATCCATGCCCGAGGCAGGATTCGAACCTGCGACCGTAGCGGTCTTGTGGTTCCAGACTGCAGCGCCTTTAACCGCACGGCCACTTCGGCCGGCTTCGAAACAAACAACGCCCACCATCTTGTCAAACTTCCCATCAGTCAAAATTTCTCTCAAAAACGATATATGCTTGACAGACACGTCAGATAGCACCGTACACGTCAAATATTTGGCAAGCATAGTTAAGTTTCACGAAATGTTTGGTCGTTCACGGGGGGCCGTTAAGGGTCGAAACACGTGGCGAAGAGAAGAAGAGCTCGGTTTCCATTGCCAAACATATTTCCACCTCCCCAACATTGAAATTATGTGAAAAATAAACGCTAGTCTCATTGTTGGATATCATCAAAGCCGATGGTCGAGCTTGCGCACAGACGCTTACTAGGAATTAGTAGATTTTTTTTTTTACTTTTGTAACGTCAGCAACGTTTAATTTTATTTCCGATGCGAATTCTGATGTCCGTATGCTCGAGCATTCACACGTGCATGTTCTGCTGCACTCTCGGCCAGACTCATGTCGTCGGGCTGCCATTTGGCACTATTGCCGCGTTTAGATAGAGTTACGAATCTGCTACCAGAATATCAATCGCGCTAGTACTACTGCGGAAGGGCGTACTGGCACGCACAAAATGGGACAACTGTCTCGTGATTTTAAACTGAACGAGAAATTAAAGTTTTAAAATATTTTTGAGCGGTCCTGTTTTCAACCTTCCGCAGCTGCCTACCGTTGTACTTGAACTTCTCGATGCGTTTCTCGTAAGACGTGCTTAATGACATACAGGAATATGTTCACGCTTCTGACCCCGGGATCTGCGGCACTCAAGATCTGTCGTACGAAAAAGGTCAATACGCCGGGTTAAGCGATGGTGTGAGCTATTCACAGATAATACAACTACACCCAGTACAAAAAATAGGTTTAGTTCTATATCTTTTGTACATAAACTCATTATTGACTTAGAGCGGAAGTTCCGAAAGATCAAATATGCGGCCGTTTAAAACTGCGCATCAACTGCTCACAAAGGCCGCACATGACTAGCTTAGCGTCTGGAGCGGCTAGTGGGTTTGGGTTGTTTGGGGGACGAGACCAAACAGCCAGGTCATCGGTCTCATCGGCTTAGGGAAGGATGGGGAAGGAAGTCGGCCGTGCCCTTTCGAAGGAACCATCCCAGCATTTGCCTGAAGCGATGTAGAGAAATCACGGAAAACCTAAATCAGGATGGACGGGAGCGGCTAGTGATTCGTGACTTAAGACCTGCCCGCCGGTTGGCCGTGCGGTCTAACGCACGGCTTTCGGGGCGGGAAGGAGCGCCTGGTACCCGGCACGAATCCGCCCGGCGGATCTTTGTCGAGGTCCTGTGAACCGGCCAGTCTGTGGATGGTTTTAGGCGGTTTTCCATCTGCCTCGGCGAATGTGGGCTGGTTCCCCTTATTCCGCCTCAGTTACACTATGTCGGCGATTGCTGCGCAAACAAGTCCTCCGCGTACGCGTACACCACCATTCCTCTACCACGCAAACATAGGGGTTACAGTCGTCTGGTGTGAGACGTTCCCTGGGGGGCCCACTGGAGGGCGAACCGCACAATAAGCCTGGGTTCGGTGTGAGGCGGCGGAGGGGTGAAGTGGACTGCGGTAGTCGTCGTGGGGTTGTGGACCACTGTGGCTGTGGCGGGGACGGAGCCTCTCCGTCGTTTCTAAGTCCCCGGTTAACATACAATACAATACAGTAATTGAGACCCAGTCCCCCTAGGGCTGCCGTGTTGCAAAGCGTAGCCGCAGCGCTGTTGTTGGGCTCGACATTGCAGGCTCTGTATCGTGGTTTGCCCATGTCGAGCGGCGACGCTGCCACACCGCGCTGCAGGTCAACGCCGCGATTAGCCAGGTACAGAACTCTTGGCCTGCGAACCTGCGTCGAAGAGCTGGCGCCGACGCGACAGCAGCTATGCAATACTTATCATCCGATATCAAGGAAACTATTTGATGAAAAAAATTTATTCTTCCACATTTTACAGCCTGATATCTTCGCTCGATAAAGCACTGAATTTTTAATTTCGTTATTCGTCGTGGTTACGTGCTGTATCTCTTAAGTAAACCACTACCGAAATTTCACTGAGTGAGCAGAGGTAAAATCGCATTGCGTAGACTTGACGTATGGTTCATTTTAGGTTGTACGTTACTGCATATGAAATTTAGCCGACATATAAAATTGTTTTTAAAGCGGAGAGTAGAGCGATAGCTATCACAGTTTTTCGAGATATTAAGTGACATATCGGTGGACAGGCCGCGCGGGGTCTCAATACTATGTTCTGCTCGCCATAATGTAACCAGCTCAAAATTTCGTGAACGGCTCAAGATATAGAAACGCGTTCGTCGCATGATAAATATGCTAAACTTTTTTATCTGTAGATATGTGGAAGTAACTAGTTTTTTTTTTTTTTTTTTTTTTTTTTTTTTTTTTTTTTTTTTTTTTTTTTAACGGCACACAACAGCATGTGGGATGAGAAGTTCTGTGACATGAAACGCATTAACATTTAAAATATTCTACTGGGTAGTTATAATTAAACTTTTCCTACTTAACATGTAATAACACGGAAGCGGACTACCATACGAGTACCAAACTTGGTAACATTAATGATAATGGTGGTGGTGGTGATGATGATGATGTTTGGTTTGTGGGGCGCTTAACTGCGTGGTTATCAGCGCCCGTACAAACTCCCAAACTTTTCTCAGTCCAATCTCGCCACTTCCATGAATGATGATGAAATGATGAGGACAACACAAAAACCCAGTCATCTCGAGGCAGGTGAAAAGATATCATTAATGTCAAGGACATGGGGAAGAGATAATGCAGAATCAGTTCAACTGGAACACAATGTGCTGCTACACTACATCATACCATTACATACCGACAGCGTTACTGCTACACAAGGGGCTCAATATGGCGACCATCAATGTCCAGAAGAGTCTGAAGGCGCAGGATTGCATTCTGCACAGCAGAGGGAAGCATGTTCGTAGGTATGGTTCAAATGGCTCTGAGCACTATGGGGCTCAACTGCTGAGGTCATTAGTCCCCTAAAACTTAGAACTAGTTAAACCTAACTAACCTAAGGACATCACAAACATCCATGCCCGAGGCAGGATTCGAACCTGCGACCGTAGCGGTCTTGCGGTTCCAGACTGCAGCGCCTTTAACCGCACGGCCACTTCGGCCGGCTGTTCGTAGGTATGCTGGCTAGCTCTCTTTATATGCTGCGCATCAGATCAGCTCATGTGTGAATGTTCCATTGGTAAATCCTGTCCTTCAGGTAGCCTCACAACCAGAAGTCACAGGGAGTGAGATCAGGTTATTGTGCTGGCCAAGCATTTGGAAATGTGTTTCCGAGAAGCAGACGAACTTCACGAGCGATGTGCGGTGGGGAACCGTCTCGCATGAAAACTTCAATGCATCTCTGTCCTGTAGGGCGGGTATGACATGTTGGCGAAGCATATCGCGGTAAGCGGTAACGCTGGCCAGTCACATTGCACGTCTTTTGTACTAGAGCGCCATCCTGGGCCTATGATGAACGTAGCTGTGAAGCCACACCATATGGTGACACGTTCACCATACAGAGGAAGTTCATGCACAGTGACTGGAGGTGAAGACCCCACACTCAGCAATTCTGTGTGTTCACCACACCCGTCAGAGGAAAATGAGCTTCGTCTGTCCATAGGACGGTCCAGGGCCAGCCCTCGTCAGCTTCAATCCTTGCGAGAAAGTGGAGATCAAAGTTAACACGTCGTTGGGCGTCCTATGGTGCAAGCTGCTGAACGATATGGATCTTGCATGGATACCATTTGAGAATGGTTAGAAACACCTTCCATACAATGGACTACGGGATGTTCAACTGTCGTGACATAGAACGCGCACTGCCTGACGATCGGGAATTGCATGCAGCGTTGCCTGCCACAGCAACAGTGATTTCATCAGTCACCTGCGGTGCAACCGGTCGTCGGCCTCTTCCTGGAGCGACGCCCAGTTCTCCCAGTTCATCATGCTCCGCACAGCAAGTGGATAACGAGTACCCTTCCGTAATCCTTTCAGACGTCGATGTTCTCGAAGTGCAGCTGCAGCATTACTGTTGTTTTGATAAAAGAGCTTCACCAATAATGAACTGCTCCTTTTGTCCAAGTTCATGTTGACACGTCAACTAGTGCACTGCGACTGGCCAGGTGTGTGAGACTATGTATCACGATGAGTGATCACGACAGCTGGTGGCCATAGTTGTTCTGGACTGGACTGGCGCTGTGACGCGTGGGAATGATGTGCCCTGTACTCTGGACATTAATGCTACCAAATTTGGTACTCGTACGGATTTAGTTTCCGTATTATAACGTGTTAGAAAGGAAAAGTTTAATTATAACTACCCGGTACATACACCTACAGACCTTAAACCGAAACCAATCTGCTAACGTGTCATAAGATTTAATTGCTAAGTATCTACAAGTACTAAATATTTCGTTTTGTAAAAAAACAAACTCCTTTTTCTTGCTGTGATCTATTTTATTTGTTCCAGAAGCGCTTCAACTTTCGCGATGAGGATCTTCAGTGTAATCTAGAATGATACAGTCTAATTTTGATATTCGATATTTGTAGATCGTAACACAGTTCACGTCTTATTTTTTACATTAATAAGAGATTACTTGCAATTATTAGAATTTTAGATTGGCATCTGCGTTTCATCTGGTCACATGCTGGAGGTTACGCTGGAACTTTACTCACGAAACGTAAACGCATTTTCACATTACAAACTTTTTCTTCACAATTTTCGAGTTCTTTGCGCTAATTGCTCTGGAGTACTATTATTCTTCTGTCACTGGCTGCAGGTATTTTACCGAAAACTGATTTAAAGCCGTAACTACTGTCTTAACGTTATGTCTCTTCCTATTCAGTTTATGTGCATATTGTGAACATAAAGAGGTATATGCTGAAAACAATAGATAAAATCGTAGAATAACGCTCCAACAGCTGATTATCATAATGATACCACCCAACCCCCTTTCTCCTCACTATTACAAGACCCTCTCCGCAAAATATTTAAACAAAAACTAAATCAGCATACCTTAGTTTTCTGCATACTCTTCGTTATGTTGACAACATGTACATAAACAAAGCAACTCGGAAGAGAAAGTGAACACGCGGTTGTTACGACTAAATATCACAGTTTTCGGTAAAATATCTACAGATAGTGACAGGAGAATAACGGTGCTTCGCAGCAATTAGCGCAAAGAACATGAAAATTGTGAAGAAATAGTCATTTACGCTTACGTGTCGTAAGTGAAGCTATAGTGCGAGCTCCAACATGTGACCAGGCGAGAGCAAACGCAGTTGAGAGCCAAAAACTCCAATAACTCTAAATCACTTATTTAAGTGAAAAATAAGACGATCTGTTTTATAATCTACAAATATAGCATATCATAACAAAACTATCGTTATAAGTTCCATTGAGGAGGCCTTACAGTAAAAGGCGAAACTCGTCTGGAACAAATAATACGCAGTTCAGCAAGAAATGGCTACTTACAAAAAGAGTATTTCTGTGTTTGCTGTGGATGATAGCAACAAAAAAACTTTCGTTCATTGTTTCGTTTTGCCTTAAGACATTTACTTTATTTGCAACGTTTAGAATACTTTATAACTGCATATAGAACACCAAGTTGCCAGTTACTCTTTCCAGCATCGCTTAAATAGCCTCTGTCTGATCAGTCAATTTCTTTTAACGAAAGATTGTACATCCCTGACCGCATCTTTATGCCCAACATCTTGGCATACTGTAGCAAGTATAATAGTCTGTGCATAGTCTTCAGCATCCATAAGCTCTGGAAAACAATATATCATACTTTAAGAGTATTCTCACTGAACACAGTCTTGCAAGTAATCACGAAGTCATAACAATTAGCTTCACAGTCATCACTTTAGCTGTTATGATACAATGGTCGATTTGACTATGGGTTACCAAAATGCCGTATTTACTTTTTGATTAGCCTGCTTGCCCGACAAACTACAATTAAAAATAGTCTCATATGACTTTAAAGAATGCGTTAATGGGCCTGAGAATGGGCACACGATATTTGAAATCGACGGAAAAGCCTCCCCTGCACAAAAAACGTACCACAGCATATGCAGAACTGCATTACGATATATTTTCCTTTCATGAGTCCTACACAGTCTGAAAGCTGCCAGTGCATTCGAAAGTTATGGATATAAGACATTGGTTGTTGGTTCATGGAGGAATACAGGTCTTACAGAGAATGCCACAAACTGCAGAGTCGCCAAACCAGTAATTCAACTATTATCTGCTAACAGTCCCCACAAGGAAATTGCATTCAAGTTGTAACTTTTTTCTAATATGAGTCTGTATTAAATGTTCTGGAAATAAATACGCAACTGACCTATCTAATAAAAGGTGTTGCTAGTTGCTGCAGGATTGCGTTAACAAGAATTACAATTCTTCCACTATGTTTGTTGTGGTCTTCGGCGTGAAGACTTTTGACGCAGCGCTCCACACTAATCTATCATGTGTTGGCTTCTTCAGCTCTGAATAGCTACGGCATCATACATCCATTCGAATTTGCTTACTTTTGTTAAGCCTTGATCTTCCCCTTTACAACGTTGCTTCCATTACCACACTGACGATTCCTTGATGCCTCAGAATATGCCTTGTCAACTAATCGATTCATTTAGACAAGTTGTGCCGTAGTTTGCTTTTTATCCTCATATTGATTCAGGACCTCTTCATTATTTATACACTCTACATATCTCCAGCATAATTTTTTTAACACCACATTTCGAAACCACCCTTTGTCTTCTTGACAATTGTTTATCGTCCTTGTTTCACTTACATACAAAGCTGTACTTCACAGAAATACCTTCATAAAATACTTCCCAAAATTTAAATTTATGTTCTATGTCACAAATGTTTCTTTTTCAGGAACGCTTTCCTTGCTAGTGCCAGTCTGCATTTTATATCCTCTCTACTTCTAAGTCCTCCTTGAAAGTCTGACAACTGCAGTCTAGTTTCTGTACAAGTTGTGTCTCTGTGTTTTATCCCCGATACTTCCAAAACTTGAAAGAGTATTTCAGTCAGCATTGTCAAAAAAGCTTCCTCTAACGCCACAAACACAAGTTTGCCTTTCTTCAGTCTATCTACTAAGATGAGTGGTAGAATCAGTATTGCCACACATTCAGTCATTTCATAGTAATCTGAGATTGTGCTTACGTTAGTTTGTATAGCCCTTCCACCTATAAACATTTCTTTCACTTTCCATCCTTCTCTTTGTTTAGTTCTGGCTTGCCACTTGAGCTCTTAATATTCTCTTAGCTCCAAAGTTTTTCGTTTTTCTAAATTTAATTTTGACATCTTTTCGAAGTGCAAATCAGGAAAAGGCTGGAAGGGAAATTCAACGCTGTTGAAACCGCCTTGAATTTTCATCCTAGACATTCTTGATTTGCAATTTTAGACTTTCTGTCAATGTCATTTTTTAGACATCTGTATTCGCAATGGCATACTTGATTTGCTGCATTTTTATACTTTTCCCTGCAGTCAAATTTGATGTATCATGCGATACCTAAGGATTTCTACTGTACCTTCTTCCCATTTACATCCTCTGCTGCCTTCGCTACTTCTACTGTTATAGGTATCCCTTTCTCTGTTTCAGTCAGCCGTTGTCTAATGATCCATTTAATATTATCGACAATCTCTTGGTCTTAACTTATTCAGGTTCCATATCCTTAGTTTGGTACCGTTTGCTATCTCTCTAGTTGTAAGCTGCACGTCATAACCAATAAATTATCGTCAGTCTGCATGTGCACCTGTAGATGTCTTACAATTGAAAATCTATTTTCAGAAACTATGCATCCTTCATTTATAATTCTTAAGAAAAGTGTTGGCAATGATTAAATTATGCTCTGTGCAGAATTCTTCCGAGTGGTTTCCCTTTCATTCGTTCCTCTGAGCCTCATGTTCTGTTTCCTCTTGCCATACCTGTTACCGAATTCCAGTCTCTCTTGAATGTCTGTATCACTAATTTTATTTTGTCGTATTTCATTCTGTTCTTTATTTGTGATGTTAGGCATGTTAACTTGTGTCACTGTGTTGGGCGGGATTAGATATGCGTCAATCTTAGCTGTGGTAATGTTAATGGCAGTTCAGATATGGAGTTGAATGCTCTGAGACTACATTGATTGTTTCAATAGCCAACAGTCACAGTGTGATTAAAATAAATGCTTTTAATATACCAAATACCGAGGCTCAATTGTCAGGCATTTTCAGTTATAAAGAAATGACTACCGCGTGACAGGTAATGTTCTATCATTACATTAAACTGAATTTAGGTATTGCAAATTGCAGTGCTAAAGTTGGTGTTAGAGTCACAGCAAGTTTTACTTCAGGAGCGATCGGTTGTCTAAATGTTGTAGACTATCTAATGAGATAGGGAACAATTATGAACGGTGATTCATCAAATCTGAAATAAGAAAACGGGAATAACGAAATATTGAAAGACTACACCGTATAGCATACTATAAATTGTAATGTCTTTGCTCAACTTCGTGTTTCCTTTATGTAGGTTCACGGTACCATTAAATGTTCCGCGCTTTCCAATGGGTCCCACCCCATACTTCGGTGGTGGTCCGTCATTTGCTACCGCTAACGCCTTCCGCTTCCAGATGAGGGCGTCAATTCCGCGAGCCGGCGCGTCGCCGAGGAGAAAGCTCCCTGCTGGCGTTGCCGGGCTCCAGGTTGTAATGAAAATCTAACAGGATTCGGCCTTAAAACTCATAGTCTTAGGCTTACCAGGATAGCTGAACAACTATGGAGTACCTCTTAGACTGATGTTATAGTAACTTGTATACTTCGCCAAGCGTGGACAGCATAGTTCAATCCTTTAACATGCTTTACGAGATTCTAGAATTTCGTTGTTTTCTCGAAAATCTAGACATTTCATCCCTACTGGCGAATATGAGCTAAACAATTTGTGGCTAATCATCTGACCAATGGGATGTTGGACACCAACAGTAGCTTCACCACAGTTGTGGTAGCATTCCTTTTGCACAACGAAGTCCTGGTCTGATGTAAGGTAGTTTTACTCGTGTGTAGGATCATATAGCAATTTCGTCTTGACACCACATTCTCAAATACACTTCCTTCACACTATTAAAGGTGATATATGCGACATCGGTCCACTCTCCTACAGAAAAGTATATGTTACGAAAACACACGTAGTTTGCAAGGAGATGGGGAGGGTTAAAAGTGAATGCAACCAGAGCATAATTTTTAAGCTTTTCTCGGTCTTGAGAGTCTAGGTCTCCTCATCCCACATCAGTTCCCGTATATCGTGGTACTTTTTCTGTAATTTTATGTATTCTCAGTCAATTTACGTAATTTTGCACTTTTTTACGATTTTACATATTTCTTCGTATTTCCCATCAATTTATCGTAATTATACCAGGTTCTCCTCGACGTTTAGTCATTTTATGTCATTTTTTTTATATTTTTTTGATATTTCTCCGTGTGTATATGGTTATATTCCCGTTCAGCATCCTCATGCACTGTGATTTTGTACGAGCATATTTACGTGTCCTGTACACCAGCCTACTACGAAATCCTCCCTTCCTGGTGATCTAGATGCATACATTTTGGATAGGAAGATCATGAGAAGTATAGCAATACTCGCCTCGTACCTAGATGAGACTCAATGAGTGGTGGAGATTGGAATCTCGTAGTCTGGAAACAAATCCGTGCACTGGTATGGCACATCAGACAGCATGTCTCAGTCTTATGCAGTGATGCACTTGATGGAATCTCAAAGTCTGGCACAGTTCTAATTGTTCATCTGACTTCCTCTCTACCGTGTACGGGTCTGCAACAGAATTGACATGACTACAGAATTTATTTCTGCCGCTGCTGATCTGATATTATTTAACTATAAGTAAATGCTCTTATTACTTATCACATGAGCTTCGCTACTTTTGTTTACACCTTCCAACTCTGATACTTCCCCAAAACCATGTCCGATCATCTACAAACAGTAGACTGCGGGTATTTTTTATGCAAGTAATAAGTTATTCGTTAGTTGACAGTGTGTCAACTGCACTTAGCATCCTGGAACGTGAGAGTTTGCCCTCCATACCTGCAGAGAATACACTCCCAGCAACATAACGTGAAGTTGAACAGTTAGCAAGACATGTATTCGAACCGCACCTGTCCGCCTCTGACAAATCTACACACTTACATGCATATTACCAGTCGCGAAGTCTCGATTTCAACCACAAAACAATTCTGTAGGAGATGTAAGCATATTTAAATTCATCCTTCTGAAGAGGTAAGATCTTCAATGGTCGTTTTTTTGTGGTGTTTTAGGGCGCAAAACATCGAAGGTCATAAGCGCCCAGTAGAGGACCATAGAATGCTGTGACCTCGAGGGTAAAAAACTGTTTCGAGGTCCAATACAAAAAGGAAGAATAAACAAATCTAAAATATCAAGACGTTACGGAAGAGTATCTAAAAGACGTCGACAAGACACCGGAGTCACCAGATAGAAATCAAATTTATTTTGTCAAATTACTTCTTTTTAAAAAACTTAAAACCCGAGCCACAGCTCGCACATCATCCGCTAAAATGCCCGGCAAAGCGGGCGGCAGCCCGACCCTGAGACGTAAGTGGCTAAAATAGGGGCAGAGGATCAGGAAATGTGTGACTGTTAATGGCTGGCTACAGAAAGGACAGCTGGGTGCAGGGTCGCCACTCAACAAGTGGCGGTGACTAAAGCGGCAGTGCCCTATTCGCAACCGAGCCAAAGTTACTTCCTCACGGTGAAACCGCCGGGAGGAAGTCGACCAGGCTGTTGGGGCGGGTTTGACTTCTCTGAGTTTGTTCCCATGAAGGGAGCACCAATGCTCATGCCGAAGTGACGTGATAAGCCGATAGAGAAAAGTAGAAATATCTTGCGAGGGAACAGAGTAAGAGGCCGGCGACCGAGATGGACTGCGGCCGTGGCTGCAGCATCAGCAGCATCATTCCCAGG
Organism: Schistocerca americana; assembly: GCF_021461395.2. NCBI lineage: Eukaryota > Metazoa > Arthropoda > Insecta > Orthoptera > Acrididae > Schistocerca > Schistocerca americana. The sequence goes on from NC_060130.1 coordinate 235,332,780, forward strand.
CACACCAACATGGCCAGGAATCCACATGAATATCACTTGGGCTCCCCCATCGGGGAACAAATGGAGGCAGTCCTGGATCCGTCAAACGACGGGGTGGACTGGATTGGGATCATCTAGACTCTGAAGGGCACTGAGGGAGTCAGAGCAGATCACACAGCGAGTGAGCTGGTGCCTCCAGACGTAGTGAACATCCAAATAGAGGGCAAAAAGCTCTGCTGTAAAAACGGTGCACTGGTCGAGAAGCCGGTATTGAAACTTATCAGCCCCGACGACAAAAGCACAGCCAACACCCCAGTCTAATCCTTCGGGAACGAGCTGAAGTCAAAATGAACAAAAACCTGTGTCCGAAGCCAAGGTGGTGAAGGGCTCTGCCCCATTCGGAAAGTTGCAGCAAGTGTGAACTGCAGCTGCTGAAGCAGGTGACGAAAGCGGACGCCAGGAGGCCGCAGAGGAGAAACGTACATCTCGTACTGGCGATCAAGAACGTCATCAAAGCAAGGGTCAAAGGTTGGGTGGCCTGGCATGGAAGAAAGCCGACACGCATACCTACTGAGTAAGATGTCGCGCCGGTATGAAAGTGATAGTTCACCAGCTTCTGGGTAGAGACTCTGAACAGGGCTAGTATGGAAGGCACCAGTGGCGAGACGGATCCCCAAATGATGTATTGTATTTAGACAGTGTAAGAGAGGCGGCCGTGCAGAGGAGTAGACAATGCATCCATAATCCAACTTGGAGCGGACAAGAGATCGATAGAGGCGGAGGAGGACAGTCCAGTCAGCTCCCCAAGAGGTACCACTCAATACACGAAGGACATTGAGGGACCTGGTGCAGCGTGCAGCCAGGTAGCACACATGGGGAGACGAACTGAGTTTCCTATCGAAGGTAAGCCCTAAGAACTTGGTTGCATCCACGAACGGGAGTGCATTTTGGCCCAGTCACAAGGATGGTGGGAGAGACGCTTTGTACCACCAGAAGTTGACGCAAACGAATTTGGTAGTGGAAAAGCGGAAACCATTTGTGACACTCCACGAATTGAGACGGTCCAGACAACGCTGAAGACAGCGTTGCAGGAGACACGTCCGCTGAGAGCTGCAATAAATAGCAAAGCCGTCAACGAAAAGAGAACCGGAAATTCCAGCTGGAAGGCAGTCCATAAGTGGCTTGATGGCTATGGTGAAGAGGACGACACTCAGTACGGAGCCCTGAGGCAAGCCGTTCTCCTGTGAAAAGGTGTGGGATAAGGAGGAACCCACACGTACCCGGAAAACTCGATCCGTTAAAAATTCCCGGATGACAGTGGGAAGATGAGCGCGAAGGCCCCATGTGTGCATAGTATGCAGAATGCCTGTCCACCAACAAGTATCATAGCCTTTCTCCAAATCAAAGAAAACGGCCAGTGTCTGTCGCTTCTGCAGAAAATTATTCATGAAAAGCGTCGACAGGCTGATGAGATGATCAACCGCCGAGCGGCGCTTTCGGAACCCACACTGAGCAGTAGTGAGAGGATGGTGTGACTCCAGTCACCACACCAATCGACCATTGATCATGCGTTCCTTCACCTTACAAAGACTGCTGGTAAGGGAAACTGGACGATAGCTGGAGGGAAGGGATTTATCTTTACCAGGCTTAGGTAGGGGAACAATAATAGCTTCACGCCAAAGCGTGGGAAATACACCGTCAGTCCAAATACAGTTGTAGGTATCGAGGAGAAAGCGTTTTCCCGCAGGAGGAAGATTCTGCAGCATGAGGACGTGGAGTGTATCGGGCCCAGGAGCAGAAGACCTGGATGAGCAGAGAGCGCGTTCAAGGTCCCTCAGAGTAAAAGGAGTACTGTTGCATTCTCGATTCAAGGAGAGGAAAGAGATTGCACGAGCCTCCTCCGCCTGGTTCGGAGGAAGGAAGGCAGGATGGTAGTGGGTGGAGTTTGAAATCTCCGCAAAGTACTGGCCCAAAGCGTTGGAAACATCTACAGGGTCGTCTGTGACGTTTCCCGCCACAGTCAGACTAGGGATCGGGGAGTGGGCTGTAGTCCCAGGAAACCGGCGCAGGCCACCCCAAACGAGAGAGGACGGAGTAAAACTGTTGAACGAGCTGGTGAAGGAAACCCAGCATGCTTTCTTACTTTCCTTAATAGTGCGGCGACACTGCGCACGTAGTTGCTTGTAGCGGATGCAGTTCGGTAACGTAGGATGACGGTGAAGACGCGAAGCGCACTTCGTCAGGGACGAATAGCATTGCCGCACTCCACAGTCCACCAAGGGACGGGGACCCAACGGGGAGAAGTAGTAGTACGAGGGATAGACGATTCGGCAGTCGATAGAATAATGTCTACGAGGTTCTCGACCTGATCATCACAGCTGGGAAACGGCCGTTCGTCAAATACTGCCAAGAAGGATATAGCCTCCAGTCAGCAAGAGAGAATTACCAATGAGCGGGCCCCTGTGGTGGGGTATGATTGTACAGGCGAGTCACACAAGGGAAGTGGTCACTCGAGTCAGTATCGGAAAAAGTACACCACTCGAGACGACGAGCAAGCTGGGCTGAGTAGATCGAGAGGTCTAAGTGGGAATAAGTGTGTGTTGAATCAGAGAGCTACGTGGCTTCGTCGGTGTTAAGGCACACAAGATTGAGATGATTAAGAAGATCCGCCAAAAGAGAACCTCTCGAGCAGGCGACAGGCGAGCCCCAAAGAGGACGATGGGCGTTGGTGTCACCGAGGAGCAGAAAGGGTGGAGGAAGCTGAACAACAAGCTGCATCAGGCCTTCCCTAGTGACAGCAGAAGACGAAGGGATATAAATGGTGCAGAGGGAAAAGGTAAATTCGGGAAGGAAAACACAAGCAGCAACTGCAGGTGGGTGTGCAAGGGGATCATTTCGTAGAAGTAGCATGACCCAACCATGAGCAGGATTCCCTTCCCTATGGGGGAGGTTCATCCGGAGTGAAGTAAAGTAGGAGACAGAAAAATGGTCTTGAGGGCGTAGCTTGGTTTCTTGGAGACAAACGACAAGCGGACATTGCGATCGCAGGAGCAGCTGGAGGTCCACCCTGTTAGACCGAAGGCCACGGATATTCCATTGTCAAAGGACCATAAAATTTAGGAACACCGGAGAATGAAGAAGAAACTCACCTCGACGGCCGCTTAGGGCGAGCTACGAGGGAGGACGGCCACTGGAATTCACAGGTGGAGGATCTTCGTCCATCAACTCAGAGGGATCAACGGAGTTTCCCCGGTGTCGGTCAGTTGAAAAGGACCGACGAGTCGAAGAGGACCGACGAGTTGGAGAGGGGGAAGACTGTTTCCCTTTAGATGATTGTTTTGGCTTTTGGCGATTGGCAGAAGAGCCAGACAGCTGCAAACTCGAGATACGCAAGAAATCTTCCCGGGAATAATCCTTTTTTAATTGATGGTTCGCTGGCTGCGTTGCAACCGTCATCGCTGATGAGGGCGAAGAATGGTTAACAGAATCTACTGCCCGGGAAGCGGGAGACGGAATGTCAGCTTGAAGGTGAGGCGACTTTGCCGCCATCGAACTGAACTGCAAGTCACAAGTTTGCGTAGCCATGTTTTTTCTGAGACGGGGAGAGGCTAACACGGTGCTGTAGCTTCCAGACGAAGGGACGTTCGGTTTACGGCTAGCCAACAGTTTCCGGGCAACAGGAAAAGGTACCTTCTCTTTCACCCTTATCTCCTCAACACCCCACTCGTCTTGATAGACGGGACAAGAACGAGAAGCAGCAGCATGTTCTCCATCACAATTAATGCAGCGGGGGGAAGGAGGTGGACAGGCACCCTCATGTGCATCCCTGCTACAAGTGACACATTTGGCCGCGTTTTTACATGATGTGCTGGTATGATTGAACTGGTGGCAGTTTTAACACCTCAACGGATTGGGAATGTAAGGGCGCACAGAGATGACCTCATAGCCTGATTTGATCTTGGAAGGAAGCGTTAACCGATTGAAAGTCAGGAATAATGTGCGAGTGGGCACCAAATCGGCAGCCTTCTTCTTCATAACTCTATGAACAGCAGTAACGCCCTGATCCGATAGATAAATCGTTATTTCGTCCTCCGCCAAGCCATCCAACAGCCGGGTGTAGATAACACTGCGGGACGAGTTAAGTGTCCTGTGAGCCTCCACTTTTATAGGATATTCGCGGAGGGTTTGAGCATTGAGTAGTTTCTGGGCCTGGAGAGCACTATCAATTTCCAAAAGCAGCGTTCCATTGCGGAGATGAGAGCATAGCTTCACAGGGCCGGCGATGCCATCCACGCCTTTCTGTATAACAAAGGGGTTTACAGACGCGAAAGCCTGGTTTTCGTCTAAACGTGAGACTACTAGATATCGATGCGCAACAGGAAGAGACATTGAGGAAGGAGCCTCATTCTACTTTCTTTTATATGAAACACTCGGAGAAAGATAAGGAAAAATCAGTCATTGGGAAGAAGTCACCCATGATTGCCAGAGTCTCCGATGGTGTGCTCCTTCCAGCAGGGGCCCTCGAAAGGGGAGCCCCCCGCCTTAGGAGATTGTCCACACCTTAGGTCACACCTCCCGAACCACAGACTGAGGGACCAATCGGCAGAGGAGGAAGGTAACGGCTCAGGCAATCACCCCTCCCTGGGCCTGGCCAGTACCAGGGGGTACGTGCGGGCTCTACATGCCAACCCAGGGCTGGGAATTACCCTTTACCCAGTCTCCTGCTACGCGTCAGACGCGTGGGTGGCCGTCAGGCTCACACAGGGAGGAGAAGAAAAGATAAGAAGGATAGGGAGGAAGGAGGGAAGGATGGCCTCAAACGCCACAGCAGAGGAAAAGGAGAGCAGAACAAGGGAAGAGCAGAACAAGGACAGAAAGGAACGAGGTAAGAGCGGAACAGGGAAAACTGAACAGGGAATGAGGAAACAGAGAAAGAGCAGGACAGGGAAAGGGCAGTACAGGAAAAGAGCAGTGCAGGGAAGGAGCGATATAGGAGAAGAGCAGTGCAGGGAAGGAGCGATACAGGGAAAGAACAGTATAAGGAAAGAGCAGTACAAGAGAGAAGAGACCTACAATTAAACCTACACAAATGAGCTTCAAGAGCCCATGGAGGCACGAGACATCTCCCCAAGAGAGGGGAAAAGGACAGAAGAAGAGGAGACAAGCAGCACTGAAAGAGAGGCGGTGCTGCGAGTGCTGGGGCCCCGTGTTCGCCAAGCACGCACTCACCAAAGAGCGGTGAGCCCCTTGGGGGGTCAATGCACGCTATATTACCGGTAATCCGTAACAATATTGTCTAGATTCTCCAGTAACAACAACAAACGAAGACACCTTGCTGCGCCTGTCACACTTTTTGTACTCTTAAAGATCCACAATTACGTACATAATCTTCGCAACTCAGCTATTTTGTGTGATGTCTGTTGGCTGGAGGGAGACAGTCCGCGTGTATTATTCTTACATATGGTACAGAAGAGCACGTTAGATGGTTTAGTACTGTAATGTTCCCCGCCGGCCGCGGTGGCCAAGCGGTTCTAGGCGCTTCAGTCCGGAACCGCGCGACTGCTACGGTCGCAGGTTCGAATCCTGCCTCGGGCGTGGATGTGTGTGATGTCCTTAGGTTAGTTAGGTTTAAGTAGTTCTAAGTTCTAGGGGACTGATGACCTAAGATGTTAAGTCCCATAGTGCTCAGAGCCATTTGAACCATTTTTTTGTAATGTTGCCAGTCATTCACAAACAACTGTTCTACAGATTCAATGCATTTGCCGTATTTTCTGTATGTCTATGCAAGTGTTATGGATGGCTTCCATATGTCTCACCCAGCCCTCTCCCTCCTGGATCCAACTTCAAACCCTATCCCGGATGTACTGTGTTGCAGACCATCCTCTGGACACCACTCCAGATATTATGCTTGGCGGATTCACCAGCAGGACGACACCATCGACTTTATTGGAGCCATCTGCAACACATGCAGGGACAAAGACATACAAGAAAATAGAGCAAATGCATTGCATCTGTAAAATTTTTGGTTGTGAGTGACTGGGCACATTCAAGTACAGTGCTATACCGTCTGACTAATGTGCTGTTCTGCACTGTACTTAATAATAAGCAGAAAGGACTGTCTCGCTCCATCCAATGGACATCTAGCACACAAAATAGCTGAGCTGGGAAGATTATGTGCCGCCATTGTGGATCATTAAAAGTATAAAAGGAGGTGTGATGGGCACAACAGGATGCCTTTGTTTGCTGTAATTACAGGAGAATGTAGACAATATTGTTACGAAGTATCGGTAGTATAACTTGCATTGAAGATGATATGCTCTTTACCAGGATGAATTTAAATGTGCTTACATTCCCTCCAGAATCGTTTTGCGAAGAGTTTTTCACTGTTTACAAGGCTGTAGCACTGTGGAAAATAACGTACATGCGGTTGAAAAATCGAGACTGTCCTTGTTAATATGCATGCAGAGACTCCATATGTATGTGTGTAGAGCTGCAGTTCGAATAGATAACTTACTAACTGTTCGTCCATAAATTATGTTGCCAGAGGTGCATACACTGTAACTACAGGGAGGCGAACACTCATTCCAGGATGGTAAGTGTAGAGAACACGCTGTCAATTAACAAATCACTTATTACTTAGATAAAAAAGTACCTGAAATCTACAGTTTATAGATGTCCAGACATGGCTGTGAGGCTGCATAAGAGTTGGAAGTTGCAAACAAAAGTAGCGAAGCTCATGTGGTAAGTAATAAGAGCATATAATTATGGATAAGCAGCAGAAATCAACTCTGTACACATGTCAGCTTTGTTGCAGATCCCTACACGGTAGAGTGGAAGTCAGACGAATGATTAGAACTGCGACAGACAGTTTCCATCAAGTGCATCGCTACACGAGTCTGCAGACATGCTTTGTGATGTGTCTTAGCAGTGCACAGATTTCTTTCCAGACTATGAATCTCTAATTTCCACCACTCTTTGAGTCTCATCTACATACGAGGTTGCTATACTTCATGATCTTCCTATCCAAAATGCATGCATGTAGATCTAGGAGAGGAGAATTCCTAGGATTTTTGTAGGCTGGTAAATAGGACACGCAAATATCCTTGTACAAAATCAAACTGTGCATGGCTATGCCAGCTGGCAATATACCCATATACACACGGAAAAATATCAATAAATACGAAAAAAGTGACAAAATCGGTAAAAGTCGAAGAGAACCTGGTATAATTACGAAAAATTGATGAGAAATACGTAAATTGAGGGAAATACGACGAAATATGTAAAATCGCAAAAAACCTAATTGCATCGGTATAGGATGCTGTCTGGTGTACTTTGGCGTAAATGGCCAAATAGACATACTGCAGTCATCTATCTGCACTCGCAATTTAGTATACAGGGTGTTACAAAAAGGTACGGCAAACTTTCAGGAAACATTCCTCACACACAAAGAAAGAAAATATGTTATGTGGACATGTGTCCGGAAACGCTTAATTTCCATGTTAGAGCTCATTTTAGTTTCGTTCTTCCACCTACGCTCAATGGAGCACGTTATCATGATTTCATACGGGATACTCTACCTGTGCTCCTAGAACATGTGCCTTTACAAGTACGACAAAACATGTGGTTCATGCACGATGGAGCTCCTGCACATTTCAGTCGAAGTGTTCGTACGCTTCTCAACAACAGATTCGGTGACCGATGGATTGGTAGAGGCGGGTCAATTCCATGGCCTCCACGCTCTCCTGTCCTCAACCCCTTTGGCTTTCATTTATGGGGGTATTTGAAAGCTCTTGTCTACGCAACCCCGGTACTAAATATAGAGACTCTTCGTGCTCGTATTGTGGATGGCTGTGATACAATACGCCATTTTCCAGGGCTGCATCAGCGCATCAGGGATTCCATGTGACGGAGGGTGGATGCATGTATCCTCGCTAATGGAGGACATTATGAACATTTCCTGTAACAAAGTGTTTGAAGTCACGCTGGTACGTTCTGTTGCTGTGTGTTTCCATTCCATGATTAATGTGATTTGAAGAGAAGTAATAAAATGAGCTGTAACATGGAAAGTAAGGGTTTCTGGACACATGTCCACATAACATATATCTTTCTTTGTGTGTGAGGAATGTTTCCTGAAAGTTTGGCCGTACCTTTTTGTAACACCCTGTATAGTACCTAAAGGGTAGTGGAGCTGTTTTTTAGCGACGATACAGAAATTGGGAAGCATTGGGCTGGTATTGAAACAACGGAACAACTGTCTGCCTGCTTAGCAGAATGGTAACGTGCTTGCCTCCCATGCATTGGGCGCGGGTCCTATTCCCGGCTGGGTTGGGGATTTTCTCCGCTCATGGACTGGGTGCTGTGTTATCAGCCACATCACCGGCATGCGAGTCACCCAGTGTGGCGTCGACTGAAATAAGGCTCTCACTCGGCAGCCGAACTTCCCAGATGGGACCTCCCGGCCAGAAATGGGATACAATCATATCGTTTCTTTTATGGAACAGCTGGTAAAATTGGTTTGGTTTGGTTTGGTTTGTTTTGATTTAGGGTGCAAAAACAACTGGAGTCATGCGCACCAAAGTCAAAACTATAGAACACGAAGACAGAGAGGAGCTAAAAGAACGACTATACATCAGTCCCAATTGACATAATAGAAGACAGCTAATAACAAGCACGTGTGAAAAGGGCTAAAAAGACACCATTCAGAAACGGAGGTCCAAAACTAAAAATTAAATGGACTTCACCATATTGCTTTGGCGGATAAAAAGTAAGGCCGCGTCCTACGTAAGCGACAGAAGCGACAGCTTCAGGCGACAAACCACAACCGCAGGTATAGTTACGGAAGTGTCCTGTGTGAGCGACATCTGTGTCGCTGCCTGTCTCAAGCTGCAACTGGCGACGTTTGAATTCAAACGTGTTTGAATCTTGTCGCTGCAACATGCGCGACAGGGAGTCACAGCCACGTGTCTTCTCGGCAAAGCAGTGGAGCGGACGCGACGGCAGCTATGCGATTTTGAGAGAAGTATTAGGTGAAAAAAATTTATTCTTCCGCATCTTATAGCGTGATATCTTTAAAGGATAAAGGTCTGAATTTATTTTCGTTATTCTTCATAGTTACTGTGCTGCACGAAATTGAATACATGGCTGCACGAAATTTTTAAGAATTTGAAGAGGTAAAATCACGTTGCGTAGACTTTCCGTATAGTTCATTTAAGGCCATTCATTATTGCGTATGAAATGTAACCAATATATCTAAATTGTATTTAAAGTTGAGACCGGAATGATATCTCTTTTCATTCTTCAGATATTGGTTGTTATATTTGCAGACGGGTAGCTCGGGGCGCGTCCGTACCTTTCCTGCGCTTCGGGAATCCTGTGGTCGTAAAAATCGTCGTATCTCAAACGGTTCAAAATATCGAAACGAGGATTTTTGGAAATGACAGCAAGCAGAAAGGACTATTATTTCGCATTACTAATACTCAATACATTTTTGTAAACCCGTGAACAGAGCGAAAACAAGACTCCCTGTAAGACTCCGTATAAGTTTGTCCGAATTTCCACAGCCAAACAAAGAGAGAAGCAGGTAAACGGGGTATGAACGTGACCAGCGTGAGGTCTACTTTCAGATGAAAATATTTAACTCCTTTAAAGTAATCAGGGTAATTAACGAAAACTTAATGAGTTGAGGAAAAACTGCCGTCCAGGGTGGCCGAGCAGTTCTAGGCGCTACAGTCTGGAACCGCGTGACCGCCACGGTCGCGGGTTCGAATCCCGCCTCGGGCATGGATATGTATGATGTCCTTAGGTTAGTTAGGTTTAAGTAGTTCTAAGTTCTAGGGGACTGATGACCTCAGAAGTTAAGCCCCATAGTGCCCAGAGCCATTTTTGAGGAAAAATTGAAATATTTCACGAAAAGCTGTTGCCAAGCTATGTAAATGAAGCGTCAAAAGTTTCATTTGTTCAAGGCCTAGCTATGTTGCACATAAAAATACATAGGTGCGGTATTTAAATGTCAAAAAGACTTACTTTGAATTAAGTATGTTGGGAAGGCAAATGAGGGTCCAGTAAGATCATGCTTTCTGAATAAAACTTGAAAATAAAAAAGGAAAGTAATCAGTCAAATATTTTATGAAATGATTTGTGTAAAAGAAATAAGCAGATCAGAGACACGTTCTACGATGCTCTTGATCACATAAAAAACATTCGTATTTAATTTATTGAGGAGATAGTCGAATGCTTCTCTGCTCATTCGGTGTATTAGAAAAATTTGTCTGGTGATCTTCGTAGTTCATGATATTTAATGAAATTCTCCATGGAGATTCCTCCCTTTTGTAAATTTCATGCACAGCATTGCTTTTCGCTTTATTTTCTTAATAAAGCCTAATTTTGTAGCCTCACTCTCCAGCTACAGTATTCTACAGTTAAGGGTGGCCGTTTTATAGAAACAGCTGGTTGGCCTAAGTAGCTATCTTGCAGCGCGACATGGGCGCTCACACGCAGGTCACTCGAGCTTACCGCCTGACGCTGCTGCTTGTCGCTGGAGTGTCGCGTATCCAGAAGTCGCTCGCTGTCGGTCGCTTCTGTCGCTCACATAGGACACGGCCTACGATGCAGTCGACAGCCCGCATGTCATTTTCTAAACAGCCAGTAACTCAGATGGGAAACACTAACAGGAATGTAAAAAAATAAAAAATGGACATTCCATCAAGAAGTGACGGACAGTTTAAGCTTGACTGTAATGTGTACAAACTGGTGGGTTAGAGCCATTCAGCAAATGACGATGGCTAAAAAGGCAGTGCCCAATACGCAGCTGAGCTAAAACAACCTCCTCCCGCGGGAGGGCCGAGAGGAGGTCGACAAAGCTGCTGGGAGAGGCTTAATAAGCCAGTGCTTATTCCTGTGAAGGGAGCACCACTGGCAATCCAAAGGGACACCACCTCCTGACAGATGGAAACACAGATCATCAGTGGGAATATAGGTACTTGCGGGCTGAGGTACGAGGACTGCAGCTTTGGCAGCGTTTCCTGGCAGACTGACTTGACCAGGAACTCATAGAAACATCACACTGGCTCCACCAAGAGTGAGCAGTTGACAGTTTTCCTGGACCCACTGCACTAAGAGATGGGTGGTGTACAGCGCACATAGACTTTGAAGGGCAGTGAGTGAGTCTGAGCAGAGGACAATTGAAAAGGCTGTTTCGCTGGATGTACTCTGTGGCCTGATGCAAAGCGAAGAGTTCAGCTGTAAATACTGAGGTGTGTGCCAGCAGCAATATCGAAATACACTGGTGCCAAAATGAAGACACACCCAACCCCACAGTCAGTCTGAGTGCCATTAGTGTATACAAAGGTACTATTGCGAAGCTCCACGTGAAGGTCGTGAAACTGATAGACCGAGTTTGGAGTAGTGTCCTTAGGAAGCGAATGAAGGCCAAGGTTAACATGGGCCGCTTCGCAAAGGTAAGATAGTGAAGGGCTCATATCCACCAGGAAAGGTGCAGGTAGTGTGAAGTTAAGCCACCGTAGCAAGTGCCGAAAGTCGACTCCAGGAGGTAACAGACAAGAAGGATGAGCCCCATACTGACGCTCAAAGGAATTATAAAAGGAGGCGCCATAGGATGGGTGGCCATGCATGGCAGACCGAAGGTGTGCATACCTGCTGAGGAGAAAGTCATGGTGGTAGGACAGTGGTAGTTCAGCAGCTTCAACATACAGACTCAACCATGTTCGTGTAAAAGACGCCTATGGCCAAAAAGATGCCATGATGGTGGAAAACGTTGAGACGGCGTAAGAGGGATGGGCGTGCAGACGCATAAACAAAGCACCCATAGTCAAGTTTCGAACGGACAAGGGACCAGTACAAATGGAGGAGGGTGGTTCGATCGGCACCCCAGGAAGTGCCATTGAGGACACACAGGAATTGAGGAACACCACTTACAGTGGGCTGCCAGATAAGATACATGGGACGACCGAGAGAGTTTGCCGGCCGGAGTGGCCGAGCGGTTCTAGGCGCTACAGTCGGGAACCGCGCGACCGCTACGGTCGCAGGTTCGAATCCTGCCTCGGACATGGATGTGTGTTATGTCCTTAGGTTAGTTAGGTTTCATTAGTTCTAAGTTCTAGGGGACTGATGACCTCAGATGTTTAGTCCCATAGTGCTCAGAGCCATTTGAACCAAGAGAGTTTCCTATCGAGCCTGAGCCCCAGGAATTTCATAGTTTCAACGAACGGAAGGACAACAGGCCCAAGACGTAGAGATGGTGGGAGAAACCATTTGCGCCGCCAGAAATTCATACAGACGGTTTTGTCAGTGGAAAATCGAAAGCCGTTGGCGATGCTCCAGGAGTAAAGACGATCATGATACCTCTGAAGACGCGGCTCGGTGAGACGGGGCTGTGGAGAACTGCAATAGATAGCAAAATCGCCAACGAAGAGGGAGCCGGAGATGCCCAGTGGGAGACAGGCCATGATACGGTTAATGGTGACAGCAAAGAGGATGACACTCAGGACGGCCCCCTGAGGCACACCGTTTTCCTGGATAAAGGTATCCGACAAGGCAGAACCCACACACACCTTAAAAACTCGATAGTGTAAAAATGCCTCAAGGAAGCAGGGCAGGCAGCCATGGAAGCCCCACCTGTGAAGAGTACAGAGGATACCAGTTCTCCAGCAGGTGTCTTAGGCCTTCTCCAAATCGAGAAACACGGCCACAGTCTGGGATTTCCGCAGAAAACCATTCATGGCATGAGTGGACAAAGTAACGAGATGGTCAACTGCAGAACGCCATGATCGAAATCCATACTTTGCATTCGTCAGTAAATTGCAAGACTCGAGCCACCATACTAGCTGGGCATGAATCACCCGTTCCATTATCTTGCAAACGCAGCTGTAAGAGAGATTGGGCGGTAGCTAGAAGGAAGGTTTGTGTCCTCACCAAACTTAGGTATGGGTATGACGGCGGCTTCACGCCAGCGTCCGGGAAATGTGCCCTCTGCCCAGATGTTGTTGTACATGTCATGCAGAAAGTGCTTGCCCGCAAGAGAAAGGTGCTGCAATATCTGAATGTGGATGGTGTCTGGCTCTGGGGCAGAGGATCAGAATGAACTGAGCATGATCGAGCTCCCTCATAGCAAAGGCGGCATTCTAGCACTCACGATTCGGAGAAGAGAAGGTATCGCCTGAGCCACCTCCACTCGCTTCCGATGGAGGAAGGCAGGGTGATAGTGGGAAGAGCTCGAAACTTCCGCAAAATGGTGGTACAAGGTGTTGGAGATAGCAATAGGGTCCATGACAACATCGTCTGCTACTGTTAGGCCAGAAATGGGAGGAATGGATATTGGTCCCAGAGAGCCATCGGAGGTTAGCGCACACGACAGAGGAAGGGGTGAAACTGTTAAAAGAACTAGTGAATGAAATCCAGCTAACTCGTCTGCTATCCCCAAGAATGAAACGACACTTTACACACATCTGTTTATAATGAATGCAGTTTGCCATCGTAGGATGACGGTTAAAAACGCGGAGAGCACGTCTCCGTGCGCGAATTGCATCGCGGCATGCCTCAGTCCACCAAGGGACTGGGACTATGTGGTAAAGAAGTAGCGCGAGGAATGGAACATTCTGCAGCACTAAGGATAACACTGGTGAGATAGTCCACCTGGTCATCACAACTGGGGAAACTTTGTACTTCGAGGGTCGCCTGGGAAGAGTAAAGCTGCCAGTCAGCCTTAGTAAGCTGCCATTCAGGCATGCAAGTGCATGGGGTAGGAGTCAGTAAACTGAGAGCACACAGGAAATGGTACCTCCAGTGTCAGAAAGAACGGACCACTCAAGACTATGGGCTAGCTGGGCAGTGCAAAAGATATGTCCAAATGGTAATGTGTGTGCTAAGAGTCTGAAAGGAAAGTGGGTGCTCCAAAGTTAAGGCAGAAGAGGCTATGTTGGTTAAGGAGGTCAGCCAAGAGGGTACCTCTCTGACAGGTCCTGGGAGAGCCCAAAAGGGGATGATGTGCATTAAAGACCTAGCAGCAATCGGTATTGTAATTGTAAAGTGTCGAAGCTGCATTGGTAAAGTGTCGGAACTTCAAGCGCTGATAGAAAGCACCCAAGCTGAAATCGTTACAGGCACGGAAAGCTGGCTGAAGCCAGAGATAAATTCTGCCGAAATTTTTACAAAGACACAGACGGTGGTTATAAAGGATAGATTGCATGCAACCGGAGGTGGCGTGTTTGTCGCTGTTAGTAGTAGTTTCTCCTGTAGTGAAGTAGAAGCGGATAGTTCCTGTGAATTATTATGGGTGGAGGTTACACTCAACAACCGAGCTAGGATAATAATTGGCTCCTTTTAACGACCTCCCGACTCAGCAGCATTAGTGGCAGAACAACTGAGAGAAAATCTGGAATACATTTCATATAAATTTCCTCAGCATGTTATAGTCTTAGGTGGAGATTTCAATTTACCACATATAGACTGGGACACTCGGATGTTTAGGACGGGTGGTAGGGACAGAGCATCGAGTGACATTGTTCTGAGTGCACATCCGAAAATTACCTCGAGCAATTAAATAGAGAACCGACTCGTGGAGATAACATCTTGGACCTACTGATGACAAACAGACCCGAACTTTTCGACTCTGTAAGCGCAGAACAGGGAATCAGTGACCGTTAGGCCGTTGCAGCCTCCCTGAATATGGAAGTAAATAGGAATATAAAAAAAGGCAGGAAGGTTTATCTGTTTGGCAAGAGTAATAGAAGGCAGATTTCAGACTACCTAACAGATCAAAACGAAAATTTCTCTTCCGGCTCTGACAATGTTGAGTGTTTATGGAAAAAGTTCAAGGCAATCGTAAAATGCGTTTTAGACAGGTACGTGCCGAGTAAAACTGTGAGGGACGGGAAAAACCCACCGTGGTTCAACAACAAAGTTAGGAAACTACTGCGAAAGCAAAGAGCTTCACTGCAAGTTTAAACGCAGCCAAAACCTCTCAGACAAACAGAAGCTACACGATGTCAAAGTTAGCGTAAGGAGGGCTATGCGTGAAGCGTTCAGTGAATTCGAAAGTAAAATTCTATGTACCAACTTGACAGAAAATCCTAGGAAGTTCTGGTCTTACGTCAAATTAGTAAGTGGTTCGAAACAGCATATTCAGACACTCCGGGATGATGATGGCATTGAAACAGAGGATGACACGCGAAAAGCTGAAATACTAAACACCTTTTTCCAAAGCTGTTTCACAGAGGAAGACCGCACTGCAGTTCCTTCTCTAAATCCTCGCACAAACGAAAAAATAGCTGACACCGAAATAAGTGTCCAAGGAATAGAAAAGCAACTGAAATCACTCAACAGAGGAAAGTCCACTGGACATGACGGGATACCAATTCGATTCTACACAGAGTACGTGAAAGAACTTGCCCCCCCTTCTAACAGCCGTGTACCGCAAGTCTCTAGAGGAATGAAAGGTTCCAAATGATTGGAAAAGAGCACAGGTAGTCCCAGTCTTCAAGAAGGGTCGTCGAGCAGATGCGCAAAACTATAGACCTATAGCTCTGACGTCGATCTGTTGTAGAATTTTAGAACATGTTTTTTGCTCGAGTATCATGTCGTTTTTGGAAACCCAGAACCTACTCTGTAGGAATCAACATGGATTCCGGAAACAGCGATCGTGTGAGACCCAACTCGCTTTATTTGTTCATGAGACCCAGAAAATATTAGATACAGGCTCCCAGGTAGATGCCATTTTCTTTGACTTCCGGAAGGCGTTCGATACAGTTCCGCACGGTCGTCTGACAAACATAATAAGAGCCTACGGAATATCAGATCAGCTGTGTGGCTGTATTGAAGAGTTTTTAGTAAACAGAACACAGCATGTTGTTCTCAATGGAGAGACGTCTACAGACATTAAAGTAGCCTCTGGCGTGCTACAGGGGAGTGTTATGGGACCATTGCTTTTCAAAATATATGTAAATGACCTAGTAGATAGTGTCGGAAGTTCCATTCGGCTTTTCGCGGATGATGCTGTAGTATACAGAGAAGTTGCAGCATTAGAAAATTGTAGCGAAATGCAGGAAGATCTGCAGCTGATAGGCACTTGGTGCAGGGAGTGGCAACTGACCCTTAACATAAACAAACATAATGTATTGCGAATACATAGAAAGAAGGATCCTTTATTGTATGATTATATGATAGCGGAACAAACACTAGTAGCAGTTACTTCTGTAAAATATCTGGGAGTATGCGTGCGTAACGATTTGAAGTGGAATGATCATATAAAATTAATTGTTGGTAAGGCGGGTACCAGGTTGAGATTCATTGGGAGAGTCCTTAGAAAATGTAGTCCATCAACAAAGGTGGTGGCTTACAAAACACTCGTTCGACCTATACTTGAGTATTGCTCATCTGTGTGGGATCCGTACCGGGTCGGGTTGACGGAGGTGATAGAGAAGATCCAAAGAAGAGCGGCGCGTTTCATCACAGGGTTACTTGATAAGCGTGGTAGCGTTACGGGTATATTTAGCAAACTCAAGTGGCAGACTCTGCAAGAGAGGCGCTGTGCATCGCGGTGTAGCTTGCTGTCCAGATTTCGAGTGGGTGCGTTTCTGGATGAGGTATCGAATATATTGCTTCCCCCTACTTATACCTCCCGTGGAGATCACGAATGTATAATTAGAGAGGTTCGAGCGCGCACGGAGGCTTTCCGGCAGTCGTTCTTCCCGCGAACCATACGCGACTGGAACAGGATAGGGAGGTAATGACAGTGGCAAGTAAAGTGCCCTCCGCCACACACCGTTGGGTGGCCTGCGGAGTATAAATGTAGATGAATGTAGATGTAGATGAAAGTCACCAAGTAGCAAAAATGGGGGAGGTAGCTGCCCAATAAGCTGAAGGAAGTCTGCGTGGTAACAGCAAATGACGGAGGTACATAAATTGTTCAAAGGGAGAAAGTCAGGCGGGAAAGGAAAAGGCGAACTGCAACACCTTGAACACAGGTAGTCAGGGAGATGGATTGACTTGAATGTCATCCCGCATGAGCAGCTTGACGCCCCCATGAGATGGATTGCCAGCCTGAGGGGCAAGGGCAAAACGAATCGTTAAGTAATGTGAAAGCTCAAAGTGGTTGTGAGGGTGCAATTTCGTTTCCTGAAGGCAGAGTACAAGGGGATGCTGCAGTGCTAAATGCAGTCGTAAATTCTCTTTGTGGGACCGAAGGCCGTGAACGTCCCATTGGAGGACAGTCATGAGGAGGAAGGGATGTAGGGGGTGCCAACTCGGCAGCTCCTGAGTAACAGCCGGTGTAGAGTTGCTACTACAGGGCACAGAAGCAGAAGGATCCTACTCCATGGGGTCCACAGAAGCATCAGCTTGCTTGTGCGGTCGGTCTGTGGAGTCCAACACTGCAAAACTATTGGTGATGCGCAACGGAGAGACAGAAGCCAACAGGGCTAAGGCAACACATGGCGTCTCCGTCGAACAGGACCTTCGAGTTGGCGAAGGTGAAGACTGTTTGCCTTTGGTGGACTTCTTAGAGCACTTCTGGTTAGAGGAAGACTAATGTTTGGCTGGAGGGACGGAGTAAGTCTTCATAGGAGTGCTCCTTTTGTCCTCTCCTGCCCACTGGTTGTGTAGCTGGTGCCTTTTCCCCTTGAATCGAGAGTTTGACAGTTTGTTGCACAGTGGGACGGGGGGATGGCGATGCTACGTTGACACTGGGCGATTTCACAACCTCTGAGGTGAATTTGAGGTTGCATGTCTTCGTGGCCATGTCCTTTGTTGTGGACTGGCAAGACAGCCAATCCACTATGACAGGAAGCCGGAAGGCACGCGTTTAAGCTCACGCAGGCTGGCGTGAGCTCTGGAACAGGACAAGGAATTTATAGTAGCACAGAACGTACGTAACTACTGGAATACTTAACTTTAATTCATAATTGATGAACATCGCTCTTGACGGTACATGTTTTACAGCATCAATAGTAACTAGTAATGGCGCCTTGCTAGGTCGTAGCAAATGACGTAGCTGAAGGCTATGCTAACTATCGTCTCGGCAAATGAGAGAGTAATTTGTCAGTGAACCATCGCTAACAAAGTCGGCTGTCTAACTGGGGCGAGTGGTAGGAAGTCTCTCTAGACCTGCCGTGTGGCGGCGCTCGGTCTGCAATCACTGATAGTGGCGACACGCGGGTCCGACGTATACTAACGGACCGAGGCCGATTTAAAGGCTACCACCTAGCAAGTGTGGTGTCTGGCGGTGACACCACATCCTTCATGGAGCGAGGGGTAACAAGAGCGCAATTATAGGTGCCAGATGGGAGAACACAGGGTTTGCAACTAGCCAGTAAGTTGTGAGCTACTGGGTAAGGCACTTATTCCTTTTCCTGAATTTCTGCCATTGCAGTTGATACAGTGGTGAGAAGAAGGCGGACAATCGCCCTCATGTGCATCCCTACCACAGGTTACACATTAGGCTGGGTTTCGACAAGACTTTTTAGTGTTACTGAAATGATGACACTGGTAGCAGCACATCAGGTTCAGAATGTACGGCCGGACTGTGATAATTTCATAGCCTGGTTTGATCATGAATGGCACTATCAAAGGTGCGGGTGGGGATTGAGGAGGAATCAACCTTTTTCATTACACGATGGATAGCAATGACACCCTGAGCAGAGGGGTAAGACTGGATTTTGGCCTCAGACCGTCGAGCAGCCTGGTGTGAATTACACCACGGCAAGAATTCAAAGTTCTATGTGCCTCGACAGTAACAGGGTAGCCGTGGAGATGTGAGGCAGCAAGTAGTTGCGCTTGAGAATCACAAGCCATCTCCAAAAGTAAAGTGCCATTCCGTAAACGAGAGCCGTATTTCACAGGGCCAGCAATTGCATCAACAGCTTTATGAATAAAATGGATTTACTGTGGTGAAGAACTGACTGTCTTCGGTACGTGAGACTACGAGGAACCATGGTGCAGCTGGAAGAGTCTTCGACTCATTAGCCTCATTACGTCTGTGTTTCGTACACGTTGATTGGGAATATGATTGACTCATTGCGAGAAAATCCCCCACGATTGCCAACATCTCCGATGGCGCGCTCCTTCCAACTGGGGGCTCCCTTCAGAAGGGGGCGCAGCCATCTTAGGCGATTGTCAACACCTCAGGTCACACCTCCCGAACATTGGACCAATCGGCAATTTGGGAATGTTGCAGCTCAGGCAATCACCCCTCCCTGGGCCTGGCCTGTACGAGAGGTACGTGTGAACTCAGCCTGTTGACCCAGGCCTGGGAGTTACACCTTACCCAGTCACCTGTTATGCGTCAGACGCGTGGGCCGGCCTTAAGCAGCACACAGGGAAGAAGAAAAAGAGGAACCTCTAACACTGAAGCGGAGGAATGAGAGGAGAAGAGAAATGAAGAAAGGAAAAAGGAGCAAAAAACAAAGGTGTGACTGTTCTTACATCAGCGACAGACAATGCAGAACATTCCCAATAACATCCTAGACATGTTCCCAAAGGAGGGGAAAAAGAATAGTAAGAAAATATACATGCAGCACAGATGGGAAAAAGCACTGCAAAGGCTGGGGCCCCATGTAGAATTGCTGAAATTGATCACGCTATCGACTGCAGTGCATATTACACTACATCATCCCATATCAACAGTGTCTCTCCCTTCCCTTCCCTTCCGCCCACTCGCCACTGGTATTATGTTGATTACCACATAATGTTTGACACCATTTGGTTGAAATAGGGAGGGCCTTAGCTGAGCACTGTATATCTGCTACTTGTCACCGGAGTATGGAGTTAAACGTAAAGGTAGTCACCTTCAGACAGTTTGGAAGCATTCCTCAATGCTGCCCGCATGTTTTTCTCACCAATAAGATTACAGTACCTCTATTTCTGCTACCTCACTTTTTGTGAGCAGCAGTTCTGACTATGGTCAACACCGGAACAGTAATCGTGTACATGATGGCAAAATGAGGAAACAATTCTCTTCGAAATGATACACGAAGACATCCACTACCCTGTAAATGTGGAAGGTGATATTAACTGTAAGTATCTACCTTCAGGTACCTGTTGGAAACGCTCTACAATGCCATACTCTCTTGCAGTTTCATTATGTTGCAATGTCTTCCACATGTTTGTCAATGGGTAACATCGTCTCTGTAGTTCATTTCTCCCAACTTGGGTGCTGTAGGAGCTGCATGGTTTGCAGCATGCGATGTTCAGCTTTCTGTGAGAGCCAATTGATTGATGTGTGTTCGTGTCGGTATAGCACTTAACATCTCTAAGTCGTGGTAGAAAAACGAAGTGTATGACAGTGCATAAAGCTGTATTTTACACTGCTTGGATGTGTTACAGCCGAAAAATTTGTTGAACAGCTTATGAGAAAACGAGACAGAATCCATCCATACTGTACATAGTCTTCCTCCAGTACACTCAAAAGTACACACAGGCCTGGTCACCTGCTCCATTGGAGCAAAACATTTATGTGTAGTATACTCAATACCAATACACACTATTTGTTTTTAGATGTATCAGAAGAGATATGCGGTAAAATCCTATAGGAGACTGTACTGTTAGTGGGGAGTGTAACTGGTTGAAGTTTGAATGCAGATAGTTTTCTCAAAACTACACCAATTTTGCTTATAAAGCTAATATAAACTGGCTGTACCTGTTCTCATGTGATCATGACTTCTTATCGTCATTCTGTGTTTAAAACAAGGTGTTACTGCAAGTCTTGTTATTTCGTACTTCATAGCCTCTAATTATGAAGTAGCTTGAATATAGCTCACTGTGGAACCTGGAAATGACATATCGGAGAACAACACTAAATGGCGTGAAAAATTGTTCTCTAATGTTATTTCACGTATCTGAAATGTTTGTAATACACACGTGCATGACACTTATTTGAACACGAGATGTGCTCTTAGGTCATGCAATTTGCCCGTGAAGCTGAAAGAAATTGCTTAACATAGATTGTTCTTCAGGGTCTAAATTCTCGTTTTTTCTTTGTTTTGATAGTTTCGAAGTAACAAGTACATTCTGTGGTTGGTGGTTTTTTTTTTTGCAACAAAATCGTGGAAGTTTTTTACCCCCAGTTTTACGCACTTTTGACATGTGTAGGGCGTGTATAGCCCGACCTGTAAATTTTTTTTCATCTATAATCGATGGTGGTGCATTTGTTTGCATGTGTCAAAATTGTGATGTTAATTTTATCCCGGAGACAAAGGTAAAAAACTCTACAGATTTTTGCACGTAAAATGAAGGAAATGTACTGCACCTATTTTTGTTACAGGACAATGTTTATCATCACTATTTTTTCCTTTTGAATAGATAATCACTTATAGGAGATGCAGTGGCCTTAAACGCAGTAGTTGTGAATTGTTTTTCCCTTGCGAACAGTGTGCTCTTGCAGGGGTGATTTAGGGTCACCCTAGGCACCTGTGCCCTGCCAGGGCACAGTGAGTGGGGTGGGGTGGGGTGGGGGCTGTGCTGCTAGATTTTAGATGAGAGAGGGAGGGAGGGAGGGAGGGAGGGAGGGAGGGAGGAGTGCCCCTTATTTTGGCTGTGGTCGTCGATCGAGGAGAATGCACAGTCAACTACTGCCCCCTCTGCAATCTTTTGGGACAACAATTTTCCACAGTACATGTGCTGCTGTTTTTCCAGGAAAAATTCAATGTGTAGTTAGAGCAGTGAGGCATTTTGCATTAGTTGTGGTAACTTGTAGCAGCTTTGATTTCCTGGGCTTCAGGGTGATTATCGAGCAGGCGTCTTTACCAACCCCTAATGTCAAACAGCGATGAATACAGTCCTGAGCTGTATGTTTTCAGGTAATACACTTATTAAACTCCTCTGTCCAACTCTAACATCTCATCAGTTGAATATATTAACCCAAAAAAGCAGTACCTCCCACTACAGCCTTCATTCCTGCCATCTTGCAGATGAGCAGTAGAGTGTGCATTTGCCACTAGTTTCAAGTAGTATTGCGAAAGTTTTTCCCAGCAGTGTAACACCAGTTGTAGGACACTTTGTATAGCACTATGCATATAGTTGTGTAATTAGGATCGATCTTTGCTTCAGCTTCCCAACCAAAATGAAGTACACTAATCCAACCTTCCTCTCCTGCGTCTGGGCAGTTTCCACGTGTTTGGGGGGGAGGGGGGGGGGGAGGAGGGTGTGCATTTGGGCTTTCCGTCCAAAACGACTAGGGTTTGAGTCTTAAAAAGGGCACTGGCATTTTTAATTTCCTGTCAATTCTCAGAGTGGGCGGTGGGGTGGGAATTCAGCACAGCCCTGGAACGAGGAAATTCCCACCAAATTTCGCAATACCCGCCCGTAGGGTAGGCTGGGGAAGAGGGGACCCAGGTGCTGGCTGAGGAAAACATGAAGTCATCTGGGGGTGGGGGTGTAAGGGTACGTAAGTGATGAATTAATTTGCATATCAGTTTGCTATGAGAATGGCGCTCAAGCCGTCATGACCCTACTAATAACAACAACTGGTGTGACAGATTGTTTTCCACTTCCACCATGTGTCCAGATGGTATTGATTGCTACGATTTTGAAGGGAGTGTTCCTACATAATTTGAACTCACTGAAGATGTATTTTGAACACGAGGAATGCAGTATATTTAAGATTAATGAAGTGAAAATATTTCGAGACGGAGATTACTGCCAGCAGAAGATACCCATTCTTTAATTAGTCTTAATTCTGACTTAGCGCTATTCCAAATACTGGGTATACCTTTCGCCACGTCTACCTTGGTGGTGGTATTGCGCTACCAGTAAGCAGCTAGCAATGTGTCTATCAGAGGACGAAAGGAGTTGGGAAAACTATGTAGGCAAAAAGATTAGCACCTTTCACTTCTTGTAGAACGTTAACAAGAGTTGTTTTTCCCCTAGCGTGTAGCAATCATTTAAGAAATAAATATCACCTTATATCAGTTCTGTTCTCTTACAGCAGTTGGTTTCTTAAATTCTGTGGGTATTATTCTGTCTGCGAAGGCTATTACCATCAGAAACATGGGAGACAATTGCTCTTGTAACTATTAAAACCGAAGTATCCGCTACAGTAGAGGAAGTAATATACTATAAGGTAAGATCGTCCGTAATTCCTACTAACTTCAAGTAATTACCGGCAGTCCTGGCTTGTGGCCATTCTGCTCAAGAAAATTCATAGAGCAGTGGACAAACACTAACAGCTGATTAATGAAAACCAAGACACCAGTCCAAAAACTAAGCTGAAAACCGATAAAATTTATTGACGAATAATTAGCTACGTAACTCCCTTGATAACTGAATTCAGTTACAGCACGAACTACCCACACTACGAGACTACTAACAAATCCCAACCAAATTGTTTTATCGTAAGCACAATTTACAGCAGCGTGTGTTCCCACATCAGACTGCAAGTTATGGAACCTGAGAAATTTTCAACAACATTCTAGACAGTTTGATGTAGGACAATTTTCCTGAGTGGATTTGGCCATCAGCCAATCCTCACAAAAGGAAAAATAAGAGAAAAATAGTAAAGAAATAAAGAACCCTGGCCCCAAACGCTTCTCCCACTATGATGAAAACTAGTAATTCCTGTCCCTTTTACTCAGCCTCCCACCAATTTACCGAACAAAGCTATAACAAAATTTCAGTAAAAAATCCTGCAGTTCACGTGTTGTTTGAGAGGGAAAAACCGTTACATGTGAGTGAGCCCCGAGCCAGATTTGAAAACCAACGCTCCCACCCTTCTAAAATAGAAACTGAGAAAGCTATACTGATGCTATGATTGCAGTAACTCCCAGTTAGCACAACATTCATACATCACAGAGCTAATCATGATTAGGTTATGACCAATGGCGGTTCGTGAGTATACATTCTGGGTGTTCACTAACTTTTTTAAATTCAGATAAATTTGAGAGAGTGAAATTAATAGCATCTGCTTTATAACCATTACGCTTATCACCATGCGTCACTTATCTGATAGAAGAAAATGGTGTGTGGAATTTGTTTTAATTACAGCTTAGGGTAATAACGACGTAATGAGTAATGTTTCCCAACTGTTTCACATTTTTGTTTCAGTGGGAGTTTTCGTGCTTTTCCATTTTTTGGCCAATTGTACAAAGTCCCTGACAGGCGTATTAGTTAACAAATTTACTCCCCGGCTGAAAAATCAGATATTCTTACAATGCATCCACACAACTTGCGCTAACTGTACACTTCCTTGTATGTCCGCTTGTAGTCACGCTTATTTGATTTCGTCACTCTCAAACTATCTGTTCTCGGGGGCCCTAGTTCCTTTGCGGCTAACTTTTCCCGGTAATTTACTTTTCAGTTCCCAGAACGAGATTTTCACTCTGCAGCAGGTTGTGCACTGATATGAATCTTCCTGGCAGATTATAGCTGTGTGCGACACGAAGTTGGGACCTTTGCCTTTTGTAGCAAATGCTCTACCGTCGGAGCTACCCAAACGAGAAACTCAAGTAGTAATGTCTACCGGCATAGTCTAATGTAATACAAATGAGGTGGTAAGATCCTTTATAGCCTAAAGCACAACGCTGTCGATCCCACATTTAAGTGACTTTCTCAGAAACCGGTGATACAGCTTTATCGTAATTTATACGAAGTAGGCCTACAGCACAGATAAACCTGACTCATCATAAGAGCAACAGATTTGAGAAGCGTGAATAAATGCTAAATCTCAATCGACGACTATTTGTTTTAGGCCCTTATGATTCTCAGCGGCCCAAATACACTCCTGGAAATGGAAAAAAGAACACATTGACACCGGTGTGTCAGACCCACCATACTTGCTCCGGACACTGCGAGGGGGCTGTACAAGCAATGATCACACGCACGGCACAGCGGACACACCAGGAACCGCGGTGTTGGCCGTCGAATGGCGCTAGCTGCGCAGCATTTGTGCACCGCCGCCGTCAGTGTCAGCCAGTTTGCCGTGGCATACGGAGCTCCATCGCAGTCTTTAACACTGGTAGCATGCCGCGACAGCGTGGACGTGAACCGTATGTGCAGTTGACGGACTTTGAGCGAGGGCGTATAGTGGGCATGCGGGAGGCCGGGTGGACGTACCGCCGAATTGCTCAACACGTGGGGCATGAGGTCTCCACAGTACATCGATGTTGTTGCCAGTGGTCGGCGGAAGGTGCAGGTGCCCGTCAACCTGGGACCGGACCGCAGCGACGCACGGATGCACGCCAAGACCGTAGGATCCTACACAGTGCCGTAGGGGACCGCACCGCCACTTCCCAGCAAATTAGGGACACTGTTGCTCCTGGGGTATCGGCGAGGACCATTCGCAACCGTCTCCATGAAGCTGGGCTACGGTCCCGCACACCGTTAGGCCGTCTTCCGCTCACGCCCCAACATCGTGCAGCCCGCCTCCAGTGGTGTCGCGACAGGCGTGAATGGAGGGACGAATGGAGACGTGTCGTCTTCAGCGATGAGAGTCGCTTCTGCCTTGGTGCCAATGATGGTCGTATGCGTGTTTGGCGCCGTGCAGGTGAGCGCCACAATCAGGACTGCATACGACCGAGGCACACAGGGCCAGCACCCGGCATCATGGTGTGGGGAGCGATCTCCTACACTGGCCGTACACCACTGGTGATCGTCGAGGGGACACTGAATAGTGCACGGTACATCCAAACCGTCATCGAACCCATCGTTCTACCATTCCTAGACCGGCAAGGGAACTTGCTGTTCCAACAGGACAATGCACGTCCGCATGTATCCCGTGCCACCCAACGTGCTCTAGAAGGTGTAAGTCGACTACCCTGGCCAGCAAGATCTCCGGATCTGTCCCCCATTGAGCATGTTTGGGACTGGATGAAGCGTCGTCTCACGCGGTCTGCACGTCCAGCACGAACGCTGGTCCAACTGAGGCGCCAGGTGGAAATGGCATGGCAAGCCGTTCCACAGGACTACATCCAGCATCTCTACGATCGTCTCCATGGGAGAATAGCAGCCTGCATTGCTGCGAAAGGTGGATATACACTGTACTAGTGCAGACATTGTGCATGCTCTGTTGCCTGTGTCTATGTGCCTGTGGTTCTGTCAGTGTGATCATGTGATGTATCTGACCCCAGGAATGTGTCAATAAAGTTTCCCCTTCCTGGGACAATGAATTCACGGTGTTCTTATTTCAATTTCCAGGAGTGTAGATTGGCGTATGACAAAATTCGGAACTTAATATGCTATTACTCATTCAGATAACCACAAAATATGTTTACTGTAGTTACAACTGTCACCTATACTGACATATCTAATTTTAGTATTGCGAGTGAATTAGCGTATCTGAGCTGTGTGCTATCGTGTAGCAGGATTTACGACGAGCTAACGGAGATAGTCTGCCAGAGTGCGCTGCTGACACTGATGTGAACGTGTAGTTCAGTGGTAAGGGCTAGCTGTGCACATCGTGAACAGTGCACGTTGTTTAAATCTATGTATTTGGCCCGTAAGGCAATTCCTTCAAGCGAGTTGCATGTGCCCAAAAGCTTTTTAAAACGCATACAATAGAATGATCTCGATACCCTGACGCGAAGTTTCACGGAGTCTAGGAGCAGTAGCGCGGTAGATTTAAGTGCAGTAACTTTCAGAGTGCAGCATCTATGTTACGTTTAACGGCATTCGAAGAAAAATAACCAATAAATCCGCAAGGTTTCGGAAGTTAGGGTGTGCGCAAGGTCTTGTGCTTTTACACAGCAGCCGCCACTGTTTACAGCTGAGGGTAATATAGGATGATGATGGTTCGCCATACAGTCTTCATCTCAGACATTATTTGATACGCAAAGTGCTGAAAAGCGAAGATGATGTCCAATCTCCACTGGTCGGGGGAGAAAATTTAGATGGACTAGCCCACTCAAGATATCTTTTAAGTAAACTGCAACGTACGATCTTGTCAACTGCTCACCATTGCCCAGGGTGCGATGGTGTAATAGTAGCCTGAGCATATGTATTACGACTTCCTGTCCCAGAATTTACCTTTGCAACGGAAAGAACATCCTTCAGAAACATGACATCTACATGCAAGATTAACGCTAACTGGAGGTGACTCCTCCCAGCAAGTACCCGTGCACTCCCAAAATTAGTGACAATCAATGCAAAAATATAATAAGATCTCTCAAGACGATGAACCCAAGGTTTCACATTACTGAAATCAAGGTTTACATAATAGGTAACTAAAGTGCATTACCCAATAGATCATAATGCATAAGAAACTAGTAATCGAAATGACTATGGTAGAGAAACTCTGCACTAACGTCACAATCTCTGGCCGAAGTTGTGTTAACAAATGAATTCCCTTACTGCCCATGGATAACGACGTTTGACTAAATAGCATTCAGAATTTGACTGAACTGACAAAGTGTGTTGTCACCTCGTCTCAAAACTTGTGTAAATAAGCTCTCCACAGACAGCGAACTAAGAGTCCACTTTCCCGTAACTCCAAAGCTGTAAGTATTCGTACCAAAACTCTCAGCCGTCTGCCAGAAATGGTGCTGCAGCAAACAATTTGTGTGTCCACAATGCCAGCAGCTACCCTCGCAGGCCAGGCATGTGTATCTGCATTCCTTTGTGCTCCGCGCCCGTCTTCCACCCGACTCCACTATGTGCTCCTCAGCCTTGCGTCTCCATCAGTATCGTGGGTGGTCCGCCAATGAGCTGGCAGCTCTATGGTTACTTCTCATAAACCCGACAGCCAATCTAAGTGTGTTTCACCTGCTCCAGCAGCAAACACGTCTTGCTGGCATGCGTAACGTAACAGTCTGGCGCCGCTTTTTCATGGGAGTCGGCGTTGCGCCCACGTCGCCATGGCGTCAAATGCCATCAGCCACACCATTTCCTCCCTGGGCAATGCGCTGCACTGGCTCACGAAAGCTCTACCACCCCTGGCATGATTGCCTACTTTCACATGCTCGCAGCCCGAGGAGTGCTGCGCCAGTGTGCAAGCGAGAGGCGAACCTATTTTGTGGCTTGCCCCTATGCACAGACGACGCTCCAAAAACCTGCCTGTCCCTCTGCCTTTTGTGGCAGGCCACCGACCCTAAGACTTACAGCCAGCTTCAGAGCAGACAAATTATTCTCAGCCAGAAAATTAACTTTTAAAAATCTGCTGCTTAATGTTTCACAGTTAAAGCCTTAAGATGCGTTATTACCCTTCCATAAGGACTTACTGATTGGTAACGGCATAAAATAGCTCAAATGAAGTCTGAAGTGAAATGGAAGCTGTCAAAGAACCAGCATCCTTCAGCCATCTGCTGGGCTAGGTGAATAATGTTAATTAGAAATAATATTTTTATGAAGATGGTCGAGACAGATGTCTCACCAGTACTGGAAGTCCAAAAACAATTGGATTCTTATTTGGACAGTAAAGGTCAATGTGTCTGTTCCGTAGTACAGACACACGGGATGAGGGGACACCCATTTGTTGAAAACAACTCATTAAAATTATCCATGCACGACTGTAGCTGCAGTTTAATCTTAACTGTGTAGGGCATTGATCAATTTAGCCTACTGCACAATTTTACCAATTTTATTCTGCCAAGAAAATTAGGATACAGACGCATTCACATGTTGACTTCATGATGTCATGTTGCCTGTTATTTAAATGAAATCGATGTGGCATTGGTACATGCACACTCAGTTACAATATTTCTAGGTTAAGCATAAGGAAACATTACTTCAATTATGAAAGTGAAATTATCTGCGGAAGTAATTTAATTCAAACACAAAGCATTTACATAGTTCCTCCATTAAAAAAGCTTAATTCATGGAAGGGGGTATAAATCAACTTAACTACATCAGAAAAATTACAGGACATTACTTCCAATTTACATTTCTAAAAGCATGCACAGTTAAATTTAGTTGTAGATATTAAAATTTTATAATCAATGTACACAGTGCAAGACAAATTTAAAACATAACTAAAATTTAGATCACATTGATACAAGAAATCACACGAGGTTTCAGCTGTAAAACTTAGAAACTGCAGCCAAAGCTTTAAATTTTATTGTTTCACATGTTACAGTCATATCTTCTTTGGCTTCAATGGGCTGTTTTCAGGAGTCCAGTCCTGTTCGCTGCAGCAGTCTGAACATGAGCATGAAGTGTCACTGTCAGAAACAAATAGACAAATTCAGTAGACCCACCACTAAATGTTATTTTGCATGAAAATGAGAAATTTTGTCATTCATACAATACATAAGAACTGCGTAGCACAAAATGGAGAAACTAATTAGGATTTTAAAAATTCTTCAGTCTCTGCGTCTTATCACTATGGTTAAATTAATATGAGAAACCGCAGCGACTAGATACAAAAGGCACATTCTGAAGGAATAAAAAAACATTTAAATCTAATATCGAAATAAGTCCCTGCTAAGAACGTTATCATAGAACTTTCATATACTGCTTAATTATTTCGTCAATAAAGTGCTTTGGTCCAAATGAGTTTACCTTTCATCAGTACCAGTGTCATAGTCACTGCAAGTGCTACAGCTATCAGAATGACTTTCGCTGTCACTGCAACAGTCACAGTCGCTGTCGGACCAACAACTGTCCTCTGAACAAGTTGAACAGCTATCACTGTGCGAAGAACCTAAAAAATTATCAACAGTAAAATTTGAGTTAAGAACTTTTTACTGTGTTTTTCTGTGCGCTATTCTGGGACTATTTTACAGTTTTCAATACTTCTCCAAGCAAGCTGGGAAAGAAAAACACCGAGTTTCTTTAAATTCAAAAAATTCACAATACCGCTTTCTATGTTGAAGTAATGAAGATAATGTACAAATTTAAATGTGCTGCTGTAAACGAAGCGCATTAATGTTCTGAGAGATGATGGTATTAGTTTACGGAAGTTGTGCAGTACGTATTCCTCCTACAGATTTCTTCGTATATCTGGTATCTGTATCTGCGAGGACGGTGGGCAGATCTCCAGCGAGACCAAGGACTGCCCTATGGTCAGTATACAGGACATATATAGCCACAATATGCTGAACTGACAGCGGCATGCCACAAACTTCACAGAAACGTGGATCCTCCCCCTGGAGGAGGAAGCGATGTGTGAAAGGGCTATCCTAGATGTGCAGTCTGGTAAGCAAAACTGCCTTCCAGCGGCGAGGCTGACACGAAGTCCTCCAAGCTTTTGTGGTCGGTTTGAGTGACCGCACTTTGTTGTCCGACACCTGAAACCAGTCAGTCTCCCATTGACGCATGATGCATCTGTCAGAAAATGAGATAATGAAGTGCCACGGGATGGGACATTGATGGACAGCACCATCCCAACATGCTTCCTTGGCAGCTTTATCAGCCATGTCGTTCCCATGTATCCAACGTGGCCAGGTACCCAGCAAAAATCACCTTGCCACGGCGTTGGAGCCGCTGCAAGCAGTCCTAGTTTAGCTGAATCAGCGGGTACATTTGGTGAAGCGCTTGCAGTGCACTAAGAGTCTGAACAGACAAGATAACTCGTACGGTGATGCCTGTGAACCCTCTCCAGTGCCATTAGAATGCCATATAACTCCGCATCATAATTTGTAAATTGTTCTGGAAGACGCACTTTAGAAACCGTATCAGGGAAAACCACAGAACCGAGAGCATTCCCCTGCTGGGATCCATCTGTATAAGTAACGATAAAACTATGGTACATACTCAAAACAGACGAAAACAAAGTTGTAAAAACCGTATCTGGAGTACAATTTTTCGGTTATTGCGTCAAGCTGAAAAAGCACTTTGGGCTTCGGAAGACATCAAGGCGGCAGTGCGTATCATCCCTGGGTGTGTATTTTCGCGTCCGAGAGATCCAGATCCTTGAGGCAGGCCGAGCACACATACCAAATGGCTGGGTTGTTTGGGGGTCGATTCCTGAAAAGTCGTTCGAAGGCGGGTTGGATCACTGAACTAAATGCCAACGACTGGGGTGACGCTGAGATTTTCAGCGCCTGTCGAGCCAAAAGTATACGTCGCCGAATCCAGAGTGGTGCTTCACCAGCCTCTGCACACAGACTCTGAACTGGGCTGGTCCGAAAGGCTCCAGCCTATATCCGAATGCCCGCATGGTGGAGAGCATTCAACATCCGGAGGTAGGAAGGATGGGCCAATCCATAGACCACGTTACCATAGTCTAAGCATGATCGAACAAATGCCCTATAAAAACGTAGAAGGCGGGACCTGTCAGCTCCCTATGTTTTTCCGCCAAGGCATTTCAAAATGTTCAACAATCGGAACCCCTTTGTTCGTACGTCTTTCAGCTGTGGGAGACATGTTAATTTCTAGTCAAATAATAAACCCAAAAAGCGCACTGTCTTGAAAAGTAAAATACGGTCCCCCATTGTAAGCTCTGGTTGGTTAAAACTCCGACGAGCACGATTAAAATTAGCACACACTGTCTTCTCAGGTGAGAACCGAAAACCAGTTGTCTGGGCCCAGGTTTCCAGCCTCCTAACGGTCAGTTGTAGCTGCGTCGTCGTCGTCGTCGTATCAGAGGAAGAATAGAAGTTTACGAAGTCATCCACAAACAGAGCATTTGATAGGGCTCCTGACTGCAGAGGAAATGCCATTGATAGCGATGGCAAACAATTTAACACTGAGGACACTGCACAAGGGCACCCCATTCTCCTGAATATAGCAGTCATATGGCATCGCCAATGCGATAACGAAAACTCCTGTCCCCGAGAAAGGATTTGATCATAAGCAGCAGGCGTCCACAAAGTTCCCATTCATGAAGCTGCCCAAGGATGTTTTACCTCCAAGTAGTGTCATATGCTTTTTCGAGGTCAAAAAACAAACTAAATGGTTTCGGCGTAAGAAGAACTCTTACCGCCGTCTCCAGTAGAATTAAGTTGCAAAGAGTGGAACGGTACCTGAAACCACACTGGGAGCGGCTCAGGTAACCTCGATTAGAGCAACCAGACGGGGAAGTGGTTGGCCATGCGTTCAAGAGTCTTACCCACAGAAATAGTAAGGGCGACACTCCGATAACTGTTAGGGGCGCTCCAGTCCTTACCTGGTTTCCAGAATGGAATTAAGATCGCCTCCTTCCAAGTCGTGGGGTACTGTCCATCAAACCAAATCTGATTGAAACCAGAGGGGAGCAGACATTTCGCTTCAGGGCACAGATGAAGCATGGTATAATGGATCTAATCAGGTCCTGGAGCGTGCCTTTGGCTACAGATAAAGCTGATTTCAGTTCCCATATGGAAAATGCAAGGTTGTAGATTACTTCATTGTGCGAGAAAAAATTGAGCTTTCTCATCTCTGCAGTCCGACTGAATACCTGAACAGCAGGAGTTTGTCTGGATGACTTAGTAACAGTAAGGAAGTGTTCAGCTAAAACGTGAGCCATCTCTTCTGGCTTAGGTGTTAAGTCTCCTGCTGACGGCTTCCGAGCGACATCAGTTGCAAGTGGAGCGTTACACACACACACACACACACACACACACACACACACACACACACACACCCACACCCTAACTCTTGAGTGGAGCCTCTGCAATTGCCACATGTAGCCTTACCGTTACATCCCATGGTGGTATGGCCAAATCTTTGACATTTATAGCATCGCATGGGGTTAGGAACAAACAGGCAAACCTTAAGGCGGATATAGCAGGCAAGGATATATTCCGGTAATTCGGGAGTACTAAACGTTAGAATAAACGTTGCCGAGTTTTCCAATTTGCCGTTGACTCTCCTCATAATTCTGCTCCTCTTTGACACCTACATTCTTCCACTCTTGATCCAACTCCACAGGGTCCATCTCCATTTTATCAGAGCAGGTAACCACGCCCTTATTATAGATAAGGGTGTTATGCAATTCAGCCTCGATTGGGTAGTCACCTAAGGCCTTACATCCCAGAAGCTTTGATATTTGGGTGGAATTAGCAGCTTCCACCAAAAGCGTTCCATTACGTAGTCATTTGACATTTCAGAGACCCAGCAATACCTTCCAATGCCTTGATAATATACAAAGGGGATATCTTCTCAAAGCTTCCCCCGTTTCGCTTGATTACAATAAAAGTATTACGGCACACTAATGCCATGTTACTATTACTCAGACTACTTTTCGGGAGTACTGACCAACCGAGCTCTCTTTGAGGAGTGGGTGTAGGTGTTGCCTGACAGTACACCCATCCTGTCAGGAATAGTAGTTTCATCAGACAATTCCATAAGGATCCAACGAGTCGCTAGGGAAACAACCGTCGATCCAGACAGAGCCCTGCATGCCTGAGCAAGCCTGATTCAACTGGGGTGCGGCAGGTTCCCCAGAGGTTGCTCGCTAAAAACTGTTTCAGCTCAACAGCGATTCACCTCCTCAGCACGTAGCACACGTTGAGGTTTTTTTTTATAGAGGTGGGTACCTTCCTCGCAGTCCAGGCAGTGAAGCCAAGACCCCTGTTCTCCTAAACACCCAACATTCCACCAGTACGCCGCACAGTGGTCGTTGAAGTATGACCAGAGCTTACGGTGACAGGACTGGTGGGCCGTACCAGTCCCCAGCTCAGGAACCCCGGGGTCGCCAAGCCTGTACACAGCAAACGAATGCTGAGCCCCTGAGGGGTCATGGAAATTAAGCAGTTTATTTTGCCTCATTACTGAAAATTCACCAATTGCCACATTCTGACACTTGACAGTCACCTTAAGGCGGCTGCCTACGACACTTCAGCTCGTACTGTGAGTGGGACTTTATTTTAATGTATTAATGTCAACGATATTACCTAGGCAGTGAAACACGATGCACAGATATCCAATATTTAGCGCTCTTGTATCAAAAGGATTTCTACTGACCATCTCATTCTGTGTCTGAAAATATTGTTAATCGAAAACAGCCATAAATATTCCGAGATAATTATGACGTATGGTGGATTTTCGAATTAAAGTAGCCGACCAAGTTGAGAATTTTAGTTAATTAACGTAATTATTCTGAGACATTGATGTGGAGTGTGGTGAACCTTAGGACCTGTTGGGCTTAACTGAGCCTCTGACGTTTAATTCTACCGAGTCCTATTATTTTAACTCACTACAACTTGAAATTGGGAGCACAGCATCACCGGTAGTCCCAAGTAGTCGATAAAATAAAACGTCACAAGGAAAATGGCTGTCATACATGGGGGCAAACTGCGTGTACAGGCACATCAACTAGTGCCAACCGAGGCCCACGAGTAAGACAGGCTGTGGCACTTCACAGCACGTAACTCTACAAGCGAATAACTATTTCAGATAAGTTTCATAATTCTTGACTGCCTGTTGTGTGCTGTCTAAAGCTTGCATGCATTCAGTTAAGAGTGGGGTGTATTTGTCATAGGCCTCGGTGCGAACGCTTTCGCCACGTTACTGCCCTTGTTGCGTCACAGCGGCAACATACCAGCTAGACCTGTTATACACGACATTAGAAATAAAACATATACCGAGGTAACTGAAGTCATGGGATACCTTCTAATATCTTGTCTGACCTTTTTGCCCGATATAGTGCAGGAATTCGACGTGGCATGGGCTCAAGTCGTCAGAAGTCCCCCTCGTAAATGCTGCCTCTTTAGCCTGCCAGTGCATGATTTTATGCACGAGCCCACCCCTGTATCAAATCCAATAGGTGTTCGATGGTATTTATGTCGGGCGATCTAGTTGTCCAAATTATTCGCTCGACATCTCCAGACGTTCTTCAAACCAATCGGAACAAATTTAACCTGGTGATATGGCGCATCGTCATCCATGACAATTTCATCGTGTTTTGCGAACATTAAGTCCATGAATGGCTGCAAATAGTCTCCAGGTAGCCGAACGTAACAGTTTCCAGTCAATGATCAGTTCAGTTGGGCCAGAGAACGCATTCCATTCCGTGTAAACAGCCCACACCGTTGTGGAGTCACCAACAGCTTGCACAGTGCTTTGACAACTTTAGTCCAAGGCTCCGTGTGCTCTGCGCCTCTAACCCTACCATCAGCCCTAACCAACTGCAGTTTGACTCGTCTGACCAGGTCATGGTTTTGTCACTAGCCGAGGAGAGGCTATGTAGGAGTTTCTGTGTTTTCAGAAACGGAACTTGCGTCAGTCGTCTGCTGCCATGGCCCATTAACGCCGAATTGCACTGCACTGTCGTCACGGATAGGTTCGTCGTAGTTCCCGCATTGATTTCTCCAGTTATTTCACGCACTGTTACTTGTCTGTTAGCACTGACAACTGTGTAAAACTTCCCTCTAGGTCGTTAAATGGAGGCCATCAGCCAAGAGTCGCCGGGCTGGAAGTTAATCCCTGCAATTTGGTGTTCTTGGCACGCTTTTAACATTGTTCATCTCTAAATATTGAATTCCCTACCTATTTCTGAAATAGAATTTCCTACGCCTCTAGTTCCAACCACCATTCCGCGTTCAGAGTCTTAATTCCCGTCGAGCGGCTATAATGACATCGGAAACTTTTTCATATGTATCATCTCAATACAAGTAAGAACTCCGCCAGTTCACTGCCCTTTTATACCTTGTGTACGTGATACTACCGCCATCTGTATGTGCAAATCGCTGTCCTGACTTATCACATCAGTGCGGCAGACTTATGGGATACTGCCAGCGATCGCGAAATACGTAGTGATTTGACCAGATCGCTAGATGCGGTCCGAAGAAGGTGCTATCGTCCCTGTGGAAGTAGTTGGTTGTTTGATTGTTTGAGGTTAAAGGGACCAAACAGCAAGGTCATCAGTCCCTTGTTTCAAATAGACTCCATTCTGCTAACGGGACATCTCAGTATAGTCAGAAAAATAAAACGGATAAAGGGGAAACGTAAAAGGGCAGTCACGTTGTCATTAGTAAAAACAAATGAGGAAAGTTGGCAAGAGAACGAACCCAACACTATGCTGAAACAGCATAGGCAAGACCACCTGTGACTTAAAAGGTACAACTGCTATAATGCAGAAAGTACGTATGGGAATAGAAAAACTAACCAAGCCTTAAAAAGAAGGGGTGAAAACAGAGTAAAAGGGAAAGAAAAGAGGATTCCGGTCAGGGAGGTGAATCGGGAATCTCTGAACACTGCCTACAGTGGGAGACACCCAAACACTCACCGCCCTGCCCCAACACCAGAGGGAGATTAAAAACTTTAAAACTGAGAATAAAAACCACTCTCCCGGAGGAAACCTAGAACCAGAGAGACCATCCGGGAATCGTCAGCCAACATCAAAGGTAAAGTGTGGGGGAGTCTGTACTTAGCACGCAGAGCCAAAAGAAGGGGGCATTCAACCAAAATGTGGGCCACTGACTGGAAGGCTCCACAACCACATAGCGGGGGTGGCTCATCACGCAAAAGGAAACCATGGGTCAGCCTGGTATGGCCAATGTGGAGACGACACAGTGTGGTCGAGTCCTTGCGGGAGAGGCTAAAGGAAGAACGCCATGGGCCTGTATTCACCTTAATGGCACGAAGTTTATTAGACAGTGGAGTAGCCTCCCAAGAATTGGCCCATGACTGTGCAAAGTGGGATTTGATGTGAAGCCGTAAATCCGCTGCAGGAGGGGTTACAGAAAACGGGGGGTAAGTAACTGCTCCCCCAGCCAAACGATCAGCGAGCTCATTACCCGGGATACCCACATGGCCCGGGACCCATAGGAAGTCAATGGAAGAAGCAGCACGGTGAAGATCAGCGAGATGGTCATGGATGGCAGAGACCAAGGGATGGCGCGAAAAACACCGGTCAATAGCAAGAAGGCCACTCATCGAGTCCGTACATAACAAAACGCGGTTGTGTTGGGATTGTTTAATAAAGGTAAGGGCCCGGGAAATTGCCATCAATTCCGCAGTAAACACCCCACATGAGGGTGGCAGTAGATGATTTTCCGTTCCAACAAAGGACGTGAAGGCATACCCAACGTGATCAGCAGATTTAGAACCATCAGTGTAAAAAACAACAGCATCCCGAAACTCCCATAAAATTTGGCGGAAAAAGGAACGGAACACCACCGGGGGGATGGAATCTTTCGGACCGCGGCGGAGATCCATCCGAATTCGAGGCCGAGGAACTAACCAAGGAGGGGTGGAGGGGAGGGAGCGAGGAAGACAGGACAAAGAAGGAAGCCGAAAATCACGGGTAAGAGACGCAAGGCGCAGCCCAACCGGTAAACCCGCCCGAGGGCGGGAGTCAGGCGGGCGACGTCCATGGTCTGGGAATAGGATAGAATAGGAAGGATGAGCGGGAGAAGAACGGATAGTAAGGGCATAAGACACCAGAAGCTGGGACCGCCGAACAGAAAGGGGAGGGGGATCCCAACTTCAACCAGGAGACTATCAACAGGGCTAGTAGGGAAGGCACCGGTGGCCAAACGGATACCACGATGGTGGACTGGATCCAGCATGTGCAGCGTGGAAGGAGCAGCTGAACCATAAACTTGACAACCATAGTCCAAACGTGACAGAACTAGAGCACGATAAAGACGGAGGAGGAGGGAACGGTCCGCACCCCAAGAGGAGTGGGCAAGGAAGCGAAGGACATTGAGTTTACGGAAACATCCTACCTTCAGGAGTCTGATATGGGGCAGCCAAGTGAGCTTGTTGTCGAAAAGAAGACCTAGGAAACGAAACTGTGGAACCACAGGCAATCTTTGTGCAGCGAGATAGAGCTCTGGATCAGGGTGGACCGTAGTACGGCGACAGAAGTGGACCACCCGCGATTTTAAAGGAGAGAATTGAAACCCGTGGGAGAGGGTCCATGCAGAGGCACGCCGTATAGCCACCTGGAGCTGCCGTTCTGCAGATGGCATCGAGGAGGAACTAACCCAAATGCAGAAATCATCCACATACAGGGCAGGGGCGACCAAGGGACCGACAGAGGCCACAAGTCCATAGATAGCAATGAGGAAAAGAAGGACACTCAAGACAGAACCCTGTGGGATGCCCGTCTCCTGGGTCCGTGGAGAACTAAAAGCAGTACCAACTCGAACTCTGAATGACCGATGGATCAGGAACTGGCGGATAAAAATCGGGAGTGGGCCCCGAAGACCCCACTGATGAAGGGTTAGTAAGATGTGATGGCGCCAGGCCGTGTCATAGGCCTTGCGAAGGTCAAAAAACACTGCAACCAAATGGCGGCGCTGGGAAAAAGCCTGCCGAACTGCGGATTCCAAGCGAAGCAAATGATCGATTGGAGATCGTCCCTCTCGAAAGCCACACTGGTAAGGGGACAATAGATCCCGAGATTCGAGGACCCAAGTGAGCCGACGGGCTACCAGCCGTTCAAGTAACTTACAACCAACATTGGTCAAACTAATTGGCCGATAGCTGTCAACAGATAGGGGGTTCTGACCAGGCTTAAGGACAGGAACCACAATGCTATCCCTCCACTGAGAAGGGAAGTCACCCTGGAGCCAGATACGGTTAAACACCCGAAGAAGATGGTGCCGTTGTGGAGCACTGAGATGTTGAAGCAGCTGGTTATGAATGGAATCTGGGCCAGGAGCCGTATCATGAGAAGCAGATAGAGCAGAAAGAAATTCCCATTCAGTGAAAGGTTCGTTGTAAGATTCTGACTCACAAGTGGTGAAACATAAGGTGACAGCTTCAGCCTGCTGTTTTTGATGAAGGAAAGCAGCTGGATAGGAGGCCGACGCTGATGCCACTGCAAAATGGGTCGCAAGATGTTCTGCGAGAACTAATGGGTCCGTACAAATGCCATCTGGGAGGTGAAGGCCTGGGAGGGTGGACTGCCGATGGCAACCTTGGAGAGAGCGAAGTGTAGCCCATACCCGTGACAGAGGGACAGTGGAACCAAGGGAAGAAACGAATCGTTCCCAACATATCCGCTTGCTCTGTTTGATTAAATAACGGGCTTTAGCGCGAAGGCGCTTAAAGGTAGAAAGGCTGGCTACAGATGGGTGCCTCTTAAAGTGTTGCAAAGCTCGACGGCGATCACGGATGGCAATGGCAATGGCCGTACTCCACCACGGGACTTGCCGACGACGAAATTGTCCAGATGAGCGCGGGACAGCAAGGTTAGCAGCGCGAACAATCGCGTCAGACACGTCACGTAGGACGTCATCAATACAACCCGACAAAGAGGGAGAAAACTCGACCTGTGCAGTATATAGAGGCCAATCGGCGCGGTGGAAAGACCAACGAGGTAACCTCTCCATCGGGGAGCGGGAAGGGAGCGTGATAATCAACGGGAAATGGTCACTATCACAAAGGTCGTCGTGTGGCGACCAGTGTAATGAAGGGAGGAGAGAGGGAGAAGAAAGAGAAAGATCAATGGCAGAAAAGGTACCATGACCAGCACTGAAATGAGTAGGGGAGCCATCATTAAGAAGGCACAGGTCGTGGTCTGCAATAAATTGGTCGATAAGAAGACCTCGTCTAGATGGAAAGGCACTGCCCCACAAAGGATGATGAGCATTAAAATCCCCAAGGAGGAGGAAGGGAGGAGGAAGTTGCTGAAGAAGGGTGGTTAAGGCAGCAGGTGTAAGAGTCCTGTCAGGAGGGAGATAAAGACTGCATACTGTGACTGCAGCGTCTAAGTGGACCCTAACAGCAACTGCTTCCAATGTAGTTTGGAGAGGAATCCACGTGCTAGCAATGTCTGTACGGACCAACGTACAAACGCCACCAGAAGCCCGCAAGGGTCCGACCCGATTTCGACAGAAAACACGGAACCCACGGAGGGTCGGTGAGTGAGCATCAGTAAAATGAGATTCCTGGAGAACCACACAAGCTGCTGAGTAGGACGAAAGAAGGGATTTCAATTCCGGAAGGTGACGATAGTAGCCATTACAATTCCATTGGAGAACCACAGAACGATGGTTTAAATGAGGGCTGAACACGCTAAATCCAGTCATACCGCCGGGTCCCCACCTGTCACCGACAAGGAGGGGGCGACATCCATAAACGACAGGTCAGAATCCGGTTGTGAAGCCGGGGAAGGGACCTCCGGTGACACCAGAGGCTCTTTGTCCCGGGACTTATGTTTCTTCTTCTTTTCAGGCTGAGATCGAGGAGGGCTGTGTGGCATAATGGAGCCAGCTGCAGCAAGATCAGGAACAGAAAGAGACCGGGCGACCTGGGGGCCGATAGACCGCGGCTCTCGCGGTCGCCGCGCTGCAGCAGA
The DNA here is from genome assembly GCF_021461395.2 of Schistocerca americana. NCBI lineage: Eukaryota > Metazoa > Arthropoda > Insecta > Orthoptera > Acrididae > Schistocerca > Schistocerca americana. The sequence goes on from NC_060130.1 coordinate 235,372,807, forward strand.
CCTTTGACCTGGAAGGTGCCGGGAAGGGGCATCCCGGGAGAGGCGCCCTTGACCGGCAGACGCCGAAGGAGTGGGACACTTCTCCGGCTGGGGAGGGGGAGCGGCGCCCAGAGGAGAAGGTGTGGGAGCCGCAGGGGAGGGGGGAAGGAGAGGGGTCCGGGACGGGGGTAAGGAAGGGGGAGGAAGGGATGAAGATGTAACCAAGGCGTAACTAGATGTCATGGACACAGGGTGCAATCGTGCATATTTCTTACGGGCCTCTGTGTAGCTTAAACGATCAAGAGACTTATACTCCTGTATCTTTTTTTCTTTCTTATAGACTGGGCAATCTGCTGAACGTGGAGAATGACTACCATGACAATTTACACATACAGGAGGGGGAACACAGGGACTCCCCTCATGGAGTGGACGTCCACAGTCACCACAGAGAGGGTCCTGGGTACAGCGAGAAGACATGTGGCCAAAACGCAAGCACTTAAAACACCGCATAGGAGGTGGGATGTACGGCTTCACATCACAGCGATAGACCATAATCTTAACTTTCTCAGGAAGGGTATCCCCTTCAAAGGCCAGGATAAAGGCACCAGTATCAATACGATTATCTTTAGGACCCTTCTGAACACGCCGAACAAAGTGAACACCCCGCCGTCCGAGATTGTCCCGAAGTTCCTCATCAGTTTGAAGGATGAGGTCTCTGAAAAATCACACCTTGTACCATATTTAGAGACTGGTGAGGGGTAATGGACACGGGAATTGTGCCAAGATGGGTACAGGCACGAAGGGCCGCAGATTGGGCAGCTGAAGCAGTTTTTATCAGTAATGAACCCGATCGCATCTTGATCAGGGAGTCCACTTCGCCGAACTTGTCTTCAATGTGTTCCACAAATAATAAAGGTTTGACACCGGTGAAAGTATCTCCATCAGTCCTGGTGCAAACTAGATAACGGGGGAAAGGTTTTGCCCCTAGACGACGGGCCTGACCCTCCTCCCAGGGGGTAGCCACGGAAGGGAAGGCCGAAGGGGCAAGAGAAGCAGCACTTGAGGAATCAGTACCACGCAGAGAGACGGCCGCAGAAGAGCGGCCAGAGGTTTGGACCCTTATGCGTTTCATCTGCATAGCGTCCGCCCTGATACCACCCACTCCGATCAGGGGCTCTCCTCACGGGCGCCACCCAGCCACAGCAAGGGCCGTCTGGCATGGCGGCCATTGCCGGGAGTTCCGATGCTCCAGGATGACGAGCAACCACTCCAAGGCATGCATGAGGAGGTCACAGCTCAGGTATCAGAAGTGTGATCCCTGTGTGTTCAGGGGGCTCAACCAAAAGGGTACATAGCGACCCCACCACACGGGCTGGCTACCGTGCTGGCTATGCACCCTAGCACCAGACAACGACGTAGAAGAAAAGGTGGAATATACTAGGAGGGCACACGTCGGAGACACTAGGTAAGGTGCTCTTCCCCAAATGGCTCACACTACGGAAAGAGAAATTTTGGAATGGAGGTCAAACCCCAGAGGGGGACCAAGGCATGCCAAAAGGAGGAGATGATTACGCAACAAAGCCAGAGTGTAAAACCAACAGAACCAGGAGGATAGCGGGGGCCAACATAAGCAAGGACACCAATAGAGGGAGAGGAGAGGGCGAGGGGAAAGGGGTATGGAGGGGAAAGGAGGGGAAGGGAAAGGAAATGCAGCCCGGGAGAGAAAGAAGGCTGCAATGGCTCGGGGCCCCGTGCTCGCCACGCACGTATCCACGAAAGAGTGGTGGACCCCCTGGGGGGCCCTGTGGAAGTAGCTCACGGTGAAAGTGCCTGGTTGGCACTAATTGGACCAGACTCCTGTTCTGACATATGCCCAATATTTTGTTGTTGTCCCGTCGTGGTAGGTTCCGACGGCCTTTCTGTGGTACCTTCTCAGCTTTTATAGTGTCTTTAAGGGAACTAATTACGCCAAGAAACTAAGAATTTTAAACACAGTCCAGGATACTTTAAGAGCATTAGTTTTATAGGAGTAACAATAACATTACGTTAAGGAATAAGTTGTTTTAGGTCAGACTTCTAGCAAAATTTTATCTTTTATGAAACCCTTATTTCAAATATATTGGGCTTGTGCGTAAGTTCACAGCGTTATCCTTTAATGAAGAGCAGATACACATAACAGACTTTAGTCATCAATAGTGTATTCTCCTTGACTATGTACAACTATCCGCCAATGGTAAGGTACCCTTTCGATTTCACTACTCTATAAATGACGTAGTTTTGAGAACAAAAATGTTCAAATGTGTGTGAAATCTTATGGGACTTATCTGCTAAGGTCATCATTGCACACGCACAATTGCCATTGCCGACTTTCGCCCATAAAAACATGTACTCATCAGCATTTAACTCCTTCCTTCTCGTAGTCAAAACAAATGGCATGCTTGGAACAAGAGTACCATAAGGCTGTTTAGCCAACAGTCCTGTAGTCTCAGCAATACTCCATGTCTTCCAAGCCAGAATGTTAGCATCTGGAAATGCTTGAAGGCCACCACAATCTGCTTGATTGCCCCACACAACAGCAAGTGTGAGCCAGGTACTACCTCCAAACACTGCTTGGACATCACAGGTGAAGTTCAGATGGAGTCCACGAAAAGCATTTGGACGAGCAATTAATTGCTGTTTAATAAACTGCCCAGCCAAGTCAATATCAATCGCCTTCAAACTGCGATACACGGGTACACTGCGCCGCCAGCGACGACGCCATGCACGCCGCAGAGGCATTGCTGTGGCACGTTAACACGCCGCTGGACGAGGCTGCCGGGCAACACGGGCCCTAGTATTACTAGGCCCGTGTTGCAGAACAATTCACCTCCGGCCTGGCCGATAAGGCGCGGAGCGCGAGGCGGCCGGAAGTTGTTGTGCGATAAGCGCTACTGGGCTCCAGCTGCGCCGCAGCACGGAGCGTCATTCGCTCTGCGAACGTCGAGGAGTGCGGACGCATAGCTCTGGGTGTCTCGCTGGGCGTTTGCTTGCTACGCTCACTTGTGTTAACGTGCCACACGCACACGCGGGAGGACTAGCCTCCGCCGGGACCATCCGCACAGTCCATGACTGCAGCGCCCGAGACCTCTCGGCTAATCCCGCGCACCTTTTGAGGAGAACTCGAGGCGTGCTCTGAATGCATTTTCATCCGAAAAGGAAGTCCTTTAAAGTATGTTCGATAGAGTGGAAAAGGCGAAAATCTGAGGGTGCAAGATTACGTTGATAAGGGGGGAAAAGAGCGACTCCCCAACCCAATTCCTGTGTTGGTCAGTCTAGCATAACGCAGGCAGGCATTATCGTGGAATAGCATCATTTCATGCAGCCTTCCCAGTCATTGTTGGACTGTGTCTGCAAGATGTTTCAATTGTTGAAAGTAAATGTCAGCAGTGACTGTTACACCTTGGGGAATCCAATTCCTGGTACACCACACGGTCGCCGTATCACCAGATGCTTGACATCTTTTGTGGATGCCTGCTTGTTTTTGTACAGGGAGTTGCTGCTTTCTTTAAGACCAACTGCTTATTGGTTTTCCTCATGTGAGCATGAAGACCCCATTTTTCCTCACCATTAACGACACAGTATATAAATGGTCAGTTTTTTGTGGGGTTTTAGAGCGCTCAACTACTAAGGTCATTAGCGCCCAGTCACAAATGTAAGTACACGTATAATCTGGTAAAACTCAAGGGACACCGGAAAGTTCTCATGAAGACGCAGATAAAATAAGTGTAAGAGTTAGATGTCTTTGGACAAGTCTGTCAAAGTAATAAAACGAAGAACACGAGCAGCTGCTCGAGTGTCATCAGCTAAAATTTCCTGTAAGGTAGATGGCAGAGAGAGGACAACACGAGATTGACTAAAACGGGGACACGACAATAAAACATGGCGCACTGTCAATGCATGACCAGAAGGGCACTGCGTGGCGGGGTCACCGGATAGCAGGTAGCGGTGGCTAAACCGGCAATGCCCAATCCGCAACCTGGCCAAAATGACCTCTCGCAGACATGGTCAGGAAGAGGTTGTCCAAGCTGTTGGGAATGGTTTTACGGCCCGCAGCTTATTTTCTTGAAGTGACGACCAAGTATCCCACCATAATGGCACAAACCTCTTACAAACAACCCCACTAATATCAGACGATGGGACACAAAGGGAGGCTGGCCGAGGCAGGAGGACTGCAGCCTTGGCTACAGCATCAGCAGCCTCATTCCCAGGCACTCCTACATGGCCTGGAACCCACATAAAGCTAACAGGAGAGCCATCATATAGCAAAAGAATGGAGGGATTGCTGGATCCATTGCACCAAGGGATGGACTGGATATGGAGCTCCAAGGCTGAAGAGCCCTGAGGTTTTTTTTTTTGTGGTTTTAGGGCGCACAACTTCAATGGTCATTAGCGCCCTGACTACGTTAAGAATGCACCGCGAGGCACAAGTTTAAAAACAACAACTAAAAAGGAAAACACGATAAAAGACAGACTGACAGGCATAGGATTAAAAAAAAGCATCATCAAATGTCAGACAGGTTGGTCAATTTGATAAAATGAAGAACGCGAGCAGCTGCTCGTGGGTCATCCGCTAAAATGGCATCTAGAGTACATGGCAGGCCAAGATCAAGACGCAGTGTGTTAAAATCCGGACAGGACATTAAAATGTGGCGGACCGTCAGCAATTGCCCACATGGGCAGAACGGCGCCGGCGCAGCCGTCAGCAGATGGCGATGGCTGAACCGGCAGTGTCCAATGCGTAACCGGGCCAAAACTACCTCCTCCCGCCGAGAAGGGCGGGAGGACGACGTCCAAGCCGCGGGAAGAGGTTTCAAGGCCCGAAGCGTGTGGTCCGTAAGTGCAGCACAATCGGCATGCCACATCGATAAAATGCGCCGACAAATTACCCTGCTACAATCCGACGAAGGGACACAACAAGAAGCTGTCCGAGGCCGGAGGACCGCAGCCTTGGCCGCAGCATCTGCAGCTTCGTTCCCAGGGATACCGACATGGCCAGGAACCCACATAAAGCTAACCGGAGAACTGACGTCCACCAGCTGCTGAAGAGAGCGTTGGATCCGGTGCACGAAAGGGTGAACCGGATACGGATCACTGAGGCTCTGGATGGCGCTCAGGGAATCAGAGCAGATGACATAAGCAGAATGTCGGTGGCGGCAGATGTAAAGAACAGCCTGGTAGAGGGCAAAGAGCTCAGCTGTGAAGACCGAACAATGGCCATGGAGCCGGTATTTGAAACTTTGTGCCCCGACAATAAAGGAACTCCCGACCCCGTCATTGGTCTTTGAGCCATCTGTATAAATGAAGGTCATATTAATGAACTTCGAACGAAGTTCAACAAAACGGGAGTGGTAGACCAAACCGGGGGTAACCTCTTTTGGGAGCGAGCTGAGGTGAAGGTGAACATGGACCTGAGCCTGGAGCCAAAGTGGCGTGTGGCTCTCGCCCACTCGAAAGGTTGCAGGGAGTGAAAAATTAAGGTGTTGCAGGAGGCGACGAAACCGAACTCCAGGGGGTAGCAGGGCAGAGACATACAACCTGTATTGACGGTCGAGAGAGTCGTCAAAAAACGAACGATAAGACGGATGGTCGGACATTGACAGTAGCCGACAGGCATACCGACAAAGCAGTATATCGCGCCGGTAGGTGAGTGGCAATTCGCCAGCGTCAGCATGAAGACTCTCTATGGGAATAGTATAAAACGCTCCGATCGCAAGTCGTAAACCCCGATGTTGTATGAAGTTGAGGCGGCGTAAGATGGCCGTGCAGAGGAGTATACGAAGCTCCCATAATCCAGCTTGGAGTGGACGACCGACCGATATAGACGAAGTAGGACGGTTCGATCCGCTCCCCACGACATACCACTGAGAACACGGAGGACATCTAGAGAACGGGTACAACGGGCAGCCAAGTAAGACATGTGGAGACCAGCTAAGTTTCCTGTCAAATGTAAAACCTAAAAATTTTGTTGTCTCCACGATTGGGAGAGCAACGGGACGGAGTCGTAAGGACGGTGGGAGAAACTCTTTGTAGCGCCAGAAGTTAATACAGACCGTCTTCTCGGCAGAAAAACTGAAGCCATTGGCGACACTCCAGGAGTAAAGACGGTCAAGAGAACGCTGAAGACAGCGCTCCAGGAAACATGTACGCTGCGCGCTGCAATAGATGGTAAAATCGTCCACGAAAAGGGAGCCTGATACATCAGCTGGGAGGCAATCCATTATTGGATTGATCGCGATGGCGAAGAGAGCGACGCTCAAAACTGAGCCCTGCGGCACCCCATTCTATTGGTGAAAGGTGTCTGACAGAACCGAACCCACACCTACCCTGAACTGTCGATCCATTAAAAAGGAACAAATAAAAAGAGGGAGGCGACCGCGAAGACCCCATGTATGCGTGGTGCGGAGAATGCCCGCCCTCCAACAGGTGTCTTAAGCCTTCTCCAAATCAAAGAACACAGCCGCGGTCGGGCACTTCCGCAAGAAGTTATTCATAATGAAGGTCGACAAGGTAACCAGATGGTCAACAGCAGAGCGGCGCCTACGAAATCCACATTGTACATTGGTAAGTAGGCGTCGAGATTCGAGCAGCCAAACCAAACGAGAGTGAACCATGCGCTCCATCACCTTACAGATACAGATGGTAAGCGAGATGGGTCGATAACTGGAAGGCAAGTGCTTGTCCTTCCCCGGCTTAGGAATCGGTACAACAATAGACTCGCGCCAGCATGCAGGAACATGTCCCTCAATCCAGATGCGATTATAAGTATGAAGAAGGAAACCTTTACCCGCAGGAGAAAGGTTCTTCAGCATCTGAATATGAATAGAATCAGGCCCTGGAGCAGAGGACCGTGACCGGGCTAGTGCGTTTTCGAGTTCCCGCATGGTGAATGGGGCATTTTAACTTTCACGATTCGAGGAGCGGTAGTTAGGTGGCCTAGCCTCCTCTGCCTGTTTGCAGGGGAGGAAGGCAGGGTGGTAATGTGCGGAGCTCGAAACCTCTGCGAAAAAGCGGCCGAAGGCATTGGAGGCATCCTCCGGGGCCACAAGGACGTCATTCGCGACCATCAAGCCAGAAACTGGTGAGTGGACCTTAGTGCCAGACAGCAGGCGCAGGCTACCCCAGACAACAGAAGGAGTAAAACTGTTGAAGGTGCTTGTGAAAGCATCCCCGCTGGCTTTCTTGCTTTCTTTAATAATACGACGACACTGTGCAAGTAATCGTTTATAATTGATACAATTCGCCACTGTAGGGTGGCGTTTAAAGGTGCGTAAAGCACGTTGACGAGCACGTAAAGCGTCTCTACATGCTGCGGTCCACCAGGGGACCGGTACGCGACGTGGAGAAGAAGTGGTGTGAGGGATGGAATATTCAGCAGCAGTGAGAATGACTTCCGTGAGGTGTGCGACCTGACTATCGCAGCTTGTGAAGGTTTGATCCCGAAAGGTCGCCCTGGAAGAGAAGAGCCCCCAGTCTGCTTTGGAGATGTTCCAACTACCTGAGCACGGAGAGGGGGTATGATGCAGGAGATGGATAACACACGGGAAGTGGTCGCTCGAGTATGTATCAGAAAGTGCATACCACTCAAACCGGCGTGCAAGTTGGGGAGTACATATAGAGAGGTCTAAATGGGAATAGGTGTGAGATGTGTCCGAAAGAAAAGTAGGGGCGCCAGTATTGAGGCAGACAAGATCGAGCTGGTTGAAAAGGTCTGCTAACAAGGAGCCCCTCGGGCAGGATGCTGGAGAGCCCCAAAGGGGATGGTGGGCATTGAAGTCTCCAGTTAACAAAAATGGTGCAGGTAGCTGAGCAATAAGTTGCATCACGTCTGCCCTGGTAACGGCAGATGACGATGGAGTGTAAACGGTACAAAAGGAAAACGTAAAAGTGGGGAGAGTAATGCGGATGGCAACTGCCTGCAGGCCGGTGTGCAACGTGATGGGATCGTAGTAAATATCATCCCGGACCAGCAACATAACCCCTCCATGAGCTGGGATACCTACCACAGGGGGTAGGTCAAAACGCACAGAGGTGTAGTGTGCCAAGGCAATTTGATCGCATGGGCGTAGCTTCGTTTCCTGGAGGGCTACGACAAGCGGACGGTGCAAGCGGAGCAGCAACTTCAAGTCCTCTCGGTTGGAGCGAATGCTGCGATTATTCCAGTGAATAAGTGCCATCGTAAGAAAAGAAAGATGAGAGAAGTGGTCACCTCGAAGGCCGCTTAGGGCCTGGCTTCGAGCGAGCACTGCCGCCGCTATCAGTAGGCGGACAGTCATCGTCCATCGGGTCTATAGGGTCATCGGCCATCTCGGGAGGATGGCCGGGAGGGGGAGCTTCCTCCGCCAGTGAACGGCCAGATGTACGGCTACCAGCGGTGCGGCCAGGCGAAACGGATGACGGCCTGGGGCGGCAGCCGCTGGGTGGCGCAAGAGAAGAAATGCGCCGTGGCGGGGAAGGAGAACTGTGCTTCCTATGCGCCTTTTTGGAAGGACGTGTAGTGGAAGTACCGGTCGAAGGCTGGGAGGTCGAGGTACGGAGGAAGTCTGCACGGGATGGTTCCTTCTTGAAGGCCCGTGGATCTGACTTCGGTGTCTTCGTCTTAGCAGAAGCTGAGGAAGGTGCTCGTGTCTGTGGGGTGATGGGAGGAAGAGGAGACGTCGACCGCGCGATCTTAGCACTGGCCGAACGGACGACCGTGGTGCTGAAGGTCAGATCGCATGTCTGGGTTGCTACCTCCCGGGTAGTCCGAGGAGAGGCGAGGACAGTACTGTATTTCCCCGCTGGGAGCAGCGTGGGCTTCCTACTAGCCAATAGCTTGCGAGCAGCCGAGGTGGACACTTTCTCTTTGACCCGAATTTCCTGGATACAGCGTTCTTCCTTATAGACAGGACAGTCGCGGGAGGATGCGGCATGGTCACCCTGACAGTTCACACAACAAGGAGACAGAGGTGGACAGTCACCCTCATGGGCATCCCTGCCACAGGTGACACATTTAGCCGCATTGGAACAAGACTGTCGAGTGTGATTGAAACGCTGACACTGGTAGCAGCGCGTAGGTGTCGGGATATAGGGGCGAACAGAAATAACCTCGTAGCCCGCCTTGATGCGCGATGGCAGCTTAACACTATCTAAGGTCAAGAAAATTGTCCGGGTCGGTACAAGGTCATTGTTGACCTTTTTCATGACCCTATGGACAGCCGTCACGCCCTGCTCAGCGAGGAATGATTGAAGCTCCTCGTCAGTCAATCCGTCGAGGGAGCCAGTATAGACCACACCACGAGACGAATTCAAAGTTCGGTGGGCCTCCACCCGGACAGGGAACGTGTACAGGAGGGTGGCCCGAAGCAGTTTTTGTGCCTGAAAGGCACTCTCAGTTTCTAGTAATAAGGTGCCGTTACGCAACCTGGTACAGGATTTGACAGATCCGGCTATGGCATCTACGCCCTTCTGAATAACGAAAGGGTTGACAGAGGAAAAATCCTTTCTGTCCTCAGTTCGAGAAACTACGAGGAACTGTGGGGCAGGCGGTAGTACTTTTGTCACTGTTGGCTGGTCACGTTTCCGTTTTTGGGTCGAAGTCGAAAGAGATGGAGTAGAATCCATTGCGGAGGAATCCCCCGTGATTGCCAGCGTCTCCGATGGCGCGCTCCTTCCTTGTGGGGACCCTCTCAGAGGGCGCTCCCGCCTTAGGTGAATGTTTACACCTCAGGTCACACCTCCCGAGAAACAGACGGAGGGACCAATCGGCATGGTTAGAAGGTATCAGCTCAGGCAATCACCCCTCCCCGGGCCTGGCCTTTACCAGGGGGTATGCGCGTGCCTTACATGTCTACCCAGGGCGGGGAATTACGCGTTACCCCGTCACCGGCTACGCGTGAGAACGCGTGGGTCGGCCTTCAGGCACGCACAGGGAGGAAGGAAGAAGAGGAAAAAGAAGAGAGAGAGGGAGAAAGAGGACAGGCTGTCTCAAACGCCGAGGCGGAGACCAGAGAAGGCAAGGAGAAGAAGGCAATGAGAAGGCAAGGAGAAGAAGGCAATGAGAAGGCAAGGAGAAGAAGGCAATGAGAAGGCAAGGAGAAGAAGGCAATGAGAAGGCAAAGAGAAGAAGGCAATGAGAAGGCAAGGAGAAGAAGGCAATGAGAAGGCAAGGAGAAGACAAGGGAAAGAGTAAGGAAGACAGTGAGGTGGAGAAGAGCAAAGAAAGGAACCAACAAAAGGAAGGAAGAAACGAGAAGTGAAAAAACCAAAAGGACCACGATGATAGTTCGTGGAACCGTCCGTCTCCGGACGCAGGCGCGAACTACCCCCGTGAGGGGGAGGGACTCCTTTTAGTCGCCTCTTACGACAGGCAGGAATACCGCGGGCCTATTCTAATCCCCGTACCCGCAGGGGGGGGGGGAGGCCTTCTTGGAAAGCCGAGGAGGCACAGGGATGGTGGGCTGGACCCGAAGAAGGTCCTCACGCGCAGGGTCCGTTTTGGAACACCGGACCTCGGAAGCTGGGGTCCGGAACATTTGCCCGATGGATGCCTGAGAAGAGGATCGCTTCTCAGGTGGCGAGGGGAGAGGAGGAGGAGGAAGGGTGGCCCCTGGGGCAGAGGGGGCGGGGGCCACAGGGGAGGAGGATTTGGAAGGGAGGGATTTGGTAGGCGGAGGCAGAGCCAACTGATGGGTGGAGGAGGCGGAGAGCCGACAGGATAGGGGTGAGGATACCGCGGAAGGAGTGGACACAACTGAGGCAAATGAAGTGGTCAACGGCATGGGGTGGAGGCGGTCATACTTCTTCCTGGCCTCAGAATAAGAGCCGATCCAAAGTTTTGAGTTCTTGTATCTTCTTCTCCTTCTGATATGCGGGGCAGTCTGAGGATCTAGGCGAGTGGATGCCAGGACAATTAATGCACCGAGGTGGTGGGGTGCATTTTTTTTGTGGTTTTAGGGCGCACAACTTCAACGGTCATTAGCGCCCAGACTACATTAGGAATGCACCGCGAGGCACAAGTTTAAAACAACAACTAAAAGGGAAAACACGATAAAAGATCGACAGGCATAGGATTAAAAAAAAACAGCATAATTAAATGTCCTTAGTCAGGTTGGTCAATTTGATGAAATGAACGTGAGCAGCTGCTCCTGGGTCATCCACTAAAATGGCGTCGAGAGTACATGGCAGGCCAAGATCAAGACGCAGTGTGTTAAAATCCGGACAGGACGTTAAAATGTGGCGGACCGTCAGCAAGTGCCCACATGGGCAGAAATGCGCCGGCGCAGCCATCAGCAGATGGCTATGGCTGAACCGGCAGTGTCCAATGCGTAACCGGGCCAAAACTACCTCCTCCCGCCGAGAGGGGCGTGAGGAGGACGTCCAAGCCACGGGAAGAGGTTTCAAGTCCCGAAGCTTGTTGTCCGTAACTGCAGCCCAATCGGCATGCCACATCGATAAAATGCGCTGACAAATAACCCTGCTACAATCTGATGAAGGAACACAACAAGAAGCTGTCCGAGGCTGGAGGACCGCAGCCTTGGCCGCGGCATCTGCAGCTTCGTTCCCAGCGATACCGACATGGCCAGGAACCCACATAAAGCTAACCGGAGAACCGTCGTCCACCAGCAGCTGAAGAGAGCGTTGGATCCGGTGCACAAAAGGGTGAACCGGATACGGATCACTGAGGCTTTGGATGGCGCTCAGGGAATCGGAGCAGATGACATAAGCAGAATGTCGGTGGCGGCAGATGTAAAGAACAGCCTGGTAGAGGGCAAAGAGCTCAGCTGTGAAGACCGAACAATGGCCATGGAGCCGGTATTTGAAACTTTGTGCCCCGACAATAAAAGAACAACCGACCCAGTCATTGGTCTTAGAGCCATCTGTATAAATGAAGGTCATATTAATGAACTTCGAACAAAGTTCGACAAAACGGGAGCGGTATACAGAACTGGGGGTAACCTCCTTTGGGAGCGAGCTGAGGTCAAGGTGAACGCGGACCTGAGCCTGGAGCCAAGGTGGCGTGTGGCTCTCGCCAACTCGAAAGGTTGCAGGGAGTGAAAAATCAAGGTGTTGAAGGAGGCGACGAAAGCGAACTCCAGGGAGGAGCAGGGCAGAGACATACAACCCGTATTGACGATCGAGGGAGTCGTCAAAAAAAAGCAACGAACAGACGGGTGGTTGGGCATTGACAGTAGCAGACAGGCATACCGACAAAGCAGTATATCGCGCCGGTAGGGCAGTGGCAATTCACCGGCTTCAGCATGAAGACTCTCGACGGGACTAGTATAAAATGCTCCGAACGCAAGACGTAAACCCCGATGTTGTATGGAGTTGAGGCGGCGTAAGATGGACGGCCGTGCAGAGGAGTATACGAAGCTCCCAGAATGCAGCTTGGAGCAGACGATCGACCGATATAGGCGAAGTAGGACGGTTCGATCCGCTCGCCACGATATACCACTGAGAACACTGAGGACATTTAGAGAACGGGTACAACGGGCAGCCAAGTAAGACATGTGGAGACCAGCTAAGTTTCTTGTCAAATATAAGAACTAAAAATTTTGTTGTCTCCACAATTGGGAGAGCAACTGGACCGAGTCGTAAGGACGGTGGGAGAAACTCTTTGTAGCGCCCGAAGTTAATACAGACCGTCTTCTCGGCAGAAAAACGAAAGCCATTGGAGACACTCCAGGAGTAAAGATGGTCAAGAGAACGCTGAAGACAGCGCTCCAGGAAACATGTACGCTGCGCGCTGCAATAGATGGTAAAATCGTCCACGAAAAGGGAGCCTGATACATCAGCTGGGAGGCAATCCATTATTGGATTGATCGCTATGGCGAAGAGAGCGACGCTCAAAACTGAGCCCTGTGGCACCCCATTCTCCTGGCGAAAGGTGTCCGACAGGACAGTACCCACACGTACCCTGAACTGTCGATCCATTAAAAAGGAACAAATAAAAAGAGGGAGGCGACCGCGAAGACCCCATGTATGCGTGGTGCGGAGAATGCCCGCCCTCCAACAGGTGTCGTAAGCCTTCTACAAATCAAAGAACACAGCCGCGGTCGGGCACTTGCGCAAGAAGTTATTCATAATGAAGGTCGACAAGGTAACCAGATGGTCAACAGCAGAGCGGCGCCTACGAAATCCACATTGTACATTGGTAAGTAGGCGTCGAGATTCGAGCAGCCAAACCAAACGAGAGTTAACCATTCGCTCCATCACCTTACAGATACAGCTGGTAAGCGAGATGGGTCGATAACTGGAAGGCAAGTGCTTGTCCTTCCCCAGCTTAGGAATCGGTACAACAATAGACTCGCGCCAGCATGCAGGAACATGTCCCTCAATCCAGATGCGATTATAAGTACGAAGAAGGAAACCTTTACCCGCAGGAGAAAGGTTCTTCAGCATCTGAATATGAATAGAATCAGGCCCTGGAGCGGAGGACCGTGACCGGGCTAGTGCATTTTCGAGTTCCCGCATGGTGAATGGGGCACTATGACTTTCACGATTCGAGGAGCGGAAGTTAGGTGGCCTAGCCTCCTCTGCCTGTTTTCGGGGGAGGAAGGCAGGGTGGTAATATGCGGAGCCCGAAACCTCTGCGAAAAAGCGGACGAAGGCATTGGAGATATCCTCAGGGGCCACAAGGACGTCATTCGCGACCATCAAGCCAGAAACTGGTGAGTGGACCTTAGTGCCAGATAGCCGGCGCAGGCTACCCCAGACAACAGAAGGAGTAAAACTGTTGAAGGTGCTTGTGAAAGCAGCCCAGCTGGCTTTCTTGCTTTCTTTAATAATACGACGGCACTGCGCACGTAATCGTTTATAATTGATACAATTCGCCACTGTAGGGTGGCGTTTAAAGGTGCGTAAAGCACGTCGACGAGCACGTAAAGCGTCTCTACATGCTGCGGTCCACCAGGGGACCGGTACGCGACGTGGAGAAGAAGTGGTGTGAGGGATGGAATATTCAGCAGCAGTGAGAATGACTTCCGTGAGGTGTGCGACCTGACTATCGCAGCTTGTGAAGGTTTGATCCCGAAAGGTCGCCCTGGAAGAGAAGAGCCCCCAGTCTGCTTTGGAGATGTTCCAACTACCTGAGCACGGAGAGGGGGTATGATGCAGGAGGTGGATGACACACGGGAAGTGGTCGCTCGAATATGTATCAGAAAGGGCATACCACTCAAACCGGCGTGCAAGTTGGGTAGTACATATAGAGAGGTCTAAATGGGAATAGGTGTGAGATGTGTCCGAAAGAAAAGTAGGGGTGCCAGTATTGAGGCAGACAAGATTGAGCTGGTTGAAAAGGTCTGCTAACAGGGAGCCACTCGGGCAGGATGCTGGAGAGCCCCAAAGGGGATGATGTGCACTGAAGTCTCCAGTTAACAAAAATGGTGCAGGTAGCTGAGCAATAAGTTGCATCATGTCTGCCTGGTAACGGCAGACGACGATGGAGTGTAAACGGTACAAATGGAAAATGTAAAAGTGGGGAGAGTAATTCGGATGGCAACTGCCTGCAGGCCGGTGTGCAACGTGATGGGATCATAGTAAATATCATCCCGGACCAGCAAAATAACCCCTCCATGAGCCGGAATACCTACCACAGGGGGTAGGTCAAAACGCACAGAGGTGTAGTGTGCCAAGGCAATGTTATCGCATGGGCGGAGCTTCGTATCCTGGAGGGTTACGACGAGCGGATGGTGCAAGCGGAGCAGCAACTTCAAGTCCTCTCGGTTGGAGCGAATGCTGCGAATATTCCAGTGAATAAGTGCCATCGTGAGAAGAAACGGAAGATGAATGAAGGGGTCACCTCGAAGGCCGCTGAGGGCCTGGCTTCGAGCGAGTACTGCCGCCGCTATCAGTAGGCGGACAGTCATCGTCCATCGGTTCTATAGGTTCATCGGCCATCTCGTTAAGATGGCCGGGAGGAGGAGCTTCCTCCGCCGGTGAACGGCCAGATGTTCGGCTACCAGCGGCGCGGCCAGGCGAAACGGATGACGGCCTGGGGCGGCAACCGCTGGGTGGCGCAGGAGAAGAAATGCGCCGTGGAGGAGAAGGAGAACTGTGCTTCCTATGAGCCTTCTTGGAAGGTCTTTTAGTGGAAGTACTGGTCGACGGCTGGGAGTGCGAGGTACGTAGGAAGTCTGCACGGGACGGTTCCTTCTTGAAGGCCCGTGCATCTGTTTTCTGGCTCTTATCAGAAGCTGATGAAGGTGCTTGTGTTGGAGGGGTGACGGAAGGAAGAGGAGACGTCGACCGTGCGATCTTAGCACTGGCCGAACGGACGACCGTGGTGCCGAAGGTCAGATCGCATGTCTGCGTCGCCACCTCCCTGGTAGTTCGAGGAGAGGCGAGGACAGTACTGTACTTTCACGCTGGGAGCAGCGCGGGCTTTCTACTAGCCAATAGCTTGCGAGCAGCCGAGGTGGACACTTTCTCTTTGACCCGAATTTCTTGGATACAGCGTTCTTCCTTGTAGATGGGACAGTCGCGGGAGGACGCTGCATGGTCACCCCGACAGTTCACACAACGAGGAGACGGAAGTGGACAGTCGCCCTCATGGGCATCCCTGCCACAACTGACATTTAGCTGCATTGGAACAAGACTGGCGAGTGTGATTAAAACGCTGACACTGGTAGCAGCGCGTAGGTGTCGGGACATAGGGGCGAACAGAAAACCTCGTAGCCCACTTTGATATTCGATGGCAGCTGAACACTGTCGAAGGTCAAGAAAAGTGTCCGGGTCGGTACAAGGTCATTGTTGACCTTTTTCATGACCCTATGGACAGCCGTCACGCCCTGCTCGGCGAGGAAAGACTCTCCTCGTCAGTCAATCCGTCAAGTGAGAGTATAGACCACACCACGAGACGAATTCAAAGTGCGGTGAGCCTGCACCCGGACAGGGAACGTGTACAGGAGTGTGGCCGGAAGCAGTTTTTGTGCCTGAAGAGCGCTCTCAGTTTCTAGTAATAAGGTACCGTTACACAACCTGGTACAAGATTTGACAGATCCGGCTATGGCATCTACGCCCTTCTGGGTAACGAAAGGGTTGACAGAGGAAAAATCTTTTCTGTCCTCAGGGCGAGATACGACGAGGAACTGTGGGGCAGGCGGTGGTACTTTTGTCACTGGTGGCTGGTCAAGTTTCCGTTTTTGGGCAGACGTCGAGAGAGATGGAGTGAAATCCATTGCGGAGGAATCCCCCATGATTGCCAGCGTCTCCGATGGCGCGCTCCTTCATTGTGGGGAGCCTCTCAGAGGGCACTCCCGCCTTAGGTGAATGTTTACACCTCAGGTCACACCTCCCGAGAAACAGACGGAGGGACCAATCGGCATGGTCAGAAGGTATCAGCTCAGGCAATCACCCCTCCCTGGGCCTGGCCTTTACCAGGGGGTACGTGCGTGCCTTACATGTCTACCCAGGGCGGGGAATTACGCGTTACCCCGTCACCGGCTACGCGTGCGAACGCGTGGGTCGGCCTTCAGGCGCGCACAGGGAGGAAGGAAGAAGAGGAAAAAGAAGAGAGAGAGGGAGGGAGAGGACAGACTGTCTCAAACGCCGAGGTGGAGACCAGAGAAGGCAAGGAGAAGAAGGCAATGAGAAGGCAAGGAGAAGATGACAAGGGAAAGAGTAAGGAAGACAGTGAGATGGAGAAGAGCAAAGAAAGGAACCAACCGAAGGAAGGAAGAAACGAGAAGTGAAAAAGCGAAATGACCGCAAATAGAGGTCGTGGAATCGTCCGTCTCCGGACGCAGGCGCTAACTACCCCCTAGAGGGGGAGGGACTCCTTTTAGTCGCCTCTTACGACAGGCAGGAATAGCTCGGGCCTATTCTTACCCCGGACCCGCAGGGGGGCGTCGATGGCGGTGAAATGATTAGGACAACACCCATTCCCTGAGCGGAGATAGATCTTCGACCGAGCCGGGAATCGAACCCAGGCCCCTCTGTTAATCGATTCGTAAAGTTAAGGTCTGTTCGTTGCTAGGAGATGAAATTACCTTCTCGAGTTTGTTCTCTATTTACTATAAATAATTTTACGACAAGACAATGTCACATGAATCCCTGTCTGGCACTAGTTTTGGTAGAACGAGTCTCCCCGTCTATGCCTGTCAAATTGAAGTAACCCCCTATTACAACAGCATGGCGAGGAAAGTTAATAACGACATTCTCTCTTAAGCACTCCGCCATTCCAAATCCTGGCCCATGCAGTCTATAAAAGCATCCGATTGCCGTATTTGACTGACTTGATGCTTAATATCACCAGACTAATTCACATTCTGAACCAATGATAACCTCGCTAGATATAATCGAATCCTTCACTGAAATGAATACTCCAGCATAAGCTATTAACCTATCCTTACGAAAACATTTTGATCTGAACTTAGAATTTCTTAACTATTCACTTTCAGTTTCAACTTTCTAGAGTTTCTGAACTTTGATAAGCGACACTAATTCTGAGATCTTCCCTTGGATGCTCCTGTAGTTTACGTGCACAGTATTGTTTTCTATATCCGATCTGCGAGTACGAGCTTTCTCTGACAACACTATGGCTAATATATCATGTTTTGGCCGGAAATTCGCCTCTAATCACTAGGAGGAGGGGGGGGGGGGCGGGTATTCTAACCTAAAACTAATGTGCGCGCCACCCGTACTCCGCTACCCTAGGCGTGTGATGCTACTTGCTTTCACCGAATCAAGCATTCGCCGAAAGACACTGATGAAAGCTTCAGAACCAAGCGGCAGGCTCATTCGTGCACACGCACCTCTTTCTAACTTAATGTTCATGACGCAACATTTACATTCAGGATCAACACTTTCTGATGTAATGGTATCACCACCTTTAACAATCTGAACAGCCTGTTAACTGCTTATCTGTACAGCCGTTACATGTATTGCGAAGGGGCCTGTATCCAGGTGGTCATAACACCCAAAAGATTATTTAGTATAAGCTTTTATATATTTTGATGCTTTGTATCAGTTTTCCCAGTTTCACGACTATTGGAGAATAAAGTTGGTTGAAGACAGTTTCGAGAAGGCAAGGTGATGTAGGCTTTACAAGCTACATTGAACGGAGGATAGTTTTAAGTTGCTTCCTTTAGTGGCTGAGGCCTGACTATTTAGATTGCAGCTAGGCAAAGAGACATTCACAGGCTGAACATCAGCTGTCAACTTTAAATCCACACTACTCATGGGACCAAAATCTGAACTGCTGCACTACAGGAAACTGGGTACTGGTATACGGAAAGGAAAACCAACATTACATGATTTACACATGCATTACCACTGTCTGCAGACCTGCCTTAGTGGTTAGCGAAATATTGGCAATTTCGAGTGCAATTCTATAATAATGTGTACATCATGATATCTAATTCTATTGCTGCTGTTTATATGAAATTTCTCATATCTTCGGAAATATGCTTTTTGAATGGCAATGTCTGCTATGCTGAAGCGATGTACTAAGCATTAATAAAAACTACTATATTAGACGATTTTAATTAAGCAATTATGTTAAACGTAATATGTATGATTTTTTATGAAAACAGTAGGCATCTGAGGCATGTCAAAATGGCGACAAGCTGTATTTGAGGGGTGGTGGGGGAAGAAAGTGAACGCCCCACCCCATCCTCAGACCAAACCCCAAGTCCACATCAAGCTGTGAACATTGTCTTGTCCCTTCCCAGAGATACGCCAGATTTGAATTTCATTATACTACCTTTTCTCTTACAGACTTAGCCGAATGTACAGGGTTTTTTTTACACAGTGAAAATACGCTGCATGAAGCAGAGTTCCGTTATCTACAGTCTTCACTCTCTGATGAAGTGCGTTATTTTTGTGCATTACCTCTGCAGCTCTTCCTGGCTCTCCGAGTCCGGCTCTTCCTGCCACAGGCGGCGGCCCGCCTGCCCTTTGCTGTCCTGCAGCATTGGGTGGGTTTCTGCTTGAGCTCCTTGGTCTTTACCCGCCCTTGGTCTTTTCCCACTCGTGCCGCCGTCTTGCCTTCTACCCTGCCCTTAGACTTGCCAGCGTGGCACTCTGCTTTGGCCTTCACTCTGTCCACAGCTGCTACCTCTCTGGCTGCTGTCCTTTTTCTCCCTCTGCCACCTTTCTTTTGAACTTTCCCACTGTCTTTCATGCCAGAGACTTCTTTCTTATCTTTGCTGCTCTCTCGCCCCGACTTATTTCTCTTCTTTTGGGAGTGTTTCTTTGAGTCTGGTTGTTCGATTTGTTCTTTCTCTATATCCAGTGGCTGTGTTTCCACTCCTGCCATAGCTGTTTCAGGAAACTGGTTTTCCACTGAAGAGAATCTGCAACAATTTTTTTAAATCAACACACAATTCTTTATGAATACACTTCAATAATACCCACAACACGATCAGAGAAAATGCTTACCCCATAGCACAGTTCAACAGAGGAGACATCGACAAGTGTTTTTGCAACGTCTGTTGCAGTCTCAGAAAGTTAATGTGGCGGAACAGACGGTTTGCACAGCTAATTACTGTGTATTCATCCCTACCATACGACCAATTAGCTTTTAACGTATCAGTCTTCAAACACTAGGAACTTTCAGCAGAATCACTTGTTGGCAGTGGCAAAAACATAACTGATTCAGTATATAATTTACTGAATCAGTTGATACATGTATCTGCTTTTGTCAGGTCTTTGCATTTCCATTTCTGTATATAGCACTTCTGATATTAAAATTGGTTGCTTACTAATGAATCCATCTGAAACCCTGAATCTTTGTCCAGCAATGGACCAATACAAATAATTTGGATAAATATGGAATTTTGATACTGTTGTCAATTTACTTGCACTCTGTAGATAACTACACTTTTTGCTTCTGATGTAAAGAAGTATTTGTTGTATGTCTAGTACTTGGGCGCTTTTAATGTTAAATAGTATTAAAAATTTTGTTACAAATACATGCCTTTATTCTGACGTCTGAATCACCCACGTCGTTTAGACAGCCTTTTTTTTTTTGTTTGGTTTTAGGGCGCAAAACTTCTATGGTCATTAGCGCCCGGTCCGTGACTTAGGAAACAGTAAAAAGCCGAAATTGAAAACCAGCAGCAATGGGAGCGAAAGTCATAAAATAGGAGAAACTAAAAGCAGAAGGAAGGCTTAAAAATCCACAAATCCACTACAGAAAGGGGTTGGTTGTCCCCAAAAAAGGCTTCAAATGACTGACGTCATTTCACTGGCACTAATAAACTTGAGAACGCGGTCGGCTGAGCGCGTGTCATCTGCTAAAATCGAGGATATATCAGGCGATAGCTGTAGACGGGAGCTTAACGGATTAAAATAGGGGCACTCAATTAAAAGGTGTCTTACCGTCCACAGCTGAGAGCAGTGGGGACAGAGTGGGGGAGGATCACCGCTTAAAAGATGTCGATGGCTAAAAAGACAGTGCCCTATCCCGAGTCTAGCTAAAATTACCTCCTCCCGACGACGCGTTCGGGAGGAAGAGGTCCAAGCGCAAGAAAGGGCTTTCACTTCCCGCAATTTATTATTGGGAAGTGTTGACCAATGCGCATGCCATAAATGAGGAACTTGGCGACATAAACCGCTCCGTAGATCGGTGAAGGGAAGCGACTGAATAGCTGGCCGAGGAAGAGAGACTGCAGCCTTGGCCGCTATATCGGTCGCCTCATTCCCACAGATACCAGCGTGTCCCGGGAGCCAGAGGAACGCCACTGAGACGCCCCCCAGGTGGAGCAAGCGCAGACAGTCCTGAATCCGGTGGACCAGATGGTGCACAGGGTAAAGAGCTTGGAGACTTAGGAGAGAGCTGAGAGAATCTGAGCAGATTACGTACTGTATCCGCTGATGGCGGCGGATGTAGTGGACAGCCTGGAGAACAGCGTAAAGCTCCGCAGTATAAACCGAACACTGGTCGGGAAGCCGAAAGTGATTTGGGGTGTCGCCAACAATATATGCACTCCCTACACCTAACGATGTTTTCGAGCCGTCGGTGTAGATAAATGTGGCTTCCGTCATTTGTGCACATAGAGCAGCAAATGCCCGACAGTAGACAAGTGTAGGGGTACCATCCTTGGGAAATTGACATAGGTCTCTGAGCAAGTCGATCCGGGGACGGAGCCAAGGCGGTGCTGGACCCCAAGTTGTCAAGAAGGTTTTAGGAAAGCGGAAGGAAAGAGAATGGAGCAGTTGACGGAAGCGGACTCCCGGTGGTAGTAGGTGGGAGGGGCGGCCTGCATACCCTACATCAAAGGAGGTGTCGAAAAAAAGGTCATGGGCTGGATTAGCAGGCATGGAAGACAGATGGCTAGCATAACGACTCAGAAGGACTGCTCGCCGATTGGACAGCAGGGGTTCAGCAGTCTCATCATAAAGGCTTTCCACAGGGCTGGTGTAAAAAGCTCCAGACACTAAACGTAATCCACGGTGGTGGATAGAGTCGAGATGCCGAAGAATAGACGACCGAGCAGAGGAGTAGACTATGCTTCCATAGTCCTATTTCGAGCGCACTAAGGCGCGATAGAGGTGGAGAAGGACCACTCGGTCCGCTCCCCAGGAGGTACCATTCAGGACACGGAGGGTGATAAGGGATCGCAGACAGCGAGCCGAAAGATAGGAAACGTGGGAGGACCAGCACAGTTTTCTGTCACACATAAGACCCAAGAATTTAGCGACGTTTGAAAACGGAAAGTTGACAGGACCTAGATGTAAGGAGGGCGGAAGAAACTCCTTACGTCGCCAAAAATTAACACAAACGGTCTTACTGGGAGAAAAACGGAAGCCGGTTTCGATGCTCCAAGAGTGGAAGCGATCGAGACATCCTTGAAGACGTCGTTCAAGAAGGCTGGTCCGTTGAGAGTTGTAGTAGATCGCAAAATCGTCCACAAAGAGGGAGCCCGACACATCAGGAAGGAGACAATCCATAATTGGATTGATGGCAATGGCAAACAGTAGAACACCCAGCACGGAGCCCTGGGGTACCCCGTTTTCTTGGGAGAAAGTATGGGAGAGAGTAGTGTTCACCCGCACCCTAAAGCCGACCTCGAAAGCCCCAAGAGAACAGTGTGCGGAGGATGCCTGTCCTCCGACAGGTATCGTATGCTCTCTCCAGATCAAAAAATATTGCTACTGTTTGGCGTTTCCGGAGAAAATTGTTGATGATATAAGTGGAGAGAGCAACAAGATGGTTAACTGCAGAACGATGCTTTCGGAATCCGCATTGGGCAGGTGTTAAAAGACTGCGGGATTCCAGCCACCACGCTAAACGGTAATTCTCCATACGCTCCAAAACCTTACATACACTACTCGTGAGAGAAATGGGGCGATAGCTAGAGGGGAGATGTTTGTCCTTTCCAGGTTTCGGAACAGGAACGACGATAGCTTCCCGCCATCGTCTGGGAAAAGTACTGTCGGTCCAAATTCGATTATAAAGGCGGAGGAGGTAACGCAGACTATGGGTTGATAAATGCAGCAACATTTGGACGTGGATACCATCCGGTCCTGGGGCGGAGAAGCGAGAAGAAGAGAGTGCATGTTGGAGTTCCCGCAAGGAGAAAACAGTATTGTAGCTTTCGCGATTTTGAGAGGAGAAAGCAAGATGTCGCACTTCCGCTGCACGTTTCTTCGGGAGAAACGCTGGCGGGTAATTTGAAGAGCTCGAAATCTCAGCAAAGTGCTGACCCAACGAGTTAGAAATTGCGACGGGGTCCACTAATGTGTCATGCGCGACAGTGAGCCCAGAGACCGGGGAGAAACTAGGCGCGCCTGAGAACCGTCGAAGCCGACTCCAAACTGCCGAGGAGGGAGCGAAGGTGTTAAATGAGCTAATAAAGAATTTCCAGCTTGCCTTCTTGCTATCGCGGATGACACGACGGCATCGCGCTCGGAACTGCTTATAGCGGATGCAGTTGGCCAAAGTAGGATGGTGGCGGAAAACGCGGAGAGCACGTCGCCGCTCACGTATTGCATCACGGCATGCCTCGTTCCACCAAGGAACTGGGGGGCTCCGGGGCAATTCGGAGGTGCGTGGTATTGAATGTTCCGCAGCTGTAAGAATAACGTCGGTAATATGTGTGACCTCATCGTCGACGCTGGGAAAGTGACGGTCATCGAATGTCGCTAGAGACGAAAAAAGTGTCCAATCGACTTGGGCAATCTTCCAGCGTCGCGGGCGCATGTAGGGCAGTTGAGGCTGCAGTCTAAGGACACATGGAAAGTGGTCACTCGAGTGTGTATCAAGGGCAACCCATTCGAAGCGCCGAGCTAGCGTAACAGTACCGACCGCAAGGTCCAAATGAGATAAATTTGTCGTGGAGGCAGACAAAAATGTAGGGACCCCAGTGTTGAGGCAAACTAGATCTGCTTGGTGGAAGACGTCTAGCAATAGTGAGCCACGTGGACAAGGATGTGGAGATCCCCAAAGCGGGTGGTGGGCATTGAAGTCCCCAACCAGCAAATATGGGGGTGGAATCTGACCAAGAAGATGAAGGAGATCAGCTCGTGCCATTGGTGTGGACGATGGAATGTATACAGTACAAAGAGAGAACGTGTATCCGGAAAGGGAAAGACGGACGGCGACAGCTTGGAAGGAAGTGTTTAAATGGATTGGGTGATAATGGAGAGTTTCATGGAGAAGAATCATGAGTCCTCCATGTGCTGGAGTGCCTTCAACAGAGGGGAGAACATATCAGATGGACTGAAAATGAGTGAGAACAAAGCGGTCATGGAAACGCAGCTTTGTTTCCTGAAGACATAAGATGACCGGCGAGTAGGATCGTATGAGGACCGACAATCCATCCCGATTGGCGCGAATGCCGCGGATATTCCAGTGGATAATGGACATAGGGTGAACAGAAAATCGAGGAATGTGACCAAGGGTGCTGTCAACTCAACGACTGCTCAAAGCTTGCGACCGACAGCAGGCAGAAGATCCTGATCCATAGGTTGGTCAGGAGCAGCTCCTGCCACCAGCGATCGGCCGGTTGAGCGGCCGCCAGCAGTGCGCCTCGGCGACACAGAGGACGGCCGAGGGCGATTTCCGCCAGGTGGTGCTGTAGATGGGACACGCCTTGGCGGAGAAGGAGAGGAACTGGGTTTCTTTGTAGCCTTCTTGGAAGTATGATGTTTAGAGGAAGGATGAACCGATGGTTGGGAAGTTGCCGTCCGTAAAAACTCTTCACGAGTATGCTCTTTTTTCGAAGTCTTGGTGTCTGTCTTTTGGGCTCGAGATTTAGCAGAACTCGACGAAGGGTGAGCCAGAGAGTTGGCAGGCGAAAGTGGTGAGGTTGAAAGGGCGATCTTTGCGCTGGCCGATCTGACCACCGTGGCACTAAAGGTGAGGTCGCAAGTCTGTGTGGCCACCTCCTTTGTTGGCCGAGGAGAAGCAAGGACAGTGCTGTATTTTCCTTTCTGAAGCGCGGTGGGCTGTCTACTGGCGAATAATTTTCGAGCAGCAAAAGTCGACACCTTTTCCTTTACTCTAATTTCCTGGATGAGCTTTTCGTCCTTAAAAACGGGACAATCTCGAGAGGAAGCAGCGTGGTAACCCATACAGTTGATGCAGCGAGGGGATGGAGGTGGACAAGCACCCTCATGGGCATCCTTGCCACATGTAACATTTGGCCGGATTGGAACAGGACTGGCTGGTGTGATTGAATCGCTGACACCGATAGCAACGCGTAGGGTTTGGGACGTAAGGGCGAACGGAAATTATCTCATAGCCTGCTTTGATTGTCGATGGGAGTTGAACTTTGTCAAATGTCAAGAAGACAGTGCGGGTTGGAATGATGTTCGCGTCAACCCTTTTCATAACCCTATGAACAGCCGTTACGCCCTGGTCAGACAGGTAGTGCTGAATTTCTTCGTCAGACAATCCATCGAGGGAGCGCGTATAAACGACTCCGCGCGAGGAAATTAAAGTACGGTGCGGTTCCACCCGGACAGGGAAGGTGTGTAGTAGTGAGGTACACAGCAATTTTTGTGCCTGGAGGGCACTGACTGTTTCTAACAACAGGGTGCCATTCTGTAATCTGGAACAAGACTTTACAGGACCTGCAATTGCGTCGACACCTTTCTGAATAATGAAAGGGTTGACCGTGGAGAAGTCGTGACCTTCGTCAGACCGAGAAACAACAAGGAACTGTGGCAACGATGGAAGAACTGACTGTGACAGACTCAGTGAACTTACGTTTGTGAGCAGACATAGTGGAAGGTGAGGAAACCATTGCGGAAGAATCCCCCATGATTACCGGCGTCTCCAATGGCGCGCTCCTCCCTTGTTGGGGCCCTCTCTGAGGGCACTCCCGCCTTAGGTGATTGTTCACATCTCAGGTCACACCTCCCGACAAACGGACAGAGGGACCAATCGGCACTTTCGGAAGTTATCAGCTCGGGTAATCACCCCTCCCTGGGCCTGGCCATTACCAGGGGGTACGTATGTGTCCTACGTGTCTACCCGGGGCGGGGAATTACGCGTTACCCCGTCACCGGCTACGCATGGAAGTGCGTGGGTCGGCCTTCGGACACGCACAGGGAGGAAGAAAGAGAAAGGGAAAGGAAAGAAGAGAGGTCTCAAACGCCGCAGCGGAGAAAAGGGTAAAGAGAAGAGGTAAGTTAAAGAGAAGGACAAAGGAAGGATGAAGACATACAAGCAAGGAAGGCGAAGAATGCGGTACATTTACAAGCGTCCGTCTCCGGACGTAGGCACAAACCATACTCCCAGAGGGGGAGAAAGGGAAGGAAAGAGCCAGAGGTGAGGGGGGGGCAAAGATGGGGGATGGGGAAGGATGCGGAAAGGGAAGGTATGCAGCCCAGAAAGGAAGGAAGGCCACATTAGCTCGGGGTCCCGTGCTCGCTACGCACGTATCCACAAAAGAGTTGTGGATCCCCTGGGGGGGGTTTAGACAGCCTGAAGTCTTTGCCAAAAACATAACGTGAACGAAGGGCTGCCCACACAATATGAGTAATTGGTATATTAATGAAATGAAGACAGATGTTCATTGGATACTATATACTATCTCCCCTCTCCTTCGGCTGCAACCAAATTAACATGTAAATTTGGTGCCAACATCTGTTATCAGTCACCACAGATGGAGGGTTCTTTGGCAGATTCGTGGCAAAAAGTTAGCGAACATTTATTCTCTTCCAATGTTGAGTGATGGAGCTGGGTACGTTTTAGCATAGTTTGCATTGCTGACAGATCTCGCCCAGTCAAAGTCACACCCCTCCACCACTTCTCTATCCCAATTGGGTTAAATGTAAGCTGAAGGAAATAAATTTCCGTCGTGGTACTGTCCCATTGGTTGGAGTATCAGCACAGCCCACGTGGGTAACTGATTTGTCAATAATGACAAATCTAATTTTTACTACCCGTCACTTTTAGCTACACACTTCTACATCTTGTCACTATATTATCCAATTACTGTAATTTAAGACCCAAAATGGCTGCCAAAGGGATTTATCCCTAACAACCAGTCCAGAATAGTTGTTCCAATTTCCTTTCTGCAAACTGGACTACTTTTGTACTCAGTTGATTATCCCTATTTATTAGGCAGATAGGACTGGCCTAGGCCCTCATAATTGCAATTTATCACCCATTTTCATCATGGTCAATAAATTATGCTAGATTTGTGCATTATAGTTATCTTGTTAAAACAATGCTGCATTGTCATAACGGACACACCCCCAGTGAAGAAAAAACCGCTAGAATTCCGTTACCACATTGTCTACATTCAAGCCACATGTAACGTATCAAGGAAACTACCACCACAGGCATTTTCTTATACAGTCATGCTGTACCACCCAACACAGGATGAAGGAAGATAATTACATAATCTTTATTACAGTCACGGCAACCAACGAATACAATTCCCATGTGCATGAAGCCATGTCAACAGGCCACAGCTGCCACAAATGGGCATATGAGGCCATATGTGGCACAGGTCGGCACTTCTCTGCTTGCTGCAAGTGCTGCTATGCATCTGCCGGCCAGAGGAAATCAATCCCAGCAGCGCCAAGCACCCCTGCTGAACCTAACATCCTTTCGCGATGCATAGGATGGAGGAAGTGGCCTGCACATTTCTGTCCAAAGATGATTTACACAAATGGAGAGCAGTGGATTGCCCTTGGTGACTTGAGCACAGCCTCGTCTCTCAAGAGCACTTTCAAAATCAGATTACTAAGAACTTCTCACCCTATAAATTACAGAGAAAGTTAAAAATTCAGTTACCTGAATCATGTCAACAAGAGTATGCCAATCGGCAGCCCAGTATTAAGAAACTATTTAAGATACGTGTAAGTTACGTAGTAGAATGACTAGTTTTCAGTCCAGGTTTAATTATGCATTGCTTAGTGTTTTATGTTCTAATTAAGATCAATTATTTTAAAATACGACAAATAGGAAACACACCCCCCAGTTCCTATCATGTTGAGACGCCGAAAAATGCTCAAAGAATGGCAGCTCATTTTGTATTATCGTGAAATAGTGGAGTCACTCTATATGATGTGTGACTTGGGATGAATCTTTTACCATGTAGACATGCATACCCACACTGGGTAGTTTGGTGAACTGAGATACAAGCTTCAGTACAATATGCGGACGAAATCGGCAGCTGTAGTCATAATTAGAGTAAAAATAAATGGTGTCTTCTATTAATATGCCCTGGCAAATATACAAGACTGATGAGCAATGCTCAAAAATTGATTGAACATGTCTTAAGTCATATCTTTTGTGGGTGTACTATATTTCTTGAGATTCTTCCACAGAAGCTCTGCATGGCATCTGATTTTCCTAGAAGTTATGTAATCTATGTACTTAAGATCCGTCCAGACAGTTACTCCTAATTATTTTAAATTATTTACCGTTTCTAGTGACTTATTGCCAACTGCATGATGTATCAGCAATGGACCTCTTCATGTATTTATGTGCACTAGCTACACCTGTTCATGTTAGAGGTCAACTGCCAGGACCTGTACGATCTGTTTATTCCCCGTTTTCGCCTACAGTTGTGTGTCATTCATCGCAGAGAACCTTGAGACTCATTGGCGAGTGTTTCCCCCCAGCTTTAACACTGTTCCCCAAGCTCTACTATGCATCACTGAAGGTCAAATTTATCGTGATGTTCAAACAGGAAACGAGCCCTATGATTGCATATTTACCCTTCCCCTACGAGCATCATGTCTTCCATATTCTCCCAAAATCATTTTACCATAACCTGGAAACTATGTTGATACTGGAATTCCACACCACCACCTCTACCTCACATAACCTATAACGTGCAGGATTCAACTGCTTTTTATTCAAGAGGTCTGAACTCACCACAATGCTTGTCCCATACTAAGTCAACTGCATTTCCTGATGTTTGGCAGACAGGTATGCAATTTCGTTTCTGCAATCTGTAGCTGTACCACCCCAAACGAACACTGCTCATGACGTCTCCTGTGACAGTGCTGATGGGAAGTGCTTCCCATTATGAACAAAATTATTTTTGAAGCAAAATCTTCCCTCACCATTCTATAGATCACTCCCATATTAGTTTAGTGCACCATTAGTTTATTCAGCATGTATTAAGTCATTAAAACACAGGTAATAGTACTCCAGCAGTGGAGAACTTTTTTCCCTCTTGGCTGCTTGTAGTGCATCATGCAATTTGCATTGTACATACACTATGTGATAGAAGTATACCTAGACATCTACTAGTGGACATTAATGTAGGGTGTGTGTACATTTGAACATTTACCAGATTTATGTTCTCTGGCACTACTAGTCGATGGTAACCACTAATTCTATTGTGGTAAAGTACTTTCACTGCTCTAAATTATTTGAGATTTCTGTAATGTTAGGTGTAGTATACGCAACTGTCATTCTATTTAAGTACCAACAGCATTTACCTTTCCCTGACAATGCTAAGGCAATACCACACTAAGCTGCCCCTGAAAGAATATCAGTTCTGCTGCTTCTAGCAGTGTATGAGACCATCTTAGTTCTTTGAATGTGTGTGCGTTCCTTGACCCTTGTAATACTTAACAAATGCCATTGCTTCCCACCTCTTGTAGCAGTGCTTATCCATCCATTTTTGTTTTGATGTATAGTCACTGTACTTTAGGTCACTGGGTACTTCCAGTCATTTTGTGATGGTTACTGCTTCTGATGATTTGTCAAGTAGTGGACTTTTATGGCACTGAATCTGTTTGCCAATTTATGTGCAGTGCTTTACAGTCGCCTACATCTAAGTCCAACTCCCTGTCCCCATATCAATCATCAATCCTCTACATGTCTTCCAGCAATTTACTTTTCTGAGCAAAGACAAGGGTTAATTTGTGAGGGGGTGTGGCAAGAATGATTGCCAGTAAATCTCCATCCGCGTTTCTAGACCTATTTATGTACCTCATCATTACTATATGGTTCTTTCAGTAGGTTGACAGCTATATTGCACCCTTGCCCAGTGAAGCAATGCGTACAGGGAAGTTTCAATCTGAGAAATCTTATGATTGTGGTCCATATTCATAAATCTAATCATTCTTTTTGTGCAATAAGCAACCTGCTTATGAATGAGCAGCTGCACATACAGGGGAGAGTCCTGGGATAACAATCAGTAAAGCAGTGTATAACTATTTTGATGGCCAACTATGTGGGAAGAAATGGTTATTTTAA
The DNA here is from genome assembly GCF_021461395.2 of Schistocerca americana. NCBI lineage: Eukaryota > Metazoa > Arthropoda > Insecta > Orthoptera > Acrididae > Schistocerca > Schistocerca americana. The sequence continues at coordinate 235,402,424 of NC_060130.1, forward strand.
TAGGTTAAGAGGAATCAGAGCTGACAAAAATATTTACATATTTAATACGCACTTTAATTTTCCCACGTGCTATTCAAAAATACACGAATAAAAACTGAAGATGCTCACTACAATTGTTTTGCTGTAACATAGCAACATAACAGCAATTTTTACTCTTCATAATTTATCTGCAACCGAGAATACTATCCGAAATCTTAAAAGGAACTGTTTTCCGAATCTATTCGGGCAAAATTAATTGCTTTCAGTGCAATTTCACTAATTTCAGCACAAAATTGACAGATTTCTCTTATAATTTCTAACATCTAATACTTTAGAAATGTCTGTTTCCTAACAAAGTGTTGACTTGGATCTGAACTTAGCAAATCATAGACAGGAACTCTAATAGCTATTCATTCCAGCCAATGTGCGGTAATTGTAGGTGTTTGCTGTTTGAGGAGCGGCCACTCCTGAAAACTAGCAGTGCTGTAGTCTTGGGATTGAGTGTTTAGTGACTACTGTTAATCGACCAATAGATACCACAACATAGCTCTACTGGCACAGAGCCAGTTCAGCACATCGTGCAAGCAGGTGTAGCTGTTTACATAATTTAAACAAAACGCTGAAACAAAAAGACTCCAATCCCTGTATACCGTAAAACGATAACCTACATCCATCTACATACCAGTTGTTACACCAAATGCTTATGTAGAAATGACGAACATTTATGATTAGGTAACCATTGTACTGATATTTGAAGTTAAAAGAACACCAGTACTTCTAGAATGATTTCTAAGACCTAACAAAAAGTTTAGTTACGACGTATTCGAAAACATCTCTGCCATAAAGGAATCATTGGCTGTTGAGTGAAGTGTCACCGGACATTGCAGTCATTATAAAATGTGCGTTTTGTGGAGTAGTGTCCGAACTCATGTTCTGGACTGAATAACATTTAAAACATGTACTATAGAATGTCTTTTCCATAGTAACTACAAGAATTTAAGTAATTACTCCCATTTTATTATTTATGGAACATAGCAAAGATTTCACTGGTTCCTGCACTTATAAGAGCAGTAGCATGCATTTGCAATTGCTATTTACTTTCCACACAACATACACTAAAGCAACTGAAATTAGCAAATCCATGTGCTGCACAAATATGTTAAAACTTATTTAAAAATTCTTTGTGATCATTAGCTGCAAGACGACATGAGAAATGGACTTAAATGCATAGTTCTGACATCTAAATAGTTTGTCACTATAAAGTTTTGTTGTAGACTTAAAGAATATGGGGGAAATTTTTTAGGGTCTTATTAAACTATAGACATGATGGGTCATCTCATCTAGTTGCAAATTCATATTACTTCCTCTGCATACCGCTTTTTCTATTTTAATAAATTATTAATATTAAGAGTTAAATTTTAATGGATCTTGACATGTACAGGCAACAAATTACTTATTTTACAGAGTGCTTGTGTAGTAATGATCGTATTTCCTGTGCTATACTTCCCACTGCAACCTTGAGTCTTTACTAGGTAAGTGGAATATACAGGTTCCCTCTTGCGCTATTTCCACATTACAGATTATACAGAGATGGGTAGTATAGGTCCCATCCAGACATCTTTTATGCTTCCTCAAAGGTCATTCCTATCTGTTACATAGATCTTTGAAATGGTGGAGGGGTGGATGGGAGAGTGGTGACTGACCTTGGGGGAGATCTGACAACAGTGCCAACTGCTGGAATGTACCCAGCCTCACTATGGTGACAACTTTCTGTATTTCTCTAACACATGACCCACAGAGAACTAGTTTTTAGTGTTATGCAGATCCACATCAGCATCCTTCCAGCTATTGTTACATGGCTGACACTACATCACATGTGCATATCATTTGAGTTCTTTAATGAAGAAGTTTCTCGAGAAGCAAAGAAGATTGATTTTTGTTGATGCTCTTCACAGGTATGATATCAAGGTCACTAGAGACAGCAGACGCAAGTAGTGTTTTAAGAATGAGTAAGAAACTAAGTCATACCCTTTCGAAGGAATCATGCTTGCACCAACTTTGTGAAATCGTGGAAAACCTAAATCTAGATGGCCTGATGCAGATTTCAACCTTTTTCCTTTAAAATGTTAACCACTGCACCACCTTGCTCAGCATCTGAGAGTGGTACTTCACATCAGAAACATAGCTACTGTGCTCTATAATAGACCACGTTAACACCTTGTCTGCTGTTCCTTTACAGACATACTGAAGGTTCACAAATTCTTCCAACAAAATTACGTCTTCCATTTATATTCCATGCAATTCACATGTTTGACCCATTTTGTTTACAGTAGCCCAGTAGCCCACAGAAATTTATCATGGGGAGGGGGGAGCACATACACCCAAGTGCCCCTCTTGCCCCATTTTGCAGACAGCTATGGAACTGTCCCCTTTTGTTATTAACACTTAACTGGGTAGAATAAATATCAGAAATTATCGAGTACTAACGATTTCTTTGTATACAGTATTATCTTTCGTCTATCCACAGTTGAAAAGATTTGCTATGCAGACCACTGCTCCGTTATTCATATTCTTACGATAATCTAATATCTCCGACTGTGTCCACAACTAAGTAACCTATAAAAAATAAAAATAAAAACGACTTTCATTTCACACTAGCCCACATCTTTGCCTTCATTACTGTCGATGATTATAATTAGCACATTCTCTTTATTAGTAGCCACCAAACCATCAAAAACCGATTCTCTAGGGATAGAACTGAAATTTACGCGTTTCTCGCCTTACAGTGGCTTCTCTGAACTGCTAAAAACTTTTGAAGAGTCATGATTTAGCAACCACTGCAGCTAAACGAGAAAGTGTACGATACAACCCGTCATCTGATTAGCGACGCTATCACCAAGGCAACTTCGTCGGCACTACCCAACGCCATTGGTGACTGACAATCGCCCGTATTTCAACTAGAGAATCGGGATCGAGAGGAATTACGGGTTTTTGGCTTGAATGATTTTGCTATTAACGTCTTCGCACATTAAATCTTACAATTAGACCACCGTGGAAAAATGAAGGTTTTTAGTGAGGAAATAAATACATTTATACAGTTCAGAATGTATAAATAGATTGTCTTGACACTCCCTGCCTTCGCGAACAAAAATCTATCACATTCAACCTTAGCTATCCAGCGGGTTACAGTACAAATCAGCGCCACCACAACTATCATTTAAAGTTAGCTATGGTGATGTCACTAAAAATCAAGCTAGCGGTATCGCTAAATTCACGAAATTTCTGTAGTATCTGGAGAGTGTGTTCAAACTGTCCATGAACAAACTGCACGGTCTGAACAGCATTTCATACCAACGACCAAACATTTTTTTTACAAAGCAGTTTTCGTAGCAATGGCGAGATCAGACAAACAAGGCTCAGAGTAAAGGTGTCAATGGGACAGAACTTTTTACGTTAAATGACAGCAGTATTTTTTGCTCCTAACTCTGCTCAGGCCTTCACTGCTAATTCCAAATTTCTACAGATCAGATGCCAGTATTCTCGGTAAGTGATTTCCCCCACAAATTTAGACGTACTACTTAAATCATTCATACGCGTAAGCTGGCGATTGTCAGTCACTAACGGGTAATAGAGAAATTCCAAAACTGTCACAAGTTGTGCAGAATGTAAAATCAGATTAAATAATTAAACATGCATTGTAGAAGCATGAAGGCTGCAAACGCCGAGGCGACTGTCAACAAATCCAACGCAGCTGTTACCTAGCTCAGAGTTTCCAGGAAGCACTGCCAATACTCATAGTCGGCAAGCATTTTGGGTCCCTCTGGAGTAATTTTCGACGTAAGTAGCGGGACATGTCATTCCACTGTTCTTACAGCCGATTACAGTTGGTTGGTGAGTTGGTTGGTTGGTTGGTTGGTTGGCGGAAGGAGACCAGACAGCGAGGTCATCGGTCTCATCGGATTAGGTAAGGAAGTCGGCCGTGCCCTTTCAAAGGAACCATCCCAGCATTTGCCTGGAGCGATTTAAGGAAATCACGGAAAACCTAAATCAGGATGGCCGGACGCGGGATTGAACCGTCGTCCTCCCGAATGAGAGTCCAGTGTAACCACTGCGCGCCGATTACAGTGAAAAATATGAATTTTCTAAGCTTGTGACTCAGTGGATACTTTAAAAACCGAATGAGGTAGTACTCCCATTAAGACATTTTCCTATCGTACGGAGGCTACAGTTTCGTACTCTGTCCGTCCACCACGATTTAAATTTTCGTGGTTTTCCAATACCATTTCAGGATAATGCTGCGACAATTTCATCAACAGAGGCAAGACTACCTGCCCTAACCTCAAACATCTGCATATGTGTACTACATTTTCCTTTTGCTGATATAAAAAATCCAAGATAATGGTATAAGTAATCCCTGGATTATTATTATTGAACCGCAAGTTTTTCAACTACCTATTCCTTCTTTGTATATAAATGTCTAGAAAGTAGGCTAGGCACTGCTAATCGCTGGCTAAAGCACAGTAAACAAGTCACAGTCTGGCAGCTAAGCTGTTAAATTCAAAGCGTTTAAAGCGGTAGGACCTATCAAGGAGTCATTGCAGAATTTCGCGCCGTATACCTGTCTCTTCTCCTCCCCCCCCCCCCCCCCCCCCCCCAACCTCTCTCTCTCTCTCTCTCTCTCTCTCTCTCTCTCTCTCTCTCTCTCTTCTAAAGTAAACTGAGGAAAGCTGTGGAAATTCGAATCAAGGTTCCTGGATGTGAGGAATAAGATTAAGGACACGCCAGATACACAGTTTTTCCTCTAATAAAAGTCATCCGAGTTACTGTAAAACAACCGAGCACGGCGGAATTACGTTACCGTCATTTTCAGATGCGTTCGTTATATCTACACCTGCATGGATTTACGTTTAACAGCTTTTTTTTTTTTTTTTGCCAGTACAGTCAGAAGTGCTTTCTGAAAGCTTCTTTGCTGACAGGGCGCTTCTTGCTCTTACAAATTAGGAAAATTGTGGTATACCCATGATACCACTCATTGCAATACGGACCATCTCGGGTACCAAACCTTAAGTACGCCAGATCTCTTCCTACGCTAGCTGTGTTAATAATCACACCTCATTAAATAATATACAGCTAACAAAAGCAAACCGAAGAAACTTGTCTTATTCACTTTGGGCATTGAATATAAAATTTGTCTTCATATGGATGTTACGTAACGCGCGTTACAATTTTTTTTTTTCCTTCATGACTTTTACGCAATTCAAAAGAGCACCTTAAATTCATCCAGAATCCCAGAATATCACACTGAAGCAACTACAAAAATCCGTAGCAAAACAAACTGCAATCTCATTTAATATTACTTTCAAGAAACATTTACGAGTGGTCATCCACTGAAAACCGACACTTACCTAACAAGGGAGCGATGCGCAATGTACACACACTTACTGACTAATGCAGAAGACAGACTGTAGTATCTCTCCCTCAGTGATGTCAGAAACATTAGTGGTGGCGCCACCAGCGAAGCGTCACAAGGCCTCTGTTCGACAATTGCATCAAGATCAACGTTTTTAAACTCTGTTTCTGACAAAAAAAAACTTGTAACTCAGCTACTTACATGCTGTGATATATCTATTGTCCTATTATGTTATGGAATGGGATGATGAATGAAGATATCTGTGTCAATAAATAGAAAATTTGGCAAACAAATCAAGTACAAACAAATTTTACACACAGGTGCGAATATTTCACAATTTTCGAGCACAAATAAGCGTTTCAAGGCATATAGCTACTGACTAACTGGATCTCTCCCCTCACCCAGAAATACGTAACAAGGCTAAACCTGGCCCAAATATTTTAATCGTTTAGATCAGCTGGAACAAAAACACCCGAACAATTTTGTTTAACTATGTAACTGCTGGCTGAAATATAAAAATTAGTAACAGCTGATGACAAAAGATGAACGGCGGGACAACATGGGTAGCTGTGGTATGTTCTTATATCAGAAAGCGTTCTGTGACTAATAGCCTTCATAATGGTGAGTCAGCGCTTATAGCCGGCCGAAGTGGCCGAGCGGTTTTAGGCGCTACAGCCTGGAACCGCGCGACCGCTATGGGCGCATGTTCGAATCCTGCCTCGGGCATGAATGTGTGTGATGTCCTTAGGTTAGTTAGTTTTAAGTAGTTCTAAGCTCTAGGGGACTGATGACCTCATAAGTTAAGTCCCATAGTGCTCAGAGCCATTTTTTGAAATAAGTTACTGATACTGATATTGATAACGTAAGATCAAATGGCTATGTAACTATGCCAGTATAGTAAACAAGCGGCAGAAACTTATGGTGTATTGGGGTAATAGGCCTCGAAGGTAGATGAAGGAACAATGTGTCGGTGACAACGTCTTTTGAAAACAGGAAGCTCTAACCAGTACTATAATTTCCCAAATGTGAGACTATAATACTTTTTAGTTTGTCGTCAGTTTGTTTTTACATTTACTTTATTTGCTGTGTGCCTCCTTTCCCTAGCGCAGATATTTCTACCGTACGACGTTGCATCGTTTTGCGTATCCGACATGCCATCTTTGAAGCGACAGTGATAAGTGCAAGTAAAATGGAGTGCCTTTTTGACGTTTTAGTTATTAGTGGCACTGATAATGTTGATCATGCTGAGGAGGAGGAGGAATATATTGAGAGAAACGAGAGAGCGGAAACGGATGCCAAAGCATATACTATTTCTCTCCAGTATCACTGAAGGGACTGCTGAGCTTAACGTCCCCATTCTTGCTGTCGTACCGTCAAACATTGCAAATGGTTCAAATGGCTCTGATCACTATGGGATTTAACGTCTGAGGTCATCAGTCCCCTAGAACTTAGAACTACTTAAACCTAACCAACCTAAGGACATCATAAGCATCCATGCCCGAGGCAGGATTCGAACCTGCGACCGTAGCAGTCGCGCGGTTCCGGACTGAAGCGCCTAGAACCGCTCTCCCACCGCGGCCGGAAAAGATTGCATAATGATTTGGAATGTAGCTCAGCATATTGGTCAATGCTTGATTAGGTGCATGACCACCTCTCATCTCATGGGCTGCTAAATAATGGCGATAAAAATTTCTTTTACGGCCAGAGTTTGAACAGACAACTTCGAAGTCCAGCGCCACCGCATAAGCCTACATTAGCAGCAATGTCAGCCATGAAGACTCTTTTCAGTTGATGATTGTATACAAATGACAAGTAATGTGCTGTATGGATAATAATCGTATCATGTTCGGAGATGCTGAAGTAAATGAGATTTTTTTTTAATTAACTCTAGAGAAAAAAATAGCGAAAGAGAAGTATGTTAATACATAGTTTCGTAATGATAAACTGTAATTATAATCTGTAAAACGGTACCAGCCTTTTAGTATGCACCTGTGAACTGAAAACAGCCTGAGTGGTTTCCTGTGGTATCAGCGGAGTGTTTGATAGGTTAGTATCATTCACGATATTTTCCATAGGTTACTTACCAACAGGCAGCATACTGCAGAGAACGTTACTGGTTCAACTTAGGGCAGAGCCAATAATGACGGGCGCTGTTACTGAATAAATACTTTACGGAGTTATTGCTGCGTCAGGTATTTGTTCAGTCTCAAGCTTTCGATGACTTCCTCCATCGTCATTGTCGGGAGTTTTCCTTAGGCCGTATAGTACGTTTTTTATCTGGATGTATTATGCCACGGAGACGTCATGAGGGGACGAAGCTTCCTCTGCAGCCCAAGTTTCCGTCGATGTCTATGATACAAAAACATTGGTAGTGACGCTGATTTCGACAGTTGGCGGATGGCTGAGCTTATTTCTCTGTTGCATTTCAGCATTGAGCACCCATTTTCGTGCTCCACTGAGGGTGCAGACCCGCTGTCCCGGTTAAAGTTGTTGCAAAGTCAGATGGGTGGTTGAGTCACTCTGTTTACTGGAAGCCGATAATACTGACCTACGTCTCAGTGCGCGAAGTTTACACCATCTAGAACATCATAATGCAACTTTAAACACATTGATACACAGCTAAAACTGTTTGTGACAAGGACCCGTTCTCGCTTCCCACGCCCGGGTTCCCGGGTTCGATTCCCGGCGGGGTCAGGGATTTTCTCTGCCTCGTGATGGCTGGGTGTTGTGTGATGTCCTTAGGTTAGTTAGGTTTAAGTAGTTCGAAGTTCTAGGGGACTGATGACCATAGATGTTAAGTCCCATAGTGCTCAGAGCCATTTGAACCATTTTGACAAGGACCATCTTATTTCTGAAATCCGATACCTGAGAAATATGTGTTGGGAAAATGGCTACAATGAACGAGATACTACGTTAGCTGTCTCTAAGAAAGAAGAGCACCGAGATACTCAATATCAGAAGATGGTCAGCGTACAGCACTTCTTCCTTTTTTCGAAGCTACTACTAATAAAATAGGCAGAGCCCTGCGCAGACACGGTTTTTCAATCCATTTTCCCACCACTCAGAAAATTAAGAAGATGCTGCTCCCAGCCTCGGTCTCAATATTCTCGGAATTTATCAAATTCCTTGTGAATGTGATGGTAATTGCATTTTAATTTTAATCGGGGCAGCGCCTGTATACCCTTGGTGGCGCACGGAAACTGGCGCTTAATGCTGAAAAGCAACAGAGAAATAAGCTGTCATTCACCATCTAACGAAATCAACAATTCTACCAATGTTATTCCATTATAGACAGCGACCTAATTTCTGGTAGCATATGGAAGTTCCGTGACTTGGTGTTGTCTCGGTGACACATTTCGGCCAAGTGGAGTATTACACGGCCTACGGGTAACGCCTGACGATGACGACGTAGGAAGTCGTCGAAATGCCGGCCAGGGTGGCCTAGCGGTTCTAGGCGCTACAGTCTGGAACCGCGAGACCGCTACGGTCGCAGGTTCAAATCCTGCCTCGGGCATGGTTGTGTGTGATGTCCTTAGGTTAGTTAGGTTTAAGTAGTTCTAAGTTCTAGGGGACTGATGACCTCAGAAGTTAAGTCCCATAGTGCTCAGAGCCATTTGAAAAATGGTTCAAATGGCTCTGAGCACTATGGGACTCAACTGCTGAGGTCATTAGTCCCCTAGAACTTAGAACTAGTTAAACCTAACTAACCTAAGGACATCACAAACATCCATGCCCGAGGCAGGATTCGAACCTGCGACCGTAGCGGTCTTGCGGTTCCAGACTGCAGCGCCTTTAACCGCACGGCCACTTCGGCCGGCGAGCCATTTGAACCATTTTTGAAGTCGTCGAAAGCTTAAGAAGACTGAACTCATATCTGACGCAACAAGAATTCCGTGACACATTTATTCAGGAATGTCGCCACAATAAACTGCGTTGTCATAGATATTATTACTGTCCGAATATTTAAATGACAAATTAACCCGTGAGTGTAGACGATTTCCGTAGTGGTGCGGCCTTGTAGATATTGTGCTCTCAGTAAGAAATAGACAGTGTCGCCGTTTGACGAAACAGGCCTTGATTGAAGAGTTCTATTAAGTAATCACATGGCAGTGTCAAGAAATCGCAACACGGAAAAAGACGCAGCAGCACTCGCTAAATGTAAGCTAAAACCGACTGCTTTTGGATCACAGTGGCCCATTCACATGATTATTAAATATGATAACACCGAAACGGGAGACGAGAAAGTTGCAGCTCATATACTATATTCCATCTTCCAGAACTGATTTTCTGCAGAAAGGAACATTAACCTAACGTCACCAATGATGCTGTGACAGAGAGAGAGAGAGAGAGAGAGAGCAAATGCTCGCAGACTGTTTGAAGAAGGAGATGGTTATCAGCCGTATCCTTTTCCAAGGAACTCGCACGGAATTTGCCTCAGTCGACATAGAGAAAGCACGACAGCACACTAGTCCCTGTCTCTGAAACCAATTCTAATCACGCGAGTCGCCCAGTCTATAGCTGACGATCTGAAATATCCCCAAAATACCAGTGTTACGAGGAGAGTGATAAATAAAGGGTAGAAGCGAACCCAGATGTAAGTAAGAATGGAGAGAGGTGGCCTTGAATTGACATTCTGTATCGAATATGCCGAAGAAGGGTCCATTCTTCTAACAACAGTTTTAGTAGGGCACTATAATAATGAAACATTCCATGCGACTGGAAAGAAATGCAGATAGATGTGTCACACAAGGGTTACAGGACCGATGTGCAGAAATCATACCTATCTGAATGACGTTATTTTGCTGTGGAATTATGGAGCACATTAATTGATGATTGCGCATGTTGACTCTGTTGAAGACTAACCTCCACATTTGCAGGAATCAACACGTACTCTGCAAACGCCTTGCTTATTTGGCGTTTTAGACATAGTCTTCAGATTTTTCGATGTCGAAAAAGACCGCAGTTCTGTTTTAAAATTATTAAAAAGATGATTTATGTTTGTGATATTACAATTTCCCAAATTCACTGTTGTCTGTATCTGAAGAGATGATGATGAGAAAACTTTAAAAACGGTACTGCACTACAAGGACTTGACCCAGGAAAAGATAAATAAGGAGAAAAAAAGGTGATTGGGCCTATGGGCACTTAAGATACGAGGGTACCGTCCGGAGGGATGAGACGCTGGTGTAGTGATGAAAAGCTCTCGAGTGGCAGTTTTTTAAGATACTGCGACGTTTCGGCAAGTGGCATACTATCATCTGGCGATGCATCGAACGCTGACGTTATCTTCGTTGTAGAGGATGGCGGAGGGGTGGAATCCTCGTGATTTTAGTCGTCTGTGAGTCTATCTATTGGGTGGTTAGTAGCTCCGACTACCATGTAAATTTATGGTCGGAGGTTAGTCTCAGATATTATAGTGCGTGATTTAGACGAACAGGACTGTTTCAAACGATGAGGAGAGCACAATGGGCATTGAAGCTGTGGACGCTTCGTATTAAAATTATAGCGTGGGTCTAGACAAAGTTGTCGTAGACAGAGAAGTATTGCATCAGAAGGTAAACTGGTTAGTATGGAGCCGTGGCGATCATTAAGATTTCTGAGGGGTGAGCCAGGAAAGACATGTCATTGGCGTACTGGAATATATGAACACGAGGTGGTGGTTTTAGTATATTGGCTGTGTAGAGGATGTAATGAATTGGGGAGAAGCGCGGCTGCCCCCTCTACCTGGCTGGGAGATCCGCAACACTCGACAAATCGCGAGGATATGATGAATATGACACTCGTCTTAACGTTGCAGTATCTTAACACTGCAACCCTGCTGGAAACCCAAAAGATATTTTCGGTGGTATACGCCGGAAAAGTCTACATTCATATACCTGGGGGCAGGTTTAATGAGCCAAGATATTTGATGGCACATGGGAGTGGGTTATATGTAAAGGCAAAGGAAGTGATGCCTTGGTTATATAGACAATAAGAAAGGAAAAGAGTGAGGAGAGCCCTTATGTACACTCGACAGCAAAAAAAGTGGGTCACCCCTGAATTCCAACGTGTAGGCTGCACCTGAATGTATGCAACCAACATAGCATATCTGTGTAGCACCCTCCACAGTACAGTCGTTGTAAGATACACAATGAGTACCGCTAGAGACTACTACAGAACACCGGTCTTTATGACAGTCCATCCAGATGTAAAGTAACACCACGATAGTAAAGAAGACATCATACAATCCTTAACGTTTGTAAACTAAACTTAATTACAATAAGTGACATTTCAAATGTTTGGGACAACTAGTTTTGTCACATAAATCGTTCAGTAATCCTTAGGCACAATTAAATATTTGAGACAGTACAGGGTGTTACAAAAAGGTACAGCCAAACTTTCAGGAAACATTCCTCACACACAAATAAAGAAAAGATGTTATGTGGACATGTGTCCAGAAACTTTCCATGTTAGAGCTCATTTTAGTTTCGTCAGTAAGTACTGTACTTCCTCGATTGGCCCAATTGAAGGAAAGTAATGTTGACTTCGGTGCTTGTGCTAACATGCGACTCATTGCTCTACAGTACTAGCATCACGCACTGGCCGAAGTGGCCGTGCGCTTAAAGGCGCTGCAGTCTGGAACCGCAGGACCGCTATGGTCGCAGGTTCGAATCCTGCCTCGGGCATGGATGTTTGTGATGTCCTTAGGTTAGTTAGGTTTAACTAGTTCTAAGTTCTAGGGGACTAATGACCTCAGCAGTTGAGTCCCATAGTGCCAGAGCCATTTGAACCATTTGAACCATCACCCACTTCAGTACGTAGCATCAACAGGTTAGTGTTCATCACGAACGTGGTTTTGCAGTCAGTGCAATGTTTACAAATGCAGAGTTGGCAGATGCCCATTTGATGTATGGATTATCACGGGGCAATAGCAGTGGCGCGGTACGTTTGTATCGAGACAGATTTCCAGAACGAAGGTGTCCCCACAGGAAGACGTTCGAAGCAATTGATCGGCGTCTTAGGAAGCACGGAACATTCCAGCCTATGACTCGCGACTGGGGAAGACCTAGAACGACGAGGACATCTGCAATGGACGAGGCAATTCTTCGTGCAGTTGACGATAACCCTAGTGTCAGCGTCAGAGAAGTTGCTGCTGTACAAGGTAACGTTGACCACGTCACTGTATGGAGAGTGCTACGGGAGAACCAGTTGTTTCCGTACCATGTACAGCGTGTGCAGGCACTATCAGCAGCTGATTGGCCTCCACGGGTACACTTCTGCGAATGGTTCATCCAACAACGTGTCAATACTCATTTCAGTGCAACTGTTCTCTTTACGGATGAGGCTTCATTCCAACGCAATCAAATTGCAAATTTTCACAATCAACATGTGTGGGCTGACGAAAATCCACACGCAATTGTGCAATCACGTCATCAACACAGATTTTCTGTGAACGTTTGGGGAGGAATTGTTGGTGATGTCTTGATTGGGCCCCATGTTCTTCCACCTACGCTCAATGGAGCACGTTATCACGATTTCATACGGGATACTCTACCTGTGCTGCTAGAACATGTGCCTTTACAAGTACGAGACAACATGTGGTTCATGCACGATGGAGCTCCTGCACATTTCAGTCGAAGTATTCGTACGCTTCTCAACAACAGATTCGGTGACCGATGGATTGGTAAAGGCGGACCAATTCCGTGGCCTCCACGCTCTCCTGACCTCAACCCTCTTGACTTTCATTGATGAGGACGCTTGAAAGCTCTTGTCTACGCAACCCCGGTACCAAATGTATAGACTCTTCCTGCTCGTATTGTGGACGGCTGTGATACAATACGCCATTCTCCTGGGCTGCATCAGCGCATCAGGGATTCCATGCGACGGAGGATGGATGCATGTATCCTCGCTAACGGAGGACATTTTGAACATTTACTGTAACAAAGTGTTTGAAGTCACGCTGGTACGTCCTGTTGCTGTGTGTTTCCATTCCATGATTAATGTGTTTTGAAGAGAAGTAATAAAATGAGCTCTAACATGGAAAGTAAGCGTTTCCGTACACATGTCCACATAACATATTTTCTTTCTTTGTGTATGAGGAATGTTTCCTGAAAGTTTGGCCGTACCTTTTTGTAACACCCTGTATATGCATTTATAAAGCTGTATGGCAATTGGAAACAAGTTCTTTCCTGTCTAAAAGGTTTACCCAACACATGCTGAACGTCGTTCAACGTTCAACGGGGAGTGGTTTTGCATCAACTTTATGTAATACTAAGCAGTTAAAAGAAAACGTGATTAACGGCGGCAACCACTCTACGGAAATCCCAACATTAACAGCGAATCACAAGTAATATAATTGTTCACATTACTCATCAACAGTTACTTGTACACGAAGTTGTACTTTAAATGACATGACCAACGTCTTCGTTCTGGATCCGGATGCTAACCCAGAACGTAACCAATCAAAGCTTTGTGCCCTATCGAGACTCGATCACTCGGCAGAAAGAGACATCAAATATTGACGTTTGCACCAGTATCAGTTATCAAGTCTCAACTTGAACGTAAATGACGATAATGTTTGTACGAAAGTAGGAACCCTAACATGACAATTATCTTCTTGGTAATTAACCTCGAAAGACGTTGTGTAGTGTTGCATTGTCAAGGAATAAAGGATGCACATGTTTAAAATTGAAATGCCATCATGTTATGCTGGGGACAAGGATGCGAACCCAGCACCAAATCGGATTGTTGAATAAGTACGTAAATTCAGAATGTAGATATCACAGTTTGTCACCAGTAGTGGGGTTGGAACCTTAAATGACGACTGAAGTTGTATTGCCTGACCGGTATTCGAACTCGGCGCCTACCGCCGTCGTTGTCTAACCAGGAACCGACGAGAGATGTCCAATGTTGGTCCACCATCAGCGAGATGTACACACGTTTAACTAGAAATAAGGTGACGAAAACGTCTATGCTGACTGAGAGTCGAACGCCGCACACATGGTTATGAAGACACGTTAATAATCTACTTCATATTCACTAGTAGCTAGGAGTAGCATGTTTAGTTGCGAACCTTAAGGCCTTACTCATCCCTAGTAACGTGTTGCCTAATATCTGCGATATCATGATGTTAATTTACAAGTGGATTGACTGCCGTAAAGAGCAATGTTCTCTAGTAGTCGTGTATCATTGAGATGTAATTGAAGTGCCTCAGCAGAAAGTAATTTCCGTCGTGCAGAACGTATTGTTTCAGAGACACTTAGTACATGTTATAAGTACACAAAACGTGTATTATATACTAAGTATATACTATTATTTGGAGAAGCTGCCGCCAAACCTGTTTACTTTTACATTCCGCTTAGTTCAAAAAAATGGTTCAGATGGCTCTGAGCACTATGGGACTTAACTTCTGAGGTCATCAGTCCCCTAGAACTTAGAACTACTTGAACCTAACTAACCTAAGGACATCACACACATCCATGCCCGAGGCAGGATTCGAACCTGCGACCGAAGCGGTCGCGCGGTTCCGGACTGCAGAGCCTAGATCCTCTCTCCGCTGAGTTGTCGTCGTTGAATACAGGTTTTCTTAAGGCTACATGTAATGCACAGCGCTTACAAGAAAGTATAGTTTCCTGCGTCATGCTATTGCTAGCTAGGTGAAATATTTTATTGTAGCTATGTTTAAATTAATGTATTTTTGAAAGTATTGTTCGTCAAATATTTGAATAAATCGTCAACTGTAGGTGTGCCTGCACATGTTATAGCATAATAGCTGTAGCTGCATTAGTTTGTACTACAGACTTGGGTAGGTTAGGTGTAACTTTTGACTGGCGCTGCAGTCCGGAACCGCGGGACTGCTGCGGTCGCAGGTTCGAATCCTGCCTCGGGCATGGGTGTGTGTGATGTCCTTAGGTTAGTTAGGTTTAAGTAGTTCTAAGTTCTAGGGGACTTATGACCTAAGATGTTGAGTCCCATAGTGCTCAGAGCCATTTGAACCATTTTTTTGTAACTTTTGATCCTTCAAGGGGTGATCGTGGCCATGCGGCCCGGATCTGTACTCTGTACTAGCCGCGGCTCGCGAGCTACGGGCCAGCCAGGCTGGCCGAGGCGAGACGCAAGTGAGCGAGCTGGCGGTGGCGTTGGTGGGCCAACAGCCCGGGACGAGCCAGCACGGCTGCGCCGCTGCATCTGCCTCTGCCGCTCCGTTTGACGCAAATATGTTTACCTCCTCTCCTGGAGTCAGTATAAGAGCGGCAAGCAAAAATACACATCAGGCTGTCTGCCGTAATGGCTCACTGGGAGAGGTCTATACGAGGTAGAGTCAAAAAATTGTTCAAATGGCTCCTAGCACTATGGGACTTCACCCTCCAGCAGGCGCGTCAACTTTCATGACGCCACTAGTCGCGATGTATCTCGTGGATACATGCGACGATTTTTGTGGTTTTTTGTTTGTTTACAGGTTCTTTTTCTTTTGTTTTTGTTTTAAATTGCAGTTACCTTTGTTGTTACAGATTTTACAAATACAGGAGTGAACATCAGGCTCATTACACTTTCAAATTAACAGAAATATTTGACATTTTGTAATGGAGAAGTACATGAAATTCTTTTAAAAATTGATTTTATTATAGATACAAATAAATTATTGAACTAATCAAAGTATGTCTCTTTTTACTGATTGCCCTCTACAGAAAGACATTGTTCACAAATTATTTTTGCGTGCTTTTGCAAACAAAGATGTGTACCGCATTTTTCACATGTATACTTGCTGAGACAAGTCTTTCTTGTCTCCCTGTAGCATGACTGGCACCTTTTTCTTTTCTTGTTTTCTGATTCCAAGGATTGTTCAGTGTTTTCTTGCTCTTTTCCTTTAGATTTGTACTTTACTAGCATTGACTTTATATCATCAGGTAGAGTCATAATAAGAGCTCTTCTTTTGAGATGATCTTGCAGCAGAGTCAGAGCCAAAGTTTTGAGGTACTGGCGCCGATTTGAGTATTTATTCTTGTTGCCCAAGAAAATTACTCTTGAGTTGATGCCTGCAATGTTCAACAGGTGGAAAAAAATCACCATAGGCCATCTTCTTGTTGACCTAGCTACATTGTAGGTTGCACAGAGTTTGTCAACTACACCAACTCCAGATTTGGTGTCATTATAGTGTAGAATAATTGCTGGTTTTTTCTCTAAACCTTCCGAAACCTCACTTGACGATACATGCATGCTCGAAAGGAGGACTACAGTTTTCCCTTTTTTCGGGACATACGGCACAAGGGTTTCATTCTTGCTGTAGCCAAATACGCTATCATATTGCTGTCTACTTTTTGGTGCTACGAAATTCGATGGCAGTTCCTTCTTGTTTTTTTTAATTGTGCGTACAAACGACAGTCTCCTTTTATGCAGTTCTCTCAATAACTCCAAACTAGTGAACCAGTTATCTGCTGTAATGTTTCTACCCGTCCCATATATTGGTTCGGCAAGTCTCAGAACTACTTCTTTGGCGGAGTTGTTATTCTGAAAGGGTCCTTCTGGTTGTAATCCACAATATATTTCCGTGTTGTAAGTATAATAAAGCTTGGCATCACATAGGCAGAAAATTTTGATCCCATATTTAGATGGTTTGGATGGTATGAACTGGCGAAATCCACACCGGCCTCGAAATGCTGGTAGCTGCTCATCAGCTGTGACGTTCTGACCGAGGGAGTAATGTGTCTTGCGGTTATTCAAACACATGGTGAACATTTCCCTCACGGCTGCTAATTTGTCTGTCTTGCGCCGTTCTTGTCTTGTGGCTCCATCATCAAAACGAACACATCTTATTAGGAACAGGAAACGTTTTTCGGACATGGTCATTCTAAAAATATTCAGACCAAGGTCATCTGCTGTCCAGAAGTCGTGAACATTCTGTCGCCCACTACGGAACACACCAGCAAGATATAACAAGCCAAGAAAAACTTTTATTTCGATTGCGTCTGTGTCCTTGCAGTCACTCTCGCGAGCAAAGTTTCCTTTTAGATCAGCTATACGCCTGCTAGTGTTGACCACAATTAGATCTAGGATATCTTTACTGATGAATTGGCTCCAGCAGTCAATTTCAGTTACTATTTTCTTTACGTCTCCAAGTACCCCAGGCAGTTTGGTTAGTATATTATGAGGCCGTGTCTGTATTGCTTTCCAAGGCACTTTCCTACGTTTAGTTCCATCCTTACCTAAAATAAAAAAATAAGTACCTTACACCATTATTAGATATTGTTATTATTATATCTGAAAGCATATTTATTGTCTTTTCTACTCACCAAAATAGTAATGTTCATCAGTTTCCTGCACTTCATTATTTTCCTCTTCATCAAATTCATGATCTGTGTCTGAGTCTACAGATCGTGTTTCGAGTATAGCTTCGGTTTCTGAATCAGTTTCTGCAAGATCATCTTCATCTTCAATGGATACCTCGTCGTCGAGAAAAAGGCGATGTACTTCTTCCAAATCCTTAGGATTTTCTAGGTCATATCATTTACTCATTTTGAAAGAGAGTACACGTAGCTACAACGAAACGTTGCTTTATTTAGAAGACAACAACGCAACTACCGACTAGCGTACACTGCAAACAATGCAACAGCGGCGACAAAGCGTTACCGGAGTAGGCGCGCTGTATCTGAGAGATACGGGCAGTACACGTTCTACATCTACGTTTATACTCCGCAAGCCACCCAACGGTGTGTGGCGGAGGGCACTTTACGTGCCACTGTCATTACCTCCCTTTCCTGTTCCAGTCGCGTACGGTTCGCGGGAAGAACGACTGTCTGAAAGCCTCCGTGCGCGCTCTAATCTCTCTAATTTTACATTCGTGATCTCCTCGGGAGGTATAAGTAGGGGGAAGCAATATATTCGATACCTCATCCAGAAACGCACCCTCTCGAAACCTGGCGAGCAATCTAAACCGCGATGCAGAGCACCTCTCTTGCAGAGTCTGCCACTTGAGTTTATTAAACATCTCCGTAACGCTATCACGGTTACCAAATAACCCTGTGACGAAATGCGCTGCTCTTATTTGGATCTTCTCTATCTCCTCCGTCAAATCGATCTGGTACGGATCCCACACTGAGAGCAATACTCAAGTATAGGTCGAATGAGTGTTTTGTAAGCCACCTCCTTTGTTGATGGACTACATTTTCTAAGCACTCTCCCAATGAATCTCAACCTGGTGCCCGCCTTACCAACAATTAATTTTATATGATCATTCCACTTCAAATCGTTCCGCACGCATACTCCCAGATATTTTACAGAAGTAACTTACGTTTAGTGAAAAAAATACGAGCTTACGGAATATCGGACCAGGTTTGTGATTGGATTCAGGATTTCCTAGAAGAAAGAACACAACATGTCATTCTTAACGGTTCAAAATCTGCAGATGTAGAGGTAATTTCGGGAGTACCGCAGGGAAGCGTGATAGGACCTTTATTGTTTACAATATACATAAATGACTTAGTTGACAACATCGGTAGCTCCGTGAGGCTATTTGCAGATGACACGGTTGTCTACAAGAAAGTAGCAACATCAGAAGACTCGTACGTACTCCAGGAGGACCTGCAGAGGATTAATGCATGGTGCGACAGCTGGCAGCTTTCCCTAAACGTAGATAAATGTAATATAATGCGCATACATAGGGGCAGAAATCCATTCCAGTACGATTATGCCATAGGTGGTAAATCATTGGAAGCGGTAACGACCGTAAAATACTTAGGAGTTACTATCCGGAGCGATCTGAAGTGGAATGATCACATAAAACAAATAGTGGGAAAAGCAGGCGCCAGGTTGAGATTCATAGGAAGAATTCTAAGAAAATGTGACTCATCGACGAAAGAAGTAGCTTACAAAACGCTTGTTCGTCCGATTCTTGAGTATTGCTCATCAGTATGGGACCCTTACCAGGTTGGATTAATAGAAGATCCAGCGAAAAGCAGCGCGATTCGTCATGGGGACATTTAGTCAGCGCGAGAGCGTTACGGAGATGCTGAACAAGCTCCAGTGGCGGACACTTCAAGAAAGGCGTTACGCAATACGGAGAGGTTTATTATCGAAATTACGAGAGAGCACATTCCGGGAAGAGATGGGCAACATATTACTACCGCCCACATATATCTCGCGTAATGATCACAACGAAAAGATCCGAGAAATTAGAGCAAATACGGAGACTTACAAGCAGTCGTTCTTCCCACGCACAATTCGTGAATGGAACAGGGAAGGGGGGATCAGATAGTGGTACAATAAGTACCCTCCGCCACACACCGTAAGGTGGCTCGCGGAGTATAGATGTAGATGTAGATGTAGTACCAGTGTTTGTTCCGCTATCATATAATCATACAATAAAGGATCCTTCTTTCTATGTATTCGCAATACATTACATTTGTCTATGTTAAGGGACAGTTGCCACTTCCTGCACCAAGTGCCTATCCGCTGCAGATCTTCCTGCATTTCGCTACAATTTTCTAATGCTGCAACCTCTCTGTATACTACAGCATCATCCGCGAAAAGCCGCATGGAACTTCCGACACTATCTACTAGGTCATTTATACGAAAAGCCATGGTCCCATAACACTCCCCTGTGGCACGCCAGAGGTTACTTTAACGTCTGTAGACGTCTCTCCATTGATAACAACATGCTGTGTTCTGTTTGCTAAAAACTCTTCAATCCAGCCACACAGCTGGTCTGATATTCCGTAGGCTCTTACTTTGTTTATCAGGCGACAGTGCGGAACTGTATCGAATGCCTTCCGGAAGTCAAGAAAAATAGCATCTACCTGGGAGCCTGTATCTAATATTTTCTGGGTCTCATGAACAAATAAAGCGAGTTGGGTCTCACACGATCGCTGTTTCCGGAATCCATGTTGATTCCTACATAGTAGATTCTGGGTTTCCAAAAACGACATGATACTCGAGCAAAAAACATGTTCTAAAATTCTACAACAGATCGACGTCAGAGATATAGGTCTATAGTTTTGCGCATCTGCTCGACGACCCTTCTTGAAGACTGGGACTACCTGTGCTCTTTTCCAATCATTTGGAACCCTCCGTTCCTCTAGAGACTTGCGGTACACGGCTGTTAGAAGGGGGGCAAGTTCTTTCGCGTACTCTGTGTAGAATCGAATTGGTATCCCGTCAGGTCCAGTGGACTTTCCTCTATTGAGTGATTCCAGTTGCTTTTCTATTCCTTGGACACTTATTTCGATGTCAGCCATTTTTTCGTTTGTGCGAGGATTTAGAGAAGGAACTGCAGTGCGGTCTTCCTCTGTGAAACAGCTTTGGAAAAAGGTGTTTAGTATTTCAGCTTTACGCGTGTCATCCTCTGTTTCAATGCTATCATCATCCCGGAGTGTCTGGATATGCTGTTTCGAGCCACTTACTGATTTAACGTAAGACCAGAACTTCCTAGGACTTTCTGTCAAGTCGGTACATAGAATTTTACTTTCGAATTCACTGAACGCTTCTCGCATAGCCCTCCTTACGCTAACTTTGACATCGTTTAGCTTCTGTTTGTCTGAGAGGTTTTGGCTGCGTTTAAACTTGGAGTGAAGCTCTCTTTGCTTTCGCAGTAGTTTCCTAACTTTGTTGTTGTACCACGCTGGGTTTTTCCCGTCCCTCACAGTTTTACTCGGCACGTACCTGTCTAAAACGCATTTTACGATTGCCTTGAACTTTTTCCATAAACACTCAACATTGTCAGAGCCGGAAGAGAAATTTTCGTTTTGATCTGTTAGGTAGTCTGAAATCTGCCTTCTATTACTCTTGCTAAACAGATAAACCTTCCTCCCTTTTTTTATATTCCTATTAGCTTCCATATTCAGGGATGCTGCAACGGCCTTATGATCACTGATGCCCTGTTCTGCACTTAAAGAGTCGAAAAGTTCGGGTCTGTTTGTCATCAGTAGGTCCAAGATGTTATCTCCACGAGTCGGTTCTCTGTTTAATTGCTCGAGGTAATTTTCGGATAGTGCATTCAGTATAATGTCACTCGATGCTCTGTCCCTACCACCCGTCCTAAACATCTGAGTGTCCCAGTCTATATCTGGTAAATTGAAATCTCCACCTAAGACTATAACATGCTGAGAAAATTTATGTGAAACGTATTCCAAATTTTCTCCCAGTTGTTCTGCCACTAATGCTGCTGAGTCGGGAGGTCGGTAAAAGGAGCCAATTATTAACCTAGCTCGGTTGTTGAGTGTAACCTCCACCCATAATAATTCACAGGAACTATCCACTTCTACTTCACTACAGGATAAACTACTACTAACAGCGACGAACACTCCACCACCGGTTGCATGCAATCTATCCTTTCTAAACACCGTCTGTAGCTTTGTAAAAATTTCGGCAGAATTTATCTCTGGCTTAAGCCAGCTTTCTGTACCTATAACGATTTCAGCTTCGGTGCTTTCTATCAGCGCTTGAAGTTCTGGTACTTTACCAACGCAGCTTCGACAATTGACAATTACAATACCGATTGCTGCTTGGTCCCCGTATGTCCTGACTTTGCCCCGCACCCGTTAAGCTGTTGCCCTTTCTGTACTTGCCCAAGGCCATCTAACCTAAAAAACCGCCCAGCCCACGCCACACAACCCCTGCTACCCGTGTAGCCGCTTGTTGCGTGTAGTGGACTCCTGACCTATCCAGCGGAACCCGAAACCCCACCACCCTATGGCGCAAGTCGAGGAATCTGCAGCCCACACGGTCGCAGAACCGTCTCAGCCTCTGATTGAGACCCTCCACTCGGCTCTGTACCAAAGGTCCGCAGTCAGTCCTGTCGACGATGCTGCAGATGGTGAGCTCTGCTTTCATCCCGCTAGCGAGACTGGCAGTCTTCACCAAATCAGATAGCCGCCGGAAGCCAGAGAGGATTTCCTCCGATCCATAGCGAGACACATCATTGGCGCCGACATGAGCGACCACGTGCAGATGGGTGCACCCTGTACCCTTCATGGCATCCGGAAGGACCCTTTCCACATCTGGAATGACTCCCCCCGGTATGCACACGGAGTGCACATTGGTTTTCTTCCCCTCTCTTGCTGCCATTTCCCTAAGGGGCCCCATTACGCGCCTTACGTTGGAGCTCCCACCTACCAGTAAGCCCACCCTCTGCGACAGCCCGGATCTTGCAGACTGAGGGGCAACCTCTGGAACAGGACAAGCAGCCATGTCAGGCCGAAGGTCAGTATCAGCCTGAGACAGAGCCTGAAACCGGTTCGTCAGACAAACTGGAGAGGCCTTCCGTTCAGCCCTCCGGAATGTCTTTCGCCCCCTGCCACACCTTGAGACGACCTCCCACTCGACCACAGGTGAGGGATCAGCCTCAATGCGGGCAGTAACCCGGGCAACCACAGTCGTAGTCCGATCGGGGGATGCGTGGGACGAGCTGGCCAACCCCGACAAACCCCCATCCGGACCCCCACAGTGATGCCCATTGGCAACAGCCTCAAGCTGTGTGACCGAAGCCAACACTGCCTGAAGCTGGGAGCGAAGGGATGCCAACTCAGCGTGCATCCGAACACAGCAGTTGCAGTCCCTATCCATGCTAAAAACTGTTTTGCAAAGAACGTCTGAACTAATCTACAGAGAGCGCAAACAAATCGACAAAATTTTAACGGTTATTAAAATACAAGATTGCATAGTAAATGCAGTAATGCTGCTACTTGCGCACTGCTGACACTGTTCGGCGGCGGAAGGAGACTACCTGACTCATTTATGACCTTGTCAGTATCGGGATAAGACTGAAATTCCTGTGAAGCAATGAGAAAGGTATGGCACAAGATGTCGTGGGCCAGCAAACCGTTACCACTGTTCATTGCGGTAATATTAGAGGAAAAGTAGGTCATGTATCTCACAGATACATGCGCGACTGTCGGAGGGTTAAACATCTGAGGTCATCAGTCCCCTAGAACCTAGAACCACTTAAACCTAACTAACCTAAGGTCATCACACACATCCATGCCCGAGGCAGGATTCGAACCTACGACCGTAGCGGTCGCGCAGTTCCAGACTGAAGCGCCTAGAACCGCTCGGCCACTCCGGCCTGCAGAGGTAGAGTCGTCGCTCTCATTGAGGAAGGAGGATGTTCCATCAGAGAAGCTGGCAGACGGTATGGCGTACCACATACCACTGCAACTAGATGGTGGAGGATCTGCCTTGAAAGAGGCACCAGCAACAGGGCTCCTGGCTCAGGCAAGAAGAGAGTGATTCACAGCAGGAAGACAGGGACCTAGTGTCTAGGAGCAAAGAAAATCCCTTTCTGAACGCGAAGCAGTTGCGGCGGGAGACCAACTTCCCCGGCTCCAGTGACACGATTCGCCGAAGGCTGAGGGACGCTGGACTGCATGCACGACGATCCGCCGTGAAACAAGAGCTCAGCGAAGACAACGTTTTATACCGGCTAGCATTTGCGGAGCTCCATCTGAGGGCGTCGTGGGACAACGTCATTTTCACTGATCAGAAGGTGTTTTCCACCAATAACGACGGTCCACGAATCGTTTACAGGCCGCAAGGGACTCGCCATCGACGCGAATATGTAACCACGACGAGAAGAAGTGGCCGGCTATCTGTCACCTGCTGGGGTTGGAATTCTGCGAGAGGGGTAGAGGGAAGTCTGGACAGCGCGCAGTATTCCCACATATTGGAAAATGTGATGCTTCCGTCAGTGCGAATGCTGTACGCAGAAGGGGACGTCATATTGCAAGAGGACCATTCTCCCATTCACAAGTCTGCATTTGTTCAGCAGCGGCTCTCCACGAATGGCGTCAACGTCATGGACTGGCCGCCACGGGCGGCTGATATGAACTCCATGGAAAACATGTGGGCTGAGGTCGCCAGAACATTAACAGAGAACTTGCCACGAAACCAGCCAACTACTGCGGACGCTCTATGGGGCTGCGTCCTGGAAGCCTGGGAGGAAGTTGCTTCTTCAGGCTGTTACGTCCGACGGCTTATACATTCTATGCCAAGACGCGTGATAGAAGTACAAAATAATGAAGGATTCAGGATAAAATATTATTCTTAAAATGTTTTGTTATGTCTTCTTTTTCGTCATTTTTCCTCATTGGGAGCCAGTGGAAGATAGCGTGGCAACAGAAAAGATACAATGTGGGTTAGCTTTCCTTTTAGTTGCCCTTTTAATTCAAATGGTTTTCTTTTGAATATACAGTTTGTTAAGTATTCTATTTTGATTTCATTTATACCCTGTCTACACACTTACAAACTAATCAGCGTAGATGGACTCTGTCATAGTAGTTTTTGTTATTTCAAATACGTCTCTCTCTTCCCCTCCATCCATGAATACACACTCCGTTCTTCACACAATACGCCAACGATTTCAAATTACGTTTACTCGCCGCGCGGGATTAGTGGAGCGGTCTAAGGGGCTGCAGTCATGGACTGTGAGGCTGGTCCCGGCGGAGGTTCGAGACCTCCCTCGGGCATGGGTGTGTATGTTTGTCCTTGGGATAATTTAGGTTAAGTAGTGTGTAAGATTTGGGACTGATGACCTTAGCAGTTAAGTCCCATAAGATTTCACACACATTTGAACATTTATGTTTACTCGTTGTTAATATCTCTTTTACTCTCTCTCACACTCTCTCTCTCTCTATGACACTATCGCCGCAAGTGCCCTTCTATTACACTCCCCCAAAACTTTGTAAACATCTATCGGTTTCCAATGACGCTACATTTTCTCTTTTAATTGCTGCTGTCTTTACTCTCTATCATTCTTCTCACCACCTATGAAACCGTATTCTTTGATCTCCCCTTCCCTATAACCCATTCTTCGTTCTGAGAACAGTCCTTCCTTATCTCTCGGTCCCAAGATAAAACAAACTGTGGCACACATCTAAGTAAGCAATACTTTGCAAGCAATTCACGCTTATACTTTGCACTTCTGCACTTCTATCCATTCCCAGATCCCGCCTTCTTTCCTGTTACGCGTCCCTTGACATCTGCATCTACATCTAAATGAATACTCTGCAGTTCATAATTATGTGCTTGGCAGGGGGTTCTGTGGTCTGGTGGGTTAATCTTGTATTGATGTGTAAAACGTGTAGGTTCACATCTCACGTCAGGCGTAGATTTTTAACACACACAAGTAGCTCTCCTTCACCCCTAGTAACGCCAAGAGCAGAACGCCAGTAAGCTCCGTGGTTCAATGTCCGCAGGAAAGATAACATCCCTTCGCTGCCGACTGGGCATTCGTTTGAGCTGCGACAAATGGAGAAACCTCGTAAGGCAGAGACTCTGTCACCAGCAAGCCGTCGTAAACTAGAAAACGTATTTCATTTAATGAACCAATGACCATGTAAGTTCACAAGGCTCTTACTTTATTTGAAACTGAGACGTTGAAAATTGTGGTGCTGGACTGGGATTAGAATTCGATTTCACTGTGTTCCCGAAGTTTGCAAACTCTTCTAGGCGCCCTTGAAAGGCATCTATCTGGTTTTGAATCCTAATCAGCACAAAATATTCAGTATTTCATTCCAAGCCCTAGCATGTGCACTCCGAACTACTGGTGAAAAATAGTTGCATTTTCAACGTCTCTTCGTGCGTTGTCAGCTGTAACGTGTTCGTTTCAACTCACAGCCACATGATGAGCTTTTTATCACAACATTACAAGATCAAACGTTTCCATACATCTTTTCAAGTTCAAACATTCCTCTCCATCCTACTGGTGAAAACGGATTTGGGTTTGACGTTGTGTTCGTTGTGATCACCAACGACGACACGTTGTGGATTCATCTTCTAGCCAGAAGAGTATTTTCCATCACATCATTGAAAGTACAAACATGCCATTCCTAGCTATTATTGGAAAAGAATTTGAAAGTTACAGTTTCTTCATGACCACGTGTGCGGGGTTTGAATTCCATTCAGCACAGAACTTTTCGTCGCCTGATGTCTAGCTAAACATGCGCCCATCTCGCTACTGGTCAACCAACAATAGCTATTTATCGTCTGTTCCTGGCTAGAAAACGACGGTGCTGGATGCTGTGTTCGAATCCCAGTCAGGCAAAAACAATTCTATCGTCAATTAAGGTTCCAGCATTTCGCTATTGGTGAAAACATTTGATATTTAACTTCTGATTTTATGAACGGTCGTGCTCAAAAGTATCCGAACGACCTGAATTGCATTTCACCTGATTCCCATGCGACCTACATAACGCAGCTGTCTAGCAGGTCCTCTAATCGCTCCTTGGTATAGTCGTTTGACTATTGAAAATGATTCCAACAAATAACCACTAGAAAACACTGCTCTGTATCGCAATAACTCAAGATGTAAAGTAATACCACGATACTACAAATATCAGGGAACACCTCATCACAGATAAGACTGTCCTTAAGGCTTGTAAGCTCACATTTATTGCAATAACTGACATACCTGAAATGTTAGCACTCTCATTATTACGTCAGATAGGTAATACACGTAGTAAGTTCGTCGTATTCATGATTTCCTCTTCAAAGTAACATACCATACTTGTTATTTAACACAAAACGTCATTAAAAATTTACGTTACTCACGAGCAGCTAGTTGAGAATATTTATGAACTTTAAATGACACGACGAACCGCCTCGTTCTGCATATGGATTCAAACCCAGGTCATGCAGGAAAGGCCGTGGTGGCCGTGCGGTTCTAGGCACTTCAGTCCGGAACCGCGTGACTGCTACGGTCACAGGTTCGAATCCTGCCTCGGGCATGATGTGTGCGATGCCCTTAGGTTAGTTAGGTTTAAGTAGTTCTAGGTTCTAGGGGACTGATGACCTCAGATGTTGAGTCCCATAGAGCTCAGAGCCATTTGAACCAATCATTCAGGTTAAAATTTCGTAGCTGACGGAAATTAACAGTCATTCCTGACTAGGCATAAAGAGAGTGATATACCTCATTTTTGGACAGTATCAGTTAGCAAATATCAACTTTAAATTACATAACGTAACATTTTTAACGGACGCGAATTCCTACCCAGCATCTATTGTCCCTGTTAACGAACTACGAGAGATATTAAATATTGCTACTTCACAAGTTACTTACTTGAAATGCAGTGAGGTAAAGCTTTGTGTTGGACAGGGAATCGAACCCAGAACCTAATCGGATTGTTGTCGAAGCACAATCAACTTTGACATATCGGATTTTCTCGGCAGAAGCTAGATGTATTAAATGAAATGACGAGACGAAACATTAATTTTTCCTTCCCAGGACTCCAACCCAGGACGTATCGCTGTTATATTCTAGAGAAAAGGAACGTTAAGTGTGGGTTTGTTACACCGGTAGCGACATGTGAGCATGTTTGAACTAGAATTAGTATGACGAAGTGTTCAGTGCTGACTGAGAATCGAACACCAAACATATCGTTGTTGAGTACACACAAAGAGACGACACTTACTGAATTGTTCTCCACCAGCAGCTCGGAATAACATCCTTGAACTTACAGTGATCTCGCAAATAGTTCTGTGTGTCACTGGGAGTCAAAAACGTCAGATATCGTTAGTGTTGGCAACGAATGAAAATGCATTACAAATAAAAATTATTATCCACCAGCAGATAGGTGTTCTCATGCTAGAGCTTGATAATACATAGTGAAAAGTTTAGTGTTGGGCCAGGATTCCAATCCATTCATGCGCAATATGTAGAGATGTTGAGGAATCTGCAGTTTTGAACAAACAACAAGTTGTAGTCGAGCTGTATTGTCACGAAGGGATCAAATTCCGCGTTAAGGGCGGTCTGAGTTGCATTCCCAGTTCAGAACCAATTTTATCGACGTACAGAAGCTCAAATAAAAGATGGAATAAGTGTCCTGTGACCATATACCGGGCTCGTTTCGTCACTAGAAATAAATAACTAGTATAAGAAACGTTCCAGAATGAGATTTTCACTCTGCAGCGGAGTGTGCGCTGATATGAAACTTCCTGGCAGATTAAAACTGTGTGCCCGACCGAGACTCGAACTCGGGACCTTTGCCTTTCGGTGGCAAGTGCTCTACCAACTTTTTTTTTTTTTTTTTTTTTTTTAAATCTCATTTTGTTCGTTTTTTTGTTCGTTGTATCTGCGCTGGGCGGACGTCGAAAGACACCCGTTTCAGTTCGTTGTTGATCCATTAACTCAGTTTTTTTATTACAGAGGGCACCTAGCCCTCTGACCGAACACGCTGAGCTACCGTGCCGGCGCACCAACTGAGCTACCTAAGCACGGCTCACGACCGATACTCATAGCTTTACTTCTGCCAGTATCTCGTCTTTCTGCATGGTTCGCAGAAGAGCTTCTGTAAAGTTTGGAAGGTAGGAGACGAGGTACTGGTAGAAGAAAGCTGTGAGTAACGGTCGTGAGTTGTGCTTCGGTAGCTCAGTTGGCAGCGCACTTGCCTGCGAAATTCAAAGGTCCCGGTCTCGGTCCGGCACACAGTTTTAATCTGTCAGGAAGATTCATAAGAAAGGTTACTGGTGATAGAGTTTCTACATGTCGCCACTCCTTACTTTGTTGTGGTTCCACTTAACGTCTACTTGGTAGAGAAGGAATATCATGTTTAATGTGATTTTCAGACCACAATGTCATTATACCTTCTTCACTTGTCGTAGCCCGAAGAGAATAGAGTCTGCCTCTCCCTATCAAAAAGCTACAGCACAAGTTGGAATCAAACCGAGACCAACATCATATGAAACTATCATCAGTCCAACAGACCACCAAAACCCTCTTCTCTACGACTCATTTCTCTATCATAACACCGTTGCGGCACACAACAAGATGAGAATTCTGACAAACAGGTTCCCTGTAGTGGTTTGCAGGATGTTCAGAACATTCATTTACTTGGTTGACCATATCACCATGAACTAGCTGCCTTGGCTACCCAGTGCATACATTCTACTCTATTTTGTAATCACCGAAATAAAATAACGTCACTGCCACCTACACAGAACTGCCAACAGTGTAGGATGCAGAAATTTAAATAGGAAGTGTTCCTTTCCATTTGAGCTACTCTATTGCGCTATCTTTTTGTGGAAACCATCATGCAGTGCAAAAGAAATGCTGTAACTGTCTGTCTCTCAGAAGTCTAGATCCGGCCATATGCATTATCTCACAGCACTGTGGAACGGCGAAGTTCTGGAGGAACTGTTGTTCACTTCCAGAGGTTCACTAGCTACGCCACAGCTAATAGCGTAACGGTAAGCGTCGCGCACTGTTGATAAGACGTCGCGTGCTCTAATACATTCGCTGCTACGTTTTTTTTTAAACGTAATTCTGCAGTCTGCTGAAGTTATCAATTTAATGGAACTTTGAACATAATTCTCTTCACTTCGCAACCCAAAATAGTCGCATGTTGAAAAAAGGCTAACTTCTGCGTCATTTTGTTCTTTTCAGGTTTAATAAACGGCCAGGCAGCAGATGCGTCTCGAAGCTTTTGCATTATGTATGGGAAGAGTTCATCGTGCCAAAATAGTCAGAAAAGTATTTTCTACATTAGCTGTCGTCTGGTAGTGGCATTTTATTCTTCTTCAAACCTTGTTTTACAGCTTTAACTCAGAACAAGTTGTCCTCTTGCATGTAATCAATAAACTGCATGTGCATTGTCAGACTGTTATAGATAACATCAGAGAATTCGCATATAATTCGTTGATGATTAATTTCTCTCTCATGTTTAGTATTGTGTTAACAACACTAAAAGAAACCTTACGAAAACTGTGCACTGTATTATAAGAAATGAAATAAAACTACCCACGATAACCTTACGACGAAAGTAAGTCTGTTTTAATAAAAACTGAGTATCTGTACACAAGCGTGCCTCTATCTGCACAAGTTAGTAAAATACTACTCACTTAGGTTTCAATTGGGTCTGTGTTTAAATGGTATGCTGTATCATACTCAACAGGTATGCAAATGTGGCATTTCATAAATAAAGTTACGTATTCCTAGAAACCCAAAATTTGCTTGTCAGCAGCGGAAAGAGGAGTTACCTGTTGTGCAGCATTGTAAGTTTTTCACCATTGCACTTTGAGCTGAAAGTATTTTCTTGCGATTTGCTAATCAATTTATTTCCTTCATACGTATCACCCTGGAATGGGAGTCTTAAGTGAAGAACATTATTGAATTTCGTATCGTTGACAGTCGATTCGAATTTCTTCAGAGACGCTTGTACTGTATAGTAGCTTGGCAGTCAGATAGCCGTGATCTACGACTATTAACACAACTTACTGAGTCGTGCTGCCAAGAGGATTTGATGTGTAAAGGTTTTCTTCTGATTTTGTTACAGTGTTTTTTCTGGGAATTCGCAGCTCCATGAAATAATAATAAAAAAAAAAAAGCTCGCGCGCGCTGTCCCTACCATGGTTGGAACCGTTGGAACACGAGACACGGGCGGTACCACGGGGCTACGGACACACTGCTGCCAGCACGCCACTCTCGTCATGGTATTGGTCGCTCAGCCTCATAACGCATCGTGAAAGATATTAAAAGTTGTCACTTATGTGAAGAATAGCATTTCTTTAGCCAAAAAATTGAAATTTCTGTCTCAATGTCTTAGTTTACGTGAGGATTATATACCACGAGTCATTCAAATGGAAAGGGAATATCAAGTGAATTTAGCGAGTCAGTTCAGTACCATACGCGGAAGTGATTGCACTGTCACAGTGTTGCCAAATGTTTGCGACGATGTTGCCAATTCTCAGCTATGCTAGGAACAGCTCTGTAGCGTTATAGGAGGAGAATCCTGTGCTCGTGTCATAGGAGGATACGGAGATGAGGCGAGGGGTTTGGTTAATATGCAGCGTTTTCTCCTACCAGCTGTGTCAAACATTCAGGTGTGTATTCTTCCATCACGATTACAGTTTCCCACAAAATATATACGAATAAAACACTTACCTTGTTACTTTGTTACAAAAGATTATTTCAGTACAATAAAAAGTCTTCGGAAATCAAATTTGCCAACCTGTCACGAAAAGTAAGATAACAAACACTTTGCACCTCGAAATCGTTTGCATCTATGTGCAGTCTTGTGATCATACAAGTAGAATTTCATGAATTGCACGAGAATGTAGAAAAATGTTGGTGCGAATGGAAGCGGTAAGAAACACAGTTACCTAATTATTCTGTACCACGTAATAATCAGTTCATTTCATAATTCAGAAGAGAAGAAACTAAAAATTATGCCCATTAAGACAGAAACTAAAGTGCAGATGCGGGCACTGTGCAGATCTGCGCTTTTTCATCTTCAGATCTATACAAATAATGTATACTGACCAGCGTATTCATTGCTTTCGTAATGTTTCCCTCTTGTTTAGTCTTCTTATGATGAACTGGATCCACACCGATGAGTCTGATTTTTTCATTGTATCCTTCCATCTACTATCTTTGTGTTATTGTTCGGTGTTCAAAAATCAAAATATTATGCCTGCTCCCGCGAGGTATTAAAATGAAGTCGCAAAAGGGCTAACGAATTATAATCGAAATACAGTGAGACGCCAATTTGTCTGTCGTCATGGTGTTGAGTGGACAGAAATAGTTGGGAGTTATTGTCGTCTTTTCTTATTGAGATTTTCACATTACCCTGACACAAGTCGCCGAGATAAATGTGTATATTCTCCGTGACGAAACATCGCACATTCCATTCATCCTGATCCATTCGTTACGTGCATCGGCGGCAATGAGTGATAGGAAAGCTGTTGTGGGATGACGAATAACAATAACAATGGTAGTAATTACAAATCAATAATCAATGATGTTAACTGCATTACAGACGATTAATAAAATAACCAAGAATGGCTGAGTGTTTAATTGGTGCACTGAGTAGATGTTCTTACCACTTTGTAACTGAATTCTGTTCTAGTTGGTTGCAGAGAGAAAACAAAGAACCCTGTAGCCATACATAACGCTAGTACAACGAGATACTACCTATCAACTATCCTTGCTTTACATCACGAGACGAACATGGCGTCACTGAGCTGATATTTGAAATACATTTCTGTTTTCTCTCTCTGTCTCTCTCTCTCTCTTTATTTTTATTTTAATTTTTTGAGGAAAGCATCGAGAAGCGTGGTAATAAGCAAGTAGGCATATAAACTGTTTACAGTTACTTTCATCGGGATACATAATGCAAAAATACAACTTTTAAGTGTGTTATTGCGTAATTCCAGTTATTGACATTCTATTCGTGAGCTTGCTCGCAATCAGTGGGTTGAAACCTATCACAGAAGCAAGCAAAACACAAATATTTCTTGCACCATGCGCAACAAATAAACGAAATCTTGCACTGACGTGTTGTCCGATATATTGCACGGAAAACATATCTGATTCATGTTGTTAAATACAGCTCTGTCAGATATCAATTTAGAAGCGTACCAAGTGTATAAAAGTATATCTTGAAATACGCAGAAAGGCTCATAGAGGTATTCGACTGAAACATAGCCATGACCAAAATTGTAACTGCGGTCGACAGCATCGTCGTCTACCACCTTGATAACTCGAACGGTGACAGTGCTCGGCCGGTTACTTACGTTTACTGCTATCAAAGCTACAGCATGAAAACACAAAAATGTTAATAACCCGAAGATCATTAGTTCTGGAACCCATAGAAAGTAAAGCAGACATCAGTCGCAAGAATGGTTTGAACACCACAGTGCTTTAATAGGCACGGTCTTGTTGGAGGTGGTATGCTGTTGCTTTCATCCGACCTCTGAGTTGACTTACCTAGCCAGTTAATAGGGGAACCTACAGTTTTACGTGGCTTTCGGACCACAGTGCAACTCGGCATTTTTCACATCAACAAACACTGCCCCAGGGGAAATATGTGTAAAACGGCACATAAAAATCGTGGGACTGGTGAGGGATCGAAGCTGAGACCTTCGTATCCATAGTCCTGCTCTTTCTCACCTTGCCACCATGCAGCCAACACTGTGGTTTGTGCTTGCTATTAAAATTAAGGGTATCTCGTTTGTGCCTGCGTTGCCACTTGCGTGTCGCTTAGGAGACCTTACCTTTGGGATTACCCTCGTATACGTGTGTGTAAACGCCTTCCAATGCTCACTCAAGGAAGACAAGGATACCTAGTCTAGCTTCAATATTACAAATACGCCTCAGTTTGTGGATGAACGCAGACTTAGGTTGATAATCATTTTGAATATTTATGAGTACTGTACCCATTGGTGTGAAACTAGTTTTCTGCCAATGATTCCCACAGCTACAGGAACACTACTTTAATACCTCTTACACAAAATACTTACGCAGTGCTATCAGACGAAAAGATCAACCTGACACAAACTGTGTGAAGTTTGTTTTACAACCTTCGTACCTGGATAAAGAGCTTTTCCTATTTGATATATCTGTGAACGTTGCTGCATAAGACGATTTAAGAAGAAACTAAATTCCTTCAGCTACGCCAATGTTTAAAGAAATCGTGTTAACGGCACGATATCGTGATTTGTAAATCGTTTACCAGCCGTACTCCGCCGCATTTCGCTGGTTCGAAGGCAAAAAGCTTACTGACAAATTTCACGGAAGGAAAAGGGGGACGAAATGTCTCCCACTCGAAGGTCATGTTGTTTTAATTAAATGATTACAAAATCGGGTAAAACGAACAACGAGGTTGTCAGTATAATCACATTACTGTTGTCAATATGATGTTGCACCGCCCAGGGCCTGTAATGATAAAGGGCCAGTTTAGGTCAGGCATATTGTACACAGAAGTGGAAGAGAGAGCACCACTAAATTCTACCATACGTATGCATTGCATAGACAGGGAAAGAACTTGTTCTTGAGCAACTACTTCTATAATGACCAAAAAGACTTAAATGATCTTCAAGCACATGTGTTCCAGCAGCTGTATGAAGAAAATAATAGTAATAATGACGGTGATAATCGAATTATCCGGTAACTTCACACTCCACAGTGGATTTTCTCGAACTAAGAAATTTCCTGAATTAGTGAAAATTTCAAAATGGCTTCAAATCGAGGCTATGACGCCTAGAAGAGTCTTTACATCCTGCAGACATGAGAATAGCACAATCTCCCCGTCAGAAGCTTGCTTCTACTTAACCATTTAATAGACTCGCGTTTTTTTCCACCGTGACTAGTTTAGTAAGCTAAGCACATCATCCATTACAACACACTCCTGGGGCTGAAAAATGTGGTTACAATGATCTGGTGGAACAAACTATCACAAGTGCAATATGTGGATTCAGGCATTTACTTTTAAGAGGCACAAACAGATTTACTTTACCTCTGGTAACCTCAAGAGAAAGCTGTTATAATCCAGAATCCGCGTTAAACATCACGTTCCTTCATTCCAAACTGGGCAGAGCCGGTTTACGTTGGAAAATGACATAGGTGGAGGTCAGGGTAAACAGAAATATTGTCACCAGTAAACTTACTTACATTAGAAAATGTTATTTTATTTGATGAACTGATGATAGCCGTCTTAAGGAACAGGGCTCTTATTTTACTTGTACTTGATTGAACTAGAGACGTTGAAAAATGATGTGGAACGAGTCATTTTAATGAAAGATTTCTTTACATACCAGTATTCAATTTCTTTACAAGAATTTTTTACCCTCTCCCCCCCCCCCCCTCTCTCTCTCTCTCTCTCTCTCTCTCTCTCTCTCTCACACACACACACACACACACACACACACACACACACACACATTCTCTTTTAATTTTTATTTATTTGTTGTTCTCGACTATCG
Source organism: Schistocerca americana (assembly GCF_021461395.2). Taxonomy (NCBI): domain Eukaryota; kingdom Metazoa; phylum Arthropoda; class Insecta; order Orthoptera; family Acrididae; genus Schistocerca; species Schistocerca americana. The sequence continues at coordinate 235,437,474 of NC_060130.1, forward strand.
GCGAGGCACGAAAACGTCTGTGAATGAGTGTCTTAGTTTTGAGCACAGTTACGAAAGAAATATAAAAACAACTATGAGAGTTACTGATTTATGATGCTTAGTAGCAGTACTGAGTATTATTAGTAATTAAGCTCAAGTCCCTAAACCTAGTTACAGAAATGCGAATCAGACGCATTACGTATTCCAGGCCGTAGCAGCTGCGTCTTTGAGGCGCCAGCTGTGGTCACTTCCCAGCCCGCTGTAGGATCACATCGGTTCGTCTTCTTCCTGCTGGTAATGTAACTGAGATTTGGCAACAACGCAAGGTATGTTTGGCAACTCTGTGATCGACGAATTACTTCCTGGTGTGCACGGAATTAAGCCTCAAAGTTCACTTGATTTCTCGTGTCTTTTCCATTGATTAACCTGAGTTGTTACCGCTTGAGATGTAACAGAAGATTGTAAAATTACGGTTTTCAGCCCAGCAAAGTCATTGAACGTGGCGATCGCAACTAATCACGTCCTGTAAATAGCGGTTTACGAGTTCTAGCCACTATTGGCCTCGTAAGAGGAAGGTGCAAATCATATCTATCCGCTAGCTTTGTGATGACGTGCTGCCCTGTGGAAAAGCGGCTGTTACGGTTCGCGGTTCCAGCGTCGCTGAATGTAACGTTTTTATCCCTTCTGTGTAAGAGCTGCAAGCAGTCAGATCAAACATCGATAAGCTAATCGTAAGGAAATACTTTCAGCTCAAAGTGCAATGGTGAAAAACTTACAATGCTGCACAACAGGTAACGCCCCTTTCCGCTGCTGACAAGCAAATTTTGGGTTTCTAGGAATCTGTAACTTTATTCATGAAATGACACGTTTGCATACCTGTTGAGTGTGACACAGCATACCATTTAAACACAGACCCAATCTAAATATATGTGAGTAGTGTTTTACTAATTCGTGCAGATAGAGGCACGCCTGTGTACAGATACTCAGTTTTCTTAAAACAGACCTTCGTCGTAAGGTTATCGTGGGTAGTTTCATTTCATTTCTTACAATACAGTGCACAGTTTTCGTAAGGTTTCTTTTAGCGTTGTTAAAACAATACTAAACATGAGAGAGAAATTAATCATCAACGATATATGCGAATTCTCTGCTGTTATCTATAACAGTCTGACAATGCACATGCAGTTTATTGATTACATGCACGTAGAAAACTTGTTCTGAGTTAAAGCTGTAAAACAAGGTTTGAAGAAGAATAAAATGCCACTACCAGACGACAGCTAATGTAGAAAATACTTTTCTGACTATTTTGGCACGATGCGCTCTCCCCATACATAATACAAAAGCTTCGAGACGCATCTGCTGCCTGGCAGTCTATTAAACCTGAAAAGTACAACTTCAACAGACAGCAGAACTGCGTTTAAAAAGAAATGTAGTAGCGAATGTATTAGAACACGCGACGTCTTATCAACAGTGCGCGACGCTTACCGTTGGAGTAACTGCCGCACCACTGGAAGTGACAACAGTTTCTCCAGAACTTTGTCATTCCACAGTGCTGTGAGATAATACATACGGCCGGAACTTGACTTCTGAAAGACAGATAATTACAGCATTTCTTTTGCACTGCACGATGGTTTCACCACAAAGATAGCGCAATAGAGTAGCTCAAATGGAAAGGAACACTTCCTATTTAAATTTCTGCATCCTACACTGTTGGCAGTTCTGTGTAGGTGGCAGTTACATTATTTTATTTCGGTGATTACAAAATAGAGTCGAATGTATGCACTGGGTAGCCAAGGCAGCTATTTCATGGCGATTCGGTCAACCAAGTAAATGAATACATCCTGCACACCACTACAGGGAGCCTGTGTGTCAGAATTCTCATCTTGTGTGCCGCAACGCTGTTATGATAGAGAAATGAGTCGTAGAAAAGAGTGTTTTGGTCGTCTGTTGGACTCATGATAGTTTCATATGATGTTACTCTCTGTTCGATTCCAAGTTCTGCCGATATTTTTTGATTGGGAGAGGCATATTCTATTCTCTTCTGGCTACTACAAGGGAAGAAGGTATAATGGCATTGTGGTCTGAACATCACATTAAACATGATATTCCTTCTGTACCAAACAGACGTTAAGTGGAACCACAATAAAGTAAGGAGTGGCGACATGTAGAAACTCTATCACCAATAACCTTTCTTATACTAGTTATTTATTTCTAGTGGCAAGGCCGGCCGAAGTGGCCGTGCGGTTAAAGGCGCTGCAGTCTGGAACCACAAGACCGCCACGGTCGCAGGTTCGAATCCTGCCTCGGGCATGGATGTTTGTGATGTCCTTATATTAGTTAGGTTTAACTAGTTCTAAGTTCTAGGGGACTAATGACCTCTGCAGTTGAGTCCCATAATGCTCAGAGCCATTTTTTCTAGTGGCAAAACAAACCCTGTGTATGGTCACAGGACACTTATTCCATCTTTTATTTGAGCTTCTGTATGTCGATAAAATTGGTTCTGAACTAGGAATGCAACTCAGACCGCCCTTAACGCGGAATTTGATCCCTTCGTGACAATACAGCTCGACTACAACTTGTTGTTTGTTCAAAACTGCAGATTTCTCAACATCTCCACCTATTGCGCATGAATGGATTGGAATCTTGGCCCAGCACTAAAATTTTCACTATGTATTATCAAGCTCTAGCATGAGAACACCTATCTGCTGGTGGATAATAATTTTTATTTTTAATGCATTTTCATTCGTTGTCAACACTAACGATATCTGACGATTTTGACTCCCAGTGACACACAGAACTATTTGCGAGATCACTGTAAGTTCAAGGATGTTATTCCGAGCTGCTGGTGGAGAAAAATTCAGTAAGTGTCGTCTCTTTGTGTGTACTCAACAACGATAAGTGTGGGGTTCGATTCCCAGTCAGCACTGAACTCTTTGTCATATTATTTCTAGTTCAAACATGCTCACATGTCGCTGCTGGTGTAACAAACCCATACTTAACGTTCCTTTTCTCTAGAATATAACAGCGATATGTGCCGGGTTGGAGTCCTGGGAAGGAAAAAATTAATGTTTCGTCTCGTCATTTCAGTTCAAAAAAATGGTTCAAATGGCTCTGAGCACTATTGGACTTAACAGCTGCGGTCATCAGTCCCCTAGAACTTAGAACTACTTAATCCTAACTAACCTAAGGACATCACACACATCCATGCCCGAGGCAGGATTCGAACCTGAGACCGTAGGAGTCGCGCGGTTCCGGACTGAGCGCCTAGAACCGCCAGACCACCGCGGCCGGCTCATTTCAGTTAATACATCTAGCTAATGCCGAGAAAATCCGATATGTCAAAGTTGATTGTGCTTCGATAACAATCCGATTAGGTTCTGGGTTCGAATCCCTGTCCAACACTAAGCTTGGCCTCACTGCATTTCAAGTAAGTTACTTGTGAAGAAGTAGTATTTAACATCTCTCGTAGTTCGTTATCTGGGATAATAGATGGTTGGTAGGAATTTGCGACTGTTAAAAATGTTTACGTAATGTAATTTAAAGTTGATATTTGTTAACTGATACTGTCTAAAATCGAGGTATATCACTCTCTTTATGCCTAGTTAGGAATGACTGTTAATTTCCGTCAGTCACGAAATCTTAGTTTGCAGACCTGGGTTTGAATCCATATGCAGATGGAGTCAGTTCGTCGCGTCATTTGAAGTTCATACGTATTCTCAACTAGCTGCTCGTGAATGACGTAAATTTTTAATGACATTTTGTGTTAAATAACAAGTACAGTATGTTACTTTGAAGAGGAAATCATGAATACGACGAACTTACTACGTGCATTAAATATCTGACGTAATAATGAGAGTGCTAACATTTCAGGTATGTCAGTTATTGCAATAAATGTGAGCTTACAAGCCTTAAGGACAGTCTTATCTGTGATAAGGTGTTCCCTGATATTTGTAGTGTCGTGGTATTACTTTACATCCTGAGTTATTGCAATACAGAGCAGTGTTTTCTAGTGGTGACTTGTTGAAACCATTTTCAATAGTCAAACGATTGTATCAAGGAGCGATTAGAGGACCTGCTAGACAGCTGCGTTATGTGGGTTGCATGGGAATCAGGCGAGATGCAATCCAGGTCGTTCGGATACTTTTGAGCATGACTGTACTTCGTTAACAATCCGATTAGGTGCTGGGTTCGAATCCCTTTCACAAGCTTTATATGATGTCATTTCAATTTTAAACATGAGTATACTTTGTTCCTTGTGAATGACACCATATTAAACGTCATTGGGGGTAGTTCCCAGGATGGTAACTGTTATGACAGAATTTCCAGTTCAGTACAAACATGTTCGTCATTTATTTTCAGGATCTGAATTGATAACTGATACGGGTGCAAACGTTTATATTTCACGTCTGTTTATGCCTAGGGATCGGGTCTCAATAAGGCACAAACAAAGCTTAGCGTAGTTAGCAATGGCTATAGGTGCTGGGTTTGAATCCAGGTCCAGAACGAAGACGTTGGTCATGTCATTTAAAGTTCAAGTCTGTGTACACGTAGCTGTTTATGTGTTACCAGAACAGTGATATTACTGGTGATTCGCTGTTAATGTTGAGATTTCCTTAGAGTGCTTGTCGCCATTAATCGCGTTTTTCTACTTGTTCGTCCCATATCCAGTTTCCAGAGCCACTCGCCGTTGAGCGACCTTCAGCACGTGGATGGAAAACCTTTTAGAGAGCGAAAAACTTTTTGCTAATTGCCGTACAGCTTTGTAACTCAATATATATTGTCTCAAGTATTTAACTTTGACTAAGGATTACTGTACGATATATGTAAAATAATCCGTTTTCTCTGAACTTTTGGAATGTCACTTGTTGTAATTAAGGTTGCTTTATGAGTGTTATGGGGTGTCTCATCGCTAAGAATGTGTTTTCTAATATGTTTTGTATGACGATATTAGTTGATACTTAGACTGATATCCAGAAAGACCTTTGGTCTCTTAGTAGTCTCTTGCAGTACTCATTGTGTGTAGTCAAACGACTGTACCCCACGGGGTTTTGGTGTTTAGAGGACCTGCAACACAGCTGCGTTATGTTGGTTGTATTCGGCAGTGACCCACTTTTTTTGCTGTCAAGTGTACGTAATGATGGGGGAAGGGAGGTGTTAGAGCGGAATGAGGGATGCACATCAGGGCATATTTCATTCTGTGGTATTTGTAGACTGTTGAAATTATATTGGGAGACGATTTGTAGATAGTGTAAGAAGGAAAAAAGGAAGGAAGGTTAGACTGTAACGTCGCGTCAATGAGATCATGGAGCACAGAATCATATTGTGGAAATATGGGAAAGGAAATTGGCATTGTGTTTATGAAAGTAACAAATGCCTTCATCCATTTATGGAAACACCAGAAATCCTAAATTTAGATGGTCAGACAGGAATTTAAAAACCGCTCCTCTTGAATGCTGGTCAATTGTCTCGTCACTGCAACCCTGTGCTCAGTGTAGTTTGTTTGAACTGCAACGTAGGTGGGGAGTTATATGTTTGTGCTACGGCAGAAAACTAAATCTGGTAATTACCTCAAAAACAATGTGATCGTCAGAGTATAGTTACATGTATGCATATGAAATATTTAGATGTTCCACATGGATGGCCGCCCAGTGTGGCCGTGCGGTTCTAGGCGCTTCAGCCTAGTAGCCTAGCAGCCTCAGCAGTTAAGTTCAAATGGTTCAAATGGCTCTGAGCACTATGGGACTCAACTACTGAGGTCCCCTAGAACTTAGAACTACTTAAACCTAACTTACCTAAGGACGTCACACACATCCATGCCCGAGGCAGGATTCTAACCTGCGACCGTAGCGGTCGCGCGGTTCCAGACTGTAGTGCCTAGAACCGCACGGCCACCCCGGCCGGCAGCAGTTAAGTCCCATAGTGCTCAGAGCCATTTTTTGATCCGGATCAGGAAAGAGTGTTAACGCTTTCTCGGTCCTGTTTCGCACTCCCCTGTGGCGTAATCACGAGGGGTGCAACGCTGACACGTGCGTAAATAAAACCGAAAAGGGTCCATCCAAGATCCCCAGTTTGGCAACAACCGCAGTGCCGAGCACTTTATAAATGTACTTCGACACTCATTCAACTTAGTGCTACTCCGCTGTCGTTCCAGCACCTGAAGGAAGACAACCCCTTTGAAACCCCTTACACTGCACATGCCGGCGAGCGGCGAGGAGACATTACAGCAGCAGAGGAGCGCAGCTCAGCTGAATAGATTCAAAATCTCTGTACTCATACATTTTTAAAGTGCTCGACAGAGGTACGCGGGTGACGCCGAGGGAAATGCCGAACTGGGGGAGGGGGGGAGTGGAGGGGGGCCAAACAGGAGCGCTGAAAAGACGTAAACGCCCTTTGCTGCTTCAGATCATGTTCAGATTTCGTTGAACGTTTTTGAATGGTGCTCTCAAAGGATGTCAAGAATGTCGTCCTGTTGCATGTCGTAATGCAAACTGTCGTTTTCGACAGCAAAATGTGTGAAAATAAGCACCACAGGGAAAGGAGTGGCTTCATTGACGCCCATTATGCCAGATCCTGAGGACTTTTCGTGTCGATTCTGTGCGACGGAGTGTCTGAAATATTTCCTCGGCCACTCAGAAGACGTTATATTTCTCATGAACTTCTGAAGTTTGGCCTTTTCTTCGCATGGGTCGACACCTTGCTGTTTGAAGTGTCGCCGAGCCCGAGGGTGACGTCACGGGGCGCCACGCTTTTGCACCATTACAGAGGAACGTTGTAGGCATCTCCGAGCCAAATTTCAAACGTCTCAGTCGAAATGGGAGACAATTATAGGGTTTCAAAGAAAGTGATTCTTTAATTGTGTTGCGCACTCTATGAAGGAACAGTGCTTGTTTAGGTTTTTAAGTATGCATTAGGAAAGGGTGGATTCGAAAGCCTTGCAAAACACCGAAGTAAGTTTAATGGGTTGGTAGGAGGAGATGACTAGGTGTTCATTGGAACTAACAGTAAAAGTAGAGTTCTAGAGGTATTTGGCAACTCAGGATGTTAACCGGTAAAAAGTACCGCATTATAGACAGTTGCGCCGGCCGTAGTGGCCGAGCGGTTCTAGGCGCTGCAGTCTGGAACCGAGCGTCCATTTACGGTCGCAGGTTAGAATCCTGCCTCGGGCATGGATGTGTGTGATGTCCTTAGGTTAGTTAGGTTTAATTAGTTCGAGGTTCTAGGCGACTGATGACCTCAGAAGTTAAGTCGCATTTATAGACATTTGCAAAAATTACGAGGTAGGCGTGAGGGTATTCTTTCAAATTTCTGCATATTCTGAAGTTGTGACTGAAAGGCCTCCTATTTCCTTGTGTATTAATTCTCAGACGGCATCGAAGTTAGTGTGGAATAAATATATGAAATATGTGAAAATGAGAGTTCGGGATCATACTTGAGGTGTGAATAGGGCAGGTAGGTGAATACATCCAGGACTTCTGCAACAATGTGTCTAAGAAGCAACATTTTACGGTAAGTGACTGCACGAACGGAGCGTCACTCGTGAGTGGAAACAGGTCGTACCAATCTCTAAAAAGGGCTCCCAGATGGGTGGGTTGTACTTGAGATCTGTATAAATGATAACGATTTCTTTTAGAATTTGTTCTTTCATGAGATTTAGAAGGCGCTCAGTAAATCACAGTTTTCTTGTCTTCCACAAAGCCTTCGATGCAGTTCCACAGCATCGTTTCGTGAACAAGATTCGCACTTAGGGATACTCGAACTGACGTACGATTGGACCGAAGATTTTCTAACACACAGGACTCGGTAAATCGCAGTTTATGAGGAATAGTCGTCAGAAGCCAATGTAGTGTATGACAAAACTCAGGGTATAGTGCGAGGACCGATGACTGTGACTCTACGTGATTGCTGGCAGACAGTGATCTCTATACTACGTGGATGTTGAACTTCGGCTGTCTGATCGTAGCGCACGTAGATGACCGTATTTCGTTTCTTGCTAAACTATAACATGTTGCTAAGAAACTTCACTAGCAGAAAAAAAGAAAATACCCTTCGATTCTACTCCCACATCAGCGTATTACATCATAAGTTGGCATAAAGTTCAAAACGAGAAATAAGTCTGCAATTCTTTGTCATGTAGAGACCAATGGAAATTTGTTTGCCAAACTACAACATGGCGGATGAGGCAAAGCACATGAATTTGCACACACGCTGCTGTTCTATACTCGGAGACCAGACTTATATATCCAGGTTACATAGAGATCACTGCTGGCAGACGTCGCAGTTGATTGCAGGGAGGTAGCGTCGTTAGAAACCTGCGAAATGTACAGCGACTTGCAGATGATACGCGCCTGGTGCAAAAATTGGCAACTAACTTTAAATAAATATAAATTTCATGTAATGGGTGCCAATGGACGAAAATGTCCAATATCGTATTGAACCAGTTGCACTATTCAGGTATCCGGAAGTTTCTGTCCGGAGCGGTTTACGGTGAAACGACCACATGAATCTAGCTGTGGCTGGACCCAAATTTGTTGGAAGAACGCTAAGGAAGTGAAATTCCTTCACGAAAGAGGTCTGTTACAAGACCCTCGTTCGACTAATTCTTGAGCAGTTTTCGTCGATTTTGGACCCTTACTAAATTCGATAAGTGGAAGAGACAGAAAAGATTCAAAGAAAAGCTACACGAATTGTTGTGGGTTTGTCTGGTCAGCGTGAAAGTGTCACGAAGAGCCCAGTAAATTGGCGAGGTAGACATTGCAAGAGAGGTGGCGTGCACACAAAATCCGGAGAGCCTACGTGCCAAAGAGAGTCAAAAACGTGCTCCTTGTTCTAACATCTCTTGTAATCACCACTGCACTAAAGTAGAGAAATTTGGACCCTTGCAGAGCACCGACGGTCTTGCTTCATGTGTACCGTCCGAGAAGGAATAGAAAGTAGAAGGGGGCTCAGAATACGCTCACTCCGCCACACAACTCACAAACTACTTTCTCCGTGGTAAAATATGGCATCGTGCTGACCATTTATGTGATTAGAATGAAATTTTCATTCTGCAGCGGAGTGTGCGCTGATATGACACTTCCTGGCAGATTAAAACTGTGTGCCGGATCGAGACTCGAACTCAGGACCTTTGCCTATCGCGGGCAAGTGCTCTACCAACTGAGTACAAGTTTAAGTGTGCCTATCTGTAATCGTATATACAGAGCCCTCTAGTCAAGGTATTATGGACGCCGTTGCCATGGTAGCAGGAGAGCTTCTGTGAAGTTTGGAAGGTAGGAGACGAGGTACTAGCAGAACTAAAGCTGTGAGGAGGGGGTGTGAGTCGTGCTTGAGTAGCTCAGTTGGTAGCGCACTTGCCTGCGAAATTCAAAGGTCCCGAGCTCGAGTCTCGGTCCGGCACACAGTTTTAATCTGTCAGGAAGTTTCATTTATGTGATTGTCCTTCATTTAACACAGTGATTTGATTAACAATATTAAATCTGTCAGTCTCCTCTTCTCTCTACGCGGTTGACTGTTAACAACAAACTGTATGAGGGGGTACACGTAGCCTACTGTGAGAGTATTGTCAACATGCCCAACTGCTTAAAGGGCTGTCTGCATTAGGATCTGGAGTGGACGCCACATATTCTTACCTACACGTTTCGGAGAAATGAAAGTACTTTTTCCTTCAATGACGAATTGACACAGAACATGTCATATGAAAGTGGTGAATCGAAATAGTTAAACTAAGTGTACTTTTTCACTTTTTCATTTCCAAAATATTATATTATCTGTAATTCAAAAGTTGGAAAGCTTAGCCGTTTAAGGGGACCTTTAACACGTTACTTCTATTTAAGGTACTTATCAATATTAACACCTAATAATTGAGATTATTCTGTTTAATTTGTTTGCTTTATCCTACGTGCTATTTCTAATGGTGTGCTCATGCTTTGTGCAGTACTGAATTCCGTGTAATTCTTTTTATCTACAAAAGAGGAAGGCAAGACGACGTCTGGTATTTAATTACTTCCAAGATGAGTTTGTTTTTGGCGGTGGAGACGTATACTTTACAAAACATGAGTAAACCGACCATTGTTCTTAAATACAGCCTGACAACCAACATGATTGAAGAAGACTGACTTTTTGGCAGGTGTAGCCTCTGCTGTTTCCCAATTGGGTCCTCATCCCTCCCAGCTATAAGTATAATAAATTTCTACTCTTTGTCCGAAAATTTCGTAAAAAAAGAAATTAAATTATTTTTAAATAGGTGAAATATTCATATCGTTCAGAAGAGAATACCCACAACCTCTGAACACACAAGTCTACGAATAAAATAACGATAACACGATATTCGATGCCTGTGTAGTATTGAAAGCTTTTATTTATGATGCAGGTATTTCTGCGAAAATTCACTGAAAATGCTTAAAATATTAAGGCTGATGTGTCTTTTAGAGAAAGGGAGCGCTTTATGTGACACCAGTGGCGCCCTCACCGCCAATCTTTTGATGTCACGGAATGAGAGGCTCGTTAGTTCGGCTTCCGCTGTCGTTGTTGGTGGAGCTGCGGCTTATGAACGGTTTGTGGTTTGGTTTTTATTTGCTTTGTTAGAGTATATAGGTTTTATGGTAAGTTTTCCTTTTTTGCGAGGGTATAATGGATTGAGGTCAGTCGTAAGCAACGGTAAAATAGGTTCATTGTGAAGGTGCTGCTCATAATTAAGGGGGTATGAATAAGTCTTTCTTGGGCTTGTTTGATGCTTTTGAAATATAAAAATTTGCGAAAGCGAAATGGAACAAAGAGCAGAATGGTAATAAGAATTAGAGTAAAAGTGTGTGAGGTAGATAATTACAGTGTGGTTTCTTAGAACAGAAACTCGTACGTTTGGTCATAGGATGGTTTGCATTAAGTTTAAAACTCGTTGCCCACGTGTTACGATAAATTGTCAGACGCATTAAATATAAAGCTAGACTATACATGCACTGTTATGATTAATCCCCTGTTCACTATATGTTTAGAGATTTCCGAAGTTAGATTGGGCCGCACACAGCCAATTTAAGTTATAAAAAGCTTCACTGAATATTTGTCTTCGGTATGCGGCAAGACATCGAAACTGCTGTTAGCGAAGGGTTTATAACTTTATAATTCCTTACAAAATCTTGTCCCACCTAGTCTCAGTATAATTTCCGAAAAGGACCATTTGCTTTGGAGCGACGCCAGCATGTTAAAGGCCTACGACCGGTCCACGTCGTGATTGCGGCTGTCTGTTACGAAAATTTATCTGGTGGTACTTCTTTTAAAGGAAAAAATTCACCAGGTTATGGTTTATTACGTTCACGCAAGTACTGCGAACGAAGACTGGTGCACCACATCTAAAATTCCAAAACCTTTAATATCACTACACGATCATATTGTAAACATTAGCAGTTTGTTTAAAACAACCTGCTTCTCCGAAGAATGTATCCGTAGTAGCTGGTTGTGGCTTTTTGACTGGGTCTTGTCAAAAACATTCTTTCCCTGGCTGCAAAGAACGTTCGGTAAGGCTTTTTTTGTTACCCATCCTCCATTTTTCTCTTTTGCTGTGCCTTTTTAACCCTTTATCAAAGCGCTTTTTCCTGTTAATTCTCCACATTTTTCTTTCCACGGATAAATGTCTAATTCTGGATCTTTGATAAAGATGTTATCTATATACAGTTGTCCGTAAAATAGAAAATATTTTCACCCTTAAGTAGGCTGCTGACAGTATAGTAAAGACTGCTATACCTATCCACCAGGAAGGGGTAGGAATGCCTGAGGTTGCCCAGCGATACTTATTACGTTTGTTCAGTATAGTGTAAAGGTGGGCAGAGAACATTCGTGCTACGAAGAAACGGTAGGGGATCGAATACAATAACGGTTAAACTTTATTTGGTCATATTTGATTACGATATGCAGACTATATAATGGATGCCATAAAATACTTCGCCCACCTATTATGACAGAAATCAGATTGGTATATATGATAGTAATGTTATACATTTTCATTTACTCATCTTACTGCAAGTGAAGGAAAACCGATACTTAGTATATAACAGAACATGTTGTGTAGCCAATCCCATTTCTATTCAAGACCCAAATTTTGACAGCCCCAGGCTGATACTGCGGATAAAGAAACTGTATCTAGCTTCAAGCTAGGCATTGAAGAGGAAATGCAGTAGTCTTCTGCCTTGGGGGTGAAAGTGTTGGTGACGGAAAGCAGTATACAACGATCAAATTGCGCTTAAATTTCCACTCGGATATTTGCATGACTGTATACTGCAACGAAATTTCATCAGAACTGTTAAGGGTGTGCTTCGGTCGTAGATCACAGCCACGATCTAGTCTGCGTCCTGCACATGTTTCGATCGTGGGATTAGTCGGCGAACCCAACAAATGCGTACGAAATCTTAGTTGTTCAGGTACATACTGTTGTTCGGTAGACAGACCTAGGGTTTAGCTTCAAACGCTGAGGTTGATATCGAAAGCCTCAGTGAATGGAAGGAAAGGCTGTTAAACTAGCACGACTCGATTTATGAAAGCTAAATCAACCGGTAGTCAGTCATATACCCGTAACAGGTTTCACAATCGTCATATAACGAAATAGTGTAGCAGGTATTTTCGCGACCTATCAGTCATTTGACAACGAACCAAAAGTATAGCAAACATCTCAGCATGTAGCCTACTTAATGGAAAGATTGTTGAAATTGCATACAGAAAAAATGTCAAATTTCTGACTAGATATTTACCGCTTTAAGCAATGTATTTAGATCCACAATCTTTTGCATATCTAAATGAAATGCCGAGTAATTACAACCAGGAGATGAAGTTGTAAGTGGTTTAAAATAGATTTGTCATCTGATATATTAAACAGAATACTTCCTATTGCAAATCAAATGGTAAACAGACAATAAATCCATGTCAAGAGTTAATAAGGCAGAATGTTAGTTTTCCGGTGTATACATATGGTTTCCTTTACGAGCTCAAATTGTTTTGAAACTTGGAAGCTCATTAAACATTTTTGCAATGGCAAGCTACTGTCACAAATAAGCTGACATACGTATTTTGCTTTCGTTAAATAGTACCGATTGGAATCGCGTCTTAAGGTCTTCCATTCAAGTACCGGTACAGAAATTCGTCAGTGTCGATTCACGAACGTCATGGCGACAGGCTTAAACACTATCAGCCTGCGGCGTTGCACAAACGCGTATTCATTAAAGTTACCACGAAATCGGGTCAGTAATTTTGTCATGACTTGTCGGATGCCATAGAGAAGTGACATGCTAGATTTGCTTCCCAGATAATGGAGCATCGCAGGATGTCGGAAGAATAAAGCCTCTGAGAACCCTGAAGTTGAGTCACATGTACTGACTCATACCAGGATTGAAAGGCATACTGCAGGGGATGGGCGTTGATTACGCGGTGAATGAGTTTCCTCAGCCCTGGGTACGTCCGCTACTTGCCAATATACAGTACATGTTATGCCTTCCTTCATACTGGTGCGGAATTGGTGTTTGGCAGGGCACGGCGAGAGTTCGGTCCGCGAAGACTTTAGGAACACCTGCCCTCCCCTGTTCCTCGCTGGGTACGTCCACGTAAACCTCGCTCCTGTAAAAGACTGCTACTGTCGTGAACAAGGAACACTGTTAATACAGGTAATTGTTGTTTCAATTAAAATTCTGAAGATTATATTTGATGTTCCATGTGACTTATCGGGCCGCAAGTCAATCAATGTGAATTTGCTCTTGTGCAGGCAAGTGAAAGTATCATGTGTTGAATGTAGCTTGTGTAATTTCCTAGAACTCCTTGACACTTCAAAATTGTCTTCATGCTATGTTTTTCGGAAGGTGGATGGAAAAATGCGTGCAACGATGTAAATGCTCTTAACAGACTACACTTTGGTTGGGAGAAGGGCTGTGACTCCCTTGAATCAACGTCTGTGGCTATCTAGTGAGAGGTGATATCACAGCTCCCGATTTTTTGCAGCAGATAGTTTAGCATAGACCCAAATACAGCTATGTGCCTTCCCATACATCCTTCTTGAAACAGTGGCAAGTGGGTATGAGTGGCGTGGTTTGGTTAGTTGTTAGTCAATTTCCAGTTTAGTATTGCCGTAGTTTCTCGGTTTAGCGACGTCTGACCTGATAGCAATGTGACCTTTTTGTTCACAAGTTTCTATATTTTCGACAGCTTTGTAAAATCTCTCAAAAGTACAGAAAGTAAACAGAACAAAGGTGATAGCAAACAAATCTCGTCTACAACAATAAGACATACCGCAGTACAGCTACTACATTCATAATCAGGCCATCTCGAATACAAATAAGTGACGGCACCAATAGGTTTTTGGACCTCAGAAATATTTAGACGCAACTAGAAAAGAGCACTGTTGCCAAAATAGGCCTATGGTGCAAACCAAACAGTAAAACACTAAATACTTGAAACATTAGAGATTTCAATTTCTCTATTTATGTCTTTGCAAAACATACGTAGCGCAGCATACCATCAAAAACTCCTGGTGGTTTACAGGTAATCTAAGCTACTTAAAGATCTAAACTTTTTCCTGAGTTTCTCTGGTGACGAAAGTTGGTGTTACGGCTATGACCCAGAAACTAACCAGCAATAGTTCCAATGACAGTCCACCATCGTGGCCAAAAATGGACACCCAGGTACAGAGTAACATGGCCTCCTTGATCTGTTTCTAGTAATTGCGGATTCCGTGTAGTTTCCTGGTCAATAGTCAATGAAGTTCTATCACACCTAAGATCTTAAAAGGACATAAGAATGTCCAGTTAGGTGACAATTGGTTAATCGGTCACAATGAGCTACCATGAAAGTCTATATCATTGAACAAAGTTCCATAACCGCTATACTCACAAGACGTAGCTCAGACTTCATACACGCAACGAGGAAAATAAGTTGAAGATTTGACTGTCACCGATGGTGGAAGGTATAAGGGGAGGCACGAAAAGTGGGGGCTCCTGTAGAGGCTGGGTAGAAATGTTTCATTCGCTACAGAACTTATAAATGTATAAGAATTGTTATGTGATGGTATGAAACTGTTCTAGTTACGTTGAACAGAATTGGAAATACAGGCTTCATTAAATACAGTAAACTTTCACAGAACACTGCCAAAATAGTTTGTAATATTTCGTCACTTGTCGGTAAAACCCTTCAGAGCCTCCAAAAAAAAAGCAGATTGAAGGAGACACTGCTGAAGTATACGAGCAGAACATCCATCCCAGTGGGACCAGTTCCTTGCTGTGCGGCTGAGTCGCTATAGCTCCATACTAGTATGCCTGTAGGCGTAAAACATCAGACGGGGCTCGAGACAATCGCTTTACATGGCCTGCTCGAAACACTGTGGCTGTCGAACACTGGAGGTGTGTTTGTGCGGACCCAAATACCTTCGTAGCACAGAAATACTATTTTGTGTCGAGAGAACTGGCACAATCGTCTGTGTTCTTGTTTTTAGAGTAGTATGTTTCAAAAGTGGCCGAAGTTTTTAGATTGGTGTACTTGCTCTAAAGGGAACTACTTTGAAGGTATGAGTGCAGAACAAGCTAGAGATACAACATAGTTTTAATATATTTCGGGAACTTTTCGGTGCCCTGTGTTACTACGTGTATACATTAGAGCTCTAACACTTTCTTAGGTTGTTTGGTGGAAACCATATCGATGTCTGAAGAAACTATGGCGGAAGTGGAAGTACAGCAGGACACAGAGGAAACACAAATTATACAACTAGGGAACGAAGAACCGTCTCAGAAAAAGCGAACCAAGGTGAGGAGAGAGAGAACGAGAGGTTCAGAGAAGTCTACGATGGAGGACAGTGGACTAGTCCAGAAAGCGAGGACTGGTGGTGTAGCAGGCACCATGGAACGAGTGGCAGTAGCCGCCTGCAGAGCGGAAGGCAGGGCGTTGGCGCGCGCTGGAAGGGCGGAAGGCAGGGCCGCGGCTGCTGCGGGAAGGGCTGAAGGGAAGGCGGCGGCAGTGGCGGGAAGGGCTGAAGGGCGCGCCGCCGCCTCCGCCGGCAAGGCGGCAGCGCGCGCGGCGGTGGCAGCGGCCAGGGCGCAGAGCAAGGCGCTGCTCGCAACCAGCAAGGCCAATGCTGCCCTCATCGTAGAGAAGGCAAAGGCGCTAAAGCTGTCGCCGTCTCAAAAAGAAGCGAAGGCGTCGAGGCTGTCGCCGTCTCAAAAAGAAGCAAAGACGTCGAAGCTGTCGCCGTCACCGAAGGCCACCTCGCAGCACTGCAAGGCTGCTGGCGCCCGGGAACGGCGTGCTGCTTGCGGCAGGAAGCGTACGTCCAGGAGACGACGCAGAGGTAACATTACTAAAGCTCTATCTCGTTCTCTAACATCTGCAGTCATGGCAAACATTTGTCATTATTTTAACCACACATTTTACACAACAAATAGGAACAATAGTGTACTGAAATAATGTTGACAGATTGTTCACTGTAGGCCTATATTGGTAGAGCTAGGATAAAAATCCTGTAAATACTGTTAATGCTGTTAAAGCCTGTGACATTCTTAACTTTCCGTTAGGGATTGCTATACCTCAAATATTTTACTTAACATTTACATTCTCAGCCTCTAGTGTTAAAGAATCCCTGATTCAAAGATGTTCATTATTTGTTCACGATATTCCTGACTTGCCTCTTGGCTTAAATTTGTTGTTCACAGTACTTCAAATGCAGAACAGCTGTATTTAATGGTATTGTCCTGTTTACAATTATTCATTCAGGAGGACGACGGTTCAATCCAGTCTCCAGCCATCCTGATTTAGGTTTTCCGTGATTTCCCTAAATCGCTTCAGGTGAATGCCGGTATGGTTCCTTTGAAGGGGCACAGCCGATTTCCTTCCCCATCCTTCCCTCACCCCAGCTTGCGCTCTGTCTCTAATGACCTCGTTGTCGACGGGACGTTAAACACTAATCTCCTCCTCCACAATGATTATTGCTGATACTAGCAGATGTAGCTTGTGCGGTGTTAAACTGTATAAACTGAAGATTTAAATTGCAATGTTTCTTTTAGATTCTTCATGCAGTGACTGCTGTTCAACCTGCTCTGAAGACAGTTGCTCTGATGAAAGCCATTCTGATAGCTGTGGCACCTGCAGTGACTATGATACAGGCAGTGACGGAAGGTATGTGTTGCAGCTTTCAGCTCATCAGAGCTGGATGAAATTCAAATTAATACTGAAACAAATTTACTGTAATCAACTATTCTGTTCTATATACAGGATGGGTTGACTAATCAGAGGCAACAGTAACACATTCTAGAACTCCTCACTTGTTCTCATGAAGCTTGGATGAAAAGAATGTGAAGTCTAATTTTCAATATAATTTGCCCAAAGTTTAAATAGAAAGTGTTGTCTTTGACAAAGATGTCAGTGGAAAGTTAGGAGCGACAAATTTCTGAAATATTCTGGTACCTATTAATGATCTTAAAGTGCTGCAGACTACTAGTCTGAATTCTGTTTGGGAGATGGATTGGCATAACAGCACACACAACAAACTGTCATTAAGGAGACTATGAATGTGTGGAAGTCTTCCATGCAGGCCTCTCGCAGGGAGTCAGTTGGCCTCTGCCAGCTCCGCAGTGGCTGTACGTGGGTAACAGTTACCTCCTCCGTTGGGAGGACCCACCTCGGTGTTGCTCAAAAATGACGGTCGTCCACCTCTTGCTGGACTGCCCACTTTTAGCCACTCTGTAACAGACTTTAAACTTTCCCAGCACCCTGCCTTCAGTGTTGGGCAACAATGCCTCCACAGCAGCTTCGGTTTTATCCCTGAGAGTGGGTTTAGTACTTCTATGGAGGTTTTAGTGCATGTCCTTTATCCCTCTTTCCTCAACCCTACTGCTTTTAGGGTGGAGGTTTTAATGTGTTGGAGAGTGGCTGGCTTTCACTTTCTATTCTCGTGCTAGGCCAGCCACTGTAATCTACTCATGTTTTACTCTCTTCTGTTCCTAGTGTCTCCATTTTCTTGACCTCTTTTGTTCCATTTAGTGCTCATTGCCTTCCCATCGTTCTTGTGGCGTTTCCTTTCTTTGTTTTGTTATGTTTCATCTGTTTTATTCTCACACTTGTTGCATTGTTTTATTAGGGACAAGGAACCGATGACCTCATAGTTTGGTCCCTTCTCCCGCCTTTAAACCAACCAACCAATCTTGCTCCCCCCTTCACCCTGATAGGACTGGCTTTGACTAGGCTTGGTGGTTCACCCCTGCCCTCTGCCTCCCACTTCTTTCTTTATGGGGTGTGTTTTGTCTTGAGTGTCTCTTATCTACATGTGCTTCTTCATTCATGACCCTGTTTTCCTTCCTTCCTTCCTTCCTTCCTTCCCTGTCAATTTGTAATTTTATGACCATTGTAGTTCCCTTTTATAGTGTGAGGTTTTATTGGTTTGTTATCCCAAGGTTGGAGGGACTGATGACTGTCCAGAACTTGAAAGGCATAAAGTGAACATGAGATTAATATGGTTTCAGCAGGATGGTGCCACAGCTCATGTGGTGAGAGCATCCATGGAAGTGGTTTGACAAATGCTCCCAGGACATGTTATTTTTAGCTTTTTACTGACCCCCTCTCACCCAATTTGTTGATACAAAACCTCTTTTTGTGGGGATATTTAAAATCAGTCTACATGAACAGGCCTCACACAATTGATGACCTGATGAATTCCATTTGTCAGGGCTGTGCCAAATGAAATGTTGGAGAGAGCCATGTGTAACTTTTGGGAGGAGATCCAAATCTGTATCCAGCAGAAAGTCCTCAGATATTATTTTTTGAACCTAATTAAAGTACATATATTTCAAAACTGCATTAAAAAATCCCACTTAATGCTTGTTTTTATTATTTTTATCAAACTGTGCCCCAGTCATTCAATAGTGAAAAACATGTTTCCTCTGCTCCACCCTGTACAAACGGTTATGATTAAACATGGACATTTTTCTGTAAATGTTTCCAATTGTCATGAAAGTGTAAATCATGTGGTAAGTGGAAGCTAAAATTCCATATGCCAGTTTCCTTTGTGACACAGTATTGTTAGCTGGGATTACATTTCTTTTAATAAAGTCATGTCTTTTTTCAATCATTGCCAATTACATTTAATACACAGTAATGTGGCTACACTATAAACACATAATGAAAATTTCTGAAAATGGTATATGTGACTATTTAGCATAGTTCTGTGTAATAACCCTAATGGTCCTCATTCTGTAAGTCTGAGGCTAACAATTTCCCCAGAATGAGACACACATTTCAGACACACTAAAATGTTTGTAATAGTAAATCAGTGACTGCTCATTTATACATCATTTTTGGACTCTTAACAGATAACAGCTTGTACTTAACATGCAATTCATGGACTGAATGTTTGCCTCATTTCAGCTCACTTTGTATCAGTGCCAAGAAACTGTTGCTTATCAGGTTAATGAGTCAGTTTACTATTTTGGCTGACTTGTAATTGTGTATCATGCATATTGGCTATCTTTGTTTTTCTACTGCTGAAAACATATGTAGGAGCAAGTAACTGTTCTGTGTGAATCACCATCCAGAGCATTGGTATGTCAGGAAAAAAGTCCCATTGACTCTTCAGGTATCACATGAGTGACTGAATGTCCTGACAAATGTTGACATTGATTTTACACCATCTTACTTACCTTTATCTCGAGGCTACCAAAATAAATTTGGCATGTCCCTAATGCCATATATTGGTCACAGGGAAAGATGGCACAGCTTAAACACACAAAGTATTTATTGTAACCTAAAACTATAATAGACCTAATGACAGGACAGCAGCAATCAGTTATGCAGTGAGAACTCTTGGTAACTTAACATTCAGGTATCTGCATTTGTGTTCATAGTTCCATCCATCAAATTTCAGGGCAACCAGAGAGAAGTCAATAAAAGAAAAAGATAAATTACTTGGCTGCTGGTAGTATGAAATAAGAAGGAATAGTCTTCGAAAGGGATTTGAGAAACTATATTTAAAATTATGTTTACATGTAATTTAATGTTACGTTGATCTATGCAACAAGTGTCAAATTTAATATTTAATGGCCTTAATAGTTACAGTGACACTTCCTGCTCATGCTCAGACTGCTACAATGAAGAGGACTGGACACCTGGCAACAGCCCACTGAAGCAAAAGAAAAAATAATTTCAAGAGTGTATATAATATAGTTGGCATCTTGACTGATATTTATTCATAAATTTTTCATTTTAAGGTTGGCTTGTAAGGGTAATTTTTTAAAGTTGAAGTGTGAAGAAATTTTAACTGAAATTTTTAAACTGTATTTTCCAAAACTCTTATGGTGCAAAATTCTAAAAGTAACAACAATCTGTGTGTTTTTCAATTTATGCAAAACTGAAAAAGTAATAAACATTAATTTTAAAAAAATTAAGATGACACTGAATGGTCACTTATGTTTATTAAACAATGTTCTGTGATCACTCCATAAACTTCATTTGTATGCTGATAGTGCAGTTTTCTCTAAAAATTTCGCAGGGTGAAGGACTGAGGTAATCTCATCTTGTCTGGTACAGTATTCAGTTAATATGGTACTCTCCATTCCCAATATAACCATGAAATTTTGAGTTTTGACATGCAATCACTGGCCACTGTGCTGAACTTGACACACACGCCACAGCCTTGGATTCAGCCTCTGACAATCTATGAATGCCTCAATTCATAAATTGTCAGTACTTATATGCTGAGTGGCATGTAGCCCCCTTCCCTTCTGGAAAGTTAGTTGGATTTTACGACCATACTAGTCGGATTTAATCAGTTCTTTCACTCATGTATCGACATGGGTGTAATATGTAACATTTCAGGTTTTTGAATAAAAATTGGGTAATGTTCTATGTCTATTGAAAAGGCTGACTTCATGTGGAGCTAGTAGTAGAGCCTGGTATGACAGCTGATTCATTAGTTTGGTGCTACACTAATACAAATTGATCTCTCGACTCTGCTGAGAATCAATGATGTAGCACAATGTCTACCACACATTAAACATAATTTCCCATGTTCCATAACATACACTTCACAAATGTAAATTAAAAATAAAGATACAAATTGTTAGTATTGTTGTGAAAGTAGATCAGGATCAAAGCTGACACACTAAGACCATGTTGGGAAGAGGCTCATCAAATTCACAGCTCGGATGTCTGAAACTAAAAGTCCAAATATTTCAAAGTAAAAACTTTGATGGGAATGGAGTAGGAACTGACAAATAGTTGGAACATCTATGTGGGACAGACTATAAAACCCCCACAGAGCTCTAAAATGCTATGTATGTTGTGAAACTCTGCATCTACCAGATAAAGCTAAATGCCACAAGAAACAATTGTGTGCAGAACACAGAATAATGTAGGTTCAGCATCTGAGGTTTAGAATAGGCAGAATTGTCTGCTGTGCCAGCTGCAATATTTACACATGTACACAGGATGTGCCACCACCCTATACATGCTGCCCTGGTTTCCTGTACTGTCGCCATTCAAGCTTAAATTACCAGTTGCTACTTCTTAGTCACCGATATCAATGTTTTAGAAGCATTGTGGAGTGCTGAAAATTGGTAGTTACTCTAGATGCCTCAATTCATTTGATAAAATGACTTGGCAATGCTTGGCTTAAGGGATGTTAGTGCATTGTGCATTTAACTGAAAGTGCCTGAACTACTTAGCACCTTTCATGTGCTTAAGACACCTTCCACAAGCTACAACCATTTTATTAGCTTCTGTAACAATGAGTGCCCTGAGTAGGTTTTATTTGGAATGCAGCACTTGCCTCATGGGTGCACTGTGAAAACTGACACTGGTGCTGGAACCAAAGTATAATATTAATGGATTTGCTTGCCAGTCACAAGGGCAATGAATAAAGTGTAAGACATCTGAGCATAGGACAGCATAAAAGTTTTCAGAGCACAATCCAGGAAGGCAATAAGACCAGAGTGTAATTCTTACCTGGAACAACTTTCATTTGTGCAAGATCTTTGTATCTGGTGATGTGCATCAGATTAAATTACTTGCATAAGTTGGAAATCTGCAGAATTTTCTGGCTGGTTAAGGATGAGGACTGGTACACAACTGTCCTGCTGCCACTCCTATCGAGCTTAAGACTTGAATGAACAGAGTTGAAAGGTTTTTTGACACTGCATATAGCATTTGGAGCTGTAATATTAAGCTTAGATGGTAAACAACTCCTAACCAAAGGAGGAATAGCTGAACAGTGGAATGAGTACAGGGGCTCTGTACAAGGGAGATGAACTTGAAGGTTATAAGATATAAAGGGATGTAGACATAAATGAGAAGGGAGGTATTGCAAGAATAATTTGACAAAGCTGTGGAGGATCAAAGTTGAAACAAGACCCAGGAGTAGACGATATTCTGCTGGAACTACTGATAACCTTGGGAGAGCCAGCCATGAAAGAGCTCTCTGTTGTGCAAGATGTAGGAGACATGAAATATGCTCATGTTTCAAGAAGAATGTAATAATTCCAGCTCCAAATAAAGCAGTTGCTGTCAGGTGTGATTATGGAACTATGTTTAATAAGTCATGGCTGCAAAATACTAACAATTATTTACAGAAGAATGGAAAAACTGGCAGAAGCAGACCTCAGGAAAGATCAGGCTGAGTTCCAGAGAAATGTGGGAGCAATACTAAACCTGTGACTCAGAAGGTAGGTTAAGGAAAGACAAATCTACATTTATACTACTTTCAGATGTAGAATAAGCTTCTGATGTTGACTAGAAAACTCTTTGGAAAATCTACAGGTAAGGGGTAAAACAAAAGGAACAAAAGGTTCTTTACAACTTTTACAGAAACCAGATGGCAGTTATGACCTGAGGGGCATGAAAGGGAAGCAGTGAATGAGAAGGGAGTGAGACAGGCCTGTCTCTGATGTTATTCAATCTGTACATTGAACAAGCAACAACAGAAAACAAAGCAAAATTGTGTAGGTATTAAAGTTCAGGGAGAAGACATAAAAACTGAGATTTGCTGATAACATTGTAATTGTCAAAGGACCTGGAAGAGCTGTTGAACAGAATAGTGTCTTGAAAGGATACAAGATGAAAATAAACAAAAGCAAAACAAGAATAATGGAATGTAGTCAAATCAGGTGATGCTAAATGAATTAGATTAGGAAATAAGACGCTTACAGTAGAGGAGTTTTGCAACTTGGGTAGTAGAATAACTGATGGTTGGAGTAGAGGATATAAAATGTAGACTGGCAATGGCAAGAAAATTTTCTGAAGAATAGATTTAAGTGACTGGAATGAAGCCATGTATGGAAGTGGAACATGGATGATACAGGTTAGATAAAAGGAAAATATCTTCAGAAATGTGATGCTACAGGAGGAGGCTGAAGATTAGATGGGTTGGTCACGTAACTAATGTAGTGCTGCATAAAATTTGGGAGACAAATTTGTGGCACAGCTTGACCAAAAGAAGGGGTTGGTTGATAGTTAACACCCGGAGACGTTAAGGGATCACTAATTTAGTAATGGGGGAGGAAGGGAGGAGAAGTGTGGGAGTAAAACTCATAGAGGGAGACAGAATAATACAGTAAGCAGATTCAAAAATATGTAGGTTGCAGTAGGTATCTGGAGATGAAGCAGCTCACACAGGATGGAGTAGTGTGGAGAACTGCATCAAGTCACTTTCAATTTACAGCCAAGACTGCTGTATACATTTTAGGTGACAAAGTACATCATGAATAGTTTTGGAACTGGGAATATACATCACCAGTTAACACTTTCGCTTCGGCTGATGCTTATAAGTGTCACAACAAGCCACAAGCCAGTGCGGCTGACGCTTATAAGCATCCACACTCACTGTCGGATCACTCAGTCTAGTTGCAGCATCTAAGCTAGCATCAACGCATGTAAACTTTTGTTTTGTGTGGTCAGCTATCAAACACATATTGTTTTTAATGGCAGTTAATGGACCTTCCAATGTGAAAAGGAGCACTTACTAATTTTTACACATCTGGGTGTCCCCTGGGCATCTATGATAAATGTAGATAGCTAATTCTCTCACACCAGGAGCAAATATGCTACTAAATTGATGACCTCTATCAGAGTCAATCTTTAAAATGTGCATTTAAAGTAAATGTGATTTCAAATGAAACCAGTTTTTTTCCTTTTTTGTTTTTCCTTAAGAATATGCATTTTGGAATCCAAATTCTATTTTTTGTTACATTATCAACAAATCACGAACATCTGAATGACGCCTGTGACCCCTACAGGTGTCAGATAGAAAAGACTTTAAAACATGACCACAATACAGTCAAAGCTTATTTGAAGTAATGCTCCTAAGGTGTCATCATTAGGTCGGTATAGAAAATGATCCTACAGATCTTACACAGTCTTGACGTCAGCCTGTAGCTGAGGTGTGCTTAGGAATGTCAGCTCCAAGCGGTACCTGCCATTTCAGTGTGTTACCGGCCCACACTCGAGTGTTAGCAGCCCGCACTCGCACTTGCCAGGCCGCACGGGAGAGTTACACGCCTGCACCGATGCCGCAGCGGAAGTGTTAACGGTGTATTCACTGCTCCTGCAATATAAATAGCTAATTATTTTAAGGATAAATGTCACTTCATTTCTACAAATTTGTATTCAGTCACTTAATAATAGAACCATGGGTTTTCTTACATACCTAAAATCCCAGCAGAGATGGAACTGACTGCAGTGACAAGCTTACCTTTCTATTTTAACAGGCTATTGATTGCAAAACTTCACATGAAGGACATTAAAGCTAAACTCATCATTTGAAGTTGCCTAGATTGTTTTGAATAATAGAATAGAAATTAAAATTGGTTTCTCACTATTTTAAAACAGAAACAATACATAGAGGTTAATTCTCCAAAAGTTTGTTACAATACATTTCATATTTAATTAGATGGTGGCAAAATGACAAGTGATTCTAGTTTTAATCAGAACAAAATTGCGTTTTATTTTTCGTCTTTCACATTTTCAATATCATTCACTATATGTGGTGGCTACTTATTTGGATCTGTACCTCTATACTGAATTTTGAATATTTGTTTTCTAAATTATTTACCAATGGAACTTGTGCTCATAACAAACAGTGCACAACCACACACATTTGATACATAGCCTTTGCAGTGAATAGCTGCGCTAGCACCTTTCCTTGTCACACAAATGGAGAGAGAGCTCTTGTAAGTGCAAAGTTTGCAGCAAGAAAGGGCAATATGTTCCCCTGGGGTACAGCTGAATGATAGTTTTGCCAGTAACAGGTTTCAGCTGCCAGAGTTGAGGGAGAGGAGCATCAAGATGGTGTAAGATTAGATGTGCAGCAAACTCTGCCTGTAAGAAGGCTAATAATAACTGCTAGATAGTGGTCACAGCAGAAATGTAGGCCCTCTTACAAGGATTATTAAAGTAGTAGTACAGGTAGTCAGTATTTTCAAGCAGTGCCAGACTAAATAAGGTGATTGAGGGTCTAGGGCTTTGGTGCAAGACCTCTACAAAAATTAACAGCGGTGGTGGTGGTGGTGGTGGTGGTGGTGGTGGTGGTGGTGGTGGGAGGGGGCAGGAACAATGTGAATAGGGGCTTGGAGGTTGTAAATACTTGGTGACATGAGAAAAATAGCTTGTCTAATTGGTAGCATCAATCAGGGCTAAGTTGAGCTGATCTGGCAGGATGATTAGCCTCCTTTTGGCAGTGCTCTGTGGCAAGTTGATGCTGAGATGGAAAGGCACTGATAGCTGATGACTACACAAATAGCACTGGTGTCACTAGGGACTAGAGGACGGGGCTACAGTGAGTTTGGTCTGCACCTCAGTGGGATTGGGAATAGAGAATATCAGATGAGAATGGAGCCACACAATATCCTATTGCCATGGGTAGCATAACTCGGCTTTTTAAGATAAATTGTAACAAGCTCCCCCTCACATAAATGTATCCTGATGAGTTTAAGAATTTCTTAAACTTCAACACAAGAGATGTAAGGTATCACACTGAAGTGCACAAATACCACAGATTTGCTCAGTTATCAAGTCATCTAAATGCGCAGTCTGTTAAACATAAAGTACATTAGTCTGAAATTGAATTAGTCTTTAATCATCATGGTGGCATGCATTATGGAGCACTGGCATAGGCAATCGAATGCAGTGCATAATGTTATCACAGGAAGGTGTACATTGCTACTGTAGTACTATTTTAAAAGATGGGATCATGTGCCACACATTTTAAATCTAGAGAGATAATTAATGTAAATGTTTTGAATTGGCAGCCACTGAAAAGTTACTCAATCCATGCATGTAGTGATCACTTAGCAGTAATGTGGAAGCTTTCAACAAAGTAACCAAAGTTGTGGAAAGCCTCAGCCTCAAAAACTATCATATGTGGAGACATGAATATAAAAAGTGTTGAGTGAAATTAATAACTTCCTAAACATTCTGAACCCTTTTGACATAGCACAAATGGCAACCATTGCTACTCAGGTTTAAAAAATTTAAGCATTAGTCTATCTACTTACAGGTGACAGGGAATTGAAAATTCAAAAAGGAGAGATTTCAATTGCTTATTACAGAGCAACTGAAAACACACATTGTCTGTCACTGGATACAAGGTTGTTTTAATATATGTATATTACTGTGGGTAGCAGGTTTAAGGGTGGATAGGTGTAAGGGGAATGCAGATGTGACTGGAAGAGGTGGATTTAGTAGGTGCGAACAGGCATAGAATGGGGAAAGTGCAGGGGGTGGGGAGAGGTTCGTAGTTAAAGATGTAAGATGATGTGGCACCAGAAAAGTGTGGGAGATAACACGCAAAAGTCCTGGAATTAACACAGGGAGCATTATCAGTTTGAAGGTATAGGCTTCATTATATCAGCGGAAGTAATGTGGGACATAAGATGCTGCACTAACAATCAGCGTGGTCTTGAGGCCCTCTGTTGCGCACGGCCGAGATGGTTGATACAGTGTGGCTCATAAGTAGAACATGCAGTGTGGTTTGTAAGGCAACAAGAGAAACACAGGAAAGAAAAGAAAGAAGGAATGACATTGAGTATAGCAGATGCAAGAGAATGTAGTTACAAAGGAAAACAGCACAGGGTTAGGATCGAAGAAAAGCCATCAAGCAAAAATCAAACAATGGAAAATCCAGGATGGAATGTAACAATACCATTACGATATAGCAGAGATGTTGAGTCACTATAGGCACAATAAAAAGATTCACACACTTAAAGCTTTCGGCCATTAAGGCCTTTGTCAGCAGTAGACACACTCCATGCAGTACCTTCTCTCCATCCACAAAATTCTCCTGCTATGCAATCCCAAATTCCTGGAACCCATAACACACCTTGAAACCCTTGCCCTGCAGGAACTTGAGCAACATGCACAACACCACCTCAAAAAGCTCTCCATCCTACTCACTTCCTACTCCCGCCTTGTAGTACCACTGTCCACCACTTCTACAACCACCTCCAAACCTCCCCCTCATAGCTGACAAACCCTGTCTTGCACATCTACTGCATTTACCGCACTCTCCAAAACTCCCTCCCACCACCATACAGAACCCAGAACCTAAACAGACCCCCAACACAGTTATGAACCTTTGCTCCAGAAGCCTTAGTCCCACAGAAATATCAGTCCTTTCCAAAGGTCTCACCTTTTGCTCCACTCCTAAATTCAACCATGCTGGACTAGTTAAAGACCTGCTCTCCTTCTCCCGGTCTCTACAGTGGAAACATTTTTTCGCTACCAACCTGACCAATCAGACTCCTCCATCCAGCCCAGAATCCTAAACCCCTCACCTGGTTCAGATTCATTGATGACATCTTTGCTATCTGGATTGAAGGTGAGGACACCTTATTCACATTCCTCCAGAACCTCAACAACTTCTCCCCCATTTGCTTCACCTGGTCCTACTCAACCCAACAAGCCATCTTCCTACATGTTGACCTTCACCTCAGAGATATGTCCCCAATAGAACTTATGGGGGACCAGTTTGGACATCAACTCTGTTTCACTGCCTGTGTCTGGGATCTTAAGGACCAGTTACAGCAGCTGTGGGCCAGCATGTGTGAGGAGAGGATACAACAGCTTTATGACACCCCCACCAAACGAATCAGTGAAAGCATCCAGGCCAGAGGAGCTGTAATGTATCATTGATAAAGTGGGCTCATACTTCCAATTTGGATCCATTTGTAATCACTGAAATAACATCACATACCTCTCAACCCAAGAAGTTTTGTTTTATTTCCTCCTGCCATTCTGGATGTTTCACATTTTTTGTCAGGAAGTGTATGCTGAAATGGCCTTATCTTAATGACATCTGCATATAAATAATTGTCTAACATGTTCAAACCAGCAAGAAGTGTTATAAATAACTGCTGTATCTCCAGTAAGAATAGAAATTTGTCATTCTGCAGCATCTTATTCACCAAATGTTTCATTCCCCCATCACATACATAAGTGCAGGAACCAGGGTTGGCCAGGTTAATGTTTATCCTTCCCAATCTAACAATTTCAGAATATATCATATAGGTGGATTGTAACACAAAAGCTAAAGTGTGCAGAAGCTCTTTTTGCGTGGTAGATGCCCTGACAGTTTAACACCATATAGGAACATGAGCCAGTTTTCTCTGCGGCCCATATTTGGTGACTAATAGAGCCAACTGAGATAGTCACATACAGTACCAGTTCACATATTCACTGTAATTCTGTGTATAAGTTGTTCTGCTAGATTTGTATTACAATTTTTAAATTCCCACACATGGCTGTTGTTGGTGTTGAAAAACCCTTTTCATTAGGTAAATTAAATTTGTGATAGAAATGACTGACAGAAGACTGTGTGACAGAAAATGTTATCAATTAATTGGCATTGCAACTTCTTAATAGGGTGGGTACATCCACAGCTCCTACACAGTATTCCAGTCATTGTTTTAGGAAAATGTCTGTTGCTGAAGCCATAGCCAATCAATCTGTAACCATGACCCCAACTTACTGAAAGGACAAAATCAGAACAGTTTTCTGATATTGCTGAGGACTAGGAAATTCATAGATTCAGTTGCTGACTTTTGAAGAATGTAGAGGGCAGGTTCACATAATTCTGTGAGGTGCAGAGTGGAGGTGATGGTTCTCAGCAGGTATTATTTTCAGAATCAAGTGCTGTGATTTAGATTATTTTTTATAAGCAGCCCTGTGTTACACAGTCGATTAAATAGCAATTTAGTGAAAGTTTCATTCAAAGAGATGAAATTGGGTAGTTTGTTAAAGCACTGCAACAATCAAAATCTTTGTTTCTGGCA
Organism: Schistocerca americana; assembly: GCF_021461395.2. Taxonomy (NCBI): domain Eukaryota; kingdom Metazoa; phylum Arthropoda; class Insecta; order Orthoptera; family Acrididae; genus Schistocerca; species Schistocerca americana. The sequence goes on from NC_060130.1 coordinate 235,466,714, forward strand.
ATTCTTTGACCCCCTTACTTTTTAACTATTATATGAAGATTTTTCTTCTCCATAATTCAAGAAAACTGCAATGAACCAGTTGTTAGGTTATGTGGATGTTGTTAGTGACGTGTAGTTCTCATCCTGTGGCCAGATCAGGAATTTCTTTGAGAACAATCAGAGGGCATGTTACATGGTTGACCAATTAAGATATTATGAAACATCTGATATCGCAGTCTTATATGACATGATACCAGATATTACATATTTTTGGAATGTAGATTACATGATTCTTCCTTCCCAGCTACATTGTCCAATACTATCTTTTTTTAAATTGTTCTGTTAAAATACCACTACACAATTTAAGTATTTTATTACTCTAAAATCGGGGTAATCATTTTATATACAACACTGTTTGATCTCAAATTATTATTCTTTTATGTAAAACTACTTTCCAGAAGATATTACAATAACTTGAAATTAAGTTAAAATATTTATGAAATTTTGAGCAAATATTTGAATGTATCTGTTTGCCAATCTTGTGTTGAAGACACTGTGAGAATGTTAGTAATAAGATTCACTTATTATTTAAGATTTTAAATTAAAATTATTCTGGTGTCACTGTTTGCAAAGAATATTTTATTAATTTATGATCTAAAAATGTGTTTTCATCTCCCATAAGAACCTTGCTATTTGGGGAGCGAAATAACTGATGATGGACAAAGTAGAGACAGTAGACTGGCAATGGCAAGGAAAGCGTTTCTGAAGAAGAGAAATTTGTTAACATCGAGTATAGATTTAAGTGTCAGGAAGTCATTTCTGAAAGTATTTGTATGGAGTGTAGCCTTGTATGGAAGTGAAACATGGACGGTAAATAGTTTGGACAAGAAGAGAATAGAAGCTTTCGAAATGTGGTGCTACAGAAGAATGCTGAAGATTAGATGGGTAGATCACATAACTAATGAGGAAGTATTGAACAGGATTGGGGAGAAGAGAATTTTGTGACACAACTTGACCATAAGAAGGGATCGGTTGGTAGGACATGTTCTGAGGCATCAAGGGATCACCAATTTAGTATTGGAGGGCAGCGTGGAGGGTAAAAATCGTAGGGGGAGACCAAGAGATGAACACACTAAGCAGATTCAGAAGGATGTAGGTTGCAGTAGGTACTGGCAGATGAAGAAGCTTGCACAGGATAGAGTAGCATGGAGAGCTGCATCAAACCAGTCTCAGGACTGAAGACCACCACAACAACAACAACAAATTTTCTAGACAGTTTATCAAAACTTAACAAATATTGATTCTAGAATCGAAGACAAAAAAAGGCAACACGCCATGAAGAAATTATCTGAATGGGATGGAAATCAGTAGATGTGACATAAATGTACAGACAAACAAATGATTACAATTTAAGAGAAACTGGATGATTTATTCAAGAGAAAGAGCTTCACAAATTGAGCAAGTGTATAACACATTGGTCCACCTCTAGCCCTTATGCAAGCAGTTATTCAGCTTGGATTTGATTGATAGATTTTTTGGATGTCCTTCTGAGAGATATAGTGCCAAATTCCATCCAACTGGTGAATTAGATTGTCAAAATCCTGAAACAGTTGGAAGGCCCTGCCCACAATGCTCCAAACGCTCTCAGTTGGGGAGTGATCCTGCGATCTTGCTGGCCAAGACAGGGTTTGGCAAGAAGAAAGACAAGCAGTAGGAACTTATGCTGTGTGCAGGCAGGCATTATCTTGCAGAAATGTAAGCCCAGGGTGGCTTGCCATGAAGAGGAACAAAAAGGGGTACAGAATGTTGTCACTGTATCACTGTGCTGTAAGGATGCCATGGATTACAGCCGAAGGAGTCCTGTTGTGAAAATAAATGGCACCTCAGACCATCACTCTCAGTTGTCAGGACTGTATAGTGGGTGACATATGGGTTGGTATCCAAGCACTGTCCAGGGCATCTCCAGACATGTCTTCAACTTGAAATCTCACTGACTGGAGTAGAATTGTCTTCAGTAATGAGTCCCACTTCAAACTGAGCCCCAATGACTAACACAGATGTGTCTGGAGATGCCTCAGGCACTGGGGGGATATGAAACTGTCAACTGCCATGCGGTCCGACAAAAGGGAGTGATGGTCTGGAGTACCATTTCTTTTCATAGCAATAGCCAATGTCATCATGTATTTGTTGACACCAAGAGCACCCACCAGAGTTATTTAATTTGGTTGCTTGTTAGTTAGCTACGAGTCTGCCTTGAGTGCAGAGTTGTAATATCCTGTGTCAATTTTATTCAGAAATCTTATTTTTGCATTATGATTGTTCAAGAAACCAAAAAACACAATAAATTGTGAAAGTTAAACTTAGAAACATGGACTTGGCTACATTTTTGTTTCATCATAGAAAACCCAAATCATACACCAAGCAGAGAAATGCAGATCAGCATCCCTTAAATGTGTATTCCACTCTCTTAACATTAAATACCATGTGGAATAATCCTGTAAAAGGTATGTCACTTGAGTTACCATATGAAAGTTAAATTTTGTATCCAGTAATGGACAAATAACAAGCAGAATATGACAAGCAGCAGAGCTCAGATTGGGAGTGCATGATTTGTGTTTAATTAGACTTGCCCTGTAGGTCAAATCAAGGATGCAAGTCATATTAAGACCATTTTCGTAAGTAAAAGAGTAGAGAAAGTGTATAAATTTAATTAGAGATTTTCAATAAAAGCTTTTCTCTATCGGGCAGGAGACTATTACATTGTGAAATGAAACCCAGATTGTAACTGATCATCTTAAACGTGTGCTTTATGGCAGTGGATGTTATTTCAACTTCATGGAGGAATGAGGGAGCATTAATTGGTCTGCAGAATGACACATCTTTCAATGGAGTAGATGAAGAAATCAAATCAAAAGAGGTTAGTGGTCTGCAGAATGGTTATTGTTGTACCTTTCAAAGGCCTCTTGCAATAAAATGGTAAATCTGGCAGATGTTTTCATAAAATACATTTCTTTTTGTCTCTTGTATTAGTCTGGAAACATTTCTGAAAAGCTTTTTTGATGGACAGGGGAACTGCTGTATTATAATTGTCTCTCAAGTTCCTTGCCAGTATCATTAAGCAGCTGTTCCTGTCTCTTGTAGCCTTCCAGTTAGCCTTGCTCAATACACATAACCTTAGCTCCATCTGCAGCAGGTGGTGCTGATTTAAAATTATTGTAATTTTCTCAAAAACTTATGATCACTGAAAATCTGTAACTAAGTTTAGCAACACCTAGCCACCAGATTCTTAGATTCTTACCTGTTGTTTACCCCAAAAATAAAAAAGGCACTGAAAGACTCTTCATACAACTAATTAAATGTTTTCACTCAAGGCTACTGAAGACACTCCATCACCCACTCTAAAATTCAACACAAAATGCTTTATACTACCTCCAGAACCTCTCACTCTGCAGCTCACCTCTGAAATCACCACCAGATTCCACAAGTGTCATCAGACTCCTCATCTCAAATTCATGTTCCTTCAAGTCCAGTACAATGTTGTATTCTGACAGTGAGGCCCAAGTCTTCTCGTGTATCCATCCATCTCAAATTTCACCAGCAGTTATAACTTAATTTTACAACTAAAACTGTTGATGATGCAAAAATACACATACTCATGACTTCATCCCCACTTCAACCAGTAACTCTCTCTGAAATATGGTGTTTTGTAGTGCCTAGAATTTAAAATGCTGGAATGTAAAATAATGCACCACAGTGAATGTGGACATTGAGGTTCAGCACCCATAAAGTCATTCTCATGTTAAGATCCCTTATGGCACATCCCAGGTTGGTGATGCTCTGTCTCATATATATACACCAATGACACTACAGCCATTTTAGATTAGATTAGATTAGATTTACTTTCATTCCAGTTGATCCATAGTGAGGAGGTCCTCCAGGATGTAGAACATGTCAGAAAAACAATAATACATGACAAATATTTACAACTGAAGCAAATAAGCTAATGTACCTTCCACAGGTCCCAAGTGGAATGATTGTAATTTTTTTTTCAATGAACACTATATGAAAGAATCATTTTACAAACACTCATTTGCTAATATAGTATTAATGCACTAAATTTAAAATTTTTAAAAAAATGTTGTTTTTTAATAAGGTAATAAACATGTAATAGAACTACTACTCTGACAAGTTATTGAAAATGTTTGTTCCTGAATAATGCACACCTTTTTGAACAAGAGTAAGTGACTTTAAATCCTTGTGAAGATTATTCTTATTTCTAGTATTGATTCCATGAATTGAGCTGTTGGTTTTAAAAAGTGATGTATTTTTAATGACAAATTTCATTAAAGAATAAATATGTTGGGAAGCAGTAGTTAGTATCCCTAGTTCTTCACCCCTCTCTTTCAATTGCCAAGGAGCAATATACCCTTAACCATGAAAGAACTATATCCCCAGATTTGTGCATTAAACGGACTGCTATTTAACAAAGAATTCACACATGTTTAACACTGTGGTCAGCTAATTTTTGGTCTACCCATGGAACACTACTCACACTGTCAACAATGACAGCCCAAATTCCCCAGTACTAAAAGGACCCTCTACCTATAACCTAGTTAAGTAAATCATTACCCAAAATCAATCTCCCCTTTAATGTTATGCATTATGATTACTATTGGTGGATATTGTCAAACAAGAACTAATCTCTATGTATGCCACATCATGCTAGGAACATTACATTTGAAATAACTCTTGAAAAGACTCCTGGTTAAAATAACTTCTTTTTTGTTCAGGCTGCAGTATGCTGACAACTTCACTGGTGTCTTGTTCTAGTGTCATAAACAGAAATTCAAGACTGGAGACAAACTGTCAAAGTAACACCCATTCCACAAATATGTACTTGTTCATTTATTCACACATCATGTGCTGTAGATCCCATCATGGGAAATAAACTTGAGGGGTGCAGGAAAAAGATACACTTTTAATTTACTTTTGAATTTCTACATATACACATTTCTCCATGAACCACTGCACTGAGTGCAATGGAGAACAGATAGTGTACCAGTATCATATTACCCCTTTTCCTACTCCATTTGCAGATGGTACATGATGGTCAGAAAGGCTTTTGATTCTGCAGTGAATGATACTGGCTTTCTCTCTAATTTTAATGTTGCATACCCAATGCAGGATGTATGTTGAAAGAAGCAGTCTGTATATAAACTTGTTTTTACTTATTTTGGATCATGGGCTCTCAGGAATTTATTAGTAAGGATCTCTGGGCTGCAAAATTTCTTTCTTTTAGCATCCCCCACTGTAGGTTGTTGAACATCGCACTGACATTATCACAATGACTAAGCAAACCTGGAAAGAATCATGCATTTCTTGTTCAAATATTTTCTTTCTTTTCTGTTCATCAAATTTTGTGAGGGTACCAGAATGATGAACAGTACTCAACATTTTGTTGAACAAATGTTTATAAGCAAGCTCTTTGGTATGTTACAAGTTTCCTCACCTAGTGTCAAGACTTCGGTAGCTTTGAAGTTGGTCAATGACAGAAGTCTTCATTGTGCTGAAAGGATCCGACATATATGTCAAAATAGGTACACTACATTGCAGTAATTAATTTTCCATTTCTTCATGGTGTGTTTATAATCCATTATCCTTGTGTGATGATCACCTTTGACACAAGTGGGGGCATATGAACCAGGAGAACAGTTACATTCATGGGCATTATATCACAAACTTGGGGACAAGGACGGGATCGAAGTTTGTTATAGCAAGATCAAACATGATGTATAGAACATAGTACTTTATAGAGCAACACGTAAGATACACATAAGATTGACTGGACAAAAGTAATGCAGTGTAAAGAATACAACAAACACTCATTTGCGATCACTTAAATAATGTTGTTTCTTTGGCGGCTCAGCAGAGCATGCCAGGGGGCTGACTTAGGTGGCCTCTATAAGTGGACCTGTGGACTGTACAGATGTGCACTCTCTCAAATTAGGCATGTAATGAGTGAAGGTACATCAAATGGTTTACTCAGAGTTGACATATGCCAACCTACAAATTTAGGACATGTAATGATGAAGGTAATTGAGCTGAAGTAAGCTTATAGATTAAAATATAATATAAAGCAGTATATTTTCTACCAATTTTCTGCATAATGTCCTACTGTGACATAATATATGCTGAAGGTCCCACAATAAAGAAACATTTTTTCATCTTTTTACACACATTTCTTGTTCTTTGGTGTTCAACCCTGATGCTGATTTGCAGCAGTGTACTATACCACCCTCCTGTCTGCCTTCCTCTTCATTTCCACATATGTAACACATCCAACATGATTCATGATCTGCCCCATTTATGATACACTTCACCATCCCTGGTGATTCCTTGCATCAGTAGCTCCGTCTGCTGTTATTCCAATGATGTGATTGTGTCTTAAAATGTTTCCCATGTTTTTGTCTCTTCTTGTTTGTATGTGCCTCCAAGAACTCTAGTTTCCTGTTCTCTTCTCAGGACCTCTTCATTGGTAACTGTTTCTCCAATTGATCATCATTATCCTTCTGTAGCACCAAATTTCCAGGGCTTCTAGCCATCTTCTCTCTTGTTTTCCTATTGCCCAACTTTCACACCCATATAGGGTCACACATTTGACCTGCTGTATTTTGTTCATAATTTGTTTCCACCTTCTGCCATCCCCTATGATCCTGTTTCGCAAACAGGTAAATTTCTCTTTCCTCATCTGTTTCTTTCCAGCTTCTGTCAGCCCTTGCAATCTTGCTTTCTCTGTCACTTCCAACTCTTTTCTTCCAATTCGTGTCCCTAGAGGTTCATATTCTTCTTTATTACTACATACAATTGCTTTAGTTTTTCTCTTGTTTATTCTCATGCTATACTGATTACAAAAAATCCTTTCCATTGTGCTAAGAACTTTCTCTAGATCTTCTTTCATCTCTGTGGCCACAGAAATATCATTTGCATAGTTCAGCATGTCTACCTTCTGCTCATTAATTTTGATCTCCACCACACTTTTTTACAATCTTTATCTATAGCTTTTGCTTTACAGCTTTTGGATGTTACATGATTTGACCAGAAGGCCAAATGGAGACCCTCAAAGATACCTCTAAAACTCTATCAGGTGCTGATAACACTGTCTCACATGAGAATGTGGCACCTCCACGTCCCTCACAGTGATAATTCAATATCTGATACTGTTCATGCCACCTGTGCACGCTACCAGGTCTGATAACAATGCTAGACATGAAAAACACTTTTGCACTATTGTTCCTGTTATATCTGCCATGGAGAATTGTAGCTCTTATTACTCATATACCCCCAGCTTTGTTTTTTTCCTCCAGGTGCCAGTCATTCACAATTCCCTCTGCATGTCATAGTAAGTTGTTAATTATGAAACAGACTCTCCTACAACTATGGCATTATCTCTCATGTCATTTATATAAACTGCTAAAAAAATAACAAACAATCCTGTTGGCAGAACATCCACAACTGAGCATTATATCAGAGGTTGAAAATACCACTTCAGATGTAAATTACTTTATAGCACAGCTACGACACCTGAGGATGGGCTTATAACAGTCCAAAACCAGTAGTGTGGAAATAAAGTAATTTACAACTGAAGCGGTATTTTCAACCTCTGCTAAGAAAATTTTAGCACAACCCTCATAACTCACATAGTTCTTGTTTTCTTTATCAGAAATCTGTTTCTCAAAACTCTTTTGAACACACAAAATCACTAAATATAGCCCCCTGAATAATGGAGGTGAAAGTACAACAGCATTCCCATTGTAGTTCAGTGGTATGTGCTGTGTCTGTGTCAAGAATGGGACAATGCAGCTTGTGTACACTGTTCTGTCTGTCATCACCAGCAAACATTCACAGACTGCTGCTCACCCTCGCCATCAGATCACTTATGAATATAAAGAGTGGTCCTATCACACTACACAGGGGCATACCTGACAATGCCTTTGTCTCTGATCAATACTCATTGTTGAGAACAACATACTGGAAGTGCATGTAATAATGCTGAATGACCAATAAAGAATCTGAATCTGAATCTGGGTTCTATTACTTAAGAATCTTTGAGCCACTAACATATCTGAGAAACTATTCTGTATGCTCACATCTTCATTAACCATTTGCAGTGGAGCAATATGTCAAATTCTTTCCAAAAATCTAGGAGTATGGAAACTGTATGTTGCCCTTCATCCTTGGTTTGCAGAATATAATGTGAGAAAACAGCAAGCTAAGTTTAACATCAGTGACTATTTCTAAATCAGTGCTGATTTGTGGACAGAAACTTTTTCTCAAGGAAATTTATTATATTCAAACTGAGAATATGTTCAAGAATTCTGCAGAAAACCAGTGTTCAGAATACTGGTCTGCATTTTGGATGTCAATTCTTTTACCTTTCTTATATACAGGAGCTACCTGCACTTTTTTCTAGTTGCTTTGGAGTTTGCACTGTGTGAGTTATTCATGATAAATGCAAGCTAAGTACAGAGCCAGTGCCATAGAGCACTCTGTATAAAATTTAATTCTGATTCCATCCATACCCAGTGAAGTGTTTTCAGTTCTTTCCATTTCTTCTCTATGCCAGGGATACCTGTTACTGTGTCCTCCACATGGGACTCTGTATGACAGTCAAATTATGGTAGGTTTGTATGATCCTCCAGCATGAATGATTTCTTAAATGTGAGATTTAAAGCTTTGGTTTTCCTTTTGCTGTCTTCTATTACCACACCAGATGGGTCAACAAGTTACTGGATAGGAACCTTCAACCCACTCAACAATTTTACACTGGACCAGAATTTTCTCACATTCTCAGCAATAGCTTTTACTAAGGTATGATAGTGGCAGTTGTAGGCTTTGTGCATTTATATTTTTACAGAGGCATGAATTTCTGTTAACTTTAGGCTGTTATCATTTGCACATTCTTTTTTGAACAGAGAGTGCAACAGTCTCTGCTCCCCCAGCATTTTTTGAGTTTTGTTATTAAACCATGGTGTGTCTTTTCCATCCTCAATCCAGAGTGCAATTTATAATCGGTTTAAATTGTTACCATAACTCCTCTATATCTACTGTACTGGAATTAAATGACTTACTGTCTAACTGGGATGTTAACAACTGCTTATCTGATCTTTTCTAGTAGCAATACTCTCAAAGTTTTCTTGATGAATTTATTAATTTTAGTAACCATTGTTGCTATAATGACATCTTAAACGCTAATCCCTGTCTCTATATTGACACTATCAATAAGATCAGGACTGTTTGTAGCTAAAAAGCCTAAAAGTTTTCCATTGCACATGGGCTGTCAAACTAGCTGCTCAAGACAGTTTTCAGAAACCATGTTCCAAAGTATTTCACAAGACTGGCAGTCTATATCACCTGCAGTGAATCCATAGACGTCCCAGTCAATACCCAGTAGGTTAAAGTCACTGCCAAATAACATTGCATGATCTAGGTATTTCTGTTATTTCTGTGTGACTGTCATGGTGGAATCAGGTGGCTGATAAAACATCCAATAATTAACTTGAGTTCACCTAGACCCCTTTCTTCTTCAGGTTTCAGACAGCTCTCGGTTCCAAGAACAATTTGAATGTGAAAACTTTCATGGAAGGCAGTAAATTCAGTACTTCATCACAAAATATTTCAAAAATTTAGTGTTAAAATTTTGTCAGTCAAACTGTCTTTACTTTGAATGTGGTCTGATTTCACTCTGTTTATAGCAACTGGCAAGCATTCATCTGATGCCCTCAGACCACTGCCTAGCACAACAACAAAAAAAGCTATATGCATTCAACAAGTACTCTACTACCTCAGCAGTACTTCGTTTGTGAAGCATACCCCTGACCTGTCAAGAGGAATCCTACAATACCCCATCCGATAATGCAGGTCCAGAAATCTGCAGCCCAGATAATCAAACAATCAGCAGAGCCTTTGGTTGGGGAGATCCTCAACTCAGCTCCACACAAAAAGGACCCCAATCAGTCCTGAGAATGGTACTGCAAACTGTGAAATCTGCTTGCATCCCCCCAGAAGGGTCAGCAGTCTTCACTACCTCTGCCATCCACCAGTGCTAACTGAAGATGACCTCAGAACTGAAGTGAGAGGTGTCATACATGCCAACATGAGCCACAACTTGCAGATGACTGCACCCTGCATGATCGATAGCCACAGCCAGGGTGCTGCCATCTGCAAGTTGTGGCTCACGTTTGCACATATGACATCTCTCGCTTGTGTTGTAAGGCCATTCTTGGTTAGTACAGGATGCTGGCAGAGGCAGTGAAGGCTGCTGGCCTTGCTTGTGATCTGCAAACAAATCTCACAATGCTCAATAGTAACAGGCAGGGCCTCCTCCTCATATTGGATGAGGCCCCCCCACCATACGTAGCAAGTACTTATTGGATTTCTTTCTGACCCTGAATGCTATTTCCCTGTGGGACTCTGTAACATACCTAACATTGGGGCTCCTGATAACTAACAAATCTGTCCCTCCTGTATGACTCCTTGGAACCTGCTAAATAACCAGCCACCTGTCCATTCACATGGTGAATGCATGAGGCCAGCTAGCCAACCTCCATATAGACTGTACGCCTCAAGGTACCAAAATTCTTTACCATCTGTCTCTCACCCTGTGGAGATGGTGGATCCCATGTACTGGGTTCACTGCAAGGTGTCTCAGAAGCAGAGGCCATGGGTGAAAACAGCAACACCTGATATTTCCCATTTGATGCACCAGATTCTCCACCACTGCTACTCCCTGAGGCAGCGGCCTGAAGAGAGCGAGCCATGGCCAACAGTATTTTCATCTGTTCGTGAACTGTGGCCAGGTCCTCCTGTATCCGAACACAACATGCACACAGTCTGTCCATCCTAGTACTACTAACTTAAGAATAAGCTATAAAAGGACACAGAGCAAGCTAAACATGTAATTTGAGCTGTGTAGCTGGCTGTTCAAAAGAAATGACAACTGTGCCACAGAATATCCAAATCTTCATTTTACAGTTATTAAAATGCAAGATTACACCTCTTAAATGCAAAAAGTGATAGAAATTTAAGAATACAACTTAAAAAAAGAAAAGAAAAGCTAAATAAGTAACTTGCTGCTCTACTGGTGTGTTACAAGTGGCAGCTGGACCCTGACTAGGGTGAGACAAATTGTCACTGGCACTTCAAACCAAACAAATGACAACTGCACTAAAGACTATTAACTCTACACTTTACCATTATTAAAATGAGAGATTACACCTCTTCAATACAAAACACACAAGGACTTTAAGAATTAAACTAAGAAAAAACACTGAGAAACTATGGAACCACAAAGTTTTGATAACTGGTGTATGTGTACAAATAGTGTGCAGAAACAACTGGGGTTTTCAATAGACTAACATCCTTTCTTAGTGCTAAAGAAGGGAATGGTTTTCCTGGGCAGTTTCAGTGGTCCCATTGGTAGCAAAAGTGCAAATAAAATTGTTGGACCTTTTTGGGGGAGACACAGCGAATGGTGATGAAGTAAGATTAATAAAGATAACAATAATATGGGACTGTGGGCCTGCCTTGATGCATACAAAAAAGTGTTAGCATAAAGGTGGACCTACAATCCAATATTGTGTTGCACAGGCGTGGACCAACAAAAGAAGAGTTCAAGTTAGAATGATTATTAACAGAGTTATGAACAGTTTGGCTCAGAAATCTTAAACAATTTTCTTTCTTCTCACAGAAAAAGGTACACAGATAATCTTGGATTTATATGAATGCATGGTGTCTGCTCTTTTGGACATGTCTGAGGAAACAGACAGCACATGGAATTTGCAGCTGTGATACATATTATGTAAGTTAAAGGTGGATGGGAGACAATGGAAAGGAAAGGAACTTTTATGTCAGCTATATTGGGACTTAATGTGGAATCATCAGTGGTGAATGAAAATGTGTGCCAGATTGGGATTTGAATCTGGGATCTCCCGCTTACTAGGCAGTTGCATTAACCACAGTGCCATCCAGATGCAGTGTTTATAGCAATTGTGTGGATTGTCTCAGCACACCTCCTGGCCAACTATGACTCCCTCCCATCTCACCTATCTGCAGTCCCCCTCCATTTCCTGCATGCTCACTACTTTGAGATACCCGCTGCATGTTGAACATACTTGTGCATCTGCAATGAAGGTGGTTAATTCATTGCCCATGAAGGTGTATCAGTTATATAAATTCACAGCATCTGTTCTTTTGGCTGGGATGCATGCTGCAATGGTTTGCACAATTGCAATAAACACTGTGTGTGGATGGTGCATTGGTTAATGCAACTGCCTAGTAAGCAGGAGATCCTGGGTTTGAATCCCAGTCTGGACACAATTTCACTTATTGCCACTGATTCTGCATAAATTCCCAATGCAGCTGACATCATGCCCCCAACTCTCCACCTTTATTATCTTGGACTTAGCTGACAAGAAACTCATAGCCAGTAACTGAGTATGTCAGATGGATGGTTGTTAGAATGCAAAGAGGAGCATCCTGTGGATCTGATCACTCTTTAATGAAAGGTGAAGTACATTTTATCTTTTTCACTACATAAGCAACAGAAGAAGAAATGCAGCATAAGAGTTCAATACATAAAAAAGGGACAAAAAGAGAGCACAGTAGTTATAGGGGACTATGCATTCTGTACAGAAGATAGGACAAAAATGAGTTACTGTGAACAGTTCAGTGGTAGGACTATTCTCATCAGAATCAACAGCAAATTGACACCAACAATAATTGTTCAGACAGACATAGCATTGTGGAAACAAAGTGTACCACCACCTAACTTAGAGCTACAGCCAATATTTCCTTGCTAAGTTTTGAATTTAGTGGAACATTATTGATTTGACTCAACTGTTGACAAAATTAACCTGACTTCTAATTAGACAGCTGAATAACCTTGACCCAACTGGTGCTGAAATTTGATGGCTGAGTTACCAAATAGTAGAGATGAACAAAGATGACCCCAGGAAAATGAAATGGCTTACGTGTCATGACTTACGCCATCTAGTGGGCCAACCATAGTGTCATCTGGTTTCCCCCTTCAAGCTAGATGAGTTTCGTTCTTTATAGGTTTTTCATTTGATGCTTATTTCGTGAGATATTTGGCCCAGTCACTATCAATGGACCACCCTGTATATTCTGACAGTAATGGAAGAGGAATCCCAAACATTTTACAAAATGATCACAGTGTAAATGCCACAAGTGTCATCAAACTGGGAGCTCCTATGTGTGAAGTCATTAAGAATTGCTCCAATAAAGAATGGTGCATGGTAGTAATAGCAGGTGCTAACAACGTGTACAAAAATGAACTCAAAGAAGCCACTAGATGCTTAATGAAAACACTGAGATCACAGGACAAGCAAACAATGATTGCTGTGGGAATTCCACATAGGCACGACCTTCCAGATTTCTCCTGTGTGAACAAAGAGATCCAGAAAGCCAAGAGATTGTATTACAAAATCTGCCAAGCCTTTCAGAATGCATTATTCCTCCCTACAGGGGACATGGGCCGTGAATTCTTTACCAGACATGGCATGCACTTCAATAGGAGGGCAAAATCATTTCTCAATAAAAAATTGTGGAAATTTTGAGAAGTGCTCATTGCACACCTGATTTAACAACCATTCCTCTACCTCAGACAGTACTAACAGTTTCACAGAACGCTAATCATAGTCAATCAAAGTGCAGCGAAGTGTCCCAAACCACAGGAACAGCATCAGAAGATTCCTTCTACACTGACAGTAGGCCTACACAATCAGTGTCAACACCAGATACCTCACAAGGAAGATACCCAAGAAAAAGTTATGCTAGCATCATGAATACAGGTGCAGAAGTCCCAGCTTCTGCTATAAATACAGAAGAAACAACACCAGCAGCAGTGTCCATTGAGCAGGGCAGAAGGGAAAGAGTACTGCCTTCCCACCTGAATGATTTTTTAGTAGAAAACAGAGCAAAGAAGAACAATACAAGATAAACAGGGGCAGGACTTTATTTGAGGTGAGTGGTTCACCAGAAATGACTAAAAGCAGTAGTTGCAGAAAGCAAATTAAATCCAACCTTCTGCCATTTCATATAATATATCATAACGTTCAGTCTCTGAATAACAAATTGCAAGAACTAGAAATAATGCTGTGTTCTGACCTAAATGTTGATGTTATCTGCATAACAGAACATTGACTAGAAGAACTGCAAATAGAAACACTGAAGATCCTTGGTTTCTCTCTAGTCAGTTCATTTTGCAGGTCTTATTATAAACATGGAGGGATAGCTATCTTTGCAAAGGAGAATTTAAGGAATAAAGCAATCCAACCATATCCTGAACTGAACAAAGAAAAAGTCTTTTTAATGGTGGCTATTGAACTTACTGACATTCAACTAGTTATTATAACCATATACAGATCCCCTGATGCTGACATGGAAGAATTCCTGTGTAAATTTGAAATGTTAAATATTGTAGAACCAAAGGAAAAGAAAATCATTTGTAGAAACTTCAACAGATACTTTTTGAAACCCTCAAACTACAAAGATGAATTACTATATATGACAAAGAGTTTCAACTTAATCCCCACAGTAAATACACCAACAAGAATCACTAGGCATAGTAAAACTGCACCAGACCAAATTTTTATTCAAGAAACCTTTTCTCCGTACAGTAATGAAGTGGTTAAGATGGGATACAGTGATCATGAGGCTGTGTTGTTCTCACTGGAATTATGTTCAGAGAAAATATCTCCCATTAAAATAACTGAGTGCAGGGATTTCAGTGATTGCAATATAGCAAACTTTTGTAACATATTAAGCCGAGAAACATGGGATGAAGTGCTCACTGAAACAGATATAAATAGAATGTTTGATAACTTTCATGGATCCTGTAAGTACTATTTTGACATAGTATTCCCACTAAAGCAATGTAAATTAAAACCAACCAGAAACAAAAGTTGGATTACTAAGGGCATAAAAATCTCCAGTGCAAGGAAAAGATTTCTACATTCATATAAGAAACAAAATAATATATCATTAGAAATGCAAAATTATATCAAAGGATACAGTAAGATCTACCACAAAGTTATTAAAGAGGCAAAGAAAAGGGGAAATGTTGAATATATCTGCAAATCAAAAAACAAAACACGGGCCGCATGGAACATCATCAAGGTTGAAACACACACAAAACCAGTGGCAAAAAATATTAACTTAAACCTGGAAAACAAACAAGTATCTGATGCTACATCTGTAGCTAACATCTTCAATGAGTACTTTGGCAAAGCTGCAAATGATTTTATCCAAAGCAACTTTCAGAATACTAATATGCACTACATTGAGAACTGTAAATTTCCCATGGGATGTATGTTTCCCAAGCAGGTCACACAGAGTGAGCTCATACTGGCAATCAGCTCATTAAAGAAACTTTCATGTGGTTTTGATGAGATTCCAAACACACATTAAAATATATGAAACTTCCGGCTTTTCACGTCACTGAATTTTTTAAAGATTACGTTGTAGTTAATACCAGCCACTATTTCTGGTTCAATTGATAGTAGTGACAATGCAGATAGTCTTTCTTGGCACATTGTGCTTCTTAAGTATGTCTTAATCAATTTTAACTTTGAGAAACGTCTCTCAGCAGAAGCTGTACTGACCTAAACTGTGAGCATTGTTCTGATTGTTATGTACACATTCGGATATACTTCTTCCAAATTATTTTCTAATATGTACTGAATAAGTTGTTTTTCAGTTTTGATTGAGTCCTGTAGGTTGGACTTTAAAAGTTGCAGTTCCTTATAAAGTTTGAAAGGCTGTATGTTGCTATTTTTGCCTTCTCGAAGTATTGTACCTAAATCATTACAATGTTTGCAAAGGTCATCCCATTATAACAGTTTCAAATAATACATATCATAAATAAAACCACATCATTCAAAATATTAGTTGAGCACTTTGAATTGACATTCAGTGTGAACTATTATAGTGTTTATCATTGTGTTAAAAAAAGCTAGCTCTGTACTGCATTTCAGCAGATTGTACAGGTTCATCAATTTGTTCATAACCAAACATTCATTTCTTCTAAGCTGTTTTTTTTTCAAACTGGGACTCAATTTCATAATTACTCTTTTCTACAAACACTCAAGCATGTGCAATGTTAGTTTCAAATCCTGTGTTACGAAATTCGTGAATCCAGTCACAAAATTAACATAAAGTATCAACAGCAACTTTCAAGTTCACTTGAACCAATTGCCATAGTTAACTTTTATTGTTGACATGTAGTAAAATCTCATACCACATGTGTATTGCAACAAGAAACTCAAAAGTTAACATTTCCTTCAAAAGTGCTTCACAGTTGCTAAGAGTTTCAGAATCATCAGTTCTACTTTTCAGATCACTCACATGATATCATCAAATTGCAAAACTATCGCTTTTACAGCTGTGATTCTACTTTCCCATCACGTTTCCGACACAGGCTTCAATGTCAATTTCAATTTAGTTTTTATAGGACCCCAACATTTGCTTGATTTTGTAAAAAGCATATAAACTTCATTGATAAAGCTGAAAAACATTTTAGCTGTTGTAGAAGTGTTAGCGGCATCTAGCAAAAGGAAATCCCAACAATGCCATCTGCACCATGTGAACAAAGTTCATGGATTAATATTGAGTACTCTTGTTCTAACACCTTTATTAATGCCAACCATACTGACATCGTTGTCATATCCCTGTCATCAACAGTTCTGGATGTCTAGGCCATTATTTTCCTGCTCCTTTAAATGGCATTTGTTAAATACACTCCTGTTGTTTCTGTGACAGCTGAGGAATTACAAAATCTTAATATTATTGCCATTTATTGCACATGGCTCGAATCCCTGGTACAATCGAGCATGAAGGCATAATATTTTGCTTGTTTATAATTTCATTGATAACATATTTGAGCATTAATGTAATTAATTCATTTTGTATGTTGTGGTTCAGATAACACTGACAAAGTTGCTTTTTGTCAATATATTGCAAGTGCTCTTTTAGTGTTGGGTAACATTTTAAATAGGTCTATGAATTTTCCACTGTTTCCACTATCATTCAGGTTAAGGGATTCTCGATGCCCTCTAAACACCAGATAATGTGAAGCTAAGTATTTTATAATATCAATCAATCTTTCAAACAAGTTGTACCAATACGTTTGTGAGTCCCTAATCAGTCTCTCGTTTTTCTTATCTATTGTTTTTCCATATTTGATTCCTTTACAGAATTCTGTCTGCCTAATCATGCACTCCATGTGTCCTTGACTTTTTTCATGCCTTTGAAATACCCTACTCAGGTCTTTCCCGTCACAACATCCTTCTATCCTTCTTTTACCATCTGTGTCTGTAAATATGAAAAAGTCAACATGGAAAGCAATAAACTTTGTCTTGAGATATGGAGTAAGCTAAACATTTGCAATGTTGCTTTTTGCAATTACCTGATTATCTAGTAAAATGAAATATAGTAAAATGTCTTATTTGCATCTTTGGGGTAACTTTCATCAGGTTTCTCTAGGTATTGTTGGGGACCATTTTGAATTAAATCATGACACTGTGAATCTGTTACTGGAAATACCCACTTTCCCAGATCTAGTTCTATAAACGGCTCTCTTACATGAACTGTTTGCTCTTGATTATTCTGAGAATAAGATAAATACTAAGAATTGGGAGCATATGAGATTATGAGTCAAACAATTGCAGTAGAAAATATCAACTGGATACTATTAGAATACATAAATGGCGTAATGTGGGCAACTATTAAAAATGTTAAAACTGTTTTAAAAAACTAAAAGGAGAGTCACCCATAAAGTATCAAACAGTAAAGAGACTCATAAGACAGGGGAGAGACAAAGAAGGAAGCAATGCACAAACAGGTAGATGGGCCATTGAGATAGTCAAAATTACGTTAAGATCGATTTATGTTTCAATTCAACTTTGGTGTTGAGAGTATAACTTGGAGATTTTTTTAAGGCACAGGTCTTGTAGAACATTAAGAACATTACCCTTATGTTTCTACGCAACACTGAAATTTGGGATGAAATACTGGTAACAGTGTGACCCATCTCAGATACATGGGTATGCAGAGCTGAGTTAGAGCCCAAGCCAATGAGTGTTCCCTAAACCTCAAGTCAAAAGTTCTACCTGTCTGGCTGATATATTTGTACATGCTGTCATTACACATAATTCTGTAAACCCCAGGAGACTTAAAAGTACCACCATTCTTTTTTCACTATGTCTGAACCTTATTCCTGGGAATGAAATATGCTGGACAATCTCACAAGTCAAAAGCTATTGCCAACCCAACATGGAATCCTACTACTGTGTGGAACTCTTTGACACAAAACCATCTTAGGGATACATTTACCTAATGGAACTAATGGAATCACACCCTCCTGCTGGTCTAAGGGTAAAGTCGAGGAACGGACTTGAGTTAATTAGACTAATAACCTTCAAAGTTATGATTAAAAGAATAATCTTTTAGGCCTTTGTAAAAATTTACACCTCTAGAATTGCAGTCTAGAATCATAATTGAATATATGGCCAAATATGGTAAGAGAGAAAATATCTCATAAGTAGACAGTCTACCACTTAAAACTTCAGCCATTTTACACAGAAAAGATTATTCTCAACAAACCACAAGGACATTGGTACTTTATATTTTCTATTTGGAGCATGATCAGGAATAGTGGTAACACCAACAACAATACTTATTTGTGCTGAACTAGGTCAACCAGGATCACTAATTGGGGATGTCCAAATTTATAATATTATTACTATAGCCCATGCATTTGTAATAATTTTCTTTATAGTAATACCTATTATAATTGGTATTTTGTATTTGACTTGTACCACTAATAATTGGAGCACCAGATGTAGCATTTCCACAAATATTTTTGATTACTACCTCCTTCATTAACCCTTCTTCTTACATCTTCTATGGTAGATAATGGTGCTGTTACAGGGTGGACAGTTTACCCCCCTCTAGCAGGAGCTATCTCACATGGGGGTGCATCTGCAGATCTAGCTATTTTTTCATTGCACTTAGCAGGGTTCTCATCAATTCTTGATGGAGTAAATTTTATTACAGCAGCCAGCAGCAATTAATATAAGATCAGAAAGTATAACTTTAGACCAAACACCCTTATTTGTCTGGTCTGTCACCATTACAGTTCTTCTCCTTCTTCTTTCACTTCCTGCTTTAGCAGGGACTATTACCATATTTTTAACTTTTTAACATAAACCTAAGCACATCATTCTTTGACCCTGCAGGAGGAAGGGGGGGGGGGGGGGAGGACCCAATTCTATACAAACGTTCATTTTGATTCTTTGCTCACCCAGAGGTTCATATTTTAATTTTACCAGGATTTCGTATTATTTCACACATTATATGCCAAGAAAGAGGGAAAATTGAATCATTCGGAACACTAGGTATAATTTATGCCATACTACCAATTGGATTAATAGGATTTATCATATGAGCACATCATATATTTACAGTAGGAATGGATGTTGATACATGAGCATACTTCACATCAGCAACAATAATTATTGCTGTACCTACGGGAATCAAGGTATTCAGATGATTAGCCACATTATATGGGACTAAATTCAAGTTTAGTCCACCATTATAATGAGCTTTAGGATTTATTTTCCTGTTTACAATAGGTGCATTAACAGGATTAGTATTAGCAAATTTATTCCTTGATATTGTATTACATGATGCATATTATGTAGTAGCCCACTTCCACTATGTATTATCTATACGAGCAATATTTGCAATTATAGGAGGTGTTTTTCAATGATATCCACTGTTTGCAGGACTAACCATGAACAATACATGATTAAAAATTCAGCTTACAATTATATTTATTGGAGTAACCTTGACTTTCTTCCCACAACACTTCTTAGGATTAGCAGGAATTCCACGATGATATTCAGAGTACCGAGATGCATACCCATCATGAAATGTAGCTTCAAGAATTGAATGAGCAGTTTCTATTATATGAATCATTATATTTATTGTAATCAAATGAGAAAGAATGGTTACAAACTGAGCAATCATATTTAGAGCTAATATAAGTAGATCAACAAAATGATTACAAAATAATGTGCCTTCAGAACATAGGTACTCAGAATTATGATTAATTTCTAGATTCTAATATACCAAATTAGTGAAGTAGATTTAAGCCTTAAAAATAAAGGTTTGACCTTTTATCAGAAATTTACAATGGCAAAATGATCAAATTTATCACTTCAAGATCGAGCTTCACCATTAATGGAGCAATTATCATTCTTTCATGACCATATTATGGTTGTATTATTACAGTAATTGTAGGCTATGCCCTACGATATATACTATTTATTGC
This sequence comes from Schistocerca americana, assembly GCF_021461395.2. Classification (NCBI taxonomy): domain Eukaryota; kingdom Metazoa; phylum Arthropoda; class Insecta; order Orthoptera; family Acrididae; genus Schistocerca; species Schistocerca americana. Next base: position 235,487,103 of record NC_060130.1, read on the forward strand.
TTACACAAATTGAAATATACTTCATGGGCACAAAATTGAAACTATTTGAACAGCATTACCAGCAATTACTTTAATTTTTATTGCAGCTCCCTCACTACGACTACTATATTTACTTGATGATTCAGTAGATGCAATAATCACAATTAAAACAATTGAATGACAATGATATTGATGATATGAAAACTCAGACTTTATAGACATAGAATTTGAAACATATATAACACCAGAGCAAGATCTAGAAAACGACGGATTTTGACTTCTAGACATAGATAATCGGACATTTCTACCTATAAATACAGAAGTACAAGTATTAACAAGGGCCTTAGATGTCCTTCACTCATGAACAGTACCTGCTCTAGGCATTAAAATCGATGCCACACCTGTGCAATTAAATCAAGGAACATTTTCAAAGTAAATCAGCCTGGACTATTTTTTGGTCAATGCTCAGAAATTTGTGAAGCAAACCACAGATTCATACCAATTGTAATTGAAAGAACTTAAGTAAATTTATTTATCAAGTGATTATCTAAGATAATTTAAGGAGTTAGTTAAAATAAATAACATTAGAGTGCCAATCTCAAATAACTACATAATTAGTACACATTGAATCATCAGATGACTTGAAAGTAAGTAATGGTCTCTTAAACCAAATAATAGTTACTTAATGACTACTTCTGATGGGGAAATTTAATCCAAATCCCTCAAATATTTCCAATCATATGATTCTCTCTATTTATTACATTTTCAGCCACTTTAATTTTATTTAATGAAATAATTTTTTTTCCTTTAAACCTAATATTATTTAAAGAGCAGAAAAAAACAATTGAGATAAAAAATCCAAACCGAAAATGATAACAAATTTATTCTCTACATTTGATCCACCTGCTAACATCTTTAACTTATGATTAAATTGAACTAGAACATCTCTAGGACTATTATTAATCCCATCAATATTTTGACTTACACCATCACGAATTAATATTATCTGAAATAAACTAAAATTAACCTTACATAATGAATTAAAAACATTATTAGGACCAAAATCATTTAATGGAACAACATTCATCTTTATTCCAATTTTCATTATAATATTATTCAATGATTTCATAGTATTAGACCCTTATATTTTTACCAGAACAAGCCATTTAGCATTAATATTCACAATTGCTGTATGATTAAGATTTATATTATTTGGATGAATCAGTCACACTAATCACATATTTACACACCTTGTTCCCCAAGAAACCCCACCCACACTAATGTCATTTATAGGACTAATTGAAACAATTAAAAATGTTATCCCACCAGATACATTAGCAGTACAAATAGCAGCAAATATAATTGCTGGACATTTATTATTAACCTTATTACGAAATACAGGACCAACTATAGCAATGAATTTAATTTCATTCCTAATTATTGGACAAATACCTCTATTACTTCTAGAATCAGCAGTAGCTATAATTCAGGCTTTCCATTTCATTTGTAGATTACAGACCTTGACCATTAACAGGATCAATTGGAGCAATAGTTCTAGTATCAGGATTAGTAAAATTATTCCACCTATTCAATACTAATCTACTCATAATTGGATTTGAAATTACTTTATTAACTATAATTCGATGATGACAAGATGTAGTCCAAGAAGGAACATACTAAGGATTAAATACAGGATTTGTATCCATTGGACTACGATGAGGAATAATTTTACTTATTAAATCAGAAGTTTTATTCTTTATATCATTCTTCTTTAGCAGAAGACTAACACCAACAATTTAATTAGGAATACTATGACCCCAGCAGTAATTATTAATTATAGCAGTAATTATTAATGAACAAATCCAAAAACTCAACAAAATTAAACTAACAGAAAAACAATCGATACCAAAATAATATCTAATTATATTTAAATCAGCATACAAATATACACAAATTACAAAAACAAAACTTGACAGGAACATTAAAGAATTAACCAACATCAACAATTATTTAATGAATAAAGAGGGATCAAAAAACAGTCATAAATAAATATTTTAACATTAATACAATCCAAAAAAATTTAAAAAATCATTTCCATGTGACCGAATTATTGAAATCAAGGTATAAAGACCTAAAGTTGCACTTACATGTAGGACGAGGAATGTGTGTGTGTATATATATATATATAAACATTTTAAATATGTCTGCTTGCGTCTGTATATGTGTGGATGGATATGTGTGTGTGTGCGAGTGTATACCCGTCCTTTTTTCCCCCTAAGGTAAGTCTTTCCGCTCCCGGGATTGGAATGACTCCTTACCCTCTCCCTTAAAACCCACATCCTTTCGTCTTTCCCTCTCCTTCCCTCTTTCCTGATGAGGCAACAGTTTGTTGCGAAAGCTTGAATTTTGTGTGTATGTTTGTGTTTGTTTGTGTGTCTATCGACGTGCCAGCGCTTTCGTTTGGTAAGTCACATCATCTTTGTTTTTAGATATATTTTTCCCACGTGGAATGTTTCCCTCTATTAATTCATATATATATATATATATATATATATATATATATATATTAGTTGTTGTAGTAGTAGTAGTAATTGGAACAGTAATTCTGTTCTTAGTTCTAGCAACTGCATTTATAGGGTATGTTTTACCTTGAGGTCAAATATCATTCTGTGGTGCAACATTAATTACTAATTTATTATCAGCAATTCCATATTTAGGAGCAGACTTAGTTCAGTGTGTATGAGGAAGATTTGCTGTTGACAACACGACATTAAATTGATTCTTTACATTTCATTTTGTACTACCATTTATTATTGCACCTATGGCAGCAATCCACTTATTCTATCTTGATCAAACAGGGTCTACTAACCCTTCAGGATTAATGGAGATATTGAAAATATCCCAATCCACCCATATTTTTAGTTTTAAGGATTCCATCACATTTGTATTAATAACATCATTATTAATTATATTATGTCTAATTAATCCCTACCTTCTAGGAGACCCAGATAATTTTGTACCTGCCAACCCACTAGTAACACCAGTCCACATTCAACCAGAATGATATTTCCTATTTGCTTATGCAATTCTACAGTCAATTCCTAATAAATTAGGAGGTGTTATTGCATTATTTTTATCAATAAGAATCTTAATAATTTTACAATTTTACAACAAATCACCATTCTGAGGTATTCAGTTCTACCCTATTAATCAAACTCTGTTTTGAATCATAGTAGTTGTCATATGCTTATTAACATGAATTGGCAAACAACCAGCTGAATAACTATATATAATCACAGGACAAATTGAAACAATTATCTACTTTACATACTACTTAACTAATGTTCATGTTGCAAACACAAGAGACAAGTTAATTAAGGAATAAGTAAATAATTTAATTAGCTTAGGAAAAACATATGTATTGAAAATGTAGAACTAGAAGTTTAACTCTTCTATTAACTTTCCTCAAAAAATTTCATTAAACCAATAAAGAAAAAAATTCAAAGACAAAGGTAAAAAGCTCCTTCAAGCTAAATATATTAATTTATCATATCAAAATCAAGGTAAGGTACCTCAAACTCAAATAAATCCAAAAGATATAATGGCAAGCTTAATCAAAATATAAAAGAATGTAAATCACCACCCAAAAAATTAAAGCCAACAACATTTACATAAAAACAATCCTAGTACACTCAGCCAAAAGAAAATCAAAGTAAAACCAACTGTGTCATATTCAATATTAAACCTAGAAACTAATTCATAATTACCCTCAGCAAAGTCAGAAGGAGTTCTATTAGTTTCAGCCAAACAAGAAGCAAAACAAGCTAAGGCTAAAGGAAAAGAAATAATGATAAACCAACAATAAAGTTGATAGTTTATAAAATCAAACATGTTAAAACTACCAATTAGAATAATTAAAGACAATAAAATCAAAGCTAATCTAACTTCATATGAAATTATTTGAGCAACAGTACATAAGGAACCTAATAAAGAATAATTTGAATTAGGAGATCAACCAGCAATTATTACAATATAGACACCTAAACTAGTACAGCACAAAAAAACAAACAACCATAAGAAAAAGAACACATGTAAGTTAAATCAGGAAAGATCACTCAAACAGCCAATGAAATTATTAAATGAAAAACAAGAGAAAAGTAATAAACTAAATAAGTAGATACAATAGGGATGGGCTGCTCCTTACAAACCAACTTAATGGCACCATTAAAAGGTTGAGGAATCCCTACAAACCCTACTTTATTTGGACCTTTACAAATCTGAATATAACCTAAAATCTTTTGCACCAATAAAGTTAAAAAAAGCTACACTAATTAAAAACAAATAACCAGTAAAAGAGAGTTCAAAATAAACATAAATAATTCATAAAGTAGCAATACTATTTGTAGAAAACTTCTACATAAATGAATTCTAAATTCAACACATTAATCTGTCAAAATAGTAAATTAATTAATATTAATCATATAACATAAAAATATTTTAACCATTTGGTCCTTTCGTACTAATATGGGTTAATAATCTTAGGATAGAAAGTGACCTGGCTCACGCCTGCCTGAACTTAGATCATGTAAGAATTTAAAGGTTGGACATACCAAATCATTGGGCTCCTGCACCCAAAATATTTCTTAATCCAACATCAAGGTCGCAATCTGCCTTCTCAATATGGGCTCTCAAAAAAAAATTCCACTGTTATCCCTAAGGTAACAACAAACATAAAAAACAAAAAAACATAAATCAATGACATAATAATGAAGAGTTTATTTATTCTTCATGTCACCCCAACAAAGCATCGTCATTAAATATAGAAAGACCAACAAAAAACTATATAAAAGTAAAATGTCAAGCTCTATAGGGTCTTCTCATCCTAAAGATAAATTTAAGCCTTTTGACTTAAAAGTTAAATTCAAAAATTTATTAAGAAACAGTTGATTTCTCATCAAGCCATTCATTGAAGCCACTAATTAAGAGACTAATGATAATTCTACCTTTGCACAGTCAAAATACTGCGGCTCCTTAACAATTCGCTCAGTGAGCAGGCAAGACCTCAAAATATTTTCAAGAGGATATGTTTTTGATAAACAGGCAGAAATCAATTTTGCCTAGTTCCTTATAATAAGTTAAGAAGGTAAAATTTTAAAACAAATAAATTACTAATTCTATCATTATTACAAACATTATTAAATTAAATCAAGAATCTTAATATAAAACCTAAAATTATTACAAAATCAAAATATAAAATAATGAACTAAAATGTAATCTTAAACACAGCTGGCTTAAAGCCTACTATTATATTTCAAAAAGGAAAGTATAGGTTAATAACTTTACCCTTAAAGAGCAAATAAGTTCATATTTATACTTAAAAAAATAAATAAAAACAATTAACAGAATGAGATTTTCACTCTGCAGCGGAGTGTGCGCTGATATGAAACTTCCTGGCAGATTAAAACTGTGTGCCCGACCGAGACTCGAACTCGGGACCTTTGCCTTTCGTGGGCAAGTGCTCTACCAGGAAGTTTCATATCAGCGCACACTCCGCTGCAGAGTGAAAATCTCATTCTGGAAACATCCCCCAGGCTGTGGCTAAGCCATGTCTCCGCAATATCCTTTCTTTCAGGAGTGCTAGTTTCTGCAAGGTTCGCAGGAGAGCTTCTGTAAAGTCTGGAAGGTAGGAGACGAGGTACTGGCAGAAGTAAAGCTGTGAGTACCGGGTGGTAGTCGTGCTTCGGTAGGTCAGTTGGTAGAGCACTTGCCCGCGAAAGGCAAAGGTCCCGAGTTCGAGTCTCGGTCGGGCACACAGTTTTAATCTGCCAGGAAGTTTCAAAAACAATTAACTTTAAAAAATTAAATTTTTTCTTAAGAGACTAGATATCTTAGGAAATGATTAAAATTTCAGTTCTATAAATAATTTAACAATAATTATGACACATTAACTATAAATTATTTGTAAATCGATCTAAATTGAGACAAGTAATATAAATACCAAAATTTTGATAAATCCTGATACAAAAGGTACAGCAAATAAAATCTACTTTTAAAAATTTTAAATAATATTTCATAAAACACTTCCATTACAAATACACTATCAGTTCCATAAAATATGCTAAGAAAAACAAAATTATTAATATTAAATAATTAAGTAAACAAAATATCAATACAATAAAATAAATAATCAAGACATCCTGATTTGCACAGAACAATTTTCAGTGTGAGTGAAATACTTTACCAATAAGTTATATCTTAAACCTCTTCCTAGATACACTTTCCAGTACATCTACTATGTTATGACTTATCTCATCTAAATTGAAGCTACCTTAAAATAATTCAAATAGAATAATCAATAATGAGCAAGACAGGTGATGTGTTCACACCTCAGAGCCAATACCAGTTAAATGAAATAAATCAAATAACTATAAAATCCACCTTCATCAACAGTATTTCACCATCGAATCCATTATAAACAAAAATCTATTGTAACCCACCTCCTCTTAACTATTAGCTGCACCTTGACCTGAAATATTATATAATTACAAATCCTGAGAATTATAGTTGTAAATGAAATACGAGCACACAGCAGCCTTGTCTTAAAAGACAGTCCCACAGAGCATGACTGTACACCTCCTTTTTTAGAGAAAATGACATTACAGATGAAGGAAAGTTAGAAACCACATTCAGTGGAAACTACAGCAGTCTAATTCATTCAGATAACTGTGTAACCCTAGATCATGTAGCGAAAATAAATGAATACAGAAGGTTCTGTGAAAGTAGAATACCATTATCTAGCAGTGACAGTTTCCTCCTCCCTCATATAAATGTACAATCTCTTAGGTGTAAAATCAATGATTTGTGTGTTCCTCTGGGATATTCGTTAGTTACAACCTACTGCAGAAAAAGTATTACACATGGTGGGGGTCTGAATATATGTCAAAAGTAACCTTGAATTGCTTTACTCAGTTATAGACCTTAGTAGATTATGCCTTGAAGCTACAATAGAAGTAGCTGGTGTGGTAATGCACGAACAGAAAACTGTAATTGTCTCAATCTAACTAATCCCAGGCTCTGATGAGATAGTATTTATAGAAAAAATTAATACTTTAATATTGCTGTTGTCAAAATATAAACAGCATAGAATTGTAATTGTAGGTGATATTAACATAGATATAAGTGCAAAGAGAAAAAATGTAATTCATATGATTAACACTCTGAAGTCATTAAACTATTACTGTCTCAATGAAAAACCCACTACACTGAACACATGCCTTGATAACATAATTAGCAATGTACAAAGAGACTCCATACAATGTGATGTAATAGAATTAGGAATATCAGATCACGTAGGGCTATGGCTTCAAATAGAAAAGTCAGCCAACAGTTCTACAGAGAGAGAAGTGACATATAGAATTCTAGGTGAATTCAATGTAAACAAAATGATAAACCAGTTAAAAGAAATGGATTGGACTCATGTAATGGATAACAAGAAAATGATTAATAAATGTTTTTCCATTTTCCTGACGGAGATCAAGCATATAGTAGAAATGACATGCCCCTTGGTAACCAAAAGGTACCAGAATAATACTACTCATAAGCAACAAAATACTAACAAGTGGTACACCCCATAACTTAACAAACTCAGAATACTACTGATGATTATTAAAGACAAATCTCATAACAGTGATAGAGACAAGGAAAATTACACTAAAATGAGAAACCTTTACAGATTAGAAATGAAAAATGCTAAGTGCTGTGCGAATGATGAATATGTTTTAAATTCTAAAAATAAATGTAAAGCTGTCTCGACTGTCATTAAAAGGGAAATTAATAATACCAATAAAGAAAGGAGTATCCCTATTGACTGCAATATTCTCAATGGATATTTTGTAAACAGCGTCACCACCCCACCCATCAATTTTGCCTCTGAAGCAGAAGCATTGCTCACTTGTGCAAAACAGACAAGAAGTGAGAAGTTCACTTGGACCCGAATCACATTAAATGATATTCATAAGTCAATAAACAAATTAAGTAATTCCAAAACAGGAGACTATTATCGACTCAGTAATTTCATCATAAAATGTACAGCAAAAGAAATTAAAATGCGCTTTTCTCACTATCAAACAGAGTACTTGATGAAGGAATATTCCCTGACTGTCTTAAGCTCACAGTTACATTGCCTGTGTATAAAAAAGGTGAAAGACACCTCCCAAATAACTACAGACCCATTTCAATAGTACCAATCATATCCAAGTTAGTAGAAAATTGTGTGCATAAGCAGATATACAGGTATTTTGAAACCAACAAATTTGACTCGGTGTCACATGACATAATCATCAAAAAGTTGAAATACTATGGCATTGAAGATGATACACTCCGTCTATTCAAATTTTATCTAACCAATAGGTTGCAACTTCTATATGCAAATAATCAGAGGTCAGAAATACTCCCCATAGAAAGAGGAATACCCCAAGTCTCTGTTCTTGGACCTTTTCTGTTCATTGTCTATGTTAATGACTTCTTAAATTACATACCGTGTAAGAACATACTATATGCTGACGATATGACATTAATAAGTACAGGAGAGAACTTAGAGTGTACTGGACAAAAATAGAGAAATTATGCAAATGGCTAATTACTGGTGTCAGGCTAACCAGCTGTGCATAAATCAAACAAAAACAGAAGAAATAATATTTAATCTCAAAGTAACTAAAAATGAAAACAAAACAGTGAAATTACTTGAACTAATCATAGACCAAAAGCTCTCATGGGAAGGACACACCAATTATCTATGTAGTAAACTAGCACGAGTACTTTTCTTATTGTATAAATTAAGAAACAGTGTGAGCAAGCAATAGCTACTCCATTCATACTATGCTTTTTTTCATTCCCAACTGCAATATGAAATATTGCTTTGGGGTAACTCCCCAGGGGCTGAATGTATTTTCAGATGGCAGAAGAAAGCAATCAGGTGCATGGATGGGTTAGCACCCAGAGAGTCCTGCAGAAATTATTTTAAATCTCTTGGCATAATGACAGTGCCAAGCATGTACATATATAACTGTTTAATATATTCCAGAGAAAATCTGAAAAAATTGAACATGAGATGTGATGTGCATGCACACAGTACAAAAAACAGTCATCTGCTGGACTTGCCTTCCACAACACATGCTGTAGTCCATAATAACTATAAGTACTTAAGCATAAAATTTTTCAATAAGTTACCATGCTCAGCTCGTACAGTACCACTAAATAAATATAAGAATACATTGCAAACCTGGCTAAAAAACAACGAATTATATACAATTGAAGAATTCTTAGAAACTAATCATCAAAATATATGTTTTACCTAAGTTCTGAAGAAAATGTTTTGATATTATATAAGCTAGTTATTTACTGTGATTCTTTTCTTATGTGTGTATTTAATTATTGTATAAAACATTGTTTTACATAATGCTGAAGAAAAGGTCTTTAGTTCCTTTTCTCCCCTGTCTGTAATTATTTGAATATCGTACTGAAACTAAAACCCTCTGTAAATTTTGATGAAGCCAATTGTATGAAAAATACTGAAAGGCTAATAAAAATATTCTATTCTATTCTAACTCTAAAAAGATTATCTGATAACAGAGATATACAAACAAGTAAATTAAGTAGAGTAAATCATGTATTATCTATCACAGGGTAGGTTCTTCTGAATGGAATGAGATACTGCCAAATACTTTGGGTTTCAAGACTTTAACTAATAGTACCCTGGTAAGTTTAATTAACATTTAAAATAATACCATATATAATCCTAGTTTATAATTTTAAATTTCACGGGTTCATAAAAAGAGCTATAAATAAATTTTAACATTTCATCTTACAAATTTATATTTTCACCCAAATAATATAAACAACTGTTTTAACCAATAATATTCACTTGCGTCAATCGTGTAACCACAGCTGCTGGCGCAAATTATACCAATACTAAATCAATTGCTGAGACAAAACTCACTTGATAATTAAAACAAATTACTGCAAAAAGAACATTTAGTTTAACAAAACTTACATATAATACAAAGAAAAGCGAATAAGCAAAGCAAGAATAAAACTTTTAGGAATAAACAATAGAGAGGAAACAAATTAAATCTCATAAGAAATAAGAAAAAGTACAAACATTTCAAGAAAATAAAATAATCAAACAAACAATAAATACAGAACCGTGCTCCCGTTCATGACCATGTTAATGGTTCACGTAATGGAGAGGATGGGTGGACAAACCATTTAACACATATCAGGTGTAAAAGAATCATCCTGCAATGTGAGTAAAATGTCCAAAAATGGCAAAATGTTAGAAGCAGTACACCCAGTGCTAAATACCACATGCTCATTGAGGCCTATAAGGTCATGAAGAAAATAGTTACATTCAGGAATGGGTCCATTACATAAAAGGAAAATATCATCAGCATACTGTGACCACAGTACCAATTTCTCTAAGAACTAGTCAACTCAACAAATACCCAATGTTCCAAACTAGTCATAAATATATTAGCCAACACCTATGACAAGGACGAACTGATGACGAGTCCATGCCATGAACATAGAAATAAATCCAAAACCTAAACTAAGTAGAACCAAGTACTAACTTCAGGAGCTGTAAAACTTCATCAGTTTCATCTACCGGCCTCCCACTGTACTACCTGATGTTATCCCTAACACTACTAATGACCCGATCAGAGGGTACACTCAAGTACATACTCTTAACACCAAATAAGACCATCACCACACCAGTTGGGGCAGACAAACCCATCAGCCTCTTCATCAATTCCTCTCTATTATAAAAATGAGTGAAATATGATGTTCAAAATATTTCTTAAACTATTTTGTTATGTTTCTCAATTAGGTAATCCAGTCCAACCCTGGCATTAATTATGGGATGTATAGGAAAATTGCACTTACATATCTTAACAACAGCCTGTAATTTGGGTTCACAGGCATTCATGGGCACAAAAGTATGTCTTACATATTCATTAAGGAACAATTTCAGAGATTTCAGATATGCTTAATATGAGTGAGATATTTAGATGTAAGATCAAATTTGCTTTTTTCTATACCACTATTCTCAAAGAACTTATGAATGTTGTTTACATAGTCTCCCTCATAAATAATTACCACTGCCATTGACTTATCAGCACGCATTACCCCCAACTTATAAACCTTGCTGACATAGTCTTTTTAATAGATAATTACCATTGCCTTTGACTTACCAGCATGTACTACGAGGGCCTCTTTGTTGGTTAGTTAGTCATTAATAATAGAAATAATACTATTTTCAGAAGAAGCAGATGATTTATTTTTAAACCCACCTGATTTACCCAAATGATGCCTTGTCACTTAATTGACATTGGTTGCTACTTCATTACATACAGCTGTGGTCGACAACAGACCATCAACTGCAGATACTGCATGGGAAACCAACAAATCAGTCTGCTGTTGTGATGGATTGTTATGGGGATTGTAAATAAGACCTTTCTCTAGTAAATTCAGTTCATTTTGATCATAAGAAATGTTAGTTAAATTTTATATTTTCCACTAAACTGAAATTTACAGTTAGTAACAGGTGCATCACAATAACTTTCAGGCCCAGCTGAAAGTTAACCAAACTTAAACTCATGACCCCCCAAGCCAAACTTCTTCCTAAATGTAGCACATACATATGTACAGATTGGGATATATAATAAAACAGTTTACCACTTAACAGTTGCAATAAATGTGGGTGAAAAAGATACAAATAGTTGTTAATATTTTATCTTTTCATATTGTGCTCACCCTTTATTTCTCAAATTAAAAAAACATAACATTATGTAACTGAGAATTGGTTAGAGAAGATTTCCTGCTAAACTGATGTTTTATAAAGTTGTGGATGATCCTTTTACGTTAAACACATTTTACTGAATCTAATGTTGGCAGTCACATTTTTTTGAAGATTTTTTTCAAATTCAGGTACTTGTAAAATGTCCTTTTATATAGGCTAGGCAGCCTTGAACACCAGGAATGCAGGATGACTCAGTTTGTAGCATTTTCTAATTAACATCCATGACTTTGTACAGAATACAATCATTCTTAAAAAAACTTAAAGGTTCCTCAACTCTGCCTTTGACCAGCAACAGGTTGTGATTACATTAGTTCCATTAGGTAAATGTACCACTAAGATGGTTCCATATCACAGAGTTCCATACTATGGTAGGATTTCATGTCATGTTGGTAAACTGCTTTCCACTTGCAAGATTGTCCCAGCATATTTCATTCCCAGGAATAACAAGCAGAGGTTCAGACAAAGTAAAAAAATAAAGGGTGATATTTTTAAGTCTCCAGGGGTTTACAGAATTACATGTAATGACTGCCTGTACAAATATATTGGCCAGATGGATAGAACATTTGGGATCAGGTTTATGGACATTTATCTGGCTTGAGATCTAACTCAGCTTTGGGTACCCATTTTTCTGAGACGGGTCATTCTGTTACCAGTATTTCATCCAACCTTTCAGTGTTGCATAGGGAAAGTAAGGGCAATGTTCTTAATGTTCTAGAAAAATCACTCTGTCTTCAGACCACAGGTGGCCCATCAGGACCATTTGACTGCCGTGTCATCCTCAGGTGAGGATGCGGATAGGAGGGGCGTGTGGTCAGCAACCACTCTCCTGGTCGTTACGATGGTTTTCTTTGACCAGAGCCACTACTATTCAGTCAAGTAGCTCCTCAATTGGTATCATGAGGCTGAGTGCACCCAGAAAAATGGCAAAAATGGATGGCAGCCTGGATGGTCACCCCTCCAAGTTCCAGACAAGTCCGACAGCACTTAACTTCGGTGATCTGATGGGTACTGGTGTATCCACTGCGGGAAGGCCATTGCCAATGTTCTAGAAGATTTACTGTGCCTTAAAGCAATCTCCTAGTCACACTCTCAACACCCAAGTTGAACTGAAATATAAATCAGTCTTAATCAGTCTTAGGTAGTTTTGACTCTCTCAATGGATAAACCATCCCATCTACTTGTTTGTGCATTGCCTCCTCCTCATCTTGCCTCCATCTTTGTGGCTTTTTACTATTTGATACTTTAGGGGTCCCTCTCCTACTAGTTTTTAAATGAGTTTCAACATTTTGAAGTTTCCCACATTATGCCATTTATGTCTTCCATTAGTATCAGTTCTCACACCATATCTGACTGTTTATTTACATTCTAGGACAAAACAAAAATTATACACCATGAAGGAATTATTGGAATGGGACAGAAATCAGTGGATGTGTTGTACATGTACAGACAAAGAAATGATTCAATTTCAGAAAAAATAGATTTGTTCAAGAGGAAGACCTTGACAAATTGAGCAAGTGTGTAATGCATTGGTCCACCTCTGGACCTTATCCAAGCAGTTGTTCAGCTTGGCTTAAATTGGTAGAGTTGTTGGATGCCCCTCTGAGGGATATCATGCTAAATTCTGCCCATCTGGTGTGTCATATTGTCTAAATCCCAAGTTGGTTGTAGGGCCCTGCCCATTGTGTTCCAAACATTCTCAACTGGGGAGATATCTGGTGACCTTGCTGGCCAAGGTAGGGTTTGCAAACATGAATATGAGCAGTAGAAACCCCTGCTGTGTGTGAGCAGGCATTATCTTGCTGAAATTTAAGCCCAGGATGGCTTGCCATGAAAGGCAACAAAATGGTTCACAGAATGTTGTCAAGGTGCCACTATGTTGTAACAGTGCTTGAATGACAACCAAATGTGTCCCGTTATGAAGTAAACTGGCACCCCAGACCATCACTCCTGGTTTTTGGGCCATATTGTGGGTGGCAGTCAGGCTGGTGTGCCACTGCTGTCTGGGACATCTCCAGACACATCTTTGTTGGTCACAAGGTCTCATTCCAAAGTGGGACTTATCAATGAAGACAATTCTACTCCAGTCAATGAGAGTCCATGTCCCAATGACCAGCACAGAACAAAAATCAGCTGTTACAAAAATATGGTGGTATTTTTTCCTGAGGTAACAAGCAATATGAAAGGTTATGAGGCACACATTATGCTATAGTTTGGTACAGTGCCAAAATTTCACAAATCACGCAACATTCATTTTGCATTAAAAAATAAAGCTAAGCAGGAACTCAACTTTCTTGAATGGAATCAGATTATAGAAACCATTATAGAAGCCATATCCAGTAGCCAAAGGGCATTGCTGATTGTAGGTGTATGGAAACTGAATGGCTCACTACACATCTGTGGAGATTTCAAGGTGATGGTTAATACTCAATCTACTATTGACTCATATCCCATTCCCAAGCAGGAAGAATTTATGTCAAAATTATCTATTATCTTTGCCAAAATTGATCATAAAGAAGGATGTTTGCAAATCCTTTTGGATGCAGACACATAGAGATCTATGGTGATAAATACTCCATTTGGTCTCTACCCTTACAAAAGGTTATACTCTACAGAATAGCCAGCACACTGAATTTGTTCCAGCAGTATTTAGAACAATTAATTCAGAAACCTTCAAAGCTTGATGACATATTTGTCTCAGGCACAAGTCCACAGGAATTCTTACAGCCTTTGGACTCTGTTTCCAAAATTCTGCAAGTGGCAAATATGAAATATAACAAAGACAGCTACACATTCTTTCAACATGAAGTGCTGTACTTGAGGCACATACTGTCTGCACATGGCATCAAATTGTCATCACAACATTCTCACACCAGTAAAAACCTTCTGGCTCCCAAGGACATCAAGCAATTTCATGCCATATTAGGAAAAGTAAACTATTATCGGAAGTTTCTCCTTCATGAAGTTTCCATCAATGAACTACTGCACAAGTTGTTATGTAAAGGCACCAAATGGAACTGAAAAAGTGAATGCCAATGCACATTTAACAAATTAAAACAGTGTTTGCTTGTTGCCAAACATCTTATGATGTATGATCCAAACAAAATGCTCCTGGTTGGTGTGCATGCTCCAGACTATGGTACAGGTGCCATTCTGTCACATCAGTATCATGATTTTAAATGGCCAATTGTGTTTACTTCAAAGGTTCTGACAGTGGCACAAAGGAACAAGAAGGAGGCTATC
This sequence comes from Schistocerca americana, assembly GCF_021461395.2. Taxonomy (NCBI): domain Eukaryota; kingdom Metazoa; phylum Arthropoda; class Insecta; order Orthoptera; family Acrididae; genus Schistocerca; species Schistocerca americana. The sequence continues at coordinate 235,502,179 of NC_060130.1, forward strand.
AAGATTATACACTGATGGAGAAAACTGTCACACAAAAAATAATAAATGCAGAGTAATGAAATTCTGGGAATACATTTGTCTAAGTAACATATTTAAGTGATTAACATTGCAAGATCACAGGTTAATGTAAGGCATTGCAAAAATGAAATGCTGGTGCATTAATAACTGGTGTAACCAACAGATTTTTAATGCAAGCATCGAAACGTGCATGCATTGTTTTTTATGGGTGCTGGATGTCAGTTTGTGGGCTGGAATTCCATACCTGTTGCACTTGGTTGGTCTATACAGTGATGGTTAATGCTAGTTGTGGATGATGTTGGAGTTGTCATCCGATGATGTCCCATCTATGCTTTATTGGAAACAGATTTGGTGACCTAATAGGTAAAGGCAGCATGTAGACACTCTGTAGAGCATGTTGGGTTATGACAGCAGTACGTAAGTGTGCATTCTCCAGTTGGAAAACACCACCTTGAATGCTGTTCAGGAACAGCTGCACAACAGATTGAATCACCAGACTGACATACAAATTTGAAGCCAGGGTGCATCCAAAAGCCACAAGAGTGTTCCAGCTGTTATATGAAATCATACCCAGATGTGGGTCCAGTGTGTCTAGCATGCTGACTGGTTGGCTGCAGGCCCTCAAATGGCCTCCTTCTAACCAACATGTGGCCATCACTGGCACTGAAGCAGAAACAGCTTTCATCAGAAAACACAACAGACCTCCAGCCCTCCCATGAGCTCTCCCTTGACACCACTGAAGTCACAAATGGCAGTGTTTGGGGTCAGTGGAATGCACACTACGGGGCATCTGGCTCAGAGCTGTCCTTCAAGTAACCGATTTGAAGCAGTTTGTTGTGTCATTATGGTGGCAACTGCTGCTCAAACTGCTGCTGCAGATGCAGTATGATGTGCCAGAGCCCCTCGTTGAACACAATGGTCATTCCTCTTGGTAGTGGCCATCAGGAGCCTGGTGTCCTTGTGACGGTACCCTCTTGTGACCACTGCTGTCAGCAATCACATATAGTGGCTACATTCCTGCCATGTCTTTCTGCAGTATCACAGAAGGAACAGCAGCTTCTTGTAGCCCTATTACATGACCTTGTTCAAACTCAGTGAGGTGTAGAAAACAATGCCTGTGTCACCTTAAATGCATTCTTAACTAACATGAACTCACCACGTCCAGTGTCAAATGTAACTAACACTCATGACCATTACAGCGTGTATTTAAAGCAAACCTGATTTGCATCCTCACAGTGGCACTGGTTGCACCACTCTTATGCTACTGGAGCAAAATTTGAATAGACACAATCTTTCAGATGTAGAAATGTGCCTACTTACTTTTGTTTATGTTGCACAACTCCTATTTGGTGTTGCGATCACTTATATCTGTCAGTGTATGCCAGCTCCACATCGACAATATTTGCATGACCAAAGGCATCAGAACCCTGCATATCGATTTTGCAGGACCTTTTCTCAGAAGCCACTGGCTCATCCTCATCAACACTTTCTTCAATTTTCCATTTTTGATACAGATGTCATTGACATCTTCCACAAAGACTATTCAGATTTCATAATGGTTTCCTCTATTGAATTACTGCCAAAATCAATTGTCACTGGCAACAGCACACAATTTTCTTCGTAGGAATTTAATCATTTTGTGAAACCAATGGTATTTTATGCCTCAATACTGCACCATTTCGTCCTGTGGCCAATGAACTTGCTGAAAGATTGGTACTTACTTTCAAGTCACACATGATGAAACCTGTTCAACCGTACAATAAAGGGAATACTTTACTGATCTTCCTCTTTCAGTACAGAGCCACTCCACACAATGCACAATCTCCAGCTTAGGAACTACTTAGAAGACCACATCAAACATTAGTGTCAATTTTAAATCCACTTGTACATCCACACACCAAGCTTGGACAATTGAAACAATTTTTTTATAACCAAGTGACCTAATTCTAATTTCAGTATCCAGGTATGGGAAAGACATGGGTACCTAGCACAGTCATAAAGCTTCTTGGCAATGTCATGTATAAAGTTAAATGTTCAAATGTATTCACAACATGCTATAACATACAAATGAGGCTGCACTGCACTCAGATACATATAGGCACAACTCCTTGGCTGTTTTCTTTTATAGAATCAGAAAACCTGTCTGCAGCCAGCTACTTGATGAACATTCCAATTCAGCCTGCAGCTATCCATGCCAGTGCCTCCAGCAGTGGTGCCCAGCTGCAGCCAACCAGTGAAGAACTGATGGAAGTGGATGTCATGCCTTACATCTCAGACCAGCCTATGGATGTCAAAATGGCAAATGCTTGACTGGCTGCTTCCTACCATGATTTTTCATAGGTTTCCTATTGTGCTACATGTGAGCACCACAAGGAGCAACACTAATGTGCACCCACCAAATATGCACACCAGCAAGCATGATGCAAGCAGGATGCTACTGAAGCCAGCCAGCTTCATCAACTTCCCTCACCCCTACCTTCCTACCCTCTCCCCCTCGAGGGCAAGGCTGTTGTGTACATGGCTCAAGAGGTACACAACCATAATGCAAGAGCCCACAACCACAGACACATTACTTACTTGCCTGGCACCTCCCAAGGTCTGAGAAGCAGCCTCCATATGGCATTAGCTAACCAGGACTATCTTTCAGGCACTCACTTCAGTTCCTGCAATGCTAGCAGTTCCTGCAGTTCACTTGGTACTGACAGTGGCAGTATTTCCTAGAATTATTCTGCAGAGCACAGTTAAGGATCCCATTCAGAAGACTACATTCTGGGTTAGCAGTCACTATTTGTAGAGCGATAAGTACAATCTAATGAGTTTCTGCATAATTACTTTCACACATAGTCAAAATATCATAGACTACCATGAGACTGCCAAATTATTTGGATTTCATTGCATTGGGTATAAGAAATCAAGTGCCACACATCAAACTGATACCAAAGGTAATCACAATTTTGTGTCATAACTATTAATTATTATGAATATCAGCCATCAAAAGACATAGTTTGCACTGCAGGTCCCAAAGAACAAAAGTTATTACTATTAATGTTGTTGATGTTGCCTCATATCTGTTCTAATGCTGCCCAGTCAAGCGAGCATTTAATTAGTAACAACTAGTGTGCAAAGTGCCACCCATTGTATTGAACCATCGTAGACACAGTACGTTTTCTGCTACTGTGGGTGTTTAGGTTGAATTAATAGTAACATTCAGTTATAACATCCCAACCTGTGGATATCCACAATAATAATTACTTTGTTGTTAAATGTTAAAATAAGTATCAGTATTGCCATTTTCATTTATTTACATTACATTTACATCAACAATGTTTGGTATAAAATCAGTGAACCTATCAAAGTTTCTCTCAAATATACACAAGCAATACTTGTTACTATGAAAAGTACAGCACATTAAAATAATTTAGCATTGTGGTGAAGTAACATAAATTTTATAAACAAAGTACATGACTAGCATTTAACAGTTTGCAAGATATGATGACAACATATAACACAGATTCATTTGATGTCCCAGTGTTGCACAAATGCTCCATGAAAATTCCACAAAATCCTTTTCAGTAATTATGAGAGAGAGTTGTGTAACTTACTGAATGTATCCAGAATATGACACTTTATGTTATTTTATAGCCTGATCATGATTATTTTCTACTTTCTTGATATATGTGATGTAAAATATGAGGTCTGAATACAGCAGAAAGAAATCCAGGCCAACTGCAAGCCTACCATTGGAGCCCCACAATACAAAATGCATTAAAGTGGTTTAAAAAATTTTAATATCCATGGATGTGGACAAAAGACTTGGAGATGGAGATATAACAAGAGGCTTATAGATGTGGTGCAGATAATATTCCTCCTATCCACCCAGATGTCTGTGAATAGTCCGCTGTTTGCTAGTGTCCGAGCAACTGTATTTGAGAATGAAAAAACCATAACTTGCATGTTTAGAAGGTCAGTGGAGGAATACAAAGAGTGGGGTATGAAGATATATGCTGAAAAGAATTCTGCATAAGGTTATAGATGTGATAGGACATGACAAAGATCAAAAATGGAATTATTAATTTATGTAACCTTATACACTATGTGATCAAAAGTGTCCAGACAACCCCAAAAACATACGTTTTTCATATTAAATGCATTGTGCTGCCATCTGCTGCCAGCTACTCCACATCAGTGACCTCATTAGTCATTAGACATCGTGAGAGAGCAGAATGGGGTGCTCCACAGAACTCATGGACTTCAAACGTGGTCAGATGACTGGGTGTCACTTGTGTCATTCGTCTGTACATGAGATTTCCGCATTCCTAAAAACCCCTAGGTCCACTGTTTCTGATGTGATAGTGAAGTGGAAATGTGACCTTTCACAGCACAAAAGTGTACAGGCTGACATCGTCTGTTGACCGACAGAGACCGCCGACAGTTGAAGAGGGTCATAATGTGTAATAGCCAGATGTCTATCCAGACCATCACACAGGAATTCCAAACTGCATCAGGATCCACTGCAAGTATTATGACAGTTAGGTGGGAGGTGAGAAAACTTGGATTTCGTGGTCCAGCAGCTGCTCATAAGCCACATATCATGCCGGTAATTGCCAAACAACACCTCGCTTGATGTAAGGTGCATAAGCATTGGACGATTGAACATATAACACAGATTCATTTGATGTCCCAGTGTTGCACATATGCTCCATGAAAATTCCACAAAATCCTTTTCAGTAATTATGAGAGAGAGTTGTGTAACTTACTGAATGTATCCAGAATATGACACTTTATGTTATTTTATAGCCTGATCATGATTATTTTCTACTTTCTTGATATATGTGATGTAAAATATGAGGTCTGAATACAGCAGAAAGAAATCCAGGCCAACTGCAAGCCTACCATTGGAGCCCCACAATACAAAATGCATTAAAGTGGTTTAAAAAATTTTAATATCCATGGATGTGGACAAAAGACTTGGAGATGGAGATATAACAAGAGGCTTATAGATGTGGTGCAGATAATATTCCTCCTATCCACCCAGATGTCTGTGAATAGTCCGCTGTTTGCTAGTGTCCGAGCAACTGTATTTGAGAATGAAAAAACCATAACTTGCATGTTTAGAAGGTCAGTGGAGGAATACAAAGAGTGGGGTATGAAGATATATGCTGAAAAGAATTCTGCATAAGGTTATAGATGTGATAGGACATGACAAAGATCAAAAATGGAATTATTAATTTATGTAACCTTATACACTATGTGATCAAAAGTGTCCAGACAACCCCAAAAACATACGTTTTTCATATTAAATGCATTGTGCTGCCATCTGCTGCCAGCTACTCCACATCAGTGACCTCATTAGTCATTAGACATCGTGAGAGAGCAGAATGGGGTGCTCCACAGAACTCATGGACTTCAAACGTGGTCAGATGACTGGGTGTCACTTGTGTCATACGTCTGTACATGAGATTTCCGCATTCCTAAAAACCCCTAGGTCCACTGTTTCTGATGTGATAGTGAAGTGGAAATGTGACCTTTCACAGCACAAAAGTGTACAGGCTGACATCGTCTGTTGACCGACAGAGACCGCCGACAGTTGAAGAGGGTCATAATGTGTAATAGCCAGATGTCTATCCAGACCATCACACAGGAATTCCAAACTGCATCAGGATCCACTGCAAGTATTATGACAGTTAGGTGGGAGGTGAGAAAACTTGGATTTCGTGGTCCAGCAGCTGCTCATAAGCCACATATCATGCCGGTAATTGCCAAACAACACCTCGCTTGATGTAAGGTGCATAAGCATTGGACGATTGAACATATAACACAGATTCATTTGATGTCCCAGTGTTGCACAAATGCTCCATGAAAATTCCACAAAATCCTTTTCAGTAATTATGAGAGAGAGTTGTGTAACTTACTGAATGTATCCAGAATATGACACTTTATGTTATTTTATAGCCTGATCATGATTATTTTCTACTTTCTTGATATATGTGATGTAAAATATGAGGTCTGAATACAGCAGAAAGAAATCCAGGCCAACTGCAAGCCTACCATTGGAGCCCCACAATACAAAATGCATTAAAGTGGTTTAAAAAATTTTAATATCCATGGATGTGGACAAAAGACTTGGAGATGGAGATATAACAAGAGGCTTATAGATGTGGTGCAGATAATATTCCTCCTATCCACCCAGATGTCTGTGAATAGTCCGCTGTTTGCTAGTGTCCGAGCAACTGTATTTGAGAATGAAAAAACCATAACTTGCATGTTTAGAAGGTCAGTGGAGGAATACAAAGAGTGGGGTATGAAGATATATGCTGAAAAGAATTCTGCATAAGGTTATAGATGTGATAGGACATGACAAAGATCAAAAATGGAATTATTAATTTATGTAACCTTATACACTATGTGATCAAAAGTGTCCAGACAACCCCAAAAACATACGTTTTTCATATTAAATGCATTGTGCTGCCATCTGCTGCCAGCTACTCCACATCAGTGACCTCATTAGTCATTAGACATCGTGAGAGAGCAGAATGGGGTGCTCCACAGAACTCATGGACTTCAAACGTGGTCAGATGACTGGGTGTCACTTGTGTCATACGTCTGTACATGAGATTTCCGCATTCCTAAAAACCCCTAGGTCCACTGTTTCTGATGTGATAGTGAAGTGGAAATGTGACCTTTCACAGCACAAAAGTGTACAGGCTGACATCGTCTGTTGACCGACAGAGACCGCCGACAGTTGAAGAGGGTCATAATGTGTAATAGCCAGATGTCTATCCAGACCATCACACAGGAATTCCAAACTGCATCAGGATCCACTGCAAGTATTATGACAGTTAGGTGGGAGGTGAGAAAACTTGGATTTCGTGGTCCAGCAGCTGCTCATAAGCCACATATCATGCCGGTAATTGCCAAACAACACCTCGCTTGATGTAAGGTGCATAAGCATTGGACGATTGAACAGTGGAAAAATGTGTGGAGTGACAAATCACAGTACACAATGTGGCAATCCGATGGCAGGGTGTGGGTGCCAGTGTGCATAGTGCCAACAGTAAAATTCGGAGGTGGTGGTGTTATGGTGTGGTCGTGTTTTTCATGAAAAGGCTTGCACCCATTGTTGTTTTGCATGGCACTATCACAATACAGGCCTACATTGATGTTTTAAGCACCTTCTTGCTTCTAACTGTTGAAGAGCATTTCGGGGATGGCAATTGAGTCTTTCAACATGATTGAGCACCAGTTCATAATGCACGGCCTGTGGCAGAATGGTTACATGATAATAACATCCCTGTAATGGACTGGCCTGCACAGAGTCCTAACCTGAATCCTATAGATCACCTTTGGGATGTTTTGGAATGCCAGCTTTATGCCAGGCCTCACTGACCGACAGTGATACCTCTCCTCAGTGCAGCACTCTGTGAAGAATGGGCTGCCTTTCCCCAAGAAACCTTACAGCACCTAACTGAACGTATGTCTGTGAGAGTGGAAGCTATCATCAAGGCAAAGGGTGGGCCAACACCATACTGAATTCCAGAATTACCAAGGGAGGGTGCCAAGAACTTTTAAGTCATTTTCAGCCCGGTGTCAGGATACTTTTGATCACATAGTGTATAAATACTTAATTGTCATACTGAGACCAGATGGAGTGTGTGGTCAAGATATACATAATAATTCCATTCCATTATTATGGAATGACAGTATCTCCAAAATTACAAAGAAGCAACTTACAAGAGTTTTGTTAAAATCACTGTGTTGCATGAGGCAAAGTGTAGACAGTAACAAAGAAAGTGAAAGACAGACACCATACAAGTTGCAAAGAAGCAACTGTTCAATAGCTTTGCTAAAAGCATAGTTTTTATGGAGGCAATGGAAACGAAAGTGAAAGAAACACTCCACACAACAGAAATGATGCACTGAAGGTGCTGCAAAACTACAATCATAGAGTAAAGACTGAGACATAAAGAAAGTGACAGAGACAACATTGGTTTAGTAGATAGAAAGGAGGAAACTGTAATGGTATGTGTTACAAATTTTAATAGTCTTAATTTCAGTACAGTCCAATAGTACCTGTAATGGTACGGACATATGTATGTATCACTGATCACTGGTAATGCAATACCTCAGAAAGTATGGAAGGTTGAAAACAGGTAGACTTAGGGAAGACCTTAACACAAGAGAGATGGCTGATAGAAGACAGCTATAAGGATAAAGACACATAATGGTTTTGTTGCAGTAGATGGTCTATGACGTCACGAAAGAGCCACTACTGTAATATTATGGCAACAGACACTACCATTCATTTGAAATCGACTTTTCCATTTGCCTAAATAACATCAGAGTCCTGAAATGCGAGAGTGAGAACTACAGATTCACTGAAGAGACATTTGCAAGTTGGTTTGCTCTTAGCTATGCACAATAATCTCATTGTTCACGTTTTTTACAGAATAAATTTCTCTAGAAGACTATTACATAAGGTAACAGCTTGTATATTTCAGTACTTCAGGAAACAGGTGTATAGTCGATGAATGATTGCAGATATCAAATTTAATCACATGACATCAGCATAGGATTTTACCTCTTTGCTTGACATACTCTTACAATCAAAAGTTTCAGTAGGATTAAGTCATTCAGTGACTTTTGCAATCTCTTTTCTCATTCTGTCTGGAACTGATATTTATTAATGTTGTATGCAGTGCCTGTCTGAATAAATACAGTGCTTCTACATCTGAACATTCATTTTTAGTCCCTGTGTTTTCTGTCATTGCTAAGAAGAAAACCTTGAATTCTGTGATCATTGAGTTGATCCTGTTATCATATGCCTCTTGGACAAATTTATGTTCATCAAGAGTCACATCAATTTCCTTGTTAAGGTCTCAGATTAGTTTTATCACCTAAATTTTAGTATGGACTCTGAACCACAGTGCAACACTGCAGGACATTTGGGAGAGAAAAAAATGGAAGAGAGGAAGGTTTAGGTTAAACATCCAATTGATGGCCATGTCTTTACGGAAGGATCACATGTTCAGGTTAAGGAAGAAAATGCTCCATGTCTTTTTCAACTGAAGCAGTCTGGCAGTTGTCTCAAGTGATTTAGTGAAATTATGGGAAACCTAAATTGAGATGGCTGAATGTGGATTCATCTACTGAATGCATGTCCATAATCATAAAAAAGTTCAGTACAATTGGCACAAATGAAGTACATGACTGGGCACCAAATTTTAATGTTAGAAACACAAGCCAGTCTGTGTAATTCCAACACTGTGTTGGGATAAAGGACCAGCAACCCAATTTATTTACTGTTTATTTAGTTTTCTGTCGCATTTGTTTATTATCTTTAATAGTGACTAGTTTTCAATGCCTGTGTTCATTTTCATGTCATTGCCTACACCTCTAACATTTTTAACATAATTCCAATGGCACATTCAAAACAAAGTCTTTCATTCTAGCTGTAATGCTTGAGGTGGCCTTGAACAGTGTAAAAAAAGATTTGTGGTAAGTTAATAGATTAATATGCTCGCCATACACATAATCATGGAACTTCTTCAGACAAAAATAATAGTCAAGGCTTCCTTCTCTTGTTGGCTGTAATTATGTCGCACTTAGGTTAATGTTTTGGAGACAAATGCAATAGGGCATTACAACATATCCATCTCATGTGACAGGACTGTCCCAAGCCACAGTCCAATGAATTTGCTGCCTCAGTTACAGACTTTGAAGGGTCATATGCCACGAGACATGCTGAACAGAGATGAGCTTGTTTGAGATCCTAGAAAACCTTGTCATTGTCACATTTGGGAGTCCAATTCCACTTTGCAGTTTTCTGTAGCAACAGATGGAGTGGTACTGCAATGGTCACCAGATGGGGGATAAATTTTCTGTAGTAGTGGAATTATTCAAGAATGGATTTTAATTGTTTGGTTTCATTCAATGAATGTTTCCGTTCTTAATTGTCATAAGTTTCTCAAAACAGTTCTTATTTCGTCATGGCAAGCAGTTATACTGACAGATTTTTACTGAAGAACATTAAAGAGATGATCAACATAAACAAAGCACCCTCAGTAGAAGCGAAGCAAGTAGACAAACGTAGGATCATCCATCCGTCGTTTCATTCACACAGCACAGCTCAAAGATTCTGGGTCCCACTGAGAGTCTGTATCATCAAGTAGATGATTAAAAACACTATATAGCCCTGAGAAATCACTAAATTTTGTTGAAACTGCCCTGGAACGAAAGTTTTAGCGAGTGTTGCTTGCACGTGACAGTTTAAATCCTTTCTCAGTTAGCAATACAATCCGTTTTGATGATTTCCTGAAAAATGAATGAAATGCAGTAAGATCACTTACAAACATGCATACATGTCGTATGATTTTGGAGGCATGTAACAGTACCAAATTCAGTTGGTGTGCGTAACAATGAATAAACAGCGCATAGGGACAGAACTGCTTCACCAACTGTACCGTAGTCCTCTTTCTCTGCCCACCATTACTGAAGGGCCATCACAGGTTTGACTAACCACTTTTCCTTCCACATTCCATCCTTTCAATACCGCATGAATAATGTTTGACAAACCTTCAACAGTTTTATCTCCAGAAACATAGTAAAATCCAATGAATCTTTCCCCAATTTTGTCTGCAATACAGCACCTGAATATTACACTCATTTGGCTCTTGCATGACACGTCTAATGTTTCATCAGACTGAATCGAAATCAAATTGCAGTTCTGAATTTCAGATTTTATTTTCTCATTAACTGCGAGAGTTATCATTTCTATTACATCATTCTGTATATCTGGAGAAGTTCCTTTAAAGGTTGAAGATGATGATAGATGGTCTTGGATTACCTGCTCTCCTTGAGCTAGTAAATCTAACAATTCCAGATTGTTACATTTGTTGCTGGAGGATTCGTCTTCTCAATGACCACAAAAGGCTAGTTCTTCTTTGTAAAGAAATACAATTGCCTGAATAGGACGAGCCAATACTCTACTGCTGGATGCAACTTGTTTGTTGTATTTTATTGCTGTCAGTCGAGCGGCTTCAGAAAGGACATGCTCAATTCTACTTTTGCCCAATAACTGAAATGATTCTTTGTTCTGCAGGTGACGTTTTCATATTTGATGCTTTTGTGCTTTCCTGTCAAATTTCTTTATTGTAAAAATGCCCTCATTGCATCATTCCTTTTCATCACCAAACTTATAATCTGTTATTAACTGCAGTCACAGTCAGCCAAGCATACTTTTTGTACCAGGCTGTCTGAAAAGTGCGTTTTTGTTTCGCTTCACTTAAAACTACAGGAGGTCATTTGTTTTTCAATTCGCACTTTTTTTCGTGCATTAATGTAGAAAAAGGCGTTTTTAATAAAAGTTCTATAAGGTGTTCAGTTGATGACTCACTCATGTTGGCGACACAATACAAATATGCACTAAAATCACTCAAGAATGACTATGAACACAAATTTTGTGACTGTTCACTTCCGTGTTAAAATCCAGCATAGAAGCGGCAGAGACTAGTCTTGATACCTGCTAGCAAGTGCAGCGTACCAGCCTTCGTGGAAGAGGGAAAGTGGAGGGGAGCCGAGAATGCCACTAACGCTCAGGCAAGCACAGCCAGGTAAGGGAAGGGAGGCAGACACTGAGAGCAGTCGAGTCTCAAGCAGGAAGATACACCAATACTCAGGGTGCAGCTGAGAGCAGTCGAGTCTCAAGCAGGCAGATACACCAATACTCAGGGTGCGGCGGCGCGGGCTACAAAACTGATGTCTTCGCACATTTAGTGCTCTTAGTAGAAAGTTGTTAATATTTTTGTTATGAATTACTGTTGCATCTTTTTAAAGTACGAATACAGGGGAGACTAAGTCTCGAAGTCTCCCCTCATGCTATGCCACTGCGTGGCACAAAAAAACACCACATGGCCCCCAAACAAAGTATCAATTGACAGCATCTTGTTGATCGGGAAATTTCAGACTCGCTTCCTGTCTCTCTCTCTCTCTCTCTCTCAAGAGACCATTGCCTGTTTGTCTGTTATTAGCTAACTCTGGAGATAAAGGGAGAGTTGATACAGTTTCAATATAAAAAATAGAGCGAAATAATCCATTTGCACTAGCCATCTGCTTTACCCACAACTGAACCTATGTGATCATTCCATTTCATATCCCTACAAAGTATTATATCCATGCATTTGTATGAGTTTGCCAATTCCAACAATGACATTGCTGTATAGTCATAGAATACTATGTTTTTTGTTTTGTGAAGTGCAAAATTTTACATTTCTGAACATTTAAAGCAAGTTTCCAATCTCTGCACCACTTTGAAATTTTATCAAGATCTGACTGAATATTTATGCAGCTTCATTCAGATAGTAGTTCATTACAGATAACTGCATCATCTTCAAGAAGCCTGATTTTACTATGAATGTTGTCTGCAATGTCATTAATGTACAACATGAACAGCAAGTTTCCCAACACACTTCCCTGGGGGCACATCCAAAGTTACTTCTATATCTGACAAAGAAATTCCATCCAAGATAACATGTTGCATCCTCCCTACCAAAAAGTACTCAGTCCAGTCACAAATTTCACTTGATACCCAATACAATCATACTTTTGACAGTAAGCATAGATGTGGTAGTGAATCAAATGCTTTTCAGAAATCAAGAAATATAGCATCTATCTGATTTCCTTGATAGAAAGTTTTCAGTATGTCAGGTGAGAAAAGTGCGAGTTGGGTTTCATATGTCTGATGTTTTTGAAATCCATGCTGGCTGGCATTGAGGAGGTCATTCTGTTCAAGTTACCTTATTATGTTTGAGCTCAGAATATGATCTAAGACTCTAGAACAAATAACTGTCAAGAATATTGGACAGTAGTTTTGTGGATCACTTCTGCTATGGTTCTCGTAGATGGGTGTGACCTGTGCCTTTTCCAAGAATTGGGCATGGTTTTTGGTTTGAGGGATCTACTATACATTATAGTTAGAGGAGGGGCTAGCTCAGCCACAAATTCAATATAGAATCTGACAGGTATTCCATCAGGCCCTGGAGCTTTGTTCAGTTTTAATGATTTCAGCTGTTTCTCAACACCACTGACACAAATACCGATTTCATTCATCTTTTCAGTGGTATGAGAATTAAACTGGAGCATTTCTCCTGGGTTTCCCTTTGTAAAGGTACATTTGAAAATTGAGTTAAGCATTTCAGCTTTTGCTTTGCTGCCCTCACTTTTAGTTACTGTCTCATTTGCTAGGTGCTGGACACTAACTTTGGTGCCACTAACAGCCTTTAAATACAAGCAGAATTTCTTCAGGCTCTGTGAAAGACCACTTGACAATAATCTGCTATGGTAGTCATTGAAGGCATCATGCATTGCTCTCCTGACAGCCAAAGGCATTTCATCCACCATCTCTCTACCTATAGCCCTATGCATGGTTTTACATCTATAATGCAGTAATCTCTGTGTCTTTAGAAGTTTCTTTGCAGCGACTGTATACCATGGAAGTTCCCTCCCATTATGAACTGTTCTGCTCAGTACATATCTATCCTGGGCATGGCCAACTATTCTTTTAAACATGCTCCTGCTCTGTGCTGATGGTTTCAAGTTCCTCATCAAGATATGACACTCCGACTTTCAATCTAGTTTACTGAATACATATTGCTTTCTGCTTTTTTAGCTGTCATTTGTGGTTTGGTAATCATTTTTGCCATGACCACATCATGGTCACTGATGTCAGTTTCAATGCAGACATCCTCAAAGAGGTCAGGTCTATTTGTTGCCATTAGATCCAGCATATTTCCATCAGGAGTGGGACACTGAACTATCTGGTTTAGATAGTTTTCAGACAAAGCATTTAGTAAAGTTTCACAGGATGTCTTTATCATGCCCACCACTAAAAAGACTGTAATTTCCCCAATTAGTTGTTGGATGATTAAAGTCTCCACTTATTACAGTATGAATTGGGAACTTATGTACAACTGAACAGAGGTTTTCTCTAAAGTTTTCGGTTACATTAGGAGATGATTCTGGTGGGTGATAGAAGGATCCAATTACCACTTAATGCCCACATCTGATACTGAGTCTTGCCCAAACACTCTCACATGTAGCTTCAATTTCTACCTCGGTGGATCTGAGTTTCTTGTCTACTATGACAAATATACTACCTCCATTTCCCATTTGCCTCCTTTTTTATATAAACTTAAATTTTCGCCAAAAATTTCACTGCTGTCAATTTCAGGTTTCAACCAGCTTTCTGTACCTAGTATTATGTGAGCTTCACTGCTTTTCATGAGCACTTCCAACTCTGGCACTTTGTTGCAAACACTTTGGCAGTTTACCATCAGGATTTTAATACTCCCACCTGTGGGAGGCATTTCTTATGATCTTACATTGATACTTCTGGGTTTCCTACAGCTACCATTATATGGATTGGATGGAGAGTTCTCTAATCTAAAAAGTCTTTGTGTGCACCTCACACACAGTCAGGTACCTAGGGTCCAAACACCCTTATGCCAGCACACTTTTATAACACAAATATTTAATACAACATAATCTAATGCTATCTAGTAGAACTGATTAATTATCAATTAAATATTTATGCTCACTAATTCTTGCACACAACAGATACACATAACAGAAACTCTAGTCATTGACAATATATTCTCCTTCACTACTTCCAACAGTCTGCCAGCACCAGTGTATCTTCTCAATTCCCCAATGAAATTATAAGTAAAATTAAATCATTAAGCAATAAAATGTCAAGTGGTCTTGATGGAGTACCTAATTTCATACTAAAAGCACATGCTCACCACATAGCAAACCCCTTGGCCAAAATTTTCAACCTCTCTTTAAAAACTACATCTACATCTACATCCACATTGATACTCCACAAGCCACCCAACGGTGTGTGGCGGAGGGCACTTTACGTGCCACTGTCATTACCTCCCTTTCCTGTTCCAGTCGCGTATGGTTCGCGGGAAGAACGACTGTCTGCAAGCCTCCGTGCGCGCTCTAATCTCTCTAATTTTACATTCGTGATCTCCTCGGGAGGTATAAGTAGGGGGAAGCAATATATTCAATACCTCATCCAGAAACGCACCCTCTCGAAACCTCGCGAGCAAGCTACACCGCGATGCAGAGCGCCTCTCTTGCAGAGTCTGCCACTTGAGTTTATTAAACATCTCCGTAACGCTATCACGGTTACCAAATAACCCTGTGACGAAACGCGCCGCTCTTCTTTGGATCTTCTCTATCTCCTCCGTCAGACCGATCTGGTACGGATCCCACATTGATGAGCAATACTCAAGTATAGGTCGAACAAGTGTTTTGTAAGCCACCTCTTTTGTTGATGGACTACATTTTCTAAGCACTCTCCCAATGAATCTCAACCTGGTACCCGCCTTACCAACAATTAATTTTATATGATCATTCCACTTCAAATCGTTCCGCACGCATACTCCCAGATATTTTACAGAAGTAACTGCTACCAGTGTATTTCCAGATATTTTTAAAATAGCAAAAGTTTCACCACTGCTAAAAAAAAAGGTTCTTCTGAAAAAATATCAAACTACCAACCCATGTCACAGTTAAGTTCCTTCTCAAAAATTCTAGAAAAACTCTTCTATGACAGGCTTTTAAGTTTCATAAATAAATATGCACCTCTTACAGTACAACAACATGGTTTTAGAAAGTCTGAATCTACACAGACAGCTATTTTCGGATTCTTAGACTGCATTTTAAAATCCCTTGATCAACATAAATCAGCTGCAGGTATTTTTCTAGATCTATCAAAGGCCTTTGACGTCCAAGACCATAACATTCTGCTCAACGAATTAGAAAGACGAGGAGTAAGAGGTGTAGCACATAGCTGGTTGTGTTCATGCCTAAAAAACTGCAGGCAGAAAATCACTTCAGTATGAATTCAACAAAATGAATAAAACAAGAAAGAACTCCTTTCTTTCTAGCGAATTACCATCAAATGTGGTGTACCACAGGGCTCAATCTTAGGTCCATTTCTCTTCTTGATTTATGTGGATGACTTAGTTGAATATATGAGTCCCACAAAAACTATCCTGTTGGCTGATGACACCAGCATATTTCTCACTGGATCCAGTCCAGAAACTTTGCAGTCCACAGCAGAAAGTTCTATGAAAAGACTTTCTGAGTGGTGCACAAAAAACAAACTCATTATAAATACTGAAAAAACTGTGTGTGTTGCTTTTCATTTGATTCCTACAACTAATCATCTGTCTATTCAAGCACAATTAAAAAAATAATCCCCTAGAAAATGTAAGTGTCACAAAATTTTTGGGTCTATGGGTTCAGCAAGCCTTAAAGTGGGACACACATATAAATAACTTGTCTAGAAAACTATCATCTGTGTGCTATGGCCTAAGAATTTTAAAGGCTGCAACAAGCAAAAAAAACAGTACTGCAGGCATACTATGCACAGTTCCACTCATTACTCCAATATGGGATCGTTTTCTGGGGATACTTAACTCACAGTGAAAAAGGTTTTTAGAATGCGAAAAAAGAGCTCTAAGAATAATTTGAGGCCTTAAAAAGATGGAGTCCTGTAAATCCCCTTTATCTGAGCTTGGTGATCTAAATAATCCAAGTTTATTCATTTATGAAACTTTCTTGTTCACTAGGGACTACCTCCTGAAAACAGGCAAACTGCTACAGAATTATAGTACCAGAGGGAAACCAAATATACATCAAAAATATCACAGAACAACCACCTATCAGAGGAGCATAATTAACCTTGGTGTAATACTACACAATAAGATACCAGAGGAAATAAAAAATCTTACTCATACAATATTTAAAGCTAAACTAAAGGCATTTGTAATAAAGCATTGTTTCTATTCTGTCAGAGAATTTCTGAATACGTAAAAAAGTTAATTGTAATAGGTACCTATTTTTAATCTGCCTACTATTTTGCTAATACTATGTATTATTGTAACTTATCTTTGACCTGTCCAATATCAATTGTAAAATATGTGCTGTATGATAAAACTGGACCAATAAAAAATCAAATCAAATCAAATCAAACTAGAAATTATGTGGTTATGAGTCAAAGAACTCATTGAGGCATGCATCTTGCAGATGCAATCTGTGAACAATGACTAGAAAGACTGGATGAAGTGATACTACTCCACAAAAACACCAGCCCGCATTCTGCTAGACTGACAAAAAACTGCACGGGAGTTGGGTTGGGAAGTCATTCTGCTCCCACCTTATTCACCTGATTTTATGCCCTCAGATTATCACCTTTTCCACTCTCTATTGAACAACCTTCAAGGAACTTCATTTAAGATGAAAATGTGCCCCAAACATGGCCTGACAAGTTCTTTGTCTCAAAACCATGTGATAAGTCATGGAATTGAAAAGACACATCAGCACTAACAGACTGTTGTAAACAGTGAACGAGAATATATTACTGTTGACTAAAGTCTCTGTTATGTGTATCTGCTGTGTTTGTTAAACTTATGGAAAAATGCCACGAACTTATGAACCAAGCGAAAATGATGTGAACAACTGGCAAAATTGATTATTCAACATGTCAACAATTCACAGGGAAAACCAGAAGAACTATATCATATTGGTTCTGTTGTGAACGCCATTACTTAAACCAGGAAACAGTATCAGACTGCTATCTGATATAAAATATAACAGAAACCTTAGATACTTTGGGCAGGACTCAATCACCACAGAATTACATAACAAAGATTACCTGAGGCAAATAAATTATTTCAAATGACTGGGATGGATATTTTTGGCCCATTTGCACAAATACCAACAGGAAACCATTATGTACTGACAATAATTAATCATTTTTAAGATACTTTTCTATGAGAGCCATACAAACTAGCAGGCAGGAACAATAGCACATGCAATAGTGAACCAGTGGACACTAAAAATTTTAATACCTGAACCAATAACAGGACACTAATTTAAATAAATAAATAATTTTATGTCTGATTTCATAAAGCAGTTGTGCTGGATATTGCACATTAGGAAACTTTAGACCAGTGCTTTCTCCCACAGGCAAATTGTCAAACAGAGATTTCACTGTACACAGGAGCATGTCGGCTTTTTCTGCACTGATAAATCCTGTCATCCATTCACAACCCACTGCTTGGACTGTCACATAGTATCTGACTAGCAGGTCGCAGTGCACTCAAGGAACACACAAGCACACTGTAAGCAAACATAACAACATCATACATAGCAGCTATGCAGGCTGAAAGGCACATACAAACGTAGGTGTGGAAACTATTCAAAATAAGACATCTCATAAACGACTTGCGCTAGAATCCTGCAACAAATGCCACTGAGATTTCAATTTACCCCACTTTTAGTTTTTTAGTGTCAATAGGCATTGTTTCATTCTAAGTATTATTACAATCTGATTATTGGCTAACAATGCAAGCCCCTGACTACCATTCCATTCTGTGACAACTGCACAGCAATAGCAATTTCCTTTCTGCAATACTTGAAGAGTAAGTTTTACATGCTTCACCCTGTATATATACAAAAAGTATACTTAAGCAAAAATTAGCATTTGGTTGATTTTGTTTTAAGATCGCTAGTGTGAATTTTGTAATTTTGGTCCTGCTGGAAGTATGTAAGAAAAGTAGGAAGATGAACCTATTCTAATTACCGCCAGGTTGATTTACAAAATGCATTAGAAGAAACTCAGAAAGGGAAAATAACATTACACCAGGTCTCTGAAATATATGCTGTACCTTGAACAATCCTCCAGGACAAGATGAAAGCAATTCATACCAGAAAAATTGGTCACCCTTATGTACTTTCTGCATAGGTCTATTAATTTTTACATTACTATTCGTATTTAGAAAATTAATTTTGAAATACAGTAAAACTTGCTCAAAACAGCATATGTATAATTCAGAAATCTGCCCAGACTGTAGAAGGATTTCAGTCCCGACACATTCAATCCACTTTTATATGCTGATTTTTTGTATAGAGCAGGACGTGCCTAATGTGGAAATGGAAACCAAATCTTAGAACATACTTAATAATTCATTGTATAATGTGGGAAAAGCCTATATGGTACTACCATACAGGGTGATTACAATTAAAGTTAAACTTTCAAACCAGTGGAGAAATAACACCACTGGTCAGAATAATGTCAAACTGCAATGGAATATTATTGGAGAAGGGGGAAAACGTATACCAGAAAAAAAAGTTACAAAATGTAGCAATAGATGGTGCTATAAGCATCATAATTTAATGGTACTACTCAGTGTGCGTGGATGTACAGGTGTGGTACTGTTAGTTACGTAAGCCCATCCACCACAGCAATGTCATGTCACATCGTACGGGAAAAATCAGTTTTTAATTGTTCTGAGGCCAAAAACCGCATAAAAAGCATCAATCAAAATCAAATAAGATTATTAATTTAATTGTAACTGGCACAAAACATGTTCAATAACCTGTCCACCATTTTCTACAACAAGTTGAAATCAAGAAACAGCATGTCCCACAATTGATTGAAGTGTTTCTGGAGTCATGCTCAGAATGTGTTGCACAACACATGCCTTCAATGCAGCTAAGCTTGCAATGAGAACACTGAAAACAATATCTTTCACATACCCACACTGCCAGAAGTCACACAGATTAAGATCAGGTGATCAGGATGTCCAGGCTTTAGTGAAAGGGCAGCTGATAACTCTAGCATTTCTGAAATGGTGCTTCAGCAGCTGCTTAACTGGATTTGCAATGTGTGGAGGTGCGCCATCTTGCATAAAAATGTTTCCATCCACACATTCACGCAGTTGGAGAGCTGGAATGACATGGTTGCAGAAAAGGCACTCATAGTGCTTCTCAGTGACAGTACAGGTAACAGGACTGGAAGCACCTGTCTCTTCAAAAAAGTATAGCCCTATGTTAAATGATGCTTTAAACCCACACCACACAGTGACCTTTTCAGAATGAAGTGGAATTGGTTGATTTGCGTGTGGATTTTCCTTTGCCCATATTTGACAATTCGGTGTATTGACATATCCTGCCAGATGGAAGTGGGCTTCATCCGCCCACAAAATCTTCCACGGCCAATCATTGTCGACTTCCACGCGAGCAAGAAATTCTAAAGCAAAGGTCTCTCCTGCTGGCAAGTCAGCAGGAAGCAACTCATGCACATGGGTAATTTTTTATAGGTAGAAAAGAAGGATGTTTCATAGAATTTTACGCACCGTGCTCACGGGTATGTCCAATGTGTGGGCAATTCTCCATGGACTACATGCTCGCACTCCACCACTCATCTCCTCCTGCATTGCCGTGGCCGCAGCTTCCACTGATGCCGAATCAATTTGTTTCCTCCCTCTACCAGGTTGCACACCAAAAGAACCAGTGTTTTCGAAGTTCCCAATCATTTTCTGCAGACCCATGGTAGTCATCAGACCAAAGCCTTTTTTCAAACTTTTCAGTGTCCAGAACTTCTGCTGAGTGATGTGTGCACAGTCATCTTTCTTGTAATACAGCTTTACAAACAGAGTGCGATGCTGCATTGAGACAGTCATGGCGAACATCACAGATGCAAAAGGAGGAAAAACTGTGTACCCAGCATGCTTATACTAATTTCAATAGGTCGTGCGCATGACAGGTGTTTTCATTTTCATATTCTGACACATACAGCGCCATCTATTGATCAATTTTCACACTATTCTTTTTCTTCTGCCTTACATTTTCCCTCTACTCTGAGAATATTCTGTTGCAATTTGACATCATTCTGACCAGTGGTGTTATTTCTACAGCATTTTGGAAGTTTAGCTTTAATTGTGGTCACCCTGTATTACAGTTGATTAGTTATTCATGACTCTACAAGGCTGATACTTTTAATATCTCTATTAAGCAGCGCAAAGCCAAGAAAAGAGCTGCAGTGCAGTGTGGCACTGCTGGTGTGGACCTAAAACCACACTGATTCTGTGCAACAACAAATAAGTTATGCTCAGTGTTGGTACAGTACATCAAAGGAAATGGTCTGTTTGTCAGCACTCTATTGGTCGGGTTTCTTATTTTCCTCATTACTGACACACATCGCTGCATACAGGAACATTGTTGCGAATCTACCAACACTCTGCTGCAATGTGCGCAGTGAAAGTGGTGGGTATTGTTCCATTAAACAATGGTTTTACCTGGCAAGATAAACGTCTACAGACGTTAAGGTAACCTCCGGCATGCCACAGGGGAGTGTTATGGGACCATTGCTTTTCACAATATATATAAATGACCTAGTAGATAGTGTCGGAAGTTCCATGCAGCTTTTCGCCTATGATGCTGTAGTATACAGAGAAGTTGCAGCATTAGAAAATTGTAGCGAAATGCAGGAAGATCTGCAGTGGATAGGCACTTGGTGCAGGGAGTGGCAACTGACCCTTAACATAGATAAATGTAATCTATTGCGAATACATAGAAAGAAGGATCCTTTATTGTATGATTATATGATAGCGGAACAAACACTGGTAGCAGTTACTTCTGTAAAATATCTGGGAGTATGCGTGCGGAACGATTTGAAGTGGAATGATCACATAAAATTAATTGTTGGTAAGGCGGGTACCAGGTTGAGATTCATTGGGAGAGTCCTTAGAAAATGTAGTCCATCAACAAAAGAGGTGGCTTACAAAACACTCGTTCGACCTATACTTGAGTATTCCTCATCAGTGTGGGATCCGTACCAGATCGGGTTGACGGAGGAGATAGAGAAGATCCAAAGAAGAGTGGCATGTTTCGTCACAGGGTTATTTGGTAACTGTGATAGCGTTATGGAGATGTTTAGGAAACTCAAGTGGCAGACTCTACAAGAGAGGCGCTCTGCATCGCGGTGTAGCTTGCTGTCGAGGTTTCGAGAGGGTGCGTTTCTGGATGAGGTATCGAATATAGTGCTTCCCCCTACTTATACCTCCCGAGGAGATCACGAATGTAAAATTAGAGAGATTCGAGCGCGCACGGAACAGAAAAGGGAGGTAATGACAGTGGCACGTAAAGTGCCCTCCGCCACACACCGCTGGGTGGCTTGCGGAGTATAAATGTAGATGTAGATGATTTTATGCCAGTTTCAGTTGACTAGTAGCACTTTAAGAGATACAGTAACATGATGTCAAACAAACAGTATCTGTAATTAACAGTTAATGAAAAGATTAATGTAATCGAGGCGAGTGAGAGAGAGAAACTCTGTGTGCAAGATTATGTTGCATTCCAAATGTGGTAAAACACAAAATTATGAGACTTTAAGAAACAAGGATAAGATATGGGCTGAACAGATGAAAGGGAATGGGCAGATGAAAAGAAAGGTGAAGAAGACTGGAAATGAAGAAATTAATGAAATAATGTGGAATGGTTGGTAAGTGCGCGGGCAAAAAACTTACCTTTATGTGCATCCATGTTGCAGAGAGAGGCTCTGAAAGATGCTAAAGAGCTAGGAATTACGGAGTTTAAGGCATCCACAGGATGGCTCGACAGTTTCAAAGCTAGGCACAACATCATGTGGAATGAAGTGTATGGGGAAGCAAAGGATGTGCAGGAGAGTGTAGCAAAAGAATGGAAGACAATACTGTCCAACTTAATTGTGAACTGTGACCCAAAAGACGTGTTCAATGCTGATGAAACAGGACTGTTTTATCACATACTGCCTTCAAAATCACTAGCAATTAGAGGTGAAAAGTGCACCGATGGAAAAATGTCCAAGGAAAGACTCACTCTACTGCTGTGTGGAAACATGTTAGGTGAAACGGAGGAGCCACTGGTGATTGGAAAGGTGGCAAAACCATATTGTTTCAAAAGTATAGAATTCAGTAAGCTTCAAGTCACGTGGAGAAGCAACAAAAAGGCGTGGATGGTGAGTGGTCTTATGCAAGAACGGCTGCGTTCTTTCATCACCAAAATGAAAAAAGGAAATCGCCAAGTTCTCCTTTTCCTAGGCAATGCAACCTGCCACCCAAAAGTAACGTTATCAAACATGAAATTGGCTTTGTTCCCTCCAGGTTCAACCAACCTCGCACAACCCATGGCAATTACTGATGCAATCTATTATTCTTAGTGTTGAAGAAGTTGAAAGTTCTTTTGCTCTTGTATGGTCAGTTTCTGTCCTGGATGAAGTAAATTGGATTAGCTTGGCAGTAAAGGAAATAAAACCAAAAACTGTCACCAAGTGCTTCAACAAATCAGAGTTGGGCGGAGGGAGGGGGGGGGGGGGGGGGGGGGAGCAAAAACAAGATGCTTCAGTGGCCATAAAAGTTCAAGAAAATGCAGCAGCAATTGCTGAATTAATGAAAATGTGAAACATTTCATGTAGCGCAGATGATTACATTTGAAGTGATGACTTTCTGTCAACTCACTCCACTTTCACTTCAGCAACAGATTTAATAGAGATCCGCAACACAGAGGATGATGAAGAAGAACCAAAGGAAGAAGAAGAGGAGCAAAATGATGTCCCTAGAAAAACTAATATGCCTGAAAGAGCCATTGCACGCATAAAAGATGTTATGCAATTTGCAGCACACACAAATTTTCCCAACTTGTTCCAACTATTGTATGGTGCAAAAAATGGCCTAGAAAAAACAGTTTTGAACAGGAAATTAAAACAAGTTTGCCTCCTGGATATGTGATAAAAAAAAGTGAAATGTAAAGCAAATAAACATGGGAATAATATATCTGTACATACGATAATAAATGAATTTAAAGTTTGGGTAAAAATATAGAAATGCCATGTTATTTATCAATTAGTGCAATAGTCCAGTGTTCTACTGTCCAATATACAGTAAATGAACATCTGCTGTGCTGGAGTGAAGGTACATAAATACAGTACATGCATAATTAAAAATTTTTACTGTACTTTTGTGCATGATACCTGACAAACTTTAGGTAACCCAGTGAGTTTTGTGTAATCAAAAAACTTGTCCAATTTGAAAAATTATTTTAGTCCCAGGCGATTCAGTTTTGAGCAAGTTTTACTGTATCGTATTGAAGTGTAAATTACATTCATATTCTTATGTTGTAATGTTGCCCAGTGCTTGGTGTTGGAATTGCTTCTTCTCATCCTGGGTGGATCTGTGTGCCTAAAGGAAGAGGAAATCCTGTTGTTTGTTTATTATTCTTGGCTGTGTCCTAAGTGTACAGTGATGTGTTGGGGTAATGGATGTGTCAGGGTAATGGAGGACTTTCTTGTTTTTCTTACCTAACCTTTCCCTTCTTCCTCTTCTCCCAGATTCTTCCCTCCCTCTCCTGGAGATGTTACTAATGGTGGAGACAGCACCTCTAGTTTCTTTAAAAGGACGAATGTGTCTGACATGAACTATCATGGGCGAGCTGAAAGTTGCAGTTTAATGTTAACAGATGACATCATTTCTATCACATGAAAGGGGCCATGATAACATGTTAGAAATTTTTTGTCTTTCCTTTTATTATGTATATGTTGGTGATCATAATCCATCTGCCTATGTGATACTTACGTAACATTGTTTTCTTTTTGTGGGCACTGTCTTCTCATTCCAAAGCTTTGGTGTTCATATTTTTCACCTGTCACCATATAGTTTTTAACCTTTACAGAAGTTTTCCACTGATGAAATATCACTTCCTGGGGGATTCTTACAAAACTCAAAAGGGGAAGGCATCTTCTGGCCAAAAACCTCTTTTCGTGGATTTTTGAACTGCATGCTCCTGTGGCATACGCAAGTAGTGTGTCCCAGTCATTATGGTGCAAGTCAACATTGGTGTATGGAGAATGTAGCAAGAAGGCAGTTTGTTCTTGTATGATGTATGTGGCAAAATATCCAAAATGACATCAACCATTTCACAGCTATTTATCAACCTCTTCAACCAGTTATGTGAAAGTGATAGCATAACAACTAGGCAGCATACCAGAAGGAAATAAGTGATGATAGAAGAGAGGGAAATTACTGTTTTTGCTGCTGTTGATCCGCAAGTTAGCTCCTGTGCAATCGCATGAGGAAGTAGTATGAGTCAGGCAAGTGCCCTATGCATCCTTCATCGATATAGGTTCCTTCACTATCACATCCCTCTCCATAATGAGTTGCATGGAAATGACTATAAAAATTGTGTTAACTTCTGTACATGGGCATTAAGACAGGATCATCCACATGTATCATGTATCTTGTTTAGTGATGAAGCCAAATTTGCCAATTATGGTCAGGTAAACTGCCCAAACATGCACTGTTGGTCTGTTGATAGCCCCGTTGGCTTCATCAGCTGGAATGTCAGCATCCATGAAGTGTAAATGTGTGGTGTGGGATAGTGAACCATCAGCAGCCTCCAAACAGGCCATCTTAGGAGGAACCTGTGGTACCAACATGATGTCAGCCCAGCCTATAGTGCAAGAAGTACTACAGCATGTCTTCACGAATTCTTTCCAGATTGTTAGACTGGACACAGATGACCTGTACCTTGGCCAACCAATTCCCTGTATTTCACATCAGTAGACTTTCTGCTGTGGGGAAAGCTGAAAGACACTGTCTACAAGGACATACCCAACTACACCTGATGATAGGTTTGACATATTACAGCAGCCAGCTCAGACATCTCCACTGAAATACTAGCATGTGTGTAGCAGTCATGCCATACCAGACTGGAAGCATGTATTGCCACTGCCAGTGGTCATTTTGAATACAACCTGTGATGGTCAACTCTCTCGTTACTAGTCAGAATCCATGTACTTAGTGTATGCCCTTGTGTTGTTCTCTAATATGTGCTACCACACATATTGTACCAGTGATGGTGTGGGAACTTTTCAAAATACAATATCTCATAAACAACTTGCACTAGAGTCCTGCGACAAACACCACTGACATTCTAATGCATCCTAATTTTAGGTTGTTAATGTCAATAGGCGTTGTTTCGTTTAAAAAAAGGTATTTTTGCACAAACAATATAGTTTCTAAGTATTATTACAATTTGCTGATTGGATAATACAGGCCTGACTACCAATCTATTCCGTGAAAACTGTGCATCACTAGCGCTTTCCATTTCTGCAGTATTTGCAGTGCAAGTTTTAGGTGACTTGCCCTGCATATTGTGAGATACTTCCACAGTAGTTCCATTGAAGGCGTATTGGTTTACAAAATCGGGTTTCAGCCATGCAGAATTTTGTTTTCACACTTCAGCACTGCATTATTCCAAGCTGACTGGAAATCAACAATCAATACATGGAAGTTTTCACACACAAAGTCAAGTGAAACAGTGAAGATGTCAGAGAATTCTATCCACTACACATTACAGCTTTCAAAATAGTTAAATCACAAATTCAACAGATGGCAACACAAAAAACAGATTTTATAGCCTACTGGCTGAAATCACTCCAAACAGCTGAAATTAGCCCATATTAAGGTACTATGCTGTTGTAGGATGATGGAAGCCTCAAAGTACGCCCTCTAACAAGTGGTGTCTTGTTTACACAACAACTGTATGTGGTAATTTAAAATCATTAGTGGTCCTTAAGATTAGACTGCAATATTTCATAATTAGAGAATTAAATACAGAGGTTAGAAGACATATTTGGCAAATTAATCAGTTTCTGCAGTCATCTTTTATACAAATACAGGCACAGCTACACATATCAGACTGCAGAGTTAGTCCCATATGTGCAACCAAAAAGAGGTTGGTTAGACACAAACAGATAAATTTTGAAATCAGTTTACAGAAAAGCTGATGCAGAGAATGTAGAAAATATTAGTAAGTCATTATAACAAATACATGCAAATGTAAATGGTAACAACGAAACAGTTGATTTCTGCACTACCCAGCTTGCCAGTCTGGAAAAAGATAAAGTAAACAATATCAGACAGCTGATACCTTTGGTGCAATGCTAATGTCCCACATTCAGGCAGCACTGCTAATCACAACTTGAGTGTACTTGGGGATTGTCTGGATAATATAGACATTCTGTTAATGATTGCAAAATTACTGCACATTGTCCTCTGATGGACACACAGAGACTATGAAACTACAGGAAGCCTTGTCACATGCTGTTTGTAGGCAGTTATCACCAACTCCTGGAAGGAACATGTCTCTGCACTAGCATATTGGCAATGGAGGGCTCCCCCCCCCCCCCCCAATGGATACCGCACATTGATCTTGCCAAAAGCCAAGAGGCTAAGTGTACTATAATATGGTACATATGAAGTCCCAATCAAAAGCAAGAGTCAAAACTACAAAATCATCAAGACTCTGGCTATGCCACCCTTATATATATATTTGAAGCATGAATTACTTCATCCCTTTGCCAAGAATTACACATATTGCATCCTGAAAAGTATCAGATGAAATACTGATATACTCATGAGTCTTGACTCTTGCTTTTAATGGGGCTTCATATGTAAAATAGTACAGTATACTAAGCTTCTTGGCTTTTGGCAAGATCAATGTGTAGTGTCCATGAGGGGGGGGGGGGGGCAGTGGGGGGAATCCCCATTTCCCACATCACTGGAATTATTAACAGCAGTAAGGGAAAAAAAATCTGTCACTATACTATACCTTTATAAGTGCGCAAATGGGCTCCCACTTGGAAATTATAATGTTGTTAACTTGTAAGAATTGCAGATTTGAGACTTACACCTTTCCTGCATGACTGTTGTGGAAAGCCCAACAAAAACTTGTACAGATAAAAGTGCACAAAACACTAGTGGTGACCCCAAACAGAGTATCCCATGCCCTGGTCTTCACACAGGAATTACTACACTGTTAACTACCAAACTAGATACATAACATTCCTAGGTCATGTGAGTTTACCTTGTTACACCCACAGAAATCTGTGACAGATTGTCCAAAAGAAATAATTACAGACAATTTTTTCAAAGAGTAAGTCTACACTGGTTATACTCTGTAGTGAATCAGTCAGTCATCATTTTGTGCTGGTTATAAGTAAGGTCAACAACATAGCACACAGTGAATAGAACTACAAGGTCAGGGGATGATAATAGAATCCAATGTGATATATCCACACCAACTTTCCGATTACCCACTGCTATTAACAGGAACTATCATCCTGAATATAAGTCACACATTGATTTATGTATCTGACCCACTACTTGAAATTTTATCCACATAAAGCCCAACGTCAGACCCAACCCTCTCTAGGTTAAATGCTAGTCTCTCAGAATAGCTGGCTCTCAATGGAACCACTTCTGTATCACATAAATAAGTACCATAATTAACATCAGCAGTGACTAATAGTTATAGGAACCTCAACCCCGGCTGCCTCTATGATTTTTTGCAGTAATAAGTACCATATACTACCAATTTCAGCCAAAGGTAGTCCAAATCCCATTCCTGCTAACCTTCAACCTATGGGTTCCAATCAGTCATGACAGCACCAGTGAGATGCAAATCTGACAAAGACAAAGTTATCCATGAACAAATAGTCAACTGCCAGTGAAGTTTTACAGAAAATGTAAATAGTACAAAGGACAAACTGACACCATGGGTAGAAGTGGAGTGTACATAACTGTAAATAAACCAGTGTCTGTGTTTCAGGAAAATGTTGGAGTGGATTTTTTCCATACAGTGGAGATACTGTAAAAAGAAAAAGTTGTAATGGGTCTTGGAAAGAGTGATAGAGCACCAGGACAGAAATCAGGCCATACTGGAATCAGCTAGGCACCAGTCAGTGACCCTCATGCTGAGGGGTGTAATACCTCTTCTACATTGCAGCCCTCCATGTGTTGAAACCAGGTTGCACTAGGATGAACAAGTACTTGATGTGCTGCTGGTTATGACAACCATCATTGCCTCCTTTCCAAATAATTCAGTGTGACAAACTAACATTGTGAATGTTGTAAAATCAGTGAGTAGCATTAAACATTACCAGATTTTATGACTGTGAAGCAGTTACTTCAATTCTTGATTTCTGATGATGCTGATAAGGGGTAAATATCTCTTTGCTGCATTAATCTCCACCTACAAAAAAGTCTGAGCTCTTCACGAGTCAGGAGCTACATGTCCAGTTAACCAAATCAAAATGATGGGACCAAAAAAGTTAAATACTTTTTAAAAAAACTTATTATGCCTGTTGAGTCTTGTGCCATAGGAATCAAGGGAGAGAATGTTGTTTGGTGGCCAGTATCCTCTTTCTACAACACAACTACACACATGTATTAACAGGGTCTTTTATTTACGTAACCAGGAAGCTACTTTACTTTAAGAGTCCATGTGTTGTGGTACAAGCTCTTCACTGCTGGTAAAGTACAAGTCCAGCTATGCAATGAATGACAGATGCCAAGTTAGAATGTGAGTTAGTGTGCCAGTGACTGAGCGGCTGAGCTAGTGTCTAAGACTGAGTCGCCTGGTCTGTGGTCGCAATCTAAATACTTGCAGTTGGGAGGGCATTGGCAGCGCATTGCTTGCAAGTCTGTCTTTAGCCTCTCTCCTGATAGGCACGCTTGATCCAGCACCTACTATCGACCTTATTGCAACATCTTTGCTGACCAATGTGCTGGCGAAGACTTACGCCAGTTCATTCCTCCCACCCCCGAAATGCCCCACTGTTGTCAAGTAGGAAGGCTGCAAACAATAACGGGGAGGGAGGCAGGATGCTGGACATAGAGATGAGCTGGGAGCCATGACTGTGGAGGTTGTACCCTGCCATCTGGCTTGTGAGGCAACAGGAACATCCTGCAGAAAACTGCTTCCAGGACACACATCCAGGCCTGAGAGCGCATCCTAGCTGACGATGGTGACAGCGATGGTGGGTCTTGGTCCAATGGGTCAGCGACTGGGGATGGAGGGAGGAAGGCGCATTCTCCATCCGCTCCTCCTGGGGTGCCCTGGTGGCCCCAGTGGGTGGCTGCAAAGGCCGTGGGATCCCATGAGGCCAAGAATCTGGAGGAAGAAAAGCAGCAGAATCATGGGTTCTGTTGGCGGTGCTGCAAACCATCGGGATCTGCAGTTAAGTACATAAAAGAGCCAATGTGTTCCTGGATCACGCCTCTTTCCCAGTGCCCATAGTTGCCATAAGCCCTGAAAAGAACAAGATCGCGGGGGCAAAGTGATACTTCTGGACCATTGGTGGCACTGGAAGCTGCAATGGGTGTAGCAAGTGCAGCAGTGTCTGATGGTGGCAGCCATGCAGAAGTTTCACAAGTGATGGTCCGTCTCATGGATGGGAGTGACAGGAGGTGAGAAAGAGTTGCAGTGCCTGTTCCTGTGTGAGGGTGGTGCAAAGCTTGGCCATGTGTTGTTTGAAAGTGCATACAAAGTATTCTGCTTCTCTGTTGGACTGTGTGTGAAATGGAGCACTTGTTAGATGACAAATGCCATTTCATTCACAAAACTGTTCAAATCACATGAAGCGAACTGTGGTCTGTTGTCCGAGACAAGTACTTCTGGCAAACCTTGTATGCAAAATATGGACAACATCTGAAAGGTGCTACATGATGTGGTAGCAGCCATAGGTAATGCAAATAGAAACTTGCTAAAAGGGTCTACCACTATGAGCCACTGAGTGTTCCAATATTGTCCTGCAAAGTCTATGTGCACTTGCTGCCATGGCAATTGAGTCTTAGTCCAAGTTGAAAATGTCTGTGGCGGAACACATTGGTTTTCTGCACATGTGCAACACTGTGACATCATCTGTTCAATATGGGTGTCCATACCCTCCTAAGTACAGTGCTGTCACGCTAACCATTTAGTGTGAACAAGTCCCCAATATCCTTGGTGGAGCAATCGCAACACATCCCTTTGCAACACTCTGGGAATAAGCACATGCAATTGTCCACTATCATTCTGAACTACTGAACTATAATCACACCCTGTTGAACTGAAAGTTTATGCCAACATGCAAAATATCGTTGCACAACTGAGTTATGGATACTGTTCTATGGATGAGGCCAAGACATACGAATGTAATGCAACAAAATCTTGAGATCTGGGTCTGCTTTTGTGGTCTGTGCAATTCTTCAGTAGTGCAAGGGAAAAGATTCCAGCAATTCAGAGTCCTGCTCATTGATTTGGCAACAAGATACGGAATGCATCAAAATCAGAATCTGGGCCAATCGGAAAGTGAGATAGGGCGTCTGCATTACAATGCTTTGCCATAGGTTTGTACACAATTCCATACTGATACTAAGAAAGTAACAAAGTGCAACATTGCAATTTTTGAGCAGTGCATTTAGGAACTGGCTTTGACGGGTCAGACACGGACTGCAAAGGCTTATGATTGATCACTAATTAGAACTTACGACCATACAAATAATGATGGAATTTGGTCACACCATACACAATACCAAGAGCCTCCCAAACAAATCCAAGGCATCTAAACCAAATATGTTCTCACTGTCACGTGGTTTCAACACAGTAAAATTCACTGTCCTAGTGTGAGGTTTGTAAGTGGCTGGCAAATTACATTGTCCAATCACTGGAATCTCCTATCCATTGTAAGAAGTGAGGTGCTTGCTGGATTTAGAAATGAGTGATGAGCCTAACTGTTCGTACTTAGTTCAATTAAGCAAAGTCACTGAGGCACCTGTGTATAACTGAAAGTTTGCACAACAGCCAGCAATTCGCAATGAGACAAATAATCTGTTAGATCATTATTGCACAGCACAAGGGAGAGAAGATGGTACAACCTTACTTTTACTTTTGGCAAAACCTGTTGTTGGTTTTGAAACACAGTGCTCACTGCATGTGAACAATCCTATTTTCTCTTGGAGCAAGCAAAGTTGTCATTTTTGTGTAGTTGCAAAGAAACTGCTTTTCTTTTCACACATGTAACACGTTACGTCTTTTATGGTGAGCAAAACATATAAGGCAAGACTTCACTAAATTCACAGGCCTGTTTACATGTCTACATAGCTGTCCACACGGCTGTGTATGTGCTAATTGTTGTGGCTGCTTGGAGTGGTTGCAAGCAAGGGGCAACTCAATCCAACAAATTGGGGCCTGGTCCAACTTTTCAGCTGCTAGGGCACCCAAATAACATTGCTCTATGATTTGCAATACTTGAGGAAGTGATGGATCAGAGTACTTTAGGATCTGTTCCCATATTCTACTATCTGGGACGTTCAATGTTATTGCATCCATAACCATCAAATCACTGTAAAAGTTGCCACAACTTCACTTAAATTTACACTTCCTAGTCATGCCCATGAATTCTGTGTACCACTGGCGGTACGTCTGTTCCGGCTTTTTCTCAAGTGAAAGAACTGATATCTGGCTGCAGCTACTTAGACTTGCTGGTCATAATATTGAGTTAATGCAGTGATTACTTGGTCATAGTGGAGTTCGTCAGGAGACACGGTTGGCAATAGTTTTTGTATTAACCTGAACACTGGGGACCCTGCAATCGAAAGGAAATATTTAACTTTACAGTGTCTCCAACACGGTGAACTTGACAATGTACTTGGGTCTGTGTCAGTTATTTGAGTCTTTCCTCTTTGGTGTCATTAAGCAGCCAGAATGGTGGTATACTGGTTGGCGGCACCTGTTGGGTTGGTTGGTTGATCTGTTGTGTGGCCGACACAGCTTGTATATGCAGTAGTTGTACTGTCATCAGTAACACAGCATTTTGTTGGTTCTGAAATTGAAAACCTTGTGTTAGATCCCTTATAATGGCCATCTGCAGCTGAGGTGTGGGGCCAGGGGTGAACGGGGTGGGGTAACCATGGTTTAATGTGGAATATTAGTGAAGAGCTTGTACCACAACACATGGACTCAAAGTTAAGTAGCTTCCTGTTTCTGCAAATAAAAACACTGTTAATACATGTGTGCAGTTGTGTTGTAGAAAGAGAAATTTGATTGGTTCTGTGGCTCCCCTCCTGGAATGCATGCAAGAACTCAACAACAAACTGAGCAAATAGCAATAGGAACCCCTGCAAGCTAAAACACAAGAGAAGCAAGCAAAATCATTGGCCAAGTTGATTAACTTTTATTGCCACTATTGAGTCTTGTACCAGGAATCAAGA
Source organism: Schistocerca americana (assembly GCF_021461395.2). Taxonomy (NCBI): domain Eukaryota; kingdom Metazoa; phylum Arthropoda; class Insecta; order Orthoptera; family Acrididae; genus Schistocerca; species Schistocerca americana. Next base: position 235,535,118 of record NC_060130.1, read on the forward strand.
GAGAGGTGGCCAGCATCCTCTTTCTACAACACAACTGCAAACATGTATTAACAGTGTTTTTATTTGCGGAAACAGGAAGCTACTTAACTTTAAGAGTCCATGTGTTGTGGTACAAGCTCTTCACTAATATTCCACATTAACCTCACTGCTGGTGAAGTACAAGTCCCACTATACGATGAATGACAGACATCAACTTGGAATGCAAGCTAGTGCACCAGTGACTGAGCAGCTGAACTAGTGACTGAACTAGTGACTGAGACTGAGTCTGAGCTAGAGACTAAGTCTGAGCTACAGACTGTGACAGACTGAGACCTCTGGTCCACAGCAGTGATCTAAATACTTGCAGTTGAGAGGGCATCGGCTTGTGAGTCTGTCCTTGACTTCTCTCCTGATGGACACACTTGATACAGTGCCTCCTGTCGATCTTGTTGCTACCTCTTTGCTGACCGGTGAACTGGCGACACTTCACGCCACCACAGTGCCACAGAGTTGACGTAACATTGACACTACTACATCTGAGACAATAGTAGCCATACCACGGTTACTGTTACTGGACCTTCTATGTGTTTTAATAACTGAAATGTTAGAACATGCATGGTTAAAAACAGGTGTTTTTTTTTTTTTTTTTTTAAGTTTACAATTACTTTTCTGAAACAGATTAGAGAATTTCATTCTATTATTTGTTACAAAATTTGTAAATCAGTTAACATGCTGAAATACCATGATCATTATGGCCAAATTATAACATGATATCTGCATCTTTATTTTGTGACCAGAACAAGTATGAGTTGTTGTTTGTCTTGATAAAGTGTAAACAGTTTCATTCTCACATGTATTCTTCAAACTCTCAAAATTACTATCCTTGCTACATATGAATTTAGTGAGTACGAGTTTAAACATTTGGTTACTGTGGTTTTTATGTACTTTCAGGTATTGATTAGTTATCATGACATATTAACTATATTTCAACTTAAATGGATCCATATTCTGGACTTCACCAATTCTGTCAACAAATATCATAATCGATGTTCATGTAGTTACACAGGTTTGAGTAAACATTGAAAGATGGTATTGTGCACTTCAGTTGGCAAGGAATCACAGTTTTCACAAAGTGCTCTCCTATTCTGCTACTTTATACACACCTCCGAATTACACTCCTGGAAATGGAAAAAAGAACACATTGACACCGGTGTGTCAGACCCACCATACTTGCTCCGGACACTGCGAGAGGGCTGTACAAGCAATGATCACACGCACGGCACAGCGGACACACCAGGAACCGCGGTGTTGGCCGTCGAATGGCGCTAGCTGCGCAGCATCTGTGCACCGCCGCCGTCAGTGTCAGCCAGTTTGCCGTGGCATACGGAGCTCCATCGCAGTCTTTAACACTGGTAGCATGCCGCGACAGCGTGGACGTGAACCGTACGTGCAGTTGACGGACTTTGAGCGAGGGCGTATAGTGGGCATGCGGGAGGCCGGGTGGACGTACCGCCGAATTGCTCAACACGTGGGGCGTGAGGTCTCCACAGTACATCGATGTTGTCGCCAGTGGTCGGCGGAAGGTGCACGTGCCCGTCGACCTGGGACCGGACCGCAGCGACGCGCGGATGCACGCCAAGACCGTAGGATCCTACGCAGTGCCGTAGGGGACCGCACCGCCACTTCCCAGCAAATTAGGGACACTGTTGCTCCTGGGGTATCGGCGAGGACCATTCGCAACCGTCTCCATGAAGCTGGGCTACGGTCCCGCACACCGTTAGGCCGTCTTCCGCTCACGCCCCAACATCGTGCAGCCCACCTCCAGTGGTGTCGCGACAGGCGTGAATGGAGGGACGAATGGAGACGTGTCATCTTCAGTGATGAGAGTCGCTTCTGCCTTGGTGCCAATGATGGTCGTATGCGTGTTTGGCGCCGTGCAGGTGAGCGCCACAATCAGGACTGCATACGACCGAGGCACAAAGGGCCAACACCCGGCATCATGGTGTGGGGAGCGATCTCCTACACTGGCCGTACACCACTGGTGATCGTCGAGGGGACACTGAATAGTGCACGGTACATCCAAACCGTCATCGAACCCATCGTTCTACCATTCCTAGACCGGCAAGGGAACTTGCTGTTCCAACAGGACAATGCACGTCCGCATGTATCCCGTGCCACCCAACGTGCTCTAGAAGGTGTAAGTCAACTACCCTGGCCAGCAAGATCTCCAGATCTGTCCCCCATTGAGCATGTTTGGGACTGGATGAAGCGTCGTCTCACGCGGTCTGCACGTCCAGCACGAACGCTGGTCCAACTGAGGCGCCAGGTGGAAATGGCATGGCAAGCCGTTCCACAGGACTACATCCAGCATCTCTACGATCGTCTCCATGGGAGAATAGCAGCCTGCATTGCTGCGAAAGGTGGATATACACTGTACTAGTGCCGACATTGTGCATGCTCTGTTGCCTGTGTCTATGTGCTTGTGGTTCTGTCAGTGTGATCATGTGATGTATCTGACCCCAGGAATGTGTCAATAAAGTTTCCCCTTCCTGGGACAATGAATTCACGGTGTTCTTATTTCAATTTCCAGGAGTGTATGTTGGGACTTTGTTGCGGTATACATGTACCAGAATAGGTATATGTTATACAGTAATTTTGGTGTACGTCTATAAATACAAAGAAAACTTGAATTTGAAACACCAGCACACAGAGTCTTATTTTTCCTCCAATCTACTCTGATGTTTTGTCCTTTCCTAAACCAATTCACCATCTCCATCACTTATGGTCCAGACAGAACAATAAAAGAAAAATTATATGGTTTCAAACACTTGAGGCATGATTAAGGTCTTATACTTTACAGCATCATATAAATTAAAATTCAAAAGTTTCAGGTAGATTATATTATTAAGTAGTACATGTATATAGCACAACTCCTTCAAATTTACAGGTTCTTAATAACCAGAGCATTTTGTTCTAACAATGGAGAAGCATGTGGTTCACTTGGAGACAAAGTTTATAAGAAAAATTGGTAACAATCTATTAGTAATTCATTTCAATATGTAGCTCATAATTTATGTCTTACAATTTTTATGTACATGACATGGGAATATCTTCCAACTATAAGCCATCATCAGGAAAATCATATATTTACAATTATAATAATCATTTTGCGACCAGAATAGGTATGAGTTGTTGTTTGTTTTGATAAAATGTAACAGTTTCCTTCTTACAAGTATTCTTCAAGCTTTCAATGACAGTAAGTTCTACAGCTTATTCAAGAATGGACTTGTATAATTTTCATTTCATGGTACTACACTAAATTTCATCTTGATCAGTTCACATACAAATAATTTCAATCAAACGTGTGCACATGCAAATTAAAGTATAAATCAATTCTGTTTCATCTGGTATAGGCTTATGCAAGTGCTACTTTCATCAAGTTATCACTCAATAGTTATAAAAATACATCTCTTACTTCTCTCATAACTGCACAGGTGCAATACAACTGTTGTGACCAAGTTCAAAGCCTTTCGCATTTCTTTCATTTGGTCATAGGGTAATTAGTGTTTTCAAGATCTAACAAAGGCGAAAACTTTCACAAACTCTCCGATACACACTTACACGTTAATTATTCATCTGCTGATTCATGTATTTCATTTCGTGGTATAAGTAGAAACATTGATAGTTGTGTAGCTTTGTGGTAATATAGTTGATGCATTTTGCCTAAAATAAGTAAATCACTATTTGCGCTGAGGTAGGAACAGTCAGGAAGGCCAGAAATAACAAGGCTGACCCCCTTCCAAGCGGAACTATCATCCAAGTTCGTGAACCACCATGTGTATAAAGAAAATTCACATAAATGCTTGTTCTTACTTTGTGCAGTGTATAACTATACAACCCTTCTTCATTTGGTATAAATACATTCTCATACAAATTGCAATTCAACAAGGGAGTTGGAGAATTTTCTCAGTGTATCAGTGGTATAACTAACACCACGACATTGTTGCCAACTACAAATGAAATGGGGACATGACACTGGACATTGGCACAGTGTCAGAGTGTTGCATGGTCTGATGAATCCAGATACCTTCTTCATCATGCAAATGAGAGGACACAAATCCATTGTCTTCCAGGGAAACAGCTCCTTAACCTGTACTGCAGGACAGAGACAGGCTGGCAGTGGCTCCATTATGCTGTGGGAAACATCCACTTGGGCATCCATGAGTCCAATGGAGCTCGTGCATGTTACCATGACAACCAAAGAGTATTGAACACTGGTGCAGACCATGTACACCCCTTCACGATGCTCCTGTCTCCTGACAGCAGTGGCATTTTCAACAAGATAATGTGCCATGTCACAAGGCCAGGAATGTGATGGAGTGGTTCGAGGAATGCAGTGGCGAGTTCCAATTGATGTGATTGCCCCCCCCCCCCCAACTTGCCAAATCTGAACCCCATCAGACACATCTGGGATGTGATATATATATCATTACAAAAACCTTTAACTGGCTCACTATAAGTCTTTGGAGGATACTTTCTATAAAACTGTATGTCTGATCTAGCATTTTCCAACATTCATGGTACAATCATCATGTGTACAAACGAGAATAAAAAATTCATATTTCTGTTAAGCAAAGTGTCATTCATGCTCACATGGTATCAGATTAGTTGTTTGGTATATTCACATATTTCCTTTCTTGAATGGTGTATGCCCAAATGAGATTCGTAGCCACTTACAAACTTTTCATAATGCTTATGGCTTGACATCTCAATGGATTCAGTATGAGATCTCATTCATAGAGAATATCAGTTTGAAGTATAGTTATTCCATTCATAAACATGACATATGGCAACAGTATAAGCAGTATATCATGCGGCAATTCCCGTCAGAGATGGGAAGTAAGCCCACACCAAGGTGACATGATGATCTTGTCTCATCCATCATAATACTACAGTGGAATAGTAACTCACAAATATGTGATCTGATAATCATTGTAAGTATTGTATAGCTTATCAAAGTATAAGTAACATAATAGGTTGCAATTGCTCTGTACACAGGCATGTTTGGAAGTTGTCCGAGATCACTGTACACAACTTTGAATTATAAACACTGCCTGAATGGTGTTACAAGGAGCATATATAGTTCTTAATTTTTCGCACTGATAAGTATATATTTGTTCTGAAGCAGTGCTAATATCTTTCCCTACTTCATTATGACAATTATTTGTTTACAATGCAATTCTTTTCTCATTTCAAATATATGTGTCTATACTTGAGTCTTAAATTAACTGTACAGATATTTCAGTGAATTAAGTGACTGATATATTGCAAAGTGTAAGTTTCATACATCATGATAAAATAAATCAACATATATCGTCTCTTTCCCTACTCACGGTCTTTACATAACAAACTAACCTCGGCATGATGTAGAGTATCATGACAGTGTGAAGATAGTATGAAATGTATATATTGGAGGGCAGAATAAAAAATAATGCGACTCTGGAAATCAAAATTTTTTGAAGTCAGATGGCTAGTGAATCAGTGTATGCCACACACTTGATTCACAAAGATGATGCATACCTCTGCATCTTGCATTAACTTTTACTAGAACATATAAAATTCCTTATACTCATTCGCATCTTGTAGTAACAAGAAATTGCTAACCAGTTTGATTGTATATTTGTATGGCTTCAGCTGTACAATATTTCTTAACCTGAATAACTTTCTTGGCATAGGATACATTAGCCTATAAGTGCTTGGATGAGGAATCTCTATTATTTCAAATTGTCCACTATTAATGTCAAAAAATTTCTTAATTTCTCTCCTAACTGCTCCAGATTTTTCACTGGTTTTCACAAGAACCAAATGTCCTACCATAAATTTTCTTACTTTTACTCTCCTATGCATAGAATTATATCATTTCATTTATTAAATTAGCAGGTTTCTTGTCATACATTATCTCATATGGTGGAAATCCAGTGGTTGAATGTTGTGTAGTATGTCTTACTATATCCTCAAAACTACTTGTATTTTCAATCCAACATAAGTGATCTTCAATGCAATAACACCTACATAGTGTACCTATCTCTTTCATATATCTTTCGGGAGGGTTACTTGATGGATTGTACACCAGTATTAATGTGCTTTCTCTATAAACCTTCTCCACTATTTAGAAGTAAACTGAACTCCATTACGAGACAGAATAGCTTTTGGGATCCCTACCACAAAAACCATGGACCTTGCTGTTGGTGGGGAGGCTTGCGTGCCTCAGCGATACAGATGGCTGTACCGTAGGTGCAACCACAACAGAGGTGTATCTGTTGAGAGGCCAGACAAATGTGTGGTTCCTGAAGAGGGGCAGCAGCCTTTCCAGTAGTTGCAGGGGCAACAGTCTGGATGATTGACTGATCTGGCCTTGCAACACTAACCAAAATGGCCTTGCTGTGCTGGTACTGCAAACGGCTGAAAGCAAGGGGAAACTACAGCCATAATTTTTCTCGAGGGCATGCAGCTTTACTGTATGGTTAAATGATGATGGCGTCCTCTTGGGTAAAATATTCCGGAGGTAAAATAGTCCCCCATTCAGATCTCCAGGCGGGGACTACTCAGGAGGATGTCGTTATCAGGAGAAAGAAAACTGGCGTTCTACGGATCGGAGTGTGGAATGTCAGATCCCTTAATCGGGCAGGCAGGTTAGAAAATTTAAAAAGGGAAATGGATAGATTAAAGTTAGATATAGTGGGAATTAGTGAAGCTCGGTGGCAGGAGGAACAAGACTTTTGGTCAGGTGAATACAGGGTTATAAATACAAAATCAAACAGGGTAATGCAGGAGTAGGTTTAATAATGAATAAAAAAAATAGGAGTGCGGGTAAGCTACTACCAACAGCATAGTGAACGCATTTTTGTGGCCAAGATAGACACGAAGCCCATGCCTACTACAGTAGTACAAGTTTATATGCCAACTTGCTCTGCAGATGATGAAGAAATTGATGAAATGTATGATGAGATAAAAGAAATTATTCAGGTAGTGAAGGGAGACGAAAATTTAAGAGTCATGGGTGACTGGAATTCGAGAGTAGGAAAAGGGAGAGAAGGAAACATAGTGGGTGAATATGGATTGGGGGAGAGAAATGAAAGAGAAAGCCGTCTGGTAGAATTTTGCACAGAGCATAACTTAATCATAGCTAACACTTGGTTCAAGAATCATAAAAGAAGGTTGTATACATGGAAGAATCCTGGAGACACTAAAAGATATCAGATAGATTATATAATGGTAAGACAGATATTCAGGAACCAGGTTTTAAATTGTAGGACATTCCCAGGGGCAGATGTGGACTCTGACCACAATGTATTGGTTATGAACTGTAGATTAAAACTGAAGAAATTGCAAAAAGGTGGGAATTTAAGGAGATGGGACCTGGATAAACTGACTAAACCGGAGGTTGTACAGAGTTTCAGGGAGAGCATAAGGGAACAATTGACAGGAATGGGGGAAAGAAATACAGTAGAAGAAGAATGGGTAGCTCTGAGGGATGAAGTAGTGAAGGCAGCAGAGGATCAAGTAGGTAAAACAACGAGGGCTAGTAGAAATCCTTGGGTAACAGAAGAAATATTGAATTTAATTGATGAAAGGAGAAAATATAAAAATGCAGTAAATGAAGCAGGCAAAAAGAAATACAAACGTCTCAAAAATAAGATCAACAGGAAGTGCAAAATGGCTAAGCAGGGATGGCTAGAGGACAAATGTAAGGATGTAAAGGCTTATCTCACTAGGGGTAAGATAGATACTGCATACAGGAAAATTAAAGAGACCTTTGGAGAAAAGAGAGCCACGTGTATGAATATCAAGAGCTCAGATGGAAACCCAGTTCTAAGCAAAGAAGGGAAAGCAGAAAGCTGGAAGGAGTATATAGAGGGTCTATACAAGGGGGATGTACTTGAGGACAATATTATGGAAATGGAAGAAGATGTAGATGAAGATGAAATGGGAGATACGATACTGCGTGAAGAGTTTGACAGAGCACTGAAAGACCTGAGTTGAAACAAGGCCCCGGGTGTAGACAACACTGGAACTACTGACGGCCTTGGGAGAGCCAGTACTGACAAAACTCTACCATCTGGCGAGCAAGATGTACGAGTCAGGCGAAATACCCTCAGACTTCAAGAAGAATATAATAATTCCAACCCCAAAGAAAGCAGGTGTTGACAGATGTGAAAATTACCGAGCTATCAGTTTAATAAGTCACAGCTGCAAAATACTAACGCGAATTCTTTACAGACGAATGGAAATACTGGTGGAGGCCGACCTCAGCGAAGATCAGTTTGGATTCCGTAGAAACGTTGGAACTCGTGAGGCAATACTGACCCTGTGACTTATCATAGAAAATAGATTAAGGAAAGGCAAACCTACATTTCTAGCATTTGTAGACTTAGAGAGAGCTTTTGACAATGTTGATTGGAATACTCTCTTTCGAATTTTGATGGTGGCAGGGGTAAAATACAGGGAGCGAAAGGCTATTTACAATTTGTACAGAAACCAGATGGCAGTTATAAGAGTCGAGGGGCATGAAAGGGAAGCAGCGGTTGGGAAGGGAGTGAGACAGGGTTGTAGCCTCTCCCCAATGTTATTCAATCTGTATAATGAGGAAGCAGTAAAGGAAACAAAAAAAAATTCGGAGTAGGTATTAAAATCCATGGAGAAGAAATAAAAACGTTGAGGTTTGCCGATGACATTGTAATTCTGTCAGAGACAGCAAAGGACTTGGAAGAGCAGTTGAACAGAATGAACAGTGTCTTGAAAGGAGGATATAAGATGAACATCAACAAAAGCAAAACGAGGATAATGGAATGTAGTCGAATTAAGTCGGGTGATGCTGAGGGAATTAGATTAGGAAATTAGACACTTAAAGTAGTAAAGGAGTTTTGCTATTTGGGGAGCAAAATAACTGATAATGGTCGAAGTAGAGAGGATATAAAGTGTAGACTGGCAATGGCAAGGAAAGCGTTTCTGAAGACGAGAAATGTGTTATCATCGAATATAGATATAAATGTCAGGAAGTCGTTTCTGAAAGTATTTGTGTGGAGTCTAGCCATGTATGGAAGTGAAACATGGGTAATAAATAGTTTAGACAGGAAGAGAATAGAAGCTTTCGATATGTGGTGCTACAGAAGAATGCTGAAGATTAGGTGGGTAGATCACATAACTAATGAGGAAGTATTGAATAGGATTGGGGAGAAGAGAAGTTTGTGGCACAACTTGACTAGAAGAAGGGATCGGTTGGTAAGACATGTTCTGAGGCACCGAGAGATCACAAATTTAGCACTGGAGGGCAGCGTGGAGGGTAAAAATCGTAGAGGGAGACCAAGAGATGAATACACTAAGCAGATTCAGAAGGATGTATGTTGCAGTAAGTACTGGGAGATGAAGAAGCTTGCACAGGATAGAGTAGCATGGAGAGCTGCATCAAACCAGTCTCAGGACTGAAGACAACAACAACAACAACAACAACAACAACAACAACAAAGAGGACCCCTTTTTAATTTTTTGTAGTGTGTCATCAGTGGTGGCTTTCTTTATAGGATATAACTTATGAAATTTGAAGATGGTCTTACTGTAACAAAGCTATGACTGAAACCCCCCCCCCCCCATTTTGCTTTTAGTAACTGTACAAACAAATCAAATCAGATTCTACCAGTTCCATCTGCTTCTTTGGAATAATGTACAGCATGTGTCCTCTGCTAATTTGGTTGCTGACTTTCAAATGTTTGATGTCTGTCACAAGCAACTAAAATGGTTATAGCTCTCCTGGTTAAGTTATAAATATGTAAATATTCTTAAATCTTATGGGCACACTTCAGTGCTCCACAGCAGCTATAACTTTCATGCACATACTTAGTAAGACTATCTACACACTGTTCTGGCCAACACAACTTCCACCTATCACTATCTGGACTGTTTCTCCTAAATAACACTGCCTTATAATATTTCTCCACTTTTTCATTACCTTTCTTTCCCGTACGATTCTTCACAAGCTTCCAGCAGTCATCATCATTTTGTTTTCATCTTATATCATTACAAAACTTCCTAATTTCCTTTTCATACTTAAGTCCCGTCATGTACATGATTCTAAAATCTTTTTCTTCCTGATTCCTAATCTCTACACATCCAACCCCTACCCCTACCCTCCCCACTATTAATCTAGGCATTTCATCCACAATTATATTTTCTTTTCCTTTTATGTATTTTATTGAATAATCAAAGCATTCCAAAAAAAGTGGCAGTCTTGTAAGCTTACTGTGATGATGATTATGATTTTGGTTTGTGGGGTGCTCAACATCATTGTCATCATCAGCACCTGTACAAGTTCCAAATCTCTCCATTTTCAGTCCTGGCGCTTCCCAAATGATGATGAGGACAACACAAACACCCAGGCCCTGGGCAAAGAAAATCCTCAACCCAGCTGGGAACTGAACCTGTGATCAGAACATACTATATTTTTATGTAACAGTGTAATTCTCTCTCTCTCTCTCTCTCTCTCTCTCTCTCTCTCTTGCAAATGCTATAGAATGATGTTCTATCTTCCCATTCACTACTTTCTCTTGAAATAATGAGGTCCTACTCCACTATCACTACTGTAAGTCATTAAGCAATATGGTAGTGTCAAATCTGGATTGTGCAGAATTTTGCAATTACACAACTGTCTCTACATTTTATCAAAAGCTTGCTGGCTTTCCTTTCTCCATTCCCGTTTTATATTTCTCCTTAGGAGATTCTTCAAATGAGATGCATTCAAAGCCTCATTTTTTATGAATTTTCTACAGAATCCAACTAACCAAAAAAAAAAAAAATGTAAGAAAAATGATTTTAACTGTCTCTTTGACTTACGGACAGGAAATATTGCTATCTCTAATTGTTTATCACTGTCACACAAAATTCCTTCCTCTGTAATGCTGTGGCCAAGAAATTCCAAATGTTTCACAGCAATCAAATTTACACTTTTCCTACTTTTATGACATACCTCCTTTCCTTCACCTTCTCCTTAGTTCTCTTAATAATTCCAAGTGCTCTACCCATCTACATATACTATCAATGTAGCAAGTAATTTGTTTCTCAAAACAAAATCTAAACTTCACATAAACTTAGCTACAGAAATGTTTAACCCAAATGCTGCAACACAATACTTATAAGATCTGCCACTACACAAAAAAAAACAGTGTACTTTCTAGAACTGGGTTCCAGAGATATCTGATGAAAACAAGACTAGTCATATATGTTACATCTTTAAATTTGTGCAACAGCTCGTCTGTATTTCCAGGATGGTCAGTTTCTCTCTCTAATATTTTATTCAAGTGTCTTGTTTCTAATACTCTATTCCTGGATCTCATTTGCATACTATGAGTGGGTTACTGAATTCACTGCAACTGCTCCCTAGAAGTCCCCAATATTCCATCTTTTGTAATTCTCTTTCTACAGCCCTCTCTTCTACACAATGGTATTCCATGAGGTTTAATGAAAAATGGTTCATGTTCTCTTAGCTTATGTTTACACTGGTCATTCTTTACTCTTCCCAGTTCCTCATTAAAACCATCACAATATTCCCATAAAAATTTCCTTAAATACTCCTCCAGACTCTTGTTAAGTTTCTCAGCACCCTCTACTTTGATTTTGACTAAATTATGATAACATTTCAAATCTTCCCTCTCATTTAAACTGCTGCTTCCTCTTCAATATATCCTCTATTGTCTAAATACTTTATCCCCTTGATTTGATTATTGCTATTCCCACTTGCAGTGATCAACTTGGTTTGAGAAGAAATACCACTTCTTGGTTCAGTCAATCTAAATTCTTTGGTCGTCCAACAAAATCCTACTTTAGCTTTTACAGTCCAACCCATGCCCAAAATAGTTTCCTCACTCTGATCAGGTAGAGTCTGTGCAGGATACAGTGGTCGATGCACAGTGACCACTTTTCACCCAAAGAGCCTTGCAAGTTCATTTTTTAGTTCGTAAGGGGAGGCCGACATTGCTGCTCGTTGCAAAAAAATTTTCAAATGTGTGTGAAATCTTATGGGACTTAACTGCTAGTCCCTATGCTTACACATTACTTAACCTAAATTATCCTAGGACAAACACACAAACCCATGCCCGAGGGCGGACTCGAACCTCCGCCGAGACCAGTTGCACAGTCCATGACTGCAGCGCCTTAGACCGCTCAGCTAATCCCACGCGGCTACTCTTGTTGCATTTTCAGCAGAATTCTTTTTTGATACTAAGTAAAGCTGATCTTTCTGAATGGTCGCTATGCAAGTGTGGGTGTGGAGGTGCTCCACTTAATATTTACACAAAATGTGAGTGTAGGCTTCAGCTTAGAATGGGACTTTCCCCACAGCATGCTGATGACCTGCCTGCAACCCCCACCACTACCGCTCTCCCCACCTGTGCCCAACGGACTACCGGCCACATTAATCTGCATGCACTCTACCACAATGCATCCCTGGATAAATGATATGTTATTGATTCTAAATGACAGTAATATTTATTTGTTCACAACTTTACTATACCTCACAGTAGCTCCTCTAATCTTAATTCCTATTATGGCAAGTCAACAAAATCTGGACTGTGCCTTATTCTATCCCGCAACTATTCAGACACCACAGTTTGGACTCCCTGTATCTATTAAACAGTTGCCTTCCAACTTACCAGTTTGAATATGAGTATATGGACCACCCTTTACATCATTATCATCTTTATTTTCAGCCTTTATGTGTGTTTCCATTCTTGGTTGCACGGTACTAACAGGTGAATCAGTTTTTTCTAAGTTCTCTGAATTATTCCCTCTCTCCACTTAATCAATGCTGGATGCACACTTCCATGTGCCTTTCTCAGTGTATCTTTTTTCCTACTACCACTACTTTCATTTCCATAATGATCCCAAACTACTTTTAAACTTCATTATTTATCCATTTCCCTCTCACCTCATAACAATTCATCACAGCTTCACTGATATCAACTAGTAGAACCTCACTCACGTACCTCCTTATATGTTCATATTCAGCAGCGATTTTTGCCAGTATTATTCCCATCAGGTGCTTAATTGACATAAGCCAAATTATATTAATTTCAGCACATGGTTCTTTGTCATCTGTAATTGTTCTATTACATTTATGTTAGTTCAGAAAGGATCCTAACATTTTTTTGGTCTGTGATCATGCAATGCGAATATTTCTATAGGTCATATTGCCCCACTACGCACTTGCGGCCCTGGTTTCCACCACCGCCATCACTTCTCACTCAGTTCTTAGCTGGTCACTCTCTCAAGCACATCTCCATGTAACACAGTCTGCAGTTGTTATGGTATGACATTTTCATGAGCATACAAATTACCCCATCACTTATCGTTTTTATTAGTAAGTGGGATCTTCTCTATACATCCTACATTTTTATTCATTTCTAGCCACTTCTGATTGATTGTGCCCCTTGGTCTAATGGTTAACTGGTTACGTTTGGCTTACTGTAATCCTTTCTGGATTCATAGTACATGTTTTTCATTTTTGTGTTCCAGCCCATTATCTGTTTTATGTCACATTAGGTTGGGTGGATATGTCTTGACGGTGATTATAGTTTTTACAGAATTCTTAGGCATGCTTGCGGAATTGTGGATCCATGCTTTCCGCTTACCTGACAATTTGCTGATTGAGTTTTATATTCATAGACAAGGAATATTCAATCTTGTCCATGTCGTAAGTGTAACATTATGATTTAACCTGAATGAGATTTTCACTCTGCAGCGGAGTGTGCGCTGATATGAAATTTCCTGGCAGATTAAACTGTGTGCCGGACCGAGACTCGAACTTGGGACCTTTGCCTTTCGCGGGCAAGTGCTCTACCAAATGAGCTACCCAAGCATGACTCACGCCCCGTCCTCACAGCTTTACTTCTGCCAGTACCTCATCTCCTACCTTCCAAACTTTTCAGAAGCTCTCTCGCGAACCTTGCCGAACTAGCACTCCTGAAAGAAAGGATATTGCGGAGACATGGCAACATCCTTTCTTTCAGGAGTGCTAGTTCTGCAAGCTCGGTTGGTAGAGCACTTGCCTGAGAAAGGCAAAGGTCCTGAGTTCGAGTCTCGGTCCGGCACACAGTTTTAATGTGCCAGGAAGTTTCATGATTTAACCTGTAAGTAATTTGCTCTTTTCCTCATTACTGATTGTAACTATAATAGACCACAATTGTAGTGAACGCTTTTTACAATTTAACATACCTAACCTGATGATGTGGTTTCTAAGGTATGAAATCTGTCATTAAATAAATTATTTACAAGAGCAGTCAACTGGTCATTATTCACTGTTCTGGCCTCCCTGAGTACAATCAATACTGTCTCCATAATTACCTTCCTCTAATACTTTGTCTTTAACTTCTACGTATATCATGCCATTTAATTCTTTATATAAATTTATTTATTTACACTTCAAGTTCTGTAGGACCAAATTGAGAAGCAAATCTCCAAGGTCATGGAACGTGTCAGTACATGAAATTACAACATAAAAGCAATAACAGATAAAAATAAATGTTCATGAACCTGTAAAAAGTCAGTCCATAAGTTTAAGTAAACGCAATCAACAATACAATAAGAATCAGCTTAATTTTTCAAGGAACTCCTTGACAGAATAGGAGTGACCCATGAGGAAACTCTTCAGTTTCGATTTGAAAGCACATGGATTACTGCTAAGATTTTTGAATTCGAATGGTAGTTTATTGAAAATGGATGCAGCAGTATACTGTACATCTTTTTGCACAAGAGTTAAGGAAGTCCAATCCAAATGCAGGTTTGATTTCTGCTGTCTATTAACTGAGTGAAAGCTGCTTATTCTTGGGAATATGCTAATACTGTTAACAAGAAATTACAGTAAGGAATATATATATATATTGAAAGGCCAATGTCAAAATACCCAGACTCGTGAACAGGGGTCGACAAGAGGTTTGTGAACTTACACCACTTATTGCCCGAACTGCCCGTTCCTGAGCCAAAAATATCCTTTTAGAATGGGAAGAGTTACCCCAAAATATAATACCATATGACATAAGGGAATGAAAATAAGCAAAGTAGACTAATTTTCATGTTGAAAAATCACTCACTTCTGATACTGTTCGAATAGTAAAAATGGCAGTATTAAGTCTTTGAACAAGTTTATTTGAAACCAAGCCAATGTTGCACACATCCTTCACTACCAAGTCATCAGCAAACAGAAATATTTTAGTTACCCATAATACTAGAGGGCGTATCATTTATATAAATAAGGAACAGGAGTGACCCCAACACTGATCCCTGGGGCACCCCCCACTTGACTGTACCCCACTCAGACCCCACATCACAGCCATTCTGAACATTGTGAATAATGACATTTTGCTGTCTGTTGCTAAAGTAAGAGGTGAACCAACTGTGAGCTACTCCACGTATTCCGTAATGGTCCAACTTCTGGAGCAATATTTTGTGATCGACACAATAAAATGCCCTAGTTAAATCAAAAAATATGCCAAGCATTCAAAGTCTTTTGTTTAGCCCATCCAGAACCTCACAGAGGAAAGAGAATATAGCATTTTCAGTTGTTAAATGACTTCTAAAGCCAAACTGTACATTTGATAGCAAATCGTGTGATATAAAATGATCAATTATCCTTACGAGGTGCATTCAAGTTCTAAGGCCCCCGATTTTTTTTCTAATTAACTACTCACCCAAAATCGATGAAACTGGCGTTACTTCTCGACGTAATCACCCTGCAGACGTACACATTTTTCACAACGCTGATGCCATGATTCCATGGCAGCGGCGAAGGCTTCTTTAGGAGTCTGTTTTGACCACTGGAAAATCGCTGAGGCAATAGCAGCACGGCTGGTGAATGTGCTGCCATGGAGAGTGTCTTTCATTGTTGGAAAAAGCCAAAAGTCACTAGAAGCCAGGTCAGGTGAGTAGGGAGCATGAGGAATCACTTCAAAGTTGTTATCACGAAGAAACTGTTGCGTAACGTTAGCTCGATGTGCGGGTGCGTTGTCTTGGTGAAACAGCACACGCGCAGCCCTTCCCGGACGTTTTTGTTGCAGTACAGGAAGGAATTTGTTCTTCAAAACATTTTCGTAGGATGCACCCGTTACCGTAGTGCCCTTTGGAGTGCAATGGGTAAGGATTACACCCTCGCTGTCCCAGAACATGGACACCATCATGTTTTCAGCACTGGCGGTTACCCGAAATTTTGTTGGTGGCGGTGGATCTGTGCGCCTCCATTGAGCTGACTGGCGCTTTGTTTCTGGATTGAAAAATGGCATCCACGTCCCATCCATTGTCACAACCGATGAAAAGAAAGTCCCATTCATGCTGTCGTTGCGCGTCAACATTGCTTGGCAACATGCCACACGGGCAGCCATGTGGTCGTCCGTCAGCATTCATGGCACCCACCTGGATGACACTTTTTGCATTTTCAGGTCGTCATGCAGGATT
Source organism: Schistocerca americana (assembly GCF_021461395.2). Taxonomy (NCBI): domain Eukaryota; kingdom Metazoa; phylum Arthropoda; class Insecta; order Orthoptera; family Acrididae; genus Schistocerca; species Schistocerca americana. The sequence goes on from NC_060130.1 coordinate 235,551,591, forward strand.
GTGTGCACAGAACCCACAGAAATGCCAACTCTGGAGGCGATCTGTTCAACAGTCATTCGGCAATCCCCCAAAAAAATTCTCTCCACTTTCTCGATCATGTCGTCAGACCGGCCTGTGCGAGCCTGAGGTTGTTTCGGTTTGTTGTCACACGATGTTCTGCCTTCATTAAACTGTCACACCCACGAACGCACTTTTGACACATCCATAACTCCATCACCACGTCTCCTTCAACTGTCGATGAATTTCAATTGGTTTCACACCACGCAAATTCAGAAAACGAATGATTGCACGCTGTTCAAGTAAGGAAAACGTCGCCATTTTAAGTATATAAAACATTTCTCATTCTCACTGCTGGCAGTAAAATTCCATCTGCCATACGGTGCTGCCATCTCTGGGATGTATTGACAATGAAAGCGGCCTCCTTTTAAAAAATGCGCATGTTTCTATCTCTACCCAGACCGGAGAAAAAAAAAATCGGAGGCCTTAGAACTTGAATGCACATCGTACATACGCAGCCTTTTCAATAACTTTTGCAAACAATGATGGCATAAAAATAAGTCTAAAATTATCTACATTATCCCTTTCTCCCTTTTTATAAAGCAGCTTTACTACTGAGTACTTTAATCACTCAGGAAACTGACCATTCCTAGAGAAAAAATTACAAATATGGCTAAATACAGGGCTAACATGTGCAGCACAGTACTTTAATATTCTGATAGACACTCCATCATAACCATGAAAGTCCTTAGTCTTCAGTGATTTAATTATTGACTCAATCTCCCCCTTGTCTGTATCACAGAGGACTATTTCAGACATCAATCTCGGAATGGCACTTGCCAAGAAAGTTATACGATTTCCTGTAGAAACTAAATTTTTATTTAATTCATCAGCAATGCTCAGAAAATGATTGTTAAATACTGTACATATATCTGATTTATCAGTAATAGAAATATTTTTACTACGAACTGACTTTATATCGTCAACCTTGTGCTGTTGACCAGACACTTCCTTCACAACTGACCATATGGTTTTAATTTTATCCTGTGAATTAGCTATTCTATTTGCATACCACATATCTTTGCCTTCCTAATAACATTTTTAAGCACCTTACAATACTGTTTGTAATGAGCTACTTTAGCTTGGTTGTGAGTACTTCTAACATAATGATATCATTCCCACTTTGTTCTACAAGATATCCTTATCCCACTAGTCAGCCACCCAGGCTGCCTATTACTGCTAGTACCCCATTCAGAATGTTATAATGGAAAACAACTCTCAAAGAGCATAAGAAATGTGTTTAGGAAAGCATTGTTTTTATCATCAGTGTTATCGGCACTATAAACATCCGACCACTCTTGTTCCTTGACAAGGTTTAAAAAACTCTCTATTGCTGTTGGATTAACTTTCCCACATAGTTTGTAATTAAGGATGACAATGGTTTGAGTGAAAAAGCCTTTTAGTGTTAAAATTTGTGCAGCATTGTCTGAAAGGCCATTCACGCTTTTACTAACAGAATGCCCACCTAGTAATGAAGAATGAATAAAAATATTGTCTATGGCTGTGCTACTGTTCCCTGCACCCTAGTTGGAAAAAACACAGTCTGCATCAGATCAAATCTCTCTCTCTTCCTATTTTCTCTTCATCATCATCTACATCATCTTCACTTTCCTGATTACTAGCAATTGTTGCCTGTTTCTCACTGATAAGATAATGATGATTGGTTTGAGGGGTGCTCAACTGTGCGGTCATCAGCACCCATACAAATTCCCAATCTGTATACAGTCCAATCTAGACACTTTCACAAATGATGATGAGGACAACACAACACCCAGTCCCCGGGCAGCAAAAATCCCCAACCCGGCTGGGAATTGAACAACTGAACTTCAATCGAACAGGCCTTGGAAGGCCCAACAGTACTGACTGGCCGCCGTATCATCCTCAGCCCACAGACGTCACTGGATGCGGACATGGAGGGGCATGTAGTCAGCGCACCGCTCTCCATGGCCATATGTCAGTTTACAAGACCAGAGCCGCTACTTCTCAGTCACGTAGATCCTTGGTTTGCCTCACAAGGGCTGAGTGCACCCCACTTGCCAACAGCACTCGGCAGACTGGATGGTCACCCAGCCCAACAGCACTTAACTTTGGTGATCTGACGGGAACCTGTGTTACCACTCTGGCAAGGCCATAGCAACAACACTAGAAACAGTAAATTTTCCATCTACATATGCCACATCTTCAATCATTAACTTGCATAAACCAAAGTCAAAGTCTCTCCCACTTAAACTACATTATTTGATACACTGTAAAGAGTTTGTGACAAAGCAATCTCGGATCTCCTTATTTCCTCTCTTGTTTTGCCATCTGCCTCCTTAAATTCATTTTTGCCTAATTACCATTAACATGTGCGAGTATAATCTGCATTTCCATATAAGAGAGAGGTTGGCCCTCAATCTTACAGAATATAATACCAGATCTAATTTTGTGCTTAGTTTTGTGTATGTAAAAAAATTTCCTAATTTATTTCATTAATTCCTAGTTAATACCTTTGTTATAGGGTGAAATCGGTAATTGTTTTATAACTTAGTTTCTATTGTAGGCTTATAAACAAATATAAATGTGGACTAATTATAAACATTTGGAAGAAGAACTAATAGGATTATTAAAGACTTTATTTGGCTCTATTTGAAAACATACTAGTGAACTCAGACCTTAATTAATTCCAAAATAATTACCAGGTCTGTCAAAAATATTGTTTGTATAATTGTATCTGTTAATTTCATTATTTAACCAAATAATTTGGCCTGACCTTTATGAACTGTTAAAAAGGAGGATTTTTTCATCAGCTAATTGAATGAGTTATGTTTTAATTGTAATTTATGTAACTTAAACATTGAACAATGTACAGTTTCAGTGCCTATTATTTGAGTATATATAAAGGATGGATTTTTGGTCCCAAGACAGTCTGTCTACACCCGATTTCAAGTAACAACAATGCATCAACTTAACAGTGGAATTAGTGTAACACAAATAGGCCATGTGTTAAAACAGTGGCAGCGTCTGTTCAGGTTATTTAAGAAATAGTGTCACATGTACCATATTATTCTGCAAGAACTGTGAATTGTGTGGTTAGGTTTTTCCTGCTCATAGATGTTCAGCAGCAAACTATTGTAGCAGTGTGCTGATGTTTGCCTGCAACATATTAATGAGGCTTATCAACATTTACCAACAGTGAACTAGCCACGTAACTGTGTAATAATGCAGGGTTGTGAACAGTGAAAGCAAAGAACTGTGAAATGTAACTGTGCAATTGTAGGCTACATCATTTACAGTAGTCAGTGTTGAACTTCCAGCCCCCATTTTTCAGCCAGTATAACAGTGCAGTAAGCCTCCCTAAATATCCAATCAAAACTTAATGTATTCATTCCACATCTATTCCCAGTATTGTTTTGTTGCCAGTATGGTTCAAAGTTTTTCACTCTTTGAAAATTCCTGTTATAATAGTTAGCCTGATTTCTTCTGTTTCTCATCATTACAAACTGACTGGGACGATCTTTAATTTACTGGATTATTACCTCTGTTTTCAAGTCTACCATGATTAAATGGTCTATTATCCTCCTCCCATAGTCTATTTCTTATTTCATTGTTCTCTTTTCATTTATATTTGTATCATTTCACTGTGATCCTCTTCCCCAACCTCTTTAATTTATTCTTTTCATTTACTCCCTCTCTCCTTCCATAAATAGGTGTACTACAGTAGTTTTGGTTCCTCTCCTCATGCTGGTTCCCAGCAGGTCCATTCTGATAAAAACTATATCACTTCTCTCTTACATCCTGTCCAGTTTCTCTATACTTAAAAAAATTGTTTAATAGGATCATCCGATCCGTACACTAAACCCCACTGCACTTTTCTTGGTAATCTCTTTAAGGCATCTATTTGAGTGAGCTCATGAAATGGACTAGCATTTTCTCAGTTGCTTTTCACAGAAATCTATCATACTACCACTACTTTCTACATAGATGCTCCATTTAAGAATTCACTTTTGATTCTAGCTTGTTCTGTTACTGACCAAAATCTATTCGAAAAGCTTTTTTCAAAATCACTATGCATCATACACTACATCTACATTGATACTCCGCAAGCCACCCAACGGTGTGTGGCGGAGGGCACTTTACGTGCCACTGTCATTACCTCCCTTTCCTGTTCCAGTCGCGTATGGTTCGCGGGAAGAACGACTGTCTGAAAGCCTCCGTGCGCGCTCTAATCTCTCTAATTTTACATTCGTGATCTCCTCGGGAGGTATAAGTAGGGGGAAGCAATATATTCGATACCTCATCCAGAAACGCACCCTCTCGAAACCTGGCGAGCAAGCTACACCGCGATGCAGAGCGCCTCTCTTGCAGAGTCTGCCACTTGAGTTTGTTAAACATCTCCGTAACGCTATCACGGTTACCAAATAACCCTGTGACGAAACGCGCCGCTCTTCTTTGGATCTTTTCTATCTCCTCCGTCAACCCGATCTGGTACGGATCCCACACTGATGAGCAATACTCAAGTATAGGCCGAACGAGTGCTTTGTAAGCCACCTCCTTTGTTGATGGACTACATTTTCTAAGCACTCTCCCAATGAATCTCAATCTGGTACCCGCCTTACAACAATTAATTTTATATGATCATTCCACTTCAAATCGTTCTGCACGCATACTCCCAGATATTTTACAGAAGTAACTGCTACCAGTGTTTGTTCCGCTATCATATAATCATACAATAAAGGATCCTTCTTTCTATGTATTCGCAATACATTACATTTGTCTATGTTAAGGGTCAGTTGCCACTCCCTGCACCAAGTGCCTATCCGCTGCAGATCTTCCTGCATTTCGCTACAATTTTCTAATGCTGCAACTTCTCTGTATACTACAGCATCATCCACGAAAAGCCGCATGGAACTTCCGACACTATCTACTAAGTCATTTATATATATTGTGAAAAGCAATGGTCCCATAACACTCCCCTATGGCACGCCAGAGGTTACTTTAACGTCTGTAGACGTCTCTCCATTGATAACAACATGCTGTGTTCTGTTTGCTAAAAACTCTTCAATCCAGCCACACAGCTGGTCTGATATTCCGTAGGCTCTTACTTTGTTTATCAGGCGACAGTGCGGAACTGTATCGAACGCCTTCCGGAAGTCAAGAAAGATAGCATCTACCTGGGAGCCTGTATCTAATATTTTCTGGGTCTCATGAACAAATAAAGCGAGTTGGGTCTCACACGATCGCTGTTTCCGGAATCCATGTTGATTCCTACATAGTAGATTCTGGGTTTCCAGAAGTGACATGATACGCGAGCAAAAAACATGTTCTAAAATTCTACAAGAGATCGACGTAAGAGATATAGGTCTATAGTTTTGCGCATCTGCTCGACGACCCTTCTTGAAGACTGGGACTATCTGTGCTCTTTTCCAATCATTTGGAACCCTCCGTTCCTCTAGAGACTTGCGGTACACGGCTGTTAGAAGGGGGGCAAGTTCTTTCGCGTACTCTGTGTAGAATCGAATTGGTATCCCGTCAGGTCCAGTGGACTTTCCTCTATTGAGTGATTCCAGTTGCTTTTCTATTCCTTGGACACTTATTTCGATGTCAGCCATTTTTTCGTTTGTGCGAGGATTTAGAGAATGAACTGCAGTGCGGTCTTCCTCTGTGAAACAGCTTTGGAAAAAGGTGTTTAGTATTTCAGCTTTACGCGTGTCATCCTCTGTTTCAATGCCATCATCACCCCGTAGTGTCTGGATATGCTGTTTCGAGCCACTTACTGATTTAACGTAAGACCAGAACTTCCTAGGATTTTCTGTCAAGTCGGTACATAGAATTTCACTTTCGAATTCAATGAACGCTTCACGCATAGCCCTCCTCACGCTAACTTTGACATCGTTTAGCTTCTGATTGTCCGAGAGGTTTTGGCTGCGTTTAAACTTTTAGTGGAGCTCTCTTTGCTTTCGCAGTAGTTTCCTAACTTTGTTGTTGTACCACGGTGGGTTTTTCCCGTCCCTCACAGTTTTACTCGGCACGTACCTGTCTAAAACGCATTTTACGATTGCCTTGAACTTTTTCCATAAACACTCAACATTGTCAGTGTCGGAACAGAAATTTTCGTTTTGATCTGTTAGGTAGTCTGAAATCTGTCGTCTATTACTCTCGCTAAACAGATAAACCTTCCTCCCTTTTTTTATATTCCTATTAACTTCCATATTCAGGGATGCTGCAACGGCCTTATGATCACTGATTCCCTGCTCTGTACATACAGAGTCGAAAAGTTCGGGTCTGTTTGTTATCAATAGGTCCAAGATGTTATCTCCACGAGTCGGTTCTCTGTTTAATTGCTTGAGGTAATTTTCGGATAGTGCACTCAGTATAATGTCACTCGATGCTCTGGAAATGGAAAAAAGAACACATTGACACCGGTGTGTCAGACCCACCATACTTGCTCCGGACACTGCGAGAGGGCTGTACAAGCAATGATCACACGCACGGCACAGCCGACACACCAGGAACCACGGTGTTGGCCGTCGAATGGCGCTAGCTGGGCAGCATTTGTGCACCGCCGCCGTCAGTGTCAGCCAGTTTGCCGTGGCATACGGAGCTCCATCGCAGTCTTTAACACTGGTAGCATGCCGCGACAGCGTGGACGTGAACCGTATGTGCAGTTGACGGACTTTGAGCGAGGGCGTATAGTGGGCATGCGGGAGGCCGGGTGGACGTACCGCCGAATTGCTCAACACGTGGGGCGTGAGGTCTCCACAGTACATCGATGTTGTCGCCAGTGGTCGGCGGAAGGTGCACGTGCCCGTCGACCTGGGACCAGACCGCAGCGACGCACGGATGCACGCCAAGACCTACGCAGTGCCGTAGGGGACCGCACCGCCACTTCCCAGCAAATTAGGGACACTGTTGCTCCTGGGGTATCGGCGAGGACCATTCGCAACCGTCTCCATGAAGCTGGGCTACGGTCCCGCACACCGTTAGGCCGTCTTCCGCTCACGCCCCAACATCGTGCAGCCCGCCTCCAGTGGTGTCGCGACAGGCGTGAATGGAGGGACGAATGGAGACGTGTCGTCTTCAGCGATGAGAGTCGCTTCTGCCTTGGTGCCAATGATGGTCGTATGCGTGTTTGGCGCCGTGCAGGTGAGCGCCACAATCAGGACTGCATACGACCGAGGCACACAGGGCCAACACCCGGCATCATGGTGTGGGGAGCGATCTCCTACACTGGCCGTACACCACTGGTGATCGTCGAGGGGACACTGAATAGTGCACGGTACATCCAAACCGTCATCGAACCCATCGTTCTACCATTCCTAGACCGGCAAGGGAACTTGCTGTTCCAACAGGACAATGCACGTCCGCATGTATCCCGTGCCACCCAACGTGCTCTAGAAGGTGTAAGTCAACTACCCTGGCCAGCAAGATCTCCGGATCTGTCCCCCATTGAGCATGTTTGGGACTGGATGAAGCGTCGTCTCACACGGTCTGCACATCCAGCACGAACGCTGGTCCAACTGAGGCGCCAGGTGGAAATGGCATGGCAAGCCGTTCCACAGGACTACATCCAGCATCTCTACGATCGTCTCCATGGGAGAATAGCAGCCTGCATTGCTGCGAAAGGTGGATATACACTGTACTAGTGCCGACATTGTGCATGCTCTGTTGCCTGTGTCTATGTGCCTGTGGTTCTGTCAGTGTGATCATGTGATGTATCTGACCCCAGGAATGTGTCAATAAAGTTTCCCCTTCCTGGGACAATGAATTCAGGGTGTTCTTATTTCAATTTCCAGGAGTGTATTTACATTAGCACACTGGTTAGCCCAATAGATTACTTCCCCACCCAAAAACTATTTTACAAACTTAATTTTAAGCAAATAATTCATGTTGTTGTTGTTGTGGTCTTCAGTCCTGAGACTGGTTTGATACAGCTCTCCATGCTACTCTATCCTGTGCAAGCTTCTTCATCTCCCAGTACCTACTGCAGCCTACATCCTTCTGAATCTGCTTAATGTACTCATCTCTTGGTCTCCCTCTACGATTTTTACCCTCCACACTGCCCTCCAGTACTAAATTGGTGATCCCTTGATGCCTCAGAACATGTCCTACCAATCTATTTCTTCTTCTAGTCAAGTTGTGCCACAAACTCCTCTTCTCCCCAATTCTATTTAATACCTCCTCATTAGTTATGTGATCTACCCATCTAATGTTCAGCATTCTTCTGTAGCACCACATTTCGAAAGCTTCTATTCTCTTCTTGTCTAAGCTATAATTCGAAATAATTCATACCACTATGAAATTTTTCCCTTACTAACATTTCTCATGTTGGTGTTATGTGCATCCACATTGCTAGTTACAGCTTTTTCTATCTCAGCTACCTAATTATTAATTACTAATAACTGGTTTTCAATTTTGCTTTCTCAGTAATTAATTTTGTATTCAAGATTTTGATAATTTTGACTCATTTCTGATATTAATATATGGCTTTCCTGGTTTTTCTGAACTGCTTCCACAAAATTTGTTTTAACACTGAAGTCTTTGCCTTCTACCGTATCTATTTGTGCATCAATTAATTTGTGTTCTGATACTCCCTGATTTCATTAATTAGACTATTAATATTAAAGATTTCATTCCTTTTATTCTTTTAATTCAGTATTTGTAACATCAATTTTACTGCCCAAGTCTTGATTCAGTTCACTTTTTTATGCTTCAATTCTACCACTTAAGTCTTTATTGTAATTGCTTAACTGTTCAATCATTAATGTCTAGTTGTTCAAAAATACCAACATTCAGTCCTGAAAGTTCTGTATGGTCGAAACCTCAGAATGGACAGCAGACACTTCTAGCATTCCCGTCTACAGTTTCCTCATTACCACTTAGATTAAGTTCCTCATTATTATTCAAAATTATCACTGCCTCACTGTGACTACACTAAACTCGATATTGTTATTTGAAACTACAACACTGTTAACCTGATTTTCCATGTTTAACTACTGACAAGACACTTCACAATCCTCAACAAAATGTTTGTAACATGGCCAACAACACTGACTTTCACCAACATACCAGAGGAAAGAAAAAACATTCAAAGTCCTTATCTTTTTGATGTTGATATCCCACATAATTATTAACACTTAACTGATTCATCGCTTTCCTTCTCAGTCATTGAGTTTCACTTTTGGTCCCTATTGTTGTAAATCCCATCCATATTTTCAATTAAGAGTAATTAAATTTCTTTTTTGTGGCGTATAGGTACCTGACACTTAGAAATGATTAAAAGGACTTTCCTAACGATTTTCGATGTGTCACAGCTTAGCCCACCAAATTAAAATATAATCAGGTTTTATGGCTACGATTCTAATACAAAACTTCATGATTTCTGGTGATATTGAAACGGGGCAAGTATCTCTTCACTGCATTGATCTAAACCAGTTAATTAAATCAAAATTATATATATATACAGACACAAGCAGACATATTAAAAGGCCTTTTAATATGTCTGCTTGTGTCTGTATATGTGTGTGTGTGTGTGTGTGTGTGTGTGTGTGTGTGTGTGTGTGTGTACCCGTCCTTTTTTCCCCCAAAGGTAAGTCTTTCCGCTCCCGGGATAGGAATGACTCCTTACCCTCTCCCTTAAAACCCACATCCTTTCGTCTTTCCCTCTCCTTCCCTCTTTCCTGACGAAGCAGCCGTTGGTTGCAAAAGCTAGAATTGTGTGTGTATGTTTGTGTTCGTTTGTGTGTATCGACCTGCCAGCACTTTTGTTTGGAGGTTAGGTTAGGTTAGGTTAGGTTAGGTTAGGTTAGGTTGAGAGAGAGAGAGAGAGAGAGAGAGAGAGAGAGAGAGAGAGATCATTTTTACTGCATCACATACACGGGTGATGTAACACTGACCCTACCAAATCTGAGACAATAGTAGGCATACCATGGCTATTGCCACTGATATATATCTTTTAACAACTGAAATGTGTGAACATGCTTTGCTTTAAACAGGCTTTTTAACACTTAAAATTTTATTAGTTTGGTTCCACTCTTTGTTGCAAAATTTGTAGTTCACCTAACATGCTGAAATATCACAATCACTATGGCCAAATTACATGAAATGCCCTTCCACGATAATGTCTGATCTATATAGCTAAACACTTTTTTTACATGTGAATTCTGTTAAGTATACAAGGGTATGCTGGACAGTAATGCTTGTAGAACATGAACAAAAACAATTAGGAAGATTACACAAAAATCATTAGGAAAGTCCTTTTAATCATGTATTTATTTCTCGAGATGTCACTGTTAAGACTAACAAATTCTCCCAATGGGTATTCCTCATACCAGATAGTCGCATAAACTCGGCAAGCATCCCTAAAGACAGTAAAAAGAAATTTTTTTTTTTTTTTTTTTTTGCAGATGGTTGTGTTTTCAACCTTTTAACTCAAGGAGAAAATGGATGTCGAAATTCAGTGCCCCGTTTTTTCTCTTTTGGGTCATAATGATGAGCCCATGACCCATTCCCCATCACAATACTCAAAAGGAAGTCATCTCCTCCATCACATTAGCGCTGCAAAAGTTGCTCACAGCTTTCCAATCAACAATGACTGTTACTGTTTGCGAGATGGTGTGATACCCGTCGTGCACAGATTTTAGTGTATCCTAATTGTTCAATAATGAAGCCAACTCATTCCTTGGACATTCCAGCATGGCTTGCAATATTATTTTGACTGATTCGCCATTCATTTTCAAATTAGACTGTTGATGTGGCAGTGATCGGACATCAGCTGTGTGTTTCATCAAGAATTATAGCTTTTCCAGGCTCACAACCATACAACATTACTATACATCAATTTACAGTAGACTTGCCAACAGAATTGTTACCATAAATAGCCTTTAAGTGACGATGACTCACTACGAGTCACTTTTTCAGCAGTTACAATTTTAGTAACAAATATCATTGCAGTGTACGTTCATTTAATCATGCATTGTTTAAAACAATGCACGTTCTCACATTTCGATTGTTAAAAAATATATAAGGGCCAGTGGCAATAGCTGTGGTATGGCTATTATTGTCTCAGGCTTAACATCGCCAGTATTACTTCATCTACACTATGTGATCAAAAGTGTCTGGACAATCCCAAAAACATACGTTTTTCGTATTAGGTGCATTGTGCTGCCACCTACTGCCAGGTACTCCATATCAGTGACCTCAGTAGTCATTAGAGATTGTGAGAGCAGAATGGGGTGCTCCACTGCACTCACAGACTTCAAACGTCATCAGGTGATTGGGTGTCACTTGTGTCACATGCCTGGACGCAAGATTTCCACACTCCTAAACATCCCTAGGTCCACTGTTTCCGATGTGATAGTGAAGTGAAAAGGTGAATGGACACATACAGCACAAAAGCGTACAGGCCGATCTTGTCAGTTGACTGACAGACCGCTGACAGTTTAAGAGGGTCGTAATGTGTAATAGACATCTATCCAGACCATCACACAGGAATTCCAAACTGCATCAGGATCCACTGCAAGTACTATGACAGCTCAGTGGGAAGTGAGAAAACTGATTTCACGGTCGAGCGGCCACTCACATAAGCCACACATCACACTGGTAAATGCCAAATGATGCCTCGCTTCATGTAAGGAGCGTAAATATTGGACAATTGAACAGCGAAAAAACATTGTGTGGAGTGACAAATCACAGTACACAATGTGGCAATCCAATGGCAGGGTGTGAGCATGGCGAATGCCTGGTGAAATTCGTCTACCAGAGTATGTAGTGCCAACAGTAAAATCCGGAGGTTGTGCTGTTATGGTGAGGTCGTGTTTTTCACAGAGGGGGCTTGCAACCCTAGTTGTTTTGCATGGCACTATCACAGCACAGACCTACATTGATGGTTTAAGCACCTTCTTGCTTTTAAACTATCATGATAGACTTAGTACGGCAATTAGGCAGACAGGTCACACTGACCTTAGTATGGCTGGAGATTTCAATACTGAGGCAAACTCCTTATTAAATTCACATAAACTCAAGCTCCAGTAATATAGATTACACAGCAGTCAACAGGAATTTGAAAGACAATGTAAGCTGATATAATGTTCATTTTCATTACTCTGATCAGTATTGTCAGTTGAGTACTTCTATGTCTACATCTATAAACCACAAGCCACAATGTGGTGTGCGGCAGAAGGTACTTTGTGTATCAGTCATACTGCCCCCCCCCCCTCCTCCTCCTCCTCCTCCTCTTTTCCCGTTTCATTCTCTAATGGTTCGCAGGAAGAACGATTTTCGGTAAGCCTCCAAGCGTACTCTAATCTTTCTAATTTTATCTTCATGGTCTTTTTCTGTGATATATATGTAGCAGGAGCAATATGTATGTTGACTCTTCTAGGAACATATGCTCTTGGAACTTTAAAAGTAAACTGGACTGTTGCACAGACTACCTCTTTTGCAGCATCTGCCACTGGAGATCACTGTGATGCTTTTGTGCTCACTAAATGAACCTGTGAGAAAATCTGTTGCTCTACTTTGGATCTCCTCTACTTCCTCTATTAATCCTACTTGGTATGGATCCCATAATGGCAAGCAATATTCAAGTGTTGGTCAAACAAGTGTTTTGTAAGCTACCTCCTTTGGTGACAGACTACATTTCCTGAAAATTCTTCCATTGATTCGCAGTCAGGCATTTACCCATCCTCCATTTCGTTTTATATGGTTGTTCCACTTTAAATTGTTCCATACACAATCCTAGATATTTTATGGAAGTGACTGCTTGCAGTGATTGTTCTGCAATCTGTAATCTTACAATAAGGGGTCTGCTGTTTACATAAGTATGTTACATTTGTTTTGGTTCAGCATCAACAGCCACTCCCTGCACCAAGTGTCACATCAACACTCTGCAGGTCTTCCAACAATTTTCTAGTGTTGCTACTTCTCCGTAGTGTCATCCGCAAAAAGCCTACCAGAACTTCTGATGTTTATGTCATTTACACAAATTATTATGAAAAGGTAATGACTCTAAAATACGCCCTTGGGTTACAACAAGTCACATTTATGCCTGAAGACCTCTCCACTGAGACTGACATGCTGTGTTTGTTACCAAGAAACTAATTCAATCATATAGTTGGCTCAATATCACGCACGCTCATGTTTTGTTCATTGGGTGGCTCTGCAGAACTGTACCTAATGCCTTATGGAAGTCAAGGAACACAGTATCTACCTGGGTGCCAGTACCTACCACCTTCTGGGTCTCGTGGAAGAAGAGGACAAGCTGTTACACACGATTGCTGTTCTGTTAACCCCATTAACACAACATCCTTAGTTATCTTGTTTTATTATTTTGACAGAATCTATGAGTTAACTGTGTGAAGCTACGGATAATTGATGACAAAACATGTGCTTTCAGCCTCTGTCCTGTATTGTTGAGGCAGTGCTTCCAAAAAACGACAGCTACAGAGATCCTGAATTCGCCATTGAATTTAGCAGTCAGAAGATGAAAAAGAATGTGCTGTTACTTTATTAGAGGGTGAAAGCGAAAACACTTCATCAGCTGACTGACAGCCGCTAACCAATGGTTAGACAAAAGACAAAAGACTGAAATCTCCTCGGAAGAAAAAGAGCAACTCTCGCCCACTTGGTCACATATCATCATCCATGGCTAATTTAGACAGGGAACATCGTTAGTGAACTCTTCGAAGTGAACAGACAGTAGTTGTAAATTGCATTTGCTATGTACTGTGAAGTCTATGTACAATTATTTGCACTTAGCCAGTGAGGGCCTTTTTGTGTTGTTACATGCAGTGTTGCAGACCTCAATATCCGATAAGTAACAAAGATAAGTAACCCTTTTTAATTCATTTGTATGACTTTGTTACTAATTTGTTAGAGCGTTGCAGAACATTTGTTCTCCTATCCTGTTACCTGACCCTGAGGCATAGCTGTGTACTGATGGCAGGGAGAAATTGTCTTAGCGGTGTACTGTACCAGAAGCCATTTCACGAACTCTCAAACTCTGCCTACTGTAACAACAGTGCCAACTCTCCCTCCACAGCAGTAGTGATGAGACCTCCACAAAACTGGAGATGAGGGTTTACACAAAGTGATTCGACTAAACAAACAATACAAGCTGCAGAGAAAAATCACTGGAAATAAAAGCAACAATGAGCAGTGACTGCACTGCTCATCACTTACAAAAAGGCACATAAAACAAAAATTCCAGTTTATATTTAATCCACCCTCAAATTTTTAAGGAAAAGTACAGTCAAGGAAAAGGGGGAGGGGGGACGACAACTTTAAAGCATACCTTTTACACTTTATGAAACAAACAATTATGTAGTAGAGAATTCAGCCAACATAGGTAAGGCATCCTGGAAAATAACCAATAAACATAGTAAAACCAATAACGAGTTGGAAAGTGAACCAGTCAGCACAACGCACAAAGACCACAAAGTGAAGGATCTCAATGCATTACATAATTTGTTGAATAAGTACTCTCCCTCTCATTTTGACCAACCATCCCCCATTATAGACCTACAGGTTGAGACAACAAATATCATCAAACATTGTTTAGTGCTAAGATTTGTGGAGGTGATTCAACAGGAGATATTTAACATGGTCCAAAAGTCAAAAGAACAATCAATCATCTGGATAGGATGGTATCTTGATTGTGGTGTTGAAGAAATGTGCCAGTGAAATCATTAAACCATCTTATTTATTGTAGTATTAGTGAAAACATATCAAGCACCTTAAAAATAAGTAATTCAGCCAGTCCATATGAAGAGAAGTAAGGAAGAAGTTTCAAATTATAAACAGATCTCACTGGTTGGGAAAACATTCAATCAATTATACACAGTTTTACACAGAAAGGAGCTGGATGGCTGATAGAACAGACATACCCATATTTTTTTTTATTCAATTTTAGATGCTCAATTTTGGTACAGCTCTGGTAAGAAGAGATTATTTCAGTATAATATTTGTTTGTAGTTTGTGTAGCAACATAAATATAATATGATACACTCCCCATATTTGAATGTAGAATACCTTGCTTTTTCTGACATTCACACTGCTGCAACAGACTAATCAACAAATGTTTGGGAAGCCAAAGATGGAAACGCTCAACCAAGCCAGTAAAGTATCACATTTCTGTAATAGTGTAAAACATGAATGCAGTGGATCATAAAGGTGGGATCTCTCCACACAATGAGCGATGCCTGTACTAGATGTCTGCCGAATTTTGTTTATGGTAAGGAAAGATGATCTGATTTTAATGTCCTGTTAACAACAGGTTGATAATGGAGAGTGGGCACAAGCTTGTATTGGGGTAGAATGATGGAGAAACTGGTCGTTTCCTTTGGAAGGAACTATATTGGAAAGTTAAATGTGGACGACTAGATTTGGAAGGGGAGGGCAAAAGTAGAACACCTGCCCTTCCAAATACAGATCCTTTGTTTTAGCACCGTGCCATCTCATTCGCTCTGTATTGACTGTCTTCATCAGAGCTTTCTTCTCCAAATGAAACAACAATTTAGCATTTTGGTTTCTGTAATAATATGAATCCACTAAAAATATGGCACTTTTTATTTTGTTACTTTTTTTTCTCACAAAAATTGACTTTGGCAAACATCATATGGAGTGGTCCCTTCATTTTGCCTGAAAAAGAAAGAAGAAAATTTGTAATTAGTCCCAATAACTTTGTTATTTCCAAATCATTCACTACACAATTGTATCATTTAGTTGAATTATTGGAGCTTTATGTTTATTAAAATGTAGTCTTAGTTTAATTTGAAAGTTTTTCTTAAGTACCTCATCTAGCACAGACCAAATGAAATTGTCACATGTTGCAATGAAATTTTTTTTTCTTTTTTTTTTTGAAGGTGCCTAATGCTGTAGATTTTTATACGAAAACATCATTCTGTTATTACTCTAAGGCTGCTCAAAATCCTTATAAGAGCATTTTATTGGCATCATTTATAATGGAAAACCTATATACATTTAAATTTGAAGGAAGTAATTCATTAAATATATATGTGGCAATAAATTATGTCCTCACTGGTTAAAATGCACAAGGAAATTATAGTTTGAGAAAAAGAGAAAAATAATTATAGCTCATTTGCACACTTCTTTCTGGGTTGAAGGACCGAGTGTGGTCAACTGAAATGTATTAGACCAGTATGTCAGACATTGCTGCAACCTTCTAACTTTGACACCCACCACCACCACCACCACCACCACCACCACCACCACCACCACCACCCCCCTCCTCCTCCTCCTCCTCCTCCTCCTCCTCCGTCTTATGAGAAAATTGCAAATGTATGTGATCAAACTCTTGTCTTAGAAGTACTGTGTAGCAACAATTAATATGGTTAGGCTTGGACATGGTGAAGCTGTTACTCCCACTAAGATACTACAGTCTTAATTTAGATGATGGCTTGTGCGTGTATTATTTATGAAGAAATATAACTGCAGAAGTGTGATGAAGTCCTGTAAGGGTTCATTACATTGCACCCGATACTCCCTCACCTGTCTGTCAACAAAAGCAACCGAGATAGTTTGGTACCTCAGTAACCAGAATGGAGTGCTGAAGGGGGGCTAACATCAATGTAATTAGTCATCCCCTAGAGTCTTAAGATTTACTGCCAACAGCAAAACAAGACCTATGGTAGCAGATCTAGTTATGGGCAGTAGTTCCTGCAAATACGAAAAATGTCATCACATCTTACCCACAATGAGCCCTAATATAACATTATGTCCAAAGATGGGCATTAATACCTCAGGAGTAGCTTGCATGAACATTAAGTTTAAGGCTTTGGATCAGGTAATTCAATACTGAATTGTGTCACATATCACGTGGATACTTTCTGTGACACCTATCCTTTTATAATTTTTAATGTTCAGCCTATATTCTAACGACTAATAAGAAAAAGGTTATTTTCACAAACCGTAGTTACAACCATGTTTGTGATGTGCAAGTATTAAAACTTGCAAATTAGGAAGGAATTTAAATACAAATACCACTTTATCTACTTTGACGATAACCACAAATTGCTTGAGACACAAAAATGCTATCTAAATTATTACCGAAAACAAAATGGAACATAATCTAACAAAATGCTTAACTTCAAAATCTGCATATTTATACAGAAAGTCCTTATCTTTCCATAAATTACAGATCAGAAAGCTTGGTAGACAGAGTGCTCTGAATGCACTTTAAATTTTGCCAAGTATGTTGTGTTGGGCTATTATCAAAGCATTAAACATTTAAACTGCGACATACACTGAAGTACCCAAACTTGCTCAGTTTTCGCAAAAGATAGTGTTAGCATTCTATTTGAACCATTTCCAACACTAAAATAATATACAAAACTTGGAAAGTAACTTTACTTTTCTTTTAAACATTAAAATGTGATCTCGTCTGAAAAAGTTCTAAAACAACTGTCGAGTTCACGAACGATAACTTATATATTTTTTTAACAGTTATTGATCATTACATAGATACAGAATTATTATGTGAAAAACACTATCAGCTATTTTTTTATGCAATATAAATACCGTTTTTCCAGTGGTCATCTGCACTGATTAAATTGTATACAATACTACTAACACTGGAGTACATGCACCATGGGTGGCACGAACAAGGCAGAGGGGCAGAAAGTATCTGGATGTTACAGAGTACAGGTGTAGTTTTTTGCAAAGTACATTTTATAACACAGTATTTTGTAATAGTGGCACTTATGGTGAAATGTATTATCTTGAGTTGAAGTGAACCTGCCAATTGAATAAACCAGAAAATGCAATTAAACTTATACCCAGCATTTTTTTTGTGACAGGACAGATCCATTATACCCTGAACTGCACAGCAGATGTTACGAACTTCGAGAAGACAAGTACTTAGTTTCAATGTCGACATGAACATCAGGAACTAATCTTTATAAGGTCACTCAGTTTTTCTTGCAAAGTACAGAGTTAGTAGTGCTCGTGTTACATCAGGCATGATAACACATGCTACTTCCACACAAGATTCTCAGTAACCTTTCAACATCCAATAATCAAAGGTCCAGCCTCAACACAAAGGAGCTGGAGACAGCACTTTGGGATACACCATTTCTCCGAGTCGATTTACAAGCTGTCCAAAGGTTACTTAGTCTTTTAGTCTACTTCATGCGCGTGCACACACACCCACATGTCATGTGTAATATTAGTCTATCCGACATTCTACTTACACTGGCCTGAAGAGCTTGATCTAAATCTTTTATTAGGTCTTCTGAGGACTCGAGGCCAACTGATAAACGTATCAGATTGTCTGTAAGTCCAAGTTTCTCTCTCTGCTCTGGTGGGACAGAAGCATGTGTCATGAGGGAGCTGCAACAAAGAAATAAATAAAAAATAAATTCTTCCACCTAACTTGGAGAAAGGAACTGAAAATGTAAGCTGAGAAATATAAACATGGATCAAATACACTAAATGTATACATACGGAATTTCAGCCAAGCTTTCAAATCCACCTAAACTCTCTGCTAAAGTGATGACTTTTAGAGCACTCAGAAAACGCTTAGCTTCTTTTAGGCCACCTTTTATATAAAATGAGATCATCCCACTGTGACCATGGCACTGTCGCAGTGTCAGTTCATACTGTGGATGCGCTGGGAGGCCTGTAATAAAAATTCAAATACAGGGGTGAAAGCTGTACATGTTCCACAGTTTCACGACGAAATGGAATTTCTAAATATGTTATACATAAAGAAACAAAGGCACAGTACAATTCAATGCAATTATTCCATGTACATTTCACAGGAGCCATGATGTAAACTTATTATTCAGCTGCTCTTATTTCGTTCGCAGTGTACTATTTCAGTTTGTTTGGGTTCACCAGGATGTGTTATGAGTACTTATTGTAAGTGAAAATTATAAATTATAATATGGTAGACAGTTCCATTTGCAATTCTTGCAAGGTTAATGAGCAACAATACTGAACTGTTTTATTAGTTGCACGGATTTATTAGTACAGAGATCAAAGTGATTTATGTAGAAGTTTAACAACACTGCAGGCTTAATTCTGAGTGAGAAACTGTGGTCAGGATATGATTACATCACTACAATTTCTTTTATGGTTCTCCTTAGATTAAAGAGAATAGTATCATGCTGTAACAATTTAATCAAATTCATTGTCTTGCAGTGGTTTTAGTGAAAACCATTCAGATACACTGACAATGTGCAACAAACTAAAATTTGTGATAACTTCTGGATGCAGTATTTGGAAGGAACAGGAGGAAATAGCAATGATAATTAAAGCTTTAATCATGTGCAGAGGCATGCTAGGATAGCCTAATTTTAGACTCAGTTCCAGATAAGCAGGAGATCTAAATTTGAGAGTCAGTCCAGCTGACTTTCATTTGTCGTAATATGTTCATCATACTGGGTTTTGTCACAACATCACACTAGCAACAAGGTGACTGAAAGGAACTGTCATGTACAACAATTGTCAGTCTTTTTTTTAAAAAAACCACACTGTTCATTAACTGTCATGACATTTTACAGCAGTTTTATGCTGCATTTTTTATTTCTATTACAGTTATTAATTTCCAATGGTAGTACTTCTCTTATCCGTGTCAAAACTCATCACCAGTATTGTGAATAGCAAGCATTTACTGTACCTGGGTGATTAACCTTTTCAACTAAAGGATGGCTTTCTAAAAATTTTCCAACTGCCAGGCCATTTGCCATGTGTTCTTTCATCCTTATGTGCAAAGTTTTTAAACTTCTGTTCACTAAATAACAATCAAATGGAGAAGGAACAATACCCAGGGCTGCAACAGAAATAAAATGTTATGAATGAAATCTAAACAATATCACACATTTACAAGAATGAAAGTGTATCAAAGCATTCAAATGGTGGTTAACTTTTGTATAGTTAAAGTAAACCAAGATTTCTGGCATAGAAGGTATACTGTAAGACTGTTCTGCCTCTCAAAAACACTAAAACATAAAAAAGAATTCAGTGTTACTAACATTTCTGCAAGAATTTAAGGTTCTCATACACTTCTTGATTATTTGTGGTCACTGCTCCCATTATTATATCCGAGTGGCCATTCATATATTTGGTCAAGGAATAGACAACCATGTCTGCACCCAAGTTCAATGGTCTCTGTGTGTGGAGAACAAAAGAGGAAAAAAAAAATAACAAAAAAGTACAATTTTAATTTCATTATCACATATGACATAGAAATCAAAAATAAATACATTAACATTTGTAACTCACAATTGCACAACCTAACTTGGTTGTGTATTGTCCATTATTTTTTCTTACATCTTATACCTTCTTAAGGTACAACTTCTTACTTAACCGAGTCTGGGGCAAGCATGCAGCTATGCAACAGTTCAAAAGTTGACCAACTGCACAGAATGTCATAATCTTGAGCAGTGAGAACCAGAGCCACCAAATTATGAAAGAGAGAACAACGAGAGACCATAGTATGCATTTCTGAGTGTCTTCATTCCACAATGTATACACCAATATGGAAGTTCATCCGAAGTATTTGTTAGTGCATCTGGAGATGCTCTGTTACTGGTTTAACATGCTTTGGCAACCTTCCGGACAAATCAGGTGACAGCCCAGACAGTAGTGGAACACACAGATTTTTGTTCCCGCAATGGAGAATATTTAATTATTCATACAGTTTGTGAAGGTGAATTTGGCACTGTCAGGGGCTCCTGACATGGTACCACATCATGATAAGGTCTATTACACAATGCTGCATCTCCCGACTTTTCAATGCACACTAAAGAACTCATTTTGAACCTGTTCACGCAAATCTCATACGTAAGATAAGCCGCCCGCCGCCTGTTTATTCTTTCGCATGTAAAACCTTGCCACAAGACAGGATCTGGTAATTTATTGGAATGAGCACAACATTCTACCAAGTAGAAGACTGCAAAAGTAATTAAAAAGAAATGAAACTTAATACCTTAGTAAGCAGTCATGCCAACCTATTCTGCCACCAAATTTACAATAAGATGGGCTTGTTACTTACTTGAAAGTATGGAGTCAAAAATGTATTGTCAACAGCAACTAGAATGTTTTTCTTGTGTGCAATGTCACATATCTTCTTAATATCTGCCACTTTCAGTAAAGGATTTGTTGGAGTTTCTATCCATATTAACTTTGTATTGTCTCTTATTGCTGCCTCTATCTCATTATGGTCAGTGCCATCAACATAAGTGACATTTATGTTCATTCTCTTCACAATCTTGTTGAAGTATCTAACTGTGCCTCCATACAAGTCATCCATGGCAACAAAATGATCACCAGCATTGAGGAGATGAATAACAGTAGTAGTTGCTCCAAGACCTGAAGCATATGCCAAGCCATACTTAGCATCATCTAGAGAGGCTAGGCAAGATTCGAGAACATCCCTTGTTGGATTTCCACTGCGACTATAGTCATATCCCTGTTGGGGGAAAATTGTAAGCATATTAAACAAAGATAATAAATTCAAGCACTACAGTGCACTAAGAAGCGAAGAGGTTATGGTATCCACAGCTGTTAATCACTATACAACTACCGTACATTTTAGTTTAGTTACTGTTAACATACTGGACAGGTTTAAAAGAAAAAAAAAAAAAAAAGAAAAGAGAACTATTTTTGAAGTAGTATTACATAACTAGAATTAGCTGTGGTGTTTGAGACTGACTGAAGGGTAACTTGGTCAGGATTCACAGACCGCAATGTTAAAATTGTTCCTCATAGGGTGTCTAGCGTCAAACTACGTGTCACCTCACTTGGCAATACCTATCTCTCTCTCTCTCTCTCTCTCTCTCTCGTACAAGATATGACAAGTATGGAAGCTACTTCATTTGAAATATGGTGTCAGTATCCAGCATCAATAACATTCATAGCTCTGCAGGGAGGGTAGTTGTCCATTTGGGAGGGTAGTTGTCCATTTACAATGTACCAAAGAAAAGTAACAAATCCCTACACTGTATGTAGGATACTATGCTCTAACAAGTTGCTGTAATAAACCATGGTGTTTTGCATTGGCTGTCCTGCCAGGGAAAGCTGACATTCAATGTGATTGTGACATGGCCATCATCAAGGTGCATTGTAATTAATTTCCATCCTTGTATTCTAAATACAATAACAATCCGGAATGGCAGTTGTCACGAATGGGATATGGTTCATGTGGGCTTCGGGCCAGATTGTCAAATTATGTTCGATCAGCAGACTAGTTCTCATTCAGTATGATTATGTGTTAGTTTATCTCCTTGTTTTTCATTTTCTAAGATGTCCACTCAAGGGCATAGGGAGAACATTCGTCAGTCCTATTTGACAATACCTGGCTTTAACAGAGCAGAACATGTTGAAACATTTTTGTTCCTAGCAGCAGCCAAGAAGAAGAAATAGTAAAAGTAATAATAATAATAATAAGAAGAAGAAGAAGAAGAAGAAAGCAAGAAACAAGACAAAAGCTATAAATACTTATGCTATACCAATATTGACCTACCCATTTGGAGTAGTGAAATGGAGTAACACAGAATTAGAAGCACTCAATACACTTACACAATTACAATGCCACAAATATAGAATACATCACACACATTCAGCAACAGAAAGATTCACATTAAGCAGAAAGGAAGGAGGAAGGAAATTTATCGACATAAAAAACCTACATTATGGACAGGTAGACAATTTAAGAAAATTTTTTATAGAACGAGCAGAAACTAGCAAAATACACAACGCAATCACTCATATAAATACATCGGCTACACCATTGCAATTTCATAACCACTTCTACAACCCTTTAGATCACATAACATCAACAGATACGAAGAAAGTAAATTGGAAAAAGAAAACACTACATGGCAAGCACCCATATCATCTAACACAGCCACATATCGATCAAGACACATCCAACACATGGCTAAGAAAAGGCAATACATACAGTGAGACGGAAGGACTCACGATTGCAATACAGGATCAAACAATAAACACCAGATATTACAGCAAGCATATTATTAAAGATCCCAATACCACAACAGATAAATGCAGACTTTCATCTACATCTACATTTATACTCCGCAAGCCACCCAACAGTGTGTGGCGGAAGGCACTTTACGTGCCACTGTCATTACCTCCATTTCCTGTTCCAGTCGCGTATGGTTCGAGGGAAGAACGACTGCCGGAAAGCCTCCGTGCATGCTCGAATCACTCTAATTTTACATTCGTGATCTCCTCGGGAGGTATAAGTAGGGGGAAGCACTATATTCGATACCTCATCCAGAAACGCACCCTCTCGAAACCTCGACAGCAAGCTACACCGCAATGCAGAGCGCCTCTCTTGCAGAGTCTGCCACTTGAGTTTCCTAAACATCTCCGTAACGCTATCATGCTTACCAAATAACCCTGTGACGAAACGCGTCGCTCTTCTTTGGATCTTCTCTATCTCCTCCGTCAACCCGATCTGGCACGGATCACACAATGATGAGCAATACTCAAGTATAGGTCGAACGAGTGTTTTGTAAGCCACCTCCTTTGTTGATGGACTACATTTTCTAAGGACTCTCCCAATGAATCTCAACCTGGTACCCGCCTTACCAACAATTAATTTTATATGATCATGCCACTTCAAATCATTCCGTACGCATACTCCAAGATTTTTTACAGAAGTAACTGCTACCAGTGTTTGTTCCGCTATCATATAATCATACAATAAAGGATCCTTCTTTCTATGTATTCGCAATACATTACATTTATCTATGTTAAGGGTCAGTTGCCACTCCCTGCACCAAGTGCCTATCCGCTGCAGATCTTCCTGCATTTCGCTGCAATTTTCTAATGCTGCAACTTCTCTGTATACTACAGCATCATTCGCGAAAAGCCGCATGGAACTTCCGACACTATCTCCTAGGTCATTTATATACATATTGCGGAAAGCAATGGTCCCATAATGTCTGTAGACGTCTCTCCATTGAGAACAACATGCTGTGTTCTGTTTACTAAAAACTCTTCAATCCAGCCACATAGCTGATCTGATATTCGGTAGGCTCTTATTTTGTTTATCAGGCGACAGTGCGGAACTGTATCTAACGCCTTCCGGAAGTCAAGGAAAATAACATCTACCTGGGAGCCTGTATCTAATATTTTCTGGGTCTCATGAACAAATAAAGCGAGTTGGGTCTCTCACGATCGGTTTCCGGAATCCATGTTGATTCCTACAGAGTAGATTCTGGGTTTCCAGAAACGACATGATACGCGAGCAAAAAACACATTCTAAAATTCTACAACAGATCGACGTCAGAGATCTAGGTCTATAGTTTTGCACATCTGCTCTACAACCCTTCTTGAAGACTGGGACTACCTTCCGTTCCTCTAGAGACTTGCAGTACACGGCTGTTAGAAGGGGGGGGGGGGGGGGGCAAGTTCTTTCGCATACTCGTACTCTGTGTAGAATCGAATTGGTATATTGGTATCCCGTCAGGTCCAGTGGACTCCTCTGTTGAGTGATTCCAGTTGCTTTTCTATTCCTTGGACACTTATTTCGATGTCAGCCATTTTTTCGTTTGTGCGAGGATTTAGAGAAGGAACTGCAGTGCGGTCTTCCTCTGTGAAACAGCTTTGGAAAAAGGTGTTTAGTATTTCAGCTTTACGCGTGTCATCCTCTGTTTCAATGCCATCATCATCCCGGAGTGTCTGGATATGCTGTTTCGAACCACTTACTGATTTAACGTAAGACCAGAACTTCCTAGGATTTTCTGTCAAGTCGGTACATAGAATTTTACTTTCGAATTCACTGAACACTTCACGCATAGCCCTCCTTACGCTAACTTTGACATCGTTTAGCTTCTGTTTGTCTGAGAGGTTTTGGCTGCGTTTAAACTTGCAGTGAAGCTCTCTTTGCTTTCGCAGTAGTTTCCTAACTTTGTTGTTGAACAACGGTGGGTTTTTTCCCGCCCTTCACAGTTTTACTCGGCACGTACCTGTCTAAAACGCATTTTACGATTGCCTTGAACTTTTTCCATAAACACTCAACATTGTCAGTGTCAGAACAGAAATTTTCTGTTTTGATCTATTACGTAGTCTGAAATCTGCTTTCTACTACTCTTGCTAAACAGATAAACCTTCCTGCCTTTTTTTTATATTCCTATTTACTTCCACATTCAGGGATGCTGCAACGGCCTTATGATCACTGATGCCCTGTTCTGCACTTAAAGAGTCGAAAAGTTCGGGTCTGTTTGTCATCAGTAGGTCCAAGATGTTATCTCCACGAGTCGGTTCTCTGTTTAAGTGCTCAAGGTAATTTTCAGATAGTGCACTCAGTATGTCACTCGATGCTCTGTTCCTACCACCCATCCTAAACATCTGAGTGTCTCAGTCTGTATCTGGTAAATTGAAATCTCCACCTAAGACTATAACATGCTGAGAAAATTTGTGTGAAATGTATTCCAGATTTTCTCTCGGTTGTTCTGCCACTAATGCTGCCGAGTCGGGAGGTCGGTAAAAGGAGCCAATTATTAACCTGACTCGGTTGTCGAGTGTAACCTCCACCCATAATAATTCACAGGAACTATCCACTTCTACTTCACTACAAGATAAACTACTACTAACAGCGACAAACACACCACCGTCGGTTGCATGCAATCTATCCTTTCTAAACACTATCTGTGCCTTTGGAAAAATTTATCTCTGGCTTCAGCCAGCCTTCTGTACCTTCGGTGCTTTCTATCAGCACTTGAACTTCCGGTACTTTACCAATGCAGCTTCGACAGTTTACAATTACAATACCGATTGCTGCTTGGTCCCAGCATGTCCTGACTTTGCCCCACACCCTTTGAGGCTGTTGCCCTTACTGTACTTGCCCGAGGCCATCTAACCTAAAACCCGCCCAGTCCACAACACACAACCCCTGCTACCCGTGTAGCCACCTGCTGCGTGTAGTGGAGTCCTGACCTATCCAGCGTAACCCGAAACCCCACCACCCTATGGCACAAGTCGAGGAATCTGCAGCCCACAACAACAAATAGAAACAGTAGATCACATCACAAGTGGATGTACAATACTAGCAAATACAGAATACCCCAGAAGACATGACAATGTAGCAAAAATAATACATCAACAACTTGCCATAAAACATAAACTAATAAAACAACACGTTCCCACATACAAGTATGTAGCACAAAATGTACTGGAGAACGATGAATACAAATTATACTGGAACAGAACCATTATAACAGATAAAACAACACCACATAACAAACCTGACATCATACTCACAAATAAAAAGAAGAAATTAACACAACAAATTGAAATATCCATACCCAATTCAACAAATATATAGAAGAAAACAGGAGAAAAAAATTGAAAAATACATCCAACTGGCTGAGGAAGTCAAGGACATGTGGCATCAGGATAAAGTTGACATTATACCAATAATACTATCAACTACAGGAGTCATACCACACAATATCCACTAGTACATCAATGCAATACAGCTACATCCAAACGTATATATACACAACTACAGAAATCCGTAATTATTGATACGTGTTCAATAACCCGAAAGTTGCTAAATACAATGTAACATATACCATACCGTTAAAAGGAAGTCACGCTTGATGAAGGTCCGCGCGCACTTTCCATTTTTAACCAGACCTAAGGTCTGAGAAAAATAGAAATAATAATAATAATTATAATACAGTCGAAATTCAGACTGCAGACAGGATGGTCCTGACAGAAAACCAGTATAGGGCTATGGAAATAAATGAACATGTTTTCCACATTTCAGAAGAATTATTTGTTGGTACAAATCACATGTAATTTTGAACTACGCTGGCACCTTCTCTAATTAAAGGGGCATGAATACTGAAAGACTCAGTCACTGTAACAGCTGAGTGTGCTCAAATTCGATAGTTACTGATTTATTAGAACTGTATTCTGGACTGGGGTCCAACTCAAAATTGTCTTTTAATACATTGCTATTACCAACTGAATCACCAGAGAAAGATTCACAATGTGCACTTACAGGAAAGAGGCTGTTAGAACTGAAGCTGTGAGAGGTTAGGTGACAAACAGTGCCTGGATAGCTTATTTAATTCTTCAGCAAAATCTAATAAGCTGTACTAAAGAAGAGGTAGTGGTATAGAGATCGAGTACCTAGGAAAGGTGAGTAATACAAACTAATATGACTTTTAGATTAATAAAACCTTTCTCAGTGAGCATATGCTGAAACATAGGGTCGTTTACTCTCCACCCCAAAACAAAAAGCAAACAAGTGTAGACTGACATGACAGACACAGCAACGGATAGTTATGAAAAATAGAGTTTTTAAACCTGTGTTGAACAAAGTAAAATTTACACAAATTTTTTGTAACAACATAAAATTTTAAGTTCGCAAGTTGTATAGCAGTATGTACAAGGGTATTTCGGAAAGTAAAGGTACACCATACGCCAGAGGAATGGAAGAGTTTTGGCAAGCAAGTTGGCAACACTGGTGTTAACCTTGAACCATCTGCTTTCTCCTCGCGGTCGTTTGGCAGTTGATTGTCGCTTCTGGTTAGAGTAGGTTGTGTTCAAAATGGCTGCGCCAATTCAGAATACCGCGAAATGCGAAGTTCACTCCGTCACATGTTTTCTTCATGCAAAAGATCAGCGACCAGCAGATATTCACAAAGAAATTGTTTTTGTTTATGGAAACATTATGAATCGACAAAAATGTAACAAAATGGTGTTGTTATTCCTCTGAAGGTAGGACCGACGTTCATGACGAACAAAGAACAGGTCGGCCATCTGTGATCTCTGATGCCCTTCTTCGGAGAACGGAAGAAGCAATTCGTGCAAATAGACGTCTCACATTGAAAGAATTGCATCAGATCATACCGGACGTGTCAATGACAACTCTTTATGGCGTTGTGACTGTCAAGTTAGGGTACAGGAAATTGTGTGTGCGCTGGGTTCCATAACTATTAACGGAAGAACACGAAAAGAAAAGGATGGGCTATGCACTCGATTTCCTCACACACTATGCTGAAGCAAGTGATGAGTTCCTTGATCACATTGTGACAGGTGACGAGATGTGGGTTTATCACCATACACCTGAATCCAAGCAACAATCAATGCAATGGAGCCATTCAAATTCACCAAAAGCCAAGAAATGCAAAACGTCGATTTCAGCGTAGAAAATCATGGCTTCTGTTTTTTTTTTGGGACAGACAAGGCATTCTTCTGTTGGAATTTATGCCTCCTGGAACAACAATTAATTCTGCTACATACTGAAGCGTCTTCGAAGGGCAACGCAAAACAAACACAGGGGAATGTTGACAAGTGGAGTCCGCTTGCTTCATGACAATGCTCAGCCTCACACAGCACTCGTAACCAAAGCACTAATCAAACAATTCAAATGGGACATATTGGACTATCCGCCACACAGCCCGGAACTTACGCCCACCGACTTCCATGTCTTCCGTTACCTGAAGTCACATCTTGGTGGAAAATCATTCCACGACGATGAAGAGATCACAGATGAAGTTGAAATGTGCTTCCGACAACAGGTGGCAATCTTCTATGACTGTGGGATACAAAAGCTTGTGCACCAACTTAACAAATGTTTGGATAACAGGGGTGATTATGTCGAAAAATAACAAATAATCCAGTTAATAAGATGTAACTGACGTTTTCTAAATAAATGTTTTATTTAAGGACTGCGAGCCATTGTATCTTTACTTTCCGAAATGCCCTCGTACATTTGGCGGCACAAAAAATGGTCATGGCTAAAATCCGAATTTCTCGCCACATTACACAGGAACCAGTCACATTACAGGGTGTAATGATATGCTAACAAAAGTAAAGAACACTTAATTGTGATTGTAACAGAAGGATCAAGTGCTTTTTGATGCATAAGGATGTCCTATCTAAAAACACACAAGAAAACTGCCACATCATTTGTAACATTGCGAAACTAGTGACAATACTATTTCTTGATGTGGAGTCACAACCAGCAAGAAGTATCTAAATGGCAGCAGCTGTGGTGTAATGCATTCATAGCTCAGCTGTATAGTTAGCAGTCTAGTAGGCGACTGCCTGGAGACAAGGCATGGTTGTATTTTACTAACTGCAATTTTTCTTCCATTAATGTGATTAATCTCAAGAAATTATGAAATTAATAGAATTAACACCTCATGGTTCTCAGTAAGACATTTTTGGCTCTCAAAGTGCACAGCATGTGGCTTGTTTGCCACTTAATATCCCATACAATATGTCTAAATCTACCAAACAAATTAGAAGTTTGTCTATTTGTTTTTCAATCCCTTGATATTCTGATGCAATATACAAACATTATTTTTCGCTGTAATTTTAAGAACTCATGATATTTTAACACCTTTAGTAGCCACCTGTTTGAGCTTCTCATTTTGCTTGATTTGTTTCAATGTTGTATATCTGGACACTGATCTTAGCCCTTTTTTTAAAAAAAGTACTCCCATGAGTTTCAGTGTCACTTGGCAGGGTTGATAGCAAAGCACTTCAAAACTTTTACAATAGCCAAGTTCTTCTAAAAGTACAGTTTAAAATGATAATATATTGCATCAGAATATCAAGGAATTAAAAAACAAAGTAGATGAAGTTCTTGCCTGTTTAGGAGATTTAGAAACAGGAAATGCAATAAATGTAATATGTCTGTCAGAACATAATATAGTCACAGGTCTGGAAAAGGTAAATGTAAGAGGATATAAACTTCCAGCACATGTAAGCAGAGACAACATGGATAAGGAGGAGTTGTCATATAGCCTACACTAAAAATAATAATAGTGTCAAAATTTAGAAACTAAAAATTATGTGCAGAGCAACATACAGAAGGATGTGCCTGTAAGCTTAAATTAAATAATGGTAATTTTATAGCTGTATGTGTTCCACTGGGAAATTATCAACTATTTCTGAAAAACTTTAATTCCTTGTTGTGCTATCTGTCAGACAGAGTGAAGCAAATTATTATGGAGGGGATTCCAATGTAGATTCTTTTGAAAGAGTCTGATAGGAAGAAATATCTTTAAGTATTGGTTGGTTCTTCCAATTTGAGTCAGTTTCGAGTTTCCTACTTGGATGGTACAGGAAAGTAGCAAACTAATAGGTAATATTTTCACAAACCAGATAAATTTAATCAAATAAAAATTTATCCTGTTAAGAATCATCTTTCTTATCATGATGCACAACTATTTACAGTATATGACATGGCTCCATACAGTAATGCAAAACATTCCTCCAAAATTGTCCATTCAACTAATACTTTAACAATTGCAAATTTCAGGAAAAGCTTGCAGCAGTTAGACTGGGAAGAGGTGTACAGCAACCTGATGCTAACTGAAAATATAACATATTTCACGATATGTTTGTGAGTATTTTTGAAAACAGTAAAATAATTGTAAGAAATAATATTTAAAAAAATCATGACTTACTAAGGGGGATAAAAATCCCTTGAAAACAGAAACATATCTAATAGCAAGAAAAGTGATGACCCAGAAACAGTCAAATATTATAAAATTACTGTATTAAGTTAAGGGAAGTTACTATGTCTATTATGTCTGAGATTCACAAATCGGATAGTAAAATTAATAGAGTTTGAAATGTTGTTGAAAGGGAAACACAGTAACCAAGAGCACAGGAAGACTATTACCATCAAACCAAATGGTAAGTTTATTAATAAAGCCTGAGCTTGAAAATATTTTTAATAATCAGTTTTTTAAATGCAGTGGAGAAAATAGGTTCCACATGTTCATTAGAAAAGGCAATACCTATGCAACCTGGAAATTGAAATTCTACCCACTTCTCCTTTTGAAATTAAGACAATAATAAACTCAGTCAAAAGTTAAGGTTCACATAGAATTGATGGCACCTCCAACAAAGTACTAAAAGGTGGTTCCCAAAAGATGAGTAGGATTCTTATCCACTTACGTAATAACTCCCTGGAACAAAGCATTTTCCCCCCGATAGATTGACATATGCTATTGTTAAATCACTGCATAAGAAAGGGGGATAAGTCTGTTGTCAACAACTACTGCCCAATCTCGATTCTGACAGCTTTGTCCATAATTGAGAAAGTAATGTATTCAATAGTGGCTTCACATATTTCTAAAAATAAAGTACTAACGAAATGCCAAATTAGTTTTCAGGAAGTTTTTCCAGCAGAAAATGCTATATATGCTTTCACTGATCAAATATTAAATGCTCTCAATAACCGAACATCATCAATTGAGATATTCTGTGATCTGTCAAAGGATTTCGATTGTGTAAATCACGAAATTGTGCTAGAAAAGCGTAAGTATTGTGGTATGAGTGGCACAGGGCACAAATGGTTTAATTGTTATGTAACTGGAAGAGTACACATGGTTGAAATAAACACTTCACATAATGTTCAAAAATCAGCAGATTCCTCAAGCTGGGGAGGCATCAAGAAAGGGGTCCCACAAGGATCATTGGTTCCCTTATTATTCTTAACATATATTAAAGACTTGCCATTCTATATTCACAAAGATGCAAAGCTAATTCTTTTTGATGATGATTCAAGTGCAGTAACTACGTACAAAAAAAGAATTAGCTGAGGAAATTGTGAACAATGTCTTTCAGAAAATCATTAAGTTGTTCACTGCAAATGGACTCATTAAATTTTGATGAAACACAGTACATACAGTTCTCTACAGTAAATAGCATAACACCATTAACAAATAAAGAGTTTGAAGAGAAGTATGTAGCTAAGGCAGAATATTCCAAATTTCTGAGTGTGCGCACTAATGAGAGATCAAATTTGAAGAAACACATTGACGATCTGCTTAAATGTTTGAATTCAGCCATCTATGTTATTAGGGTTATTGCAAATTTTGGAGATAACATACAAGTAAATTAGCTTACTATACCTATTTGCATTTACTGCTTTTATATGGCAACATATTATGGAGTAATTTGTCATTTAGTAGTAATTGCACAAAAGCGTGTAATCAGAATAACAGCACGTGCCCTGACTAAATCATATTGCAGACATTTATTTAAGGAACTAGATATTTCACAGTAGTTTCGCAATACATATGCGTATTTATGAAATCTGTTATTAATAACCCATACCAAGTCAAAAGCAACAGCACTGTGCATAGCTATACCACCTTGAGAAAGGCTGATCTTCACTACTTTGAGTTCTATCTTTGGCACAGAAAAGGGTGAATTACACTACCACAAAATCATTGGTTTAAAAAAACAAAAACCTCAAATTATGGCGTGTAAAGAAACCTTTTGTTAAACTGACAAAACTGACACGTTCCACATCATTACGTAGTGTTGTATTCATGACCTATGGAACAAGTATTAATCTAATTTAAAGGCCTTCAACTTCAATGACTGTCTGCGATCTGTGAGGAAAGGAGTCCATGCAATGGGAAGTAAATCTCTCATTTACTACTGCGTCCTCCCAGGTAGCTAGTGTGACATTCCAAAGGTCATAAGGGGTTTTTGGCATGGGGTCACGCCAGTCCCCCCACCCATTTCACCTCTGCCCATATGTTCTCAATCGTGTTAAGGTCTGGTGCAGGAGGTGGACAACTGAGAAGAGAGATCTCATTCTGTTCTGCAAATCACTCTTGCACCATTGCTGCCAAGTGTATAGGAGACTGGCCCTGTTGGAAACAGATTATTCCTCCAGCATGCAGTTGTCACACGGATGGAACTGTAATATTACCTATATTATATGTACATTGGGTAGCATCAAGAGAACTATCTATCCTGTGAAGCATTCCTCCCACTCCCAAACTGCCACAGACACATGACCACTACAAGGTAACTTGTGGATTAATTTGGGGTCAGAACGGACACCTTGGAGCCTCTATACTCTTAGAGGACCATCATTAACTGAGGACAACAACATTTTCCCAGAAAATACCACATTCCACCAGTCATGACTGACACTGTCCTCGACAAACACTAATCGGTAGAGTCAATGATGACAGGACCTGTCCTCGAGGACCACATTTCAGGTAAGTTGTCAGGCCTTCCAAAGACAGCTACGAACCAAATCCACCTACCTGGAAAACTTAGTATGTTTCAACTGCACCACATTTAAAGGAGGCTTTTGTTGCAATGTGTTGCAAGTTTATTGTACTCCACAGGTGCTGCTACACGCAGAAGTTCAGTTCACATACACTTACTGAATTCTTCAGTATTTTGATAATGATTTATCTACGGTTGTGCACTGCACTCAGGGATACCACACTGTGCCCTGAAGTCAGGCACTGTCAAATTCCCTTTCTCTACAAGGGCAATGAGGCAACATGAATAGCTTGTTAACAATAGAGTATGGCACATGAATAATGCAACTCAACAAATCTGGTGCAAGTATTTGTACTTTCATTAGCTATTACAGACCAGATAGTGAGCTTGCAAACCTAACTTTTCATAACGGACTATCAGTCTATTACTGTGTAATATCTACAAAACTGTAAGATTAATTCTCATGTATTACAGGTAGTAAATTTAAGTTTGACTCCTTGGGGTCATTCTCCACCAGAAGTTTTGTTGGTGTATAGTCAAGATTGTCCTATCTTCTGTCAGAAACAAGCTGAAAGTATTCGAAACATGTTTCACATAATAGAATGCAGGGATTCAAAGAAAAATTGTTGCATCAGAAGGATGTACCTCTTTGAACAAGACGTTTTCCATATAAAAGCTGCGCATTGCTTATTCATCTACAATGACCATTTAAAATTTGGAATGCATTGAGTTAACATGCACTATATTTATAGATAATAAATTTATTCTATTTGCTAACAAGATTTTGTACCTTGTTGGAAAAGATCTGGATCACTGTAAAGACCAGTTTCCTGTATGTTTTGAAGTAATATTTTCTCATCTATTCCCAACAGAAACAGAAAAATGTGGCCTGTTGCATTTCATCCTCATCACTGCTATACTAGACCAATTACTTCTGCAATTTATGCTGATTAGTTTCAGTGTTACCAAGTATATGCCTACACCAAGTTTTGCTATTAAGAGCAGCAACAAATCTAGCCAAAATCCCAAATATTTTCCACCACAGTGACTAATATTTGCATCACAAAATTTTACAGTGATTTAAATCACTGACTGGCTGCGGCTGGGGGACACGTAGAAAATAAAGCAGTATTTTCTCGGTCTTCTAGCATACAAATTTCAGAACGCTAATAAAGTACAGAAGAATGGTGTGACAAACCTTAAATACACATGGCTCTGATTGTTTGAAAGTAGTTGACATAACTATTGGCGGTATCATGCAGTGCGACGACCATTTTTCCGGATCTTGACCATCATGAATTGCTCTCGTTGCAAAGGAAGAATCGTTCGGTAGAAATCCTGCTGCAGACATTGTGTACTATTAACAGTCACTGGTTCCTCTATGAACTGCAACAGATAGAAAAATGAAAGATAATAATATCTGTATCAGCCTGTGGCTTCACAATGCTAAACACACACACACACACACACACACACACACACACACACACACACACACACACGTGTTATTTTTATGCAACTCTCTTTAACTGAAACTTCCGCGGTCAAAATTGATAGCAAAAATTTATACTTCGTTTCCTGACGTAACATTAAACTTTACCAAAAATATATTCGCATCATTTAGTGAAAGAGTTTATAGCCCTTTCTGTGTTTTCGTGCCAAGTAAAATAAAGTAACAATTCTGACGTATAAATATATTTCCAAAACGATAATAAAAAATATTTACGTACACTTACAAGTGATTCCTTCTACTTCTTCAAGTGACATGTGCCGATCATTCGAACAATTTATACAGCTGACACTATATCCTCTTGGTGGGGATGCGTCCAATCAGAGCGCGACTCGCATGCGAGACAGATGTTCACCGAAGCCCACTGGTTTCTACAAACTACAAACTACAAAGTATATCGTCAATTCGTCAAGCGTGCGACATGTAGTCTCATCACAGTCTGCTTTTATATTGATAAAAGCTAGGTGACGACTCTTTTAGAATTTCCCGTCTAATTAATGTGAAGGTCAATAAAGATGGTATGTGGTGCTACATGTTGTAGGGAATGCATCTTTAAGTGTATAAATAAACAGCGATTGTCTGGAGCCATTCGTTCCTCGTTCATATATTATTTTCCGATCTGCCTTGCACCGAATGTCACGTTATTGCCGGCTGCTGTGACCGAGCGATTCTAGGCGCTTCAGTCCGGAACCACGCTGCTGCTAAGGTCGCAGGTTCGAATCCTACCTCAGGCATGGATGTGTGTGATGTCCTTAGGTTAGTTAGGTTTAAGTAGTTCTAAGTCTAGGGGACTGATGGTCTCAAATGTTAAGTCCCATAGTGCTTAGAGCCATTGAACCATTTTTTGTCACGTTATTAGCATTTATGCGAGATGAAGTAGAGAAGCAAAATATGTTAATGAGAGTGACTCGCTGTTGGCAAGAGATTAGAAGTAACTTATGAGATTTCTGGCGGTAGGCAGGTCATTCTAATGCCTGAAGTTTAGTTCTGTAATATCAGCTAGCCCAATTAGTAAAATTGCGTGAAAAGTTGTGGATAAATGGTAAGGACCTTTTCAGGCAATTAACATAAAGAGATTTTTCTACGCTTTGCGATAATTTGGTGAAACTGACGTGTATTTCGCAGACCTCTTACTAGTCATTGCAGATAATGTATTTTTCGAAATGAGAACGTTTTTCCAAACTGCTATGTAATACACCAATCTGTACTATATTTTAAAATTAATGAAGTAAACATTGTCACAGGGAATCCTCCGTTAAGCATCCTAACATGGTATATACAATGATTACCCTTGCAAAAGCTCATTAAAGTTATTTTGCGTTAAAAAAGTTTTTAAAAATTGAATCTGAGGCGTGATATACACAACGGCGTATTGAAAAATAAACAGTGCACCTAACGGCGTGTGGCTGGTTGCTGAAGCTCTGTCATCTGAATGGATAATATTGTCAAACTGTCAATACTTTACCTCAGACGTTCAGTATGTATTGACAATACAAGAATATTTTGAGGTCCATTAATACTGCTCGTCAATATTTCTAGTATTGACAAAGCGTCAATACGCGCCATCAGACTGTCAATATATTGACACTTTGGCAATAGTATTGAACTTGCGAAGGCCTCTTTACACTTCCCTGTATTACAATTTGTCATAACTGTGTTTTTTCCCGATAATCTTTCACCCAAAAGGAGTTTAAAATGTATTTAACGTGTACGATTAGAAATTAGGTCAGCCAAGATAATGTTTATAAATGAAATAATACGTGAAATGCTAAGATTCAGCTACTGCTTCATGTGTCTATGGGAGCTGAAACCCGAAGAAGAAACTTCGCTTAAACCAGCATTCGTATTTTATTTCTTAAATCGTCGATAAATGCTGTGTGTCGTTAGATGTGTAAACGACCTTTTGAGGGATACGTAGCTTTGTAGCTAGTCTACTTATCCTCACTTCAATTGCTATATGTAGCACAAAACAATTTTTTTAAATATTATTCGTTCTCCTTTATTTCCCGGTAGTTAGTCAATTATTTGATAATTATTATGTTCCATGGATCATATTCACGATAAATGTAATCATGTGTAAATTGCAACTTGAACAAAAGATTGTGAAGACCATTACATGGTGGCTATTTACACGGTGTACTTTAGAGCTATTTATATCCAAGAATTCATCTGTGGCTAAAAGGATTTGTTAATATGGGACAACTTTACATTTCAAAATACTTCTGCTGTCTGTTAGAAATTTTATTTCAATGGGCAATTTTTACAGGTCATTAAGACAATTGCGCCCACCTCTGTGCAAAAGTTTGATTCCCGATAGGTAACACCGTTAAGTGTATACAAAATTTATATGACGACACGGATTGTATGTAAACAATGTCAAAGGTGATTAAATATTCTATTCTAAGTGCAGATTTTTTCCTCGTATAGTACCGTGTACCATCAACTGGAGTTTTACATACTTTTTTAATTTCTTGTTTTGGTAAAGTATGATTAGTTACATAATTGACAGAAAAGGGTTTGTATATACCATCAGGGTTCATGACAATTATGAAATCAAAGTGAATGAAAATCATTTTTATGACACGTTAAAACAAAAAATATTGTGTGTAAAGTTACCCCATTTAAGGGGTACCTTTACACAGACATATACTTAGCAAAATTTTCAACAGTATTGCCTCGTAAATTGTAACTTTACATACTACTGGAAATTTTAAATGGAAAGAGCACACAAACCTGAAGAGGGGTTACATTTCACAACTTTCTAACCACGCGGATCGTACCGCCATGGCAATCTGTGTGGTGGGCGGGCTTGTTACCTCGGCTCCCTGTACCCCTCTAGCTGGCTGTCTACACACACACACACACACACACACACACACACACACACACAAGTGTCGCCACAGCTAGTGACATACTGTGGTTTAAATTCAGTTGCATGTGTGAACTCCCAGCTTTCAATGGCGCAGCCTAAGAGCCGCAACTGTATGCGATTGCAGTCTTTCTCGGCGTATTCCACTGATGAATTATTCTCGGCTTATCAGCCGAGTGGTGGCGTCGTCTTGTCGCAACGTTTCAAAGTTTTGTACCCATCATCTTCTGGCGAAGTGTCGGGATGCTCTCTCACTCTCATCTAATACTTTCCCCTCTTTGTGGAAGTGTGTGGGGGAGTTCGTAGCCTTACGGCTTTTGCTCAACTGTGTACTTGTGTGTATGGTTATCTCTGTAGTTTTTGGGTGTTTGCGTGATGTGATGAATGTTCTGTGTGTGTCTGGTACTTGCCTGAGGTTGGCGAGATGATTAGTATTATGGGGGAGGGAGGAGGATTGGGAATTGGATGTAGGGATTTTTTCTTCGACTTAGTCATCGAAGATCGTCATTGGGAATTTGTGCTTATCGCGGGACATGTCATACTGACCTAGGGAATGGATGAGGACGTTTCCTGATCTGGAAGAGCCTTCATAGAAGGCCCTTTCCAGATCTTGGAAACACTCTTTCAGGGGTGGGATATCAGCAGGGGCATGCAGATCATCGGTTGAGAATCCGAGGGGTATATGCAGTGCCCTTCTGAGGGCGCGGTTCTGCAACCTCTGGAGTTTGTCCAGGTGCTGCTTCGCCATGTATCCCCAGACAGGGCATGCATACTCCAATACTGGCCATATGAGGGCCTGATAGACGTTCACTCCTACAGAGCAGGGAAGGGAACTGGATGTGTTGAGGATTGGGTATAGGATGGACATTCTGGCACAGACCTTCCTGTGGACCTCGTCTATGTGGAGTTTCCACCTAAGACGAGAGTCCAAGGTTACGCCAAGGTACTTGGCGGTTCTGCGCCCGGGAAGTTGGGTTCCGTTTGGGTGAAGGTAGAGGGGGGGGGGGGCGTTGAGGAGGTCCTCGCCTTCCGAGCCTGTGGGTGATCAGCATAGCCTGCATCTTTTCAGAGTTGATGGTGATGCGCCAGCGACAGGCCCCAGTTTCTGTGTCATCTAAAAGCCTTTGTAGCCTATGGATGACCGGGTCCTTGTTCGAATTTCGAGTGTAGAAGGCTGTGTCATCTATGTAATGTGTGTTGTGCTCCAGGGGGGCTGTTGGTGTGTCTGCAGTGTACAGACTGTACAAAACAGGCCCCAGGACCAATCCCTGTGGCACCCCAGCACGAATACGCCTTTTGGTGGACGTGGAAATTTCTACTTTGACAGAGGAAGTTCTATCTGTGAGATAGCTTTTGATCTGCTTGACTATGCTCCCAGGGAACCCTTGTGTGTACAACTTGTATAGTGGCCCTCTATGTCATACTGGGTCGAAGGCTTTGGCTACGTCTAGTTGCACCATCCTGCTGTAGCCTCTGTGATTGAAGCCATCTGTGGCTGCTTCAACCACTCTCATGACCTGTTGTGGGGCAGAGTGGTTCTGTTCGAATCCGAATTTGAAACCCAGCAGAAGTTGCTCTCTGGTAATGTGATCCTGTATGGGTATTAACAGGAGGCGCTCATGGATGTTGCTGAGAGTTGGCAAGAGGCTAATCGGCCTGTAGTGCCGTGGGAATTGAGGCTCTTTCCCTGGTTTGAGTATCATTACCACTTCCCTGTGTTTCCAGCAAGCTGGGAACTCACGGAAACGAGTAATCTCGTTGAAGACGTTTGCGAGGTGTTCGATAGCTGTGGGTGGGAGGTTTTCAACAAACTGATTGGTAACACTATCATGTCCTGGCGCCTTTTTTGTGGGGAGGGACCTATTACTTTTGCCACGTCTTTGGGGGCGAAAAGTGTGGGTTAGTCCTCTGGGTCCTCCTCAGCATTGAGGAAGATAGCCAGTTGACGACGGACTACCTCTTCATGTTCCTCATCCTGGGGTTCTGCCGCTTGAAACTGCTTCTTGAAGGAGTCGGTGAGGGCGCTGGCCTTTCCAGCATGGCTGTAGGCCAGATCCCTCTCGCCCTGCAATGGCGGCATCCTAGCGCATCTTTTTGTGAATTTCTTTGTTGTTTGCCATAGTGTGTGATTGTCTACTTTGAGAGCTGTGAGGCGGTTTTGCCATTGTTTGTTCCTTTGCACATTGGACGCTGCCTTCAGCTCTCTCTGCAGACGATTGAGCAGCCTCCTGGTGGGCTGATTTCTGATGATCTTCCACTCTCTTGCCACTCTGTTCTTACGTCGAATTTGAGCTAGCAAGTGTTCCAGGAGCTGTATTTGCGGGGGTGGCCCATCC
The DNA here is from genome assembly GCF_021461395.2 of Schistocerca americana. Classification (NCBI taxonomy): domain Eukaryota; kingdom Metazoa; phylum Arthropoda; class Insecta; order Orthoptera; family Acrididae; genus Schistocerca; species Schistocerca americana. The sequence continues at coordinate 235,591,342 of NC_060130.1, forward strand.
CTTTGCGGGAGGCGGAGGGTGGCCTCCTCTACTGCCTGAAAGATGGTACCTATTAGGTCTTGTAGCGACTGCTCTACTGTTTTGGCAGTAGGTGGCGGAGAGCGAGCAATATCAGAGGCGACAGTTTCTTGGTATCGCTCCCAGTTTGTACGTTTGTAAGACGTCTGGTACCATGGGAGTGCTACCCATTCTCCCACATCGACCTCTAGGATCACTGGGTTGTGGTTGGAGGACATTCTGTTGATAGTCCTTGTGGCCACAAACCCCGCGATCCTCCTAGTGAAGGCTATGTCTAACACGTTGGGCCTACCTCCATTTTTTGGAAAATGTGTGGGCTCGACCTGACTCCATGTTTCGAAGTGTTGGTCGCGCGCTAGTCCTTGCAGTTTGGCGCCTGCTCTGGAGGTTACTCTAGAGTTTGGCATTGAAGTCGCCTCCTATTATGGGTTTGTCTTCAATTTGCCCTAGAGCAGCTATATCTATCTCGTCTTGTGGAGGTCAGCAGATTGCAACAATTGTTAGGGGTCCAAAGGCAGTGGTTACTTCCACAGCCACTGCTTCGATTTTATTAGTAGCTGGTAAGAATACCTGGTGGTAAGGGATCCCTCTTTTTATGTATATGGCCACTCCTCTGCCTTGGGTTGGCCTGTCTTTGCGGTAGCTAACGTAATTGGGAACTGTCGCTTTTATTCCCGGTTTTAGGTGGGTTTTCCCCATCATGCATATGTCGATAGAGAACTCCTTCATGAGTTCTCTGAACTTCATGAGTTCTCTGAACTCGACCTCTTGATTAACAATGCTGTCTGTGTTATAGTTCTGAGTGGATACTTCAATTTACCAGATATAGACTGGGAGACTCAAACGATTAGAATTGGTGGCAGGGACAAAGAATCCAGTGACATTTTTTTAAGTGCATTATCTGAAAACTACCTTAAGCGGTTAAACAGAGAACCGACTCGAGGCGATAACTATTTGAAATAGTTAACGCAGAACAGGGAATCAGCAGTCATAAAGCGGTTACAGCATTGATGATTTCAGCCGTAAACAGAAATATTAAAAAAAGGTAGGAAGATTTTTCTGTTTAGCAAAAGTGACAAAAAGCAGATTTCAGAGTACTTGACGGCTCAACACAAAAGTTTTATCCCAAGTACAGATAGTGTTGAAGATCAGTGGACAAAGTTCAAAATCACTGTACGATATACATTAGATGAGTATGTGCCAAGCAAGATCGTAAGAGATGGAAAAGAGCCATCGTGGTACAACAACTCAGTTAGGAAACTGCTACTGAAGCAAAGGGAACTTCACAGCAAACATAAACATAGTCAAAGCATTGCAGACAAACAAAAATTAGACGAAGCAAAACGTAGTGTGAGGAGGTCTATGCGAGAGGCATTCAATGAATTTGAAAGTAAAGTTCTATGTTCGGACTTGGCAGAAAATCCTAAGAAATTTTGGTCTTATGTCAAAGCAGTAGGTGGATCAAAACAAAATGTCCAGACACTCTGTGACCAAAATAGTAATGAAACAGAGGATGACAGACTAAAGGCCGAAATACTAAATGTCTTTTTCCAAAGCTGCTTCACAGAGGAAGACTGCACTGTAGTTTCTTCTCTAGATTGTTGCACGGATGACAAAATGGTAGATATCGAAATAGATGACAGAGGGATAGAAAAACAACTAAAATCGCGCAAAAGAGGAAAGGCCGCTGGACCTGATGGGATACCAGTTCGACTTTACACAGAGTACGCGAAGGAATTTGCCACCCTTCTTGTAGCGGTGTACCGTAGGTCTCTAGAAGAGTGTAGCGTTCCAGAAGATTGGAAAAGGGCACAAGTCATCCCCGTTTCCAAGAAGGGACGTCGAACAGATGTCCAGAACTATAGACCTATATCAGTTGTGGAATCTTGGAACACATATTATGTTCGAGTATAATGACTTTTCTGGAGACTAGAAACCAACTCTGTAGGAATCGGCATGGGTTTTGAAAAAGACGATCGTGTGAAACTCAGCTCGCGCTATTCGTCCATGAGACTCAGGGGGCCATAGACACGGGTTCCCAGGTAGATGCCGTGTTTCTTGACTTCCGCAAGGCGTTCGATACATTCTCCACAGTCGTTTAATGAACAAAGTAAGAGCATATGGACTATCAGACCAATTGTGTGATTGGATTGAAGAGTTCCTAGATAACAGAATGCAGAATGTCATTCTCAATGGAGAGAAGTCTTCCGAAGTAAGAGTGATTTCAGGTGTGCCGCAAGGGAGTGTCGTAGGACCGTTGCTATTCACAATATACATAAATGACCTTGTGGATAACATCGGAAGTTCACTGAGGCTTTTTGCGGATGATGCTGTAGTATACAGAGATGTTGTAACAATGGAAAATTGTACTGAAATACAGGAGGATCTGCAACAAATTGACGCATGGTGCAGGGAGTGGTAATTGAATCTCAATGTAGACAAGTGTAATGTGCTGCAAATACATAGAAAGAAAGATCCTTTATCATTTAGCTACAGTATAGCAGGTCAGCAACTGGAAGCAGTTAATTCCATAAATTGTCTGGGAGTACCCATTAGGAGTGATTTAAAATGATATGATCATATAAAGTTGATCGTTGGTAAAGCAGATGCCAGATTGAGATTCATTGGAAGAATCCTAAGGGAATGCAATACGAAAACAAAGGAAGTAGGTTACAATACACTTGTTCACCCACTGCTTGAATATTGCTCACCGGTGTGGGATCCATACCAGATAGGGTTGATAGAAGAGAGAGAGAAGATCCAACGAGGAGCAGCGCGCTTCATTACAGGATCATTTAGTAATCGCAAAAGCATTACGGAGATGATAGATAGACTCCAGTGGAAGACTCTGCAAGAGAGGCACTCAGCAGCTCGGTGTGGGCTTTTGTTGAAGTTTCGAGAACATACCTTCACCGAGGAGTCAAACAGTATATTGCTCCCTCCTACATATATCTCGCGAAGAGACCATGAGGATAAAATCAGAGAGATTAGAGCCCCCACACAGTCATACCGACAATCTTTCTTTCCACGAACAATACGAGACTGGAATAGAAGGCAGAACCGATAGAGGTACTCAAGGTACCCTCCGCCACACACCGTCAGGTGGCTTGCGGAGTATAGACGTAAATGTAGATGCACATTGCCAGGCCTTGGATATTTGGTCGTCTATCCATGATGCGGTTTTGAAACTACTGAGGAAGTCACAGAGGGGGCGACTGCTGGACTGCTGCCTGAAGGGCAACTTGTATCTGGGTGTTCTGCCTGTGGGCCTCCTTGAATTCCTTCATCATTTCCGTGATGAGGTTCATGGTCTGGGCCATAATGCCAAACACCTGATCTGAGGGGGTGGACTGAGTGTGGGGTTCCCTAGAGCTTTCTCTGCCTTGGTGGACCTGATCGTTGTTTTTGTGACTTTCCCGGTGTTGTTCTTGTGACTGTGTTTGGTGTTGTGGTGATAGGACTACGTTTTCATGGCTTTTCGAAGGAGAAACCACTTTTGCGTATGTTGCCCTTGGTGTGTCTGGTCTTGGTTTTACCCAGGCCTTGTCTGTGTGTGTTGCCGTATTTTGTTTCTTTGTGTGATTGGATGGGGTGGTGGTGTCCTGTTTGCATGTGTGGGGGGTGGCCTTGGCTCCCTTTGCCTGTTATGTGTGTCTTTTGTGGACCTCACAGCCTTGGTAACCTGCTGTGTGGTTTTTGCCACACAGTGCGCACCTCATTTGTGGGTCAGTGGCTTTTAGTGTACAGGCCCTCGTGTCATGGGCTTCAGTGCACTTTCTGTATCTTATCGCCATGGTGCAGTGTGTGGTGATATGATTCAAGCCCTGACACCTGAAGTACTGCACTGTCTTGTTTTTACCACTACGGTCACAGGTTCGAATCCTGCCTCGGGCATGGATGTTTGTGATGTCCTTAGGTTAGTTAGGATTAAGTAGTTCTAAGTTCTAGGGGACTGATGACCACAGATGTTAAGTCCCATAGTGCTCAGAGCCATTTTTGTCTTGTTTTTGTGTCGCAGTGGCTTGGTGGTGACAGGCACAGCCAGGACCATTTTAATCTCCCTTTTGTTCTGTGGGATGTCTGGCAGTGTGACCTGGAATAGGGGCCACTTGCTTTCCACTTTGCCCATCTGCTGGACAGCCTTGACAGCATACTCCTGGGCAGTGAAGTCTGTTTTGATTGCCTGGGGGGACAGTCATCTTGGGAGGTCTCTGATAACGATATTCTTGTTTCGTGTTTTTGATGTGGGGAACGTTAGTGGGGTATGTTTTCGTTAGTGAAAAGTCTTTTGACTGTATTGTAGTCTTCAAGTGTTTCTAAAGATATTTTTATTTCGTCACCACCAGTAAGTTACACCTTGGAACTACCTCCCTCGATTTCTGTTTTTAACAACTCAAAGAGTTCCTCGTAATTCTGAGGAAACTCTGCGACAATCGGAGGGAGTTGATGGGTGACTTTATTCTGTGTTTGTGTTTCTGTTGTGTTGTTTTGTGTTGTCTCTGGCTCATCAGCCACCGCCTGAAACCTGTTTGGGGTGGGTTCCACTCTCCGGGCCATTGGAAGCCTTGGTTGGCGAAAGGTTTTCTTCGCCAACACGAAACACTGCAAGTCCTTCCCGGTTACGCAGTTCCCTTCCAGGGTGATGGTTTCCTGGTCCTCTCCCAGGGCAACAACAGGTGCTGTCGGGGGCACAGGTCCTTTCCTGCGCGCCGATGTTTGGATGAAGTGGACTTGTGTGTGTGGGGGGGGGGGATTTTAGGTATTTGGATCGGGTTGAGGGCTGGGTCGGGGTGGTGGGTTTGGGGAGTATTTTGGTCAGCTGACGAGTCATCTGCTTGAATTTATTTAGGGATGCTATGTAGTTTGGGAGGTTGTTGGTGGCATTGGCAAGCAGGAGCAGACTTAGGACAAGGGGTGGAGGCGTGGGATCGCACGTACTGACTATGTATGAAGCTATTGGCGTTTTGTGTATTATCAGATTTCTTGTGTTATTAGCCATGTCCGGAACGGAAAAGGGGGCTGCTGCCAAAGGGGTGCCAATTACAGCCATTGTTGTCACTGTTAGGTTGCCTGGCTGCATTGCTGGCCCTACTGCGCTGGTGGATGCGGAGGTTTGGACGGCATCATTGGTTCCTCACCTGGCTTCCAGGTTCTGGACCACAATTTCCCTGTCCTTGGGGGGAGCGGAGCCTGGCTCTGCGGCAGCTGAGGCGCTCGAAACGGCCGGCGACATGGCCCGTGGCAACAACAAGACGCGCCTTCTGTCAACAGCAGTAGACAGCTTCGACCTCAAGGCACCACTGGAGCTCAACATCCCACAAAACAAAAAGAAACACAATTCTGCTGTTGGGCGTCGCCAAACAAAATATCCTGCCCGCCGTAATTGGTTACTGCAGATCTATATTGGAATCCCACCGATGCTTTAATAAAAGCTAAGCTGAAGATTCTCCTGTTTTGTCACCCAAGGAAGTGGGGGCCTATGGCTGACAGTGCACGAGTTAGTGGAACAGATGTTCAACACTTGATTGCCACTCAGCGGGATGCTGCTTCTCTCATCTGTTACTTTCCCCTCTTTGGGGAAGTCTGTGGGGGAGTTGGTAGCCTTTCGGCTTTTACTCCCCTTTGTACGTGTGTGTGTGTGTGTGTGTGTGTGTGTGTGTGTGTGTGTGTGTGTGTGTGTCTGTGTGTGTGTGTGTGTGTGATTATTTATGTAGTTTTTTGGTGTCTGTGAAATGTATTGATTGTTCTGTTTGTGTCTGGTACTTGCCTGAGGTTGGCGAGATGATTGGTGTTGTATGCGAAGGAGCTGGATTAGGGGTTGGATATAGGAATTTTCTCTTCGACTTAATCATCGAAGATCGTCATGGGGTGCTTGTGCTTGTTGCGGGATATGTCATACTGACCTAGGGAGTGGATGAGGGCGTTTCCTGATCTGGAAGAGCCTTCATAGAAGGCCCTTGCCAGATCTTGGAAACGCTCTCTCAGGAGTGGGATTTCAGCTGCGGCATGCAGATCGCCTGTGGGGAATCCAAGAGGTAAATGCAATGCCCTCCTGAGGGCGCGGTTCTGCAGTCTCTGGAGTTTGTCCAGGTGCTGTTTCGCCATGTATCCCCAGACAGGGCACACATATTCCATTACTGGCCAGATCAGGGCCTGGTACACATTAACTGCTACTGGGCAGGGAAGGGAGCTGGTTGAGTTCAGGATTGGGCATAGGATGGACATTCTGGCGCAGTCCTTCCTGTGGACCTCGTCTATGTGGGGTTTCCACGTGATACTAGAGTCCAAGGTTACGCCAAGGTACTTGGCAGTTCTGCGCCAGGGGAGTTGGGTTCCATTTAGGTGAAGATGGAGGGGGGGGGGGTCATTGAGGAGGTTCGCGCCTTCTGAGCCTGTGGGTAATCAGCATAGCCTGTGTCTTTTCAGAGTCAATGGTGATGCGCCAGTGACGGGCTCAAGTTTCTGTGTCATCTAAAACCCTTTGTAGCCTACGGATGACCAGGTCCTTCTCCGCATTTCTCGTGTAGAAGGCTGTGTCGTCTGCATACTGCACAGTATGCACCAGGGGGCCGTTGGTGTGTCCGCAGTGTACAGACTGTACAAAACGGGCCCCACGACCAATCCCTGTGGCACCCCAGCACTAATACGCCTTTTGGTGGAGGTGGCAGTTTCTACTTTGACTGAGAATGTCCTATTAGTGAGACAGCTTTTGATCAGCTTAACTATGCTCCTGGGAAACCCTTGTGTGTACAACTTGTAGAGTAGCCCTCTATGCCATACTGCATCAAAGGCTTTGTCTACATCTAGTAGCACTGTCCCGCAGTAGCCTCTGTGGTTGAAGCCATCTGTGGCTGCTTCAACCACTCTCATGACCTGTTTTGGGGCAGAGTGGTTCTGCCGGAACCCGAACTGAAAATCCAGCAGAAGTTGCTCTCTGGTAATATGTTCCTGTATGGGTCATAGCAGGAGGCGCTCATAGATGTTGCTGTGAGTTGGCAAGAGGCTAATCAGCCTGTAGTAATGCGGAAATAGAGGGCCTTTCCCTGGTTTGTGTATCGCGACCAATTCCACATGTTTCCAGCAAGCTGGGCACTCGCGGGATCGAGTAATCACGTTGAGGACGTTCGTGAGGTGTGTGATCGCCGTGGGTGGGAGATTTTTGACTAAATGTCGTGTCCTGGCGCCTTTTTTGTGGGGAGGGACCTAATTACTTTTGCCACGCCCTCGGGGGCGAAAAGCGTGGGTTCGTCCTCTGGGTCCTCCTCAGCAGTGAGGAAGACAGCCAGTTGATGGCTGACTACCTCTTCATGCTCTTCATCCTGGGGTTCTGCCGCTTGAAACTGCTTCTTGAAGGAATCAGCGAGGGCGTTGGCCTTCTCAGCTTGGCTATAGACCAGACCCCGATCGTCATACAGTGGCAGCATCCTAGCGCGTCTTTTTGTGAACTGTTTGGTTGCTTCCCATAGCGTATGATCGTCTACTTTGAGAGCTGTGAGGCGGTTTTGCCATTGCTGGGTTCTGTGCTTCAGTTCTCTCTGTAGACGATTGAGCAGCCTCCTGGTGGCCTGATTTCTGGTGATCTTCCACTCTCTTGCCACTCTGTTCTTACGTCGAATTTGAGCTAGCAAGTGTTCCAGGAGCTGTATTTGAGGCAGTGGGCCATCTCTTTGTGGAGGGGTGGCCTCTTCCGCTGCCTGCAAGATGGTGCCTGTTAAGTCTTGTAGCGCTTGCTCTACTGTTTCGGCAGTAGGTGGCGGAGCGCGAGCGATATCAGAGGCGACAGTTTCTCGGTATCGCTCCCAGTCTGTACGTTTGTAAGACGTCTGGTACCGTGCGAGTGCTACCCATTCTCCCACATCGACCTCTAGAACCACTGGGTTGTGGTCGGAGGACATTCTGTTGATTGTCCTTCCGTCCACAAACCCTGCGATCCTCCTAGTGAAGGCTATGTCTAATACGTCGGGCCTGCTTCCATTTTTTGGAAAATGTGTGGGCTCGACTGGACCCCACGTTTCAGAGAGGTGGGTGCGCGCTAGTTGTTGCAGTTTGGCGCCTGCTCTGGAGGTTACTCTACAATTCCAATCAGGGTGTTTGGCATGAAGTCTTCCCCTATTATGAGTTTGCCTTCAATTTTCCCTAGAGCAGCTATGTCTCCCTCATCTATCTGGCTATGTGGGGGTCGGTAGACTACAATAATTGTTAGGGGTCCGGTGGCAGTGGTTTCTTCCACCGCCACTGCTTCGATTTTATTAGTAGCTGGTAAGAATACCTGGTGGTGGGGGTCCCTCCTTTTATGTATAGGGCCACTTCACAGCCTTGGGTTGCCCTGTCTTTGCGATAGCTAACATAGTTGGGGACTGTCGCTTTTATTCCCGGTTTTAGGTGGGTTTCCCCCTTCATGCATATGTGGATGGAGAACTCGATCTCTTGATTAACAATGCCGTCTGCGTTAAAGACGCACATTGTCAGGCCTTGGATGTTTGGTCGTCTGTTCATGATGGGGTTTTGAAACTACTGAGGAAGTCGCAGAGGGGAGCGACTGCTGGAATGCTGCCTGAAGGGCAATAAGGATCTGTGTGTTCTGCTTCTGGGCTTCCCTGAATTCCTTCATCATTTCCATGACGAGGTTCATGGTCTGCACCATAATGCCTAACACCTGATCCGAGTTTGTGGGCTGTGTGTGGGGTTCCCTAGAGCTTTCTTTGTCATGGTGGACCTGGTTGTTGTTGCTGCGTGTTTCCCGGTGTTGTTCTTGTGATGGTGTCTGGTGTTGTGGTGATGGGGCTACGTTTCCATGGCTTCTCGAAGGAGAAACCATTTCCGCGTAAGTTGCTCCTGGTGTGTCCGGTCTTGGTTTTACACAGGCCTTGTCCGTGTGTGTTGTCGTATTTTGTTTTCTTGTGTGGCTGGATGGGTTGGTGGCGTTTTGTTTGCGTGTACGGGGGGCACCCTTGTCGCCCTTTGCCTGCTGTGAGTGTTTTTTGTGGACCTCACAACTTTGGTAACCCGCTGTGTGGGTTTCACTACACAGCGCACACCTTATTTGTGGGTCCATGCTGGCCGCGGTGGCCGAGCGGTACTAGGCGCTTCAGTCCGGAACCGCGCGACTGCTACGGTCGCAGGTTCGAATCCTGCCTCAGGCATGGATGTGTGTAATGTCCTTCGGTTAGTTAGGTTTAAGTAGTTCTAAGTTCTTGGGGACTGATGACCTCAGATGTTAAGTCCCATAGTGCTCAGAGCCATTTGAACCATTTTTGTGGGTCCATGTGTTTTATTGTGCATGTTGTAATGGATCTGGGAGATGTGTTATTTTCTACTGGATTTGTCGATACCAAATTGTAAATGTTTTCTTATATTTTTGTCAAAATTTTTTTATTATGATTTGCCTTATCATATGTTAATTTACTTATATTTTTGAGAGTGAAAGCATATTGATTACTATTAGTAAATGTGACGAAGAATATCAAAGAGACTGATTACAAGTGGAAGCTTGTGTGTTGTGTAAAATGTCTTTGACGCTGGAGTCGTCTTTGACTATAGTCAGTCGGCAGTTAACTTTTGGTGTGTGTTGGCGGTAGAACAATGTACAGGTCGCCGTCATAAATAATTTTGAATTATGTTACTATTTTTTTATATAAGCTTTAAGAAGAAACTACATTCGAAGAAACGGTATTTGAAGCACCAAAAATGAGGCAAACGCATTGAACCAGGTCATTTCTGCAGCCGACAAAGATGCATTGTGGAATCATACTTCCACTAGACAACTGAAGCCAAGACCAATGTCGCCTTGTAAACATCTAACGGAAATGGTACTGTCACGAAATATGCCAAAGTTAAGTAAATAAAAAATAGTGAGCATATTTCAACTTTGTGTCTCAGCTGGGATACCTTATTTCAATGTCCTTGTGTCATGGACCTCGGCGCATTTTCTGCACCTTACTGCCATGGAGTAGTGTGCTGCAATATGATTAAGGCCCTGACACCTGAAGCACTGCACCATCTTGTTTTTGCGGCTCAGTGGTTCAGTGGTCACAGGGACTGCCAGGATCATCTTTATTTAGCTTTTGTTTTGAGGGATATTTGGCAGTGTGATCTGGTATGTGGGCCATTTGCATCCTATGTTGCCCATCTGCTGGACTGCCTTGACGACGTACCCCTGGGCAGTCAAGTCTGTTTTGATCGCCTGCGGGGACAGTCGTCTCGGTAGGTCTCTGATCACAATGTTCTTGTTTCGCGTCTTTGTTGTGGGGAATGTGTAGTGGGGTATGTTTTTGTTGTTAAGAAGTGTTTTGATTGTGGTGTAGTGCTCAAGTGTGCTTAGTGTTATTTTGATTTTATCACCACCAGCATTATTTGCCTGGAAACTGTCTCCCCCATTTCTGTTTTTAGCATCTCGAAGAATTCCTCATAATTCTGGGTAAACTCTGTGACAATCGGAGGGAGGTGGTGGGTGACATGGTTTTGTGTTTGTGTTGTGTCATGTGATGTCTCTGGCTCATCACCCACCACTTGAAACCTGTTCACAGTGGGTTCCACTCCTCAAGCAGCTGGAAGCCTCGGCTGGTGAAAGGTTTTCTTCGCCAGCACGAAACCATCCGAGTCCTGCCTGGTTACGTGGTTCCCTTCCAGTGGAGTTGTTTCCTGGTCCCCTCTCAGGGCGACAACAGGTGCTGTCGGGGGCGCAGTTTTCTCACAGGGCAGGGAGTGATTGGGGTGGGGGTGGTGGAGTGTTTCTTTCCCTTGGAGTGCTTCTCCTTCCTGTCCTTCCTTGCACGCTACTGTTTGAATGAGGTGGACTTGAGTGGGTAGGATTTGAGGAACTGAGTTTGGGTAGGGGGTTGGGTAGCAGTTGCGGGTTTGGGAAGGATTTTGGTCGGTTGATGGGACTTCTGCTTGCCACTTGAAGATGTGTTCGGCGAGGCGATTTTGGGCGTTGGCAAACAGGAGCGGGCTAAGGACAGTGGAGGGAGGGAGGGGATCGCAAATACTGACAATGTAATTGTTTTTTTGTGATTTGCGTGTGTTTGCCATGTCTGGAGCGGAAAGGGGTGTTGCTGCCAGGTGATTGTCACTTGCAACTTTTGTTGTCACCGTTGGGTTTTCCGGTTGCACTGCTGACCCTAGGAGAACGATGGCAGACGCGGAATTCTGGACGGGGGCGGCGGAAAACCTTTCTGTGGTTCCGCGGCCTGCTTCCAGGTCCTGGCCTACTTTTTCCCTATTCTTTGGGGCGGGGGGGGGGGGGGGGGCAGAGAGTAGCTCTGCGGCAACCGAAGCGCTCGAAACGGCCGGCGGCAACAAGAAAACGCGCCTCGTGTCGTCAGCGGAAAGAGACCGCCGCGACCCCAAGGCACCATCCAAGCCCGACATACCACCTCGACGAGAAGACACGACAATTCTGCTGTCAGGCGACGCCATGCAAAACTTCCCAAGTGCCGTTTTGCTATGCTGCGAGACCTCGGTGCAAGTGCCCGTCAGTGTTTTAATAAAAACAAAGCCGGAAAACACTCCTTGTTGTACTGCCGTGCAAGCGAGAGGCTATGGCTGACAGTGCGCTAGTAAGAGGAGCGATGCTCAACCCTTCACTGCCACTCAGCGAGTGTCGGGCTGCTGCTGCTGCTCTCATCTTTTACTTTCCCCTCTTTGGGGAAGTGTGAGGGGGAGTTTGTAGCCTTTCGGCTTTTACTCCCCTGTGTACGTGTGTGTATGATTTTTTTCTGTACTTTTTTGGTGTCTGTGATATGTGATGACTGTTCTGTATGTGTCTGGTACTTGGCTGAGGTTGGCGAGATGTTTGGTGTTATATGGGAAGGAGCAGGATTTTGGATTGGGTATTTGGGATTTTCTCTTCGACTTAATCGTCGAAGATCGTCACGGGGCACTTGTGCTTGTCGCGAGACACATCATGCGGACCTAGGGAGTGGATGAGGGCATTTTCCGATCTGGAAGAACCCTCATAGAAGGCCCTTGCCAGATCTTGGAAACGCTCTCTCAGGAGTGGGATTTCAGCTGCGGCGTGCAGATCATCTATGGGAAATCCAAGGGGTAAATGCAATGCCCTCCTGAGGGTGCGGTTCTGCAGCCTCTGGAGTTTGTCCAGGTGCTGCTTCGCCACGTATCCCCAGACAGGGCTGCTGTGTTCTGCATGTCTATATAGCTGCCTGGCCGTCGTCCGCTACTGTAGGCCGGCCAATCACGTTTCTCCGGAAGGGGCTACCGCGTCGGTAGAGGGCGCAGGGGGGGGGGGGGGGAGGGGGGCGGCGGCGTGGCCCGGCGTCGAGACCCGGTGGCTATCCAACCTGTCTGTGGACGCAGTTGCCTTCAGATCGGAGCGTTCCTGACGTATTTTGTCAATTGTGGGATTCCACGCTGCACTGAGCTGAAAACCGCTACCCTTGTTTACTAAATTGTTGTGCAGACGTATCTCCACTGCCTCTTCGAAGATCGAGTCACAGAAACTGTTGGCGCTGCACAGCTTCTTCGTTCTTTCGAGTTCGAAGGTGTGTCCCTCGATAATGCTATGTTCTGCTCCCGCGGACTTGTTTGTCTGTCCTAGTCGTACGATCCTGATGTGTTCAGTACAGCGTTGGGAGATCCATCGTTGTGTCTGCCCTATACAGGGTGTTACAAAAAGGTACGGCCAAACTTTCAGGAAACATTCCTCACACACAAAGAAAGAAAATATGTTATGTGGACATGTGTCCGGAAACGCTTACTTTCCATGTTAGAGCTCATTTTATTACTTCTCGTCAAATCACATTAATCATGGAATGGAAACACACAGCAACAGTAACACTTTGTTACAGGAAATGTTCAAAATGTCCTCCGTTAACGAGTATACATGCATCCACCCTCCGTCGCATGGAATCCCTGATGCGCTGATGCAGCCCTGGAGAATTGCGTATTGTATCACAGCCGTCCACAATACGAGCACGAAGAGTCTCTACATTTGGTACCGGGGTTGCGTAGACAAGAGCTTTCAAATGCCCCGATAAATGAAAGTCAAGAGGGTTGAGGTCAGGAGAGCGTGGAGGCCATGGAATTGGTCCGCCTCTACCAATCCATCGGTCACCGAATCTGTTGTTGAGAAGCGTACGAACACTTCGACTGAAATGTGCAGGAACTCCATCGTGCATGAACCACGTGTTGTGTCGTACTTGTAAAGGCAGCACAGGCAGAGTATCCCGTATGAAATCATGATAACGTGCTCCATTGAGCGTAGGTGAAAGAACATACTGACAAAACTAATATGAGCTCAAACATGGTAATTAAATGTTTCCGGACTCATGTCCACATAACATATTTTCTTTATTTGTGTGTGAGGAATGTTTCCTGAAAGTTTGGCCGTACCTTTTTGTAACACCCTGTATATTCAATCTCACATTCGCACTCAATACTATAAATGCCCTGCGTCTGCAACCCCAGCTGGTCTTTGGTTGAGGCAAGTATATCTTTGACATTTTTCGGTGCGTGGAAGATGGTCGGTCGTTATTTCGTGCTTCTTTAATATTCTTGCGATCTTGGCTGTTGGTGGTGCAGTATACGGCAGGAAGGCTCCGATCTGAAGGCAGCAGCGGCGTCCGCAGACAGATTGGATAGCTCCCGGGTCTCTCCACGCTGGGCTGGCCGCCCGCCCCCCTCCCCCCTCCCGCCCACCCCCACTACCGACTATCGACGCGGTACCCCCTTCCGCAGGAACGTGATTAGCCGGCCTACAGTAGCGGACGACGGCTAAGCAGCTATATACAGTGTGGTCCATTGATCGTGACCGGGTCAAATATCTCAAGAAATATGCGTCAAACGAAAAAAACTACAAAGAACGAAACTCGTCTAGCTTGAAGGGGGAAACCAGATGGCGCTATGGTTGGCCCGCTAGATGGCGTTGCCATAGGTCAAACGGATATCAACTGCGTTTTTTTAAAACTAGGAACCCCCCATTTTTTATTACATATTCGTGTAGTACGTAAAGCAATAAAAATGTTTTAGTTGGACCACTTTCTTCGCTTTGTGATAGATGGCGCTGTAATATTCACAAACATACGGATCACAATTTTAGACGAACAGTTGGCAACAGGTAGGTTTTTTAAATTAAAATACAGAACTTAGGTACGTTTGAACATTTTATTTCTGTTGTTCCAATGTGATACATGTACCTTTGCGAACTTATCATTTCTGAGAACGCATGCTGTTACAGCATGATTACCTGTAAATACCACATTAATGCAATAAATGCTCAAAATGATGTCCGTCAACCTCAATACATTTGGCAATCCGTGTAACGGCATTCCTCTCAACAGCGAGTTGTTCGTCTTCCGTAATGTTCGCACATGCATTGACAATGCGCTGACGCATGTTATCCTTCAACTTTCCCCACAAAAAGAAATCCGGTGACTTCAGATCCGGTGAACGTGTGGGCCATGGTATGGTGCTTCGACGACCAATCCACCTGTCATGAAATATGCTATTCAGTACCGCTTCAACCGCACGCGAGCTATGTGCCGGACATCCATCATTTTGCAAGTACATCGTCATTCTGTCATGCAGTGAAACATTTTGTAGTAACATCGGTAGAACATTACGTAGGAAATCAGCATACATTGCTTCATTGAGATTGCCATCGATGAATTGGGGGCCAATTATCCTTCCTCCCATAATGCCGCACCATACATTAACCCGTCAAGGTCGCTGATGTTCCACTTGTGGCAGCCATCGTGGGTTTTCCGTTGCCCAATAGTGCATATTATGCCAGTTTACGTTACAGCTGTTGGTGAATGACGCTTCGTCGCTATACAGAACGCGTGCAAAAAATCTGTCATCGTCCCGTAATTTCTCTTGTGCCCAGTGGCAGAACTGTACACGACGTTCAAAGTCGTCGCCATGCAATTCCTGGTGCATAGAAATATGGAACGGGTGCAATCGATGTTGATGTAGCATTCTCAACACCGACGTTTTTTAGATTCCCGATTCTCGCTCAATTTGTCTGCTACTGATGTGCGGATTAGCCGCGGCAGCAGCTAAAACACCTACTTGGGCATCATCATTTGTTGCAGGTCGTGGTTGACGTTTCACTTGTGGCTGAATACTTCCTGTTTCCTGAAATAACGTAACTATCCGGCGAACGGTCCGGACACTTGGATGATGTCGTCCAGGATACCGAGCAGCATACATGGCACACGCCCGTTGGGCATTTTGATCACAATAGTCATACATCAACACGATATCGACCTTTTCCGCAATTAGTAAACGGTCCATTTTAACACGGGTAATGCATCATGAAGCAAATACCGTCCGCACTGGGGGAATGTTACGTGATACCACGTACTTCTACGTTTGTGACTATTACAGCGCCATCTATCACAAAGCGAAAAAAGTGGTCCAACTAAAACGTTCATATTTCTTTACGCACGACACGAATATGTAATAAAAATGGAGATTCCTACTATAAAAAAAACCGCAGTTGATATCCGTTTGACCTATGGCAGCGCCGGCCACTGGTTGCCGAGCGGTTCTAGGCGCTTCAGTCTGGAAC
The DNA here is from genome assembly GCF_021461395.2 of Schistocerca americana. NCBI lineage: Eukaryota > Metazoa > Arthropoda > Insecta > Orthoptera > Acrididae > Schistocerca > Schistocerca americana. The sequence goes on from NC_060130.1 coordinate 235,606,889, forward strand.
CGCGCGACCGCTACGGTCGCAGGTTCGAATCCTGCCTCGGGTATGGATGTGTGTGATGTCCTTAAGTTAGTTAGGTTTAAGTAGTTCTAAGTTCTAGGGGACTGATGACCTGAGATATTAAGTCCCATAGTGCTCAGAGCCATTTACACCTATGGCAACGCCATCTAGCCGGCCAACCATAGCGCCATCTGGTTTCCCCCTTCAAGCTAGACGAGTTTCGTCCTTTGTAGTTTTTTCGTTTGACTCATATTTCGTGAGATATTTGGCCCGGTCACTATCAGTAGACCACTCTGTAGATATGCAGAACACAGCATCCCGACACTTCGCCGGAAGATGATGGGTACGAAACTCATTGAAACGTTGCGACAAGACGACGCCATCACTCTGCTGCACCCGAGAAGAATTCATCAGCCGCAACTGTATTTAGAAACACGAACATTCTATTACAGTTATCGTGGAGGAACTGGTGCTATACTCCATTCGATTTCAGCATGTTTTCATTTTATTACTGATAAAAGTTAAAACATCTACAAGATGGCGGCACTACAAATCGCGAATGTGTTAGCGCTTCAAATATAAACGTAAAGAGTGAAAAAATATGTAATATACAGATGTCGCGGTTTTTATAGTGTTCCTAAGTGTAGTGTACGTCATATTATCACAAAAATAGAGGAAATGAGGAAGTATAAACAGTTAAATATAGTGAAACAAACCAAGGTAGCAAGTAAATAATAGATTTCAGCTATCAGTCGTGTTTTTGATAGCTGAAATCTATTATTTACATTTCAATATAGCAGTCACTGCGTGCAACAGCCTTCTGAATGGAAGGTAACCTTATCAAGGGTAGCAAGTGCTTAGCGAAATAATCCTGTGAATATAGTCAAGTCTACAGGTGTAATTTTTGCTGTTTCAAGACAGTTTGTTAAGATATTAAGCTAGAGAAATTTGTATAAAGTGTGGATGGAGCGTAAATATAAAACTTTTCAAGTAAGTGTGTTGTACAATTCTGAACTATATGTTTAAAGTGTGCAAACGAAATGGAAATGAAGACACAACAGTACCAGTATTCCAGGTATGCTTATTCTAATAAAAAAAATTGCGAAGCTTAGCGCTGAAAAGTAAACAACTATCGTCACACGTTATGTAAATTGGTCAGCGCAAGGCACAGAACAAAATCAACGGCTCGAAACTAAACAAATAGACAATAAAATGATACAAGGAAATACTCAGGACGAAGTTTCCCGACAACGAATGAAAGACGAAATTTTGCGAGTGGATGCTCCAACTGCACATTTTACTGATAGTCTGAAGGCTCTAAAAGAACAAACTGTATGAGTGCGACAAACAGTGCGTCGATTCGTTCAGATGTCTGAAAATGTAGACCAAATTTGCAAAAGGAAAAGAAAACAGCGACACTGCTGAATGTTCCGATAATTGTGTTACATCGTAAGTCCTAATAAAAGTAAATATTGCACGAACAGAAATGGAATTAGCAGCGAAAGGAACCAGAGATAAATGTAATACAGCTATGCTAGTAACTAAAGTTCTTATGTTGACTAACGAAAATGGCAGAAACTGTGCAAGCCTGTTAAATAAATTATCACAAGAAACGCTCTCTGTAACGTTCTTTGTTAAACCAGACGCGTTATTTAACGAAGTTACTAGAGACATTCATAGCAAAATCAAACACCTAGAATAAGAAGACACACTAATAGTCTGTGCTGGAGCAAATGACAGCAGAAACTGGAAGAAGACCTATAATTTCAGAAATGCTGTAGAAGTGTTAATCAGGAATACATTACACACAAGGGTGACACTGTGTACAACTTCATACCAGCAGGACAGGGTATAGACAAAATATGTCATATATCAGCTGAACAAGTACATTGTAAAAGCAGGTGAACAATACAATCACGCCACAGTACTTGATGTAAACCGATTCCTAAGAAGACAAGATTTCACATGGCAAGGATTACATATAAACAAAAGGGGAAGAAAGAAACTATGCAGAGAATTAAAGTACGCAATAACAACCAAAAATCGGACCATAGTCATGGGAAAATCATAGCGGAACCCATCATGTCAGAAGTAGAAAAATCATCTATAGAATTAAAAAACCAGGAAGATGGAAAAATTGGACCATCACATTCCAACAAGTTTTAACAGCAGTATTGGAACAAACACACTCAAAAAAAAAAAACAGGAAGATTATAATGTGTAAACAGAAACAACCGATAGCGGATTAAACATAATAAAGGAACCATCGCACACAGCACCACAAAAAGATCGTGAAATACATCAAAGCATACAACCAGCAACTTGAAAAGTTAAACAAATAGAAAGGAAACCAATCTAGACTTCTGAAAGTACGAGCAGTTCCCCACTATTTAGCAAAAGATTTTTTATTTCACATCCAACGAAAGAGAAGAAGAGCAAGATAAATAATAATGAATACTGCATAGTCACATATCAAGCCCCAACTACAACAGATACTCAGCAACCCAGGACTCACAAAGAGAAAAATAAAACATTAAAATCTTGTTCCAAAATACTCAGTATTTAGGCAACAAAAACTTGAAGTGGAAGTGGTCCTGAATGAAACACAAACGGATATGTTATGCATCAGTGTGCATGGGCTAAATGAAGCAGAACTTAGCAGCCTAATAATAAGAGACTATCATTTGATTAATTATTTCTGTAGATCAAAACATAAAGGTGAAGGTGTTGCTATACACAAGAAGAAAATTGGATGTCTACAAGGTACTGAATACTGTATATATGTAAAACTTCCAGCTTGCATTGAAAAAGGTTTTGAAATTACTGGCGTAATGAGTGAAGAGCTCAGAATTATCTGTGTATACAGGTCCCCAGATGATAATATTACAACATTCTGAAAAAACTAGAAAAATTATTGCTGGAGATTAAAATGAAAGATGTTGTAATATGTGGAAACTTTAATATGGATATAGGTAATGAATCAAAACCAAAACAAAAACTGAAAGAGACATTATTACAGTGTAACATGAAAACAATAATAGATGACCCTACAAGAGTGACTGATAACAGTCAGACCATCATTGACAATATAATCATAAATATTGAAAATAGTAAATGTGAAGCAAAATTTCTACAGACAGCAGTCTCTGACCACCATGGGTTAATAGTTCACATCCACATAAATAGGAGCTCAAAAACAGAAGAAATGCAAGAGAAGAAACAAGTCAGAATTATGAATGTGCAAAACACAGATATTTTCAAAACAACACCAAGGAAAGAAGAATGGGTCGAAACAATGCAAGCAAAAGGTACAAATGAGAAGTATGATGCATTTCTTAACACACTAATACATAACTTTCATGTAATGTTCCCCAAAGTAGCCTATTGGAAAAAAAGCAGGGCCACAGAAATTGATTACAAAAGAAATAATTGAACTCAGGACTAGAGTGAAGGAACTCAGAGAAGCAGGGAATGTGGAGACACATGAACAGTATCAGAAGAAGTAGAGGCATTTAAGAAGAGAAGAAAATGCCAGTTCAATAAATAGAGCCATAGCAAATTCAAATCAAGAAAGTAAAACAACATGGGTTATAATCAACAGCCATTTAATAGCCAAAAAAGTGTAGGAAACAGCAATTTTCTTAAATCAATGAGAATTTATGAAAACATAGCTACAGATGGAACAAAAATTGCTAATATACTAAACAACAACTTTATAGATGGCATACAAAATTTAAAAGGGGAAACAAATCACCAGTGGTCAAAGCATGTTAAAACACTTGGCCAACCGTCCCACTCCATCTTCCTGCAACCAATGACAAAAACAGAACTCACAAAAATAATCCAGAATATGTCTGCAGGAGATGATGAAGCATCAAATTATTTAATAAAATATGTGAACGAAGAAATAATCAAACCTCTCTTGGATATTGCAAACTGCTCATTTAGAGAAGGCGTTTTCCCAGAAAAATTGGAAGTGAGCAAGTAGTACCAATATTTAAGACAAAAATGATCCAAATAACTGTAGACCAGTGTCTTTAGTCTCAAGTTTCTCAAAAATACTAGTGATGCTCATACATAGTATGTTGACCACATTCCTGGAGAAAGACAATATTCTGATTCCAGCACAACCAGGCTTCCAAAAAGGAAATGTACAGAAATCGCCATCTAAGGCCTCGCAGAATCCCTTTTTACAGATGCTTTAGATGAAAGAAACTCTGTGTCTGATATGTTTCTAGATTTGTCTAAAGCGTTGGACACAATCACCAAGACCACACTTACTGAAAAACTTGAAAGCTATTGCATTCGTGGACATGCAGCACAGTGGATAAAATCATACATCAGCAACAGAAAGCAGTATGTGGAAACAGAAACTGGATGCAGATCTGAAATCAGAAGTATTAAATATGGAGTACCTTAAGGTTCTGTGCTTGGCCCACCTCTCTTCAACCTATTTGTAAACGATATTGATGTCAGTGAGAAAGATGAAAAAATACTATATGCAGGTGACATGACACTAATGAATGTAGAAAAAAATATGGAAACACTAGAAACAAGTGTGTTTATGTCAAATATCACAGCACAGTGGCTTATACAAAATGACATAATTTTAAATCTAAAAAAGACAATGTTCATGGTGTTCACAAACAGAGAAAAGAAATAACACACAGATGTATTTATAAATGAAACAAAACTGGAAGAAGTTACCACTATTAAATTTTTGGGGATTGCAGTTGAAAATAAGTTCTAGTGGAGTCAACATATGGATAATGTTTGGTGTAAATTAAGCATTACAATAATTGTTATGAAACAGCCTGCACAATATGCCAACAACGAGTTCCTATGTACAGTGCACTATGCTCTATTTGAGCCATACCTACAATATGTAATTACTGTTTGTGGAAATTCCAGCAGCAAAAATACAAAAAAATATTTAAATTGCAAAAAAGTCTGTTAGGACCATCTTGAACAAGAAACAAAGAGACTCATACATAACTGTTTTCTATAGTCTAAAAAGACTGACGTTTCCATCTCCATACATTTACGAAACAATAATGTCATTAATAAAAGGAAATGCAGTACTAGAAAGAAATGCAGACGTTCATACGTACGAAACAAAAAATAAAGGCCAGCTGAGAAGTAGACAACACTGACTGAAAGTTTCTGGAAAAGGTCCTCGGTACTTAGGTGTCAAACTCAAAGTGCCTTCTAAAGAGTTTACAAGACAATGTGAATAAAAAAACATTCGAAAGACTTTTAACGGATTATTTAATGGAAAAAGAATTTTATAGTGGAGAAGAGTATATCTATCAATTAATGAAAAATGGTACGATTACTTTTATAGACATACTGTAACTAACTGAACATATTATGATATGTAAATAACTTGAGAATATGAATACTGAGAGAAAAATGTAAATGTGAGTATAATGTAGTACGTAAATAATTTTCAGGACTTAAAAATGGGTGAAACATGTGTGGTACAGTATTACAAGTATTACCTCTTTGATGTATTAAAATGTAATAAATAGGTGAAATAATTCCAAGAAAATATGTTTAAGCTGACATGTCCTAGCCTGCCGTGCGGTTCTAGGCACTTCAGTGTAGAACCGCGTGACCACTACGGTCGCAGGTTCGAATCCTGCCTCGGGCATGGATGTGTGTGATGTCCTTAGGTTAGTTAGGTTTAAGTAGTTCTAAGTTCTAGGGGACTGATGACCACAGATGTTAAGACCCATAGTGCTCAGAGCCATTTGAACCATTTTGACTTGTCCTATATTTCAAGTACACACACTGTACAAAATGTAATCAAATGGGACCAAATAAAATTCAATCAATCAAGTGTTCAGCAGGTGCCCTTTCGCAGTTTCTGAAGCTATTTGAGACCAAGCACAAGCACTATATAAATTGTTGATTATATGCGGAAAATAGCACCCGAATAAATGTGATGTGCCAGCTGTTAAACCAAAAATCAGTTATTCGAAATGGCTACATAAATGAATACAACAAGATTCTAAAACCTTGGAAGAGTGGTGTGTCTGCAGATGATATTTACATGCCAGCTGTTTGTTAGTGTGCCATAGCAGGCAGCATTTTCATCTTCAAGTGTAATTTCTTTTATAAATGTGTTTGTGGCCCCTGATTTATCCCTGCATGAAATCTATTTTTGGATGTAACATTTGGATTTCGTTTTCTTTGTATTTATCTCTTGTCACAGCTCTAATGGCGTAACCTTCACTATAACATTAATAGCTATCCACAATATTTCAGTTGACGTCATGCTGAAAGCTGTGCAACTTCATATAATGTGTGCCATCCCCTTGAACAGTAGCTCACAGTGCCAGTACAAAAAGCCATAAGCTGTGGCATCGCATTAGTCGTGTGGTGAGCCCCACTTTACAGTTAACATATTGTACTTCATTGTAGTACTTCATGCACGGCACTGCATAAAATATACTGGTGTTTGATGACCGTCCGCCATAACCAAAAGTCTGAAGCTATACCACATATCCTGCAGCGACTGTAATCTGACAATGAAATTAATGAATAAATATTAATTTTCATGTATGTATGCGGGCCAGCGCTGCAGCCGCGGCGACATCAAAATGACTGGAGCAGAAGCGCCTGGAACCCTCTGCCTCACGTCGCCTTGATGCTTCAAGACATTACGACGCCGCGGCTATATAAAGCCCAACCTACTGTCGCAGTCATTGAGTGTGGATAGTTTCGTTGAGTTGCAGACATGTTTAGTGTTCCGAGTTTAGTGTCTAGTGGACTATTTTATATGACTATATTTCATTCATTTACTTTAATCTCTCAGTGTATTGTGAAATAAGTTTGCAATGGATAAATTTGTTACCAAAAAGGCACGCTTGGAAGTTGATGATACTGCAAGTCAGCCTCCAACAATTATTGTGTCGTCAACTGCTTCGTCGTTCAGGCGAGAACCATTCATAGTCGAAACCTGGACAATCCGGTAACGGAAGATCATTGCAGAAGTCTTGGTTGATCAAATATACATGGCTAGAATATGAAGCATCTATCGGAAACGTTTTTTGCAAAACCTGCAAAGAGGCAGATGCTAAAAATCTATTACAATTTTCTTCAAGAAAAGGAGATGCATTTACTTCCGTAGGGTTTTGTAACTGGAAAAAGGTTCTGAAAAAATTCCGTCTTCATGAAAATACGTTTACGCCTAAAGAAGTTGTTCTGGAACTAAATTCTATCATTAACTGAAGTGTGGCCTCCCAATTGAATGAACAGTTAGATAGTGATGTGAAGAAAGGCCGTTTAGCTCTTGAGACAATTTTTACTACTGTGTAACTTCTATGCCGACAAGGACTAGCAATGAGAGGGCATGAAGATGTAAACTCAAATTTTTTTCAGTTGTTGGAACTCCAAAAGAATGACATACCTGAATTTAAAGATTGGTTAATGGTGTTCGGGGTATAAGTGGACGTCCCACCATATTCAAAACGAGATCATTGATCTAGTAGGAAAGTGTGTTGAGAAAGGTAATGCCTTCAATCACGAAGACCGAACATTTTTCTATTATGGTTGACGAAACAAGTGATTCTTTGATTCACGAACAAGTGTCATTTTGTATTCGTACTGTTGATGATTTCTTAATCTTATTTATTAGACTTTATTGGCTTATACGAGACCCCCAACACTGTATCACAAACTCTGTTTAGTATTTTAAAAGACTTTATGCTGGTCTTGATTTGTCAATGGATAACTTAAGAGGACAGAGGTAAGTTCAAAGGACTAAAAAAGTTAATTTTGGATATACAACCAAAAGCACGTTATGTGCACTGCACTGCTCACAGTTTAGACTTGGCTGTTGTAGACAGTCTCCGCAATCTTTCGTCTATGAGGGATATTATGGCCTTAGCCAAGGACTTAATAAACACCGTAAGGGAATCCAACAAAAGGATGGGACTTTTCAGAATCATACGTTGTGAGAGCGCCAACGAACAAGCTGGTCTACCACTCCTTTGCCTGACTCGAAGGACTAAGCGAGCTTCTAGCATCTTGAGAATATTGAAAAACTTTGAAGAACTTCTAGAGTTTTTTGAAACATTTTCTGCAAAGGACATAACAGAAGCAGGTTAAAAATGTGCAAGCTACCTTGAGTCAATGTTACAGCTCAAGACTTATTTCTTTTTACGTCTTTATTGCCATGCAATGAACCCAGTAGAGGAGGTAAATGAAAAAATCCAACGCCTTCATCTAAGTGTTGCTGATCTGGAAAAAATATATGAGGGCTTGATTTGTATATTGAATGGAAGGCGTGATAGTTTTGAATATTTTTCGGCATTGTGTTTAAAAGAAAAACCTTCACAAGTTGATGATTTTTCGCTTCCTCGGAATCTAAGTATCCAAAGACGTATGAAAACAACGAAGCCACTGACTGCACAGTTTCAAGACCCCAAAGGAACACTACAAAGCGATTTACATTGAAGTTTGTGAAACGTTGTAATCTTGTATTACTGAGCGGCTTGCTTCAACTGGACTCACACAGGTCACTGCAGTTGAACAAGAGTGCTTGCTTTTAGTAAACATAGGTGAAACAACGACCTAGACATTGAGAGACTGTGCTTACACTAGAATATGTTAGCCAATATCGCTAATAAAAAAAACAATTGGTCTTAAAAAACATGTGTGAGTAAGAAAGTACATTACACAAGAGCCTGCAGTTGGGGAAATGTTACGTGAAGTAGTGAAGTGCATTAAGCTTCTCCAAGTAGTTCCAATCACGACAGCAACAGCAGAACGGTCACTTCGCGCCCTTAGACATCTGACGTCATATCTCCGATAAACAAAGGGACAGAAGCGATTGAACAACTTGGCTGTTCTTCATGCCCACCGAAATGTTTTGGATGAATTGGATATACGTTAGTCATCAACGACTTCATATTTAGTAATCCGCATTTAGAGATATATTAATAAATCTTTATAAAATAGGGATACAAATACATATATAATGTTAAATTTTCAGTTTTGAAATATTAGTACTAGTTTAGTACTGTAAATTTTCGGTTTTGAAATATTAGTACTAGTTTAGTACTGTATTACTATATTACTATAGTACTGTATTAGTTATTTTCAAATATTTAAATATTTTTAGTGTGTAAGACCCAATTAAAACCCGCTATTTTCATACTTTTTGACTGAAAGTATTAGGCATACTGTATTAACTTTATTAACCATATTAAAGCATTAACTTTGAGATATTGTTTTTATTTAATGAACCCTGAGCCTTATTCAAAGTAAGCTTAAATTAGCTATTTCACTTATTAATCAAATTGCTATTGCTGTGCGACAGCAATATTTTATGTTTTGTTCTTTTAATGATAGTTTAGGATTTATTTAAATATAATTACAGTCTTTTCGGAGCTACATATTCACTTTTCTGTAATAGTCTATAAGCACGGTTATTACTGTAAATTAAATTAGCTTTTTACGAAAATACTGTGCGTGTTTGTGCTTTGTTTCTTTTTCAAAACCAAAAAATGTGTCAGGCATGTGGAGTTTCCCGGAGTGTCGAGTTATCGAGAGTCCAGTTTTAGGGGTTTAATGTTGATCATACGACTCTAAAATGCTTAAAAAACTGTAAAACTCACTATTTTTCATCTAAAATTTAGAAAATTTCCTGTGGCAAGACCCCCAGTATGGCCTGCCTCCCAATATTTTTTTTAAGTCGCCGCCCCTGGGCAGGGTGAGTATGCTTAGTCCTTCCAGACAAACTACATTATAAAAAGATCGTACATTGTGGAATTACATGAGAAACAGGTTTGTTTTTGAGCATTTTCTGGCGTTTATGGAAGTATATTTTCGAAAATTTTAGTAAGTTACTACTTTCGGGGCCTTGGGCTAGGGATGTGTAGTAGGCAACTGTGCAGCCATTTAGCGCTCAGTCTGTTTCCGCGTTATGTTCTGTGTAAACTTACGTCATATTTGAGCTTTCTGGTGTGTTTTACATGCGCGAAACTACGATTGGCCGATTTCTGTGGTACTTCGTGTGTTCTGTGAGTTTTCTCGTAATGACTGAAACACTTAAATAAGAAGGCGCCAAGTGTTTCACAAACAGGTAAGACACCTTATTTTTAAAGTGCACTTGTTCTTCAAATCTGAGGCAGAGTCAGACATTGCCAAGGTGCATGAACGTAACATGGTTGCTATCTATGCACTTTCAGCCAATTTGACAATGCAGCAGTCTGTGCGAGATGGGCGGCCAGAGGCCATTAACCTTGTCGCCAATTGTAGTATTGAGGATAACTTAAATCATAGCAAATCAATGTTTGTGATTTACTGTTATTGTCAAAGAATAATTCACTCAGAATTTCAGTATACATATCAACGTGAATAAACGTACATTTTGAGAATTTTGGAAGTTACTATTCTTATTTCCATGAACTATTTTGTAGTAAATTGGCGTTTGCGATTTGGTTACTGTAGCACCTTTTATTACCAACATATCATATAAGTTTTCCTTTCAGGAGGAGTGTATATTATCTATATTTGTCGTAAGTTAACGCTGTTTTCGAACTTGTTAGCTACCATAACCGTAGAAAGTTAGGAAACCAGTAATTGGCTGGAGCCATTCGTTCCTCGATCATATATTATTTTCCGATCAGCCTTGCACCGAATGTCAAGTTATTTGCGTTTATACGAGATGAAGTAGAGAAGCAAAATACGTTAATGAGAGTGACAATCGCAGTCGACGAGAGATTAGAAGTAACTTAAGAGATTTCAAGTGATAGGCAGGTCATTCTAATGCCTGAAGTTTAGTTCTTTTTTATCATAGGTTGTTGTGTTGCCTTAATAGAAATCTCGTTGTATGTACTAACTGCTTCAGTTATTAAAGGGAGTTAGTTCGACAGATTAAAAAATAAATCAGCAGGCTTAGTTTAAAGTTATTTGTTTACCGTCCAGTAAAACATTGCTCCAGCCACATTGCAGCTCCACTGTGAATGCTGTTCTCACACACGGAATGAGTTAGTTGACTTTCATAAGCAGCTGAAAATCGGCCTGGCTACTGTCAAACGATTGGCAACTGCTATGAATTGGTGTGTTGGCAGAGCTCCCGAGCAGTGGTATAGAGAGGTGGAGGGGCAACTTGCAGAGGGGCATCAAATGGTCTCCAACACAAACAAGATTTTCCAGAAAGTATATTACTATTAGAGTTAATTCCGCATATTATACTGCTTACTACACATGTTTCAGGAGGAGGGTGCGAATAAAGTGTTGTACCCTGAGTGCAAATGGTGGGAGGGGGACGCCAATAAAGCGTCGTGCACCCAGGCGTTAGTTACGTTCGCTAGGCTACGCCACGCCACGCCACTGCTCCCAAGGGTCGTGTATCAGAATTATCAAAGGTATCTCAAGTAATATCCTCTCCCATGAATCCTGTCTCCACCACAGGAAACACACGATTTGTGACTACCACTCCATTTGACTGCGAATGGTGTGTCAGTGGTAGGTATACAAGTATGAGGGAGTACGCACGGTGTTACCTTAAGTAACAGGTCCAAGGTGTTGTCTTCCACTGAAACTGAGCTAGGGGGACTCACTTCACCTGTTTAGAAACATGCTTTGTCCTGTCAAGAGGAGGCAAACGCAAGAAGGTAGTGTCTATTAATCGTCAAAATGGCATCAGCACACAGAAATGAACACCAGGTGCACCCACTGTGTATGCCTGGAGACGTCATTCAACACGCTGAAGAGGCTATTCTGGCAGTCATCTGCAAGTGCTGGTGTTTCATAGAGGTAACGGTTGCCCATTCTCTGGAGTTGTCAATGTATATAGCAAGTATGATTGGTACCTTGAACTGTAATTTGTGTTCGTTCCACAATCGATAGCTCTTAACGTCATAATATGTCTCATCAGTAGCAACAAAACTTCAGTAGTACTGTTCTCTCAGAAATCCTTTCATGACAAAGCAAATCTCTTATGAAAATATCACTGTAACTACCTCTGAATAAAGTGTGCGCAAACAGAACCTCCATATACCTAGTACGGCTGTCAGTTGCTTCGTTTAAAGAGGTATATTTCTTACCTTGACTTGTTCCACAAACAGCTGCAAAAAAAAAAAAAAAATGCTTTCTGGCTAAATTGTATATGTTGCCTTGTCTGTCTTTCTATGAATCATGATCCAATCCGGCCGGAGTGGCCGAGCGGTTCTAGGCGCTACAGTCTGGAGCCGAGCGACCGCTACGGTCGCAGGTTCGAATCCTGCCTCGGGCATGGATGTGTGTGATGTCCTTAGGTTAGTTAGGTTTAATTAGTTCTAAGTTTTAGGCGACTGATGACCTCAGAAGTTAAGTCCCATAGTGCTCAGAGCCATTTGAACCATGATCCACTCCACATAATATACCATAATCAGACCATAATATTCTATAGTTGCACCATACTAAACCCTAACATCATGAGCCTCAGATGGCAATCCTAAAGCAAAATTCCTCATCATATTCCGTATCTGTATCGCACAGTACTCCCTAGGTTCATAATGTGTATGCATACAACTCTGAATTTATTACCCTTCAACATACGTCTTAAATAGCAGAACAAACACCAGTCAGAAATGTTCCTAGTGAAACTACTGCCCATCACAAATACCTTCCTCAATTCAGAACCACTCATACACAGTCTCTCATTCAAAATAAAGTCAGCAGTTATACCTATAAAATTCATGGGCTACTTCACAAAATATGTACCTACAGAAAAAGTCATCTTGTGCACTTTCCTCAAAAATAACCCAGTATTCTGTCTGGTAAAGGTAATGCAAAATGTAGGACCTCAAAACCAAGTCCACTCTGCTATACTACGATCTCAAAACAAAAGTTCCAAAATCACAAAATAAGATAACAGTATTACATTTCAGTCAGATATTTCACTAATAAACTCTGAATAATATCAGCTGATTACAAATTTTTCACAGATGGCTTAACATTCCATATTGTCATAGTGCAATCATAGATGCAAACAAAATACTTTACTTTCACTGTATTACCACCTTTCAGACTACGTCTAGCAAATTCAAAGTACTTTCCTTCACACAACACAAATCATAGATCATCACTATACATTAAAATTCCCTATGAAGTAGAATGACAGTAAGACATACAGTAACAGATGTGCAGATTAGTTGAAGAGTATGAAACAGTGCTGAAAGCGAAAGAAAGAAAATAAACTGCAATAGTTGGTGCACCTACGCTCGCCACTGCATATGTTTACCAAGTACAGTAAACGCCCAAGAATACTATTCTTTGTACACTTTGATGTTCGATACATGACGAAGACCTTGTTATTTATGTGTGCGTATGGTTTCAAGTTCCACAGTATTTGCATGAAGGATTCGCTGTATGTTAAAAGGACCTTTATGCACCAAGAAAAACTTGCTGTTTAAAGACTTTCCTTTACTAGATAAACGATGCGATTTGAGCAACAATTTCTGACGCACCACCTGTAAACTCCTCATGTTCACTCGTGGATTCTGTAGCTTCTTCCTTTTCTTTGCGGCTTTCTTAAAATTAATATCGGAAAATTAATACCGGAAACTGCAAACGGTTCGTTTGCAGGCGTGGCTGCTAGTTAATTGTGTCGGCTCGTTTTGCCTAGAGTTTCTGCGTGGGTTGGGCGGTCTAACTTCTACAGTTGCACCATGCTCAGAATTTGAATTTCTACGATCACAACAATTTTGGTTTGATCTGTCATTATTATTTCGTCTTGCATAACAGTTATTAATATTATTGTCCCGTAGGCTCGATGCTCTGATATTTACAACCTGAGCACCACGTTCGGAATCAAAATTTGTGTGGTCACGTCAATTTTGATTTACTCTGTCATTACCATTGGGTCTGAAATTGACCTCATTGCCATAACGTCTATGTCCATGTGATCCACGACCTTTATTCCTGTACTGATAATTCCGACGGTCCGAGAACCATTTTTGGAGCGTCTGTAATCTGTACTGTAGGGCTTACGTCTCATATCATGTCTGTTTTCGTCGCGCCTCTCATCATATAGTTATCTGAAATCCATCTACGTTTTCGGTCAAGCTGCTGACGGCAATTTTCAGAATACTGATTATTATTTTATCATTATTGTCAAGTTCAAGTTCTTGCAAACGTGCTTGAAAAGCTTCCAAGTAATCTTTACAACGTCCTGCCAGAACTGCGAGGCGTAATCTGATAGGTCATTTAGTCAGACAAATGCGAATTAATTCCGATCGACTGTACGGATTAGTTAAACATCTCTTCATGCGCTTCATGTTTTCAAAGTACTGCACAGGAGTTGAAAAATTCGATTGTTCATAATTTTGCATCACGATAATGTAACTTTCACATTATCTTGAATTTTTTCAGACCAGTACGCAGACAAGAGTGCGTGTAAAAAACACCGTACGCGTGACGTTCACTTGCAATCTATCTCATTCTTGTCGCAGGTTCTCTTTCGAGATAACTAACTGCAAATCAATTCAAATTTATGGGCAATTGGCCATGTTGGTGGTAAAGAACAGTCAAATTGATGTAACCACGCCCTAGGCTCAACTTCATTGCTAGCATTGCGAAAAAACTAAAATTTCCTCAATATGAGGAAATGTTTATAATCAAAACCATCGTTTTTCTGAACTGATGGGTTTTCTCTCATACCGTAACTCGCATTCCAGTCGGTGTCCTGCAAGCATATCACGTTCACGAGAGAAGTGATTAGCATTTTCAAAATTAGTCCGTTCATTGTGATTTCCAACGTGATAATTGTTGAACCTACTAGTACTGTTACCACGACCGATCTTTTCTTCGATATTGGCGAGTTGCACCTGTATCTTTCTTATGTCACGTTTATTTTGCCGATTAATCGTCGTCTGCCCTTCTTTAAAACGTTGCAGGGACAAATTCTTTGGTATCAGCGAACGGAACCAGCTGAGTATCGTCTGACCTTCTGTCTGAATCACTGTGCGTTTGTGTCATCTCTCGGATAATTCTCCGACACGTTTTTCAACAGTTATCAACTGATCTTGCGTCTTTGAAACTTCAGTGTTAGTCTGCAACTGTAATGAATCGAACTTTTGTGCTACTCCCTCTATTTGGAGTTCTTGTTGTGACGTCTGTTGTCTCTGCTCAACAATATCAACCGACTGTACATGATGAAGTCTGGACTCAAGAGTATTAATATCAGACTTGAGTTCCTCGCGTACCTGAGTATTCAAACGTTCTGACATTTCCTCGAATTTACGATTTAAGTTATTGTTAATCTCTTCCTGTTTGCTACTAGATTCCTTGATCTTGTCATTTATCTCATCATGAAACATTCTGAAGTTCTCTTACTGCAGCTTGAAATTTTGTTCCTGTTTACTACTAGATTCTTTGATCTGGCCAAGAGGTTCGTCATTAAATTTTTTAATCTCATTATTAAATTATCTAATTTCATTATTAGATTTTCTAAGCCACTCATTTTTGGATTTTCTCATCTTGTCGAGCTAGTATTAATTGTGTAACATTATTATTGAAAGAGGGGAAGACAACATTATTTTGTTCTGTAGAAGTAGAAGCAATACCCGTATCTCTCATAACAAAATCGGACTGCGCTACGGTATTCTGATTGCCTGAATTGCGTGTAGTTCCGTGTAGACTGCACTCCGATTATTCACAGTATTATTCGAAAGTTCTCCGATTTCGTTATACTGAGAAGAATTCCTTACACTATTCTTAAATTTTCTAACACTTCATTTCAAGGTATTTCTACTGTCTTGTCCATTCCTGCGTGTGCTCTAGTTTCCAGTGTGGTCGTAGCAGTAATACAAAATGCGAAATAACTATCTTACACAAAACTTATATTCACTGTTACAAAATAAATTCTGAACTAGAAAATTTCTGAAATAAAAAGTTTTAAACTAATGCAAAGCAGTGTGCAAGCAACAAAAATGCTATATAACAACTACTGACCAAGTACCACTGCATAAAATTTTGCAAATGCACTAGCAAGACGAAGCATCTCTAAGTGTGAAATCCTCTAATGAAACGAAATCCTGGCAGGGTCGCCAGGTGAAACTAATTCGTAATTATTGTTTGTTCTACTGAAAGACATACAGAAACATGTGACGATAATAGAATTCTGATTGAGAACAAGAAGAAACAGAAATTCATCAGTCTGCCTACAAATCATTAAAATATCAGTTTTCAAGTATCTAACTGCAAGTTGTAAAATATTCTCTAACAACTCCTAACAACTGTTCTGTAATACTCCTGTATGTAATGGACAACTTGCCTAATTTTGCCGCTGCAACTGCGTGATCAGCAACATGCTAAAAATATTTCAAGAGCAATACTGTGAGTATTTCAGAGTGCAACGTATGGTCATAATAATTGCAATAAGTACTGCCATTCTTTTATAGAGTAACTGAATGATCAGGAGGGGTTTGTTAACTAGCCTTAAATGGTGAAAAAAATGAAAGAAACCAATAAAGACTTTTATTTACTATATTTGCAAAATAGATTATTTAAACACTGACAAACTTTACGGAGACTTTAATTATTCCACAATGTCTATACTCAGTAAACATGTCTCTGGTCACAACAAAGATATGAGTATTACTCTCAATGTATGCATACATACACAGACCTGACAAAATCCCTCCAGTGCGCAAGCAAGCAACAGCTATATGCAACAAAAGGGCAAATTACCAAAACTCCTTAGTTAATATCAAAGTCTCCTCTGGCGCTACTAGCACAATCACAGCAGGCTGCGACCCCTCATGTCACCTGGCTTCTCTCCACTGCAGGCTGTGCACGACCACTTCCAACTCCTCAACAACTGTTTGCTCACTACTACTCTCGATAATAGTATTTCAGACTCATAGTTTGTGTATGCACACCACAGCAGAATCATTGTTCAACTTTGCAAAGAAGTATTAATGTCCAACTTTCAACATGTTGTACTTTTAGAAAATACAGTCACATGGCAAATGATCGCTCAGAATGTCGTTGGTTAATGATTAGCTGTAGGAATTAAATGTAACTGTTTTATTTTTGCAACTGTGGCTAATGATATTTGTTCGTAGTAGTATTAGGTGATTCATATAAAGGGGGGAAGGTAAATTGCACAAACTTGGCACAAACACGGGCAGGCGGTACTAACGAAGCGATAAACGCTCTTTTGGAAGCAAGTTTAGTTTCTAAATTGTTGTGGGATAATGAAGAGCAGAAAACACTTAACAGCTAACACAACAAATGCAATAGTGATTGGCAGAACAGCAGCCTTGATCCTTCAGCGGCAGATCTAACAATTCCCTTCTCCAGCAAAACAACGGCTGCATTGACTAGCTGTCAGATGCCGAAGTTATGTAACATGGGCGAGGTGATAACCTGTATCAAGTATCATGAAGTGCTTAACAGAGTTTCCACATTCAGTACGTTAGCAGATAGCTTGCGTCAGAGGTATTGAAATCAGAACAGTCTACGGTTTTTTAAGGGGGGAACTCAGCAGTTTAACATAAAAGCTGAATAAAACAAGGGAATCATTCTCTGACAGAATATGCAAAATTAATGCAAAGACACATGAGCTGATGCACATACCAGCTGCAGACACAGTGTTGCTCAAAGAAGCGTCAAACAGAGCATTGTACTTGTTTCTCAGAGAGACCCACAAAAAATTTATCACTACAGGTGCAAAAGGAAAATCCTGAGGATTTAGCTCCAGTACATCGTATTGATATGCATTAACAGCAAATGGATAGTGCAACTAGGATGCATACTGAACGGAAAAATTCAGACCTGGTAAAGAATGTTACCAGTGTGGTCAGCAGGGGTATTTAAAGGCACGGTGTCGCTAACCGCAATGTTATAATAGACAACAATACAGGCATAAGGTTTGGGACTCTGAATCTAGGAAACAAGGCAAGCACAACATGATAAAAGAACAGTTATACACCATTGGATTGTCACTTTCATAGGGAACCATTCCCAGTAAATGAAAATATTCTTGAAATGTATAAAGAGAAGATAGCTTGGCTAAATAAGATAAAGTATAAGTTCTTAGGATATACTGGGGCATATGTATCGGTTCTGTGTCTGGACCTCATGGGCAGGAAGGGACTGCGCTCAATAGGAAATAACAAAATATATTCAGTGAGGACAACACAGCTCAGCTTTAGAGTAGGTAACACAGGGTTTCAGGGACAATTGGAAGTGTTGCCAACTGTAGGACAGGGATTTTCTGCAACTCACAAATTAGGTTTTCTGGTTACGAATTATGCTAAAATCGATCTTTTGCAACAAACAGTTGAACTGAACTGAACCAAGATTTGTTTCCGAGGGTGCTACAGTTTCAAATGTGCCTGTGCCACAAGATACACCGATTGCTAAGGTGGTGTGAACTATGTAGAAGTACACTGAAAGTTGTTTCGCATGACAGTGTATCAGCAGGTACAGGAAAGATAATTTGGGTTACGATAGGTATTGATTCTCCACAACAAGCCTTATGTTTAATAGAATTTCTGTCAAGCAATGGCATGATGGATGGACAGCATTGTTTTATACTAGGAGGTATAGCACATGCAAGGAAAATAAATGGCTAGGTTATGGTGCCAGTAAGCATGGATAATTCGGGGGTTTGGTAGTAGCTACACACTTTTACCTCATAAAGAAGTCATCAGTGGGTCAAAGCTAGAACACAATGTCAAACAAACCGTCAGCATGACTACATTATATAGCAAGGCTAGTCAGTTAATGGGTAGTATTTGATTAGTCATGGAGTCATTGTCAATTTGGTACAGATATGTATTTAACGCAGAAGGTCTTTTACCAGATACACCCATAACACAGCATCATATTCCAATAGGTAGTCATGCACCAGCGCACCACAAGTGGCATAGGTTACCAAGATATCTGCAGCCATTAATAGAACAGTTCATAAATTAATAGCTTAAAGAAGGTAAAAGAGTGCGGCAATAGTTCTTGGTCAACAAATATAATTCAAATGGTTCAAATGGCTCTGAGCACTATGGGACTTAACATCTGAGGTCATCAGTCCCCTAGAACTTAGAACTACTTAAACCTAACTAACCTAAGGACATCACACACATCCATGCCCGAGGCAGGATTCGAACCTGCGACCGTAGCAGTCGCGCGGAACAAATATAGTAATCACACTCAAAAGGTCACCATATGGAACAAGAATATTAGATTATGTTGCGATTTTAGGTTTTCAAATGAATGTATAGTAACCAGTGCATATCCAGTTCCAAATACATACATCAAAAAAAGTTTCGCATCATCCCAGTTCCCAGAACAACTGAAGATAGACGTTGACTGTGGATATTGTATCACAGAAACAGTCCCTTTGACTGTCACTAAACACGCCCAAAGATGTAAATAATCATGCATGGGCAGCGCCTATTAGACGGAGGGGGTCTGAAAGCCCATCAGTTCCAGTCATTCCACAAGGAAGGAGGTACACAGCTTGTGTTGTCTGTAGTTCAACCATGCCTAGAAGGTCAATACCGCGGTTCGATCGCGTCCGCATTGTCACATTGTGCCAGGAAGGGCTCTCAACAAGGAAAGTGTCCAGGTGTCTCGGAGTGAACCAAAGCGGTGTTGTTCGGACATGGAGGAGATACAGAGAGAAGGGAACTGTCGATGACATGCCTCGCTCAGGCCGCCCAATAGCTACTACTGCAGTGGATGACCGCTACCTACGAATTATGGCTCGAAGGAACATTGTTGAATAATGTTTTTCTTGCAGCCACAGGACGTCGTTTTACGACTCAATCTGTGCGCAATAGGCTGCATGATGTGCAACTTCACTCCCGACATCCATGGCGAGGTCCTTCTTTGAAACCGCAACACCATGCAGCGACGTACGGATGGGCCCAACAACATGTCGAATGGACCGCTCAGGACTGGCATCACGGTCTCTTCACCGATGAGTGTCGCATATGCCTTCAACCAGCAATCGTTGGAGACGTGTTTGGAGGCAGCCCGGTCAGGCTGAACGCCTTAGACACACTGTCCAGCGAGTGCATCGAGGTGGAGGTTCCCTGCTGTTTTCGTCTGGCATTATGTGGGGCCGACGTACGCTGGTCATGGAAGACGCCGTAACGGCTGTACGATACGGGAATACCATTCTCCGACCGACAGTGCAACCGCATCGGCAGCATATTGGCGAGGCATTCGTCTTCATGGACGACAATTCGCGCCCCCATCGAGCACATCTTGTGAATGATTTCCTTCAAGATAACGACATAGCTCGACTAGAGTGACCAGCATGTTCTCCAGACATGAACCCTATCGCACATGCCTGCGATAGATTGAAAAGGGCTGTTTATGGACGATGTGACCCACCAACCACTCTGAGGGACCTACGCCGAATAGCCGTTGAGGAGTGGGACAATCTGGACCAAAAGTGCCTTGATGAACTTGTGGATAGTATGCCACGACGAACACAAGCATGCAAGAGGACGTGCTACTGGGTATTAGAGGTACCGATGTGTACAGCAATCTGGACCACCGCCTCTGAAGGTCTCACTGTATGGTGGTACAACATGCAATGTGTGGTTTTCATGAGCAATAAAAAGGGGGGAAATGATGTTTATGTTGATCCCTATTCCAATTTTCTGTCCAGGTTCCGGAACTCTCGGAACCGAGGTGATGCAAAACTTTTTTGATGTGTGTGTAACAAACTTCGGATAACCTGCGACAGTGTAATATATTTAAAGAGTGTGTCAGTAGGTTTAATTATCTCCAAAATATAGCCCAAAACAGCTTTTAAAACGTCTCTTCACTACTACAGAATGCCTTTCAGGTTAAAAAGTACACCAACTACTTTTCAGCGCTTGTTAGATGGAGTCCTTCGAGGTTTAAAACAAAAAAAACAAAAAACACATGGTTATTTGGAAGACATCATAGTTATTTTAAAAGATCTAGATGAACATGCAGAGCACGTAAGTAAGGTAGATTAAAAACAGCTCATCTCATGTTAAGCACTAATAAATGTCATTTTTCTCAACAAGTTACTTAACTGGGTGGTATTATTAGCCAAGATGGGGTTATGACAGATCCTCATCTCACAGCTGTACGTGATTTTTCAGAACCACAAACAATTAAGAAATTGAAATCGTTTCTCTAACACTCAAATAATATTTCGGTGCGCTCATACGGAATTCCGCAGAGCTGGCCACCATGTACACAATTATTCCGTCTCTTTGGACAGCATAAATACAACTTCCCCATACAAATAACGGCGCGTTCTCGCGTAGACACGTGGAGCTGGCCACCTGTTGAATTCCCGTTTCTCTGATTGGAGACAAATCATACTTGGACGACACACCTGCGTGTCATCGTAAACCCTATTAGCAAGTCACTCATTTATTTATTTATTTATTTAACCTGGCAAGATTGGTGCCATCAGGCCCTCTCTTACATCTAACCAGGCATTCTACTTATTTTACATTCATATGTTTTAGTAGGCATGTTAAACTACATCTAGTACAAAAAGTGAAATAAACAATTACAAAGGCACACTTGGAAAAATGCATACATATAGTGTTTATATTCGTAGATGATAAGTACTGTTGTAATTACACATTATGAAAGAGACAGATTTTAGATAGGAGTGCTAGCAGCAGGGAGTATGAAGCAGACTGATGGTGAAGGGAGGAGAAGAATAGAGACATGATGAAACATAATTAAGGGAATATAAAGGAAAAGAAGTTTGCGTGGGTAATAGAGATAGATGAAGAGGACGAAGAGAGAGGAGCAAGATAGGAGACACTAGCTTTGCTATTTGACAGAGGAGAGGATTGGCCTTGTACATTAATTTTGCGTAGAAACGTTATGAAGATGATAGTAGAAAATGCTTCAACTTCTTCTTAAAAGAAGCAGGGGATTGAATTTTGCGCAGGGTAAGGGGCAGTTTGTTCCAGAGGCGGACAGCGGCAACTGAGAAGGAGTTTGCAAAAGTTTTTGTTTTGTGAGTGGGCACAGTTAGGATACCAAATAAGAGTGACCTCGTGTTTCGATTATGATGGCATGAAAGGTGTTTAATCTCTGAAGCAAGGTACTGGGGTGCTTGCGTGAAGAGGAATCGGTGAAGTAGACATAGAGTGTTGTAGTCACGCAATTTGACCGGCCGCAGCCACCCAAGCTGGGAGTATGAAGCACTAACATGATCATTTCGGCGAATGTTGCAGGTGTAACGCAAACAAGCATTCATGGTTAGTTCTAGTTGTCTTTTGTTTTCACTTCTCATGCCTTGTTGGATTACAGCACAATAGAGGAGGTTCGGTAGAACGAGTGATTTGGACGAGCTGGCGTTTCAAGTCCTGTGGAAATAGATTCCGAAACTTTTTGAGAGCATTGAGACAAGTGGACGCCCAACCAAGTTCTTAACTGTTTTCTGATATGGTATTAGAATACCGTCGAGCAGAATAAGAGGCAGCCGTTCGCGGAAATCTGAACTTATTAATTTCTGATGGGCTATTAAGATTACTCGTGTCTTTTTTGCATTTAGTTTAAGCCCCAGGGTTTTCGCCCATGCCACTACTGAAGACAGATCATCATTCATCTGAGCGATTGCAGTGTTTTATCTTCAGGTCTGACGCTTAGGTAGAGCTGGAGCTCGTCGGCATAGAATCGATATTTACAGGAGGACAGAACCGACGAAATATCGTTGACATATAAATAAAACAAAAGTGGTCCTAAGACTGATCCTTGTGGCACTCCCGAGGAGATATGTTTCCAGAAAGATTTTTCATTTACGCAGACAACACATTGCTGTCTGTCTTTTAAGTAGCTTTCAAACCATCTCATTGCATTATCTGAGAAATTAAGCTGTTGCATTTTTCTGAGCAATATGTCAAAGTTAACAGTGTCAAAGGCTTTGCTGAAGTCTAGTAGCGTCAATATTGTTGCCTTTCGGCGGTCGGTGGCATATTTCAGGTCATCAGTTATTTTAATTAGAGCAGTGTTTGTGCTTTGATGTTTATGGAAACCGGATTGAAATTTGTCATATAGGCTGAATTCATGCAGGTGTTCAGTGGTTTGATCATGAACAATGTATTCAAGTGCTTTGGAAACAGCAGGCAGTATGCTAATTGGTCGGTAATCACTATGCAGTTTCGGGTTTTCGATCTTTGGGATGGGTTGAATTATGGTTCTTTTCCACGCAGTGGGATATATCTCGTTCACGAGGGAAAAATTAAATATGTCAGTTAAGACAGGTACTAAGATATCGGCAACATTCTTAATCATGGTTATACTGATACTGTCATTGCCTATCGCATCAGAAGAGATTCTCATTATTGCCTTTCTTGCCGTATTTATTGTTACGTGTTTTAGATGGAAGGGATCGTTGTTAGTTATCCAGTTAGGGGATTCTTGTGGACGGTAATTATCAGCTGTGTGGGTGTTTCGAGGTGCAGAGAAGTATTCAGTTAATTCGTTAGCTGAGACATGAAAAGCAGTTTCCGATTTTGCCTTTCCGACGCCCAAGCTACGGAGATTCTTCCATAGGGTCGTGGGTGTCAGGTCGCTGCATACAAGGCAGCGAGCGTGCCTGTTTTAGCATTGCGAATGCATTGTTTCACTCTGTTCCGTAACTTTCTATATTCTTCGAAACGCTCGGGTTTCGGATCTGCCTTGAAACGCCTGTGGGTAGCATCCCTATTATTCATCATCTGACGTAATTCAGCTGTCAGCCATGGAGCAGGAGATTTTCTTACACGGATTGTGCGTACAGGTGCATGTTTGTCACAGAGGGCAGTGAGTTTATCACCAAGTTCATTCATTTTGCCATCGATTGTAGGTTCTCTGATAATTTGATATGAGATTTCTGAGAAATCGGCTGTTAGAGCGTCAAGGTCAATACGTTTCATGTTCCTACAAGTTATGTAACGCGATTTGATCCTTGGCGGTTGCACAGAATAGGCCAGGAATATTACATCATGTGCTGAGAGGTCTGGGGCCGAAGTTTGACTAACATCTCTTACTTTGTCAGTCTGTTTCGTTGCTATTACATCTATAAGAGGATGACTGTGCGCCGTATGTTGTGTAGGTTGTAATGGAAGAATGTTCATGCTATTGCAACTAAACAAACTTCTTAGGTTTATTGCGGAGGGAGTGTCTCTTAGCAGGTCTATGTTCAAGTCACCCATTGCGATGACATGTTCGTATTGACACTGAAGTGAATGTAATTCCCACTGAAAGGAACATATTGAGCTTATTTTTGGCGGCTTGTACACGACACCAGTCAAAAACATCCAACTCTGTATATTTATTTCAGTGAACATGAATTTAGCCTCTTTTTCTTCAGCAGGGTTTGACGTACATAAGACCTTCGCTTTGAGATATGTTGGTATATACGCGCCGACACCGCCACCTCGCTTTTTTGATCTGTCTTCCCTAAGAAATGTGTACTCATTTATGATCCTATTGCTAAACACGTAAAATAGACACTCATTTCTAAAATTTTAATTACTGACGTTCTCTCCTAATACGTTCCACTTCAACTGGTTAACAATTTTTTTATTGCCACATCTTTACAACATTTTTGCAGTACCACACGTTTGTCAATTTCACTTTATTCCTTCATGGGCAGATAGCACATCTTAAACTTTAAACACCTTCTGAAATTGTACACTCAGCTTGCTGTGCACATAGTCATAGCCTACACAAAGAAACATACCCTCATCCTGCCCTTTTATGTGCTGTAGTACCTCTTTTAACATGGTAATATTATAGAAAATTTGATAACTTTAGAGATCCCTTCAGTGTAATACTTAACTTAATTGCTAACTATATACAATACTATACTGTCGCCATACCAACTCACTTTAATTCTTCCTCCTTATTCTACGCTATTTTGCCATAGTCTCCCAGGGTTGGGTGGTCTAATTTCAAGTGATTGTTTCCGATTCCTGGTCCTGTTCGTTCCACCCCATCCTTGGTCCAACTGTTGACGAGTTTCTCTATTGTCGCCCCATAATTCTGTGGCTCCGGTCTCCGGTCATTTTGTTGCCTGCATACTCCGCCATAGTTCCTCCACTGTCCGTTATTCCCACTACGATCTCTCTGGTCCATGTTTTGTTGAGGCGGACGATTTACATTGTTTTGCTGATTATGGCCTCTATTATTCCCTCCGTTGTTCTCCCTTCTTTCACCTTGCACGTTCCTTTGCCTACGTTTTTCTCGCGCCTGCTGCTCGTTGAAAGCGAACTCCAACTCTCTTAGGATACCTTTGAACCCTTCTAAATCACTTCCACATCCGCCGACGAGCGTTTGCTGGTAGGAAATTAGCAACTTCATGTAACATAATCTTATGATCTCAGCCGGTATGCATGGGCCGTCCAAATCCTAACATTTCTTGGTCAAGTTTTCGAAAAACTTCACCGAACTACGGAACCCGGAACTCTCCAAGTCTCTGTTCATCATTATTTCCTGCTTGATCGTATTGTCTCTCCTTGGAACGGTATTTGTTTAAAAATGCGTCACGAAACTCTTCGTATGAGGTGGACATTTTGGCAATGTTCCGCATGCATTTGGCTGTTGTTCCCTCGATATGCGAACATACGAAGTCTAGTTTGTACGTCAGAGGCCACTGAGGAGGTAATGATAAATCAAATTGTCCAATGAAAGTTTTCGGATGTAAAACATTACCCTCGTCTTTGTAGTGCTGAAATTTTCGTACAGAGATAAAATGCTTAAAATCGAAAATTTCGTTAGAGTTTCTTCCCGCTCGGCCTACCACATTCTCACTTGGCGCTAACGTTTCCGATCTACCGTTACTTTGGGCATTCCCTCTTCTATTCCCTGTGACGTTTTCCTCGCTGGAAAAATGTTCCGTGGTGCGCATTACCGGATATCAGTTATGCATATGAAATATTTCATTGCTGTTCTCCGTATTCGCAATTTGCGATCCAGTCGTGCCCTGTGTAGACGCGGGAACCATATCTCTAGCGATATTTCGTTGCTCTGCAGTACACTTTCAGTCCGAAGTTGACGAACAACTCTTACGTTCGAGCACATTCTAATATCGTCTGGGCTTGGACATGATCGTGTAGAGTTTGAACTGGCTCTTTCGGTTTCTTTTGTTTCCAAATAGCCTACTACTTCTTTTCTGAGAGGTGATTTTTGCCTTGGTTGCGACCTGACTTCCTGAGATAATTGCTTAATTTCGCACTCTACGTTCTGTTTACATTGGGAGAGCTTATTTGGTGTAATTTCAGTCTTTTGCAGCTGCGTTATTTCTACTCGTTTCACGCGCCTCTGCAACTTAGTTAATGCACATATACCTATATTTGTCGTATTTTCTGTTTTCTCTAATGTTTCAATAGCAATCCGCTTTGCACCCTTCGCTAGTAATCGCGCCTCGCTCGCTGTTCTTCTGACCCCTGCAATCTCTCGTTCTAGTTTTGTTCGGAGCGTCACTAACTCATTTTTCACTTCCCTCGTTTCATGTTTTATCAACTGAATCTTGACACTAATGTTTTGAATTTTACTTCCCATTTCAGCACTAACGTTTTGGATTTTATTTCCCATATCAACACTAACGTTCTGAATTTTACTTCCCATTTCTGCACTAACGTTTTGAATTTTGCTTCCCATTTCAGCACTAACCTTTTGAATTTGACTTCCCATTTCAGAGCGTACTTCATCATCCCCCTTTTTTATTTGCTCTCTCAGTTCACTTCCCATCGCTTTTAGATATGCAAGGATGTCCAACACACCTGTGTTATCTAAATTTTCTCTTCTGTTGTGACTTTCTCTTGCTCTAGTCTTAGGTGATCTCCCCTTTTCCCTTCCCATTTCTTGGTATTCAAGAAAGTCATCACCGAGTGCCCCTGATATGCTGCCTCGTGACGCTGTTGCTGATGGTGATCTACTACAAATCTTAGTTATTCCACGTTCACTTCGACTCCGCACATTACATTCCCGTATCTTTATGACTTCCTCAGTGTGTCGCTGTTCCTCATCTTCGCTATCAGATTGCCCACCACGTGCTTGACTGTGTCTATCATCCTCAAGAATTTCTCTTGGATCGGTATTCCCCTCACCTGTGCCTTGTGCTGCTAACATAGCTAATTCTTTCTCATCCCATAGGCTTTCTTGACTACCCCGTATATCTGCCATTTCTATATTGTGGCAACTCGTGCTCTGCTGTGCTACTAAGCGCGCTTTCGCCCTAGTTAACATGGACTGATCCCTGATAACAATTCTCTCTTAAAATACACGCTATTTACAATACCCACATTTAGTATGAAACGGGCATGTGACGTACGTCTCTACAAGAACAAACTACACTAAAGGCAACGTCGTGAAGCAGTGTCGTTACAATACAAGCAAAATACAATGACACACGACATAACATAAATATCAAAAAATTGTAGCCAGCGGGCTGAAGCGCAACGCCTCTGAAAAAAGTACATTAAAATACACAAATATTATTTTTAATGTTATGGCGTGACTTTACCACTGCAAAATATACACGATATCTGATGATCATTATCAATAACACCTAAACATTAAATGAGAAAATTTTTTTTGAAAATTTCCGAGGTTTCAAACCACTTTATGACTATAATCAGAAGACTCTAAGTAGGATTCTGGCAGGGTAACCCTTATGCAAGATGCTACCCCAGGCGGGTGTAAAATGAATGTGCGCAACGGAAAATAATAAACACTAAAATGAAGATTTGGCCCTGTCTGACTACCCCCTGAAGCAGATCTTAGGATCTCTTAATTCTATAAATTACAATCTAAACATAAATGAATGATGAAGGCAACTAATCCTACTAAATGATAAACGTTGTTCCTGCTTATATATTTACTGTAGATTAAAAACAAAACCTTTCTATTACATTTCCTAAGTAAAATTACTAATCAATTGCCCGACTCTGCCTTTTGTTATGACTGTGCGGTCTAATACCAATAACGCGAAATGAATGATATCATCTATGTACCAAACACTAGAAGACACTACGTTCAAAGATGATCTACAGTGGTGTGGAACCTCAGTGGAAATAAACTAACGTGATCATAGCTGTTTAGCTTTTATAGCCCTAATAAGCCGAAGCAATTTGCGATATCACCGTATGTACTGCGTCCTGTGCGTTGAAGTGATGGTTCTCGTACTCGTCTGCGACGATGGAAGAACTCCAACCACAAATAAACTCTTTCAAACTCTAGGACGGCAGAAGGCGGTCCTCTGACTAATATACTCTCATACTGTCTTCTCCTCTCTGTGTTCTACAGACGAGAAACGCGAACTCCCAGCCACAAGGATGGCGTTCAGATAACGTCTCAACGTGAGTATAGACAGAGTAAGTGTTCTCAATTACTGAATGCTGCGCACTCAAAGACGACTTCTAACCCGCAGGTGAAGTCCAGAACCGTATAGGTTCGCAACAGTACAGTGCCTAACTGTTCTAACTATTAACTCTCCTGAGAGCAAAGACTAAGACTTGCTGTCCATCCGTACCAACAAAGCTGATATCGAGCGACCGTCACACACGGGCGCTCACAACGGAAAACCTCTTCTCTCTACTGCTGGCCTCCCAGCAAGGCTCGGCTCCTTACCCTCGTAATTCCTAAAACAAATCATATTCCCAAAACCACGGAATATTCTCCCTCTCTACAAATTCTTCCGTACGCCGACCAACCATAGATTAGTCTTTTCTCATCCAGCCCGGAAAGTTTGCGAGGAAAACGTATACTCCTACAATGGTATGCTCCAGAGTAAAAATCCTTGGAAATAACCCAGACTGTGTGGTTTCCAAGGTGACGCTTCCTCGTTCCTCTCAGCTCCGTCCAAGATTTTCGCAGTTTCCAAAGTATAATCTTTCCCGTCCAGCTACAAAACCGGCCGGTCGCGATTCTGTTGTACCCCAACACTCAGGTGTTCCAACGTCTGTCTTGCTACTTCCTGTGTTTAAGCAGGTCCAACACACCTGTGTGGTCCTTCAATCGACGTCTTGAGTTTCGCCTGCCGTTTCATTTCCACTGTCGTTCCAACCTTTCATGCAATAAGCGTTAACTATTATTTACAAGGTGTATGTGACAATGTCAGTCTCCTTTATATATTCATATATACGATGTACAACCTATCACATGATACCTAATTGTGTTTTTAGATCACAGCAAAGTATGTGGATGAGTTCTTGTAAGGTGCGAAATTATAGCCACCTTACAAAGTATGAAATAGTTCTCAAGCCTGGTGTCAAGCACATGAGTACCGATATGCTTAGTAGGAAAACTGCAGTGTTGCAGTTATTGAGATTGAATCTAGTAGATTTGAAAGAGGCACAAATAGTAGATACAGATGCCAAGTGTACTGTAAACACCCACAATTTTTTCCTGCAGCACTAGAAACTTAAGTGTTACGACAAGCACATGACTCTGTAGACTACTATCAGGACATAGTGGTGGGAGAATTACTGATAGACGAGTCACAAAGATTTTGGTGGAGAATATGTGATGATGTGGAGAAATACGTAAAAAATTTCATTTCTATTGCCCAATGAACAGATTTGACTCACCAAACGATACTACTTCAGAGATTATCAGAATATGAAAAACCTCTCCAAAAAAAGTTAGGAAGTGTTGTGTTAGCACCATTTAATAAGGGCTTATAGGGTAATAAATATGAACTGATGATGATCTACCATTTCTGAAGGTACCTTGTAAGGATAGCAATATCAGATCAGCAAGTGAGCACTGCAGGTCGAAGACATGGTCAACAATCGGTTACTTAAATTTGTATGAGAAACTGCAGTCACAGGCCATTGAACTAGTTTTATATCTAATTTGATGAAAGAATTATCTCATCTATTTAGAGTAAAGAAATTGTGGATTAGTCCATTCCATCCATGGTGTCACATGGAACGAGTACACTGCATCTTTGCCAAGAAGTTAAGTCAGTACATCAGCAGGGAACATAGCTTGGTATGTCTATGTGGGCAATGTGGTAAGTGCATACAACTCAAAAATCCACACAGGAACAGGCCTTTCACCATACCATGTAGTGTATGGGCTAAATCTGCCGTCACCATTTGATTTAGTGCAGTCGATGACAGTAACACTGGGTGAACATGAGAAGCAGTTTACAAAAGCATTAGAAATAGTTGGGCAACAAGTGAAACGTGCGGACACAAAGGCTTTAGAGTGTCAAGAGCGGATTGGGCAGGGTGCGAGTAAATTACATCAGCACAGGATAGGACAATGGTTTCTGCTAGCAAATCTGTATATCCCAAGTGGTAAATCCAAGAAATTATTGAAAAAATTACAAGGACCGTAAGAGGTAAGGGAGATGAGTTGACTGTTCATGTCTAGTTGCATACATCGATGAAAACATTGGTTGTATATTTTAGTCGAGTTAAACCTTTTAAGGATACAGTGGATGCGTTACCACAAACACCTGCACTATTACCACACAAAAATAAATTACAATGCGGACCTACAGTAACACAGAGCGTACCTTATGAGCTTTGGTCTAGAGATAAGTGATAAAACAGCAGAGTATCGCGTTTAATTTTGTGTTGGGATACCAACATTAATTTTTTTTTAGTCTGCTCTAGTTAGTAATATGTTCTATAAATCATTTTGCACGATAGATCGTAATAATGTGGAACAAGTCATTATACATTCACACTGCAAATTAATTTGTACGTACAACTACATTCTGAACTTTTCAATTTTTTTTACAAAAAGGAAAGAAAAGATATACAGATGTATGTTAGTAAGTTAGAATTTCCTAACCAATATCTTTTACACATTAACAATAGCAGAAATTCTTCTAACGAATAGAAGGAGTTGTCAAGGAGAAACTTTCTTAATTTGCTATCAAATTTTACTTTGCTGTCAGACATTTTATATCACTGGGTTAATGATCAACCATCTTTGTTGAGGCATTGTGATCCCTTTTTATGCTGAAGACGACCTTCATGTGGAATGATGAATGTCATTTTTCCTTCTGGTATTTTAGTTACGTACCTCATTGTTCCTCTTGAACTGTAGTGGAATATTTGCAACAAACGTCATGAGGGAATAAATATACTGGGAAAAAGTAGACAGAATTTCCAACTCTTTAAACAGATGTCTACAAGATGATCATGGGTGACCACCACACTTTATTCTCACAGCATGTTTTTCGCAATGAAGAATTTCTTTCTTGAGGATGAGTTACCCCTGAACATTATTCCATATGACATTATTGAATGGAAATATGCAAAATATGTCAATTTACTGATTTGTCTCCACAAGATTTGCAGTGACTCTAAGCACAAATGTGGCTGAACTAAGTTTTTTAGGATTTCCAGAATGTGTTATTTCCAATTTAAATTCTCATCAAAATAGAACCATAAGAATTTTGAAGTTTCCAACCTATATATCGCTTCCTTGCTATGTGTTACACCCATCACTTGTGTAGCACCTGTAGATGTGCAGAAATGAATACGTTAAGTCGTTTTAAAATTGAGGGTGGCACCATTCACAGAAAACCAGTCAATGAGACTTTAAAAAACTGTGCACCATTCCTTCTGTTTCTGTATGTATGCTTGGATCAATTACAATACTAGTGTCATCTGCGAAAAGAACAAGTTCTGCTTTTTGTATACTAGGCAGAAGATTGTTTACATGAATGAGGAACAGTAGTGGGCCTATGATTGAACCTTGAGGAATCCCAAACGTGATCCTCCCCAGTGAGAATTACGTCCCTTGACTATACTTCTTGAATTACTAAAGTACAACTTTCTAAATGCTTTTGGTTAGATAGGACATTATCCACTGGTAGGCTATACCATCAACTGCATAAAATATTACTTTATCCCAGAGTCAAATGCCTTAGAGAGACTATTTTATTATTTAAAGTTCGTAAAATCTGGTTAGTAAACATATCTGTGGTGTTCTCAATAGAGCAACACTTCTCAAACCCAAACTCTAATTTGATAAGGATACTATTGTTATTAAGGTGAGATACTATCGTAGAATACATCACCTTCTCAAAAATTATGGGAAATGATGTCAGCAATGAAACAGGTCGGTAATTATTGACATCTCTCTTATGACCTTTCTTAAAGAGGGGCTATCAATGGCATATTTTAGTCTCTCTGGAAAAAGGCCTTGAGTTAGTGATACTTTGCATATTTCAGGTAAGACTGGGCTTATTACATAGAAACAAATTTTTAGTACTCTGTTGGAAACACCACCAAAGCCAGATGACCTTTTATTTTTCAGAGAATGTATGGTTTTCTTATTTTCAGAAGGAGAAGTTGGTGAGACATTAACATGATTGAATTTTATGAAATTTACATTTTCTACATACAGCTCTGATTTTGCTCTTGAACTGTTCATCCCTATGCTTTCTACTATATTTAAGAAATGATTATTAAATGAATTTGCTACCTGTGACTCATCATTTATAACCCTTCCATTCAGTTCAATAGTGCTGTTGTGTTGTTCTGTGGCTGGTTCTCCTGTCTCATTTCACTACTTCTATATTGCCTTAAGTCTGTTGTCAGAAGTACTGATTTCTGTCATTATGTGCATGTTCTATGATTTTTTAATAACATTTCTTAGTAATTTTGTGTACTTTTTGTAGTGTGCAGCTACTGCAGGATCTCTAATTATTCTTGGCAAAAGATACATTTCCCATTTCTTTTCACAAGATACCTTAATCCCCATAGTGATCCATGGTTTTTTACAAGGCTGTTTAGTGTGCTCTCTGACTAGCTTACATAAAAGACTATTTTCAAATAACAATAGTAGTTTCTCTGAGATATTCTTTTTGCCTAAAGAGGAATGGGATTCATGGCAATTCATTTCTTCTCGGTGATGAAGATGACGTCACAATATATTATCGTGGGCATAATGCTCTTGCACGTATGTGAAGCAGAAGTGATTTAAGTACAACAGTTTCTATTGGGATTACGGCATGTGGAAAAAGAATTTCCAACAGGGACACTTCACGTTGAACCACTACTAGCCGGCCGCGGTGGCCGAGCGGTTCTACGCGCTTCAGTCCGGAACCGCGTGACTGCTACGGTCGCAGGTTCGAATCCTGCCTCGGGCATGTATGTGTGTGATGTCCTTAGGTTAGTTAGGTTTAAGTAGTTCTAAGCTCTAGGGGACTGATGACCTCCGATGTTAAGTCCCATGGTGCTCAGAGCCATTTTTTTTAAACCACTACTGAAAAGTAGTATAACATTCTTCTTTCATGTTTTTGCAGTTGAATTTTATTCAGATCAATCTAGGGTGTATATTAACACCCAGTTTACAGTTGTACGTTTCAACTCCTGTTCTCAATCTTTCACAATTCAACCACATTTGGTAAAATGGAAAACTGTCGATAAGTAGGTGCATGTGCAAACCAATTAAATGTTACTCGTGTCACAACCGAGAGATAAGTGTGTTTTCATGACAGAAGGAGAGCTTAGTAGTTGTGTAAAGAAGATAGTCAGCATTTGTCTAGCACAGGTAGAGTGAACTGAAATGATCGTGTGAAATTCAGTTGTTCCTAGGGAATATGGAAGTACCAGTGTGTGAAAAAGTAATATCAATGCTATATCCACATTTTCAGAGGATTGTCAGTCACTGGTTATATTCTATATTTTCCCCAGAAACTGTTACAGTAAACGGCTACAACATTAAGACATTTTGGGCATGGCAAAGATAGAGTTAAAACAAGGAGGATTACTAGTAAATGGGACCAAGCGTGTTACAGCCAGTACAAAATTTCACCGACCTGCTACAATCACAGGTACTAATATAAGTATAAGAACTTGACCAATGTTTTATCGGTCAGAGAAAGCTTTTAGCGTGATACCCATGCAAAATCTAATCCCTGCTTAAACAATACTAATTAGTCATTGCAGAAAAAGGACATATTTCGGTAGATCATATTTTACAGCATATTGGGAGATATCAAGAGAAGCGTAAACAGACAGTCAGTGTACCAATCAGTGTACCAACCAGTATGGTGATACTAGCTTTTATTTGTGCAGTTTGCTGTTGTCTCAGAAACGGAATAAATTAAGCAAAGTAAATAACTGTTCATGAAATTTCTTCACAATTGATTCGTATTAGTAAGTAAGGGATTTTAGAGTGTAACTGTGAAAAGGAGGAGGGTACAGAAATAATGTTAAGCTAGGATAAGATTTTTGTGATCAAAGGAACAAAATGTTCAAAGTAAATGTAAATATGCAGGATACATAAACAGCTAGAAGAGGGTGAATTCAGGACAAAGTTAGTGAAATGTTACGCATCATGACTAGTAAGGGAACATTAGAGTAAAAATTTTTCTAAGTTATGTCAGCCACCGCTTTTCAGTCGGCGGAAGTATCGCAAGCTGGGAAGCACAAACATTTCAACACCGTTACTTGGTCAGCCGAAACAGCCACCTCGCTGTTCTTAAGGGAGTCTTCGAGCAACTCAGTGTAATATGTTTAAAACAGTCCAGACCAAGCCATCTTCGTTACCCCCATAATGTTAACAAGAGACAAGGTAGGACGCAACAACGACTAGCGAGAGTTTGGCGTTGAGCAAATGTAACGGAACTGAAGACCACTGACACCAGGCAAGAGTAGAATCAATTCAGTCATTAGGAATGACGTTTCAGAGCACAACCTGTCCTCGGCAACATAGATATTGCACTCCCACTATTTTTTTAATTTTTTTTTGTTTTTTTTTTTTTGCATCCAATCTGTGGTATCGATAGCTACGAGGGTGAGTCAAATGAAAACCTTAAATATTTTTTAAATATTATTTATTGTGCAGAAGTAGTACAAAGCTGTACCACTTTTCAATGTAATCTCCCATACGCTCAATGCAAGTCCTCCAGCGCTTACAAAGTGCATAAATTCCTTTAGAAAAAAATTCTTTTGGTAGTTCGCACAACCACTCATGCACCACGTGGCGTACCTCTTCATCAGAACGGAACTTCTTTCCTCCCATTGCGTCTTTGAGTGGTCCAAACATATGGAAATCACTTGGGGCAAGGTCTGGTAAGTATGGTGGATGAGGAAGACACTCAAAATGCAGGTCCGTGATTGTTGCAACTGTTGTACGGGGCCGGCCGGGGTGGCCGAGCGGTTCTAGGCTCTACAGTCTGGAACCGCGCGACCGCTACGGTCGCAGGTTCGAATCCTGCCTCGGACATGGATGTGTGATGTCCTTAGGTTAGTTAGGTTTAAGTAGTTCTAAGTTATAGGGGACTGATGACCTCCGCAGTTAAGTCCCATAGTGCTCAGAGCCATTTTTTTATTTCTATTTTATTTTAATTTTTATTTTTTTGCTGTACGGGCAGTGTGGGGCCTTGCATTGTCATGTTGCAAAAGGACACCTGCTGACAGCAATCCACGTCGCTTTGATTTGATTGCAGACCGCAGATGATTTTTTAGGAGTTCTGTGTATAATGTACTGGTGACAGTGGACCCTATAGGCATGTAATACCCCAAAATGACTCCTTTTTCGTCCCAAAAGAGAGTCAACATAACATTACCTGCTGATGGTTCCGTTAGAAACTTCTTTGGTTTTGGTGATGAGGAATGGCGCTATTCCTTGCGCGCTCTCTTCGTTTCCGGTTGGTGTAAGTGAACCCAGGTTTCGTCCCCAGTAACGATTCTTGCAAGGAAGCCATCACCTTCTCGTTCAAAGTGCCGAAGAAGTTCCTCACTAGCATCTACACGTCGTTCTCTCATTTCAGGAGTCAGCTGCCGTGGCACCCATCTTGCAGATATTTTGTGAAACTGGAGCACATCATGCACATGTGGTGTGCTAACCCATGACTAATCTGTAAACATGCTGCAATGTCATTCAGTGTCACTCGGCGGTTTTCCTTCACTATGGCTTCAACTGCTGCAATGTTCTGCGGAGTCACAATTCGTTGTGCCTGACCTGGACGAGGAGCATCTTCCACTGAAGTCACACCATTTGCGAACTTTCTACTCCATTCGTAGACTTGCTGCTGTGACAAACATGCATCACCGTACTGAAGCTTCATTCGTCGAAAAATTTCAATAGATTTCACACATTCACTACGCAAAAACCGAATAACAGAACGCTGTTCTTCCCTGGTGCAAGTCGCAAGTGGGGCGGCCATCTTTATACTGATACTGCGATGGTATGTGTGCATCTGCACTATGCTGTCACCTACAGGCTATTCTGCACGCTGTTTGTAGCACCCTTACCAACTTACAGGATAACGGCGCGAAATTTCGATTTGTTATTACCAATTTAAGGTTTTCATTTGACTCACCCTCGTACGATGCCAAAACGTAGGTGCGCTCTGCTAGGTTGGCACTACGACACCGCCCTCTAGCCGGCGCTGTGCAGCTCTGCGAGCGCCGCTCCAGATTTAGCCCATTTGATTCCGAGGAGACGACGTAGCAACACTGTTTCTATTTCATAGTGGGCAAGCCACTACAGATTTTGCCTGTGTAACTTCTGTGAGCTTGAGACATCCGGTTTCGCACCTACGTGCTCCCCAGTGCAAAGTTATGTATTCATCTTCTTGCTAAAGTAAAGGTGATTTAAATTCACACTGCAGTACAGAGAGTTCTAC
This sequence comes from Schistocerca americana, assembly GCF_021461395.2. Lineage (NCBI taxonomy): Eukaryota > Metazoa > Arthropoda > Insecta > Orthoptera > Acrididae > Schistocerca > Schistocerca americana. The sequence continues at coordinate 235,643,439 of NC_060130.1, forward strand.
CTCACCTGCTCCTCCTAGCTTCCCACATTCGGCCTACCAGTCAGTTTACAGGAACAGACCCACGCGCCGCCTACCAGGCGGGATACAAAACAATCAGTAGGCTCAATGACATTCATGTCGTCCACACTCGATTCTCTGGTTATGATGATAACTTCATATGACACTATTATAGTGTTAGTCTTGCAACTGCTGACCTGCTAGACAATCAACGATCTGAAGCCACGGCTGATGGAGTCCAGCATCCACTGCTGACGTCGGCACAGCAGCCAGCACTGGTGGGCAGACCGAGAGTCTGCCAACACAACTCCTGTCGAGGCAGGAAGCTGCACTAAAATCAAGAATCGCACTGATCTGAAGGCCTATTGTACCAGCGAGCCAGATTCAGCATTCAGCACAACTACGCAGCATCTGACACCATGGTCCACTTGAAACAATGGGGGCAGTAGTCTCTGAGGAATTGAGAAATCACTGAAACAGTGTGTGAATCAAATGGCATGGTCACTGCCATCTCCAAAAGCAGAGCTACCGACAGGGCATGCCAATCTCTCCAGCGGGCGCCAAAACCGCCACACCAGGGAGCAGGGCGTCATCGACTTCCACTCCTAGCTGATGCAGTGCCCTCGGCAGCCGTTAGTTTTGTTTTGTTTCAGGGCGCAAAACAACTGAAGTCATACGCACTCAAATCAAAGCTATAGAACACGAAGACAGAAAGAAGTTAAAAACGGCTATACGTCAATCCCAATTGACGTAAGAGAAGACAACTAAAAACAGGAACGTGGAGAAAGGGCTCCAAAAGACACCAGACTGAAACGGTGGTCCAAAACTAAAAATTAAATGGCCTTCGCCATATTGCTTTGACGGATAAACAGTAAAACGCGGTCGAAAGGTTGCGTGTCATTTGCTGAAACGGCCAATAACTCAGACAGCAAATCCAAGTGGGAACATAAACAGTTAAAAAATTCGCATTCCGTCTGGAAGTGACAGACAGTTAAAACTTGGGCGCAACCTGTACAAAATGGTGGGGGAGCGCCACTTATCAAATCACGATGCCTAAAAAGGCAGTGCCCAATACACAACCTAGTTAGAATTACTTCCTCCTGGTGGGAGGGCTGAGAGGAGGTCGTCCAAGCTGCTGGAAGAGGCTCAATAACCCGGAGCTTTTCCTGTGAGATACGAGGACTGCAGCCTTGGCAGCACTGTCAGCAGCCTCGTTTCCTGGCAGACCAACATGACCAGGAATCCACATAAACATCACAGTGTCTCCACCAAGAGTGAGCTAGTGAGAGTTATCCTCAACCCATTGCACTAAGGGATGGGCAGTGTGCAGCGCACAAAAACTTTGAACGGCGCTGAGAGAGTCTGAGCAGAGCACACAATTGAAAAGTCTGTGTCGTCAGATGTACTCCGTAGCCTGATACGGGGGGAAGAGCTCGGCTGTATATACTGAGCAGTGTGCTGGAACCTGATATCTAAAGACGTGGGCTGCAATGACGAAGGCACACCCGACATCACGTTCAGTCCGAGAGCCTTCAGTGTACACAAAGGCACTATAACGAAGTTCCATGCAAAGGTCATGAAACTGAAGGCGATAGAATGAGGCTGGAGTAGTGTCCTTCGGAAATGAATGAATGACAAGGTTAATACGGTCCACTTCACGAAGCCAAGATGGTGAAGGGATCACAACCATCGGGAAAGCAGCAGGTTCTGGGAAGCCGCTTGAGCAACTACCGAAAGCAGGCTACAGGAAGAGGGATGCGCCCTGTACTGGCGATCAAAGGAGTCATCAAAGAAGTCATCAAAGGAGGCGACATAGGATGGGTGGCCACGCATGACAGACAAAAGGCATGCATGCCTGCTGAAGAGAAATTTGGAAATTTGTGGTAAGGTCTTATGGTACCAAACTGCTGAAGTCATCGGTCCCTAAGCCTACACACTACCCTATCTAGCTTACACTATGGACAACAGACAACACACACACCCATTCCCGAACCGAGGGAGGAATCGAACCTCCGACGTGGGGGGGGGGGGGGGGGGGGGAGCTACTACCCCGCACGGCGATGGAGAGAAAGTCACGGTGATAGAACAGTGGTAGTTCAGCAGGTTCAGCATACAGACTCTCAACCAGGCCAGTGTAAAAGCCGCCAGTGGCCAAACGGATGGCACAACAGTGGACACTGTTGAGACGGCGTAAGAAGGATGGATGTGCAGATGCATAAACAAAGCAACCATAGTCTAGTTTCGAACGGACAAGGGATCCCCGCACAAACCGAGGAGGGTGGTTTGACCTGCACCCCAGCAAGTACCATTGCGGACACGTAGGACAGTGACGGGTCATGTATAGCGACCTGCGAGGTGAGACACACGGGAGGACCAAGAGAGTTTCCTATCGAGCATGAGCATCAGGAATTTCGTAGTTTGAACGGAAGAGCAACAGGCCGAAGATTTAAGGATCTTAAGAGAAACCAATTGCGCCGCCAGAAATTCATACAGACGGTTTTGTCAGTGGAAAATCGAAAGCCATTGTAGATGCTCCAGAAGTAAAGACGACCAAGACATCGCTGAAGACGGCGCTCAGTGAGATAGGTCCGTGGACAGCTGCAATAGATGGCAAAAGCGTCAACAAAAAGAGAGCCGAAGATGCCCGGCAGGTGACAGGCCATTACAGGCCATTATAGGGTTAATGGTGATAGCAAAGAGGACGACGCTCAAGAGAGAACCCTGAGGCACACCGATTTCCTGGATAAAGGTGTCTGACAAGGCATAACCCACACACACCTTGAAAATCGTTCTTTTAAACATTGCTGAAGGAAACGGGGCCGGGGAAGCCCCACACTTAAAGAGTACAGAGGATACCAGTTCTCCAGCAGGTGTCATCGGCCTTATGCAAATCGAAAAACACGGTCACGGTCTGGAAATTCCACAGAAAATCATTCATGACATGAGTGGACAAAGTAACGAGATGGTCAACTGCAGAACGGCGCGTTCGAAATTAACACTGTGCAGTCGTTAGTAAATTGCGAGACTCGAGCCACCATACCAGCTGGGTATGAATATACGTTCATCACCTTGTAAACACAGCTGACGAGAGATGGGGCGGTAGCTAGAAGAAAGATTTTTGTCCTTATTGGGCTTAGGAATGGGTATGATGGTGGCTTCACGCCAACATCCGGGAAAAGTACCCTCTGCCCAGATGTGGTTGTTCGTATGAAGCAGAAAGTGCTTGCCCGCAAGAGAAAGGTGCTGCAACATTTAATGTGGACAGCGTCTAGCCCTGGGGTGGAGGGTCGGGACGAACTAAGAGCATGATCTAGCTCCCTCATAGTAAAGGCAGCATTGTACACTCACGATTCGCCTGAGCCTCCTCCACTCCTTTCCGATAGAGGAAGGCAGAGTGATCGTGGAAAGAGCTCGAAATTTCTGAAAAATGACGGCCCAAGGTGTTGGAGATAGCAATAGGGTCCACAATGACATCGTCTGCTACTGTCAGGCCAGAAATTGGGGTATGGATCATGGTCCCAGAGAGCTGTCGGAAGGGGTGGAACTGTTAAAAGAACTAGTGAATGAAATCCAGATAGCTTTTTTGCTGTCCCAAAGAACGCGACGACACTTTGCACGCATCTGTTTTTTTTTTATGAATGCAATTTGCCATTGTAGGATGACGGTTAAAGGGCGAAGAGCTCGTCTCTGCGCTCGAATTGCGTCGTGGCATGCATCATTATAACAAAGGGACTGGGACCTGACATGGTAAAGAGGAAGTGTGACCTATGGAACATTCTGTAGCAGTGAGGATAACATATGTGAGATATTCCACCTGGTCATCACAAATGAGGAAATCTTGTTCTTCGAAGGTCGCCCGGGAGGAGTAAAGCCGTCAATCAGCCTTAGCAAGCTGCCATTTGGGTGTACATGCAGGTGGGGTAGGGTTCAGCAAACGGATAGCACATGGGAAATGGTCGCTCGAGTAGATGTCAGAAAGAACGGATCACTCAAGACGATGGGCAAGCTGGGCAGTGCAGAACGATAGGTCCAAATGGGAATAGGTGTGTGTGTTAAGGCAGAAGACGATGAGTTGATTAAGAAGGTCAGCCAAGAGCGGACCTCTGGCGGGTAACAAGAACAGAACTGTCCGCAGCTCGTGGTCTTGCGGTAGCGTTCTCGCTTCCCGCGGGGTCCCGGGTTCGATTCCCGGCGGGGTCAGAGATTTCCTCTGCCTCGTGGTGACTGGGTGTTGTGTGTCTTTCGTCATCATTTCACCATCATTGACTCGCAAGTCGCCGAAGTGGCGTCAACTAAAAAGGACTTGCAATACGGCGGCCGAACTTCCCCGCATGGGGCCTCCCGGCCAATAATGCCATACGATCATTTCATTTAGAACAGAACTGTGTCAGACTGGAGAACGTAGGGTTTGAGACTAGCCAATAACTTGCGAGCGACTGGGTAAGGCACTTTCTCCTTTACCCGGATCTCCTGGACAACCTGTTCGTCAAGATACATAGGACAATCCAGAGAGGAGGCGATTGGGCCGCAATTGCGGTTGATACAGCAGGGAGAAGGAGACCTTTAAAATTGCAACACCAGAAAGGTTAGGAAATAACAACATTTTATATACACAGTATAACCAGAAAAATAAGAGATTACATTTGTGGGGGATTTGGGAGCATACAGGGTACGAACTTTAGTACACAGAGCTGTTACCTCTGGCAGCAATGATGGTTCTAACCCGCTGGGCACTGACTCGAGCTGAGCTAGGATAAAACACACTTCTACATAATTCCATGGTGTTGGCCACCCGTCATTTGCTAAAACGGCCGATCACTCAGACGGCAAACCCAAACAGGAACGTAAAAGGTCAAAAAAAGGACATTCCATCAGGAAGTGGCGGACAGTTGAAACCTGGGCGCAATGTTTACAAAGAGATGGGGTAACGCCACTTAGCAAATGACAATGGCTAAAAAGGCAGTGCCCAATATGCAGCCGAGTTAAAATAACCTCCTCCCGGCGGGACAGTCGAGAGGAGGTCGTCCAAGCCGCTGGGAGAGGCTTAATACTCCGGAGTTTATTCCCGTGAAGGGAGGACCATTAGCGATGCCAAAGGGACACCATCTCCTGACAGACGGCAACACAGAGATCATCGGAGGGAATACAGGTACACGCGGGCTGAGGTACGAGGACTGCTGCCTTGGCAGCACTGTCAGCAGCCTTGTTTCCTGGCAGGCTGACATGACCAGGTACCCACATAAACATCACAGTGGCTCCGCCAAGAGTGAGCTAGTGAGAGCAATCCTCAACCCATTGCACTAACGGATGGGCTGTGTGCAGCGCACACAGACTTTGAAGGACGCTGAGAGAGACTGAGCAGAGTACACAATTGAAAAGTCTGTGTCGCCGGATGTACCCCGTGGCCTGATACAAGACGAAGAGCTCGGCTGTAAATACTGAGGAGGCCGCTGGAAGCCGATATTAAAGACACAGATGCCAATGACGAGGGCACACCCAACACCACGGTCAGTCGGAGAGCCATCAGTGTATACAAAGGTACTATCGCGAAGTTCCATGTGAAGGTCGTGAAACTGAAGGCGACAGACCGAGGCTGGAGTAGTGTCCTTAGGAAGCCAATGAAGGCCGAGGTTAATATGGGCCGCTTCACTAAGCTAAGGTGGCGAAGGGTTCACACCCACTGGGAAAGGCGCAGGTAGTGTGAAGTTAAGCCGCTGTAGCAAGTGCCGAAAGCAGATTGCAGGAGGTAACAGAGAAGAAGGACGAGCCCATACTGAGAATCAAAGGAATCATCAAAGAAAGAGGCATAGGATGGGTGGCCAAGCATGGCAGACGAACGGCATGCATACCTCCTGAGGAGAGAGTCATGGCGGTAGGACAGTGGTAGTTCAGCAGCATACAGACTCTCAACTGGGCTGGTGTAAAAGGCGCCCATGGCCAAACGGATACCACGATGGTGGATAGTTGAGACGGCGTAAGAGGGCGGACGTGCAGACGCATAAACGAAGCACCCATAGTCGAGTTTCAAACGGACAAGGGGCCGGTACAAACGGAGGAAGGTGGTTCGATTGGCATTCCAGGAAGTACCATTGAGGACAGGTAGGACATTGAGGAACTGCGTACTGTGGGCTGCCAGCTAAGAGACATGGGAGGACCAAGAGAGTTTCTTATCGAGCATGAAAACCAGGAATTTCGTAGTTTCAACGAACGGAAGGGCAACAGGCCCAAGATGTCAAGATGGTGGGAGAAACCACTTGCGTCGCCAGAAATTCATACAGGCGGATTTATCAGTGGAAAATCGAAAGCCATTGTCGATGTTCCAGGACTAAAGACGATCAAGACACCGCTGAAGACGCCGTTCAGTGAGACAGGTCCGTGGAGAACTACAATAGATGGCAAAATCGTCAACAAAAAGGGAACCCGAGATGCCTGGTGGCAAATCTATGCCATGATAGGGTTAATGGCGATAGCAAAGAGGACTACGCTCCAGACGGAACCCTGAGGCACACGGTTTTCCTGGATAAAGGTGTCCGACAAGGCAGAACCCACACGTACCCTGAAAACTCGATCTTGTAAAAATGACTGAAGGAAACAGAGCAGGTGGCCAAGGAAACCCAACGATAAAAAGAGTACTGAGAATACCAGTTCTCCAACAGGTGTCGTAGGCCTTCTGCAAATCGAAAACCACGGCCACAGTCTGGGACTGCCACAGAAAACCATTCATGACATGTGTGGACAAAGTAACGAGATGGTCAACTGCAGAACGCTGCGTTCCTAATCCACACTGTGCATTCGTTAGTAAATGTCGAGACTTGAGCCACCACACCAGTCGGGCGTGAATCATGTGTTCCATCATCTTGCAAACGTAGCTGGTAAGAGGTGGGGCGGTAGCTAAAAGGAAGGTTTGTGTCCTTGCCGGGCTTAGGTATGGGTATGACGGTGGCCTGTTTGGCCAGCCTGTCGGCAAGTTCGTTGCCTGGGATGCCGACGTGTCCTGGGGTCCACACAAACACCACTGAACGACAGGACCAGTCCAGGGCATAGATGGACTCCTGGATGAACGCTACGAGAGGATGGCGAGGGTACCACTGGTCGATAGCTTGTAGGCTGCTCAAAGAGTCAGCACACAGAAGAAACGATTCCCCAGGGCATGAACATATATACTGAAGTGCACCAGAGATGGCCACCAGCTCTGCAGTGAATACACTCCAGCCATTGGGTAAGTAATGCTGTTCAAAATGGCCTCTGTGGACGTAGGCGAAGCCAACATGAGCATCAGCCATCGAGCCGTCGGTGTAAACCACTTCAGAGCCCCAGAACACGTCAAGAATTGAGAGGAAGTGACAGCAGAGAGCAGCAGTAGTAACTGAGTCCTTAGGGTCATGCCAAAGATCCAGACGAATCTGCGGCCTTGGTGCACACCATGGAGGTGTATGCGCACAGACCTGGATGGGAGGTAGTAAAGAGAAGGACTCCAGTTCAAACAGAAGGGATCGCAAGGGAACAGCAATCGTTAGCCCTGACCTGGGCCGCCGATGCGGGAGATGAACTGCTGTGGGTGGAAAAAGGAGACGATAATTCGGATGCTCAGGAGAACTACGAAAGTGTGCAACGTAACTGGCGAGCAGTTGTGCATGTCGGATCTGCAATGGAGGGACTCCAGCCTCCACCAGAACGCTGGTCACCGGACTCGTTCTAAAAGCTCCCTCACTAGGCGAACGCGACAGTGGTGCACTGGGTCGAGTACACGCAATGCTGAGGGCACCACCGAACCATAAACCATACTCCCACAGTCAAGGCAGGATTGAAAAAGGGCTTTGTAGAGCTGCAGCAAAGTAGAGCGATCTGAACCCCAGTTGGTGTTGCTCAGGCAGCGGAGGGTATTGAGGTGCTGCCAGCACGTTCGCTTAATCTGACGAAGGTGAGGTAGCCAAGTCAATCGGGCGTTGAAACCAATCCTAAGACTCGATATGTCTCCACTACAGTAAGTGGATCATCATGAAGATAAAGTTCTGGTTCCAGATAAATGGTATGACGCCAACAGAAGTGCATGACACACGACATAGTGGCCGATAGCCCATGACCGTGTGTTGTGGATGGCTCCCTGTAGGCACTGCTTAGAAACACCAGTACTGGTGGAGCAGTACGAAATGCAGAAGTCGTCTGCATACAGACAGGGTGAGACGGATGACCCTACAGCTGCTGCTAGACCATTAATGATCACTAAAAATAGTGATACACGCAGCACAGAGCCCTGCAGGAACCCATTCCCCTGGATATGGGGGGAAATATGGGAGACAACAACTTGGACACGGGAAGTACGGAGCGACAGGAAATTCTGGATAAATATCGGGAGCGGGCCTCGGAGACCCCATCCGTAAAATGTGGCAAGGATATGATGTCGTATATATCAAAAAAGATGTCAACAAGGTGTTGGCGTCAGGAAAAGGCTGTTCGGATGGCAGACTCGAGGGACACAAGATTATCAGTGGTATAGCGCCCCTGGTGGAAGCCGTCCTGACATGGAGCCAGTAGGCCATGTGACTCTAGGACCCGACCCAACCCCTGACACACCATACGTTTCAGCAGCTTACAAAGAACGTTGGTGAGGCTGATGGGCCGATAGATATCCACATCAAGTGGGTTTTTACCGGGTTTGAGCACCAAAACGATGGTACTCTCCCGCCATTGCGATGGAAAGGCGCCATCGCACCAGATCCAGTTGAAGATGACGAAGAGATGTCGCTTTTAGTCAGACGAGAGATGTTTAATCATCTGACTGTGGATCCGATCCAGCCCTGGAGCAGTGTCAGGGGAATGTGCAAGTGCGCTGAGGAGCTCTCACTCCATAAATGGGGCGTTATGGGGTTCACTGTGGCGTGTAGTAAACGAGAGGACTTTACTTTCCATCCGCCGTTTGAGGATGCGAAAGGCTGGGGCTAGTTCTCCGACGCAGAGGCTCGAGCATAGTGCTCAACGAAGTGCTCGGCAATCGCATTTGCGTCGGTACATAGCACGCCACTGATGATAACGCCAGGGACACCTCAAACCCAAAAAGACGTCTGATCTTCGTCCAGACTTGGGAAGGTGACGTATGACACGCAATGGTCGACACATATCTCTCCCAAACTCCTGTTTCCGTCGTGTTATAAGCTGGCGTACACGGTTACAGAGCCGTCTGAAGGCTATCAGATGCTCTGAGGAAGGGCGCCACTTATGTCGCTGTACAGTTCGCCAACGCTCTGTAATTGCCTCAGCCACTTCTGGTGACCATCAAGGGACTGTCTTTCGCCGAGGGGGAATGTTAGCCGGTTTCGTGCTCTATGGTTTCTCCGGTTGGAAGTCCATAACCTCAAGAGCATAGTGTCCATCAGAAAGTGAGAGAGCTCGTCGATCGGAAGGTTTAACTACCACTTTCTTGGACTTAGAACTACTTTTCGAAGGACGTTTTTCTTTACTGACAGGAGGAGGCCTTTGCCTGGGTTGCGGGGATGGCTTTGTTGGCTTATGATGTTGGGGAGTGGTATGTGCCTTAGGTGGTAAGCCTACTGCTGACGGCTTCCGAACGACATCAGTTGCAAATGGAGCGTTTCCCCCACAGGTACATCGACAAGTGCATGTGCTCGAACTTGAATCTGTGGTCCGAGTTTTTGTGGAGGCATCACACTTAGCGATTGGTGTCTTAAGGGCTGATGCAAAAGAAGTAGCAAAAACTGGTAGTTGCATGGCTTTGAAAGCCTTTTCATCTTCACCATAGGTTATGCGTCTCTTTACTTTCATCTCTTTAATTTTCCTTTCTTCGTTGTAGACCCCACACTTTCTGCTCCACTCTGAGTGATCCCCAGAGCAGTTTACACATTCCTGGGGAAGTGTCCAAGAAGTCCCTGAATCGGGAGCCGGCCGCGGTGGTCTCGCGGTTCTAGGCGCGCAGTCCGGAACCGTGCGACTGCTACGGTCGCAAAAAAAATGGTTCAAATGGCTCTGAGCACTATGGGACTTAACTACTGTGGTCATCAGTCCCCTAGAACTTAGAACTAATTAAACCTAACTAACCTAAGGACATCACACACATCCATGCCCGAGGCAGGATTCGAACCTGCGACCGTAGCAGTCGCGCGGTTCCGGACTGCGCGCCTAGAACCGCTAGACCACCGCGGCCGGCGCTACGGTCGCAGGTTCGAATCCTGCCTCGGGCATGGATGTGTGTGATGTCCTTAGGTTAGTTAGGTTTAAGTAGTTCTAAGTTCTAGGGGACTGATGACCACAACTTTTAAGTCCCATAGTGCTCAGAGCCATTTGAACCATTTGAACCTGAAACGGGAGCTGAGCTTCCACAATTGCCACACGTAGCCTTCCCGTTACATCCAATAGTGGTATGGCCAAATCTTTGACATTTATAGCGTCGCACGGTCTTAGGAACAAACGGGCGAAACTTATGGCGGATATAGCATGCAAGGATATGTTCCGGTAATTCTGGAGTACTAAACGTTAGAATAAATGTTGCCAATTTTTCCAATTTGCCATTGACTCTCCTCATATAACTCTGGACTTCCGTGACCCCCACATTCTTCCATTCTTCACGTAACTCCGCGTGGTCCACCTGCTTTGTATCAGAGCAGGTAACCACGCCCTTACTAAAGTTAAGGGTGTTATGCAACACAGCATCGACTGGGTAGTCACCTAAGGCCTTACATCCCAAAAGCTTGGATATTTGGATGGAATTAGCAGTTTAGACTAAAAGTGTTCCATTACGGAGTCGTTTGACTCTTTTCAGAGACCCAACAATACCTTCCACAGCCTTGTGAATATAGAAAGGGGATACCTTCTCAAAGCTTACCCCCGTTTCGCTTGATTACAATAAAAGTGTTATGGCACACTAATGCCCTGTTACTATGATTCTGAGGCTTCTTTTCGGGAGTAATGACCAACCGAGCTCTCTTTGAGGAGTAGGTGTAGGTGCTGCCTCATGGTACACCCGTCCCGTCAGGAGTACTAGTTTCATGAGACAGTTGCATGGGGATCCCACGAGACGCTAGGGAAACAACCGTCGACCCAGGCAGAGCCCTGCATGCCTGAGCAAGCCGTATACAACTGGGGGCGGCAGGTGCCCACGAGGCTGCCCGCTAAAGACTGTTTTACCTCAACTGCCATTCACATCCTCAGCGTAGCACACGTTGAGGTTGAGTTTTTTTTCCATAAAGGTGTGCCTTACTCGCGGTCCAGGCGGTGAAGCCAAGACCCCCGTTCTCTGAAACACACAACATTCCACCGCTGCGCCGCGCGGTGGTCGCTGAAGTATGACCAGAGCTTACGGTGACAGAGGACTGGTGGCGCTTACCAGTCCCCAGCTCAGGAACCCCGGGGTCGCTAAGCTTGTACTCAGCAAACGAACGCTGAGTCCCTGACTGGAGGATTAATTGAACCGTCTTCTGATTATTTCCCTACCGTTTCACTCTCGAAAAGCGCGTGTGAAAAACGAACACTTAACTCTTTCCGTGCGAATTATAATGTCTCTTATTTTATTACGATGATCATATCTCTCTATGTAGGTGGACGTTACCAAAATATTTTCGCATTCGGAAGAGATACTTAGTTATTGAAATTTCGTGAAACGATCTCGCTGCAACGGAAAACGGCCTTTGTTTTAGTGATTACCACACCAACTCGCGTATCATATCCGTGACATACTCTCCGCTACTTCGCGATAATACAAAACGAACTGTCCTGCTTTGAAAGTTTTATATGTCCTCTGTCAATCCTGATTGGTAGGGATCCCATACCGCGCAGCAATACTCCAGAAGAGGACGAACCAGCCAAGTGTACGCAGTTTCTTTAGTACACCTGTTGCACCTTCTGAGTGTTCTGCCAATAAAACGAAGTCTTTAGATCGCCATCCCCGCCACATCAGCTATGTGATTGCTCCAATTTAAGTTGTTCGTAATTGTGATCCCTAGGTATTTAGATGGATTGATAGGCTTTAGATTTTTGTGATTTATCGTGTAACCGAAATTTAATGGATTTCTTTTACTACTGATGTGGATGACCTCACGCTTTTCATTATTCACAGTCAATTATCACTTTTAGTACCATAAAGATATCTTGTCTAAATCATTTGACAGTTGGTTTTGATATTCTGATGACTTTACAAGACTGTAAATGACAGCATCATCCAGAAAAAAATCTAAGAGGGCTGCTCAGATTGTTCCCTAAATTGCATATATAAATTAGAAACAGCAGAGGACCTATAAAACTTCTGTTGGGATTGTCACATACTACTTCTGTGCCGGCCGGAGTGGTCGAGCGGTTCTAGGCGCTACAGTCTGGAACCGCGCACCGCTACGGTCGCAGGTTCGAATCCTGCCTCGGGCATGGATGTGTGTTATGACCTTAGATTAGTTAGGTTCAAGTAGTTCTAAGTTCTAGGGTACTAATGACCTCAGAAGTTAAGTCCCATACTGCTCAGAGCCATTTTGAACTACTTCTGTTTTACTCGATGGCTTTCTGTCAATTTATACGAATTATGAGCTTTCAGGCTGGGAATCACGAATCCATTCGCACAACTGAGATAATACTGAGATATAACAGTGAGCCGTGTGCGGCTCGCGTTCATGCCGTTTGTTCTTTGGCATTTTGTCACATCGAGTGGACCCCCCAAACAAATCGTTAGTGATAACGCATAGGCCTTCCTTTCGGCTCCCTTCAAGGCATTCTGTTGTCAAAACGGTGTCAAGCATGTGACTACTACACCATATTACCCGCAGGGCTCTTTTGCGAAAAGGGTCAATCGAAATCTTAAATCCGCATTGACTATTTTCCATCAGAAGACGCCTAGTAAGTGAGATTCTAGTCTTCCTTGGCTTACTTTGCTTTCAATACCGCCAATCATGAGGCTCTGAAAGCTACTCCGGCCTCCTTGTTCCTTGCCTATCCTGTTAATTCCCCAATTTCCAACTACGGGGAATTCAAGATCTAACTCCGGCGGATATTGCCCCTCAGGTCGTCAAGGAGAATTGTAACCGTGCCAGACGTAATCTCAGGGCCCATAACAAGCAAGCTAAGCGTTACAATCGTAATCGGCGAGCCTTTAGGGCAGAGCCGCACAAGGTGCATGCACCGGTGCATCGCACAGTGCAGAGTGCAGACGACGGCTGCGCTATGTTGACGACGGTGCAGACCCCCCACTCCTCGGCTTTGCGCAACAGCGCTGCCTCTCACTTCCTTAGCTTGTGTCGCTCGCGCCGCCTGTCTCGACCTGTTTCAAAGCTTTTACCCTGTTGTCTTCGTCATTGCCAAATACTAATGTACACTAGGTGGAGAGCTTAGTTTGGTGTACCGGTGCAAAAGAGATTTATATAATAACTGTAATGGTAGCAATTTTAAATTTGGTTTCAACACAGATGTATCTTCCTATGTGCTCTTTATTGTATTTGCAATTATGCTACTAAGATCTGGAACAAGAGATTGACTGACAGCAATTCTGAGAGAATTTTTAAAATTACAATTAGAAATACTCGCTCGCAATCTAGTTTTGGTACAAGACAAAACAGAAAAAAACCTTTCACATACACAAGTGGAACCAAACATAGAAATAATCTTCGCTGCTTCTCTGTCTAGCTTTGGAAATACTTCCTTCGGCAAATTCTCGTAGAATTGGAGCAAACCTTTTGTATTGTAAAACACATCCTTTCGGTGAACATCGCTTTGCAAATAAATTAGTTAGAAATGTAAATCTGATGGCGCACTTTCAATATCCATCGAAAAAGGTTTCACAAAAACATCGAGAATTGCTGCAGGTAGGTAATTTCCTGAAACATTAACAAAGCCAATGTTGATAAATGAAAGTTATGTAAGCCGTTGTTTCGAAGTACTAAAATGCGATAGATTTTAATAAACATGTAATGTGTACTATTGGTTTTAATGTAATGTTACACTTGCATATGTAACGCAATCTCCTTTATTTAGCTGTATGTCATATACCGGCACATTACCTGGAATCGGTCGCTAAACGCATTTTCAAGGGATTGTAGCACCTCGATGTATTTTTCAAAGCGCGCTCCTTCCTCCACAAATGCTGTCAAACAAAAAAATAGTACCGTTTTGATTAGAGCGGTTATAAAAGTCAGGCTGTTTTAATAAAGGTACAATTTATGTCTCGCTTACCTAGTTCAGGAAAGTGTTGCGTATTTTTCTCTGAAAGGTTGTTTTTGAGGAGCTTCAGTTTATACTGGAAAGCGTTTATTTTGCTGATCATATCGTTGATGAAATTGTTTTCTTTTGGAGTTTCAGACTAAAAACATTTAGGAGAGCCATAATGACTACTAAAAATCCTAAATCAGCTACCCATTCAGGGTCATGAAAAAGTGGCTCCGGACGTCAATTACTCTCCAAAAACTGAGCCACAGTGTGGCGTAGTCGAAAAATTCGGGAAATCACTTTCCTTACATCTGGATACTCCTCTTCAAAGGAAATCAAAAATCTTTGAATTGACGATGAGTGAGTCCATGAGAACGAATGTAGTTCACGATGCGCTCCACTACCTTCATCACATCTTGAAGACCGATAACTTTCGCACAAAAAGCCTCTTGGTGGGCAAAATAATGAACGGAAGGTAAATTCGGCATTTTAAGTTTTTTCCGCAGTAGGCCAATAAACCCTTTTGCTTTACCGCACATTGCTGGTGCCCCGTCTGTGGTTACGGAAAACAGCTTTTCCCAAGGGAGTCCTATTCCTTCAGCTGCCATTTCAACAGCTGCTAAAATATCCGCCCCTGTAACAGTGTCCTTCAACCAAATCATATCCAGGAGCTCTTCCGTTACATGTAGGTCGTCGTCCACGCCACGCAAAAATATTGCTAACTGAGCCGTGTCGTTAATATCCGTGGACTCATCAAGTGCGATGGAGTACGCTAGGAAGTTTTCAATTTTGGCTGCCAGTTATTCATGCAAATTCTCAGCAATGTCGTTGATTCTCCGATGTATTGTCATTCTGGAAAGTGGTATTCTGCTGTACGCGGGAGCTAATGTGGGATTCATTGTCTCTACTACGTCCAATATAATGTTTTTTATTAATGGCCCGTCCATAAATGGCCTCCCAGCTCTTGCTAAACGTAGAGCAACTTTGTAACTAGCTCTGAGAGTCCTTTCGCAACACCCCTCATCTTCTTCACCCTAAAGTAGAGAAAAAAAGGTATGTTAGAAATA
The DNA here is from genome assembly GCF_021461395.2 of Schistocerca americana. Lineage (NCBI taxonomy): Eukaryota > Metazoa > Arthropoda > Insecta > Orthoptera > Acrididae > Schistocerca > Schistocerca americana. The sequence continues at coordinate 235,658,636 of NC_060130.1, forward strand.
ATTTATGCGGAAACGAAAACTAAGGAATCTAAACAAATGTTATTTCGTTTCGCATGACCTTTAACCAAAATATACATGCTGAAGTACTTGCAACAAACCTCGTTTGTAGATACAGAATTCTCTTCTGCAAGAGTTTGCAGCTTCCGTCATTCTTCCTCTCTGGCATCCCCTGTTATATCAGTATACTTTTCTGAATGCAATTTGCTGTAGTGCCTTTCAATAGACGATTTTCTGACACACGTAATTAGTGTACCGCAGATTAGACATTTGGCTTCATCGTCACAACGCACAAAAAAGTAGGAGAGTTCCCATTCCGGTTTAAATTGACTTTCGGCAATTTTCCCTTTTTTTGGAGCAGATGGTTCCATTATTGCGGCAATTGTCTTGCGCTTACGTATTCCAATGTTGGCTAAGCCGTCTGGCAGCGCATTCGCCAGCGCACAGCGTCGGCCTCACCTAGCAAGCCGAGTTGAGGCGAAGTATGCCGAGTTGAACCGATGCACTGTGCAGGCACTCGCTGCACCTCGCATTGCACGCGTGCGGTTTTCCGTGTTTGTGCGGCCCTGCTTTAGGGGAAGGCCAGGAGATCAGGTATATGTCCGTAACTTTCCTGGGAGACAGGTGCGTGTCAGAAATCTTAGTAAATTCACTCCCCGTTTTTTGGGCCCTTGTACCATTGTGCGTATTTTACGCCCAGTTAACCTTGTGGTTAAGGATAACCGCACCGGTAAGCAGTACCGGGTCCACCTTAGCCAAGTTAAATTTGGTTAGCCCAATCGTTGAGTTACCCTGGGTTAGGGTTTGAGGGGGGGGGGAGGATCAGCCGTGTGCGGCTCGCGTTCATGCCGTTTGTTCTTTGGCATTTTGTCACATGGAGTGGCGTCTTGTTTCTTCCTTACTTACTGGCGTAACGAAGTTGCTGGCTTGCCTCCTTGAGTGGCAGCAGCAGCGCTTATCGATACCAGTACTGTTGCACTATCTTTGGTGTGAGCGCTAGTATTTCCGGGTGGTTGTGGTGTGTGGTAGCCAGTCGGTTGGGACGACGGAACAGCGAAGAACTTTCCGCGGTGCGAGGCCAGGCCGTACCGATGGCGGTGCGCATGCGCTGTCGGATCGTGAGGCGCTAGCTGCGAGAGCGGCAAAGTTTGTTGCCCATCGAACCTGGATGCTGAAGTTGAGTGATCAGTTAACCTGTTATGAAGCCTCAACTATAGTGACATCTCTTTGTTCATTTGCAGGTTGTTGCTCCCTGGGCCGTTTGGGCTAGCAGCAACGTATGATGTGTTGGGGTAGGCGAAATCTTGCAGCCGTCGTCCTATACTGTGAATAAATTGACTGTTACTTACCAGTGAAGTGCACCAGCGGTATTTTCTGCCCTTTAGCCGTTAACGTCCCAGTTACCTGCCCTGGTCGTTAGCGTACTTTTCCGGCTGTGTGCCTTTCCTCGTCGTATTGACGCTGTCTGGCGCGGCGTGTAGTTCGACAGCTTTTTAAGTTGTTTGGTTCATATTTTCTTAGAGTGATTATTGTTCCCTTGGCTGTTTTTAAACGCCAATTTCTGAAGACGTAGTGCTGTTCGTATCTTCGTCCTAGGCCGATATTTCCCATCGTTGTGCCGTTGGTCGGATGGAAGGGAATTGGTTAAATTGTTGGTCGGTCCTTGGGCCGTCCCTAGTTTGGGTTGCCATCTGATTATCTAACTTCAACTCTTGGCTGCCTGTCTCACCTCACCTTACGTTTGAGCTACCTTCTCAGGACGACCCGTGGAACACTTCTGAGCACCACTTGTTCTGTTTGTTTCATATTTTGATTTTCATTTTAGTTTGAAATATTCCGCGAGGCCTTCGGCCGTGTATTAATTCAGTTCTTTTTTCCCCATAAAGGCCTTCAGCCGTGTTAAATTAAAAATTTTAAGATTGATTTTATTTTAAAAAAATTTTTTCCTTAAAATTGGTTCCATCTGAAATTCTTTGTAGTCCAGACCCTAAACCGTTAGTTGTTCGATGTGTTATGTGTGGCCTTCAGCCGAGGATTTACGTGAACCACTTTTAATAAGGCCTTCAGCCCTGTGTATTCTTTAAAGGAAAATTTTTTATACGAAGGAAGGGTTTATTTTAAATTGTTTGTCTGACTTGTTGCTCAGGCCTTCAGCCGTTGTTTCAAATTTGTTTGTGGCCTTCAGCCGTGCAATAAGTTAATATTTCTTTAATTAGGCTTTCGACCGTTCTGTTGTAAGTTTAAAAAGAAATTTTTTGGTAGGTAAACTGTTTATTAATGTGTTTTAATTATAGTTGTCCTTCAGACGTGTAATGTAGGCCTTCAACCGCTAATTGTTTTCAATGGCATGTTTTTTTCAAAGGAAAAAAATTACCTTCTATTTTTAATTGCTTTGATTTCTAAGCCAGGCCGTCAGCCGTTCTTGTTTTTGGTGCGGTTTTGGGCCTTCAGCCCAGAAAGCATCTCATGTTCCTTAACTAGGCCTTCAGCCGTATTGTTTAATTGTGATCTTTTAAAGCAATGTGTAAATGAGTGGTTCTTAGGAAAATAAAGTTGTGTGTTTGGCTGTGCAACTCACAGTAACTGTTTACGGCCCCATCCACAATCATAACCTTAACCTGTGCGCTCTCTGAGTACCTACCAACCTGGTTTCAAACAGAATCTGCTCACAAAATACATTCAAATACAATTTGCGAATGAGAAACCGGCTGTCTAATCTTTCCTTACACAGAGTATTCCGAATCTATTCGTTCAAATTCATACAGAAACAGAATATCAAAACAAATATATTTAATCATGGTACAGATGGTCCCCGAAGGCCATTTCTGATGCTAGGGACGATTTACACAGAAGGTAGTTTAGCATGTAGTGGATTTTACAGGAACTGCTCGAATGTGCGACCATTGGCCTGTACACACGCAGTACATCGTCAGGCCATTAATTGTCGTGTCCGTTCGAAGATTCCTGGCATTTCCACAATGGTACTAGCATCGACGGCAACTCTAAACGACGAGGTCTTCATCTGTTTCCAGAAAGGTTTCACACAGCAGCTGCTTCATTGCTCTCAGAGGAAGAAATCCAGACACCTGAGGTCAAGTGGCCTGAGAGGCCACGCCACAGAGCCACATCGTCCGACCCACCGATTCTCGAAGGTGGCTCTCACATGATTGCACACAGCAATTCTGAAATGGAGTGGCGTCCCATCGTGCTGGAAGTACATCCTTTGTACAATCTCCAGCAGTTCTGGCAACACATGTCCCACGGATATGCGATATCACCGTCCGTTGAGGAGGAATGGAAGAATGTGTGGTCCAATCAACCTATCACTGAGAATCCCGGCCCACATATTAACACCGAATCGCTGTTGATGACCACAAGGCCAGGTACCTCGTGGATTCACATGTACCGAAACGCGATCCGTGGGTATTTAAATGTCAGTACACAACAGCATACTAAAATAATGTTCATTAACGTTACATGTTGACTTCAGAGAGCATTCATTCCTTGCCAAACTATTCTTGTTCTGATGTTCTGTATCTTTTGTACTAATCTGCACGAATATTCCGGAACACTCTGTATACAGAATGTCAACGGCGTCACTCCAACGTACACTGTGCGGTTGTGGTGAAATGTAAATCATTTACATAATAAGGCCTGTAATACCCTTCACGCTAACACGAAATTGTTTGGATGTCGACTTCATGATGTTGCAAATTTAATGGCGAGCTGTGTAAATTATGATACACTACTGGCCATTAAAATTGCTACACCAAGAAAAAATGCAGATGATAAACGGGTATTCATTGAACAAAAATATTATACTAGAACTGACATGTGATTACATTTTCACGCAATTTGGTTGCATAGATCCTGAGAAATCAGTACCCAGAACAACCACCTCTGGCCGTAATAACGCCCTTGATACGCCTGGGCATTGAGTCAAACAGAGCTTGGATGGCGTGTACAGGTACAGCTGCCCATGCAGCTTCAACACGATACCACAGTTCATCAAGAGTAGTGACTGGCGTATTGCGAAGAGCCAGTTACTCGGCCACCATTGAACAGACGTTTTTAATTAGTGAGGGATCTGGAGAATGTGCTGGCCAGGGCAGCAATCGAACATTTTCTGTATCCAGAAAGGCCCGTACAGGACCTGCAACATGCCGTTGTGCATTATCCTGTTGAAATGTAGGGTTTCGCAGGGATCGAATGAAGGGTAGAACCACGGGTCGTACCAAATCTGAAATGTAACGTACACTGTTCAAAGTGTCGTCAATGCGAACAAAAGGTGACCGAGACGTGTAACCAATGGCACCCCATACCATCACGTCGGGTTATACGCCAGTATGGCGATGACTAATACACGCTTCCAATGTGCGTTCACCGCGATGTCGCCAAACACTGATGCGACCATCATGATGCTGTAAACAGAACTTGGACTCATCCGAAAAAATGACGTTTTGCCATTCGTGCACCCAGGTTCGTCGTTGAGTACACCATCGCAGGCGCTCCTGCCTGTGATGCAGCGTCAAGGGTAACCGGAGCCATGGTCTCCGAGCTGATAGTTCATGCTGCTGCAGACGTCGTCGAACTGTTCATTGTCTCGCAAACGTCCCCATCTGTTGACTCAGGGATCGAGACGTGGCTGCACGATCCGTTACAGCCATGCGGATAAGATACCTGTCATCTCGACTGCTAGTGGTACGAGGCCGTTGGGATCCAGCGCGGCGTTCCGTATTACCCTCCTGAACCCACCGATTCCATGTTCTGCGAACAGTCATTGGATCTCGACCAACGCGAGCAGCAATGTCGCAAACGATAAACCGCAATCGCGATAGGCTGCAATCCGACCCATATCAAAGTCGGAAACGTGATGGTACGCATTTCTCCTCCTTACACGAGGCATCACAACAACGTTTCACCAGGCAACGGCGGTCGACTGTTGTTTGTGTATGAGAAATTGGTTGGAAACTTTCCTCATGCCAGCACGTTGTAGGTGTCGCCACTGGCGCCAACCTTGTGTGAATGCTCTGAAAAGCTAATCATTTGCATATCACAGCATCTTCTTCCTGTCGGTCTGTAGCGCGTCATCTTCGTGGTGTAGCAATTTTAATGGCCAGTAGTGTACAACGCTCCCACATTTACAAGTACGTGTAATGTCTTAAGAGAAATATGTAAAATGAAGCTATTTCGGTGAGCTAAGCGAAATATACAGCATACGTCAACAACGTTAATATTTCAAAGTTTTCAATATGAATTTTCACAGGGCATGGGAATCATGTTGACGTACCCAATAATACACGGGGTGTCTCTCTTAAGAGCCGGCAGCTTCATTTTCTGTGGTGTTTCGCCAGATATTTGCTATTCAGTTTTTGCAATGTGTAGCTGGAGTCAGACCAAACAATTTCTGCTCATCAAGTCTTTTATGCGACGACCAGTGTCGACGGGTCGGGCGAAGGTACCGCCCTCGCCCGCGGAGACTGTTATCGTGATGCCGCAGCACTGCTCAGTTGCTGTTGGAGTTCTTGTTATTCTTCCTGTTTTACTGTCCCTGTTACTAGATATTGATGAAATAAATGTCGGACCAGACTAATATGGGGCCATCCTATCGAGTGGGCACGTAAAATTCAGCTTTAAGGGACATTTTTTGTAATGGGGAACAAACCGTTTTCTGTTGGTACTGGGCGTCGCATGAAAGATGTGATGAGTACCATTTATTTGCACTGACTGAAGCTACGCCTTGCAAAAACGAAATTGTAAATATCTGCCGACACACCAGAGAAAATGCGCCGGACAACTCCTAGGAAGAGACACTCGGTTTATAATAAAATCACTTCTCGATAGTATCCCAATATGTACTACAAGAACTTTGGGATTGTCCTGGTTAAAAACTATGTCTAAATTTTTGTAGCAAATGTTCATGTAATATTATTTGTTGGTACGTGACTTTTTTCTCACAACTCCGTACTTGCTGCCTGAGAAGGAGTGAAACGCAAAGCCATCAACTTCTCATAAGCATATAAATTGCTTTTAAGTAGTCTGTTCAGTTAAATCGTTCCATTCTTTATGTTTATAGTGAATATGGGCTATAGGATACGTTAGTAACCCAAAAAGTAACTAAATTGATAAATATTGCTTCAAATCTGAAAACATGGACATTTCTACAAAATCTGTGGGTAATACTGGCCCGTTTACTATGCTGTGCCTTTTAAGCTGCGAAACCTTCACTTTGTTTCCTCTTGCAGAAACTTCGGGTAAAAGATGCCTTTACCGAAGCGAAAATGTGTCGTAGGAGTCACTGGGGAACAGAATCATGTCCATCAGTCGGTACCTTGTGGTGACTCTGCTCTAATGATATGATATTTTTAACTTTTGTCGTGTGTGACTTACAAATAGCACTCCGTCTTCAGGCCACGAGTGGCCTACCGGGACCATCCGACCGCCGTGTCATCCTCGTGGAGGATGAGGATAGGAGGGGCGTGGGGTAAGCACACCACTCTCCCGGTCGTTATGATGGTATTCTTGACCAGAGCCGCTACTATTCTGTCGAGTGGCTCCTCAATTGGCATCACGAGGCTGAGTGCACCCCGAAAAATGGCAAAAGCGCACGGCAGCATGGATGGTCACCCATCTAAGTGCCGACCACGCCTGAAAGCGCTTAAATTCGGCGATATCCCTGGAACCGGTGTATCCACTGTGGCAAGGCCGTTGCCTCATGACTCACAATTAGGGAACTTTTTATAGTTGCCTAACTGAGATAGTAAACAGTCGAGGAACTGCACTGACCGCTCAGCATATTTGAGGTGCAGTATCGTTAATCCGTCATACAAATCGATTCGTTATACACTCTCGTAGCGTATCGTTTGGCACCGCTTAAGAGAGTTTCTCTATTTGAGCGTTCATGAGATAGACACAAAAACTGTTGAATATTTATTTCTCTTGGCGTTACCATTTACGTAGAATGGAAACATGTGCACCAAGATTTCCGTTATTGCCAACTGTAATACTTACTGCATTAATTGTTATCAGTGTGTACACATTTGTAGACGATACTGGAAATCCTTCAAGAGTGTTGGCAGATAAACAACCACTTTCCATGTTATCAGACAAACAGCAAACGAACTGCAAAAACAAGATTACAGTATCACTGCAAGAAATATAATATGTAATCAAGATAACAGTTGATAAACTGTAGTCACAAGAAGACTTAAAAATTGCTTCATACTACAAGATTCAAATTCGCCTTAAGAATTTCTTTAGTATGGTCATACAATAATAATTTTGTTTGTGGCTATTTTTCTTTCAATATTAGCTTTATTAATTTATAGCTGTATTATTTTAGCATTACTTTGGATAAAGTACGACAGTCGTTAATCTACATGTTGTCCGTTGTATACAGGGTGTTACAAAAAGGTACGGCCAAACTTTCAGGAAACATTCCTCACACACAAAGAAATAAAATATGTTATGTGGACATGTGTCCGGAAACGCTTGCTTTCCATGTTAGAGCTCATTTTATTACTTCTCTTCAAATCACATTAATTATGGAATGGAAACACACAGCAACAGAACGTACCAGCGTGACTTCAAACACTTTGTTACAGGAAATGTTCAAAATGTTCTCCGTTAGCGAGGATACATGCATCCACTCTCCGTCGCATGGAATCCCTGATGCGCTGATGCAGCCCTGGAGAATGGCGTACTGTATCACAGCCGTCCACAATACGAGCACGAAGAGTCTCTACATTTGGTACCGGGGTTGCGTAGACAAGAGCTTTCAAATGCCCCCATAAATGAAAGTCAAGAGGGTTGAGGTCAGGAGAGCGTGGAGGCCATGGAATTGGTCCGCCCCTACCAATCCATCGGTCACCGAATCTGTTGTTGAGAAGCGTAAGAACACTTCGACTGAAATGTGCAGGAGCTCCATCGTGCATGAACCACATGTTGTGTCGTATTTGTAAAGGCACATGTTCTAGCAGCACAGGTAGAGTACCCCGTATGAAATTATGATAACGTGCTCCATTGAGCGTAGGTGGAAGAACATGGGGCCCAATCAAGACATCACCAACAATGCCTGCCCAAACGTTCAGAGAAAATCTGTGTTGATGACGTGATTGCACAATTGCGTGCGGATTCTCGTCAGCCCACACATATTGATTGTGAAAATTTACAATTTGATCACGTTGGAATGAAGCCTCATCCGTAAAGAGAACATTTGCATTGAAATGAGGTTGACACATTGTTGGATGAACCATTCGCAGAAGTGTACCCGTGGAGGCTAATCAGCTGCTGATAGTGCCTGCACACGCTGTACATGGTACGGAACAACTGGTTCTCCCGTAGCACTCACCATACAGTGACGTGGTCAACGTTACCTTGTACAGCAGCCACTTCTCTGACGCTGACATTAGGGTTATCGTCAACTGCACGAAGAATTGCCTCGTCCATTGCAGGTGTCCTCGTCGTTCTAGGTCTTCCCCAGTCGCGAGTTATAGGCTGGAATGTTCCGTGCTCCCTAAGACGCCGATCAACTGCTTCGAACGTCTTCCTGTTGGGACACTTTCGTTCTGGAAATCTGTCTCGATACAAACGTACCGCGCCACGGCTATTGCCCCGTGCTAATTCATACATTAAATGGGCATCTGCCAACTCCGCATTTATAAACATTGCAATGACTGCAAAACCACGTTCGTGATGAACACTAACCTGTGGATGCTACGTACTGATGTGCTTGATGCTAGTACTGTAGAGCAATGAGTCGCATGTCAACACAAGCACAGAAGTCAACATTACCTTCCTTCAATTGGGCCAACTGGCGGTGAATCGAGGAAGTACAGTACATACTGACGAAACTAAAATGTGCTCTAACATGGAAATTAAGCGTTTCCGGACACATGTCCACATAACATCTTTTCTTTATTTGTGTGTGAGGAATGTTTCCTGGAAGTTTGGCTGTACCTTTTTGTAACACCTTGTATTTACTGCTTATGTACGGCATTTATACAGCATTCACATAAGGACAACGAGAGAATAATGTTATTTTATCTGTTCTGGGCCTTGTTGAACTCTGCGATTGTTATTCAATTAAAGATTTGTGACACTACATTTATTTTTTTAGGGAATTAAGCTATAAATTAAAATAAACTCAGCCTTCCAATATTCTGTGCATCCCCAGGACAAGAGTGAGAAGGAAATTACTCAACATCTTAACCTCTGTACAGGATTAATTTTAAGGCAACATCTTTCAAATTGTAATTATTGGTTGTCGCCATGGTGGCGGTATGTGTAGGACAAAGTGGGCTCTGGCACATTTTCTTTCCGTGGGTTGCATACATTCAGGGGAAAGCATACATTCAGGGGTAAATTACCCCTCACTCCCTCCCCTTAACCTATAGTTATGCTAATTGATTTATGACCACCTGGAAACTGATTTATGACCACCTGAACATAAGTTGGCCTCCTGAAAAACCCCCATCCCTTCCATTCCCCCTTCCCCACCTTCTCTCCCATCCCTCTGGGAAAAGGGAAACTTTGTCCCCCTCTGTAGTTCAGTCTGAGCCACTTTTGCCCCTCCTGGGAAATCCCCCACTTCCCCGTCCCAGCCGCTTCTCGACACTTCACTGCTCTGTGCACTCACTTTCTGCCACAACTTTCCACCACCCCTAGACCCCACTTTTTTCGATCACTTGTGTATATGTTCACCTCGAAGCCTCAAGACTGACTGTTCTAGTCCACAACACTGCCACTAGAAGGTGGTCCAAACTGTCCTACAGCCACTGCCACCTGCTCTCCTACCTTCTGCCACCCACCAGCCACAATCGTGAACTGGCAGGAAAAGATTGGAGTATAATGTTGGACAGAGGAGTTAAATTGAGGATTGTGTCCAAAGCCTCCTACACAAGGAATGGAAGGAGGTGATAATGTTTGAGTGTGGGAATAATACTTTTCATCACAGCTGTCCTTTTTTTGTTTTTTAATTGGCCCGTCAGTTAACAGTGCAGGGGAGACAACCTTGCCCTATTCCACTACCCCAGACTGAATGAACCATAGGTGCTTGCCCTGGTGTATGGGGCTCAGCTGAGGATGCTTGAAAAGGGTTTTGCTCCCCTCTGCAATCACATGTTGGTATATGTTCACCTTTCTGTGTGGCCTAGTCCACAATACCACTCGAAGTTGGCAGGAAACTATCTTACAGCTGCTGCTGGAAGAATTGCCTCCTACCGGCCTACAAGTGTGTAGATTCTGAGAAGCTTGTACAGACAGACATGGTAAAAAGGGATAAGCAGCGAACTATAATTAAAGTGTAGAAGGCCGAAACACGCTACCTCAACTGACAAAATGGTCCACTGCTTGAATTACACATCTAAATTCTTGTGAAAAAAACACCACTCATAAACATGTCATAATGCATCTCATGCACTGGAAACTGAGAAAAACAGCAAAAAACAACTACAGCAAAATCCAGCCTTAAAAGATCTTCAAGGGGAGAGTGGCAGCAGCTGCATATGTGTTCACCTCGATGTGCGAATGCAGACTGAACAGCTTAGAACCAGTCTTACCTCCCCTTTTACCTCTCTTCCTCCCTCCCTCTCCTCCTCTTGTAGGCAGGGATAAGAGTTTTCCAGGCCTGTTCTAGCTTGTTGTTGACGGTACACAAAGAGATCTATCTGCTGGCAGTGACATACCATTTTCGGTCTGCAGAGATCAGTCACAAATGGACAAAAGAATCAATAATGGGATGCTTCCTGAAAGCCGTTAAACGTATTTCTCAGAAAGAGTCCCCTCCCCCTGGAACAATAGCGAAATACCTGATTGTCACAGATGAACTGAGCGGTAAACAGCGGCGTGCCTTCAAATGTTCTGGATGTGCAAGTACTGTCTGAAAGTGGTCGTCAGCTAAGTAAAATGAGGTTCATTTAGGAAAAACATTGAAATATTACGTCCTGCGTAAATGATATACACATGGATGGATATACTAGTCTCACTATGCATCAATCTTCCCTGACAGGTGGAGAACAGTGCCCACACTCACTGGCTTCGGCCAATGCATGCAGATATACTCTGTCATCGCTCACATTTATTCTATTTCTTCATGTAAACTGTCCGAAGGCTGCCTGGGGGAGGTTTCAGATCCTCCGCTTACGACCGATTTTAAATGTAATCTTAAACTGACCAAATGCCATGATCTAAATGTCCGTCTGGTCAGTATATTAAATTTGGACAATTATTTAAAACCGTTCCCCTTATCGTTTGCGTAATAGCTGGAACTTCTCTTTGCAACACTCTAGAATAAGTTCCTTCGTTAAATAACTTTGCTTTGTACTCCGATTTTAGGGTGAGACGCCGCTAAGAGGGTTTCCGCGTCGGGCTGTACGTCGTGTCGTCTTTAACTCGCCCCCCCCCCCCCCCCACCCCTGAAGCACACAAACAAGAAAAGTGCGGCACTGCGACAGTCCCAGCGGATACCGGCTGCTACCACTTTCACCATTCTCTAGCTCGCGTTTAAGGCTGTGTCTCAACACGGACAAAAGCACTGTTCCCTTTTCTTACTCCTTGGAGTATCGTATCTACCCAGTTTGCAACGTATTCCATGAATGAAATATTAAGTGCCGGCCGGAGTGGCCGTGCGATTCTAGGCGCTACAGTCTGGAGCCGAGCGACCGCTACGGTCGCAGGTTCGAATCCTGCCTCGGTCATGGATGTGTGTGATGTCCTTAGGTTAGTTAGGTTTAATGAGTTCTAAGTTCTAGGCGACTGATGACCTCAGAAGTCAAGTCGCATAGTGCTCAGGCCCATTTGAACCATTTGAAATATTAAGTGATTGACTTTTGTTTTGCCCATGTATTACGTACTATTTCGGATAACACCTAGTTTATTCTTTATCCAAACAATGAATAGATATAGGAGGTTCGGTACTCTAACACACTCTCCCTCTTACAGCTCACTTTTCACAAGAATCACTGCCCACCTTGGACTGTATCCATCCATCACACAGCTAACTATTTCTCAGCTGGACGTTCTGTGATGAAACTCACCTTAATTACCCATCTGAAATTTGGAAATTTGTAGTAAGGTCTTATAGGACCAAACTACTGAGGTTATCGGTCCCTAAGCTTACACACTGCTTAATCTAACTTAAACTAACTTACACTAAAGACGGCACACACACCCATGCCCAAAGGAGGACTCGAACCTCCAACAGGGGTGGGGGGACCGGACGGCTATTGCGCGTGGCTTGCCCATCTGATTGGTTGGTAGGTTGGTTTAAAGGAGGGGGGAAGGGACCAGACTGCGAGGTCATCGGTCCCTTGTTCCTAATAAAACAATGCCACAAGTGTGAGAATAAAACAGACGAGAGATATAACACCAAACGGAAAGAAAGAAAAAACCACAAGAACAAAGGAAAGGCAGCGAAAACTAAAAGGAACAAAAGAGGACAAGAAAACAACAGAAAGAAGCTAGAAATGGAAGAGAGTAAAACCAGAAAGCAGATTACAGTGGCTGGCCGACCACGAGAATAAAAAGGAAACGCCAGCCACTCTGCAACACACTAAAAACTCCGCCCTAAAAGCCCTAGGGTGGAGGACACAGAGAGACAAAAGACATGCGCTAAAACTTATATCAAATGCTAAAACCCACCCTCACTAATAAAACGTAAAACTAAATCAGCCAATGAGGCGTTGTCAGATAAAATGAGCGGCAACGAGTCCGGTAACCCAAGATTTCGTCGCTGGGCAGTCAGTGGGTCAGTGCACTAGAATATGGGCCACAGTCAACAAGGCGCCGCATCGACACTCAAGAGGTAACCGTGGGTTGCCCAAGCGTGGCCAATGCGGAGCCGGCAGAGGACAACCGATTCCCTGCGAGAGGCCTGCATGGAAGGCTTCCACACATTCGTAGTCTCCTTAATGACACGCTGTTTGTTGTGCGTACTGTTACGTCATTCCGTCTCCCAAAGCCGAAACACCCTGCGGCGTAAGTCAGAATGCAGGTCAAGTTCAGAGATGGCCATCTCCAGAAGCAGTTTCCGCGCAGCCTCTTTGACCAGCCTGTCGGTAAGTTCGTTGCCTGGGATGCCGACGTGTCCTGGGGTCCACAGAAACACCACTGAACGACGGGACCTGTCCAGGGCATAGATGGACTACTGGATGGAGCCACAAAAGGATGGCGAGCGTAGCACTGGTCGATAGCTTGTAGGCTGCTTAAGGAGTCAGTACACAGAAGAAACGATTCCTCAGGGCATGAACGGATATACTGAAGTGCACGAGATATGGCCACCAGCCAACATCACTCTTAAGCTTCAGTTTACTCATCCCTGTTCACAGTTATATCTTATACAGCTATACTCCAAGACATCACTTGCTTTAATCATAAGTATATGTTTGAGTGGTGCTAAATGTTATTATTTTTTACATAAAGAAAAGTATAATCTTGTCAGTAACTTTCAAATCGTGAGCTACACGCTTAATTTTCATATACAGGGTGAAAAGTATTTAGACCGACAAACTCTGGGAGGTTGTAGGGGACATCAAAACAAATATTTTTCCCTAATGTCATTTTTTCCTATGAGGAGTATTTAAACCGGTAGAGGAAGATTTCTCTGGCGACAAATTAATTAAACCAACAAAGAAGTCCAGAGGGGACATATCTTGGGATCGAGCAGGCCATGATACAAGACCACCTCCGCCAATCCTCATTTCTGGGAACCGTCGGTCCAGGAATCGACGCACACGACGACTGAAATGTGCCGGTGCCCCGTCATGTTGGAACCACATGCGTTGTCTTGTAGGGAGCGGGACGTCTTCCAGCAATTCTGGCAATGCTCCGGCGAGAAAATTGTAATAGTGCCTGCCATTTAATGGCCTAGTTAGCAGATACGTCCCAATTAAACAGTCCCCAACACCGACCCACACATTAACGAAGAAACGCACTTGATGAGCGCTAGTAACTGTGGCATGTGGGTTATCCTCACTCCAAACATGCGAATTGTGCATGTTGAAGACTTCATCACGCCCGAACGTTGCTTCATCGGTAAACAACACAGCGGATGGAAATGTAGGATGCATTTCACACTATTGTAGGTACCACTGCGAAAACTGTGCTCTGGGTGGATAATCAACTGGTTTCAGGTTGTGGACACGCTGTAAGTGAAATGGACGTAACAATTGCTCTTGAAGGACTGTTCTTACATTCGTCTGATTCGTCCCCATGTTACGCGCAATGGCACGAGTGCTGATTGAAGGATCCCGCTCCACATGCTGCAAGACAGCTTCCTCAAATTGCAGCGTTCTTAGCGTGCGACGGCGTCCCTGTCCAGGTAATCTGCTAAGTGACTCGGTCTCACGCAGACGTTGGTTCACAGCAGCAAAGATCGTATGTTGCGGGATACGGAGATTAGGATATTGTTGTTGATAAACCCGCTGTGCAGCTCATCCGTTGTGGTGGGCTACGTAGTACGCACCAAGCATGTCAGTGTACTGACTCCAGGTGTATCGCTCCACTAGTAAACAGAGACAATGCACTACTACACCGGTGGACAGCAGTTGCCTACAACTGAAGAGCGTAATACGCCCTCTAACAACTGAAGATCGTAATGCGGCCGCTAACAACTGAAGAGCGTAATACGGCCACCACAGGTTTAAATACTCCTCATAGGAAAAAATGACATTAGGGGAAAATATTTGTTTTGATGTCCCCTACAAGCTCCCAGAGTTTGTCGGTTTAAATACTTTTCACCCTGTATAAATTAGTGAATTTTATCATGGAACTTTCGTTGCCAATGTCTGTGGTCACTTTTAGAACTCAAATTAATAATCAAATTAATTAATTTGACAAGACTGAAGTTTAAATTGCTGGTGTACCCATATACCACCACAATAAAATAAAAACAGTGAATAGCCGAGGGAGTAGGAATGAGAACAACGGCGAATTTAAATTTACAAAATAGTGACAAGTTTTATTAATCGTTTTGTAGCTACAAGTAGCTGACAAATCATACGTAAAAATGAAAAACACACATCAGAAAAGAAATGGTGTTTGCTTGGCAAAGCATACATTGGGGTGGAAACTATGCAAATTTTTACAACACAATCTGACTTTGCTTACATGAAACCACTGTGAGGTCCAACTCTGTTCAAACTGAATCAGCTAAAACCAAGTATACCACAAACTATGGTTCGTCTGAGAAAGGGAACTGTGAATATCATTTAACAAACTTAGTACACCGGTGCTGCAGTATTTTACCCTTTCATCCTGATTCAGGCAGCAGCAGAAAACGAAGCGCTTTGGGTGAGGAGCGGTGCACTGCGGCAGCGGTAATGTTCTGAGGCATCCACGAAAATTTTGCAAACTAAGCGGTCCGGCCGTCTGGTTATCAGAAAGCAGGAGCGTTCCCTATCAGAGCCCTGAAATTCCAACAGATTTCAGTGCGAGGTGCAGCTGTTCGCTGGTCTGGTCAAACAAATTTGTCTCACAGGCTCGACTGTGCCCTCATGTCACACGGTATATCCGAGTTGATATGCAGTTCCATTGTCTGTACCATTGGAAACTGCAACTGGCTCTTAGTCCACTAAACACAAGTCTCACTCACTAGGGGAAGACCTGAAGTTCTCCTCCAGGGGAGGATCAGAAGACGAAGAAGGCAAAGAACCACAATCACTTTCCAGCAAGCCTCGGTATGGGGGTCGAACTACAAAATTGCCCCCGCATTGCACAAACTAATTGACCTATCTTCTACTCATTGAATCTCCCCTCTTGACTGATCCGTTGACCTGGTAGCCAGTCCAGTCACAGCACTGCCTTCCCGAGCTAGAGGGGCAGGCATTCACTTTGCATATCCTGAGAGAAGCCAATCAGCGACTCCAAATCTATATTGTCTGAAAAAAGAAGATTTTAGACTGAGGAGGTGTCGTTCTCACGGTAAGCATGGCCATATTTTGGGCAAAAAACATCTACCTAGATGAGACCACAGTCCCTTATTTATAGAGAGATCTAATCTTACGAGGCCCACCATTTCCAATTTCTGAAAGAAGGCTGTTAAGCTTCGCAGACGGTTCTGCCCATGAAATACAATACTGGCCATTAAAATTGCAACACCAAGAAGAAATGCAAATGATAAACGGGTACTCATTTGACAAATATATTATACTAGAACTGACATGTGATTACATTTTCACGCAATTTGGGTGCATAGATCCTGAGAAATCAGTACCCAGAACAACCACCTCTGGCCGTAATAACGGCCTTGATACGCCTGGGCAGTGAATCAAACAGATCTTGGATGGCATGTACAGGTACAGCTGCCCATGCAGCTTCAACACGATACCACTGTTCATCAAGAGTAGTGACTGGCGTATTGTGCCGAGCCAGTTGCTCGGACACCACTGACCAGAAGTTTTCAGTTGGTGAGAGATTTGGAGAATGTGCTGGCCAGGGCAGCAGTCGAACAATTTCTGTATCCAGAAAGGCCCGTACAGGACCTGCAACATGCGGTCGTGTATTACCCTGCTGAAATGTAGGTTTCGCGGGGATCGAATGAAGGGTAGAGCCACGGGTCGTAACACATCTGAAATGTGACGTCCACTGTTCAAAGTGCCGTCAATGCGAACAAGAGGTGACCGCGACGAGTAACCAATGGCACCCCATACCATCACGCCGGGTTATACGCCAATATGGCGATGACTAATACACGCTTCCAATGTGCGTTCACCGCGATGTCGCCAAACAAGGATGCGACCATCATGATGCTGTAAACAGAACGTGGATTCATCCGAAAAAATGTTCTGCCATTTGTGCACCCAGGTTCGTCGTTGAGTACACCTTCGCAGGCGCTCCTGTCTGTGATGCAGGGTCAAGGGTAACCGCAGCCGTGGTCTCCGAGCTGATAGTCCATGCTGCTGCAAACGTTGTCGAACTGTTCGTGCAGATGGTTGTTGTCTTGCAAACGTCCCCATCTGTTGACTCAGGGATCGAGACGTGGCTGCACGATCCGTTACAGCCATGCGAATAAGATGCCTGTCATCTCGACTGCTAGTAATACGAGGCCGTTGGGATCCAGCACGGCGTTCCGTATTACCCTACTGAACCCACCGATTCCATATTCTGCTAACAGTCATTGGATCTCGACCAACGCGAGCAGCAATGTCGCGATACGATAAACCGCAATCGCGATAGGCTACACTCCGACCTATATCAAAGTCGGAAACGTGGTGGTACGCATTTCTCCTCCTTACACGAAGCACCAAAACAACGTTTCACCAGGCAACTCCGATCAACTGCCGTTTGTGTATGAGAAATCGGTTGGAAACTTCCCTCATGTCAGCACGTTGTAGGTGTCGCCACCGGCGCCAACCTCGTGTGAATGCTCTGAAAAGCTAATCATTTGCATATTACATCATCTTCTTCCTGTCGTTTAAATTTCGCGTCTGTAGCACGTCATCTTCGTGGTGTAGCAATTTTAATGGCCAGTAGTGTATATGTTTTTGCCGCTCACTAAAGGAACCTGTCGTCTTCCTGGTGTCAGGAGGGTTAAGCGTGTGCACAGCTGCTCTCTCCATATCGTCCCAGCTTCTAACATGAGAGTGCACGGAGTTTTATGACCTTTCCACCATTTGCAGGAAGGCGCAGTTTACAGCTGTCTCTCTTAAATGGCTTCCCGCACCAACTTTCCATCAACTGGCCACCTTCACGACTTACTGCCACCTGGCCCAGGCAAAATGTTTTACCAACTGGCTCCCTCCTGTCCAGCCCTAAGCAGAAGAAGGAGAGTGCTATGACCAGAAGTCCCTCTGCAGGTACGATCCACTGAGTGCTGCTTCCCAGAATCACTCACACAGCCTGTTCACTGCATTCAGTATTTATGGCCCACAATCAATTTCTCTCGCAGTTCTCCATCACCTCCACTACGGCCCCTTGGGCACAAGTTCTCTACATGTTACACATGCAGTTATAAGAACATTGTGCCCACAATTTCGTCATGTAAAACAGTCATAAACCACTCTTACCAGATGTAGTACTGGGGAACATCGAGATCATGACCAAAAATATGAATGTTAAGCTGACTGACAATCTTGTTAAAGTGTGAGAGTGCTTTGCCACC
Source organism: Schistocerca americana (assembly GCF_021461395.2). Lineage (NCBI taxonomy): Eukaryota > Metazoa > Arthropoda > Insecta > Orthoptera > Acrididae > Schistocerca > Schistocerca americana. The sequence goes on from NC_060130.1 coordinate 235,676,730, forward strand.
TCCCAATACATATCTTTAGACTGAGATGGCAAAAGTCACGGGGTACTTCCTAATATTGTGTCGGACCTACTTTTGCCCAACCTAGTGCAGCAAATAGACATGGCATGGACTCAACAAATCGTTGAAAGTACCCTGCAGAAATACTGAGCCATGCTGTCTCTATAGCTTTCCGTAAGTGTGAAAGTGTTTCCAGTGCAGGAGTTTGTGTACAAACAGACCTCTCGAGCATGTCCAATAAATTTTTGATGGGATTCTTGTCATATGATCTGAGTGGCCAAATCATTCGCTAGAACTGTCCAGAATGTTTTTAAAACCAACGGGGCCTGGTGACATGGCGCACTGACATCCATAAAATTTCCATCTTTGTTTGGTAACATAAAAACCACAAATGGCTGCAAATGGTCTTGAAGTAGCCGAATGTCCAGAGGAAAAAGTCCATTCGATGTAAACACAACCCACACCACTATGGAGGCATCACCAGCTTGCAAAATGCCTTGTTGACAACCTGGGTCCATGGCTTCGTGGGGTCTTCACCACACTTGATCCCTAACATCAACTCTTACCAACTTAAATCTGGATCCATCTGACCAGACCACGGATTTTCAGTCTTTTATGGTTGGTTGGTTGGTTGGTTTGGGGAAGGAGACCAGACAGCGTGGTCATCGGTCTCATCGGAATAGGGAAGGATGGGGAAGGAAGTCGGCCGTGCCCTTTCAGAGGAACCATCCCGGCATTTGCCTGGGGTGATTTAGGGAAATCACGGAAAACCTAAATCAGGATGGCCGGACGCGGGATTGAACCGTCGTCCTTCCGAATGCGAGTCCAGTGTCTAACCACTGCGCCACCTCGCTCGGTAGTCTTTTATGGTCTAACCAATATGGTCACAAGCCCAGGAGAAGCGCTGCAGGCGATGTCGTGTTGTTAGCAAAGGCAGTTGGGTCAATCGTCTGTTGCCATAGCCCATTAACGCCAAACTTCGCTGCACTGTCCTAACAGACACGTTCGTCGTGAGTTCCACATTAATTTCTGCGGTTATTTCATGCAGTGTTGCTTGTCTGTTACCACTGACAACTCTATGCAAACACTGCTGCTCTCGGTCGTTAAGTGAAGGCCGTCTGCCACTGCATTGTCCGTGCTGAGAGGTAATGCCTGAAATATTGTATTCTCGACACACTCTTGACACTGTGGATCTCGGAATATTGAATTTCCTAATGATTTACGAAATGGAACGTCCATGCTTCTAGCTCTAACTACCATTTTACTTTCAAAATCTGTTAATTCCCGTTATGCAGCCATAGTCGCGTCGGAAACCTTTTCACTTGAATCATCTGAGTACAAATGACAGTTTTGCCAATACATTGCTCTTTTATACTATGTGTACGTGAGACTGCCGCCATTTTTATATGTGCATATTGTTATCCCATGACTTTTCTCACCTCAGTGTATTTTCGGTTGAACAGATTATACTAATGTTACAGTTTTCTTCTTGCGTTATGTTAGCTAACCACTTGAGAGGTAACTGATGTGTCGCTTGGCCTGGAGAATGGATATGTCTATGTCTGAGGCAAAAGCAATGTATCAAAATTCGTATCAGAAACACGGCAACACTAGTGGTAGTTATGCTTATGGTCAACACGTTTTGGTGTCAGTTCTCTTGACATTGCGGAATATGTTGCAACACATGCTCCATCGAAATTTTGGCTTGCTGTGATGCTATTAGTGCGTCTAAGAGTATATGAGATCAGGATTCAGGGTGTTGATAAGGTAAGTTAAGTTTTGTGTTGGCAGTGTCTGTAACGGTTTTTCTGTCCGATACAGTGCAGAGTGGGTTAGCTGGAGTACAGTCGTACCTGTGAGTGTCACTGGGAGGAGGGGAAGTTCGTCCCGGCTATCTCATAAACTATGCCGTTCACGAAAATACCACTATTATGTAATTCGAACTAAGTGCCTTAAGGTTTTTCATTCCTATAGCAATTCGTGATCACAGTCTCCGGTACCAAAAGTGAGTAGATCCCATAAGTTCCTACGTTCTGAAAATGAGATTGTGATGCCAATATTTCTTTCGACATACCGTTGCCTCTGTTTTTCCCAGAAACAGTTGCCCTTCGCATGTTCGCATGTCTGTGCGTCAGTCTCCACTTCTCTGGTTGGACAAATGGTGATATTTTCTTTCAAACAACTTTTGTAGATCATTTAGTGCCGTAAGTTAGCGTAAAGAGGTCCATGCGTGAAGCGTTCAGTGAAATCGAAAGTAAAATTCTATGTACCGACTTGACAGAAAATCCTAGGAAGTTCTGGTCTTACGTTAAATCAGTAAGTGGCTCGAAACAGCATATCCAGACACTCTGGGATGATGATGACATTGAAACAGAGGATGACACGCGTAAAGCTGAAATACTAAACACCTCTTTCCAAAGCTGTTTCACAGAGGAAGACAGCACCGCAGTTCCTTCTCTAAATCCTCGCACAAACGAAAAAATGGCTGACATCGAAATAAGTGTCGAAGAAAAAGAAAAGCAACTGAAATCACTCAACAGAGGAGAGTCCACAGGACCTGACGGGATGCCAATTCGATTCTACACAGAGTACGCGAAAGAACTTGCCCCCCTTATAACAGCCGTGTACCGCAAGTCTCTAGAAGAACGGAAGGTTCCAAATGATTGGAAAAGAGCACAAGTAGTCCCAGTCTTCAAGAAGGGTCGTCGAGCAGATGCGCAAAACTATAGACCTATATCTCTGACACCGATCTGTTGTAGAATTTTAGAACATGTTTTTTGCTCGCGTATCATGTCATTTCTGGAAACCCAGAATCTACTCTGTAGGAATCAACATGGATTCCAGAAACAGCGATCGTGTGAGACCCAACTCGCTTTATTTGTTCATGAGACCCAGAAAATATTAGATACAGGCTCCCAGGTAGATGCCATTTTCCTTGACTTCCGGAAGGCGTTCGATACAGTTCCGCACTGTCGCCTAATAAACAAAGTAAGAGCCTACGGAATATCAGACCAGCTGTGTGGCTGGATTGAAGTTTTTAGCAAACAGAACACAGCATGTTGTTATCAATGGAGAGACGTCTACAGACGTTAAAGTAACCTCTGGCGTGCCACAGGGGAGTGTTATGGGACCATTGCTTTTCGCAATATATACAGGGTGTTACAAAAAGGTACGGCCAAACTTTCAGGAAACACACAAAGAAGGAAAATATGTTATGTGGACATGGGTCCGGAAACGCTTACTTTCCATGTTATAGCTCATTTTATTACTTCTCGTCAAATCACATTAATCATGGAATGGAAACACACAGCAACAGTAACACTTTGTTACAGGAAATGTTCAAAATGTCCTCCGTTAACGAGTATACATGCATCCACCCTCCGTCGCATGGAATCCCCGTTGCGCTCATGCAGCCCTGGAGAATTGCGTATTGTATCACAGCCGTCCACAATACGAGCACGAAGAGTCTCTACATTTAGTACCGGGGTTGCGTAGACAAGAGCTTTCAAATGCCCCCATAAATGAAAGTCAAGAGGGTTGACGTCAGGAGAGCGTGGAGGCCATGGAATTGGTCCACCTCTACCAATCCATCGGTCACCGAATCTGTTGCTGAGAAGCGTACGAACACTTCGACTGAAATGTGCAGGAGCTCCATCGTGCATGAACAACATTTTGTGTCGTACTTGTAGAGGCACAAGTTCTAGCAGCACAGGTAGAGTATCCCGTATGAAATCATGATAACGTTTTCCATTGAGCGTAGGTGGACGAAACTAAAATGAGCTCTAACATGGAAATTAAGCGTTTCCGGACACATGTCCACATGACATCTTTTCTTTATTTGTGTGTGAGGAATGTTTCCTGAAAGTTTGGCCGTACCTTTTTGTAACACCCTGTATAAATGACCTAGTAGATAGTGTCGGAAATTCCATGTGGCTTTTCGCGGATGATGCTGTAGTATACAGAGAAGTTGCAGCATTAGAAAATTGCAGCGAAATGCAGGAAGATCTACAGCGGATAGGCACTTGGTGCAGGGGGCGGCAACTGACCCTTAACATAGACAAATGTAATGTATTGCGAATACATAGAAAGAATGATCCTTTATTGTATGATTATATGATAGCGGAACAAACACTGGTAGCAGTTACTTCCTTAAAATATCTGGAAGTATGCGTGCGGAACGATTTGAAGTGGAATGATCATATAAAATTAATTGTTGGCAAGGCGGGTACCAGGTTGAGATTCATTGGGAGAGTGCTTAGAAAATGTAGTCCATCAACACAGGAGGTGGCTTACACTCGTTCGACCTATACTTGAGTATTGCTCGCCAGTGTGGGATCCGTACCAGGTTGGGTTGACAGAGGAAATAGAGAAGATCCAAAGAAGAGTGACGCGTTTCGTCACAGGGGTATTTGCATAAGCGTGATAGTGGTAGGAGATGTTTAGCAAACTCAAGTGGCAGACTCTGCAAGAGAGGCGCTCTGCATCGCGGTGTAGCTTGCTCGCCAGGTTTCGAGAGGGTGCATTTCTGGATGCGGTATTGAATACATTGCTTCCCTCTACTTATACCTCCCGAGGAGATCACGAATGTAAAATTAGAGAGATTCGAGCGCGCACGGAGGCTTTCCGGCAGTCGTTCTTCCCGCGAACCATACGCGACTGGAACAGGAAAGGGAGGTAATGACAGTGGCACGTAAAGTGCTCTCCGCCACACACCGTTGGGTGGCTTGCGGAGTATAAATGTAGATGTAGATGTAGATAAGAGTGCAAGCTGCTCTGCGTTCAGGAATTATTAACACCTCTCGCTTCGTTACTTGTACCTATTTGAGCGTCGTTCTCCACATAAGATAAGAGTGAATAGTATAAAATGGATACTGCGTTTCCAACCCCATCACTGGTAGTCTAATCAATACGTACAACTTTGATCTGTCTGTTTTCTTTTCCACAGTTGCTGCGTGGTAAAACGTTTGATCTGTCTGCATTTTTTTCCACAGTTGCTATGTGGTAAAACGTTGTTAAGTTCTTTTACGACACCTCTGTTACATGTCGTAGTTCTACAGGAAATTATTATTCCACTAGGTGCTATCCTGTCAAGAATTGTTGTGGCAGTAATACGGAACTCAGTGATATGCTTGCTGCGTGGTAGATTGCTTCCTGTAACGAGCTCGCTCTAATTCTCGCATCGTTGAGTCTATCTGCTAATACCAGTAATAGCGTGGCTACTGCTAGTTTGCTGTCCAGTAAGCTCAGTCGTTTGTGTATTTGCCTCAAATTGCTGTTCACTGTTTTCATTGTATACCTGGTGTATTGGGCTAACTCGACGGTTAACTCACCTAACATTTAGGTATTATTCAGAACGTTCTGCTCCAAATTCGACATTTGCGCGGTAGGCTACTCTGCTGCGATTTTTGTACTGTCTGCGATCGTTTGCACTTAGCTAATCGTGTTATTCAGCTCCTGGATATCTTCGTTATCCGCTGTTTCCAACACTGTAGTTAAGGTTTGCCTCCTGTATCCAACCGCCATCTTTTCCTAAGAACTAGCGTCGGTGGTACAGTGTCAGTCACTTGCGTCAGTTGACCTCTGTCTTCCATACGATAGCCTCAGTTCCTCGTATTCACTCTGCACCATGGTGAGAATCTTGTTACTTCGCTCTTCCCTATGCAACTCTATGAATGCAGCCTGCAATATGCGAAATTCGGTCATTGTCTTAAGGTACGTTGATGACTGATCGGTAAAACATCCGGTCGTAGAGAAACCTCACAATACAATCTAACGAGAATAACACATATATTAAACAGGTCTTAGACATTACACAAATAAACCCAAATACTACTATTTGCTGTGTGACCTCTCTGCACAAGCTGCTTGTCCACTGATATACGATGATTCAGTTTTGTACTCGTTTTCCTGAACACTGAATCCATTGTCGGGACTTGTGGCAACGTATTCACCATTGTTCTGAAATGTTTAATACAATCCCCGACTTACATGGACAACAGAGATTTTAATAGGAAAGTGCACTTCCACGTTCACTGGAGAAGTCATCTTAATGACTTGATAAGGCTCCTGATATCTAGTCAAGAATTTTTTTGTCTTTTGCTTAGGCCTGTAGTGGTTGGTGACTAATATCCACTGACCGACTCGACATTGTGGCAATTTTCCCACACATTGTACAGACTGTTCCTGTCACTCCAAAGTTTTAATATTGGCTTCCTTTACATTCTATCATACCTCCCATTTTCTTTTCGCAATTTTTTAACTGGTCCTAGTCTAGGAATCATGACATTAAACGGGGATGGAATTTTCATACCGAACACCATCTCAAAGGGCGAGAGACCTGAAACAGTATGTAGTTTACAGTTTTACATGCAGACTACATGTTATAGATATTTATCCCAATCCTTATGATGGTTATTAACATAATAATTCAATATTTTAGAGATGATCCCATAAACTTTTTCCATTCTGCCAGGCGTTTGCGGATGGAATGTCCTCGTTTGTAACTTCTGGATATGAAGTATGTAAAAAAATGCTTCAACACGTCTAATACAAAATTTGTGCTATAATCCGTAGGTAAGGTATCAGGCACCCAAAATTTAAGAAACCGGCTGTTAAGTAAAGCCTGGGCTATTGTACTAGCTTGCTGGCGAGGAATTATCACAATTTCAGGGAACCTTGATAAATGATCTACAATTGTAAGTACATTTTCATTTCCAGCTGGTGTCCTCTTAAACAGTCTTAAGTTATCCAGCTCAATCACTTGAAAGAATTGAAACACCTCTGGTAATCTTTGCAAAGGGATTTCTTGACGACTAAGATCAGCTCTTTGTGCACAAGGTACGCAGTCCTTCACGTACTGCTCGACATTACGTGAATTCAAACGTCTCCGACTGCTCGATTGCCTATGGCACACTTATTCGTTTTTGGTTTACCAATTTTGATGTTTGGTATCCTTGTGCGCTCTGTCGGATAAGTGAGCGAAATTGGTCCATGGTACGACAATCAATCATTTAAACAGTCCCCACTAGGGTTACCTGTCATTGCCTAGTGGGACTATATAAATGATTGAGAATGTTGGCATAATTTTAGTGTTCTAACAACATTTATGTTTTCTAAACAGACATAAATTATGCTAAACAAGTTATTGATTGAATACTGTAAACAACCAACAGATGATTTAAGACTGCACTGGACAAGGATCCTGGGTGGCAGAGACAGTTTAACTAGTGGAGTGAGTCAAGTACTCTGGCCCTAAAAATGTGTATAACGCAATCTGAATTGATCTGACGCTGAGCAGACTTTGATTGATCAAATCTGCTGAAGTTTCTCTACGTAGGTGCAGCTGAGAGCAAGTGGCAATTGAGATCTGTACGCCCTGACAATGCCGAAGCGGCAGTACGTTACCCTGTTCGATTCGTGCGGCAATGTAACTTGCAGCTGGCGAGATGTGTGCGGCGGAGGTGAGACGTGGAGGCGGCACCTGTGAATCGATCGCGGCCACGAAAGAAATGCAGAAATCTCACGGTCTAGCGACCAGGCAAACGGATCGCAATTTACTCTCTACCAGAGCCCTGAAATCATGGTGGATTTCAGTGCGTGACACACCCGTTCACTGGTCATACCATGGACCAATTTGGTTCACTTATACGACAGAGTGCACAAGGATACCAAACATCAAGTTTGGTAAACCAAAAACGAATAAGAGTGCCCTCGGCAATCGAGCAGTTGGAGACGTTTGAAGTCACACTGTCGGTACAATAAAAACTTCACCACAGGCTCCCCAGTCAAAACTACTCGCAAGTGAAGTCAGTCTCAGAACAGGTCCCAAGTACCAACAACACATGCCAGAGCTTCGACCAGAAGTCTCCTACCAGACCAAAGTCCAGCACCAAGTGCCTTGCACCTCTCCAGATAAAAATAATCCGTTTTACCATAAAGTGCACGAACGACACCGCCTTCACGCCGCATTGAGCCAATCACAGGGCTCTAGAGGCGCTCAATCTCCCCTCCCACATGACAGCACAAACTCATGTCGAACAGGGCAAGAGTTAAGAAACCTGCGTCTCTAGAAAAAAAGAAACCGGCAATTACTGCCTTTTTTAAGTTTTCATGGTGGGGGAAGATGATTTTCTCTGAAGTCATGTTGTTTCTCATGGCAACAAGCAAACAGATACAATCTTAAAGATCTTTATCTAAATCGCCTGTGCCTTGGAGATTGTTAGTCCTAGGTGCTGGCGGAAGTTGTTCACTGGCGTATTTTGCACTTTCGGCGAACACAAAAACTTGTGAACTTTTATTATGTGTGGCTCTGCACACAATGCTCGGTTTACGACTCCACTGTTTAGATACGTTCCTTCAGACCGTTACCCCAGCACAGGCCTTCTGTTGGCGCTATGACAGGTATCACGGCGTTGTTCTGCTGGAGATCTGCCTTGACGAGGGGCTGCCCTGTCTGTCCTGTATGGTTGTGGGCCTGTCCAGCAAGATTTACTAAGGGATTGGCTCGCCGCCAATTGCTGTCAACTCCCACCCAATATGCCGTTTCTACGAGCTAAGAATCATAAAAATACCTCATGCCTTTAGCGCCCTACCAAGCTCCATCAACGTCTTCTCAGGCCATTAACTACCGAGCGAGGTGGCGCAGTGGTTAGCACACTGGACTCGCATTCGGGAGGACGATGGTTCAATCCCGTCTCCGGCCATCCTGATTTAGGTTTTCCGTGATTTCCCTAAATCGCTTCAGGCAAATGCCGGGATGGTTCCTTTGAAAGGGCACGGCCGATTTCCTTCCCCATCCTTCCCTCATCCGAGCTTGCGCTCCGTCTCTAATGACCTCGTTGTCGACGGGACGTTAAACACTAATATCCTCCTCCTCCTCAGGCCATTAACTTTCTATAGCCTCACTGAAGGTGTGTCATGTTGTAATAAAATCTTCAATAATTTTCCATATGCGAAAAAATAGGTGAGAGAGTAACTTGTCCTCTCTCAGTATGTCGAAGTGCTATCGTTTTTCCGAGAAAAAAGGATTGGTGAGCTACAGCAGTATTATGGGATGGCCATTAGAAATAATATTGAGGATTTGCTGACACTGAAGCACACAGTATGAGTTACCTGCTTCCAGAGACTATCAACTGATGAAAAACCCAGTGCACCACCTTTGCCCTTCTGGACCTGATTCATGGTGCAATTACTGCAATGCCCAATACTCAAACAGTCATACAGCTATAAACAGTCCATCCCATTTACAGAGACCTGGCAAAGCCTGAATTACTGAAGAATTGTCTGCATGGTCAGACTGAAAATCCCAATGAGTCGTTCAATAATCTTGTATGGACTTGCTTACTGAAAAATGTTTTTGTTGGAATGAAGACACTAAATTCTGGTGTCAGTGATGCTGTTATTACTTTTAATGATGGCAACATCGGTAGGGTGAAATTGCTACAGCATATGGGAATTAATTCTGGAGCAAACTACATCAGAGAACTTGAATGGATGGACAATGTCTGCATTGTGCATTGATAAAGCAGAGTATGCAGCACAGTTCATCACTATGGAGTCTAGAAAGAAGAAAAGAAGAAAAATCTTGGAAAAAGATCAAGAGGATGATATACAGTATGGTGCAGGGTGCTTCTGAGTGACTAATAATAAAAAAAATTTGATCATATATTAAGTGAAGTACAGTCTTTTGAACCTTTAGAAGTCATTCCTTAAAATTTACATTTTCTGTTACATTTTTCCCTAAATCTCAGAAACCACTTCGAGTAGAGTATTCAAATTTTCAGGGAGTAATAACATACATATCCTGAGTCTACTGAACTAAAAGAAGAACATAATGTTATGTATAATTAAAGTGATTTAGGATAACATAAAAAAAAGTACACAAAATTTTAACTGTGTAATTAAAAAGTTGTATTTCCGAAAGCAGAGGCTCAAATGCAATTATTGTAGTTCAGTAGACTCAGAACATACAGTTTAATGTCCTGTAAAAGTTTCATGTAAATGACTACACTGGTTCCTGAAATACAGGGAAGCCAAGTCACTAAATTTAGCATTGTCAGGATAGGGCGTTCCAACTCCCCTTAAGGCCCACCTGGTCCCCTTTGCTCTCCGAGATAGGCTCTAGGTGGAACTTCGCCGCTTACAAGACGAAGGCATTCTTTCTCCCATAGTGCACAGTCGCTGGGCGACGCCTATCGCGTTATTCAAGAAGCCGAACGGTGCTTTACGCATCTGTGGCGGTTTTTAGGTCATGGTAAGTTCTCAGTCCACCATTGATGCATATCCTGTCCCATTGGTGGATGGCATACTCACACGTTTTGCGGGTTCCACTGTTTCCACCAAAATTGATTTGTGCAATGCTTATTTGCAGCTGCCGTTGGACGAGGAATCGCAGCAGATCCTGGTCACCAATACCCTATGTGACCTTTTCCAGTACAACCGCCTCCCATTTGGCATTGCCAGCGCCCCACTATTTTCCAGCGTTATTTGGAACACCTTACAAGTCAGCTACCTGGTGCGGCAAATTACCTAGACGATGTCATCTTCGGTGGTTCGTCTGCGGTGGACCTCACAGACAAGCTGGATAAGCTTTTTCAGGTTTTTTCCAAGGCTAACCTGTGTTGCCGGAAAGAAAAGTGTGACTTTTTTGCACCCGAGGTCAGTTATCTCGGGTTCACAATAGTTGCCCGCAGCCTACATGCCTTTAAGGAGTATGTCGAGGTCATTCAAAACCTACCCCCTCCCCTCAACATGAAGCAACTGCAGTCCGTCCTCGGTAAAATCAACTATTATTGGCGCTTTATACTCCACGCCACCGAGAATTCGGCGCCCCTGACTGGGTTGTTGCGCAAAGGTGTGCGCTGGTTTTGGGATGTGGCACGTGAGCAGGCTTCCTCAAGTCTCAAGTAGGCTATCTCCCGCCCTCCTTGTCTGGCCGCTTACAACCCTTCTCTGACCCTTATCGTCGCTGCTGATGCATCGTACTATGGCCTGGGTGCGTCCTCTAGCAAGTGGTCAACGCCGTTGAGAGGCCAGTGGCTTTCACATCCAAAAATTGACCAGCACTCAAACCAAATATAGTTAAATTGAAAAGGAAGCTTAGGCGCTGGTTTTCGCCCTGACGAAATTCTACGATTTCGTGTATGGTCGTCATTTCACTCTGTAGATCTACCAGAAACCCTTGTTTCACCTGGGTGCCGCAGTGCCCACCTGGACAGAGCGCCGCCTCCACTGTTGGATGCTCTACCTGGTGACGTTCGACTTCGATATTGTCTATCTCACCTCTGAACGGCCAATTTTCTTTCCCAGCTGCCTGCTGGAGCGGACCATGAGTTTGACACCTCCCCCTTGGTTTGTTTCCATGTGCAACCGAACGTGGACGCAGCTCTGGACGTGCTTCCGTTGGATGCTGATGCGGTCAAGCGGGCCACCGCTAAGGATCAAACACTGCAAGCTCTTCCCCACCAAATCGCTGTGGGTTGACTGACCAGCCGTCGTAGCACCTGGATTTTTGGGATCATCGGCACAGTCTCCTTTTCTGCAGTGGTGTCATCCTTTTCCATAGTGATTCAGACGTTCTGCGGGTGGTCATACCACATGCATTCCGCCGCCGTGTTCTCAACCTCCTCCAAACTGGCCATTGGGGAATAGTCCTCAACAAACATCTGGCCTGCCGAGACCTTTATTCGCGCAGTTTGTATAAAGACATTGCCTCCCTCGTGTCGGCTTACACCACAAGCCAAACACGTTCAGCAGCACCCCTGAGCCTGTATTTTTCATGGCGAGATGCACTTGCTCCATGGGAACGTCTCCACTGGGATTTTGCAGGACCCAGCTTGATAAGCTGCTGAGACATTACCCGCTGGAGGAGGCCGTGCTTCTTTTTTTGGCTGCATACTGCACCGCCCCCCCCCCCAACCCCATCCCAGTAAAAGTCCAGCAGACACACTTCACAGCCGACTGTTCCACTCTCCCTTATCTATCCTTGTTCCCGAGACTTCTCACCCTCCCACCTGCACTCCAGCTCACTCTTTCTATGGACGTCGACCAGGGCGCTCCTACACCTATGGACGTTTGCTGTGCTCTGCATTCTTTTTCCAGGGGAGAAATGTCGTAGTGGTCTCTTATCAGCTAGAGGGCCCACACAACAGACAACCAAGGTGGGCTGCCGACCTCCCTTCAGGAGCTCAGATCAAAACTTCGCCAGTGGATGTAAACATCAACAGACTTACCACATAAACACGGAACTACTTCGTGAAAAGCCATGTGACAGAGATCCACCAATTGGAACTAATGTGACCACGTGTAGTACTCCGCCGAATCGCCGTTATAAGCCAGCAGAGACAGACCGGCAGTGTGTACCTACAGCTAGGACACCTCTGGCCAATACCTACGTCGGCTCTAGCCTAGTAGACACTTGCCAAAGCCTTTAATAGAAAGTTATATCTTTGTAATAATATAGAGTAGTATTTTGGTTATTAGTTTCTTTTCATTTTCTTGTGCTCTTATCTGGCTTTTGCCACAACAAGGATTGTTGTGCTCCTTGTTGTTCTTGCGTTTGGAAATTAGTGCATGCCAAGAAGACATTTTAGTTAAAATAAAGTGTGTTGAAACCTGATCTTTAGTTCTTTCTTGCCTCCGGCAGGACACTACAATTAAGGGCTTCAACAGACTAACCAAGGCCATGGTGATCTTATCCAGGCTTACAGGAACCATAAATTCACCGTTAGTATTACTTACACACGCTATGCTTATGCGCACGAAACAATGTATTTTGTATAATTCCTCGTATTTTCTTAGTGGCTCTACCACATACAGCGCTTCAATGGGAATTAAGTATCAATACAAACCAAAACTAGCTTCCCTTTGCCTGTTGGTATTTTATCATGACAACAAACCCTTAGCATACCTGTTCACAGTTCAGTTGGCCACAGCTTCATGAGGGGTATGCCTTGCGACGTTACTTTCATTGCAGCTGTATGCCCTAATGGAAACAAAGTCCTACACTGAGTTGTACTGCATAATGCGGAAGATATATTTTTCCATGACGTTTGTCGAGAAAATCTACCCCAAGAATTGATGAATAGCCTTCCCCCACGTGTGCGAACACTTACATATGCTCATGGAAATCCCTAGTACTGATACTGAAAGTTGGCAACGACTTACTCAAAGACTCTACATTATTATCAATCACTCCACGCATTTCTTACAGTGGGGCCTCAGTCTCCGCCTGCCTAAATATCCGACTGACACGTGCCAGCCTGTGTCCACCAGAAATTTATGTTCTTTCCCTCTCAAAAAGCCTGACAAGCAGCATTCCGTCTGTGTATCTATTTGTACAGCGCTACTTCCCATTGGGGATGCCTTATGACCGTTGAAGCAGTCTTATTTGCGTTTAACAGCTGCTACTGTTGACATTTGTTTCCACTGCCTTCTCTTCCCTCAATCCTGTGGTCAGTGTTCAGCTTAGCCACACATATAGCATTCCGATTGCTGACACTGCTTCCGTACTTAGCCTTCACAATCACATATATTACACTTTACTACTGCAGAAAAAAATTGTGGTCTGTATCTATTCTTGCAACAATTTCGATCTCTTCCAATTGCTTTGCGGCCGGAAGAGCTGCAGCCAGATCCTCAGGATTTTCCTTGCTTCTCTACGCGACATGCCGGCCGAAGTGGCCGTGCGGTCCTGGGCGCTGCAGTCTGGAACCATGTGACCGCTACGGTCGCAAGTTCGATTCCTGCCTCGGGCATGGATGTGTGTGGTGTTCTTAGGTTAGTTAGGTTTAACTAGATCTAAGTTCTAGAGGACTAATGACCTCAGAAGTTGAGTCCCATAGTGCTCAGAGCCATTTTTTCTACGCGACATCTTGGCTGGGATACCACGCAAAAAAACATCCAAAGCTCTATTTCCAGCTTCCCACAGCAAGACTCTATCCGCTTATGCGTTTTGGGTCTACTGGTATTATGATTGTTAAAGTACTCAGTTTTTCCCGGAAAAACCCTGCGTTAGTTCGCTTCCGATAACGTTGCCATAAACCGTCAGCCAACTGTTGCAGTGTTTGTGATTTATCGAGAGCTTCGTTGTACAACACAAATTTATTTGCTTTGCCTGTCAATCGTAAATTAGCCACATGGAGAGTAATCTCGTCTTACTAAACACTCACTTGTCTTATATAGGCCGCAGCGCCGTATTCTGCCTGTTTACATATCTCTGTATTCGAATACGGATCCATATACCAGTTTCTTTGGCGCTTCAGTGTAGATTGTCAGTGTTCTTGCACGTAGGAGGTACAACAAGTTAAATAATGGTCCTCTTCTTTGTAGAAATAAAGTGTTATATTTATCTTCAAGTTTAATGGACAGATCATTTTGGATTCCTGCTACCGGCCATCGCAACTTCTCTCCATCCTTTTTCGTGTCGGTGTTGCCTACCACAGTAGTCGGCACAACATCTGGCGACAAGGATTCCAGAACCAACGCTGTCTTCGCTCTTCACCGCTCCGTCACATCGCGTCACTAATATTTCTCTCTTTTCTTTCAGAGGCACATTACTGCTAATTGTTCTTTCTCTTTCTTTGCTTCTACATGTAACTGTTTTGTTGCAGCACTCCTCTCATTAAAATGGCCTCTAACCCTCCTCCTATACTACTTGCGCCTCTTGTTGCTGCTGTCTTTGATCTAATGCAGTTTATTCAGTTTGAGAATCAACAAATGTCGTAGCTGATGACGGCAATCTACTTTTCGTTAATAACAAGAGCGGAACGAGTACTACGCTCAGTTCATCGCTCATTGTACTACACATAAAGTGCAAGGTACTGTGCAACTTTTTTATTTCTTGCCAATGGCCAGCACAGGAATTCACCACCTCGCTCAGAAATTACTCTCGGCTAGTAGGCCGGAGTTGCTAGTTTTTGAAGATGTAGTTTGCATCCTCACTAAGTATTATGAGGATCAGGTGCAGGTTGCTGTAGCTCGTTACAAGTTCTTTCTATTGCGGAAAATGCCAGAACAGACATACAGGTACCGTCAGTGGGTCACTAAACGTCAGGGTTTGACACGACAGCGTCGTTTTCAATATGGCTACGGACAGTACTATAGTGACGCAATGGTTGGTGATGCCATTACATACAACGTGCCAGACAGTAGAATTCATGAAGAAATCCTTAAACATTCTCATCCTCCTTTGAAATAAGTGTTACAAATTATTGATCATTAGGACTCGTGTGATAGGGCTGTGGAAAACTTTGAGGCAGCTGGAACCCGCAGTGTAACGCTAAGTGACAAACAGGTCCGGCCTTGTGAGCGACACCCACACACGAGCAGGCCAGCACGCCGTGGCAAGAGTAAACAAGCGTCAACGCGGTGTCTGCTGTGAAAACATGTCCCCACTGCTTTTCCACAAATAAAAGACAAAATTGCCCTTCGGGGAACGCGACTTGCATTGCTTGGGGAAAGCCACGTCATGTACAATCTCTGTGCTTGCAACAGAAGAAGAACATTACCCACGTTCGCTCTTGTAAGTGCGCAGCACCTTCTCATTCCGTGAATGTAGTTTTTTTCAAACAAGCTACCGCTAACAGTAATGACCAAATTCAGGATATGCCGTCACCCCGCCCTCGTGATATGCAACAACAGTCAAACAAACTATGCGTAAACTTAGTCATTGCTGGACGCTATGTGGGTCTTTTGTTGGACACTGGCGCATCTGTTACATTGCTTAATCGTGCCACTTACGAACAGATGGCCTCACCACAGTTGACAAAACCTTGCACGCAACTTAACTGCGTATAATGGTCAGGACATTCCAGTGCTTCGCTCATGTAGTTTGCCTGCCACATTCCAGTCTCACACTAGAACAATGGCTTTAGCATTTTGCGTTCATGAGACTGCGAAAATATTTTTGGGTTAGATTCATTTGATTTGTTTGGTATTCGTATTCAGGACAATGTACTTTCTATTTCTGCTTTCAACACATAAAACAGTGTTACTCGGGTGATTGAGGAGTTTCCTCATTTATTTTCTGAAGGACTTGGCAGAGTAAACAATTTTGTGGCACACGTTATAAGGGACAATGCGCAACCTAAGTTTTTTGGAACTCATCCCGTACCTCATACACTTAGAGACAAAGTTGCAAGTGAACTTAAGGAATGGCAATACAGTGATGTTTTGCTCCCATCCAGGCTAGTCAATAGGCTTCTTACCAAACCCTCTGGAAGACTTTGTCTTTGTGTTGACTTCAAATCCTCTGTGAATCCACAAACAATGATTGATACTTACCCATTACCTCGCCCTGAGAAATTCATGGACAGGTTTGGTGCAGGCCGCTGTTTTTCAAAAACTGACTTGCGCGACGCGTATTTGCAAATTCCACTCCATGAGTAGTCTCAGAAAGTTTTTGTGGTCAACACACATTTAGGGTTGTTCAAATTTTTGCTCTTACCCTTTGGTAGCGCTTTCGCGCCTGCCATATTCAAACGCTACTTAGGACAGCTTACTGCAAATGTCCTATTCTGTTCAAATTACTTAGACGATACTGTGGTGCCAGGGCGTACACCGGAGGAACATATAAGTAATCTTCGTACGCTTTTTCATGTACTTTCAGCTGCAGGTTTGAAGTTCCGCCTGTACAAATGTGCCTTTTTGCAGACTGAAATTCAGTACTTAGTCCATGCTCTTAATACCCAAGGTGTTCATCTCCTACAGTCATATTTTCTGGCCATCCGGCAAATTCACGCCCCGCGAAACGTGTCAGTTTCGGGAAGTTGACATATCCAATTTATACCCAACGGAGACCAGATGGCGGCTCCGTTGCATTGTTTGCACCAGAAGAATGGGCCTTTTTTGGCCCAAAGAGTGTTAGGGCGTATTCCAGTAACTTAAAAATTTCTTGCTGAGTGACAGATGCCTTGTTCATCTCGACCCTACTAAGCCTGTGGTTTTGGCTCTGGACGCTTCTTCGTACGGAATTGGAGCTGTGCTCTCGCGCAGACTCTCAGGATAGGCCGATTGCTTTCGCTTCCAAGTTATTAACTAAGACTCAATGTAACTACTCCCAAATCGAGAAGGAAGCGCTGTCTATGGCGTGACGAAGGGTTTTGCCATTATTTGTTTCGTCGGAAGTTTTACCTAGTGACGGACAATAATCCATTTCAGTCTTTGTTTCATCCATCCAAACCTGTTCCGCCACGCACGGCTCAGAAGCTGCAATATTGGGCTTAGTTATTGTCACAGTATCAGTACGAAATATTGTACCACCCACGCCGAAGCATGCGAATGCTGACGCCCTTTCTCGCGTTCCAGTTTGTCCTGATTCTGAAAGCGATGCTACTGCCGCATCTTGTTGTCAGATGGATGTGCAGGACACTGAATTTTGCAGACTTTCCCACTACAGCATAGGAAGAAGCAGGCCTTCACTTGAATCTTTTGTTACACTACAACCGTACTGCTTTGCTTCGTTCAGTGAAAAATATTCAGAATTCTTTTTGCTCGTGGGAGCAGCCTCTCCTCCCAACATGGTGTGATTTTATTGCAAAATCACTCTGGACAAACTTGTGTGCTTATTCCTAAAGTGCCGGCCGGAGTGGCCGAGCGGTTCTGGGCGCTACAGTCTGGAACCGCGCGACCGCTACGGTCGCAGGTTCGACTCCTGCCTCGGACATGGATGTGTGTGATGTCCTTAGATTAGTTAGGTTTAAGTAGTTCCAAGTTCTAGGGGACTAATGACCTCAGAAGTTAAGTCCCATGGTGCTCAGAGCCATCTGAGCCATTTTTATTTCTAAAGTGTTGCAACAAGATGCCTTGCGATTGCTCCACCAAGGACATTAGGGAATCGTACGCACAAAACTGTTAGTGTGTCATCACTGTACTTGGCTAGGCATGGACGCCCACATTGAACAATGTCGTGCAAGGGTCTGGCTTATGCTGAAACTCTATCGGCCCCGCCGCAAACATTTGCAGTTTGGTCAAAGTCTCAATCACCGCGGCAACGAGTGCATATTGCCTTTGTTGGTCCCTTTTGGAACCCTTGTTGGCTTATTGTTGTGGCCCCTTTTAGCAAGCATCCGTTAGCAGTGCCTATGAACTCGACTATGTCGCGTAATACCATTGAGGCTTTGTCATCTACTTTTTGCTGCCTGAGGTGTTGGTTACAGACAACGGACCACAGTTTACGGCTCAGGACTCTGAACAGTTTTGTACAGCCAATGGTCACACTCACCTTACCAGTGCTCCGTTTCATCCTCAGTCGAACGCAGAAGCTGAACGATTTATGCGAACGTTCCAGCAACCGATGAACAAACTACACGGGAGCAAGCGCTGCTGCTCTTCCTCGCAACGTAGCGCTCCCAGGCCTGCGACAGTCCGTCTCCGGCGCAGCTTCTACATGCCCGGGGCCAACGCACGCTGCTCCAATTGCTGCACACTCTGTAGCGCACCCTAATGATTCTATCCTTTCCAAGAGGCGCTGGGAGAGGGGAACAAGTCTTCGTCGCCATCAGAACCATATTTATGCTTGTCCGTTGCGAGACTCTCGTAGCAGCTTGTGGTGTGCATACTGTAAGACCTTCAGTACACACACCATCAGATTATTTGACTTGTCGCTCTAACGAAGTAATCGAGTGTCAGCAATATGTCTCGTGGTCTTATCGTGGCGTGTTTATCTTCTGCCGTTAGGTCAGACGATAGAGATGCCACTTGCACGCTTAGAGTAGCAGATTGATGGTGACCAACTTTAAACAGAACTTGATTAATTTTCACATACATTTATTAAAATAATAACAAGCATAAAAATTACATAACCTGGTTCTGGATGTTATTTACAATTGACAATCTGAAGTTCCTTTGGTATTGGTACGTTAATCTTATTCTCACATCTATCTCTAATACTTGACAAAAGTGTCTATACATTTATCTTCATGGCTATGTAAAGGAATATGGTAATCTTATTAGGCGCAGACTGAATCTTGACTATAGACTGGTACGGACAAATGTAGAACTCGTGCAGATTGGTGCAGACAAATGAAAACTGACTAATCGGAGGTCTGTACACTCGTTATAATACCTCGCGCGTTCATGTATCACTACGCGAGTGTGATCCGCGAGGAGAAAAGGTTCTACATTAGCAGCAATCTCACTGGCTGCGTTACATATTAATACGCGGATCGGCGGAAGCAGAATATGGTCCGTCTCTGTGGCAGTGCCATCTCGTAGTGCGGAGACGGACGAGCGCTGTGCCTCCGCTGTTGTGCTTAGCGGGGCGCGCTCTAGTGGGAAAGTTGTGTACGCGCTGACTACGTGGAACTATGTACACAACACAGCTCAACTTGCCCCGCTCGTCCCTGCGCCCTCCGTGGACCCGGCGCCATTGCCGTTGTCATTGCTGCCCACTCCGTTTTTCGTCAGACCGGCTCAGGAAAAGGGTGGGCGCCTTTCTGGGAGTTTACCGACCGACGTCCCCTCGGAGCGCAGGACGGATTCGGGGCGCAGCCAGGGGCTCTGCGTCGGCCGCAGTTGTGCCTTCCGGTTCCCCACGCAACCCAGCTTCCTGCCTTCCCCTCTTCCCCCCTGCACCCCCCACCCGTTGTCGTAAAATGGCTCCCTAAACGGCAATGGTGTCGTATTTTGGGGGCAGAAGGAACGTGCAGTCCTGAAGCATCGACTGCACACCGACCAGCGCAGTGCCACGAAATGGCATCAAGAACGCGCTGACCCGCATGCCAATGGATAGAGCGGGCAGCGCCACACCTCCAGGAAGACAGAGTTCAGCGCCCCCCCCCCCCCCCCCCTCCCTGTCGACGCTGCTTTAACCAGCCGCCCATCTCTGCTCCGTCCAGTTCGGTCGCAGTCTGCAAGAGCATCAGTGCTGAGTAATAGGAAGACGCTACTTAGCCTGCGTTCTGTGAGTAGTAATAGGGTCACTGCAAAAGAAATGCACACTATTTGTGTAAAAATACAGTTTTCATTCTGCATCTATGAAACTTTTACAGTATGTAGATACATCCTTCCCGCTTATTTTCAAACTTAGATCAACTTGTTCCCGTGAGTGGCGCCGTCACAGCATGTCTTCAAGATGGCTGCTACACTTCACGTTCGTCAGAAGCAACGTCCTGTCATAGAATTCCTGTGCTGTGAAAACGAGACAGTGGCAAACATCCACAAGAGGTTGAAAAAGGTGTATGTAGATGCTGCTGTCGATCGCAGTACAGTTAGTCGGTGGGCAAGCAGGTTACGTGATGAAAGCGGGCACGGCAGTATTGAGGATTGTCCTCGCAGCGGCAGGCCTCGTACTGCACACACTCTAGACAATGTGCAGAGAGTTAACGAATTGGTGACTACTGACAGACGCATCACAGTGAACGAATTGTCACGCTACGTTGGGATAGGGGAAGGAAGTGTTTGCAGAATATTGAAAGGGTTGGCGTTAAAGAAGGTTTGTGCCAGGTAGTTTCCCAGGATGTTGACAGTGGCTCACAAAGAAACAAAGAAAACGGTATGCAGCGAACTTTTGGAACATTACGAGAATGGTGGAGATGAATTTCTTGGAAGAATTGTGACAGATGATGAAACGTGGCCCCATCATTTTTCACCGGAGACGAAGAGGCAATCAATGGAGTGGCATCATGCAAATTTACCCCAGAAAAAAATTCAAAACCACACCTTCTGCTGGAAAAGTTATGGCTATGGTGTTTTTCGATTCCGAAGGACTCTTCCTTGTGGACATCGTGCCAAGTGGAATCACCATAAATTCTGATGCATATATGACGACAATGAAGAAACTTCAAGCTCGACTGAGTCGTGTTTGACCACATCGGCAAAAGCAGGATGTTTTGCTGTTGCACGACAATGTACGGCCACATGTCAGTCAAGAAACCATGGAACCGATCACAAAACTCGGATGGACAACACTGAAACACCCGCCTTACAGTCCGGACCTGGCTCCATGTGACTATCATCTCTTTGGGAAACTGAAAGACTCTCTTCGTGGAACAAGGTTTGAAGATGACTCCCTTGTGCACGCTGCCAAACAGTGGCTCCAACAGGTTGGTTCAGAATTTTACCGTGCGGGTATACAGGCGCTTGTTCCAAGATGGCGTAAGGCAGTTGAGAGTGATGGAAATTATGTGGAGAAATGAAAATATTGTATATACACACTGTAAAACTTTCAAACATGTAGAATAAAAGATGGATTTTAGAAAAAAGTTGTGAGCATTTCTTTTGGAGTGATCCTCGTAGATTTTCTCTGTACTTGCACGTAGGAAGTAGAACAAGTTAATTAGAAATAAAGTGTTCTATTAATCTTCAAGTTTCATGTATAGATCATTACTGATTCCTGCTACTGGCCATCACAACTTCTTTCCTCCCTTGCTTGTGTCAGTGCTGAATGTCACAGTAGCTGACACAACACTGAATATAGTTAGCTTGGACGGAATCTGCTTTAATGAATGAACATAATCAGGTTCTTACTTGCGTCTCTTGATTATCGCTAGAAGTTAATGAATAAAAATGAAATGGTATTCTATGTTTTGAAAACTCTAGTTCATAGCACTGGATTTTCTCGCACACTGCCATTTCAGTATAGCACAGTTTGTTGTTTGCATGTCGAATCCTGCGCCTATATGGAGAAAAAGTCAATCGGGACGATATCTACGAGACAACTTCAGAAGATGCGAGGTAAGCAAACCAAAGCCAGTGATGCTAGTAAAGTGAAAAGACAAACCCCCATAAACTGCAGTATAGACAGAACCTGGCACTTCTGCAAGGTTCGTGGGGCATTTTATGAAAGTCACTGTGTAATGGATAGGTAAGTGAACGTTACAATAACAATCCACTGTCGCCATTCTCGGATGTCCTCAGGAAGCTCTTTCGCGAGCTCAGCCGTTGCTGTGGTGGATTATGTCCGTGCAGTGGATGAACACTGTTCTATTCCACTTTCAGTCTCTCCTTGTTGGCAGCCACTGCTCTGCGTACCCATGGTGGCGCTATTCCAGGCAGGTAGTAGAGCGTATCGGTTGGGGTAGGTCTTAAGCAACCTCTGATCAACCTGCAGGTTTCGTTGAGAGCAAGGTCTACTTTCCTGGCATGAGATGACCTGTACCAGACTGGAGAAGCATATTCGACACCAGGAAAGCACAGTGCCATTGCAGCAGAGCGAATAGTTTGTGGATGTGAGCCCCACTGTGTCCCCACTAGTTTGCGAGTGTTTGGAGTGGAGATTTTCATTTTGGTGTTCTTGCATCGGGTTTTGAATGTCAGAGTTCTATCGAGAGTGAATTCCAAGTATTTAGGGGCGTCATGATGCTGCAATTGGATGCCTGACCATTCAACATGTTTCTCACGATTGGCTTCCCAGTTCTTTAGGTGAAAGGCATACGCTTGTGTCTTCGAAGGGTTTGGTCTGAGTTGCTTCCGATTGTAGTAGATTGTCAGTGTTCTAAGTGCAGTTGTCAGGTTTCTTTCCACTGTTTCAAAGCATGAGCTCTGCGTAGCAAGGGTTAGGTCATCTGCACATAAGAATCTCGTCGTGCCCGGGGTCAATGGCTTGTCGTTGGTATAAATGTTGAAGAGAAGTGGAGCCAAGACGCTTCCCTGAGGTAGATCGTTTTTCTGTGCTCTGCAGCGACTGCATTGTCCTTGATATTCAACAAAAAACTTGCGGTTATGGTGGAGGGTGCTGATTAGTCTAACTAGGTGGGCGTTCTTGATCATATTGTATAATTTTGCATGGAGTAACCGATGATGGAAAGTATCATATGCTGCTGTGAGATCCATGAAGATGTCGCCCGTTACTTGTCGGGTTTCAAAGCTGTCCTCTATAAACTGAATGAGGTTCAAAAGTTGCCCTGGGCAGCTTCTGTTTGGTCGAAATCCTGCTTGTTCAGGTAGGAGAAGAGGGTCTAATACTGGAGGATTCTATACAGAATCATACGTTAGAACAGTTTATAAAGGTGACTTAAAAGGCTAACTGGTCTGAAAATCTTGGGATGATTTGCTTTCTTTCCAGCTTTCAGAAGAGCTAGCACCCTGCTCTTTTGCCAGATGTTTGGTATTTGGCACTGGCTCATGCAGTTGTTGAAAAGTTGCAGGATCCATTTTCTTGTTGCTGGGTCGAAATCCTGAATTTTCTCCATTCGGATGTCATATGAACCGGATGTTTTAACAGCTTTGCTCTCCTTAATAGCCTTGTTTAATGATAGGAGCCTCCACGAAGATTGCAATGATTTCCGACCAAGATAATACTTGAATCGGGCGTACCATGGGCGCCATATTTCTCTGACGTCTGATCTTTTCACACCAAAAACATCATCTTGGTCCTTTTCAGGGCCACAGTTGACCATTATATCGGTGAATATAGAACTATTAATAACATTGCGTTTTTTCGACATTTTACTAAGTTAACGGATCTAAATTTCATAACCGGTCGCTGGTGGCACCACGAAACGTCATGTGCGCGTGGTTACCAGTAACATTAGGCATTTATTCTAGTTCATAATGTTCATGAAAACAGCTTATGCTGTGGTGCCACCATTAATTTGGTCCCTTCTTCTTATTAATCATGGTCGGTCGAAGTTGGAAGTCGTCTTCGTTGGAATAGCCGCCAGCATATGCAACCTAACAGTGTGGTTAGACGCTGTCTTCCTACCTGCACGTTAAATAGAAGTCAAAATGTAATCCTTCTACTCATTGAGTAAACTAGTTACAACAGCCTCCATATAACTCATCTCATAAAATTGCAAATAATCACCATCTTTCAACGTCTGTGTAATAAATACAGTTTCATGAAAACCAACTGGTCTGTACGGCACGAATATATTGTCGCCATAGAATGAAGATTGCGGGGAGTCGTTTCACTGCACCTCCGATCCACTCAACAATTGCGATCGCTTTGGTTCTTTTTCCTCTGTTTCCAGTATTCTGTGCAACAAGTGGCTAATTATCGCGGCAGTACAATACTGTTGACGGTATTGCTGATACATTTTTCTTCTATCTGATTAAAGTACACCAGGAAAATACTTGTTAAGTTTTCAGCATATGGGCGTATAAATTCTGGAGGAAACTAATCTGCGGGAATAATACGTAATTGACAAGTACGTACGTGTTATTTTATCGATTAAAATTAATTAAATACTTGTACTGGCATTGCTAAATTGAGCTTCGACGCCATGAGTGTAATCGGTATATGTGAAAGGAATGGGCTGATAAACTCACCTGAACTAAAATAAGTTAACGTTGGCATGGCAGTGATAATTTTTCTTTCATATTTTATTTATCTTTTATACAGTGGAGTCGTATTGGTAGAATACATGTGTGTTCGCTGTATACATTTTTCCTTTAATTCATACATGCCATTAAGAGACACTTACTATTTTTTTGTCGTGTTGATACAACACGGACATGAAATGGTGGTTGGGTACGGGAGGCTTTGCTTTGCTCATTATAATTGGCAACCTCTGCAATTAAAATACGACACACGACCAAATCACTCAGAAGAAATGCCACTAAATCATAAAAATTAACTGTTGGTAGGTCCGCCAATACAGAGAAACAAAATAGTACAGTACTGATTAATCTCCGTTTGCTTGTCATTGTACTGTAGAAGTCGGAGGATTACGTGCCGATATGTTAAAATCAGATTTGGCAACTTGAATTATACGCATCTACACTCGGTCTCAATGCAATATTCAGTACTTTACAATGGCATTCTGACTTTTTTAAATAATGTAATTCGGCCTAAAATTTACACTCATAAACCTAATATCATGACTTTGGGAAATGAAAATGAATTATGGTTAACTGTCAGTCAGAAAAAATAAAGCATCAAATACTTCACTGAAGTTCCTTGTGGAACCTGCTGAACAGTTCATTGTTTCGAGTATGACTTGGTAAAAAACACAGTTATATATAATAATTTATCATTGTCCATTGCTGAACTTCGCCTAGTGAACGTAGCCCAATAAATTCTTCAACATGATCCAAGTCAGTGGAGAATGAAAAACATGGATCAGCTGATCCACGTTTTGATTCTCCACTGATTTGGTTCACGTTGAACGGTTATATATAGACGGTGATCCCGTGATGATGCTGCAAACTTTCAGGAATGATGGAGAAAGGCAGATGTACCAATTTGAGGTAAGGGACTTTGGCCTGGAAACGACAAGGTCGAAAGTTATATGCGGAAATCGTTCTGATACCTCTGACAGTGGAATTACATGTTCCGGTACTGTTTTTGCTAAGATTGTAGGGCAGGCGAATTTCAGAAGTGGTAGTATGGAACAAAACAAGAAAAAATGTGTAGTAATCATGCGCTATAAAATACATACCTTAAGAGCAATGAGCACCTGTTCATCTTCGATATTGTGGAACGCATCTCCTCTACTGCAAGCTCTTTAACTTTCAAATTGTAGGGGGAGCTAGTATGGACCAGAACAAGAAAAACGGTCCAGTGAAATGGGCTCTATCTTAAGGGGTATGAGTACTTGACATCTTCGCTACTGTGAAACGCGTCTCATGCACTAAACAAGTGCCGATTGCTCTTAGGTAAGTATTTTAGTCCATATTTACTGTACATTTTTTAGCGTTTTTGTCCATACTATCCCGTACAAAAATATCGAAACCAAAGAGCTTGCAGCAAAAGTGATATGTTTCACAGAACTGAACATGAAGAAGTACTTATAGCTCTTAAGGTATGCATTTTAGAGCGCATGTTTTGGTACATGCTACCACCTCTGAAAGCTGTCTGTCCTACAGTCTTAGCGACAACATGGACGACGTCTCAGTGCCTTCTTGAAGAAGGGTCACAATCTTCCGACTTTACATACGATGTCTAACAAGTGACTAAGGATACGATTCGGCCCAAAGTGATGCTTTAGTGACTTTTACGATAACCACAGTTTCTGCACTTTCACTCCATGTCAAGTCTCCCAGGCTGTATCTCACTGCCCAGTGCTTAACCTTATAGCGCTTTCGGTCTTCCTTCCGTGCGTCCAGGGTCCGTATGCCTTGCTTCTACGGTCCTGATGATGCGGTGTTTCACGAAGTTATCATAAGTATCGTTCTGATGAAACGTGAATAGTGTATCCATTGTCGCCGGCCGCGGTGGTCTCGCGGTTCTGGGCGCGCAGACCGGAACCGTGCGACTGCTACGGTCGCAGGTTCGAATCCTGCCTCGGGCATGGATGTGTGTGATGTCCTTAGGTTAGTTAGGTTTAAGTAGTTCTAAGTTCTAGGGGACTGATGACCACAGCAGTTGAGTCCCATAGTGCTCAGAGCCATTTGAACCATTTTTGTATCCATTGTCCCTTCGGCCTCACAATCGTGAAGAAGAAAGAACGGTGTGAAATGGTTCAAATGGCTCTGAGCACTATGGGACTCAACATCTGAGGTCATCAGTCCCCTAGAACTTAGAACTACTTAAACCGAACTAACCTAAGGACATCACACACATCCATGCCCGAGGCAGGATTCGAACCTGCGACCGTAGCGGCCGTGCTGTAGGGAAGCAGCCTACTCATGCTGTAGTAAATTCACATCAGTTTCCATTGTGTGCCAGCCAGTCTGCTGTAACTAGCTCTGACGTCATAAATGTTGCGCAATACCTTAAAAATCAAGCAAATGACCTAAAGCTTTTCTAGCATGTCAGGAATAATACTAAATTAATGTGTGTTAAATATCAGTTCGATAACTTCAGCCATTTTCGAAATTTGGACATTTTTCTGAAAAAATCATTGGCGCAACAGAAAAGAGCTAGAGACTTCAAAATTTATATTTAGATTCATCTTTCATAATGATTTAATAAAAACAGTACTTTGAATTTCACAAATTAAGATTTTAGTGGAAATTCATGATTTTGTGGTTTTAGTCTCAAAACTGAAGGAAGCAAGATAGATTAAGTAGGCTAGTAAATAAGGCTAGGATGTTTAGATTTAAATAGGTTGGAGGTCCGCTATGACTATGAAGATGTGAAAAGTTTCTTTTGAATACCTATAAAATTATAGCGATAGCGGATCTCAAAAGGGCCAGTTCAGAGCTCATCTACTGCGTGCAGTATAATTTAATTAATTCTCTCGCCCAAAATATTTAACTTAGCCACGTCAAAATTTTATTATCAATACTTACCTGCGTGCTGAATGCACGTTTAAATTAAGAGCTTCATCGGCCATCAGCAAAAGAAGCTGTAATTTATTATGTAACTTGAAGTGGTGCGTTACTAGCCCAGCGGCTAGAAGGGAGAGCCGATTTGATCAGGCGTTCCCTTAGCCGTCCGCACCGCGGCTTTATATATAAGAACGCTGCGCGAGGAAGCAAGGCCCCAGTTCTCTCCAGACGCTGAATGACACGCCATCTGTGTCGGGAGTCGCGTCGCATCAGTGTCACTGCTACAAACAGCCTCGGGTGCCGTATTAAGTTACTAGAGATACGCGGAACCATGAAAACATTTCAAGTGAAGTGTTAATTCTGGGATGATTTTCATTATCTAGCTTCAGTTTGCGTATTGTCGTATTTTCACGTGCCGTCGCGGGACAGACATTCTACCAATTATTTAGCGTGGCGTTTGATGAAATATCTCATCAAATTATGGCGAGCATTTTTTTTAACATTTAATTCGGACATTTATAGTTGCATCAGCGCATTAGACTCTGAACTGCTCTATTAGTTAGGTTGTAGGGATACTTGTGTTTTTTATCAGTGAATTTCAGAATATACTCAACTATTCTGGAAAACCGTTTTTGATTAGAAATCCCGGACAATCTCCTAATTCCTCAGAGCTATAAGCTGCAGCTATAATGGTATTCTCAGATGAAGTGGGCACTAGGAACTCTATTTACAGGCTTCACTTTTGATTAAATCACTTTCTGGTTGCTAAAAAAGTAAATAGAGAGCCAGTGTTGAGAACGGCGAAAGACAGCATTAACAACATTCTAAAAGCCAGAAACTGATTCAACATGCAAGCATTTATACAGCAATTAGATTTATTTTTACAAAATTAACCGCCGCCCCACATATGGTGCATCGGCCGGGAATCAACTAAATGAAAGTGATTTTTAACTATTCGGATTCGCGAGTGGAATGCGACACGTAGCTGAGTAATAGAACAGTGAAAGTGTTACGTGTGCATGTGGACGACGCAATTGGATTAACAACGCATCTGGATTGACGGAGCAGGCACTGAGTCTAGCGGTGCTGCCGGCATCGCGAGAAGCCTGTATTGCCGTACCGCAGTCGTCCGCCGCAGCAGCCAGAGCAGCGCCTGCAATTGCGGGCCACGCAAACACACAACAGCCGTCGGAGAGCCGTCTGCAGTTCAACGTGCCACGTCGCATCAGGAATCCTGGTACGCCGCGCCGACAACGTCGTGCAGAAGGAACTAAGTTAAGTGAAAAGCTGTTGAAAATTTTACTAACCTGCACTAAAAGACTGTCGGCGATGGAACCGCCAAAAGAAACTGAGTTTAAACTTAAATTAGAACCTATGTCTGTTGAGGGAACTGTAAATTCAGACAACGTTTCAAGTATAAACATGCATGAAAGTAGTAATGTTAAAGTGAAAAATGAAGTATTGTCTCCTGACAATAGTGTGCGAAGGGGCAATGATGCAATAATAGAGACCCCTGTAGTAAAGCGGAAAGTAGAAATTGTAAATTTATTGAATGATAGTTTCTCTGATGAATTAAAAATGAAACAGTCATCAGAGATGGTAGAGTTTAAGAAGGAGAAGTTAGATATGACTAATCAGTCAGAAGTTTCATTTAGTTTTGATGATTCTGGTGTTGGAGCTAGTTTTTCGTCACCTGAGTGTGATAAAAAGCCAGCTAGTGAGCAACCCAAAGATGCTGGGGCTATTGATTTGAATGTTATATTACAAGCAATAGCTGCCAGTAATGCAAAAATGTCAGCCAGTAATGCTAGAATGACAGCTGAATTAAAGTCTGAAATAGGTGAACAGGTCAAAAACAGTAATGCTGAATTAAAGTCTGAGATTGTGGCCAGCCAAACAAATTTTAATAAACGATTGGAGGTAATGGACGATACCTTCAAGGCTGGTTGCAATAAGTTGAAGGAGGATCTGGACAGTTTGAATTATAAAATTGATTACAACCATGAGGATATTAAGAAAAAGGTTGCTCAACAGTTTTCTGAAATGTATAAAACAGTTAAATCCGAAGTTGTGGAGGTTCGCAAAGACTTCCAAATGGAAGATGCGAAGCTGGAGCACAAGTTAACAGAAAAGATCGAGGCGGAATCTGAACTGTGCTCAGACAGATTTAAAGATGTTAATATAAAAGTAAACATATGTCAAGCAGAAGTAGAAGCAATCAAAACTGACACTACTCATATTGTACAAAGAGTAGATAATGTTGAAATGAAAGTAGAAAATATCAGTACTAACATTGCTAACATTGAGAGTAAAGTAGCTTCAGTAACTTCTGGTAATGGTAGTATACAAGAAGTTGTAGCTGCAAACGCCGCTTTTATCGGGTGTCGGCAGTTCTTGCGGTTCGATCCAGATAAAAATATCCATCCGCTAGATTTCTGGAACGATTTTGAAGATGTGATTCCACCAACTTGGTCTGAACGAGAGAAAATCTCATTTATTAAAAGCCATTTAGCAGGTGACGCCATGCGTTGGTCAGCTGATGTTATGTTAAAGTGTAAAACATTAGCGGAATTTAAAACAGCTTTTATTAATGTGTATTGGTCTAGCAATAAGCAAAATGAAGTATTGATAGAATTTTGGAGTGGAAAACGCTTCAATGCAGGCAAGGAATCAATTAAAGAGTTTGCTAGGTCATGGATTTCACGTTTGTCACATTTGGCGGAAAAGCTAAAACCAGAAATGATTATACTAGGTCTTGAAGCCAAACTGCCATGGTATTGGCAAACTAGAATTATATCTGCCCCTAGAGACAATCTGGATCGTTTCATTGAGTATCTGGAACGTGTAGAACGTGTTGCGGCCAATGAGGAGCAATCACGTAATAACAGAAATTCTAATAATAATAGTAGTAATTTTAGGAACGAGCAAAATGGTAATGTAAACACCAGAACAGTAGGTGTTCGCCATCCTAAGAGAGGCAGGAATTGGGGAAATAATTATCAGAACCGACAATGGCATCCAAATGACAGTAATGTTGTTCCAAACAGAATTATGCAGGTAAACAACAGTACGGAAAGTAATGCTGTGCCAGTCAACTATAATGAAAATAAAGGAAACAGTAGTAGGCCGAGGCAGGAAAACTATTTCCCGTCTATGAGGACACTGGCGCTCACCAGGCGGTTACTTTTCCTAAGCCAGTAGTTACGGGAATTGGTAAGACAAATCAGAATACTCAAACTGAACATGTGGATGAAGAGTCGGTAGCACCTAAGAATACAGCAGAAATATTAGATCACTCACAGTATTTGATAGATACCGTGTTAGAGACGCTTTCTAAGTGGGAAGAGAAAGAGAAGGCGCAGCAGTGTAATAGTAGGGAAGAGCTACAAAATATTGAATTGTTAGGTGAAGAAGCAGAAGAAATTCCTGCTTATATTTACGATGAAGATGATGTGCTCTTATCTAAAGTGCCTGTGCAGGATGTTGATAATGTACTAATAGATTTAGGACAGGAGATAAGTGAGAATGTAGAGGGTAGGCTGTTGGGGGTCGATGAACCCAGTAGCTGTGACCAGTTGTCACTTGAAAAGGAAACCGACGATAATGGTGAAAGTGGTTTAGCTGTAACTAGTGTTATGCCTGGTCTGGAGACGCAGAATCGCTCAGACTACAGTAATTTGGGTTATGTTCAGCAAACTAAATGTAATGAAGTCGTGCGGTGTCTCGATTTGAAATTAATAGATCGACTGGAAAAGGCAGCTGAAAATGTAATTCAGGAAACCCCTACACACTGTGACCTAAATGTAATGAAGACAGATGTCGATCACTTTAGTTGGAGACAAATCCAAAAGGAACTATTAGATGAATTTGAGGAACCACCTGTACAACCTAGAATAAGCCACCCTATAATAATAGTGAATATGTTGGGTATCAATGTACGTTGTCTCTTAGACAGTGGAAGTGAGGTGAGTGCGATATCTCAGTCCTTCTTTGATGCATTACCTGGTAAAGACAAGCTTACAGTAATGAGGGTATCAGGACTAAGAATAATTGGTGCTACTGGCAAAGTGTCAAAAACGGTAAAGCAAGAAGCTTTGCTGCACTTTAACATTAATGGTAATTTAATTGATCATCCATGTTTAATTGTAAACAATCTCAGTATTGAGGTTTTAATTGGCATAGATTTCTTGTCAAAATATCAGAGTGTTGTTGACTTTGAAAGAAGCCAGGTAAAAATGGCCTTGCCAATAACCGGAGTAATTATAGTACCTTTTAGTGATAAACATGTAGTAACTGATCATGAAACTTGGGAGCTGCCTATACGAGTTCTGAAAAATAGGAGGTATTGGGACGAAGGTGTTAATCTTAGTAACAATAAGCTGAACATAGAAGAAGAAGAAGAAGAAGCAATTATTTTAGACAAAATAGTAGCTAAATTGCAGGAAATCGATAAGATTTCAGCCAATCAGAAGGAAGAACTGAGACAGGTTCTAAAAAGGCATCATAAGGTATTTTCAGATCGACCTGGCATAGTCAAAGGTTATGAATGAATGCTGTAGGGAGGAGGTTGTTCTGTAACCTCTACACAGTGTGGCAGCTGTGCAGTCCCAGCTGTGTGAGATCTTCTTTCCCTTTCAGGTCTCACTCATTCTTCCTCTTTCCTCTCCTCAAAAATTTCGACCTCTTCTTTCATACATTAAATTTTCCGGTATGGTTATCAATACAGCATTAAACCAATGAATGCTGTAGGGAGGAGGTTGTTCTGTAACCTCTACACAGTGTGGCAGCTGTGCAGTCCCAGCTGTGTGAGATCTTCTTTCCCTTTCAGGTCTCACTCACTCTTCCTCTTTCCTATCCACTAAAAATTTCGACCTTTTCTTTCCAAATACTAAAATTTTCCGTTATGACTATCAATACAGCATTAAACCAATGAATGCTGTAGGGAGGAGGTTGTTCTGTAACCTCTACACAGTGTGGCAGCTGTGCAGTCCCAGCTGTGTGAGATCTTCTTTCCATTTCATGTCTCACTCATTCTTCATCTTTCCTATCCACAAAAATTTCGACCTCTTCTTTCCAGACATGAAAATTTTCTGTCATGGCTATCAAGCCATGAGTTATGTAACCATTCTATCTACCGATTAGTGAAGAAAAATACCTAATGTGACAAACCTAATAGTGACAAACAATAGAGAAGTATGACGTAATTAAGATATAAAATGTATTTGAGTAACAAGTATGTATAGAACCCAGGTAATATAGTAACTACAAAGTGTTGTTTTATTGGAAATGGTCCACTAACAGTAATTTAAAAAGATATATGAATTCATGTACAAGCAGGATCTGAAGTGATAGTGAAACCTAGTGTATGCATTAGAGCTAACTAAGAAATAGTAAAAGAGATTGCTTAGTGTTAGGAAAAATATGCAGATAAGTTGTAAGATTAAACTCACCTGGTGTAGCAAGGAAAGGCAGTGTAATAGAATTGAGCAGTGTTTGTGGTTGAGACGTGAAGGACACGTCCCTGAAGTATTTATAAGGTTGGAGCTGGCCATTATTTTAGTGTAGTGTGTGACAGGATACACCTACACGTATTGAGGTTATGAGTTGGAGGCGTGAATGCGACCATAGGTACCCTTATGTTAGATGAGACAGAGCAGCTCATGGTGTCCTATAGGTTTAAGGAATTTAGCATTACGCTCGTCCATAATTACTTGATGCACTTTAGTGGTAGGTCTGAGAGAGACTACGTGAGGTTTCAGCGTCCAATCGAGTGGAAATGGATTGCCACGTGAGCAAACTAAGCAGCTGCAATACACTATGAATATGAAATGAATGTGCTATCCTATGCTTTAAATATTAATAGAGTGAGTGTTAAATAAGTACATACACTAGCAAAATAAATAAATAACATACTGACAGACGTGAAACATTATTTTAGCTCAGCATAAATACACTTCAAAGTAAGTAAGTACCTAATTGCAGATGTGGAACTGACAACAGCAGAGGACCAATAAGTGGATTTAGTAGTCAACTAAACGTAGTGTGTTTTGAACACTCACAACTGTACTATTACCAAAAGTTACTCACATGTACAAAGAAGCTGAGAAAACTACTAATCAAATATACTCATACTATCTCTAAGAATAAGGTAATCGAAGATGAGTCAGCTAAATAAATAAAATACAAATGTATCAGGATACCGAGCATTGGTTCAGTGTTCCAGCCCAGAAATAATAAATTCAGATTAAATATGATTTATGATTATATGCCTTGAGCATAAATTTTCTCTAGTACGTGACTAACGGCGTTTTGAGCCATTTGTTTACCGATTTTATGACAATTAAGTAACCACAAGAATAAAATTGAAAAAATTCTGTTAACTTTGTTACAGCAAAATATTGAAGGATAAAATGTATATATCCCCATTTCATTGTGACCCACCCTTAGATGTTAAGTGAACAGAGTCTGAGGCACTCTTTTTGTTTGTTCTACAGGACAAACCAGATAATGGCAGCCTGGTAGCTGCGTGAAAGTGTGGAGTGACTTGGACACAACTCACAGTGACCCCTCCCCTTTTCCCCATGTAATTTAGAGTGATCAAGAAGGACGCACACCATAGCAACTTCCCCTCCTCTACCCTTGTGAATGGAAGTGTAGGACGCCAGCCAAAGCGGCTACAACCACGTGTGTAAAAATTATTTGTGAAATTTTCTTTCAGGTTTAGAAAAGACTGCTAAGAGATAATCATCTGTTTATGTATCATGTTATTTTCTTTGAATTTGTGTATGTAAAAATGTATTTAGTGTATTTAATGGATCTAAGATTTTCATAATTTTTCAATTTGTATGTGTTTGTTTGTCTAAGGCAATATGTATGCCAAAATATTTCATTGACTTTGCTTAAAATTTTGAGTAATGACATTGTTTAAAAGACAGTGAACATGCCTACAATTTAAATAATTAATGTAGGTAATCAGTTTTATTTAATGTTTCTACAGGTTGATATTTCAATTTTGATTTTTCATAGGGAGTTAAACTGTACTCTTGCTTCCCTTTTTGTAATTAAATTTTTTTTTCATTCATTAACATTCATAAACAAAAAAATTTAAGTAGAGGGTGATGTAGGGAAGCAGCCTACTCACGCTGTAGTAAATTCACATCAATTTCCATTGTGTGCCAGCCAGTCTGCTGTAACTAGCTCTGACATCATAAATGTTGCGCAATACCTTAAAAATCAAGCAAATGACCTAAAGCTTTTCTAGCATGTCAGGAATAATACTAAATTAATGTGTGTTAAATATCAGTTCGATAACTTCAGCCATTTTCGAAATTTGGACATTTTTCTGAAAAAAATCATTGGCGCAACAGAAAAGAGCTAGAGACTTCAAAATTTATATTTAGATTCATCATTCATAATGATTTAATAAAAACAGTACTTTGAATTTCACAAATTAAGATTTTAGTGGAAATTCATGATTTTGTGGTTTTAGTCTCAAAACTGAAGGAAGCAAGATAGATTAAGTAGGCTAGTAAATAAGGCTAGGATGTTTAGATTTAAATAGGTTGGAGGTCCGCTATGACTATGAAGATGTGAAAAGTTTCTTTTGAATACCTATAAAATTATAGCGATAGCGGATCTCAAAAGGGCCAGTTCAGAGCTCATCTACTGCGTGCAGTATAATTTAATTAATTCTCTCGCCCAAAATATTTAACTTAGCCACGTCAAAATTTTATTATCAATACTTACCTGCGTGCTGAATGCACGTTTAAATTAAGAGCTTCATCGGCCATCAGCAAAAGAAGCTGTAATTTATTATGTAACTTGAAGTGGTGCGTTACTAGCCCAGCGGCTAGTCGGGAGAGCCGATTTGATCAGGCGTTCCCTTAGCCGTCCGCACCGCGGCTTTATATATAAGAACGCTGCGCGAGGAAGCAAGGCCCCAGTTCTCTCCAGACGCTGAATGACACGCCATCTGTGTCGGGAGTCGCGTCGCATCAGTGTCACTGCTACAAACAGCCTCGGGTGCCGTATTAAGTTACTAGAGATACGCGGAACCATGAAAACATTTCAAGTGAAGTGTTAATTCTGGGATGATTTTCATTATCTAGCTTCAGTTTGCGTATTGTCGTATTTTCACGTGCCGTCGCAGGACAGACATTCTACCAATTATTTAGCGTGGCGTTTGATGAAATATCTCATCAAATTATGGCGAGCATTCTTTTTAACATTTAATTCGGACATTTATAGTTGCATCAGCGCATTAGACTCTGAACTGCTCTGTTAGTTAGGTTGTAGGGATACTTGTGTTTTTTATCAGTGAATTTCAGAATATACTCAACTATTCTGGAAAACCGTTTTTGATTAGAAATCCCGGACAATCTCCTAATTCCTCAGAGCTATAAGCTGCAGCTATAATGGTATTCTCAGATGAAGTGGGCACTAGGAACTCTATTTACAGGCTTCACGTTTGGTTAAATCACTTTCTGGTTGCTAAAAAAGTAAATAGAGAGCCAGTGTTGAGAACGGCGAAAGACAGCATTAACAGCATTCTAAAAGCCAGAAACTGATTCAACATGCAAGCATTTATACAGCAATTAGATTTATTTTTACAAAATTAACCGTCGCCCCACAGTGCGGTAACGGTGTGAAACCTGTAACGTCTTGCTTCGCTGTGTTGCATGCGAACGTTGAGATGGGCAATTCCAAATCAACATACATCCAGAGCATATCTGCCAACGTCGTATTAAAGCGTTCTGTGAGGCCATTCGTCAATGGATGGTAGCCAGTTTTCATCCTGTGTGTGGCATCGCAGTATGAAAATACTTCTGATATTATTCTAGACTGGAAAACTTCCTCACGGTCAGAGATCATCACACAAGATGCTCTGTGCTACAAAACGATACCATCGACAACGAACTGTGAAATCTCCAGAGCTTCAACAGTCGGCACGGCTTCGGCGACAGCGTAATGGATAAGGTAGTCAGTGCAGACCATTATCCATCAGTTTCAGTCTGTTGACTTCGGGAACCTCCCCAGGGCCGGATTGGTACCACATTCCCGGGAGATTATTGCCGGACATACTTCTGTCGTTGTCACACCTTACACTGGCTCACACAGTGTCTAACGAATCGGTAGAGGCCTGGTGAGTGATACCTGCGTCTGAATCTGTCTAGAGTCTTGACGAATCACAGGTGACTAGACATCGGAGCATCTTGGAAATGCTTCAGGATAACTAGCTATAGACGAGTTCGGATGACGAGCAACCATTTCCACCACACTGAATCATACTCTTAAACTATGTTCCACTTATTAACTGGAATTCTCCTTTGATCGGTTCTTTCTCCTTCAAGGCATCTATGGTTTTCAACTCTCTTCAGCAGGAATGTCATTTAATGCAGCAACGACCGAGATTTCATTCATATTGCTGTGTTATACCAAAGGATTCCTTGAATGGCAGTCGGCGTCCTTGTGTTTCCGTCCGCTTTTGTATAATATTATGATGTCATTCTCCTGAAGCCTCAATTCCCATTTGGTTGTAGAGTGTTCTTCTCCGACACAGAGAGGACTCTTAAAGCGTAAGCTATCACCTTTTGAGCACCTTCCTGAATCAGTACTAGATATTCTCCTATCCCAGATCTACTATAGTTGGTGTGATGTCCCCGCCTTCGGTAGTACTGTGCTGTTTCGCCATCTCCGTATCAGGAACGCTGTAAACAAAAACTTAACACACGAACATTCTCGTCGTACAGTCCAAGGACTAGAGAAAATGTTAGCACCTCCTTAAGAACAAGGGAAGATCTTTCTTGCACTTCGATCCAAAACAAGTTGGCGTCTCTCTGCAGTAGTTCTTGCAAGGTAAGTGTCTTGGTACAGAAGTCCCTTACGAATCGCCGGTACTACGAGCACATCCTGAGAATACTTTTCACAACACTAATGTGCTGAGGATTCGTAAAATATGTGACTGCTCTTGTTTCCTCTGGTTGAGGACCGTATCCATATCTGTTCACTAAATGCCTCAAGATTTTTATCTCTTGGGGAACGAAGAGGCACTTTTTCGGGTTCAGGGAGAGCGCAGAAGACTGAAGACACTTCAACACGGTTGTCAGGCGGCTTAGACGTTCCTCGAAGGTCTTCGAAAAGACGATAATTTCATTCATATCGCAAAGATACGTCGTCCATTTGAGGCGTCGAAGCATGTTGTCATACTTTCAAAGATCGCCGGTGTATTGCATAATCCAAACGGCATAACTTTAAACTCGTGGCCCTCAGCATTATGGGAAGCTCCCTTAAAACAGTCCTGCCTACTTTGCTTCTTTCAAGCAGTCTAGGGCGTTATCAGTGTGCAGCAATGGATATATATCTTTCTTCATGATTTTGTTCAGTCGTCGGTAGTCGATACAGAAACGTGATGTGCTGATCTTCTTCTTTAAAAGAACCACAGGAGAAGACCAAAGGCTCTATGGTATCAAAGTCACATTCTCGATACGTCATTAAATTCTAGGTGGTAAAATCAGTTTATCGAGAAACCAGAAATCGCCGGGGGAAACGAATCCGCTTAAGCAAGGGATCTCTTCGAAATCCAGCCGCGAAGTTCCGGCAGCATTTTTCTTAACGAGACGTGGATTTCACAGTCGTGATACTGTCTTCTCCGGCATTTCATTAAGATCGAAATTTTATTCCCAGGTCCCATTCTTCATCTGCAACGAATGGAGCTGGAATAACATGTGTCAGAAACATCAGCTCCATCGCATCAGCTGGACACCATCCAGAGACAGAAGGGGAGAAACTGTTCACTTCCATCACAGCATATACCAGACATAGCAGTAAAGTCGTAGTTGACGCAAATATGATACACAGGCAACGTGTGCATTATATAAGTTGTAACTGAAGCCAATAGGATGTGTATTAAAGCAGTAAACAGAAATAGTAGTGCGCCGCCTACCAACCAGATTATACGCGTAATAACTTTGATGTACCAGTGAATACAGGTGAAAGATTTGCCGGAAGTACAGTGCATCCTAAAAACGGGAAATGTGATGGGAAATCTGACAATCACCAATCAACAGGTCCGAGGTCATACGTTAGCTTTGGAGAGAGCGAAAATAGTACGGTAGAGAACTTACGCCCCAATGGCTCTAGGGCGAAATTTGTTTACAGGAAGTAACTATTTAAGATATATAATTGTTAATATTTCAGGTATTGGTTAGAATACACATGTAATTTAACCAATAACTGAGCGATCAACAAACAGTTTACTATTTCTTGATGTCTTGTAGCAGAAAAATATGGTACCACCTATTCAGTTTCTTTATTTTTTATTTTTGTTTTAAAGACGTAACGGGGAATTATTCACATTGCTAATATATCTTTATCGAAAGAAGAGGTCTCTTTAGAAATGAAGTCTGAATATTTAGTAATTGTTGTATGGTGGTCCAAAATAGTTTTGCGTTTTCCTGAGTTATTTTTTGTCATGAGTTTCGTAACTTATGGACTTCCACGTTAATTAAAGATCTACTCTCCAGCTATGCTCAGTTGACGTTAGTTACCACCGAAAAATGTATGGTCTGAAAAGATAAATATCTTACATAAAAGCTTATTACCGCTGGAGTTTAAGTCCGTCTTCTACCGCTACGTCACTGGGTGGAACTCCCTTGTGTGAAAGTCATCATGTTCCCTTTTAGCTCTGCTCTCCAGCTCTGGTATGAGTTAGGATGGCTTATGCAGCCCCCCACAATGCTTTTGCTGTGATGTATAAAAACAATTTCGTCAACCGTAACTCTTGAGTCGCTCGTAATGAGTTTTCCAGCGGAGACGCCCCGCAGCCTTTGTCGATTGCCTTGGCTCGACTCCAGACGACGCTGTTTCTGGTATCGCGCGGCGCGGAGACTCGTAGCGTTCTGGTAACTGTGTGAGTGCAGACAGTAAATTGCATAGCTACGGTGGTTGTCGAGCTGTAGTTGGTGGTTTCGAAAACTGCAACTGGGAGAAATTTTCATTTACAGAAAATCTCTGGTAAACTTCCACATGTAACTTAATGCCTAGTACATTAGCCAGCAAATACAGGGTAATTAACCAGATACGTACCATATCCGCTGCACCGGATTAACGTTTGTTGGTCTCGTACACTGGTCATCCTGACAGTGCCAGCCGGAGTGGCCGAGCGGTTCTAGGCACTTTAGTCTGGAACCGTGCGACCGCTACGATCGAGGGTTCGAATCCTGCCTCGGGCATGGATGTGTGTGATGTCCTTAGGTTAGTTAGGTTTAAGTAGTTCTAAGTTCTAGGGCCTACCCCCATGAACCATGGACCTTGCCGTTGGTTGGGAGGCTTGCGTGCCTCAGCGATACAGATGGCCGTACCATAGGTGCAACCACAATGGAGGGGTATCTGTTGAGGGGCCAGACAAACGTGTGGTTCCTGAAGAGGGGCAACAGCCTTTTCAGTAGTTGCAGGAGCAACAGTCTGGATGATTGACTGATCTGTCCTTGCAACACTAACCGAAACGGCCTTGCTGTGATGGTACTGCAAACGGATGAAAGCAAGGGGAAACTACAGCCGTAATTTTTCCCGAGGGCATGCAGCTTTATTGTATGGTTAAATGATGATGGCGTCCTCTTGGGTAAAATATTCCGGAGGTAAAATAGTCCCCCATTCGGAACTCTGGGCGGGGACTATTGAAGAGGACGTCGTTATCAGGAGAAAGAAAACTGGCGTTCTACGGATCGGAGCGTGGAATGTCAGATCCCTTAATCGGGCAGGTAGGTTAAAAAATTTAAAAAGGGAAATGGATAGGTTGAAGTTAGATATAGTGGGAATTAGTGAAGTTCGGTGGCAGGAGGAACAAGACTTCTTGTCAGGTGAATACAGGGTTATAAATACAAAATCAAATAGGGGTAATGCAGGAGTAGGTTTAATAATGAATAAAAAAAATAGGAGTGCGCGTAAGCTACTACCAACAGCATAGTGAACGCATTATTGTGGCCAAGATAGACACGAAGCCCATGTCTACTACAGTAGTACAGGTTTATATGCCAACTAGCTCTGCAGATGATGAAGAAATTGATGAAATGTATGATGAGATAAAAGAAATTATTCGGGTAGTGAAGGGAGACGAAAAATTAATAGTCTTGGGTGACTGGAATTCGAGAGTAGGAAAAGGGAGAGAAGGAAACATAGTGGGTGAATATGGATTGGGGCTAAGAAATGAAAGAGGAAGCCGCCTGGTAGAATTTTGCACAGAGCACAACTTAATCATAGCTAACACTTGGTTTAAGAATCATGAAAGAAGGTTGTATACATGGAAGAATCCTGGAGATACTAAAAGGTATCAGATAGATTATATAATGGTAAGACAGATATTCAGGAACCAGGTTTTAAATTGTAGGACATTTCCAGGGGCAGATGTGGACTCTGACCACAATGTATTGGTTATGAACTGTAGATTAAAACTGAAGAAATTGCAAAAAGGTGGGAATTTAAGGAGATGGGACCTGGATAAACTGACTAAACCAGAGGTTGTACAGAGTTTCAGGGAGAGCATAAGGGAACAATTGACAGGAATGGGGGAAAGAAATACACTAGAAGAAGAATGGGTAGCTCTGAGGGATGAAGTAGTGAAGGCAGCAGAGGATCAAGTAGGTAAAACGACGAGGGCTAGTAGAAATCCTTGGGTAACAGAAGAAATATTGAATTTAATTGATGAAAGGAGAAAATATAAAAACGCAGTAAATGAAGCAGGCAAAAGGGAATACAAACGTCTCAAAAATGAGATCGACAGGAAGTGCAAAATGGCTAAGCAGGGATGGCTAGAGGACAAATGTAAGGATGTAGAGGCTTATCTCACTAGGGGTAGGATAGATACTGCCTACAGGAAAATTAAAGAGACCTTTGGAGAAAAGAGAGCCACTTGTATGAATATCAAGAGCTCAGATGAAAACCCAGTTCTAAGCAAAGAAGGGAAAGCAGAAAGGTGGAAGGAGTATATAGAGGGTCTACACAAGGGCGATGTACTTGAGGACAATATTATGGAAATGGAAGAGGATGTAGACGAAGATGAAATTAGAGATACGATACTGCGTGAAGAGTTTGACAGAGCACTGAAAGACCTGAGTCGAAACAAGGCCTCGGGAGTAGACAATATTCCATTAGAACTACTGACGGCCTTGGGAGAGCCAGTCCTGACAAAACTCTACCATCTGATGAGCAAGTTGTATGAGACAGGCGAAATACCCTCAGACTTCAAGAAGAATATAATAATTCCAATCCCAAAGAAAGCACGTGTTGACAGATGTGAAAATTACCGAACTATCAGTTTAATAAGTCACAGCTGCAAAATACTAACATTAATTCTTTACAGACGAATGGAAAAACTGGTAGAAGCCGACCTCGGGGAAGATTAGTTTGGATTCCGTAGAAATGTTGGAACACGTGAGGCAATACTGACCCTACGAATAATCTTAGAAAATAGATTAAGGAAAGGCAAACCTACATTTCTAGCATTTGTAGACTTAGAGAAAGCTTTTGACAATACTCTCTTCCAAATTCTAAAGGTGGCAGGGGTAAAATACAGGGAGTGAAAGGCTATTTACAATTTGTACAGAAACCAGATGGCAGTTATAAGAGTCGAGGGGTATGAAAGGGAAGCAGTGGTTGTGAAGAGAGTGAGAGAGGGTTGTAGCCTGTCCCCGATGTTATTCAATCTCTATATTGAGCAAGCAGTAAATGAAACAAAAGAAAAATTCGGAGTAGGTATTAAAGTCCATGGAAGAAGAAATAAAAACGTTGAGGTTTGCCGATGACATTGTAATTCTGTCAGAGACAGCAAAGGACTTGGAAGAGCAGTTGAACGGAATGGACAGTGTCCTGAAAGGAGGATATGAGATGAACATCAACAAAAGCAAAACGAGGATAATGGAATGTAGTCGAATTAAGTCGGGTGATGCTGAGGGAATTAGATTAGGAAATTAGACACTTAAAGTAGTAAAGGAGTTTAGCTATTTGGGGAGCAAAATAACTGATAATGGTCGAAGTAGAGAGGATATAAAATGTAGACTGGCAATGGCAAGG
Source organism: Schistocerca americana (assembly GCF_021461395.2). Lineage (NCBI taxonomy): Eukaryota > Metazoa > Arthropoda > Insecta > Orthoptera > Acrididae > Schistocerca > Schistocerca americana. Next base: position 235,718,886 of record NC_060130.1, read on the forward strand.
AAAGCGTTTCTGAAGAAGAGGAATTTGTTAACATCGAATATAGATTTAAGTGTCAGGAAGTCGTTTCTGAAAGTATTTGTATGGAGTGTAGCCATGTATGGAAGTGAAACATGGACGATAAATAGTTTGGACAAGAAGAGAATAGAAGCTTTCGAAATGTGGTGCTACAGAAGAATGCTGAAGATTAGATGGGTAGATCACATAACTAATGAGGAGGTATTGAATAGAATTGGGGAGAAGAGGAGTTTGTGGCACAACTTGACAAGAAGAAGGGACCGGTTGGTAGGACATGTTCTGAGGCATCAAGGAATCACAAATTTAGCATTGGAGGGCAGCGTGGATGGTAAAAATCCTAGAGGGAGACCAAGAGATGAATACACTAAGCCGATTCAGAAGGATGTAGGTTGCAGTAAGTACTGGGAGATGAAGAAGCTTGCACAGGATAGAGTAGCACGGAGAGCTGCATCAAACCAGTCTCAGGACTGAAGACAACAACAACAACAAGTTCTAGGGACTGATGACCTCAGATGTTAAGTGCCATAGTGCTCAGAGCCATCCTGACAGTGGTTAGAGCTTCTCACTGCCGTCCATGCAAATATCGTGCTGATTCGCCATCTCCGTTTCAGAAATGCTGGAATTAAAGTTACTGCACGAAACCGAACGAACAAAAAACGTAGTTTAGGACTTAACGTTTCATCTGGATCAGAGTCACTCAATATGGTCCACAGGCTCTAATTGGGCATAAACGATGAATAAAATGCCAGTTTTTGAAGGCACTGTTCAGAAAATTGCCTTGAGCAATTTAGGGAAACTCCTGAAAACCTTAATCAGGATGACGAATGGGGATTTGAACCATATTTCTCCCGTATGTGAGTAACTATGCCACTTAACCAGTACACAGAACAAAATTAACACGTTTCATAGCCAGATGGTGTCGATGAATATCCATCTCGTTGGAGGATAAATGATGATCTGGAAATGTGATTGAAACCGAGCCACAGAAATAAAGAGAACTAAATAACATTGTGTCCCATAACACAGCTTACTTACGGGAAATGCTCCACAAGATATTCACAGAAGAAACCTGAAGTAGTTGATGTGAATATTTCTATAAGTAATTGGACTGGGACACCGGACTAAATGCGTGATTTGTTGACCAGCTGGCTTTATCATTTAAGTGTTAGAACTCCTCATCGAGTTATGCAGTTGCTATCCAGAGTAACTTGCTATACTGTACTTCATGTGCAAGAGAATTTTCCGTGTTGCAACCTATCATCAGCATCGTGTAGTTTTGTCATCCGTGTCCTGCCTATAATCACCATCATCTCGATAGATCTCCATGCTACCGTTTATCCACATCTACATCTACATCTACATCTACATACTTACTCCCTAAGCCACGGTACGGCTTATATCATAGGGTATCTTACACCAACCTAAACTACCTTTTTCTTTCCTCTTTCACTCGGAAACGAAGCTAGGGAGAATATACTGACTATATGCTTCAGCACGGGCTCTCATTTCCATTATCTTCGTCGTCCTTGCATGGTATGTACATAGGAGGAAGGTTCAGACAGTTCTGTAACAGACTGAGTTATTGCCAGATCTCCAGCCTGTTACCTGGAACAAAAGAATGGTTTATGACCCCCGCTCCTTCCCCCCTGCAAATCACAAAGGATACAATAGGGCTTTATTTACAACACGTGGGATCTAGGAAAGACAACAGCGTCCAGGATGATTTATTCTCCCTCATCCTCAATTCTATAACACAATCCTCACACCTCTGGTTGGCAGCAGATTTAGTTATGGTCCCTCTAACCCAAGAGGAGTTCTTGTGTGTTAAAATCCTATGCTGTAGGACCACCCACACTGTCTGCAGAATTGTTGGAATCATGTGATGGCCAGGATCCCATGTAACCTAAGGATTTTAGGCCCCATCGCTTCATGCATCATAGGCCAATTTCACTACATATAAAGTGTCAGGAAATTCAAAACTCCAATATGCATAATTGACCTGCTGGTGGAGACAGTGGGACCATCTGGATGAATGTCAAATTTACGCCCCCCCCCCTCCCCCCATTCAAAGCCAGAGGACACTGCTGGCTGACAGTACAATTGATTTAGGGACCTGTAACCCAAAGGAGCTCATGTGTGCTATGCCATTTTTATTGTATATGTAAAATTACCACCATACTGCCTGTGAAACAATTGCGAGCCTGAGTGCATACATCAGCAATTGTGGACCTTGCTGCACCACATACTAGGAGTCGTATGGGACATTATTATAAACGATTGTGGACCTTGCTACATCCTGTATAAACAGTTACGTCAGATGTCTTGCCGTGCCCACTGCGAGCAGTCACACATGCATCTACTGAGTGCAGTTACTACTGGCAGGCGCCTCTAACTCCTCGTGTGGGCACACGATTACCCTCATCCTGCCAACCATGGTGATCTCGAGGCAGGGGACAGTGACATTCAGTACACCATAGCAGTTAACCTTCTCCAGCTAAATATATGTTGAAATGATTCCCTCATTTTTAGACCAACAACGCTGTCTGCAGACATGTCAGAATTTATTGATGACCAATGTCCTATGTAACGTGAGACTTTGAGGCAGATAGTGAAACCCAGTCCTCTTATAGCTTCAGGCAGGGGACCACCACAGTAGCTAACTTAGCCTCGCACATAGGTCCGCTGCAGGCATTGTGTGCAAAGGATGTTGGGACATTATTTTGGTAAACAATTGTGACGTTTTTATGCAGCCACAGTGCTCTGCTGAAGGTCCCTCGCAGGATTAGTAGAAAGAAGGGAGTTACAGACGTTAGTTGTAAACAATTACGACATTTTTGTATTAAACATTTACGGCTGGGTTATGCCTACCACCTACCGCTGTGATCGCCAGCGCCCTTCTGACAATGCTCATCCTAGAGCAGTCACAGCGGCAGTGTGTGAAACCACCTGGGGTGGGTCCCCACCACTCGTCACTCCCATAGCCAGCACTCCATCTCGCAGCCAGCACACGTGCTAGGGGCACTGATGAGTCATGCAGACAAGCCTTGTAAGCTACTTCACATATTACTACAACGAAACGGCTTGTGAGTAATGCTGGAAATGCTGGCTCTGCTGATGGAATCACAGCCGAGCACTGTATGGGACCACCTTTTGTCATCACCACAACCAAGGAGGTTGTGAGTTGGACCTCAGTCATGTGTAATTTTCTTAAAATTCATCTTCCTTCAACGCACTTGATGTGCAATACATCTTCATCACATACAGGGTGTTACAAAAAGGTACGGCCAAACTTTCAGGAAACATTCCGCACACACAAATAAAGAAAAGATGTTATGTGGACATGTGTCCGGAAACGCTTAATTTCCATGTTAGAGCTCATTTTAGTTTCGTCAGTATGTACTGTACTTCCTCGATTCACCGCCATGATTTCATACGGGATACTCTACCTGTGCTGCTAGAAAATATGCCTTTACAAGTACGACACAACGTGTGGTTCATGCACGATGGAGCTCCTGCACATTTCAGTCGAAGTGTTCGTACACTTCTCAACAACGGATTCGGTGACCGATGGATTGGTAGAGCCGGACCAATGCCTTGGCCTCCACGCTCTCCTGACCTCAACCCTCTTGAATTTCATTTATGAGGGCATTTGAAAGCTCTTGTCTACGCAACCCCGGTACCAAATGTGGAGACTCTTCGTGCTCGTATTGTGGACGGTTGTGATACAATACGCCATTCTCCAGGCCTGCATCAGCGCATCAGGGATTCCATGCGACGGAGGGTGGATGGATGTATCCTCGCTAACGGAGGACATTTTGAACATTTCCTGTAACAAAGTGTTTGAAGTCACGCTGGTACGTTCTGTTGCAGTGTGTTTCCATTCCATGATTAATGTGATTTGAAGAGAAGTAATAAAATGAGCTCTAACATGGAAAGTAAGCGTTTCCGGGCACATGTCCACATAACATATTTTCTTTCTATGTGTGTGAGGAATGTTTCCTGAAAGTTTGGCCGTACCTTTCTGTAACACCCTGTATAAAAAATTGCTGTCTAGCGATAACAGCACTGCCACCACCACCATCATCATTGAAACAAATGGGCAGACAGCATAACAGTTGACCTAACATTATGTTTAGTAGCGCAACTGCACAGTCACGTTTAATTTTCAACATATCTGATGTTCGGAATGTCTTAAACAATCAAGTATTACAGAGCACCATGCCAGTAAACAATTTTTGGGCTGCAGAGATGACACTTAAAACAATTTCACCACTTTATTTAGCACAGCACACTCGATAGCGATTGGCTAAATATATATGGTAAGTCATCTTTTACACTTAATTTGAACACAGTACAGTGTACAGAAGTTGCCACGAGCTTAGAAGCTTAGATATTACCGCCCCACGCCACTAATCTGGCACCAGCAGCCAAGTAGCAAATAGGATCAGATGTTTAACACAGATTTCGTACATTTCGTTAAGAGTACATCCTGTCGTTACCTGTAGATTGTAAAATAACTTTCCTCGTTTATGTCAGTAATAGTTATACATTGCTTAATGCGCGCTGCGTGTAAATAACGTTTGTTCATACACGGGTTAGACGTAATACTGTGATCATCCTCTAGAACAGTGTGTAGGTCATGTGGAAGGGCGAACCAAAGACTGCGTTTTATTGCCAAAACGCTTAGAAGATGCAGCAGATCTATTAAAGAGACTGCCTGCACTGTACTCTTCTATAATGCTACTGTGCAGTGAAGGATACTTACTGGATAGGATTGATAGTTCTTTAGAGGAGGACACACAATTTACTTTCCTTCCATACCTAATCCGCACTTCTACTCCCTCTGTGTGAGAATATTTTGTTGAGACCCTCCTACTTAGGAGGAAATGACCATCGAAATGGAATTTAATGGGACGAAATGGACATATGTAACCGTAATTTCGACTCAGCGGACTGTTATAAAGTCGTTACCCTTTACAACAGATAAAATATTAGTTTCCGTAAAGCTTTTCCCAGATGATGCTGTCGTCTATACAGGGTGGTCCATTGATCGTGAGCCTGCCGTTGTGGCCGAGCGGTTCTAGGCGCTTCAGTCTGGAACCGCGCGACCGCTACGGTCGCAGGTTCGAATCCTGCCTCGGGTATGGATGTGTGTGATGTCCTTAGGTTAGTTAGGTTTAAGTAGTTCTAAGTCTAGGGGACTGATGACCTCAGATGTTAAGTCTCATAGTGCTCAGAGCCATTTGAACCATTCATCGTGAACGGGCCAAATACCTCACGAAATAAGCGTCAAACGAAAAATCTACAAAGTACGAAACTTGTCTAGCTTGAAGGGGGAAACCAGATGGCGCTATGGTTGGCCCACTGCATGGCGCTGCCATAGGTCAAACGGATATCAACAGCGGTTTTTAAATTAAGAACCCCCATTTTTATTACATATTCATGTAGTACGTAACGAAATATGAATGTTTTAGTTGGACCACTTTTTTAGCTTTGTGACAGATGGCGCTGTAATTGTCACAAACATATGGCTCACAACTTTAGACGAACAGTCGGTAACAGGTAGGCCTGGGTTTTTTAAATTAAAATACAGGACATAGGTGCATTTGAACATTTTATTTTGGTTGTTCCAATGTGATACATGTACCTTTGTGAACTTACCATTTCTGAGAACGCATGCTGTTACAGCGTGATTACCTGGAAATACCACATTAATGCAATAAATGCTCAAAATGATATCCATCAACCTCAATGCATTTGGCAATACGTGTAACGACGTTCCTCTCAACAGCGAGTAGTTCGCCTTCCATAATGTTCGCACATGCATTGATAATGCGCTGACGCATGTTGTCAGGCGCTGTCGGTGGATCACGATAGCAAATATCCTTCAACTTTCCACACAGAAAGAAATCCGGGGACGTAAGATCCGGTGAACGTGCGGGCCATGGTATGGTGCTTCGATGACCAATCCACCTGTCATGAAATATGCTATTCAATACCGCTTCAACCGCACGCAAGCTATGTGCCGGACATCCATCATGTTGGAAGTACATCGCCATTCTGTCATTCAGTGAAACATCTTGTAGTGAAGGCGGTAGAGCATTACGTAGGAAATCAGCATACATTGCACCATTTAGATTTCCATCGATAAAATGGGGGCCATAATGCCGCACCATACATTAACCCGGCAAGGTCTCTGATGTTCCACTTGTCGCAACCATCGTGGATTTTCCGTTGCGTATTATGCCGGTTAACGTCACCGCTGTTGGTGAATGACGCTTCGTCGCTAAATAGAAAGCGTGCAAAACATCTGTCATTGTCCCGTAATTTCTCTTGTGCCCAGTCGTCACCACGCAATTCCTGGTGCATAGAAATATGGTACGGGTGCAATCGATGTTGATGTAGGATTCTCAACACCGACGTTTTTGAGATTCCCGATTCTCGCGCAATTTGTCTGCTATTGGTGTGCGGATTAGCCGCGACAGCAGCTAAAACACCTACTTGGGCATCATCAGTACGCTTGTTCGCCCGCTGCTTGAATACTGCTCAGCAGTGTGGGATCCGTACCAGATAGGGTTGATAGAAGAGATAGAGAAGATCCAACGGAGAGCAGCGCACTTCGTTACAGGATCATTTAGTAATCGCGAAAGCGTTACGGAGAAGATAGATAAACTCCAGTGGAAGACTCTTCAGGAGAGACGCTCAGTAGCTCGGTACGGGCTTTTGTTGAAGTTTAGAGAACATACCATCACCGAAGAGTCAAGCAGTATATTGCTCCCTCCTACGTATATCTCGCGAAGAGACCATGAGGATAAAATCAGAGAGATTAGAGCCCAAACAGAGGCATACCGACAAGCCTTCTTTCCACGAACAATACGAGACTGGAATAGAAGGGAGAACCGATAGAGGTACTCAAGGTACCCTCCGCCACACACCGTCAGGTGGCTTGCGGAGTATGGGTGTAGATGTAGATGTAGATCATTTGTTGCAGATCGTGGTTGACGTTTCACATGTGGCTGAACAATTCCTGTTTCCTTAAGTAACGTATCTATCTGGCGAACAGTCCGGACACTTGGATGATGTCGTCCAGGATACCGAGCAGCATAAACAGCACACGCCCGTTGGGCATATTGATCACAATAGCCATACACCATCACGATGTCGACCTTTTCCGCAATTGGTAAACGGTCCATTTTAACACAGGTAATGTATCACGAAGCAAATACCGTTCGCACTGGAGGAATGTTACGTGATACCACGTACTTACGCGTTTGTGACTATTACAGCGCCATCTATCACAAAGCGAAACATGACGGTCCAACTAAAACATTAAAAAAAAAAAAAAACGCAGTTCATATCCGTTTCACCTATGGCAGCGCCATCTAGGGGGCCAACCATAGCGCCATCTGGTTTTCCCCTTCAAGCTAGACGAGTTTCGTTCTTTGCAGTTCGTTCGTTTGATGCTTATTTCGTGAGATATTTGACCCGGTCATTATCAATGGACCACTCTGTATAAAAGCCGAAATTCGAAACTACTGCATCGAGTTATAGGAACAGCTGCAGTGGATCGATGATTAGTGTAGGTTACTTGTGGTCGAAACGCAAATAAATTTACGAGGGCGGTTTGAGAAAAAATGTCTCGGCATTTTTTAATTCTGTTCTCAGTATTGGTTGAGGTATTTCAAATCATACATATTACCCGGTCAACTTTCAACTTCACTGACTCAAACTGCAACCCTCTGCCGCTAGAGGGCTCCTAATCGTAGCGGTGTGCAATGTAACTGTGTCGTTGCGCGTGTCACGTACCAAAGTAGATGCGAGCGAAACAATGTGCTGTAATTGAGTATCTAACCGCAGACACCGTATCTCCAACTGGAAACCATAGAGAAATGAAAGCTGTTAGCAGTGATGATTGTGCTGACATCAGTAACGTTCGGTTTTTCGTACTCGTAATGAAGAAGATGGTAGTACTAACTGGAGCTGTTGTAAACTATAGTTATATCGATATTTTTCCAGTAAATTTCGACATATACAGGCGATATCGATATCGAAAAGGCAACATTGAGTGACGATATTTTTATTTTATATTATACTTTTTCGTAATTTTCGGTAAATATTTGAAATTATTCCTTTGAAATTGCAGCATAATGTAATTTTACTTTCACTGTGTGAAGGACTCTTACTACTTTTTGAGCTTTCATCACGCACAGTCCTTCTCTTGGGTTGTCTGAAGCAAGTGCAGGTGGCACAAAGAATAAGTCCGATTGCACTGGGTGGGGAGGCGGTGTGAATGTAGACCATTTCCAGTTTTCCCCCCCTTGACCCTGTTCCATGCAATTTTTCATCCGCAACTGGTCATAAGGCCTCTGAACATTATATTCCAGCCGAACTACAAAATATTTGTTTATTTTCACTTTTTAACGTTTCTTATGATTACATTGCGTTTTAAATGTACGTACTGCTGCAGATCAGTAACGTTCTGTTGACAGTCCCAGACCCCCGCCCCCCTCCCTCCCCCTGTGGGGAGGAGTCATCAGATGACCAAAACGAATTGCAAAGTGATTTATATAAGATAGCCGGCCGCGGGGGTCTCGCGGTTCTAGGCGCTCAGTCCGGAACCGCGCGACTGCTACGGTCGCAGGTTCGAATCCTGCCTCGGGCATGGATGTGTGTGATGTCCTTAGGTTAGCTAGGTTTAAGTAGTTCTAAGTTCTAGGGGACTGATAACCTCAGCAGTTAAGTCCTATAGTGCTCAGAGCCATTTGAACCATTTTTTTTATATAAGATATCTGTATGGTGTGAAAAGTGACAATTGAAACTGAATAATCAAAAGTATGAAGTTATTCACATGAGTACTAAAAGAAATCCGCTAAATTTCGATTTTGCGATAAGTCACACAAATCTGAAGGCTGTAAATCCAACTAAATACTTAGGGTTACAATTACAAATAACCTAAATTGGAACGATCACATAGATAATGTTGTGGGTAGAGCAAACCAAAGACTGCGATTCATTGGTAGAACAGTTAGAAGGTGCATCTGATCTGCTAAAGAGACTGCTTACACCACGCTTGTCCTTCCTATCCTGGAGTATTGCTGTGCGGTGTGGGATCTGTATCGGATGGGACTGACAGATGACATCGCAAAAGTTGAAAGAAGGGCAGCTCGTTTTGTATTATAGCGAAATAGGTGAGATAGTGCCACAAACATGATACGTGAATTGGAGTGTGAATCATTACAACAAAGGCGTTTTTCGCTGCGACGGGAACTTCGCATGAAATTTCAATTACCAGTTTTCTCCTCCGATTGCGAAAACATTCAGTTGGCACGCACCTACATATGGAGAAATGATCATCACAACAAAATAAGAGAAATCAGGCCCGCACAGAAAAATTTAAGTGCTTCTTTTTCCCGCTCGCTGTTCGAGAGTGGAACAGTCGAGAGACAGCATGAAGGGGGTTCATTAAACCGTCTTCCAGGCACTTTATTGTGAATAGCAGAGTAATCACGTAGACGTAGATTGGTTGGTTGGTTTGGGGAAGGAGACCAGACAGCGTGGTCATCGGTCTCATCGGATTAGGGAAGGATGGGGAAGGAAGACGGCCGTGCCCTTTCAGAGGAACCATCCCGGCATTTGCCTGGAGTGATTTAGGGAAATCACGGAAACGTAGACGTAGAATGTAATGACAGTAGAGAAGAAGAACAGAGTATGAAAATGAATTAAAACTAGGAAGAAAATACAAACAGGAAATAGGTCATTGCTGTTGTATGTTTCTAAAACTGACTAAGGACAGTTAAAGTGAAAATGATAACAATATCATGAAGTGTGGGATCGTCTATTTGATATGTTTTGATATTGCCACCCTCTGACGTTTTTGCTTGACAAATCACACGACTAACTATATATTTTGTCTTGGATTAAGGGTACCATGGAATGTATACTTACGTAGCTAGAGCCGAATGAGGAAGTTAAATGGAGATGAAGAAATCTATTTATTCTAAGAGTTGGCCTGGCTTGCAGCTAAGCAGAGAGCTGAATAGCGGACTGCCTCAGCTGCCAAGTTGTGAAGTAGGCAGCCCCAAGGTCGCTGTTGTCACTTTCCGTGTTTCACGTGCTGTTATCAGCGCACAAACCTGTCGCCAAACGCAAACAGTTCTCCATCACGTAAATGAGGGTGTAGAGCAACACCTGTCGCTCAGTAAAGCTAACAACAAATGACAGGACTACAATATAAAGGGGAAAATCATGTCATTCGGAAAGAAAGAAGGAAGGAAGATTAGAGATTAACATAGTTTCTACGAAGAGGCCATAAGTCGAAGCATAAGATCGGATAGCACAAGAACGGTGAAGGAAATCGTCTGTGTTCTTATCAAAGAAACCATTTTGGCATTCAACTTAGTAATGTAGTAAAACAAGGGAAGAGCTACCTACAGATAGCTGGACGGAAGCGTAAGTCCTTCTCTTCCTGAATCCGAGTCTAGTGTCTTAACCATCGTGCCACCTCAATATTATTTGTGCCACAACCGTTCGTGGTTGTGTCGTCTACGCTTCTTCAGTTCCTAAATTGTACATTTTTCTTGGAAAGTAGATATGCTGTCTTTCTGCTTATTTGATGATACTAATGGTGAGAAGTCTATAAAAATAAAAGCGTTCATTTCTTGCAGGTCCAATAAGGATAGCCAAGAAACCAGGACGTGAAACTTCCTGGCAGATTAAAACTGTGTGCCGGGCCGAGACTCGAACTCGGCTACCCAAGCACGACTCACGCCCCGTCCTCACAGCTTTAATTCCGCCAGTACCTCGTCTCCTACCTTCCAAACTTCACAGAAGCTCTCCTGCATACCTTGCAGAAATAGCACTCCCGGAAGAAAGGATATTGCGGAGACATGGCTTATCCACGGCCTAGGGGATGTTTCCAGAACGAAATTTTCACTCTGCAGCGGAGTGTGCATTGATATGAAAGTTCCTGGTCGATTAAAACTGTGTGCCGGGCCGAGACTCGAACTCGGCTACCCAAGCACGACTCACGCCCCGTCCTCACAGCTTTAATTCCGCCAGTACCTCGTCTCCTACCTTCCAAACTTCACAGAAGCTCTCCTGCATACCTTGCAGAAATAGCGCTCCCGGAAGAAAGGATATTGCGGAGACATGGCTTATCCACGGCCTAGGGGATGTTTCCAGAACGAAATTTTCACTCTGCAGCGGAGTGTGCATTGATATGAAACTTCCTGGCAGATTAAAACTGTGTGCCGGGCCGAGACTCGAACTCGGGACCTTTGCCTTTCGCGGGTAAGTGCTCTAAAGCGGTGAGGACGCGGCGTGAGTCGTGCTTGGGTAGCTCAGTTGGTAGAGCACTTGCCCGCGAAAGTTCAAAGGTCCCGAGTTCGAGTCTCGGCCCGGCACACAGTGTTAATCTGCCCAGAAGTTTCATACCAGCGCACACTCCGCTGCAGAATGAAAATTTCATTCTGGAACCAGGACGTGTTTGGCATACAGAGTCGTGTGCAGCTACCTTATGGCGAGAAACATTTCCCAGGCGATTGAAAATTTTGTCTGCTGCTCTACGACGCCTCTGGCGAGAATAAATGGTATCCTGCGCAGGAGAGTGCACTTGTCGTGGGAAGGCAGCTCAAATTTCCATCTACTTCTGACGGCAACCGGCCTACCAATATCGGTGGGTGTAGCGTGCACAAGCGCTCCTGTTTATTCACCTTATCCCAAACGACCGTGGAAATTCGTGTCGTCTGCCTAACATAGACAACGGTCATCTGGCTGTTAATTTGGAATTTTTTTGATCTACAGTCAATTAAGTCACTGTTAATGGCATGACCTGAGGTCGGCAGCGACAGAGCTACAGTGTACATGAAGAGCAAGTCACATACATTACTCTGTATGCACATTAACAAACACGCTTACAAATACACTGATCTTTGATATCTTTTGCATGTGGCATGTAGTCTCAGAATTGAATTAAAAGCAGATGCCATACCCCGATTGTGTCCAAGATTCCTGGAAATATTACAAACTGGGATTCCCTCCGCTCCACTGTCAACTCACCAGGTATTGCACTGAAAAGAGATACACACTACAGTTGGTAAAACCGCGAGCAGACCAATCTGTCTATAGGGGTAGAGAACGAAATGTGCCAAAAAATATTACTTTGGTCTTTGGCCACCTAATTCGCCTGAATTAAACCCGATGGAAGATATCTGGGACACCGTAAGGTGCCAGCTACGCGTCTTCAAACCACCGGACCGCAATTTACGGGAAATGTGTAACCGGTACACAGACATCTGGTGCCCCATGCTTACTTAATTACTCCTTGCTGCTACAACCCATGTAGGGCCTCGGGCTTTCTGACGATCGCAGCCCAGTCTTTATGAGCTTCAGCACCTTTCTTCCATCTTCTTATCCTCATCTTTCTCGAGTAATTCTCCACGTCATCCAGTCATCGCTTCCATTGTCTCCCTTTGCACCTTCTGCCACCTGGATTTCCTCTGTAGACCTTGTTGACAGATTGACAGATCTATCCCCTAACACTCCCTCTACATATCCCAATCACCTTAATCAGATGCACTTAATTTCCGAAACTAGTTCAGGTAGCTGTGTCGTTCTTGAAATTCCTTGTTTTTCCGTATTCTCCACTGCAATGTTCCACTCACTGCTTCAAAACTCTTTCTTAATATTTTCCTCTCCCATTTTCGCATGGACTCCTCATCTGCCAAAGTCACTGTCCATGTTTCTGAGCCATTCATCACCACCTGCCTTATAACAGTTCTGTAGACAGTCACCTTCGATTACCTACGTGACTGCATAATCAGTGCCCAGTAAGATTTGTTTCCCGCAGCAGTCCTTACATTTATTTAATCCCTTATGCTGTTATCGTCGGTTACCAACTTTCCCAAGTACTGAAACTTATGTCTCATTGCTGGCCCCACTCAACGTGATGTGTATCTCGTTAACAGCAGCGTTTCTCCTGAAAGCGAATAGAGGCTGTGTTTTGCTGTCATTTACTCGAAACCCCAACTGTTCTGCCTGCTTTTATAATCTGCCAAAATCGTCTTCTAGCTCTTCCAAACTTCTAGGCAGCATACATACATCATCGACATACAATATAGTGTCACCAGGGTTGTTGATCTCTACATCTACATACATACTCCGCAATCCACCATACGGTGCGTGGTGGAGGGTACCTCGTACCACAACTAGCATTTTCTCTCCCTGTTCCACTCCCAAACAGAACGAGGGAAAAATGACTGCCTATATGCCTCTGTACGAGCCCTAATCTCTCTTATCTTATCTTTATGGTCTTTCCGCGATATGTAAGTTGGCGGCAGTAAAATTGTACTGAGGTCAGCCTCAAATGCTGGTTCTCTAAATTTCCTCAGTAGTAATTCTCAAAAAGAACGCCTCCATTCCTCTAGAGACTCCCACCCGAGTTCCTGAAGCATTTCCGTAACACTCGCGTGATGATCAAACCTACCAGTAACAAATCTAGCAGCCCGCCTCTGAATTGCTTCTATGTCCTCCCTCAATCCGACCTGATAGGGATCCCAAACGCTCTAGCAGTACTCAAGAATAGGTCGTATTAGTGTTTTATAAACGATCTCCTTTACTGATGAACCACATCTTCCCAAAATTCTACCAATGAACCGAAGACGACTATCCACCTTCCCCACAACTGCCATTACATGCTTGTCCCACTTCGTATCGTTCTTCAATGTTACGCCCAAATATTTAATCGACGTGATTGTGTCAAGCGCTACACTACTAATGGAGTATTCAAACATTACGGGATTCTTTTTCCTATTCATCTGCATTAATTTACATTTATCTATATTTAGAGTTAGCTGCTATTCTTTACACCAATCACAAATCCTGTCCAAGTCATCTTCTATCCTCCTACAGTCACTCAACGACGACACCTTCCCGTACACCACAGCATCATCAGCAAATAGCCGTACATTGCTATCCACCCTATCCAAAAGATCATTTATGTAGACAGAAATGCCGGCCGCGGTGGTCTCGCGGTTCTAGGCGCGCAGTCCGGAACCGTGCGACTGCTACGGTCGCAGGTTCGAATCCTGCCTCGGGCATGGATGTGTGTGATGTCCTTAGGTTCGTTAGGTTTAAGTAGTTCTAAGTTCTAGGGGACTGATGACCACAGCAGTTGAGTCCCATAGTGCTCAAAGCCATTTGAACCATTTTTGTAGACAGAAAACAACAGCGGACCTACCACACTTCCCTGGGGCACTCCAGATGATACCCTCACCTCCGATGAACACACACCATCGAGGACAACGTACTGGGTTCTATTACTTAAAAGGTCTTAGAGCCACTCACATACTTGGAAACTAATCCCATATGCTCGTACCTTAGTTAGGAGTCTGCAGTGGGGCACCGAGTCAAACGCTTTCTGGAAGTCAAGGAATATGGCATCCGTCTGATACCCTTCATCCGTGGTTCGCAAGATATCATGTGAAAAAAGGGCGAGTTGCGTTCTCATCACTCTCTTCAACACAATGTTGAAAAGTAGTACTGATAAAATATCCCCCTTTCGTAACCCTTGGTTAACTTTAAATGCCTTAGTGAGTTTTCCTTCTACTTTCACTTGGCATTTCGTGCTCATGACGGTCATTTGTATCGTGAAATGTATTCGCAGTTCCGAATACGAACAGCCATCAGCTGTATAAGGGAATGACGACAACGAAAATTTGTGCCGGTCCGGGACACGAACCCTAATTTCCCTGTTTACGCGAGTGGTCCCCTTAACCGCCTTGGCTGTCCGTGCACGACTCACGGCTCGACCGATCCTTCATCACAACCAGTACTCTTACACATACTACGCAATTCCCGTACAGGGCAGGACATTTTACCTGAAAGTCGCTGCCTGGTATCGGCGAATAAATGCGATACTGCAGTGCCTGTGTTGTTAAGAAGAACGATGCAACGTTCCTTCGGAGATGCATGCGTGTCCAAGGTTCAAGAAATGGCTCTGAGCACTATGGGACTTAATTTCTGAGGTCATCAGTCACCTAGAACTTAGAACTACTTAAACCTAACTAACCTAAGGACATCACACACATCCATGCCCGAGGCAGGATTCGAACCTGCGACCGTAGCGGTCACGCGGTTACAAACTGTAGCGCCTAGAACCGCTCGGCCACCCTGGCCGACCGTGTCCAAGGAACAGGCACTGCTGTGACTACAGCCGTTATGAAATATACGAAACATATTCGCACCTGCGAATACGCAAAACCATCAGCTATATAAAGGAATGATGACAATGAGTGGAGCGAGCATCATAGCAATGACTTTGGCTAAGATTTTGTATAGAACACTGAATAAAGCGATGCCACGGTAGTTTTCACAGTTTGCTTTGTCCTTCTTCTAATTTATGAATAGGGCAAATAATGGCCAAGTTCGACTGGTCCGGCATCATATCCTTTTCCCATATTCGGTGATCAGCTGGTGGACAAGCCTTGTCAGATGTTCACCCCCACCCTTGATCATCTCTACTGAAATTTTATCATTCCCTGGAGCCCTATTATTTTTCAGGCTTTTGATTGCCAACCTAACTTCCTTTACCACTGGTGTGGGTACAGGTTTTCATGTGCTATGGTTGGTCGCCCCGTCTTTCATTTACTTTTGTTAGTATTAGCTCTTTGGTAACGTTCAACAGTTCACTGAAATAATCAGCCCACCTATCTAGAATCTCTTCTTCTCCTCCTAAAAAAGTTTCTTCTTACCTTTGCAAAATACAGTACCTGGTTGAAAGCCCTTCTTCAGTTCCTCAACTGTTTTGTAGAATTTTCCTGCTTCATGGTCGTAATATTCTTCTTCTAGCTCCCTAATCCATTCCTTCTCTGTTTTGAGAAAACATACTATGTACAATTTTTTACAAAAAATAGTCACACCAACAATGGACGTTACACATAAACAGGAGTCAGAAAATGAGGTAGAATGCTCCAAATCTTTGTGTGTACATATTGATGAAAACTTGAACTGGCAGGATGATATTACTGAGCTTCTCAAATCATTAAGTTCAGCTACTTTTGGTCTTCGTATAATTGCGAGTCTTGGAAACATAGGAATCAGCCTCCTGACATATTTTATATATTTTCACTCAGTAATGTCTTACAGTTATGGCCCGCCCGGTTGGCCGTGCGATCTAACGCACGGGCTTCCGGGCGGGAAGCTGCGCCGGTCCCCGGCACGAATCCGCCCGGCGGATTTGTGTCGAGGTCCGGTGAGCCGGCCAGTCTGTGGATGGTTCTTAGGCGGTTTTCCATCTGCCTCGGCAAATGCGTGCTGGTACCCCTTATTCCGCCTCAGCTACACTATGTCGGCGATTGCTGCACAAACAAGTTCTCCACGTACGCGTACACCACCATTACTCTACCACGCAAACATAGGGGTTACACTCGTCAGGTGTGAGACGTTCCCTGGGGGCTCCACCGGGGGCCGAACCGCACAATAACCCTGGGTTCGGTGTGGGGCGGCGGAGGGGTGATGTGGACTGCGGTAGTCGTCGTGGGGTTGTGGACCACTGCGGCTGCGGCGGGGACGGAGCCTCTCCGTCGTTTCTAGGTCTCCGGTTAACATAACGTAACATAACAGAACAATGTCTTACAGAATAATTGTCTGGGGTAACTCATCACTTGAAAAGAAAGTATCGATTGCGCAAAAGCTAGCAGTAGGAATAATATTTGCTGTTCATATATTGTTCATATAGTGTCATACAGTTAACTGCACCATCACAATACATACATTCGCTAATGAAATTTGCTATAAGGAATTCACGAAAATTTGAGAAGAGTAGTGATGTCCACATTGGAGGAAGAAATAACCTTAATCACCTATTATTAAAGCTGTCAGTGTCACAGAAAGGAGTTCAACATGCAGCAACAAAATTTTTTGATCATTTGCTCAATAACAAAAATGTCTGTGAAGTAGTAGAACAAGTTTTAAATCTAGCCAAAAACCATTTCTCCTGGAAAACTCCTTGCATTCCACGGAAAAATTTCTATTTCATAACTGGTAGGCTTAAGAAACTAATTTTTAAGTGTAGCAGTAGGGCTAAAATGTGTTTATTAATGTCAAACTAAGGATATACACGTATCCTGTAAACTGACTCGTCCCACATCATTTCTACAAAAGAATCGTTCAGATTATCTACGGAAGATGTAACTGACTTATCAGATTCTGGACGTCTGCGTTGTACAGGTTCACGTCGAGATTGACTTATTACGAGCAGTGGTGCCCTACCGAACATCATTCAAGGAAGAAATAGGGGCACATGTGGCTCCTACTGTGTTACCAGAGACCAATGGGAACCGTGTGCTTGCAGCAGAAGAAAGATTATGTGAGCCTCTAGCCAGTCTGAAGAGGGGAAAATGGTTCAGATGGCTCTGAGCACTATGGGACATAACTGCTAAGGTCATCAGTCCCCTAGAACTTAGAACTACTTAATCCTAACTAACCTAAGGACATCACATATATCCATGTCCGAGGCAGGGTTCGAACCTGCGACCGTAGCGTTCGCGCGGTTCCAGACTGTAGCGCCTAGAACCGCTGTGCCACTCGGGCCGGCTGAAGAGGGGAAAGTCGCTCTGTTGCCTTCAGTGACGAGATCAAGTTCTGTCTGTATGCGGGTAATGGACGTGCACATGTAGACCGGGTGAGCAGCTTATTCGGGAGTACATTCGCCCATGACCCACAAGTCCCACTCCACGCTTTGTGGCGTAAGGGGCAATCTATTACAACTCGCGGTCGCATTTGAGGTTTCTGCAGGGTAAAGTTACCAGTGGCCGCTACATTTCCCAGGTTGTTTCCCGCGTGCTACTGCCATTAATTCTACAGGAAGGTGATGTGCTTTTTGTTGTGTCTTGTAATCCTGCATACTCGTTTCGCTAGACAAACAAACAACTCGTGTTAATAGTTTTATTACAACAAAATTCTTACAATACTTAACTTTGATAGACGTGTCGTAAGCAAAGGGCGACATACAAAATAATCAACCTTTTTCAGAATAGACAAGTACGAGTCTGTGCTACATAGAGATTCGTAACGAAGTGGCTAACGTTGAGGCTGCTGTCTAAGTCGGGTGTCACCAGTCTGGCGCGGCGCTTATGTAGTCTTCGCGTAGGGGCCTCTGGTGTCGCGTTGTTGTGCTGGAGGGAGGTCGGTCAGCGTGCGATTGGCTGACTTCTTCTCATAGCCTTGTCTTCCCTGTCGCACCTGGCGCTGACTTTACACCGTAGTATTCCTCCCACCCCCCACCCCCCCCCCCCCCAAAAAAAAGCGACGGACCGTTGTCGTATACGGAGCACGACAACGGTGGGGAAGGTAGGAGCGTGGACGCTCTGATGGACCGGAAGCTGTGGCTGCAGGAGACGTGAGACTTCCGACCTTCGCTCTGGTAGAAACGTCCCACGGAAAACGCTCAGAAGGGTTCACGTCCACCTCCTGAGGTCCGTACCATGATGTAGACGGTATCGACCGCTACTGGGTGGGTGGGTCCAGCTCCATCGGTAAGACGTGAGGAGGCGGAGGAGGCGAAGGCTCCGTCTCCATGGGGTCGTCCCGCGGTGTCGTGATGACACCCTCTGGCGGCTACTGTGGCGGCGCTGTCCTCGGGATCCGTGAATCTGGGGAAGAGATACAGAAGGATCACCGTGCACATGACAGTGGCGAATTTGACTATGATGTGGCGCTGCAGCCCGTCTGGGTCAGAAATGAGATACATGCATGCGTCAAGTCGACCAAGAAACTTACCTCGCACCACCTTCTGCTGCCGCTAAAAATCCTGAAAAACACAATATCATGCGACACTTGCGGCCTTCCTTCGGCGCCGGATGCTGAGGAGGGTGGAGCAGGCGGAGCAGTGTCCGATGATGGCGGCAGTGAAGCAATTCCGCTAGCGATAGTCCATCTTGTGGAGGCGAAAGACAGGAGGCGAGAAACAGTCGCAATGCTTGATCGCTGGTGTGTGCAGTGCGAAATCTGGCCAGCCGCTGCTTGAAGGTTCTGACAAAATGTTCCGCTTCGCCGTTTGACTGCGGATGGAACGGTGCACTAGTTAGATGCTGTATGTCATTGCGTTCACAGAATGTTTCAAATTCATTTGACGTGAACTGAGGGCCGTTGTCCGACACTATGATTTCAGGCAAACCTTCGAGGCAAGAAGTAGGGGAAAATGCCTGAACTGTGCTACGTGGCGTTGTCGAGTTCACTGGCACAGCAAAAGGAAACTTGCTATAACAGTCTACCACAATCAACCAACAAATGTTCCGAAAAGGTCCCGCAAAGTCTATGTGCACACGTTGCCATGGTGATTGCAACTTAGGCCAAACAGAGAATTCTTGTCGCTGAGCGGACTGATTTTCCGCAGATGCGTGACACTGTGACGTCATCTGTTCTATTTGGGTGTCCACACCCTGCCAAGCACAATCCCCCAGCGTCCTTGGTGAAGTAACTTCATCACTTCTTTTTGTAAAGCTTTGAGGATCAGTACACGAGATTGTCCACTGTCATTTTGAACAAGAATCATACCTTGCTGTATAGCGAGGCTATGCCGACGTGCCAAGTATCTGCGCACTGTGGAGTTCTTCATGCTAAGCAATGAGTGAGGCCAAGATGTACGAATGTATTTTAGCAGAATGTTCAAATCTGAATCTGTTTCCGTGGCCTGTGCAATTTTCCTGTAGTTCAGAGGAAAGGATTGAAGCAATTCAGAATCCTGAGCATCGATGTGACAACAAGATGCAGCAGAAGCGTCAAAGTCTGTATCATGGCCAATCGGAAGACGTGAATGTAAGTCCGCATTACCATGTTGAGCTGTCGGACGATACACAATCTCGTACTGGTACTGAGACAACAACAGAGCCCATCTTTGCAATTTTTGGACAGTTCGTACAGGAACCGGCTTCATCGGATGAAAGAAGTACGGCAATGGCTTGTGGTCCGTTACTAAGTAGAATTTTCTCCCATACATATAGTGGTGGAATTTGGTGACATCATACACAATAGCCAATGCCTCTTTCTCTATTTCTGAATAGCTACACTGAGCTTTGAACAACACTTCTGATGCGAAAGCAATAGGCCCGTCTTTATCACCAATTCTGTGTGAAAGCACTGCACAGATTCCGTAAGAAGAGGCTTCAACTTGCAACACAACTGATTTGTCAGGATCAAAGTGCACCAAGCATCGATCACCGAGCAATGCATCTTTCAGTTTTTGGAAAGCGTCTTGGCACTCATCTGGTCCAAACAAAGGGAACGTTCTTGCGACGCAAGCGATGCAATGGAGCTGCTATTTGTGCAGCAATCGGTATGAACCGAATATAATAGTTCATTTTCCCTAAGACAGACTGAAACTTTGCGACATTATGAGGAAAAGGCAGGTCACGTATGGCTAACAAATGTGACCGAAGAGGATGTACACCTTGACTGTTTACGACATGACCAAGACACTGCAACTCAAGTTTATAAAAATCACACTTTTCCATTCTAGACTTTAGTCCTGCGCCAGATAACACACGAAACAAAGCACGACAAATTGCAATACGTTCTTCAGGTGTACGACCTGCTACGACAATATCGTCCAAATAGTTTGAACAGTTTGGTGCTTGAGCAGCCAGCTGTTCCAAACACCGTTGGAAAATGGCGGGTGCGGGAGCAGTGCCAAAAGGCAAACGGAAATATTTAAAAAGCCCAAATGAGTGCTCACAACGCACACGGTTTGAGATCCTTCATCCAGTGGTATTTGAAGATATGCGTCGCGCAAATCAATTTTAGAAAAGTAGCGATCAGTGCCTAATCTGTCCATGGAATCCTCTGGGCGTGGCAATGGATAAGTATCAATCACAGTTTGTGCATTGACTGTAGACTTAAAGTCAACACAGAGGCGAATGCAACCTGAAGGTTTGGGGAGCAAAAGCAGTGGACCTGCCCACTGACGAGCTTTTATGGGTGCAATAGCTCCACTATCTTGCAATTCTTTAAGTTCAGCAGCTACAGTGTCCCGTAATGCAATGGGAACAGTTCTGACCCGTCAAAATTTCGGATGAGCATTGTCTTTAACAGTAATATGTGCTGCAAATTGTTAGCCTTGCCTAAGCCTTCAGAAAAGAGTTCAGGGAATTCTTTCAGCAAGCTAGCTACTCTTTCTCTGGCGCTCAATGCAGTCACTGACAACACATTGTCCTGAATTTGAAAGCCAGACAAATCAAACGAATTAAGGCCAAATATGGTCTCATAATCGCGTGATCGTAGCACAGTGTGAGTCACAGTTCGCCTATGCGAGCGATACATGGCAGGCAAAGCACGTTTTCTGAGAACGGGAACGTCTTGGTCATTATAAACCGTCAGGTGCGTGCTAGTTTTAGACAGTCGTGGGAAGCCTAACAGTTCATTGTGTTAAGATTCACCAATGTAGCAAAGGCACCCGTGTACAGCTGAAATTTCACGCGTTTTCCACTAAGATGCGAACAAACAAAAAGTTTGTAGGACTGCTTTAGCACTGAAGAAACTGTTTGCTTGCTTGTTTTGCGAATTCCTGCAGCAGGCTTTGAATACACTGCATTGATTACATAGGCTTTCTGACTAGATTTTTGGGAGTGGGCAGAATTCTTACGTTTGTTCTGTTGCAAACATACGGACCGTGCGTGACCTTTCTTGCCACAAGCGTAACACTGTGCTTGTCTGGACGGGCAGTCTTGGCGTTTGTGCCGTGAATAGCACCAAGGGCATGACTCAATTCTATTCACCGATGTAGCCGCCTGTTAGAGAACTGTTTATGCGGCTTGGCGCGAGCGTTCTTTTGCTGCCTATTGGTCTGGTCGTGAGCAAGGGACTACTCAACCCGGCAAATTGGTGGCTGCTCAAATTTATCAGCTGCTACGGCACCTGAATTATACTGATCTGGAATTTGCACTACGTGATAAATGATGGATCGGATTGTTCCAAAATCTGTCCTCTAAGGTTGACATCGGTTACATTGTACACAACCGCATCACGCAATAAAACATTTGAATATAACGCACCACAAGCACATTTGAATTTGCATTTCCTCGTCATATCCTGCAAATCTGTTATCCACTTGCGATAAGTTTGTTCTGACCTTTTCTTGCGACGAAAGAATTTGTACCTAGCTGCCGCCACATTCACTTGTTGGTCATAATAGTTAGTTAGAGAATCTACAACCTGATCATAGGAAAGTTCACTCGAAGGGGCTTTAGGGAACAATTGCTGAGTGAGACGAGAGACTGATCTTGTGTGGCCGAGCGGTTCTAGGCGCTTCAGTCTGGAACCGTGCGACCGCTATGGTCGCTGGTTCGAATCCTGCCTCGCGCATGGATGTGTGTGATGTCCTTAGGTTAGTTAGGTTTAAGTAGTTTTAAGTTCTAGGGGACTGATGACCTCAGATGTTAAGTCCCATAGTGCTCAGAGCCATTTGAACTATTTGAACTGTACTTCCTACTGTTAACAAAATGTAATGTAGTTTCGCAGTATCTGAAAGTTTGTGAGCAATGGTGTGGGCTTCATACTGTTGCTATTCCTCTTGTTTTTTGTTAAACTGGCAAAAGGCGGTATGGCACTCGGAGCTACAGTTGTGGCATTTGCTGCATTGGCTGCTTGCTTGTCGAGTAACTGCTGTACCATTTTTAGAAGGGTTGCTGTCTGCTGCATCTGAAACTGAAACATCTGTTTTAGCTGCGTTTCATCTATCGCTTGCAGCTGAGGAGCCTGAGGAGGGAGTGGGAGGCCTGGGTTGCTCATTTTGGAATAGACAAATACAAAAAATAGAGAATGCTAGCAATAAAAATAAGCACACAAGCAAAGAAAAGTTCTGAAACGGCCACCTCAAAACGCTGAATAGAAAAAACACTCTAAGCGACACTGTTAAAACATGAAAACACACCCTGCAAAGAAAAGACAAAGTAGAATTAAGGTATCAGTAAAACAGAAAAGTCCACGACAAAACAAACTGTGGCAGCTGTTGCTCGCGTTTCGAGACGTTAACAGGTTGTTGCTATGTTATTCGTTCACCTCGTCGCCAATGTCGTTGTGTCTAGGAATATTACGCTCGTTTCACTACAGAAAAAACAATTACAGTACTTAACTTCGATAGATGTGTCGCAAGCAAATGGCGACATACAAAATAATCAATATTTTCAGAATAGACAAGTACGAGTCTGTGTTACATAGAGATTCCTAACGAAGTGTCTAACGTTGATGCTGCTATCGAAGTCGAGTGCCACCAGTCGGGCGCGGCGCTTACGTCGTCTTCACGTAGGGGCCGCTGCTGTCGCGTTGTCATCCTGGAAGGATGTCAGTCAGCGTGCAAATGGCTGACTTCTTCTCATAGCCTCCTCTTCCCTGCAGTTCCCGACTGGCGTGCTGGCGCTGACTTTACGAAAAATGGCTCTGAGCACTATGGGACTTAACATCTGAGGTCATCAGTTCCCTAGAACTTAGAACTACTTAAACCTAACTAACCTAAGGACGTCACAAACATCGATGCCCGAGGCAGGATTCGAACCTGCGACGTAGCGGTCCCGCGGTTCCAGACTGGAGCGCCTAGAACCGCTTGGCCACTCCGGCCGGCGCTGACTTTACGCCGTAACTCTTTTTCATCAGGGCAATTTACGTCCACATACAGCTACTGCGACGCAACGTGCCCTTTGTGGTGTACAAGAACTCCCTGGACGGTACGATCACCAGATCTCTCGCCAATTGAACACGTATGGGACGCGATTAAGCGGGAACTTATTCTTTCTCCACAGCGTGCAAGGATTATTACTGAACTGCAACAAAAGGCGCAATGTGCTTGGGACTATCTATCAAAGGACGCCACGCGGCCATTTGCGTGTGAGAATACGCGCCTGAGTCACCGCCAGAGGAAGTTACAATGTATACTGATGCGACTGTTTGAACATCCTTTATTGGGAAGTATGTGTTTCATTTGATCTGAACTTGCTATCATATACTCTTAGATCTAGGCGCTACAGTCTGGAGCCGTGCGACCGCTGCGATCGCAGGTTCGAATCCTGCCTCGGCCATGGATGTGTGTGATGTCCTTAGGTTAGTTAGGTTTAAGTAGTTCTAAGTTCTAGGGGACTGATGACCTCCGAAGTTAAGTCCCATAGTGCTCAGAGCCATATACTCTTAGAATGATGAACTACCCGTCGCATGAACATCACTTGTGAATAAAATGATGAAGGTGTTGCCTTTTTTTCTGTGTGTGGCTATAGTGAAAAGGAAATGGATGTGCGCAGGATATTAGTCAGGCGAAGGAATAGAAAGTTAATGTGTAGGGGAGCCAGTGGCTATCAAACGAGGGCGATGATGAATACTGTCGCAGACTGCGTACAACCTGTGCATCAGCTTTTGAACTTAGAAAGTGATCTGCCTTGTCGAACATTCACTCCGTTCACGAGATTTTGTTTCTGCACCATGTTTCCTTTCTTCCTAGATTAAGTGTGGCTGGAGCGAACATTAGCAATGAACGACAGATATCCAGAACGTTTAATTACTTCATTCGAGACATTCTAGTCCAAAACATTACTAATTATTGAGATGAGTTCAAAGATTGGCTCCTTATTTTGTAATGCGAGTGTTGTCTCGTTTTTCCACAAATTCAATGCTTATTATCGTCAGCCATTAGTGCAAACATTCTATCGGAGTTATAAACTTCCTCTTCCTGACGAACCCTCTACAAAGTGATCCATCCGATTATGCCACATGTCCCACCTCAAAGCTTCAATCCGAGCGAGATGGTGCAGTGGTAAGAAGCTGAACACGTTTTTGGGAGGACGTCGGACCAAATTCCCGTGAACTCTCTAAATCAACTCAGGTAAATGCCGGGATGGGTCCTTTGAAAGAGCACAAACAATTTCCTTCCTCGTCCTGTGGAAATCCGAACACGTTTTGCGTCTCTTAATATCCTTGTTGTTAACATTACTTTAAACCACTTCATCCTTCCGTTCAAAGCTTCAGTCCGCCAGAATCTCTCTCCCAGTCTCAAAGACTGCACATTACAACGAAACACGCTGGGGATCTTTTGCAATTTGGAAGATTAGTGGAGAAATGCTGATAGAATGGATAGCGAAGATTGTTTGGATACACCAGTTATTAGAACGTTAACTAAAAATGGCAAATGTGTGAGATTGAATGCAAGTACGACAAACAGATTCAATCTTTCCGAAATATACATTGAACTGAATGTGCTAATCTTTATACCTTATATTAGTAGTTAATCAAGGAGAATATGGGAGGGCCAAATTCAAGTTCACAGAGTAACCTAATACCACGCCGATACCTTCCGAGCAATCGCGTAAAATACTTTCAAGGTCAGGATGTAACGCAATACTTGTCTTATGTCCCCCATCCCCCACCTTTCCGTCACTCACCCTGTAGTGCAGTTATATGTAACGCGTTCAAGGTTTGAATGTAACCTGATACACCAACCATACATCTTTGGCAATTCTGTAAGATAAAAATGGCGAGGGAATAAAAGGCACCCATCCATTGTGGGAATTCTGGCTAAGATAATGACATAAGATGAGATTGGACTCGCCCCCTCCCCTCCCCTGAGTCTAGACCAATAAGAAAACATTAAAACTGCAAGAAGCCCCTACGTCCTTCCCCTCCTCTTTTTATTATTATACCAACTGTGTGAGTTTCGTCATTTGTACTCTGTGCATCTGCAGTACATTTATCCTACCTAAAATGGCGATAAATAATACAAATACATCGATATCCCACATTAAAGAACTAGCACAGTGTGATATTTACAAAGAATAGGTCAATATACCCATTAATCAATTTCCAAAAAGCATTATTTAACAACAGATACAGTCCTGCTATACATCTTCTGCAAACACTCCAACTATGAACACATGCGTCCAATGCTATTTACAATTCGTTGGGATTTTATCAATTTTCTCACAGTATTCCAAAGATACACACATAAACCCAAAACTGAACAAGTAACACACAATGATATTTTAACAAATACAAACATAACTTAAGTTAAACAAATAGCACATTGTAACAAATACATATCAAGTCCTTGAGGAACTCGCCCTTGCATTATCAGTGACCCAAACACAAGGTTGCCTTAAAGGAGCATAACACTATATTATTATACTAGACTAGTAAATAACGACGAAAAAAGTCCAAGTGAGTAAACGCATTGCTAAATTTACGCTCTTAAACAATTACCCCCACCCTACCACAGTCACAGGATATGAACCATAGAGAAATGCACTATATTTAAAACAAAATAAAAAGTGCGAGTCGTAGTACTTAATGCCTTTTTAGATAGCTAGTTCAGCACCCACTGTCACTATTGCTATATATATATATATAATATATATAATATATATATATATATATATATATATATATATATATATATATATACTGACGGAGAAAAATCACACACCTAGGAGTTGTGCGACGTAAACGGAACTTGGAAGCCATTTTTCTTGTTTGTACGCCCGAAAAAAGATGTCTCTTCAAATTTCGCGCCAGTTGTGTAAGAGTGGTGCTAGTAGCGCCACTACGAGGATGCTGTGCAGTTCTAAAGCATCGACTGCACATCGACCAACGCAGCACCATGAAACGGCATCAAGAAGACGCTGACTTGCGCGCCAGTGGAAAGAGTGGGCAGTGCCACACCCCCAGGAAGACAGAGTTCAGCTACCCCTGTCAGTGCTGATTCAACCAGCCGCCCATCGCTGGTTGGCCCAGTTTTGTCACAGACTTCGAGAGCATCAGTACTGAGTAATAGGAAACCAATATGTAGCCTGTGTTCTACGAGGTGTGATATCGAGTAATGTAATTCTATGTAAGAGACAAAATGAGTTAAGTTCTGTTTATTTTATTTTTAGAAACGAAATGTTCATCTCATCTGGCCAAGTTTAATGTATACATCATTTTTAGGTTCCTGCCATTTGCTATGGCAACTTCTCTCTTTCATTGTTTGTTCCAGTGCTGACTCTCACAGTAGCCAACACAACAGACGCAAATCAGCTTTCCTTTAAATCCAAGCTGCAACGGCCATGAGAGTTATTTACCTTTGAGATTGGATGTGATGAGTTGATATTAGTCAAGAATACCTTTAAAGCGACAAAGACGATGTTACCAACACCTCACTGAGTTTGAATGAGGTCGTGTAATAGGGCTAAGAGAAGCTGAATGTTCTTTCTGTGATTGTAGGACATGGCAGGAATGTAGCCACTTTATATGACTGCTGGCAGCGGTGATCACGAGAATGTACGGTTGCAAGAAGACTGGGTTTCGGAAGCCGCATGACAGTACCGAGAGGGAAGACCATCATGTTCTGCGTGTGGTTCTGGCACATAGCACTGCACTAGCAGCAGCAGTTTGGGCAGCACTTGGCACCAGAGTGACACAACGAACCGTTACACATCGTGTACTCCAAGGACATCTCCCTGCCAGACGCCATGTTGCATGCATTCCACTGACGCCAAACCACCGTCATTTGCGACTTCAGTGGTGTCAAGCGAGAGCTCATTGGAGGGCAGAGTGGAGATATGTTGTGTTTTCTGATGAAAGTTGGTTCTGCCTCGGTGTGAGTGATGGCTGTGTGTTGGTTGGGAGAGTGCCTGCAACCAACCTGATTGTGAGCTAGACGCACTGGACCTACACCGGGAGTTATGGTCTGGGGTACGATTTTTTATTACAGCAGGAGCCCTCTTGTGGTTATCCCATGCACCCTGACTGCATATTTGTACTTAAGTCTGGTGATTCGTCCTGTTGTGCTGCCATTCATGAACAGCATTCGTGGAGGTGCTTTCCTACAGGATAACTCCCGCGCACATAAAGCTGTTGTAACCCAACATGTTCTACAAAGTGTCAACATGTTGGCTTCATCTGCTTGATCACCAGAGCTGTCTCCAATCGAGCACATATGGGACATCATTGGATGACAACTCCAGCGTCATGCACAACCGTCCCTGTTTTGACCGACCAATAGCAGCAGGCATTGAACCCCATCCTACAGCCGGCTGGTGTGACCAAGTGGTTCTAGGCGCTTCAGTCTGAAACCGCGCGACCGTTACGGTCGCAGGTTCGAATCCTGCCTCGGGCATAGATGTGTGTCATGTCCTTAGGTTAGTTAGGTTTAAGTAGTTCTAAGTTCTAGGGGACACATGACCTCAGATGTTAAATCCCATAGCGCTCAGAACCATTTGAACCATTTGAACCCATCCTACAAACTAACATCTGGCACCTGTACAACACAATGCATGCACGTTTGCAACATTCTGACGGTTGCACAAGTTAGTAATGCACCAGCATTTCACATTTGCAATCACTTTTCTCTCGCTTACATTAACCTGTGATCTTGCAATGTTAATCACTTGAATATGCTACCTAGAGAAATGTATTCCCAAAATTTCATTACTCTACATTAATTATTTTTTGAGACTACGATTTTTCCTCTCAGTGTAAATATGTACAGTGTGTAAGAAACAGTTTGGAAAGTCTGTAAAGTTGTTGCAAGGTGGGTTGTGTTGAGAAGTAATAGTTAGAAAAATTTCTATACTTCGCGCCATTTCCGAGTTAATTAGCATTGAAGTAATCTAATCAGACCATTGTAGGCGCAAATTCAAGTGGCCCGCGAGAGATGATCGACAAATGTGTTCTTCGTTTGGTTTCCTAAAACTCAACAACAGAGTAATACAAAAATTGGTTATGGAACGGCAGTAATGATCAAATCCGAGCCAATGGCTAAGCAGTCTCAAGCGCTAACATCTACGCTGAGAGAACAGCTGACTAATTGTATCTGGTGGACTACTTAAATTTGCACCTGAAACGGTCTAATTAGGTAACTTCAATGCTAATGAACTCGGAAACGGCGCAACCTACCCTGCAACACCCTTACAAGCTTTTCAGACTGTTTCTTACCACCCATATAATGTATATAATGTATGTGTGCCAGTGTGCAACGTAGACATGTCTCTCTCTTTCTCTTGTTTTCCAGTTGTGTGTGGTATATATATATATATATATATATATATATATATATATATATATATATATATATATATATATAGCAAGTGAGCAGGGAAGTCCTGTATTGCACAAAGCACCAACCATCAAAAAATTCTCCCACATATGCTAGATAGTGGCCAGCAGGCAATAGTTGGCAGGGACGTATCAATCATGAGAATCAGCCCACGAACAACAATGAGGGCTCAGCCTCGATAAGCAGCAGCTCACCAGAATGCATACTGCATTATCAGCTCTAATATCTTATTATTACATCTCTCTCTAAATCCTGAGAGTATTTCCAGTAATGATTTGTTATTAAAATCATCACATCCAAAGGGGGCAATCGTCCATCAACATACTATTCCTTTGTTATTTTTCTAAAACTCATTCCGTAGCTACTAAATTTGTGGATTTCGATGATTTCTGCACGACAGCGAAGAAACACTGAAGAGTCTCCTAACTCACTGAAGACGGATTTATGAATCACGCCACGTCTTTTGTCTTGGATGCTGGAAACGCTTTGATGTCCATATTCATTATTTTCTTGGTGCTTATTTCGTTAACACTCATTGATTTAAAGTTTACCCATTTCCACAGACCTTTAATTCTGTAGCAACCTACTGTTCGGTAAATAGCTGCGTCAACGATACCACAATGCTGGCAGTATGGATGACTTGTCAATTTTATTTTTGCGGTGAGACAATGCTGTCAGCATTAAACCTGTCATAAAGATATATGCCACTGGGTGTGGCTGAGAGCTGATGGATTCACCCATACTATCTTCCAGGTTATATCTTTGTATTTAATCTGCTATAGAGTTTTCTTCTGAATGTTTCTTATTGTTATCTTTTTCACATAATATCTTCCATTAGAAATCCTCTCTAATAATTACATTCTGTTTCGTAAGACCCGAGAAACAGTTGTGGCATATGGCTGTAACGTATGCTCTTTCCCTATACCCCTTGCAGTCTTTAATAAGTCAGACCGACTAGCAGGCAGTTACGGTGTATTTATTAAATTTTTCGTGACAAGGACTGAGAATTTTGTCTCAGTCTGTTAAACCTAGGCCGCCTTCTGTAGGTGATTTCGTCATCTGATCCCTGAGACAACAATTAACTAACCTATGCATTTTTATCTGCTCTATGTGTTTTCTATCAACGAGTATGACTTGCTCAGCACACCACAATTTTGACAGGGCCAGTGTGTCGACATGTTAAGTGCTTTGAATGATATTAAGTTTCCATGTACTATTCGCTGTCAGAGCATCTCCTACTTTTTCTACCATTTCTTTTGGAACTGATGTCAGTTAAGTTGTGTACGTTTCTTTAGCCCTAGTTTCACATCCAAAACTACCATTTCACCAAGGAATGTAGCTTGGGATGTGCGCTTTCATTGAACCACAGGAGCTATGTTTTATCATTGTTCATAGTCGCGCCCCCGCTGCTTCTTGTAAACGTCCATTACGGGTGAGATTTCAAGAATGTCGTCGGGTTCTGTAAGTATTACAACATCATCAGCACAGTACTGACGGTGAACCGTCATGTGCCAATGCACAGTCGTATGATGTGGGCGCTGCCACAACGTTGGATTGGGAATGCTTCCATAAAACGTCAGTCTATTTGCTCTTTGGAAACCATTAGGTACTGATTTGGAAGCAGTAAATCTAACGTTGCTTGTGAAAATCGCAATTTCTGTAACATACTCCTTAGGTACTGATGGCTGACTTTATCGAAGGCTTTCTCTAAATCGATGTACAGTAGCTCTAGTGTTTGTGTTTGATGCTGTTTTGAGAAGAGTTATTTGTAGTAGTTGCCTGAAATGCAAATTTAGCACTGCAGGTACCTTCTTGGATTTTTTTCGTCGTTATTTAGAAGTTTATTATACTCCTATAGTGCTTCACTGCTCTAAGACAACCTTACAGTGATGTCAGCAACTAATAATGCAGGTGCGAGGCGCTGACAAACTTGGTATGTTTTTGTTGCAGTGTGCTGTTTGTTTAATACGGACTATTTGTTAAAATATCACGCTGTGCTGATTGTTAGGTCTCAGACTTACGTCTGTGCCTGTCTAATGCCGAGAAAAAATCGATGAAATCGTAACGAGTTGTAAATGCGTTGGACTGCTTGCGAAAAGTGTATAACAGGACTATTTTTGTTGTTAACTAATACTTGATGGAAATTGTTTAATGGGGTATCGGTGTAGTTATTTATATATCACACTAGCTTTTTAACGTGGGATATCGATTTTTTGTTTAAATATCACACTCTGCTAGCTGTTTAACATTGGATATCTTTGTATTTGTTTAAATATCATACTTTGCTAATTGTGGAACATTCAAAATCATTTATTTATATACACTACTGGCCATTAAAATTGCTACACCAAGAAGAAATGCAGATGATAAACGGGTATTCACTGGACAAATATATTATCCTAGAACTGACATGTGATTACAATTTCACGCAATTTGGATGCATAGATCCTGAGAAATCAGTACCCAGAACAATCACCTCTGGCCGTAATAACGGCCTGCATACGCCTGGGCATTGAGTCAAACAGAGCTTGGATGGCGTGTACAAGTACAGCTGCCCATGCAGCTTCAACAAGATACTACAGTTCATCAAGTGTAGTGACTGGCGTATTGTGACGAGCCACTTGCTCGGCCACCATTGACCAGACGTTTTCAGTTGGTGAGAGATCTGGAGAATGTGCTGGCCAGGGCAGCAGTCGAACATTTTCTGAATCCAGAAAGGCCCGTACAAGACCTGCAACATGTGGTCGTGCATTATCCTGCTGAAATGTAGGGTTTCGGAGGGATCGAATGAAGGATAGAGCCACGGGTCGTAACACATCTGAAATGTAACGTCCACTGTTCAAAGTGCCGTCAATGCGAACAAGAGGTGACCGAGACGTTTAACCAATGGCATCCCATACCATCACGCCGGATGATACGCCAGTATGGCGATGACAAATACACAGTCATTGGATCTCGACCAACGCGAGCAGCAATGTTGGGATACGATAAACCGCAATCGCGATAGGGTACAATCCGACCTTTCTCAAAGTCGGAAACGTGATGGTACGCATTCCTCCTCCTTACACGAGGC
The DNA here is from genome assembly GCF_021461395.2 of Schistocerca americana. Classification (NCBI taxonomy): domain Eukaryota; kingdom Metazoa; phylum Arthropoda; class Insecta; order Orthoptera; family Acrididae; genus Schistocerca; species Schistocerca americana. The sequence continues at coordinate 235,751,036 of NC_060130.1, forward strand.
ATCACAACAACGTTTCGTCAGGCAACGCCGGTCAACTGCTGTTTGTGTATGAGAAATCGCTTGGAAACTTTCCTCATGTCAGCTAATCATTTGCATATCACAGCATCTTCTTCCTGTCGGTTAAATTTCGCGTCTGTAGCACGTCATCTTCGTGGTGTAGCAATTTTGATGGCCAGTAGTGTAGGTACATATTGGAATGAAATGTGGGTATTTGGGGGAAATTAGTTCAAATGGCTCTGAGCACTATGGGACTTAACATCTGTGGTCATCAGTCCCCTAGAACTTAGAACTACTTAAACCTAACTAACCTAAGGACATCACACACATCCATGCCCGAGGCAGGATTCGAACCTGCGACCGTAGCGGTCACGCGTTCCAGACTGAAGCTCCTTTAACCGCACGGCCACACCGGCCGGCTGATATCTGAGGTCATCAGTCCCCTAGAACTTAGAACTACTTAAACCTAACTAACCTACGGACATCACACACAACCATGCCCGAGGCAGGATTCGAACCTGCGACCGTAACGGTCGCGCGATTCCAGACCTTAGCGCCTAGAACCGCTCGGCCACTTAGGCCGGCTGGGAAATTAGTCAAAATTGTAAATATCAGTGGGGGTGTTGATAGTGCTTACAGAAAAGTCATGACATCATTAATTTACAGTAATTCATCAGTGCCCCAGTCACTCATTGTAATGTTAAAATGTCTTACCTCATAAATGCCATTCTGATTGGGATAAGTCTGCTGCTGATAGTCCTTCCTTCCACTACGATGCAGAGAGCACAAATGGCGAAACTCACACAACTGGATTAACATAAAAAAGGGAGAGGGGAAGAGCGAGGGGGTTTCTCGCCATTTTAAAGTTTTCATATTGGTCTAGAGCAGGGGCGGCCAATTTCATTATGTCCATGATCTATTGTTCACTGATGAACCCTGTGCGATCTACCATTTACATACTTCTTTAAATTTTAAATGGGACAGTATAGTTTAGTATACAGTTCTGTAGTATTTTTTAGTTTATTATGAGAGAAAAAACAAAATTGAAAATTATCCTAACTACTTATTCATATCAGTGTGAGTACTGTGTCTGAGCATCTTCTGCTAGATTAGTAAAGTCAGGTTTGTAGTTGGAAATTGCCAGGCTTAAAGAATCCAATGTATGAGCGTCAGTCAGGCGAGAACGGTTTTTGCTTTTTGTTTGTTTCAAGTCGGAAAATACTGATTCACATAAGTATGTTGAACCAAAACATGAACGCAGTTGTTCATCACATTTTGTCAAATTTCGATATTTCTCGTTGGAAACTAATACCCAGAAATCTAGACCAATGAATGACCTTGCTTTTAGAAATAAATCGCAGCGCAGAGTAATGATTTCGTTTTGTCGTATCATGTGGTCCATTTTAAATGTATCTGCATATTTTTAGTCCTTTCATAGATGTCACTATGATCAATGGCATCATTAAGCGGATAACTAATCAATTGCACCAACTTCTCAATTTTTCAAATCATTAAAGCGAATTTCGAAGTCAGATACATTGCTTTAATTTTTGCCTGTACTTGTCAAGAATGATATTTTAGACAGGATGTTTTTACATATGATCCTTGATGTTTACAAATTGCTGAAATTTTTGCTTCTCAATGTGGACTATCATATGCGTTATTTGACTTTGGAATTCTGCAACAGAACTCATCATTTCTCCTACTGTTTTATTCTTGCCTTGTAATTCCAGATTTAATGTGCTCAGTTTTCCTGTAAAATCTGATACAAATGCTAAATCACATTGTCAGTCTAAATCATGCGCTTGCTGATAATCATCATCTCTCTCTTCAAGAAATTTTATTACTTCGTTCAAAACTTGCTTCGACGCATCCACCTCACGTCAGTGCGCAATGCCAAATCTTGTTCCTTCTCATCTAATTGCTGCCCAAATAGCCGCCTTTAGAGAGATTTTCCGTTTATGGAAATTACAGCCTTGGAACAAATATCAATTACATGTTTTGTGTTTGGTCTCTTAACAGCCAGTAACTGTTGTGAATGATGCAGTAGCTAATGAAGCCTGGAAAGTCTTCGTCTTTATGACAAAGAGCAATAAAACCGTTATGAATACCTGTCATTGCAGGAGCCCCATCAGTTGTCACTGATACGAGTTTGTACAAAGGTAGCTTAATCTTGCTAATACATGCTTTGAATTCCGTGAACAGATCAGCGCCACGAGCTTTTCCTTTTAAGGAAATTATACTTAGCAGTTCTTCTTTCGTCGACAAATCTTCAAAGACTGTCCGAATAAAAATAAGCAGTTGTGCGGTATCATTGATATCTGTTGACTCGTCAACTTGTAGCGAAAAAGCAACGAAGCCGACGATATCTCTTTGTAGTTGTTCGTTTATGTTTTCACTCATCGTTTCGATAGGTCGCATCACGTATTTCGAGACAGCTGTAAACCATGAACAGCTGTTTTAATTTCATTTTTATTTTTTAAATTGACGCACAGGGAATCTGACACTTCTTCGAAAATTTCCTTGATGTATTCTTCATGGGGAAAAGGTTTGCACTTTAGTGCAATTCTGTAACTTACGTGGAAAGAAGCTTCATACTTTGCTCAACAGACCTAGAAAACATGTTTTCTTGGACTGTTAATTGCGATTTCAATGCTTGCGATTTACTCTTTCTTATTTCGCTGTTGATGGAAAATCTGTCTGATATTTACTATGAATTGTGTTAAAATGCTGCTCTATATTTCCTTTTTTCGGTATTGCCAAGGATGTATTGTGTATTAAACAGCAACAGTTCTCTTTCACCATTGTAAAGTAGTAGTCCATTTCCCATTCTTCGTGAAAATGGTAAGTTTTTTATTTCTTAGGAGCACATTTTTCAAGGATCTACAAAAATAAATTCAAAATATCAGTAACAAAATTCGTATAATAATAACAGTAGAGATATCCAAGAGCTAAATGTGCTTTAAATTTATTTTCGTAATGATGGAAAAAGTTAGCTTGTGAACATTATTTCTAAGTTTTCATTTATTTAACTTCTGGTCAAGCGGTATGATTTCGGACACCGGGGGGATTTCGGACAGTATAGTTTATCTTCTCTCTCCTACTGCATAGCAACGAATTGACGCTAACTGTCGCCTCCGAGCGCTGCTTAGTTTAAGTACGACATTGTATTTCTCCCGTTTCGCGTCTTGTATGTTGATTGTTTACTACGTAATTATCTGACGAACAGTCTGACTGCTAAAAGTTCTCGCAGTATTATGAAGCGGATACTTTCTATTGTTGCGGACGGTGGAAAGGTATTGTAGCTGCAGTTGCCAACGAGATCAATAGCCAACGGCACTGTGACAACTGTTATACAAATTTGTCAAGGTTTTCGTCTAAATTTATCAAATAACGGAGGTTTTTACAAAATTCTATACTGTGTGGGGTGATTTCGTTACACATATTGTCGCAGTAGAAGCTGAGTAGCATTGTGGCATAGTGGTTATGATACTATACTGTTGCATGGAGGGTCGTCACTTCAAAGCTCACCTAAACTGTACAGTTTTAATTTCTACATTCGGTTCGAGTACATTCTAGAAGTATCCACAATTGTCAAGAATCACTGTACGGGAATGTTCTCTAGCTGTATATATATTGTATGTGTTCTGGCCGAAGGCAGTTCGCTGCGTACTCTTGTATGTGCAAATGCTGAATAAACCTTCGTTAAGTGAAGTTAGTGTTCGTCATTCATCTAATTACACTTTCTGCTACGTGACATTATTCTGGTGGAGGCGCCGGGTATTGGAACTTGTGATAGCGCACGTTATCGACGACACAGTGGCACCCATCAGGACACAACAGAGCAGCCGTTTACGTGGCGAGAAAGCCGAGTTCGAGCCATATTCAACAGATCGCAATCTATCGGAGACAGAAGAAGAAGAGTACGTCACTACGACAGCAACTGTGTGCCACCACATGAGACACCCTTCCGGGTTCTCTGGTGACGATGGCCAAGATCCAAACAAGTGGCTGAAGGTATATGGGCGTATACCCAAATTTAACAAATGGGATGACACTGTGTGTTTGGCTAACGTATTTTTCTACTTGAAGGGCACTGCCAAACAATAGTATGAGAACAACGAGGAGGAGTTCACAAGCTGGCAAGAATTCCAGGCGGAACTGCACAAGTATTTCGGCGACACACAACGACAGAAGTGCAAGGCTGAAGATAAATTAAAGTGTAGAGCACAGCGTCCAGAAGAAACGACAGCATCCTGCGTTCAAGACGTCTTGGAGCTGTGTAAAATAGTGTATCCTAGAATGAAGGAGGAAGATAAGGTTGCACATCTCTTGAAGGGTGTTGATGAGGACATGTATCAAGCCCTACTCCTGCAGGAGGTTTCGCAAGGAGACGACTTCATAAAATGGTGCTAGTATATCGAGACAATGCATCAAAAAAGAATTACACGCAAGAAGTTTGAACGGCTTCCAAACGTCATCTCGATGTCTGTGATGGAGGAAGAAACTGATTTCACAAGTGTTCTTCATCAGATAGTGCGAGAGGAAGTTCAGAAGGCACTTGGATTGCACGGCGAGTAAAAACCCGAGACGCTTCAAGAGGTTATAAGGGAGGAAGTGGAACAGGTATTGAACCCAGTCTCTCGACCTTCATTTCCCTTTAAAACGGCGAAAACGTCGAGACCCAGGTGGGGTTACGCTATTACAATGCCGCATGAGGAACCTGTTTGGGCACCAAGGAAGACTGATGACAGGACCCAGGATAACCAACCAGTATGTTTCCACTGTGGACGAGGGGGACATGTGGTGCGCAATTGTGGAGAAAGGCGGCGGATATTTGATGACGCCCGCGCCAGAAGACAGCAGACCGATCTTAGCCGACGCCAACACCGCGCCAATGAAGATGAACAAGAAGATGTGGGTGCAGGACGACATAGGTCACCATCGCCGCAAGCTAGCCGCTGGAGAGGACGCTCCCCAACACGCCGATAAAGGTCTCCATCTCCGTTTAGAAGCCCTAGCCGATCACCTAGCCGCCGCAGCCTGGAAAATTAAAGGGTGCGACCTTCCTTGGAGGTGAGGCCGCCGAAAAGAAAAATCCTCCACCGTCGATCACTACAAAAATGATAGGAAATTACGTCGATATCCTCATGGATGGCCGACCAGCCAAAGCTCTTGTGGCCTCTGTAGCATCATATTCAGTCATTTCGGAGAAGTACCGTCGCCAGTTGCAGAAAACCGTATTCGTCGACAGCAAAACATCTCTGCTGAAGGTGGCTAACGGGAAATATGTAAAACCTACAGTAAGATATAAGATGTACCATTCGTGTGGGTATAAGTGGCCATACACAGCCCTTAGAATTCATCGTCTTACAAGAGTGTAGTCATGACGTCATTCTCGTATGGGATTTTTTGAAAGATTCTCAGGGAATTATAGATGGTGGTCGCTCGAAGATTATGCTAGACTGTGGGCAGGAGGATTCGCATCCGAGTATGTGGAAATGTGTGCTGGATGAAGTGATCATTCCTGCAGTCAGCGCTAGAAAGGTAACTGTTACGTGTCATGCCATGCATAAACCCATGGATCTTGTAGTGGAATGTAAGAGAAGCATACCACTGAAGAATAAATTGCTCATCCAATCCTCTGTCGTCTCGTTTAAGATCTGATTCAGTGAATTGTGGATAGTTAACCGTCGCCGAGAACGCAGATCCTTCCAAGACGCATGTATGTAGCAAACGCTGAGCCGTTAATTGAAGAACAGCTGAGCGTTATAGAAACCTCCCATGCGGAGTCTGTGGGCGAAAGTAGTGCTACCACTACAAGACAGGATCTTCTAGCTCGACTATCACGAGATCTCACTAAGGAACAACAAAAAAAGCTACTTGTCATTCTTCAAGAGTTCTTTGAATGCTTCAATCCACAGGTGAAGAGCAAATTAGACAAATCGACGGTGAAGCACCGGATTAGCATTGGAGACCATCAACCAATAAGCCACAGAGCATACCGTGTGTCAGCAACGGAACGTCGAATAATTCGCGACGAGGTAGAGAAAATGCTGAAGAATGACATCATTCAGCCTTCGCAGAGCCCATAGTGGTCAGCAGTAGTCCTTGTCAGGAAGAAGGATGGCAGTTGGCGCTTTTGTGTCGATTACAGGAAGCTTAATAAGATAACTAAAAAGGATGTTTACCCTCCTCCACGAATTAACGATACACTAGATTGTCTGAGGGGGGCTAAGTTTTTCTCAACCATGGGCATGCACTCGGGATACTGGCAAATCGAAGTAGATCAGACTGATCGGAGAAAACTGCATTCATCACCCTTGAGGGCCTGTATGAGTTTAAGGTAATGCGGTTTGGTTTGTGAAATGCACCAGCAACTTTTGAACGGATGATGGATAATTTTTTACGTCATCTGAAATGGACGATGTGTTTTTGTTATTTAGATGACATTATAGTGTTCTCAGAGACATCTGATGAACATATAAAAAGACTGAGGGCCGTTCTTAAGTGTCTCCAACAAGGCGGACTGAACTTAATCCAAGAAAATGTCTCTTTGGAGCAAAAGAAATCAAAATACCGGGACACCCTGTGTCAAACGAAGGTGTGTGGCCAGACCCAGAAAAGATGAGATCTATAACGGAATTTCCTATTCCTAAAAGAGATGTGAGAAGCTTCCTCTGATTATGTTCTTATTAGCGTCGTTTTATCAAAGACTTTTGTATCAAAGCCACTCCAAGAGTTGTTAAAAGCTGATGCTAAATTTATCTGGGGTGGTGCTCGACAAGATTCTTTCGACGTGCTGCGAAAAGCTCTGATGACTGACCCTGTACTTGGTCTGTATGTTGAGCGAGCACATACAGAACTACACACAGATGCCAGTGGGTATGGGGTCGGTGCAGTTCTGGTGCAAATTTCGGATGGAAAAGAGAAGGTTATAGCCTATGCTTCAAGGAAACTTACAAAAGCCGAGAGAAACTACTCAACTACAGAAAGATAATGTCTTGCTGTGATCTGGGCCATGTGCAAATTTCGACAGTATCTCTATGGAAGGCAATTGATGGTTGTTGCAACCATCATTCACTTTGTTGGCTGACAGGTTTTAAGGATCCAACAGGACGACTTGCCAGGTGGTCACTACTTCTTCAAGAGTATGACAGTACCATAGTGTACAAAAGTGGAAAAAAACACCAAGATGCCGACTGTCTCTCAAGAAACCCTGTGCAAGACCATCAAGACTTTGATGAAGATAGTGACTGTCTCTCTGCACTCCACAAGCTCTCTGCTGAGCAGAAGAAGGACGCCAAGATATTTCAAATTATGCTTGCCTTAAATTGGTCAGAGGATGTGAAAGGACAATTTAATGTAGTTAATAGATTACTTTGCAAGAAAAACTTTGATCCGTTTGGAAAGAGGTGGCTACCAGTAATTCCTAAACACATGCGCTTAGATGTTCTACAGAAATTCCACGACACACCTGTGCCCGGATATTTAGGATTTATTAAGACCTACGATAGAATCCGCAAGAGATTTTTCTGGACAGGTTTATTTAGGAGTGTCCGTCACTATGTATCTCACTGTAGAGAGTGACAGAGGAGAAAGGCAGTTTCTCAGAAACCACCTGGCCGACTCATACCAGTTCCACCAGCCGAAACGCCTTTCCAGCGTGTTGGGATTGACCTCATCGGACGATTTCCAACGTCTGCTAGTGGAAATAGATGGATTATTGTTTGCACTGATTATCTGACACGCTATGTCTTTACAAAAGCCGTAGAAACAGCCGAAGCATTCGAGGTAGCCAAATTCATTGTGGAAGACATTGTATTAAAATACGGTGCCCCAAGGTCGTTAATTACGGATCGAGGGAAAGTTTTTCAATCTAATCTTGTGACAGAGATAAACCGTCAGTGCAACATTTCTCATCACATTACGACTACCATCCGCAAACTAACGGGCTTACTGAACGCCTTAATAAGACCTTGGCCGACATACTATCAATGTTTGTCAATGTTGAGCAGAGCAACTGGGATGAGGTGCTACCTTCCGTGGCGTTTGCCTAAAACACCGCCAAACAAGACACCACAGGATTTACGCCATTTTTCCTGGTGCATAGGCGTGAGGTGACGACGACGACGGACACTGTGTTTCCGTTACATCCTGATGACGTGGACGACGACTACATCGGCCAGGTGTTAACCAGAGTTGAGGAAGCTGGGCAGTTTTCTTGACTCCTCACGCTTCAGGCTGAAGAAAACGATTGCCGAAGGTATGACGCGAGCCACGGCCCTGTTGTCTACCAGCCTGGTGACCTCGTCTGGATCTTCACTCCTCTTCGGAAGGTTGGTCTCTCTGAGAAGCTCCTCAGGTGCTACTTTGGACCTCATTAGGTTGTAAGACAGTTGTCTGATGTTACTTATGAAGTTGAAGTTTTCGACCCTGACGCAAGACGGCGAAAGATAAGAGATACGGTAAACGTCCTTCGAATGAAGCCTTACAAGGATCCTGCCACCCAGGGTAAATTCGAAGCTCCAGCGACAGGCAACAAGCGGAAAGGTGACGAAGAGCGCAGCGGCAAAAGATGTTCTAAGAGATCACCGCCAGGGCGAGTATCAGTCATCGAGAGTATGCAGGACCGATGACTCGTTTCCGGGCTAGGACGTAACACCGAGATGTTGTTCTCTTAAGGAGGGAGCAATGTCATAGGAGAGGCTGAGTAGCTACTTGGTGTAGTGGTTAAGGTGCTAAACTGTTGCATGTTGGGTCGTCAGTTCAAAACTCACCTGAACTGTACAGTTTTAATTTCTACATTCTGTTCGAGTACATTTTAGAAGTATCCACAAATGTCATGAAGCACTGTACTGGAATGTTCTGTAGCTGTATATATACAGTATGTGTTCTGGCTGGAGGCAGTTCGCTCCGCGCTCTTGTATGTGCAAGTGCTGAATAAACCTTCGTTAAGCGAAGTTAATGTTCGTCATTCATCTAATTACACCTTCTTCTTCTACGTGACATACTACTTCTGTAACAAACAATGCAATCCAACAAAACCCGTGAAAGTTATGGTGCAAATGATCTCAAAACCGTCCGAAATCACCACGTTTGACTTAGTAGGTGGGCAGTTCGCTTGATCCATCGGGTAAAATAATATTAAAAATATTATCTTACTTTATATGAAGCACCTTCAGAAACATTTCTTTCTTCATTTGAAGTTCGTTCAGCGTTTCTCTTCAGCCACTTATACACAGCGGATGAGGCTCGATGCAGTGTCTGATCCTGATTTCCATGGGAAGTCGTTGATGGAACTCCGTTAGCCCCTGTTGTCAACTGATGGATTTACGCTAGACCCGCCCCGCGCCCCACACGCTACCCGCGTATTTGCATCGTGTAACGAAACCAGAGAGCTACTGCGTAGAAGAGAAGATAAATTACGTGACGGAACGGCAACTGAGAAACGATACAATATTATGAGCACAGCAGTTGGCTATGTTACGTAGTGTGTTCTACATATTTCTTTTTACATATAACTGTTATTATTAGGTACATTAAACTGACGTGTTCTTGGCCTTGCCACGATCGAGTGGACTAACAGCCGCGATTGGCAGGTCGATTCGGTTGGCCACCCCATGGGAGGGGGAGGGGGAAAGGGGAGTGTAACGTCTTTGGTAATCATTTGTGACAGAACGGCCACAGTGTATGGGTGACCTTCATTCCCCATCCATTCCTATGATACACAATTGACCAAGATGCATGGGCAGGGTCTCAGCTTATTTGCTACCACACAAGTGCCCTACAGACGTGGACGGCGGAACGGAGCGGGGGCCACGTGACAAATATCGGGTTACATCCTGACCTTGAAAGCATCTCACGCAAATGCCGGACAGGGCCAGGTATCAGGTTACACCTTGAATTCGGCTCCTGTGCTCGCCTTGATCAAACAGTGCTATTTTGTAGTTCATTTTGAATTTCGCAGCTAATTTCTAGTTAGTTGTAAAAACAGATGTCAAGATTTTAAACATGGCTGCAACAGCAACTGTTGAATTTCTTCACGATAAAGGATGACAGCCAAAAACAGTTGCAGGATTAAAATTTCTTGACCAAGGTTTCGGTACATATAAATATACCTTCATCAGAAGTAAAAAATCCTGAACAGAAAGACACTTTCATTACAAAAGCCATAGCATCGGAAGTGAGAAACAAAAGCTTAAGTAACAGTGAAATTAACAAAGTAATACAGGCACAAAATCTTTAGTTACCTACTGAAATTACATCATGTAATGGAGATTAATAAAACAATTATGCCAAAGGCGTCGTCAATAATTGAGACATCTTCTCCATTTGTACATGACTATGGGCGCAGGGTCAAAGCGAACAGTTTAGCACCATTACTTCGCCTATGAACTATCGAGACAAGAGTGTGAAAGCACTAGGGCAGATGGTTTCGCCGAGAGAGGGCACTTGTATGTGCCAGACACTCGCGCATATTAAAATCCATGAATACATACATAAGCGCATCAAAAATTATTAAAAGTTGTGTTAATTCAAACTTTCTGTCATAATAAATAAAACGTATAAGGCCATTTAAAAACATTTATGTAAAATAGAAAATATAGAACCAATTTACCTGTGTCCTAGTGTCAAACAGATAAAGCTTGCGCTATGGAACATCTAACGAGAGAGGGCACTAGTGTAATGCGCGAGAATCTCGCGTAACGTAGGCGGTGAAATACATACTAGCGAAAACAACCAAAATGTTATAATAAAACGAAACCATCTGTCGTTGTGAATAAAAAACATACTAGTCAATTAACCACACGTATTTTTGATGTTTGTTGGTTGTGATTTTCGATGTGTATGTGTGGTTAATTATTTAAAATACCAAGAAAGGCAATATAAGCCGGCCGAAGTGGCCGAGCGGTTCTAGGCGCTACAGTCTGGAACCGCGAGACCGCTACGGTAGCAGGTTCGAATCCTGCGTCGGGCATGGATGTGTGTGATGTCCTAAGGTTAGTTAGGTTTAAGTAGTTCTTAGTTCTAGGGACTGATGACCTCAGAAGTTAAGTCCCATACTGCTCAGAGCCATTTTTGAAAGGCAATGTAATAAAAGAGACATATTCTTATCAAGTTCATGTTGTGCAGCCTCGTGTCCGCTGATAACAGACAACACTGCGGTGTGTAGATTCTACGCAGGAGTGATTTCGCATTTACCACATTACTGTAAACAGTTGTTGCACGCTTAAGGACAGTAATTTAGTTATGGTGTGATGTATTACTGAAAATGATCACTTAGCATAGGGCGCTTTATCGTGTTATACTTTGTTGTTGGTGTTTTACAACGGATTTTGCCTGAAGAACATCATGATTTATCACCAAGAGCCGCTGACAAAATTTGTTTTTCGAATAACCAGTATTGGTCTATGGACAATGATCACGTTCATAAAACATTTACAACATCATACTAGGTGATAAAATAAATTGCGTCAAATAATAAAATCCATAAATTCTTCACTGATTCATGGATTTCATTATTTGATGACATAGATTTTATCGCCTAATATGATGCTGTAAATGTTTTAAGAACCTGATGATGGTCCGGGGACCGAAACTTGTTGTTCAATAAAGAAATTTCCTCAACAACTCTCGGCGATAAATCGTGACGTTCTCAAAATGTTTAGGAGCTGCAGGTCACCACATTCTTAAAATATATTGGTACTTTAAATGTCCCACAGGTTACAATACTCATTGTTTTGACTTTTATTTCATGTACACTGCGAATACGGTACAAGGTGGCCGAAATAACACTTACCAGAGAAATGTTCTGGCGTTTTCTGACAACGTAATTTGCCAATCTACTTGTGTATTGGCTGATAGAAGACATACATCTGTATGGATATTTTTTATAAGAAAGAGAAATAGTACGCGCCTCACACATACCCTAGCTCGGATTCATATGATGTCCTGTGAGGAGGAGAAAGTCGACAATAAAGCAGTTAAATCCCATTGTCTGCCTTCTCACCCTGTGATTTTCACCTGTTGCCCAAGTTGATGGGTCCAGTGCACTAAAATAGTCTCTGCACATAAGAAGAGCTGCAGTAGAACACTTAAACCTCTTTTGTTGCAGAGCTGTTACGCGTGTCTCAGTCTATTAAATCACACGCGTCATTGTGGAGAGTGACCATTTCCAGCATTTTCTGTAAAGAGCATTTCTCCTGTTCATTAAATAGAGTGACGTATCTCGAGTCAGACTTACAATTTTCCAGGCCAATTTTATTTTGGCAATCCAATATACGCACAAAGCAGCATAACACACTAGCAGTGATTGAGATCGGGTTATATGGAAGGTATCTCGCCGGTCGGTAGTTAAGATGGGATTTTGCCTAGCCAGATAATTTGAATATGAACATCAGAAATGCACCTAGAATAGCCAAAGATGTAATATCTTATTGATGGGTGTTTCGTTAGCGTGCACAGATGTCAGTTGTCACCAGTATCTATATAATCTTGCGTTTCGTTCTGTGTGCGGTGACTTATCTTTCTGTGGGCGCACGCACGCGCAGATCTAAACTTGGACTAACAGGCTTGCGAATCAATACCTGCAGCGAATGCAGGGTTTTCCGTGGCCGATAGGCAGTATCAGACGCGTCGTTGCTACAACACGCTATAGCATTTAAAAGCTATATTTTGTTGATTTAGATAACGTGGCCAATGACTCGCAGCTTTCAGGAAACAACAGGGCCATCCATATCATACGTGATGTATTATTTCTGTCTGAATTTCGAACAGTCGAATGGCTGTTTGCCACGATCCCCCTTCCAGAACATTTTCTTACGATTTAAAACACACTAGAAAATTGCAAATAACGATAATTGCGAACACAATTTTTACCTTCATATTTTCAGTGGATGTGTAACTTTGAAGCACCTGGAGAATCTGAAGTCTTTTAAGCGTGTTTTTACCATTCTAACTCAGAAATGACAAGCGGCTCTGTATTATGTACTGGAAACAAGATTTATTAAAGAAACAATGCACACAAATGAATATAAAACTGTCGAAAGGAAACAGATATCTATTCACTGCTTTTAGCAGGATGGAATCTAGCTGAAGACACAGTGCATAATTTATGAGTTAAATACTTGGAAATATGTAGAATACTTGTATTTCTGACCAATATTCGTGCACTGTTTCTGATTGTCTTCCTCCAGTTTTTCAGATTTTTCCCTAAATGCATAACTGCCACTGTTATTTCTCTTGCTGTAAGTAGGTCTTGCCTTTTTACAATGCGCGTTTTGTGACTTGTTGTGATCTAGGAAATCAAAGTGTACATAATACGACGTAATAATTAGTCTGATGTAAAGGCACAATGCACTCTTTGAGAAACACATTTAACAAATTTTGATGTCCATGATACCGGTACAAGTTGTTGCAGGCATTACCAGTGGCATTCTTAAGTAAAGAGTTTATTGCTGATGGGACGTTTTACTTCGTCTGAACACGAACAAAAGGAAAAAACTAAAACACATGATGTATTAAACAACGAACTCTTATTTCTCCTCTTCATGGTCTTTACCAGACAGCAGTACGTTCTTCAACTGCCCCTATGAAATATTTATTTTTTCTTAAAGAAGCATTGTTCCGATTTTTGAGATATGTTTCCACTTTCAGATAGCGCTATCTATAAAACCCCAAGGAGGACAGTACTGCTTAATTACCAATAGATTGTAGCAGGCTGAATTTTTGCTACCTTACTTCATGCCAAAATCTCGTTTCGCTCGGTTAACGTTAAAGTGACCTCTGGCGTGCCACAGGGGAGTGTTATGGGACCATTGCTTTTCACAATATATATAAATGACTTAGTAGATAGTGTCGGAAGTTCCATGCGGCTTTTCGCGGATGATGCTGTAGTATACAGAGAAGTTGCAGCATTAGAAAATTGTAGCGAAATGCAGGAAGATCTGCAGCGGATAGGCACTTGGTGCAGGGAGTGGCAACTGACCCTTAACATAGACAAGTGTAATGTATTGCGAATACATAGAAAGAAGGATCCTTTATTGTATGATTATATGATAGCGGACCAAACACTGGTAGCAGTTACTTCTGTAAAATATCTGGGAGTATGCGTGCGGAACGATTTGAAGTGGAATCATCATATAAAATTAATTGTTGGTAAGGCGGGTACCAGGTTGAGATTCATTGGGAGAGTGCTTAGAAAATGTAGTCCATCAACAAAGGAGGTGGCTTACAAAACACTCGTTCGACCTATACTTGAGTATTGCTCATCAGTGTGGGATCCGTACCAGATCGGTCTGACGGAGGAGATAGAGAAGATCCAAAGAAGAGCGGCGCGTTTCGTCACAGGGTTATTTGGTAACCGTGATAGCGTTACGGAGATGTTTAACAAACTCAAGTGGCAGACTCTGCAAGAGAGGCGCTCTGCATCGCGGTGTAGCTTGCTCGCCAGGTTTCGAGAGGGTGCGTTTCTGGATGAGGTATCGAATATATTGCTTCCCCCTACTTATACCTCCCGAGGAGATCACGAATGTAAAATTAGAGAGATTCGAGCGCGCACGGTGGCTTTCAGACAGTCGTTCTTCCCGCGAACGATACGCGACTGGAACAGGAAAGGGAGGTAATGACAGTGGCACGTAAAGTGCCCACCGCCACACACCGTTGGGTGGCTTGCGGAGTATCAATGTAGATGTAGATGTAGATGTAGATGTAGATGTTAACACAGAATGGAATGCATCGGTGCAAGACATCAACTGACATCACAAAAAAATAACGTAGGTATATAATTTACTTATGTAGTACAATGGTTTCCATAAACTTACGCCCGCCAGTGACAAACTCTCTGTTTTAGATATGGGAAACAATATTTATTAAGGAAATAATGCATACAAATGAACATAAAACTGTCGAAAGGAAACAGACATCTACTCATTAGTGTTAGCAGGATGGAATCTAATTGAAGATACTGTGCATAATGAGGTTGTCTTAATACTTATAAATCTCACTCACGTAATTATTTTCATAGTACAATGATCGCCACCTTCGATAAAACCTTGCCGCAACAGTGATACTTTACACTGGGAACAGTGACAGTCAGCCGCATATGGTGGCTTAGGACAAGAAAGAAGATCATCGTTTAATGTCCCATCGACGGCGAGGTCATTAGGCACAGAGCTTGAGCTCTGATTACGGAAGGAAATTGGCAACGCCCTTTCGAAGGAATCATTCCTCCATTTGCCTTAAGCGATTTAGAGGAATTACTGGAAACCTAAATGTGAATGTCCGGAAGAGGATCTGAACAGCCGTTCTCCCATATACAAATCCTGTGTTTTAGCACTGAACCACATCACTCGTTGGCTCAGGAGAGATACCTAGCATAGTCGCCTGCGCTGTTCCAGCATAGCAACCCTCTTTCTTTGGATTACAAACGAAGGAACCTCGTTCCTTCCTGCTGTTACTTACAACCTAACTTCTTCACGACGTCCCACAACAAATTCCGTATTTTTTCAACCAAAACTGACCGAGAAAAATTGATGTATTACATATTGACCCCCCCCCCCCCCATCTGCTACTTTTGGGGGCTACAAAGACAGAGGTTCTTACCTCTTAAGCATACCTTGAGGTTCTGTAGGCACTGTTCTCAATAATGATTCTCTCGAGTTTTTAGTATATTTGCGAAAAGATCAACAAATGAAATTTCCCCACGATTACATCGGCACCTATCAGCATTGGGTCAGCTTCATGTACATTGATATGCCAAAACATTATGACCACCTGCTTAATATCGTGTTGTTCCACTTTTGAAAGCAATACGGAAGCGATTCCACTTGGCATGGATTCGAAAAGTCCTTGATACGATTCCGGAAATACCAGTCATCATACAGTATGTCTATGCACAAGTCACGTAATACCCCTGAAACTTCCTGGCAGATTAAAACTGTGTGCCGGACCGAGACTCGAACCCGGGACCTTTGCCTTTCGCGGGCAAGTGCTCTACCATCTGAGCAACCGAAGCACGACTCACGCCCGCTACTCACAGCTTTACTTCTGCCAGTACCTCGTCTCCTACCTTCCAAACTTTACAGAAGCTCTCCTGCGAACCTTGCAGAACTAGCGCTCCTGAAAGAAAGGATACTGTGGAGACATGGCTTAGTCACAGCCTGGGGGATGTTTCCAGAATGAGATTTTCACTCTGCAGCGGAGTGTGCGCTGATATGAAACTTCCTGGCAACGCTAGTTCTGCAAGGTACGCAGGAGACCTTCTGTAAAGTTTGGAAGGTAGGAGACGAGATACTGGCAGAAGTGAAGCTGTGAGGAGCGGGCGTGAGTCGTGCTTCCGTAGCTCAGATCGTAGAGCACTTGCCCGCGAAAGGCAAAAGTCCCGAGTTCGAGTCTCGGTCGGGCACACAGTTTTAATCTGCCAGGAAGTTTCATATCTGCGCACACTCCGCTGCAGAGTGAAAATCTCATTCTAGAAACATCCCCCAGGCTGTGACTAAGCTATGTCCCGCAGTATCCTTTCTTTCAGGAGCGCTAGCTCTGCAAGGTTCGCAGGAGAGCTTCTGTAAAGTTTGGAAGGTAGGAGACGAGATACTGGCAGAAGTGAAGCTGTGAGGACCGGGCGTGTGTCGTGCTTCGGTAGCTCAGGTGGTAGAGCACTTGCCCGCGAAAGGCAAAGGTCCCGAGTTCGAGTCTCGGTCGGGCACAGTTTTAATCTGCCAGGAAGTTTCATATCAGCGCACACTCCGCTGCAGAGTGAAAATCTCATTCTGGAAACATCCTCCAGGCTGTGTCGAAGCCATGTCTCCGCAGTATCCCTTCTTTCAGGAGCGCTAGTTCTGCAAGGTTCGCAGGAGAGCTTCTGTAAAGTTTGGAAGGCAGGAGACGAGATACTGGCAGAAGTGAAGCTGTGAGGACCGGGCGTGAGTCGTGCTTCGGTAGCTCAGATGGTAGAGCACTTGCCCGCGAAAGGCAAAGGTCCCGGGTTCGAGTCTCGGTCGGGCACACAGTTTTAATCTGCCAGGAAGTTTCATATCAGCGCACACTCCGCTGCAGAGTGAATATCTCATTCTGGAGACGCAATACCCCTGATTTGCAGCTCAGCGGTATGTGGGAGATAGATGTTCCATCGGGGTCAGATCAAGCCAATTTAGTGGGAAAGACATTTGCGCAAGATCACTATGATGCACTACTCTGGCCTTGTGTCCAGTTATCCCACTCGGAGATATCATCGCCGTCTGGAAAGACATTAAAATGGAGAGATGCAAGTCTCCCGCAGTTTTATTCACATAGTCTACAGCAGCCATTGTGGGTTCGATAACCACCACAGGTCCCATGGGAAGCCCAGGTGAACGTCACCCATGGACCCTCATCGTGGCGCGCTTCATGTTTGGAGCAGCCGTTAGCCTGGTTAACGGCTTATCTCGACACGACCATCGACCTGGTATAACAGGAAACCATGCAACCAGGCGACACTTTTCCGTTGATCCACGCCTCAGTCCCGATGATTCGGTGTCACCACGCAATCGTAACTGACGATGTCGTTGGGTCAACATTATAACAACTGCTGAGCACCATGTTCAACAATGTGCGCGGTACAGCGTGCTCCGAAATACTTGTGCCTGCGCCAACGTTTTCGTTCTTCGAAATATCTACCATAGATAGCCACCTATTCTGCTTTACAGAGCAGCCGTACCTTCAACCTCAACGATAATTCGTTGACGCCCAACAACTTGTGGCATACTTGTAGTTTTACCGTCGTTCAACGACTTTTCATAAGCGCTAACGACAGCAGCACACGAACAGCCGTCCAGCTTAGCCATGTCCAAAATGGTGATTCCCAGGCGCCAGGCGATAACAATCTGTCCTTTGTCAAAGTCTCCTATGACAGCGAATTTCCCCATATTTTTCAATTTGTTTTCAATTTTTCTCTTTCTTCAGTTATTTTCTGACTTTTGGTTCATGACCATGGAGCCAATTGTAATTTACACGTAGTAGTAACAACTGTCAGTTTTGAATATTATCTATGAACAAAATTTAAATACATTTATAAAGTATAATTATGATACAGGTTGTATGTGTACACATACTTGTCTATGTACAAAAATTAAATTAAATTTAGATACAACAAAAGGAGTATTATTCTCAAAAAACTTGTATGTGTTCACTACATCTGTCACCGATTTTACTTCTGATGTGTTGGGTAATTGGAGTCCGCCTCCCAGGAAATAAATTTCTTCGTTTCGGCTCTACTCTGTTGGTGTGGGCGATACCGCGTGTAGTCTCATTTGCCGATCTAAAAAAAAAATAATAATTGTCGTATTTGTAGTTTGCCGTGTGTAATCATATGGACTTTTCCAAAAAAGTGCTAACGCACTCAATTGATTTAGTGTCCGATCAGCCATGTCTGTCTTTTCGGAACGTCTTAATATTGTGTAGTTCAAGTCGTCTTCTTCTCCACAAGAACAAAGACAATTGTTAATCAGTCCCAGACGATGCAAATGTTCTAACAAATGTTAAATAGTCTTTACGTGTTCTGAAGGGCTATCGTAGGCATCATTTAGATTCTTTATTTTTATTTGTGTGAGGGATATACACGGCTCAGTCACATCAGTGTGACCACTGCCTATATTTGACGTCAACGTGGAACATCCATTCACAAACAGCAGCTGACGGCATTAACAATGGAGGGTGTATAAACGGAGTCGGGAGGCGCGGAGAATAGTGTAGTCATTGTCGTCATGCGGAAACGTAGGGATTTATCTGATGTCCAAAAAGGTATGATCATTAGCTTTCGGGCCGAGGATGGAAACATTTCCGAAACGGCTAACTTTGTAAACTGTTCGCGTGCCGCCATGGTTAAAGTTTCGGTGCAAGGAAAACTGGCGCTATACGAAACCGGCCCCGATGCAAGTGTGGTGCATAGGTGGCAGAGGCGAATGACTTTAGAAACGAGGTACCCTCCGCCACGCACCATATGCTGGCCAGCGAAGTATGTATGTAGATGTAGAACTCGGTATCCATGCTACATTGGGAAGTTGTATAGTGTGAAAGTCATCGTCGCCACTTTTTTATCCTACTCTTCACAGGTAGAACAAAGTTTATGATGACCCGCCCTGGTGCTATTGCAGAGACCGGTGGAACAAACAAGGAGCTCCTGAGGTCGATGGCGGCAGAGTTTACGAAGTGACTGACTAACTAAAAAACAAGTTCAGAGTGTAGGAAATCGTCTCAAGCGTTCTCCATATTGATACTTGACCGGACGGGAAATCCGAATCACTGCCGGATTCCGAAAGAGGAGTTCAGACCGCAAAAGATAACGGACACTCGTCAGGGATGGCACGAAGTTCTGCAATGGCACTTGGCTCGACAACTTGGCTTGGAAACGAGCGTGTAGTCAAGCGCCTATGACGAACCACATTTTTCTGGATGATATGGACGTCCCATCTGTGGGCGTTAAGTGGATTCTAGCATTGGACTCATAAGTCACCAACAAAAATGCCCGAATGATGCTACTTGAGTCTTCTGTTAGGAAGTATAGGCCACTGACTGACTGAGTAAACATATGTGGATGGACAGCAAACAGATGAGTGCGTGTGTCTTCTTGAGATTCGATCCGAGCTTGTGACCGTTAATAAATTCCATTTGTAAATGTGCATTACAAGTGATTTTTAATATGCATGGTGTAAAGAATAACAGATTACATCGTACCACAGTGGTATAGGCAAAATCGAGACGAAAAAATTAATACGTGTGGGCTATGAAGCCAGAAAACGGTCTCAAACTAGTGTACAAAAGCCATCTAAGCTACAGCGCTAGGGCGCTGCGCAAGATTTTGGCTGAAATCGTCGTTGAACATTGAAAACTCCTTGTTATTGCAATAAAAAAAATGCAAAACTGTCGTTTGTGCAGATTTAACCTCAAAATATCGCGAATTTTAACAGCATGAAGTTAACAAGTAAACCTTTTTGTGTCTACTCTTGCCGGCCGTTGTCGCCGAGCGGTTCTAGGCGCTTCAGTCTGGAACCGTGCGACCGCTGCGGTCGCAGGTTCGAATCCAGCCTCGGACATGGATGTGTGCGATGTCCTTAGGTTAGTTAGATTTAAGTAGTTCTAAGTTCTAGGGGACTGATGACCTCAGATGTTAAGTCCCATAGTGTTCAGAGCCATTTGAACCATTTGTCTACTCTTCATACTACGAAACCACTGCTCGTAATAGTTAAGTCTGGATCGAATTGTGAACGGAATTAGTTTTCGCTTAACACTCACAAAATTCTTTTTTCTTTCATTAGCCTGACGGCAAAGTTAAAATTAATAATGATATCGAAATAGCCGACTACGCTGGTGGCATAAGAGGGCGACAGGATACTGAAACTCCTGAACGGTGAGCAGGCGCTGTGGCTTTTTTAGACTAATTTGAGGTTGTTTCACGATTTGAAAGATCAGAACACCTATGACCTTTATCAGATTCTTTGTATGGACTTCCGCTACACCACCGTAGTACGTTGAAAACAGTTATCGTTTATATCCTGTGTTTTTATGGAGAGGATGTGTCTGCATCGACGTATGCACTTGATGAAGGGCTAAAGCTCGAACTGGTCCTTAATGCTAAATGAATTACTTACTTTAACCAAAAAGCCTGGTGGAAATAATGCTTTTCCTTCCGTTTATCGAGGCTGTGGTGCACACACAGAAGAAATCGATCAAATATCAGTTTTTCATCCCTTGGAAACATTTAAATTCGAAAAATACCCTATGTGATCAAAAGTATCCGGACACTCCCAAAACCATACGTTTTTCATATTGCGTGCATTGTGCTGCCACCTACTGCCAGGTACTCCATATCAGCGACCTCAGTAGTCATTAGACATCGTGAGAGAGCAGACAGCGCGCTCTGCGGAACTCACGGACTTCGAACGTGGTGAGGTGATACGTTGTCACTTGCATCATACGTCTAAACGCGAGATTTACACACTCCTAAGCATCCATAGGTCCACTGTTTCCGATGTGATAGTGAAGTGGAAACGTGAAGAGACACGTACAGCACGAAAGCGTACAGGCCGACCTCGTCTGTTGACTGACAGAGACCGCCGACAGTTGAAGAGGGTCGTAACGTGTAATAGGCAGACATCATCTATCCACACCATCACACAGGAAATCCAAACTGTATCAGGATCCACTGCAAGTACTATGTCAGCTAGGCGGGAGGTGAGAAAACATGGATTTCATGCTCGAGTGGCTCCTCATAAGCCACACATCACACCGGTAAATGCCAAACGACCCCTCGCTTGGTGTAAGGAGGGTAAACATTGGACGATTGAACAGTGAAAAAACGTTGTGTGGATGGCGAATCGCGGTACGCAACGTGGCGATCCGATGGCAGGGTGTGGGAATGGCGAATGCCCGGTGAATGTCATCTGCCAGCGTGTGTAGTGCCAACAGCAAAATTCGGAGGCGGTGGTGTGCTGATGTGGTCGTGTTTTTCATGGAGGGGGCTGGTACTCCTTGTTGTTTTGCGTAGCACTATCACAGCACAGGCCTACATTGAAGTTTTAAGCATCTGCTTGCTTCCCACTGTTGAAGAGAAATTCGGAGATGGTGACTGCATGTTTCAACACGATCGAGCACCTGTTCATAATGCACGGCCTGTGGCGGAGTGGCTACCCGACAATAACATCCCTGTAATGGACTAGCCTGCACAGAATCCTGACCTGAATCCTACAGAACACCTTTCGGATGTTTTGGAACGCCGACTTCGTGCCAGGCCTCACCGACCGACATCGATATCTCTCCTCAGTGCAGCACTCCGTCAAGAATGGGCTGCCAATCCCCAAGAAACCTTCCAGCACCTGATTGAACGTGTGCCTGCGAGAGTGGAAGCTGTCATCAAAGCTAAGGGTGGGCCAACACCATATTGAATTCCAGCGTTACCGATGGAGGACGCCTCGAACTTGTAAATCATTTACAGCTAGATGTCCGTCCGTGTACTTTTGATCACATAGTGTATCTAGGGCTATCCATCAAGGTCGATTTAAAGTGGAAAAACCTCACAGCTATACGAGCAGTTGTTGGTAAAACAATTGCAGTTATTGAAAGAATACTAAGATAACGTTATTTGTGCTTACGAGTGGAGGTCTACAAGACACTGGTCTATCAGATAGGACAATTACCAAATTTAATTACTGGAAAATATGACGAATAACTGTGCGTTTTGCAGAGATTCGCTTAGTCAGCGCAAGGGCGTCAAACAAATGTTAGCAAATTCCCAGTGGAAGGCTTTGTGGGACAGACGTCGCTCGTGACGTAAAACCTTAGATTTAAAATCCCAAGGGAGTGTGTTGCACTCATGTGGTACTTTACTTCCTCCCATATACATCTTAGCTTATGATCATTGTGGTAAAACTAAATAAGGTCAGGCAGGAGAGCAACTGAGAGACGTTCTTCCCATGTACCATTCATGAATGAAATAGGAACCTGCTGAAATAACGGTGATACACTACGCAACACCTTACTGCTGCTTACGGAGTACGGATTTAAAACTATCTGTATAGCAGTGGCAAAAGGGCGGACATAAGCGTGCAGGCTGTCATCTCCGTGAACTTGCGCAGTAACAGTTCCACGTGAAACAATATGAATGTCTGTCTGTGGCAGATACATATGGGGGGCGCGCGCTCCATCCACCCCCCCCCCCCCCCACCCTTGGTGGCCTCCAGCATTGTCACCCGCGTCGCCCCCGCCAGTCAGCCCGCATGCTATTCGTTCGTTTCTTTCTTCAGTCGACTCGACTGAATCGAGTTATCGAGTAGTTGGACACTCCTATATAGCACGCGCTATGCTATGACATACTGAGAAAGAACTGTTTTTATTCCAACACTGGACCATGTACAACTGACATGAGAGAATGTTTTGCTGAATAAAATATTTATCATTTAAAATTCAACATACTTTTGCCCTCACAACTACTGAAACGTGACAGTAATGATCTGGCACATAAATTAAATCAGTGCTTAACTTCGAAGAAGAATCACTCTTTGTGATCAAAAAGAGACTAATGGGAGAGATTCTTCAATGCAAACAAACTAGCATAAACGCCCTTAATGATCGTGATTCTTTTATGCAAGTGTTGTCTGTTCGTCCTAGATCTGACTATCCTACTTATCACATGCTGTACAAAATATTTGCTTGTCTACCGGCATCTGTTGCTACGATAGAAAGAAGTTTTTCAGCATTGTGGCATACAAAGACATGGCTGAGGTCGACAATGAAGGAGGATCGACTTAAAGGCGTAACTCTGTTGAACACTCACCCTGACATTGATTGTCATATTGACGATGTAATTAACCAATTTGCCAGGAAGAATAGGCGCATAGAATTAATCATTAAGGAAGAGAACCACAATTGTAACTCTTTTATGTCATAAGATGGCATTGTCTTGTATATGTGTATAATCAGTTTAAATAAAACTTTCTTAAACTTTGCATGTGAGTTGATTATTTTTTATTACGGTAAAAGTAAAGGTAGTTCGAGATATCTTTAGCGGCCCTTCCTTTAGGTTTTTCTGTATCCACCACTGAGGTTTGGGCTTCGTCCCAAAATGTACGCTACCCCATACACAGAGAATGCCAGTTCCAGAATCATTCCTATCAGAGTTGCACGCTTGTTACTGGTCACCAACTAGTTTGTTCGTTCAAGATACAACTTATTTTAAAATTTTGTACGAAACACTGTAACTTTTGCAGTTGTCAACTTGTGTGCTTAAGTATTGTCAATCAATGTTTGGCGCTTTTGTTCGTAGCTTTATGAGTCTTCTGTATATGTAAGCGCTCGCCCACGAAGGCCGCGCGATGTAGCCGTGCGGTCTCGGGCGCCTTGCAACGGTTCGCGCGGAGGTTCGAATCCTCCCTCGGCCATGGGTGTGTGTGTTGTCCTTAGTTTCAGTTAGATTAAGTAGTGTGTAAGCCTAGGGACTGATGACCTCAGCAGTTTGGTCGCATAGGAACTTACCACAAATTTCCAAAATTTCGCCCACGAGGATATGTATATATAGCACGCAGAAGTGCCACTACACGACGTGATAGGGCTCGACTAATGTCTAAAGTAGTGCTGGAGGGAACTGACACCATGAATCCTGCAGGGCTGTCCATAAATCCGTAAGAGTACAAATGGGGTGGAGATCTCTTCTGAACAGCGCATTGCAAGGCATCCCAGCTATGCTCTATAATGTTCATGTCTAGGGAGTCCGGAGGCCAGCGCAAGTGTTTCAACCCAGAAGACTGTTCCAGGAGCCACTCTGTAACAATGACATGAATGGATGAAGGTGATCAGACGGGATGCTTACGTATGTGTCACCTGTCAGAGTTGTATCTACAAGTGTCAGGGGTCTCATATCACTCCAACTGCACACGTCCCACACCATTACAGAGCCTCCACCAGCTTGAACAGTCCACTGCTGACATATAGGGTCCATTGATTCATGAGGTTGTCTCCGTATCCCTACACGTCCATCCGCTCGATACATTTCAAAACGAGACTCTATGTTTCCAGTCATCAGCAGTCCAAAGTCAGCGTTGACGGACTCAGGCGAGGCGTAAGGCTTTGAGTCGGCAAGTCATCTAGGATACGCGAGTGGGCCTTCGTCTCCGAAAGCTCATATCGATGATGCTTCATTGAATGGTTCGCACTCTGACACTTGTTTATGGTCCAGCACTGAAATCTGCGGAAGGGTTGCACTTCTGTCACAGTGAACGATTCTCTTCAGTCGTAGTTGGTCCCGTTCCTGCAGGATTTTTTTCCCGCCGCAGAGATGTGGGAGATTTGATGTTTTACCGGATTCCTGATATTCACGGTACACTCTTGAAATAGTCGTACAGGAAAATCCCCACTTCATCGCTACCTCGAAGATGCTGTGTCCCATCGCTCGTGCTCCGACTATAACACCAGATTCAAACTCACTTAAATCTTGATAACCTGCCATTTTAGCAGCAGTAACCGATCTAACAACTGCTCCAGACACTTGTTGTCTTATATTTGCGTGGCCGACCGCAGTGCCGTATTCTGCCTGTTTACGTAACTCTGTATTTGAATATGCATGCCTATATCAGTTTCTTTGGCGCTTCAGTATATTTATCGTTCTTTGAAACGTAGAGTTTTAAGTTTCACTGTCCTTCAAAGCATATGTTGTGCAGTAATGCTCCCACACCTTCCCAACATGGTGCCTTCATTCACAGTTCACAGTTCACACTTCACACACACACACACACACACACACACACACACACACACACCACCACCACCACCACACACACAAACAAACACACGCGTTTAAAAGTACGAGATAAATCTGTAATAGCAGTCCACCTTCATGACAGCAAATACAGCCTTCCAAACACTAATAAAAATCCCACAATCTGCCAAATACAATCTTCAGGCAGGAAACTGAATGTACTAGAAGTACTAGAAATACACACACAAGAGATTTACAACCCACTGACATGCTGAATCAACAGAAGGATACTGAATACAACAGATACTTTCTCTATTCAGTATTGGTTATCTTTTAACAAGCCAGCCTTACAAGAATAAATTAATACAGTTTCCTTATACATGCGTTAAACATAAATGCACCCTATCGTCTCCATCTCATTCCACCTACCCCGGCCTCTCTCCCCCTCCCTATCCCCCCCCCCCCCTCGCTTCTATCTCTCTCTCTCTGTCTATCTATCTATGTCCTCTTTATCTATCTATCTCTCTGTCTATCAGTGTCTCTTCATCCTCCGCTCCCCCACCCCCCTCCCCCCTCCCTTCTACTAATCCCCAGATCGTAGTCACTGCCACTTTGCAGATAGTTTCGTTTCATTTGTATGCATAACTAAAATACAGTAAAATTATAACGGTGTTGCAGTCTCAGCGCCGGCCGGTGTGGCCGTGCGGTTCTAAGCGCGTCAGTTTGGAACCGCGTGACCGCTACGGTCGCAGGTTCGAATCATGCCTCGGGCATGGATGTGTGTGATGTCCTTAGGTTAGTTAGGTTTAAGTAGTTCTAAGTTCTAGGGGACTGATGACCTCAGTAGTTAAGTCCCATAGTGCTCAGAGCCAGAGCAGTCTCAGCATGTGTAAATTATACACTTAGCAATAGAAACAGTAAACTGTGATGAATGTTTTGAGCCACTCTGTATGTTAAGAAGCATGTCAAATCTCGTAATGAATATGTAAGAGTCTAAAACTAAAACTGCTAAATCTCACTCCTCTAAGTAATTTTTAATTACTTATTTCATTTCGTCAACCTATTTAATGAAAAAATAGACAATTCAGTACTTCATCACATCATTGTAACATAGATTACGCATGAATCATTTGAGTCATGAAGTACTGTCATAAGCACGTTGCCGGCCGGAGTGGCCGAGCGGTTCTAGGCGCTACAGTCTGGAACCACGCGACCGCTACGGTCGCAGGTTCGAATCCTGCCTCGGACATGGATTTGTGTGATGTCCTTAGGTTAGTTAGGTTTAAGTAGTTCTAAGTTCTAGGGGACTGATGACCTCAGAAGTTAAGTCCCATAGTCCTCACAGCCATAAGCACGTTAAATCGTTCAAACGTAACTGCAAACGTCTAAGTTCTTCATCACCACAGAAGAGGAATTGTATGTGGTCAAACACTGGTAATATGTTAAATATTACATTTCTCTGGCACTTCTCTTGCTCACGCCTGAGACAATTTTATCGCTACATCTAACAATTGTGTCACTCTTTTACTCCTATGTGAATAACTGAAACAGATGTAACGCCAATTATGTCCATACAGCCCTTGAAAACAGAGTTGTGGCTCCGAAATGCATTGGACAGTAATTAGAAAATAAAAACATTGTGACTGAAAACGGAATATTGTTAGTAAATATTTCCTAATCTGGTAGTTACAGACAGTCATGGAGAGAAACTTACCATACCCTAATAAAAAACTGCATGTTCTGCAACGAGGAGTCATTTGTGGCCGAAACAGCTAAAGAAGGAAGCAAGATCAGAGTCTACGTCCCGTCGACGATCTGGTCATCACAGGCTAACTCAAGCTCAGATAAGACAATAAGAAGGTAGGGAATCTGCCATGTCCTAAATGTGTACTGAGAATGAGTACATCTCCACTGATTTATACAATATGTTGTTGTAATATGGGTTAGGGTTGCTATATTCACAGCTTGGAACGAAAGAAGGAAAGAATGCATATTAAGTCGAGAATACGAAAGGGCATTGAACTCTCTAGCTATATTCATAGCTGAAACAAAGATGCTTTCCTCTGACGGTATAAATATGTCAAAGACTGCAGAATGTTTTCGGTTTTCCCTCAGAAACATGTTTTCTCCCAGATAACCTGCAACCTGTAACACATTCCAACTCGAGAATGTACGTAGAAGGGTTGTTCTTTATAGCAAAGATTATTTCCCTATTCCAGTATTAAAAAAATGGTTCAAATGGCTCTGAGCACAATAGGATTTAACTTCTGAGGTCATCAGTCCGCTAGAACTTAGAACTACTTAAACCTAACTAACCTAAGGACATCACACACATCCATGCCCGAGGCAGGATTCGAACCTGCGACCGTAGCGGTCGCGCGGTTCCAGATTGTAGCGCATAGAACCGCTCGGCCTCTCCGGCCGGCTCTAGTCTAAACCTTGTGACATTACTCTCACATATCGCTACACGATATAGATTTAGTTTTGCCACCATTTAGTGGTTAATTTTATTTAGAGAGTGTCGGGCACATTTCGTAGGAGGAAAGCTTCGCGTTTTTCTCACTGGAAAGGTGATATCCCAGTGCGGTATCTGGGTCCTCTTTGTCGGCGGGAGGTGCTCTGTGAATCTTATTAAGTAGAGCGAACGCCTCCTGGGAGCTGGCCAGTTTTCGCGGAAACAAGGCTGCGGCCGTCTTCGTGCTTCTGTCAGCAGAGCCGGTGCCTCACGCAGCCCAGAGTGGAAAGCGTCGTGCCACCACTGTCAGCTCCAGAGAATAACTGAGCACGGCGTTTTTGCCTACTCTGTTTGGTCATCAAAGGCTGACACACCGAGACGCCACCCGACCAGCCTGCTGTCGCTCCAAAATTTGGTGTACCACATCGAACTGCGTCGCCCCGCCACTGTGCTTGGCGTGAAGAAGTTGACCAATCGATAGGACATGGCTGCATCTCAGTGGGTTCTCTTATTTGTTAAAATGCATTTTGTATGCCAAGAGTGGGAAGTTCCTGCAGCGTTCCCTCGTTTAGTCATGAAATAAGCAATTTTCTCGTCCATTATATTGGCAACAGCTCTGGATCATCCCCTCCATATAGTGTATTTTTGTAAGTAGAAAGTTGTGGAAAGAGATTGATGATTCGTAGTAATTCTATCGCAGCCCGCTCTGAGAGTCACTCGTTTGGTGCTGATGAGTGTACAGTTTGCTGATTTTGGTGAATGTGTCGCAGCTGCGGTAGTGCGATCTATCTTGTAAGCAGCTCATTACTTGATTACTTTGCCATGCAATTTCTGTTGTTTAATCCATATACATCATAAAAATGGATGTGTATATGTTTGTGTGTATTAGATTGGTGCATAAGTTAGATATTTTCTTTTTTTTTTTTTGCATTCCGGTTACTAGGGGTTTATTTACTGTTTTTTTGCAGTTCACTGCTGCTATTTGAATTTATGTATTGTCATTTTGTTATTTAGAGGTAGTGAGTGGCGCTGTGGACACTAGAAAATGGAGTGCCGAATGGAGAAAACGGAACATTTCCTACATAATTTTGAGTTTAAGTTCAATAGAGTGGTGACAGCAGCGAAGGCAGCCAGAAACATTTGCGCCATGGATGGGGATTATGCCTTTGGGCAAGGCATGGCAAGAAAATGGTTTTCTCGTTTTAAGGAGTATCGTTTTGACCTTAGTGACTCTTAACGATCAGGAAGGTCTTCAGCGTTTGATGATCGTTGAAACGTACACTACTGGCCATTAAAATTGCTACACCAAGAAGAAATGCAAATGATAAACGGGTATTCAGTGGACAAATATATTATACTAGAACTGACATGTGATTACATTTTCACGCAATTTGGGTGCATAGATCCTGACAAAACAGTGCCCAGAACAACCACCTCTGGCCGTAATAACGGCCTTGGTACGCCTGGGCATTGAGTCAAACAGAGCTTGGATGGCGTGTACAGGTACAGCTACCCATGCAGCTTTAACTCGATACCACAGTTCATCAAGAGTAGTGACTGGCGTATTGTCACGAGACAGTTGCTCGGCCACCATTGATCAGACGTTTTCAATTGGTGAGAGATTTGGAGAATGTGCTGGCCAGGGCAGCAGTCGAATATTTTCTGTATCCAGAAAGGCCCGTACAGGACCTGCAACATGCGGTCATGCATTATCCTGCTGAAATGTAGGGTTTCGCAGGGATCGAATGAAGGGTAGAGCCACGGGTCGTAACACATATGAAATGTAACGTCCACTGTTCTAAGTGCCGTCAATGCGAACAAGAGGTGACCGAGACGTGTAACCAATGGCACCCCATACCATCACGCCGGGTGATACGCCAGTACGGCGATGACGAATACACGCTTCCAATGTGCGTTCACCGCGATGTCGCCAAACACGGATGCGACCATCATGATGCTGTAAACAGAACGTGGATTCATCGGAAAAAATGACGTTTTGCCATTCGTGCACCCAGGTTCGTCGTTGAGTACACCATCGCAGATGCTCCTGTCTGTGATGCAGCGTCAAGGGTAACCACACCCATGGTCTCCGTGCTGATAGTCCATGCTGCTGCAAACGTCGTCGAACTGTTCGTGCAGATGGTTGTTGTCTTGCAAACGTCCCCATCTGTGGACTCAGGGATCGAGACGTGGCTGCACTATCCGTTACAGCCATGCGAATAAGATGCCTGTCATCTCGACTGCTAGTGATACGAGGCCGTTGGGATCCAGCACGGCGTTCCCTATTACCCTCGTGAACCCACCGATTCCATATTCTGCTAACAGTCATTGGATCTCGACCAACGCGAGCAGCAATGTCGCGATACGATAAACTGCAATCGCGATAGGCGATACCTTTATCAAAGTCGGAAACGTGATGGTACGCATTTCTCCTCCTTACACTAGGCACTACAACAACGTTTCACCAGGCAACGCCGGTCAACTGCTGTTTGTGTATGAGAAATCGGTTGGAAACTTCCCTCATGTCAGCACGTTGTAGGTGTCGCCACCGGCGCCAACCTTGTGTGAATGCTCTGAAAAGCTAATCATTTGCATATCACAGCATCTTCTTCCTGTCGGTTAAATTTCGCATCTGTAGCACGTCATCTTCGTAGTGTAGCAATTTTAATGGCCAGTAGTGTATTAATACACAATTATCCATGTCAGTGTACTCGAGAGCTGCAATTGTGATGAAATATGATCATTCCACAATCATGTGATATTTACATGCAACGGAGAAGGCTCAAAAATGGTGTGTGTTGGTGCTGCATGCTCTAAGCTAAAATAATAAAAATCAGCAGGTCATATATGCACCTCTAGTTGATTGTCATCAATTGGCTCATGAAATACGCTGACCATTCCTATCCTGGATCGTTACTGGTGAGGAGAAACGGTGTCTTTATGCTAACATAAGGAAAAGTAAGGAATGGTTGAGCCGAAACAAAGCAGCAACTCCCCGTACAAAGATATGCGCGCATCCACAAAGATTACGTTATGCATCCGGTGGAACAGCGACGGTGTGGTGTATTACGAACTGCTGCCCCGAGGTATAACCATCACTACTGGCTTTTATTGTCAACACCTGAGATATATTGCAGACACAATCCAAGAACAACGATCGAAAAGACTGCTTGAGGTGCTGCTACTCCACGATAACGCCCGCCTGCATTCTGCTGGACAGAAAAAACACTATGCAGGAGTTGGGTTGGTAAGTGATACGGCACCCACATTATTCACGTGGCCTTGCGCCCTAGGGTTTTCACATTTTTCGCTCTCTATCGACAACTTCCTTTCCGGATGAAAATGCACTCCGAACATGGCTCGACGAGAACTTCGCATCAAAACGACGTGATTTCTACAGTTGTGTAATCGAAAAGTTACCCTTTCGCTGGCAGGCTGTTGTATATAATGAAGGAGAATATATTATTGATGACTAAAGTCTCTGTTACGTGTATCTGCTGTATTTATTAAACTTTTGGAAAAATTCTACAAACTTATGCATCAACGTAATTCCTAATATGTATTTATGTATGTATGTAGTTTCCACATCTCCTCCTAAACCACTGGATCGATTTCAAAGTCTGTACGTGTCTCACTTACTGTCTGAAAAGAATCGTCTGAGGGTAAGAACCAACTGTCTACCAAAGAGGTGGGAGTGAAAAAGCAGTGTAGACACGATGCGCGAATAACCTTGCTTTACTCTTATAGTATTTGAGAATGAGAACACTTCGTGACTTGAAACAAACTTTACACATAATTTAAAACCGTTACGAAACTTTTTCTTGCTTACAACCCCTACAAACTGCAGCATGAAGCACGACGTTTTAAGTTAGTACTTCATTACCACTAACTGTATTCGCGACACATTTTGCAGACAGTATCAGCAAAATTATATCATTGTTCGACACATAGTTCAGGAGATATGTCATAGACATTGAGGAGCGTGAAAATGAAACTGTATGCCGAAATTCGCTACAGATACAAGTGAAATATGTGTACAAAAGCAATTTAAATATGTTAAATATATGTAAAATATATTTAACATGAATATATGTGGGCAAAGCGATGGGTAAAATTCTCATCCTAAACTTCTGGAACGATTTCAACCAAATTTAGTACGCATGTTAGCTGCAATCCGCAAAGAAATACTATGGGAGTAAGAAGCAGTAGCCTCCTATTGGGGTGGGGCTGACGGCATAGAGAGGGAAGGGAGGAATAGGAGATGGACAGACAGAGTGGGGGAAGAAGGAGATGGACATAGATAATTAGGAGGAGGAGTTTGACTGTGGAAGGGGAGGGGGAAATGCAGAGAGGGAAAAGGAGGGGATGGGCAGAGAAAGTGATGTGTTGGCAGAAGAGCCAACACCGCGTAGCTAGAGGAGGCCGAAATGCACGCTATAAGCTCACGCAGACTGGCGTGAGGTCTGGAACAGTTAAATGAGTTGAGTCTAATAAATAAAGTACGAAGCTCTTGGAATACTTAACTTTAATCCACAATTGTAGAACATCTCTCTTGACGGTACATGTTATAACCACAATATAAAATAATATCAAATGCTATGGCGCCTTGCTAGGTCGCAGCAAATGACGTAGCTGAAGGCTATGCTAACTATCGTCTCGGCAAATGAGAGCGTAGTTGTCAGTGAACCTTTCCTAGCAAAGTCGGCTGTACAACTGGGGCGAGTGCCAGGACGTCTCTCTAGACCTGCCGTGTGGTGGCGCTCGGTCTGCTATCACTGACAGTGGCGACACGCGGGTCCGACGTATACTAATGGACCGCGGCCGATTTAAAGGCTACCACCTAGCAAGTGTGGTGTCTGGCGGTGACACCACAGAAAGCAAAGAGGAGAAGAGGGACAGAGACAGGGGAAGTAAGAGATGAGCAGAGAGAGGGGCAGGAGGAGATGGAGAGAGAGAGAGAGAGAGAGAGAGAGAGAGAGAGAGAGAGAGGGAGGACGAAATGAAAAACTAGAGGGGAAGGAGGAGATGGATAATGAGATGGGGAGGAGGAGATGCAGAAGGAGATGGACAGAGAGAGACAACTGTCAGTTGTATTAAGATTGAAGAGAAAGAAGCGCTCATTGCATTCGCTTGTCTTGTATTATCAAAGATTTGTTTTATAACGAGTATTGCACTTACGCTCCTGGACTCTGATCCAAAACTCTGACAGAACTTTCAACAGGCGAAATTAAGTAGACGTGTGAATTACAACAGGCGCTGAAAAAAGTGAAACGGGGTACGTCATAAGAGTATGTGAAGGAAAATTAATCGTGAATACATTTTTCAGACTATGTAGGAACATCAATGAGAACTGCCCTAAATCTGTAAATTATATCTTCGAAAACCTACAAAAGCGCTGCATTGAGGCAAGTCCTCTAAAGATGTACATCTGCATCTACATGGATACTCTGCAAATCACATTTAAATGCCTGACAGAGGGTTTATCGAACCACCTTCACAATTCTCTACTATTCCAATCTCTTATAGCGTGCAGAAAGAACGAACACCTATATCTTTTCGCACGAGCCCTAATTTCGCTTATTTAATCATGGTGATCGTTTCTCCCTGTGTGGGTCGGTGCCAAAAAAATATTTTCACATTCGGAGGAGAAAGTTGGTGATTGGAATATCGTGAGAAGATTCCACCGCAACGAAAAAGGCCTTTGTTTTAATGATGTCCACCCCAAATCCTCTATCATTTCAGGGACACTCTGTCCCCTATTTCGCGACAATACAAAATGCGCTGACCTCCTTAGAACTTTTCCAATGCACTCCGTCAGTCCTGTCTGGTAAGCAGCAGTATTATAAAAGAGGACGGATAATTATAGTGTAGGCAGTCTCCTTAGCAGATCTGTTACATTTTCTAAGTTTCCTGCCAATAAAACGCAGTCTGTGGTTAGCCTTCCCCACAACATTTTCTAAGCATTCCTTCCAATTTAAGTTGTTCGTAATCGTAATTCCTAGGTATTTAGTTGAATTTACAGCCTTTAGATTTGACTGATTTATCGTGTAACCGAAGTTTAACGGATTCCTTTAAGTACTGCCGTGGTTGACCTCACACTTTTCGTTATTTAAGGTCAATTGCTAATTTTTGCTCCATACAGATATCTTTTCTAAATCGTTTTTCAGTTTGTTTTGACCTTCTGCTGACTGTATTAGTCGATAAACGACAGCGTCATCTGTAAGCAACCCAAGACGGCTGTTCATATTGTTTCCTAAATCATTTATATAGATAAGGAATAACAAAGGGCTTATAGCACTACCTTGGGGAGCGCCAGACGATTTTTAAATTAAAATACACCATACGCAAAAATTTAAAAATCGTCTAGCGTTCCCCAAGGATGTGAAAATTACCGAACTATCAGTATAATAAGCCACGGCTGAAAATACTAACACGAATTCTTTACACACGAATGGAAAAACTGGTAGAAGCCGACCTCGTGGAAGATCAGTTTGGATTCCGTAGAAATGTTGGAACACGTGAGGCAATACTGACCCTACGACTCATCTTAGAAGACAGATTAAGGTAAGGCAAACCTACATATCTACCATTTGTAGATTTAGAGAAAGCTTTTGACAATGTTGACTGGAATACTCTCTTTCAAATTCTGAAGGTGGCAGGGGTAAAATACAGGGAGCGAAAGGCTATTTACAATTTGTACAGAAACCAGATGGCAGTTATAACAGTCGAGGGACATGAAAGGGAAGCAGTGTTTGGGAAGGGAGTGAGACAGGGTTGTAGCCTCTCCTCGATGTTATTCAATCTGTATATTGAGCAAGCAGTAACGGAAACAAAAGAAAAATTTGAAGTGGGAATTAAAATCCGTGGAGAAGAAATAAAAACTTTGAGGTTTGCCGATGACATTGTAATTCTGTCAGAGACAGCAAAGGACCTTGAAGGGCAGTTGAACGGAATGGACAATGTCTTGAAAGGAGGATATAAAATGAACGTCAACAAAAGCAAAACGAGGATAATGGAGTGTAGTCGAATTAAATCGGGTGATGCTGCGGGAATTAGATTAGGAAATGAGACGCTTAAAGTAGTAAATGAGTTTTGCTATTTGGGGAGCAAAATAACTGATGATGGTCGAAGCAGAGAGGGTATAAAATGTAGACTGGCAATGGCAAGGAAAGCGTTTCTGAAGAAGAGAAATTTGTTAACATCGAGCATAGATTTAAGAGTCAGGAAGTCGTTTCTGAAAGCATTTGTATGGAGTGTGGCCATGTATGGAAGTGAAACATGGACGATAAATAGTTTGGACAAGAAGAGAATAGAAGCTTTCGAAATGTGGTGCTACAGCAGAATGCTCAAGATTAGATGAGTAGATCACGTAACTAATGAGGAGGTATTGAATAGAATTGGAGACAAGAAAAATTTGTGGCGCAACTTGACTAGAAGAAGGGATCGGTTGGTAGGGAATGTTCTGAGGCATCAAGGGATCACCAATTTAGTATTGGAGGCCAACATGGAGGGTAAAAATCGTAGAGGGAGACCAAGAGATGAATACACTAAACAGATTCAGAAGGATATAGGTTGCAGTAAGTACTGGGAGATGAAGAACCTTGCACAGGATAGAGTAGCATGGAGAGCTGCCTCAAACCAGTCTCTGGATTGAAGACCTCAACAACAACAACACGCAAAAATCCGGTCAATTTATTGCAAGAAATAATATAATATGTATAGTTGGTCAGAACGTGATCATTCCTCAAAGTCCCATTTCATTTGGTAGGCGATATGTCCTTAGCTCCCTCAAGAGATGTAATGGAAAAATTGCTACTTTATGAAGAAATGATATTATTACCTTGCCTGAGCGACCAAATGCTACATCAAATCCGCTAAAACACTTTTTTTTTTAATTTTCACACTATGAAGAATAGGGTTTGCTGGAAAAGGCCACAGCATTTGTCTATAGTTGCGACGGCCGTTACGCCCTTCAGAGCGACGTGCTTCCTTTGTACGACGTTCTGCGGGCACAGCACGAGTTTGATCCTAGGGGAGAGCGAGGTATTGAGCGAACTCCGGCGGGAGCTGCCCCAGTTCTCAGTTCTGCGTCTTCAGCTGTTTGCACATCCCGGCCACAAACTTGGAGACTTATGCAGGCAGCGCAGCTGGCGCTGCGACGGGAACTTACATAATGCCGCAACGGCCTCTGCGTCTCAAACGCCTGCAGAGGACAAACGTTGCACAAAGCAGCTCTCAACTGTCGTTAAAACAGAAACTGAGGGATCCCGTTCATGAAATCTCAGTTTGCTTCTTCCGATCATTTTCTATCTTGCGACTTTTCAACTAGAACGACAGAATGGTTATTTATCGTACATCACTACAGTTTCGCATAAGCTTGTGCTTACAGTGCAGTAAGGCGAAACATATTCGCCCTAGCAGTGAAAGAGTGTACTTTTACACCAAAACTTCGTTCAGTTTTCTATATTGTTCCCTTCAAAATCAATGCACTTCGTTCTACGTTTTCTCAGAGTACGTTCAAGCCCGAAACTGCAATTCCTTAACGTCTAGAGTATACCCATCTACATTTGCGATAACGTCTTCAAAAAAATGGTTCAAATGGCTCTGAGCACTATGGGACTTAACTTCTGAGGTCATCAGTCCCCGAGAACTTAGAACTACTTAAAGCTAACTAACCTAAGGACATCACATACATCCATGCCCGTGGCAGGATTCGAACCTGCGACCGTAGCGGTCGCGCGGTTCCAGACTGTAGCACCACTCCTGCCAGCATAACGTGTTCAATGGGCTGAGAACGTTACTATACATGTGTCAGAAGATGGATGACAGGCGGTGCAGATGTAATAAATAAGAGAAATCCTTCAGGGACGTGTGCTTCAAATTTGTTAGTTTTCCGGTAGATACCTGCTTTTTTCTCAGGTGTAGTATCATTGCCACAGATACTACTACAACGCCGCGCCAACGCAAGGTTGGCAGCCCGTCGTCTGCCGAGCAGAGGTGCTACCCATCCGTAAACTGCTGCAGATTTCATTGCCGGGCAATTAGCAAGTGTCAGCGTACGAACCATTCAGCGAAACATCATCGATAGGAGATTTCGTAGCCGAAGGCCTATTCATGTACCCTTGATAACAGCACGGCAAAAAGTTTTGCGCCTCGCCTGGGACCGTCAACACCGAGAATGGACTGTTGATGACTGGAAACATGTTGCCTGGTCGGACGAGTCTCGTTTCAAATTGTAGCGAGCGGATGGACGTGTACGGATACGGTGACAACCTCATGAATCCACGGACCCTACATGTCAGCAGGGGACTATTCAAGCTGTTGGAGGCTCAGTAATGGTGTGGGGCGTGTGCTGTTGGAGTGATATGGGACCCCTGATACGTCTAGATACCACTCTGACAGGTGACACGTACGTAACCATACTGTCTGATCACCTGCATTCATTGATGTCCATTGTGCATTCCAGCGGACTTGGCCATTTCCAGTAGGACAATGCCACACCCCACACGTCCACAACTGCTACAGAGCGGCTCCAGGAACCCTTTCCTGAGTTTAAATACTTCCTCTGGCCACCAAACTCCCCAGATATGAACATTATTGAGCATATGTGGGATGCCTTGCCACGTGCTGTTCACAAGAGATCTGCATCCCTTCGTAGTCTCACGGATTTATGGACAGCCGTGCAGGATTGATTGTGCCAATTCCCTTCAGCACTACTTCAGACATTAGTCGAGTCCATGCCACGTCGTTCTGAGGCACCTTTGCGTACTCACCGGGGCCCTACACGATAGTAGGCAGTTGTACCGGTTTCTTTGGCTCTTCAGTGTATAATGTTATAGATAGGTGACACTGTCTGATGGAAATAAGTTGCTGGAAATACATGATGCTTTAAATGTCCTGAGGTGTAGAGAGGCATTAGTGTTAGCTGTAGACGATACGAGTTGTCTGTTTTGTTACTTTTAGCACCAGTTTTTTAAATGTTATTTGAAGCAAGTACGCACAGCCACCAGATTGGGAAAGGGTGAAAGTTATGTATGCGAGCTGAAAGTCTGCTCACCCACACCATGTCTCTTTTCATTGCATTTATGCAAATGGAAAAGGAAATCGTTAGTGGTGCAGGGAAGAGATCATTGAAGATTGGTCAGTAAGGGGAGGAGTAATGGTGGCGCAAGCTTCTTGGTCACCGGATTTTGAGCTATTTTACTGAACTACATCCCCATGTTCTCCACAGTATCTCGTGGAGGAAGGGGAGGTGACACTGCTGATGGTGGTCCTTCCGTCGTATGAAGGCACTAAGCATGACTGCACTCTTGGCGCTATTCAGAGAAGGCCTACAGCCACTAGCGGAAGTCGTTCTCTCAATCCTCTCTCATCATCATTGTCAACAGCATATACACAACATTACAGTCACTCTTAAGGCAGTTAACATGTGATCTGCCAAAATGACGTACGTGCGAATGGATAGTAACAGCCACTGAATGACACAAAAAATACCTAAGCCTTATTTGTATTCTGTGGGCACAGATAAAGAGGTAAGCACATGAATTACGTGTTTCGTATCATTGGAAAAGCTACTGAATCAGTATCAAGCCAAAACCTGCTACCAGAATTCTTTCGCGTGGGACTCCACCGCTCAAGTCTGCACAAAATATTCAAAAAATGGCTCTGAGCACTATGGGACTTAACGTCTAAGGTCACCAGTCCCCTAGAACTTAGATCTTAAACTTAACTAACCTAAGGACATCGCCGGCTGCGGTGGCCGAGCGGTTCTAGGCGCTTCAGTCCGGAACCGCGCGACTGCTACGGTCGCAGGTTCGAATCCTGCCTCGGGCATGGATGTGTGTGATGTCCTTAGGTTAGTTAGGTTTAAGTAGTTCTAAGTCTAGGGGACTGATGACCTCAGATGTTAAGTCCCATACTACTCAGAGCCATTTGAAACTAACGACATCACACACATCCATGCCCCAGGCAGGATTCGAACCTGCGACTGTAGCGGTCGCGCGACTCCATACTGTAGCGCCTAGAACCGCTCGACCACTTCTGCCGGCCACAAAATATTTGTAGATAGTCTTAACCCTTTCAGATCTGACTTTTTTATATAGGAAGGAAAATTTTCCTTTATGTGATTATGCTCTTAGGTGATTTTAGATGCAAGATTTAAACAAAACAAAAAACAAAAAATGTTCAGATGTGTGTAAAATCTTATGGGACTTAACTGCTAAGGTCATCAGTCCCTAATCTTACACACTACTTAACCTAAACTATCCTAAGGACAAACACACACACACCCATGCCCGAGGGAGGACTCGAACCTCCGCCAGGACCAGTCGCACAGTCCATGACTGCAGCGCCTAGACCGCTCGGCTAATCCCGCGCTTTAAACAAAAATACGTAACCGTTTTCATAACATATTTCGTACAGTTGGCTTCACTAAAATAACTAATTACGAAATATTCTCTGTTGAAATAAATAGTAAAATGATCATTCAATAATTACCATGCAGAATAACAAAAACAATATTCAGTTATACAATAGAATATAGCGAACCAACCACATCCGCGTACTCTGATGCTCACGAGATAGTGCGCAGTGCTACATTGCTTGCTGATATTTTCGTAGTGGTGCCCAATAGTTGGCAGCACTTGCTTATGGTGGAAAGGCTGAGCATTCACAGACGTGTACCTCCGGTTTCCATTGGGAAAAAATACGTCTGTTGCAGCTAAGACACAGAAAAACTTAATGTACACAGCTGTAGCCAAAATTAACCATCTGCATAAATAATTTCTTGGAACGCTCAGGGAAGCGTTAAATGCCAATACTATTCGTAGGGTATGTTAAAAATGTAGCGGATAAAGTTACTTGCAGTCTGAAACATATAATAGAAGATGCGATAGTATATAAGGGCGTGTGTTCAAAACATTGTGGATAAACGTACAGTTAGATGTTGACAAAATACATGGTTGGTGCAAATATGAGGAACCAGCTCTAAAATTCAAGAAGTGGGACGTTGTACACTTCATAAAACGTAAAAATGTAGTATACTTCGACTATATATTTAAATAATCTCAATTTTAGGCTATCATTGGTACGGCTCTAAAAAAATGCACTTTGTTTTTACAAGAGAATGTTTACAAAACAGTTGTACGACTTGCATTGAAATATTGCTCGAGTATGTGGGATTCCCATCAGATTGGACAGCATTGGAGAACATCGAGAGTGTACCGAGAACAGCAACACCAGAAATCACAGATATGCCTCATACAGGGAGAATATCTCAGAAGCGTTGAAAAATCTGGTTTGGCAAACACTTGAAGAAAGGGGCTTAGCTGCTTATGAAAACGTACTTAGAAATTTTTAAGAATCGGTCTGTAGAGTGGAGTCAACAAATGTTCTTTGACCCCTACATACTGCTTCCGTGGGAAATCTTCACACACAGTGAGTGTTAGTGCCAGCAGAGCCAATATAAGATTTAGCACTGGCTTTTTAATTAATGACGATAGCGAGGAGACGTTAGAGACCATGAATCTATGCTTTTCAAATGGTTCAAATGGCTCTGAGCACTATGGGACTTAACATCTATGGTCATCAGTCCCCTAGAACTTAGAACTACTTAAACCTAACTAACCTAAGGACAGCACACAACACCCAGCCATCACGAGGCAGAGATGCTTTTCGTCATCTGCAGTGGACGCTGCCAGGCGGGACAGTCGTCTTAACGTCTAGAAATAATTCCTTTACGGTTTAATTAAGTGATTGTAGTGATAACAAACTGAACCTTAATCGAGAATTTTTTAAAAACCAGTGACAACTTAAGGTTATTCCTTCAGTTTTTAAGTGATTGCAGGGGGTTTGATTCTACTAGGAGAGTAGAGAGTAATTTGCCACGGATTAATAAAAACAGAGTACAGATCTGGATACTTCTGTGGCTGTCAGCGTAGTATCAGAGCTGACAACAGATTTTGATAAAATGTGAACCCTGTCTCGCTGTTCATGGCAAGGATGGTGAACCTAATTTAAGACGGAAAACTGTACTAAAACGCTACTGATGGTCTCTGGCCCAACACTGGTTTGCACACCGCTGTGTCTTACAAGACATACACCCTTGTCTTCCTGCTACTTTTGAACTTAGACACCTCCATGTAAAAGTACTTAATCGATCAACGTGGAATTTGAACCATTATGCAACTTGGTATTCTTCACATCAATCAATCATTGCCTGAGGAGAAAGAAGAAATAAATAATGACAAGTCATAGTATGGAATACTGGACTATTGTTTTTGGTCGGCCGGAGTGGCCGTGCGGTTCTAGGCGCTACAGTCTGGAGCCGAGCGACCGCTACGGTCGCAGGTTCGAATCCTACCTCGGGCAAGGATGTGTGTGATGTCCTTAGGTTAGTTAGGTTTAATTAGTTCTAAGTTCTAGGTGACTGATGATCTCAGAAGTTAAGTCGCATAGTGCTCAGAGCCATTTGAACCTATTGTTTTTCTAGTCTGGAAATTACCGAGACATCAGCAGAATGTAAAGATACGTGTTTGTATTTCTTGGTCAAATGTACCTACGCTGCACACACTTATTAGGCGGAAAAATACGTCGCAATTGAGACGTAGGTGGCTGTACAAATGCGTCATCAAGAGGGGGCTGAAAATACGAAAAATAACGAGAAATATTTCATATTCTGCACATAGTCCAACTCAGTCCACCTCTTATAACCTCTTCGAGGCATTAATTTTTATCGGTGAGGAAACGTTAATAACTTTTTACCATATCAAACATTCATTTCCTGGATATGTAGACCAAGGCTACTTTCAGAAATGCTAGAATATTCATATTTGACCTATGATATCCGGTCGAAGTGAGCGACTGCTGTGGTGAAAGGTGAAACTGGCTGTAATAGGTCAGGATGTGTGGTAATTCTCCTACGAGGGCCTGCTGCAGTGGAGGGTGGCAAGTGTCGGGCAGTGATCCTCGGCCGGCCGCGGTGGCCGAGCGGTTCTAGGCGCTACAGTCTGGAACCGCGCGACCGCTACGGTCGCAGGTTCGAATCCTGCCTCGGGCATGGATGTATGTGATGTCCTTAGGTTAGTTAGGTTTAAGTAGTTCTAAGTTCTAGGGGACTGATGACCTAAGATGTTAAGTCCCATAGTGCTCAGAGCCATTTGAACCATTTGATCCTCGATGGAGACAATGCCGGTTCAGTTAGTCCTGTGACGTAGGCAGCCTTGGCCGGTGCGTGGCGTGCTGGACTCAACAGCGGCCTGCCAGAAGGGCGGCTGCTGTTGCCATGGTGGCAGCTGGCGGGCTGCTGCAATCAGCACAGTAGCAGAGGTGCTGACACGGAGCGGCGATCACTTG
This sequence comes from Schistocerca americana, assembly GCF_021461395.2. Classification (NCBI taxonomy): domain Eukaryota; kingdom Metazoa; phylum Arthropoda; class Insecta; order Orthoptera; family Acrididae; genus Schistocerca; species Schistocerca americana. The sequence continues at coordinate 235,793,065 of NC_060130.1, forward strand.
CGGACAGCAGAAAGAGCTCGTAACAAGTGAGGTCAAAGTGCAATCTCCGGCATGACTAATGTACGTGGTGTGTGCTTGCATTGGGCGATCGACAGCGACAGAGTTTGTCCGCACGAGGCTGGGCAAATAGTGGGCCCGGGTTCGAACCCCTGCCTGCCAGAAAGGCGACCAGTGACAGATGACAGTCATCCAGCAAGTGAGGCACCAGTGGAAGGGCGGCGAGTCGACAGTGTTCGGACTCAGCTCAAGAAATGGCCTGCAGCTATTTGATGGCAGAGTCCGAAAACGGCAGTTGGGTGGATCATCTTGGTGCATCGACTGACGTCGATCTCCACTCGGATAGCGGCTGGTGATGATTGAGATTGAGTGTCTAAATCTGGCGGTATTTATGCAAGCCAGGTCTGCTGTCATCTCTGCAACAGTAACGGGTTTGCCCCCTAAGCCAAGGCACGAGGCCCAACCGTTGTGCAAATGTGACGTCAGGCTGCAGTTCTTCTGTCATGTCAGTGATGTCTGTATGATGACTTCCACGTTGTCAGCATGCTCTATAGTGGCTCTTACATAATGAATGAGTGACCTTGAAAAATGGCACCTAACTACAGAGGTGGCCTGCGTCATTTTGCTAAGTCGTCGCAAGAGCCATCTGTTCCTCCCGGTGGAACTGTGGGGCAACACTCCTCTCCCCTACGGGAAACCCGGTCTACCGGATTGTCGACTGTTTAAATTTCTGGATAAACCTCATAAATATTCCATGGTTCGACAAATAAGTACAATTTTCTCGAAATCTCTTTACTCTAGTTCAACGTGTACCACAGTATTAATTGTCTGCTCATTGAATTAATCACTATTTTCTAATAGTAACACCGTCCGTGGGCGATTGATGTTCTGGAAACTTAAGTGGTTGGTCAGTTTTCAGCCGAAAGTAGATACATATTGCACAAAGCAGAGTCAGAATCACAACGTCACCAGGAACTGAGACAATTATTGTCACGACTTTACTATATTGCTCATCATAGGTTTGTACTACGTGCTGGAGCAATTGCTCCCCAGTAATCCGTCCTTTTAGCGTTGCTATCAGTTCATATAGAGAATGGAGAAGGTTAGGTTCCAAGGTGTTGTTTAGTAAGTTAGGTAATGGGCAGAAAATACCTCCAACGGTTTTTCTGGCCTGTACAGCAATGGCTGTGTCACATTCATGGTAGTGTTCCCAGTGTTAGTAGCTGGGAGACGAAAAGCTGCTACTAAGATACCGAAAGTTGTCCCATTAACCACTAACCCACTACTTCGTAGTTCTAGTCTCAACATCCCCTTAGATCGACCCTACTCATAGCAGTTCATGATAACTACTTCAGATTTGAACATGGAGTAGATCCATGCATACCAACCCTTTGAATGTAAGATTGGGGAATATACGAAACCCGTTCCCCTAAGAAGTGACGAGATGACCATCCTCAAAATTACGTACAACAAAACAAGCATACAATAACAAAGCAAAATAAACAATGTTGCTCGCAAAATGCACAAAAAATAGAACTACTAACACTGATTCTCATTACATCTACTTCTATATATCTACTCCGCAAGCCACCATACGTGCATAGCGGAGGGACACTTTGAAAATGCTGGCGTATCTTTTTCCTCCTGAAACTATAAAGTTGTTTCGCCTTGTGATGACGACCACCTCCGTCTTGTGTGGTAATAAATTTTATGAAATGACGGACGATATGGGGATGGGCTCTCCGTTGTCTCCATCACTGGTTAACTTTTTTATCGAGAATTTTTAGGGAACGTGTATTAAATTCGGCTCCCCTCCGTCCATCCTTATTTTATCGTTATGTTGACGATATATTTATGGTCTGGCCACACGGCGCAGAAGCTCTCGAACAATTAATGGAACACATGACCAGCATTCATCCGAACATCCGGTTCACTGTCAAGATGGAGAAGGAATGAAGGTTGCCATTCTTAAACGTTTTAGTACAACGACAGGCGGACGGGAGTCTCGGCCACTCTGTGTACCGTAAGCCGACGCATGCCGATTTATACCTTAATGCACAGTTTTTCCACCACCCTGTTCAGAAGAGATCCATCTTGAACACGTTGGTATATAGAGCAAAAACTGTTTCTGACGAGGACCCCCTGAAGTCCGAAATTAACCATCTGAAGTACGAGTTCCGAAAGAGTGGCTATGGTGTACCCGATATAAAGGCAGCATTCTCCAAGAAAAGGAAACGTGAAAATACTACACACTCACAGGATGAAACACTGATTGCTGTTCTTCCTTTTTGTGTCGCTATATCTAGCAAAATAGGAAGAGTCCTGGGTTGAAGGGGTATAAAATCGGTTTTTCGTCCTCTTAATGAAATTAAGGAGATGATGCGCCCTGTTAAGGAGAGTCTCGGCCTTAGAGTCCCTGGAATTTATAATATTCCCTGTGTGTGTGGAAGCAATTATATAGGTCAGACCATTCGTACCGTTTCCGTCCGCTGTGCGGAACATCAACGGCATATTAAAATTAGAGAACTAGAGAAATCGGCAATTGCGGACTACAGCCTCACGAATAAACATAAAATATTGTTCGATGTAACAAAAATTTTGTCCCATGTCTCCACATACTAGTTTTCTGTTATTAAGGAGGCTGTTGAAATAAGAATGAGCGAGAAGAACTTTAACCGTGATAGCGGATACTATCTGAGCGGTGCATGGAAACGAGCGCTCGATGCAGAGAAGCAACAGAGAGATTCCTTCCAAGGTTTACGTTCCAACGGAAGCGGTGGCGCCACCAGCGCACACATTGACACCGTCTGCGACAGCAGTGCATAATCTCCGACCAATTACAAGCCGACCAATCAGAAGCCATCCACGGGCTCTAAAGGGTCACCACAGCAGCAGTGAAGACAGTCAGTTCTCCTGACGATGGAGGGTATCGTCGAAAGCTTGATATTTTACCCCGAACTGACGCGGCAAGAAAACCGAGAATGTTTTACATATCGAGATAATGATTCTTTGGTAGCACTGTTTCGTTCATTCTATTTGGTGCCTGGATGGTTCATGGTTGTCTGTGCATTTCTATGTTTAACTTTTGATATTTCGCAAGTGGGATTGCCTTTGGTGGCTGTCATGTGTTTGTCTTGTACTGTTAGGTGTTTAGCTCGTACTTGTCGTATCCATAGTTCTACTCTCTATCTTCATTTTATATTCCCAGGAACTGCTTCCTTCCTTGTGGGTTACATACTAAGTATGTAATTATGAGCCATATATCATGGGGGTATGTATTAATTGTGCATGCCCAGACTGTGTCCTTAGATATCTGGGCAATATGCGTTGTGTTATTTAAAACCGGTATGATCGTGAAGTCATTATCAATCAGACGGCCAAGGATATCCAAATTTTTGCGTCACAAATTTTTCTCAATGTGTATGTTTGACCCTTTTCCATAAGACGTATTGTGCACTCACACGCAATGACCATTGGAACATTGCGCCCCAAGAGGTCACGTGGTTTACACTATGTGACCAATCTAAAATTGTTCAAGCAGTAAAAAGAGAGTTTGACATCCTTTCACCAAATTCTAAGTTTGATGTTAGGCCACGTTTCCACTCTTGTTGGTACCCCTATGTATGTTGAACGTATTTGTAAATTAACGTAGTGGTAATCTCTATAATTAATAGAAGGAGAGAAATCTCTGCAGTACATGAGGATGGATATGCAAGAAATTTGACGATTCAGGGCCCGGGACTGATGAACAGGGCTGCGCCGAGTACCTCCGTAGTAAGCATATAATGGATATTTGTTGTTTTGCTCAGTAAGAGCGCTGTGACTTATAATTTTGCGCCGTGGGTTTCCGGAGCACCGTGGATTTTTAAGGGAATATGGCAGATGATGTGTTCTGCACGAGTGGTTCTGGGAGTTGAGATTTGGGTAACCCAAAGGGAGAACCCCAGTGAAATTTTTGTTTCAGGGAAGCTGAGTGTGTTTCAACCTTAAAAACTGGAAATAATTGGACACCTTTAGGATACCCAGACTCTCATACCAATGTAGTGAGTTTGGTCGATATAGGAATGGTCAGAGAAATGCCAACTGGCCATACAACAACATCCGGATGCTTCAATAACGCATTCAGTGCAGCAATAAGAAAAAGAGAGAAGTGGGAGAGCGAACCACTACACCGTTCATGAGACACAGTCCGGTTTACTGACGTGTCGGAAATATACAAAGGAGCTGGGACCAGGGAATACGTGGTGCAGCCTAGACTGAGGAGAGGGAAATATTCGCTATCAGAATGTGTATGGAGGAGAATTTTCATACGTACTACAAGGATCATAACATCTGGATTTATTTAGAGAGCCAAGCAGCTCTGAAATCTCTATCAGCCCCTGCAACGAGATCAAAAAGATCATAGCAGAATGCCATGATGCCTTTGTGAGACTAGGATAAAGCATCAGGGTAAACCTGCTTTGGGTCTCTGGTCACTCGGGAACTAATTCCAACGAACAAGCTGATAGGCTGGCCAGAACAAGTGCGACAACACCATTATTAGGCAGGAACCTTTCCCAGCCATCACCAAGGCGTAGCTTTAATCGAAACTACACAGCCAGATCAGGAGGCAGCATCCAGAATATTGTATTATGATCGAAAAACAAAAACATGGCAAGTTAATGGTGTCAGAGCCATGTTTCAAGAGAAGTTCTGCAATCCTGGATCCAAACAGGAGAAAGATTTAACTCATGGTGGGACTAATGACACCATGGAAACTTAAAGGAACACCTATACACGATGCGTACAGAAAAAGGAGACCATAAGTGTAGAATATGTGTTGAAGGGAATGAAACTGCACAGTACCTACTCGTCTAGTGCAAAAGCGATGGAGGTCAAAAGACACAGACTACTGGGGTCTCCGAGCCCTGAAGAAATCGTGTATACTGTGCAACTAATAAAGGGTCTATTACTACTCTCTAAGAGCATTGCTAGTTTAGAATAACGGGGAACGAAACTGCACTATAAACTCAGTTTCGGTGTGAGCAATAGTGGGCTTAGACCACAGTTTTTTTTTTTTTCTCTGCGAAAATCAAATCAGGTAGAAACAAAGTCCTCGAAAGAGGAGGCCACCACCGGAAAGGGGACCAGCTGATGAGTCATTTGGGCATTAAACTAACCAATGCAGGAAAAAGTTTGTTTGGTCTCGGTATTTTGTATTTTTTGAGCGCTGCAAGTTACTGAATTTCTTTTATAAAATTTTTCAGTTCCGGTTGGAAGGTGGATGTTTTGGCTAAACTGTCTGTCCTTAGTCAACAGATGTAGAGGTTTACGATTCAGATGGCATAATGCATGGAGAAGCCGGAGGGGACGGGTAGTACTCCGAAACGGCAGCAAGAAGCATTGCATCATTATCATCCACTATGAGACCCCACAAAATGTGGTAAGATGGCTGTAACATTTGGGAAACAGGTACGTCCAGGGTATCTTATGTGTGAGTATTGCTTTTGTTCGATTGTTTAATATAACTTTGTGGTTTGGGACAGACCCCTGGTTCAGCGCCTCACAGTCAGCTACCTATTAATTTAATTATTATGCGCATCTAACAGCTACCGGAGGTGACAATAGACTGAGCGGTGAAAGAATGGGACTTGATAATGTTTCCATGGCCACAACCAAGGGGACATATTTGAAGGGGTAATCTAACAGATTACCTAGATTAAATAGTTGAGTTTTTCCTTATTTAGAAAAGTGGCTTAGGAATCAGATGAAATGAATATCTATTTTGTAGTAATGCTTGTAATGAATATCTAGTGTGTCGTAATGCATGCATTTTCTAGTTAACAGTAATGCATAATGATAAGGATAGGAGAGCAAGGGTAGTTTCTTTAGAAAACCTTTTACTCTTCCCCCTCCAACTCGACATGGAACACATGAGTAGGTGTGAAGTAGTAGATTTATTGTAATATATAACATCCTCAAAACTTTATAAAAAAGATGATACGAGGTTTTTTGTCACTTACGTAACATCCTTCAAATTGGGTACAGATAAAAGGAAGGAGTAGGCAGAATGGAGTTTCTGTAAGAACAGGATAAGACTAGTTATAAGTCTTTAATGTCAGACGTTAACCTGTTATAGCAACTGTATTGCTTCAGGAGAAAGAAAATGTGACGGACCAGAATCGGAGGCTTGAGCAAGACTTCACGAGTCGCCGACACAGCTGTCGCTTTTGGGCCTGGGAGGGGCCATGCCTCGTTAGTTGTGTGGCCTTCGTGCAGCCCGTGCCCAAGGGAAGCCTCTCCAGCGCGGATCGATGACTGGACCGGGTCAATGTGAGGGTGCCGTCGCTAAAGCCTAAGAATGCAGACATCAGCTGTGATCACGTTACGTCAGTGAAGAGGGACGTCAGAATAGGAGCCCTCTAGCCCACGCAGATAGTGATAATTGGTGATAACGCCATCCTGAGCTGGGAGACTAGTCTGACAACAAGCTAGAAATGAACAGGAGGCGCCACTTGACACGCTGACCTATTGATGGCCAAGACATCCAACCTTGGAACGCACCATCGAGCGTAGCGGAATTTATGATTTCGACAGGTACCTGTAATGCTGAGCCAACACGTCAAATAAGATGAACTCGGGTGACAAATTTAGACTGCGCTGAACTGACAGTGAGTCGCTTTTATTCAAGGATGGCCTCATCAGTGATTGTCGGTCACAGTGAGTAGATATGGCACATGGTATGGTGCCTGAACAATCTGGCTTTTAATACATACTCTTATATGTGTCACATACTCCAGACGCATGGGATGGGTACTCACCCACCAATCTGGGTGTCAAGTCCCACCATCGTGATAATTGATTCCGACATTGTAGTCCGTCTACTCCCTGTACAATTTGATTATTAACACCAGCTGTCATTCCTTGGACACACCCAGCAAGCCCCCTCAACGTGAGTACCCTAATCTGACGTTCTCATCAATCTGTTGTCCTTACAATCTCAATTTTAACAACAGCTGTCATGCCAGTCATAGTCTCAAGACATCTTAATTGCAGGCATAAACATCAGTTGCGTGTCAAGTCCCATCCAACTGACTGACTTGTTCCGGCATTGTGGTAGTCATTTGCAACTACTGGCACCTGTCGTGTCTGCAGACGATCCCTATAGTCCCCGTGGCGGAAGACTGGTGTGAAGATACTGCTGGGGCGGCATTGGGAGTACTTCATGGGCGAGATGGCAGACGTCTAGCTCTGTCACTGCGGGACGCTGTCCCGTCATCGATGCCTTCCAGTGCAGTAGTCCCTTCAGGTCGTCCTGTAAAAGCCCTTCAGAAGATTACTGTCAACTCTTCATCCTGAGGACACAGCCATTTTGTGTGCAATTTGTGCTGTATGTGATGTGGAAATTTAGTGAGGCCATCCTGATACTATATATTTCTCAATAAGTGAGTGACATGACAATGTAAATACGTAATTTAATAATGTTAGTCATTCTGAACAATCGGTAGTTATCAGATCTCTCACGTTTTGAACATCATTCGCCTATTTTGTTTTTATTTACTGCCTTCATTTCATCCCAAAAAATGGTCCAAATGGCTCTAAGCACTATGGGACTAACAAGCGAGGTTATCGGTCCCCTAGAGCTTAGAACTACTTAAACCTAACTAACCTAAGGACATCACACACATCCATGCCCGAGGCAGGATTCGAACCTGCGACCGTAGCGGTCACGCGGTTCCAGACTGTAGCGCCTAGAACCGCACGGCCACACCGGCCGGCGTCATTTCATTCCTTGTAACACATTTCTTGCGAAAATCATAAGCTCTATGTAACTTTTCTTCTGCGTTGTTGTTTTATAGGTATTTTGCACTGTAGTTCTGTCAACCTAATTTCAACATTCCTTTCTATTCCATTTCAAATTAGCGTTGGTAATACCTTTTCATGTCGTTGTTTAACTTCCATCTACTCAGGCATATGTTAACTGAGGAGTATACGGCAACTGAGCAACAGTATACTTTCAGTTAGCTCACTCTCCCAGGATATGTATTAAAGATATGTAATAGTAAACTTTCAATGGAGCTGGAGAGGCAGTCAGCGGCCTCTGAGACATGCACTGATAAACCAAAACAGAATGACCACAGCCCACCACGACGCTGGATGCCACCTGATGGTGTTGCGGGCATGTGACGCGGTAACAAAAGTACACTATATGATCAAAAGTATCCGGACACCTCCAAAACATACGTTTTTCACATTATGTGGATTGTACTGTCACCTACTGCCAGGTACTCCACATCAGCGACCTCAGTAGTCATTAGACATCGTGAAAGAGCAGAATGGGGTGCTCCGCGGAACTCATGGACTTCGAACGTGGTCAGGTGATTGGGTGTCACTTGTGTCATACGTCTGTACGCGAAGTTTCCACACTCCTAAACTTCCCCAGCTTCACTGTTTCCGATGTGATAGTGACATGGAAACTTGAATGGACACGTACAGCACAAAAGCGTACAGGCCGACCTCGTCTGTTTATTGACAGAGACCGCCGACAGGTGATGAGGGTCATAATGTATAATAAGTAGACGTCTATCCAGACCATCACACAGCAATTACAAACTGCAAGTACTATGACAGCTAGGCGGGAGGTGAGAAAACTTGGATTTCATGGTCGAGCGGCTGCTCATAAGCCACACATCACGCCGGTAAATGCCAAACGACGCCTCGCTCGCTGTAAGGAGGGTAAACATTGAACGACTGAACAGTGGAAAACCATTGTGTGGAGTGACGAAACATGGTACGGGTATGGTGAATGCCCGAAGTATGGCATCTGCCAGCGTGTGTAGTGCCAACAGTAAAATTCGGAGGCGGGGGTGTTATGGTGTGGTCGTGTTTTTCATGGAGAGGGCTGGTACTCCTTGTTGTTTTGCGTGTCACTATCACAGCATAGGCCTACATTGAAGTTTTAAGCATCTTCTTGCTTCCCACTATTGAAGAGCAATTCGGGGATGGCGACTGCATATTTCAACACGATCGAGCACCTGTTTATAATGCACGGCCTGTGGAGAAGTGGTTACACGACAATAACATCCCTGTAATGGACTGGCCTGCACAGAGTCCTGACCTGAATCCTACACAACACCTTTGGGATGTTTTGGAACTCCGAGTTCGTGCCAGGCTTCACCGACCGACATCGATACTTCTCCTCAGTGCAGCACTCCGTGAAGAATGGGCTGCCATTCCCAAGAAACCTTCCTGCACCTGATTGAACGTATGCCTGCGAGAGTGGAAGCTGTCGTCAAAGTTAAGGGTGGGCCAACACCATATTGAATTCTAGCGTTACCGATGGAGGGCGCCACGAATTTGTAAGCCATTTTCAGCCAGGTGTCCGGATACTTTTGGTCACATAGTGTATGTAAGAGGAGCAGGCACAGATGGAGGATAACCCTAGTGTATGGGGAAATACATTGAGATAAGCGACTTTGACAAAGGGCAGATTATTATTACGCAGAGCCTGTGAACGAGTATCTTGAAAACGGCGAAGCTGGTAGACTGTTACGAGCTACTGTCATGAGCATCAACGGAAAGAGGTAGAAGGGCAATGAAACTACCACTAGGCGCTAAATGGTTGGACGTCCACGTCTCTTCCCACGCCTCAGTGGGGTTCGGAGGTTTGTCTGCTCTGTAAGTAGGATACATGGTGATCTGTAGCATCTCTGCCGAAAGAGTACAGTGCTGGTGCATGCATAAGTGTTTCGGAGCACACCGTTCATCGTACATTGTTGAACATCGAGCTCCGCTGTAGACCACTCCTACGTGTTCACATACTGATCCAACGACATCGTCAATTACGACTGCAGTTGGCACGGGATCATCGGGTTTCGACCGCCGATCCAAGGAAACACGTCGACTCTTTGGGTGAATCACATTTTTGTTACAGAAGGTAGATGGTCGTCTTCATAAACGCCGTCATCGTGGTGAACAGGGACTCGAAAAGCACAATGCGCCACGGACCCAGGCTGGTGGGAGCAGTATTACGCTATGGGAGACATTCTCCTGCACCTGTGGTAGCAATCAGTGACACACTCATAGCTGCGATCCACCTGCACCCTTCGTGCTTGATTTCTTCTCCGACAGCGAGGTCGTCTTCCAGCAGTATAATTGAGCGTTACCGAGCGAGATGGCGCAGTGGTTCGCACACTGGGCTCGCATTTGGGAGGAGTACGATTCGAACCCTTGTCCGGCCATCCTGATTTATTTTTTCTGATTTTCCCTACATTGCTTCAGGCACATGTCGGAATGGTTCCTTTGAAAGGGCATGGCCGTCTTTCTTCCCCATCCTTCCCTAATCAGATGGAACAGATGACCTCGCTGTTTGGTCCCCTCCCCCGAATCAATCAACCACAACTGTGTCTCGGAACCAGAACCGTGTTACAGTGGTTTGAGGAGCATTATAATGGACTCACGTTGATGTCTCGGCAACCAAATTCGCCTGGTGTAAATCCTATGGAACCCATCTGAGTCAGTATCGGGCGCCATCACAGCGTACTAAAGTCAGCGGCCCGTTGTTTACGCGAACTACATGACCCGTGCATAGACATCTAATGGCCATACCTCCACAAACCTATCAACGAACTGTCGGAACCCTGTTACGTAGAATCAGTGATGGATTTCGTTCCAAAGACGGACAAACAAGCTGTCAAGCAGGTGATCGTAAAGTTTTAACTCATCGGTACGTACGCTCGGCGGTGCGTCGTACCAGTGTCAGAAGCAGCCCGCCAGAAAGGCAGCATGCTGAGTGTTCTCCATGGCGGTGGTGAACAGCAGAAAGTGGCCACAGCTGCTGTCTTGCTACTGCAGCACACCGAGCCAAGTGGGGTCAAACTGCAGCCTCCGATGTGGATGGTGACGATTGGGTGTGCTCACACTGGGCGATCGATGGTGAAAAAAATGTTCAAATGTGTGTGAAATCTTATGGGACTTAACTGCTAAGGTCATCAGTCCCTAACCTTACACACTACTTAACCTAAATTATTCTAAGGACAAACACACCCATCCATACCCGAGGGAGGACTCGAACCTCCGCCGGGACCAGCCGCACAGGATCGATAGTGACAGTGTTTGCCCGCACGAGGCTGTGAAGCCTGTTTTGTCAGTAAGGTAACCAGAGGCAAATTTCAGTTACGCAACAAATGAGCGACAAGTGGAACGGACTTTCCCTCTGCTAGCGGCTGGTGATGACTGAGAATGAGTGCTTAAATTTGGTGATTTTTTGCAGGTCAGGTCCGCTGTCACCTCTGCAACAGTAGCGGTTTTGCTCTCTGAACCAACGCACGAGGCCCGACCATTTGGCAACCATGACATCATGCCCCAGTTCATCCATCATATCAGCAGCTTCACAGTCCTGGCGGTAACGTAAAGGTGTCGCAACTTCTCCCTTCAGAAGCCCTGTCCGGTGACTTCTGCATTGTCACCTTTGTTAATCCTGGTTCTTGCCTACTGAATGAGTGTTCTTGTGACGTGGCACTTAGTTACTAAGTTGGCCTGCGGAGCCCTCCATATGACATCATTTCGCTGAGTCGTCACAAGAGCTGTCTGCTTCGCCATACGGAACCGTGGTGCAAGGATGTTTTCCGCATCACTTTCATTGTTATCACATGAATGTAGCCGTTATATTCTGTTGCCTACAAGAGCGTTGTAGTTTGTACACTTCGCATATAGTAAAGTCACCACTGATAATAACAACAGTCGTGACGTAAGGCCAGATTGGTTGCACCTAATAGAACAGTCATTTATTTTGTGAGAAAGGGAAAAAAGTTAGAGTGTATCGCCTCTTTGACAGTAATTAATTGTTAATACAAGCCTATCTAATAGGACAAGGATGATGGAAAGGGCATTTGTGTCTTATTAAGGGGACTGGCTCGTCTATTCGAAATTCACATCGTTTCAGATTTAGTTTCTCATCTTTTTGACGCTTCTCCTTTATCAGTTTTGAATAATTCAAACTTATAATTACAGGATGTCTTAATATTGTATCGAAAAATTTCGACGTATTGTGGAGGAGACCCACTGAAGCAAATTCAGTATAAGAACCAATGTTCGGAAATTTTATTCGACGAGGCTGCAGAGCGCCGAGAATGTGGCGACTACTGCCTACTTATAGGCCAGCCGACCAGTAATTATTGATATCTTAGTCACTGGCTATTGAGACAGTCAGTTAAGATCTACATGTATCGAATTTGAATAATATGACAATTTGCTCTGATGTAATAGAAACTAAACAACATAGACATGGAATGAAAGTAAACGTAGATTGCGTACTAAAGTCGGCATCCGATAAAACAAGTTTGACGTAGACACTTAAAACAAGTTTGGTGTAGACATTGTTCCTCTAGACCATCTAAAAAGGAAACAAAATTATATGAAGAGGTAGGAAGTGCCTACCTATAGCACTGCAACGGTCTGATACCGACTGACGCATACGGCCTAAGATGCCTCAGGTTGTGTGAATATTTCTTACAGTCTGCGAGTATGCTGCGATGTAAGTAGTGTTTCGATCCCACTCTTAAGGTGTCGTTAGATACACAATACCAAAGCGGTTTACCGAGCGAGGTGGCGCAGTGGTTAGCACACTGGACTCGCATTCGGGAGGACGACGGTTCAATTCCGTCTCGGGCCATCCTGATTTAGGTTTTCCGTGATTTCCCTAAATCGCTTCAGGCAAATGCCGGGATGGTTCCTTTGAAAGGGCACGGCCGATTTCCTTCCCCTTCCTTCCCTCACCCGAGCTTGCGCTCCGTCTCTAATGACCTCGTTGTCGACGGGACGTTAAACACTAATCTCCTCCTCCTCCTCCAAAGCGGTTTGCCTGCCGGTAGGCATTGGCCACTATTTTCCACTCTCTGTAGCGTTTCCGATTCTTACCTATAATTCTTTCCTACATCGATTTTCTACAATTTTGAAACACTCAGTGTATTCGCTTTGTTTGAAAGAAAAATTTTAAGTTTATGTCGAAGTGGAATCAATAAGAGATAAAAATAAAAGTCAAGCATATCTATGAAGTGTGCCACTGAGTGAGACGACGCAACGTTTAGGACGTATACACTAGTCACTCACCACTACAGCTACCTGCGTAAGATAGCGATTGCAGTTCATGAGGACCAACGCTTGGGATCTATTCATCGCAGCTGAACCTATTTGAACAACTGTAATGCTCGGTGCAGTTTCCTTCTCTGAGTTTTTACGTATATTTTCTCAACGTAGATGACTTGGCTAGAAATTTGGAAGTTCTTTATGGTGGAGATTTCCTAGGCGGTAAATGTACGCAGATATAAGTTACTTTGAAAGTCGAGGAGTGCCATGAACACATTTATTACGCCAACAAGGCCATCTCAGAATTAAACAACGATAATTTGCAAACACTCGCTCTAAATTGGATAAAATTACAATGCAATAAACTGCTCATGATGCGAAATGACAATTAAATCATCACTTACCGTAAGCCACCATTGAGACCTCAGCGCTTACTAACGAATTTAAGCGCTTGCATTTAGAAATAAATTCGGTTTTTTAAAAAGAGTAAACCTCTATTTCACTGTGTACTGTTATATTTGTCTTCTGTACTATCCAGATTTCGATTTTTATGCCATTGTCAAGTACAATGCTAAAAGTTGTTGGACCGTTATTAAGTCATGTCTGTTAAGGCAGTCCAAAGCTTCGGAATGCATTAACAGACATGACTTAATGATGGTCTAACAACTTTGTGCATTGTACTTGATAATGTCATAAAAGCCGAAATCTGGATAGTATAAAAGACAAATATAATGTGCACGGTCAAATGGCGGTTTACTCTTTTCAAAAGGAATTGTATGACTGTTGCACAACGCCGTCGAAAAATTCAGTTTTGTTTGGCTGTCTTTGGTTACGCTACTGGTACTCCATATATTGCATCAATCGTTCTTTAAAAGTATGAAACCAAAGTTAATGCGTTCAGAAGTTTTTCCAACCGTCCCCTGTGTGATAATACCGTCTTGATGGCCTATCATCATCTCTCATGGGAGAGCTGTAAGGTTACGTGAGCACAGAAGCTACCGGAAGTCAGTGGAACACAGAAGAAACGTTGCGCTACCGTCATAGCAGTTTGTCCTTGGAGAGTACCGGTACGATCATCTGAGCAGTCACAAGCTACAGTCTATGCCACAGGTCTTTCAACGTTTACGGAGTATGGGTTAATTGATAAGCGTCTCTGGGCAACCACTCAAAATAAATCTCATCTGTTGTTGGAAATAACATCGGAAAATATACGTCTTTTCCAGGAATCTTTGTATGGCCATGGATGTTCTACTTGCGCAGGTTGGTCATTACAGAAACAGATTGATCGAAATATCAAACACTGACGTTGCACCATCTTCACGCATTTTGAAGACTTTCTTTCAATCTTCAATGATTCTACTCACAGAGGAATGGTTTTCGTTCATCATTACTCTTCGTTGATTACGTATTGCTAGGGACCTTGTATCGTTAATCCGAATCCCTTTGTCTGGATATACGTCACATTTAGGCGGTCTTCGGACACTTTTTCCGCCAGTCACCCGGTAGTTATCCCTCCTGACACCCGTAGATTATTAGAGGTGTACTATTTTGCCTCATTTACTCCTGTACAGTTTAATGATAGAGAACACAATACGCTGCCTGGCGTACTGCTGTCTAACTACCTTCACTGCGATAGCAAACGAGAGTTGTACCAAAGCAATCACCAGTGCCGTATTCCACAAGAAAGATTTTGCAGTTAGTGTAGGAACCATCAGCTGATTTGTGAAAACACGCACTGGATTTAGGCATCTGTTCGAATGTTGAGCAAAATCCAGCTTCAGTTTATTTCCAATCGCGTATAAATTGTGCCGATCTTAACTACGCCCTTTCTCGGGTGTTTTATATAAGCTGTGAATAAATAAATTTAGTACAATGTGTAGGTATTTCTCAGTCTCTGTTACTAACTAGAACCTATCGTATTTACGAACCAGTTTCATCATCGCATTAAATATTGCACCTTTCTCCCATAAATTCCCCATAAACCCACGTATGAAGAACTTCGGAATCGAAGAATACGTGTGTTCCTGTAACCTTCTGTCACGTTGTTTGCATTGAGCAAAGAATAGTGACTGTCGTCATAGCATTAATCTAGCCCGAAGGTCAACTAACACGAGTTAGATAGCTGACCATGAGAGGTCGTAACAGATAAAGGCCATGCAATAGCAGCCGCTGCGTCGGAAGCGTGACTCGACAGAGAGGGTTAGGTTAGTGTTGTTTTAACGTCCCGTCGACAACGAGGTCATTAGAGACGGAGCGCAAGCTCGGGTTAGGGAAGGATGGGGAAGGAAATCGGCCGTGCCCTTTCAAAGGAACCATCCCGGCATTTGCCTGAAACGATTTAGGGAAATCACGGAAAACCTAAATCAGGTTGGCTGGAGACGGGATTGAACCGTCGTCCTCCCGAATGCGAGTCCAGTGTGCTAACCACTGCGCCACCCCGCTCGGTGACAGAGAGGGACCGTCTAGCTACTGCGAGCCTGCTCCTCTTGATGTGACTGGGTGCTTGTGTTGTCCTCATCATTTCATCATCATGATCATGACGATGATGATGATCATCATCATCATTCGTGACAGTGGCTAGATTGGATTGCGTAAAAATTGGACTGTGTACAAACTGGGACTTTGTACGGGCGCTGATGACCAAACCTTATCCTCTTGATGTATTGCAGCGGTGGAAGATGTGTTACAGGAACGCCTCAAAATGCTTTCGATACACATTACTCTTTGACATATTGTCTTAACATCAGAACCGGTTATAATGCTTTCGAACATACAGGGTGAAACAAAAATGTATGGCACAAATTGCAGGATACTTTTCTCACACACAGACGAAGAAATAATGTTATATGAACATAGGTCTAGAATAGCTTTGTTTCTGTGTTACAAGTCATTTTCTCCAACTCATTAATCATGGGAAACAAACACGGACAGATCGCACCAGCATACCACATGCAACTCTTTCTAACAGAAGATGTTCAATATACCCTCCGTGGGCATTGAAACATGCATCAACCTGCCGTCGTTGTGAATCTCGGATGTGCTGATGTATTCCTGGAGTACTGCGTATGGTTTCGCATCCTTCCGTAATACGGGCACGGAGACTCTGAACATCTTTTAATGGGGTTCCATACACAAGAGCATTCAAATGCCCCCACAAATAGAAGTCCAGTGGGTTTAGATCCGGAGAGCGTGGAGGCCAAGCAGTTGGTCCATCCCTATCTATCCATCTGTCACCGAATCTGTTATTTAGATGCCGACGGACATTAACACTAAAATGAGGAGGTACTCCATCGTGCATGAAGTACATGTTTTGTCCCACAGCTAAAGGCACATCTGCTAACAGATCAGGTACAACATTCTCTTTGAAATTAGAATAGCTTTCTCCGTTGAGCATGAGTGGAAGGAAGTGACGCCCTACCAAACAGTCACCAACGATGTCGGCCCAAACATTGACAGAAAAGCTTTGTTGATGAACTGCTGCAACAACTGCGTGAAATCTGACGTCTGCCCATACATGTGGATTGTGAAAATCTTCAATCTGATATCGCTGAAACGAAGCCTCATCTGTGAACAGCACCGTTGCACTAAACTTGGGGCTGACATTTTGTTGCATAAACCATTCGCAGAAGAGTACCTGTGCAGGGAAATCAGCTGCTGATAGTGCCTGCACACGTTGTAAATGTTATGGATACAGTTGGTCCTCGTGTAACACTCGCCAGACAGTCATGTGGTCAACATTCAGTGTTGCAGGTACCCGTCTTGTCCCGACACTAGGGTCGTAGTCAACTGCATGAAGAATTGCCGCCTCCCGTTGAGACCTCCCCTGGTCGCTGGTATCATGTTTCCCATGTTCTCTAAGACGACGATCAATGACTTCAAACTTTTTTACGTCGTGGCACCTTCGTCGTGGAAATCTCTCCCGGTACAAACGTTGAGTGAGAGCGCCATCGTCCTCAGCTGATGGGTGTCTGCCATCTCTGCATTTGTGTACACTACCATTACACGAGTCAAGTCTGTGATTAACTCTATGTAGTAACCCGAATGTTTGCAACTGTCGTATTGATCGCTGGAACAGTTTGACGTTACCAGTAAACAAGCAATGGCGTACGTCACATGCCAATAGGGACATGTAAAACAAAAAGCTGGCGGTGCGCAGTGTAACAAGACGTCACCAAGAGAGCATGTTCTCGATCACTGTACCGTTCTGTTCTTATGTGTTTGCCGTGATTAAAGAGTTGGAGAAAATGAGTTGTAACACAGAAATAAAGCGTTCCCTGACCCATGTTCGTATAACATAATTTCTTCGTCTACGTGTGAGGAATGTGTCCTGCAATTTGTGCCGTACACGTTTATTATTCCCTGTGTAGCTGCGTAAATCGAAAGTCTCGATGGAGTATTTTCAACTACTCTGAACACAAATGTTTATACAGGGTACATTAAATTGCTTTCTCTGCCTCGAGATGACTGGGTGTTGTGTGATGTCCTTAGGTTAGTTAGGTTTTAGTAGTTCTAAGTTATAGGGGACTGATGACCATAGATGTTAAGTGCTGTAGTGCTCAGAGCCATTTGAACTTTGAACATTAAATTGCCAGACATAAAACAGAGTAAGAACCTCGTCGAATCCGCCTGTTAGCTTAACTGTTGTTGATATGATACATCAACAAGCCATGAAACGGCTTTAAGGCGGTTTCACATAACAGTATACGCAAATGCTTGAGTAGTCGTCTATCTCCGTCTTGATAACACAACACACAAACAATTAAAACAGGAGAACAGACGATTCTGTGGGACACGCCATTTCCACTATCATAAGATTAGATGACGATATAGTGATAAGTATGACATGCGACTACGCAAAACAAAAATTGCTAAGGCATTAGTGAGAGATCATGATGTGCGATCCCTGTAGACGAGAATAACTCCAGGAAAACACAGATGTGCATCAGACAGCTTGTGATGTGTCCATGGTGAGGTGTTTTACTGTGTACAGTGAGTGATGCATACTCAGGGATGCATCGTTACTCATCACAAGGGTTGGCAGACATGCATTTAATGTATGGCGTGGCAGGACGTAATGCCTGTAAAGCAGCACAAATGCACAGAGGACGCATTCCCAACAGGTGTCGTCCTAACTGGCAGAATTACCTCAATGAATATCAACTTATAAGGGTCACGGTCATTCACACCATAAAGGGCTGGCCAAGGCTCCCGCCAAAGACATGTCTGAACAACAGACTTTGAGGGGATGATGTTGGATTGTGTGGCCGACAACCCAACAATAAGCACTTCCCCGTGAAATTCACACTTTGCAGGATACAGTGTGGAGAGCACTGATGGAACAGTTATCACACCCTGATAGTAAAGAACGTGTGCAAGCACTAAGATCAACGAATTTCGAGTTTGCATTCTCTTCTATCAACGGATTATCCACCAAAGTGCTATAGTGTCGAACTTCATACAGTTTGTATTGTTCACAGAAGGGGCCTCATTCACCTGTGGTGGTGTTTTTATCAGCCAAAAGTGTTGGAATGAGGATAATCCCCACACGCCATCCACATTAACGGCCACCAGCAATGATTCTCTGTCAGTCTGTAGGCGGGTATTATCCAAGATCATCTAATAGGACTATATTTGCTGCTTCCTCATTTGACTGATCCATGTTACCTGGTATTCCTGCGAGATGTGCTGCCGCAGTTCTTGGAGACTGTACCCGTTCTTGTCTGCGAAAGGATACGGTTTCAACACGATGGCGCACCAGCCCACTTTGATGTCAACGTCCGTGACTACCTGAACAACACGTGTCCTCATCGTTGGATTTGAAGGAGAGGTCCTGTCTGATGTCCAGTGCCATAATTCCTGATTTTTCCTTCTGGGGTTACGTCAAGACGTTGGTGTATGCAAACCCCTATAGACACGGATGAAGACCTGCACGCTAAGGTGCAAGCTGCTTGTATCCTAGTATCACAGACACCAGAAATCTTTGAGAGAGTGCGTCAAAACTTCATGCGCCGTTGTCACGCATGCATTCAGACTGACGATCGTCACAATATGCAAATTTTTCGTTTCGGCCGTTACATGAAATCCGATGCTTTTTGTTTGAGCCAGACATACTCCAGGATTCGAAAGCAGTTGGTAAAAGATAATGCGAACCATATTACGACATTCAAAGAGGACAAGTAGGAGTTCAAATGAATTTGTTAACAGAGCTCCAAGCACTGAATCTCAAATCGTTCTAGGCACGTAAAGCAGCCGAAAATAAATTCGGCAGAAATTTTTACAAAGGACCTAACCGTGTTCAGAAAGGATGGATGGTTCAAATGGCTCTGAGCACTATGGGACTTAATATCTGAGGTCATCAGTTCCCTAGAACTTTGAACTACTTAAACCTAACTAACCTAAGGACATCACACACATCCATGCCCGAGGCAGGATTCGAACCTGCAATGGTAGCGGTCGCGCGGTTCCAGACTGAAGCGCGTAGATAGGATGGATTAAATGCAGTTGGTGGTGGAGTGTTTATTGCTGTTAGAAGCAATTCACCTTGTAGTGAAATTGAAATAGATAGTACTTGTGAGTTAGTATAGGTAGAGGTTATACTTGGCAATGGGAATGAATTAATAATTAGTTCCTTTTACCGATCCCACATCTCAAATGGTACAATTGCTGAACAGTTCAAAGAACATTTGAGTCTCATTTCAAATAGGTCCCCCACTCATACAGTTACAGTACGTTGGTGATGACTTCAATCTTCACTCGATATGTTAGCGAAAATACATGTTTGAAGTCGATGGTAGGTATAAAACGTCGTCCAAAATCGTACCGAATGTCTCCTCAGAAAATTATTTTGAGCAATTTGCTTAGCATCCCACTCGAAGTGTAACATACTTGACCTCTTAGTAGCAAAAAATGTTAACCAAACACGGAGCATCATATTAGATACAGGGATTAGTGACCACAAGGTTGTTGTAGCTTAACTGTTTACCATGACGTCAGAACCCACCACAAATAAAAGCAAAATACATCTGTTTCAAAAAGTAGATAAAAATTCGCTTGATTCTTTCCTAAGAGACAGCCTCCGCTCCTTCCAATCTGACTATGTAAGCAGAGATCAGATGTAGTTTTAAATTCAAAGAAACAGTATTAACGGCAATTGAGAGATATATACCAAATAAATTAATAAGAGATGGTATTGATACCACATGGTAAGCAAAACGGGTCAGGACACTGTTGCAGAAGCAGCGAAACAAGATGCCAAATTTAAAAGAACGCAAAATCCACAAGATTGCCAAAGTTTTACTCAAGCTCGGAATTTAGTACGAACTTCAATGTGAGATGCTTTTGATAGTTTCCACAACGAAATTACGTCTCGAAGTTTGACACAAAAAACCCAAAGAGATTCTGGTCGTATGTAAAGTACACCAGTGGCAATATGCAGTCAATATTTTCACTGCACGATACCAATGGTGATGTCATTGATGACAGCACTAAAGCAGAGTTAATAAACACGGTTTTCCGAAATTTCTTCAGAAAAGGAGAAGAAGAAGTAAATATTCCAGAATTCGAATTAAGGACAACTGCTAACATGAGTAACTTAGAAATAGATATACTCGGCGTAGCGAAGCAGTTTAAGGCACTTAAGAAAGGCGTCTCTGGTCCAGATAGTATATCAGTCTGGTTCGTCTCACAGTATGCTGATACAATAGCTCCATACTTATCAAACATATGCAACCGCTCGCTCATAGAAAGATCCATACCCAAAGACTGGGAAGTTGCACAAGTCATACCAGAACCAAGAAAGGGAATGCGAGTAATCCGCTGAATTACGGACCCATAGCACTAACGTCGATTTGCAGCAGCATTTTGGAACATATGCTGTGTGGTGTCACCGCCAGACACCACACTTGCTAGGTGGTAGCCTTTAAATCGGCAGCGGTCCGTTAGTATACGTCGGACCCGCGTGTCGCCACTATCAGTTCAACAACATCAGGATTTAAGCCGCTGCTCATTTTATTTTTCAACTTGAAGAGAGCCTCCTTCTTTCTTCTGAATCTAATCTTTTCCGATTACATAAGTTCTGTGAAAAGAAGAAATTTGCGTGGCTTTCATTTAAAAGTTCCAAACGGTCGTCAAATTTTGTCATAACGGTGTCCAGCAAGTACTAGTAAAAATGTATTTTGAAATACGTTTCTGGGTCTATTATTGTCTCATCTGTACCCTCGTAGATGAAACGTTTTTTCCTGGCATGGAGACGGGTCGGTGCTGAAAATTTTCTCTCGGCATCAACCTCTTCACTTACTTCTTTTGCATTGCTGATCATTTCTCTGAACGCAAATTCAGTCCTAATTGCGAGTAATTCGTTGTTACCTTGAAGTATCATTTTGTCCGCTTCTGAAAGAACAACGGTTGATTTTTGTAAATATTTGATGAAAGTACTAATTTTGGATAGTATGTCGTACCAGATAACTATGGAATAGGTTAATTTAAACGACTTTAACTTTGCTATTAAATAACTGGCCATGTTTCTACTTTCAGTATCTCTATTATCGCAAGAGTAAAATTTATATAAAGCACCATAGATATCTCCTGAGTTGAAACGAAGTGCTTTCAACGCTTCGACACTGCTCTCCCGTCGGGTAGTGGATAACGGATTTAAAGTAAAAGTAGGTATTTCACTCATAAGTATTTTCCAACGTGCTGTGAACGCGACAAAAAACACATAGATTTCTTCAACTATAGAAAAAAATTGCTACGATATTTCTAGTGAACTTCTAGCAGCGTCATTCACCACTAAAATGAGACTGTATGCCGCGCAAGGGATGTAAAATGCACGTGGGTTAAGGTGTAGTATTCTTTTCTAAAGACCTATATTTTTATCTCTCATATTCCTGCCATTATCGTAACCATGCCCACATATATCTTGCAAATCAATATTACATGCTGACAAGAAATCTAACAGAAATGTATATAACCTCTGGCCAGTAGTATCAGTGATAGCGAAAAATTCCCAAAAATGTTCTTTTACTTTAGCTTTCTGTCTACATCTCCATCTACATGGATACTCTGCAAATCACATTTAAGTGCTTGGCAGACTGCCCATCGCACCACCTTCACAGTGCTCTATTATTCCAATCTCGTACAGCGCGCGGAAAGAACGAACACCTACATCTTTTCCTACGAGCTCTACGAGCTCTGATTTCCCTTATTTTATCGTGGTGATCGTTTCTCCCTATGTAGGTCGGTGTCAACAAAATATTTTCGCATTCGGAGGAGAAAATTGGTGATTGGAATTTCGTCAGAAGATTCAGTCGCAACGAAAAACGTCTTTGTTTTAATGATGTCCACCCCAAATTCTCTATCATTTCAGTGACACTCTCTCCCATATTTCGCGATAATACAAAATGTGCTTCTCTTCTTTGAACTTTTTCGATATACTCTGTCAGTCCTATCTGGTAAGGATTCCACACCGCGCAGCAGTATTCTAAAAGATGACGGATAAGCTAAGTGTAGGCAGTCTCCTTAGTAGATCTTTTACATTTTCTAAGTTTCCTGGAAATAAAACGCAGTCTTTGGTTAGCCTTCCCCACAACGTTTTCTGTGTTCCTTCCAATATACGTTGTTCGCAATTGTAATTCCTAGATATTTAGCTAAACTTACGGCCTTTGTATTTGACTGATTTATCATGTAACCGAAGTTCAACGGATTCCTTTTAGCAATCATGCTGGATGACCTCACACTTTTCGTTATTTAGGGTCAACTTCCAATTTTCGCACCATTCAGATATCTTTTCTAAATCGTTTTTCAGTTTGTTTTGATCTTCTAATTACTTTATTAGTCGAAAACGACAGCGTCATCAGCAAACAACCTAAGACGGCTGCTCAGATTGTCTCCCAAATCGTTTATATAGATAAAAGCAAGTCTGAACTTGCTTTTATTAAGTGATTTAAGTTGCTTCACTACTCCGAGGTTTTTTACTTCTACGTTACTCATTTTGGCAGCTATTCTTTATTTGAATTGTGCAATATTTACTTCGTCTTCTTTTGTGAAGGCATTTCGAAAGGCTGCGATTAGTAACTCTGCTTTGACAGCACTGTCTTCGACAGTATCTCCATTGCTATCGCGCAGAGAAGGCACTGATTGTTTGTTGCCTCTAACGTACTTCACATACGACCAGAATCGCTTTGGATTTTCTGCCAGGTTTCGAGACAAAGTTTCGTTGTGGAAACTGTTATAAGCATCTCGCATTGAAGTCCGCGCTAAATTTCGAGCTTCTGTAAAAGATAGCCAATCTTGGGTATTCTGCGTCTGTTTAAATTTGACATGTTTGTTTCATTGTTTCTGCAACAGTGTTCTGGCCCGTTTTGTGTACCAAGGAGGATCAGCTCCGTCGTTTCTTAATTTATTTGGTATAAATCTCTCAATTACTGTCGATACTATTTTTCTGAATTCAGGCCATATCTGGCCTACACTTATATCATTAATTTGGAAGGAGTGGAGATTGTCTCTCAGGAAGGCGCCAAGTAAATTTTTACCTGCTTTTTTGAATAGGTATATTTTTCGTTTATTTTTGGAGGATTTGGTGGTTACAATATTCAATCTCGCTACGACAACCCTGTGTTCACTAATCCCTGTATCGGTTTTGATGCCCTTTATTAACTCAGGATTATTTGTTGCTAGCAGTTCAAGTGTATTTTCACAACCGTTTACTATTCGCGTGGGCTCATGAACTAACTAATCGAAATAATTTTCAGAGAATGCGTTTAGCACAATTTCGGATGATTTTTTATGCGTACCTCCGGAGTTAAACATGTATTTTCGCCAACATATCAAGGGTAAATTAAAGTCACCACCAACTATTATCGTATGAGTCGGGTACATGTTTGAAATCAAACTCAAGTTTTCATTGAACCTTTCAGCAACTGTATCATTTGAATTGGGAGGTCGGTAAAAGGATCCAATTATTATGAGGAGGAATTAAGAAAAACTAATCTAACCACTATTTAAATCTGTTCTTCGTGTACTAATTCCGGTGCGCAATCTAAAAAATAGAAAAATATTTTGATGGTTTTAGTTATTTTAAATCTTTCCCCCAACAAATAAATAACTTAAGTTTGGATTTTATGACCGAGATAATGTGTAATGCGGGACTCAGCTTTCTGGAAACGAGCGACGTGATCGTCTAACAACACTTCATCGAAATGAGAAACACATTCAGTTAGTTTAAAAAAAAATTTCATTATCAGGCTGGAAAAGTTTTTATGACTTCCCTTTTAGCGGTAAGCATTGTCGTGCTAAAAAGTAAATTAGATGAGTTATTCTTTCTACTACAGCCATCCATCCTCTTTTCTCGCGTTTAGTTTGAGACTACAGTCCTTCATTTAAAAATATCATTTTTAAAATCCAGACATTTTTTGATGCTCAACACTTTTTTCGTGGTGTTCTATACTTCTAATCAAGTACTGCAAATATTTGTAACCCATTTTGTCATAGAGAGCAATGACATCGTTATTAAAAAGTGTACAGTGAAAACTGTAAACGGAATCACTTCATTTTGAGTACACGAGCCAGTATATTTTAATGGTTTCGTTATTTGATAACTTCTTTGTATGGTATGCATCCGAAAATCATCTATTTTTACTATTGGATGAATAGGAAAATTTATTTATCTGTACTGGTCCACGATCTATTAAACACGTCCTGAACATATCTGCTATCACTTTAGCCATAACGTAGGGTCAGTCTTGGCATCTTCGCTGTTCATCTCTCCCGAGGACACATCGCCGCTTTCACAGGAATCAATTCCAACAATTACTGGCGATGGGAAGAAGTAACTGCCAAAACTTGTTGATTGTCGTCTTTAACCAGATCTTCGGAAGCACAAGACGGGTTTGTTACAGAAATAAAATCAAACAGATTCGGTAACATACTATACAGTGCCTTATCGTCACCAAATTGCTGCCTAGGTAAATTATTAAATATATGAAAGACACAGCCATCGGTAGCTCAACATCACCTCAAAATAACTCAACAGTTGGAGTCGGGAAACGTAGACATTAAGCAAAATGCAATTAATTAAATTATAGGGCAACTCACGGGGATAAGGAAATATTTCTATAGAACTAGTAACCTTCTTTAGATTCTCTTCTTTCTCCACTTTTCTTTTTCTGCTCTGGGCACCAGAAAGTTTTTCTGATCACTTTCAGCCATCTAAAGAAATTAACTTTTATGAGTTCATGCTCTACTCAATATATTCTATATTATTTACAATACAAAATCCATTTTTCGGTGTCTGTCATAAATGTATCTATCATGAACATTTGTTGGCGCGCATGGCTTATCTAACGAATTCCAGAGGCAATATTTCGCGTAATTATTGACTGAATTTAAGAATTTAACATGCTGTCATAATCTACACATTAAGAGCTAAAATCTTATGTTAAGTTTAACGTGATAAGGCAAGGATTACAATTAGAAACTGTTATTTGTGTGAAGCTCGTGGCGCTCAAATATTCCAATCTTGTTCATCCATTACTCGAAAATGATAACACTTAGCGACTTCAAACAAAATTCATACATAATTTCAAACCTTCATGAAACCTTTTCTCGTTGACACCACCCACAAAACCATGGAAGGAAAAAAGTTTATCGCTTATTACATTTTGGCTGTTCATGTGGTCACACTTCCGCATCTACCGTGACGTTTACATTTGTAACTTCTTTGTTACTATTGCTATTCGCAACATACTTTCCATATAGTACCTGCGTATATCACCGAATGCACCTGCAAAATTGTATCGCTGTATGGCACATAGTTCAGAGCGTGACGTAGCAGAGACTTAGACACACCAATAACTAGCTTCTGCTTAAAATGACGTTCAGTAAAACTACAGCATCGGCCAAGACGTTTCAATTGATTACTTCTTTGCTACTAGTTCTATTCCCAACACATTTTGCATATAGCATCTACGTATATCAGTGAATCCATCGAAACGTTATAAAAATGATTCAAATGGCTCTGAGCACTATGGGATTTAACATCTGAGGTCATCAGTCCTCTAGACTTAGAACTACTTAAACCTAACTAACCTAAGGACATTACACACATCCATGCCCGAGGCAGGATTCGAACCTGTGACCGAAGCAGCAGCGCGGTTCCGGACTGAAGTGCCTAGAACCGCTCAGCCACAACGTCCGGCTGAAAATGTTATATCACTGTACAGCAAACAGTTCAGGAGATTTGACGTCGTAAACAATGTGACTAGTCAAAATCGTCCTTCTGCTTAAAACAGAGCGCAAATTAAACATTCTAAAATTATCTAGTGTTTCATAATGAGAGCTCTTAGCGATTTCCAACAAACTTTAAGCATGACTATTTCAGCCCTTCTCGAAAATTTTCCTCACTTACATTCTCATCGTCAAGAATAACGGAATCAGAGCGCTGTTATGATTGTTGGATTGCACTGATAAGACCACGTGCACGGCCTCGCCTGGGGCTTTATATACAACGCTGCGAATGGGCTTTCAATTAGAAATTATGAGATACACTCCTGTCCTACCCTCGCAGCATGGAGGTGGGTTCCCAGGTGCCACTGGATGTTCAAACGCCATTGAGCAGCATGACGCAAATTACGACTGTCTACCCATTTTCATTCTTCCGATTACAGAGCCATCTGTGGTGAAACGGAGGAAATGCTTCAGGCAAAACCGTGATTCCCATTGAAGATTTCAAAGTTGTCCCTATCACCCACCCATGGGTATGGGCAGGGGATCGAGTGTGATATCATTGGGTGTCCCCTTCCAAGACAAACAAATTGGAAGCATAACATTTTTTGATCTGATGTATAGTTTTCGAGACATTTCAGTCTTCACTTAAAATGAACACCCGATATATATATATATATATATATATATATATATATATATATTCGATCTCACACACTGTGCGTGGGCGGCGGGGGCACCTTTGGAAGCTTCAATGGCAACCATCGTTTTTTATTGCATATTACGATTCTACGGCAAAATCTACATACGTTTTGTCTGAAGCATTTTCATTGTTTCGCCACAGATGGCGCTGTAATCGGAGGAATGGAAATGGGTACACAATCGTAATTTACGACATGTTACTCAATGGCCCTTGAATGTCCAATGGCACTTGGGACCCCACCTCCAAGCCGCCATGGTAGGACAGACCAGTGTCTCATCACTTATAATTGGTAATCGAATTCTCAACGTTGTATTCCTCTGACATATCGACGCGCCACTGTGGCCATTGCTCGAGGCGAAATCTGTTCTACTTTTCCAGTTAGATTATGAGTTCAAACGTGGTACTACCAACTTCAATACACTTAGTGATCCGTTTCCCAAATGACCATGCACAGGCGTTTCTGATGCAGTCGACAATGTCTGTGCCTATTGACATTTGCTGGTACACCTTATTTTTTAAATATCTCCACAGAAAGAAATTCGGCGACGTCAAATCCGGCGACCTAGCGGGCCAATTAATAGGGACACCTCTGCCGATCCACCGACCAGTGTAAACACTGTCTAATATCTCCCGTGCTTCAACTGCTTAATGCGCTGGGCAACCATTAAGCTGAAACCATAGACGTTATAGAGCGTCCATGGCAAGATCCTGCAGTAGTACCGAATGCTCCTGTTCCAAAAACGTTCGATCTTTACGTCCATTGAAAATGCCGTCGATAAAACACGAACCAGTGAGTTTGTTCCCAACGATGCTATTTTATGTATGAATTCCTAAGAGACCAAGCTGCTGAGGAGGTCATCAGTTCCTAGAATTACGCTCTACACAAACTAACGTATGCTAAGAACAACACACACACACACCCATGCCCGAGGGAGGACTCGAACCTCCCGCGGTAGGAGCCGCGCAATCCGTGTCATGGCCCCTCAAACCGTGCGACCACTCTGCGCGGCCTCAATGATGCTACATCATATGTTAACCGTCCAAGGACATTGATGGTCAAGTTGCCTTAAGCAGCTGGGATTGTCTACACTCCAGTAACGCTTGTTATGACGGTTAAAACTGCAAGGTCTGTAAATGTAAACTCATCGGAAATTAGTACCTCGGCAAAAAAAACGTGGGCGTCGTTAGCATTTGTCAATGAGCCCATAAACAAAATACTACCCTGTTGTCGAAATCGACGCCATGAAGCTCTTGACTCAGTGACACGTGGTATGGATAATACTTATGACGATGCACTATTGTGACAGTACTGCCTCTGGACATACCGGAACCGCGGTGTGATTGCCGGGCTTTTATCTGTGGTTTGTGGTGCACTGCTAGTACGGCTACTTCCTTAGCTTCTGCTGTAAAACGTTTGCTTCTTTTTCTTTGAACCGTCTATGTGCTGCCATCACACACAAAGGCGTTTAAAGCCTTCTAAAAGAACGAACGAGAGGCAGATTTCTCTGGGAAACGCTCGTCATGCAAAGCTACAGCAGTCTCAACATTTATCCTACATTCTCCGTAAATCAAGATCATTTCAATTTTGTCTTGTGTGGTTGCAACATTCATCGTCCACGTCTGTTCTCCACATGATAGGTAGGTATACAGGCAACGAACACTGCGCAAGTTCTGTAATGTTTAGAGCCGTCATCTGTTCTATGTCTGAACGATATGTGAGCTCCGGTGGCAGTCTACTGTCTGTAATGAAACGTCGTAGTTCGCTACAAGCCACGGTGGGGCGTCGAGTAGTCCTCTGTTCGATATGTCGGAGGAATACAACGTTGCGAATGGGGTTTCCAATTAGGAGTTATGAAATACTGGGCTCTCCTACCCTCGCAGCGTGGAGGTGGGGTCCCACGTGGCATTGGATATTCGAGGGCCATTGAGTACCATGTCGTAAATTACGATTGTGAGCCCATTTCTATTCCTCTGATTACAGCACCGTCTGCGGCGAAACGAAGAAAATGCTTCAGATGAAATGTGTGTAGATTGTGTCGCAGGATCGTAATTTGCAATAAAAAATGGGAGTTCCCATCGAAGATTTCAAAGTTACCCCCCACTGCCCACGTACGGGGTGTGGTGGGGGGTCGAGCGTGGTGTCGTTGGATGTCCCCGAGCGAGACAAACAAATTGGACTTATAACCTCTTCTGATCCGATGTGTAATTTTCGAGATATTTCAATGTCTGCAGTTTAAATGGACAATATATGTACGGGGTGAAGAAAGATTCGGGCACTCGGACCTCGCAGCGCGATTCGTCACGTACTAGAAAAGCAAAAACGCCAGTCACAAAATTTCGTCCTGCAGTCCGGCAGTAAATGGACGTTAAAGACTGGAAATCTGGCAGCGATGTAATTACATGTATGGTAACTACCTCTGCCAGCATACAGCAGCAGTGCTCTGCAGTTGGTGCTGTGAATAGCGCCCTCGGTTAGCATGCAGGAGGTCGAGGATTCGATTCTGGGTAGAGGTCTGTCTGTTTTTATTTGCCGGTTTCATTCCGCAATGCAGCACTCTAATATTCACCGTTTCTTAAGCCACATGCATCCGATATTTCCATAGTACATGTTTGGAAATTATTTGCAAAGCACGTTGCTAGCACTACTGGTGCTGTAACGCTATAACGAAATATAAATGGTCGGTACTAATCGATTGGACCATTGGGATCGGTGCAAGGGAAACAGGTTTGGAATCTAGTAGATGCAGCTGTGTGAAGCAATACGCGCCCACGACGTGCAAAAGGCTTCTATGAAAGCTGACCAGTGAAAACGATTCTTCTTCCATTTCTGTTTTCGTAGTATGTAAGAGCAAATGTTTTGTATAAGACCCTCTGTAAGCTCTGTATGGCGATTAAGACACCAGATACAGTACCATGCAGACTACAATTAGCAAACAAAAACAAATACGCCTCGACGCAGAAACGAACCCTAGACCTCCTGCATGCTAACACAAAACGTTAGCCAGTGCACTAACTGCACAGCACCGGACCGATATGTTGACAGAGGTAGTCACCGTATAATGAGTACAGTGTTGCCAGACTGCGAGTACGCGTGCACAGTACATTCACGATTGACGTTTCACATATATACATGAAACGTAATTCGTGAATGTACTATAGATATAACGAATGTTATACAAGAAAATGTGAAATCGAAATTTAAGTAATATGATAAATATAACTTCGGTAGAAAATCGAGATTACCGAGTGTGCTTGCAAACCATGATCTCCCTCGATCACGGTAACACATTGTTTCAGAACATATGCCCCACCTTTGTGTGATGACGTCCCACTGTGGTTTCTGCAGAACCTCCTGCTGTCGGACTATACACGTGAATGCAACAACGGATGCCAATGTTCACGTGTTACGTGGACCAGAATCGGAAACGATGGTGATTTCCCCAAACGTCCGTTACCTACCCTCTCCGTACAAAACTGGAGACTGTATCCAATACAGAATACGAGTTTTGGCAGCATTCAATTTACTTGAAGGAGGGCCCAAACAAACATGCGAGTCACAGGCGTTTTGTAGCTTGAGAGTAAAAATTGATAATCAGCTGAGTGTTCGACCGTTGAGCTTTCGGCGCCCACCTGGAGCCAGCACCCGGGTGCGGTGCACCCCTTGCGCCCCTGGGTAGTCGGCCGCTGTGGCCGTGCGGTTCTAGGCGCTGCAGTCCGGAACCGCGGGACTGCTACGGTCGCAGGTTCGAATGGATGTGTGTGATGTCCTTAGGTTAGTTAGGTTTAAGTAGTTCTAAGTTCTAGGGGACTGATGACCTAAGATGTTAAGTCCCATAGTGCTCAGAGCCATTTTGAACCCCTGGGTAGAGCAGTCTCTGAGTGCGCAAAATGTTCCTATGCAGGCATGTCATAATACATGAACTGGATGATTTATGGCAGGCTGATTTCGTAGGTATATTCATAACCGAATAAAGGTTTCAAGTACATTTTTAGAAATATTTATTCGAAATTTGCGTGGGCTATGCCTATAGGGTAAAGAGAGGGAAGGAGATTCTGCAGGTTTTTGAACTATTGTAGCATACTGGAACGAATCGGTGTCCTGACAGGTTTCAAACCGACCATGAAGGCTAATTTCACAATAGGCATTTCAAAGCAGTAATGGAACGATATGGAATAAACCACTACTCAACATTTTTCCATTTGAAAGCTATTGTTGTTGAACAGCTGAACAGGATTATCAAAAACTGTATGTTGATGCAATCTAATCGTCGAGAGAAATACTAATGGCTGGACATTCTACCACAAGGTATTGTCTTGTGTAATCAGACTACTCATCATATGGTTAAGATGAAACCTATAGATGTCCTTTATAATGGGCTTCTAAATACATTATACAGTCGTATTAAGAAGGTAGATCTATAAAAGCAGAAGTTCAGTGTACGTGATCTGGTGTGTATTTTTAAATAAAAACTGTGTTTGAGAATCTTACTTGCCGAATTGCTCAATGGAGATATTTAAAGTTCCCAAATCTGAGAACTTACATCTTAAACGACGCCAAGGTGAACAACTGTAGGCAGTTTTTACACACAGGAATTACGGAAAATCTCTGAACCAGATGTGTTCCTCGTAGAAAGTGTCATAAGAAGTCGAGGGAGCAAGGCATTACTGAATTGGCTTGGCTTCACACTAAAGCACGACAGTTGGGTCATCACTGGCGAAGTGCTATATAGTAGGGCAAGCAAACCACAAACAACGCAGCAGCATGACATGAATGCTAGGAGACGCATCAGCAGAGGCGGGGTTGGTATTCTCGATAACCTTCCAGTTGAACTTTATATCCCTTCTGAGGGCCTGGAAGGAAGCTAAAAAGCGTGTAGCTCATGGTGATACGGGAATTAATATACTAGACGAAGCATGCAAGGAGCATTACATTACTTACACTATAATTAGAGATCGTCACATTGCGAACCGAATATTAGCTGCTAAAGCCAAGCAAATATGTCAGATAAAGGACGTTGGTATAGGACAAGGTATTGCTGCATTTTCAGTCGATAAGGTAATGTGTGCCAAACCTACATTGGGTGGTGGAGTAAATTTCACGCAAATTATGACTGTAGCTCGTCGTACAATAAAGAAGAAATAACCTACAGGATGTTTAAAAAATAGCTTCCAGTCAGAGGTGGCTATGGCGAAAGGTGCCCTGATGCAGAAAGAAGGCAGAAAAACATGTTAAAACGCCTAGGGTTCTCCCAATACGTAAGGCATCTGGTGGAATAATTCTAATTTCTGCGTTTGCTGGGCTGTCATCTATTGGTTCGTTAGTAAGAGAAGCTGCCAACATAACTCAAGCAATAAAGAAAGGGCAGAGAAGCAGCTACGGTAGACTAAAAGACATAATTGGACGATGGAGGCCATGGCTATCAATGAAGGACTATATTTAAAACCACACAGGCAAGGGCTTGGGCTGTTCACAAAAAAATCTCATAGCGATACTACTGGACAAACTGCTTACACACATAGATCTGCTTAAACTCATCAAAAAAACTCAAAATCCCAATATTTTGTGGTGTGTTTATGGGAATACATTGCCAAAGACGATGTGGAAATCTAAAGAGAGTAGGACTGTCAGTTTAGATCTTGTGGGAGGATATGGGACACTTTGGGTTTCCTATGTTAAGAAAAACTCGAATACCATCTACTACTGTGATTCACTCGGCTATTTAAGACCACCGTAAGAACTTTGCTGACAAGATCCAGGTATTTTACAATTTTCGACGCTATCTCTGCTGTGAGCTAAGTGTAATGTTTTTTCTGACAAACGCACAAAAACAAGCAGTATGCACTTCACTGTAGCAGATGAGGTCTAGATGTGATGTTGTACCCTCTCAATTTTAAAGAACGTTCATCTACATGAAAAGTGAACTTTCCTCCAATAGATGTAAGCAATGTGGAGTGGAGTATTGCACTGATCGGTCGAGAAACATATAATAATATAGATAACCTCAGTGAAGCAAACAATAAACTGCTCCTACGATAATTACGATTTAAATGCGTATATAAAAAGATATACAAAAGGACATGAGTTACTTGCAAACATTAATACATTCAAACCAGAAATAAAAACAACAGAATGGACTGTGGACTTTGGCCACAAAGATTCAGCACGAGCGCTGCTAGGTTTCTTGAGGAGCGAAGTGTTAGAGAATGATATTGATACACTATACGAGTCAAATCAACAAGTGGATGCACTGTCAGTCAGTACGATTCATGTAGAGAGTAATGCTGTGATGAATTCATACCTTAATGGCGGATTAATCCAGACTATATACAGAGTCTTTCCTACAGTTCTAGGCGCTACAGTCTGGAACCGTGTGACCGCTACGGTCGCAGGTTCGAATCCTGCATAGGGTATGGATGTGTGTGATGTCCTTAGGTTAGGTAGGTTTAAGTAGTTCTAAGTTATAGGGGACTAATGACCTGAGTAGTTAAGTCCCATAGTGCTCAGAGCCATTTGAACCATTTCCTACAGTGTGTTCGGGTTATAAAATTGTGGTGGTGCCAAGCAATCCAGTAGACTTCCCAGTGACTGTTCAGATATTATACCATCTCAGGCTTAATATCATAGATCAGAATGGGAATCTGTATGATTTTTGTGGTGAGTAAATTATAGTATGTCTTCATCTGCAGCAGCATCATGGGTATTAATCATAAATACAACGCACACAACCACCACAAAAACACTTTTCGCCGGAAGCAGAATGTGATAACACATGAGAATTGCGGGTTTCTTAAATCACTATGACTCAAACCTCGCGAAGTCACTTGATATAATAACTCCAGTTCAATATGATGAGCGTATCATCAGTCAGCAATATTTCCCACAAACACTGTTGTTTCACCAACGTTTAATAGTAGTGATGAGATAAGAATTCCTATTCAACATTAAGATAGCTTAACCTTTCCAAACAAGAGCTTCCTATGGTTGGAAGGAATATTTACGGCTACGAATACTTGAGCACCATCAGTGCCATCACACCTTACGCACAAAGCATTCGCCCTTCTGACTCAGGGAATAAGATATGAACTCAATGGCATCAAAGTCGACTGCACCAGAAACGTTGGAATCACATCAACTCTCACAACATTTATGCCTCTGCATCAAAATCGGATCTGAATGCCTTACAAAACGCTGGATGGTTGATAGACGGATCGATAGATGACTCCTTTGTGTGTCCCGCTCAAAATATTAGTGGGGTTCTTTGAGAAATATAAGCACATTATAATAAACGCTATACAGTAGATAGTTATAGTTCGAAGTGCTACTGATGATAAGAAGAAGGAGAGGAAAATAATAAAATTGTGCTGGATAAATTTCTGTGGAAAGTGCCGCATATATCTCTATCAGACGACGAGAATTTGAAACTTCTACGTGTACATAATTCCAGAGTTCAACTGCAATTGACTTTCTGTTCATGGGTTCTGTTTGAATATCCAATACTTCCAGAGTAAACTCACCATGCATGGATGATTAAGACATATGTTCAGGTAGAAACACCTTGGTTTATTATTCTAGCCCTTCAAACACGAAGAAAGAGGGGATCTGAAAAAGGATTCGAGTGTATCTGCTAGCTGTAAACCAACTAATGCAAGAGCTTACTTAAATTCCCAGTTTTTTCTATATGCTGCACCATGAATAAGTACAGGCGTGGATTTGGGGAATTCTTGATAACTTCGCGCAGGTATGGCTGGAAGACAGTAGTTAAGGGACCGACTGGCACAACAGATGGCAGGTGCGGGCAATGTTGATATTTTGCAAACGATTCTGCGAGGCAGGTTTATGACACCACTTCCAGGCAAGAAAGCACTTTACACAAATGCGAAGTAATCAGAGCAGCACAGAGCACAGACGTGCTGTGAAATACCCATACGTTGCAGTTGCTACAGCGCCGACCTGTCTATAGGGGCCGAAGCGGGCTGAAGAAGGCTGACGTAATTATCAAAGATCATTCCACTTGTCCTCTCCAGAGGAACCAAGTCAGAGGCGTAGGGAAAAGACGTACAAGCGAGCCAGGAGGCTCAAGGCAGGCAGTCGTGTCGCTTGTGCGCGTCTAGAAGCGGAGAGAGGCCAATCACGACGACCATTTGGTGATGGATATCGGCGGCCAGCCGGCCCGCTGGAGCTATCTCCAACCTTAAGCCGTCGGCACACGGACCGTGCTGTCGAACGTCAACGTTGAGCGTGCCAAGTTCAACGTGCTCCTGAACGCTCAGGAACGATGCGACTTGTGCATACGGTACGTGGGCCCCAACGTGGTATACGCGATCGCAACGCACTCCAGCGGCAGTTGAGCGATGTTTCTAGTTCGTAAATCACACTGTTTACTCAACGGGCGCGCGCAAAGTTCCCACGTTACCTCTATTAAAACGCACATTTCGTCCATCGTCCACGAAAAGGAAAGTGCCATGTCCAATCAATAACGACACAGACTTATAAAAGTTCCATTACAAACAGTGCGGTACAAATTTGGAATACTTCTCGGCATAAGATAAACATTATTTCATCATTCCCACACTTTATTAAATCCCCAAGATCAGTCTTACTTGATCACTGTTCCTACCCAGTAGCAGAATCTTTGCAACATGTGAATTACGAAGCGTAAAAGAAAAAGGAGGAAAATATCTTTATACAAATAGCGCAAGCTGTCATGTAGATTAAGGCAATCGAGCAAAGTCACCCCTCAAAAAAAGGTGAACTTATATTTACATAACATCAACTATTATAGTATATACTTATATTAAACTAATAATAAAGTATCAGAATCTAACAAAAACGTGAATGTTAGGAAAAAAATTTGTAAGTGTCAAGTTGCGAACCGCCGCCTCACCTATCAACGCAATAAAGGACAGTGACGCCAACTATGACGCTTCTTTTTCCATATTGTGTTTGGTCGTTGCGGACGTTACATGACATCCGTTAAAGTTCGTTTGTTGATCCTTCCACTCAGCTTTTTATTACAGAGGCGAATGAACTCTCTGACCGAACACGCTGAGCTACCGTGCCGGCTGACTACAACGATACCACAGCCTTTTGCATCTAATCATGTTATCTTTTGGCTTACGCCTTGCTGAAAACCTTAATCGTAGATATGTTACTAATTGAAATTTAATTATAACAAATTGTACCAAGAACAAAGCGTTTTGGGTGGATCTTCTGTGTGTCGCTGTCTTCAAATAGCCTACTCTCATAATGCGAAAGTTACAATAATTCTTTCGCCACGAATATGATGTTTCTCAGTATTTCATTGGCATGAATCACACAATGAACAACGGGTTTTCCAGAGATTCTCAATTTACTGGTGCGCAGAAACGGCATATATACATATAGGCTTGAAATGATTGCCAATATGGCGCCTCACAACTCTGTACTGAAAGGAGACGGCGTGCGTGTGACGTAGGTGGCGTTGTGCCATCTCATTGGTCAACGCTCAGACGCACGCTCAGAGTATCAGACATGCAAGATATTGCTCTGCACGTTCGGAAAGACTCCCGAACGTACTGTTCCACGCTATGACGTCAGAAACTCGGCACGCTCAACGTTCAACGTTCGGATGCACGGTCCGTTTGCCGACGGATTTAGCTGCACGGACGCGTCATTGGTGTGGCGTGGCCTATCGCACCTTGGAGCTACACCGGCGCGAGGAGCGAGAGGGCTGCTAGCCTTCGTTCTCTGGGTGGCATCGTACGACGAACTGCAAGCAGCCGTCCGCAGAGACGGGGCTGGGGCGCGAAATCGCGGCCTCCCGGGTGCAGAGCTGTCTGCGGGCTCTGAACGAGCTGCCCTGGGTGGATGGCCGCAGCTGCTAAGGCTCACTACAGTTACGACGGTCTGCAACTTCCCTTCGGCGCTATAAATGCTGTCAACAAGTCGCGCTTGAGGGAGCAGTCAGCCTTATTCCGGGCCACGGCCCCAGTTAACGCACGCGGCGGCCACTTAGCCGTGGTGTGAATAGGAGCGCAAAGTCCTCAAGGCCGGGCGACCGGGCGCTGACGCTGCAGATTCCGGCATTCGCATTGGCGCTAACGCACGCACGGTGCGCGACGCCATCACCGAGTTCAGCAGAAGGCTCACTGTGTATCTTCGATGTAATAAAGTCAATGACATACTTCCCTGTGTTTTTCTGCACGCTTCGGCATGGGTCATCTTTCGCTCCCAAACCACAGCTCTCGGGGGGTTGTAACACATACAATAACTTGCAGCTTGACTGGAACAAAAACGTTTATGGACGATGTTATGACATGTATGCAAGGTTTTATCTGTCTTACTTAGGGATTGATGATGGTTTTGGATGCACACCGAGTCCATAGAAGTTTAAGGATTTATCATCCACAGTAGTGATAGATTGTTCAAAGCAAAGCGAGGCGGTAGAGACTGGAATTGGGGACATGCTTACTGAATTCGAATCATCACGAAACTTCCCTGCAGGCACTACTGCATGCATTATTACCACATGACCATCACGTAAACTACTCGTCACTAACAGGAATTGAACAACATGTAATATAAATGTAGTGGTATAACACAGCATGTGCAATATTTTACAATGAGACCTCAAAGTATTAACATCATCGCGGACGCCCAGAGGTTTTGCGATGAGGTTGGACAATTTGCGTTTAAAGATGTTGCATTTATCACTTTCTCAAAAACTAGAGAGGTGTTAATAAGGTATGCCGCAATCGTCGCTTCACCCTAACCGTTTGGCTCACTGCAGTGAGCTAAAACTAGGAAAACAGTGGTATGGCTGACACGATTTTATCATGCATAATACTGGAATTATGACGAGGTGTCGAATGGAGACATGGTATCATCACACCAAACGTATGATCCTAAAGACTGCGTAGTTTATGTCAAAGGTTATGAGAAAATATCGTGTTTTCAAGAAAATTATAAAAATGCGTTTATTCCCAATCTTGAAACACATGGATGTCCGTCTCTCAACCAGATGAAGGAGAAGAGACATGGACAATATGAGTTTATTAACTTTTCAGAAAATGTGCAATTATTACTGAATTGGTCTGCCACTAAATAAATTGCCTTTTTAGAAAAAAAAAACTACTACAGTAGATCCAGAAGAAGGCCGCTGCAACCGTGGCCGAAACGTTGATTTTTCTCCAGCAGCAGCAGTTTTATACATTATGGCGCGCTACCATACCCAGAAAACTTTTATGTCGAGTGATTCTGGCCGCGGAAGCGTACGCAGTTATAAACTTTGTGTTTATTTATTCAGTCCATTTTTCCACCTGCTCGCTTACAGACTTCAGGTAAGTAACATGCTCCTCATGAAGAACTTAAGAAATAATTTCAGAGAATTTGTCCATACAACGTTGGAAGCGGCAGCAGTCGACTGCTTCCTGAATCCATCGGCCTTTGCAAGCCTCTCTGCATATGATAAAATCCCAAACGTCCAATACGTGAAAAGATGTACACACATAATCTGGAATGTGAACTCTTTATCTGGCATCCATCTCTCTTGTGCCAGCAAGCTCAAGCCTGCTGTGGGCTTGAACGAGAGCTGGAAAAGGTTTGCCAATTCGTCTGTGCACATCGCATGTCGTAGGCACTGCAACACGTATATTTGCATCCACGAAGTCCAGCTCAGCATTGTCACCAGTTATCCAATAACATAGGCAACCAGTGTGAAAGCTATCTTGAAATGTCATAGGCTGTGTCTAGCTGGCCCTCACTTTCCACACACGTACACATGATCGCCGACATGCATTACATCAGTATTTTACCAGAATCGATGACACATGTGCAGTAAAAATCTGAACCGTAGATACGCAAAATCACACAAATGCATTGCATCATTGTTTCCACAGGGGTACACGTTATCGTGGAAATTCGTAAAATCATTGTTTTTCCAGAACTACTTTCCACACGGAAGTGGGAATGTGTGTCAGCTTTCCATTACACCAGAATCAGAGATATGTGTACATGCTGACAGAT
Organism: Schistocerca americana; assembly: GCF_021461395.2. Lineage (NCBI taxonomy): Eukaryota > Metazoa > Arthropoda > Insecta > Orthoptera > Acrididae > Schistocerca > Schistocerca americana. The sequence continues at coordinate 235,832,052 of NC_060130.1, forward strand.
GCGGAAATGAATGACAGAATTGGTGATTTGTGTGCAGAAAAAAATCTAACACAACATTTGTCAGAAGCACTGAACAGCGTTTTCCACATATATATGTCGCACATGTGCAGTAAAATAGTGCATCGTTTGCTTCAAGTGGCGACTTGATTAATGATTTTTGCTGAAATAATTTCTCTTGGTACACACGTACACATGGTTGGATGCACACACAACCTGGTCGTCAACTATATATAATCACTGCAGAACAGCTCCTATCCATTTCAGTCCAATATGCGTCGAAGCGCCAGTCATGAAACGTCAGTCAGTACGTGCTGATGGTGATGGAGCACGTAAGTGCTTCCGCTTCGGGGAGTAAATTGATAAATTAGAAGCCCGCCATCATTCTTTCTTGATGATGCATTACATGTAGAGTTAATGCAGGATGAAGATATTGTGCATTAGTAGCAGTTGGTTTCTACGGTATATTTTTATTACATTATTATGTGGTACAGTGCTCACCAAACTTTCATATCAACTGAATCTGGTGACAGAAGTCTACGCAATTACAGTGGAACAATTGTAATGAAAAATTAATACTTATATTAGTACGATGTATCTCAGAAAATAAACAATCAGTTTCTGTTGTGCACATATTGCATATAGAATCATTCCTCCCCTCTCTTAATATTAGTATGATGTATCTCCAGACATAAAAAATCATATGTTTCTAGTTCCATATTTAAAAACTGAATGGTATTGGCATGATGTATCTCTGCATGGGTAAGCTATCTCTTTTGAAAAAAGAATAATTATTAAAATTTTATTGTAAATAACTTTGAAAAATGTTTTGTTAGTGATAATAAACCACAAGTTAATCTGTTATATTAGTATTACTGTTTATAAAAGACCACGATCCTTTGACCATCAAAGTTATTATAGGGTGGAGACGAATAAGAATAAATTTTTTGTAGAGCATTTTTATTTACACACGCACACACACACACACACACACACACACACACACACAGAGAGAGAGAGAGAGAGAGAGAGAGAGAGAGAGAGAGAAGAGAAAGACACATAGAATCACTCGGTTTTACAGTGCTGTCCAAATAATTCTTTTCTGTATGCCTTGAATTTGATGTGAATGCATACTAGGCATGCCACCAGTAAATTCAGTCTCCACAATTTTATGCTTAAAGCGTTTTCAGGTGGATATTTTGGTGTTGGACGAACCCTGCCATTTATACACTCTTCTAGTTAATTTATATTCAAACTATACACATACAAATAGTCTATAAAGTCATAGTGTGCAGCTCTAATATAAGGATGCCGGGAGCTCAGTCTCTCTGCCACAATCAGTAAAGCATTGTACACTTTGTTTAAATTCACCTCAATTGAATGTTAACGTACAAGTATATGACTGCACCTCCAGAATTTAACTCAAGCACTGCCCCTGCCATACATATCGACAAGTGATGCCCCAACCTTTAAGATGTTTGGTTACAGAGGGCAAGGGCACATGACGGCCAGGAGTCGGAGGACGTAGGATGAGGGGTGGCCTTCAGAGGGCAGCGACACGGCCTTCCGGATGCAATGATGTCAGAATTCAGGGACGCGATGATGTCATGGCTTTGGTGCAATTGTCCAGGTATGATGATGTTAGAATTCTTGGAATGCTGATGCTGACGGTTGATCCTCTGCTATTAGTGACGAGTATTAGCTCGGAATGCATAAGAATGGGGAAGGAACTCGGCTCTGACCTTGTTTGAAGAGCCTTTCTGACATTTGCCCCGAGTTATTTATGGAGACTTCGGAAAATGCAAATCAGTAGGGCTGGATGAGTATCTGATCCACTATGCTCAGGTATGCTAGTTACGTATTTTAATCAATAAGACACCTCACTAAGTGTACAAGGCACTGGCTGACATTTGGGAAGAGCTGCATTCGAATCCCCCTCATATTTCTGTCACTTTATTCGCTCACAAAAGACTTATTACTTTTCATTCCAGAGAGTCGCTTCCACCCTGCATCTTAACCTGTACAGAAATAACATTTTAGTCTTCTGGGAAGGACTTGTTGATTAATCTGGACCATCACTGGGAGTGGACTGAACACACAATCTGCACTGTGTAAGAAGGTGTCAGTGGCCCCAAGTATAACGACACGCATACATAATAATAATAATTACAGATGGATGGACAATAAACTTACCGATAGCGTTCTTCTTCCCACCTGTTGGTTTGTTTTGAAAAGCCAGCAGCCGTTCGTTTCAGTCAGTCAGTTTCCAGCTGTACACCTGCAGAGTAACAAGTTATACATTTATATTTCTCTGTGCATTCTTAGTAGTACTGGGTTGGTTAGAAAATGCTGTGTGACGACGCGGGAGGAGTTGGCAGCATTTCGCGAACAATTGTTTGCTTTTGGCTACGGTCAGCCGTTTTCAGGGAGCTACCTTGGTGTGTAGCGGTGGTGGAGCATCTGCTGTGTCTAATGGGACACCTCAGGTGTCGCTTGTTTTGCCCACAGGCTCTGCTGTCTAGACACCTTCCAGTGGTCCCATCGCAGGGGATCCACCCTCACTGCTGGGTGAGTGGCAGCCGGTAATACATTAGAGTCGCTCGAGGCGGATGGCCAATGTGAAAGATAGACATCTGGCCTCGCCCATTCACACTGTTTGTGGACAGGTGGCCGCTCCTTCAGCAGGATCCAAGCAGGCACAAGGGCGGGGGGCGGGGGAGGGGTTCTAGTTATCAAGAACTCCAATGTTATGGAGCCTATTAAGGAAACAGCGCTCAGGGCCAGAAAGAAAGGCAATGCGTACTCGGTATGTCTGCTGGAGAGCCTCATGCGAGATGTGTCTGCAGCTATTAGGCATGCAGGGTGCAGTCGTCCGCAAGTTGTGGCTTACATCGGCGCCAGTGACCATCCTTAGTTGCTATGGGCAACTGGCGGAAGTGGTGAAGGCTCCTTACCTCACACATGGGGTGCACGCAGAGTTTGCAGTTTGCACCATTGTTCCCACCGTTGATCACAGTCCTTTGCTTTGGAGCCGGTTGGAGAGTCTTAACCAAAGGTTTCATCTAGTCTGTGACGGTCTTGGCTGCAGAATTGTGGACCCGCTTTATTGGGTGCAGAGTTGCAGGACTTCCCTTGATAGATCAGAGCTGCACCGTATGACGTAAGCAGTTACTCGGGTAGTGCAGTAGTTGTGGAGGGCACTTGGGTGCCGCGCGGGATTAGCCAAGCGGTCTCAGGCGCTGCAGTCATGGACAGTGCGGCTGGTCCCGGCGGAGGTTCGAGTCCTCCATCGGGCATGGGTGTGTGTGTTTGTCCTTAGGATAATTTCGGTTAAGTAGTGTGTAAGCTTAGGGACTGATGACCTTAGCAGTTAAGTCCCATAAGATTTCACACACATTTGAACATTTTTTTTTTTTCTTGGCACTTGGGTTTTTCTAGGCCAGGCATTAGTTTGAGGTATTCTGATGAATACTCACCAGTCGACATGCAGGTAGCGAAATCAGGCCTTGTTCAGAGTAAAAATAATTAAAATGGCTCTGAGCACTATGGGACTTAACATCTGAGGCCATCCGTCCCAGGAACTTAGAACTACTTAAACCTAACTAACCTAAGGACATCACACACACATCCATGCCCGAGGCAGGATTCGAACCTGCGACCGTAGCAGTCGCGCGGTTCCGGACTGAGGCGTCTAGAACCGCTCGGCCACCGCGGCCGGCTGTTCAGAGTAAAGACACTTCATCTGTCAAAATTTATCTGAAATTGTCGAAATATTCGTAACAATGATTCCGAATTTACTGCTGTCCAGGGAATTCATCGCACCCAGATTATTCTCAGAGCTAAGAGCTGGCTGAGAGTTGGACGACTTCCTTTGATAGGTCAGAGCTACACCACATGACGGTGCCAGGCAGTTCATTGCAATCAAGAAAAATGTTTTCTCTAATGAGGTCGACTTTTAATGTGCCTATGAAGTTATCTGTATGCATATAACAGGTCTAGGTAAAATATAGTTAATTATCGGACGGTTTTACCGACCACCCGATTCCACTGTGACTGTTTCAGAGTTATTCAAAGAAACACTATTCTCAGTGTTGTAGAAATACCCAGATCATGCAATATTAATTCGAGGTGACTTAAAGCCGCCGAGTATACTCGTAGACTGAGACGTCTGTGTATTCAATGCACGGTTTAGAGACAGGCGGTCTTGCGAACTACTTTTGAACACGATTTCCGAAAACTGTCTTGAGCCGCTAGTTTGACAGGCCACACGCAATACAAACATTTTAGACCTTGTAGCAACAAACAGGCCTGACCTCATCGATAGTGTCACTACCGTTGTGTAGAATTTCTACACAACTGTAAGAAAGGTGTGCTACAAAGTGGTGCAGAAACCGTCGTCCTAGGCAAGCTCGACAGGAGCAGAAGTGATTAGGGAACAAGTTAACACAACAAACAGAACATTTACCTAACTTGTATTTCTCCAAGTTTACGAAGACTCATAACAAATAATTCAGCAAGAAACAGAGTCTACCTCATCAATGTCAATAAGGATGAGTCTCGCTCCAGATGTGTGAGTGGCGTGCTTCTTTCCTAGTAATAGCACCCAGTACATTGTTCTCGACGGCGATTGTTCATCACAGACAAGAATGTCGGCAGGAGTGCTCCAGGGGAGTGTGAGAGGACCGCTATTACTTTTTACATACATAAATGATCTGACGGACAGGGTGAGGAGCTATCTGCGGCTGCGGCTTTTTGCTGATGATGCTGTGTTGTACGGGAAGGAGCGTCGATGAGTGACTGTAAGAGGACACAATACGATTTAGACAAAATTTCTAGTTGGTGTGACTAATAGCAGCTAGTTTTAACTGTAAAAAAAAGTAAGTTAACGGAGATGAGTAGGAAAAATAATCCCGTAATGTTCGAATATAGCATAAGTAGTGTGCTGCCTGACACACTCAAGTCGATTAAGTTTCTATGCATAGCGTTGCAAGGCAATATGAAATGGAACGAGCATATAAGGCTTGTAGCGGTGAAGGTGAATGGTAAACTTCGGTTTATTGGGAGAGTCTTAGGAAATGTGGTTCATCTGCAAAGGAAATAGCATTTAGGACACCAGTACGACCCATTCCTGAGTACCACTCGAGTGTCTGAGATCCCCACTAGGTCGGTTTACAGGAAGACATCGAAGCAGTTCAGATGACTGCTAGATTTGTTACCGGTAGTTTCGAACAGCACGCAAGTATTACGAACATGCTTCGGGACCTCAAATGGGAATCACTGGATGGAAGACGACGTTCTTTTCGAGGAGCATTTTGGGAAAATGCAGAACGATACTACTGCCAGCAAAATATATTTTACTTAAGGACCACGAACACAAAATAAGAGAAATTAGGGTTCGTACGCAGGCATAGGGACACTCCTTTTCCCTCTCTCTATTTGCGAGTGATATAGGAAGAGAAATGACTGGTAATGGTACAACGTACCCTCTGCCAACCACCGTAGGGTTGCTTGTGGCTTGCAGTGTGTGTATGCAGATGTAGATGTTTCTCTATGTTCTTCAGAAATATGAAAGTTATTCCCTCTAGAGCTTAAAAGTGATCTTGTAGGGGTGACTCTCAGAATTCAAAATTATCACGATGCTATCCTCAAAGGGTTTCATTCAAAAGTTCACGTGTGATTAAACTGGCGATGCACGCTTAGGTGCGATACACTACTCCTCCTTACTAACAATTATCATTGCTACACGCAGAAAAGCGTAGACAATATCATACCCTGTGTTTACTCTGCCGTCTGCTAAATTATTGCACTCACAATTCCGCGTGGCCGCTACGGTTGCAGGTTCGAATCCTGCCTCGGGCATGGGTGTATGTGATGTCCTTAGGTTAGTTAGGTTTAAGTAGTTCTAAATTCTAGGGGACTGATGAGCTTAGCAGTTAAGTCCCATAGTGCTCAGAGCCATTTGAACCATTTGCAATCATAATTATTTACTCTACTGTCATGTCCTCAGTGCTACAATACTGGTTCTCAACAAAGGAAAATCTTCTCTGTAGCGCTACACAACATAGTTACCTTGTCAAATGCCTGCTCTGTGTCACGAACTCAACTTTTGAACGATCTTTCTCAAAATCTCAGAGAAATTACACCATTTTCAACTTCAAAAGATAATTAATGATACATCTTACTCGTATATAACAATAGCTATCTCTGTCTGGAGTTCACTGCAGCTAATGTCCTTCCTCGCAACCCCCCCCCCCCCCCCCTCCTCACCACATTCCTCTCACGTTTCCCTCCGTCTTATGTGCAGAATCCCCTTCAAATCCTCTCCAGTGCCATTATTCCTTCAGTTCCTTATGAAATTAGACACGGCTTTAAAACTGATAAACTAATTAGTGCTACTGTTATTCTTAAAGTCTGATATTGTTACTTATATTCTTCACTATTATTATTTGTGTTGGGATTATCCTTTACTTCACGATAGTATAACATACGTACATAACTGAGCCGCAAGTAAGCACAAAATTGTGAATGTTTTGTTATAGTTTTTGATGTGTATAGCTCCTTATCCGATGTAAGAGAGGGCTTGAAGGCCGCAGTATGACCAGTCTCAATAATACAATAAATAAATAAACAAACAAACAAATGTCATTCAGTAGATCTTAATAAGAGAAGTACAGTGAGGTACAAGTGAAATGTCGCACAGTATTCGGCTGGAAACGTGCCTAAGCCTGCTGCACGACGTCGTCCCAGTCCCGTCGTCCGATATTTACTGGTAAAAGGAGGTGACATTGCGGCTTGTCATTTCAGACTTCACGAAAATGAAATGTCTTATCAATGACGGTTAACAATGTTATACGTCAACAGCTCCTGAACTTGGGCTACATATGAGCAAAATGCTTCGTATAAGTAATAAAATCAGGATATTGAAACTACTATCGAGTTTCCTTGCTTCGCTGGCGATGAATGGAAGAGAGGCATATTATCTGATGAACTAATTACGTAAATTATATTAAATGTAATTCTAGATAGTACCATTTGAAATATGAAGCTTAGTTGGTTTTGTAGCTAGTCACTTTGTACAGTTTATTTGGTTTGGAACGTTGCGAACAGATTTACTTAGTGTTCAGTCCAGAACGCGCAAACATATATGTGGGTACAATGCTATGGCCGGTTTCTTCAGAAAACTTGTCTTACATACCATCACCTGTAATGAGATAAATTATCTTCATATTACTTGCAAAGAAGACGAAACAGGTCACAAAATTTTAAACATTGTTGTGGGGTCTGGATCGAGCGGTGAAGCAACTTGATGAACGCTGTTTCTTCATTGTATAGAGATTACTACTGAAACTGTGAGATCCGGTGATATACATGACAAGATCGTGGAAATCAATAAGTAAGTTTTAGTAATGTTAGAGCGTTTCTGTGGTAATGTGTCTCTGTTTGAGCCGGCCGCGGTGGTCTAGCGGTTCTAGGCGCTCGGTCCGGAACTGCGCGACTGCTACGGTCGCAGTTTCGAATCCTGCCTCGGACTTGGATGTGTGTGATGTCCTTAGGTTAGTTAGGTTTAAGTAGTTCTAAGTTCTAGGGGACTGATGACCACAGATGTTAAGTCCCATAGTGCTCAGAGCCATTTGAACCATTTTGTCTCTGTTTGAATTATTGTAAGAGAGTGCAGCATGTTGTAATTATTCGAGTGTGTAGTAAACAAGAGCAAGATTTATAACATGAACTGAGTGGATGTATGATTGTACAGCTAACGACAGCAAAATATGTATGCTTTGCAAGTAATATAGTTTCCATTTCCCAGAAAAAACGTAAAACTGTTATTACTAAGTGTCAGGTTTCGTAGACTGATCTGTAGAAACAACAGCTCACACGCTGCATACCTGTCGGTAGTCACTTGATGTACTCAGTGAAGCACATTAGCAACACTTGGATTGCACAAGACAACTTAGGAGCGCGTCTTTTATTTCTTCAACGGAAATTTGTTTCTAACGACGAAACAGCGAAAAATGAAAATTGAAAGTGAAGGACTTGAGAACATGTTAGAGCTCATGTAACACTAGGCAGAAATTTTTGTTTAAGGTCCTTTATTTTGTTAACTCGAGGGTAAATCTAATAATATCTTACCTGATGATTTGAAAGTATGTATACAATTTTTTTTATGAGTGCGACGGAATATACAGGGTGTTTCAGCACAGCTGTTGCAAACTTTAGAGAAAGATAGAGTACACCTAGACAATGGAAAATCAAACAGCACTGCATGGTCGGAAACGATTTCCTGGCGCAGTAATGGTGACTCAAGACACATAAAAGTAAGGACGAGAGCACGGTGAGGAAATATGTTTGTTACGCTTAGTACAGCAGAAACAAATAATTAAAAACAAAAACAGACAATGATCGTCACCAAAGATGGTGTTCGAGATCCCCGGCTCACGTCTACGCGCCAGAAATGTGAGGCCTATATCACGGAGGGGGTCGTAATTTCTAACACCTTCTTTGATGATGATCGTTACCTGCTTTTGTTCTTATTTCTTGGTTTCTCCTATACTAAGCATAATAAACTTGTTTCCTCACCCTATTCGTGCCCTTCCTTTCATGTATCTTGTGTCGCCACTACCGGGCCAGGAAAGCGTTTCGGACTACGCGATGCTATGTGATTGGCTCTGAGCACTATGGGACTTAACAGCGGAGGTCAGCAGTCCCCGCTATGTGATTTTCCATCGTCTAGCTGTGCTCTTATCTCTCCCGAAAGTGTGTAACTGCTGTGCTGAAACATCTTTTAGATGACAAGTACTCAGTTCTGCACTTGGATCCTGCACTGCCGTTCGTCAGAAACTCTTTACGAAAGGCGTAAACGCATGAGGAAAAGCGGTAGCTACGGGCAACAGTCAATTGTATCTTCAAATAGGTGGAAGTGAGAAGATAAGTCTTCAAAACGCGAAGGCGTCTTGTCAGCTCTGTAGAAGAAACGTTCAAGATGAACAGTACAGCAACGGAAGCTATCCATCACTCGATCTATACTTTAGTATAGCGTGTACTGCATACGTTACGGGAGACTCCACCACCACGTACCTGAAAAATTATAAAAATGCGAAAAAATTATGTAACCAAAGTGCTGAGAACAATGATTAAAAGAAAGCTATTTTGATTATAGCACCGTATAAACATCATACATTTTGTAGATTCTACGCAATGAAAATGGTACCAGTGATTGAGCGGATTTTGAGAAGGAAGCCCACTGAGTGTGTAGTGGCAATTTGAGCAGTGTTTGCAGATGAGACTCTTGATAACTATGCCATAGGATTCGTATGTAAGGACCGACTGCCACATTCTCCGTAGTTCTGGGAAGGAAAGCATACGTGAAACTCACAAGTAACCAAAAATACAGAGAGGACATAACCTCTGTATTTAGGTGCAACTAAACAAATCGTTCAGTAAACTAAAGCAAAATGGACTGCAATATTTAGTGCATCATAAAATGTGTGTTTCTCGTGGTTGCTCGGTGTCACGTATTTCTTGCTTTTACGCAAACCATTCTTCTAATAAGGGAAGGAACAGTTTGCAAATAATTTTTAATGAAGGAGTCTAATGTCTGAGAAGATTCGCAGTTATGCAATAGGCGCGTAGATGCCATAGCAAAGTCGTCGCCTCTGAAAGCTGTTTACGTCTTTTCTTGGACTGGAGATTAGACGCTGGATTATCCGCCACATGCGAGATAACCGCCGTCCGTGAACTCTGCAGACATCTCATTCCCTTAGTGCTTCAGAATGTCATTTGCAGTAGAATGTAGACCAACGCGACGCCTCACTGGGACTCGGTTGCACCTATGAAAAATTCGATAGATTCAGTGATTTTCTTGGCATAGTACTCACTGAAAAATACTAAACGAAGTTCAGGTACTCCTAGGGCATTGAGCCATCGGGAATCAGACTTTTCCTTCGATCATCAAACCTGCACCCTAATTTCGAAGTTCCATACGGTACGCTTGTGTCCATAATTCAAGGAAATTTAAGAACTCAAAGATTCATTCTTCCAGAGCGGTAAAGCTTCGCCAAAGAGTAAAACACTTGACGCGGATAAATTAAACGTGATAATTCTATTCCAGGTAAATAATTACCCCTGAAATTAGAAGAAATAAAAAAAAATTCAATAAGGATGGGACATCTTCGCATCGCACAGGTATTAAGACAAACAAAAATTTCTCAACGTAGTACAGAGGCTCACTGATATTAAAAAAATTTCCTTTTCATGTTTGTACATGTTTCACAATAACCCATGTCAAGTTTGAACTTCATCTGCAGAATAGTTTTGAAAGAACGTATTTTTAAAACAGGCATGTTGTGTGTAATTCGTGTAAACGGATTAAGTGGAATATTCTTCCGTCATAATTGCCTTTGTTTTGTACGATTTATCGTAGAGTTCAAAAGTGATTGTATCACAGTGAATGAAAACTCGGTGTAGTCACAAATTTCCCCGATGGCATTAGTTAAAAACATAGATTGGGAGAACTTGTATCAGATTGAAATACTGACTCTAGTCACATACCTAATATAGTAATAGCTCTAGAAAACATTACACATTTGACACGGATGTTGAGTATGTTGTTATCACAGCAAGGGTAATCACACATCGTACTGAAGTCACCTGGACAAAGATGAAGTTTCTCGGCTCTGCTGTTAAAGAATGTTGTTTTAGGACAAAAATGCATTTATTTTTCAACATGGTCACCTTTTAGATCAATATTTTCTTATGCATCTCCTAGTCGTAGCGAAATATTCACATTTAATGGGTTCCAGTATGAAGTCAGTTAAGGTCGCTCAATCCTTCCCGACAATTAAAAATTTGACTTTTAAAATGAAACGTAGTTTTACTTCTCTAGAACGTGAATGTATCAGAAAAATGCACCGACAGACGCAAACATCATATGACTCTACTCTTCAAAGAACATGTCGTAAAGTGCTATTACTATCATAGATTCATAGAAATGTGAAGACAGAAATATCATACTGGAACCCATGAATTGTGAATATTTCGCTACGACTAGGCGATGCATAATAAAATATTGATCTAAAAGGTGATCATGTTGAAAAATAAATGCATTTTTGTCCTAAAATAACATTCTTTAACAGCAAAGCCGAGAAACTTCCTCCTTGTCCAGGTGACTTCAGTACGACGTGTGATTACCCTTGCTGTGGTAACAACATACTCAACATCCGTGTCAAATGTGTAATGTTTTCTAGAGCTATTACTACACTCCTGGAAATGGAAAAAAGAACACATTGACACCGGTGTGTCAGACCCACCATACTTGCTTCGGACACTGCGAGAGGGCTGTACAAGCAATGATCACACGCACGGCACAGCGGACACACCAGGAACCGCGGTGTTGGCCGTCGAATGGCGCTAGCTGCGCAGCATTTGTGCACCGCCGCCGTCAGTGTCAGCCAGTTTGCCGTGGCATACGGAGCTCCATCGCAGTCTTTAACACTGGTAGCATGCCGCGACAGCGTGGACGTGAACCGTATGTGCAGTTGACGGACTTTGAGCGAGGGGGTATAGTGGGCATGCGGGAGGCCGGGTGGACGTACCGCCGAATTGCTCAACACGTGGGGCGTGAGGTCTCCACAGTACATCGATGTTGTCGCCAGTGGTCGGCGGAAGGTGCACGTGCCCGTCGACCTGGGACCGGACCGCAGCGACGCACGGATGCACGCCAAGACCGTAGGATCCTACGCAGTGCCGTAGGGGACCGCACCGCCACTTCCCAGCAAATTAGGGACACTGTTGCTCCTGGGGTATCGGCGAGGACCATTCGCAACCGTCTCCATGAAGCTGGACTACGGTCCCGCACACCGTTAGGCCGTCTTCCGCTCACGCCCCAACATCGTGCAGCCCGCCTCCAGTGGTGTCGCGACAGGCGTGAATGGAGGGACGAATGGAGACGTGTCGTCTTCAGCGATGAGAGTCGCTTCTGCCTTGGTGCCAATGATGGTCGTATGCGTGTTTGGCGCCGTGCAGGTGAGCGCCACAATCAGGACTGCATACGACCGAGGCACACAGGGCCAACACCCGGCATCATGGTGTGGGGAGCGATCTCCTACACTGGCCGTACACCACTGGTGATCGTCGAGGGGACACTGAATAGTGCACGGTACATCCAAACCGTCATCGAACCCATCGTTCTACCATTCCTAGACCGGCAAGGGAACTTGCTGTTCCAACAGGACAATGCACGTCCGCATGTATCCCGTGCCACCCAACGTGCTCTAGAAGGTGTAAGTCAACTACCCTGGCCAGCAAGATCTCCGGATCTGTCCCCTTTGAGCATGTTTGGGACTGGATGAAGCGTCGTCTCACGCGGCTGCACGTCCAGCACGAACGCTGGTCCAACTGAGGCGCCAGGTGGAAATGGCATGGCAAGCCGTTCCACAGGACTACATCCAGCATCTCTACGATCGTCTCCATGGGAGAATAGCAGCCTGCATTGCTGCGAAAGGTGGATATACACTGTACTAGTGCCGACATTGTGCATGCTCTGTTGCCTGTGTCTATGTGCCTGTGGTTCTGTCAGTGTGATCATGTGATGTATCTGACCCCAGGAATGTGTCAATAAAGTTTCCCCTTCCTGGGACAATGAATTCACGGTGTTCTTATTTCAATTTCCGGGAGTGTATAGTAGGTATGTGACTAGAGTCAGTATTTCAATCAGATACAAGTTCTAACGATGTATGTTTTTAACTAATACCATCGCTGAAATTTCTGACTACTCTGAGTTTTCAGTCCCTGTGATACAATCCCTTTCGAACTATTAGTAACAAATTTCTTTTTGTGTAGTAAAATGTTGTAAAATAAATGTACGCAATACTAAATGATATTTTGGGAAGTGAGTGCCTATTGTTAATCGATCAGTCAATCTATCAATCACAGGTAAAGGCAATGCATATGGAAAGAATTAGTGGTGCACTGATAATGGCTTTAAATTTCGTTTAGCTACAGTCAACATTTGGTGCCACAGGATGTCTTAAACGCAAGAGTTTGATACATATGATCCGACAGAAAGAGCATCTAAACAGAATGTATTCAGAATACAAAAACGCTTGGCACTGTTTCTCATGTTTTCCTGTACATCATTATTCAGTAAATTTCATTAGAATCCTGAAACCACTAGTTGACCCGTTCTTAAACGGTTCGTGTTTACATAGTTTTTGCTAATCTTGTTGGAATGGAACACACGTTTCGTGTCGCTTTTCGGCAGGTATTATAAGGTTTTGAAAGTTCCTTCTGTTATTCCTGGCTACGTACATGCTGCTTCCTCGCGCCAAAAGAGTTCATCACAAAAATTATTAACAGAATCGAATTGTGGTCTGTGGATGTATTGTACTGTGGGTATTGTACTGCAACCGTAGTCTGGAATTTTCTGTTGTATCCTTCGGGTCGATTTTTTCATCAATTCTTTTTTGCTATTTTTATTTTATCATTAGCCATTACCTGCCCATTGGAACAAAGTAACGCACAGTACCAAGGTATGCTAGTAATAACTGAGCTTAAGAGATGCGAACAGCGTAGTGTAGAAGAACTGTACAATAATAATGAAGACATTTGCAGTAAAATATGTGTAATGAATAACACTGCCCGTATAATCTAATGATCATTTTCAACGACGATGTCCAAATCATTGCATCGATGATCAGCTGACCACGGCGACGCTACTGTGGGCCGAGATCTTCCAAGTCGTTTTCACGTTTGCTAAAGGAACCCATGAAAAACTGCGCTGTGCATCTTTGTATCTTTTCTACATCCTCTATCAGTACTGCCTGATAAGGGTACCAGACAGAGGAGTTATACTTAAGTATCAGTAAGACCAGAAATTTATGAGCTACCTCCGTCGTGGGTGGATTAAACACAGAGAGGACAGATTCTCGAAGTAGCTGGCACAGAACTGCAACATAAAAAACTGGCAGTGCTGACATCTGCACGTAACTGATCACGGCATATTTGAGAGTAGGACTGGCATTGCTGTAAGATCAGGCGAAGACAGATGACGTACACAATCTGATCGATTGACGTCGAGGAAAAATTTATTCGATGCTATTTTCGTTTTTATGTTGCTCATAGTTTAATGCAACAAATTATAACTACATGTTAGGCGTCGCAAAGATTAACCTAACATGACTAAAGGCTACAACGTTCCCTGATGTTATGCATTGCAGGGATAAAACAGCGAAACCATCCTAATTCACGGCGAGTCGTATTACAGCCGATGCCATCGACTCCTGTGAACAGAAGATAGTATTTACGTAAGGCGGGCAACGGAGTACGTACCGTACCACGTTTCACAGAAAGAAATGGAAATACCAACGTAATAACATGACAGTACGAAAATGGTAATAGCAGTAAGAGTAGTAGTAGCAGTTGTTGTTGTTGTTGTAGTAATACAATTTTTTTCGTCCGTAGATCACTTCTACAAGGATACTGGACATGTCATGGAAACTGGAACCTCCATCCTCCCAAATGCAAGGCCAGTCTTCTTAGAACAGCGCTACTTCATTCGACTTATTCATAGCATACAATATTGTTTGCAAAGAAGTTGTTTAATACTGAAATAAGATAGTGCTATACAATTAATTCTTTTCTCACTATTAGTCACTCGATACACTACACACACATTGTTCCATAATCTAGCAATACATACACAAATCAGCTGATATCAGGACCATAGAAACGATGTTTGGTTTCCATTTTGTACACCGCAAATTCTTTTTTGGTAGCCTGCAAAGTTGAGTCAGCATCCTTTTTATAACGAAGGAGATGTAGAGTTCAGAAACAGTTTAAAGTGTTAGTATTTTACAGTGCAAACCATTGTGACAGCAAAAGAAAAAACGGAGAGGAATATATACATAGTGTGAGAGTGTCATGTGAGTATTCTTCTTCTTGTTGTTATTACTATAATTCGTGTTGCATTTTTTATTCAACACATACTCTGTGTTATATAAGTTATTCTTCACGGTGTAGTATGTGTTTAAACGGATTAAGTCAGACCCTGGAGAAGTATGTGCAGAGGACGAAAAGACCCACAGTGATTGAACAACGAAATTCGAGAAGTGCTGAAGAAGCAACGGATGTTGCATTCTCTGTTCAAAAGAGAACGCGCAAATGACGACAGGCGGAGCTTACAACAACGACCACCGTCACACCTTAGCAGTAGATCTTGCCGAGATCCCGAGAAAATTGTGGTCCTACGTAACACCGCTAAGTGGATCTAAGATTTCTATCCAGTCACTTGTTGACCAGTCTGTGTCGCAATAGAAAATAGAAAAAGTAAAGCCGAAGTTTAAAATTTCGCATTTAAGAACTCGTTCACGCAGGAGAATCGTAGAAACGCACCGTAGTTTGAGCATCGCACACACTCCCGTATCAATGTCATAGTAACAGACATCCCTTGCGTAGAGAAGCAACTGAAAGAGTTGAAAACAAATAGGTTCCCAGGTGCGGATGGAATCCCAGTTCGGTTTTACAAAGAATACTCTGCGGCACTGACCACTTGCGTAGCTTGGATTTACCGCGGATCTCTCGCCCATTGCAAAGTCCCAAGTGACTGGAAAAGTGTGCAGGTGATTTTTGTGAATAAGAAGAATAAACTTCTTGCGTACTTCTTAAGTAATAGGATTCAGTATGTTGTCCTCGATGGCGAGTGTTAGTAAGAGGCCAGGATATCGTCGGTAGTGTCCCAGGGAAGTGTGATAGGGCCGCTGTTATTTTCGATATATATAAATGATCTGGCAGACAGGGTGTGCAGCAATCTACGGCTGTTTACTGATGGTGCTGTGTTGTATGGGAACATGTCGTCGTTGAGTGACTGTAAGAGAATGTAACATGACACAGACAAAATTTCTAGTTGGTATGATGAATGGCAGCTAGCACTATATGTAGAAAAATGTAACTTAATGCAGATGAGTAGGAAAAACAAGCTCATGAGGTTCGAATTTGGTATTATAGTATGCTGCTTGACTTTGCCACGTCAGTTTAATATCTAAGCGTAACGTTGCAAAGCAATATGAAGTGGAATGAGCATGACTGTAGTAGGGAAGGCGAATTGTTAACTTCGGTTTAGTGGGAGCATTTTAGGAAAATGTGGTTCATTTGTAAAGGAGACCACATAAAAGACTCTAGTGCGACCCACCGTTGAGTACTGTTCCAGTGTTTTGAATCCGCACCAGCTCGGATTGAAGAAAGACATCGGAAGCAGTTCAGAAGCGGGCTGCTAAATTTGTAACTGGTAGGTTCGAACAACACGCAAGTATTACGGAGATGTTCGGGAACTCAAATGGGAATCACTAGAGGGAAGACGACGTTCTTTTCGAGGAGCAATATTGAGAAAATTTTGAGACCCGGATTTGAAGCTGAATGCAGAACGATTCTACTGCCGCCAACGTACATTTCGTGTAAGGACCATAAAGATAAGATTAGAGAGATTAGGGTTCTCTTGGAGGCGTTAGACAGTCGTTTTTCTCTCGCTCTATTTGCAGGTGGAACATAAAAGGAAATGACTAGTAGTGATACAATGTACCCTCTGGTGGCTTGTGGCGTACGTATGTTTGTAGATGATTTAGATGTAAATGTTGTTGCATTCATTAAAAGGTACTTTTTAACTGTTTTGAGATAAATTCGTTTTAGTAATATATTTCATCCCCTGAAAGTTATTGTACAATTTTATTCCATGGTAGAAAATGTATTATGTTTATTCTTTCTAGGTAAAGTCAAGTTCAGGGTAGATCTTGTTACATGGTAATGAACAGAGCAGTTTGTGCAGTAATTATCAGCGTTATCTTTGATGTCTATAACAGATTGCTACATATATTCACATTCTATAGTTGAAATCCTCGGTATTTTGAACAATCTTCACAATTACCTCTATTACCATTTTTTGGTAATTGATGTTGTAGGCCTTTGCTGTAATTTGGAAACTGTGTTTATATTTCATGCACATGTTTCCCAAATGGAAATCCGTAGCTAAGAATTGAGTTTACATTTGAATAACATGTATCTGAAAGACACTGACTGTTACACAATGGAATGAGCAGAAATTTTTGCTGCTTGCCGTGTTACAAAAGAACCAAACATATTACGGGGCGTACAGTACTGCCCATAAAAGTAAGGAGGGTTTTAATTGACGTGTGATTGAAGAAGCTCAGACTTTTTGATACTAAGCAACTCAGCATAAAGCCTGTATCATCTAAAGCACAAACAAGAAAATCTGCGCTGTCTATTCCCTACAGGCCTAGAATAATGACAGACTGTGAAGAAGCACTTTACGTCGTGAGGTAAGTCCAGGAGGAAACGCTGGCAAAAAAATACTTGGATTCTGAAGTAGTTACCATACCGTTTTCGAAGCTCAGTAGATCAATCGATAGACTGCAACGGGTCCATGTGAAGAAATTTCTTTTAGTACTTCATTAACTAGTCCTAATCATAGAAAATAAGACATATACAAAGCAAAGAGGTCACAGGTCTCACTAAGATATTTTGAGTCCACAAAAAGAATAGCAGGTGCTATGCTCAGATTTCGTATCTTATCTAAGTGCATTTCCTGAGAAGAAAGAAGTGTATAACATGTAAAATAAAACGATGGTTTTTTGCCATCTAGTCTGAGGTAGTTAGGGTGACGTTTTTGAACTCATTTCATGTGCTTGGTAAGGGTACGCCAGTTTCTCAGAGTTTTCTCTGGCTTTTTTTAAGGTATGGATGGGAAGAAGGTCAGGCGAGAAGAGCAAGCAAGTTTCATTCTGCATTGATAACTCCCGATGACGTGCGTTCTGGGGACTTGTCCTGCTGGAGACAGATTACGCCGTCAGGCTATAGTAGTTGGGCTAATGGATTTATAGCTTTATTCAGTGTACTTAGAAGTATGACGCTGAACATTTATGGTGTAAGGCATACCACTTTCAAGGGGAGACGTTCAGTCACTTACGACCATAGATACAGGATCACTGCGAAATGGCTCTTTACTTCAAGATTAACGTTCACCAATTCGTTTGCTTTATAAAATTAGTATAACGAACTGTATCTTTTCACCCGCAAATTTCATGTGTCAGTAGTTATTTCATAAAGGAACATGTAATAAACTTGTACCTTTCTGCATCTGATACAAATATTGGTATTATCTTTTGTATGTATCGAAATACTATTACTTTCTAATATTCTCGAAAGACAGTAGGCGAGGGCAGGTTTTTGGACTATTTTATGTTACTGTAAAGACTCTACCTTTTGCTTAAAAATGAGGGTTCAACTTCTGAAGCTATGGGTGCGGAACGCGTGATATGTCCTGGTGCAGGAGATATTTATTTTATTCTACTGCTTTTCAGTTTTTCGTTCTGTCCATACATGAAGTATTAGAAGCTTCCAACGACATGGCTCCGAGCATAACTGAAGGGATGAAGAGGCTTCTGTTGAAGTTCCCGCATCTGCTAACAGGCTGGGTGTACGCGGGTGCTGAGGCTAGGACCCACTGAATACGAGTTCAGTTCCTTAATCACTACGTCACGTCACTTGACTGAGTGACGAAGTACTTCTACACGAACAGTCTGAAACAATGTATTAGATACCATTTGGTTATTCATCCCATTTTTAAGGTTGAGTTACAAGGATTAGTACGCTACTGGCCATTAAAATTGCTACACCACGAAGGTGACGTGCTACAACGCGAAATTTAACCGACAGGAAGAAGATGCTGTGATATGCAAATGATTAGCTTTTCAGAGCATTCACACAGGGTTAGCGCCGGTGGCGACACCTACAACGTGCTGACATGAGGAAAGTTTCAAACCGATTTCTCATACACAAACAGCAGTTGACCGGCGTTAACTGGTAAAACGTTGTTGTGATGCCTCGTGTAAGGAGGAGAAATGCGTACCATCACGTTTCCGACTTTGATAAAGGTCGGATTGCAGCCTATCGCGATTGTGGTTTATCGTATCGCGACATTGCTGGTCGCGTTGGTCGAGATCCAATGACTGTTGGCAGAATATGGAATCGGTGGGTTCAGGAGGGTAATACGGAACGCCGTGCTGGATCCCAACGGCCTCGTATCACTAGCAGTCCAGATGACAGGCATCTTATCTGCATGGCTGTAACGGATCGTGCAGCCATGTCTCGAGCCCTGAGTCAACAGATGGGGACGTTTGCAAGACAACAACCATCTGCACGGACAGTTCGACGACGTTTGCAGCAGCATGGACTATCAGCTCGGAGACCATGGGTGCGGTTACCCTTGACGCTGCATCACAGACAGGAGCGCCTGCGATGGTGTACTCGACGACGAACCTGGGTGCACGAAGGGCAAAACGTCATTTTTTTCGGATGAATCCAGGTTCTGTTTACAGCATCATGATGGTCGCATCCGTGTTTGGTGACATCGCGGTGAACGCACATTGGAAGCGTGTATTCGTCATCACCATACTGGCGTATCACCCGGCGTGATGGTATGGGGTGCCATTGGTTTCACGTCTCGGTCACCTCTTGTTCGCATTGACGGCAGTTTGAACAGTGGACGTTACATTTCAGATTTGGTACGACCCGTGGTTCTACCCTTCATTAGATCCCTCCGAAACCCTACATTTCAGCAGGATAATGCACGACCGCATGTTGCAGGTCCTGTACGGGCCTTTCTGGATACAGAAAATGTTCGACTGCTGCCCTGGCCAGCACATTCCCCAGATATCTCACCAACTGAAAACGTCTGGTCAATGGTGGCCGAGCAAGTGGCTCGTCACAATACGCCAGTCACTGCTCGTGATGAACTGTGGTATCGTGTTGAAGCAGCACGGGCAGCTGTACCTGTACACGCCATCCAAGTTCTGTTTGACTCAATGCCCAGTGGTATCAAGGCCGTTATTACGGTCAGAGGTGATTTTCTAGGTACTGATTTCTCAGGATCTATGCACCCAAATTGCGTGAAAATGTAATCACATGTCAGTTCTAATATAATATATTAGTCCAATGAATACCTGTTTATCATGTGCATTTCTTCTTGGGGTAGCAATTTTAATGGCCAGTAGTGTAGATAAACCAGATCCGAGAGAGGTGACGCAAAGTTTTGAACACGGGAAGGAGAAAGGTTCATTTCCCATCTTGCTTTCGATTTGCGTGTTTTCTCTTAAGAACTTGTAAATGATTAATGCTTCCTCTTGCGGTACTAGTTCAGGATCTTTCCTCTGTTCTTATCCATTTAAGCTAGCGTTTCACCTCTACTGACGTCGATATCAATGGGAGGTATGGCAGTGCAAAACGTAGAAGAAAAGCACATGTGGAGGAACTGACTGACATTGTTTATGGGATGATTTTTAAGTTTCTGGAGAAATGCAGACAATGCCCGCAAGTTCAGAATTGGTTGTGATGAACCAGTGCCAAAATGCTTATTTGTGCACATACGCTATTTTAAACAAGCAGTGGTAAACAAAAAGCAATATGTTTCGGTTAAATGCACCGCTGTTCAGAGACGGGGAGTGTAACTATTCACTTTGTTGCCTGATCACTTTAGAAGCCGACTGCGAGGCTCCTCTTCCCGTTTTTGTTACCGAATAGTTTCATCAAAAATACATTTTCGGAGAAATTATTAATATTCTGCAGCGGACACGCGCCATCTGCTTGTTTCTTTCAATTAGGACTCTATGCGAGAAAGTGTTATCGAAGATTGGAAATCTGAATCCGGATTAACGGTAGCGCCCCACAGAGTCATCAGAGTTAAATATTCAACAGATTTCGAGCTCCTCTTCTAGTGAGGAATAGTTTCTCATATATTAACAAGACGGACAGAAGCTATAGGGAAACCGAAGATTCATCGTTAGGTTCTATTCGAGTGTTCAGTTTACAGGTGTATACATCGTTCGTCCAAAAAGTTCCGAGACTCATTCTGTTCCTGACGTGTAAACTGTGCTGGCGTAAGCTTTCGCCAGCACACCGGTCGGTAGAGATGTAGCGCGCAGATCGATAGTAGGCGCTGAATCAAGCGCGCCGATCACGAGAGAGCCCAGGCAGACTCGCAAGCAACAGGCAGCCAAGCCCTCTCTACAAGTATTTAGGCCGCCACCGCTGACCGGAGAGCCTCACTAGCTCAGTCACTGGCGGACTAACTCACTGTCACTGGCTCATTGACTCATTCTAGCGGCGTCTGTCACTCATTCGCAGAGCGGGCTTAGGCTAGGACAGTACATAGCAGGACCAGATTAGAGCGATAGCAAGATTACTGATATTGTCTGCAAGAGGACAATTATTGAAGAAAGAATGAGATTTTCACTCTGCAGCGGAGAGTGCGCTGATATGAAACTTCCTGGCAGGTTAAAACTGTGTGCCCGACCGAGACTCGAACTCGGGACCTTTGCCTTTCGCGGGCAAGTGCTCTACCAAGGTAGGAGACGAGATACTGGCAGAAGTAAAGCTGTGGGTACCGGGCGTGAGTCGTGCTTCGGTAGCTCAGTTGGTAGAGCACTTGCCCGCGAAAGGCAAAGGTCCCGAGTTCGAGTCTCGGTCGGGCACACAGTTTTAATCTGCCAGGAAGTTTCAATTATTGAAGAGTTTACACCACAACACATGGACTCTGTTAAAGTTAAGTAGCAGTTATCTGCTCATGTAAATAAAGAACCGTATTAATCCACGCGTGCATTTGTGTTCTAGAAAGAGGATACCGGCCACTAATAGCTTGGTGTCCCTTGTTTCCTACGGTACAAGACCCTACAGTGGCGACGAGGACACGACGTCAGCGCAGTAACTACGATGAGAGCTTGAACTAACAACTATAAACAACAAATGTGAATTAGACCAGTCCGTTGTGAGCAGGCAGTTGTATGTAGTGGGCGTGTAGATGTATGTGTCAAACTCGTTGTGTCACAAATTGCAATGGAGAAACATCTCTAAATCAAGTGTTCAAAGTCTGCCTCACACATCTTGACTCCTGAACAAACAAAAAAATGGATCAAATGGCTCTGAGCACTATGGGACTTAACATCTGTGGTCATCAGTCCCCTAGAACTTAGAACTACTTAAACCTAACTAACCTAAGGACATCACACACATCCATGCCCGAGGCAGGATTCGAACCTGCGACCGTAGCGGTCACGCGGTTACAGACTGTAGTGCCTAGAACCGCACGGCCACTCCGGCCGGCTCCTGAACAAACACAACGATTCTTATGCGCCTGCGCGATTTGATTGAAATGCAAAATGCGGACAATTCTTTCCTGCAAAAAGTCATCAACGGTGATGATACTTGGTGTTATCAATTGGAAGCTACCACAAAACAACAAAATGCAGACATTCACATGAAAAATCAACGCTTTGACGACATAGCCGACATTCAGGCAAATGTGACATACGAGTTGAGCAACATCCCAAAGAAGAACTTTTCTGTCTGATTCGCACGGTTGTACGAACGTTCAGCGTGTTATATAATTGAGTATGCCTGCCTACATGTTTCATCTAACAACTCTACTACACAAGGGGAAGGGAAATTCATAACATCCAGCAACCATGGATTCATCAAAACATTGCAAAGAGGCCAAGAGGTGCTGGGAAAAGAGACCTGCCGCAAGAAACATTACAGTTTTCTCTTTCTTGTATGATAAAATACTCCCAGTTAAAAGTGCCAAGAAGAAAGCCGTACTTCACATGTGATGGTATGTCCCAGCTGAAAAGCGGACCGCGCGACTGCTTCGGTCGCAGGTTCGAATCCTGCCTCGGGCATGGATGTTTGTGATGTCCTTAGGTTAGTTAGGTTTAAGTAGTTCTAAGTTCTAGGGGACTGATGACCTCAGATGTTATGTCCCATAGTGCTCAGAGCCATTTGAACCATTTTTGAAAAGCGGAATGTCTTGAGCACGTACCAGATGAATAGTGGATGTGGTCACCTGTCTGCCAAAACTCATTGATGAGGACAGAAAATATAGTGTTTACAGCAACTGAAGTAGGAACAGTGTTAAATTTTCCGATCTTCTGCTGCTGCTTGTGCAGATTTGCACTGCAGTAAGCATATGCGTTTTGGCCTGTGTTGTACTTTTTCAGAATAAGGTTTCTCTTTATGTAATAAGTAACTCAGAATACTAGGGTCTTTCAGCAGCCCAATATAGTAACTGCACAGACTCAACGTTGTTCGTCCAGAAAATAAAACATATAGTGCTATTTTTCAAAGATAACATAAGTAATTGTGTAGTAACTGTTAGAAGAATATGCATAACTGCGTTTTGCCTTATGTACACTGCTGCATCAAAGATGCCCAAATATTTAAATAGGTAAGGAAATAGGTAAGCGTAAAACATCCGGAACACAGATACTTTATTTATATCAATAGCGAAATCCCGTTTCTCATTCACTGTTCCCTGGAACACACACCATTTGTTCGGCAATATGTGAACGAAAACAGTTATTGACTATGTCGTGAATGAAACTGTTAGTGTACGCAAGAAAAATTTACGTTTACAGTATATAGTTAATTATGCCACTGGATCTGCAACTGTATACCTGCAATTTTAAAATTAAAATAACTCTTAATACAATATTAAGTTCAAATGTGATTGTTACTGATTTTATACACCACATACGAAAGAGAAACACGAGCTACGAACCGCTTAGCACGCGGCCATAACGTCCTGTGCTGTCCGTCGTAGCTCGTGGCGGCCTAAACTCAAAACATATCACTTATTTACTCGGGACTGAAAATAAGCATCGGCCTCCTTCTACCGTTGACAAATTTCAGTATGTTAGCTATATTTCGTACAGAACGTATGTCCTAAAAGCTACGAAACGTAAACTGACCAGTTACCGTATAACTATACGCAATAACGAAAGTAAAACCAGTTCACTATCAAGCTATGACTTCAACTATAAGATGTTGAAAAATCAGTGTTTTTTTCTGCATAGTTTCCTCAAAATCAAATGAGAAAAACTGCATAGCGGACACCACACGTGAATCCCAAAACAGTGGTTTTAAATTTTATACACTAAAGCAAAAGTTTTAGTGAGAAACTATCTACAGATAAAGATGTAGCTTTGCTTCACCTACATAAAACTTTTTTATGCACATCAGATGACTTCAGAATAACGGAAACAATAGCGTACCACTCGAACGTCTCCGCCAGGCATCTCTTCTGTGCCCCACTCGTAGCAACAAACGGACGTGGTGCGGATCACGAAGCGACGCGTGCGCAACACGTCATCTGTGTTGTAATTGCACTACTCGTTAACATGGAGGTGGCGTGAAACACCTCCACGTTCGCACTAGACGTACGCGCCGCGGCATTTCTGCGTGAACTGGGTCTATGAGGAAGTCACTGGGAGGTTAGACGATTTATGACGCCCAGATTCATGTAGCGGATGCACGTTTCAAGGTTTTTCGTGCTCATCGTCATAGTAATCACACTTACAAGGAGTGGATCACTGACTTCAAGTGCATGCCTAGGAACTGTAAATTTAACTGCTCTTGAGGAGCTTCATATCTACACGAAATGCAATTATTCGGAATCTGACTGACAACACCGAGCGAGGTGGCGCAGTGGTTAGCACACTGGACTCGCATTCGGGAGGACGACGGTTCAATCCTGCGTCCGGCCATCATGATTTAGGTTTTCCGTGCTTTCCTAAATCGCTCCAGGCAAATGCCCGGATGGTTCCTTTGAAATGGCATGGCCGACGTCCTTCCCATCCTTCCCTAATCCGATGAGACCGATGACCTCGCTGTTTGGTCTCTTCCCCCAACTTCCCCCAAACAACCCAACCCAACCCAACTGACAACAGAATACAGGCTGAGATTTTAAAGTTTCGGAATCCTGCGCTGAATGGTTGCGAGGGTCGTTCAATAAGTAATGCAATACTTCTTTTTTCTCTGTCAATTTCGATTGTAAAAATTTGTTGTGGGACATCGTGAATTATTCCCGGTTCAGCTCCTATAGTTTCACGAAGTTCCGATAGGTGGTGGCGCTATACGTAACCATCAAAATAGTATGTGGAACAAAGGTGCGTCACAAGCATCTTTTAGCGGAAAACCAAAGCAGACTGTCTGCAGAAATTTACCAGTGAACAAGGCGCGGTGAGATGATGGGCGAGGCGTCTGTTATCATCACAACTAGGTCGCGCAAACCTGTTCGATCACCGCCGCCAGCACATAGATGTGACTCCGGCAATGTTGGAACGTGTATACACTCTCATTCGATGGATCACAATCAAACACTTCGGTGCACAACTTCTACATCTACATCTACATACATACTCCGCAATCCACCATAAGGTGCGTGGCGGAGGGTACATCGTACCACAACTAGCATCTTCTCTCCCTGTTCCACTCCCAAACAGAACGAGGGAAAAATGACTGCCTATATGCCTCTGTACGAGCCCTAATCTCTCTTATCTTATCTTTGTGGCCTTTCCGCGAAATGTAAGTTGGCAGCAGTAAAATTGTACTGCAGTCAGCGTCAAATGCTGGTTCTCTAAATTTCCTCAGTAGCGATTCACGGAAAGAACGCCTCCTTTCCTCTAGAGACTCTCACCCGAGTTCCTGAAGCATTTCCGTAACACTCGCGTGATGATCAAACTTACCAGTAACAAATCTAGCACCCCGCCTCTGAATTGCTTCTATGTCCTCCCTCAATCCGTCCTGATAGGGATCCCAAACGCTCGAGCAGTACTCAAGAATAGGTCGTATTAGTGTTTTATAAGCGATATCTTTTACATATGAACCACATCTTCCCAAAATTCTACCAATGAACCGAAGACGACTATCCGCCTTCCCCACAACTGCCATTACATGTTTGTCCCACTTCATATCGCTCTGCAGTGTTACGCCCAAGTATTTAATCGACGTGATTTGGTCAAGCGCTATACTACTAATAGAGTATTCAAACATTATAGGATTCTTTTTCCTATTCATCTGCATTAATTTACGTTTATCTGTGTTTAGAGTTAGCTGCCATTCTTTACACCAATCACAACTCCTGTCCAAGTCATCTTGTATCCTCCTACAGTCACTCAACGACGACACCTTCCCGTATACCACAGCACCATCAGCAAACAGCCGCACATTGCTATCCACCCTATCCAACAGATCATTTATGTAGATAGAAAAAAACAGCGGACCTGCCACACATCCCTGGGGCACTCCACCTCCGATGAACACTCACCATCGAGTACAACGTACTGGGTTCTATTATTTTAGAAGTCTTCGAGCCACTCACATACTTGGGAACCAATCCCATATGCTCGTACCTTAGTTAGGAGTCTGCAGTGGGGCACCGAGTCAAACGCTTTCCGGAAGTCAAGGAATATGGCATCCGTCTGATACCTTTCATCCATGGTTCGCAAGATATCATGCGAAAAAAGGGCGAGTTACGTTTCGCAGGAGCGATGCTTCTAAAGCCGTGCTGATGCATGGACAGCAACTTCTGTGTCTCAAGGAAATTCATTATATTCGAACTGAGAATATGTTCGAGAATCCTGCAACAAACCGATGTTGACGTCTATGTTGGTAGTGTTGGCCCAATCGTCCACCAGTTGGAGTAAAAGTTGCGTGTCCAACGGGTTCCTCGCCGCCTAACAGAAGACCATAAAGAACAACGAAGGATCATCTGTGCGGAATTGCTTGCGCGTTCGAAGCTGATCGTGAAAATGTTTTGTCGAACATCGTCACAGACAATGAAACAAGCGTTCGTTACTTCGAACCGGAAATAAAACGGCAATCCATGGAATGGAGCCACACCACCTCTCCTCCGAAGAAAAAGTTCGAAGCTACATCTCAGGGAGTAATGTCACGGCGACGGTCTTCTGGGACTCTAAAAGGGCTACTCTGACGTCCTCCCTCATGATGGAATGATCAGCTCTGAAGTTGGATTGTTCTTCCTCATCCACCCTACAGTCCGCATCTCGCACCTTCTGACTTCCATCTGTTTAGCCCAATGAAGCATGCCCTCCGCTGGAGGCAGCACGTGGATGATGGGGAGGTTACTGATGCAGGAAGGCGTTGGCACCGACGTCGACCAGTAGCATGCGGACAAACAGGCCCTCCTAGTAATGTAGCGTAAGACCGTCGTATTGAACGGAGATTATGTTGAAAATTAGGATATTGTAGCCAAAGAGGGGCAATAATATTGTGTACTGGAGTCCTCAATATAACCAATCTGCTTTGAGAAAAAAATATGTTGCGTTACATATTCAGCACTCCTCGTTCTTAACCCTTTCAGACTTGAATTTTTTTTCGGAGTACGGAAACTTTTTCTTTATGCTTTAATGCTCTTGTATGATTTTTTAATGATTTTAGATGCAAGATTTGTACGAACATATATACCTGTTTTCAATCTATAATTTGCACACTTTGCTTATTTTTATGGATAAGATAATTATTTTTGAAAAAACTCACTGTTGTGATAAATACACTGATAACTCAATAATTACCATGCAAAATAACAATAGTAATACTCAATTATACAGCGGAATATAACTAACCAACAACTTTCGTGAATTCTGGCGGTCACAAACTGCTGCTTCACTGTTCCACTCACTTGATATTTTTACAGTGATGCCAAACAGGTGGGAGCACTTGTACATGATGTAAAGACTGAACATTCACAGATGCGTACATGAGGTTTCCATTCAGAAAAATTCTTCTGTTGCAGCTAATATACTCTAAAAATTAATGAACACAATTTAGCCAGTGTGTCGGAAAGGGCTGAAGTGCCTGTAACGCAGGAAGTGCAAGACTTCTTGGCACTAGACTTTAACGTGGCTGTTGTCGCAATACCAACCGCTGATAGCTCTAGGTGAGCCCGGCTGCACGTGGCTCATGTTGTCAACAGCCGCAGGCAGCGGCGAAAGCAGTTCACGAGTGGCCAGCCTGTTTGTCTGCAAATTCAAGCGCTCCTAAAGCTTGTGTTAAGTATTACGTAACGCATGGCAGCAAACATTACTTCTTCCGCCACGCCGAATGCTGAACTTCCGTAAGTCACGACACACACAGAAAGTGTGCCTGCATAGCTAGAATTGAGGAAATGGAATCCAGTATGCTCTCACATTCTGAATCCTCACCTGCTCTTCCTAAAAATACTCAAAGAAACATAGGCGCAAGTGTATGAATCACAAATCTACTGGCCCAGAGAAATTTTTGCTCAAATGAATCAGTTCTCCTCAAGTACAAGAACAGCAAAACAAGCAAGACACTCTGACACTCACACATCAGACAAGGGCAAACTTTCGAAAGCCAAAACAGACAATCATATTCAGAGGAATAATCGCAAACTGTTCGTCTCTTTACGTATTTGCAATCAAACAGTACCGTTTCATTTAGACGCTGTTGCTTCAGTCATCACATTAAGTAATCAAAATAAAGAGGGTGTTTTTT
This sequence comes from Schistocerca americana, assembly GCF_021461395.2. Lineage (NCBI taxonomy): Eukaryota > Metazoa > Arthropoda > Insecta > Orthoptera > Acrididae > Schistocerca > Schistocerca americana. The sequence continues at coordinate 235,860,420 of NC_060130.1, forward strand.
TTTTTTTTTAACTTGAGACAACTCAGTATCTCAAAAGCGACGCATGGTACGCAGGGTGGGCAGCGTCAACTTTGTATTTTCAAATGCGAATGCTCTATTTTATTGCATATTCGGATTCTAAGCAAAAAATACTTGTGGTTTACTCAAACCATTGTTTTCCATTCGTGGTAGATGGCACTATAATCGACAGCTATCAGGTATGCCTGTTTTTGTAGTTAAGAACCGACACCTTTGAATCTACATTGCATTTACGATGTATGTGTAAATACTTGTGTTCTAACGATTGATATTTACGTTCGAAATCTACTTTAGTGCTGCAAATTTTATTTTACATTACCATACGGTTGACTGTTTCTACGTCTGGTTAGATGCTATGTTTAGTGTGATCCAGGAACAGCGATGTGCACGTTATAGTTTTCTGTTCCTATCGGGATGCTCGATATCTGTGAGTACCCTTGCCTCTCATCGTTGGGGTGTTTGATTTCGGTGAGTACCCTTGCCTCTCACCATAGGATTGCTTGACTTCAGTTCTTCTCCTTGCCTCTCACCGTAGGAGTGCTTGATTTCAGTGAGTCTCCTTGCCTCTCACCATAGGCGTGCTTGATATCGATGAGTCCTCTGGCCTGTCACCGTTGTTCCTGGGTTCGATTCCCGGCGGGGTCAGGGATTTTCTCTGCCTCGTGATGGCTGGGTGTTGTGTGCTGTCCTTAGGTTAGTTAGGTTTCAATAGTTCTAAGTTCTAGGGGACTTATGACCACAGCAGTTGAGTCCCATAGTGCTCAGAGCCATTTTTGAACCTGTCACCGTTGAGCTGCTCGATTTCAGCTGAGCATCCATGGAAGGTGCGCCTGTAACTATCGCTTCACGGACGTTTTACCTCATTACAACAGTTGTGGTTTGTATTCCGCCAGTTGCCGCTCAGTGGCCAGTGAGGGAGTTACGGCGGTTGGATGGAAACGCACACTGAAATAGTCACCCTGATGGCAGGGTTCGAGGGCTGCCACCATAATCAAGCATTCCGATTGTTGATCGTCCACAGTCAACCCCATAGGAAACAGAAAACTACGTCACCATACAAGTAGCTTATTCACCAGGAATGTGGACCTACTTTTGCTCGGTGTGGTGCAGTAACTCGACGTGCCATCGGCTCAACAAGTTGTTGGAAATCCCCTACAGAAATATTGAGCCATACCGCCTCTGTAACCGCCCATAACTGCGAAAGTATTGCCGGTGTAGGATATTGTACACGAACTGACCTCTCAATTATGTCCTACAAATGTTCGATTGGATTCGGGTGGCTAAATCATTTCCTCGAACTCTCCAGAATGGTCTACAAAACAATCGTCAACAATTTTGGCCTGGTGACATGTTTGGGAACATAAAGTCCATGAATGGCTGCAGATGATCTCCATTAGACGAAAATAACCATCTCCAATCAATAATCTGTTCAGTTGGACCAGAGGACCCAGTCCATTCCATGTAACCACAGTCTACACATCATGTAGCCACCAACAGCTTGCACAGCGTTCTGTTGAAAACTCGGGTCCATGGCTTCTGCGTTTGCGTCACACTCCAACTACAATTATTAAGCCACCACCAGCTGCACAGTGTTTTGTTGACAACTTGGGTCCATGGCTTCGTGGGTTTGCGTCACATTCGAACCCTACCATCAGCTCTTACCAACTGAAATTAGGCCACAGTTTTCCAGTGGTCTAGGGTCCAACCGACATGGTCACGAGGCCAGGAAAGGCGCTGCAGGCGATGTCGCGCTGTCGGCAAAGACACTTGTGACGGTCGTCTGCTACCATAGCACATTAACACAAAATTTCGTCGCACTGTCTTAACGGTTACGTTGGTCGTACATCCCACATTGATTCCTGCTATTAATTCACGCACGGTTGCTTGTCTGTTAGCACTGACAGCTCTACACAAATACGATACTGCAATGCCTGTGTTATTAAGCAGTACGATGTATGTTTGCATGTCCGAAGGAAACTTACAATGTACCTTTGAATAACACAGGCACTGCAGTATCGTATTTATATGTCGACACCGGGCAAGCGGCTTTCAATTAAAATGTCTCCCCTGTATGGGAGTATACATAATGAATGTACGAATGCAGGTTGTAGATATATGGTTGCCGACATATGGAAGTTTGGGTCTGGTCGTGCTTCGTGCTGGGATAGCCTAACGGTCGCCGGCACGGTAGCTCAGCGTGTTCGAGCAGAGGGTTAACTGCACTCAGTAATAAAAAAACTGAGTGAATGGATGAACTATGAACTTGAACGGGTATCATGAGACGTCCGCCCCGAACAAATGCAACTGACAGTTACGAACAAAATGAGATGATTTAAAAGCATTGGTAAAGCGACCGCTCGCGGTAAGCCGGAAATCCGGTTTCGAGTCCCGCTGCGCCACAAATTTTCATTGCCATAACTACTTTAGACAGCTCGTGGTTGTCCAGATTCGCATCTGCAAATACATTTCATGTATACTTTACGCAAACGCCGCCGCTCTCGGTCGTCGGCCACTGCGTTGTCCGTGGTGAGAGGCAATGCCTGAGATTCGATATTCTCGGCACACTTTGACTCTGTGGATCTCGGAAAATTGAAGTCCCTAACAATTTCCAAAATGGAACTTTCCACGCGTCTAGCTCAAACTATCATTCCGCGTTCAAAGTCTGTTTATTCCCGTCTTGCGGCCATAATCGCGTCGAAAACCTTTTTACGTGTATCGTCCGAGTACAAATGACAGCTCCGCCAATGCACTGCCCGTTTATACCTTGTTATGCGATACTACCGCTATTTTTATATGTGCAAATCGCTATCCCATGACTTTTGTCTCCTCAATGTATTTGTACTATACACTCCTATTTGTGGCAAATGGTTCAAATGGCTCTGAGCACTATGGGACTTAACTTCTGAGGTCATCAGTCCCTAGAACTTAGAACTACTTAACCTAACTAACCTAAGGACATCACACACATCGATGCCCGAGGCTGTGCCGGCCGGTGTGGCCGAGCGGTTCTAGGTGCTTTAGTCTGGAACCGCAAGACCGTTACGGTCGCAGGTTCGAATCCTGCCTCGGGCAATGATGTGTGTGACGTCCTTAGGTTAGTTCGGTTTAAGTGGTTCTAAGTTGTAGGGGACTGATGACATCAGATGTTAAGTCCCATGGTTCAAATGGTTCAAATGGCTCTGAGCACTATGGGACTCAACTGCTGAGGTCATAAGTCCCCTAGAACTTAGAACTACTTAAATCTAACTAACCTAAGGACATCACACACATCCATGCCCGAGGCAGGATTCGAACCTGCGACCGTAGCGGTAACGCGGTTCCGGACTGAAGCGCCTAGAACCGTAAGTCCCATGGTGCTCAGAGCCATTTGAACCATGCCCGAGGCAGGATCCGGACCTGCGACCGTAGCGGTCGCGTGATTCCACTCTGTAGCGCCTAGAACCGATCGGCCACCCCGGCCGGCCCCATTGTAACATTCAGCTAACGTTTGACCACAATATCAGTCCCTAGACCACGAGCTGCGGACTTGATTTGTTTGGTTTAGATTTTCAAGACAATGGGCATGCTATGGATACTCAAGTTTCCCATTACAGCATTCATCAACTGTATGAAAAGTATGGACACTTTTCAATGGCACGTTGGGTCACGCAAAGAATTTTCAAGCGCACAGACGCTTAAGGAGAACGTACAATCAAAATTTTACCTCAAGTCATTCGTGATGGAGTTGCTTCTGAACTCGACAAGAGTGGAATAAATCGGAATCTTGAAACCTATTTCTGAAAGTCAGTGGGAATCGCTACATTTTATCACAAGAAAATGGAACGGAGAAATGAGATTACATGTAGATTTTAACGCTACGTTTAACACTCAGATGATTGTTGATTGTTTTCCGCTTCTACGTATCGAGGAGGTTGTGGATCACCTATTAGGTGAACGATTCTTTCCTAAAGCTGATTTAGCTGATATTTACCTTCAACCTTCTCTGGACGACGATAAGAAACAAAAATGTTGGTGGTCAATACGCACGTCGGCTTGTATCAGTACCAGAGCCTTCCCCTCGGAAGCGCATCTGCTCGTTCGCTGTTTCGACGTTTTCTTAAACAACTGACGTCGAGAGTTCCGTCCTGTTCAAATTACTTGGATTACATTATTGAGCCGGGCCGGGTGGCCGAGCGGTTCTAGGCGCTACAGTCTGGAAACGCGTGACCGCTACGGTCGCAAAAAAATGGTTCAAATGGCTCTGAGCACTATGGGACTTAACTTCTGAGGTCATCAGCCGCCAGAACTTAGAACTACTTAAACCTAACTAACCTAAGGACATCACACACATCCATGCCCGAGGCAGGATTCGAACCCGCGACCGTAGCGGTCGCGCGATTCCAGTCTGAAGTGCCTAGAGCCGCTCGGCCACCCTGGCCGGCCCCTGAATGACACTCTGCAGTCTTTGCGGCAGCAGTGGAAACTGCTCTGTCTTCCCTTCGCTCCCGTGTGCGACAATGACAGGCGCTGGGCCTTCCCTTTGCGGTCCGCGCTTTGGAACGACTACCTCCGCTTCTTGAGGCAGCTCCCTGCCCGCAGTAATTCAAGTGAGTATGGCGTCGAGGAAGGCGACACGCTACGCGGACAGAGTACAAACCCTCCACGCATCTACTCACTCTGCGAACGTGGGTGCGGCCACCACGCGCAGAGAGACGATGGTAGCACCTCTGATGTGCTTGATGGGTTTCTAGAGTGTGCTCCCCCTCGATTAGCAGCGTCAGACGTTGGAAGAACCTCTGCAAGAGGCGACGGTAGCACCTTTAATGTGTCCAACGACTTTCTACAGCGTGCCGCCATCCAAGCAGCTGTTCGATCTGCGGACGCGTCGAAGGTACCGCACGCCCGCCAAGTTGTTCGGAAGCTACCTGTATTAATTGCAGCGCCTTCACATGCAGTCGCCAGAACATTGGACGTTGGGGGACGGCAGACAGCTCGCCCCAACCAAGAATATGGTGCCGCGGACTGGATCGCGGTCTCACACGCTTCTGCACCTGTATAACAATCTGACGTTGATCATGCAGCGCCAACATATCATCTCCGATGATATTTGATGACTGGGTGTACCTGTGTCACACGTGGCCCTGATAAATCATACCTCAGCAATAGAACATTTCACGTCAAATCCGACGGAGGAGTCTCGACAGCGCGACAAATCAGGGCGGGAGTGCCTCAGGGCTCTGTACTCGGGCCCCTACTACACACTCTATGCTCCACCCGTACTCCGAAAACCTTCATACTTGATACCATGATACGTCAGACTAGGCATTATCAATGCTCAAACTACGCGTAACTAGGTCTAGAGAGACTTTCAGAAGTCAAGTGTGTGCGTATTACAGCCTTCTCCCGCCCCCCCCCCCCACCCCCACCCCCATGCTAGCTTATATCATTGTTCTGTAGATCTACGCGAGTTTCAATTTTGCGAGGGGAAACACGGTTCACCTGGGGAGTACCGTCATAGTCAGGCTTTCCTGTGGCATTTGCAAACGTCTTTCCCGCCTGTATCTTACTAGACACGTGAAATTTATTTTCCGCGCCGCCTCGCCTAAATACAGCGCAGCCACGGTAACATGCAACGTGCTTTTGCGGACAGTTTCAGCATTCGGTTTGTTAGTCCGCGGTAAGGGGCATTCACCGCCTGCGTGGTTTCCGGCACATTTAACGCAGTGGATGGGCAACGTGCAAAATCTAGCCACCTAGTCGAGACACTGGCAGTTAAAGCACTGTACCCTACATCGCTCCCCACACGGTTTCTCTACTTCTACTCTTACATTCGCAACTAAGTCAACTTGGAAAATTTTCCTGTTCACTATATTGTCCTGAAGCATCACGCAGAACGGAGGCTGTTCTTTGTGGGTTTTAGGAGATTTCATTTTAGTGGCAGAACGTACGTAGAAGCCTAAAAAACCCAGTTCATCATGTAGGTGACCTGGCTTCATATTGAAAAGCAGCTTCCGAAACACTACCTTAATCAATTTCATCGGCTCTGAGACGTACGTAAGATGTGTAGTTTTTCGTCCGTGACCGTTTTCATCATTGCTTCGTAATCGTCTTTCGAGCCCATGATAACTTTATAAATGTCGCGTCCGGCAAGACGAACGGAAAAATTATTCTGCACAACCGATTTTCTTTTAAGTTGGAGGGGTTTGTAGTCCTCTTTTCAGTTAATAACTACCGACGGTGGAGATGGCAAGCTTTCTCCTTGCTCGGCCGGTGCGGATACGTCCATGTCGGTTGTTGCAGCTTCACTGCCATTATCGTTCAGGCTAGAGTAACGGTTATCGGTTTCAACTTGTTACGTTGGCGCGTTAAGAGTAATTGCCCTCGCCGCTCGCGGTTTGGTTGAGGTTTGGCCTCATGAAACCGTCTTCATCAGGCATTTCCTGCGTTTGCTGTGCTCTAGTGCCTTTCTCGGAAGCTTTACTAAGAGCTCTCGCTCGCGGCCTCACTCCAGCAGAACATTTGGTGTGTTTGGAAACCTCGCTCACGTCAGCACGGCGCTTCCTTGAATTTATTTCGGTTTCCATATCTACGTCGGATGGCTTGGTAGCGGAAGTAATTCTCATCACAATGGCCAGGTTTCCTTCCAAGATCTGAGAGTTGTCTGCGCTCGCGTTTGAAGTGCTCGGAGATGTTTTGTTTGTATATCATTATTTGTTTATGGTTCATTTAAATTGTTATAATTTTTTTGTTTAAAATTTTGGAATATTGGTACTATATTTTCTTTAGATATAAAGTAAGCTGTGCTATACTGGTGTTTGAAATTCTCTACATTGTATGTGAGTAATGTATGTAAAATTCAATGTAAATTGTTTATTACATCAAATAATTTGCTGATGACATTTTGTATTTAAAATATTTGTGTGTACAAATTGTTCATGTTGATGTAAATTTGACAATTTAAGAAATGGTCACGCTTAGGAATAGTGTAAGAAATAGGTGTTATGGCAAAGTCAGTGTGCTTTTGTTTGAAACGAAAGTGGGTTTTGGAAGTAGCAAACGTGGCAAGGGCGAAATAGCGCGCTACTTAGAGCTAGCCCGGGAAGTAATTCACACAGTCTGTAGGCAGCAGTGATTGAGGCACCACCTTTGTGGAATAGAAGAAGCTTTGCCTGCAAATTTCCACAAAAATACATCGGATGAAGATTGCAAACGGTTTACGGCATAGCTGCGAGTTGTTGGGCTTCTGTATATAAAACTGAACGACGCCAAGAAGAGAAATCGCGCCCATACAGCAAGATACTTGCAGGCCGTACTGTGGGTAGTGTAGCCGTCATGATAAGTCTACAGCCACCAGACAAGATTTTTTTTGTATTTTTGGTTTCGTACAGCAGTTTTTAATAATCATTCTTGTACTTCTAAGAAACTGGTTCATCCTGATATTTCACCCTAATCATACGCACATCAAAAAAAGTTTTGCATCGCCGTGAGTTCCGGGACCTGTACAGAAGATTGGAATAGAGATCAACATAAACATCATGTCCGCCCTTTTTATTGCTCATCAAAACCACACATTGCATGTTGTACCACCATACAGCGAGACCTTCAGAGGTGGTGGTCCAGATTGCTGTACACACCGGTACCTCTAATAACCAGTAGCACATCCTCTTGCATTGATGTGTGCCTGTATTCATCGTTGCATACTATCCACAAGTTCATCAAGGCACTGTTGGTCCAGATTGTCCCACTCCTCAACGGCGATTCGGAGTAGATCCCTCAGAGTGGTTGGTGGGTTACGTCGTCCACAAACAGCCCTTTTCAATCTATCCCAGGCATGTTCTATAGGGTTCATGACTGGGGAACATACTGGCAACTCTAGTCGGGCAATGTCGTTATCCTGAAGGAAGTTATTCACAAGATGTGCACTATGGGGGCGCGAATTGTCGTCCATGAAGACAAATCCACGCCAAATTCCTGCCGATATGGTTGCACTATCGGTCGGAGGATGGCATTCACGTATCGTACAGCCGTTACGGCGCCTTCCACAACCACCAGCGGCGTACGTCGACCCCACTTAATGCCACTCCAAAACAGCAGGACAACTCCACCTTGTTGCACTCGCTGGACAGTGTGTCTAAGGCGTTCAGCCTGAGCGGGTTGCCTCCAAACACATCATCGACGATTGTCTGGTTGGAGGCATATGCGACACTCATCGGTAAAGAGAACGTGATGCCAATCCTGATCGGTCCATTCGGCTTGTTGTTGGGCCCATCTGTACTGCGCTGCATGATGTCGTGGTTGCAAAGATGGACCGCGCCATGGACGTCAGGAGTGAAGTTGCGCATCATGCAGCTTATTGCGCACAGTTTGAGTCGTAACACGACGTCCTGTGGCTGCACGAAAAGCATTATTCAACATGGTGGCTTTGCTATCAGGGTTCCTCCGAGCCATAATCCGTAGGTAACGGTCATCCACTGCAGTAGTTGCCCTTGGGCGGCCTGAGCGAGACATGTCATCGACAGTTCCTGTTCCTCTGTATCTCCTTCATGTCCGAACAATATCGCTTTGGTTCACTCCGAGACGCCTGGTCACTTTCCTTGTTGAGAGCCCTTCCTGGCACAAAGTAACAATGCGGACGAGATCGAACAGCGGTATTGACTGTCTAGGCATGGTTGAACTACAGACAACACGAGCCGTGTACCTCCGTCCTGGTGGAAAGACTGGAATTGATCGGGTGTCGGGCCCCCTCCGTCTAATAGGCGCTCCTCATGCATGTTTGTTTACATCTTTGGGCGGGTTTAGTGCCATCTCTGAACAATCAAAGAGAGTGTGTCTGTGATACAATATTCACAGTCTATGTCTATCTTCAGGAGTTCTGGGAACTTTTTTTGATGTGTGTATGCCTATATAAGGTTCCTTCCTGCTGTTTGATTAATCTGAGTATCCAGTTTTACAGGCTTATGAAGTGCCAAGTTAATATGAAGAGGCACCATTTAAATTGTTTTGTGTAAATAATACAAAAGTTATCTGAACTATTGCAAAATGTTACAGCAAAAGTTTGCTTACGTAAAATTCAACCAGAGTGAAGCCAAGTTACTAGAATCTGTTAAATGACTATACAGAATTAGTTGAAAGAGTAATAGCTTTTGAAAGTAAATTCCTGTAAGAAAGAGGTTTTCTTGAAGTGAAATGTTCAGTATAAAAGGCACGTGCTTTAGTAACTAAGTATTTTAGTATTTAAGTTTGTTAATTATGGAAAGTACTTTTCTAAAGGTCCCCCCTTTCCAAAATTTTTTAGCTTTTTTGAAGTTATCTACTGGGCTTTTTCCCTTTTCAAAAAGGTAATGTACAGGTATAAGGGTGTAACCCAACATTGTTTAAGTGGAGTAATATTTATTTGAAGAACCAAATTAAACAGTAGCAAGAAAGTAGGCAAAATTCATACTTCTGCTTTTCCTATACTGCACTGTTTCATTGCCTGGATAGGCTGGCGACAATTAGTACATGTTTTAAACCACTAAATGAACGTGGAACTGAGTTGTCCTAGCTTCAGTATAATATTATTGACACTGCGTTTCTGTCTAAACGCTGGGTAAGATCTTAGGAAAAGAAGTGAGTAGTCTGGTTTATTTATCCATGAGACACAACACACAGTCAAATCCTGTGCAAAGGGTAACTCTATTGATTAGCTTTTCCTATAAACGGGACTATGCCCTCGTAGTGTACTTTATATGGAAACTAAACTAGATTTTAATAAGAGGGTTATACGTGGCAACACAGAGACAGGGTTTGTGTTATTTAGGTGAAAGCATACTAAATTACAGTATTAGTGGTAGGGTTATATTTGCACTGCTGTGAACAACAGCTGGCGGAGCAAGTTCGACGTCAGGCCGTTGTACAGGCGCAGAAGCGTGCGAGATCATGGTCCCGTCCGCGGCACCATTTTCTTGGTTGGGACGAGCTGTCTGCCTGACTCCAACGTCCAATGTTCTGGAGACTGCATATGCAAGCATTGCAATCAATACAGGCCGCTTCTTAACTACTTGGCGTTCGTGCGAGCCCTCAATTTCATGTTCGTCTGACCCTCCGCTCGTTCTTTTCAGACGCTTGTGGTGTGCGTACCGTAAGACCTTCGGTACACACACCATCAGATTATTTGACTTGTCGCTCTAGCGAAGTAGGCGAGTGTCAGCAATATGTCTCGTGGTCTTATCGTGGCGTGTTTATCTTTTGCCGTTAGGTCAGACGATAGAAGTGCCACTTGCACGCTTAGAGTAGCAGATTGACGGTGACCAACTTTAAACAGAACTTGATTAATTTTCACACACATTTATTAAAATAATAACAGTTATAAACCTTACTTAACTTGATTCTAGATGCTATTTACAATTGACAATCTGAAGTTCCTTTGGTCTTGGTACGTTAATCTTATTCTCACATATCTCTGATACTTGACAAAGTGTCTATTCATTTATCTTCATGGCTGTGTATAGGAATATGGTAATCTTATTAGGCGCAGACTTAAACTTGACTATAGACTGGTACAGACAAATGCAGACTAATGCAGACTGACTAATCGGAGGTCTGTACACTCGTTATAATACCTCACGCGTTCATGTATCACTGCGGTAGTGTGATCCGCGAGGAGAAAAGGTTCCACGTTAGCAGCAATCTCACTGGCTGCGTTACATATTAATTCGCCGATCGGCGGAAGCAGAATTTGGTCAGTCTCTATGACAGCGCCATCTCGTAGTGCGTAGACGGACGAGCGCTGCGCCTGCGCTGTTGTGCTTACAAGGGGAGGCCGCCAATTGTGAAATTCAGATTCGGTTCATACTGCGCATAATAAAAGCTCATGGCCAGAGGTGTAATGTGGCAAAGCACCAAGATGCACTTCTGAGGCATTGTCGAGAAAATCGATAGTTAAAAGAAACCGTTGCCGTGGGTGCAGCGGTAAGCGCTGGGGTTCGTAATCCGAAGGTCGCCGGATCGAATCTCGCTCCATGCAACTTTTTTTTTAGTATTTGTTTTTTGTGATTTATATATATATATATATATATAATTCCCGGCAATCAGTTGCTACAATTATGCATATAATAAGTTGTTGAAAGTCGTTTGTCGTGGAAAAACTGGCGACTTCGAACATCATTATGTTTTCCGCAAACAAAGTTGTATTTCACAAATATTATTAATTTTCTTCATAATGTTAACCACTTACAGTTAACGGAAGACGTAGAAACGAATACGTATAGCGTAAGTCAAACGTTCGAATTAGAATAGAGACCCCACGAACACAAACTTGCTGTGGCAGGCATGAAATATAAACTCCGTTACTCGCTCGTTACACTTGAATGACAGATGTTGAATGGGCCGAAACGAGCCGCCCCATAACAGCGTAGTTGCCTGCTAACTTCGAAAGAAGGTAGATGCGGTCCCTAGCGCAACTTATAACATCGTCGAAAATCAGTGCGGACGGGACAGCTTTGGTACACCCTGTTAAACAAACGGAAAAATGGAGGCGGTACAATTGGAGAGCGATCCGCCTTCACCAACATGCATAAGCAATTCATTAATAGTTTATATATATATATATATATATATATATATATATATATATATATATATATATATATATATATATTTGAATTGCAAAAAACTAATAATAAAAAAAATATTGCATGGCGCGATATTCGATCCGGCGACCTTCGGATTACGAACCCCAGCGCTTACCGCTGCGCTATGACGCTGTAGAAAAAAATCATAAATCGTAGAGAGTATTTCACCGCAACGGTTTCTTTTAACTGTCGATTTTCTCGACAACGGCTGAGAAGTGCATCTTGGTGCTTTGCCACATTACACCTCTGGCCATGAGCTTTTATTATGCGCAGTATGAATCGAATCTGAATTTCACAATTGGTGGCCTCCCGTTATTAGTGGGGCGCGCGCTAGTGGGAAAGTTGTGTACGCGCTGACTACGCGGAACTATGTACACAACAACGCTGCACACCAGGCTTCGCCCATATCTGAGAAGACGAGCAGTGAAAATAGAAAGACCTTGTACAACGATAGTAATCCGATAACAGCTACAAAGTAGTTATACATTGTATCTGCTAACCCATGATCCACAAAACTGAACTGAGACAGTGGTGAACAGCTAAACCAAGGATATAAACGTTATGTATAAAGAAAATCTTCCTTGTAATTAGCGTATATAAATATACTAATGTTTCAACTATTTAATATAAGGAAAAGCTGGTATCAATCGGTCACCTAAAAAAAATCTTTTAAGACACAAAGGAATTACAGACATCGGTTACGTACAGGCATTGCTTGAAATCAGTGGGGAAAGTTGAAAATTTGGTGCCAGATCGGGTTTTCAACCCTGGTCTTCTGCTTACTTGGCAGATCCTCTGATCATTAAGCCATCTGGACTCAGTGGTCAGTCCAACTGCACAGACTACTCTATCGCGCCTCCCGTTAGACCCAAATTCTCAACTTATCCATACACTACTGTTTAGTGCCTCTCATTACTAGCGGCCTAGTGTGCACCTGGACTGAAGAGATCATTGGCCGTCTCGCCTTAATTTTATATACTGAAGCGCCCAATAAACTGGTACAGGCATGTATTCAAATACAGAGATATGTAAACAGGCACAATGCGGCGCTGCGGTCGGCAACGCCTATATAAGACAACAGTGTCTAGCGCAGTTGTTAGATTTGTTACTGCTTCTTCAATGACAGGTTAGCAAGATTTAAGTGAGTTTGAACGTAGTGTTATAGTCGGCGCACGAGCGATGGGACACAGCATCTCCGAGGTAGATATGAAGTGGGGATTTTCCCGTACGACCATTTCACAAGTGTACCGTGAATATTAGGAATCCGGTAAAACATCACATCTCTGACATCGCTGCTGCCAGAAAAAGATCCTGCAAGAACGGGAACAACGACGACTGAGGAGAATGGTTCAACGTGACAGATGTGCAGATCTTCTACAAATTGCTGCAGATTTCAGTGTTGAGCCATCAAAAAATGTCATCGTGCGAACCATTCAACGAAACATCATCGATATGGGCTTTCGGAGCCGAAGGCCCACTCATGTACCCTTGGTGACTGCACGACATGAAGCTTTACGCCTCGCCTGGGCCCGTCAATACCGACATTGAACTATTGATGACTGGAAACGCTGGCTGGTCGGACGAGTCTCGTTTCAAATTGTATCAAGCGGATAGACCTGTACGGGTATGGAGACAACCTCATGAATCCATAGACCCTGCGTGTCCTGTCCATTGTGCATTCCGAAGGACTTGGGCAATTCCAGTAGGACAATGCGACACCCCACACGTCCATAATTGCTACAGAGTGGCTCCAGCAACACTCTTCCGAGTTTAAACACTTCCGCTGGCCACCAAACTCCCCAGACAAGAACATTATTGAGCATATCTGGGATGCCTTGCAACGTGCTGTTCAGAAGAGATCTTCACCCCCTCGTACTCCTATGGATTTATGGACAAACCTGCAGGATTCATGGTGTCAGTTACCTCCAGCAGTACTTCAGACATTAGTCGAGTCCATGCCACGTCCTGTTTCCCCACTTCTGCGTGTTCGCGGGGTTCCTACACGATATTAGGCAGGTGTACCAGTTTATTTGGCTCTTCAGTGTATTTGGATAACAGACGCCACTTGTATATGTAAAGAAAATGTGTAATAAAGTCCTCGGAAATTGTAATAAAAACCTAATTTACAGTGTAACTTGAACCTTATCTTTTGCATTTTATTATAGTAGACACAGAAGTCATAAATATTCACTGTTACTGAAATATTTGAAAAATAAAAACCTGTGTCATTGGCCCAATCAATGCGACTGATCTCGTCCATTGGGCTAAGCAGTTTCCACGTATGGGAAATAGTTTAATAGCTGTTAAATTTTTCAGAAATATAAGTAAGTGTCAATAAATTTCATATATTTTTTTATTTTAGGAGTTTCTTTGTGATCTAAATCCATATAACACGTATTCGAAATCAACGTGGCTAAAAGTAGAAATGTCACCTTCGAAAATAAAAAGGAACACATCTGAGTGATTATGAAAACACTTACATGGCATTAGAAAACATACAACGAGATCCATTACTTAAATTTTGTTTATAGCTGCCTACCTAGGCCTAGCTTTAGACAAAATTCGAGGTGGCTAATTGAAGGCAACTGCATTGAAACGCTTAACAATACCTAGTCTCCGTCCACAGCACATAACTTTGTGTTGTGAACATGGGAGAATGATGTGAACTGGTCCTACTTTCGATTGAGGGCTGCAGAAATTTAATCACTATAACGATATCAGTACGACGTTTCAGTCACGAATACTACTCAGTCCTACCTTTCTTTAGCGCGCGGGATTAGCCGAGCGGTCTTAGGCGCTGCAGTCATGGACTGTGCGGCTGGCCCCGGCAGAGGTTCGAGTCCTCCCTCGGGCATGGGTGTGTGTGTTTGTCCTTAGAATAATTTAGGTTAAGTAGTGTGTAAGCTTAGGGACTGATGACTTTAGCAGTTAAGTCCCATAAGATTTCACACACATTTGAACCTTTCTTTCACTATGGCTTTGTGTTTTCGTGGAACAACTAACAACGAAGATGGCGAAGCTTTGGCAGCATGGGGTACACTTAATGACTGGTAGTCTGCAGCTATTGTCAATGTCCACAGAGATATCGAGTCTGCCTATCGAAGGGGCCGGCCCACCGATAGCACTAAGACAACGGAGCTCGTTGGAGGGCCCTGCCCACTATACTCCAAACGTTATATCGTCGAGCTACCACTATGGTGTAAAGGTGTCGCGGATGACTACCAAGAGCGTTCTACTATCCAAAGAAACGGCACCCCAGACCATCTCTCCCGTAATTGGGCCATATGGCTGGCAATCACACTGCTGTCCTGGGCATCTCCAGACACGTCTGTGCTCATGTCATTGACTACATCTACATCTATACTCCGCGAGCCACCTTACGGTGTGTGGCGGAGGGTACTTATTGTACCACTATCTGATCCCCCCTTCCCTGTTCCATTCACGAATTGTGCGTGGGAAGAACGACTGCTTGTAAGTCTCCGTATTTGCTCTAATTTCTCGGATCTTTTCGTTGTGATCATTACGCGAGATATATGTGGGCGGTAGTAATATGTTGCCCATCTCTTCCCGGAATGTGCTCTCTCGTAATTTCGATAATAAACCTCTCCGTATTGCGTAACGCCTTTCTTGAAGTGTCCGCCACTGGAGCTTGTTCAGCATCTCCGTAACGCTCTCGCGCTGACTAAATGTCCCCATGACGAATCGCACTGCTTTTCGCTGGATCATGTCTATCTCTTCTATTAATCCAACCTGGTAAGGGTCCCATACTGCTGAGCAATACTCAAGAATCGGACGAACAAGCGTTTTGTAAGCTACTTCTTTCGTCGATGAGTCACATTTTCTTAGAATTCTTCCTATGAATCTCAACCTGGCGCCTGCTTTTCCCACTATTTGTTTTATGTGATCATTCCACTTCAGATCGCTCCGGATAGTAACTCCTAAGTATTTTACGGTCGTTACCGCTTCCAATGATTTACCACCTATGGCATAATCGTACTGGAATGGATTTCTGCCCCTATGTATGCGCATTATATTACATTTATCTACGTTTAGGGAAAGCTGCCAGCTGTCGCACCATGCATTAATCCTCTGCAGGTCCTCCTGGAGTACGTACGAGTCTTCTGATGTTGCTACTTTCTTGTAGACAACCGTGTCATCTGCAAATAGCCTCACGGAGCTACCGATGTTGTCAACTAAGTCATTTATGTATATTGTAAACAATAAAGGTCCTATCACGCTTCCCTGCGGTACTCCCGAAATTACCTCTACATCTGCAGATTTTGAACCGTTAAGAATGACATGTTGTGTTCTTTCTTCTAGGAAATCCTGAATCCAATCACAAACCTGGTCCGATATTCCGTAAGCTCGTATTTTTTTCACTAAACGTAAGTGCGGGACCGTATCAAATGCCTTCCTGAAGTCCAGGAATACGGCATCAATCTGCTCGCCAGTGTCTACGACACTGTGAATTTCTTGGGCAAATAGGGCGAGCTGAGTTTCACATGATCTCTGTTTGCGGAATCCATGTTGGTTATGATGAAGGAGATTTGTATTATCTAAGAACGTCATAATACGAGAACACAAAACATGTTCCATTATTCTACAACAGATTGACGTAAGCGAAATAGGCCTATAATTATTCGCATCTGATTTATGACCCTTCTTGAAAATGGGAACGACCTGCGCTTTCTTCCAGTCGCTAGGTACTTTACGTTCTTCCAGCGATCTACGATAAATTGCTGATAGAAAGGGGGCAAGTTCTTTAGCATAATCACTGTAGAATCTTAAGGGTATCTCGTCTGGTCCGGATGCTTTTCCGCTACTAAGTGATAGCAGTTGTTTTTCAATTCCGATATCGTTTATTTCAATATTTTCCATTTTGGCGTCCGTGCGACGGCTGAAGTCAGGGACCGTGTTACGATTTTCCGCAGTGAAACAGTTTCGGAACACTGAATTCAGTATTTCTGCCTTTCTTCGGTCGTCCTCTGTTTCGGTGCCATCGTGGTCAACGAGTGACTGAATAGGGGATTTAGATCCGCTTACCGATTTTACATATGACCAAAACTTTTTAGGGTTCTTGTTTAGATTGTTTGCCAATGTTTTATGTTCGAATTCGTTGAATGCTTCTCTCATTGCTCTCTTTACGCTCTTTTTCGCTTCGTTCAGCTTTTCCTTATCAGCTATGATTCGACTACTCTTAAACCTATGATGAAGCTTTCTTTGTTTCCGTAGTACCTTTCGTACATGATTGTTATACCACGGTGGATCTTTCCCCTCGCTTTGGACCTTAGTCGGTACGAACTTATCTAAGGCGTACTGGACGATGTTTCTTAATTGTTTCCATTTTTGTTCCACATCCTCTTCCTCAGAAATGAACGTTTGATGGTGGTCACTCAGATATTCTGCGATTTGTGCCCTATCACTCTTGTTAAGCAAATATATTTTCCTTCCTTTCTTGGCATTTCTTATTACACTTGTAGTCATTGATGCAACCACTGACTTATGATCACTGATACCCTCTTCTACATTCACGGAGTCGAAAAGTTCCGGTCTATTTGTTGCTATGAGGTCTAAAACGTTAGCTTCACGAGTTGGTTCTCTAACTATCTGCTCGAAGTAATTCTCGGACAAGGCAGTCAGGATAATGTCACAAGAGTCTCTGTCCCTGGCTCCAGTTCTGATTGTGTGACTATCCCATTCTATACCCGGTAGATTGAAGTCTCCCCCTATTACAATAGTATGATCACGAAACTTCTTCACGACGTTCTGCAGGTTCTCTCTGAGGCGCTCAACTACTACGGTTGCTGATGCAGGTGGTCTATAGAAGCATCCGACTATCATATCTGACCCACCTTTGATACTTAACTTAACCCAGATTATTTCACATTCGCATTCGCTAATAACTTCACTGGATATTATTGAATTCTTTACTGCTATAAATACTCCTCCACCATTGGCGTTTATCCTATCCTTGCGGTATATATTCCATTCTGTGTCTAGGATTTCGTTACTGTTCACTTCCGGTTTTAACCAACTTTCCGTTCCTAATACTATATGCGCACTATTTCCTTCAATAAGAGATACTAATTCAGGAACCTTGCCCTGGATACTCCTGCAGTTTACCAATATTACGTTAACTTTTCCTGTTTTTGGTTCAAAAAAAATGGTTCAAATGGCTCTGAGCACTATGGGACTCAACTGCTGCGGTCATTAGTCCCCTAGAACTTAGAACTAGTTAAACCTAACTAACCTAAGGACATCACAAACATCCATGCCCGAGGCAGGATTCGAACCTGCGACCGTAGCGGTCTTGCGGTTCCAGACTGCAGTGCCTTTAACCGCACGGCCACTTCGGCCGGCCTGTTTTTGGTCTCTGAGGACGGACGTTCTTTATCAACGATGATAATGTCCTCTCTGGTAAGCCGTCAGGTATTTTATCGTTTCGCCCAAGGGGGGGGGGGGGGGTCCCTCTAACCTAAAAAACCCCCGTGTGCACGCCACACGTACTCTGCTACCCTAGTAGCTGCTTCCGGTGTGTAGTGCACGCCTGACCTGTCTAGGGGGGCCCTACAGTTCTCCACCCAATAACGGAGGTCGATGAATTTGCAACCATTATAGTCGCAGAGTCGTCTGAGCCTCTGGTTTAGACCCTCCACACGGCTCCAAACCAGAGGACCGCGATCGACTCTGGGCACTATGCTGCAGATATTAAGCTCAGCTTGCACTCCGCGTGCGATGCTGGTTGTCTTCACCAAATCAGCCAGCCGCCGGAAGGAACCAAGGATGGCCTCAGAACCCAAGCGGCAGGCGTCATTCGTTCCGACATGTGCTACTATCTGCAGCCGGTCACACCCAGTGCGTTCAATAGCTGCCGGAAGGGCCTCCTCCACATTACGGACGAGACCCCCCGGCAAGCACACCGAGTGCACACTGGCATTCTTCCCCGACCTACCCGCTATTTTCCTGAGGGGCTCCATAACCCGCCTAACGTTGGAGCTCCCTATAACTAATAGGCCCGCCCTCTGCGACTGTCGGGACCTTGCCGGAGAATCGGCCACTGGCCCAACAGGCGAGGCATCCTGTGGTGGCTCGGAAACGATGTCATCACCACTAGGAAGCACCCCGTACCTGTTGGAAAGGAGTAAGGCAGCTGCCACGCGGCCAGATCCCACCTTCGCCTTTCGGCCAGGCACGCGCGAGCCCACCACTGTCCGCCATTCACCCTGGAGTGATGGCTGACCGGTAAGATGCTCACTGCCGGAAGACGCAGCGACATCGGGGGTTCCATGTGATTCCAAGGCCACCGAAATAGGCATAGGTCTCACCACAGTTGCCCCAACGCCACTACGAGCCGACGCCTGCGCCTCGAGCTCGATGAGCCTAACAGACAAAGCCTCCACCTGCCCCCGAAGAGTGGCCAATTCTCCTTGCGTCCGCTCACAACAACCACAGTCCCTACACATGACTATGTTTACCCTACTCTATACGGTGACAAATTCCCAAGATAATCTTCTGATGAGCTACTCTGATAATCAAGAAACACTCACTGAAATACGAGACGCGAAAACTACGCTAGGTTTTCCCAGAAAAACTATTTAAAAGCTAAGCGCAGCAAATAAGTACAAAAACGCTTTATACAAACAGTACTCGCTGCTGCTGGTGCTCTCGCTCTGGCTGTCACAAGACAACTGCTGATTCAAGTGACTAGTG
The DNA here is from genome assembly GCF_021461395.2 of Schistocerca americana. NCBI lineage: Eukaryota > Metazoa > Arthropoda > Insecta > Orthoptera > Acrididae > Schistocerca > Schistocerca americana. The sequence continues at coordinate 235,879,739 of NC_060130.1, forward strand.
GCTAACGGCCGCGAAACAAACAAAAGACGGTTTTAGGGCGCTTTCTGTTCTAAACGATCAAGAAAACACTAAGAAATCTAACACGAAAACTACGTAAAGTTTTATCAAGAACTGTTAGTTACTATGCAGAGCAGATAAACACAAATAGAATCCCTTCCTTAGTGGATGGTCGTAAACAAAATGCAAAATAAACGCTTTATACAAACAGTACTCGCTGCTGCTGGTGCTCTCGCTCTGGCTGTCACAAGACAACTGCTGATTCCTACTAGAGTAGAACGGTTTTCAGTGATGGGACCCGCTTCGAACTGGGCCCCAATGACCAGCGAGGACTTCTCTGGAGACTCCCCAGACAGCAGTGGGGTGTCAACCTGACTGTCATCCCTCATATGGCCCAGCAATCAGGGGTGATGGTCTCGGGTGCCGTTTGTTTGGATAGTAGCACCGCTTTAGTTGTCATCCGCGACACCTTTACACCACAGCGGTAGCTCGGCGACGCTGCACGCCCCGTTTGTTATCATACAAGGCAAGCAATCCTGGGTTTACATTTCAGCGAGAAAATATCCATTTGCACACGACGGTTGTCATTGTGCTTGCCAGACCCTTCCTTGGCCGGAAAGGTCGCCGGATCTCTCCCCATTTGAGAACGTTAGGAAGGTTATGGGAAGGAGCCCCCAACGAGATCCGGATTTTGACGGTCTAACGCTCCAATTGGATGGTTCAAATGTCTCTGAACACTATGGGACAACTTCTAAGGTCATCAGTCCCCTAGAACTTAGAACTACTTAAACCTAACTAACCTAAGGGCATCACACACATCCATGCCCGAGGCAGGATTCGAACCTGCGACCGTAGTGGTCGCGCGGTTCCGGACTGTAGTGCCTAGAACCGCTCGGCCACCCTGGCCGGCGCCAATTGGACTGCTTGCATAAGGGCCAGAGGTGGATCAATGCGATACTGACTTGCTCAGTTTGTGTAGCTCTTTGCATTGAATAAATCATCCAATTTTTCTCAAATTATAATCATTGTTAGTCTCTACACGTACATCACATCTTCCGCTCGTTGTCTTATAGCATATGCAATATATCTGTAGGTGTGGCTGCCTTGATAACTTCAATGTTAATGAAGAAAATAATCTGAGCCTCTTGCGAGAATACAGGAATCACTGCGAGCACGTAGGTGAATGGACACTGGACGTTACTAGCGTGTGTCAAGTTGAGAATTTAGGTTGAGCGGGAAGCGTGTCCCGATGACCGAGGAGGCTGGGGTAACCGCTCGCGTTAAGCGGCCGATTCTGGTTCGAGTCCTGATCTGGCACAAATTGTCAACTTCCACCATCAAATTATTTCGACGTCCGGTTATGGTTGGCATCGGTTTTTCGCTCGAAATTTGATATTTTTGTCACCCAATAATGCTGTGCCTCTTCTGTCTGACATTTCATATATGTACGTATATATCTGAGGTATGATTGTCTTGATAACTTCAACGTGGATGCACAACAGGGTCTGACCGTATTGCGAGAATACAGGACTTGATGTGCGTAAGTAGGTGAGTAGATAGTGGACGATACGAGCGTGTGACAAGTTGAGAGTGTGAGTCGCACGGGAAGCGTGTTCGGATGGCGGAGGTTGTTGAGACAATTGCTCTTTTGAAGCAAGAGATCCGCGTTTGAGTCCCGTACAGGCATCAAGTCTCTGCTTCCCTCATCGAATTATTTTGATAGCCGATTGCAGCTGGCTGCGGTCTTTCCTCCGAAATTTAATATTTCTAAATATACAAAAAGCCTTTTTCTGTTTTGACCATAAAATCTATCAAAGAAGCTGAAAGCAGTAGGAATAAAAGAAGTAACAAATGACTGATTCAAATCATATATAAAAAACTGAGGTTCATTGTGACAGAAATAGCACAAGCCTTAAAAATGGTGAAAAGTTTGTCATATACAAAATACATTTAATATAGATGTCCCTCAGGGTAGATCCTATGACTAATATCGTTCTTCATGTATTTCACCAACCTTCCAAGCAATGTTAAACACAAGGAGAAGGTGGTAAAATGCAACAAGAATTAAAACGAAACATTTCTGTTGTACTACAATACTTTCACAATGTAAAATATGTTACTGGGGAATCTTATGTCTAAGATCTGTAAAGAGTATTACTAATTTTGTTATCTATTTGAAGTCAGCATCTCATTGATTGCGTCGACATGTGTGCGTGTGCTTGAAGTGCGTGCGTGCGTGCGTGTGTGTGTGTGTGTGTGTGTGTGTGTGTGTGTGTATGAGAGGGTGGGTAATATTAAGTCATAATAATTATATGCTTGCCTCATGATATATTTCCAAAATACATTTAAATTCCAAGTAAAGTAAAATCCAAGTCGATAAAACCGCAAACCACAAATGTAAAAAAAATATGGGTGTTGACGGCACTAGTAAAGAAGAGGCGAAATTAGTTAAGATGCACAGTTTAAAAGAAAATTACTTCGTGAGTGAAGGTGGAATATGTGTTGATCCGAATAACCACAGTCACGGACGGCTATTTAAAACGCAGTGGATAAGATAAAGCGACTGCGCTGCGGTGGAGGTCCCCGTATTGAAGTGCCAATTATGGCGCTTGAATGTCTGAACGATGAGCTTTGATTAACCAGCTAATGAGATGAACAAATAAAAGAGGAACGTCAATGAACATGATTCGTAAAACGGCGTCAAATCGAAAAATTAGCAATTTGTTTTGATCTACACTGATATCAACCAGATTTCACCATTTTTCGCTTGAAAACTACCGTCTAAAATTCGAAAAAACCACAATGTCGTCAGTATGAAAAGATTTCAGCCTAAAAAAATTTTATTGAAACAATATGGCAGTTAATTCTTCTCAGAAACATCAAAGTCCTTTGTAATGTAATCTTTTTTTACACAGAGAAGAGCTCCACGAGTAATGCCATTTATAGCGTTAAATGATTTTTTATTTATTACGTCGTTTCACCAAGCGATCAATATGCCATTATTCGTTAACATCATAACGATCGCGGACTCATACAAAGAAATAATTTATTTTATTAACATAGACGACCATAATGCAACACGAAGCGACGTCGGCGAACAACAGCTTTTTGAAAGCAGTGTGGTTGTGTTAGTCCAACACGCTATGCGCGTAGGCATAGGGGGTTTTGGGGGTTCACACCCCTCCAGAACCGTTGACGAAGCTAAAAAAATGGAGAAGTGCTTTTAAAATCGATTGCAATGTAATCCTTAAATCAAAATTTCGCGTTTCCAAACCGCCGCTATTGTGAGCGTGGCGTAGTACGAAAGGGGTTTGCTTCAATGATGATCCGGCGTTGGCAGTAATATTGGTACCAATGTGTGGACTGAGCCTGAAAGGAATATGGTTTGTCTGCAGCCCTGTAAAGTCCAAGTAGCGCTGTCCCTATGAGAGAGTCACCCTAACTATCACAGTTGCTGAATCTCGGCGCAGTGAGGAGATATTCGTTTGCACATCACCTAAGAACTATCGTCGGCGGCGCGTTTTCTGGAAACGGCGCAAATTTTTGTTATTATTGTGGTGAGCATTTATTTAAATGTTTATTTTAAGTAATGTTCTGTAGGAGAGAGTAACGGCTCATGTGTGCCATATGATGATTTCTCTTAAGTTTGCTTTTCTACATTTACATTTGTATAGTTGGACTCCACAAGCCACATAGTTCGTGGGGTAGAGTACTTTAGTATCAATATCATCTGTTTCCTGGCGGCTCCGTTCACAGACTGTAGACGAAAAAAAAGACTTCCTTTGTGCCCCAGTATTTGCCCCGACTTCCCCAATTTCATTTGAATGATCTTCATTCGATACATATGTTAGGGTATCAGATATCGTTCCGTTATTTGTATTCAGAACTACTTTTGTTCGTATTCTGTGCTCTCAATGTTCGTTCAACTTCTCATTTCTAACAATAAAAATTCTTTTATACAAAATCCAGCACACCTTCACAACCAGAGTTCATTCCGGGTGCATCCTGCTTAATCAATCTACTGGCGTGATGTTCATCACATTACAAAACACATTTTTTATATCTTCATGTTAACCTAAGTTTGAGGGAAGCAGTAATGCAGCCACTTCCCTTTTTCAACCTCATTTCCCTTATAAGTTGGCGCAGTTGTTGTTGGGTACTATAGGTTGGCAGAAGTTGCAAGCAGCAGAAAACCACCCGAATTGCGTCGACAAGTTCCGATCAGAACATGAAACCACAGTGTTAAAGAGAAATAGAACAAATAAGATAGCGCCTTCTTCATTAAAAAAGTAGAAAGTGACCCGAATTTGGTTGTCAAAATGTTGACGAAGTACAGTGGCAGACTTAATGGGTCACTTCTCAGATCCCACATGTACATTTACAGCTAACCTCTGCGAATCACAGCTAGGTGCGTGGCAGAGGATGCTTTATATGTACCGTATATTGTGATTTCCTCGTTTTCCATTCACAAATGGAGCGTAGGAAGAACGACTGCTTCTATGCCTCTGTGCGAGCTCTTATTTCCTCGATTTTAGTTTCATGATCTTCACGGAATCAACACATAGGTGGTCGAAGAATGTATGTCGTTTCTGCTACAATATCTGGCGTTTGGAATTTTTGATGTTGATTTTCGCGACATATACGACGCCTCTCTTCGAATGTTTCCAGTTCAGGTTTCTGAGCATATGTGACCATTCGCGCTGCCCTTCTTTGTACATACTCTGTGTCTCACGTTAGTCAGGCGTCGTATGGATCCCACACACTTGCGCAGTATTCAGGTACTGGTCGCGTAGGACTCTTGTCAGAAATTTCATTTTAGATACGCCACAGCTCCCAAGTATCCCACCAATGAACAGAGCCCTACCACTTGCCTTGCCAACAGCTGCTCGCAAGCGATCGTTCCACTTCATATCTCTACACATGGTTATTCCCAAGTATTTATATGGCAATATTGATTCTAGTTGCGAACTATAATCTTGTAATCACAGGCTTTTATGTTTCGCGAAGTGTGCGATTTTGCATTTGTCTGCATTTAGAGTTAGCTGCCAGTCCTTGCACCGTTCAAATATTTTGACACAGTCTAAATGGATACTACTACAATTCTAGTAGGACAGAATTTCCTCGTAAATAGTAGTATCATTCGAGAAGTCTAAGATTGCTATCACTCTTATCCCTTAATTCATTAATGTACAACATGAACAGTAATGGTACTATTACATCCCACATGGCACACCGGATATTCCTTTTACATCTGAGGAAGACTGTCCATTCAAGATAATGTGCCACTGGATCAAGTGCCTTTCGGTAGTTTCGAAACACTGAATCCACCTGGTTGCTTCTGTCGCGTGGGATATGGTGTGTGAAAAGCTCAAGTTGGGTTTCGCATGATCGATATTTCCGGAATCCATATTGGCTTCCATGGAGAAATTCATCTTGTTCCAGGCAGGTCATGTGTAAACTCAGAATATGTTCTAGCATTTTGCCTCAGATCGACGTGAGCGATATGAGGCGGTAGTTCTGTAGATCGGATCTGTTTTCATTTTTATAGATGGGTGTGACTTGAGCTCTTTCCCAACACTAGAGACAATTCCTTGTTCAGGAGACCCACAACAGATTATGGTTTAGAGGGAGGGGCTAATTCAATCGCAAATTCTGGGTAGAAACTGACAGGGATTCCATCGGGCACTGGAGCTATATTGTGCTTTAGAGTTTTTAGCTGTTTTTCAACATCGCTAGGACTGATTACTACGTCACCTATTTTTGTATCACTACAGTTACTGAACTGCGGCCATATTTTTTGATCTTCCTTTGTAAAGGAACATTTGAACTCGGAATTTAACATTTCGGCTTTAGTTTTTCTATTTTCTACTTTGGTTCCCTTCTCGACAATGAGTGTCTGAATACTTATTTTATGCCACATGTTTCCTTAACGTACGACCAAAGTTTCTTATGATTTTGGGAGAGATCCTGTGACAATGTTTTGCTTCGGTAGTTGGTAGTTGTTGAACGTTTAACACATTGCCTTTCTGGCTGCTACCCATGTTTTGATCAACATTTGACTATCTTCGGTTATACTTTGCCTTGTACCTATTGAAGGGAATACGGCGTTTCTTAAGAAGTTACCTAATGTTGTTTGTGTACAATGGTGGGTCTCTACCGTCTAGTTCTTTGGAATGAAATATTTGGTGTACATTCTTTGCTGGCTATTGCTTCTGTTTTTTCGTCATGTACCAATTTGCTTTGAAGCATGTTATTTTTCGTGAAACAGTGGAAAAGTATCCCGAATTTTATTGCTAAAGAAAATACCTTTATTTATTTTCAATAGAGGCCTATCACAGGGATCACGCATGAACTCATGCCGATAACGTGATTAAATACCGATACTGTCTCTCAGAATAAATCTAGAGCACTACAGGTAGCGAAATGCTCGTGCATATTCACTGTATATGATTCGATGCAGAATTTAATGCTCTTAATAATTGGTTACCTTGACGTTTTCGATTACACGTTTAATCTCTGAAGAATTTGAAAAGAACCAGAAAAGTCGATAGTTTTTTTTCATCACGTCTAAAGTTCCAGCCAGAAATTGAAGATAATTCAGATTATTTATGTTAAACGCCTATTTGAGTGATTAAAACTGTTTCCAGAACTCCACTAGCGGTAGAACGCTAATTATATTGACCTACAAGCTGTTGCCCGCCATTTCGTGAGTAAGGAGATTTTTACCGTCGGTAAACTTAGTATAGCAGCCGCCCATTACCATAATTAGTTATCTGACATTGTTACATCTTAATTCATATTCATTACTATTAAACACAACGGATCATACTCTGCGCCTTCACGAAACCTTATAATTTTTGTCTGTTGTTTCTATCAAACCACTAGGCGGGGTGGCTTATTGCCTAATGAACTAGGGTCACATTCGGGAGAGCTGGGTTCAACCCAAGAGCCGCTCATCCAGATTTGGATTTTCCGTGGTTTCTCACTTCACTCTGGGCGAATGCCGGTATGGTTCTTTTAGAAGGCTACAGCCACATCCTTCCCCTCCAATACTAAAAAAACCCGATCGAAGCTGCGTCTCTAATGACCTTTGCGGTCGACTAGAAAAAAACACTAAACTTACTTCCCTACTTCTACCGCAGCAGGTGATCGATTGGCTTACGAAGTGGAAACCATGTGTGTATTTGCTGCACTGAGCAAGATGGAAATTCTTTTCCATCTACTTCTACTCCATTCGTGACGGACATTGTGCTGTTTCCTCCAGTCACAACCTCGTTACTCTCTGAAATGATACTATTTGTTGGAAAGACGTGGATTGCCGCAAGTATGAGCAGATGTTCAGTACCATCTCTAAAAAACGTTTACTACCATACAAACTCAACTACATGGCGATACCATCGGCAAAAGAATTTTACTGGCTGATTTCTATTTGATGGTGACTATCATTACTTTTATGTTCTATTACAGATCCCCTTGATTATGATAACCATCGGTTGAGAACCACTCCCGAAATCTAATTCTGGTTAAACCTGTGCAACACGCGCTTATTTGTCATGTGCCATTAATGAGTGGTATAAATTTTATTCTTTCATGATGATTCCTCCAGTGTGCTTCAAGTTTTCTGACCAGCAGCATATCATTTTGCCAAGATCTTAGAGTATCCAGGTTATTTACTAGGATTATAGCTTTCTCGTTCACCTCTAACGAATGTGACGTAAGGTTCTACAGCTAACTGATACACTTCGTATTTTTACTGTTAGATTTATTCTATAGTCTGTTTAATAGGAGGGAACTTCAAAAATTAAGTTACACATGTCATCCCATGTTAGACCATTGCGCAACGAGAGTGGTGCATTGTCAGAAGACCTGTTCCCGGTTTCCTGTAGACACAGTTCTACTGTGCTTCTAATAACAGCTGCATCACAGTGTGCAAGTGAAGAGGGGCGGCTGGTGGAAACGTACTCCAAAATCGAATTACATGGAACATACGACTTCTGCAAATGAAACATCGAAGTTGAACACAGATTTACCGTCAAATTCTGGAGGTGTATGGACCAAATGCAATAGCACTTAGCACTTCCGACCGCAGTGAAACGATGCCAACAATTTGACCAATGCCAGGCGAGTATTATCCTGGTCGGGAAGGAAGACCATCGACATGTCCAGGAGGTCGAGGAACTGATCGACAGGCTTTTAAGAGGGGGTTCTCACAGCGGTCCTCGAATGGCTCCGTGACAAAGGTGCGGATATCTGTCATCGAGGAACCGAATGATGGGTAGAATGTTCCGACATTGTTTACAGCAACTCAGTGACTAAGCTGAAAAGTAATATTACGTAACTGTGTTATTCTGCAGGGTAGTGCAGCATTCAATACAAGTTACTTGGTCTGTCATAATAATGTGTAACTTACATTTTGAAGGCTCCTCGTACACAGTTCTACGACGCAGCTTAAGTTACATTTTGCATCGGCTTACTTAGTTTTAGAGTTAGCTATTGCTGTTACTTCAAAGTAACAGCATCCTTCCATCAACTTTTCATTAACCTTTAAGGTCTTGATGTTATTCCAGCCTTCCTGAAGAGATTCTAGGAGCAACGGTGAACAATTACTTAGCTAAAACAGAGTAGGGGTTTGATAAAAAATGCTATACAAATAAATAATAATAATAATGATTATAAAATATTCAACATTCCACATAACACCTTCACTTTATGTTTTTTTTCTTCTTTTCTTTCCTTTCTAGAAATACTTACCCCCAGGCTATGCATAGCACAGTACTAACACCTCTTCCTCTTTCTGAGCTCATCATCTCACTCATTATGGAGGGCTGCTGACTCAGTTTTTCAGGATAGCAAATAGGAAGTTGCGGTACAGAAAATGGCTCAGAGATCACCAGTGTGTGTGTGTGTGTGTGTGTGTGTGAATGTGTGTGTAGTGAGTGAAGTGTTATGAAACAATGTGTGTACAGTGTGTGCAGTGACTGATAGTGAGATATGAGTGGACAATGTGGCATTACCTTATTTTATAAGTTATTTGAAAAAAAAGTATTGTATACCAGGAGTAAATCTAATGATCGTCTCTAACTAGAAGTCTGTAAATATATGTGTATACGAATTAGTTTATTTTAAATTGATCTAAATTTGTAAATACTTTGACGTGTCCTATATCGTTGCAAAAAGAGATCTGCGGATGACTAAAGCTACTACTACTACTACTACTACCACTACAACTGTCAACATTTTGAGCCCTGTGAACTCTGACCGGCCGGCCGAAGTGGCCGTGCGGTTCTAGGCGCTGCAGTCTGGACCCGAGCGACCGCTACGGCCGCAGGTTCGAATCCTGCCTCGGGCATGAATGTGTGTGATGTCCTTAGGTTAGTTAGGTTTAATTAGTTCTAAGTTCTAGGCGACTGATGACCTCAGATGTTACGTCGCATAATGCTCAGAGTCATTTGAACCATTTGAACTCTGACCGGTCATCTGTTTGCAGCAGGCTTTCCCGTCATCACTTCCTCTTCTCTGATTCTCTGACCGACTGCTGTGCCCTCATGCTAGTGTTCCTCCTGTGTGCTTACCCTAGTTACTGCAGCCAAATTTCGGGCGCTGAGTCTGCTGCTACGCACGTTACTGGCTTGGAGCCCAGTGCTCTCGACGCGCGAGGCTGTTTGGCCCGAGCCCAGCACGTGCTCAGAAATGTTGGCGACGATGAGTTCAGCGACCTGTCACGCTTCAGCCTAAAAAAGGATTTTTAAAAGCTGATTGTGACTATGTATGTCAGTTGTTTACATTTAGAGTATTTGTGCAGAAGTATGGAGTTTGAATCTTTCTTAGCCGCCGGCTTTTATCTTCTAGTACTCAACGAGACATTCACTCCTAGCAAACTTTCGTGCATTTATAAAAGGCATTTCTTATTACTGACTTCACTTTAAACTGAAGTTTAGTCGTAACTTGTTTTATGATAGGGTTCTGAGGCTAGCAAAAGGCAAACGTAACAGAACCAAAAATGGTTCATATGGATCTGAGCACTATGCGACTTAACATCTGAGGTCATCAGCTCCCTAGAACTTAGAACTACTTAAACCTAACTAACCTAAGGACATCACACACATCCATGCCCGAGGCAGGATTCGAACCTGCGACCGTAGCAGCAGCACGGTTCCGGACTGAAACGCCTGGAACCGCTCGGCCACAGCGGCCGGTCCTTATTGTCTGAACTTACGAGGTTTAAGCACCTTACATAAAGATCAAGTAAGCCGGCCGGTGTGGCCGAGCGGTTCTAGGCGCTACAGTCTGGAGCCGCGCGACCGCTACAGTCACAGGTTCGAATCCTGCCTCGGGCATGGATGTGTGTGATGTCCTTAGGTTAGTTGGGTTTAAGTAGTTCTAAGTTCTAGGGGACTGATGGCCTTAGAAGTTAAGTCCCATAGTGCTCAGAGCAATTTGAACCATTTTTTTTTTTTTTTTTTTATCAAGTAAGCCTGTTTCAGACACTGACGTTAGTTTATAGTCGCTAACATCACGGCCCTTGCAGCCCTTACGCTTGTGTCACCTGCATGTTGTACACGTTTTATATCTCTCCGTATTACTTCGTTGTACCGTGGATAGGTGGTGATATCTTCAGTACTAGCAATGCTTTCCTAAAAAGTGAACTGTTTGCTCGCAAAGTAAATTCATTTACCCTCTCTTGTCCATTTCTCAGACTAAGACTAACGTGAAGCTATATATAATACATCCCACAATCGAAACACCTGCTGCAAGCAGTTCTTGCCAACGCTATTTCCGTATTTCGTGTAAAAAGTTTTAAACGTATACGACCTATAGACGATTCGAACTTGTGACTTCTTTTATTGCAGTCGAATGCGCTACTCGTTGCGCCACAGAACGCCAGCCGAGTGTAATAATTCTGCTGAGTCCCTTCTAGGCAGGAAATCAGCACTAAGTTTTGTCAAGAGTAATTTTGTTGTGCTCTGGGTCGGAGCTCATGAATGACAGTCGACAATCTAGTTTTAATACACGGACCCATTTGCAAAAGTTCTACGATTGCTCAGGTTTGACCGAGTTTAATCATGTTGCAGGGAGCAGCGAAAAGATGTCCGTCGTCGCCAATATCGCCCCTCTAAATGAGTGGAGCATAAACGCGTCAACTTTCGCAAGGCTTCCAGAAAATTATTTTCTATTGTTACTTAAAGGCTGCAATTGCGTTTTCCATCACTGAATACCTCAACTATTAACAGTAAAAGAACGTAAAAAGCTCGTAACTCCGTCTAACGCTCCTATACCACAAGTATAGCTTCGTCTTATGCCTAGCCTGTGACGTCACCAGAGCATCAGCCAATAACAGAGCGTTTTCGATCACGTGACCAAATCTTGCCATTTAATTATTTTTAAGCTTTAATTATATAAAAATAACAGATATTTTGTGAGAGTATTGACTGTAAATGCTATTTAAATAGCATTCAATCATGATAACAACAATCTAAACCATATTTTTTAACATAGGAAAATAGCCTATTGTAACGTCACACAACATGCTGGAAAGTATTTCTTTCACGGGTAACTTGACAGGTGCTCTTCTCCCACACTATCCGACATCACCTTCTCCAGTGCTACTATGCAAGTTAGTCTTTGTCAGCTATGTGGTGCGAATGAATCAGTTCCACGTTAATTTCTATTCACCGCGATAAATTCTTTCCATTTAGGAAAGAATTTTGTTGCTAAACTTCTCCCTGTACATTTCATCAACTTTCCGATCACTATAGCTTGCTGCACTATAAATTGAATAAATGTTTATAAGTCTCTGTAACGAGTAATGCTCTGTCTTCGATAACCAATCGTGGACTCAAAGAGCGGTATACTCCAGCGTAGCCAGATCAAAATCGACTGTGTTGCTCTTCAAGGTAGCGCCTCCAACCTGAATGCGACGGACAGTTGTTCCCTATGAAACCTAAGTGGCTTTCAGACGCGTATCTCTCAATGTAAGACGTCGGATTATTAGGAGGTGCATATTTCTCTCTCTAAATGTTGAAACCATGAATAATTTAGACGGAGATGTGTGGCTGTTATACAGCCAATGAACTGGATGTATGGATACTGTGCTCTCTTCAGTTCTATGCAGTTAAACAGAGCACCTTTGCTTTCAATCATAGTCACCTACCTGTAGCATTCAACTCTATGGATTTGCTCCGAAGTAGGAAAACTGATTTCAGGAAGACACAAAACTCTTCGAGCCCGTCAACCTACGTCGGAGACACAATAATTACACGTTTTGTTTAGTGTAACTACGCTTACTGAAATCGGTACAGGAGATTTCCATTTTACTTAAATCCTAATAACAAATTGAGGGGTTGCTGGACTCACATTATGGAGGAAAGTAGGTGCAGTCACCGTCAAGTCTTCAGGATTAAGTTTTCATGGTTTTCTCTATGTTAATAAGGCGACTGACAGGGTGGTTCCCTTGAAAAGGACATGGCAGCTTTCGACTTTATTCCTTATCCCTGTCCAGACTGACTCTGTGCTCTCCTAATGATCACGTCGTCGGCAGGACGTTAGCACTTAACTTTCCATTACAAGAACTGAGGAACTTCGGTATACATCAGATTCTAATAGTGAAATGGGATAGCGATTTGGAATCCTTACCTCGGTTGCATCACTTGGTGTACCTAACAGTGCTTGAAAATGCAAAGCTTGCTGACAAGTATGTCTGACGTCAGGTCTGTCGCTTGTTCAGTGGCACACTGTGTACGGCGATGCTGTTCATAAAGCTGATGGTCAAATGTCAATAACAAATTATCCTACGATGCTAAATGTGTCTAGAGAATGTACCGAACGCACTGTTGCGTGACGTTGGGCTGTGTATACGAAGTTACGAAAGTATCAGCAGTGTACATTGCAATCGACAGACTTTTCGCAGAATTAGTAGACCAGGCCTCACTATTAGACCTATAAGTTCGGTCATTCCGTTAGAGGAATTTACAACGAGTTACATGAACACTTGTCCACTGCTTACAATGCCACCGTGAAGCGAAAAAGATACTAATACCGGGTGAGTTGCAATGAACAGTATTAGTTGCAGTTCCAAACTTTTGGTATATTGCTAAGAGCCCATATTGGAATAGGGCTTAAGTATGGGTTTTCCGTGTCAACTGCTATTATTATTTCTTGAACTATATTAACGACATAGGAGACAATCTGAGTAGCTGTCTTAGGTTGTTTGCAGATGATGCTGTCATTTACCGTCTTGTAAAGTCATCAGATGATCAAAACGACTTGCAAAATGATTTAGATAAGATATCTGTATGGTGCTAAAAGTGGCAATTGACACTGAATAAAGAAAAGTGTGAAGTTATTCACATGAGTACTAAAAGAAATCAGCTAAATTTCGATTACGCGATAAGTCACACAAATCTGAAGGCTGTAAATTCAACTAAATACTTAGGGATTACAATTACAAATAACCTAAATTGGAACGATCACATAGATAATATTGTGGGTAGAACAAACCAAAGACTGTGATTCAATGGCAGACCACTTAGAAGGTGCAACAGGTCTACCAGAGAGACTGCTTACACCACGCTTGTCCGCCCTATTCTGGAGTATCGCTGTGTGGTGTGGGATCCGCATCAGGTGGGACTGACGGATGACATCGAAAAAGTACAAAGAAGGGCAACTCGTTTTGTATTATTGCGAAATAGGGGAGATAGTGTCACAGACATGATACGTGAATTGGAGTGGCAATCATTAAAACAAAAACGTTTTTCGTTGCGACGGGATCTTCTCATGAAATTTCAATCACCAGTTTTCTCCTCCAATTACGAAAACATTCTGTTGCCACCCACCTTCATAGGGAGAAATGATCATCACGATAAAATAAGAGAAATCAGGGCTCGCACAGAAAAATTTAAGTGCTCGTTTTTCCCGCGTGCCGTTCGAGAGTGGAACGGTAGAGAGACAGCTTGAAGGTGGTTCATTGAACCCTCTGCCAGGCACTTTATTGTGAATAGCAGAGTAATCACGTAGGCGTAAACAGAGAACATCGAGTACATATAAGAGCAGACCATTAATTACCGGGGTTCATCGAGAGGTATACAGGACTAAATATTGTGTTACACAATCAACACTGATTTTAACAATACGTCACAAAGGTGCGGTAGTAATCGAGTAATATGCGCACAGCATGATCACGCCACAGATAATGTGCGTAGTACAAGAACAACGAGGTGTTATTCGTTTTACGGTATCACAGTGAGTGACACTATCTCAGATCTATTGAAAGGTCTCTGTTGGATTCCTTTCATGTTAATTTCTTAAGTCTGTTGTCATTTACGGCATAAATTCCTCTTCTAAATTTACTGTGGTGTTTCTGACTATCTGGGAGGAGACTGAGCAGTGAAACATGTTACTTGTACGCCTAAACAAGAACGATCTGTCACACTACTACACTTTAAAAACAGTTTATATGTAATTCATGTCACACAGTCTCATACGGAACCTACATCCGCTTTCTTTTATATACTGTATATGATAAGATACTGTCATCCCCCTTCCCTTCTGTGTGAGAGGATGAATGAGCAAATGTATTTCTAGTTGCATGCTTGAGGGTAGCAGACAAGGCTGTCTGCTAGAGAACAGTAGGACCAACGTCGGAACAGGTAGCTACTCTTTCTAAAAGCAAAGAGGTTTCTGTTCTTAGTATGGTCCTGGCCGTCCGTTGACATGTTGGTATAGGAAGCTGCCCCTCTGGCCACTTCCGTTGGTATTTGGGAAGCACGCTCGGTAGGAGCGCAGCTCAGTCTGTCCGTGGCGAGCGTCTGAAGTGGTAAGATCTCCGGCTAAGCGCGTGTCTGCTAAGTCCGTAGGACAATGGATTTCTTAAGTTCAGCCTAACTGAAAATTTAATCACTTTTATTTCAGGTTTAGCTCTAAAATATCTAATGTTATCTTAAATTGCAGCGCAGTGTAATTCTCGTGTGAAGTTCAGATTATTTTCCGGTAGTTGCTTTGTCACTACTTTGTGAGTAAAGTGGAACCACGTGTTGATCAGTAAATGTTTGACCCATCAGGTTAATAGTAAGACGTTAGTAACCAGTTCGAGGTTTTCTTTTGTAAATTGCTTTTCGATCTAATTTATTTTAATTATCAAAGCCGGCCAGTGTGGCCACGCGGTTAAAGGCACTTCAGTCTGGAACCGCGCGACCGCTACGGTCGCAGGTTCGAATCCTGCCTCGGGCATGGATGTGTGTGATGTCCTTAGGTTAGTTAGGTTTAAGTAGTTCTAAGTTCTAGGGGACTCATGACCTCAGATGTTAAGTCCCATAGTGCTCAGAGCCAATTATCAAAATTATTGTGGAGTTATACGCTTTGTGTAAACCAAGTTGACCACGTGAAGCATGTGGTGTAATCATCAAAGTAGCCCTCAGCTATTCTTTTTGGGAAGATTTCACAGAGAGTTGGTATGAATTTAGTATACCAGTGTGTGGTAATTACATGACGGACAGGATTGTGCTACGAACGTAGTTTCTTTGGGTGAAAACTGAATCTGTTGGTTGTGGTTAATTTCCTCTTGCTTATGTTTCAACGTTCTTCGTGTGTTATTTTATGAATGCAGTGTTGTATCCAGTCTCCCAATCTTGGCTCCATATTTTATGTGTTCCGTAAGATTACAATCTCACATTTTCACAGTCCTAAATAAGGCACCAGCTCAGTTATAACTCACGTTTAATATGCTGAAATTTCAATGATCAATCTTAAAATAAATTTCCAAATATAAACTGATTTCTTTCTTTTTATTTAAATTCTCCTTATATATATATATATATATATATATATATATATATATATATATATATATTACCGGTTGTTGTATGACTATTAAAAGATTATAATCAATGTTAGTCTGATTGGGAATTTGGTAAACCTAGACTAGTTACCTGGTGAAACAGTTGTGCAGTAATGCACGGTTAACTTCCCCAGACAGCTCACAGCTTTTAACCCGCTTTTATTGTCCATCAGTTCCGCGTACACCGCAATTAAAGTAACAACATTACACTATTGGAGAACGAAGTTTTTTTATTCATTTATTCGTATAGCTTACATGATCCTTTTACAGCCTTATTTAAGAACTTCATATACAAAAAGTTAAATATACACAAAAATATACGTAATATAAACAAGCGATCAAACAATCATGGGAATATATATATATGTAATATCTTGGCCTTTTAACCGCTCTACAGTTCTTCGTGTCACCAAATGCAGCTCGCTGAGTCGACCAGGAAATTTTCGTAGTACACACTCCTCAGTTAAGGTGCTGCATAGTTTGCACGGCATCACCACAGGCACACGCCGGGGCATCTATAAGCCCCTCTCATACAAAGAGGCACCACATCTCCCATGCCCTGTACAGAATCAGGGGCATCCATAGTTTTCTTGGAAGACCGAATCCATTCACATGTTTGCTAGGGTCAGTTATAAGAAGAGAATTAGTCGGAGGAAACTTCTGCAAAACCTCTCTCCATTCTTGACAAACGTCATCTTGCATTGGCCAGGGCAGTTTTCTAGATTTGAGTCTGCTGGCAGGTGTACTCTGCCGCTGATGATATAGAAATGAGTTCTGGTGAGTGAAACACTTTTGGAACTCTCCTATCACTGCTGCTTCTCGTCTTATTGATGGATGTGCAATATTACATAATAGAGGAATCCGTGAAAGTGGTGCAGATTTAGTAGTGCCACCGATTAGTCTCATTGCTTGATACAATGTGACTTCAAGTACGTGTACATGTAAACCATTTTTCGCGCGGGTGCACAGTATTATACCGTGGAGTAAAATAATGCAAATGTAGCAGTGAAGCGTATCTGCATTTGCACCCCATCCTGACCTAACCAGTTGTCTGAAAATATCAATTCTGGCGTTCACTTTTTTGTTACATTTCCTAAATGGTTGTTAAATGTAAGAGCCCGGTCTAAAATGATCCCCAAGAATTTTGGGCATGGGTTATGTCCCAGGCGGACATTTTCGAAGCCACATTTAATTTTCGATATGCGGAGATTAAATGTGGCTACAGTTTATCACGTGAAAGAAGAGGTTATGAATGAGTGGAAAGATTAGAAAAGGAATTACACGACATCAGCTACAATCAGTGGAGAGGAAGATCAGCACACGCGAACTTGCGACGCCTTTACTGGCTACACTGCGTAAACTACCTCGTTATGGCACGTCTGGTCACTGTAGTTACTTACGAGAGTCTCGTTTGGTTACTTCTGGTAGACTGTTACTAATAAAAAAAGCGAGTAAACGTCACGGTTCCCTCGCATTTTAGAGAGTACCGCCACTAGCAGTATTGCTCTAACAAGGATTTCCACCCTTCGTCGTTGGTACTGCCCCCCTGGTCCCTGACATGCCTCAGTTAGGCCAGCCGCTATTTACGTAAAGTGAACAGCGGTGGCTCACTAAAAACCAAATTCCAGCCTTCTCGTCTCATAATGTGGTGGATTCTTTCTTTCGGAACAACAATTCGCTCCAGCTGCCTGCCTGCCTTCAGAAGGACCGAGCGGTTTGGAATAGTGATCGACACCTCGGAAAACGACGCTTCAAATCTTTCTCCGGTTATCCAGATTTAGGTTTTCCGTGATTTCCCTCATTCGCTTAAAGCAAGTGCTGGGGTGCTTCGTTTGAGAACGGCACTGCCCATTTCCTTTTCCATCCTTCCCTAATCCGAGCTTCTGCAGCGTCTCTAATTACGTCGCTGTCGACGGGATGGTACTCTAATCTTCCTTCTTCTTCCCTTCCTCCAGAACGAGCCCCAGCATCCACGGGGATCCAGTTTCACTTTTACACCCACCGTATCCGTAGCCATCGACCGACTACTTCGCACTTGACGGAATGGAACGTCGCGTTATGTCAAGACATTCCACAATACATTTCAAACGGCGGCATCCACGCAGGCCGTCAGCGCACAGAACGGGACGTCACCGTCAGGGTTTCTCGGGAAGAAAGTTTTGACGTTAACATTGGTGGCGGGACATGTGTCGTCGTTTGCTGACATCGGAGTTTAACCTATTTCCGCCACGCTCATTCATGTCGTAGTAGTGGATTTTCTGCTACTGTTTCTTCATTTTTTATTTTGTTTCATTTTGTGGCAAACTACAAATGTTCTATCATGACGTGGATATTTTTTCCATTGAGTGTTCTCCTACAAGCGAGGACAGATATCTGAGAGCAGAGAATGATTTAGATTTTACAATAAAAGAACAGAGATGACGCTTACACTGGTTATAAATAAGAGCATAAGTTGATGAAGCAGTTTCCTTTAAATAACATTTTAAGTGAAAGAAGTCAGCTCTGTTGAAGAAGAAAACTGCTGTTATTCATGACATTATTTTATATGTGTGGAGAAAATAGATAAGGTAAACAGGCTGTTCTTGTTAAAAAAAAGAAAAAGAAATGGCTCTGAGCACTACGGGACTTAAATTCTAAGGTCATCAGTCCCCTAGAACTTAGAACTATTTAAACCTAACTAACCTAAGGATATCACACACATCTATGCTCGAGGCAGGATTCGAAGCTGCGACGTAGCGGTCGCGCGGTTCCAGACTGTAGCGCCTAGAACCACTCGGCCACTCAGGCCGGCGTTCTTGTTCCCTTATAAATATTGTTTGATGTATTTGTTTGTATACAGGGTGATTTTTCCCACCGTGTACAAACTCTAGGAACTGATCGATGAGTGGATAGGGAACAAAAAAGGTCTAATGAACTTATATCCGGAAATGCATGGTTTCCATGCTAGAGACCATTTATTCAATCATACTTTGTTACAGAGACTGCGGTCTAATAGGCGCTGTACCATGCAGCCACAGTTCCAGTATGCATGATTTCCTCCTAGAGGATGGCACTGTTCCTCATACGTCATGTCCTGGCGCCTTCTCCTGCCATAGTAACTGGTAATGTTGTGACCCATTCACTTCTCTTGCTGACTCACATTGTAGTGGACATGATACAGCGCTGTACAGGGTTCCGTATTCGAATCGAGAGCTTGCCGACGTGATGGTTGCTTACGGAAAGGCAGATGGCAACGGGCGGCGAGCAGCAAGGTTGTATCAGGAGACCTATCCCCCACCGACAACAACCACAGCATTCAATGCCTGCAACAATGTTTTGCCGTTTGTCTGAGACAGGGGCGTTTCAGGAAGCAGAAAATCATGAAGAACGTACG
This sequence comes from Schistocerca americana, assembly GCF_021461395.2. NCBI lineage: Eukaryota > Metazoa > Arthropoda > Insecta > Orthoptera > Acrididae > Schistocerca > Schistocerca americana. The sequence goes on from NC_060130.1 coordinate 235,898,941, forward strand.
TGAAATGTTCGGACACCAACGTTGGAGGAAAATGTGATTTACACTGTGGAAGACGACCGTCGTGTCAGTACCAGTTAGTTGGCCCGCCGATACAGAGTAAGCCAGACGATCGCGTGGAACATTCTCCATGACAATTGTTACTACCCTTATCACTTACAGCGTATGCAGGGCTTACTAGCGTCGGACTTTCCAAATAGGGAGCAGTTCTGTCACTAGTTTCTTCATCAAGCAACCACGATTCCTGGATTTGTGTCATACAGATGAGGCCACCTTTAGGCGCAGTGGTATCTTCATCTTTCATAACAGTCATCTGTGGGATAGTATGCAGAACCCCCATGGTATTGTGACAGCGAATCATCAACATTGATGCAGGCGGAATGTGAGGGCCGGGATAATTTGCGAAAGTACACTCCTGGAAATGGAAAAAAGAACACATTGACACCGGTGTGTCAGACCCACCATACTTGCTCCGGACACTGCGAGACGGCTGTACAAGCAATGATCACACGCACGGCACAGCGGACACACCAGGAACCGCGGTGTTGGCCGTCGAATGGCGCTAGCTGCGCAGCATTTGTGCACCGCCGCCGTCAGTGTCAGCCAGTTTGCCGTGGCATACGGAGCTCCATCGCAGTCTTTAACACTGGTAGCATGCCGCGACAGCGTGGACGTGAACCGTATGTGCAGTTGACGGACTTTGAGCGAGGGCGTATAGTGGGCATGCGGGAGGCCGGGTGGACGTACCGCCGAATTGCTCAACACGTGGTGCGTGAGGTCTCCACAGTACATCGATGTTGTCGCCAGTGGTCGGCGGAAGGTGCACGTGCCCGTCGACCTGGGACCGGACCGCAGCGACGCACGGATGCACGCCAAGACCGTAGGATCCTACGCAGTGCCGTAGGGGACCGCACTGCCACTTCCCAGCAAATTAGGGACACTGTTGGTCCTGGGGTATCGGCGAGGACCATTCGCAACCGTCTCCATGAAGCTGGGCTACGGTCCCGCACACCGTTAGGCCGTTTTCCGCTCACGCCCCAACATCGTGCAGCCCGCCTCCAGTGGTGTCGCGACAGGCGTGAATGGAGGGACGAATGGAGACGTGTCGTCTTCAGCGATGAGAGTCGCTTCTGCCTTGGTGACAATGATGGTCGTATGCGTGTTTGGCGCCGTGCAGGTAAGCGCTACAATCAGGACTGCATACGACCGAGGCACACAGGGCCAACACCCGGCATCATGGTGTGGGGAGCGATCTCCTACACTGGCCGTACACCACTGGTGATCGTCGAGGGGACACTGAATAGTGCACGGTACATCCAAACCGTCATCGAACCCATCGTTCTACCATTCCTAGACCGGCAAGGGAACTTGCTGTTCCAACAGGACAATGCACGTCCGCATGTATCCCGTGCCACCCAACGTGCTCTAGAAGGTGTAAGTCAACTACCCTGGCCAGCAAGATCTCCGGATTTGTCCCCCATTGAGCATGTTTGGGACTGGATGAAGCGTCGTCTCACGCGGTCTGCACGTCCAGCACGAACGCTGGTCCAACTGAGGCGCCAGGTGGAAATGGCATGGCAAGCCGTTCCACAGGACTACATCCAGCATCTCTACGATCGTCTCCATGGGAGAATAGCAGCCTGCATTGCTGCTAAAGGTGGATATACACTGTACTAATGCCGACATTGTGCATGCTCTGTTGCCTGTGTCTATGTGCCTGTGGTTCTGTCAGTGTGATCATGTGATGTATCTGACCCCAGGAATGTGTCAATAAAGTTTCCCCTTCCTGGGACAATGAATTCACGGTGTTCTTATTTCAATTTCCAGGAGTGTATTTTGTGAACAGTCTTCCTTCCACGTAGCTTAACAGGCTGGAACTTTCGGCGTTTCTTGCGGGTGATTTTGCCTCCCCTATTGGAAGAAGAGCCAGTGATGATTCGATGGGTTATGTGGCTGCTACATGGTGGTGCTCCTGCCCACTCAGCCGTTAACGTCCAGACGCATCTCGGTCGTGTGTTCCCTGGTCTATGGATCGGACGAGGGAGTCCAGTTGCATAGCCTGGTCGTTCACCGAATCTCAACCCGTGCGATTTCTGGTTATGGGGCTATCTCAAAAGTATCGCATATGTAGAGCCATTCCATATGTGGAGACACTGAAGCAGCGTTTTCTTGCTGCCTTTGACACTGTTCGGATGCAGCCTGTCCGATGTGAACGTGTGATACAGAACATGGTACGGCGCGTACACGCATGCGTTGAGGCACATGGAAACCATTTTCAACGTACACTGTAACTGTGGCTGTATGGTACATCGCGTATTAGACTGCAGTCTCTGCAACAAAGTATGACTGACTAATTGGTCTCTAGCATGGAAATCATTCATTTCCGGACATACGTTCTCATCGATCAACCCCTAGACTTTGTACACGATGGAAAAAAAGCACCCTGCATATTTTCGCTAGCAAATAAATGTCGATATTTTGAAATGTTGTTTCACTTGTCAGCAAAACTGATCAAGAAGATCCTTTATACAGTTTTTTTTACCATATATAAAATTTATCGTTGTTAGTTCCTCAATTCCGACATTATACTCCTACTTCTTGTATTGCGAATGAAATCTCGTAGCCTCACTTTCACGGTTCGTTACTGGGCCAAGCGAACTGACGTCGAGTTGCCGTTCCGTCTAGTGTGAGCCGTCCACCATTTGACGGCGACTCCTCGTCACGGTCCGTTCCGTTGCGTTGACATTGTTCAAAAAAATGGTTCAAATGGCTCTGAGCACTATGGGACTTAACATCTGTGGTCATCAGTCCCCTGGAACTTAGAACTACTTAAACCTAACTAACCTAAGGACATCACACACATCCATGCCCGAGGCAGGATTCGAACCTGCGACCGTAGCAGTCGCACGGTTCCGGACTGCGCGCCTAGAACCCATGCTTAATAGAAAGACAATTAGAGCTACAGTACAGAGTATTACGATTCATTAACTTCATTCGAAGTTCCAGTTAGTAGTAGCCTGTGAATTCATGTCAGCAACACCCACTTGGCTGTGTGATCATGGACGCTTACATTTCCTGAACTACATCGGAAGCGCGATGCTGGCCAAGCCAACCCAGTGCCTTTGAGCACAATGCGCTCCCGGAAACATTAGCGTAACCGCTCTGGTTCGAAGCAAAACTCGCTTTCCTAAGTTACCAGTTTACTGTAAGAAAATGCTCAGTCCAGAAGACTGTCAAACGTTTACGCCTGACGCCCCTTGAGAGAGTAGGCTGTCCTGAAAACGTAGGAGATTTCTGCTTTTAGCCACGTGAAAACGACACAAGAAAACGGGGTTTTTTCCCAACTGAAATGCAAGCTTCCCATTCGTTAGCAGCAACAAACTGTCCAGTGGAGAGCGATATAGATAAGTGGGGGCGGAGAATAGTTGTAACCCAGAGGACTGATGATAGGGAGGAAAGTAAGAGTTAGAACTTGAAACGAATCCATCACTGGCTGGATGCAGCGAGGTGGGAGTCGAGATGACATTTTGGCCCCTGAAAAACTAGTGATTAATCATAATAAACAAAAGTATAGGAAGGAGAAATTTATAAGAGTAACAACAGCTCTGATTCGCTCAGGTCCACTTCACCTAACTTGAGACGCAGTTCATCCATAAAACCGAACCGAAAAGTTAAGGCTCATAACTTCAGAAAGGACGCTTTTGTTGCTGTCGTCGAGTAAGACTGTTGTTGCTGCACTCGTTGGAGAAGCGCCGCTCCGCGCCACCGGCCCTAGCTGTCTACCGCCGTGATCCAATGCAGCTCTCACACCAGGTGGCGTAAAACTGTAGAACTTGCAGCCATCTCATGTTTCGGCATATCAACAGGTGAGGCCGAACCAGCAGCAATCAGGACTTAAGGAATTTTACTAGAGGAGCAATACTCAATAAGCTACAATCCAGATTCAGGCTTGCATTTGCTAATGACTTAATTTCAGCTACAGTTTGTTCGATGTATTTTCAGCCGGCCGAAGTGGCCGTGCGGTTAAAGGCGCTGCAGTCTGGAACCGCAAGACCGCTACGGTCGCAGGTTCGAATCCTGCCTCGGGCATGGATGTTTGTGATGTCCTTAGGTTAGTTAGATTTAACTAGTTCTAAGTTCTAGGGGACTGATGACCTCAGCAGTTGAGTCCCATAGTGCTCAGAGCCATTTGAACCATTTTTTCGATGTATTTTCAATTCTGAGTTGCGCATTAGATTCAGTTAGTTGCTTCTCACTTTTTCCGCAGTCAATCACATGTACCCACTTAAATATATAGTAAAGCAGCGTTTCTGATTGATATACTTTGAAGTCAGATTGCACTTCGAGAATGTTTAACTTTTCAATGTCAGGTTGCATATCAGGAGCCATTAATACTAATTTAAGGTCACATTGTGTATCAGGTGCTCAGATCCTTATTCCAAGCACATTTTATTACCTTGATAGTAAGATTTTATTCAATTATGCTCTTGAATGCAAGTAATGAATAAATTATATTACATATTGTGGTATCGATAGCTACGATGCCAAGGCGTAGGTGCAAGTTCGTGGGTTGGCACTACACCGACACCAACGACAGCGCCCTCTAGCCGGCGCTGTGGAGCTCTACGAGCGCCGCTCCAGATTCAGCCTATTTGATTCCGAGGAGACGACCTAGCTACATTGTTTCTATTTCACAGTGGGCGAACCACTACTTGTACGCAAAGTTAAGTAAAGGTGATTTGAGTTCACTCTGCAGTGCCGAGAGTTCTACCTCACCCGCTCCTCCTAGCCTCCTACCTTCGTCCTACCTTTCAGTTTTCAGGAGCAGACCCACGCGCCACCTTCCAGGCGGGATACGAAACATATCAGTTTAAAATCATTCTCTGCATTCATTTACGAAAAATCTCCCCTCCAACGTCTTGTGTGAATCGGCCTTTACTCGCATTTACTTGGTTTCCCCATTCCGATCATAGCTTGAGAACAGTTAGTTCTTTTCCTGACTTTCAATTTCACTATTTTACTAAAGTCAAACAACAGTAGACATAGAGCTCCCTGCACTGTCACCCTGTCTGCAAAATGCAACGTCCTTAACAGCGTATTTGTACTTGGAACGCCACCAACGCCGAGAAACAAATGACACTGCAGAAACTGTCAGAGTAACACAACACATATGCATTACAGGCAACATACCTGTTACTAACGATCTACTGCAATTGTCCAATTCGAAAATGTTCAAATCATAGAGAGGTATTACTGTTCATTTTAAAACTACTGCATGCCCGCAGCTATTGTACTGAACTTCTATCAGAAGGTAAGTCAATGGTTGAGCTGACTGAAATGCATGGTGGACACTATCTCAAACAACACCTTAATTGGTTGACAGAAGATAGTGAGTACACTTCCACCATACTGGCCCTATTTTGAAATTACACATAATTCTCGCTTATTTATGATTTATTGACTTGTAGTACTCGTAGAAATTCTTCCAGTGTGCTTCCTGTAAAGTTATTCTATAAAATCGTCGGGGGCACTAGGAAGTGTTGTCCGTCAATTACAACTGAACTTCAGCATTTTGAATGGTTGTATATCCTCCCAAAAAGGGCACAAAATTAATTCCTAGAGCAATTACAGAATTTGGAACATTTTCAAGCTACGTAAGGCCTGATTGTCTTTCCAAAGGACCCAACTCTCCAGTTGCTCAAAAATGTTCAAATGTGTGTGAAATCTTATGGGACTTAACTGCTAAGGTCATCAGTCCCTAAGCTTACATACTACTTAACCTAAATTACCCTAAGGACAAACACACACACACCCATGCCCGAGGGAGGACTCGAACCTTCGCCGGGACCAGCAGCACAGTCCATGACTGCAGCGCCTGAGACCGCTCGGCTAATCCTGCGCGGCTCTTTAGTTGCTCGTTCCGTTAGTATAATCGTATGCTGCCAGCCACTTCTCAAGACTGTTCATTAAATAGCACTTTCCACCTTGTCACCATTACTAATCTCTGTAACTGATTTACGGACACACAGGAACTCACTTGCTGTCGTACAGCGAATTCCAGCTAGATTTATCGTTACTCGGGTCCATGAAAGTTAATGATGTGCAACTAACGCCATACAAATGCACTCCTCATACACCATACACCAGTATATCATGAAAGTCATATTCGCAATGACTTCTTCATTTTACACTACCTGATAAGTTATCATTAACTTGGCAACCACTCCTTTCGTAGCACCTACACAGACAAAATTATGCTTTCTGTGATGACAGTGGCTGTGTAACAGCACAGGCTTTCTCCAGATACATGACAGCGTCGCCTGGCGACCCATAAGTGTTTCCCTCTTGCCTGCCTCCCGTCCACGCTCTGCTCTGCTTCTGACGACATGGAAGTAACCCATTGGTTCCTTAGCCTTAGTCTGCTTCGCGACTCTTTTAATTTATTTTAAGCTTGTTTTTGGTCTGCGGCAACGGCCTTGCCACAGTGGATACACCGGCTCACCGAAGTTAAGCGCTGCTGGGCGTGGCCGGCACTTGAGTGGGTGACCATCCAGCCGCCATGCACTGTTGCCATTTTTCGGGGTGCACTCAGCCTCGTGATGCCAATTGAGGAGCTACTCGACCGAATAGTGGCGGCTCCGGTCACAGAAAACCATCATAACGACCGGGAGAGCGGTGTGGTGACCACACGCCCCTCCTATCCGCATCCTCAGTGAGGGTGATACGGCGGTCGGATGGTCCCGATGGGCTACTTGTGACCTGAAGACGGAGTGCTTTTTTTTGTTTTTGGTCTAGGGCGTACTTCGTTCCAACTTTGCTTTATCTAAAACATATTACTACATCCTTTCCAGTTAGATTTAGGATACACGGAATAAAATGATTTTATGAACACATTTAAATTTGAAATTACAGTACTTTGGCGGAGAATTATTCGGCCAATTTATTTCGGCGATGTCCTCAGCAGCACACATTACCTTGACCTTATATGGACATGGAAAAGTTGAAATTTCGGGCAACAGGTGCCACAGGATTCACCACATTGTTCTTGTCTTTGATTATAGTGAGCCATAGTAACATTGCAAACTTGGGCAGTGAAACAGCAGATCAGCCAGTGAAATTATGCCATCAGGCTCATCGTTATAACTAAAATTGCAGCGAATTCGACGTAAGTTACGGCTCTTGACACAGTATCATCCGTGATGAACTTGTCAACAGAAAACCATTATCAGCTTCATACACAGAAGACAATAACGCAGGAGCATGATTACAATAGTGAAGGGAATGATTTTCTCAATCAAATGGTGACCGGAGTCTATTTATGGGTGGACAATTACTGAGAAGAGAGAAAGACTCATCGCACAGAAAAATTTAAGTGCTCGTTTTTCCCGCGCGCCGTTCGAGAGTGGAACGGTAGAGAGACAGCTTGAAGGTGGTTAATCGAACCCTCTGCCAGGCACTTTATTGTGAATAGCAAACTAATCACGTAGATTTAGATGTTGATGAGAAAGTGGAAATACTCATTGTCTCCATTCGTGAAAGATCTGAAAAGAAAGGACCAACTGGGAAGTCATCCTGACAATCTTTCTTGATATCAAGGATCACTTCTAAAAGAAGGACCAAATTGTGTTTATTGCTCACTGCAATAACGCATTTGGCAAGGCAAGTCGGTAAGCCAGTTGAAGGTTACCATATCAATAACATGTCAGGTTCTTCTCTCACAAGGGCTACTGCAGCTCCATGACAACTCATATTCTCATATGGCTTCCCATACAAAGAATGTATGATCTTATTCACAGCTGTTATTTTCTCAGCAGCTGTAGTATATATTTCAGAATAAAATTCTGAATGAAAGAATACAATACATGATCTGATGTGGCATGTGAAACAACTGAGAGGTGGCACGCCACTCTCTGACTTTAACAACATTGTCAGCCAGATTAATACCCATATTTTAGGTCATGATATCGGTGTTCTCCAATACTACATTTGGTATGTGTGTTTTATGACTTTTTACATGAGGAAATTGAGGACAGAATATTCTTACAGTTGCGTGTGTAGCCTGTAGAGAACTTGTACACAAGGGGCTATAGTGGAGGCGACAGAGAACGGGGAAAGAGATGATTTGGGTGCCATAAATTCTGAGTGCACCGACTAGGCTGTGTGAGTGATTCTGGGAAACAGCACTCAGTGGATCATACTGCAGAGAGACTCCTGGTCATAGCACCTTCCTCCTTTTACTTATGGTCTGACAGGAGGGCACTGGTTCGCAAAACATTTTACCTGGGCCAGGCGGCAGTCTGTTGCGAAGGTGGCCAGTTGGTGGAAAGTGAGTGGAGGAAATCATTTAAGAGTGACTGTTGTAAACTAAGCATTTGTGCAATTGGTAGGAAGGTCATAAAACTCAATGCATCCTCATATCAGAAGCTGGGACGATACGGGCAGAGCAGCTGGTGTATGTGTTTAATTGAAGCAACCATGTAACTCCCCTGACGCTAGCAAGCAGCCAGGTTCTTTTAGCAAGTGGCAAAAACATATATATTTCTTGGAAGCTTTACAGCCTTCCTTCAGACATTGGAAATGGTCGGTCTGGAAAAATTAGATCTCTCCATAAAAGAGTGCTTGTGGTCCCATCTAGGTGTTGTTGTGGTCTTCAGTCCAGAGACTGGTTTGATACAGCTCTCCATGCTACTCTATCCTGAGCAAACTTCTTCACCTCCCAGTACCTACTGCAACCTACATCCATCTGTATCTGTTTAGTGTATTCATCTCTTGGTCTCCCTCTACTATTTTTACCCTCCATGCTGCTCTCCAATACTAAATTGGTGATCCCTTGATGCCTCAGAACACGTCCTACCAACCGATCCCTTTGTCTAGTCAAGTTGTGCCACAAACTTCTCTTCTCCCCAATCCTATTCAATACCTCATCATTAGTTATATGATATACCCATCTAATCTTCAGCATTCTTCTGTAGCACCACATTTCGAAAGCTTCTATTCTCTTCTTGTCCAAACTATTTATCGTCCATGTTTCACTTACAAATACTTTCAGAAACGACTTCCTGACACTTAAATCTATACTCGATGTTAACAAATTTCTCTTCTTCAGAAACGCTTTCCTTGCCATTGCCAATCTACATTTTATATCCTCTCTACTTCGACCATCATCAGTTGTTTTGCTCCCCAAATAGCAAAACTCCTTTACTACTTTAAGTGTCTCATTTCCTAATCTAATTCCCTCAGCATCACCCGACTTAGTGCGACTACATTTCATTATCCTCGTTTTGCTTTTGTTGATGTTCATCTTATATCCTCCTTTCAAGACATTATCCATTCCGTTCAACTGCTCTTCCAAGCCCTTTGCTGTCTCTGACAGCGAACCTCAAAGTTTTTATTTCTTCTCCATGGATTTTAATACCTACTCCGAAATTTTCTTTTGTTTCCTTCACTGCTTGCTCAATATACAGATTGAATAACATCGGGGAGAGGCTACAACCCTGTCTCACTCCCTTCCCAACCACTGCTTCCCTTTCATGCCCCTCGACTCTTATAACTGCCATTTTGTTTCTGTACAAATTGTAAATAGCCTTTCGCTCCCTGTATTTTACCCCTGCCACCTTCAGAATTTGAAAGGGAGTGTTCCAGTCAACATTGTCAAAAGTTTTCTCTAAGTCTACAAATGCTAGAAACGTAGGTTTGCCTTTCCTTAATCTAGCTTCTAAGATAAGTCGTAGGGTCAGTATTGCCTCACGTGTTCCAGTATTTCTACGGAATCCAAACTGATCTTCCCCGAGGTCGGCTTCTACCAGTTTTTCCATTCGTCTGTAAAGAATTCGTGTTAGTCTTGGCCTCCCAAGACTAACACGAATTCTTTACAGACGAATGGCCATCTAGGTAGATGTTTTATTTTTGCCCAAACATGGCCATGCTTACCATGATAACGACGCCTCCCTAGTCTAAAATCTTGTTTCTTCAGACAAGAGAGATCTGGAGTCGCTGATTGGCTCCTTGCTTTGCCAATAAAACACTATCATTTTTCTGATTTGAGTCTGTCATTTGTATGTAAGATTTATCAGCTCATTGTAGCTATAAAAGGATTAATAATATTTGTCATTATTTTTTAACCTTAAACATGCCACTGTTCTCATTCATACACCCTCAACTATTCACTGTTTTTATTTTACTGTGGTGGTTCATGGGTGCACCAGCAATTTAAGGTCCAATCTTATTAAATTAATTAATTTGAATTCAGGCATAGGCAACAAAAGTGCCATGAGTAAAATTCACTACTTTCAAATGTAAAAAATGAGGGTGTGTTCATGACTTGAAGGTTATTCATCTACATCTACATCTATACTCCGCGAGCCACCTTACGGTGTGTGGCGGAGGGTACTTATTGTACCACTATCTGATCCCCCCTTCCCTGTTCCATTCACGAATTGTGCGTGGGAAGAACGACTGCTTGTAAGTCTCCGTATTTGCTCTAATTTCTCGGATCTTTTCGTTGTGATCATTACGCGAGATATATGTGGGCGGTAGTAATATGTTGCCCATCTCTTCCCGGAATGTGCTCTCTCGTAATTTCGATAATAAACCTCTCCGTATTGCGTAACGCCTTTCTTGAAGTGTCCGCCACTGGAGCTTGTTCAGCATCTCCGTAACGCTCTCGCGCTGACTAAATGTCCCCATGACGAATCGCGCTGCTTTTCGCTGGATCATGTCTATCTCTTCTATTAATCCAACCTGGTAAGGGTCCCATACTGATGAGCAATACTCAAGAATCGGACGAACAAGCGTTTTGTAAGCTACTTCTTTCGTCGATGAGTCACATTTTCTTAGAATTCTTCCTATGAATCTCAACCTGGCGCCTGCTTTTCCCACTATTTGTTTTATGTGATCATTCCACTTCAGATCGCTCCGGATAGTAACTCCTAAGTATTTTACGGTCGTTACCGCTTCCAATGATTTACCACCTATGGCATAATCGTACTGGAATGGATTTCTGCCCCTATGTATGCGCATTATATTACGTTTATCTACGTTTAGGGAAAGCTGCCAGCTGTCGCACCATGCATTAATCCTCTGCAGGTCCTCCTGGAGTACGTACGAGTCTTCTGATGTTGCTACTTTCTTGTAGACAACCGTGTCATCTGCAAATAGCCTCACGGAGCTACCGATGTTGTCAACTAAGTCATTTATGTATATTGTAAACAATAAAGGTCCTATCACGCTTCCCTGCGGTACTCCCGAAATTACCTCTACATCTGCAGATTTTGAACCGTTAAGAATGACATGTTGTGTTCTTTCTTCTAGGAAATCCTGAATCCAATCACAAACCTGGTCCGATATTCCGTAAGCTCGTATTTTTTTCACTAAACGTAAGTGCGGAACCGTATCAAATGCCTTCCTGAAGTCCAGGAATACGGCATCAATCTGCTCGCCAGTGTCTACGGCACTGTGAATTTCTTGGGCAAATAGGGCGAGCTGAGTTTCACATGATCTCTGTTTGCGGAATCCATGTTGGTTATGATGAAGGAGATTTGTATTATCTAAGAACGTCATAATACGAGAACACAAAACATGTTCCATTATTCTACAACAGATTGACGTAAGCGAAATAGGCCTATAATTATTCGCATCTGATTTATGACCCTTCTTGAAAATGGGAACGACCTGCGCTTTCTTCCAGTCGCTAGGTACTTTACGTTCTTCCAGCGATCTACGATAAATTGCTGATAGAAAGGGGGCAAGTTCTTTAGCATAATCACTGTAGAATCTTAAGGGTATCTCGTCTGGTCCGGATGCTTTTCCGCTACTAAGTGATAGCAGTTGTTTTTCAATTCCGATATCGTTTATTTCAATATTTTCCATTTTGGCGTCCGTGCGACGGCTGAAGTCAGGGACCGTGTTACGATTTTCCGCAGTGAAACAGTTTCGGAACACTGAATTCAGTATTTCTGCCTTTCTTCGGTCGTCCTCTGTTTCGGTGCCATCGTGGTCAACGAGTGACTGAATAGGGGATTTAGATCCGCTTACCGATTTTACATATGACCAAAACTTTTTAGGGTTCTTGTTTAGATTGTTTGCCAATGTTTTATGTTCGAATTCGTTGAATGCTTCTCTCATTGCTCTCTTTACGCTCTTTTGCGCTTCGTTCAGCTTTTCCTTATCAGCTATGATTCGACTACTCTTAAACCTATGATGAAGCTTTCTTTGTTTCCGTAGTACCTTTCGTACATGATTGTTATACCACGGTGGATCTTTCCCCTCGCTTTGGACCTTAGTCGGCACGAACTTATCTAAGGCGTACTGGACGATGTTTCTGAATTTTTTCCATTTTTGTTCCACATGCTCTTCCTCAGAAATGAACGTTTGATGGTGGTCACTCAGATATTCTGCGATTTGTGCCCTATCACTCTTGTTAAGCAAATATATTTTCCTTCCTTTCTTGGCATTTCTTATTACACTTGTAGTCATTGATGCAACCACTGACTTATGATCACTGATACCCTCTTCTACATTCACGGAGTCGAAAAGTTCCGGTCTATTTGTTGCTATGAGGTCTAAAACGTTAGCTTCACGAGTTGGTTGAGTAACTATCTGCTCGAAGTAATTCTCGGACAAGGCAGTCAGGATAATGTCACAAGAGTCTCTGTCCCTGGCTCCAGTTCTGATTGTGTGACTATCCCATTCTATACCTGGTAGATTGAAGTCTCCCCCTATTACAATAGTATGATCACGAAACTTCTTCACGACGTTCTGCAGGTTCTCTCTGAGGCGCTCAACTACTACGGTTGCTGATGCAGGTGGTCTATAGAAGCATCCGACTATCATATCTGACCCACCTTTGATACTTAACTTAACCCAGATTATTTCACATTCGCATTCGCTAATAACTTCACTGGATATTATTGAATTCTTTACTGCTATAAATACTCCTCCACCATTGGCGTTTATCCTATCCTTGCGGTATATATTCCATTCTGTGTCTAGGATTTCGTTACTGTTCACTTCCGGTTTTAACCAACTTTCCGTTCCTAATACTATATGCGCACTATTTCCTTCAATAAGAGATACTAATTCAGGAACCTTGCCTTGGATACTCCTGCAGTTTACCAATATTACGTTAACTTTTCCTGTTTTTGGTCTCTGAGGACGGACGTTCTTTATCAACGATGATAATGTCCTCTCTGGTAAGCCGTCAGGTATTTTATCGCTTCGCCCAAGGGGGGGTCCCTCTAACCTAAAAAACCCCCGTGCGCACGCCACACGTACTCTGCTACCCTAGTAGCTGCTTCCGGTGTGTAGTGCACGCCTGACCTGTCTAGGGGGGTCCTACAGTTCTCCACCCAATAACGGAGGTCGATGAATTTGCAACCATTATAGTCGCAGAGTCGTCTGAGCCTCTGGTTTAGACCCTCCACACGGCTCCAAACCAGAGGACCGCGATCGACTCTGGGCACTATGCTGCAGATATTAAGCTCAGCTTGCACTCCGCGTGCGATGCTGGTTGTCTTCACCAAATCAGCCAGCCGCCGGAAGGAACCAAGGATGGCCTCAGAACCCAAGCGGCAGGCGTCATTCGTTCCGACATGTGCTACTATCTGCAGCCGGTCACACCCAGTGCGTTCAATAGCTGCCGGAAGGGCCTCCTCCACATTACGGACGAGACCCCCCGGCAAGCACACCGAGTGCACACTGGCATTCTTCCCCGACCTACCCGCTATTTTCCTGAGGGGCTCCATAACCCGCCTAGCGTTGGAGCTCCCTATAACTAATAGGCCCGCCCTCTGTGACTGTCGGGACCTTGCCGGAGAATCGGCCACTGGCCCAAAAGGCGAGGCATCCTGTGGTGGCTCGGAAACGATGTCATCACCACTAGGAAGCACCCCGTACCTGTTGGAAAGGGGTAAGGCAGCTGCCACGCGGCCAGATCCCACCTTCGCCTTTCGGCCAGGCACGCGCGAGCCCACCACTGTCCGCCATTCACCCTGGAGTGATGGCTGACCGGTAAGATGCTTACTGCCGGAAGACGCAGCGACATCAGGGGTTCCATGTGATTCCAAGGCCACCGAAGTAGGCATAGGTCTCACCACAGTTGCCCCAACGCCACTACGAGCCGACGCCTGCGCCTCGAGCTCGATGAGCCTAACAGACAAAGCCTCCACCTGCCCCCGAAGAGTGGCCAATTCTCCTTGCGTCCGCTCACAACAACCACAGTCCCTACACATGACTATGTTTACCCTACTCTATACGGTGACAAATTCCCAAGATATTCTTCTGATGAGCTACTCTGATAATCAAGAAACGCTCACTGAAATACGAGACGCGAAAACTACGATAGGTTTTCCCAGGAAAACTACTTAAAAGCTAAGCGCAGCAAATAAGTACAAAAACGCTTTATACAAACAGTACTCGCTGCTGCTGGTGCTCTCGCTCTGGCTGTCACAAGACAACTGCTGATTCAAGTGACTAGTGGCTAACGGCCGCGAAACAAACAAAAGACGGTTTTAGGGCGCTTTCTGTTCTAAACGATCAAGAAAACACTAAGAAATCTAACACGAAAACTACGTAAAGTTTTATCAAGAACTGTTAGTTACTATGCAGAGCAGATAAACACAAATAGAATCCCTTCCTTAGTGGAAGGTCGTAAACAAAATGCAAAATAAACGCTTTATACAAACAGTACTTGCTGCTGCTGGTGCTCTCGCTCTGGCTGTCACAAGACAACTGCTGATTCAAGTGACTAGTGGCTAACGGCCGCGAAACAAACAAAAGACGGTTTTAGGGCGCTTTCTGTTCTAAACGATCAAGAAAACACTAAGAAATCTAACACGAAAACTACGTAAAGTTTTATCAAGAACTGTTAGTTACTATGCAGAGCAGATAAACACAAATAGAATCCCTTCCTTAGTGGAAGGTCGTAAACAAAATGCAAAATAAACGCTTTATACAAACAGTACTCGCTGCTGCTGGTGCTCTCGCTCTGGCTGTCACAAGAGAAGATAATACTTTTTTATGTTAAGATAATAACATTTAGCATCACTCAGTCACATACTTTTGATTAAAACAAGCGACAGCTTGCTATTGGCGCCCTCTGACCAGGATCTCGAATCGTGGAACTTTTGTATACTAGTTAGTTCGTTATCTTATCGAACAGGCCCGTTTTTTTTTTTTTTTTTTTTTTTTTTTTTTTTTTTTTTTTTTTTTTTTTTTTTTTTTTTTTTTTTTTTTTCAAATTGAGAGTATGGTGGGCTGAGAACATTTAGACTTGGGCTTGGCGCTATGCGTTACATCACAGCAATTATTAGTATCTTGTAGTTATTTGATTTCAGTGCATGTATTGTTTGTATCTGATGCTGCGTCGTTGCTAGTAGCGTTGTGCAAGATTTTGTGGAAAAAATTTGAGTATGGGGATGTGGACGATATTGTAGAATAGGTTTTGTTTCATGGGCTTAGACATAAATGTGTGCATTATTTGAAAGAATATCAGAGTAGAGTTGTGGTGAGTGATGCGTTGGAGTCGAAAACTCACCGAAGTAGCAATCGATTTGAATGCTTACGAGAAGCGCGGCACATCTGTGTTGTGAGAAAGGCTGCACACTAATGTCGTTCAAAATGCAATACGAGCCAGCCATTGATGCAGAACAAGGCAGAACGGCGTAAGAAGTTCATTTAAATCACTCTGCAAACAGGGCACAAATGTCAAATGCAGTATACTCCGATGATGAGGGTTCAGTTCATTCATGAAATGAAACTGAAAACGGTGCCTAGGTGGCAGGTCATGTAGGTTCTGTAAATACGGAAAGAGGTACAGAACGGAAAGTTACAGTCCACTTTCGCGGACTGGGCGTCATAGAGCAGTTGAGTCGTGTGCGTCTAGTCCAGGGTACGTAACTGGAAGTACACAATTAGAATCGATTATTCAATTTATGCAAGAGGCAGAAAAGAGACGACGGGACGAAGAAAAACAGAGGAAGGAAAGGGAAGAAAAGAGACGGCAGGAAGAAGACCAAAGACAGGAGGTCCTCATTAATGAAATTAGGAAAATTTAGAAGTGACAGGACAAGGACGAAAAGAGACAGAACGAAGTCATCAAAGAAATTGAGGAAATTAAAAGGAGGGCTGCTGAGTTTGTCGAAAACGTAAATCAGATCAGGAATAAAGTTGAAGGTGAAAAGGCATATATTGAAGACACTATTAAAACATCACATGAGACGCGAGAAGTAGCTGTAGAGTCCAAATGTGAGGCTGCGACAGTCAGATTAGTAGCACGAGATGCGCGAAAGACTGCGCAGATTGCACGAGATCAGGCAGCGCTGGCAAAGATCGAAGTGGACGCAAACAAGAAGGCTATTTCTGCTCTCAAAAAACAGGGACAGAGAGTAGCTGTAAAGACACAGAAAGAAAGGTTAAAAGTCAGAGACCAGCAAACACATATTACTACCCATCAGAATGAGCTGGCGGATGAGATGAGACAAATATGCGAACGGGTCGCTGCCCGTATAGAAATTCAGCAAGAAGCAACAGCACGGCGTCTTGAGTTCGTTGATCTCCAGGAATTTCAAAGACAAAATATTGCAACCCAACCTGGAACCATATCCCTGGCACAGGCCAATATACGGCAGGAGGTCTCGCTTATCGGGGTACGACGCTCGGCAGAGAGCGCGCAGTCAGTGGCGCGTAATACACGAAGTATCGACCCGGACCACAAATGCGCGCGACCCAGACGTCCTGAAAAACTACTACATGACTCTGATGACAGGAGACGAGGATAAAACACCATTCAGGGATCGATCGGCAGTGAAATTTTGGGCACACGCTTGCCAGAATTCAGAGAAAGTCCAGGAGCGCAAAATTATGAATATTTCGACTTAAAATATTTTCTCTCAATTCAAAATTTTCATGTTTACAAAGAGAAGCACAATTCATTATACCCCAAGTCGTGGATGGCTCAGTATGATTGCGCACTACTCGAGTCATGGCCACTAGTATACAAATTGGAATTTGTCTGTGGATACCTGGAAGGTTCAATAGCAGAGCACATGCGTAGCGTTGCAGCCGACTGCCGCAGCTACGGTGAATTAAGAGAGGCTTTCCTAGAGACCTAGTGGTCACAGGACACCCAAGAAATGATTTAACAGGAGACTATGCTAGGGAAGGACTACGAGCCGTCTCGGTGGCCGAGCGGTTCTAGGCGCTTCAGTCCGGAACCGCGCGACTGCTACGGTCGGCCGGCCAGTGTGGCCGAGCGGTTCTAGGCGCTACAGTCTGGAACCGCGCGACCGCTACGGTCGCAGTTTCGAATCCTGCCTCGGGCATGGATGTGTGTGATGTCCTTGGGTTATTTAGTTTTAAGTAGTTCTAAGTTCTAGGGGACTGATGACCTCAGTTTGAACCATTTTTTGAAGGACTACGAAGCATCGGGGTGCCGCATCCAGTAGAGTTTTTCGAGACCCTTGTCAACAAGAACCGTTACCTGGACCAACCGTATAGTGATAAGAAGATGATGCGACAGTGGTGCATGAAATTGTCATTGGGGTTCCAGGAACTGCTCATTGGGAAACGTAACGAAACAATAGAGTCATTAAAAAGCGCTTTACGAGAGCTGGACTTTGTCAAGGATGCACAAATCGCGAGGGACCGAATTCTCAAGGTGCATCAGGTGGAAATAATGACAGAAAAAACACAAATAGAAACAGGGCGACGAGAAACAATACCAAAGCCAAATGATAGGAGCCGACGAGGGACGTATGGTAGCAATTTTCAAGAAAACAGAAATAACAACAGGAGGGAAATTAAAATTCCAACCAGTTCACGTAGCCCGTGTGGAACGCGGGGTAAACAAGAAATAATGGAGGGATTGGTAGGCGAAGTCCTCAACGTGATCACCAGAATGACGCAGTGGAAATCAGACCACCTAGCCCCTCAAACAGAAACCGCAGCAGACGTCCGCGTGGGTTAATGTCAAGAATCATTTGTTTCCAATTCACTTATGTAGTCACTTAGCGTATTGTTCTTTATTTGTTTTTTGGATGATTTATTATTGTAATATTGTAGGATAAGGTCTTCTCCTGTGACATCCGATCAATGCGTTAGGTGTTTGTAATTTTCTGTATAACATTTGCGCCTTGATAGTTTACTGCAAATTTGGGACGCACTGGTATCCTCTCATGTTTCACAGAGTCACAGATAGAAATTTATTTCGTGGATGGGAATGTGCCGATTTCTCGGCGGAAACCTCTTTAGTTTATGGTAAAAATGGTTGGTTCAATGCTTGAACATTGCTGGACTAGTAGCTTGTCACGCCACAGCAAAGGTATGTATTGGAACAACGAGAAAACTGTATTTTTGGCTCAGAAATAACTGCACAAGTCTTGAAGACACAGTTCTGCTCAGAATTCATTTTGGGGGAAGTGGTAGTGGTGCCACAGAAGTTGATTTGTGATCCGATAATGCATCTTGGCGTGATTTGGATCACGTCACCGATACCAATGGGAGTATCTTGCGCGATGGACATGGGTTGTCCACACCAAAAGCATGTTGACGTTAGAGTAGGTTTTTTTTTTCCTCCCTGTAGTTCGACTAGCGTTATCGCCATTGGAGCGATGTGTTCTCGTTGGTGGTTTTCGAGTGTGGTTACGCTTATGGATAATCGCCTGTGGTGCGATATCTTTCTCTGCTGGTGCTTTTTCGTCTGTGGTTATTGTTTATGGATTACCGCCAGCAGTGCAATGATGTTTGCTTTGTGGTTTTTCGATTGTGGATCTTCAGCGCCAGAAGCGCGCCATCGGCAAAGTTTCGTATTACGTGGCGTGAGCACGTGGGGTGCAAGTCACGGTAGTACATTTTCGGATGAATAGGAAGGAAGGTAATTTCGAATGGGACCAGAAAAAAGGGGAAGATAAACATACATCCTTATGCACTACAAATTATAAAAATACTGTATTTTATGTATTTGCAGCAGCTGTTAATTGATTATATCTGTACGGCGATTTTTGAGAGTTATTGGTCAGTTTCAGAGGGAAAGGTGAATTTGTGCCGATGTCTGACCTATTCTGACAGCACAGAAAGGAGTGTACAGATGGCGGTGAGCGGTGTTCGACCCAGTTTCTGTCCCGGATAGTCGGCCGCGGTGGTCTAGCGGTTCTGGCGCTGCAGTCCGGAACCGCGGGACTGCTACGGTCGCAGGTTCGAATCCTGCCTCGGGCATGGGTGTGTGTGATGTCCTTAGGTTAGTTAGGTTTAAGTAGTTCTAAGTTCTAGGGGACTTATGACCTAAGATGTTGAGTCCCATAGTGCTCAGAGCCATTTTTTTTGTCCCGGATATCCGCATCAGCGTCACCATTCAATAAGATGGCGTCAGGAAAAGTATCAATGTCCAGACTAGCGTAAAGCAGAAAGGGTCGTAGCTAGACTTGTGATCGGTAGAGTATAATTAGAAGTAAAAGTTGCATGGTGTGACAGTGCTTGAAGTATGAATGTACAGCCTGTGCCAGCTTAGCCCACTGAGGGTGCATAAGTGGTATTGGGAAACCGACAAAACATTGACAAACACAACAGCAACACAGCTTCGCAACTAGAAAATGATTAGTTTATGTCTTTTAGATAAGCGGTTAATTAGGAATGATAGTGAACTTTTATACAAGGATCCTTAGTAGTAACATTGTTTAAATGAAAGAAGCAGTAAGGTGCTTGTTTTGCATTAATCGTATTGTAAAGTTTAAATTACAAACAGTTAATATTTCTGTTATGATTTTCTATGTATGTGTTTTTGTAAACATTCATTGTAAAAACACGGCACTAAAATACGCGCTAAGGGTTGTGGGGGCGACTACGGCATTCCTAACGGCGAGCGAGAAGCGGACTATGGCTGGACGTGGGGCAGGCGCCACGTATCGCAACGAGCCTGGTGGCGCTCGAGACCTCGAGTGCAGCTGCCAGCGTGACGTCACAGCAGGGCGACCATCCCAGGAAAACGACCCGCTGATCTGACATCACCACATAGCCACATCGGCAGCTGTCAGTTACAGGCGACCTCGCCCATCCCCCCTTCCGCCCCTCCACCCCTGAGGCGACGTGGCAGGCAGATGGCTGACCTGATGACACTGGGGCAGCTCCACGGCAATAGAGGCATGAACAGAATACCGCGCGTCCCTTTCACTTATGCCAATGGAGAGTGAAAGCAACAGAAGGGGTACCTCGCCTGCAGCGAGCAGGTAGTGGAGCTACGCCCCTGACATCATGCGATCACCAGGGGACACCGTTGTTTGACACAAGAATCTCGAGGGACTGGACCTGAATGTATGCCACTGCCAACGAGAAAGGACAGGTTAGAGAGCGCTGGGCCAAGCGACTGACATCTCTGGACACTTGCCAAAATACTGACAACTACTGCTGGAGGAATGTCTTCAACAAGAAAGACAAGAAAGACTGCTGCCCCATCTCTGGTCTGTCAATAGTCCAGATGCCCAGCTATTGCTGCCATAGACTGGAGACAGGTCCTGCCACAGACACTGCTGCCATCACTGATGCTGTTCAGCAAAGGAGTAACCCTTTTCTTAGCACCAGCTCACCCCCTACATCTGCCACATCCAATGTGTTACACACCTCATGAGCGTAGTGTTGTGTTTAGTCATGTGACTAATGTAAAGCTAATTTTTGGACTCCCTAAAGACCCTTGAGAAGAGAGCAGTTGTTGTTGTTGTTGTTGTTGTTGTTGTTGTTGTGGTCTTCAGTCCAGAGACTGGTTTGATGTAGCTCTTCATGCTACTCTATCCTGCGCAAGCTTCTTCATCTCCCAGTACCTACTGCAACCTACATCCTTCTGAATCTGTTTAGTGTATTCATCTCATGGTATCCCTCTACGATTTTTACCCTCCACACTGCCCTCCAATGCTAAATTGGTGATCCCTTGATGCCTCAGAATATGTCCTACCAACCGATCGCTTCTTCTAGTCAAGTTGTGCCACAAACTTCTCTTCTCCCCAATTCTATTCAATACCTCCTCATTAATTAAGTGATCTACCCATCTGATCTTCAGCATTCTTCTGTAGCATCACATTTCGAAAGCTTCTATTCTCTTCTTCTCTAAACTATTTATCGCCCACGTTTCACTTCCATACATGGCTACACTCCATATAAATACTTTCAGAAATGACTTACTGACACTTAAATCTATACTCGATGTTAACAAATATCTGTTCTTCAAGAACGTTTTTCTTGCCATTGTCAGTCTACATTTTATATCCTCTCTACTACGACCATCATCAGTTATTTTACTCCCCAAATAGCAAAACTTCTTTACTACTTTAAGCGTCTCATTTCCTAATCTAATTCCCTCAGCATCACCCGATTTAATTCGACTACATTCCATTATCCTCATTTTGCTTTTGTTGATGTTCATCTTATATCCTCCTTTCAAGACACTGTCCATTCCATTTCTTTCTCCTGATAACAACGTCCTCCTGAGTAGTCCCCGCCCAGAGATCCGAATGGGGGACTATTTTACCTCCGGAATATTTTACCCAAGAGGACGCCATCATCATTTAACCATACAATAAAGCTGCATGCCCTTGGGAAAAATTACGGCTGTTGTTTCCCCTTGTTTTCAGCCGTTCGCAGTACCAGCACAGCAAGGCCGTTTTGGTTAGTGTTAAAAGGCCAGATCAGTCAATCATCCAGACTGTTGCCCTTGCAACTACTGCCCCTCTTCAGGAACCACACTTTTGTCTGGCCTCTCAACAGATACCTCTCTGTTGTGGTTGCACCTATGGCACGGCTATCTGTATCGCTGAAGCACGCGAGCCTCAACAGCAACGGTAAGGTCCATGGTTCATGGGGGAGAGGGGGGGGGGGGGGGGGTGAGGGAGCAGTAGGAGACTTATAATATGTTTGTGTTGTCTTTTTTAATTCTTATTTTTGTGTGCCTTGCTGTATTTATTTTATTAGGTTTAATTTAATTTTTTCGCTTTTCTTTCTTACTATGTTTGTCATGCAGGCCAACACCATTTTTAGATGTGTATTGGGGTACAATGCCACTATCATCTAAAATCTAAGATTGACAAAAGATCGCACACAACAAATACATTAATTTTTAAGACTGACTTATGATTTTACTTTATCTTTGTCATTTGTGTAGAGTCTCACTATGTTTCAAATGTCACTTAAATGTTGTTTATTTTGTGTTAACACCATTTACTCCATTGCCCTAAAAGAACTAGAACTGCAGATTGCTTGGATAGAATTTGTCATGTTATTGTCTCCATGGAAGACTAAATCATTGTGAATACTTGGGTAAGGGTAGCAAAATCTGAGGCAGAGAATGCTCGATACTCAACGATGCTGTATTGTGGTTAGGAAAACAAATCATCTCTAATCTCAGGTTCGGTGTGAATGGGTTAGTTAAATTTCTGCATGACCTTTTAACCACTCAATCTTTGTATTTATGATCAGGGGTGTATGTCAAAGACCTGACGGTCCACAGGAACAATTCTGACATCCAGCACATCACAAAACCTCTGCAGGCATCCAGCAGCGAGTGTGGGTATGACTACTGGCTGAATGAGGTCAAGACAGTGTGTGGTATCTTTTAATTTTTGGTTGACAAAGCTGTCATGGTCTGGCATGTCGTTCTCAAAGATCCAATTAAAGTTTCATAATGTATTCTCCTCTGTGACACACTAACCTCTTTATTGAAGTGTAACACTCCCCATGCAAAATTATTGGATAATGGGTAGATAGTAAGAGGTGGCAGGCCACTCTATCACTTTAACAACTCTGTCAGTCAGGTTAACATTCATATTTTAGGTCATGATATCAATGTCCCCAGTACTACATTTGGTATGTGTGGTTTACGACTTTTTACAAGAGTGAATTGTGGGCAAAGTGTTCTTATAACTGCATGTGTAACCTGTAGACAACTTGTACACGAAAGGCTGTAGTGGAGGTGGCGGAGAACAGGGAGAGTGATGGATTGGAGGGCCATAAATTCTCAGTGCAGCGAAAAGGTTGCGTGTGTGATTTTGGAAAGCAGCACTCAGTAGATTGTACCTACAGAGGGACTTCTGGCCGTAGCTCAAATGGTTCAAATGGCTCTGAGCACTAAAGGGCTTAATATCTGAGGTCATCAGTCCCCTAGAACTTAGAACTATTTAAACCTAACTAACCTAAGAACATCACACACATCCATGCCCGAGGCAGGATTCGAACCGGCAACCGTAGCGGTCACGCGGTTCCAGACTGAAGCGCCTAGAACCGCTCGGCCACAGCGGCCGGCCTGGCCGTAGCATTCTCCTCCTTCTGCTTAGGGTCGGATAGGAGGGCGCCAGTTCGCAAGACATTTTACATGGGCCAGGCGGCAGTTCGTCGCGAAGTTTGTGGAAAGTTGGTGGAGGAATCCATTTAAGAGAGTCTACTGTATATTGAGCCTTTGTGCACACGGTGGGAATTAGAAGCTGAGACGATACGGACAGAGCAGCTGGCGCACGTGTTTATTCGAGGCAGAAATATAGCTCCCCTGACGCCAGGAAGTCGTTGCATTCTTTTAGCGAACGGCAAAACCATATATATATTTATATTCATAGGCACGACTGTGTGGGAAGTTCAATAGCCTTCTTTCAGAAATTGGAAATGTTTGTCGTCAAAAAATTAGATCTCCCTGTGAATGAGGAACTGTGGTCCCATCCAGGTAAATGTTTTTTTCCCAACGTTGCCATGTTTACTGTGAATACGGTGCCCCCTTAATCTAAAATCTTCTTTTTTACAGACAAGAGAGATTTGAAATCGCTGACTGGTTCCTTTCAGGAGATGCAAAGTGGAGGCTCGCTCCTCCAGCGTGGGAACCCTGGCGCTGTGTCTGGACTGCTTACCAGGCCAACAGAACATTCAAGAGAGGCTCAACGCTGGTGGTAATGGCTTGGTTGCCTAGCTGAAGAATGTAACAGAAATGCTACAAAATCCAAACTGGCATAGTTTGAAGATTGGTTGGTTGGTTGTTTTGGGGAAGGAGACCAGACAGCGTGGTCATCGGCTTCATCGGATTAGGGAAGGAGGGGGAAGGAAGTCGGCCGTGCCCTTTCAGAGGAACCATCCCGGCATTTGCCTGGAGTGATTTAGGGAAATCACGGAAAACCTAAATCAGGATGGCCGGACGCGGGATTGAACCGTCGTCCTCCCGAATGCGAGTCCAGTGTCTAACATAGTTTGAAGAAAGACATCTAATATCCTATACTGAAAACTGAACAGTTCAAATTTCTAAATGTTCAGGTAGATAGTAAACTGTCGTGGAAAGCCCACGTTCAGGATCTTGTTCAAAGACTTAATGCTGCCATTTTTACTATTCGAAGAGTATCTGATCGTTCGACACGGAAATTAGTCCACTTTGCTTATTTTCATTCGCTTATTTCATAAGGTATTGTGCTTTGGGGTAACTCTTCCCATTCTAAAAGGATATTTTTGGCTCAGAAACGGGCGGTTCGGGCAATAAGTGGTGTAAGCTCACGAACCTCATGTCAATCCCTGTTCACGAGTCTGGGTATTTTGGCATTGGCCTCTCAATATATATATTCCTTACCGTCATTTCTTGTTAACAATATTAGCTTATTCCCAAGAATAAGCAGCTTTCACTCAGTTAATACTCGGTAGAAATCAAACCTGCATTTGGATCGGACTTCCTTAACTCTTGCGCAGAAAGGTGTGCAGTATACCGCTGCATCCATTTTCAATATGCTACCACTCGAATTCAAAAATCTTAGCAGTAATCCACGCGCTTTCAAATCGAAACTGAAGACTTTCCTCATGAGTCACTCCTATTCTGGCGAGGAGTTCCTTGAAAAATTAAGTTGATTCTTGTTGTATTGTTGATTGCATATACTTAAACTTATGAATTGACTTTTTTTCGTGTGCATAAACATTTTATTTTATCTGTTATTACTTTTATAGTAACGTACTGACACGTCCCATGACCTTGGACATTTGCTCCTCAACTTGGTCCTACCGAACTTGACGTGTAAATAAAATAAAAATTTAAAAATTCCAAGTATTGTATTTTACGAATACTTTTCCGTTTCCATTAATATTGTTGCTTCAGGGTCGATGACGATGAATGATATCTAATAACTGCTCCCACAAAGAAATAAAAGCGTTAACTTATATTTCCATGCTTGAATGTACCCGGAGTAAGACACTGTGGAGATTACTTTTTGAGGTGAATGCTGAGCGTCAAGTTTGTAGTAGGCTCCTCGTCCTTCCAGCCGTTGTAATGATTCTTGGAGACCAGACCAGAGGAGGTAAACAAACTACGATCATATTTATACAACTAGAAACAGATTAGAGGAAGAGATAACAGCTAATAGGGTAACATACATATTAAAATTAAGCTATACATTATGAATTTTTATTTTTAATCAAGTAACTAAATTAAACGATTGACGGGTAGATATTAACGTGCTTGGCCTGGGTGGAAGATGTATTGTACGTTCATTATTTTATGTGGGCCTATAAATTCAGGCTAGTTGATATACAGGTGTTCATTTTAACTGAAGGCAATGAAATATCTCGAAAACTGCACACCGGATCAAAAACAGGTAAAATTCCAATTTTTTTGACACCGTGCGTGGGTGGCGGGGGACTACTGTGAAATCTTCCATGGGAACCCCCGTTTTTTTATTGCAGATTACGAGTCTACGATCAAATCTACATACCTTTTGTCTGAGGCATTTTCTTCGTTTCACCACAGTTGACGCTGTGATAGGAGGCATAGAAACATGTTCAAAATCGAATGTTACGACGTGCTACTCAGTGACACTTGAATATCCAATGGCACGCGGGCCACAACCTCCATGCTGCGAGGATAGGTCAGGCCAGTATTTCATAACTTCTAATTGAAAACGCCATCGCAACGTTGTATTCCTAAGACATATCGAACAGGGGACTATTCGACGCGCCACTGTGATCGTGGCTCGAGGCGAAAGCTACACTACTTTTCCAATTAGAGTAAGCGTTCAAACGTAATACGGCCAACTTCAGTACACTTAGTGATCCACTTTTCAAATGACCGTACACAGGACAGAAGAAAATCTGCGGGAATTTCAGCACAGGCGTTTCTGATGCGGTCGACCATCTCCTCACGGCCTGTAGGCACTTGCTGGTACACTTTATCTTTTAAATATTCCCACAGAAAGAAACAGGGCAACAACCCGCAGTAGTACCGGTAGTTTCTGTTCCAAAAACGTTCTATCTTTGCATCCATTCAATGTGCCGTCCATAAAATACGGACCAATGAGTTTGTTCCCTATGATGCTACGCTATACGTTAACCGACCAATGACATTGATGGTCAGCTTGACGTAACCATTGGGGACTGTCTACAATTTAGTAAAGCATGTCATATCAGTTAACGCTAACATGATTTCTGAATGTAGACTCGTGTGTTGTGACAATACTGTGTACGGACATAACGGAATCGCGGTGTAATTGCCGGCCGCTTTTCCGTGGGTTGTGGTGCGCTGCCGCTTGTACAGCTATCGTATCTTGTAACACATTTCCTTCGCTTCCTTTTGCCGGTCTGTGCGCTGCTATCAGACATAAATGAGTTCACAGCCTTTTAAAAGAACGAACGGGAGACAGCTTTCTCTGGAAAATGCTTAGTATACAAGGCAACAGCAGCCTCAACATTTCTTCTACATTCTCCGTAAAGCAGGGTCACTTCAGTGTTTTCTTCTGCAGTTGCAACACTCACCGTCTATTTGAATATCTGTTGCCCAAGTGAGAGGCAGGTGTGCAGGCAATAAACAATGAACAGGTATTGTGATGTTTAGAACCGCTATCTAATCTAAGTCTGCAGGATAAGTGAGCTCCGGTCACAGCGTACTTCCTGTTATGATAGGTCGTAGTTCTCTACGAGTGACCCGTCTGGTAGTCCCCTATTCGATGTGTCTGAGGAATATAACGTTGCGAATGGGGTTTCCAATTAGAAGTTACCAAATACTGGCCTGTCCTACACTCGGAGCATGGAGATGGGGTCCCATACGCCATTGGATATTCAAGAGCCATTGAGTAGCATGTCGTAAATTAAGATTGTGTACCCATTTCTATTCCTGCGATAGAAGTAAATGCTTCACAAAAAACACATGTAGACTTTGTCGTAGAATCATAACCGGCTATAAAAAACGGAGGATCCCATTGAAGATTTCAAAGTTGTCCCCCGCCGCCCACGCAAGGGGTGGTGTGGCGGTTCGAGACAAACACTGGAATTATAACTTTTTTTGATCTGATGAGTAGTTTTTGAGATATTTCAATTTCTTCAGTTAAAATGAACACCCTGTACATTATACATGTTTGGTGAGCAGCTAAGTGAGGTGTCACTCCAGAAGTAAAGCGAGAATTCCTCATTGTGGTGCCCCCATGTAGCTTTCATCGCCCCCTAAGACATTGTTATACTATTAAGTAGTGGACTGCCTCCGCTTGACGTCTTGAAGAAGTCGGAGGCCATGAATCATGGCTGCAAGTCAGCAGGTGAATAAGTGGCTGATAATGTATGCAGCCATCTGGTGTGACTGTGCCGATCAACGATGAGGGACATCAGGCAGATAATAATCCAACTTCTTGCATGTGAAGCCCCTTTTTCCTTGTTCGGCCTCCCCTCCCGTGTACCTTCTGAGATACTACTTTTCACCTTTCTTGTGCCATTGGTCAGAAGTAATATGTTATTTCGCCAAAGACGGAAATATAATTACTACTCATTCACTAACTTCTTGCCGGCCTGAGTGGACGTACGGTTCTAGGCGCTACAGTCTGGAGCCGCCACGGTCGCAGGTTCGAATCCTGCCTCGGGCATGGATGTGTGTGATGTCCTTAGGTTAGTTAGGTTTAAGTAGTTCTAAGTTCTAGGGGACTGATGACCACAGCAGTAAAGTCCCATAGCGCTCAGAGCCATTTGAACCACTAACTTCTTTCTTCTTCCCAGTTTATCGGTGAGTTTCTTTCAAGCCTCAGAGTTCGTCAGATTTCACCTGGGAGTATTAAAAAAAAAGCGGTTTCCAATGGATTGCGGGCTTCACAAATCTTCTTGTACAATAACATGTGCTGTGTCTGGATTCGTTTCAGACAACACGACGTAACAGGGACAAATAGCTAACAAACAGCGGCTCGTGCTATAACTTCATCCCATAGCCTCATACCTGCTCACACTAAAAGCAGTTATAGAAGGATGAGGAACGCAACATGTTGCAACCATCCTTGGCTTTAGAAATTCGGAGGAAGGAACGTTTTCAGACTGTAGTTTTATAGCTGTCTTTCCGAGGGATTCACGGGGAGAGTTTCATGGCTGTCTTGCCAACAGTTGGCCTCAAGCAAAGGCAGACAAATCAATAAGGTAAAATTAAAGCTACCCTCTGCAAAAATGGTTCAAATGGCTCTGAGCACTATGGGACTCAACTTCTGAGGTCATTAGTCCCCTAGAACTTAGAACTAGTTAAACCTAACTAACCTAAGGACATCACAAACATCCATGCCCCTACCCTCTGCCATGCACCTTATAGTTACTTGCAAGGTATAGATGAATTTGTAGATTTAGATGGTCATTACAAAGAAGGGAGCAAGTAAACTAAAAATCATTTTCATTTAACCTCATTCTTAGACCTCAGGACCTACATAAAGGCTGTGTTGCAAATGACTTGCTCTGTTGGACGTAGCTTAACCTTTGCTTGTCCTCGTCCTGGAAATAAGGTCACCGCTGCGTCTGGAAATCGCCAGCGCTTTCGGTGTGGCATCGACCGCACGTCGAGGGCTAGTCCCCGCTCCTCTTTAAGCACTCCTCACCGCGGCTTTTCACACGCCGCTCAACGTGTTTAGAGTTACTTGCTTCCACCACGGTGTCGAGAGATACCTCGTGCTCACACCTTAGACACGGTAAATTATCTTCGAGAGTTCCTGAAAATAGCTCTGGGAACAGTTGTTTACAATTTAATGGCACTATCATAAAAGGCGACTTGCGAATGACACCTTCCTATTCAAACTACCAAAGCCGAAAGAGGCATTATAAATCACTTAACATATATCTGAAAATACTGGTGACAGTATGCTTTCTGTAAGATTACTTACCTGACTTACTCAAAATTTCTGTTGAGGTGTGTCACTTCGAAGCGTTAACATCGGATAAGTACGAAAATAACCACAAAGAGCTTCTGACTTCACTTCATCAAAGTGATCGTAGCGGCCAAACGTGATCGAGTTAACACATTTGAGGGCATTTTTTCATTTATTTATCCATCTTTGTGTGGCGCGAAGTTGTCTAGTGAAGAGCTGTTCCAAAAATACTTTACAATTTATCACTTACGTTCAAGTGGGTCATGTTGATGATGCAAGCTTTCTACTAGACAGATTTTTGTCGGTTTGTACATGCGATGCGTAACATGCGTACAGGTAGAAAAAAATGGTTCAAATGGCTCTGAGCACTATGGGACTCAACTGCTGAGGTCATTAGTCCCCTAGAACTTAGAAGTAGTTAAACCTAACTAACCTAAGGACATCACAAACATCCATGCCCGAGGCAGGATTCGAACCTGCGACCGTAGCGGTCTTGCGGTTCCAGACTGCAGCGCCTTTAACCGCACGGCCACTTCGGCCGGCGTACAGGTAGAGTGGCAGCAGTAGTGACGAATTCTGTCTGTAGAGTGTCATGTGGAGCTTGGTTTGTTATTAATGACAATCAGAGGATATATATATATATATATATATATATATATATATATATATATAGAGAGAGAGAGAGAGAGAGAGAGAGAGAGAGAGAGAGAGAGAGAGAGAGAGAGAGAGAGAGAGAGAGAGAGAGAAAGAAATAGAATGGCAGCACTTAGTACACTCATGCTCGTATATCATCAAATGAGTCATTGAACAAATGTCTCCATCCGATCGACGGTTTACCACCAACACTCACAAACTCTCTCACTACGTAAGACACAGCAAAGAAACACTTGAACTTTAACAAGTAACATTGCTGAAAGTTCTCGTCATGAATTTTGTGACGAAACTTTTCCTCTGACGTTTAAAATTATTCGTCAGAAGAATTCGAATCGGCCGCCTTCGAATTGAGAACCACTGATTAAGCTTAAGCTGGCGATCCACAGGCCACAGAGGTGATTAGTTTACAAACTGTTTTTGTTAAGGCTTTAAAGTTCAAAAGCCGATATTTCTTGGTGCTGGAATTCCTAAATGTAGCAAATTCCAGTAAAGAACGCTGTACCCTAGTTAGTTTTGTAACCCTGAGACTTTCATGAGACGTATAAACCAGCCAGAAATGCCTCACCAGCTGTCCAGTCCAGACCCCTTACGAAGAAAGGGAATTAAGTAAAATAAATACCATGTTACTAATTGCAGAGTCATACGACATTCGTAATCACGATCTCAGGGGTGGTAATCGCACGCCTGTTGCATCGGTCAATTTATGCATTACAATCAGTTTCCTCCACCCATTAGAAACCATCATTGGTTTGCCTCAATAGAGGACCATCAGATACTGGGTATGGATTAATTTTCGTTTCCACAAATCAATTAATGTAGGAAAGCTACAAGACGGGGAAAATCAGTATAAGTTCGGGGCTGTTAAATTCAAATTTCGGCTGCCGACACGCTGTTGCGTAGGTACGATAGTTTCTTCCGCGTCCGTTGAGATGGCACCAGGAGAGGTTATACAACTTATACTACAGGAGGGCGATCCGCAGCTCCTGCTGGAAGAAGCAGGAAACGTATTCAAAGCCACCCCCAGTAAATATGGCTGTAGCAACTTTTCCACACTACGTTGCTGCGTCCTAGTTTACAAGGTGCGACAATAAAGTAATGAGACTGATTTTCTTTGCAAGATGTGGCAAACCTGCAGGCTTGCGTAGGCACAATATCTTTGACCTTGGTCTATAAGCTGCTTCTAGTCCAAGCAGCACATCGATGCAACTGCTCAGCCGTGAGTTGTGCTGTAATAACACTTGTTTGTGTCTCTCGTCACGGAAATGGAACCGCATAATATTGAGCAACGATATACCATTTATTTTTGTGATAAATTGGGTGAAAACGCGACGAAACTTATGGTAAGCTTCAGAAGGCTTTTGGAGAGGAGGTTATGTCAAGAGCTCAAGTTTCTCGTTGGCATAAAATGTTTAGTGAAGGCAGAGTGAATGTTGAAGATGAAGACCGCAGTGGACGGCCATCAACCTCACGGACTGATGTCAACTTGGCCAGTGTGCGTGAACTCCTACGATCTAATCGAATATTATCCGTGAAAATGATTGCAGAAGAACTGAACATCAATCGAGACACGGTTCGTCTAATAATAAGTGAAGAGCTTGGTATGAGAAAGATTTCTGCAAAAATGGTCCCCAAAAATCTCACACCACAAAAGCGAGAAACACGGAAAAATGTGGCAGCCGATCTGTTAGAGCAAACGGAAATCAATCCAGAATTGTTGAGCCGTATTATCACTGGTGATGAAAGTTGTTTTTTTCAGTACGATCTAGAGACAAAACGCCAAAGTTCGTAATGGTGTTCAAAGGGATCACGAGACCAAAAAAAGCTCGCATGTCAAAGTAAAAAGCGAAATGCATGCTTGCGTGCTTCTTTGATTCCAAGGGAATTCTTCATACAGAGTGGGTGCCTCCTGGACAAACAATTAACCACTATTACTACAAAGAAATTTTAGAAAGACTTCGTAAAAGAGTCTGTGCCAATATTGCTAATAATTGGATTCTGCGTCACGATAATGCAACATCCCACACTGCTCTGTCAGTACACCAATTTTTAACCTCAAAACAAATTTCAGTACCACCACAGCCACGTTATTCACCAGATATCGCTCCGTGTGACCTTTTTCTGTTTCCAAGAGTCAAAACGGCGGTCAAGGGACACCATTTTCAAACAACACAAGACGTCCAAAAAGCTGTGACGATGGTCTTGGATGATATTGCGGAAGATGAGTTACAGAAATGTTACCATCAATGGCAGAAGCGCTGGAAAAAGTGTGTGCAATCAGAAGGCAACTACTTTGATGGAGACAACACTAAACTTGACTAAAACGGTAAGCAACATTTTTTTTTTCACATTAGTCTCATTACTTTATTGTCGCACCTCGTACAAGCCCAAGTAAAGACGCTCCCAAAACTCATTCCATTGCAGTTCTTAAGTCGGTATCACATTGTTACTGGTAGTAGTGCAGCGGTTGCCACCATCTTGCTGTGGAGGGGCTGGACAAAAAACACAACGCATTACCATGCCTAATACGATGTAGGAAAACTATTGGTATTCAAAACAACTTCCAGTATTCTCGGAATGGATAAATACAGTTTGCCGGCCGAAGTGGCCGTGCGGTTAAAGGCGCTGCAGTCTGGAACCGCAAGACCGCTACGGTCGCAGGTTCGAATCCTGCCTCGGGCATGGATGTTTGTGATGTCCTTAGGTTAGTTAGGTTTAACTAGTTCTCAGTTCTAGGGGACTAATGACCTCAGCAGTGCTCAGAGCCATTTGAACCATTTTTGATAAATACAGTTTAAGTACGGTTTTCAAGGAAATCTTATATCATTCTTCCTGCAGAATAGGGGCAAGTTGAAGTAACGATGTTGGAGGTGGATAGCAATCACGCCCACTTCTCTCCAAAGCAGACCACGCAGACTCAATACTATTCAGATCTGATGTGTGTGGTGGGCAGGGTAGATGCGAAGTTCATCCTCATCCAAACAAAAGCAGTCCTGGACTGTGAAAGTTGTGTGAACAGAGGCCCTGCCGTCCTGCAACACAGCATTACCATTGGGGAAGAAATACTGTTGCATGGAATGGACCTGATCAGCCAAAATGGTCACATAATCTTTCGTAGTAATGCGACCTTGCAGAATATGGGGACCACGGAGTACCACGATATTGCTGCCCAAACCATCACCAAACCCTCGTCATGTGTCACTCTAGGGACGTAAACTCGGCCAGAAGTTGGAAACAGGGTGAAGCAAGACTCCTCCGACCAAATGACTTTCTTCCATTCCTTCATAGTTCATGCGTCGTCACAAAGTTGTCTTGTTCTGGGCATTTGCGTCACTGATGGGTGGTTTTGGAATCCTACTTCTCTCTGTAAGTTCCTGCTTATGACGTTCCTTTCGTCTTGTTTTGGTGCTGAGATATTCAGTTCTGCAGGGACTTTTGCAGCTGTTTGTCGTGTCCTGACAAGGGATGGGGAGAAGTTAGGGAGTTTGCGGTCAGCCTTCAATTTCCGAGCGGTGAGGAGCAAATGCAGAGAGACAAATTCCCAGAGAAGGCAGATTGATGACTTGTATCAGCGTCAACAACCACTGTCACAGGGCACCTACGAGAGATGCAGATTCTGGGAGTCAACAGAATGCTTGCAGCAGGAGTCTCATGGAATTCAGAGGTATGATTAACACTATTTATTTGCGACCAGACTAACTAATACACTGAAGGCTAACTGTAAATATTAGAAAAAGGCAAAGGAGACAACTGGTTGCATAAAAAAGTCAGCGTCCGAAGCCACGGGGGCGGGTGCTAACAGAAGTAGCGGACACTAACAGCACGTTAAGTTCAAACTTGAGAGCAGCACTCCAATTAAGGAAAACAGACATGTCGGAGCTTACTGAGGCTGGCCACTAGCGACACGGAATCGGCGTCCCACCGATCTGACTGAGAACCCCATCTGAATACAAAAATATGGGTTTTTAAACAATCATATTGGCACGTTATTTATCCCTTCCTTCCCTAATTGATGAAAGGAGTAAATACAAAAATGCAGTAAATGAAGCAGGGAAAAAGGAATACAAACGTCTCAAAAATGAGATCGACAGGAAGTGCAAAACGGCTAAGCAGGGATGGCTAGAGAACAAATGTAAGGATGTCGAGGCTTATCTCACTAGGGGTAAGGTAGATATTGCCTACAGGAAAATTAAAGAGACCTTTGGAGAAAAGAGAACCACTTGTATGAATATCAAGAGCTCAGATGGAAACCCAGTTCTAAGCAAAGAAGGGATCGCAGAAAGGTGGAAGGAGTATATAGAGGGTTTATACAAGGGCGATGTACTTGAGGACAATATTATGGAAATGGAAGGGGATGTAGATGAAGTTGAAATGGGGGATAAGATACTGCGTGAAGAGTTTGACAGAGCACTGAAAGACCTGAGTCGAAACAAAGCCCCGGGAGTAGACAACATTCCATTAGAACTACTGACGGCCTTGGGAGAGCCAGTCATGACAAAACTCTGCCATCTGGTGAGCAAGATGTATGAGACAGGCGAAATACCCTCAGACTTCAAGAAGAATATAATAATTCCAATCTCAAAGAAAGCAGGTGTTGACAGATGTGAAAATTACAGAACTATCAGTTTAATAAGTCAGAGCTGCAAAATACTAACGCGAATTCTTTACAGACGAATGGAAAAACTGGTAGAAGCCGACCTCGGGGAAGATCAGTTTGGATTCCGTAGAAATGTTCGAACACGTGAGGCAATACTGACCCTACGACTTATCTTAGAAGAAAGATTACGAAAAGGCAAACCTACGTTTCTAGCATTTGTAGCCTTAGAGAAAGCTTTCGACAATGTTAATTGGAATACTCTCTTCCAAATTCTAAAGGTGGCAGGGGTAAAATACAGGGAGCGAAAGGCTATTTACAATTTGTACAGAAAGCAGATGGCAATTATAAGAGTCGTGGGGCATGAAAGGGAAGCAGTGGTTGGGAAGGGAGTGAAACAGGGTTGTAGCCTCTCCCCGATGTTATTCAATCTGTATATTTAGCAAGCAGTGAAGGAAACAAAAGAAAAATTCGGAGTATGTATTAAAATCCATGGAGAAGAAATAAAAACTTTGAGGTTCGCCGATGACATTGTAATTCTGTCAGAGACAGCAAAGAACTTAGAAGAGCATTTGAACGGAATGGACAGTGTCTTGAAAGGAGGGTATAAGATGAACATTAACAAAAGCAAAACTGGGATAATGGAATGTAGTCGAATTAAGTCGGGTGATTCTGAGGGAATTAGATTAGGAAATGAGACATTTAAAGTAGTAAAGGAGTTTTGCTATTTGGGGAGCAAAATAACTGATGATGGTCGAAGTAGAGAGGATATAAAATGTAGACTGGCAATGGCAAGAAAAACGTTTCTGAAGAAGATAAATTTGTTAACATCGAATATAGATTTAAGTGTCAGTAAGTCGTTTCTGAAAGTATTTGTATGGTGTGTAGCCATGTGTGGAAGTGAAACATGGACGATAAATAGTTTGGACAAGAAGAGAATAGAAGCTTTCGAAATGTGGTGCTACAGAAGAATGCTGAAGATTAGATGGGTAGATCACATAACTAATGAGGAGGTATTGAATAGAATTGGGGAGAAGAGGACCTTGTGACACAACATGACAAAAAGAAGGGACCGGTTGGTAGAACATGTTGTGAGGCATCAAGGGATCACAAATTTAGCATTGGAGGGCAGCGTGGAGGGTAAAAATCGTAGAGGGAGACCAAGAGATGAATACACTAAGCAGATTCAGAAGGATGTAGGTTGCAGTAAGTACTGGGAGATGAAGAAGCTTGCACAGGATAGAGTAGCATGGAGAGCTGCATCAAACCAGTCTCAGGGCTGAAGACAACAACAACATAGTCGACCCATCAATCCACCGGCACTTAACAAGCTTCGGGCAATCTGGCGAGTCGCTCTGCACCTCCACAGCGCCCCTGGCGAAGCACATTTAGATCCCTCCTCTGCTCCTATTCCGTAGGTGGGGATGATTTTGGATTTTACAATAACATACTCCAAGTTGGATATCCACAGCGTTCAGCTGAAGGCTAAACCTTACTGCCACTCCTGTTAAGGCCAGCAACAACTGTGTTTTACGTCGCTTGGCCCCGCCCTCCGTCCTTCTGTGGGCGGGGACTGCTGTAGTAGCACTCTAACCTGTGTAAACTCAATGATGTTGCAATTCTCAGGAGCAAGTATCAAGCTTGCTGACTCTGCTATAACGTTCCTTTTCGTGGCCGTGTTCTACAGTGAAGCCTTACAAGAGCGTCTATGCGGTGGACAGAGTTACCAGATAATTCTCTGAAGTAAAACTTCTCCCCTGGGACAGCTGCCCAGAGCGTCTGCAATTTGCAGGGCTGTAGTGTTACCGTTCACCTCCGGTAACCTAAACGCTACCACTTTTGCACGCTCTCTGCATTGTGTCTCTGATTCCTTACTTTGAAATGCCCTTGATGGCTCCCAACAGCCTTAAGCGTAACAATGTACAAGTCATTATGCCGTCAATACATGTCATGTTGTCCTCTTATTTTTCGTCACAATCCTTTTTATCGACCGTCTGTCACGATCAGTCAACTC
Source organism: Schistocerca americana (assembly GCF_021461395.2). NCBI lineage: Eukaryota > Metazoa > Arthropoda > Insecta > Orthoptera > Acrididae > Schistocerca > Schistocerca americana. The sequence goes on from NC_060130.1 coordinate 235,935,281, forward strand.
ACATTTTCATCCACGTTTTGACGTAGTGGATGATGTTTCTCCGCTTTCCCTGTCTGCGGTATAAATCTTCGATATTGTGCCTCTTGAAACACCGAGCACTTCGACTGCCTTCGTTACGCAAGCACCGTAATTCCTCATGGCCAACCACTTTCTTTCATGATACTCACTTCCGAAAGCTCATGACAGTTCTCTAAATACCATTCCCTAGGGCCGTACGAGTTATCATTTGTTTCTTATTGTTTTTTATGTGTTTTTCATATCCTACAAGATCGCTTCGTGCCAAGAAATCCAGAATTGCAGGTTTATTTTGTTATATTTATTTAACACGGCTACGTCGCATTTATTTTGTTTGAATAAACGGTATATTGATTTACCTGAAATTTGCTGTCTGTTACTGGTCTGCAATTTTTCCCCTGCCCTTAATTCTTTACGTTATTTATTCTGGTAGCTGAAACATCCAAAGCAGAAAAAACAGGTCTGATTTCTCCACAGTCAGCGGACAGAAGATTGGCAGGTAAAATTACTTTTATTTACTAATAGGAAAGTGGTGACAGGCAGATACTTGCATTAATTAATCATCTACAGACTTGATGGCTCCCAACAACACTATAACTTCCCTCAACGAACACTTTAGGTTAATGTCGACACGGCTTCTTCGAGAAGGTCGCCGTCGTTTTCCTACGTCATTCTTTTCGATTAATCTAGCATGTCATCTTTCATGATTTGATATTGAAAAAACGCTGAACCTTACTTTCGCTCTTGGAACTGTGTTTAATGTCCCTTAATGACAGTATGTGATCCGTTTGAAAATGACTTCGTCTCTTTTTTTCTACGCGTTGCAGCACAAGGTTTATGTTTCCAGTTTTTTGCCTGGATTGCCTCTTTTTTCTCTCAAACTCTGAACTTTTTAAAAGGTGAAAGTTCATATTCTCTGTTGACTCTTTCTTATTCACATATAACATTCCAAACCTCACGACGTATTTCAATCAACTGCTGCTGATCGTTATTTTCTGCGGTTCGAAGTAAGGACATTATTACTCTTCATAACCAAGGCAGTGAGGACGGAAGGAAAAAATAATAGAAGGAAAGGAGGTTAATGTTTAATGCCCGGCAAATGACGCATTCGTTAGACTGGTAAAGCTGCTTGTTAATGTGGCCACAATCCTTCTTCCAAATACCACTTGTGGAACATGAAGTGGATTCATCATTTTTCATGAAGAATATACTTCGTTTCACTGCATGTTTAACAAAATAAAGCGTTCGATACACGATACAGAGCAATCTCAGCTGGTACAGCGGCCTATAAATAAAGTCTGAGTGGATGGATTTGCTACTGGATTTCATGGACGATCACTGTTCTGCTGTTAAATTCGTCGGTATGTCTGTGCCATTTAGTATGGTTTGAGAGTATTACTTCAAATACTTAAGAAAATAAGCAAAGTGATAAGGACCATGTCATTTCAGATATTTTGTCAGCGATCGATCAGCGGTCGGCCTTTCTATCAATTTTGGTGATGCGTTAAATGCCCCATTTTTAATCGCCATTCTATCTACGGGAATTTATGTATGTCTACTCCTGACAAATGAGGTTCCGCAGCGGCAAGATATGATATGGACCGTTCGTCAATCCTGATCTGCATTTCCATCACTTTTTCTAGTTCATTTCAGGCGAATGTCCGAACCTACCTTACTTACACAATAAATACACAATTTTTCGAATGCTAAAGCATTTTGTCGGCAGAAAATCCAAGTATCAAATATGGGATCCAATGATAACCGTTTCTAATAGACATACAGTAATTAATTTAATGAGGGTCAATGTACCCTTCGTAAATCGTCGTAACAAGTTGCGGATGAGTTCCATTCCTCACCCTTCCTTTTTTTTATTTTTGTTGTTGTAGCCGTGGTGGCAAAATGGTTCAAATGGCTCTGAGGACTATGGGACATAACATCAGAGGTCATCAGTTCCCTAGAAGTTAGAACTACTTAAACGTAACTAACCTAAAGACATCGCACACATCCATGCCCGAGGCAAGATTCGAACCTGCGACCGTAGCGGTCGCGCGATTCCAGACTGAAGCACCTAGAACCGCTCGTCCACTAGGACCGGCCCGTGGTGGCACTTCAAATCTAATGGTTCAAATGGCTCTGAGGACTATGGGACATAACATCTGAGGTCATCAGTTCCCTAGAAGTTAGAACTACTTAAACCTAACTAAACTAAGGACATCACACACATCCATACCCGAGGCAGGATCGAACCTGCGACCGTAGCGGTCGCGCGGTTCCAGACTGTAGCGCCTAGAACCGCTCGGCCACCCCGGCCGGCGGTGGCACTTCCTCACAACCCAAGACAGTGAGATGAATTGAAAATTAAATGTTAAATTCCATACTATATAAGTACAGCAGTATTTATTGATCAAGGTAAATTACGAATGTCTCTTAAGTGTCATCTATAGTCCTGAAACTGTGATACGAAATGTACGTTAATAAGTATAATAAACTACTGTAGTAAAGTTAATAGACTTTACCACCTGACGTTCAAAAATTTGTACTCCAATCCATCCTTCCTTTATTTCATGACTTCAAGCTGAGCGCAGGATTGGTTACGCGAAATGAGGTAATAAAACAGAAAACAGTGATTATCTGCACGTTCATATGGAGGACGCGTCTCAATATTTCATGTGATTAAGTTGGTTAAATGTCTAATTGCTTCTTGCTTGATAATTGTTGTGTAGAATGAAGAATCACAGTACACAATGTGGCGAACCCACGGCAGGGTGTGGGTATGGCGAATGCCCGGTGAACATCTGCCACGAACTTGCAAGTCATTTTCAGCCAGGTGTGGCTCTGAGCAGTATGGGACTTAACTTCTGAGGTTATCAGTCCCCTAGAACTCAGAACTACTTAAACCTAACTAACCTAAGGACATCACACGCATCCATGCCCGAGGCAGGATTCGACCTGCGACCGTAGCGGTCACGCGGTTCCAGACTGAAGCGCCTAGAACCGCACGGCCACAATGGCCGGCTTTCAGCCAGGTGTCCGGATACTTTTGATCACATAGTGTATATGCCTTTGTGATGCTAAACTTGCAGACATAGCTTCTACGAACGTTTTGATTTCTCGGTATGACAATGATTTCTTCTGAAAAGAAGAATGAAGTTTTTCAGGCCTGCCGAAAACTGAAATTAAAATTATCAGGGAAACGTTCAACTGCCTTATTATATTGGGAAAATCCATTTCGAACAAATGCATTACACGAATACCTGTCTGCAGAAGTAGCAGTTGCAGACATAAGCATTATACTGGAACCAAAAGTGTTTTTACACACGATACAGAACGCTTTGTGCAATTCTTTGTCGTAATGAATCCAAGGAAATGTACTTTTCCATCCTTCATAGTACGACCCGCCTGATGGTTTCTTGATACTTCTTGCTGATATACTACAGGCACAGGTAGAAGAACATTGTCGGGTTCCTTAGTTTTTGGCCTAACATACGTTTTACCATTGTCGGTATTAATAATATCAACCTGTGATGATGACGACAAATGTATAATGAATTTAGCCATAGCGACTAGGAAACTGCCCGTATTCGAAATTGAAGCAATACTGAAAATTGTGCTTCATCCTTCCACACGCGTCCAGTAATCGCGTATCGTTTGAAAACTGTGAAAAATTTTGCCCGGCGGAGACCGTTTGCTTCACGCTTTCCGTCAGTAGACCCTCTTCTTTGTAATAGCTATTAATGAGGTAACACCCCTTCAGTCTACAATAAAAGCTCCCGCGTCCTTCAAAGCCATTGTCTCAACAAGCAGAAAGTCCGCTCCCCGTAGCTGAGTGGTCAGCGCGACGGAATGTCAATCATAAGGGACCGGGTTCGATTCCCGGCTGGGTCGGAGATTTTCTCCGCGCAGGTAATGGCTGTTGTGTTGTCCTAATCATCATCATTTCATCCCCATCGACGCGCAAGTCGCCGCAGTGGCGTCAAATCGAAAGACTTGCTCCAGGCGAACGGTCTACCCGACGGGAGGCCCTAGTCACACGACATTATTATATAACAAGCAGAACAACGGATTACTCGAAATTATGTTAATAGCGATGGCGATACTCGAATCTTACTGTAGTTAATATAGAGACTAATGCTAATGTAGCATATACACTAATCAGCCAGAACATTGTGACCACTGACCTACTATATATAAACCTGTCCAGGCGATAGTAGCGTCCCCTGATGAGGAATGACTGCTAATCAGACACATGCATGGTGCTTATAGTATCAGTGAGTGTGATGTTCGTGTACAGAAAGGGGAAAGCGCGCGATCTACTTGAGTTCGACCGAAGGCAGATTATGATGGTCCGGAGGCTCGGAACGAGCATTTCGGGAACCGCAGGTTTTGTTGGGTGTCCGAGGAGCGCTGTGGTGAATGTCTTCAACACATTGTGAAACCTTGTTGAAACCACGTCCAGACGTTGTGGGGTCTGGTTGCCAGCCCCCATTGCCGGCCGGAGTGGCCGTGCGGTTCTGGGCGCTACAGTCTGGAGCCGAGCGACCGCTACGGTCGCAGGTTGGAATCCTGCCTCGGGCATGGATGTGTGTGATGTCCTTAGGTTAGTTAGGTTTAATTAGTTCTAAGTTCTAGGCGACCTCAGAAGTTAAGTCGCATAGTGCTCAGAGCCATTTTGAACCACCCCCCATTACAGATGTCAGACGTTGTAGGCTCAGCAGGCTGGTAAAACAGTGGCAGAACTAACATCAGACATTAATACTGGGCAGGATACAAATGTCTCTGAACATACAGTGCACTGAACCCTCCTACAATAGGTCTCCGTAGCCGACGATCCATGCATGTTCCAATGTTAACACCACGAAATGGGCAACTACGAATGAAATGGGCAAGTGACCGTCGGCACTGGACGTTGGCACAATGTCAGAGCGTTGTATGATCTGATGAATACCAATATATGCCGATGGGAAGCGCGAATCCCTCGGCATCCACGGGAACAGCTCATTGACACCTGTACTGTGGGAGACAAGCTGGCGGCAGCTCCACTATGCTCTGGAGAATATGGATGTGGGCATGAATGGGTCCAGTGGAGTTCATGCTAGACATCATGATGGCAAAGGGCACCGTACACTGGTTGATGACCATGTACATCCCTTCATGCTGATCATGTTTCCTGACGGTAGTGGCATGTTTCAACAAGATAATGCGTCAGGTCATACGGCCAGGAGTGTGATGAAGTTGTTCGAGGCACACGGTGGGGATTTCCAATTGATGTGCTAGCCGCGCAAGTCACCAGCTCTGAACCAGATCGAACACATGTGGGATGTGATTGAACATGGCGTCAGAGCTCATCGCCCCCTCCCCGGAATTTGCAGGAATTAGGTGACATGTCTATGAAAATTTGGTGCCAACTCCCTCCAGCGACATTCCACGGCATTACTGCGCCTAGGCCACGGCTCATTGCCGCGGTTACCCATGAGAAAGGTGGACATTCTGGCTATTAGGTAGGTGTTCATAATTTTCTGGCTGATCAGTGTACTAACAAAATTAAATGGTTTATTTTGTTTGGATATCACATTTATATTGCGTGTCTTCAATACACGTGGTAGTGCTACCTACCTGATGTCGCCCACGAATAAGCGCAAGTTTTAGTAGAATGTTGGTTGTCAGCAGAAAGACGAGGGGGATCTTGTTTCTCATTAATCTAGAGAGAAAGGGGCAAGGGAGTGCTTGGGGCTTAAACTGTTAGCAACGTTTATCTACAAAGGCGTTAACGAGCTATTACAGTCTTGCTGTGGCGCGATGTCCCTTCTTGAATGACTGAGTGCCATTTGCGTCAGCCACCAGATCGCCGATGATTACACATATAACAGTGCAACTTTGTCGGCCATTGTTGCGTAGGTCTGTATTTTATAGTGTAGTGCTACACACTGTATCTTTGGCTCGAAACATCACAATTTTGCTATGCTTCATTATTTCCACAAATATGGGAACGAGCTCATTTTAACATACCCTAGTACTGTAGGGATGGCGTTGCAAAAGTTTGTATATCGAACTGCGGTATTGGTGACAGGTCTTCCCACCAGGCTAATCTCACCAAGGTGATGGGCCCAGACAGCTCATCGAGATGTTGTGGATAGACTAATATTTTGCAAAACATCTAATGACTGGCAATAATAATTTGGAAACACTGGTCAGCTGCCTCTCTACGTGAGCACTTTTTGTAGCGCAGTACTGTGCACACAACGTCGATGGTTGGAAGCATCAGAATTTCACTATGATGACACATCAGTTAGTAATGTGGTACTGGCTTAGCAGATGGTTTATCGGTCACAGTGTGGCATTTGTTATACATGCAGCATATTTGGTTGGAAATCGGTAGCATTCAGAATTTTCATTGGCGTCAAACTATCTACTAATGTGGCGGAGGCTTGTTAGTGGGTTTATCCATTGCAGTGTAGTATTTCTTATACGTTATCTCCGGTTTGAAATCGACAGTGATTATAGAATTTGCTGTGACATCATTAATATGACGTGACGTCTATCACTATGACATGACACACACTAGTAATGAAGTGATGGCTTAGCAATGATAAATAAATCAGGCCCATTTTCCGTTGTATTGGCTGAAAGCATCGTGACGTCTACATGACGTCAAGAGCAGTAGATTGAATCTCACTTAAGTGGATGAAATTTTTGAAAAATGGAAGAAATGTTGAAAATACAGATAAAATATGAAAATGGGAGAAAAATACGTAAAACATAGGTGGGTTGAGAGTTTTTTTCATATCTGCCTGGATGTGGTCTTTGCTGATGCCTTAGATCACGAAATATTAAATTACATAAATTACATAAACATAAATTAAATAAACAACTAATGTAATTTGTTATTAACAAATAGACAGAGCCTGGTCCTCTCCCTACGCTGTCAGCACCAGAGTGAAGGTCACCCATGCAAGTGTCCCATTTATAGAAGACGACAAGCTGGACGCTAGTTTCCTACTGTTCCAATGGATTTCTCACAGTTTTATTGTGTCCCCACTGGCTTAGAGAGATAAGGAGCTTTTTTCCACCCTTTTTATATCACATGACTGCTGTCACACAATTTCCTAAAGTCACAGGGATGGGGGATTTCCCTGGGTGACCTTGTTCAATTCCTGGAGATTTCAGAGGGAGGAGGGGGGGGGGGGGGGACGGAGTGGAGTTGACCTTGAGTATAAGTCGGGGCAAGTGTGTAAACTGACACCGCATGTGTAACCAGACACCAGATGTGATAAGATCTTTATCTTGTCCCGTATGCCCACTGATAACCTGCTCTCCCACTGATTTCGTATTGCACACTGGGCAGCCTCGTTCTTGTAATCACGAAGATCGAGTCTATTCAAGACATCCCTCTTACTAGTTTAGGAGCTGCACTAATTAACACAGGCAACGCGATATGCATTTATTGTTTCATATGAGATATAATCATATAATATGAGTAGCTGAGTGCCCAATGTTGGCTGGGTATGTATGTATTCCTATCTTCTATCAGTCTATCTCCGCCAACCCTCTCTCTCTGTCCATTTCCACTGCCCCCTCTCTCTGTCTACCTCCTCTTCCCCCTTTCTTTGTCAATCTCCTCCTGCCCCCCCTCCCCTGATTATCTCCCTCACTCCCTTTTCCTTTCTGTGTCCATGTTCTCCTCTTTTCTATCTCTATCCATCTCCTCCTGTTCCCTTTCTCTTTCCAATTCCTCCTCACTCTCTCTCTGTTCACCCCCTCCTCCATATCTCTGAATACCTCTTCCTTCCCCTGTCTCTGCCCATTTCCTTCTCCTGTATCTCTGCCCATCTTCGCCTCCCCTTATCTCTGCCTATCTCCTCCTTCCTCCTCGCTATCTGTCCATCTCCTTGTCCTACCTTCTCTATTCCCACTGTCACACTCATCCCTATAGGAGGTTTGTGGTTCTTACACCTACAGTATTTCTTTACAGATTCTAATTACACTGAAGAGCCAATGAAACTGGTACACCTGCCTAATATCGCGTAGCGCCCCCGCAAGCGTGCGGAAGTTCCGCAACACGACCTGGCATGGACTCGACTAATGTCTGAAGTAGTGCTGGAGGGAATTTACACCATGAATCCTGCAGGGCTCTCCATAAATCCGTAAGAGTACAAGGAAGGGGGGGGGGTGGAGATCTCTTCTGAATAGCACGTTGCAAGGCATCCCAGATATCCTCAATAATGTTCATGTCTGGGGAGTTTAGTGGACAGCTGAAGTATTTCAATTTAGAAAAGTGTTCCTGTAACCACTATGTAGCAATTCTGGACGTGCGGGGTGTCGCATTGTCCTACTAGAATTGTTCAAGTCCGTCGGAATGCACAATGGACAGGAATGGATGCAGGTGATCAGACAGGATGCTTACGTACGTGTCACCTGTCAGAGTCGTATCTAGACGTATCAAGGGTCCCATATCACTCCAACTGCACACGCCCCACACCATTACAGAGCCTCCACCAGCTTCAACATTCCACTGCTGACACGCTGGGTCCATGGATTCATGAGGTAGTCTCCAAAGCCATACGCGTTCGTTCGCTCTGCACAATTTAAGGCGAGAATCGTCCGACCAGGCAAGATTTTTCCAGTCATCAACAGTACAATGTCGGTCTTGACGGGCCCAGGAGAGGTGTGAAGCTTTGTGCCCTGCAGTCATCAAGGGTACACTAATGGGCCTTCGGCTCCGAAAGCCCATATCGATGATGTTTCGTTGAATGGTTTGCATGCTGACCGTTGTTGATTGCCCAGCACTGAAATCTGCAGCAATTTGCGGAAGGGCTACACTTCTGTCACGTTGAACGATTCTCTTCAGACGTCGTTGCTGCTGTTGTTGCAGGATCTTTTTCCGGCCGCAGCGATGTCGGAGATTTGATGTTTTACCGGATTCCTTATATTCACGGTGCTCTCGTGAAATGTTGGTACAGGAAGATCCCCACTTCATCGCTACCTCCGAGATGCTGTGTCCCAGCCGCGCGGGGTAACCATGCGGTCTAGGGCGTCTTGTCACGCTCCGATGACCTAAGCAGTTTGGTCCCATAAGATCTTATCACAAATTTACATTTTTTTTCTGTGTCCCATCGCTCGTGCGCCGAATATAACACCACGTTCAAACTCACTGAAATCTTGATAAGCTGCCATTGTTGCAGCAGTAACCGATCTAACAACTGCGACAGACACTTGTCTTATGTAGGTGTTGTCGACCTCAGCGCCGGTTTCTGCCTGTTTACATATCTCTCTATTTCAATACGCATGCCTATACCAGTTTCTTTGGCGCTTCAGTGCAATATGTATACGGAATTTGATTGAAATCATTCCAGAGGTTTAGGATGAACTTTTTACTCTTGGCTGTGCTCGCATACGCATATGTCAAATATATTTCACTTATATTTCACACATTTCGCGCGTATTTGTACAAATAATTCACATCTATGTCTAGCGAATTTGCCATGCAGTTTTATTTTCACGCTTCTCAACGTTTATTTCGGAAGGATGGCTGTTCAAACCCACCTCTGGCCACCCTGAAGTAGATTTTCCGTGATTTCCCTAAATCGCTTCAGGCAAATGCCGGGATGGTACTTTGAAAGCGTATGTCCGATTTCTATCCCCTTCCTTCCATAATAGTCGACCACTATGGCCGAGCTGTTCTAGGCGCTTCAGTCTGGAACCGCGCGACAGCTACGGTCGCAGGTTCGAATCCTGCCTCGGGTATGGATGTGTGTGATGTCCTTAGGTTAGTTAGGTTTAAGTAGTTCTAAGTTCTAGGGGACTGATGACCTCAGATGTTAAGTCCCATAGTGCTCAGGGCCATTTGAACCCATTTGAACCTTCCATAATCCGAGCTTGAACTCTGTCGGTAATGACCTGGTTGTCGACAGGAAGTTAAACACTAACCTCTTTCTCAACCTCCTCCTCCTCACTGTTTATGACAACGTAACTTCTGAACTATGTGCTGTAAAATGATAAAGTTTTGCCGGCGCATCCAGTAGTATATGTGGCTTGTGTCTGTGAAATGTGTTGTGAATACAATTATTACCGAAGAAGAAATAAATTCAAACGTTATGCATAATGCGATACATTTTAACGCATCTCAGTATTTGACGTCATTTTCCTCAACTACGTGTTGTACAGTGATATATTTTTGTAGCCACACTCGACAGCAAAAATCGGGCTACCACTGAGTTCCAATGTGTAGGCCACGCCTGACCATATGCAACCAACATAGCACAGATGTGCCACAGGTCCTCTAAGCCCTCTGCAGCAGTCATTTGACTATACACAATGGGTACCACAAGAGACCACTAGAGAACCCTGCTCATTATGACACACGTTTCAGATGAAAACTAATACCACGATACAACAAATATTAGAAAACACGTTATTAGAGATGAATAAACTTCATTACAATAAGCAACACATCAGAAGTCTTATCACACTCATTAAATGACAAGACGAGTTGTCTTTCGTGAGCCGAATTTGAACCCATTGTTAATCAAGCTTGTCAGTCTGATCGAGACTCGATTAGGCATAAGTAAAAGTAAAATACTGAAGTGTTCACCAATTTACAAGGCCGAATGCTCAAATCTGGAAATGAATGACAATACTTTTAGCTCCGCACTGGTAACCCCATGAAGCTTTTATCGCCGCTGAGAAGTAACCACGAAACGTATGTTATAAAGTGGGACGCACAAGTGTGAAACGCCATGAAGTAAAGTTATGATGATGGACAGGTAGCAGAACCCAGTACCTATATCAATTGTTAACTAAGCACAGTCAGATGTCAGATATTAAGTATGTTCACCAACAGCGTGATACTGAAACGTGAAATGACCATACAAATGACTTTTGCCTGTGAGGGATTCGAAACGGGCACCTCTCGCTATTGTCTTATACCTACAAATAGACATAAAATATTTATAGTTTCTACACCAGTAGTGAGATACGTGTATGTTCAGCTAGAGGTAAGGCAACGAATATTTCTGTGCTGCGTGGGACTTGTGACACTACAAAAATGGTTCAAATGGCTCTGAGCACTATGAGACTTAACAGCTGAGGTCGTCAGTCCCCTAGAACTTAGAACTACTTAAACCTAACTAATCTAAAGACATCACACACATCCATTCCCGAGGCAGGATTCGAACCTGCGACCATAGCGGTCGGTTCGGAGAGTCTGGCATCCATGAACATCCAGGCTGGGTTTGCTTTCTACTTGCATCAAAATATGACGGGGCAGAACGGGACACTATCCCATTCTGCCCCGTCCGGTTCCGCCCCATGAGCACTTTTGAGGTTAAAAACTTTTATGGAGTGTAATAACTGACGTATTTAAACGCATTAAATAACTAAAGTATAACAAATGCCATGCACTTTAAGGAAATGTGTCATTTTAGGATATACAATTAACAATTAACAGCTTACCTGGCGTTGAAATTCACCAAACGTTAGAACAACGCAAGCGGTAACGTGATGGACAACAATTCACTTAGATCTTGCACATCAAACTAAATCAGAATGGCTGTCCTCACTTCCCTTCCATTCGGAGAAATAGTTACACGCCCATACAACAGGTTGCAACACTGTCCAGTCTAGAAAAGAGCAATTTCCCATTGTGCCCCGCTATCCCGTTCTGCCTCGTGTTCCCCTATATGTCAATTTTGAGGACATTGTTATCTGGTCATAACTTTGGCCTGTTGATTTCTACAGTGCACTTTTAGTACCCAATGTTATAGACATAAACAAGCTGACAGCATAATTACAGTAAAACTTGTTTTTAAATTTCCAGAATTTACGTTTTCCCGACATTTATGTTATACTTTGTTGGTCCCGCTTACACCTACCAACACTTGTCCTGCCGCGGTCCAAAGTTGTCCACAATATACTCAGGAGGTTGAAGCCATCGATATTCTTCGATCGTCCACCGAGTTTTGGTTCTTATGTCCACTTAAAACCCACAGTTCTTTCCAAGCTGTCTTCGTGTCGAATCCTTGCCAGTGCCGAACCTTGTGGCAGGTCATTATTCAGAACCATGTTGCTGTTTATGCCATGAAGTGAAACTTTGATTTTCCTGTCTGTTAACATGTTTTGAGTAAAGTATAAGGCTGTTTGCATTTGGTGATTCTAGCTAATTTAAGCAGCAGACCCTCAATCCATACTGTATCGCAAGCTGATGTAAGATCAGGCCGGTTTTCAATTTGTTTTGGAAGCCGTTCTCAGTATAGATTGTGAGGGTCAGCACTTGATCGCCTACTTGAAAATCCAATTGGTGCGTAGGAAGGATGGCTTTGTTGTATGGAGTTTATGTGAGGTAAATAGCAAAGATATCGGTGTGAAATTCTTTGGGTTATCTCCAGACTTTCCGGGTTTCAGCACCGCGATGACTTTTGCTTCTTTCCAGACCTCAGGGAGAGTGCCCATTCTGATGCATTCTGTGTAGAGTTTGGCCAACCATCTTCTTACCAAAAATTCCTATTTCCTTCAAGAATTCTAATGGGATATCGTCAGGCCCAGCAGCTTTTCTTGTCGCCATTAGCTTCAACGCCTAGGTAATCTCTTGCATTTCCATTTCTTTTGCAATGTCAATCCTGGGGATTTTGGAGGTTTGTTTCAGGACAGTCGCAATCTCAAATGGGCGAGAGCCCAGAGATGGCTTGTGAGGTGCCGTGGCACCACCTAATTTCCGCAACAGACCCCTGCTCCTTCTGCTGGAATGTCTGAAATCTAGACTCTCCAAGAGCGGTAATAGTGCGCCATTAGCTCTGCAGATGTGAAAATTACCGAACTTTCAGTTTAATAAGTCACAGCTGCAAAATACTAACCCGAATTCTTTACAGACGAATGGAAAAACTAGTAGAAGCCGACCTCGGGGAAGATCGGTTTGGATTCCGTAGAAATATCGGAACACGTGACGCAATACTGACCCTACGACTTACCTTAGAAGCTAGATTAAGGAAAGGCAAACCAACGTTTCTAGCATTTGTAGACTTAGAGAAAGCTTTTGACAATGTTTACTGGAATACTCTCTTTCAAATTCTGAAGGGGGCAGGGGTAAAATACAGGGAGCGAAAGGCTATTTACAACTTGTACAGAAACCAGATGGCAGTTATAAGAGTCGAGGGACATGAAAGGGAAGCAGTGGTTGGGAAGGGAGTGAGACAGGATTGTAGCCTCTCCCCGATTTTATTCAATCTGTATATTGAGCAAGCAGTGAAGGAAACAAAAGAAAAATTCGGAGTATGTATTAAAATCCATGGAGAAGAAATAAAAACTTTGAGGTTCGCTGTCAGAGACAGCAAAGGGCTTGGAAGAGCAGTTGAACGGAATGGATAGTGTCTTGAAAGGAGGATATAAGATGAACATCAACAAAAGCAAAACGAGGATAATGGAATGTAGTCGAATTAAGTCAGGTGATGCTGAGGGAATTAGATTAGGAAATGAGACACTTAAAGTAGTAAAGGAGTTTTGCTATTTGGAGAGCAAAATAACTGATGATGGTCGAAGTAGAGAGGATATAAAATGTAGACTGGCAATGGCAAGGAAAGTGTTTCTGAAAAAGAGAAATTTGTTAACATCGACTATAGATTTAAGTGTCAGGAAGTCGTTTCTGAAAGTATTTGTATGGAGTGTAGCCATGTATGGAAGTGAAATATGGACGATAAATAGTTTGGACAAGAAGAGAATAGAAGCTTTCGAAATGCGGTGCTACAGAAGAATGCTGAAGATTAGATGGGTAGATCACATAACTAATGAGGAAGTATTGAATAGCATTGAGGAGAAGAGAAGTTTGTGGCACAACTTGACTAGAAGAAGGGATCGGTTGGTAGGACATGTTCTGAGGCATCAATGGATCACCAATTTAGTATTGGAGGGCAGCGTGGAGGGTAAAAATCGTAGAGGGAGACCGAGAGATGAATACACTAAGCGGCTTCAGAAGGATGTAGGTTGCAGTAGGTACTGGGAGATGAAGAAGCTTGCACAAGATAGAGTAGCTTGGAGAGCTGCATCAAACCAGTTTCAGGACTGAAGACCACAACAACAACAACAACATAGCTCTGCAGAAGTTCCGGACACTCAAGGGCATGAAAAAAGGCATTGACCCGATGTCTGCCGAAGGTCTGGAGAAAATGATTACGGAAGTGAAAAGACAGGTTCTTTTGAATTCCAATGTGGCAGAGGAAAGGAAACAGTTGATCCGATGTCTGTAGATGATGGGGCCACAGCGCTGCAGGAGGTGTCGAGCGGTGGTGTGTAAACATGTGGTACATGGTGAATTGCCCGAACCTTGGGCATAACTGTGAACACCGGGCATAAAATGCTAAAATACATTCTGTATTGCTATCCACACAGAATCACTAATATTCAGGTGTTGCTTTATGCTGACCTTCCAATAAGACGAACGATTTTTCCCATCCGATGACACAACTGTTGAATGTCAAACTTGTGCTGTCATGTACGTTGCACAGTATGATTGGTTTAATGTGCAATTCACACTACAGCCATAGTATTATGATTCATCTATGATTTATAACCGAACCCATTTACGTTATGACGCGTACAACGCCCTCTACTTTCTTTAATTTTTTTCCACATAAGGTTCCCCCTTCTTCGATAATATTCATTTCAAATTTGACATCGTTCTTTGCAGTTGTTCATTTTTATACAGCGTTTTGAAACTGTAACTTTAATTATAATAGCCGACCGAGCGGTTCTAGGCGCTACAATCCGGAACCGCGCGACCGTTGCGGTCGCAGGTTCGAATCCTGCCTCGAGCATGGATGTGTGTGATGTCCTTAGGTTAGTTAGATTTAAGTAGTTCTAAGTTCTAGGGGACTAATGACCTTAGAAGTTAAGTCCCATAGCGCTCAGAGTCATTTGAACCATTTTTTAATTATAATAACCCATTATGTAAATTTAGATGCTATAATCGAACTTTTTCAGAAGTCTCAAAGATCTGTAAAATTAGCAGTACAGCAGTGTAGGGACGCACGGAAAGAACTGGATGTAGCATTAAGAATGCTGCTTCTTAGACCAGCAAGTGGCACGTCACGTGGAGAAAGCCACAAGGCTGCAGCAATTGTTACGCCAGGTGACAAGGGCAAGAGGCAAGGAGGAACACTGGCTTGTTTAAGTTTGTCGGCCGGTAAGTAAAATATTATTCGGCACATGAGAATGGCATATTTTAAGGAACACATAGAGACTATGGGAAGGAACTCTGAAGGACATTTGAGGTTAAGTACGGAAAAAGTGGCAGTAGTGAGACCCACGTTGTCTACAGTAAACAGAATGGTAAGTGTAGTAAAAGAAAACAAAAACGCTTTAAATTGAAGAAGAGAAAGGTTAGCTACTCATGTATGCTACTCATAAAGACGGCAAAGGAATATCGTACACTGTTTGTAGACCATGTATATCCCTTCATGCTGATCATGTTTCCTGATGGTAATGGCATGTTTCAACAAGATAATGCGCCATGTCACAAGACCAGGAGTGTGATGAAGTGCTTAGAGGCACACCGTGGGGATTTCCAATTGATGTCCTAGCCGCGCAAGTCACCAGCTCTGAACCAGATCGGACACATGTGGGATGTGATTGAACATGGCGTCAGAGCTCATCGGCCCGCCCCAGAATTTGGAGGAATTAGGTGACATGCCTATGGAAATGTGGTGCCAACTCCTCCAGCGACTTACCAGGGTTTCAGTGCATCAATGCCATGATTGCATTGCCACTGTTATCTCTGAGAAAGGTGGATATTCCAGCTATTAGGTAGGTGGTCATAATGTTCTGGCTGAACAGTGTACTAGCAACATTTAATGGTTTACTTTGTTTAGATATGACATTTATAACTGCATGTCTCCAATGCACCTGAGAGAGCTGCCTTTCTGAAAGTTATGCCGCCCATGCCATTTGCGTCAGCCACCAGATCGCCGTTGATTACACCTATAACTATGCAACTTTGTCAGACATCGTTGCATAGGTTCATATTTTACAGCGTAGTGCTATACACTGTATCTTTGGTTTGAAACATCAGAATTTACTTCTTAACAAGACCTGCATGTTCCAAAACAGCAGAGGATGATGAGCAAGAGAGATCCAAACCTTGAAAACTGATTTTTTTATATAAATAAACAATATATCCTCTGCTATGTAATTCTATTTCTTGTCATGAGATCCCTTCTCTCCACCACAGCGCCACCAATATCCAGGTAGTGGAGGGGGAGAGGTGAGGGGAGGGCTGGGGGGTTTACCAGAGGAGGAGGGGTTAGTTAATTGATCAGTTTAATTAAGTAGTCAATCAAATTGATAAGAGTGAGAGAAGGCTGTTTTAATAACTAAGGCCTGAAAGTGTACCTGTATCAGTAAGGGGGAGGGCAGAGGGTTGGATGTTTCCTGAGGGGTTGGGGGGAGGAGGGGTAGGAGGAGGGATGGGGGACAATAGATTAAGGACCTGTCAATCAAAAGGAAGGATTATCCCCAGGGAGTCATAACCTGTCAATCAAAAGAGAACACTAGGTTTGCTCCTGAGTGGATACTTACCTCTGATGTAAGCAACCTGCACTAACAAAACGCGCCAGCTTAGTCTTTGCCCTACAACTCACGATAGGTACACTTATTTTTTTTACGGACCTTGAGGTACACTGTCAAGACTCGACTGCAACTGCACTGGTTTTCCGTTCTTTTCTCCCTTGCGGTGTACACCCCAAGATCACCCAAAAGATGGGCTTTTGGAAACCCATAGTGGATTCCTTGCCTTTATGATTTCACTTTGTTTAAATGAATTACATGTTCTCATACCCTTAGAACGTTACTGTCACTACATTTATAACATACATTCATTTCTATTTCTTTTTAAATTATTAATTTTTCACAGAATTCTCTCTCCTACTTATGAACATATGTCACAGACATTACACTTTTAGGTTTTGACATATTTATAAATGTTTCCTTAACGCTGATCTTTAGTATAAAATTGATTATTTTACTCGGTCATTTTTCACTTGATACTATTTAAATAAATAAAAAATTCCAGAATGATATTTTCACTCTGCAGTGGAGTGTGCGCTGATATGAAACTTCCTGGCAGATTAAAACTGTGTGCCCAACCGAGACTCTAATTCGGGACCTTTGCCTTTCGCGGGCAAGTGCTCTACCAACTGAACTACCGAAGCACGACTCACGCCCGCTCCTCACAGCTTTACTTCTGCCAGTATCTCGTCTCCGACCTTCCAAACTTTACAGAAGCTCTCCTGCAAACCTGCAGAACTAGCACTCCTGAAAGAAAGGATACTGCGGAGACATGGCTTAGCCACAACCTGGGGGATGTTTCCAGAATGAGATTTTCACTCTGCAGCGGAGTGTGCGCTGATATGAAACTTCCTGGCAGATTAAAACTGTGTGCCCGACCGAGACTCGAACTCGGGACCGAACCTTGCAGAACTAGCTCTCCTGAAAGAAAAGATATTGCGGAGACATGGCTTAGCCACAGCCTGGGGGATGTTTCCAGAATGAGATTTTCACTCTGCAGGCCGAGTTTGAGTCTCCGTCCGGCACACAGTTTTAATCTGCCCGGAAGTTTCATTAAGTATCCCGTTCCGCCCCGACTTCCCCTATGAGGAAAATGTTTTACCACTACTAAGAGGAAAACCTACTGGTGCACCTGCCCATGACTGTAAAATCAGAGAACAGTAAGCTGATTCAAAGGCACCTGCCAATCGTTCTTCGAATGAAGCCTTGGCGAATGGAATAAGTGGGGGCAGGGGAGAAGGAAGATGGATGAGTGCTCGGTTGCCAATTTTGCACACTGCACCATCCGTCACACACCGTGTGCTGACTTACGGAGTACTTACTGTATGTAGATGTTGCAGTCTCTCGTTTGCCACATATTGATTTCCTGTGTTCTTAAAACACACCAGGTGGGAGCTGGGATTTTAACACAGTCATAGTTGTCTCAAGTCACCATCCTCATTAAACTCGGCCAGTGTTCCATCTCTAATCCTTTAGTTGTTGTGTGGTATCAGTTCAGACATCAACTAAGTCTCAGTGCCACTATTCAGTTTATCGAGAAGCATTTACGATAGTTGTGGACCAGTTTGCCTCAGGAGAGGCTAGAACGGCATTTAACACCTTTCTCAATAGAATCAGTGCATGCATCTATGCAGTAGGGGGTGCAACGTCATGTGCTTTGTCTTTAATGACTTCACTTCAGACTTAAGGGCGGGGGGGGGGGGGGGGGGGGGGTAGGACATCAAGCGGTCCGACTTGGAGCAAGACAGGTACCACAGGACATTTTAATTCCCACTGTCTACACTTTTACAAATAAATTCGTAAAACTTTGTCAGCATGACCAGCAGGGATTCGGGACTCACACTCATAGTAGTGGAAGTTCAAAAACATAACAAAATAATTTTTTTACATGTGAAATTTCATAATTTTTTTTCATTTACTACTGGCTGCATTTGTTGCTATAGGTACACCTTTCTTCGTACGTAAGAGAGATTCTTCGATGAATTTTGCACAGCACACAAACCACACTTACAGGTATATGAAACTCTATAATTTATTTAATTTATTAAAAAATGAATGAGCTGTTGCATTTTAAACTTCATGTTTGGAAAAAACTCAACTCTTATAGTTAATTACCTCAATTTTTACCACAGTTTTTAATAGATTTGGAAAACTCTAGAGTTTCATACACCTATAAGTATGGTTTGTATGCTGTGCAAAATTCAGAGAACAATCTCTCTTACTTATGAAGAAAAGTGTACCTATAGCAATAAATGCAGCCGATAGTAATTGAAAAAAATGCTGAAATTTCACAAGCAAAAAAAATTTATTCTGTTATGTGTTTGAACTTCCACTGTTATGAGTGTGAATCCTGAATCCTTCCTGGTTATGCTGACAAAGTTTTACGAATTTATTTGTAAAAGTATAGACAGTGGGAATTAAAATGTCCTGTGATGCCTGTCTTGCTCCAAGTCGGGCCGCTTGACGTCCTACCCCCCCCCCCCCCCTTAAAGGTTTACAACACTCGAATTTAGATAATAGTGTGCCTGGAAGCATCTAACAATGAATAATATTGCATCCTTTCACAGGGACAATAATCTCACTCAGATGAATGCTAATGCAGTTACTGCAGATCGTACTCTCGATGAGACACTGCAAATGACCCATTGTGACTGGTTAATTAGGTCACTTTGTTTTACATACTTTTACACAGTTGCGGGAGG
The DNA here is from genome assembly GCF_021461395.2 of Schistocerca americana. Lineage (NCBI taxonomy): Eukaryota > Metazoa > Arthropoda > Insecta > Orthoptera > Acrididae > Schistocerca > Schistocerca americana. Next base: position 235,954,543 of record NC_060130.1, read on the forward strand.
TCTAAATCGGAAAAAGTTTCTTTCATAATGAATGAACATGATGCTAAAATATGATGGCGTGTAAACCTGCAAGTCGCTGCGGGAGGAGCACTGCGTGTTTCGGCGCGCTGCTGCGGCGCACGGCCCCCACAAATTATTCAGTGTTGCTGAGTGGGGCGAGATCAGCCATGGCCCTGCCGCTGTCCCGTCACTCTGACACGTACCAAGATCTAACTCTTCCACAATGACCCCAACACACTTCTGTCACCAAACGATCTGTAGCAAAACACTAGGGAAGTACGATACCATTTTAAAGGGATTAATACGAGAAATCAGCCACCCAAATTTTCTACGGCTACTGAAACCTACAGCAGTATGATGAGAACTAAGGGACTTAATCACCAAGTCTAAATCTTTCTTTATAGGAAAAATATGAATCTTACTTGCGTATTTTAAAGTAAGGACAGAAGTAAAAGTAATAAAAATGCCGTTCTCGCTTCCCGGGCCCGGGTTCCCGGGTTCGATACCCGGCGGGGTCAGGGATTTTCTCTGCCTCGTGATGACTGGGTGTTGTGTGATGTCCTTAGGTTAGTTAGGTTGAAGTAGTTCTAAGTTCTAGGGGACTGATGACCATAGATGTTAAGTCCCATAGTGCTCAGAGCCATTTGAACCATTTGAACTAACAAAAATGCAAATTGAAGTATCAATGGAATGAAAATAAAGTTAAAGCAGCCGATAACAATTGTAAAAAACTTGGGGGACCTTATGTGTCAATGTCCTTTGCAAGCAATTAACGAATTATTAATTCTAAAATCCTTCGGGTAGATAATTGTTGCCAGAGTGTGGAAGAAACAGCAAATTAGCCTTTGTTTATTAAAAGGGCGAAGCGTGAACTAGTAAAGTTATCAGTCCATTCCTCTCATAAGCATCTACGCTATTGCTGCAGAGTTCGTTCCTTGTTGTGGATTGGCAGGAGAGCCAACCCAGGAATACTAGAGGAAGCCGAAAGGCACGCGTTTTAGCTCACGCAGACTGGCGTGAGGTCTGGAACAGGACAAGGAAATTAGACTTTAGTAAAACGGACGTAGCTGGTGGAATACTTAACTTTAATCCACAATTGGTGAACATCGCTCGTGACTGTACATGTTTTACAGCATCAATAGTAACTGGTAATGGCGCCTTGCTAGGTCGTAGCAAATGACGTAGCTGAAGGCTATGCTAACTATCGTCTCGGCAAATGAGAGCGTATTTTGTCAGTGAAACATCGCTAGAAAAGTCGGCTGTACAACTGGGGGCGAGTGCTAGGAACTCTCTCTAGACCTGCCGTGTGGCGGCGCTCGGTCTGCAATCACTGATAGTGGCGACACGCGGGTCCGACGTATACTAACGGACCGCGGCCGATTTAAAGGCTACCACCTAGCAAGTGTGGTGTCTGGCGGTGACACCACATTCCTAGCTCGAAAATAACGTTAATTCTTGGCAACAACTGAGCGACGCACATTTATCTGAGTGCAATGAAGAACTAGTAATCGGGTGAAATTCTACTCTCTCTCATTACACATCATAGCTTGAGGTACCTAAGATGTACAGTGTCATGTACTTAACCTGTTAGTGTAACGCAGTGTGCAAAGCTTAAAGTTGAGAGAGACAGAGATGTAACAGTTGCGGATAGATAATGCGTATGGGATTAACGCTCGTGAGTGTGATAAACTGGCCAGGCCAGACATGATTTTTTCGCGGTTTCCTACAGGCATTCTGATGAACTTGAGATAGTTACTAGGTCACTGCAGTATAATGATTCATACGTTTATGATGTGCCCTACATAGATTAACTATGCAGTGTAACTCTTTAGGCAGATCTTCTTCACGCGCGACTGCTACGGTCGCAGGTTTGAATCCTGCCTCGGGCATGGATGTGTGTGATGTCCTTAGGTTAGTTAGGCTTAAGTAGTGCTAAGTTCTAGGGGACTGATGACCTCAGATGTTAAGTCCCATAGTGCTCAGAGCCATTTGAGCCATTTTTTAGATCTTCTTCAAGGTGGACTTAACATATGTAGCGACGCAGTCTCTATAAAACAGAGTGGGTATACATTAATTTGATACCTACTGCCAAATGCCATTTTTGTTTGTTTTCTCAAAAATTTTCGGAAAGGTAATATCGTAGTAGTAGTATTACTCATCTTTGGATCACTGCAACGGGGATGTTGGAGATCTTGTAGTTATAACAAAACCCTCATCTTGAGCATAAAGCATTTATTTCATTTCTTCTTTGCGCGTTTCGGCACTTCGTCAATGTCAAAGGAACTGAATATAAAAGGAAAAGCACGCTATCAGAAAGGTATATACATCACAAACAGAATACAACACTACAGACAGCAGAAATTGCACCTACCAGAGCTCCGTAGATAGAAAGTATTGCGTACACATTATGCTTACTAAACGTTAAGTGCAAACTGGCTCGTATGTGGCCGTAGAACGATAAAGACTAAAGACTACAGAGTCGACAGTGGCGCTAATGTCCGTGGCAGGAATACACGTTTATCCACTCTAAAAAAAAGTGTATCGTATACAAGCACACTTGCGTACATGCTGTTCGCTTAATATAAAACAAAGAATAGTGCATGACGTAGTATTATAAACTGGTGGGCAATACATGACAACTCCATAAACATAATGACATAAACATAATGACATCGTTTAACCAAATACAGCCAAACCGTTACAGCTGCCAGCAGTATCATCATGCCTTGCAGGATCTCAGAAATCATGAATTGAAAATAAAATTTGTAACTAACAGTATCCTCACATGAACCACGGACCTTATCGAGAGCCGCGCGGAGTGGCCGCGCGGTTCAGGTGCCCTGTCACGGATTGCGCAGCCCCTCCCGCCAGAAGTTCGAGTCCTCCCTCGGGAATGGGTGTGTATGTTGTTCTTAGCATAAGTTAGTTTGAGTACTTTGTAGTTCTAGGGACCGATGACCTCAACAATTTGGTCCCATAGGAATTCACACACATTTGAACATTTCAACCTCATCGAGGTGGGGTGGCTTCAGTTCCTCGATGATACAGATAGATATACAGCAGGTTGAGCGACAACGGAGGGGTTTCTGTAGATAGGTCAGACAAACACGTGGTTTCAGAAGAGGGGCAGGAGCCTTTTCAATAGTTGCAAGGGCTCTGTAACATCAGCCAGCATGGCTGTGCCGATATTACGAATGGCTCAAAGCAAAAGGATACTATAGCCCTTACCTTTCCCGAGGGATGTAGCTTTACTGTGTGGTTAAATGGTGGCGTACTCTTGTATAAAATATTATAGAGATAAAATAGTCCCCCGCCGGCCGTTGTGGCAGAGCGGTTCTAGGCGCTTCAGTCCGGAACCACGCGACCGCTACGGTCGCAGGTTCGGATCCTGCCTCGGGCATGGATGCGTGTGATGTCCTTAGGTTAGTTAGGTTTAAGTAGTTCTAAGTTCTAGAGGACCGATGACCTCAGATGTTAAGTCCCATAGTGATCAAAGCCATTTGAACTATTTGAATAGTTCCCCATTCGGATATCTGGGCGGAGGCTATTCAGGAGATTGTCGTCATCAGGAAAAACAAAACCAGAATTCTGTAGACGGAGTGTACAATGTTAGATCCCTTAATCAGGGCCGCGCGGTCTTGGGCGTCTTGTCACGGTTCGCGCGGCTCCCCCCGTCGGAGGTTCGAGTCCTCCCTCGGGCATGGGTGTGTATGTTGTCCTTAGCGTAAGTTAGTTTAAGTTATATTAATTAGTGTATAAGCCTAGGGACCGATGACCTCAGCAGTTTGGTCCCCTAGCACCTTACTACAAATTTCCAAATTTTCCTTAATCAGGAAGGTGCGTAACGGAATTTAAAAACAGTAATGGATAGGGTGAAGTTAGATATAGTGCAGATTGGTGAAGTTTGATAGAATGACGAACAGGACTTTCGGTTAGATGAGTACGAAATAAATACAAAATCAAATAGGGTTAGTACTGGAGTAGGCCCACTTATGAATAAGAAAATAGGAATGATTGAAATGGCTCTGAGCACTATGGGACTTAACACCTGAGGTCATCAGTCCCCTAGAACTTAGAACTACTTAAATCTAACTAACCTAAGGACATCACGCACATCCATGCCCAAGGCAGGATTCGAACCTGCGACCGCAGCCGTCGCGCGGTTCCAGACTGAAGCGCCTAGAACCGGTGGGCCAAATTGGGCGGCAAAATAGGAATGCAGGTAAGATATTAGGAACAGCATAGTGAACGCTTTATCATAGCCAAGAAAGACACGAAGCAGACAGACGTGAGAGAAGTACAAGTTTATATGCCAACTAACACCGCAGATAAAAAAGAAGGAGAATGAATGTACGATGGATAAAAGAAATTATTCAGATAGCTAAGAAAGAGGAAAATTTAACTGTGATGGAGGAATGGAAGTCGACATTAGGAAAAGGAAGAGAAGGAATAATAGCAGTGTACAAGGTGGCTCCAGGCTCTGAACGTGGATAATTTTAATCATTTAAATTTTACAAAGAATCCGCCTATTTCGTCCGTCGCCTTTTAGCTGATGCGGCAACAGTTCACACCGGAATAAGCCGAATCGACGTCAGCAGAGGCACCTTGCCAGTCATATAACGTCCCCAGATTACCTGACAGGTGAGACTGAGGGCTCTCGGAGCTTCGACCGAAAAATCTCTCTTTCTGTTCCGAGCTGCCGCCAGTGGCAGACGCCAAACGGCTTAGTTACTTCATCATCATTGGGTTTTCCTTTCTCCTTCGGGGTGGGTCTGGGGCTTGTAATGGTACTTGAATTACGCAACCATTACGGCACCTCACCTGAACCTCTCGATACCAGCAATATTCTACTGTATTTCTGCAAAGTAGTTGACATATTTCTGAGACAACATTCAGATTTGATTTCACTTTTGATACATCGATATGTTTATATTGCAATGATATTATTCTTATGTGTATTCTTTCTTTTGTCACTCTGATCTTTGACGTACTTGTAACTCTGATTTTTGGGCACGTAAGTGATAGTTAGTTGTGGAGTTGTTTGAGAATCGGATCTTGAAAAAGTCAAGTCTTGGACGTCATGTTGGAAAAACGCATATTATAGTTGGCTTATAAAATGTGAGGAAGATGTTTTCAAGTATGTTTTGTATTGTGAAGTGATGTTTTGTGTGATACGTGATATTGCAATAAAAGCAGTTAAAAGGAAGTGTAACTTAAATTCGGAGTGCTGATTATTTTTTTACATCACCATTGTCCAGCAAAAGTGTAATCTCCAAGAATGTTTTGTGAAGCGCATCTACAAAACTTTTGAATATAGCAGGCTAAAACCTAGGCCTCGTTGCATTCGAGCTTGGAATTATAACCACCTAGATTCTCAACGATTGAGCCATGATTTTACGACGAGACCAGCGTGGGAAACACAAAAAGATGAGTGCCTAGTTTTTTCATTATTACATGAAATGACTATTAACTGTGCTCTAATGACAGCTGCCACATAATATGACTGTTGTTGCCCGATAATGCAGTATTTAGCAGCGTGAGCAACACCACGATCGTTATTAAAATTTTGACCTTTGTTGTGATAGGGCTGTTAGAGGCTACTGGAGTTGTCTTCTCTCGTACTCCTGGCAATCATCGCCATGTAAAGGTTAGGTTAGGTTAGGTTGTAATTCCCCCCTCCCCCTGCAGCCTCCCCCCTCCCAACCTCACCACCAGGAGCAAAGAAACCGACACAGTTTCCTTTTCTAAACCTATGCATCGTGTATTAATTACAAGGCCACACCGCTTTCTAATCTTGAGTATACCTCTGATACGAAGTACAAATTGGTGTCGGAATCGGAATGCCGAATTCACCCTGCTTTAGGTTTCAAGGTGATGCACACAATTTGCTAAGTGATTTTGCAGTACCGGTACCTCTGTTGTTAAGAAGAACGATACAAGAAACATCCACTGCGGCTTCTCCCTCGGGCATGGGTGTGTGTCTTGTCCTTAGCATAAGTTGGTTTAAGTTACATTAAGTAGTATGTAAGCTTAGGGGCCGAGGACCTCAGCTGTTTGGTCCCATAGAACTTACCGCAATTTTTTTCGCTGCGGCAACTACAGTTGTTATGAAATATATGAAATGTATTCGTAGTTGCGAACACGAACAACCGTCAGCTGCACAAGGGAATGACAACAATAATACTTTGTTTCAAAACGGTGAGAAAAATGTCCTTGATTTCTGGCACTTCCTTTATGAACGAAATTGGCAGCTGTCCGCAATCGCAAATACTCACAATTTTTCTCGAATTTACTTTGTAATGTCTTTCTTAACCCACCCTGGAGTTGGGAAGCTACTGCAATGAGGATTTCATCCACGCCTTGTCCACTATTAGTACCAGTTAAAATAGTTGAAATGGCTCTGAGCACTATGGGACTTAACTTCTGAGGGCATCAGTCCCCTAGAACTTACAACTACTTAAACCTAACTAACCTAAGGACATCACACACATCCATGCCCGAGGCAGGATTCGAACCTGCAACCGTAGCAGTAGCGCGGTTCCAGACTGTAGCGCCTAGAACTGCTCGGCCACCCCGGCCGGCAGTACCAGTTATTCTCTGGTCATGGGAATGTTCTTCCCTGGAAAACTGTGCGTCGATAGTCCAACAGAGAGTGACGAATTGCTGCTCCTTCTTCCTTGCGACGTCGATTTCCTGCTACGCTCGGTGGTATACAGGGTGTAAATTTTAAGTTGACAAACCAGAATAACACGAAAAATAAGCTTCACACTATAAAAAAATGTAGAATCCAAAGCTGATTAGTTTCGAGGGTGACATCTGATGGTGCACTGTAGTAGGAAATCGACGTCACTTGGAAGAGGGAGCGGCAGTTCGTCACGCTCTGTTGGATTATCGACGCACAGTTTTTCAGGGAAGAACATTCCTATGTCCAGAGAATAACCGGTACTAATAGTGGAGAAATTTTAAAGTTGCCTCCCACCCCACCCCCAGGGGGCTGGGGTGGCAGGCTAATTTTAGCACCAGCAGATGTCCCCCTCGAAAATAATCAACTTTGGATTCTACACCTTTTTTCGTGTGAAGCTTATTTTTCAAGTTATTCTGGTTTGTCAACTTAAAATTTACACCCTGTATAAAAAAGTATAATAAATACAAATAAGTAAATAAAATACCAACAATAAAAACTAACAAAAAAATAAAATAAATAAACTTATATCGTTGTTGTGCTTTGTACCTCTACTCCATGTTCCCTATGCTTTCCTTGGTTCCTAGGGGAGGGATTGGGACATGGTGGTCAAGACTTGGGTTGTAACCCCTGCTCAATTTGCCCCTACCCCTCCCTTTGGGCGTCAGGAAGGTTCTTTTGGAGGAAGAAACTGGTTAAGGCGACCGCTCCTGTAAAGGGAGAAATCCGGGTTCGACTCCCATCAGGCACAAATTTTCAGTCATCATTCCCTCATACAGCTGATGGTTTTTCGTATCCACAAATGCGAATACGATGGTGGATCCAAAAAAAAAAAAAAAAAAACGGACTCCGAGGGCGCTGCCACTCGTAGACGTACTGCAGGGTTCTCACGCTAGATGGTGTTAGTAGAGACCTTCATGAAACAGCTGTGCAGACGGCGTCAGTGTAGAGCTGAACGTGAAAGTGTGGTTTTGTGTTTCTCTGACTGTTGGCGGGTTACCTCTGCGAAGTCATTATGGCAACTTTAAAAGAACGCAGAGTGTGTGTGAAATTTTGTTTCCTGCTTAAATGCTTCAGGAAGCTTTCCAGGAGGACGCTATGAGCTGCACACAGGTTTTCGAGTGGTTTGGGCGCTTTAAACGTGGTGAGATGTGTGTTGAAGACCAAGCTCGTTCTGGACGCCCTTCAACATCGCGAAATGAGGAGAACATTGAAAAGGTCCGCCAAAAGATCAACGAGGATCGTCGCCAAACGATCGACCAAATTTCAGCAGAGACAGGAATCAGTTGGAGCTCGTGCCAGCGGATTTTGAGTGAGGATTTGCACATGAGACGTGTTGCTGCTAAATTTGTTCCGCGCCTTTTCACACAGGAGCAAAAAACCATCCGCATGAATAAGTGTCAGGACTTGAAAACAGAGACTGCACGTGATCCAAACTTCTTGAACAAAGTCATTACAGGGGATGAGAGTTGGTGTTATGGGTATGACCCAGAAACCAAGCAAGCGTCCAGCCAGTGGAGGACTCCCAACTCTCCCAGAAAAGAAAAAAAAAAAAAAAAAGAGGCAAGTGAGGTGGAATTGTGCATTGGGAATTCGTGCCCCCTGGCCAGACTGCTAACCAGCGCTTTTACTTGGATGTTTTAAGGCGTCTGCGAGAATATGTGAGGAGGAAACGTCCGGAACTTTGGCGATCATATGTGGTTTCTGCATCACGACAACGCTCCAGCACACACGGCCTTACGAGTGACCCACTATTTGGCATCTCAGAGGGGGTCTATCGTTCCCCACGCTCCGTATTCGCCGGACCTAGTCCCGTGCGACTTTTTCCTATTTCCACGAATGAAAAAAACGCTAAAAGGGGAGCGTTATGACGATATGGAGGAGGTAAAAACAGCTTCGCAAAGGGCACTGGACAATATCAAACTCGAAGAGTTCCAAACATGCTTCCAACAGTGGGAAAAGAGACTTGACAAGTGCATAGCATGTAATGGAGAGTATTTTGAAGGTGACTGAAGTAATTTTGTAAAAAGGTTCATCAATAAATTTTTTATGACAACAATCCGGTTTTATTTGGGTCCCTCCTCGTACAATTCATGGCGTTTCATGACGACTGTAGTCGCCGTAGTGCCTGTTCCTTCGTACATGCGTGCATGTCCGAAGGAACATTGCATCATTCTTCTTAACAACACAGACACTGCAAAATCGCACAAGTAAGTGTTTTTTTAGTTAAATCTATTGGCGGTCGTGAATTCAAATCCCCGCGTTGTAGACTGAGTGGATTGGGAAAAATGTGATCCACTCAATAGGTTCACAATAGGCCTATGTGGAACTGGAAATAGAGGGCGGTATCGGGTCGTATTCGAAGTGGTTTGGAAGTATGATCACGATTTTGATACCATTTTAGGCAACGATTTTCTGTGCCATTTTAGAGGCATAGTTAACTTCCGATTACAAGAAGTCTAATTTGGGGGAAATGTCCACCCTTTTCGTAGTGTTCCCGCTACAAGGACGTAAGGGGGTCCAAAATCCAATGGCCCCGTTCCGGCAACCCACTAAGCCACCTACCACAGCGCTGAAGTCAAACAAATCCGAGAAAATATCTAGCGGCTTGGATAGAAATGAAGAAAGATTTTTTAAGAGGAGACATTTTTTGAGTGGACTCATTAACAAGAAATGAAGTTTTAGACGGTAAATAGGCGCATGTGAAGCGTAATTTAGCCTGAATGAGTGCGACAGAAGAGGCTACGTTTTTGCCAGTGAGCACAGATTACTTTCGAAGCAGAGGCGTTAATATTTCCTGGGGTACCATAATCGTCAAAGTGCATGAAGTAAATGCTGGTGAGATGACAGCATACGAAGAAAACGAACAGCCCGAAAGAACAGTTTGCATTTGCTCTACCTCTGTGACGTCACCCGTAAAAGCGGAAACTGAGAAAAATATGAACACCTGTGGAAGGCAGATCGGCATTTAATGTACCCAGTTCTAGCCGAATTTGCAACTTTGTTCGAAGAAAAGAAACAACTTCCAGCAAAACACAGAAAGAACCGTTCGGCACAAAAGCCAATGCAAACTAAAACTGTTACACAGCAATCGACGAATTCAGGTCGCTATTATTTACATTCTGCCCCTCCGTACAATTTACGGTCTAGGAATTGAGAACGAAAATTGGTATTTTCTACGTATATCAATTGGACTTTGATAAGTAGAATACTTTGCTTAAATATTGCATTTGTGCTGTTCTTGTAAAACTGCCTCGGTGCCTTATAGTTTTTTTAAAAAAAAAATGTTTGTTATAACTACGCCTTACAACTCTTCTTTCCCATTCGATTGTTGCTATAGGCTATAGCCTGTTCGTTATGGACCTCTGGACTTCGTCAAACAATTCCAACAACACAACAGACGCCTTCTGTCCGCTGCGCGCCACCGTGTGTTACAATGTCGTTGTTCCTCTGTTTACGGTTGCCAGACATCCCGGTTTTCGGATTAAAAAATGAGCGTACCGAAAATTGCTTTCGGGGTGCCAGTTTAGTTCCAGTTTTGTAATGCCAAAGAAATACTCTCATTTCCGTCTATTTCTTCCCAAATGTTGGAGCGGATTTGTATTTTAAGTGTCACTGTTAAGCAAAATAATGATTTTTGCTGCATTGTTGTACTTACCAGCGTCTATCAAGGGCCTTTATTGCGCGTAACGCTTCTTTCTATTATTAACTCTTGTCTTGGGATTCAGTTCAGTTAAGACGTTGCAACTACGTGGTTCTCTATCCGAGGATAATTGTGCTTAGTTCATGTTTGCGTGTTTGTCAAGTGACCTCCAAATGTCAAAGTGAAAGTGTTCCTTTCAAGACAGAAGAATGGTCTTTAATCGGATGAGGACGATGTGACTATGAAGTGGAATGTGGAATATGTAAGTCATATGTTTCCATTTCACATAGAGGAAAGACAGATATTACAGATCTTTTAGGCAGCCAAAAGCATAAATCAAACATGTGCACTTATAGCACTTAAAAAAATAGACAGCTTTTTTATTTCAGATTCAGCAAAACAGAGCTAATCAGTAGCAGCAGCGGAATTAACAATGTGTTATCATACTGTTAAACATCATATGTCTTTGAAACATGTAGACTGTACTTCTAGGCCAAGCTCCAATATTTTTAACGATTCTGTCTCAGCGAAGAGTGTGACGTTGGGCAGAACCAAAACAACAGCACTTTTGAAAGCAGTTTTGGCACCTGACACTGTCAAACAAATATGCGACGACCTTTCACTGTTCCGGTATTATTCAGTAGCTACAGAGGCGAGTAATCACAAGGCTGAAAAAATATTTCCATTAATTGTTCAATATTTTACATCTGAGAATGGCACACACAATTTAAATTGCTTAAATTAGTTTCGCTTCCAAATGAAACCGCCTATACAATAAGAACATACTGCATTTTTCGGTGACAATGCTAACACCAATTTTGAAGAAGTGCGACGAGCAGGTACAAACAATGTATTTGCTAGACTGAAAAGTGAAGTAAACGAAAATCTTTTAGAAATTGGCTGCCCTACTCACATACTACACAATGCTGCCAAGATAGCCGTTGACGTGATGAGTGTTGACGTAGAAACCTTTATAATTAAACTTTTCAATTACTTCACCATATACACAGTACGAACGGAGCGTCTCAAGCAGTTTTGTGTGTTTGTGGACGTAGAGTATCATGCATTGTTGTCACATACAAAAACTAGGTGGTTACCTTTGTTTGTTGCTGTAGAGAGAGTACTGAAGTTGTATGATGCTCTTGAATAATTCTTCCTCTTATCAGAAAAGTCACCTAAATTTCTGACAACCCTCTTCCAGAATCCGTTAACGGAAGCATATCAGTGGTTCCTGCAGACAGTTGAGCGTGTTTCAGAGACAAATACTTCAACTTGAGAAAGCAGACAGCAGTGTCATAGAAGTAGCTGCGATTTTGGAAAATACTAGCAGAATCATAGAAGGTCGTAAAGAAGAGTTTTATTCCACTCAAAGTGACATCTCTCTTGCAGAACAGCGAGGTTGCATTAACTAGCCTAATTCAAAAATTTCATGCTGATGTAGAACAGTTTTGTGAAATGCATACAGCTTATTTAGGAAAATTGTTAACAAATCTCCATGAGTTTTCCATTTTTAAATGGATGTAGCTGGACGCAGAACCTGAGTGGAGCAATGTGACAATGATTATAACATTTGTACAAGGTAGAAGAGGATTGTCAGTAGATGGTAGTTTATTGTTTGACCAGTTTTGTTTACTCAAGCAGTTCACTAAATCAGAAATCAACAAAAATAGTGATAACTGGAGTAGTAAATCATGTCAGGAGAAATGGACCTATTTCTTTAGATAGATTGGATGAGAAGAACAGTATTCTCAGTTGCTGAGTCTGTGTGAATTGGTCATTAGTATTTCAGGGAATAATGCAAGTGTGTAACGAGTATTTTCTCTCGTGAATGCGCAGTGGACTGAGGAACGAAACAGACTACAAGTACCAACGGTCGAAGCAATAATTAAATGTGTTTTTAATTATCAAATGTTGCTCTAAGTTTTATGAATACATCACACAGCGGAAAGATCTTCTCTCCAAAGCTCAGAATTCAGATAAATATGAGGCATAGGATAACAAATTATGTGAACTTTGCACTTCAACATACAGTGTTTCAGTAGGTAATTTTGTATCTCGTGTTAATGTTTCAAAATAAAAAATTCTTGTGTTACCAGTATTAGTATTGTAAAATGTTATAACCATTTGAATGTCCTCCCTCAGGTTTTATTAAATTAATTACAGTATAAAGTGTTTATTTATTTATTTATTTTACTACATCATTTGAATACAGCAGTAATTTGCACAGATATTTCGCTTTTTCAACGTTAAGAAAAGTGTCCCGAAATGTCCCGATTTATGATTCACAAATTATGGCCGTTTTCGAGAAATGTCCCGGTTTGCTAGCAACAAATTCTGGCAACCCTACCTTTGTTACACATAACTAGCAGGCCCTATGCTACTAAGGGACGCACACACGGAGCTACTGAGAAGCGCTTTCTCGGTGGCGCTTCCGCTGGCGAAGCATAGGTTTATCGGGCGCCTACACACGTGCAGCGCTATCGCGCTGCTGGAGCTCTCGATAGCTGACCCCTACCACCGGTGGCGCTGAAGCGCCACTAAGCCACCCCTGGCGAAAAACTGCTTCTAATGGGGGCATTCACACGACGCCACTCGGCGGTATGGCTAGCAGCCCAACTGGCCAGTCACAATGTATGGACAATCGGTACGCTGCTCATTGTTATTCTATAGCGCAGCTGTGTAGGTCACACTGAAGTGGAGATGGATGTGAATACAGAAGATGATCTCGGAAGTTGAAAAATATCCATTAATATGGAACGTGGAGTGTGAAGCTTCTTCAAATATACTATAGAAGTCTGGAACCGCGCGACCGCTACTGTCGCAGGTTCGAATCCTGCCACGGGCATGGGTGTGTGTGATGTCCTTAGGTTAGTTAGGTTTAAGTAGTTCTAAGTTCTAGGGGACTGATGACCTCAGCAGTTAAGTCCCATAGTGCTCAGAGCCATTTGAAAGCGTGGGAGGCAATCATTTCTAAGTTTGTACCTGACATTGGAGACACAAGTGCTGTAGAGAAGAAGGCAACTGGTGAGTACCATAACAACAAAATGTTTAACAAATTAGATATATCACTCTTTCAGTTTTATGAAACGAATACGCATACAAAATATACTTCACTTACAGGAAATTTTGAGGAAGGTGAACTCGTATTTTTTTCAAGCTGCCATTGAAGTTGTCCCTCCGTTTTCTGCAAATTTGGCACGAACATTGTTCACATTTCTTCCCGCCTGTGTTGCGTGTGTTGGCTTGTCATCGAAATCACATTTAGCCAAAGTGTCCTCAGATCTCTATCCATCTCGATCACATACAAAACTGTGCGACACACAGCTTGTTTTTATAATGTCTTCAGCAAGTGCTGGAGACAGATTCAGTGGACTATGAAACATTCTCCATTTAGTAGCAAGAAAACCGGAAGTGCACTCAGTGTATCTTCTAGTACTACAGAGAGGTAGCTGAAAACTCCTTTTTTTGACGATAAGGCTTTGCCTCCATATGATCTTAGTAAGAACGATGACATACCGAAACTTTCATCACAAACAATTACGTAAGAAAAGTAATCGGAATCTCTATAGAACTGTCTACTTTGAGGAAATTTGATGTCTTCCTCAATTATATTCTTATAAAGCAATGAATGAATTCTGGAACACTGTAAAATCTGACGATCTACCATAGGCACCAACGTCAACGTACATGAATCTGTAGTGGGAATCGTACAAGGCAAGCAACAGCATGGAGAAAAAGTTTTTGTATGTTTTTTGCATGTTTATCATCTATAGCTGCCCCCCAGTTGGGGAAATTGGCTTTCCTTCCAAAGCCTGTGGCAGATTCCGCAAGTCGACTTACTTTCAGAGGGGGCAAGCAGCCACGTCTCAAGTAGGACTGTTGATAACAGACTTGGCCACTGTTTCTATGTTTCGATACAGTGTATCGATACGTGGAACTGTTTCAGTGTTTCGGAACGGCTGTGGTTCACTGTTTCGAAACAGTGGTGTTTCATTCCGCCCCCGTCTCGGAAAACCGGACCAGATTCGATCTCGAGCCAGACGCAGAAACTGTATCGTTGTTTCAAAATAAGGCTGTTTCAGTCCACTTGTGCTTGGAACGGACTAATTGTATCGAAACAGTGATGTTTCATTCCGCTCTGTGTCGGACGAGATTCGGGCTCGGCACAGGTACTGAAACACAACATAACACTTCATGAAACACTTTCAAGAGTGTCGAAATCTTTTTGACAAGCAATAGCATGAAGCTTAAGATATCCGAAAATAAAGCTCCGTTTCTATCTGACTGTCCTATTACGAAATGGCGTAACATCTGCTTTATAAACACTAACCAAACAATAAAACAACGCATACTATTCACATTCAAAATAATAAATATGTGTAAACCATTCAGTTAAATTACCACTTTTTTTATAACATACGCTTCTCTGTTCATGTACAGTAATCACATTAAGAAACGCAAGTAAGCCTACAACATTTTGAATAAAAAAAAGGCGTAGAGTGACAGTTATTAGACAAATACATAAATTTTATGTAGGTATAATTGCAAACTATCTGTTTGACGTATCACTGATAGTGTAATGGTGAACGGGAAGGGATGGGAAGCATGGTGAATTTATGGTAACGGTACGTAACACCTTGAAAGACAAAAATTTATTCTGTTATATTTTGTTATTTATTCGAATTATTTGGCGTTATTTGTGAGTCTATAGTCATTGTGCCTATTATCCACAATGATTCCCTTTGTGTGAATGGAAATTAGCAGGATGGGTATATTACCCATAATAACAGAATATGGGAATCCCAGTAGCATATCCGTTGTTTCTGCAGTTTGCTCCCACCTCCAGTTCCGTTCGTGGTGGTTCTTTTGTCTTCAGCTATGGCTGTCCTCAGCCAATTGAAAAGTATGAAAGTCACACGACACGAAAGCAGCGCATTTGCTGCAGGAAATACGAAACTGCCAAGACGCCTAAGTGACAGTTTCATGCTTTCTGCGATATCATTAGCGCTCTCGCACCTCATTTGTGTTTATATGGACATCCTCATAGAGTAGACATTCAAGATGATAAAATGTGTAGGTTTATTAGATTACAAAACACAAACTGTTTCACTGTTTCGAAGCAACGTATCGAAACATTACATTGTACTGTTTCATTTGTTTCGAAACAGTTACGTGTTTCAGTTTGCCCATTTCTAGTTGATAAAAAGATCGCTGTATCGATATCTTTTGTAAATAAAGTCCATAAACGTAGGCGATATTTATCACCGATATTTCGATATCGAAATGGCAATTTCGAGTGCGATATTTTTATTTGATATTATATGTTTTCACAGTTTTCGGTAAATATTTGAAATTGTTCTTTTGAAACTGTAGTAGAACATAATTTTATTTTCACTGTGTGAAGGAGTTTTACTAATTTTGAACTTTCATCACGTCCGCACTTCATCTTCGATTGTGTGAAGCAAGTATAGGTGGAACAAAGAACAAGTCTGATTGCACTGGTGGGTGGCGGTTTGTATGGAATAACAAGATTTCCCGTGTGAAGAAATAGCACACCAGTTGCGTTAAAAACAGTTTTTAATGCTACTAATGTGTTATTTCTTCACATCGGCATTCTTCAAAACAGTTGCTGAAAATGATAAATAAATATCTGAATGACAAGATTGGTCTTTGCAGTGGGTGGAGAAATGTGAGGCGTTTGCCGCTACCAACAAAAACTGCAACGTACAACTTCACCACGCAAGTTCCACTCAACAACTGCTAGTTCGCTGGCGTTTGCAGAAATGAAAAATGCAGGGAGTCGACATGAAGTGTTCCGGACAAATCCGATATGCGACGAAACCGAACGATTGATCCATCGGACATCTTTCGATGTGCGTTGTTAGCAAAGCGGCTATCATCAAGCGTGAACCTGCTTCGTTTTCCTTTCAATTCTTGCTGTACGGGGGAAAAGCAGATTACTAGCTTGTTGATGTACAGAATACCTAATAATAAATCGGTACTTAAATATACACCGAGCGAGATGGCGCAGTGGTTAGCACACTGGACTCGCATTCGGGAGGACGACAGTTCAAACCCGCGTCCAGCCATCCTGACAAAGGTTTTCCATGATTTGCATAATCCCGTCAGACAAATGCCGGGATGGTTCCTTTGAAAGGGCACGGTCGACTTCCTTCCCCATAGTTCCCGAATCCGATGGGACCGATGACCTTGCTGTTTGGTCCCCTCCCCCAAATCAACCAACCAACTTAAATATACAGCTCTAAAACCAGCAGTATACTTACAATGTGCAGCCGATATTTTTACATGACAATATTTCGATATTTTCCCGTTGATCTATCGATACTTCATTTCCACATTTCGAGAGCCGACAATGGTATTTTCTGTGTATTGATATATCGGACTCCCGATCATTTTAAAAATATCAGCAGTCCTAGTCTCAAGCACTGCCACATAGCCTGACACGGTTCTAATATGCCAGATGTAGTTAACAGGGCAATTCGACATCGTAGGTGAAACTCCGTCATTTCTGGCTGCAAGATACCTGAAAACGACAAATGCCTGTTACGCACAAGAAGCATTTTCTTTGCTGTTCCAAGCATATCATTACATAAAAACACTCAGAATACAGTGCTGACAGATACTAATTGTTTTCGTTTTCTTTTCAGCATCCACTTTTCAAAGAAAGTGGAAAAGCTTAAGATGTTCTTACACCAGAGAACTGGCAAAAAAGAAAGAGCAGTATAGTTCTGCAGATGCTGGGAGAAAACAATACATTTTCTTTGAGAATTTACGTTTAATTGAAATGCCAGTTAAAGCTACATGTGACAGTATTGAAGGAGATACTGAGGACGACTCCTAGCACGATGAATTTCAAGTTGAAGGGACTGAAAAACGTGTAGGTCCCACTCACAATAAAAAGAAAAAAAACGTTCAAAGGAGCCTACAGAAACAGACGAGCTTATCGAAACTCTTAAAGCTAAATTCTACAGCCATGAAACATCAAGTAAGCAGAACGATGAAGATACATTGTTTATATTATCTTTAGTGCCTGAACTTGAAAAACTTCCAAAACTTCTAATATTAGACACAAAGGAGGAAATTTTAAGTCTTTTAAGAAAGGCAAGGATCCAAAGTGTCACAGTAGCTTGTAGCTCTACATCTTACACTTCACACAGCTTAGTTCCATATGATCATCCTGAATGGTACTACATGAAGCGACATGTGCAACATGGAAATTTCCCACACTTTCCTCAGACCAACTGAGTCACTCTTAAGAGCACTCAAACAGACATGCACGTAGGAAGTCAACAGCGTTACAGACTAACATCCAATACATCAGATTCAAGTATCTATTCACAAATAAATTTAGAATAATTTCAATAAGAAATTGATCTGTAGCTTGTAAGACAATAAATGTCTGACTGGATATCAATATAAAGTGTTTCACCTTAATGTGAGCGCATGCTTGTCATTTGCTCGAATGGAAGGTTGCATGTTGGTACTTCTTCCCTGTATAACAGGTTGAACAGCGGAAAAAAGTTCGTCGAAGGATCCCCACGACATTTGGAAATACAGAAAAAAAATTCCCGTCGTCCTGCTGAAGGTCGTTATACAATGTATGAAACAAATCCCTAGCTAAACAAAAAATTTCGAACGCTTGGCGTATTTTTTTATTTAACTACGGCATTTGACTGTGTTGACCTCACAATATTGCTCCAGAAGTTGGACCATTACGGAATAAGGGGAGTAGCTCACAATTGGTTCACCTCTTACTTTAGCAACAGGTAGCAAACGGTCATTATTCACAATGTTGATAACGGCTGTGATGTGGGATCTGACAAGGGGAGGCCGCCAATTGTGAAATTCAGATTCGATTCATACTGCGCATAATAAAAGCTCATGGCCAGAGGTGTAGTGTGGCAAAGCACCAAGATGCACTTCTCAGCCGTTATCGAGAAAATCGACAGTCAAAAGAAACCGTTGCGGTGAAATACTCTCTACGATTAGTAGTATTCTACAGCGTCGTGGCGCAGCGGTAAGCGCTCGGATTCGTCGGATCGAATCTCGCGCGTTGCAATTTTTTTAATTATTAGTTTTTTGTAATTCAAATATATATATATATATATATATATATATATATATATATATATATATAAACTATTAATGAATTGCTAATGCATGAGCCGGCCGAAGTGGCCGTGCGGTTAAAGGCGCTGCAGTCTGGAACCGCAAGACCACTACGGTCGCAGGTTCGAATCCTGCCTCGGGCATGGATGTTTGTGATGTCCTTAGGTTAGTTAGGTTTAACTAGTTCTAAGTTCTAGGGGACTAATGACCTCAGCAGTTGAGTCCCATAGTGCTCAGAGCCGTTTTTGCTTATGCATGTTGGTGAAAGCGGATCGCTCTCCAATTGTACCGCCTCCATTTTTCCGTTTTTTTAACAGGGTGTACCAAAGCTGACTTTCGACGATGTTATAAGTTGCGCTAGGGACCGCATCTACCTTCTTTCGAAGTTAGCAGGCAACTACGCTGTTATGCGGCGGCTCGTTTCGGCCCATTCAACATCTGTCCTTCAAGTGTAACGAGCGAGTAACGGAGTTTATATTTCATACCTGCCACAGCGAATTTGTGTTCGTGGGGTCTCTATTCTAATTCGAACGTTTGACTTACGCTTTACGTATTCGTTTCGGAATATCGTTTCTACGTCTTCCGTTAACTATACGTGGTTAACATTATGAAGACAATTAACAACATTTGTGAAATACAACTTCGTTTGCGGAAAACATAATGATGTTCGAAGTCGCCAGTTTTTCCACGACAAACGACTTTCAACAACTTATTATATGCGTAATTGTTGCAATTGATTGCCGGGAATTATATATATATATATATATATATATATATATATATATATATATATATATTACAAAAAACAAATACTAAAAAAAAGGTTAAATGGCGCGGGATTCGATCCGGCGACCTTCGGATTACGAACCCGAGCGCTTACCGCTGCGCCACGACGCTCTAGAAAATTCTTAATCGTAGAGAGTATTTCACCGCAACGGTTTCTTTTAACTGTCGATTTTCTCGACAACGGCTGAGAAGTGCTTCTTGGTGCTTTGCCACATTACACCTCTGGCTATGAGCTTTTATTATGGGCAGTATGAATCGAATCTAAATTTCACAATTGGCGGCCTCCCCTTGTGAGTGGAGTACTGTCAAGTGGGGGGGGGGGGGGGGGGGGGGGGGTGCCCCAGTGATCAGTTCCTTATTTATTTAAATGATGTGCCCTCTACTACTGTGGGTAACTCTAAAATATTTCTGTTTGCTGATGACACTAGCTTGATAGTAAAGAATGTTGTGTGCAACATTGACTCGGTTTCAAATAGTGTAGTACATGACCTCAGTTCATGGCTTGTAGAAAATAAACTAATGTTAAATCACAGTAAAACTCAGTTTTTACAGTTTCTAACACACAATTCAACTAAACCTGACGTTTTAATCTCACAGAACGGGCATATGTTTAGTGAAACTGAACAGTTCAAATTTCTAGGTGTTCAGATAGATAGTAAGCTTTCGTGGAAAGCCTGCGTTCAGGGTCTTGTTCAAAGACTTAATACTGTAATTTTTACTATTCGAACGGTATCAAAAATAGGTGATACTTCGACACGTAAATTAGTCTACTTTGCTTATTTCATTCACTTATGTCGTATGGTATTATGTTTTGGGGTAACTCTTCCCATTCTAGAAGGATATTTTTGGCTCAGAAACGGGCGGTTCGGTCAATAAGTGGTGTGAGTTCACGAACCTCTTGTCGACCTCTGTTCACGAGTCTCGGTATTTTGACATTGGCCTCTCAATATGTATATTCCTTATTGTCGTTTCTTGTTACCAATATTAGTTTATTCCCAAAAATAACCACCTTTCACTCGGTTAATACTCGGCAGAAATCAAACCTCCATTTGGATCGGACTTCCTTAACTCTAGTGCAAAAAGGTATGCAGTATACAGCTGCATCCATTTTCAATAAGCTGCCACTCGAATTCAAAAATCTTAGCAGTAATCCATGCGCTTTCAAATCGAAACGGAAGAGTTTCTTCATGGGTCACTCCTTCTATTCTGTCGAGGGGTTCCTTGAAAAATTAAGCTGATTCTTATTGTATTGTTGATAGCGTTTACTTAAACTTATGGACAGACTTTTTTTCAGGTTCATGAACATTTATTTTTATGTGTTATTACCTTTATGTTGTAAGTTCATGTACTGACACGTTCCATGACCTTGGAGATTTGCTCCACAATTTGGTCCGACGGAACTTGACGTGTAAATAAAAATAAATAAAATAAAATAAAATTCTTCCTTCTAGAAATGGACGAACCCAGAATTTCCCTTTAAATTTCCTCTTTTTGCATTTCTTTTTCGGTAAGAGAAGTAAAAGAAAGGCATCCTCCTCGTCTGACTATGACGAAACGCACACACAATAGGGCAGCTGCAGGCGTAGCAGCGGCAGGGCGGCAGCATCAAAGCAGCTCGCAAGCTACTGCTGCGACTCCCAAGAGGGTCGGGCGACACCGAGAAGCACTTCTCGGTGGCTCCGTGTGAAGAGGCCCAAGGCGTAGGGGCCAAACTATCTTTACATTTGTATGCTACACGCTCTCCATTGTCCCAGAATTAACTGGTATGCCCTTTTCAGCTCAGCTGCGCTCATTTAGTTATTCCTCTGTATTATGTTATCTATCTTTACTATTGAATGGTTTGTTACGTGTTCGCATTATTTCGCTATGGTGAGTCACTGTCGCTACATAGTTTTCATCACTGTATGGTATGGCAAAGTTATGTTCAGAGTTTATGAAACTTGGAAACTTGCTTTACAAAGATGCAGGTCCAGGCCGGAGAAGGCTGCCGTGTTGTTTTGAAGGAATCTGCAGAAATAAGTTTTCCCTCTACGCCGAACCGCTGCTGAATAAACACAACTCAGTACCTCTCCACCTGGCCGGTCTCAGAGCAGACAATGGCGACGCAATTCAGCGTCTTTTGTGGACTCTTTCCCTTCTTAAGAGCGAAACTCCGCATCACACCTCCCTCATATTTAGTGGTAAGATGATCCAGCGGATAGCCCGTCAATAACTGAATACAGATTAAGCATGAAAACAAGAAAAAGGTGTACTAAACTACGAAAAAAGAAGCAAAATATAAATAGTAAACGGTCCAAGCTCAAGAAGTGCAACATCGAGCGAACTTCATTAGCTACGACGTCGTAGTTATGTGGCCGCGGTGCTGGACAGTGAAGTGGGAGATCTGTGTTCAATTCTTCCTTGTCCCCAACTTTTTCACAAAATTATGAACCGTCCATCCAGTCACTGACGTGTCTGTTCGCTGTATTCAGATTTGTGTCTGTGTCATGGTCTAACGTCCATTTGCAACAGCGAGATATAAGGAAGACACCTCCAGACGTACGTACCTTCTATTTGTTCCAAACAAGTACCACATGTTA
Source organism: Schistocerca americana (assembly GCF_021461395.2). Lineage (NCBI taxonomy): Eukaryota > Metazoa > Arthropoda > Insecta > Orthoptera > Acrididae > Schistocerca > Schistocerca americana. The sequence goes on from NC_060130.1 coordinate 235,976,363, forward strand.
TGACTCGTGCGTTCCGTTTTGGAAGTTTTTGACTCTTGAGTTCCTTTGTTATAAGATACTTCACACCCGTTTAGTTGTTTTCATTTCTGTGAGAGGTCTACACGACATCTCACCTGCTCTCAATATTCACCACATTTATTTACAGAGGTAATATATTCTTGCCACATGACTCATATTCAATAACAGTGTGGAGTATGACAACTGCCAAGACTACAGAAGGAGAGCAGACACGTCAATGACCAGATGGACAGTTCATAAATCTGTGACCAAAAAAATCAGAGCGTCAGGGAGATTTGAACCTGGATCTACCACCTTGCAGTCCAGCACCGTGACCACAAAAGCACGACGCTGTTATTCTTGCAAGTCGCTCCGCGTTGCACACCTTCAGTTTCCACAGTTCACTGTTTCTATTTTGCATCATTTTTCACAGTTCAGTACACCTTCTTCCTGTTTTCATGCTTGATCTGTGTTGAGTTTTTCATGGGCTATCCATTGGGCCATTTTATCACATTCCATTCTTTGAAGAGGTTAGCCCTCAAGGACCAAAGACATGCAGTGTGGCTGGCCAGCGTTACTGCGATATTGGTTCAAAAGGCTCTGAGCACTATGGGACTTAACATCTGAGGTCATCAGTCCTCTAGAACTTAGAACTACTTAAACCTAACTAACCTAAGGACATCACACACATCTATGCCCGAGGCAGGATTCGAACCTGCGACCGCAGCAGTCGCGCGGTTCCAGACTGAAGCGCCTAGAACCGCTCGGCCACTTCGGCCGGCTTACTGCGATATTCTCCGCCATCATGCCATACCCGCCTTACAGGAGCGAGACGCTTTGTACTCAACAGTTTTCATGCAAGATGGGGTCCCACCGCACATTGCTCGTGAAGTTCACCTGCTTCCCCGAAACACATTTGTAAACGATCGAAGTATCAGCTGGTCGTTTTCAAATGCTTGGCCAGAACGATAACCTGATCTCATTCCCTGTGATTTCTGGTTGTGGGGTTACCTGATTACAGGGTTTACCGGGGGAACATTCACACATATGCTGATCTGAAGCACCGCATATCAAGACAGGTAGCCAGCATACCTGCGGACATGCTTTGCTCTGCTGTGCAGAATGCAACCCTGCGCTCTCAGACTCCTCTGAATACTGATGGGCGACATACTGAACCCCTTTTGTAGCAGGAATGGTATTGGATGTAATGGTATGATGTACCATACCAGCACATTAAAAGTGTTTCAGTTGAATTGATTCTGCATTATTTCTCCTCATCACGTCCCTGACATGAATGCTACCAAGTTTGGAACTTGGACCGTAATTAGTTTCCGTGTTATAAGTCTCAAACTCGGAAAGTTTAATTATAACCACCTGGTATATTGGTTTAGTGTGGGAAAATGGTCAAGAAGAATCATATCATGTCTGTAGAGCTTAAGGACGATGTATTTTTGGTGGGAATGGCCTTCAGCCAACGGAGAAGCAGACAGTAGAGGAACACTATTGGAGTCAGGTGGTGACTGGGACTTTTCGAATGAAGAGCTCAAGGGAGTAACTCGGGCTCTTGATGTGTTTTGAAGAAGGCAGACCTGCCTGAGCTAACGTGTGTGATTCAGTCATATAGCTGATTGATTCAGGGTGGAGAACAGTCGGTACCATACCTTGACTTCTGGAGCGGCTTTATACTTCGAGAGGTCTGAATGTGTTCCGGAACAGGACTCAAACTTCTGCCGCTTGATTTACAGGACTGAGAACAGACCAAGTATGATTTACTATTCTTTGTATCACATGTGCTAATTTGTGAATCATGATGTTGAACTCTGAAGTATTTTGAGCTGGTGAATCTCCCATGCATTGCGATCACGAAATGGACTTAGTTTTTGCGTATATTTGATGACTATTTATTTTACTGGATTTGATAGGGGTATTTATGTTTTTATTTTAATTGAATACTGCAGGATTACTTCCCATTTACACTACAGGCCATTAAAATTGCTACACCACGAAGGTGACGTGCTACAGACGCGAAATTTAGCCGTCAGGAAGAAGATGCTGCGATATGCAAATGATTAGCTTTTCAGAGCATTCACACAAGGTTGGCGCCGGTGGCGACACCTACAACGTGCTGACATGAGGAAAGTTTCCAACCGATTTCTCATACACAAACCGCAGTTGACCGGCGTTGCCTGGTGAAACGTTGTTGTAGTGCCTAGTGTAAGGAGGAGAAATGCGTACCATCACGTTTCCGACTTTCATTAAGGTCGGATTGTAACCTATCGCGATTGCGGTTTATCGTATCGCGACATTGCTGCTCGCTTTGGTCGAGATCCAATGACTGTTAGCAGAATATGGAATCGGTGGGTTCAGGAGGGTAATACGGAACGCCGTGCTGGATCCCAACGGCCTCGTATGACTAGCAGTCGAGATGACAGGCATCTTATCCGCATGGTTGTAACGGATCGTGCAGCCACGTCTCGATCACTGAGTCAACAGATGGGGACGTTTGCAAGACAACAACCATCTGCACGAACAGTTCGACGTCGTTTGCAGGAGCATGGACTATCAGATCGGAGACCGTGGCTGCAGTTACCCTTGACGCTGCATCACAGACAGGAGCGCCTGCGATGGTGTACTCAACGACGAACCTGGGTGCACGAATGGCAAAACGTCATTTTTTCGGATGAATCCAGGTTCTGTTTACAGCATCATGATGGTCACATCCGTATTTGGCGACATCGCCGTGAACGCACATTGGAAGCGTGTATTCGTCATCGCCATACTAGAGTATCACCCAGCGTGATGGTATGGGATGCCATTGGTTACACGTCTCGGTCACCTCTTGTTCGCATTGACGGCACTTTGAACAGTGGACGTTACATTTCAGATGTGTTACGACCCGTGGCTCTACCCTTCATTCGATCCCAGCGAAACCCTACATTTCCGCAGGATAATGCACGACCGCATGTTGCAGGTCCTGTACGTGCCTTTCTGGATACAGAAAATGTACGACTGGTTCCCTGGCCAGCACATTCTCCAGATCTCTCACACCAACTGAAAACGTCTGGTCAATGGTGGCTGAGCAACTGGCTCGTCACAATACGCCAGTCACTACTCTTGATGAACTGTGGTATCGTGTTGAAGCTGCATGGGCAGCTGTACCTGTACACGCCATCCAAGCTCTGTTTGACTCAATGCCCAGGCGTATCAAGGCCGTTATTACGGCCAGAGGTGGTTGTTCTGGATACTGATTTCTCAGGCTCTATGCACCCAAATTGCGTGAAAATATAATCACATGTCAGTTCTAGTATAATATATTTGTCCAATAAATATCCGTTTATCATCTGCATTTCTTCTTGGTGTAGCAATTTTTCATGGCCAGTAGTGTATTTGAGATGTTATTGCTTGAACAAACAATATTCAGCATAATTTTCTCTCGTCTACATCAATTTCAGTCATTAGAATAGAACCCTTTTCATTAAATTATTCATTTATCTTTTATTTTTTATTTCTGTGTATTTTATTAATTCGCAATTCTAGCCATGCATAGGCGATCTGACTGCAGGACCACAGCTACTAATTATTGTTTACAGTGAATTAACTGTGGGGCAAAAACCAGATGTGCCTGTTTCGATCCTATGACTATATCAAGCTGTTCTTTCTTAAACAGTGCTGTGCATTGTCCAAGTACCTCAGGTATGAGCAACCTCATCAAGGCGATAGCAGCATCACCTGTTGAGGAATGACTGCTAGCCACACACAGGTATGGTGCACGTAGTACCAGAGGGCATGCTCAAAGTCGCGAGCTCTATCTTCTTATCTCGTGTTTTCTACTGAAAATCTCGTGATTGTACTCTTGTTAACTTTACTATTACAGAGATCGCCTAAACTTTTTTTATTGGTTCTGTGCGCAACAAATAACTTACTTGGTCTTTCTGCTGCCACTGCTTGATCCGCTGCATTCCATTATTTAACAAAAACATTAAAAAACCTATTATTCATGCTGAGTGCAATGCATGTTCTGTATGGCGGCTCCTGCTGTTGCTGCGGCTGCTGCTGCTTACTACAACTACATATAATTCAAAAGAAAGGGAATGGTCAAATCTAAACTCGATAAATGATAACCCAAACAAGTAATTCCTTTTTTTCAAAAACTATATTCTGAAAGCGATTCTTTCTCATTCAATTAACAAAACGATAGAAGCTCTTTGAACAATCGCTTCGTATGTAAATCTGTTTCCAGTGGCATTAAAGCAATATTACAAATTAATCAAACTCCTGAGACAGACTGAAATACTTCTCAATTAAATACATAGTGAAACAATTCCCTGACAATTACAAAAGAAATCAATGACAAAAATCAATTATCAAAATTACCATCTGCTGCTACGCACATACACAAAACCTTTTCTTTAAATTAGTAAGCGCGCTGCAAATTATAAAAAAATATCAACTCAATACCAAATCCTGTGTCGCTGCTGGCGGACACGGCTGTACGGCAGCTCAGCGACGACTCCTCGCCCAACACACATGCGCACCACAGCAGGCGGGCTCCTACACTGGCTTCCAAACTGCCACTCATTAATCTGTGCACTGGCATCGCATCTGCACACACAAGTCACCTAATTTTCGTAACTTACGGGGAGAGGGCGATAAGCTCCGGCACCAAGTTCAATCACATCCCAGATGTGTTCGATTGGGTTCAGACCTGGCGATTTGGGGGGGCTAGCACTTCAATTGGAACTCGCCACTGTGTTCCTCGAACCACCCCATCACAATCCGTGCACTGCACGACAACAGTATCTTAGATTCCAGAGCTTGTGTATGCGCGCTGTAGCCAACCTTTAAATCCTAAGAGAGTATTGCCAACTCTCAATGCTGCCCCTATACAGAATGGGGAATGTGTATGATCTGTCTGAGTTTGGCCGATGGCGGATTGTGATGGCCTGGAGGCTCAGCACAACAATTTCGGAAACTGCACGACTTGTCGGGTGTTCGACGAGTGCTGTGGTGAGTGTCTTCAGCATGTGGCGAAACCAAGGTGAGACCTCGTCCAGACGTAGTGGGGTTGGGTGGCCACCCGTCATTACAGATGCTGGATGTCGTAGGCTCGGCAGACTGGTAAAACAGGACAGGAGGCGAACTGTGGTGGAACTAACATCAGACTTTAATACTGGGGAGAGTACAAGTGTATCTGAACACACAGTGAACTGTACACTCTGAACGATAGGTCTCCACAGCCGATGACATATGCATGTGCCAATGTTAACACCACAACGTCGCAACTACGACTGAAATGGGCATGTGACTATTGGTACTGGACTTTGCACAGTGGCATAGCGTTGTATGTTCTGATGAATCGCAGTACTTTCTTCCTCATGCCGACAGCAGGGCGCGATTCCGTCATCTTCCAGGGGAACAGTACCTTGACACCTGTACTGCTGGATGGAGACAAGCTGGCGGTGTCTCCATCACGCTCTGGGGAACATTCATGTTTGCATCCATGGGTCCAATGGAGCTTGTGCAAGGCACCATGGCTGCCTAGGGGTATGGTACACTGATTGCAGACCACGTACACCACCTCACGACGATCAATTTTCCCGACAGCAGCGACGTTTTTCAACGAGATAATGAGCTTTGTCACAAGGCCAAGAGTGTGATGGGGTGGTTGGAGGAACACAGTGGCGAGTTCCAATTGAAGTGCTGCCCCCCCCCCCCAAAGTGTGTACACAAAAGCCCCTTTTACGCAAGAGAGTTTCTGCTCAAAATCGACTACTTTTTATGCCTCCATGTAAATCAGCAACCAACCACTATGCTAGTGTGTCTGCGATGTCAATGATCTATAGACTGTGCCAAGTGTAGAGTTCTAAATTTCTGAGTACGTTACACACTGAGCATGTACAGATACAGGGGACTGTGCTGACGTTTCCTAACGTTGGAAGTTAAACCTCTTCTATCCAAGCTCACTCCTATTATAGAAATGGATTTTGTACATTTGTGTCTTCTAAATATTTATTGTGATGTTTGCTTTGCTTCTGTGGCTCATTTAAAAGTTACAAAAGTCATGGTATACTTCCCTACTAGTGTTCTCCTACAAACAAGACGAAATATGTATTAACGAAACTAATAATTTCAAAGCTTTTCTCCTGAAATTTGTACTTTCTTCTTCATTATTTATTAAGGTTATTGCACTAACTGTATTCCTCGAATCCCATGGAGAGGGTTCTATGAAGTGTGGAGAGAAATCAATAGACATTTAATTTAATTTAGTGCAATATTATAAAATGGCATAAAATTATTAAAGATCAGACACAGCTCAGATTTAAAGGTTCAGAGATGGAGCTGTGCCAAAAATATATTAAAATATAGTTCTCAATACTGTATTATACAATTTAAATTATGATGAAGTATTTCGAATATTTTCCACAGGCATTTAAATAATTATTGTCAACATTTTAAAACCTCTTAACAGATATTTTTATCAAGTGACATGTTTGTCGAACACATCATAGATAGACTTCAGGATGCACATTGAAACACCAGTTAACACAATGTAGCAGTGGTCTGAGGGCATGGCTTCTATGGAATACAGCTTGTACGGGCTTCCAGAAGGATCACCTAATTGAGCCTAAGGGAGTCAGACCACGCTCCATGAGATTTTCACACTCTGCTGCTTACAAGACAGGGACATCAGCAGGATGAATGAACCTCCACAGTAGAATCCCAGTCACTGTATCTCTCTATTGTCCTTTGATGTGTCATTAATCAACATTTAACACTAATATTTTGAGAGTGTTAAAAGAAATACTTTTTGTTTGTGGCAATGCCAGTAAATGCATGGTAAGTTTGTAAACTGCTACACTTGATTGTGTTAAAATATGGTAACCAAGAGTTCCATGAATGTTTAGGTGAAAAAGGGCATGAAATCTGTACCATTGCTTTCAGCTGTTAACAACTCCCTTTCTTGCTGATGGTATATGGTTGATGAAGTGCAGTATCTTCAAAATTCTTTTTAATACTTGAGCTGCACTTTGAGGGTTTTCGCAATGTGCACATTGACCAGAACCGCAAAAAACATATATTTCGAGACATAACTGAACGGGCAAAAAATTTACAGAACTTGAGAATTTTAACCACACTGGTAATAAATTCGCAGCCTTCCCTTGTACTGAAACAAAAGCCACCTCTTGTAACTTTACATTGCTAATTCTAACTATAAAACCTTAACGACAACACACACACACACACACACACACACACACACACACACACACACACAAATATATATATATATATATATATATATATATATATATATATATAGAGAGAGAGAGAGAGAGAGAGAGAGAGAGAGAGAGAGAGAGAGAGAGGAGAGGGAGGGAGGGAGGGAGAGAGGGAGAGACATAGCAAAGTAGTTGGCATGATAATTAGCTTCTTGAAGAGGTCTTGGCAAGTGTTCTTGAATTAAGACAAGATGTAATTCTTCTTACACACTTCTGTATACTGGAAATACAGTTCCTGTAAACTGAGTTTCTACAAAAATCATTCTATGACTCATTAGTGAATGGCAATATGCCGAATAATCTAGACAAAATTCAATAATAGTTTGTGTCATGAACCACCTGTTAGTATTTTTTAATATTTCATAAGCTGCCTTTTCACTAAGGAGCCTGATATTACTTTTTATCCACACACTTGTATCATTTACGAAAAGTACAAAATTTGTGTCTTCCAAAACTGCGAATGGTAGATCATTTATGTGTATCAGAAACAACAGAGGACTCAAAATAGATCTTTGTGGTACACCTTGAAGTATTTCATATTATTATTCAGTCTTTGCCCTAAATGTTTTTTCTCACAATTGGTAGTGTAATGATGTATAATACAAAAACCATGTCTCATTTGTAAAAACAGTTAAACATTTCAGAAAAGTCATATTCAGTATATGTTCAAAGATTGCATTTGACTTAGTAAAAGTTGCAGGAGCTGTAACCAAAAGTTGTAAAAGTGCTGGAGGCCAAGCCACTCCTTTATCTTCTTCCTGTGTTGTAGACTTTGTTGTCTGAAGCCCAAGCTGAATAGATGTAAGTTTCATAAATGTCAATGTACTTAAATCTCTCTGTTGTTTCCGCTGTGTCACTGATTCAAACCACTACCTTGACTCTTAATCATTTGTGTTGTGATTTCTGTGTTTTACAGCATAACATAGGCGCAGCTGGTGGTGCATTGTTCAGGTATGGATGATTGGACATTAGTAGTGCCCTTTCGGTAATTAATTTTCATTTAAGTGTCCGAACCCTCGTGAAATATTTATTCCGATCGTTTCTCAGCTGAATGCAATATGTTGCCATTAAAACTGCATGGGTCTGATCAGTTTCTGTTTCCAAACAATGATGCCTGCAAGCCTATTTAATGGCATAATATCAAGATGACCTGATGAATCAAAATGATCTGCAAATAAACTACACAATGGTGGATTTCTATAAGGTAAATTGTATAAAAGCACCACATTGTGTGCTTCATAGTAAAATTATACATCATCAATGGGGGTTGCCTCCATGTCGTGGCTGTTCTGTTATACTAACTCGCACAATTAGCATTTTTTTAAATTCTTGCTTCACCTTTGAGAAACCTTTAACTTTTTTAACTTTCATTGTGAGATGGCAGGCTAATGCCTCAACGTTGTTCAGTTGCTTGCACTCTGAGTGCCTATTGTTATTTTATTGACAGGGAGGTGATAAACTTTGCTTTCTGTCATTCAAAGAAGATAAAGTCATGGACCTGCCATGTCAGCAACCCCATAATATTTTAACTTTTGCATTACAGAATCTCAGCTCACAGAATCAAAAGCTATAGTCAAGTCATAAAATATTCTCAATGACAGTAATTCCTGATTTACTGAATCCAATGTAACATCTGTAAAGGTAAATATGGCATGTTCAGTAGATAGACCTTTTTGATACCCAAAGTACTTGTAACTGAATATATTTTCCTTCACTAAGTTTAATGAGTTCTATAGTACACAATCTTCTCAAATATTTTTGAAAATACTGCCAGCAGTGAGATTGGTTAGTAATTCCAAACAGTATTTTGTATCCTTTTTGTGAAGTGACGTGACAATAGCATGTTTAAGTGTATTTCACAGTTTTACATCTAATTTTATCACAAACACTTGATCATTTACTTTAAGACAGTTTACAACACTGAAACATCTTTGGAGCTGTAGGTGAAAACACTATCAACAGTGGACCTATATAGTTTTATGAAACTAGTTTTGGAAGGCTATTTTTAGGACCTGAGTGCAATCTAATAAGGAAGAGTTAAAACCTACATTATCTGCTATCGACAATACAAAATTTATGAAATGTTACTGCAATCTTGGAGCTGTTTTTGATCAGTTTATTACCAACCATTAAGGAATTCTTTTATGATTTGTTTCCCCTACCTCATTTTTCAGTGTGTTCCAAGTAGTTCTAATTTTGTTGTTTGAGGAATGTATTGTTTCTTAAAAATGTGTACATTTTGGTGGTCTAATGACTTTGCTGACAACTTTCAGCACAGTTTGTAATGCAACTTACACCTGCCATCATCTCTTTCCCATGATGCCAAGAAGGGTTTCCTCTTAGCTTTATATGATGTTCTGATTGCAAATATAACCACAGTTAATCTGTTTCCAGTAGTTAATTTCTTAGGAAAACTGTTTTCATTGTTATCTATGCCTATGTTCCAGAATATATTATATTTCATTAATACCATTGGAGTTGTGTACAACTTTCCAGACTATATTTAAAAAATTAGTAATTATTGCTTCAGTTGTTGCTTATAGTCTTCCTCATATTTTTATTTATTTACACTCTGATATTAAGAATCAATAATTAGACTACAACTTTCTAATCTCAATGCCTATAGAAAAATGTTCTCAATAGCAGTGTTGCTGGTCCCCATAGTTCTTGTTGCCAATTTTAGCTAGACTATTTGAAATAGTAAGAGATTCGAGTCTAACTCTGGAATGGGTATGCTGTAAAATAATTAAATTAAAATATTCATTTGATATTAATTCCTCTACTTGGAAATCAAGAAGTGTAGTAATGCATCAAGTTCACACACATACAGGGCGAGTCATGTAAGACGTTAACACCCCTTTTATTTCGTGAATGGCTACACATGTCGAAACATGATTATTGCAAATGTTAGAGTGTCGAGGGGCACTTTTGTGTAAATATTAAAAGTACGATTTGACCTATCTTTTCCTATATGTGGCTGTGTGCTTCTTAGAGATAAAACACACGCTGTTGTACAACTGTCTCTACCTACACTGCTCTAAATTATATCATATAGGATACAGTCGTTGAGCTAAACATTTAAAAATACTTTGGTGACCACCAATACACCACAAAATAAGTATTCTTGTCAACGAAACGTCATTTCATGCTGAAGGTTAGCGTGTAATGACAGTGTTAAACGCTAAATGCAATATGCACTATCAACTATTTGACATTGCAATGCAATTTCATGTACATGTAGATGAAATAAAAAAAATTCTGACTGTGCTTTGGTAACAACCCAAATCATATAACAAAACTTTTGTCTTCCAAAAAGTAACTTCATCATTTATTTAAACATGTGTTCAAACTGTTGACCATGGACTGAAGGGCACATTTTCCATTGCCATTTGAAAGAACGATGAACAGGTGTATTTACTGTGTTTGATATGGCAGAGCATCCACCGATGATTCAGCGACACTTGTCTTCTGACGTAGTTGGGACTTCTTCATAGACTGCATCTTCGAGTACTCCTCAAAGAAAGAAATTTGGAAACCTCGTAGACCATTTAACAGAAGAATTTCGTCCTACACAACTCGCAAGAAAGTTCTCATTCAGTATTTGCGTTGCAATACAGAGCAAGTCAGTTGGACATCCTTCGTATTACAGCCACATACACTGTCGAATATCCAGTAGTATTTCTTCTAGAAGAACCGGCACAGTGTTTGTCAGAAAGTGTGCTTATGAATATCCATTTAGAACGCCTGAGAATAAGTAAGGTCCCACAGTGTAATTTCCTATGATGCTGCATCTTAAATTAACTCTTCACAGACGTTGATGTTGTACCTGACGAAGCCAGTGTGGATTTTTGGCTGTCCAGTAGTGCTTCTTAAGCAAATTTACATTAACGTAGTTAGTTAACATCACTCCGTCGGTAAAGAGCAGACGGTGGAAAACATGTGATCGTCTCTCAGTTGCTGAAGGAAAAACCAACAACAATTTGTAAGACGTTCGAAATCGAGGTCGTCGAGTGCCTAATGTAGTGACATATGATAGGATATGTCGATGTAGGATGCGAATGACAGTGGCCCATTCCATATTCTTTTACAATATGTCTTGTATCACTGTGTGGATTCATTAGCGGCATAGCCAGAATACCTTCTTCGTGTTGTCTATCAGTTGCAGTCTTCTTTCTTGTTCTCTTTTTGACGTTCAAACAGCCTGTCCGCACTAGCGTCTTAATAATTCGCGCAATTGCCTGCTGTGTCGGACATTGGCAATCCTGATAAGTAACCCTATACCATTGTACTGTTTGTATAGGATTTCTTTTACATTCACCATATAAAAGTAGTGTTTCCAACTTCTCATCATTGGTGTACATGTCTGCTCACAACGGATACTGTAGCAGAAATGAGCAGCCTGCGGTACAGACAAGTAAACAGGCATATGTGTTGACATTCTGACACAGCATAGCACGAGAGCTCTGCTTTGAGACGTTTGCGCCACTATGCCGATTCCAGCCACCATGCTCTCCATTTCCAGGACATTTCTCGATTTTTTAAAGACAGGGTTCAACGTCAACGTTTACAAACGCTGTATCGCTGTAATTGCCTTTTGAAGAGCTATCGAACGCAATTATAAAAAGTATATGGTTCCATTTAAAAAAACGTAAATGCTTCAATATCTCAGCTGATATCAGCGCTAAAGGCATTAAACAAACAAAACATATGTGCCCTTCGATGCTCTAACATTTGCCAAAAACCGCATTTCGATACGTGTAACTGTTCACTAAATAAAAGGAGTGCTACATCATACGCAATGCATCCTGTATATCTGAACATTATCAAACAATATCAATTTCAACCTGGGGTTAAGCATTGCACCAGAAGAAATTCAAGTAAAGTATTGTATTTCTGTTGTTTGAATCCAATACAGCTCACAATTTCTGTTGAATCATCCAAAATGAAAAACGAATCATCCAAAAATTTTGTTACTGCTGACCATGCATTCAGTTGTTGATGACCTATATTTATGATCCTTGGGATACTAGATAATGAAATGGTAAGTAAATTTAATCTTTATGACGTTCATATTTTCTTTCCCATTAAGAGGTGCAGCACATAGTATGGAATAAGAAAAAGTATAGCTATTGAGTCAGATCTTCACGAGGTATCACCACAATGCGTAAATTTCTAACTGACAGTAAATGTCAAAAACGTGAAGTTTGTACGTGTTGGCTAGAGTATTAATGAGCCATACTGGTAATTGATGGCACAGGGGGCATAAAATTGAATACTGACATAGATTCAGAGGAATAAATAGAACATTAGAATGTAGCTCCCTGTCAACATAGTAGTCACTGTAAGACAAGTATCACATTGGATCTGATCAAGATGATGGTATGATTAGATTGTGACCTTGATAAAGAAACTGTCATAGCAGTACAGTCAAGTTATTAGGGGAATTGCAAAAAAAATTTAACTTACGTAGTCAGGTGGTTATGTCAACCCTGTTCCTTGTAAATATGGGTTGGGGATCTTCATCACTGCGACACTTCCTTGGTGACATAGAACCCATTACAGGGAAACCATTTTTAGGGGCCTCATCCACTATATACAAATTTCTCGTTAGAGTTGTCCTTTAAATTGAACACCCAGAGTAATTACTTATATTTTGATATTTCTTTCAAGTGCTATTCTTCCGTTTCTGTTAAAGAATGTGTTATACAAATATTAAGCTACTCGAAAATCTATTTGTCTGTGGACTGTCAATATTATTTTAAGAAACATAGAGCCACAGAATTTTCAATGATAATTTTAAATTTTTTGCAACATTTCAGAATGAACTACTTCTGTTTCTTCTAACAGTGCATTAGTTAACAATTTTTCATTTTGGTGAAATTCTCTTCATCTTCTTCTCAGCAAAGGATTTTCACTGTGTATGTTTTCATATATCATCTAGTAAGCACTGTTAATACCACTTCTCTCCCTTAGTTATTACAGATGAAGTTCTCACTGCCTATCTTACTTCACTCATTATGTATGATTCGAATTGACTGCAATAAATCAACTGCTTGACCGACATTTCCCTTGCACCATTGAACGTTTTCAGATTATATCAAAACATGCTTTTATCTTATGAGCTTGTTGATCACAGGCAGCTCTTTGTTAACACGATTTAATAAAATTTCCGTAAGAGACACTTATCATGTAGGATAACACTTGAAAGGTAACATGAGAAAGGTTTATTGGCACTCAGTTGGTACTGCTAAGTTGTGTTTCCATAGGACTGCATTTCTTACGTGTGCATCCCCATCATTACTCACGAAAATCAACTTACACATGGACACATTCTGCTTACACACTGTCATACACGTAAGTTATGAAAGTTGAAAGAGGTTCTACCTTGTTGCACGATGTTGCTCCACCTACCATTGCCTACCAGCTTCTGAAACTGCCAGTAGTTGCATTTGTTCTCATTCTGCTCTATCTTATTCGACAACACAGATCTAGAACCATTAGTTTATGTACAAGGAAATTTAGCATCACACCAAAATAATGGGCTTAATCTTCAATTAAGTAAATAAATACTTCCCAAAGTGGCAAAATGTTCTTAAACAGTGTGACAGGAATATCATTCTAGCATTCATCAACTCCTTATAATCTTTTATTTGTAATAGAGTAATGCACCATCATATGACATAACGAAATGGATTAAAAAGTATTGAAACTGAGAGTGTGTACTTGATGAGGTTCATATTACTGCAACATGAGTCAACATGGTAAAGATACTACTTTTTTAATTCATATAACAATTTTGATTTATTTCATACATATAACAATAGTATGGTTTTCCTTTAGTCTTTGAGTGTGAATCCTACAGTGAAAAGGAAATTTATTTATCAGTTTCGATGTTTAAAACTACTCTTGACCCTTACTAAAATCCTATGGAAATATAACCATATTCATATGATATTGGCGCTATCATCGAGTAATGACTGTTGTGCACAGTAGTACAAAATTTGGTTACAAAATGAAGTACCATATTGGTAAAAAAAAAGAAAAAAACAAGGAAACCAGCAACTGCAAATTACAATACCTTGACTAACTTTGAAAATAAAAACAAACATAAGCTGTTTAGTGCTTAGATGAAAACCTTACTTTCCAATGTACCTTTAGTGTGTTGTAGATAACATAAAAATTTAGAAATAGTACCCTTTGGAATGTAATATGTATATTGCAGTAACACCAGTTGCCAAATTTTTCAATGTTGCTTGCAGTTTAATATGAGCTGGCATGACAGCTTGCATACTTTATTAGACATTTGTACAGGGCCAGAAATAGGGCTCAAAAATTATTAGTTTTACTGATTAGAAGACAATTTTCAAACGAAACATCGTCCTCATCACAAAATTCCATTATTAGCGTATTTAATATTCCCAACCAATTCCTATAAGATATTCATTTCCATATCCAAAATCTTTGTGTCTGTGGTTTCTTTACCAACATCGCTATAATGTCTTCAGTACAAATAATTTCACTTGTCGACACTTGAAAATCGCGTAAGTACCGCTAGTATTTCCGTCAGGCGTGTGGAAACCCTAACATGCATGTAAGAGTAGTGGTTAGGGGATGCACGTGTAAAAAACAGTGGCTGTGGAAACCCGACTTTAGACAAGAGACACTACATTCACTTTGTTAACATTTTGTGACATCACTATGATGTGAAAATGTCCAGTGTCGACTGTCAGGGATGTCTATAGAGTTTTGTGCTTGTATCGAGTTCTGAAAAATGGGTGAAGCCATATTTGATAGGTTTTAAGCCGGGTTCAAACACACAACAAAAGTGTCCCCATAGCTAGTGGCTTACTGCAATTGCATCACAGTTGCATGTGTGAACTCCCAGTTTTTAGTGTCACAACTTAATGGAGCAACTTACGCCAATAATTCGAAACACAAGAATTCTGTCGCAGTTATCGTGGAGTAATTGTCTGTTGTGCTCCATTCGATTTCAGTGTGTGTTCATTTTCTTACTGAAAAAAGTGAAAATAGTGGTCAGCAGGTACACTTTTGTAGCTTCTGGACCAAGCGGGGTGGCGCAGTGGTTACCACACTGGACTGGCATTCGGGAGGACGACGGTTCAAACTAAGTCCGGCCATCCTGATTTAGGTTTTCTGTGATTTCCCTAATTCGTTTCAGACAAATGCCGGGATGGTTCCTTTGAAAGGGCACCGCCCCCCCCTCCTCCTCCTCCTCCTCCTCTGCAGCTTCTGGAACTGCAAGAACAGTACCTGTGTTTGATTTTCTGCAGCAGTGTGTGTGTGTGTGTGTGTGTGTGTGTGTGTGTGTGTGTGTGTGTGTGTGTGTGTGTGTCTCTGTATGTGCAGGTGGATGGATGGGCAATATTTGCAAACCAATGAAGTACCCAGCAGCTTTAAAAGATTTTTGGATGAACAAATAAATAAACTTAATATTGTAACCAAAGAAAGCGAGTTCTATAAACTTCGTGATTCGTGAGACCAAGCAGTCTGTAAGTTGTGGATTATGAGTGGGAAATAGCTCCCAAGTATGATGTGGCAGCTGTTAATCTAAAAATTAAGTATTTAAAATGCCTGTATAAATGAATACAGAAGATTCTAAAATCTTGGAATCCTGCTGTTGCTCAGTTTGACACTGCAGACAGCATTTTCGTCTCTGAGTTTTATTTCTTACATAAATGTGTTTGTGGTCCCTGATTAACCCCTGTGCGAAATCTATTTGCGGATCTAACATTTGTATTTCATCTTCTTGCCCCTAACTCTTGTCACAGCTCTAGTGGCATGAACTGCACTGTAACATTCATACCCAGCCATATGATTTCAGTTGACACCATATTGAAAGCTCTGCAACTATGTAGAATTTGTGGAATCCTGTGTGAATGGTAGCTGACGATGCCACTACAGAAAGCCATAAGCTGCAGCACCACATTAGCTGCCTGTCTCAAGCTGGCTTTAAACTACAACGTATATTCCACGAATAAATGTTCCTTCAGATATTGACAGTGGCCCATTTTGCATATGATTTGTTGTGATTAAATATAAGGTAAAAACATAATGACAGTTGAAGTCTTCAGCATCTCTAAGTACAAAACTGAGTTCCTCACTGCAAGTATCGGTAGTAGCATAATGGATAGAATTTTGAGTTATGAACAATTTTTTTACTTTCCTTTTTTAAAAGATTCTGGTACCCTATTAATTTAAGGAAATATGTTGTGTAATATTCAATTTTATGTGCATATAAGAGTGCTCTCTTCCTGGAATGAGTTGTCATTATCAATAAATTACAAATTAAATATGAAATAAGAAAAGGCCAGTAAATTTTCGAAATATGTTGATAATCTGGCACAACAAATTAAGTACCACTTAAAATGTATAGAGGAGAGTGATACATTTGGAAAAGAAATAAAAGGTAACTTAGATGCCTGTGAAGTATAAAACAAAATTTACAAGCTAGTTCTTATAGGAGACACTTTTCCAAACAAGAACACCTTATACATATGCAGATGGAATGTACTCTGCCACTTGTACAGGAATGTGCTTGCTGCTGTTTTTTGCCATTGTTTCAATTACTTTCAAGTGCAAAGAAAGAATTTCATTTTTCTCACAGTGAATTTTAATTTTATGCACAAACTAGAACATATTTCACACAACCTGCACACTTTTACCATTAAGAGTGTCATGACAGTACTACATTTATTATTCTAGTGTGTGAAGCATGTATAATTTTGTATATGTAACTATAGAAAATTATGTTATGCATATGGTTCTCAAATAAATAAACAGATCAGTTAAAATGAAGCCAATAAAAATATCAAATTGAGTAAGATGAGAGAAGATGCGACTTATCCACTAGTGAACTACCAATAGATCCATCTCAGCTTTTTAATACTTAAAGAGACACACACAGTGATTTAATATTGTCACAGCAGAAGCGGAGTAGCACTGTGGTGTAGTGGATAGGATACTAAACTGTTGCATTGAAGGTTGTGAGTTCAGAACTCACCTCAACTGTAGAATTTTAATTTCTATATTCTATTCTAGTACGTTCTAGAAGTATCCACAAATGGCAACAGTCATGTACTGGAATGTTCTGTAGCTGTATGTGATGGGAGCAGTTCGCTCTGCGCTCTTGTATGTGCAAGTGCTGAATAAACCTTCGTTATGTGAAGTTAGTGTTTGTCATTCATCTATTTAGACCTTCCTCTACGTGACATTAATCTGGTGGACGCGCTGGATATTGGAGCTTGTGATAGCACACACTGTCGACGACACAGGGGCCACGACAGAGCTGCCGTTTACGTGTCGTGACACCCGAGTTAGATGCATATTCAACAGATCGCAATCTATCGGAGACAGAAGAAGAAGAGTACGTCACTATGACAGCAACTGTGTGCCACCACATGAGACACCCTTCCGGGTTCTCTGGTGACGATGGCCAAGATCCAAACAAGTGGCTGAAGGTATATGGGCGTATACCCAAATTTAACAAATGGGATGACACTGTGTGTTTGGCTAACGTATTTTTCTACTTGAAGGGCACTGCCAAGCAATAGTATGAGAACAACGAGGAGGAGTTCACAAGCTGGCTAGAATTCCAGGCGGAACTGCACAAGTATTTCGGCGACACACAACGACAGAAGTGCAAGGCTGAAGATAAATTAAAGTGTAGAGCACAGCGTCCAGAAGAAACGACAGCATTCTGCGTTCAAGACGTCTTGGAGCTGTGTAAAATAGTGGATCCTCGAATGAAGGTGGAAGATAAGGTTGCACATCTCATGAAGGGTGTTGCTGAGGACATGTATCAAGGCCTACTCCTGAAGGAGGTTTCGACAGCAGACGACTTCATAAAATGATGCAGTACATCGAGACAATGCATCAAAAAAGAATTGCACGCAAGAAGTCTGAACAGCTTCCAAACGTCGTATCGATGTCTGTGATGGATGAAAAAACGGATTTCACAAATGTTCTTCGTCAGATAGTGAGAGAGAAAGTTCAGAAGGCACTTGGATTGCACGGCGAGCAAAAAACCGAGACGCTTCAAAGGGTCATAAGGGAGGAAGTGGAACAGACATTGAACCCAATCTCTCGTCCTTGATTTCCTTTTAAAACGGTAAAAAAGTCGAGACCCAGGCGGAGTTACGTTCCTACAATGCCGCATGAGGGACCTGTTTGGACACCAAGGAAGACTGATATCTGGAGGACTCAGGACAACCAACCAGTATGTTTCCACTGCGGACGACCGGGACATGTGGTGCGCTTTTGTCGAGAAAGGCGGCGGATGTTTGATGACGCCCGCGCCAGAAGACAGCAGACCGATCTTACCCGACGCCAACTCCGGGAAGGCGAAGATGAACAAGAAGATGTAGGTGCAGGACGACGTAGGTCACCATCGCCGCAAGCTAGCCACTGGAGAGGACGCTCCCCAACACGCCGATAAAGGTCTCCATCGCCGTTTAGATGCTCCAGCCGATCACCTAGCCGCCGCAACCTGGAAAACTAAAGGATGCGACCTTCCTTAGAGGTGAGGCCGCCGAAGAGAAAAATACTCCGCCGTCGATCACTACAAAAATGATAGGAAACTACGTCGAATGCTCATGGATGGCCGACCAGCCCAAGCTCTTGTGGACTCTGGAGCATCATATTCAGTCATTTCGGAGACGTACCGTCGCCAATAGCAGAAAACTGTAACGTCGACAACGAAACATCTCTGCTGAAGGTGGCTAATGGGAAATATGTAAAACCTACAGGAAGATGTGTCATTTGTGTGGATACAAGTGGCTAAACAGAGCCCTTAGAATTCATCGTCTTACAAGATTTTAGTCATGACATCATTCTTGGATCGGACTTTTTGGAAGTTTCTCAAGCAATTATAGATTGTGGTCGCTCGAAGATTATGCTAGACGAGATGAGATACTGTGGACAGGAAGATGTGCATCCGAGTGTGTGGAGACTATCTGTCCTGGATGAAGTGATCATTCCTGCAGTCAGCGCTAGAAAGGTAGCTGTCGTGTCATGCCATGCGTCAACCCATGGTTTTGTAGTGGAATGTAAGAGAAGCATACCACTGAAGAATAACTTGGTCATCCCAGCCTGTGTCGTCTCGTTGAAGAACGGATTCAGTGAACTGTGGATATTTAAGTGTCTCCAAGAACAGCAGATCCTTCCAAGATGCATGTGCATAGCAAACGCTGAGCCGTTAATTGCAGAACAGCTCAGCGTCATAGAAACCTCCCATGCCTAGTCTGTCACCAGATCTCACTAAGGAACAACAGAAGAAGCTACTTGCCATTCTTCAAGAGTTCTCTGAATGCTTCAGTCCACAGGTGAAGAGCAAATTAGGCAAATCGATGGTGAAGCACCGGATTAGCACTGGAGACCACCAACCAATAAGCCAGAGAGCATACCGTGTGTCAGCAACGGAACATCGAATAATTCGCGACGAATCAAACAATGTACGCTTTCACGGCCGGTGTTGTGTTCAGTTGAAACTTCCGGGCTGAGAGGCTGTGGTCGATGTATAAAATTTCCACCTAACGTTTCGTCTCCATATGCGGGAGACGTCTTCTGCGGTCGTCTGGCTACTGCCACTGAGGCTTCAGGTACTCTCGCATTTAGAGAGCACATAGAGGGCACCACCATTCGTCACGTGATGCCGACGGTATGCCTATCTTTGGAAGGCGTCATCATTCTCGATTAAGAGTAATCGATTGTCGTTCTGCTGGCGCAACGTCGACATCCATGTTTTGTCTAACTTTAAAACTTCCTCTTTTCTATTAAAATTGTTATGGTGTTTGTGAATCTCTATTGCTTCTCTATATATGCGCGCATGATAATGGAATGTTCGTGCTAGAACGTTTGTCTCATTAAATTTAATTTCGTGGTTCCCATCTCGAAAAACATGCTCAACTACGGCCGATTTTTCGATGTGTCCTAAGCGACAGTTTCTTTTGTGGGTAAGTAGGTGTTTACACTTCTTTTCGTTGTTCCAATATATACTTGTCCACAACTGCATGGAATTTTGTATACCCCAGGTGTTGCTAGGGGGTGTCGGGCGTCCTTTGCGGTTCTTAAATATACCTTAATCTTCTTGGTGGGTCTGAAGATTGTTTAATTCCCATAAGTGGCCAGAACTTTCCCGATACGGTCCGCTTTCCTACCAGTCATTAATAAACTTTTTCAGTAGGTGACCGTTGTTGCTCTGGACTTCTGGTTTCTTTTCTTCTTTGATGGAGGGCTCAATCAATTTCATTGCTAGTATATCCGTTTTTCATTAAGGCTGACCGAAAGTGATTTAGTTCATCTTATAAGTAAGCCAGCTCGCAGATTTTGTTGGCTCTGTCCACCAAGGTTTTTCAATCTAATCTTGTGACAGAGATAAACTGTTGGATAACATTACTCATCACATGACGACTGCGTACCATCTGCAAACTAACGGGCTTACTGAATGACCGAGCGAGGTGGCGCAGTGGTTAGCACACTGGACTCGCATTCGGGAGGACGATGGTTGAGTCACGCGTCCGGCCATCCTGATTTAGGTTTTCCGTGATTTCCCTAAATCGCTCTAGGCAAATGCCAGGATGGTTCCTTTGAAAGGGCACGGCCGACTTCCTTCCCCGTCCTTCCCTAATCCAATGAGACCGATGACCTCGCAGTTTGGTCTCTTCCCCCAAACAACCCAACTCAACCCTTACTGAATGCCTTAATAAGATCTTGTCCGACATGCTATCAATGTTCGTCAAAGTTGAGCAGATCACCTGGAATGAGGTGCTACATTTTGTGACGTTTGCCTACAACAAAGCCAAACAAGACACCGCAGGGTTTACGCCATTTTTCCTGGCGCATGGTCGTGAGGCGATGACGACGATGGATACTGTGTTTCCATAACATCCTGATGACGTGGACGATGACTACATCGGCCAGGTGTTAACCAGAGCTGAGGAAGCTCGGTAGTTAGCTCGACTCCTCACACTGCAGGCTCAAGAAAACGATCGCCGAAGGTATGACGCGGGCCACCGCCCTGTTGTCTACCGGTCTGGTGACCTCGTCTGAATCTTCACTCCTGTTCGGATGGTCTCTCTGAGGAGCTCCCCAGGAGCTACTTTCGACCTTATAAGGTTGTAAGACAGTTGTCTGATGTTACTTATGAAGTTGAAGATTTTGCCCCCTACACAAGACGACAAAAGATCAGAGATACAGTCCACGTCCCTCGAATGAAGCCCTATAAGGATCCTGCAACCCAGGGTGAATTCGAAGCTCCAGCGACAGGCGGCAAGTGGAAAAGTAACGAAGAATGTAGTGGCAAGGGAAGTTCTAAGAAGATCACCGCCAGGGCAAACATCAGTCATCGGGAGTCGGGGTATGCAGGACCTATGACTTGTTCCCGGACTAGGACGACATAACACCGAGTCGCTGTTCGCTTAAGGAGGGAGCAATTTCACAGAAGATGGTGAGTACCACCCTGGTGTAGTGGATATGATA
The DNA here is from genome assembly GCF_021461395.2 of Schistocerca americana. NCBI lineage: Eukaryota > Metazoa > Arthropoda > Insecta > Orthoptera > Acrididae > Schistocerca > Schistocerca americana. Next base: position 235,998,136 of record NC_060130.1, read on the forward strand.
CTAAACTGTTGCATCGAAGGTCGTGAGTTCAAACTTCACCGAGCCTGTACAACTTTAATTTCTATATTCAGTTCGAGTACATTCTAGAAGTATCCACAAAGGGCAAGAATCATTGTACTGGAATGTTCTGTAGCTGTATGTGTTGTGCCCAGAGGCAGTTCGCTCCGCGCTCTTGTATGTGCAAGTGCTGAATAAACCTTCGTTAAGTGAAGTTACTGTTCATCATTCTTCTACTTACTATGTGACAATATTTGCAAACTATTTCTGAAAAGAACATAACCTTGTCATCGCACATTACTTTCATGCTTGGAAATAATTAGGAATTGAAAACAGCAACCAGTCACATTCTTTCAGACTGGTAAACTGCTGTTACAAAAACTTTCCATCAGTGGTGACTTGCATTAACACAATGATGGAGCGATCTCCTGAGTCAAATCTGTACAGTAATGCCTCTCCATAAGCAAAAGATGGATAACCATTCCAAGGCAGATTCACACTGCTCAGATTCAATACGACCAACACTCATAACTGGGCATATACACATCATTGTGACATCATGGAGAAGTGTAAGAGTTCTATAACCTGAATTGAACTATCCAGCCTGTTTTCCCCAAAATATAGGATGCTCCAGCTTGTTTATTTATTTACTTTTTTCCACTTAGTCATTCTTTGATTACTGTTTACAGTCATATTGAATATGTCAGTATACATTTACAATTATAGTTACAGGATAAATTACAAGATGAGCACATATATTATCATTTTACAGTAGCCTTATACACATATGTAAAATAATTAAGGAGCACATAGCAAAATCCAACCTTTTAATGTTGATATAATGTACTATGTATAGGCAACCAATTTCAATTTCTGCTGCAATACCTGAGACATAAGTAATTTTCGAATGTACTTTAAACTGAGACAGTGTATATAGTACAGTTCACAAAGTATTGCTTCTGTACTGCAATTTTTTTCACTGGTGTCACAATATCACTTAACTCTGTACAGACAAGCTGTTTTAAGTTCTCTTGGTTTTGTTTTGAAAACTGGCAGCAGATCTATGTTTTTTAAATTGTATGGTGATCTGTGGTATAATAAGAACCTAGCTTTAGCAGTGTCTTTTTCAGCCAGTTGTACTGTTGAGTACTGTTGTGTGATGGACATATTTCACTCTTGGGCTGTAATTGTGTAATTCTCTGTTTAGTATTCATGTAAAATTTAACTTGAGATACATGATAGTTTCAAATATATATATATTTGCTATATATATATATATATATATATATATATACAGTTCACTTTCTAGCTTGACAAGATTTTGTACTAACTCCAGTAAGCTAATGTAGTTGTTGGCACAATTTTCCAATTTTTTAGGTTCCTGTATTCCTTTTTTGAACTTTTGAACGCGTCACAGCACAAGCTTCACTGTCACTAAGGTCTATACAGTCATTGTGGGAGGATTTTCTGCACCACAGTGCACACATCAAAACTATTTCCATGATTTCACATTTTTTTTTTTTTTTTTTTTTGCACATTACACATGAATTACTGTTGCCACTCACCGCCAACTTGGCATAACAGTCACGATGCGAGCGGAGATTTCTAACTAAATGTATTGAAGAATTTGTCATAAAGATGGGTGGCTGCTCAGCTGTGAACTCTACTAACCATTGCAGAAATGGCTTATGCAGGTTTAGGTATCCAAGTGACCCTGAACGGGGAAGATCAACTATATATTGCTGCAGGGACGACAGGGAACCAGGACCTGATGCCCAAATGTATATAGTATGTAGTGCTTGATTTGTGACAGAGTGTCAGTACTATGTACCAGTACTTTTTTCGAAAGAAGTTAGGACCATAATTTTGAGATGTGTACGATAGAATGTTTGCTGCAGTTCAAACAATGTAAAATTATTCCTGCTTAGTGTGATACTAGTGATACACCCATACCGATTTTGCTGTGAGCGTACTGTAGGTCCAAAGAGTATGTGCTCGGCCCAGAGGAAGTATGTGGGTGGTGGGCTTTTAAGCAGCTGAAATTGTGGAGTTGTGGCCTCTCTTGGAAGTCTTGGAATGAAGAAGAGAGGACACTAATCGAGAACAGATTGGACAGCCAACACCATGGAAGTTGTAAAGGAGAGACCTGTACAGTGCAAGGGGAGCAGAGTACAGTTCACTGATGAGGCAGCCAGTGGAAATGTTGTTGCCTGACGCAGGTACAACATGAGCTGCTGTGACCGAGTTGATGTTTGAACTTCCTTTCTGGTAAGCAGACGTGCTGTTTAAACTGTCAGACCATTTCATAGAAATATCTGATGATGATGTGCCTCTTATGACGAGGTGAACCTTGCTCTTTAATGTTTTCAGGTTTGGTTAAGACAGTTAGGTTAATAGGTACCCTGTCATCGGCTTGAGATTTCCTGTTAACGAAAGGTGTTGCCGACATTTAATCCCTAACTGTAGTTGTGCAGGGTTACACTCACCTTAGAAAATTTGCATGCCTATTAGCTGGCCCCACAGCAGTTGGAGGTTCCTTAATTGGCATGTGATTAACTGGACGTTTATCTGTTGTAGAAGTTTATACATTGAGGTTGATGCAGCTCTGGTATTAATGGGAGACTGTGGAGGAGGGGACTGGGTTCAGGTACTGTGGTGGTGTGCAAGGTGCCAGCCACGAAGCTGTGGTCTTGCTGATTCAGCTCCTGGGCATCTCCAGCCCAGAAGGGCAACGAAATTAATTCTATTTGTTAATATCAAGTTGCTCTGGTTTAAGTGCTTTTTGATGTGATGTGATTGTTTTGCACACTCAGTTAAGAGAATAGTTTGATGTATGAGTGAGTTGAGTTCTTGGTTTTAAAATTGTATCATGCTTTCAACTAGGAAGTAACTGAAGAGATATTTTTCGATAGTATGGATCTACTTGCAAATGGTGTTGGTGAAGCCACAGTCCCAATGCTCTAGGTTACTGGTGCTATCCTTCAAAGATAAATTTATCTGTTAAACTGAGTAGGCTTGCTATGCTACTTTCAAGAAAATTTTGGAAGAGAGATTTCATTGTATTGAGATACCTGCCAAGTGTAAATTAAATTAAAGAAGTGTGTTAATGTCTTCACCTTTATATATATTAATTGGACAGTTTTATACAATTGGTTATGAGTGTTTAAAATTATCCTACTGCAGTTAAGCAATCAAATTAGATTATCATGAGAGCTCATTTTAATTCCCTGTTAAATTTCATTGTAATTCGGTGATGAAAGCTGGTATTGGTTATGGAGTCTGAGTTGTTAGCCATTCTAGTTAAATTGACGTTTGTAGCATCTGTTTGGGGCGGAAATTACAACACTGTGTTTCTTTAATGTACAAGGGGGGGGGGGGGCAAAAAAACGGGAAATTCGTCTGAATGTCTTTATTTCTTAATATTTTACACTAAATTCAGATCACCTTCAAAGTATCCTCCATTTACTGCAATGCTCTTCTTCAAACTTTCCTTCCATTGTTCAAATATGTTTTTAAACTCGCCTATCGGGATGTTCTTTATGCCTTCCAGCAATTTTTATGTTATCTCCTCCACAGTGGCAAAACGCTTTTCTTTCATGTCCCTTTTGAATCTGGGGAACAAAAGAAATCTCAGGGGGTTCTCTTCCAAAATTCCGGTTGCTAGGGGAATGGACAATCGGTGTCATGCCGTTTTTGGTCAAAAACTACTTTACAGATAGGGCAGTGTGGGCCAGCTCGTTGTCATGATGGAAGAACAACTCACTTGTGCGCCAAAGATCTGCCCTTTCCTTTCAGATACTCTCCATCAATCTTTTAAAAAACTCCAAGGAGAACTCTTGGTTGATAGTTGGACCAGGGAGAACGAACTCCGCTCCCACAACACCTGTGCAATCGAAAAAAATAAATGCGCATTGTCTTGATTTTGACTTCACTTGGTTAGCTTTTTTGGGATGAGGAGAGCCATTTGTCTTCCACTGGCTTGACTGCTGCTTTGTTTCAGGGTCATATCCATAGCACCACGATTCGTCACCAGTAGTTGATTCTGAAGCTAAAAACATGCCTAAAGTCGACGCTCCCTTTGCTCGTCTGTGAGAAGGGGAGGGACAAATTTGGCTACACCCCTTCTCATGTACAAATCTTCTGATAAAATCCTCTAAATTGAACTCCATGATATTCCAGACATCTCTCAGAGTGGATCAATGGTTTGGCGACGGTCTTCACGAACGACGGCATTGATTTTGTCGACGTTTTCTTCACTTCTGGACGTTGAGGGGCGTCCTGAATGGGGTTGGTATTCAATTGACATTTCTCCATTTTTAAAGTGAGTACCACTCGTAGACTCTTGTTTTACCTAGGGCAGCATCCCCATAAGCAGTCTTAAGCATTACAATAGTTTCCACAGCCAATTTCCCGAACAGAAAACAAAATTTCACAGCCGCGCCATAACGTTTTCGCAGAAATGGAAGAAGTTATTTTGCTAAAAAAGCTGTCGCTGGCGAACCGATGCACTCACAGCGACACAATTTCGCACACTGACTCAGGTGGCGTGACCATAACGGACACCTGTCGAACAATGGGTTCCTCCTCTCTCCCTCCCCACCGCAGCCCAATTCCCGTTACTTTTGGGTCCCCTCTCGTATTATTAAAATTTATGAGTCTTATCAGGCAAACTAAGAAAGAGTATTTAAAATTTTAGTTATTTTACCACAGTTTTGCTAGATTGTAAAGATTTACTTTATTAAATCAGAGTAGGTTGATTTATGTGTTTTTGAGATTTAAAGAAATTCATATTACTGGTGAAATTTTGTAAGATCAGGGTATGCCTGTGTAAACATATTAGTAAAATAAATGGCACGTTACATTATTAGCGTCTTTCCACACCAGAATCTTGCAGTCAAGTCTGACCCCCTCAAAGGATCACCCTCCTATATCCCGTTCTTGTCAAAGACAGGTTTATACTAGACTGGACTTTATCTGTACGTATGCAGTGGTCTAAATTTCAAACAGTCTTCCTTTAAGTCACAGTACTGAAATCTCTCTTTTTTTTTTTACAAATCAAGCACTGATTGAAAGTATATCTTAATAAAGATAGCTATAAACATGAAACCAGCTGTATACAAGTGCTTTTGTTCTGCCACTCGAAGACTTTACTGAAACAGTTCTTTGAAAATTTTTAGAGTCCAGAGATATTTTCGCAATTGGCAAAGTGGTGACAAATATTTATTGTGATGGATTTAATACTTATTATCAGAAACATACATACAAAAACTGAATAATACTTAACCCCATTTCTTACATAGGTTTGGTAGTAAGAGTAATAACTAAGGTATTTTTATAGCAGATTGATCACTGTGAGGGAACCTGCACAAGTAACATAACCTTCAAACAATGAAGTTTTAACCACAACTGAACAAGCAACAAATCTTCTGTCTTATTTTTATGTTAACAATAAAGACGTTTAATAACAGCATGAATTCCAGATACACAAAATTTGCACTAACTCTGTAGACTTCCCTCTCAACAGAAGGAATGGAATCACATCTTGATTCCAGAATGAGATTTTCACTCTGCAGCGGAGTGTGTGCAGTTATGAAACTTCCTGGCAGATTAAAACTGTGTGCCAGACCTATACTTGAACTCGGGACCTATGCCTTTTGCGGGCAAGTGCTCTACCATCTGAGCTACCCAAGCACGGCTCACGACCCGTCCTCACAGCTTCAATTCTCCGAGTACCTCGTCTCCTACCTTCCAAGAGCACTTGCCCATGAAAGGCAAAGGTCCCGAGTTCGAGTCTCGGTCAGGCACACAATTTTAATCTGCCATGAAGTTTCACATTTTTTATGTCTAACTAACCTAAATTATAGGCATTAACTCTGTGGTAACGGAATCTAAGCTACTGTAACATTTTCAGGAGGTGGTGCTTCGCAACTCTTATATATCCTGAGCTGCTGGTAAAATACTTTATTTATACAACCAATTTTAGTCATCTGGCCATCATCAGGATCATAAAAGTTTTCGCAGCATCATGTTACACGAAATATAAAATCGTTGTTGTCGGGTGATATGTTGCAGTGTTACAACCAATTACGTTGAACCACATCCTTCCATAGCATTTTGTTGTTGGCTATCAGTGAAATGTCTGGGGCAAACATTTGCAACATGTAACGAACTGTTATCGTCAGCTTGTTCATGTAATGCGATCTCCAGTGTACAACATTTCATTTGTTAACTGTTTATGCTTTGGTTGTGTGAGTTTGTATCATTGTCTTGCTCACAAGTTTCCGTTTTTCGTTTTGTAGAATCACTTTCAACACACACCATGCTGTTTTTAGGGATTTCTTCACTTCATTTTTTCAAAGCACTTAGACGATTGCAATAAATACAAGCAAAGATCGGAATGTAATGCGCAATAATTTTATTACCAAATTGTTTAATGTCTAATAAAGCAAAAAATATCACAAATGAACTTCCATCTATTACCTACATTTTACATAGTCACCGCCGTTCTCAACCCATTTATCCTATCGTTTTACCAGTTTCAGTATGCCCTGTTTGTGGATGTCCATTTGGTTGGAGTATAGCCATATGCTGACCACTGATTTCACTCCCCCATCTGTCAAAAAACATTGCCCAGCGAGAAATCTCTTCATCTACATCTAAATGATTACTGTGCAATTCGCAATTAAGTTCCTGGCAGAGCATTCATCAAATCACCTTTAAACTACGTCTCTAATGTTCCACTCTCAAACAGTGTGTGGGAAAAACGAACACTTCAGCCTTTCCAAGCAAGCTCTGATGTATCTTATTTTATTAAGATGAACATTTCTCCCTACATATGAAAGAACCAGCAAAATATTTTCACACTGTGAGGAGAAAGTTGGTGATTGAAATTTCATGAGAAGGTCCTGCAGCAGCGAGAACCACCTTCGTTTTAATGACTGCCACCCAAATTTGTGTATCATGTATGTGGCTCTCTCTCCCCTACTTCGTGATAATACAAGACGAGCTGCCCTCCTTTGTATGTTCTCTGCCAATCCTATCTTATTTGGATCCCTTATCACACAAGTTACTCTCCAGAAGAGCTACATTTTCTATGTGTTTTTTCAATAACTTGTAGTATTTGGTTTGCTTTCCCCACAACATTACCTTTGTGATTGTTCAAGTTTACGTTATTCGTAATTGCAATCCCTAAATACATAGATAAATATACAGCCTATAGATTTCTGATTTGTGATTTATCATGTAACTGAAATTTGGCAGATTCTTATTAGTGCTCGTGTGGATGACTTCATGTCTTTCATGATTTACAGTCAATTGCAGCTTTTTGTTCCATGCAGATATCTTCTCTAAATCATTTTGCAATTCGTTTTAATCATCTGTTGACATTACATGATGGTAAACGACAGCATCATCTGCAAACAGTCTAAGAGCATTGCTCAGATTGTCTCATAAACCGCTTATGTAGATCAGGAGCAACAGAGGGCCTATAACACTTCCTTGTACAACGCCAAATATTATTTCCGTTTTATTTGATGACTTTCCATCAATTATTATGAACTATGATCTTTCTGACTGGAAATCCCGAATCCAGTCACATAACTGTAATGACAGTCCATAGGCATGCAATTTAATTAGAAGTCACAAGTGAGGAACAGTGTCAAAAGCCTTCTGGAAATCTAAAAATATGGAATATCGAAATTGTCGATAGTACTCATTACTTCATGAGAATAAAGAGCTAGTTGTGTTTCACAAGGACAATATTTTTTAATCCTTGTTGTCTATTTGTCAATAATCGTTTTCTTTGGGTTGATTCATAATTTTCAAGCACAGTTTGCGTTCCAAAATCCTTCTGCAAATTGACGTTTGTGATATGGGTCTGCAATTCAGTGGATTACTTCACTATATTGGTGTGACTTGTACAACTTTCCAGGATCTGGGTATTGATGCTTCTATGAGTGAGCAGTTGTATAAAATTGTTAAGTATGAAGCTATTGTAACAGCATACTATGAAAGGAACCTGACTGGTATACTATCTGGACTGGATGCTTTGCTTTTCCTAAGTGTTTTAAGCTGCTTCACTACACCAAGGATATCTACTTCTAAGTTACTCTTGCTCGCAGTTGGTCTTGATTCATGAGACCAAACAGACGAAAGCCCAGTGGCGCAAGGTCCGGAACATATGGTGGATGCAGGAGCACCTCCCATCCAAATTTTGCGATTTCTCACGAAGTGGAGGAGCGACAGGGGGGGGGGGGGGAGGGGGGCGAGCATTGTAATAAAGAAGTCTGAAACCCTCAGCATTAATGTTGTACTTTTTGTCACAAAGAGCAAAACACAATTTAACCAAAGTTGCAGCATTCACAGTGTTCCAATGTTCAGCATAGTACACCAATAACAGACCATGGACATCCCAGAACATTGTCACAAGCAGTTTCCTAGCAGATTGAGTTTCTTTTTTTTTTATTTGTACTGGGGAACCTTTATGTCTCCACTCCAAAGAGGCCTGCTTGGTTTTGAGCATGTAGTGGCACACCCACGACTCATCACCAATTACGATGCTTTTCAGAAAGTCATACCATTCTACTGTGTAACATGTTAAGTGTACCAAGCTTGATCACCATTCATTGGCCCATGTGATTGTCTGTCAGGTTCTTAGGCACCCAACGAGCACTACCTTTACGAAATTGCAACAGATCACGAACAATATTATACACTGTACCATAAGAAATGTTGAAGTGCTGCGATAACGTTTGCAGTTGCACACGCCGGTCGTTCAAAATTACTACCTAAATGGCTTCAACATTCTGTGGGATTGCAGCTGTTACTGACCGCCCAGAGCATGGTGAATCACTTACGTTCACATGGCCCTCTTGAAAGAATGCACACCCTCTGGAGACATTGCTACAGTCCATAAAGTCGTCCCCATACACGCCAAACACGTCCCTTGACTTTCACTCGGTTTATGCCCTTCGGTACGCAAATATCGAAATACACTTCTTGTTCTTCACAAATTGATGACAGTAGCCTGCGCGCCGTGTTTGTTTCGTAGGCCATGTTTCTCTCGCTAGTGCTGTGCATGAAAACAAAATACCTTCTTTAACACAAACTTCAAACCATATCGTCATGAAATTTCAAGATTCCAGCTGCAGTGCCACGGGAGGAAAAAATTATTGTGCATTATTTTCCGATCCTCCCTCGTATCTTCCTAATCTTGCATTTGAATAAGAACTATATTTAACTTTGTAGCTTTGTGTTTATTGCTGAGTTATCATCTGATGATTCACTTTTTAGCTCGACAAGGTTTTGTACTAACTCCATTAAGCTGACGCATTTGTTGACATAATGTTTCAATTTTTTAAGTTCCTGTGTTCCTTTTTCTCGAAAAAGTTTGATGCCTAGCTCTTCCCAAAAGCTTCACAATGAAACTTAATTCTTCCTTTTGAGCACATCATGGCGTGACCTTCACTGTTACTGAGGCCTACACAATCATTGTGGAAGAATTTTCCACACCATAGTACACATACCAAAACTATTTCTGTGCTTATATCTTGTTTTTTGCACTTTACACATGAGTTACCATCATCACTCGATGCCATGGTAGGTGAAATACAAAATCATTGTCATCCGGTGTTAAGTCACAACGTTAAAACCGACTACAGTTTTAACATAAATGAATGCACTCAATAGCACAGTTTTTATGGATTCACGACGTGATTTTTTTTATGATATGATGACAATGTATTATTCGTGATTCTATCACCTGACAATAATGATTTTATATTTTGCCTAACATGATGCTCTGAACACCTTTATCAACCTGATGATGGTCAGAGGACTGAAATTGCTTCTATAAATTAAGTACGTTACTAGCAACTCAAAGTTGTAATATGAATTTTTTTAACATAAAATATTGTGAAGGTATGCATGAGGCAAGCTTCAGTGCTTTTTACGATACCGTAGGTGTGTTAATTTCGACAATATATGTTCCAGAATCCCTACTACTTGCTTACGTTATGCCTAGATAGAAGTTAGGGCAACAAATTATTTTCTGATACTTCTCTGACACTTCTTCGCTAAGTTGAATTAACGTGTCTGGAAGTATACAGAATGAATACTGGATCAATAACAGATGGAATTATTGATGAAAATGTCTTTCACTGTATCGTGAAACTATACTTTTTCTCCCTCTCTACAATAAAAACGTTACATTTTTTTTATAGAACCTACTTATGGTTAAAAAAAGGAACCCCAGTTTTGCAAGTGTATACAGGCAAAAACTAATAAATAGGCTAGGTTGTTACTGCGTACCACTCACATTTGAGAACATTAGTACTGAGGTCTTAATTCATGACTTAATCCACTCAAGTTCTGAGCCTACATTTCTACAGCCGTGTAATATAATATTTCAGTTTCTCTGTTATATGAAAAGAGCATTCTCTATGCGCATTAATTACTGTCCAGTACAATGCATACATGCAACATCAACTATTTTATAAGAAATATTGTATAAAGTTGCGTTACTAGGTTAACTACCAACAGGGTAAACATTGACGAATCCTCAAAGTTAGGGAAAACATAGTGGACAATTCATCCTAATATATATGAGCTCTAGATAAATGTTACCTAGGTGAATCTAGCGTCTCTCGCTGGAGCCACGCTGATCCTTTAGCAGTCAAAGATATCTCACTAATCTTTCGTAGTAGGGTGGCACGTGTAGTGCTATCTTTACGTACATCTTTGGTTGGATGCGTTTTGTGAGCTGTCTGCTAGTGTTGTGTCACTGTAAGCTACGTGTTCTGCATTGCAGTTTTCCGTGTATTGATATTCCTGGGCATGTTAGACATGTCGTCTGGCGCGGTAAATATACATTCCTAAAATCTGATCATTGTTTTGTTTGTCGTCATAATAAGCGTTGTTCCAAACTGCAGTATAATTAATACTAATTTGTGTTACAAGTACCCAATGGCCCGCTTACCCTTGCATAGTTGGACGAAAATGGAATTTAAATGCCCATATACTGTGAAGTAGACGAGATTATAGGCCGCTTGTAGTTGTACATTTTTATTAATGAAGACGCCCATGTTCAATTTAGCAACCACGTTGACGAATAATGAATATTAGAACAGCGTGAAGTTAAAACTGTCAGATTCTTATGGAAGGAAGAAAGTGTGCTGTAGCGTTTTGGTAGATTCCTTATACAAGATAAAATTAAAGTGAATTAAACGAATGCCATATAGATTACATATTAAACGATGTCTTATCACTTGCGTTCTCCTGTGAGAAAATGTTAGCTCTACTAATCTGTGGAAAATTTTATGTTTTGCATAGTCGTTTTTTACATGAATTTGTATCCAAACAAATCGTTCATACAGTAAATGAAACACTTGATATCCAGGTGAATTTGTTTCACGTAACTATTACGTTGTTTACTACTACTATTGCTGCTACTGCTTCTCTTACTGTTTTTACTTACTACTGGTGTTAGTAGTTGTAGTAGTAATAGTAGTAACTACCATTGTGGTTATTAAAACCTCACCCGACCAATTGGGAATTGCTGTAATGTATCTATATTCTGTTCATTCATCTCGTTATGGAACGTCACTATAATTTGGTAACGAACCGTAAGTTTTTAACGTACTTTCATCTGTGTGCAACAAGAAAAATGTAATTGCCTGGAAATTTTTCGTCACTGTTCCCTTAAAGCCATGGTCTATATAAAGTTGATTCTCATAAGTTAATATATTGTATCAGTTCAACGATTCCCGAGATGCGTTCATTTTTTTTTTGTTAATGGGCAACATTTGTCATTTATATTCAACAATTCCAATGTACCAACATCGTTTAGAAGGTCATGTTTATAAACAAGCAAACATTTGTTTGGTAGTATAGATTTTAATAGTTGTAAGCTAGCCCGCATGAAAATGGCCATTGATTCATGATCAACTGTATTAGAAGATAATTAAACATTGTGTTATTTGTGACTGATACTTTCATGTTGGTAAATAATATATGGTGAGATTTGTGTTTTTAAATGTGCCTTAAATATGTTTATAGGAGCTGTATGTAATTGGGACTTGATTTCTCAGCTAGGTAAAATGTCATGACCCTGAATCACCATATTTTGTTTAGACAGTTGGTTTTATAGGATTCATGGTATGACAAACCAGTGGATGTCATATCTAATCAAAAGAATGGAGAAAGTAGATTCACTATTGTTCCTCATATATGTAAACCATCTTCCATCTAACATAGAACAACCAGAAATAAATCTTTTGCAGGTAACGCTAGTATTGTAATTGGTCCAAGCATACATAGGGCAATTGTGAAGTTATTCTTAAAAGTATCATTGACTCGTTTTCTGTGAATGGTCTTGCCCTCAATTTTAAAAAGACAAACCATATTCATTCCTCTACATCCAGAGGTACTATACCAATAAGAGTGACTCAAGGTGAGGAAATATTAATTAGGGTAAAAACTTCAAAATTTGTAGGTGTCCATATTAGTGAGAATTTGAACCAGAAGAAGCCCATTCATAAAACAACTTCATTCTGCCACATTTGCCCTTAGAATCATTGCAAATATTGGTGAGAGACAAATCAGTAAGCTTACATATGTTGCATATTTTCATTCAGCAATGTCATATTGAATAATGTTCTGGGGTAACTCATCTTTAAGAAAGGTTTTCATTGGTAGTTGGATTCATGTTTCATGGATCATTTTGCACGATAGGTCAGAATGATGGGAACAAGTCATTTTACAATCACATAGCAAATTAATTTTTACGTATGGTTACATTGTGAACATATCCAAGTTTGTTTCTTTTTTTTTGTTTACCCCAGAACATCATTCCATATCACTTTACTGAATGAAAATACATCAACTTACTGGTTTCTCTCCCAAAGATTTGCAATGATTCCAAACACAAATGTGGCTGAACTAAGTTTTGGTATAGGAGTTCCAAAATGTACCTTTTCCAGTTTAAATTCTAATCAATATGGACATTTAGGAATTTTGAAGTTTCCACCCTATTTATTACTTCCTTGCCATGTGTTACCATATCATTCCATTTGCAGAAAACCAGTCAATGATACTGTTAAGAACTTTGTTTACCATTTCTTCTGTTGCTTAAAAACCTGAAGAAGAATAATACGTGGTATTCACCCACAATCATCTTACAGATATCGTTATGAGTTGAGCATTTTGACTAGTGCATCACAGTATATTTATTCCCTCATGAAATATATGGTAAATCATTCAAAGAAACAATGATGTAAGTCATTACAATACCAGAAGAAAAATGACGTCAATTACTCCACATTATGGTGGTCTTCAGTACAAAAATAGATGCACAGTGCGGCAACTAAAATTTCCGATAACTTGCCCAGTGACATAAAATATCTGACAGACAGAAAAGTAAAATTCAGAAACAAACTGAAAAACTTCCTTCATGACGACTCCTTCTATTCTATAGAAGAATATCTATTATTGTTATGTGTTCAAATGGTTCAAATGGCTCTGAGCACTATGGGATGTAACTTCTGAGGTCATCAGTCCCCTAGAACTTAGAACTACTTAAACATAACTAACCTAAGGACATCACACACATCCATGCCTGAGGCAGGATTCAAACCTGCGACCATAGCGGTCGCGCGGTTCCAGACTGTAGCGCCTAGAACCGCTCGGACACTCCGGCTGGCTATTATGTGTAAAAGGGGTAGTAGGTATTACTGAGTAGCATGTTTACATCATAAAAAAAAAAATCTTGTAAATTGTTAGCATTTAGGCATATTTGCAAAATAATTTGTAATATGAATATAAAATGACTCATTCCACGTAATTACAATGTAGGCCCTATCATGCAAATGATCCATGGAAAATGAAATTAACTTACAATGAACTTTGACAGCTAAAACATTTCTCATATAAAGCTACCTCTTACTCAAGTTACTAAATTCCTTATTTAAATATATGTACCAAAGTGTCGTTAGATATAATTCATTCCTTGAGAGTGTCTGCTTCATAGCTTATTCCCACGAGAATTTTTTCATATGGTGTACAGTATTTTGATTATTTTATCTTTAAGGTGTATTAAAACAAAATTACCATCATTATAGTGTGAAAATTTTATTCATCAATTTGTTTTATTTTTGGGCGATTTGTATTGAAAATCCATTCTGAGTAAGGTACCACTTTGAAATGTTGCAGAATTGATTCCATTGTTGTGGCCACTGGAGACAAATCTTCAGAAAATAAATAACTGAGACTGAAGTAGCTTGTTTCCTTTGAAGCCATGAAATTGGGATAGTCAGTCTATCTTTTCACTAATGTAACATGTTCTCTGTTGGGATTAATTATTCAGTGTTTTAAATTTACAATTATGTGGCAAAAACTGGCACACAGATACCTGTAGAATACATGTTCAGAAAGCAGTAATTTAAGATGTTTACTGTCATTCGGAAAATAAATGCCTAACTGGTGGGACACTTCACATTTTCAAAAGAGAGTGTAGGCATCTGTTAAAAATTATAATCAGATTAAAATAAGTTCATAGTTGACAGATTGCAGTAGCAGGGGGGCAGTGTTGTCAGTGGGCAACCAGTGATATTGGGCAAGGCCCTGCATGTGCTAACAAAACTGGCAACACAGTGAACTCATGGCATTTGATAAAGAACTATGGTTGTTTTGGTGGATGGCTCCTACCACTTGACTCACAGAAACGTTTATCAGACAGTAATTTTGATTTGAGTATGTGTGTGGTTGATATGTTTCTGTCTTCACAAAATTATCTGGATAGACTCTACTATGCTTCCAGATATGATCTAAGTGAACTTGGAGAAAATTTCATTCCTATTTATGGCACATGGAATGTGGAGCTGAATTACTCTCTTTTGAATCACAGTATTTCCTCTAGTTGCTTCAGTGAACACCATTTTTCATACTTTACTTCCTGTTATATACATACAACTATAACACATACTAAAAATAACTTGTGTAGAAGCTTATCTATTTGATGGTAGTACGTCAAAGTAGAACTAAGGACAGTGCATCTGCTAAACATGGTAACAGAGCAGAGGTGAAGACTGAAGCTTAGTGACATTAAAATGCTATCATTAGCATATCTTAATTTAAAGTTTGTTGGAAATGATGTTTTTATCTTGCTAAATGTTATGAAGCTGGTGACTCAAGTTTAAGTACAACAATTTTCCATGGCATATGTTTTCTGTAATATTTTATTTGTAATAGTCTTTTATTGTCATTAAGTTATTTTTGATCTCTACAATTTTGAAAGTTCCATATTATCCCTGTGATACACTCACTACCTGGATGTAACACTAAAACAAAATAAATAATCCAAAAAATAAAATATAAATTAAATATTTACACAGTGGGGTGGGGGCTGAAATTAACATCTCTTGCCAGCAGAGAATTGCATGTAGTTTCAGGCATAGATTTATGGGGGTTTGTTTACTTAATCTGATTTTATTTTATGCTCTTGTGCATCGAAATATTCTATGTCAGTAGTTCTCAGAAACAAGAATATTCTTAGCACGGGTGCATTTTGCAAGAGGAAAGTGTCTTTAATTCAAACTGTATATCAGTCTGTTCAGGCAGCTGAGAACTGACGTGATGTGTTGACTCTCTCATGGCAACTGACGTTAATGCAAAACTCTCTTAACTTATGCAAAGAAAGTATTGCATTTTCTCACTAACAAGAATGCACCAAATCTTCTGTGTAACTATTGTAGGAATAAAATTCCAGGCTTGCAGTCATTTTCTTGGATCATTACAGGATATTATTTTCATTGGCAATTACTCTGATGTGTAGTATGTCATTGCAACAGCCATAGCACCCACAATGATGATTTGAGCAGTATGTTATACAATTACAGTGATTGATTTCTAGGAATCCTGCCAGGAAACGGTATACAACTATGGGGCTAGAAATCATGTGCAACTTTCTCATTACCCCCCCCCCCCCCCCCCCCCTCAGGGGGCTCGCCACTCTTTTGTGAGTATGTGCTTGGCTACCATGGGACCCCAGCATTTTCAGTGTACTTCTCTTTCTGTGCTGCAAACCTACACTGAGACTATCTTTTAGCTCTTCTGGCTTTCTGCCATATGATCCTTTCGGTGCAGACCCTGCATGGACTTGGTTCATGATTTTGATTTTCATTTCCAGTTTCACTCCCAGCTCTATCTTCACCTTCCTGTAACGATTATATGGTCACCATAATTGGGTTTGATGTGCCATCTTTTCCACATTTTACAGAAGTGCGTGTCCTGCAGGGAAGGTCGCCCACTGTGGTGTATGCTGTACCTCTGAGCCCTTCCACCCTGGCACCCTTCCTTCCTGTCATCATAGTATGCCCAAAACCTGGTATGGTAGCCACTTTTTGAGACTGGTCTTTGATTCCCAGCTGATGTAGCTTTCCCATCTTCACCAACTTAAGCGAAATTACTGGCGATGCCTTGATAGTCTCTGCTGCCTCAGTAACAGTAGATGGGGTGCAGATCACTCTATCCTTTCGCTGCTCTACAAAGCCCTGATCCTGTCCCATTTGTCCCCCGTAATGGGAGTCTTGCATAAGGTTCAGCATCACCTTCAGCATTGCGGATAATGCACCCCATTGATCATGGTGGGATCTGACTTGCAACAGGAGCCTTCAGAATTAGCCCTGGGCCATGCGGTTCTAGGCGCTACAGTCTGGAACCACAAGACCGCTACGGTCACAGGTTCGAATCCTGCCTTGGGCATGGATGTGCGTGTTGTCCTTGAGTTAGTTAGGTTTAAGTAGTTCTAAGTTCTAGGGGACTGATGACCTCAGAAGTTGAGTCCCATAGTGCTCAGAGCCATTTGAACCATTTGAATTATCCCTGAACAGCCCACTGGTCAAGGCTGGAGTCTGTCCATTACCTGTGTGGCACCAACAACAGCTGCTGAATTCATCTAAGTGTGTTGGTAGCTTCCCCGAACATCCCATCTACCATGTCCTTTTCTCTGGAAGGGAGCTCCCCCCTCCCACAATGATGACTCACAACTGGGTTTACAATTGCTGCATGCCTACAGTGACTATGTTTAGAATGTTCAGAACTGCAACTTCCTCCACTGTCGCCTGTGGTCAGGTAGACATAGCATCTGCCTCCATGGCTTGTCCCCCAGTGGGTCTGGGGGTTAGAATAGGCCCGAGGTATCCGTGCCTGTCGTAAGAGGTGACTAAAAGGAGTCTCACACTTTTCAGCTCTATAAGTTCAGGTCCCATGGTATGGTTTGACCTGCCACTTTCCAAATTCTACAGAAGTGCTGGCCATATGGGGAAGGACACCTTATGTGGTGCATGAGTATCCATAGTGCCCTTAGATTCGATCTCCTAAATCACTTGTCATGGCTTTGCATCTCCACCTGCAATTCAACTATTTGGGCGAGGACACTTTCCGGGGTATTTCATCGTCTTCCATTGTCTCCTGTCCTCTTTCGCCCCCATGACATTATTGGATTTCTCTGCGCCCAGTATCCAGCATGGTAGCCATCCCTTTGTGATGGGGCCATCATGTACCCATTTGGTGCCCCCCCCCCCCCCCCCCCCCCCACGACATCACAGGGATCGGATCGCACTGCTGATGTCTGATCCCTTCCATGCTGCATGTCTATCCTCTTGCTAATCTTTTTCCCCTCCCTTGGGGAACATGTCTGGGGTATTATTGGGAATGTTCTGCATTCTGTCTCTGATGTGCGAACAGTCTCACCTTTGTTTTTTCACTCCCTTTTCCTTTCTTTCTTTCTCTTCTCCCATTCCTCTGTCTCAGCATTAGAGGATCTTTTTTCTTCTTCCTACCTGTGTGCTCCTGAAGGTTGGCCCACACATCTGATGTGTAACAGGTGACTCGGTAATGCATAATTCCCAGCCCCGGGTTGACAGGTAGGGTTCGTACGTACCCCCTGGTACAGGCCAGGCCCAGGGAGGGGTGATTGCCTGAGCTGCAACCTTCCCAAATTGCCAATTGGTCCCTCTGTCAGATCTTCGGGAGGTGTGACCTGATGTGTAAATAATCACCTAAGGCAGGTGTACCCCCTTGTGCAGGGAGCCCCCAATTGGAAGGAGTGCGCCATCGGAGACACTGGCAATTGCGGGGGATTTTCTCGTGATGAGTCAATCGTCTCCCCATTCAGCGTCTACCAAACATAAGCGTAATGAGGCTATTGATTCAAAGACCCGTCCCGCTGCACCACAGTTCCTTGTCGTCTCGCATACTGAAGACAGTCAGTCCTTCACCACAGTCAATCCATTTATTATTGAGAAAGGTGTTGATGCAATTGCTGGCCCTGTGAAATCCTGCTCTCATTTACAGAATGGCACTTTGCTTTTGGAGACTGCTTCTGATTCTCAAACACAACAACTGCTTGCTGCCTCGTTTCTCCACAGCTACCCTGTTCATGTCAAGGCCCACAGAACTTTGAATTCTTCCCGTGGTGTAATTGGCACCAGACTGCTTGACGGCCTAACCGAGGCTGAAATACAATCTTACCTCTCTGTTCAGGGTGTCATTGCTGTCCGTCATGTAATGAAAAAGGTAGATTCCTCCTTAGTGCCCACCCACAGTCTTTTCCTCACCTTTGATAGGTTGGTGCTGCCGTCCAAGCTCAAACCAGGCTATAAAATTATCACAGTCCGGCAGTACATTCCAAACCCAATGCGCTGCTACCAGTGTCATCATTTTAACTACACTACAACATCTTGTCGACACCGAGCCAAGTGTGTAACCTGTGGCAGGGATGCACACAAGGGCAATTGTCCGCCTCCTCCCCGCTGTATAAACTGCAATGGTGGCCATGCTACCTTCTTTTGGGATTGTCCTATGTATCCAGATGAGTGGGCTGTTCAAGAGTTTCAAGTAAAGGAAAAAGTGCCTTACCCAGTAGATCGCAAATTACTGGCTAGTTGCAAACTCTGTGTTCTCCCATCTGGCACCTACAGTTCTGTTCTTGTTACCCCCTGCTCCATGAAGGACATGGCCACGCAGACATGTGACTTCAAATTCTGCTCGGAGGTTGTGAAATTGCCCAGTGTCAAGGTAGCATCACCATCCCCCTGTCCCGCTGTGCAACATACCGTCAAACTCTCGCCTCAAGGGCCGATGCCACCGACTACACTACACAACCAGTAGGCAGGAAAGGATCGAAGGAGTACTCCCATGAAGACTTCCTCCGTCCCACCAGCCAAACAACACCAGAGACTTCCTCTAACCAGAAGGGCTTGAAGAAGTCCGCTAAAGGCCAACGGTCTTCTCCTTCCCTAACTCGACGATCCTGTTCGACATTGTCACCACGTGGTACCTTAGCCCGGCTGACCTATCTCTCACCGGTCCGCACTGTCAACCGTTTTTCAGCATTGGACTCCACGGACCGACAGCACAAGCAAGTTGATGCTTCTGTGGACCCAATGGAGCAGGATCCTACCGCTCCTGTGCCCTGCAGTAGCGACTCTACACCGGCTGTCACTCGGCGGCTGCTGAGTTGACACACCTCTGTCTCTTTCTCCTCATGACTGTCCTCAAATGGAACGTTCACAGCCTTCGGTTCCACAAAGAGGATTTATGGCTGTTTTTAGCATCACAGCATCCCCTTGTACTCTGCCTTCAGGAAACGAAATTGTGCCCTCATAACCGCTTTGAGCTTTCGCGTTACTTACTGCTTCATTTTGATCTTCCCCCTGAGATCGGCTTTCCGTCTCGTGGGGACGTCGTGCTGCTCATATGGGATGACCTTCATAGTCAGCCCATTTCCCTGACTACCCATCTTGAAGCTGTTGCAGTTCACCTTTTCATTCCCAGCCTGCCTTTCTACCTCTGTACCATATATGTACTTCTGTCCTTTGATGTCGCCAGGGCAGACTTCCTTCAGCATATTGGACAGCTAGCTCCCTCGCTTTTGCTACTCGGTGAGTTTAATGTGCATCATCCCCTCTGGGGCTCTCCCAGGACCCGTCAGAGAGGTGCCCTCTTTGCAGACCTTCTTAACCAACCTAACTACTTCTGCCTTAACACTGGAGCACCCACTTTCCTTGCCGACTCCTTGCTCACCTATTCCCACTTGGACCTCTCCTTTTGCACTGCCCAGCTTGCCCATCATCTTGAGTGGCCTACTCGAGCGACCATTTCCCATATGCTCTCCGTTTGCTGACTCCTACCCCATCCGCTTGCATGCCCAAATGGCAGCTTACTAAGGCTGACTGGCAGCGTTATTCCTCCCTGGCGACCTTCGGAGAACAATATTTCCCCAGTTGTGATGACCAGGTGGGCTATATCACCAATGTTATCTTCACTGCTACAGAACATTCCATTCCTCGTACTTTCTCTTTACCACGTTGTGTTCCAGTCCCTTGGTAGACTGAGGCATGCCGCGATGAAATTCGCATACGGAGACGTGCTCTCCACGGTTTTAACCATCAACCTGCGATGGTATACTGCATTCATTATAAACATGCGTGGTAAGTGTCATTGCATCCTTCAGGATAGCCAACGAGCTAGGTGGCTTTCATTCACTAGTTCTTTTAACAGTTCCACCCCTTCCTCTGTCATGTGGGTCGACCTCCGACAGCTCCCTGGGACCAAGATCCATTTCCCAATTTCTGGCCTGACAGTAGCAGACAATGTTATTGTGGACCCTATTGCTATCTCCAACACCGTGGTCCACCATTTTGTGGAAGTTTCGAGCCCTTTGCACTATCACCCTGCCTTCCTCCAACGGAAACGAGAGGAGGCAGCTTGGCCGATACTCATCTCTTCTCCGAATTGTGAGTGCTACAATTCCGCCTTTACTATGAGGGAACTTGATCATGCTCTCAGTTCAACCCGATCTTCTGCCCCAGGGCTGGACGCCATCCACATTCAGATTTTGCAGTACCTTTTCCTTGCGGGCAAGCACTTTCTGCTTAATACGTACAACCGCATCTCGGCAGAGGGCACATTTCCTGGACGCTGGTGTGAAGCCACCGTCATACACATACCTAAACCAGGCAAGGACAATAACCATCCTACTAGCTACTGCCCCATCTCTTACCAGTTGCATTTGCAAGGTGATGGAATGTATGATTCATGCCCGGCTGGTATGGTGGCTCGAGTCTCGCAATTTACTGATGAATGCACAATGTGGATTTCGAGCATGGAGTTCAGCAGTTGACCATCTTGTTACTTTGTCCACCCATATCATGAATGGCTTTCTGCGGAAAGCCCATACTGAGGCCGTGTTTTTCGATTTGGATAAGGCCTACAGCACCTGCTGGAGAACTGGTATCCTTCGTACTCTTTACATGTGGAGCTTCCGTGGCTGCCTGCCCTGTTTCCTTCAGGCATTTCTACGTGATTGAGTTTTCAAGGTGCGTGTGGGTTCTGCCTTGTCAGACACTTTTATCCAGGAAAACGGTGTGCCTCAGAGTTCTGTCCTGAGTGTCGCCCTCTTTGCTATCGCCATTAACCCTAACATCGCCTGTCTCCCACTGGGCACCTCTGGCTCCCTTTTTGTTGACGATTGTGTCTTTTATTGCAGCTCTCCACGGACCTGTCTCACTGAGCAGCATCTTCAGCGCTGTCTTGATCATCTTTACTCCTGGAGCATTGACAGTGGCTTTTGCTTTTCCCCTGACGAAACCATTTGGCAGTGCAAATGGTTCCTCCCACCATCTCTACCTTTTCCCCTTCTTTTCGTTGAAACTACTAAATTCCTGGGGCTCATGCTCTGTAGGAAACTCTTGGTCCTCCCATGTGTCTTACCTGGCATCCCGCTGTATTTGGTCCCTCAATGTCTTACATGTCCTCAGTGGCACTTCCTGGGGTTCCGATCGAACCACCCTCCTCCATTTGTACCGGTCCCTTGTCCGTTCGAAATTCGACTACGGGTGCTTTGTTTATGCGACTGCACGCCAATCCTCTACCCATCAACACTATCCACAGTCATGGCATCCGTTTGGCTATGGGTGCCTTTTACACCAGCCCGGTTGAGAGTCTGTATGCTGAAGCTGCTGAACTATCACTGTCCTACAGCCCTGACTTCCTCCTCAACAGGTATGCATGCCGTTTGTGTGCCATGCGTGGCCACCCCTCCTATGCCTCCTCCTTTGATGGTTCCTTTGACCTTCAGTATTGGGCTCATTCCTCTGCTATGTTACTTTCTGAACCCCCTTTGCCACTTGCTACAGTGGCTTAACTTCACACTACCTGCAACTTTCCCAGTGGGTGTGAACCCTTTGCCACCTTGGCCTTTATTCACTTCCTAAGGACACTACTCCAGCCTCGGTCTATTGCCTCCAGTTTCACGACCTTCGCATGGAACTTCGCGATAATACCTTTGTCTACACTGATGGCTCTCGGACTGACCATGTGGTCGGGTGTGCCTTCGTCATTGGCACCTGTGTCTTTCAATACTGGCTTCCAGCACACGCCTCAGTATTTACAGCCGAGCTCTTCGCCTTGTATCAGGCCATGGAGTACATCTGGCAACACAGCCTTTCCAATTGTGTTCTCTGCTCAGACTCACTCAGTGCCCTCCAAAGTCTATATGCGCTATAGACTGTTCATCCCTTAGTGCAGCAGGTCCAAGAAAACTGTCACTCTCACTTTTTGTGGAGCCAATTTCACATTTCTGTGGGTCCCTGGTCATGTCAGTCTGCCACGTAACGAGGCTGCTGACGCTGGTGCCAAGGTTGCGGCTTATTAAGCCTCTTCCAGCACCTTGGACAACCTCCTCTTGGAACTCCCGCTGGGAGGAGATTATTTTAACTCGACTGTGTATTGGGCACAGCCTTTTTAGCCATCGTCATTTGCTAAGTGGCGCTACCCCACCACTTTGTACACACTGTGCCCAAATTTTAACTGTCCACCACTTCCTACTGGAATGCCCTTTTCTTAACAGTTTACGTTTCAGCTTGGGTTTGCCATCTAATTTATCAGCCGTTTTAGCAAATGGTGCGCGGGCTGTTGATCGAATTTTGCTTTTTATCTGCCGAAGCAATATGGCGAAGGCCATTTAATTTTTATTTTTGGACCTCAATTTCTGTATGATGTTTTTTTAGTCTCTTTTCCATGTGCCTGTTTTTAGCTGTCTCCTATTCTGTCCCAAGGGACTGACGTATAGTCGTTTAACTCTTGTCTGTGTTTGTGTTCTATAGTTTTGACTTGGGCGTGTATTGACTGCAATTGTTCTTGCACCCTAAAGCAAAACAAAACAAAGAAAAAAACAGGTGGCCTTTGCTGTGGCTGGGTGGCGCCCATGGGGAGAGCCCCTGATTGTAGTGGGTGGCATCAGGGTAGATGACCTGTAATGAAGTGGACTAAGTCATCTCTTGCAGTCACTAAGAACGGCAAGGTAGAGTACAATGCTGACAGATATGACCCTAAATTGTTTCCCTCCCTCGCTACGCTGTGGGAGGAAGGTAGGGCTACAGAAAGAAGAGAGCCAAATTTGCCTCGGTATTTAGTCTGTAGCAGAATGGACTGGGACTCCTTTCTACATACGAAGCCTCAGTTTTTTGTTGAACACCTTGAGGATAAGTTAGGGAAGTGACAGTGCTGACAGAGATGAGAAGCGGTGTGGTCTAGATTCAGACAACAGCCCCAGCCCAGTCCTGGGCTTTACTTGCTTGTGACCGGCTTGGTGATATTCCTGTTTCTGTCGCTCCCCATAGAAGCCTCAACATGGCCCAGGGGATTCTTTTCCATTGCAACCTCCTCTTGCAGTCTGACGACAAGTTCTGCAGCAATCTAGAATGGCGGGGTGTTCATCTCATCCAGTGCGTTTACAGGAGACCCAAAGACAACAGGATTGCTACCAGTGCCTTCATCTTAGTCTTTGAGGGTGATTCATTGCCTGAAAAGGTGAAGGTGATGGTTTATCGCTGTAACATTAAACCAGATGTCCCTCCCCCTATGCGGTGCTTTAAGTGCTGGAAATTCGGGCACATGTCTTCCCGCTGCACTTACAACACCACATGTTGAAACTGCGGACGTCCGCTCCATCCAGATACTCCCTGTACGCCTCCTCCCACTTGCATCAACTGCGGAGAGCAGCACTCCCCCTGCTCGCCAGACTGCACAGTACTCCAAAAAGAGCAGAAAATCATGGAGTACAAGACCCTGGACCGGTTGTCTCACCAGGAGGCTAAACGTAAATTTGAACGATTACACCTCGTTCGGTTGATGTCCACTTAAGCTGCAGCTACATTACCATCACAAGTACCAGTCATACCACACACTGTGCCATGAACAGTGGGCTCTCTGGGCCTCCAGAATACATCTGCCCCGTTGGTGGTAGGGGAAAAATCTCCTTCCGTTGCTCCCAAAGTACCTACTTTGGGAGCAAGGCCCCCCAAACACAGGGGACATTGGTCCCCTCACTCCAGCCGGAGAAGCAACAGCCTCCTCCAGCTCCTCTTGTGTGGAAGGGATCCCTTGGGACCCTCTCTCCCAAGGTCTCCACTAATCCACTAATTCCACGGCGGACAATTGCCAGTTTTTAAGCGAAAAGCTGCTGAACGAAGAGCTTCACGGTCTTCTTCCATGCTTGAAGCTACTTCAGGGAAGTCCTCCCAGCAAGCCCTTAAAGAGAAGTGAGAGGGCAAGCAAATGAAGTCTGCTATGAAAAAGGACCCTCCGGTGGCCCCAACACCACCATTCCCTACTAGTTCTGCACCTGTGGATGAGGTGGAGATCTCAGCATCCCTTTAGGATATGGATCTCACTGATGCCTCATTCACAATATGAATGGATACAAATACTCAGTCACTGGCAGCAGGTGACACTGAGGTGTAACCTGCCTCCTTGCCTGCTTCATGCCTTCCCAGCCTCACAATAACGTCATCCTCCAGTAGAATAGCTACGTTTTTATTCCACCACCTGGCTGAGCTATGGCGACGTTTAAGCCTTACCCCTGTTTTCTACATTGCTCTCCAGGAAACCTGGTTCCCAGCAATGTGGACCCCTGCCCTTCGCAGCTGTGGGGGATCTTACAAGAACTGTAGTGGCTATAACAGAGTGTCAGGTGGAGTTTGTGTCCTGAGCTCAGTATGCAGTGAACCTGTGCCCTTTCAAACCCCTTTTGAAGCTGTGGCTGTCAGGATAAGTGCGACACGGGAAATAATTATCTGCAACATATATCTTCCTCCCGATGGTGCAGAACCCCTGAACCCATTGGCTGCACTGGTTCATCAACTCCCTAAACCTTTCCTGCTTTTGGGATATTTTAATACCCATAACCCCTTGTGGGGTGGCACTGCTTACTGGCCGAGCTAGAGATGTCAAAACTTTCCTGTCTCAACTCTACCTCTGCCTCTTAAATACTGGGGCTCCCCTACAGTTCAGTGTGGCTTATGGCACTTACTCGGCAATTGATTTAACCCTCTGCAGCCCAGGACTTCTCCCATCTGTCCACTGGAGAGCCCACGATGGCTTGTGTGGTAGTGACCACTTTCCCATCTTCCTGTCACTCTTCCAGCTCCATTCCCCTAGGCATCTACCAAGATGGGCTTTAAACAAGGCAGACTGGGAAGCTTTCACCTCTGCTATCACCATTGAATCTCCACCACATGGTACCATCAATGTGGTAGTTGAGCAGGTCACTAGAATGATCGTTTCTGCGGCAGAAACACAATCCCTTGCCCTTTAGGGTGCCCCCGGAGAAAGACAGTACCTTGGTGGTTGCCGTAAATCACTGAGGCAATTAAGGAGCATTGGCGAGCTCTACAGTGACATAAGCAGCACCTTTCTGTAGAGCACGTAATAGCTTTTAAACTGCTCCATGTCCGGGTTCGCCAGTTTATAAAAAGACAGAAACAGGCCTGTTGGAGAGGTACGTCTCGACCATTTGGTGCCATACGTCACCTTCCCAAGTCTGGACGAAGATCAGATGTTTTTGTGGGTACCATACCCCAACAGGTGTTACTGGCATCAACATCAATAGCATGTTATCTACCGATGCAAACGCAATTGCTGAGCACTTTGCTGAACACTATGCTCGAGCCTCTGCATCAGAGAATTATCCCCCAGCTTTTCGCACCCTCAAACAGTGGATAGAAAGGAAAGCCCTCGTCCACTGAACATCACAGTGAGCCCTACAGTACTCCATTTACAGAGTGGGAGCTCCTCAGTGTCCTTGAATATTCCCCGACACTGCTCCTGGGTCTGATTGGATCCACAATCAGATGATCAAACATCTCTGGTCTGACTACAAGCGACATCAACTCATCATCTCCAATTGGATCTGGTGCGATGGCGTCTTTCCATTGCGATGAGCACCATCATTCCATTGCTCAAACCTGGTAAAAACACGCTTGATATGGATAGCTATCGGCCCATCAGCCTCATCAACATTCTTTGTAAGCTGTTACAATGTATGGTAAGTTGGTGGTTGTGTTGGGTCCAGGAGTCACGTGGCCTACTGGCTCTATGCCAGGGCGGTTTCCGCCGGGGTCACTCTACCATTGATAATCTAGTTTCCCTTGAGTGTGCTATCCGAACAGCCTTTTCCAGATGCCAACACCAGGTCGCCATCTTTTTTGGTTTACGAAAAGCTTATGACACGACCTGGCGGAATGATATCCCTGCCACATTATGAGAGTGGGGTCTCTGGGGCCTGCTCCCGATTTTTATCCAAAATTTCCTATTGCTCATTACTTTCCATGTCCAAGTTGGTGCCTCCCATAGTTCCCCCCATATCCAGGAGAATGGGTACCGCAAGGCTCTATATTGAGTGTATTTCTAATTTTAGTGGCCATTAATGGTGTAGCAGCAGCTGTCGGGCCGTCGGTCTCATCTTCTCTGTATGCAGACAGCTTTTGCATTTCGTACTGCTCCTCCAGTACTAGGGTTGCTGAGCGGCACTTACAGGGAACCATTCACAAGGTGCAGTCATGGGCTCTAGTCCACGGCTTCCAGTTGTCAGCTGCGAAGTCATGTGTCATGCGCTTCTGTCAGCGTTGTACCATTCCTGTGGAACCAGAACTTTACCTTAATGACGATCCACTCACTGTAGTGGAGACATATCGATTCTTAGGACTGGTTTTCGACACCCAGTTGGCGTGGCTTCCTCATCATCATCATCAGCTGACACGGAAGTGCTGGCAGCACCTCAATGCCCTCTGCTGCCTGAACAGCACAAACTGGGGTGCAGGTTGCTGTACGCTGCTGTAGCTCTACAGAACCCTTTTTCAATCCCGCCTTGACTATAGGAATCTGGGTTATGGTTTGATGGAGCCCTCAGCATTGCATCTACTTTACCCAGTGTGGCATTAGACTGGCAGCAGGAGCTTTTAGGAAGAGTCCAGTGACCAGTGTCCTGGTGGAAGCCAGAGTCCATCCATTGAAGGTTAAACGTGCACAGTTGCTTGCCAGTTATGTTGCACACATACATAGTTATCCTGAGCATCCGAATTACCATCTCCTTTTCCCATCCACTGCGGTTCATCTCCCGCATTGGAGGCCCAGGTCAGGGCTTAAGATTGCAGTTCACGTCCAATCTCTTCTGTCTGAAGGGGAGTCCTTGCCTTTACCACCTATACTCGAGGTCCATTCACGTACACCTCCGTGGTGTACACCTAGGCTGAAGCTCCGCTTGGACCTTTCGCATGGTACTAAGGACTCAGTTAACCCCGCAGCTCTCTGCTGTCACTTCCTCTCGATTCTTGACATGTACCAGGACCATGAAGTGGTTTATACTGACAGCTTGATGATTGATGGTCACTTTGGCTTCGCGTATGTTCATGGAGGCCATATTGAACAGCATTCCTTGCTAGATGGCTGCAGTGTTTTCACTGCAGAGATGACAGCCATTTCTCTTGCTCTTGAGAGCATCCGCTCATGCCCTGGGGAGTCGTTTCTTCTCTGTACTGACTCCTTGAGCAGCCTACAAGCTATCAACCAGTGCTACCCCCACCATCCTTTGGTAGTGACCATCCGGGAGTCCATATATACCCTGTAACGGTCCAGTCGTTCGGTGGTGTTTGTGTGGACCCCAGGCCACATCGGAATCCCAGGAAATGAACTTGCTGACAGGCTACATGGAAACTGCTTCTGGAGATCGGCATCCCTGTAACTGACCTGCGATTGTTGTTATGCAGCAAGGTTTTTCAGGTTTGGGAGATGGAATGGCATAATCTCAGTACGCACAACAAACTGCATGTCCTTAAGGAGACTACAAATGTGTGGAAGACCTCCATTTGGGCCTCTCACAGGGGCTGTGTGGTTCTCTGCAGGATCTGCATTTGCCGTACATGGCTAACACATGGCTACCTCCTCCAACGTGAGGACCCACCTCAGTCGGTGTCACTGTGGCTCGCATATGACTGTCATCCACATCTTGCTGGACTGCCAACTTTTAACTGCTCTGCGGCGTACTTATAACATTCCCAGCACTCTTATCTTCGGTGTTGGGTGACAATGCTTCTACAGCAGATGTAGTTTTATGTTTTATTCGTGAGAGGGATTTTTATCATACCATCTAAGGGTGGGCATTTAGACTTCTCTCTGAGGTCGCCACCCTCCCTCCATTTTAACTATGTCACACTTCCTTTGCATATATTTGTCTTGGTGGCCGTCTCTTGCCTACATGTGTTCATCTCACCTTGTCTTTTTGGGGTGGACATTTTAATGTGTTGCAGAGTGGCTGGCTCATCCTTTTTTATTATTGTGATCAGCCAGACCAAACCATATGCTCTATGGTTTTAATACTTTCTTCCACGTTTCCTTGTGGTGTATGTTTTCCCCATTTTTTGTTAAATCCATTTGTTTTCTTTTCAGGTGTGGTGTTGGCTGTTTTTGTACCTTGAGCCTTGCTTGCATCAGGAAAAAGGGACTGATGACCCTGTAGTTTGGTCCCTTTATACAACCAACCAACCCCCATGGCTTGTGCCATGACCTTAAATTTGTCTCGAAGTATCATTTGGTCCGAAAGATTCCCTTGACCCCACCATTTTGTGCCACCTATTCTTGGCTGTCCTTTAGATGTGTCTGGGTTCAGAAGTGGTATTCACTGACCGGTCTACAATGGATGGATGAGCAAACTTTGCATACACACCTGCATGGTGTACTGAACTCCACACTCTGCTAGATGGCTGCAGTGTCTTCACTGCTGAATTGATGGTCATTAATCTAGCCCTTAGGCATGTTCATTCTTGCACTAGCAAGACTATACTAATCTATAGTGACTCCTTTAGCAGCTTTCAGGCTATATAGTCCAGTGCTGCTCTCCTCATAGGCTTGTTACAGCCCCCCCCCCCCCCCCACCACACACACACACACACACACGCGCGCGCACACACACACACACACACACACACACACACACACACACACACACACACACACCGGTCATGAAAGCTTTCATTCTGCTTATTATTTTCATTATGTATCGAACAAGGTGGTACAGGAATTGATGTGCTGGGCTTTGATTTGGGAAGAGCAATGTTCAAATGTGTTTCCTTCCATCTAGATATCAATTTTCAGTGGTTTTCTTAAGTTGCTTTAGGTGAATGATTGGAATTGCTCCTTTGAAAAGAACACAGGTTATTTACTGCTCCAATTTTGTCCCATCTGAGCTTGTTCTCCATTGCTAATGATTGCCTTGTCAACACACCCTGTAAAAATTATCTTTCTTCCCTCCATAATATTTGAATTTAAAGGCTAGTAAGCCTCATTTACAGATTCTGTGATTATGTAGGTGAGGCCAACTCCTTTTGACTAGCACTAAAATAGCTGCTGAGCTTAATGCACTGCCCATCCAACTGATAGGCCCCCATCAACAATATCACTTGCCCTCTCTTTCTGAGATACTGTGAATACGTTTGTGTTTTGTGAAAGAATGTTGACAAAGAGCCAGATCAGCAGCCCCCCCCCCCCTCCCTCCCAGTAAAAGCAACCTTTTAATATCTGTGGACGGCTCAGTAAAGTCAAAGATTTAATTCTTAGGAGTGTAGGAAGAGGAAAAACTTTCTTGGATGTATCAGGTTCAAGATCCATTTGCCAAAACTTATTTCTGCTCTCTTTACTACCAGTGAATCCCCAATTCTTTAAAAGAGTTGAACTCCCATGTATAAAATAGCTTCAAACATCGGATTACTGTATGTACGAGTTTGTGTCAAGCATTTAACATTAAGCATCTGAGAGAGAAAAAGATAAGAAAATGTTTGTCATTATGTTTAAAGTTTGTTAGAAGTCACTAAGTGCTCTCATTCTCAAATACTGATTGAATAAAGGCAATTTTCGCATACTGTCAATTACACTGCCTCAAGGCACACACATTTCTAACTGTAATACTTGTCTTATTATTTAAAAAATTTAACGTATGATTATGCCTCTTAATCAGCAGATTATGACAGCATTTTAAGTTTTTAAATTCAATCAGTAATTAGGCAAAACTTTGAAAATGAAATTTTTTGTTGCCTCTGGTGGCTGTTAGGTAACCTGCAACTGGTACCGGGTTTTGGGATATTCCCTTAGTAATACAATTAGTAATAACCTTGACTTTGTAGTGACAAATCTTTTTTTTTTTTTTACTTTGCTTGCTTCCATTTTATTATCTACAATATTTTTGGGAAACTGTGCATACATAACCAGAAAACTGTCAGAAAGATCTGTGGTGTCAATTTGTGAACTTCATATGGACAATTGTTAAAGCATTTAGGAGTCCTTCCTCTGCTTTCATACATACATACATGGCATTTGTAGTTGACAGTACAAACTTATTCAAGTAGAACAGTGTTCTGTGAGTATTTGTCAGGAAAAAGTATTTGCAGTTTAGTAACACTCCCCATTTGGGGGGAGGGGGGCTCACAACTCTTTTGTGAGTATGTACTTGGCTACCATAGGGCCCCAGCCTTTGCAGCACTACTTCCCTTTCTGTGCTGCAAACCCATGATTAGCCTATACTCCCCCTCTCATGCCTTTCCATTGGATGGTCTTTCTGGTGCAGTTCCTGCTTGAATCTGGTATATGATTTAGAACCTTAGTTTTTTCATTTCACTTCCAGTGCACTCTGCACCTTTCCGTTAATAAATATGTGGTCCCAGTTGTTGGGTTTGACCTGCCACCACTTTTCCAAAATTTTCAGAAGTACGGATCATGCAGGGGAGGTTGCCCAGTGTGGTGTCTGTTTCACTTTTGTTCCTTTCCACCTTGCCACCCCTCCTTTCTAATAAGGCATTACGCCCAAAACCCAGCAAGGTAGCCATCCCGTTGTGTGGGGGTCGTCAAGTACCTGCACAATGGTAGCTCCCTGACCACACAGGGATCACATTGCTGGTGCCTGAAGTAATACCTCCGTATGTGTGCCAAGGAGTATGTGTCAATTGTGGCTGGGGCACAGGGAATCTGAGCAATGAATTACTAGCTAATTAGCTGCTTCTGAGGCTGGGTGGTGCCCATGGGGAGAACCCTCATTCGGGGCAGGTGTCACCATTGTGGATGACTCGCGTATGAAACAGATGAAGGTTTCTCCCACTGGTAGTCATGCGGCCCCAGCTATCTCTTCTGAATGAAAGAATTTTGTTCAACACAGAGAGATATGACCCCAAAATGTTTCCTTCACTGACTATGCCATGGGAGGAACGTAGAGCTAACAATAAGCAGAGAAATATTCTCCTCAGTACCCAGTTTGTACAGGGAGAGCTGGGGATTCTTTTTTTCGCCCTAAAGCCTTTCTTCTTTGTAGAGACTATAGAGGACAAGTTTGGGGAAGTTGCAGCCATCTCCATAATGAAGAGTGGGTCAGTATTGATTAAAACAGCATTCCCTGCCCAACCATGGGTGTTGCTTGCTTGTAACAAGTTGAGTAACATTCCAGTGACTGTCACTCCCAATAACAGTGTAAATTTAGTTCAGGCCATTATTTTCCACAGAGTCCTGCTCTTACAACCAGATGATCTACATGCCAAAGAGACAAGATGTACACTTTGTCATGTACATAGGGGGCCAGAGGACGATAGGGTTGCTACCTGGGCCTTCATCTTGGCCTTTGAGGGTGATTGGTTGCATGAAAGGGTAAAGGCGGTGATATACTGATGTGATGTGAAAGTGTATGTCTCACCGACCTCGCTTATACAGTGCTTCAAATGTATGAAATTTGGGCAGGTCTTCATGTTGCAATCCCAGTCCGGTCTGTTGGGACTGTGAATGGCCATTGCTCCTCCCCCATCTGTGTCAGCTGTGGAGAACACAATTCTCCCTGCTCAAGACTGCACTATCTTCCAGAGAGAGGAGGGGGGAAAAATACAGGAATATAAGACTCCAGACAGATTGACATACTAAGAGGCCAAGAGGTAGTATGAGCATCTGCAGAGAGATTTACACACATGACAATGTCGTATGCTATAGCTATGATGTTGCTGCCTACAGCTATGACGTCCCTACCCTCTCTGCTGGTGGTACTCTCCTCCATTATGCATCCTACTACGAGCTCTCAGGGATGCTCGACTCGACCCTTTCATATGTTTGGGGGCTCTTCTCCTCCTGCTGCTTTCTCCATAGCCACTTAGGGAGCAATGGCTCCCTGCCCATCAGGGACACTGATCCACATCCCTCAGCTGGAGATGTGTGGACTCCATGTAATTATTGGAACAATCTTCTTTAACTCCAATAACCAATTAATAACGCTTTTTAACCACCATACAGATAGATGTGCACTATTCTAGAGGTTCTATTTCCAATAAACTTCCAGCAGACCAGAGTGTTAAAACAAAAATTTTCAAATTTAATTTGAAAGATCTTTTACAGAAGTCCTTTTATTCTGTGCAATAGTTTCTTGCAGAAGATAGCATTTTGCTGTAGTCAGTCAATTATTCGTGCATACTGCCACAGAAACATTTTTAATATGTTTTAAATTTTATAACAGCTAGCTGTGAATTACATAGTGTTGTTCCAAGACACTTGCTTTGTCCAACATGGCACTACAGGAAACAGTGGTGTTTTTTTTTGGGGGGGGGGGGTGA
Organism: Schistocerca americana; assembly: GCF_021461395.2. Taxonomy (NCBI): domain Eukaryota; kingdom Metazoa; phylum Arthropoda; class Insecta; order Orthoptera; family Acrididae; genus Schistocerca; species Schistocerca americana. Next base: position 236,031,099 of record NC_060130.1, read on the forward strand.
CAATTTTGTTGTAGGACCATTTTCAATCAGAAAAGACCATGCTGTTAAATATTAAAAATATTATTGAAGGACTTACAGAGATGGAGCACATAAGTCTCAAAGCAGGTCTTGTTTAAATTTAGTATGAGATACAGTCCAATAATAGGAAGGTGATCGACATGGGGTATTGTTTTGACTTAATCTGGCATTGAAATGGAATTATTTTGGAAATCTCCAATCAGGAATGGCTGTGCCATATGTCAAATAGGAGTCTGCTATATCTCCCATGGGGAGATGCTTGATAAGAAATAATAAGATACAGGTAAAAAAGAACAAGGGTTCACTATGACCAGAGTAGAGATATTTAATAACAAAGGAAAACTCTTCTCAATAACAAAATAATAAAACTTTTCAGGCACTAACAGGCATATGCCTGGAACACAAACTAAAAAAATGTAGTGGGATGTAAAGACTATGCCACTGATAATCTATAATGACGGAAGTTAATCATTTGACATAGTTGGCTGACACATACATCTCAGGCTATTGCTAGAAAGCTGTAGGTCTCACTGCGGTGCAATTTGACCAGGCTCTGACTGATGGGCTGCTAAGAGCTGGCACATGAATTCGCTCAGATGTATGGTGGAGCGAACTGCCAACGTGTTGGTTTGTGCTGTCCGTAATAGTCAGGAACATGTATTATGTTAGAGTATAATGACTTTTCTGGAGACTAAAAATCTACTCTGTAGGAATCAGCACGGGTTTCGAAAAAGACGGTCGTGTGAAACCCAGCTCGCACTATTCGTCCATGAGACTCAGAGGGCCATAGTCACGGGTTCACAGGTAGATGCTGTGTTACTTGACTTCCACAAGGCGTTCGATACAGTTCCCCACAGTCGTTGAATGAACAAAGGAAGAGCATATGGACTATCAGACCAATTGTGTGATTGGATTGAAGAGTTCCTAGATAACAGAACGCAGCATGCCGTTCTCAATGGAGAGAAGTCTCCCGAAGTAAGAGTGATTTCAGGTGTGCCGCAGGGGAGTGTCGTAGGACCGTTGCTATTCACAATATACATAAATGACCTTGTGGATAACATCGGAAGTTCACTGAGGCTTTTTGCGGATGATGCTGTGGTTTATCGAGAGGTTGTAACATTGGAAAATTGTACTGAATTGCAGGAGGATCTGCAGAAAATTGACGCATGGTGCAGAGAATGGCAATTGAATCTCAATGTAGAGAAGTGTAATGTGCTGCGAATACATAGAAAGATAGATCTCTTATCCTTTAGCTACAATATAGCAGGTCAGCAACTGGAAGCAGTTAATTCCATAAATTATCTGGGAGTACGCATTAGGAGTGATTTAAAATGGTATGATCATATAAAGTTGATCGTTGGTAAAGCAGATGCCAGACTGAGATTCACTGGAAGAATCCTAAGGGAGTGCAATACGAAAACAAAGGAAGTAGATTACAGTACGCTTGTTTGCCCACTGCTTGAATACTGCTCAGCAGTGTGGGATCCGTACCAGATAGGGTTGATAGAAGAGGTAGAGAAGATCCAACGGAGAGAAGCGCGCTTCGTTGCAGGATCATTTAGTAATCGCGAAAGCGTTATGGAGATGATAGATAAACTCCAGTGGAAGACTCTGCAGGAGAGACGCTCAATAGCTCGGTACGGGCTTTTGTTGAAGTTTTGAGAACATGCCTTCACCGAGGAGTCAAGCAGTATATTGCTCCCTCCTATGTATATCTCGTGAAGAGACCATGAGGATAAAATCAGAGAGATTAGAGCCCACACAGAAGCATACCGACAATCCTTCTTTCCACGAACAATACGAGACTGGAATAGAAGGGAGAACTGATAGAGGTACTCAAGGTACCCTCCGCCACACGCCGTCAGGTGGCTTGCGGAGTATGGATGTAGATGTAGAGGATTTTGTGGTGATCCAGTTCTGCAAATGACGCGGCAGAGGAAATAGGTCTCTGGCGTGGAGGACTTCTGGTGGTGCTTGTTCTACCGGCTGTTATTTTTGTTGTGATTGAGACAGTCCAGGGAAGCAATGCTTTGTACATGTGCAAACCTGTGATGCTTCAGCATCTGAGGGGTTGCTGATCCCTTTAGGTGAATGGCAGGCACATGGCAGAATCCTTATAATGTAAACCTACACTTAATTCCATTCAATTTTGGGGTAACTCGGACACACAACACAACCAACTCTATTAGACTGGTGCATGTATCCCAATCACCATAACATACTGTAAACACAGTAAGATAACCAAAATGTATGCAAGCTGTAATGACATAACCGAATGCAGCAGGGTTTAAATAGGCACTTGCCCATGATGGTCTGTCGGAAGTTCACAGTATTGCTCTTTCGTGGTGCACCTTCACAGATGACAACATACTGCTAATGCACACCGCTTTCAAGTGTGTGGACATTACTTAATTCCTCTTCCCTTGGGGAACAGCTCAGATTTGCAAGATGTCCACAGCGTCTTCCTCCGTGAGGGTCTGACTGAGATGGCGTGCTGATACTGGGGCGATGGTCAGAAGTACTTGGGATGCAGGCAGCATCGCAGTCCGCCATCTTGTGTCAACTCATATGGTAGGACGGGTGATGCCGGCACAAGCTCCATGTCCACATCAGGCCCAGGGCCTGGTGGTGTCCCCCCCCCACCCCCACCCCGGTTGACCAATGAGGTGGAGGAGACAGACAGCTCTGGTACAGATGCCAATTGCATCGGTACTGGTAGCGGTATTGAAGAAGCTGCACCAGGTTTGTCCACCAGTGAGAACATGCCGTAACCAAATGAGTGATGTCACCATCCAAACCAGACCAAAAACCATGATGGTGGGCTAACATCTTGGTGCATGACACTTCCCAATGATCAGTGCACAGCAGTTGAAGGATCTCTGAATGGAGAGTCGAGGCAACCACTACAGGAGGAGCTGAATAGACCGTATCAAGGAGGAGAACACCATCAATGACAGAGGAAGATGCTGAAACACACAGTAGTTACTGAGGGGTCAGATGCCCGCAATAGGCACCTCAGGCCACCCATGTTGTATGCAATGTATCACTCTCTGTAAAGTCAGATTGTAGTACTAGCCTACATGATGTGGGTTGCCTGTATTTGTAAAACTAGTGACAGTTTGTTGAGCACATTCAACAAAGTGGAAACAGAGTAACTCCTCCCAATCAAAAGCTGGGTCTGGACTGGCCTAAAAATGGGAGGCACATCAGCATTTGCATGTGTAGCTGTGGGGCAGAAGTGAGTCTCATAGCAAGAGAGGAACAGCGCCCAACATTGAAGGCGATGTGGTGCTTTATGTGGCAATGATGCTGATGGGTTAAACAATGAAACTAACGGCTTGGGATTCATGACGAGATGGAATTTTACACCATACAGGAAAGCATGGAACTACTTTGATACATAAACAATGTTGAGGTCTTCTTTCTCTATTTGTGAATATCTAGTCTGAGCCGAATTAAGCATCTTTGATGCATATGCAGTAAGCTGCTCAGAGCCATCAGATTTTAACGCAAACTTAAGTTTAGAAAACACTGTTTCACATGCCTGCGACCAGTGGAAAGATGTCCCCTTATACAGCAAGGCATGGAACAGTTGTGCAACCAACGCCGCCTCTGGCAAAAACTGATGATAATAAGCAATCTTACCTGGGCGAGGAGGGCAGGGGGGGGGGGGGGGGGGAGAGGGAGAGGGAGGGGAGGGGAGGGGAGGGGGAAACATGGAGTTCCTTGAAAGCTGGAGACACAGAAGAGCCACAATGGCAGAGATGTTCTGATGAAGCTGGTTTGATACCATCGCTAGAGACCTCAAACTCAAGATAAACAATAGAAAGCTGAAAAAATCGGCACTTTCCCAAATTGCATTTTAACCTGACAGCCCGTAACACAGAAAAAGCATATGTAAGTTCTTGAGATTTTCGGTAGTGGAAGAGCCAGAGACAACAATATCATCAAAACAGTTGGCACAGACCTTGTGAACTGTTCAAGAAACCATTGAAAAATCACCAGGGCACTGGCCACACCAAATGATAACTGCAAAAGGCGTGTTAATGACCAAGTGCCATTGGGTCAGCATTAACGGGAAGCTGAAAATGTGCATCAGAGAGGTCGATCTTGGAAAAATACTGACCATCAGTTAGCTTAGCAAAAAGTTCATCAGGGTACTTCAAGGGTACGTGTCAATGATTGAGCATTGACAGAAACTTTGAAATTGCTACAAAGGCGTCACCATCCTGGTAGCTTCTTGACAATGACTAAGGGGTAGCCCATTCACTGGATGCAGTCAGTAAAGGCGACTTTGGAGGACATGAGGCAGTTGAGCTCTGCCTTGACTTGGTCACAAAGCGCCATCCGTACCAGGCGAGCCTGAAAGAAATGGGGTCTGCCCGAAGGTTTCATGGTGATGTGGCATTTGAAATTATTGACACAACCCAAGCCTACAGAAAATGGGGCAGAAAACTCAGACCGTAAAGAGTCGAATTGTGTGTAAGGCGCTTGATCAGGGATGAGATTAACTTGATTGGTAACGGTAAACCTGAAAAGGGTAAAGGTGTTCAAACCAAACAAGTTTTCAGTGTGTGCATTGTCCACCACCAGAAAGGTCAGTAGATTAACCACACATTTGTATGTGACTGGGGTTGAGAAACTACCTAGTATTGGAATGTTTTGTTTATTGTTGGTGACTAATATACAGGCACGGGGAGAAATCAAGTCCATCTGAATTTGCAAGTTGAGTAATGACACAGCAACACCAGTGTCGATTTGCGTGTGCAAAACCTTCTGATAAACCTTGACATTAATAATAAGCTTATTGGGTGCAACAAAGATTGCTGATATGCAGTTTACATCCATGTCAGCATCTGCAAAACGCTGTTGGAATTTTGCATTGCAAACAAGAGCAATGTGGCCTATTCTGTTGCACTGGTGACAAACGACTCACCCCTTAGGACAGTCCGGCCTATCATGAGTGACAAAACACGTTGGACAAGAGGGAAGCATGGAATGCTTGCGTTGTTGTTCATTGCACTGTTATGCTGCTGCTGCTGCTGCTGCTCTGGCCGTGGCTGCCGCAGCGAGGTGGACCAGCTGCCATGTTGTTTTGCCTGCATGCGGACTGCTGCCACCATATTCTCCCTGTGTGAACCATCTGACAAACCATGGGGTGGAGTGGGTGAAACTTCTGAAACTGCACACCACAATTCACTTTGAGTAGCCTCAGCTCTCGAAACCTCAAACGATTGTGCAATAGTCAGAACATCAGAGAGGGAAGGGCCTACTCAGAAACCCCACAATTGGGTCTCAACCAGACATCAGTGACAAATTGATGACGACGACTTAAACTATGAAGCTCAATTACCCAAGTCTTGTAGGAATGTTCCAGTTTCTTGCGACACTAATAGAACTCAACTCGAGCAGCAATTATGTGCATCCATTTACAGTAGTATTTTGGAAGAAGGTCACACATCTTATGAAAAAGAGAGTAAAGACGAATTCTGCAGGGGGCCAGTTGGTAAGGTAGCTGATACATACAAGGCAATAACCAAGACAAAAAGGAAGCACAGCATATGGTAATAGTCAATCAAAACGCATGGAAATTCTGCCACAACCACTTTTTGTAGGCTTCACATTCTACAACAGACTCATCGTAAGCCAGAAACGGTGGGAGATAAATGAGCGGGATAGCTACAGGCATAATAGGAGGTTCAAGGGGTGACACAGCAGGCAATGTAGATTGAAGGTGGACCCGAACTGGCCAAAACAAAGGCAGGCATGTGCAATACCTGGGTTTGATTGTGTTGTGCTGTGGCGAACACCTCCTGCTGTTCACTGAGATGCTGCAATGCAGCAGTAAGAACCCTTTGCTGATCAACCAGCCAGCATAAAAACTCATCAGTAGCACCATCAGACAATGTAGGTGCAACAAAGGACTGACCAGAGACAGAAAACCATGTAGAGAACAATCACATCCCTGTCACCACTTGTGTTGTCACTTGGATACACAACACAACCACAAATGTTGTACAACTTTATTAGACTGTGACATGTATGCCAATAACCATGACATACACTGAAATCAGTAAGTTAAGGCAAATATATCCAAGCAATAACATCGTAACTGAGAGCGAGCATATGCGGCAGGGTTTAAACAGGCACTTTGGCTCTATCGGAAGTTCACAGTATTGATCTTTCATAGTGAATAAACAATAAAAGTTAAACAGATTTTAAGTATTTATGCAAAAAGTAATAGTTTATCAGAAAATTCATCTTAGATGAAAGTACATAGTTTGTCATTAACCACTCCTTTCATTCATAAGCCTGTCAAAGAAGTATGCTGAATTTTTTTATAACAGAAAGAAGCAAGTACCAGATTGAGATTAGAATGAGTAGAACACATTTAATGACCTTTTCTCATCTACATTTCCATAGTTGTTGCTTTAGTTACTGGCATCATTCTCCTGTCTCTTTCACCCTTCTACAGTGCCATCACACCTTCCTCATTTATTGGTTCCTACAGAAAAAGTAAAATTTTGTCTCTTATCTATTTATGAAAAATGGATCAAAAATTTTAGTGTGGGTTTAGAATATTTTTCTTGGTTATGGGGAAAGATCTCAGCAGTTGGCTGAGAACTAAAAGACAGTGCACAAGGCTTTGAAATTTTCTCCTTGTACTTATTGCTGCATGAACAAGTCCATTAGAAAATATTGTTCGGTAAGATTTTCTAGTTTCACTGCATTTAACTATTATGCTAATTCTTTCAGCGTATGAAAGTCTTCCGCTGTCCAACTGATGAACTGACGCTGACAAATTGTGCAATTTTGAATGAAGGGGATTTTCCCAATGATGTAAAGTAAGTAAAAATTATATATACTGTATTAATAAACTTAGCCTAGTTGGAATAAGAAACAGTTCTGTATTTTTCTTTAATTATTTACTTTACAGCTAGTGTCAAATTGTTAAATTACAAATAAGCTGAGTTACAGACAGGCACCATGAAAAGACTGTTAAACAATTAGCTTTCATCCAAAGCCTTCTTCAGAAGAGAACACACAGTCAAGCACACCTCATGTACGCATGGCTGCTGTCTCTGGCCATTCAGGCCAGAATGTAACTGACATGTTGAACAGAAGCAGAAATCCAGAGTGGGGCAGAGAAGGGGAAGGATAACTGGGTACTGGTGAGGGAGAGAAGAAGGCTGTCTGGCAAAGCATGCAGTGACTAGGTGGCAGCAGGACAGTGCTGTCAGGTACAGTGTTGGGATGGAGGTGGAGGAGGGGGGAGAAGTGGGGAGGGGAGAAGGAGAGGTACAGAGAAGGGGCAAAGACTGGAGGGTACATTGGCAGAGATCAGCATGCAGTCAGGGTGAGAAGCCGCGAATCAGGTGATGTGTGGGACGGGATGGAAACTCTTCGGAGGAGTGTGTGGAAACCTTAGGTTACCATAGGTTGGGTCAGAATGATTCTGGGAGCAGAGAATGTGTTGTAAGGATAACTCCTGTCTCTACAGTTCAGGAAAGCTGTTGGTGGAGGAGAGGATCCAGATGGCCCAGTCTGTGAAGCAGCTGTTGAAATCAAGCACAGTATGTTCAGGTGCACTTTGTGCCACAGGGTGGCCCATGTCACTCATGCCCACAGTTTTGAGGCGGCCATTCATCCTGATGGACAGATGCTTGGTAAATCCTAATGGACAAATGTTGGTAGTCATACCAATATAAAAAGCTGTACAATGATTGTAGCAGAGCTGATATGATATGGCTGCTTTCACAGGTAGTCTGACCAGCCCAATCTACCCATGCAGCACTTCCTATTCCAGTTCCATCACGGGCTTATCCTATTCTTTCAGTGGCCAGATCGCCTGTGAAAGCAGCCATGTCATATACCATCTGTTCTGTGGTCATTGCACAGCTTTTTTTGTTGGTATGACTACCAATCAGCTGTCCATGAGAATGAATGGCCACTGCGAAACTGTGGCCAAGAGGGAAGTGGACCACCCTGTGGCAAAATGTGCTTCATTTCAGTGGGTGCTTCACAACCTGGGCTATTTGGATCCTTACCTCCACCACCTGCTTTTCTGAACTGCACAGATGGGAGTTACCATTAAGACACATTCTCTGCTGTTGGAATTATCCCTACCTTGACCTACTCCCATGTCCTCCACCCCCTCTGTTCCACATCTACTCCCAATTCATGTTCCCTCATACTCGTTGTTGCCACAATCTGCCAATGCAACCAGTGGCATTTTCCTCTTCTGTGCTCTTTTCCTGTCCTGCTCCCCGTTCCTCCCTCTTCCCTGCCATTCCTCCCTCCCTCCCACCCCCTACAGCCTCCCTACGCTGCGTCTGGCAGCCTTGTCCTCCTGCAGTCTAGTCCCTGCATACTCTTCCCTCTACCCACACTCTGCTGTTCTTTCCCCTTCCCTGCCTCACTCTGGATTACTGCTTTTATTCAACGCATTGTAGCGGTTCTGCCTGCTTTTATCTCTTCGTTGTTTGTGTTTGGTGTCGATGTACTGGCTGAAAAATGGTGTTGTAATTTGGACACTGACTACTGTAAATAATGTTGCCGACAGATGCACTGTTGCGTTTGACTGTCTTTTATTTTCACTTCTCACAACCTCCCATATACACATTTATATGGCCAGTGCACTATTGTTTAACTTTCCATAAGCCTCATTAATAGTTTGCAGATGAACCATCCACATACTGCTACAATAGTTTACTGCTGAACATTTTTGAGCAGTAAAAATGTAACCACAAAGTTCACTGTTCTTTAAGAATAGAAAGGTACGTATGGAGCAGACACTGTGACTGTTTTTACACATGGCCTAATTGTTTAACACTTATTCCACACTTAAGTTGAAGCAACACAGTTGTCTTGTCTGAAACTCGGCCATGGACTGATTGCCTTGTGACCGAAAATCAGGCCCTTATATATCCTCACAATAATAGGTATTGAAACTACACATTATTCGAAGTTAAATTTACAGAAATTACAATTAAAACTTTACTCGTTAAATTAACTGAATATATCAAAAAATTTGTTCCTTTTAATAGTTTCTTCTGCTACAAGGTTTAGGCTAAATTATTTGTTTAAATCATTAAATTAACAAATGTAGTTATGTAAACAATACTTTTGACAAAACTGTTAATTACTTTGGAATTAAGTGCTGACATTGCAAACACGTTTTCGAATAGAGCGAAATAGATACTTTAATATTACTAACATTTTGTCTTCTAAACGTTTACAATTATTATAGAATTTGTATTTGTTTATATGTCAACAATAGCAATTAAGTTACAAAACAATTACTGATTTCTCCCGACAATGAATGATACTAGCTAGGCATAGTAGTTGAAATAAATTAGAAAATCAGTTACATACATAAAACTAAGCACAAAATTGGATCTGGTGTTAAATTCTTTAAAACTGAGGGCCAACCTTTCTCTTATATGAAAATGCAGATTCTATTCACATATGCTAATGGTAAATAGTTAAAAGTAACAAAACAAATTTCATGAGGCAGATGGCAAAACAAGAGAGGAATTAAAATTATCCCAGCTTGCTTCACATAGCATCAATTGCCTTCTGGGTGGAGTGGCCCGATAGTGGTGTGTTCATGCGCATTTGTAAAGACAGCTGTGGCCAAAAGCTAAATGTGTAACAGTCTTTCTGTTGCGCCTGCAATTCAACATGTCATCTTTATTGTGAATAGCAATCTATTCTTTTCATAATATTGTTGATTTTTCAACCTGAACACTCCATTGTTTAAATTATAAAGTATAAACTTTCAGATCTAATTATTTCTACGTTGCTATTTTATCTGGAAAATAAAATTTCAGAATGTGCACTACAAAATTATATATAAATGCTTTTGCTACTGTGTTGAACTGATGATATTTATTTCAATTACAAATGTCTTCCTTTTGCAAATTTGTAAATCTATTTTTATGACTATAATACATTTACCTATAACCTTTGGGAATTATAAATTGCAGACATATAGAAGTCACACCCAAGAATGGGAAAGAGTTTATATTCAGTGTGCGGTTCCATCCTGATGTGCCTCGGGGCCATGTTGGCTTCAGCTTACCTCAACGCAAATGGGCAATGTTGTCACTAAATGAAGAGATACTGGTGAAACCATATTATTTTGATCCTACTTCCAGTTCAGAGTGCTTGTGCACCATTGTTCTAGAAGCAGATTTTCTGCAAAAGAAATCGTGAGTGTAACACATTCATTCATCCTGCATTATCATGATTAAACACAATTTCATATTTTAATATTCTGTACATAATCTGTGTTGTTTCTGCTTGGAAGTTAAACAGCTTGCTTCTGGGAGAAAGACCTCACTTCTTTATTTATCGTGGTGAAAATACTGGAGTCAGAAAGGAGACCAAGACAATTTGGGCATATTTAGAAACACTGTAAATTAGTTATTATTTAAAACTGTTCAGAATTTTCTTGCCCTTTTCCTCTCATTCATGGAAATTGACACTGTACTATAAATATGAAAGCTCTTTTGTAAACTATTAAATGTGCTCAGGGAGATTAGCCCTTACTGTGTAGATATTGAGTTGCTGAAGATGTCCTATATTAGAAACATTTTCATATTTCCTGAAAATTGTAAAATATTTTGCATGCAGTATCTTCAATTTTATTTGTGTTATAAAACTAACGAAGACATTGTGTCTCACATTTCCAGCTGTTTTTTTTAATTAAATAAATATGTCATTTAAGTTTAAAGTGTTAGTACTTACATTAAATATTTGGGCTGCAAAATTCAAGTTGGCATTGAAACACTAATTTTCATCCTGCTTGGAAATTTTGAGGTGTATGAAGCAGAAATAAAGTTTAAGTAAAAGTTAATTACCTTGGTCAAAATGCAAGTAATAAATGAATTATAATGTTTTGACTTTGTGTTGTCAGTGAGCAATACACTGGGGTTATTTTATAGCTGACCAGCTGACATTGGTTCTCTAACAGTGACACTATGTGATTAGGCACAGTTGATAGATGCTAACTTCTTCACTGAATCATTATTTCGCTTAGGTGTACAGGAATGGCCCAGTGTGTTAGAACGAAAACAACAAAAATAAATTGAAAGGCACTACACTGTAGAAACCATATACAAATACTGTCAATTGGTTTGCCAAATGTGCAGAAAAATAAACATTAGTCATTTGAGAAATAGACTTAAAGCTCAAAGATGAGTTGGGTAATATAATGTATACTGAAATATTAATTGGAAGGAACTACACTTAAATCTCATTCTGACTCTGGCTTACATGTCTTGCTGTTTGCTAAAATGGCTATCCTTAAGGAGAGTAATGGCAATTGCCCTCCTTTCTTTTTGTCTGATAGGAGCAATGCACACAGTTTGCTCACATGTAAGACAAGAAAAAGGAAACAAAAAGAAAAATGTAATTTTGGAATGGTAAAATTGTGTACGAGCGGGACTGATGGTGATTTGTTAAAGATGTCACATTTTATGCATGGATATAATTGTCATCCATGAGGAGAGGTAATTTTGGACTCCAGGTTGTACTGTATGTGGAAGTGCTGTGTACTTGAAGACAGGCACATGTTTGTACTTCTGTGAGAATTTAGTATGGAATTTCCATCATGCCATAAACAATGTAATGCTGTATTTTATATAGAACTCTTGCTCTTTACAAATATCATTTTATCACAATGAGATGATGATGATACTTGACTTGTGGGGTATTTCTTGAAATCTGAATGGTGAAAAGTGTTACCAGGTATTTTCATTCAGTAGTAGTTACCAGTTTACACATTAGTACTGTGTGTCAAATCTGTAATCTGTCTAGTTAAATTACTTGGTGATCCTTTTTCTGTACAGCAGTGTTGTAATTAAATACAACACAACCAATAGACTGAACACAACTTTATTTCACAGAAGCATTAACAACTTGAACACAGTATTTAAGTAATGTTCAGCAGGAACCAATTATGTGAACAGATAGCTGTAGAATACACAGAGAGAACTGAGGATGAGCGTAGCTTGGCTAGCCTTAGTGTGGAGTCTGGTGGTGGTGGTGGTGGTGGTGGTGGTGGTGGTGGGGGTAGAAAAACACACACACACACACACACACACACACACACACACACACACACACACACACACACAAAAGTGAGGCACCCTCTGTGGACGACAAAGCACTATCGCACACACGGCCTTTTGAAAGTATGCACATGTGTCACTGCAATCCTCCTCTCTTAGGGAGATCACATTTTCTTAGAGATGTCCACACTGTCCTTGCCTGCTGGGCTCTGACTGAGGTGGTGTGCTGCAGCGGGAGTGTACAGTCAGAAGTGCTTTGGGCATTGACACATTCTGCACCCACCTTCCTGTGTCAAACCATATGGCTACACCTGCGACTTGGGTTTGTTTCTACATTGTCCTGGGGCATTGGCTCTGGAGACAGTGCTTGTGACATTCAGGAACAGTTGACGGAATCCGTAACAGTGGTGTCAGAAGCAATAGAGGAACTGCTGGTTCGGCCACAGAGGACAGGTGCCCTCTCCTGTGTGAGAGTTGAAAACTGGCAGCAGTAGGTGATGTGACACCCAATGTGGACTGGCTCAGAGGCGATGGTGTGACATCAGGGGACCCCCAGCAGTCCACACGAAGGCGGAACTGATCACGGTGCCTCGAGCAGAGGCCATCCTGTGTGCGGATGTCACAGAGAGCTGCCCCTGGTATGTGCCAATGACAGCCAGAATCCATTTAGAATGATGATGAAAACTGCATGCCCAGACCACCACACCATGCTGGCACGGGTTGATGTCCCTGTGGAGGACACAGGAAGTGTAGCAATGTCCTCGGCTGGTGCCCAATGAGTAGTTCCTCCAGAGTCTTCTTGTAGAACAGTGTGAAATGGCATGTGGAGAGAAACAGATCTAAGGCATTGTCAAACAAAGAGTTGGCAATATACTTTTCATCTGAGTTTTGAACATTTATGAGGGTTGCCCAGTAAATAATGCCCCATATTTTTTTTTCTCCAGAAGTATTTATTCCACAACAATCAAATTTACGTATGTGAAAGACTGATGTTTTGTCTACTTGCTTTATTTTTCCACATAATCTCCTTCAAGTTCGACGGCCTTTTTCCAGCGAGACACAAGAGCGTGTATTCCCTGCCGGTAAAAATCTGTACTCTGCCTACGGAGCCAGGTTGTCCCTTCGTGAATCACTTCTTCGTCATCGGCAAAACGTCTTCCACGAATGAAATTCTTCATTGGCCCAAACAAGTGAAAGTCTGAAGGAGCCAAATCGGGGCTGTAGGGTGGATGGGGTAACACTATCCAACCCACTTTCGCGATGTGTTCACAAGTCCTCAAACTTGTGTGAGGACGAGCGTTATCATGCTGAATCAAAACATCCTGTGGGTTAACATGATGCCCAAGGCGCCGGAAGCGCTGCTTAAGTTTGTCTAATGTTTTGACATAAGCCTCTGTCGAGTCGTAATGCGTTGATCCCGTCGAATGAGAACATCAGCCCGCTGCAACATGTCAGGCGTGACAGCCGTGGGTGGCCTTCCCGACCGCGGCAAATCTCGGAGCTCCGCAGCACCGCCCTCTGATGCTTTCACCCTCTGTGCCCAGCGACCAACAGTACTCCTATCAACTGCAGATGTTCCGTAGACTTTGCACAAGCGTTTATGAATATTGTCCACGGTTTCTTCCTCTGCTACGAGAAATTCAATCACTGCACGTTGTTTATGACGGATGTCACCTGCAGACGCCATTTTAGAACATTCCTACACCACCGCTCTCTGTCGGAGGAAATTGAAACTTTGCGTACACACGCGGGAAACTTCAAATAACTCGCACCTAAAGTGTCACATTTCTAATATTTTTTATTTCGGAGAAAAAAAATATGGGGCATTATTTACTGGGCAACCCTCGTACATTAGGCGTTCCACCTCACCATTAGATTGGGGCTGTAACTGTGGGGCAATTATGTGACGGATACCATGGGAATCACAAATTGCTGCAAACTCTTGCGGTTGGACACTAAGATAGTGGGCAAGCCTTCGATTGAAAAAATTTTGGACAAGGCTGTGATGGTGACAGTTCTGGATGTGGAAACACAACAAACTATGAACAGAAAGTGAGTATATGAGTCAAACACCAACAGCCAATAACCATTGAGAAACGGGCTAGTGAAATCCACGTGTGTACAGTATCCCACGCATGCAACGGCATCAGCCAAGGAGACGATGACACTCTGGGAGCTGCTTGAACATGAGGCAACCAGGCAAGTAATGTCACTGTCCAAACCAGGACAAAACATGCGTTAATGGGTCGCCACTTTTGTGCGCAATACACCCCAATGATATGCTTGTAATAAACGGAGAACCTCCAAATGAAGCACTGAGATCACAAACCAAGGGGCGGTGCAACCCGTCTGTAAAAACAGAACTCTGTCCACAACAGAAAATTGATGTCAAGAGATCTAATAATTATGGAGGGGGTCAGACGCACGACAAGATGGTGAATCTGACCAACCATGTTGTGTGAGTGGTATGACTTTCTGCAAAACGGGATCCAAAGCTACAGGCTTCACAATCAGTGTGCTAGATACATGAAAACCATCAACTTTCTGCTGTGCGGCAACATCAGTTTGGGAACAAAGGAGTTCCTCTTGATGAAATCCTAGATCCGGACCAGCCAGCAGGTGGGACAAAGCATCAGCATTTGCCTGTTGATTTGTAGGGCATAAATGAATCTTCTAGTTGTAACGTGAAAGGAAAAGAGGGCAGCGTTGATTGTGATGTGCTGCTTAAACTGGTAATGACGCAGAAGGACTGAATAAGGAAACCAATGGTTTGTGATTGTTTCCCAGGTGGAATTTGGTACCATAGAGAAAAACCTGGAATTTCTTCGCAGCGTATACAATGGCCAAAGCTTCTTTTTTACCTGAGAGTACCCAGTTTGAACAGGAGTCAGCATTTTTGAGGCATAAGCAATAGGCCACTTGGAGCTATGGGCATGTCTATGAGCCAGTACTGCCCCCAATCCATACTGTGAAGCATCCATTACAAGAACCAAGTGGAGACCTGGTGGGTATGTCACTAAGCAGAGCGCAGACTGCAACTTGGTTTTAAGGGTGGAAACCGCCATTTCACAAGCCAGCAACCAGCAAAACTGAGTCCATTTGCACAGCAACGCATGTAACATCTGTGATTGTTGCTGCCCTAGGCAAAAATTTATGCAAGTAGGTGACTTTGCCTAGAAAAACCTGAAGTTTTCTGACCAACATAGGGTGTGAAACCAACACACTAGCAGAAACATCTCAATGCAGCAGTTTGAGACCCTCGCAGGAAACTTCAAACCCAAGATAAATGGTAGAAGGCTGAAGAAATTGGCATTTTTCTAAATTAGACTTCAACTCGGCTGCTTGGAGGACAGAAAAGAATACAGAGATTTTGTAAATGTTCCTCAGCGGTGGCACCAGAAAAGTCGTCATCCAAATAGTTTGCACAACCTGATACTGAGGCTGTAAGTTGTCCCAAAAAAGTGTTGAAAAATAGCGGGAGCAGTGGCAACTCCAAAAGGCATCCACAAGTATGGGATATTGAAAACTAACATTCATTGTGACTCTGTATCTAAAGGGATTTGAGAATGGGCATCCGACAAGTCAATTTTTGAGAAATATTGACCACCTGATAACTTTGCAAAGAGTTTGTCTGTGTGTGGTATTGGGTTTGCATCCACTGTAGATTGTGCATTTGCAGAAACTTCAAAAGCGCTGCAGGGGCATAGATGGCCCTTCGGTTTCTTTTCTATAACTTACGGGGTAGACCATTCGCTTGATGCAATAGGCTGAAAAACACTGCATTCTGTGATGCGATCGAATTCATCTTTGACATGTTCCTTGAGTGCCACTGGCACCAGATGGGCCTGAAAAGGGAGAGGGAGAGGGAGAGGGAGGGAGGATGAACAGATGATGATATGGTAACGTGCATTTGAAAATTGTTGGCACACCCCATTCCAGGAGACTACAAAGAGGAAAACTCAGAACATGATGCATCTAACTGTGTACAAGGGACTTGTTCATACACTAAATTCACTTTATCAGAAATGGTAAAGTCAAACAACTGAAAAGCATATAATCCAGAAAGTTTCTCCATATGTGCATTATGTATAACAAGAAATGTAAGTGACTGGACTACTGACTTGTAGGTCACTGGGGCAGAGAATTGGCTGAGAATAGGAAAACTCTGTTTATTGTAATTTACTAACTTTTCTGACACAAAGAGAATTGGAGTGGAGCCCAAGTCCATGTAAGTTTATAAGTTTATCAAGGTTACCACGGCTCCTGTATCCACTTGCATGTGCTGAACTTTACAAAAAACTATAACATCAATCAAAAGCTTGTGTGGCACAACAAAAATAGCCGATACAATATATATGTCTGTATCTGCATCAGAATCATTGTGCTGCATTTTTGCATAACAAACAGAAGCAGTGTGACCTTTTTTGTTACAATTATGATAGGTAGCCTAGCATTTCCGACAGTGTGGGTGCTCATGGTTAATGAAACAATAAGGGCAGGAATGGAGTATGGATCACGTGTGTTGCTGTTTACTGGCCTGTTTACTTTCTTCATGTGGCTGCTGCTGGGAGCGAGACTGGCTGCCATAATGCTGTGATTGTGTGTGGGCTGCTGTTACCATGTCTTCCCCATGCAAACTATCTGAAACTTGGTGCAGAGAAGAGGGTTGGACTGCTGATACCTCACACCATGACCCAATTTGGTTACCCGCATCTTGCAACACTTTAATGACGGTGCAATAGCTAAAACCTCGGAGAGGGATGAATTTTCACACTGCAGGGCACACTCTAGCACCTCACTATCCTGTGCTAGAAATATGATAGCATCTTGCACAATCTGATCAGCATACGGCTCTTTATGCACATCGGACACAAAATGATGACAACTTAACCCATGGAATTGAGCTGCCCGTGACACAAAATGGCATCAGTAATCCCAAAAGCTTGAAAGTGTTGTAGGAGATGTTTCTAGTATGCATCTCATTCCTCAATGGACTCATCGTATGTAGAAAAGGGAGGCGTATAAATCGTGGAGGCTGTGGGGAGGAAACCAGCTGGAGACAGAGTGATGAGCATGCTAACTAGACAAAACAGAAGCCAATGATTGAAGTACCTGAGTTTGATTGTCCAGCACCTGTGGTTCTTGGTGCAATGCCTTGGTGAATGATTGTTATTGTTCAACCAACCGATGTAAAATGTTCTCTGTAACACCAACAGCCATTGTGAGAATAAACAAGGGATCAACCAGAGGAGAAATTTGTATCGAGAACAGGACCACACTCGTTGCTAATTGTGTTGTTGTTAGGTGTAATTACAACATGACCTTTTGACTGAACACAATTCCCTGGAAGCATTAACAACTTGAACAGAGTATTTAAGTAACATTCAATGGGAACCACAGTACTACACAGAGAGAACTGCGGCTGAGCGTAGCTTGGTTAACCTTAAACACACACACACACACACACACACACACACACACACACACACACACACACACACACACACACACACACCCCTTCGTGGATGACCTAACACTGGCTCACGCATGGCCTTTTGAAAGTGCATGCACAAATCACTGTAAGCGGAACAGAGTATTGTGCATTGCTTTCACATTTCTAGCTTTGGTAATGAGTATGAGCACTTTACAAGTGGCATATTTAGTCATGTATATGTTTTAGTGATTTATTGAATACTAGCGAATGAGAGAACAACCTATTGCATTACTTATAGAGCATTAATAGGAGAGTAACTGTCATAACACTGGATGAAACTGCATATGTCAAACTGACATTAGACTCCTCTTTGGAAACAATGTGTTCAAACCCTGGGTTGGCAATCATGGTTTAAATATTCTGATGACACTAAAATATTTTGGGTAATTGTTGTGATAAGATGCTCAACAATTGTCCAACCTCGTCCAGTTTAACTAGTGCATGTTCTGTTGACTAATATTTTGCTTCAACCTGTAAACACCTATTGTGCTATTAGTGAGTGAAGAAAATTTTGTACTTGTTCTTCTGCTTTGGTAATGTTAAATCACTTATCTCTTTCAAGAGTTAAATGTTTTTAGGATTTATCTGGATACACCTTGGAAGAGATTCACATATCCCATGCATCCAGAAGTTACTGTCATTTGAATTATCTTCTGCAAATGTATGGTCAGTCAGAAAAACAGTACTGCGGATTAGATACTACCCTAAGGAATGTGTGCATGACAGAATAGCAGATTGAGTATATGTGGGTGGCAGTCTTTTACAGATACATTTGGAGTGTTGTAAGGCATTCCATATGAAAATTAAATGCATACCAAGTATGATGAGCATACAACTACTTCATTAGCCCTTAACTAGTATGGTCATTCACAGGAACACAGTCACTCTGAAGTGATCTCACAGACCGCATTTTTATATTTTCTATATCAAACCAGAATTTTGCTGAATATATATAGTTTCTTGAAATCCTGTCGTTCATTACACTTCTTAGATGTGGACTTTGTAGAAATTTGATTTTTTTGAAAACAACACAGTATTTTAAACACTTCAACAATTAAAACAAAGCGAAATTTGGAGTATATTTTTATTTTATGAATTATGAAAATAACAGCAAATAGCTATCTACTCATACACAGATCATCATCAGAGAGATTGTATTACAAATAGGCAATATAACTAGGTGAAAAAATCCAACCTGACTTACGATAAATTGTGTGCCAAGTCATCTTTCAGTTTAAGACTCATCTTTGCAATGTAGAGCGAATATTTCAGTCCATAAGTCTATGGATGGAGAAATTTTGCCACATTTTACTTCTAAAATGACAAGTAAAAACTAAGTATGTGTTCTCATGTGCCTCTGAATCATACTTCAGTCAATTTCCTCCTGCAAACACTTCACACAGACCTTCCTGGAACACTCCAAACAAATCAGAACACCACACTGTTGACGCGGATATCTTGTTTCCCTCTTCAGATGAGGAGGGAAAAGGCACACATTTTTCGATTTTTGAATTCTTTCAGTGTCTGAGGCTCATCTTGTAAGTGAAGTATTCTTCTGATGGTGTCACTCAACTCTCATAACAAGTGTCCAATAGAAGTTGTACACTTCATATGAGGTTCAACAAGGTCTCTTGCTAGAGTCTTCATGAAGCTCAATTTCATTGTTACTTCTGCCTTTGGATAAGCTTGATGTACCACGTAACAATTTACACTGCATGCAACATCCACTAATGTGAAGAAAATAGCCAAAGGCCATCTTCTTGTCCGGCGACTTGACGAATAAGAAGCACACCTTTGGTCAAGACAGTCCACAGCACCTTTTGTTGTGTTATAAAACAGGATGATCTCAGGTTTTCCTGGTTCAGGATCATTGTTTACTGAATGGCACATAGAATAGATCAGTATTGCAGCTTTGGACTTCTTGGGCACGAAGGAAACCAGTCATGTCTTCTGTACAACTGTAAAGGGATGTCTTCACACCATGTTTCTTATTAGGTAAGAAGTTCTGTGGAATCTCCTTTTTGTTCTTTTTCAGCATACCAACGTATTTGAGACCTTTTTTTGAAAGTTCATTGACTAGTTATACTGATGAGTACCAGTTGTCACCTATAACATTTCTCCTTGTGTTTTCAATGGGTTTCACCAGTCGAAGAACAGCCTGTGTGGGAAGACTGTGACCTTTCTCATGGCTGGAAAGGGTGTGACCGTTGCTGCCTTTTCCAGAATAAATGTATGCGTTGTACAAGTAATTTGTACAAGTTTCAGTCAAACACTGAACTTTCAGGCCATACTTTGCCAGTTTGTTTGGCATGTACATTCTAAACCCACACTTTCCACGAAAAGGAACAAGCATTTTATCGACACACACTGTTGCACCTACAGAGTAGCAAAGTTGACTGTTTTTGATGATACTGAAAAAGGTTTGTGAAATTGATGTTGATTTGTCTATTTTCTTTCTTTCATCCTGGTCATCTGAATTGTCAAATCGTAATGCAGACAATAAAAACAGAAATCTTCTTAGCTAACAGTGTATCTGAAAACATCTCTGTCTGTTTCATCGGTTGCAAACAACCTGTAAACAGACTCGTTCCCCGACTTGAAAATGGCTGAATACACTAATAGAACAATTAGAGCCTTCAATTCAATGACATCAACATCTTGTAGATAGGATAAGCAATCATTAGCATACTGTGCTCTAAGCTTAGATATTTTCAAATTTGTCCATCGAATGATTTTGTCTAGAATGTCTGGTGTAAAGAATAGTTTCCATACCTCCAAAACAGCAGGGTTTTCTCAAAGACTTTTTGCCATCTGTCGCAGCCCAGGAAGCTGCAAGACAATGTTGCGTTGCCTTGTTCTTATGTTAGCTGGTGGCTGGTTTTTTGTTCATTGAAAACATCTGTTCTTACTGAAGAAGTAAGCTCCATCGTCATCAGCTGTCACACCTTCATCACTTTCAGTTTCCTGCTCTGAATTAGTGTCGTGATCACTAAATATCTCAAAATTAGGGTGATTGTCGCTGTCATCAAAGTCTTCATCCGGAGATTCAATGGGGTGATCTTGAACATCCACATCCGTCTCACAAAACACACATTGCATAGAAGGTCCAGCTTTCCCCGCCATGGAGAAACAGTAGGACATGTAGCTTGTCAAGCAATAGGAAGGTACACAGAAGAGTCCATTTGGATTTGCGGGGGTGTGAGAAATATCTCGACACACAAATCTGTAGCGGTCTAAGAGACGGTCGATAGTTGTTAAGGGTTAAGTGAAGAGGCATTTAAACACTTATGCTATTTGCCATTCACTCTTGTAAATGCAGGAGTTTTACCTGGCAGATAATATGTACTTATCTATGGAGCAGTTTGCAGACAATAGTGTTGCGTATAGAAAAGTGTCATTGATAGGAAATTGTTGAAAAAAATGCAGATACATTTGAAGTTGATCAGTGCCTGTGCAGAGTTTGGGAACAGATTTTATATCTAAAGATCTATATTTTATTTAAGTAAATGAAAATGTCCCATGTTGTTTGAGGATGAAATCATTGATAAGCCTCTTAGATCACAACCATTAAGTATTTAGTAGTGCCTGTCCAGAACAAGTAAGGGTGGAGAGGCCACTTGAATCCAGCTATCTGGAAAGCAGATTCCAGACTGAGATTTATTGTAGGAATTGTAAGGAAGTGTAATTCACACACAAAGAGAACACTTAAAAAATCCTTGGTTGGCCAGTTCCTGGGGATTTTTTAATGGTCTGGCACCTTTACCACGTTGAATTGAAAGAAAAATATCAAAGAAGACCAGCAAGCTTTTTCACTGGTTCATTTAGGCAGCATGATGGCGCTACAAATTTACTGAAAAAAACTGCAGTTGGATACACTACAAGAAAGACATAGTTCATGATGTAGCTATACTTACATATTCCAAAATCTCATTTTCCAGTACATTTCAAAAGATATATACTTTCTAAAAATACATCTTATGGCCTGACTGTGACAGCAGAATTAGAGAAATTAATGGAGCACAGATGTAAATGTAATAGGGAGAAAAATAGCATTTCACCAAATGCTATGCGTGTAAGACCTAACAGCATATTCCCTTTTGTAATTTTTGAAAAATTTAATAAACAACACACTGAATATCAATCAGATTTTACAGTAGATGTCTAGTAGTAGAATAAAATATTTTGAATTGTGTATGTTACAGTGTATCACTGGAGCCATACGACACAGACCTTATGGCCCGTGAGTTCTTGCTTCAGTTCTCTGGCCAAGCTTTCACAGTTGGTCAACAGTTGGCATTTAGTTTTCAAGATAAAAAGCTACTGGGACTTGTAGTGAAAAGCCTTGAAGGTATGTTAATTTTTACACTGTCTTCTATAATAGCAGTTTCATCTGGATTTCCAATTTTCCATTTATGCAATTCCAAAAACATAAGTGTGAAGTGTGGATGATTCATTCGAAAATAAAATTACAAAGTGTTGTCATAAAGTTTTGAGGTTGTAATGGGAAAGGAAGTGGAAATTTTACTGAATGAAATCTCTACTGTTTCTTAGCACTAAGTGACTGTATGATGTCCCTTAATCTGAGCCATGAAACTGAAATATCTTTGATCTTGTGGTATTAGTGTAAGAACATTGAAAATATCGAAGGAAACCTAACAGTGGCCATATGTAGAGATAATTGGTGGGGTGGCATTCACACTAAATATTATTTGTGCCAAACCTGTCTGTATTACTTTCAAGGGCAGGCCTATTGCAATATCTTTTCATTGCCCAATCTGACGTTGCTTCTCTTACTCAACCTAAACAATGTTTTGCACGCTCCTTTGACACGTCATCGCAAAGTACATTACGTGTTTAATTTTCATTTTTAAAAACAATTCCACTTCCTTTATTGTGAACCAGGAATGAATCTTTATACTACATGTTTAATTTATTCTGTGTATTTCTAGTGACCTGTGCTGATAACTATAGTAAGTTCTGTGTGGAGAAAGACTTTTGTCAGATTATTTGCCAAGCTGAACATCCAGGATACTATGAGAAAATAGTAGTGTAGAATATAACAGGATTAAGTTTTGATTTTTTTGTCTTCATAATGTGACTGTCAAATGTATTTTTCAGCTGCTGACTTGAATGCTATCAAAGCTGGCCAGGATGCTAAACCGAAGAAAACCAGGCTGGGAAGATGCTTAGGTGACACAATTGTCCAGTTTGAGAAGGCAGAAAATTCTTCTCTTAATCTAGTTGGAAAAGCCAAAGGGTATGTGTTTAATTTCTTCTGTCGCCATTCAGTGTGTGTGTGTGTGTGTGTGTGTGTGTGTGTGTGTGTGTGTGTGTGTGTGTGCTGCATTATTGTAACTGTTACTTACATTGTTGTAACCCATTGTTTCCAACTCGTGGTATTAAGAGTAATGTGTTCCCTTATAACTCTGAAGAATGTGTGGCTCTACAGCTCTTTTTACAATATTCTAGTTTTTTGTCCAACTCATCTAGCAAATACCATAAATTTTACTGTGTATGTGACCTACTCTTTCACTTTCTCCAATGTTTCTTTGACCGTATGTCCCAAAGATTTCAACTTCATCTCAGTATTTACCTTTCCAAAAGCAGTTTAGCTTTTTTTTAAACAAAACCTGTTTTGAATATTTTTCAGTCTCCAAACCAAAATTTCAAAAGAATTGTTTCTTGTAACATTAAATTTCTCCACACCCATATAAGGCTGTTGTAAGTAGAAGTCTCTGCCATTCTTGCTCGAAATGAAAGTTTTCTTTTTCTCAATTTGTTTTGGTTAAATCAGACTTTCAAGGCACTATCCTCCTCACAGGAATTACTTGTCAAGGGCTAAAGTAATGTTGTGGATTAGTTGGGTTGGGTTGGGTTGTTTTGGGGAAGGAGACCAGACAGCGAGGTCATTGGTCTCATCAGGTTAGGGAAGGATGGGGAAGGAAGTCGGCCGTGCCGTTTCAGGGGAACCATCCCAGCATTTGCCTGGAGTGATTTAGGGAAATCACGGAAAACCTAAATCAGGATGGCCGGACGCGGGATTGAACCGTCGTCCTCCCGAATGCGAGTCCAGTGTCTAACCACTGCGCCACCTCACTCGGTTTGTGGATTAGTGTTAACTACCATATCCAAAGATCTGGTTTCACTATTTGGTTTGTCCATGGATTTTTTTCTGCTTATGCTGGTCCACAGTGGATTTTTTGCAGAAACCAGAGTAGGTTCTGATGTGCTAAACATGAATATCATGATTAAAAATGTCTCCTAGCTCAGGGTTACAAGTGAGATGGGACTTTGTCTCACTTACATTTCTACCATAATCAACAGAACATACACATTAATTGAACTTACGTAGTTCATTCATGCCGTTTCTTTGCCTTCCTCTTGTTGATAGCATATGGCGTATTTATCTGTGGAATCTAGTAGAAATCAGCCAGCATAGCAGTACTCCACTATGCCGTGAACCACTTTTCCATGAGAGAAATGTCCTGGTGCAGCCACTTGCTGTTCTCATCACTGAATGCACTACAGTTCTCTGGAAACACTTTGAGGCAGGAGTAAAGGAGGTGCATCTTCAGGGTCATGTTGCAGCCAATTACCGTATAAGTATAAATGAGTTCATCTGCAAGGTCCCTGTAATTTTCAGCTCTCCTGTTACCCAAGAACAAACAATGTTGTCGCATTACAAGCTTGCAGCTTGATCAGGGATTATAGTGGACTCAGTGTGTGTCCTCCAACATCTGGCATACCAGTGGGCCAGTGAATACCCCCATGTCTCCTTTGTGATCTTCTCTGTGCTGAGTCATGGCAATTTCTTACACAAATACTGAAATCCCGCTTCATTCCTGTGGTCAGCCTTAACAACTACTATAATGAGTCCCAACTTGAAATGCAATGGTGGAAGAACAATTTTGTTAAGAGTTCACTATAGGTTCTTTGACAATATTTTTTGACCTATGCACCAGAGCTGTCGGTGGAGGTAATTCTCTCTGTGTGTAGTGTTCTTCTCATGTGTGACTTTTCCACTTGCTCAAATAGTAGCAATACTTGGTGTATCCCCCTTGCACTCTCAAAAAATTGCATTGACTTTCAAATCTCCACGTACCAGCGATTCACGCTTAGTGTAATTCATTTTACAATGGATCTTAACATGGTGTAAATGTCTTTAGCTGTGGCAGCATATGCGGTAGGGATGGATGGGCTTTCATTACCATTGTGTAACAGTACTGGCTTCAGGCTTGTTTTTGAGCCTTCTATAGTGAGTCTCCACTCATCTGGCTTGTCTGTAATGTTCAGGTCTTCCAACAAACCATCAGTGCCACTGCAGAATGTAATGTCATCTTCATTACTGAAATTACACTCGAGCTTTTTCTGATGCTCCTGAAGCACAGACAAAATGTACTGGCCAGTGGGGAGATTACACTGCAACAATCATGAGGCCAAGAGTCCAGCTTTATGGTTTGGAAGATC
The DNA here is from genome assembly GCF_021461395.2 of Schistocerca americana. Taxonomy (NCBI): domain Eukaryota; kingdom Metazoa; phylum Arthropoda; class Insecta; order Orthoptera; family Acrididae; genus Schistocerca; species Schistocerca americana. Next base: position 236,056,155 of record NC_060130.1, read on the forward strand.
TAAATCTGTAAACAGATCACTAAGTTTACACTGTGTGATTTTGTTTGGTTCTCAAGACGATGTTGTTGTACATGTTGGGTCAGTATCACTGGCAGATGATTGCACTTTTTTGGCTGATGTGTCAGTTCACCATCATCAGTACTGCTTGATGGTGGTACACATGAGGGAACAGGATGTGGCAATCCTTTGCTATGAGCCACAGGCCAAATGATAGATGGGATGCCAGGACATTGAATTCCTCTTCGTCTTTGTATTGACTCAATACGAAAATAACAATCTGAAGCGCGATGTGTGGATTTGTGCCAAATTGCAAGTACACCAACCTTTATGCAGATGTTTTACCATGCATCCAAGCATTCAGTGCTGACGAACATAAGTTGCAACATAAGCGTGGAGCCACAATTTATCTTTGTCTCCCAACTTGACACCTGAAATCAAAGGCATATGCTTGTTTCACTGCTTTAGTCAATGATCACCTTCATGAACCACAAATAACATCATCTCAGATGTTACAAGCTATCGGGTTTGTCATTGCAGGTGCAGGGCTTTTTTGTGGGAGTATACACATGCACAATAACACAATTCATCAGTTTCAACACTTTACCACTCATATATTCACTGCCAACCATAACGACACTCATTCCAGTAACAAGAGAACTAATGTAGCACAAGAGCAGGCAGCCATGACAAACGACAATTAAAATTGTGTCTTGTTTCTATGTTGTACAAGGTTTTAATGACTGGTTGGTGTAACATGACTGGATGGTGTAAAGCAGTGTTGCCAAATTGTACTGGAAACTCACTCACAGCAGAGGAACCCTTCTCACAATGTCTTAGCATGCAACTTTTAAAATGTTCCATAAGTGAGTCTGTGCAGCATAAACACCTTATTTACTTGTAACCTTGAGCTAGGAGACACTTTTAACCTTAATATTAAGTGTTCAGCACATCTGCTTCTTTCACTTCTAACAGTGATTTGTGTAAGTAAAAATTGCTGAGTTATATTGTGATTTGTGTCCACATTTGATTGTGGATTGCTCTAAAACTTCCTGGCTCAGATGGTTTAATAATTGTAAGAAGGAAAGAGCATACCACCTTCAATAGCACCATGGTGTTCAAACCATCCTTTGGGCTGATGACAGCTTTACCCATATTTTTCAATTTTCTTGGAGGCATCTATGTGTGTCTTGATACTAATTTCAGTCCCTGATGGTAAAATTATTCTTTTTGATGTAGTATTCTTTGTGTTACTAGTGTTATCATCAGCTTATCTAAAGTTATTGATTAATTGAGCTCAAATTTTAATTTCATGTTCCATGCCAGTCCATTCTACATCTCTCACTGTTAATTCTCCACGTAAATCAGGAACCCAGAGATAGCATAAACCCTTTTCTGATGTTTCATTATGTTCTCTTTTCTAAATATTCGTTTTTTTTACTGTAAATATTTCATTTATGTATTGGCTTCTATGAAGATATCAGTTGCTCTGGTATCTGTGTAAGCCAACATACTTCAAACAATTTGGAGTATTTTAAATCATAAAATGCACCACTGGTGTCTGTGAAGCACACGTACAGGAATTACTATGAGTTTTTTTAAACACAGAAGTTAATATTTTGTCAGTAGTTTTTTCTTTCTTCGACTTGCTTGTGTATATGTCAGTTGTTCATCTACATGTGATTAGAGTATTTTCTTGATTTCTGCATATTTTACTGATGTGTAAAGTCTGTCAATATTCAGTAATATTAACAAATTGCGTTGCTTCTTTTAGGATTGATCATCTAGATGGTCATTGTCTAGTCTGTAGACCAAATACAACTGTTTCAAACTTTATTCCAAAGTTATATTAGCCATCACTTGTTTGAGTATGTGGTGCTCTACTATAGACAGAATGGAGGATGTGTAACAACACAACCCATATCCGAATAAGCACACAATTTATCCTCGCATAGTTAGTACAACAAAGGGACATCTGCACTGCTTGAAGTCATTACACAAATACAAAAACTGTCAGCTTGCTCACACATGGTCTCAGCTGACCGTGTGTGATATTGTTTGTCACGGAGTTCCCACAGAGCCCCCCCTCGCTCTCTTTCCCTTGTGCGGAGCACGGAGAGGGTACGTGTGTGCAGTGCGGAGGTGGTGAGATGACATGGAGGTGGAGAGGTCCTCAGGGCACTGTGGGGAAATGATGGGTGTGTTGGTATCTCCTGCAGAACCAGTGTATGTCACACGTTGTACAGGTAATATTCATGAAGATGTGTGGACACATGGTGGGGCAGCCGAAGCGTGACTGCATGGTGGTGTTGGTGTGGTGGAGAGGTCACTTGGGCCATGTGGAGCCAGTGAAGGTGTGAGAGCTGAAGGGGTGGTTGAGCAGTTGTGACAGTGAGGAGACTATTGGCAGACAAGCGGTAAGTGAGAGTGATCCTATCAACATCGGCGGTGTCTTAATGGTTGTTTTGAAATGACAGGTGATAGTTGTCTGCTGTCAGGTGATCTGAATGCTCCCGTCGACAAGTAGTTCATTGTCAGTCAACTTGTGATTATGGTCTTCAGAGAGAAAATCTTGAACATAAGCTCGGCGTATGTCACCAGGAGGGGACGAGTCATAAGCCAATTTAGTGAAGGGTGTTGGTTAGAGATCACCACCTGCTAAAGCTTCTTGCAGAGTCCGTGCTGGCTTAATGCAACTGACAGACAGTCAGTGTCTTAGGTTTCCCATGTAATAGTATGTCAAAGGTACAGTCATCCCTTCGAAGTTCCATTTGGGGGTCCGAGTATGGGGTTCGAAGGTTGGTCAGATTGTGTCACTGTGTAACTCCACAAACTTGCAGAGCCTTGTGGAGGAAATGAACAAGAACTTGAAAAGTACACCATCAATAAAGTACTACCATGTTTGAACACCAATCTTAATTCCATATGGCATGAGCATAAACTCAAACAAGCCTAATGGTGTGATAATATCTGTATTTTGGATATCGGCAAGGGACATAGGGGTGTGCAGAACAGTGACGTTTGCCAGATAATGAGTTAAGTCCAGGATTTTGGGGATTGGGTGGCTTTGCAGTACACTATGACCACTGAGAACTCTTAATCACCACTCAACCTGACACATCAGTCTCTTTTGCGAACTAATTAGATGGGTGAAGCCCGGTAACAGTCAGAGGGCTCTATGATGCTAGCCAATGTGGGAGTTAATCTGCTGCTGCCTTAGTGGCCCTGACTCAATGGGCAGTAGGTTATTTGGTCTGTGATGTACTGGGGAGGGGAGTTAGTGATTATCATATGAACAGTTCAGTTTGCAGTAGGGCACTGCACAAACAAGTCTTGTGGGGAAGAGCTCAGGCACATCAAAGGGAAGACAAGTGAAAAGTGCAGTAATGGCCTTTGTAGTGCAGATGGTGCTGATGCTGTAGTTGTATCTGCAGATGACAGTAAAGCTTCGCAATTGGGTCGGTGCAGGGAAACAAAACATATGTTGGAATCGGGCGGAGATGGTCAATGAAGATGACCAAGGCAGTGCTGCGCCACTAGGAGTTCCTCCTCAACTTGGTGAATTCTGCACTGGATAGTAGAATTTTTCTGTTGCAGATAGGTGTTTGTCACGTGTAAGGCAAAATAGAGCTGCAGTTTCTGAATGCGATAAATGGTGTGAAGTCCTGAACGCACTGGTGGCCATTGGGCATTCTGGTGAGTGGCGGAAGCAGTTGCATAAGCTCCCACTGTGGCTGCAGTCCTGCTGCAGCTGTAAGTCATGTTCAATGACGTTCTTTGTGCTGGTCTGCTGAGGGGTGAGACTGACAACACCTGACAGAGCAGCCACTAGTAGTGAGTCAAAACACTGTTGTAAGGGTCAGGACCCATACGTAAGTTTTGTAGGAAGTCTCCACCTATCACTGGCTGACTAACACCCATAACTCTCAATGTTGAGGTGAGAACAAAATCAAAACCCACATCCAGCATATGGGTCTGAGATCCACAGACTCAGATTATGGAGTCATTTGCTACACAAAGCTTGAGGGATGAGTAGGCAGGTGTCGGTGATATGGAAGAGGGTTCCAAAGTACTGACTGCTGAGCTGCTCAATGAGGAAGTGTCTGTCCCTGATGCAGTGGAGAATGAAGAGCCTGTTGCTGTGATAGTGAGGTGGCAGAGAACCATTGCCATCTTGTCTAGGCAGATGAGGTATCCCGTACAGTTCAGTGCCCCTTCTGCAAACTATGCCTAGAGTTTGGGATGTTGTATGGCAAATGACAGTTGTGGGTATAGTCAGCGAATCGTGTGGTACCAGCAGAAGTGGTTCTGGACAGGTATCATTGGTGAATGGGTGGGGGTTGGTTGGGGTGGTGCACAGGTCATCACTCCTGCTGGCAGCAGTGATGTCAAGGCCAGCAGAGGCCAGAAGACATTAGGTTGGCTCGTGGTAGGTAGGAGGTCAGTTGTGCTCCTGCTGCAGTTGTAAGTCACATCCAATACCACTGTTGTCAGTCAATGTTTAATAATGGAAAATATACGTCCACATGTAGGAGATGTGTGTCTAATGACTCTTGCTCGTGAGTGATTGTGGCCAGTCAAATTTGTGGGAGTGCTTGAAAACCCATAATGGCCATATTGTGTGACCGGGCATGAGGTGCAGATCAGTGAGTGCATAACTGGTGCCTCAATTGCGACAGTCATGTCCTTTAAATGATCATCATGAATGACGTGGTGTAACTGATCTTCCAGGGAGTGGCTGAGGCAATGGGAGATATGTTTTGTTACACATGAACCTGATGCTCTTCTCCCTTCTCCTTCCAATAGCTGGTATTAGTTTTGTTCGTATTTAAAATTGCCTTCCTTTGTTTTATGAAAGAATCAGAATGGAATAATCTTTTTAAAATTAATCCAGGGAAAAAGTAATGTAACACAACTATTTTAAAGCTTTGAGTAACATTATTATTACATATATGCACTGATAGAAAATCCAAACTGATTATAATATTCATTTGAAAATAGATCAAAATGTGCCAAGCAAAAGAGGCACTGAGTAGTATGTGTTACTGGGATTGTGCCTGTTTGCTTCTTGCTGCTTCTGTTTGATGTTAAGTAATATTGCATTTTAGAGTCAGCATTTACTTCAATGCAGTTACTGAAAGTTTAGCTCTTCTTGTCAGTAATTTGTAACTTCCTGAAACACATGCTTCAATTTAGCTTCTTCTAAAGAAAATCTGTAACTCAATGTTATGGGTCAGTTACTCAGATCATGGTTGCTCCTTTCTCCTTTGTACTTAATTGTGTTACAAGTGAGATGAGTGAATTTAAAGACAGAACTTCCATGAAAATTGTAGAGTTTTTTATGTGGCATTCGCTATTTATTCTACATATAGAAGGCATTGAATGTTGCCTGGAAACACAAGGCACTTGGAAAGCATTGTTAATGTAACTACAAATGACTAGACAGAGTGTTTTTAATCTCTCACAGGAATGTGGCATCAAATAGCATGGTTCGTATGGTTCTGAGTCCTCATTTATGTGATATGGTGAAAGGAACAGATAAAATGAGCTGCACTGAGTCACTGTTAGGGTTCCGAGTAATATAGTGTGGGTATTACATAGTTCTAGTTCAGTGTATACACAAAATAGTATAGAGTGCATCTTAATGTAGTTAAGAAAAGTCATTTCTTCTAGCGTGCATGCGTGTGTGTGTGTGTGTGTGTGTGTGTGTGTGTGTGTGTGTGTGTGTGTGTGTGTGGTGTTGTTAAGCTATTGTTATTGTGAGAGTTATCTAAATTGAATGAATTAATGTAAATATTGTGGGTAAAGTCATTAAAGAAGTATTATATTTGGATATGAGATTGAATTTGAGTGTACACCTCAGTTGTGTAACCAGGAGAAAATTGATTTATGAGTGTAAAGATGCAGATGGGACATAGAGAAAAATAAAGATGTATGGGCACTGGAGGTAAAAAAGTTACCTAGGAATAAGTGTTTTGATCCAGACTTTGGAGTGATTTCCCTTTCTCTCCAGCACATTTATATTTTTCCTTCACTTTTTCTTTCCCATTGTTCTTCTCTGTAGTAAACTGATAACATTACTGTTGCTGAAACATTTAGATAACAAATTGAAACTGCTACTTGCTTAACATTGTGTATATATTTGAAAAAATGTTCAGTATTTGGCCAGGAATAGTTAAATGTTTTTGGAATTGTTTGTACAAAATTATGACAAGTCTTGACAAAATTTTCCACATACTAGTGTGGCAGACATTTGTTACTACACTGTCCAGTCATATTAATGTGGCCAGCGACTATGTTAGATGTTAATATGCAGTACCTACTCAGTTGGCAGCACTTGCAGTTGTGGGTGTATAAAGTGAGTTGGGGGAGAGGGAGCGGACAACAGTATCATATTGTGGAAACGGAATGATTTATCTGATGTTCAAAAGGACATGATCATTGGCTTTTGGACAAAGTATTTCCCAAACAGCTAAGTCTGTAAACTGTTCAGATGCCACCATGGTTAAAGTATACTGCGCGTGGCGAAACGGCACTGTCCTAGACTGGCACAGAGGCAACTGTGGTGCACCACAGGATGTAGATGATTGTGGTGAATGATAGCTGTGAGATGTGTACAGATGAATAGATTTATAAGTGTTGAACAACTGAATGAATGCTCAAATGAACAAAGGAGCTACCAACCATGTTGACTGCTTTTCATTTGCGACAAAGGCTGGAATTTGCATGGCAGTAACGCAACTGGGCATCCACTAAGTGGCGACAGGTGGCCTCCTCAGATGAATAACATTTTATGCTCCATTGGACAGATCACTTCTACATCTACATCTACATCCATACTCCGCAAGCCACCTGACGGTGTGTGGCGGAGGGTACCCTGAGTACCTCTATCACTGTTTGCATGTGCAACATAAAAGATTTGAAAGTGAACACCCTGAATACTTTATGGTCCGGTGAATTTTTTCATGCCATTCCCTTGGTAATCTTGTCATTCTGGAAGGCACAGTGGATCAACACAGGTATGTATGTATCCTTGGGGACCATGACCACCCCCACACACAATCGATACAATGGTATCTGCCAGCAGGACGAAGCAATGTGTCACACAATCTGCAGTGTACATTGTTTGAAGAGCACCAGGTGAGTTTAATGTACTCCCCTCGCCACTAAGTTTCCCAGATTTAAACCCAATTGAGAATCTGTGGGGCCATGCCAATAGGGCTGTTCGCACCCTGGATCCTCAATTGAGAAACTTAGTACAGCTGGCCATGGCAATGGAGTCAGCATGGCTCCACGTCCTTGTTGGTACCTTCCAGAAGATCATGGACACCATTCCCGCATATCTCGCAGCGGTCTGTGCTGCAAAAGATGATTATAGAGGCTTTCGGAAGATGGTCACATTAATGTGACTGGTCAGTGTAGCAAAGAAATGTCTGTTGGTGGCTTAATCCATTGTTATATTTAATACCATACCCAGCATGGTTCAATGACCTCAAAGAGAAGCAAACACATTACAAATAAGGATACTTTATTACATCAGCTCAAGCTGAGATTCCTGCATTATAAAGTATCTGTGCACATTTAGAGAAGATCAGCATGTGAGCAGCTAATCTACAGTTCCAGTCACTGTGCTGAAATTGAAAATTGGCGTCACTCACGCTTGTGTGTGTGTGTGTGTGTGTGTGTGTGTGTGTGTGTGTGTAATACTGGTATGCAAGAATAGGTTGCTGTTTCCTTATCTGTTTGTTTGGTAGTTAAATGTAAATTTGTTGGATAGAAAGTCTAAGAGTATAATGTGGTACTGAATAGACCATTCACAGCAAATTAGCTTGACATTAATTACCTGAAAAATTCGGACAATTAACATTAATTTTAAAATAAATGTAAATTATATTGTATGCAATAGTGATAATATCAAATAGTAGTACGTGTGGTGATGATTAAATATCTCTCTCTCTCTCTCTCTCTCTCTCTCTCTCTCTCTCTCTCTCACTCACACACACACACACACACACACACACACACACACACACACACTCTGGAATATTTTCTACTACTTTGTGTCATGCAAGAGTCACAGTCACAGTCATTTCTCAGATGGAGTGAAGTACTTTAATAGACTTCAGGAGGCTCTTAAATTGTAAATAATGAAAGTGACTAGAATAAAATAATTTCTTACTGACTATTAGTAGTGTTCATATATTATCTTTCTGTTTACAGTAAACAGCCACGGCAGTCTATTATCAACCCAGACTGGGATTTTCAGAAAATGGGAATTGGTGGTCTGGATAAAGAATTCAATGCTATATTCAGACGAGCTTTCGCATCACGTGTTTTTCCTCCAGAAGTGGTTGAACAATTAGGTAAATACTACATACTTGCCATGTTCATTACCTATAAATTGATTGTGAAATTTTTCTGCAGCATTTACACTGATAGCATCATTGAGTTAAGAACGCCGGCCGGAGTGGCCAAGCAGTTCTAGGCGCTTCAGTCTGGAACCACGCGACTGCTACGGTCGCAGATTCGAATCCTGCCTCGGGCATGGATGTGTGTGATGTCCTTAGGTTAGTTAGGTTTAAGTAGCTCTAAGTTCTAGGGGACTGATGACCTCAGAAGTAAAGTCCCATAGTGCTCAGAGCCAATTTATTTATTTATTTATTTATTTTTAAGTTAAGAACAGAAGAGGATGCTGCATTCTAGTGTAATTAAAAATAGTTGAGAGCCTAATCATATCTCGTGCGGTACAAGGTTATACTGTAAATCAGGAATACAGGTTTTAATCAGATTGATGATTGGTTGATGGATTTACACAGGGAGACTAAAGAGTGATATTAACCCACTGTTATCCACACTGAAACTATGCTTGTTGTGTGGTTTCTCTTCCTGTGATTTTAGTAAAGCCAGCCAGTACCTATAGAGTAGTAGATCTTTTTCTAATTCTTCATTAGACACAACTTCTTCAGGAATTAATGACCCAAATATGCTGTGTTTTTTTGGCTTTCAACACTTCACATTTCAAGATTCGACGTGGTCCAGTTTGATCCCCCTCACTGTGCAGCCTGCATTTAGGAACTTCTTTCTCTTTCTTTATACAAGTTATGTTTACAGATATTCTTTCAAAATATGACTTCAGTATCATTAGCATAGCATGTTTCTGTATTATTCCAATGTTCTGTGTGCTGCCTCGTAATCCGTCTATGTAGATTTATTTTTACCATCACCATAGTGAAGGTTGGGACAGGTTCTGGTCCTACAGATGGAGTCATCACACTTTTCCTGGCCAGCATATCAGCCTCTTCATTGTAACTGATTACTGAGTACCTGGGGACCTACAGTGAGTTTACCCTGTTGCTTTCCTGTAATCCTACAAGGGCTTCATGGTATTCTGCAATCATCTTTGAGCTCGTTGCAGGAACTAATAGAGATTTCAGGATTACTTGGCTGTCTGAATGGAATTGGATGCCACAATCCTTTCAGCACTATGCAAATTCTGCTCTGTGCACAGTCAGACAGGGATTATCTCCACCTGGAATAATGTGGCAAACTTCCATATAGAGACTGCTCTCTATTCTAGTTTGTACATCATACACCCTGGCCCCAATGCCCTCATCTGTTTTGAGGCTACCAATAAACGAGACTGTCTCCTGAGCAGTATTGAGGTTTGTTCTTCCATTATTCCTTTCTTCCAGTTGTTACCTTGAAAGGTTTACTGAACCAGCTGGAAGTTGTTGTATAATCAGCCGGCATATCACTGACCATTCTTATATTTACCTCATTCACTATATTGGTGTGGGATTCGGAATTTCATAAAGGTTTCAAGTTATTTCCTATTCTTAAACTATATGCCTCTGCTGCTGCTGCTGCTGCTGCTGCTGCTGCCTCCATTGTGTAATTGAAGCTGGTGTCCATCCCAGCAGTGGGTGTGCTGCTAATTCTACCTTTTATGGCTAAGCAGTCCAACCTCTGCACCTTGAAATGTTCCGTAGCAGCCACTTTCTGTTCTGCTTTATTCTGTGGTACAATAGTCTCACAACCTATCATAGGCTAGTGCACATAAGAGCATCTTTCACCATGCAACACATATTCTTTGTGTGGGGTCCAACTGGCAGGGGGAAGGCAGAGATAAGTGAAAAGTGAGTACAGAGTAGTGGGATCGAGAGTGAGTGAGAGAGAGGAAAATGGTGAGGAGCGAGAGATAGGATGAAAGGGGGGGGGGGGGGGGGGGGGAGGGAGAGTGGAAGTAGTGAAGGATGGGAAAGGAAACTTTGTTATTCATTCTGTGATTCTTCAATTATTTTATACAGTGTTAACAGTATTTATTTGGTCCTTCTACCCAAAGAGGAGGAGGAGGAGATTAGTGTTTAATGTCCCGTCGGCAACGAGGTCATTAGAGACGGAGCACAAGCCATCCTGGCATTTGCCTGAAATGATGTAGAAAAAAGTCCAGTGGGCTTCCATCACAGAAAAAGTTTAATACTATACATGCAGAGCTATAGATAAAATGTGACTAAAGCATAAAAAGAAAATTTCTCAAATTGCACAAAATCTCATCTCACACACACACACACACACACACACACACACACACACACACAAAATTAATTTCCATCCAAGGGTTGTCACTCTTACAAGCATAATAGAAAGCGAAAGCAAACAGCAGCTGTTAGAAAAAGGTTTGAAACACTATGTTGACTCACTCACAAATGAACAAATAGAAGATTTCATTATAGAATCTGAATATATTCTCACAATAGAAGAAAAAAATGACCACAGTAATGTAAATACAAGGATAAATAGAGAATTAATAAAAGCGGAAATTGAAAACGTAGCACCACAGATTAAAGAAGGAAACAAATCCAAAATAATTGTGATGAATCAAAACTTAATCTAGAGAAAAAATTGCAAGCAGAAATCATTATTATAACAATATGTAACAGAGACAATACCATTGTGCCACCAAACAGTTTTTAAACACATTAAAAACACTCGGAGCATGCATTTTCAGACAGGGAGAAACAGAGCTCACCCAATATTATAAACTTGACAATGATAGGACAATAAGAAATACCACTCAGCCAATAGACTATAGAGTTATAAAAGTCCCAGTATAACACTTTGATGTAGAAAGCATGCTCAGTTGCACCACTGTTAACGAAACCATTATCACTGAAGAAAACCTGAAACACAAAACCAGCTACTTCATGAACACGCACACAGATGAAACAGTAGAATTATTATCGTTAACAACACAACAAAACTATTTTGAATTCAATCAAGAATACTACAAAAGCTGCAGTCAGATGAAACAGATAGAATAAAAAATGGATACAAAGAAAATATTTGGTAAATTTAACAGAAAAATGAGAACAAAAATGATGGAATGAACCAAATCACATCATCACATAGAAGCAGCACAATCACAAGAAGGTGGCCTACGTACAAAAACAAATTCACTTACAAAATAAATGAGATATTCAAAAGATAGGGCATAAACATTACCTACAAAACAAATAATTCAGTACATTAACACATCTCTAAACTAAAATCAAAACCAGATAGATACCAATAATCTATCTACCAGTTCAGTTCAGGGACTGTTAAAAAATCTGCATCCAACGACTAGCAGTTCATTTGACACAAGATACGAAGAGCACATCAGGGTATTGAAATACAGTACAAACAATTCAATGTTTACAGACCACCTTAAACAGGAGTACCATAAGCTAAGCACTATAGAAAAAGGCACGATCTTGAAAATCAGCAAAGACAGAAACCAGTCTCCTTTCTAAGGGAACTTCCACATACACGAAGCATTAACATACAATGAACAGTTCTTGAATGTTTACTACCTTCACTTTTCGCTTTAAGAGAGTCTTTCTTTTCTTGAAGCCTTTCTTTGGCTTTCTTTTCTTTTTGTTCTTTTAGAAGTTTTCTCCTCTTAGCCTCAGACCAGGATTTGGTCTTGACGTTGTCCAACTTCCCTGTGACAATTTCCACTGCTGGGACTGGTGTATCATCTAATCCACTTGTGGGAACAGCTGTCACCAGTTCCAACTCTGGTGCTTGGGTGTGTGAGGTTTCATCAAGTCCCTCAGTTTTTGTTTTGTGTTGTGTTCCGCATTTTGGTCCCATGAAAATTGGGGATTTAGTGGGTTGAGCTCAGAGCCCCATGCTGTTGTGGGGCTAATTATTAAGGGGTATTGTGTGGTATACCTGAGACCCTATTCATGACACATTGTGGATGAATAAATAAATGTTATAGTGCAACTGTTGATATTAACAAGATGACAGCATAAAAAGTTATATGTGAAGTGTGTCATACGAAACAACATATGAAAATAATAGTTGTTTGAATTAAACTTCAAATTCTGAAGTGTCGTTCTTTTAGCTTTTTTGGTCAGTAATTGATACATAGAATTTCATTCAGTTTATAGGGTGCCCATTTATATGAGAGACCTACCATCTCTCAAGAATCTCATGATACCATTAATTTTATTGACATTTACTTTACAAGAAAACTTTCTCAGGAATCCAGAAGATGTCAGATTTGCAGTGTTTGTCTGAAAAGTATTGGGAAGTTTCAGCAATAAAATATTCTTATGAACATTTATGCCACTCAGCGCAATTTTCTGTTATCTAATCAAAATTTGCCAGACTTACCAGCTCTCCCTTGTATTCTTATCTGATGCCTAGGCAAGAAAATTTAATGTCCTTCTTTCCCCCCTCCCCCCTCATTCCCTCCTCTCCCCCTATATTGTCACTAACACCGGTTCCCACCTGAGATGCCAGAAACAGACCTCATTAATTTATCTGTCTGCTGCTTGCTTCTGTGCATATGTATTATATTACAGGTTAGGGTCATGGACCTCACTTTGGTAATAAACCTTGTAGGATGTGGAATGTTCACTTCAAATACGTTTGTACTCCCTCTATTTATCTCTAAAAGATGCCCAGTTTGGAATTGGATCAGTGAAATGTATCATAAATCAAAAAATATTGCCCCCCCTCCCCCCCAACAAAATGAATATACGAACTAAAAAAAAAACAAAGTGAATCGGATGAAAATATCTCCCGCTTGAATATATTTACGAAGTGGCTGTGCACCTGACTCCAGTCTTTTGAAAATCCAATAGGCATTTTATCTGGAATTATTTTTATTATTTTCCTTATTACTAAGTTCATCCTTAAGCAAGAATGCCTCACAGAATTTGCTTCCTTCACACACCTCAAATTAAGATGAAATGATTCATTGCCTTACCATTTGGTCAGGCAGAAAGCTGCTTGCTGCCAAAATCTTACTGAATCCATGCCAGCTCTTGTTCTCGTACCACTTATACTTACACTAGATCATTGTCACTTTCTCTAGTTACAAATGTGTGTCATCTCCTTGACCATTTTCCCCTTTTCATTTACAACACACTTTTCATTCTTTACTATAATCCATCATGAGTGGCTGCCTCAGAATTTTTAATAATGTTCAGAGATCTCATAGCAAAATGAAGTATCGAGATTCCATTACTAAAATTTTGTGCAGTAGTGTCCTGAAGTGCTTGCAAAATATTGCAAGAAAGTAATTGTAGACATGGGGTGTAGAGGAGTATGTGTTCAGTTACAAAAAATAATTTTGTTGAAATGGTTTTAGCCTCTCTCTCTCTCTCTCTCTCTCTCTCTCTCTCTCTCTCTCTCTCTCTCTCTCTCTCTCCCCCTCCAAATTCTGACTGGACTCTTGAGACACAGTGTGGTCAAATCTCTGCATCTGCACATGCATAACATGTATATATCCTTCTGCAACGTATCGACAGTGAATCATGGAGTGTGCTTCATACAAACACAAGTGATGTTTGACTGTATTCTGTTTGTGTGTGGAACAAGGAAAAATGATAGTCTGCGTACCAACGTACATGTCTTAGTTTCTCATCTTATTCTCATGATCCCTATGTCAGATGTACAGTGAAGGCAGGAGAATTGTTGCACAATGTTTCTGAAATAATGGAGATCTAAATTTACCAAGCTTGGTTTTGTGAGGGCAGAATTTGCTTTCTTCCAAATATTCTCAATCAAATAACTTATGGTAATGCAGCTGGGTGACATTTTTGGCAACTGTCAATATTTTGACAGGTGCACACCTTTTCATTTTTCAAGGGGGGTTTGGAAAGCCCCCCCCCCCCCCCCCCCCCGCCACACACACACACACATTATACTAGCACTGTCAAACAACCAAAGAAGGTGGATTTCAGAAGTTAATGATACTGAAAATTAATAACCAATGGTTGAGTTAGCATTAGCTGTGTTCCTATGTGTTTTGACAATGGAGAAAGCAGGATTCTACATATAATCTAAACAAAACTCCCATCTCTGTGTATAAGATTACTTGCTAGTTTAATTTCAACTACTTTCTTAATAACACTATTCAAATAGCTGGAAGTGCAGACCAGTAAGACCAGTATCTTTGTGTTATATTCCATAAGATGACTAGTGCTAAGACATTGTTCTGCAGTAGCAGATTTACTCAGGTGTTGTAAGTGTGTTTGATGCTTATGCTCAGTACACTGGTCCTCAACAGTCCTGACAGTCTGACAAGAATATGACATTCCACAGCTGCAAGAAAAAATGGTTGACACCTGCTACGCAAAGAAAGATCACCCTTTATGGAATCCAAGAGGACTCTAATCTTTGATGATGGTCAAAAAACACATTTCACATCATATTTCTGCAAAATGCAATCAGTCCTATTGGAAATGCTCCCTGCGTAAGGCAAAAAGGCTATAGATTTTGGTGCGACCTTGGTGTTGTCATCTCTCATGGTGTGCACGTTTGGTAGATAGTGCAACACACATCTGATCTGTAGTTTGCTGTAACCATTCTGGCTAAAGGTAACCTCAGGAGGAGCTAGCTCAGTTGACAAATTCCCAGGGCTTGATGACCTTGGCCCTGTGAACCAGGGTATGAAGTACCCCTTCATGCTGAGCTAGGTAGTGACAATTATCAGCACGTAGATACAAGTCAGTGAGAATAGGCTTCCTGTAAATGGCATGCCCTGATGTACCACCAACCTTCTTCTTGACCAACACATCGGGGAAGGGAAAGCAGCCATCCTTTTCCATCTCCTTAGTATGAGTGTAGATACTTTGCTTAAACAAGAAGCTCTGCCACATTGTGCTGGTAGATTTTGAACGATTTTTTTTTTTTTTTTTTTTTTTTTTTTTTTTTTTTTTTTTTTTTTTTTTTTTTTTAATTAAATTTCACTGTCATCGCAGTGTAATCTGAAATAAAATTTATTACTGTGTTTTGGGACACAGGAAATCTAAAAATTGTGCATGAAGGTGGATACATAATTTTTAGCAATGGAAGTAACAATTGTTTCTAATACATGTGAAGTTATGACACCATTTAAAATGCATTTAAATAAAATTATATATTAAAAAGTCAGTCATATGAAATAGCCTTAAATAATTTTATGACAGTAATCAATTCTGATAAACTATTACAAAATTATTCACAATTTTTTCCCTTGGTATTAAACTGAAGACACTTATGTTTGAGTTTTGTACTGAATTTGGTCACAGTTAGTTTCTGTGGCATTATTGTGGGTGTATTTCATTATAATACAATGGTTGGAGCTGTAATCCAATAGGTAAATCTTGAAATGTAGAAGAAACAGAAAGCCACTATTCTAGAATGTGTTTCTTGCCTGCTTCAGTAATTACCCATACATTTTATGTGCTTAAAAATCTGCATAGTAGATGATATTCCCCACCAATAAAATAATCAGTCCTAGTATAATGTGTTTTTAGAAACCTAATTTTTGTTTCAAGATAGAATTACATTAGTTCACTGTTTACAGGCTGCAAACATGTGAAAGGCATACTGTTATATGGGCCTCCAGGTACAGGAAAGACACTGATGGCAAGACAGATAGGCACAATGCTTAATGCTCGTGAGCCCAAAATAGTCAATGGCCCTCAAATTTTGGATAAATATGTTGGTGAATCAGAGGCCAACATTAGACGTTTATTTGCAGATGCTGAGGAGGAGGAAAAAAGAGTGAGTAGAATATATTGTGTAAAACATGAAGATAACTTTTATTGGTTCATGTCTTGGGACTTTGCTAACATAAAATTCCTAAGCTTAAAAAATATATGCTAAATATAAGCAATTGTCCTTCTGTAATATCATGTCAGTTAGATTATGTCACTATTTGAGGCGTACTTTCTTCTTGCGATTCCTCTTTATATAAAGCCCATTGATTGCACACTCGTGAAATATTATATGTGGTAAGAAACTGAGATACTTACCTCTACACAATAGGAACTAAAGTCCCCTGCTGTATTTTTCTGTCTGTATGTAATGCTAATCTTGAAAGATACTGTAGGGATTTTGATAATGTTTTCATTAACAGACTCAAGAGAAAGGTTTGTGTACATGATTTATTACTGCTGCACCAGGTAAGTCATCTGACTAAATACTTAGTGCTATCCACACAAAGCTGTGGCAGGATATTAGTTTATTACAGTTTACACACAAAATAGTCTAGATCACATTTTTTATTTAACTGTAATTACCAATTTTGGCCAAATTTAACCATTAAATATAGTATGTTATCTAGTGTGGGTCTTTACAAATGTAATGATGCCACGAGTTGACATGTTGTTATTACTGTATTAAGAATAAATATAGTCAGATTATTAGTAACATGGGAGAAAAATCTGACTCTGCAAAATTTAAAACCTAATGTGAAACTGTTAAAAAAAGAAGTTCATTACTTTCATGTTCTGTGGATCATAATTGTGAACACTATGAAGTGGAACTAGGCAGTTTCACAATTATATAGCACTCTCTTGGTGAAAAATATGGTAGCATGCTGACCATTTACATAGTTTCCACAAGTGCGAGAGAGAGAGAGAGAGAGAGAGAGAGAGAGAGAGAGAGAGAGAGAGAGAGATTTATGTACGTGTTCAAAGCTAATTTTATCATCAGTTAAATCCTTCACATCACTTACGTGGTCAAAGATCTTTTTTTATGGCTGTATACCCCACTCCTTTCTGTCCCACATTAAGGCTGCATAATGAACAGTGTAAATCATTCCTCCTTTTAGTATTACACTGAAGAGCCAAAGAAACTGGTACTCCTGTCTAAATATGATTTAGGGCCCCCACGAGCTCACAGGAGTGATGCAACACGACATGGCATGGACTCAACTAATGTCTGAAGTAGTGTGGAGGGAACTGACACCATGAATCCTGCAGGACTTTCCCTAAATATGTAGTAGTACAGGGGGATGGAGATCTTTTCTGAACAGTACGTTGCAAGGCATCGCAGAGATGATCTATTATGTTCATGTCTGGGGAGTCGGGTGGCTAGTGGAAGTGTTTAAATGCAGAAGAGTGTTCCTGGAGCCACACTGTAGCAATTCTGGACATGTGGAGTATCACATTGTCCTGCTGGAATTTCCCAAGTCTGTCAGAATGCACAATGGTGAATGGAGGCAAGTGATCAGACAGGATACTTACGTACGTGTCACCTGTCAGTCGTATCTAGATGTGTCAGGGGTCCCATATCACTCAAAGTGCACACACCTCTTGTAGAATTTTAGAACATGTTTTTTGCTCGCGTATCATGTCATTTCTGGAAACCCAGAATCTACTATGTAGGAATCAACATGGATTCCGGAAACAGCGATCGTGTGAGACCCAACTCGCCTTATTTGTTCATGAGACCCAGAAAATATTAGATACAGGCTCCCAGGTAGATGCTATTTTTCTTGACTTCCGGAAGGCGTTAGATACAGTTCCGCACTGTCGCCTGATAAACAAAGTAAGAGCCTACGGAATATCAGACCAGCTGTGTGGCTGGATTGAAGAGTTTTTAGCAAACAGAACACAGCATGTTGTTATCAATGGAGAGACGTCTACAGACGTTAAAGTAACCTCTGGCATGCCACAGGGGTGTTTTATGGGACCATTGCTTTTCACAATATATATAAATGACTTAGTAGATAGTGCCGGAAGTTCCATGCGGCTTTTCGTGGATGATGCTGTAGTATACAGAGAAGTTGCAGCATTAGAAAATAGTAGCGAAATGCAGGAAGATCTGCAGCGGATAGGCACTTGGTGCAGGGAGTGGCAACTGACCCTTAACATAGACAAATGTAATGTATTGCGAATACATAGAAAGAAGGATCCTTTGTTGTATGATTATATGATAGCGGAACAAACACTGGTAGCAGTTACTTCTGTAAAATATCTGGGAGTATGCGTGCGGAACGATTTGAAGTGGACTGATCATATAAAATTAATTGTTGGTAAGGCGGGTACCAGGTTGAGATTCATTGGGAGAGTGCTTAGAAAATGTAGTCCATCAACAAAGGAGGTGGCTTACAAAAGACTCGTTCGACCTATACTTGAGTATTGCTCATCAGTGTGGGATCCGTACCAGATCGGTCTGACGGAGGAGATAGAGAAGATCCAAAGAAGAGCGACGTGTTTCGTCACAGGGTTATTTGGTAACCGTGATAGCGTTACGGAGATGTTTAATAAACTCAAGTGGCAGACTCTGCAAGAGAGGTGCTCTGCATCGCGGTGTAGGTTTCGAGAGGGTGCGTTTCTGGATGACGTATCGAATATATTGCTTCCCCCTACTTATACCTCCCGAGGAGATCACGAATGTAATATTAGAGAGATTAGAGCGCGCACGGAGGCTTTCAGACAGTCGTTCTTCCCGCGAACCATACGCGACTGGAACAGGAAAGGGAGGTAATGACAGTGGCACGTAAAGTGCCCTCCGCCACACACCGTTGGGTGGCTTGCAGAGTATCAATGTAGATGTAGATGTAGATAATGACTGGCAGTTATCTCTCAATATTAGTAAGTGTAACCTACTGCGTATAACAAGGCAAAAATCCCCATTAATGTAAGAGTACAAAATAAATGCCCAGCCTTTGGAATCGGTAGCATAAGTACCTGGGTGTGACTATTTGAAATGATCTCAAATTGGAAGATCAGACTACACAAGTAACGGGCAAGATGAACTCTAGATTGTGGTTTATTGGTAGAATCCTGAAACGATGCAGTCCTTAAACAAAGGAAATTGCTTACAATACGTTAGTTTGCCCAGTCTTAGAGTATTGTTCATCTGTATGGGACACTTACCAGTTGGGTCTGATTCAAGAGATTGAGAAGGTCCAAAGAAGAGCGGCAAGATTCGTGACTGGTCTGTGTCATGAGAGCATTACAAATATCATAGAAATTTTGAAGTGGGGCACACTTGCAGATAGACGACGCGCTAAACCGAAGGGGCTGCCCACTAAATTCCGAAATCCAATCTTTTCTGAGGATGTAGGGCATATATTTTTACCACCAACTTTGAAATTGTGCAATGATCACCATTCAAAGATAAGGGAAATTAGAGCTCATACTGAAGGCGTTCAGACAGTCATTTTTCCTTCACGTGTTCCACAAGTGGAACAGAGGGGGAGAAATATGACTTTGGTGTGAATTGTGCGTTCCGCCACACACCACTTGGTGCCTAGCGGAGTGTGGATGTAGATGTTAAAATGAAGGACTAAGTAATGAACACACATTTTTTGTTTTCTCCAAAAAGCTTTCTGCTCCGAGATACAGCCGTCCAAAGATGACACTGTGCATACCATTTTGAAGATGCAAATTTTGGAAATAATTTTAAAATGCTGTATCTCTGTAAAAGTTCTATATATTTTGTTAGTGTTTTTTTTATTTGAAAGATAATTGCTTTGTAATTACAAAGAAATCCTCCATTTGGACTTAACTGTCAAAGTTCTTTTGCTATAGAGTTCTGAACTTTTTATAATTTATGGAATTTTTTTTTTTCAAAAACACCAATCCATAAAATTTTGATTTTTTTCTGTTGATTAGTACCATATAGTTCTACATTCCCTGAAAAGGAGAGCTTCCACTTTTAGGTGGAAGAGGTTATATAAAAATTGGAAATTTTTGCCATACATAAAACCTGTTTTATTATCACATAACAGGCTTGTAAAAATCAAAACCTAGCCTTATTTAACATAATTTTAGTTCTGAAAGATGAGTAAGAGACACAGTTATCAAGCATTTTAAATGGTTCCAAAATGAATGTGAAAGGTCCAAAGACTTGCAAAGGTTTCAATTTATACAACTTGTGTGGACTAATGTTTCGTACTGAAATTAACCAGTCAATAAATTAAAAATGTGTTCCATGGTATCTTCCTTTGATAGTGTGATGCCTTCCTGTTGAACCAATAGGAATCTTCAAAACATTGTGAACAGAAAGTGAGCACTGATGGCTTTTTTGCCACCCTTAAGCTGGAAACCTATACCCAGCAGCTGGTCCATGTGGTAGCATAAAGTTCACTACCATTTCATTTAACTCATAACTGGTGTCTATAATATCTGCAATCCATCAGCCACAGTCACACACACACACACACCACAAACATCTCCCTTCTCGGGTTGAGAATCTGAATATTATCCTGTTGTTTCTGAGGTGTTGGCTGAACAAACGAAATTTCTTTTTCTTGCTCTTTAAAGTGTGTGCAATATGAGTTTGCCCATCACTTTGAGTCTAAAAATGTGTCTTCTTAATTCCTTTCACAGGAGTAGTTTGTTTAGACCACTCTTCTTTTTTCTGCTCACAGAATTCTCTGATTTCCTCTTTGGACAAAGGAATGAGGGCTGTGGATGTGTAAGATTTCACAACTATTGTAAAATCCTCAGCATTCTGAATCACAGCTGTATTTGGTCTGGAAACTTTGTTTTGTAGCATGCTACTTCAGCAGGCCTCCTACACCATCACAAGGCCCCTTCCTGTGACCAGTAACACTGTATACCCAGTCAGTTGGCACAAACGACTTACTCAATTCAAACAGCTGGCAACAGTTGTTAAAATGACTGGGAGCATCATCAGAAATAATGATCATCTTCTCTGCCTCTGTTTGCAGTTGAAGAATTTTGCACATTGCTAGCAAAGCATGGGCTGAGTCATGTCCTGTGTCATCACATATAACTGCAACACTTGTGGTCTTGTTTTGAAAATGTCACTCCTGTAAAAATTAAAACCTGGTCATTACTCCAATGATACCCTTGTACTTCTTGTGGGAGAACTACAGACCAGTTCTCAGCAAAATCACAGTGAAGTACTAAACATAGTTCTTCAGTCTGTACACACCCTTTCACTTCTGCAATGTATTGTTGTTGCAATTTCTTCAGATGTTGGTGTGTGCATTCACTGACCATTTACCAAGTTCATCAATGAAACTGTCCAAGGCAACAGTTTTCTTAATTAGTTTATTTTCCTCCCATGTCACATAGGTAATTTCTATAGAGTTGTCTGCTATGTCTTCCAGGCCAAGTGTCTGTAATGACAGTCCTCCTTTTCCAGGGCAGTCACCACATTCTTGAAACAAACAAGTCTCTCGCTTTACGTCACAGACTACTAATGACTTCACACACCCAACCAAGGTGTCATATGTCATACGCTCATGTAAGTTCTTCAAAGTTACCACACAAAAGTTCAAAATTCGCACAGTACACACATACACATCTCTAGGTGGGTGTGGATCTACCCACTTAGGTCGTAGTGCACAAAAATTTGATCTTCCAATATGTGAAGTTGTATAGTTGCTCTTATAAATTGCAAAAATTTCTTTAATACTGAGAGTCATGTACCTCTTCATTTCTACAACTTTTTGACCTTCAACTGTTACAGGCATAGTGTCTTTTTTTGTTGGCACTCTGGCAAGAACAGACTCGTCTATCTTTCAGACAAAATGACTGCACTATTTGAACTTGAGGTGCTTCTACAGGATGGCCATAATAGGGATTTGGTCTTCCAAAGACTCCTTTTACAGACCTTACATTTCCTTGCACCTTTTCACTGTAGGATGCACAATATTCAACAGGTGAATTAATATTTGTGAAAAATTCCTGGAAAGAGGTGCAAGAGTGCTTTGGTTCATTTTCTTCTGAAGATGGAATTTCTACTTTGAAGAGTGTGGTCAGTTTTGCTGTAGTGTATTCATCCATAGCTTTAGTAATTTCTCTGTGCTTTCTTGATACATAGAGCTTACGACTCTACTTCATTGACCATGGTTTCTTAACAGGACTGACACTCACCTCTGTAGTTGACTAAGTAAAGGTATTTAATTCTTCCTCTATTGATGCAAAATCTGCATCATCTGCATCATAGGAGGCTTCAACTTGTTCGGATATTATCATTGTGTTAGTCTGTCAAAACATTTAGAACACAAAATGTCGTCACTGGAAACATCTTCACTTTGAAATAGTCTTCAAATGAGAACACTTATTCTCAACCTGAGCAAATTCAATTTTTGTTTGTTTGTTATATATCACTCTTTTTTTGATATGCAAATAGTCAGCACACTTCACTCTCCTGTGGCCCCAGTCAGAAGATGTTTTATACAATCCTTTTCACAAAACACACTGCAACTGTCAACTGGCAAATTCTTCATGAAAACACAGAACACACTGGATGGTCTCATATTTCTTAGAACCCTCTTCAGTCAACAAATTGGCACTGAAAAACTACAATACAGAAACCTGCAATTAACTACCATGACAAAGAAACTGACAAGAAACAACAACAAAGTGTAAGAAATATCTGCAACAATGAAAGTGAAAAGAAATAACTGCAACAAAGAAAGTGAAAAGAAATAACTGCAACAAAGACAATACAAATAAACATAGTAACAAACAAATTAGTAAGAAACTTCAGTGAAGACATATGTTACCCTTGAAAGTTGAAAGATTTTTTAAGATAAAACCTGTCCAACTTAAAAGTGGAAGCTCTCCTTTACAGTGAGCATAGTCCTAGATGATACTAATCAACAGAAAAATGTAACTTTTGTGGATTGACATTTTTGGAAAAAAAAAATTCTGTAAATTATAAAAAAAATTCAAAAGGCAACAGTAAAAGAACATCAACAGTTATGTCCAAATGGAGGATACCATTGTAATCATAAAGCAATTATCTTTCAAATAAAAAAAATTGTAACAAAATATCTAGAAATGTTACAGGGATACAGCATTTTAAAAAAATTTCTGAAATTCGCATCTTGAAAATGGTGTTCACAGTGTCATCTTTGGAGGCCTGTGTCTCGAGGCAGAAATTTTTTGGAGAAAACAAAAAAATGTATGTATTTCTTATTTACTCCTGAATTTTAACATATGTTAAATACAATAACATCTGAGACTATGACAGTAACCCCCCTGCCTGAAGTGATATGGATTTTTCCTGCTACCTTCAGTTTGGAAAGACCCAGATTTGATTCCTAGTACCACCTCAGATTTCCACAATCTCGGTAAGCCACTATCCTTCCTCTGTCGAACTTGGATACTTGATCAAACGATGTTCGCTGTTGTCTACGAGGCATAACTGATCGTCTTGTGAAACAACCACAAGGTAAACACACGTGCCGAACGTACACTCGTCGAAATCGCCAAGCTTTAAATGGCGCTATGAGGTGGCGCCACAGGCGCGCGTGATGTGCGTCTGCGCTGAAATTCTAATCAGTTGCATATCTCATCGCTGCAAACCCATGGTGTAAATTTCACTTGATTCGGATGCTTCCTTCAGGGTGTTGCATTTACGGTGGCCAGCAGTGTATGTTGATCTCTGTGGTTTTATAGACATCAGTATCAGACATTTGGTGACAGCAGAGTAATACAACTGATATGATGCTGCATACTACTACTACTACTACTACTACTACTACTACTACTACAGTACATGTCAACAGTGTGTGACATGCCCAGTTCGAAACCATTATCACATTTTGGCTTTTGGCCCATCTCAGAGTGGTATGTGGCAACCCTAGGATGTGTACATGGTATTGAGCTGTTGTGAAGTTAACAGTAATCTGAATTGTACATACCCAGAATTTATAGGTTTCTTTTTCCTCAAAGAATTTTGTTAGTATTGGTGTTAAATATACTATGCTTTTTTTTCAGTTGGGTCCAAACAGTGGTCTTCATATAATTATTTTTGATGAAATTGATGCTATCTGCAAGTCCCGTGGGTCTGTCGCGGGGAACACAGGTGTTCATGACACTGTTGTAAATCAACTGCTGGCTAAAATTGATGGTGTCGAACAGTTGAACAACATATTAGTCATTGGAATGACAAATCGACGTGATATGATAGATGAAGCACTGCTTCGACCTGGACGCTTAGAGGTAAGAGTTCATTTTCAGATATTACCTGAAAATTAAGTTGTGTCTTTAAGGTGGCCTTCATTTACTTTGCATGTGTACTCCATTCTTTTCACGGCAATATTTCATCTCTGAACAATTGTATCCACAGGAGATTGAATGTTTTAAGTGCTTATAGCCATTTACTTCCCATTTTATGAAATTTTTCTGTTTCAAATCATGAATCTGAAAGTTCTGAATGAAAGAAATGAAGAGAAATAAAAATAATAGTAGTAAGAGAGTGTGAATATTGTTTTTTGTTAAATGTGTGTGTGTGTGTGTGTGTAAACTATTAACTCTTCACACATTTTGTCACTTATCACCCAGTTTCCCCCCATATTGAAACATGACGATCATGTACTGAAAGAGAATACTAATTTAACAATCAGCAGAAGCTGACTCCTTGTGGCATGAATGTGCAGGTTTGGTTTGGATATTGTCTTCTTTCGCCCAATTTCACAATAGACTGAACTTGCACATGCAAACACTGGTGCCCGACGAACAACCCAAGTTTGCATCAGACTGCTGTAAGGAAAGTAGTGTAACCTAACTGGTTAGACTGAGTATGGGTGATAACACCTTGATAATTCTTTCCCTCTGCTGTTGATTACATTGTTTGGGGCTCTCAGGCTACCTCAGGCCTGTGGAAAAGATTTAACATGTGATGTGTGTGGAGAAGCTACAGTCTGATTCAGCTGGTCTGCGTTAAAAGGTAAAAAGGAATAAATAAAATTTTTGCAGCAAGATGTATAAAATAAGTTTGACAAAGGCTATTGACAAAACTTCAAATTAGACACATTATTAACCGATTTACATTTAAATCAAGGTAAGTCATTCAAAATATTCAAAACTATGTAAAAACTGCCACCTGTGCATAAAAATTTATTATGGAAGTCGTTATTGTCATCATCTTCAGACCAAAGACTGGTTTGATGCAGCTCTCCCTACTAGTCTATCCTGTGTGAGCCTCTTCATCTCTGAATAACAACTGCAACATACATCCTTTTCAATCTGCTTACTGTATTCATCTCTTGGTCTCCCTGTAAGATTTTTAATGCACACAATTCCCTCCAGTTCTAAACTGCTGGTCCCTTGATGTCTCAGAACATGTCCTATCAACTGATTCCTTCTTTTCTTGTCTCCCCAATTCTATACAGTGCCTCCTCACTAGTTACATGATCGACCCATCTAATTTCAAACAACCTGACTTATACAATTATAGTTGGTGGTGACTTTAATTTACCCTTGATATGTTGGCGAAAGTACATGTTTAATTCTGGAGGTATGCATAAAACATAATCCAAAATTATACTGAACGCATTCTCTGAAGATTATTTCGAACAATTAGTTCATGAGCCCACGCGAATGGTTGTGCAAATGCCCTTGACGTCTTGGCAACAAATAATCGTGAGCTAATAACAAGCATCAAAATACATACAGGGATTAGTGAACACAGGGTTGTCATAGTGAGACTGAATACTGTAAACCCCAAATCCTCCAAAAATAAATGAAAAATATACCTATTCAAAAAAGCAGATAAAAATTCACTTTATGGCTTCCTGAAAGACTATTTTCACTCCTTCCAAATTAACAGTGTAAGTGTAGACCAGATGTGACTTGAATTCAAAGAAATAGTATCAGCAGCAATTGAGAGACTTATACCAAATAAATTAACAGGACAGAACTAATCCTCCTTGGTACACAAAACAGGTCGAACACTGTTGCAGAAACAATGAAAAAAAGATGACAAATTGAAACAGATGAAAATATCCAAGATTGGCAATCTTTTACAAAAGCTCAAAATTCAGTTTGGACTTCAATGCAAGATGCTTATACAGTTTCCACAGCAAAACTGTCTCAAAACCTGGCAGAAAATCCAAAGAAATTCTGGTTGTATGTGAAGTATGCCAGCAGCAAGACACAATCAGTGCCTTCTTTGCATGATAGCAATGGATATACTGACTACAGTACTGCCAAAGCAGAGTTACGAAACATAGTTCCTTCACCAACAAAGACAAAGTAAATATTCCAGAATTAAAGTCAAGAACAGCTACCAACATGAGTAATGTAGAAGTAGATATCCTTGGAGTAGTGAGCAACTTAAATCACTTAACAAGAGCAAGTCTTCCAGTCCAAACTGTATACCAATTGGATTCCTTTCAGAGTATGCTGATGCAA
This sequence comes from Schistocerca americana, assembly GCF_021461395.2. Taxonomy (NCBI): domain Eukaryota; kingdom Metazoa; phylum Arthropoda; class Insecta; order Orthoptera; family Acrididae; genus Schistocerca; species Schistocerca americana. The sequence continues at coordinate 236,082,551 of NC_060130.1, forward strand.
TAGTTCCATACTTAACAATCATACGCAACAGCTCGCTCGACTAAAGATCTGTACCCAAAGACTGGAAAGTTGCGTAGGTCACACCAATATTAAAGAAAGGTAGCAGGAGGAATTGACTAAATTGCAGGCCCATATCATTAATGTCGATATGCAGCGGGATCCTGGAACATATATTGTTTGAAAAAGACTTCTAATATTATTGGCTCTCTTAAAAACAAATGTTCCATTGTTTATGATGAAATCAGCACTACCATAATTAAGTGTTGCTCCACAGAACTTTGTGACATACTGAGTTACTTTCGTAATGAATCCCTCCACAGTGGTACTTTTCCAGATAGACTTAAATATGCTATTGTTAAACTATTACACAAAAAAGGAGACAGAACTCTGTCCAATTCTTCTTGCAGTATCAGATCTCCCATCTCATCTTCTTCTATGTCCACTTCCCTTTCTATAATATTGTCTTAAAGTTTTCTCCCATGTACAGACTCTCTGTATGCTCCTTCCACTTTTCAGCTTTTACCTCTTTGCTTGAGACTGGTTCTCCATCAGAGTTCTTGATATTCATGCAGGTGCTTCACTTTTACCCCAAAAGCCTCTGTAATTTTCCTGTTGTGTTATCTAGCTTTCCCTTGGTGAAATACACTTGTCAATCCTTAAATTTATCCTCTAGCCATTTCTACTTAGCCATTTTACACTTCCTGTCAGTCTCGTTTTTTAAACATTTGTATTCCCTTTTGCCTGCTTCATTTGCTGCATTTTTAAATTTTTTCCTTATCTATTTTTGTTGTAGGTCCAGATGGAAATAGGTCTTCCAAATGAGAATGGGCGTTTCCAGATCCTCAGTATACATACAATCAGAATGAAGGATCACAAGAAGCTTGCACCAGATGTGGACATAAAGGTTTGCATATTGGGTTGTTAATTCTTATTAAAAAATTAATAATGCATCCATCTACATCTTTATACATTAATTAGTATGTGTAATCCATAACTCATTTTCTTTAGAGACTTAGTCTCATAATATGTTATCCCGAAAAGTGTATGATGTACCAATGCTTTAATGTATGTGCTCTTTTTAGATATTTGTGCTGCTAAAAGGATATGAGCTCATGAGTGTATCAATGATAGTCTTGTATTGTTGCGAATGGAAAAGAGGAGCATGACTGAAATAAGGAAACTCTCATTCCTATGCCTGTATGTCAGTTAAATTTTGTTTACTTTACATCACTTGGAGCTTAGGATATAGACCTATAATAAACCCTGAATTGACAAACCAGCCTTTAATGAAAATTTACGTTGGTGCTGATGCATTTCCCATAAGAACAGTGTTATTCCTCCCTGCTTTTAATCAACACTGCTTTAAGAAAAAGTCAGTTTTTAAGAAATAAATATGAAACATTCTACACATTAAAATCCAGTTTTCATGCAATTCCTAACATGTCAGAGTGAATCTCTGATTTCCTTCAGTGTCACACATGCTGTGCTTGGTGTTGTGTGATGAAGTAAACAGTAATAGATTCAGTCGACACATACCTAGATTGTAGTAAAGTTATTGTCTTCCCTTTTAGTAGTACTGGCATATACATTGAACCAATCAGAAATCAGTTTCCATCCTGCCTAATATGCGACTTGGGTCATGTGATCTGACATCAGAAAGTGTCTATGAAGTGTGCAAAGTGCATCTGTTTGTTTAGTGAGGTGTTGATGTCCACTAATAATAAAAAAAATTTAAAATTCCCAGATTTTTCGAAAATGTACACTGAAGTGACAAAAACCATAAGATACCTCCAAATATTGTGTCGCCCAGCGTAGTGCAGCAACTCAGTGTGGCATGGATACAAGAAGTCATTGAAGTCCACTGCAGAAATATTGGGCCAGGCTGCCTTCATACCTGTCCATAATTGTGAAAGTGTTACTGATGCAGGATTTTGTGCGCGAACTGAAGTCTTGATTACGTCCCATAAATGTTAATAGGATTCACGTTGGGTGACCTGGATGGTCAGTTCATTCGCTCGACTTGTCCAGAATGTCCTTCAAGCCAATTGTGAACAATTGTGGCCCGGTGACATGGCACATTGCCATCCATAAAAATTCCATCGTTGTTTGGGAACTTAATTGTCTGCTGCCATAGCCCATTAACACCAAATTTCACCCCACTGTCCTAACAGATACATTCAATTTATATCCCACGTTGATTTCTGCAGTTATTTCCAGTAGTCTATCTTGTCTCTTACCACTGACAGCTCTACGCAAATGCTGCTGCTCTTGGTCATTAAGTGAAGGCCGTCAGCCACTGCATTGTCGATGGTGGGAGGTAATGCCTGAAATTCAGTATCCTCGGCACATTCTTGACACTGTGGATCTCGGAATATTAAATTTCCTAAAGATTTCCAAAATGGAATGTCCCATGCATCTAGCTCCAACTATCATTTCCTTCTCAGTCTGATAATTCCAATTGTGTGGCCATAACCACATTAGAACTCTTTTCATATGAATCACCGGAGTACAAATGAATGACAGCTCTGCCAATGCACTGCCCTTTTATACCTTGTGTATGCGATACTGTCGCCATCAGTATATGTGCATATTGCCATCTCGTGACGTTTGTCACCTCAATGCAGAAACACTACTTTGTACTTACATGTACAACAATAGTGCCTGGATGACATCAGAAACCTGAGATTTTTCAGGCATTTAGATCAAAAGATTAGTGCAGTAGGAAGGAAAATTGTACTTATTGACAGGTGCCCTGTATTTTCTGAGGCATATAAATGTCATGTTCTTTCCTCCAAACTGCAGAAGTCTAAGTGGGAATCGTACTCGTTAATGCCAAATACAGAGTAGCAGTTGTGCCGAAGTAGATTACATTCCTTGAGAGGAAGTAACTGAGGAGGTTGTTGCATGGAGTTAGTATAACATAACAGATCGCGTTAAATTCTTTCGCAAACATTGTCTGCAGCATATCAGCTGCTGCTGAGAACAATGTTTTTCCAGGAGAATGGAGAAGAATCACTGGTATTTATGAAAATGTGATATTCTATGACTTTATGATGTTGATCTCCTTATTTCCACATCCAAAATGGATGCAAGTGAAATGTGTGAAATATTTGTGGAGCAACAGTGACTTAGGAGCTGCTGGTGATGATGCCATGGATGAGGCTGACTATGACTATGATGATGCAACGTATTTATGCTGCTAGAAATTTTTCCTCTTATAATGTAACTAAATCAATTTTAACTTATACCAACTAACTAAAATGACAACTTCTTTCACCACAGTTTGCTGGAAGGACGAAACAAACAAGTCATCTTGGTTTTTAAAGAAACTGAAGGATGTGCTCTGTGATAAGTGTAATAATTATACATGTGCAGCACATGATAGTGGTAATTTTGTAATTAAATAGCACTTACATTACCTAAACATGACTGAATTCTGATTCAGGGTCACTCCTTCTATGTAACAAGAAGAAGAAGAAGAAGAAGAAGAAGAAGAAGAAGAAGAAGGAGGCAAACTGTTGTTTAAGGAAAAAATATTTGGGTCCCCATAGATTTGTTAAAAAGGGGTTTTACTGTATTTACTAGTGTATAAAAAAATTTCTAACTTAGTTTCCACTCCAGGATGGTTAGGGATACAGTCAGAAATCAAATGATCTAATATGATGTGAAGATATTGCAGGAAACCTGGCTTATGAAAGGGGGTCAATGTAGAAATGTTATGGAAAAAGACAGGTAATTGGAAGCCCGTAGTGCTGCAAGGAAGTTTTTCTCCTTTCTGTATTTTTGTATTTAAGTTTCTGGTATGTTGAGGTGAATCATCAGAACACTCAAAAGCCACTATTGGTGTCCCTAATGTTAAAAAAAAAGTGTACTATGAATGTAATAATGTATACGATGAAAGATGCACATTGAACTGTCACATCTCAATAAACACTGTTGTGTAAACATATTCTTGCAGCTATTTTGTCATTTTCTCATAGCACTGTGTGACCTTCACCCACTCCCACTTTTTTTTTTACTTAGTTTCATGGGGAGGGAACCCATTTTGAATGTATCAAACAGTTTGTCTTACTCTGTATACTCAGCCTCCACAGTTAATTCAGTGTGTATTCATTTTACCTGCCCTTGTATTTGATGGATTGTTCAGTAATGCTGTTTGACTAGTGACCTCTCAAAAGGAGGTTGATGAACAACCTTGGCAAAAGAGGTGTTGGCTGAATTTTGCCAGATGATGAACTTTGAAACGAATATTTTTTTTTTTCCAGAATGAGATTTTCACTCTGCAGTGTAGTGTGCACTGATGTGAAACTTCCTGGCAGATTAAAACTGTGTGTTTGAATGTTTTTTTGTTGCGGCTTGTTTTAAGTATACAGGGTGTCCCAGCTATCTTGTCCACCCAAAATATCTCTGGAACAATAACAGCTATTAGAAAAAGACTTTCACCGGTATCAGTGTAGGGCTGGGGCCCATGAATGTACATATTTGGAAACATTCTAAAACGAAAGCATATGTGTTTTTTAACACAAACTTATGTTTTTTTAAATGGACCTCCTATATTTTTTCTTCGGCAATCCATAGCATGACAAAGCACATACACAATGGCGTTGATTGCATCGCAATATTCCCATTACATCCTGAGATATTGAGACACGAAGTTGATGCTTGAAACACCCGACATGCGCTGCTAGCGCACGTCCTGAGGCTCAGGCGTGTACCCCATGCTGCCTGTAATCGCGATGTGATTTACATGTGTAATCACACCTCCATACTTATCAAGAGGTCCGAATCGAATAATACGGTCTGCTGCCATCCTGCTGTGATTACGGGCAGCATGGGGTTCACGCCTGAGCCTCAGGACGTGCGCTAGCAGTGCATGTCGGGTGGTTCAAGCGTCAACTTCGCATCTCAATATCTCGGGATGTAATGGGAATATTGCGATGCAATCAACGCCATTGTGTATGTGCTTTGTCATGCTATGGATTGCTGAAGAAAAAATATAGGAGGTCCATTAAAAAAAAAAAGTTTGTGTTAAAAAACACATATGCTTTCATTTTAGAATGTTTCCAAATATGTACATTCATGGGCCCCAGCCCTACATTGATACCGGTGAAAGCCGTTTTCCAATAGCTGTTATTGTTCCAGAGATATTTTGGGTGGACAAGATAGCTGGGACACCCTGTATAGTACAATATTTTGCTTAATTAAAAAATAAAAAACACAAGTGTGCATTTCAATTACTTTTCAATGAAACCCTTTCATACTGCTTGCTTGATAGTGTCCAGCCATGGAATGAAATAATTACTTAAATCAGAAGTATAAATATCCCAGCAAAATGTGTGTGTCGTAGTGTGTAATTTAATTATTGCCTTGCTGTTACAGGAGCTTGCAGCACTGACAAAAAATTTCAGTGGTGCTGAACTGGAAGGTCTGGTGCGTGCTGCTCAATCAACTGCCATGAACAGACTCATCAAAGCATCAAGCAAAGTTGAAGTTGATCCTGAGGCAATGGAGAAGCTGTTGGTTGACAGATCAGACTTTCTGCATGCACTGGAACATGATATAAAGCCAGTAAGAAAATATTATTTATTTTTGGTTATTTAGACGAACTGGGAATAAAAACTTTTCTAAAATGCCATAGTAGTCTGTTCCACATAACAAATTCCAGTGCAGATAAACTAGAAAATATAGATTTCATTTTTGTAATTAGATTTTGAGATGGTACACCAGTATTGCATGAGGTTTGAATGTCAGTGCCTCCGTCTTGATATACATTTGCTGTAGTCCCCTAATTCAGTCTATGCAATTACGCTTCTGCAATGAGAGTGCAGCTGATACTTGCTTCAATCCTTGATGAAACAGATGTAATGTTCGATATCTTGAACTTCATCTGTAGGATTTCTTACACAGAAAAAGTAATAAATTACATGTCAGCACTTACAGTACTAATGGATCACATTTCTACAACTTATGTAATTCTCGATGTTTCTGTTACTGGTTTCATAGTTGTGCTTCTGGATATTTATCTTGGAGACACTAACATATCTTAAAGGCATTGGGTGACTTCAAAAATTAAAATTAATTTGAGCACTAAGATTATCGTCAAACAACAAGAAATGAAGGATAAAAAGGTCCATTAGTGCACAGTTTCCCAAAACTTTCTTACCAGAGAAGTTTGCTAAGCTGTCACAGCCTAGAGAAGTTGTTACGCCTTTATATATAAACATGTTAAGCATTTGTGTTACCAAAAAGATCTTATACAAAATTCTTTCATACTTTTCTATAGGCACAAAACACACTACACAACTAGCCTTTCAGACTACTTTCCTTTGGATAAATTTTGAAGAAAACTCTCTCCTAAATGATTGCAAATATGGTACACCATAGTTCTGATTAAATGAAAAATATTGCTTCACAGGAAGTTGAATTTTACATTGGAGATCTCTCAAACCAGGGGCAACACAGGGATAAGTGTAGGACACAAATATAAAGGTTTGGAATTCAATATGCATACGGTCCTATTATTTTCCGTACCCATAACATGGCTTGCATCTCTGAGAAGTTGTTTCCTTTAAACATTTGACAGACAGTTACTAGAGAGTATTTCGCTATTAATGCTACTGTCTCACTGTGGATATTAAATTGGTCTGAGAATGGTAATATAACTGAAGCCAGTCACTAAATACGAATTGTGGCGTGAACTGTGTTAATGTCTCTGACAATGTTTTATTTATGTGAGAAAAATTAATTGACCAGGAATTAGAAGAAGGCAGTTCATTGTAGTTTATATTTGTCATCAGTAGTAAACACCTTCATTATCATTATGTTATTTGGTTACAGGCCTTTGGTACAAGTGCAGAAGTACTGGAACACTTCTTGTCACGTGGTATTATCAATTGGGGTACACCTGTTAGTGGTGTGTTTGAAGATGGCATGCTTCTAATTCAACAAGCTCGCATGACAGACACATCAGGATTGGTGTCTGTATTGCTTGAAGGACCTCCTAATTCAGGAAAAACTGCTATTGCTGCACAGCTTGCAAAAGATTCAGATTTCCCATTTGTCAAAGTGTGTTCTCCTGAAGAAATGGTTGGCTATACAGAATCTGCAAAATGTTTACAAATCAGAAAGGTGTGCATATTTGTTTTTACTACCTTAAATTGTGTTAAAGTGTGATAAAAGTTTCATTGTTTAACATTAAATCCAGTTGCAACCTTACAGTTCAGCTTTTTTTAAAAATCCTGTAGGATCATACTCCACAATCAAGGAATGTAAGCTATGGCATATAGTCTACAGAAGTGTGTGTTTAATTTATGCCAGAAATGCATATGAATGGCAGTTGGAAGTATAAATTTGTAGTGAAAGATATTAATGTTGTTGTGCAAATACAAAAATGTAAATATGTGTGAATACGTTGTTTTTCAGGTTTTTGATGATGCATATAGGTCACAACTCAGCTGTATACTTGTTGATAATATTGAACGTTTACTTGATTATGGTCCTATTGGACCCAGGTATTCCAATTTGACACTTCAGGCACTTTTAGTGCTTCTGAAGAAAGAACCACCAAAAGGCAGGAAACTCCTCATACTGTGCACCAGTAGTAGAAGGTAAATGTATCTCTTTGTTTTGATTGAAAATATCTGTGAAGAACTTTTGGGTACTTTCGTTGAAGTATTACTTATTGTGAAATTATTGCAGGCAAGTTCTTGAAGACATGGAAATGATGTCTGCCTTCACAGCTGTACTCCATGTACCAAATCTTTCTAAACCAGAGCACCTTATAGCAGTGCTAGAAGAAACTGATGTTTTTTCGAAGAAAGATGTTGCTACAATTAGTCGGAAAATACAGGGCCAGCGGTAAGTAATACCATTGTTAAACATGTTTTCACTTGTTAACAGAATAACAAAAACCACACAAAGGCTGTGGTGATGGGGAGGGGGGCGGGGGTGGTAGTTATATCGGTGCCAAAAGAAATATGAGAGTGCGGCGGTTGTTGTTGTTGTTGCTTTTTTCCATTTGTACACAGGATTTAGTTTAGTATTTCTATCCTTTGTGTGGAAAAAAGGTGAACATCATCTGCGTATTTAACTGTGCTGACTACCATTCATAAACTTATTCTGTGGTTAGTATGTTTGAAGAGTAGCAGTGTCACTTGAGCTGCTTTGTAGTGTATTAATAATCACAAACATGATAGCAGAAGTACTTACATCATAACTAGTAACTGCTTGGGTTAATTTTATATTCTCTGTGGTATAGACAAACCTAGGTTAGATAGATAAAGACTGTGCCTGTTGTGTACAGATGTGGGAAGAATTGGCCACTGTCCAGAAACAGTTGGAAGTTTTGGTGGCTGCCAAGACAGGCTTCAGGCTTCTATGCTGGGTTGTGATGCTGTTGAGGCACCTGAGACTAAGTCTTTGGCACTTCTAATGCAAGGAATCCATGGTGATGCTGCACCTTCAGATTTGCCCTTCCTGTCTAGTCTCTGCCCACCTGATGGTGAATGGCGAGTATGATAGAATTGTAAATCTCTGGGCAGGATAATAACCCCTTACACCTTAAAAATAGGTTTTTCGGCCATTAAATTCCTGGGAGTATGTGTACAAAGTTATTTAAATTGGAACAATCACACAGAGTTCACACAGAATTGATAAACGGTCATTCTTCTCATGCGCCATTTGCAGCTGGAACAGGAAAGGGTGAAGTGATAGTTGTACATGAAGTACCGCCCACTACTCACCACAATGGTTACCTTTTAAGGAAAAGCCAAAGGAAAAGTTATAGCCATACTTTTCATTTGACAAATTTGTCGTTATTACTGTTAACACTTATTTTGCGTCCCCCCCCCTGCCCCCCCCCCCCAGCTACAGATTTAAAGCAATTCCTTTTAAAAAGGCTTGAGGCAAAGCTGCTCCCTGCATTTATCACCGCAAGAGGCTTTAGACTAAAAGGTTGCCAGTCCTCGTAATGCAACTCCTCCTACCTTTCTACTTACTTGAGACACTTTTAACACACACACACACACACACACACACACACACACACACACACACACTCTGCCCAATTCTGTGCCTTCCCCAGGCACTGAACAGTAGAGAGCTTCATGTTCCAAGAGCTATGCATCCTCAACATTGACAATAGCATGCATTCAGCACTACTACTGTGCCATCCTCAAACTGCAGTCTGCACATTTTGCTGCTCAACCTTTACAGATTCTGCTCAGCAGGAATTTACAGATTTATTAGTATTAAACTAGTGATGACTTTAAAGTATGGACCTACCTATCAGATGGAGAAAGCCCCAAAAGGCAACAACAGAGATTATGAACAGAGCAAAGGCATACAACCAAGTGGCTGATTTTTTAACTCCAAGACAGCATTCTGGATCCTACCATGCAATTGTTTTATCGATCCCAATCGTCTCATGTCACTTTAGAAGGCAGCCTGTTGTTTGGGTGAGTGACAAGTGCTGTTTGGCAGCCCAGGTTAGGTGTACAGTTCTGTGCCAATATAAATACTTTAGGGGAAAACGCAGATTTTCAGGCCACAGCGGCCAAAGCTTGACAGAAAAGAGTTGTGGTGGGCACTCCATGCCACTGTCTACCTTTGGAAAACTGTCAGGATTTCTAGTAAACCTGAAATTGATAGCAGTGAGATTTTTGTGGAAAATTCAAGTGTATATTGAAAGGATGGGCAAGTGGGAAATTGAGGTGGTGTATTTGTTTCAGTAGATAAGAAACTCAAATCCAGTGAGGTAGAAATTGAAGCTGCATGTGAGATTGTTTGGGCAAGACTCAGAATCAGGTGTGGGCATAAAATGATGATTTCTGTAACCAAAAACACTAGAGAAAACCTCAGTTCACTTCTAGGTAAGTTCCCCAATCATACGGTGGAGACTGTTATCATCCAACAATTAACAGTTTTGTTAGTGGTGGGTGTGATAAGACATCCTGTGAAACTATACTAAATGCCTTTCTGAAAACTGCTTAGAACAGGTAGCTAGGAGTCCCACTTATGATGGAAATTTATTGCATCTAATGGCAACAAATAGACCTGACCTCTTTGAGGATGTCCACATTAAAACTGGTATCAATGACCAAAGTACAAAGGACAACTAAAACAAGCATGCTTTTTGGAAGTCATGAAATACAGCATCTACCTGATTGCAGAAAAAATTATTAGTGTCACATCTCGATGAGGAATGTGTAACTTTCAGCACAAGGCAGGAGAATGTAGAGGAACTCTGGCTCAGGTTTAAAAGAATAGTTAACCGTGTCCTGGATAGATAGATATGGACCGAGAACAGTTCATAATGGGAGGGAACCTTCATGGTATACAGTCACTGTAAAGAAACTTCTAAAGAAACAGAGATTACTGCATAATAGGTGTAAAACAAAGTGTAGGGCTATAGGTAGAGAGATGCCGAATGAAACATGTTTGGCTGTCAAGGGAGCAATGCGTGATGCGTTCAATGACTGCCATAGCAGAATATTGTCAAGTGATCTTTCACAGGACCCAAAGAAATTTTGGTCGTATGTAAGGGCTGTTAGTGGAACCAGAATTAGTGTCCAATAACTAGTGAATGAGACAGGAACCGAAATTAAGGGTAGCAGAGCAAAAGATTATATGATTAACTCCATTTTAAAATGTTCATTTACAAAGGAAAACACAGGAAAATTGCTCTAATTTAATTCTCATACCACTGAAAAGATGAAGGAAATAAGTATTAGTGTCAATGGTGTTGAGAAGCAGCTAAAATCGTTGAAGCTGAACAAAGCTCCAGGGCCCGATGGAATACCTGTCAGATTCTATACTGATTTTGCAGTTGAGTTAGCCCCTCTTGTAACTACATTCTATCGTAGATCCCTTGAACAAAAAAACTATCCCCAGTTCTTGGAAAAAGGCACAGGTCACACACATCTAAGGGAAGGGTAGTAAAAGTGATCCCCAAAACTAAATATCCTCAGTGCCACCCAGCATGGATTTTGTAAACATTGAACATGTGAAACCCAACTCACACTTTTTTCAATTGAAGTACTGAATGCTTTGGATCAAGGCAATCTGGTAGATGCTGTATTTCTTGATTTCTAAAAAGCATTTGACTCAGTACCACACCTACACTTATTGTCAAAGATGTGATCATATGGGATATCAAGTGGAATTTGTGACTGGATTGAATACTTTTTGATAGGAAGGACACAACATGTTATCTTGGGTGGATAGTCATCATCAGATGTAGAAGTAAATTCGGGTGCGCCTCAGGGAAGTGTGTTGGGACTCTTGATGCTTATGTTGTATATTAACACTCTGCTGTCCTGGTGACACCAAAGCGGTGTAACACGCGAAATAGCGGTCAACGGCCAGGGGCACCACAATGGTGTCATGAGCATAGCATTGTGCAGTGGCCGGTGACAATACTTTAGTATCTTTTGAAGTCTGGTGGCGTTTTGTTTAGGGAACAATAAGTTACACACATCAACAAGTTTTTTGTTCTTATAAGTACTTGTGCCCTTTCATCTTGGCAGATGAAAGAGACAATACGATTATTTATGATGACTGTGTGGAGCAAAACTTGGAGGTTGCCACTACATCGCGTATGTCTCATCGTGATCTGGCTGACAGACTTTCTGGTCACATAAAATAACACCAACTAATAGGCCTACATATTCTTGAAACAAATAAATGAAAATGAAGAAACTGCCATGTATGTTCCCAAAACAACAACAACAACAACTACTACTACTACTAAAAACACAACAAACTTAATGTGCAAGTCTTGTTGAGTTGCATTTTGTCTTGGTGACTGTTTTGTTGCATGTCATATGTAAGAGAAATACTGAGTACCAAAGACAATGCAAATAAACAAATATATGAAACAAATTTTGTATTTATTTATGTATGTATATCTTCGAAATTTCATGAAAGTAGGGGACAGGGTTGAGAACTTACGAGAACTAATGATGAGATTAGTAAAACGTAACAATTTACGATCTCCCGATAATGTCAAGAACATCTGGCGACAAGCCACGAAATCTCAATTAGCGCTGCTGGCTCCAAGCAAATAAATTTGTACGAGGCGTGCGGATGGCAAAGTGTTAATGATCTTGCAACAATATTAATAGTAAAATCAGGCATTTTTGCAGATAATGCAGTTGTCTATAATGAAGTACTATCTGAAAAAAGGTGCACAAATATTCAATCAGATGTTGATAAGATTTAAAAGTGGTGCAGAAATTGGCAACTTGTTTTAAATATTCAGAAAGGAAAAAATTTGCCTTTCATAAAATGAAAAAACATAGTATCCTATTACTATAATGTCAATGAGTCACTGTTGGAATTGGCCAACTTGTGCAAATACCTTGGTGTTACACTTTGTAGGGATATGAAATGGAATGATCACATAGGTTCAGACATAGATAAAGCAGGTGGTAGACTTCAGTTTGTTGACAGAATCAGTCTACAGAGGAAATTGCTTACAAATCACTCGTGCAACCAGTTCTAGAATATTGCTCAACTGTGTGAAATCCATACCAGATAGCACTAACAGATATTGAGCGTATACAGGGAAGGGTAGCACGAATGGTGACAGATTTGTTTAATCCGTGGGAGAGTTTCACAGGGATAATGAAGGAACTGAACTTGAAGACTCTTGAAGATAGATGTAAACTATCCCAAGGAAGTCTCTTAATAAAGTTTCAAGAACTGGCTTTAAATGATTACTCTAGGAACATACAACCCCCTACATATCACTCACAGAGGGACGTGAAGATAAAATTAGAATAGTTAGTGCGTGCATAGAGGCATTCAATCAACCGTTCTTCCCATGCTCCATACATGAATGGAACAGGAAGAAACCCTGATAAGTGGTACAATGGAATGTACGTACCATCTGTGATGCACCTCATGGTGGTTTGCAGAGTGTAGATGTAGATGTAAGCATTCTGCTACCTGCAGCAGCTTGGGTAAGGCAGGGTTGCCTCGGAAGAAAACCTGGGCACATGTCCTAGACAACGGATGAAAATTTTCTGTTACTGCTACTTCTGTCAAAGATCCAGTGTTCTGCCACTACTGTGCAACAGTGGAGAGGGATAGCTTGGACATGAGATCCAACATCTCATCCTGTGACTATGCATTAAGTGAATCATGTGGCACCTGTTATGGGACAAACACAAACTCATACTAAAGGCAAACATATCAAGTGGGCTACTTCGCACTGTATTGTATTTGATCAGGATAGGTGTCTAATATGTGTACTTTGTCATATTATGTGGGATAATGTGTTGAAATAGCAACAAATAATTCACAGTTCAATCTTTTCAAAACTGTGTATACCATATTTACTCGAATCGAAGCCGCACTTTTTTTCTGGTTTTTGTAACCCAAAAAAATGCCTGCGGCTTAGAATGGAGTGCAAAGTAAGCGGAAGTTCTGAAAAATGTTGGTAGGTGCCACCACAAGTAACTTCTGCCATCGAATATATGTAGTGCTACACAGGCATGATTTGCAGGCACAAAGATAAATACTGGCGCCAAAACCTGTGCGTCAGTAGGCCTAAATAAATTAAAAGAAAAGGTAGAAGAATATAAAAATTATGCCATGTATTCTTTCGTGTTTGCTGCTATCTCATTTAAATCCTGTCTGCCTAATAAACTACGAAACTATACTGAGACAACAGCAAACGCGAAAGAATATGCTTCCGGGATTGGAATGACTCCTTACCCTCTCCCTTAAAACCCACATCCTTTCGTCTTTCCCTCTCCTTCCCTCTTTCCTGATGAGGCAACAGTTTGTTGCGAAAGCTTGAATTTTGTGTGTTTGTTTGTGTGTCTATCGACCTGCCAGTGCTTTCGTTTGGTAAGTCACATCATCTTTGTTTTTAGAATATACATATCATATCATGTCATGTTTATATTCATATTATCCTTATGCTGAATAGTGATACAGTCAGAAATGATGCACGGCAACTGACTAGATTTTTAAATCTAAGATGACTCTAATTTCTGTGCAGAGTGTAATGTACTAAAGAGGCATCTGCAAAGATTTTCAAACGGAGAAAATTTTTCACTGACCTCTTGTTCAGAACATCTTCTATCATACACAGTCTGTTATTTGGTTCTTGTTGGTCATTATGAAAGAAAGCAGCAGTGTAAGTAACAACAAATGGCAGTCTTTTGCCATTGTTTCCCTAATGAGACAATTACTCTCTTCTTTTTATTGTAAGTGGTGGTAGCACGCACAAAAGCAAGCCATGCCGCGAGCAGCGACAGGTCATAAACAATTATGATCAGAATGTGACAAACAATGCATGACACAGTACAATAATGCATTTTCAGCTTACTCACGTAAACACCTATAACAAAGAGAACGGCACTTATCATATCAAAGCAAAATAAGCAATCGATTCAAACCAGACGAAGCACATCAAAAAGGAAGGGTACCCATATAAATACGGACGGAGCACCTGACACATAGTAATGGCTGCTTGGTAAAGCTTAACTGTTAAGTTTACGACTCGAACTATACTACTGTAGCTCTGTCATCATCCATTAGACCTAAATTGTGTCTCATGTTACAATGGACCAACTTTGTTTCGATTTGGGGGTGCGGTCTAAAACTTTTCTCTCCCCTTGAATTTAGAGTCTCAAATTTCAGGTGTGGCTTAGATCCGGGAAAATTTTTTTTCCTTCATTTCGAGTCTCATTTTTCAGGTGCGGCTTAGATTCAAGTGTGGCTTAGATTCAAGTAAATACGATACTCTTATGCCTAGTGATGCTTAAGGATTGCTAATAACAAGATTCTACGGGGTGTTCAAAAAGTCTCTCCACAGTGCCGTATGATTGTTAGCCGCGCGTGCCATATGCCGCAGTGAATATACTGAAATGAAACTTTGTGAAATAAAAGTTATTAATTTATTGAATATTCATTTTTACTTACAAATTTTCACATTAAATGTTGAAAGTGTTACCCCTGTTGTAGAATACACAATTCAGTGGATATTGCAGTTTTCAATTCATTGATGGATTTTGGACGGTTTTTATAGACAGTTGCTTTTGCTGCACCCCAGAAGAAAAAGTCAGGTGGTGTTCGGTCAGGCGATCATGGAGGCCAAAGTCCCTGTAAAATTATACGATCGCCAAAAACATCAACAAGCAGTGACATTGAAATGCGATCTGTATGTGCAGTTGCACCATCTTGTTGAGAATAACCATTCAGTATTTCACTTAACATAAGTTCTTCTATGAATGGGTTCAGAATATCGCTGCAGTATCGTTGTGCGTTTATTGTTTCATTGAAAAATATAGGAACCACAATCTGATGTCTAGAAATTGCAATCCAAACTCCTATTTTCACAGAATGAAGTGGTTCCTCATGAATACATAATGGATTTGCAGTACTCCACATTTGAGAATTGTGCTAGTTCATGTGCCCGGATAAATGAAACCACACCTCATCAGTGAAAAACATTTCATTAAGAATATCCCTTCCAATTTGTCAAACGAAATTTTTGAACCATTGACAATAATACAGTCTCTTGCCATGATCAGTACTTTTCGGTTCTTGCATGACTGTCACTTTGTATGGGAAAAGATCAAAATTTTTCCTTACAGCTGTGTGGGTCGTTCCGACACTAAGATCAATTTCCTGGGTGAGTTTTCTCACTGACTTGTTCAGACTCGTGGATATTTTATCAGAAATATTGAGTAGTTTATCCTCAGACCACTTCAAGGTGCATCTGTCACTGAACCCGTACTTCGAAATTTGTTAATCAAATCTCTCACAATATCGCGATGGAGTGTTGTCTCCGGGAAAACTGAATTAAATGTTTGACGAACTGAAACTATGTATTTACCTCCAGCTTTGAACACTTGTTCGAATTAAAACACGCGTTCTTCAAATGGTTAGCATTTTAACAGTAACAAAAATGAAACAAAGGAACTAAACTTAAGCGTTCATGTCAACACGTAACGGCACACACCAGTGATACTACTGATGCTGGTTGAGATAAATGAAACAGTGGAATGTTGGGATAGTCCGCTTGAAGGGAAGTAACCTAGACAGGCAAACAATCATACAGCACGCGCGGCTAACAATCATACGGCACTTCGGAGGGACTTTTTGAACACCCCGTACTTGCATACACAGATGAATCAAGACATTATGACCACCTGCTTAATAGCTTGTTTGTCTGTCTTTACTTCTCCCACCAACAGCCTGCATCTGTGCCCCACTGTATATTTCGAGCCATCGTTTACCTCAATGACGGCATTTGTGGAAATGACCGTCAACCTAGGACAGCAAAAATGTGGTTCACCCGAAGAACCAACATGTTTCCATTAATGAACTATTGAATCCTGACGGTCCTATGCCCAAAGCAGTCGTAATTGATGATGATGTTGGGTCAAAATTTAAACATGTAGGTCTGCTGTGGAGCTCCTTGTTCAACAATGTGTGACGAATAATGTGCTCCAAAACACTTGTGTGTGCACTATCATTGTGCTCTGTCAGCAGATACGCCACAGATCATGATCTATCCTGTTTTACAGAGCAGACAAGCCTCCAAACCCCATTTTTTGTGAGGAGTCAGACATCCAACCATTTAGCACCTAGTAGCACAGGAACAAGCGACCAGCTTCACTGTTTTCAAGATACTCATTCACAGGGTCTGTATGATGATAATCTGCCCTTTGTCAAAGTCACTTATCTCGAAGGATTTCCCTATTGTGAGCCCATAGCTTCACTCTGTGTCTGCTCTGCTTACATACTTTTTTTACCTTGTCATGTGCTCACACCACCACCAAGTGGTGTCAAACTTCATGGTGGGCAGTGGTCATAATGTTCTGACTTATCTGTTTCTGTGCACATTTTCTACTTTAGATAGTGTATGATAAGACACCAAAAACTCATTCCAGCCCTCTGTTCGGAATTACTGTACACCAAAGTTCACTCACTATATAGTATGAATACATTATTAGAGTATGTGTTGTCAACCTTGCCAAAAATTATATTGATATTAAACACAATTTACTGTACAAAACCAAAGCTGTTTCAATTTAGACATTGACACTTAACTGCTTTGCTTGATTTCTTGGTTACAAGAAAAATAAAACAGCAGTGATTAAATCTCATTTTATTCTGACATAGAATAGTTAGATTGTTGCTGTGTCCTTTTGAAATAAAAGAATTAATTGCTCTCTCTCTTCTGCACAGGTTATTTATAGGAATTAAGAAATTGTTGGCTTTAATTGATATGGCCCGACAAACTGAGGAACAGTACAGAATTATAAAATTTCTTTCAAAATTGGAGGAAGAAGGTGCCCTTGAATCTTCTTCTCGTGGTCTTCAGTAGTGTCTATTAAAAGGTGTTGATATTGTTCTGTCATCACATTTACATTAAGAAATGAGATGATGATAATGAATGTGTGAAATCCTTTTTCATATAATACCTGGAGACTAGTGCATTTCTCATACATATATAAGCTAGATGTAATTTCTGTATTGTAAGTAAAATTCATGTGTAACAGTATTTTTATCCTAGTTGTCATGTAGCATACAAAATTTGTTATTTTGTTGAGACAGCTACATGCATTAATGTTGTAGAAGGAACTTAATTTTTGGAGACTGGTAGACTGTCTTTTTACTGGAAGCAAGTGTAAACCATAAAGCATTATACTACAGATTTTCATTCTGTAGATTATACTCTTTGTTAACTATTGTATGTTCTCACAACAGATGCCAATAATCTATACATAGTAAACGATGTAAAAGTCGTACTATGTTTGTGATAATTTTGTGTGTGTGCGCTTGTGTGAATGTCTGGCATTCATACAGATTGAATTTTTTAAAATGTCATTGTTTATTAGCATGCAAAAGATTATAACTTCTGGAAATGGTGTAAAGATTACCTGAAAAGAACATTTTCCTGAAGAATTACTCAGTGACCCACTACTCTGTGTCATATTTAAATTAGTTTGTATTTGTGTATGCTACTAAAGCTGTTGGTAAAATGTGTTGATACAAAATGACATTACATTTTAAATTTTGTTAAAATATTTGCATTTCTTCTGATTTAAAATTCACAAGAGGTGTATCAAACACATGGTCGTTGGTGATGTTTAACCAAAAAATAAGGTGCTAAAAGATTGTTTTATTTGACATTAGTCGCAGAAATCTCGCATGAATGTTGTTCAGAGTACACTCATGTAAGACAGAATCAGCGTTTGTTACAAAATGTGCCTTTTTAAAAGTTTGACTTGAAATGCTCTCATAAAATTTGTGTCAGTGTAGTAAAACATTCTCACACAAGTGTTTAAGTAAAATTGAAAATGTTTAAGTAAAATTTACAATGACAAGTACATTTGATTTCCAGGAAGATACTAAGGTTAACAATTTTCTATTTTGTCAGCTTCCTCCCTTCTACTTATTATTAGTTAATTGGAAATCACTTTGTCATTGAGAGAGGTAAATTCTGCATCAGGGTAGGAATCATTTGACAATTTCATTCAGCTTGTGTGCTCATGTACTCAATATTTTATTAATAGATTCAATTCTCTTACTATGAAGCTTTTAACTGCGTCATTGTCAAGGTGAAATTTCTTCACTCAGTACTTCATTGTTTTTTGCATATTTATTATTCATTTGTATTCCTTAGTGAGTCTTCCAGCACCAGAACTTAAATTTCATCTTCCTCCATACATTTTGTGGCTTGATGTGAAGGATAAGAGGTTCTCTGTGATAAAGTTCTGGGTTTATGTATTTATAAAAATCACTATACCAATTCCTTTGTCTTCATTGTGTGTATTTATTTGCCATAGATAATGCAAAACTTTTATCTGTACTCTCTCCATGAATTTGAATAATTGTGTAGAAATTTGTGTTACTTTCCAAATAAAGCACTTGAAATAAGAATTTATGCTATCTTACCAGTGTTGTTTAAGTTATCAAGAAAGACCTCGCATGAAATTATTTTGAGCATGTTTTGTCTTTTTTCAATGTTGCACTCTGTAATTTAGATACTTTGCTTGAATTCCTATGGTGAATAAAATGGAGGAATAGAAGAAAATTAAAAAAATAAATGAACACTGCAAATGTTCTGCAAATCCATGCTTATGAAAGATCGTTCTGCTCTATATTCATTTGAGACAAATGTTTTTAAGTCATTGCATGCTGTTAGTTGTGTGTGCTATTGTGTTTTACTGGGAGATACAGTAAACCGGCACGTAGTCCCTGATTTCATTTTCAGAGTAAAAATCTTCATTAAATAGTAAATTGTTTATTGAAGTTTATTGTAATCATTAACAACACTGTTGGCTCTTGACATAATATATGAAATGCCAATAAATGTAAATAATTGTTACATCTTTGTTAAAACTGTTTTTCAGGTGTATAAATAATTTTTGTATGTGTCTTGTTGGTTACTGTGTTCATTTTTGTGTTTCTCATATTCATGTTGTCACTGTGTCCGAAGAGAAAGTGACTGTGCCATTTATTCAAAATAATATATCACTTAATGTACAGTTAAATGTTAATAGTGTCCAGTAATGCTGAAAAGCTCATTTTATGCTGTAGTAACTTGGAAAAAATCATTCCTTTACACATTCCATGATACACTCACAAAGAACAGTAACATATATAGTATAATTAATAATTTCTTTTAAAAAAATACACCAGTATTCAAGTGAATTGCACACAGCCTTTAAAATATTTTAAAAGACCTAAAAATTTTGTAATTGCTTTTAATTGTATTATACTTTATAATATAATCCTTTCAGTTTGTACTTGAAATGTATCACTGCTGTTTTATTGACATGTTGTATTATTCATTCTACTAGATATAGATAACATAAGCTATAATTAAGTAAAACAGAGTACTTTCCATTTTGTTAATTGCAGTTATATATGCAATATATGCTGCTGAACAGATGATTATGTAGTTGATCTGCCTGCTTATCAGCAGAAATGGTATACCAGTTAAACTTCTAGTCAGATGCTTCTTGTGGATGTACTAGCACATTAAATGGTAGGTGTTATTGTGCAGAATGTGTCAAATTCTTAGAAAATTTATTCTACTTGACTAAATGTAAATTCCTTCAGTACATATCGTTGGATCTCACCCTCAACCTCCACAACAGATTAAGGTTGCATTAAAGTTACAGTGATATTCTTCACATTCTGTAGCAATGAACTTGCACTGGATAAAGAACTATAAATTATAGATGTTTTGTATAACAGATTGTAGTTTCTTCCTTTAAAAATATATATATATATATATATATATATCCTCAATGGAAATGGCCTTAGCAGTTTTGATTTTGACTGTTCGATAAAAGTTACAGTATGACTGGTATAAGTATTGTTCACTAGAGGAACATTCTGTACTTATGTAAATAAAAATAATACAATTAATTTATTTGTTATTAAAGAAATGAAGAATAAATTTATTTAATTTCAATGTTAAATTGTTGTTTTTACTTATACCCAGACATTCTGCACCTAAACACCCAGAAATTCTACATCCCATGTTGTATGCAAAAGAAAGTTCCTTATTTATGTAATTTCTACAGCATAACAATTCAGCATTTTTTCTTAAGTTCTCCCTACAGCAGTCCATACTATAATAAATCCCTCCACCGTTGGTAACAAGTCATCAGTTGTTCTCGTGCCACACTTTTAGGTGCAACTATTTTAAGTGAGAAGGAAGTTTGAAGTAACACTTAAACTAAAAAACATACTTATCTGGTTATAAATCTTCGTATGTCAGATCAAGCTGGTATGTAACGGATAAGGACACTGCTGCGTGATGATATTTCAACATGCCTTTTTATTTCCTTCAGCTCAAATTCCAGTCGTCTGTAACAAATCCAATATCCATTCTATGGCACCACAATTTTATGGTAGATAGTTCAGTGTTTTACACCATAACACACCAACTACCATTGTACTATTCCATGACTCACTGCTACCCTACTACTAACAGTACTGATACTCCCTAACTAACTGAATAATTGATATACAAAAATCAACAACAAAGATACCATACCTTGCACTTCAAAGATATTTGAATACATCAGTATTTACGTTCAATGAGTCTAATGTGATTTTCCACTACTTGTGAAATGTTTTAAGAATAATTCATACAAATATGAATAATAACAATAGTTGCAAATTATAATTTTAATTAATTTGGTAATACCCACTCTATACAAAAATTTATTAAAATGAGAAATAGAATGACAGGCCAATCCTTACCTTCAGAAGACAAGATTTCTAGCACTTTGAATAGAAACATACAAAACAGACAATAATCATCCTACTTTCCAGAATTGAGCTGCTCGGGGGAACACAATGGTAAGCGCCATCGCAGTGTATTTTGCGGTAGATGGCTAATGACACCACCTGTAGGATGCACATGCAGTAAACTTACTAGTAGTTCCAAATTCATTCAACAGATGTCAGGGAGGAGCTTAATGGTAAGCGCCACTGTCCGTCTGTTGCGGAAACATAATGGTAAGTGACAGAGAGAATGGTGGCAAATAAAAACATCTCTGAGATTATGGCAACAGTGAACATGGCAGAAGACGAGGAATATACTTCCAATGATACTAATATCTTCGAGAGGGATCCAGAATACATTCCTAACGATTCAGATGACTCGGAGGTACGTTATTTTGTAAATATACTGTCTTTAGTACGTTTCACGAACATAATGGTAAGTGAATGTACATACCATTATGTTCCTGAAGTACAATTAAAAATTACGTTCGCCGACAAGTACAAGATGTGTACAGTCCAGATAAGTGGTGCGAGATCATCAAGAAGTTGGCTTGTATATAATATGAAAAGAGAGGATTTCTATCAAATACGACACTCTAAAGAAGCGTTTGTCTTCAGAAAGAGGACAGTTGATGATAGAGATGTCAACCTAAGGAAAATATGTAGGTGGAAGATGACCTCCAAATATCCATCATTTTTATTCATCAGGGAGACATGTCATGACATTTGGCATGAAATAAACTTCAAGAAACGTGGAAGGCAAGGACAAGTTCCTACTGCTGTCAGCACTTGAAACCAATTTATCTATACTGGCTACCTTCAGATTGGTATCTCACTGACACAGCCATTCTAATTGAAATAAATAACATTGAACACTTGGAGATTAAATGCAATATGGATTGGTGTGGCTATGTACACTGATACACCAAAACATGATCATCACCGCCCATCATGCTGCCTGGTGGCATTGCGGGCACATGACACGGTAACAAAAGCTTGTAAGTGTTGCAGGCACAGAATGGAGATCACCCCAGTATAGGTATGGGACTGCAAATAGGGAAATTGATTGAGATAAGTGATTTTGACAATAGACAAGTCATTGTTATGCAAAGCCTGTGAACAAGTACCTCGAAAATGGCAAAGCGGGTCAAATGTTCACGTGCTACTGTCGTGGGCATCTATGGAAAGAGGTAGGACAGTGAAACTACCACTAGGCACTAAATGGTTGGACATCCATGTCTCTTCACAGAACCTGGTGTCCAGAGCTTGTCTGGTCTGTAAAGTAGGATAGATGGTGATCTGTGGAATCTTTGGCAAAAGAGCACAATGCTGGTGCATGCACAAGTGTTTTAGAGGACACTGTTCATCACACTTTCTGGAACATGGAGCACCACAGCAGACCTACCTGGTGGGCATATTACCATCAGGATTTGACCTTTCATCAATGGAAATGTGCCACTTCATCAGGTGTAACACATTTTTGCTATCCTAGGTCGATGCTTGTCTCCACCACAAACACTGTCATCAAGGTGCACAATGGCTCAAAATGTGCAGCATGCCATGGATGCAGGCTGTTGGTGGCAGTATTATGCTATGGGAAACAATCTCCTGCGATCACATGGGACCTGTCGTAGTAATCAAAAACATGCTGACAGCTGCAAATCACCTGCATCCCTCCATGCCTGATGTCTTCCCCAACAGCGATGACATCTATCAACAGTGTAATTGTCTGTGTCTTGGAACCACAGCCATGCTACATGGTTTGAGGAGCATTATAGTGAGCTCACGTTGATGTCTCAGCGACCAAATTCTCCTGATGTAAATTCTATGGAAACCATCTGGGTCGCTATTGAGCAGCATCACTGTTTCTGCAAATTGGCAGCACATTATTCATGCGAATTAATGACCTGTGCGTAAACATCTATGCCAGGTACCTCCAAAAACCTACCACCAAACTTTTGGGTCCCTGGTATTCAGAATTCATGATGTATTTTGTTCCGAGGATGGACAAACGAGCTATTAGGCAGGTGGTCATATTGTTTTGGCTTATCAGTGTATGTAGAAGTGGGCCACAAAGGAAGTTACAATCAAGTACCAAATTATTCGTTGTGGAACTACAACTTATCTATTAATATCAATAATTTTATTAGTAATGCTTATATTTCAAGTTGTTGATACAACAGAAAATTCATGAGAGAGTAAAAGCAATAATGAAGTATGTAGAAGGTTGTAGAAACAATGAATAATTAAGTACAAAGGGCAACTAAAGCACGTACAAAGATTTATATGTTCAGTAAACTAGACAAAGAGACAGTTAAGTCTCATCTCAAGGGGGAACTTAAAGCATTTAACTCTCGGGAGGAGCACGTAGAGTAGCTCTGTCTCAGGCTCAAAACAGTTAACCAGTCACTGGATTCATATGCACCTAGTAGAACAGTATGTGATGGAAGGGACCCTCCATCGTACACAGTGTCTGCAAAGAAACTTAGTAAAGAAAGTTACTACTGTGTAATAGGTGAAATACAAAGCATAGGCCTATAGATAGATATATAATAGATAAATGAATAGATAGATACTGAGTGTAACACATTTGGCTGTCAAGAGGGTGGTGCATGAAGGCCTTTAACTACAACCATAGCAGAATCTTATTGAAAGATATCCTACAAAACCCAAAGAAATTCTGGTCATATGAGGGTGTGCTGAAGAGTAATGCCTCCAAAATTTTATGTGAAAATTCTTGAAGCTTTTTTTTCTTTTCTTTTTTTTTTTTTTTTTTGTAAAACAGATGTTATTAACATTCTACATCTTTAATCTTCATGTCTACATATTTATTTCTCAACATAGTCACCTTGGCGACAAACATTTTTCTCGCAATGAGAGCAAGGTATTGGATTATTGCAGATGTCACAGCTCTTGTATGTGGTCTGGCATTGCCATACTGAAGGAGAGGGTGCTTCATGTGTGGAAAAACTCTTCAAATTCAAAACTCAATTACAGCATGCTATTTCTCACGCACTAACTGTTACACTACACACCGCCATGTAAACAGAGGTCTGCAGATATGTAGACATGAAGAGTAAAGATGCAGAATGTTAATAATGTTGCTTGATTTGAAAAGCTTTTAGAGCTTTCGCATAAATTTGTAGGCATTACTTTTCAACACTCCCTTGTATGTAATGGCTGTCAACCACAGCAAGGTCCAGACACTCAAGGGTGGCACAGGGATGGATATAGAGGGTAACAACACACAAACACAACTGCTGAGTTCAATTTTCAAATGTTCCTTTACAAATGAGAATCCAGAAGTACCCTCCCAGTTTAATTCAACTGCAAGATGTGTGATACAGAAATTAGTGTCAGTGTCTCAGAACCACAGCCATGCTACATGGTTTGAGGAGCATTATAGTGAACTCGCGTTGATGTCTCGGTGACCAAATTCTCATGATGTAAATCCTATGTAAACCATCTGGGTCACTATCGGGCACCATCACTGAGTCTGCAAATCGGCAGCACACTATTCACATGAATTACATGACCTGTGCTTAAACATCTATGCCACGTACCTCCAAAAACCTACCACCAAACTGTCAGGTTATGAAAACTGAAAACCTACCACAACAGGACCATGAAATGGTTCCATTCAAAAGTAATCACCACATGCGCTAAGACCTTTATCCCACTGGTAGACGAGACAATCAATTGGGTTCATAGAATGCGCTCGGCTACTGTCGGACCCACTCTTGCATTTCCTCATCTGACTGAAACCGATGTCTACACACATCCTTCTTCATGTCACCAATGGTGTGAAAACCACATGGTGGAGGATCCAGGTAGCCTTCATCTGATTGGCAGTGTGGCGGTGGGCATTATCGTGCAACAGGATGATTCTGTCCAACAGCATTCCTGGACATTTTGACTTTATGGTGCATGTAGATTTGTGCATAGTGCTGCGCATTGACACTAGAGGAACTTGAACAGAAGGCCCTGCCCCTCGTGCTGTAAGAATGCTGTCACACTGAATCACCCTGTTGCACTATAACACCCGCCCCCACACTGATAATCAGACAAAGGCTACACTTAAGTGATTTGGTTGGGAAACACTGCAACATTTTCCTCAACGTGCAAAAGTGGGCATGGTTGTGGATCTGTCAGTGACTGACAGTTTTCTACAAGACAGGAATTCATTGTCTCATCTCCCAGTGGGATAAATATAGGACCATTCCATGGTCCTGTTGTGGCAGGTGTTGGGTTTTCATTTGACTGCCCTCGTAGAAGTGATCCACAGAAGTACTGTCCGACATGTTTGACATCCATGGAAGCTTAGAATATATTCTGAGTTCAAATGTAATGAGGTTTTAGGAAGAGAATGACCTCTTCCATGGGAAACCAAACTTGCCATTTTCTCACAAGTCATTCTGAAAGCCACAGGTCAAGTCAGTCAGGTAGATCCAGTACACCTTTACGTCCAAAAAGTATTTATCTCAGTACCACACCAAGACTGGATTGGATTGTTTGGGGGAAGAGACCAAACTGCGAGGTCATCGGTCTCATCGGACTAGGTAAGGATGGGGAAGGAAGTCGGCCGTGCCCTTTCAAAGGAACCATCCCAGCATTTGCCTGGAGCGATTTAGGGAAATCACGGAAAACCTAAATCAGGATGGCCGGACGCGGGATTGAACCGTCGTCCTCCCGAATGCGAGTCCAGTGTGCTACCTCGCCACCTCGCTCGGTACCACACCAAGACTTACCAATGAAAGTATGATTTGTTATTAGAATGAGGGTTTTCTGGTATGGAGGATGTAGGAAGTTACGAGGGCAGTTCAATAAGTAATGCAACACATTTTTTTTCTGAAACAGGGGTTGTTTTATTCAGCATTGAAATACACCAGGTTATTCCCCAATCTTTTAGCTACACAACACTATTTTTCAACGTAATCTCCATTCAATGCTACGACCTTACGCCACCTTGAAATGAGGGCCTGTATGCCTGCACGGTACCATTCCACTGGTCGGTATCGGAGCCAACGTCGTACTGCATCAATAACTTCTTCATCATCCGCGTAGTGCCTCCCACGGATTGCGTCCTTCATTGGGCCACCAAACATATGGAAATCCGACGGTGCGAGATCAGGGCTGTAGGGTGCATGAGGAAGAACAGTCCACTGAAGTTTTGTGAGCTCCTCTCGGGTGCAAAGACTTGTGTGAGGTCTTGCGTTGTCATGAAGAAGGAGAAGTTCGTTCAGATTTTTGTGCCTACGAACACGCTGAAGTCGTTTCTTCAATTTCTGAAGAGTAGCACAATACACTTCAGAGTTGATCGTTTGACCATGGGGAAGGACATCGAACAGAATAACCCCTTCAGCATCCCAGAAGACTGTAACCATGACTCTACCGGCTGAGGGTATGGCTTTAAACTTTTTCTTGGTAGGGGAGTGGGTGTGGTGCCACTCCATTGATTGCCGTTTTGTTTCAGGTTCGAAGTGATGAACCCATGTTTCATCGCCTGTAACAATCTTTGACAAGAAATTGTCACCCTCAGCCACATGACGAGCAAGCAATTCCGCACAGATGGTTCTCCTTTGCTCTTTATGGTGTTCGGTTAGACAACATGGGACCCAGCGGGAACAAACCTTTGAATATCCCAACTGGTGAACAATTGTGACAGCACTACCAACAGAGATGTCAAGTTGAGCACTGAGTTGTTTGATGGTGATCCGTCGATCATCTCGAATGAGTGTGTTCGCACACTCCGCCATTGCAGGAGTCACAGCTGTGCACGGCCGACCCGCACCCGGGAGATCAGACAGTCTTGCTTGACCTTGCGGCGATGATGACACACGCTTTGCCCAATGACTCACCGTGCTTTTGTCCACTGCCAGATCACCGTAGACATTCTGCAAGCGCCTATGAATATCTGAGATGCCCTGGTTTTCCGCCAAAAGAAACTCGATCACTGCCCGTTGTTTGCAACGCACATCCATTACAGACGCCATTTTAACAGCTCTGTACAGTGCTGCCACCTGCCGGAAGTCAATGAAACTATACGAGATGAAGCGGGAATGTTTGAAAATATTCCACAAGAAATTTCCAGTTTTTTCAACCAAAATTGGCCGAGAAAAAAAATGTGTTGCATTACTTATTGAACTGCCCTCGTATATTGGATAAAAAGTCATCAATAGATGTGAAAGTAACTTATTGTGTGGCTCAGGGAAATTTTATGACCCTTGCTGATCATGTTGTATATTAATGATGTGATGTGGCAGAGAATAATAATAGTAACCTGAGCCTCTTTGCAGATGATGAAGTTTTCCACTGTGAGAAACTGGTTCAAAAAAGGCCACACAATCACTCAGTTAGATCTTCATAAGATTTCAAATAGATGCAAAAACTTGTAAGTTGCTTCTAATGTTCATAAATATAAAATTGTGCACTTCACAAAATGCAAAAACATAGCACCCTGTGACTACAATATCAATGAGTAATAACTGAGACCAGAGAACTCATACAAATACCTGGGTTTCTCTATCTGTAGGAATATGGAATCAAATAATCACTTAGATTCAGTAGTAGGTAAAGTAGATGGCAGACTTCAGTCTATTGATAGGTCACTGGGAAAATGTCTGTAAAGAGAATGTCTCACAAGGCACTTGTTCAATAACCCATCCTAGAATATTGTATGCGTGTGTGGGATCCATACCAAATAAGACTTACAGGGGATAGTGAACATATTTAGAGAAGGGCAGCTTGAATAGTCATAAAATTGTTTGACCTTTTGCTGAGAAACCTGGCAGATGCTTGAAATTAGAGGCCAACTAACCTGCAAAACCCTGCTTACAAATTTTCATAAACCAGTATTAATCAATGAATCTTGGAATGTATTGCAACCCCATACATCCTGCTTCTGAAGTAATTGTGAAGACAAGATTAGTTTAGTCACAGAGTGTACAGAGACATTTAAAGAGTCTTTTTTTCCTGCGCTCTGTATGTGAGTGGAACGGAAGAAACCTTAATGCGTGTATACAATGGGGTGCATCTTCTACCATGCACTTTACAGTGGTTTGCAAAGTAGATGTAGATCCAGGGGATGTAGTAATAACAGATTAGCAATCTCTTTTTCATAGATAATGAAAGAATACACACATATGGAAAAAGAGGTATCTGTAGACAGTAAGGTAATAACTGCACTCGATTATAGTTAAGGATTTAGAAACTGTATTCTGGACGATACAAGAGGCAGAGAGCACTCAAGAGTAACTAACAAAGTTGAGATTGTACTTCAAAAGAAAAGAAAAAAAGCAGAAGGCAGGACAAAAACAACACACAGGAAAAGTGGAAAATCTTAAGAGGATTGTGATGAAAAATAAGAGGATGACAGCTATAAAAGTCAATTTGGAACAGAATTTTGCACTCATGAACTCTGTCAGCACCAAAAAGACATGAAGGGAGTTCCATAAGCAGGGAATTGCAGGATGAACTGGAATTACAAAACCACTCATCAGTGATGCAAATGTCCATTACAGGTAAATGTGGTGATGAAGTCATAAGACATGGACCATGGAGTAGTGGAAGAACGTTCTTTGGTCAAAAAAGTCTTTTTTCACATTGTTTGCAACTTCTGACTGAGATCACTTTCAAGAGTGAAACATGGTGGGGGGTCTGTTAATGATTTTGGCAGCCATATCATAGTATTTCATGGACCCCATGGGTACTCTGTAAGGTTGCATTACTGTCGAGGACTATGTGCCCATTTTGGCTGATCAGGCCCATCACATTCTACAGTGTTTGTTTTTCAATGGTGATGCTGTGTTTGAAGGCAACAGGGCTGATGTTTACACAGCTCAAATCATCCAGGCCTGGTTTTGTGAGCATTAGGATGAAGTTTCATATCTCCCCTGGCCATCACAGGCACTAATATTATTCAGCGTTTGTGGTCTACTTTGGAGAGGATTTGTGATCACTATTTATGTGTGACGGCTGTCCACCTCTATCATCATTACTGAACTTACCACTACTTTGCAGAAAGAATGGTATAATATTACTCTGAAAACCACTCTGAGATGGCTGGAAGCTGTTTTCAATGACAACAGGTCTCCTGCACTGTATTGGGCATGGTAAGGTGTTGTGGTTTTGGTTCCCATAGTTTTGTCCACCTTCTCTATTAGAAATCTCCTTCTTCCACTTCTGTCTACACAATGGAAACAATTATCATCTTTCATGAAGAGGTGCTATACTCTGTCATACAAGGAAAGCCTTACTGAAGAATGACAAACCTATGAAATGTTATCTGTTGAATGGAAACTCAGACTGACAAATTGATTGGCATTGTCTCAGAAATCAACATTGTTTATTGCAGAGATTGAAACTGAAGGAAGAAAAAGGATCACATATCTTCCTTATACAGGCACAATATCTGGAAATATCAGTAGAAATCTATGAAAACTCATGGAAAATTGGTACACTGGGTACCTCACATCAGTAAAAAAATTGGAAATGTTATTTATGACATTAGCACTGTTGTAGGTCTTAAATATAGGTATATATTGCATACTCTGCAGAAGTTACAGCTGAGGAGAAGTCCACAACAAAACTGTAACCATGTCACTGATACTACTGCAGAGCTTGAGCATCAGAGAGACACTTGACTAAAGCAGCCAAGCAAATGAAATTTTGCAGAGAAATGCCTGTCAGGAAATGAGTACTACAGACAACTTTGTGGTTCAGACTCCAAGTTTCTGGGACTGCAGAATTACTGAGTCTGTTAAAATGAGGGTGACAGAAAACTTAATGGACAGGGGCTGAATTTTAGATTGAATCAAAGTTTGTGACCTACCACTGAATCTTTATGGGAACTGCATTCATTGCAGTTGTGAAACAGTAAGACAGCAGACATATTATACAACATCACTTTCTGATCTGGGAAGCAAGTACATATTTATGAGATAGGACACAAGCTTACACAAGGAATCAGATTTAACCATAAATAGCATCATATTGTCAACAGTGTGTCACTCCAGCTTTCATCATAAACCATACTTGTCAGAGCTTCTCTACAGTGAAAGGAAAAGACAAGCAGCATTATCCAACCCACAGAGGCTGGGCTTCTTCTGTGTTTAATGTGGGATCCAATCCTATGCTTGTTGTGTACATGTGACCTGTCCAAACACCAATATATAGAATTTGTTTGGGATCAAATCTTAATTACATCATCATGAGATTTCCAACACTCCATGAGAAAATTACTCAGCGATGTAGCCCTTGGAAGTCAAAATTAATCCAAAAAAGCTGTTAGAGCTTTATGTTCAGGACTATGAGACATGATCCCATACATCAAATCACATAAATGAAATAGCTGTCATTCTGATGAACACAGTTACATATTTAGGCTTCAAAACTGACAAATATTTAATTTAGAGTTTATCTATCATGGAAGCATTTATGGTAGACTTCCCTAATTGGTGTAAGGAGACATACCATAAATGTAAGTGACACAATATACAGTAACACTTTTTTATTAGCACAGCGCACCATACAATATAACCACATTACATTACATTTTAAACGAAACTGCTTTACTCACGCAACTTGCAGTTACTCCACTCTGCTGCGGAAACTCTCTGGTCAGTGGTGTCACTAGAATTGATGTCCACACACATTCAATAAAAATTTAATGAAAATTTTTCCAAAGTATCTGTCCTAGAACTTGATGTCAAGGTAAACACACACTAAAAGGTTCATACATGCAGCAGTACTCAGTAGGTGCATTGTACAGACTGTACTAACTGATGAATACATCGAAAAATCACAGATGTCACAAGAAAGCCCTGTAAATTGTCACAGCTTCCCCCTCCCTGCCTTCCTCTTCCTTATTCCTGGGTAATACCCAGATTTACTCAATATTAGGAACATCATTCAACATACAAAACATCATGGAAAAAATAACGAAACCTTTTGAAAAATCTGAAACATCAGTTCACATTGTAATATTATCACTAGATATATTCACTTAAATCAACCACAAAATCACCCTTTTATGAAGTTTCTACTTTTAACTTTCTTGCTCATTCCTTGAATAGTAGTCCGTGATGATATTTATGAAATATCTCTGATGTGCCCACTATATAACTGGTATCACATAGCAGCTCATTTCACTACCAGTATGGCATTTAATGTTATAAGAAGACTTTCCAGCAAGTTCTGATACCCTGAAGGTGAAATTTGTTTTCATTCTTCCTGGAGCATGACGAATTGTTCCTGGATTTTTTAATGAATTGATCTGGCAAACAATAGAGTGCCTATTTCATCCCAAAGATGTTCAGATCTGATTTTTGTAAAGGCCAATTCATCAAATGCATATGATTTTATTTGAGCCATGGTTCAGAGTTCTTTGTTTTATGGACTGGAGTAGTGCCACGTGGATTAAGAAAAGCATATGTTGTGGTAGTTATGCAGAGATGAAGAAGCTTGCACAAGATAGACTAGCATGGAGAGCTACACCAGATCATGCCCCATGCTGCAAAATAATTTAATGTAGTACTGTAACTAAAATGAAGGAGACAATATTATTAAATGAAGACTTGCTTTTGCAGTTGGCTTGTTATATTTGTCTGATTGTCTTCAAATATTTACCTTTTGCATTTGCTGGGCATGAGGATAGTTTGGAAGAAATATGCTTGTGTAGGTTATTTATGGGATGAGATAAGTGTTATCTCCATCTTGACTGCTCTCTCTCTCTCTCTCTCTCTCTCTCTCTCTCTCTCTCTCTCTCTCTCTCTAGAGTGCCTATTTCATCCCAAAGATGTTCAGATCTGATTTTTGTAAAGGCCAATTCATCAAATGCATAATGATTTTTAAAAAAAGCTAAAGTGAATGTAGGCATTCACACCAAAGGAACTTTGGAAGCAAGACTACAGCATAGAATCCATGAGAAAAGTAATAAATTTAAGGATTTCAGTGTTTGTAAGTTAAACTGCCAAGATTGTAATAAATTTTTTGTGAGACAAGTGAACTGGCACTTTGCTGTTTGATTTAGAGAGCACACATATGATCAGAACAAGAGTGGCCTTGGTAAGCATCTGAACACTGACAGGCATAAAACAGGCCACATGTAACACAATTTAGAAATTTTACACAAGGCACCCAAAAGCCACATCCTAAATTGACTAGAAGAAATGGCAATATTTATTCAGTACAAAAAGAACCACAGTGCCTGCTTAACAAACAAAATGATTTCTGCTTAAACTGCTGCTTTGACATCTTCTGAGATCACTAGTGTAGCAGTGCAGTTAGCTGGGGGAGGGGGGGCGGAGGGGGGTCTGGGCTGAGGATGGTGCTTGCCTGTCAACCATCATGTGTGCATTGGCCACTGGCTGTGACAGGTGCCATGTTTGCACCATCAACACTAGAAGTAAGTGCAACAGACACAGGATGGGAATAATATTGAACTCTATAGTTCTTTTATGCTAATGCCCTTGCTATGTATTTAACAATTTTTGCAGAAAAAAGAAGGGGTTGCAATACAGCTTTACATTCTATACACTAGAGAGAAAAGCTACATTAATCTCTGTCACGTGTAATTTTAAGCGATTTTATCAACTCTGTTGTCTGTTTTATTATTTTTATAGATTTTTTATGAGATGACTGTGTGCTTAATATGTAGACATTGATGTGAGTTTTAACATGACAAGTTAAATTCATTATTTGTATAGATTATACATATAATGACTTTATGTTGAATTTGCAGACATTATTTTGGATTTTAACATGACAAGTCCAATTGAATTTAACACCACCTAATGGTCATAGATTGTTATATAAGGTAGGCTGCTTCACTAAACAGCACTAATCTGTGGTGCAAGTGTACATGTGAACTGACGAGATACAGTATATTGAGATTTTAAATTTAGTATGTCTTTGCTTCATTCCATAATTGTATTATTATAATTCTTGTACAAGTATCACATCTCATTTTTACTGTTTATTTGATAGATTCTGATAAAGGCTGTGGCTGAAACACATTAAGGTGCATATTTTAAAAAAATAAAAATGTAAATAGTGATCGTGACTGACAATTTTATTGACTAATGGTCATGGCTGAATTTGTACAATGATTTTATGTCATTGATAGAGAAAATGACTGATATTTAAAACAAATTTATTCAGCAATACCAACTGTGGCCTGATTACATTGCATGAATCTACATTGCTCCTGTACTAAAAACAAGAGGTAAGGCTGATTTTCCTAGGTCTGGCAGCCAGATCTAGCAAGGTGATGCAGTGATAAGACACTACTCTCACATTTGGTAGGACAATGGTTGAACTCCCCCTCTGGCCATCTGGATTAAAGTTGTCTGTTGTTTGCTTAAATAGCTTAAGGCAAATGCAGGGAGAGGGGGTTGGAGTTCCTTTGAAATGGTCATGGCCAACCTCCTTCACCATCCTTCCCCTGATTGAGCTTGCTCTTCTCAGGATAAGGGCTGAAGGCAAGTATATTGACTTGCTGCGCTAGATATAACAGGCAGCTTGATATACAGTCTGATATTACGCGCAACAGTAGACAGTTGATGGTATCTTGACTGACAGGCAGGACATAATAACTCATTCAACCTATTCCAGGGTTTATAAGAAAACATGTAACTTCTTGGCAAGTGAGTGCAGTCATCAACGGGCTGATAAACAATCCTGCTGGAGGAAAATCTGCAATTCAGCATTATAGTAGACTTTGAAATTGACACTTCAGGTGTAAGATTTTTTTTATTTTTCAGTGCTTAAACCATGACCAATTTTTGTCTATTGCATGCCCACCATCTGGTGCCCTGACTCTGAGCAACTTCATGGAGAGCATAGGAAGCAATGTACGCCAGCAAGTGCAGAGCACAGAGTCTGCGCTCACTGGTGGAGTGGTACAGTACATCCTATACCCTCAATCATGGTGCTCAGGATCAAAGCACAAAATTATCACACCTGATGTTGGGCATGCAATAGCCCAAAACCAGTCATGGTTTAAGCACTGAAAAAGAAAACTTTCAGTTCAAGTGGCTGCAACAGGCTGACAATAATGTGAAGCCATTGATGTGAACAGTTTGGTGATTTATTACACTGAGACTGAGCACAATTAGGTTGAGTAGTGATATTAAACAAATGAGTTTCAGCAATCAGAGTGAGTGACATTATTTTCAGCAATGAGAGTGAGCTAATTTATTTTCAGCAATATGAGGAAGAATAATGAGTGTGATGGGAATAAGATTTCCACTGCACAGAGTTATCTTATGATTTCTTGTTTTGCAATTATAGTGATTCTCAGTTCAATGGGAAATGGTGAAGGAAATCTCTCCATCTATTCAGTGGTGTTAGCATGTTGTGATCTGGCTAGGACATTCTGTGAGATAATGGTGCCTGTGAGCTCACAGCCTGGCAGACAATGAACCACACAATTGGTCAACAAGTCCTTCCTTGTTTGCTGGTTTTTGCTAAGCAGCAACTGTGGAAACAAAATAGGGTTTGCCTCTTCAGATTCACCTGACATATATCTTTGCCAATCTTATTACAGAAAAGAACTGTAAACACTTGAAATCACATGCTACCTGCAGGGAGCTGTAATGTCTTTGAATAACATATCAATTCAACACAGCTGATGACAAAATTTTCTACTTCTTTTTCAAGGTGACCATCCCAGTATTTGGCTTAAGCTGTTTAGGGAAATCACAGAAAACATAAGTCCGGGTGGCCAAATGGGGAGTTCAGTGCGTTAACCACTGCACAATGTTAGGTACTCATTGCTCCATAGCATCACATAACCTCCACTGAATACCACTTCCATGCAACACACTAAGGTTAGTATTGTTGCCAGGATTAGCCAGCCCCACTCTTATTTCTCTTTGATGCTACATCACTCTAAGAAAGCTTCTTCCATAAATGTCAGCGTAATATTCACTATACTAAGCAACATCAAAATTTTTTTTTTCTGATCATTAACTTCTGTGTAGCAGCATAATCTTGAAAGCTAAGTTCTGTCTTGTGTCTAGGAATCATTCTGTCACTAAATTTCAGTATCTGAGTTTCAACATAAGTCACCTGCAATAGCTGACTAGAATGTTTAATTCATATGGTATGCTTTAGATTTCAACAGTCTAGATCAGTTAATTTTTTAGATCTACTAGAAAGATGATTAGGTTTCATGCTTCTCAGTGTTTTCACTACAGGATAACAGTGATAAAGCAGTCCTGGGAACATACTGCTGTGAAATCTCTCTGCTCAAATGCCAAAGCTAGTGGTCTTTTACAACTATTCCCCAATCAAAGTCACTCAATTCTTTATGTTGCTTCTGTCTGATAGAAAACGTTTTTGATGATGCATTATGTGTATGATTATAAACCTTTAGATGAAAAACCTCACGCCAAACAGAGCATGTTCAGTTTGTAAGATATACAAAGACTTTTAGCCATTATGGTATTGCACCTTGGGAAATGGAACATGTCCACTACTCCTGCACAGATTGTACAAGACCTTGCCATATTTCACCTGGTAAAAAATGGAAATGTCGTGTGGCTAGGGCCTCCCGTCGGGTAGACCGTTCGCCTGGTGCAGGTCTTTCGATTTGACGCCACTTCGGCGACCTGCGCGTCGATGGGGATGAAATGATGATGATTAGGACAACACAACACCCAGTCCATGAGCGGATAAAATCTCCGACCCAGCTGGGAATCGAACCCGGGCCCTTAGGATTGACAGTCTGTCACGCTGACCACTCAGCTACCGGGGCGGACATTTCACCTGGTAAGATTTAGGACCTAAAGAGGTATATAGTAATAATAATGATAATAATAATATTACCATTTTATGTACACAGGTGAAACCTAAGTGTGGCATGGATGAGTTACAGAAAGGCATAAGATAGTGTACCACATGATTTGATGCTGAAATGTTTTGAACTATATAAAGAGCTTCCAAAATTGATTCAGTTCTGTAGATATAGCATCGAATGACAGAGTGTCATGCTATACATTAATAATGGACAGCAATGCTTACTGTCATTTATCATACAGATGAAACAGGAAATATTTCAAGGTGATTCTTTGCCTCCACTTTTATTTTGTGTTTGCCTTATTCCTCTTTCCAGATAACTGAATAGACCCTCTTTTTGTTATAAGCTCCACAACAACCAGCAAATAATTAGTTGCATTTATTTATGGATGATGTTTTAATTATTTAGAAGAAATGACAAGACCTTAACTGATACTATTCTTAAAACATTTAATGATGACGTCTGCATGCATCTTGGTACTGGCAAATGTGCAAAACTAAGAGTGGTTAGAGGGAACTTGTGATGGAAGAGCACATTCACTTGGATGAAGACACCAGTATTAGGAATCTAGAACCTGAGGAGATTTACAAGTACCTTGTCACAGAAGAGAATAACAAAACTGCAAAGGGGCAGTGAAGAAAAGATGCTTCAATAATACTACAGGAGGGTAAAAATTGTACTAAAAACCAAGTCCAACACCAAGAACAAACTTAGGGTCATGGGATCACTGGCAATTCCTATAATTCAATACAGTTTTGATCTGGCAGACTGTATCTAAGAATTCATTTTACGTGAAGAACATAGTACACTTACCACGAATGTTGCTGTGCACCTTAGAGCTGACATTGACAGACTATTCATGACATATTGGGTGAGGATGAAATCTGAGACAAATAGAGACACCACATTACATGTTCCAGTTTCCAATCTTTAAATCACTTTGAAATCTTATCAAGACCTGATTGAATATTTGGTCAGATTTTTTTAGACAGTATTTCATTATACATAGTCCAGTCACATTAATACAACCACTGCCTGTGTTAGACATCAACATGCCATAATGACTCACAGATGGTAGGTGACAGCACTACCAATGGAGGCCATCTAAAGCACACCAGGAGAACATGGAAAACAGCATAGTTGTTGCTCTAATGCGGAAACAGAGCAATTAATCTCACATCTAAAATGGCATCATAATTGGCTGTTGTGAGAAGGGTGGAAGTATTCCCAAATTGCTAAGTTTGTAAAGTGTTTGCATGCTGCCTTGGTTAAAGTATACCATACATGGAAAAATGACACTATCCAAAATTGGGACTGAAGCAATTGTAGTGCACACAGGGGTAAGAAATGGCCACAGAGATACATACAGGTGAACAGATGTGCAACTGTTGAGCAACTGATCACCCAGGTGAACCGAGGGGCTACTGATAGTGTCTCCTCAATGACTGTTCAGCGAACTTTGCTCCATATGGGCCGCCGCAGCAGCCGCCTGGTTCACGACGACTACTGTTCATCGGCAATGACGGATGGAATTTGCACATCAATACTGCAACTAGACATCCACTGAGTGGCAACAGGTGGTCTTTGCAGTTGAGTCATATTTTATGCTCTGTCACTCAGAAGGCTGTTGGTGTGTATGGCCCAGCAGTGATTGTGAGAAGCATCCATGCTGGAGGAGGCAGCTTTATGTTCTACCATTCCCTGGGTTATCTCATCATTCTGGTAGGCAAAATGGTTCAACACAAGTGTGCATCTATCCTTGGGGATCATGTCTACCCCTACATGCAGTTTGTTTTTTCATCAGCATGATGGCATGTACCAGCGCGGTAATGCAACATGTCACACAGCTCATAGTGTACATACAAGGTTCAAAGAGCACCAGGATGAGTTAACCATATTTACCAAGCCACCAGACATCCTGTATTTAAACCAAATCAAGAATCTGTGGGTGCATGTCAATCAGGTTGTTCATGCCATGGATCCTCAACTGAGGAACCTAGCACAGCTAGTCACAGCACTGGAGTTAGCATGGCTCCACATCACCATCAGTACCTTCCAGAACCTTCCTGACTCTCTTCCTACACACATGCACTGCAAAAGGTGGTTATTCAGGCTTTTGACAGGTGGTCACATTAATGTAACTGGACTGTGGATAATGCCATAGTTGGATTTGGAAGGTGTGTGACCCAGCACATGAATTATCTGCCAGTGCATCAAATAATATGGTCTGAGGTGTTAAATTGAAACAAATGATTTTTCCCCATTCTAAGAATGTTGCAAAAAACATATCACAGACCACAGAAGGTACTAGTACTGATTAATTTATAAAATATGATATCAAAATTAAGATTCAGAATAAGGTAAAATAATCACAGATACATAAATAACTGCATTTTTAGTATCCAGGGTGCCTGCCAAATAAGACAAATATGTAACTTAAAAGAGGAGGAATGAGAGCAGAATTACAAGCTCTTAATAGTAGCTGCCCTTAAGAATGAAGATCAACCCTTAAGAATGAAGAAATACCAGAAAGGAATCATAAAAACTACTCAATACAGTACGTATTAAATTTGTAGAGTATGTTCTGATACCATGGACCACATAATATCAGGTTGCCCCACTGTGACAAGGAATGAATGCCTCAAGAGGCACAATAGGATGGGCTCATACCTTCACTGGGAAATGTACAGAGCTCTAGCAATAGCTGATGTCTCCAAAAAATGGAACAACCACTCACCTAAAGTGGTCACAACAGCTGGATGTAATACTATGCTGTATAATCGACAAATAAATACTGCCCAAGGGACACCAGCTAAAAAGCCCTGTATTCCAGTTAGATAAACTATCATACCTCTTAACTGATATCTCAGTTTTAGTATCCCCATCTACAGAGGGTATTGATAGAAATTGCAGAGAAACCTCTATCTCATTATGACAACCAACACCTGTAACCAGAAGGGGGAGCTCTGATGTGCCATGTGGGCCATGACTCTTACACGGAGCTAATACAGCAGGCCAGCTAGTCTTATATTGTGCTGTTCTGTATGAAGTACTTTGTCTACTGACATAACAATGTGACTACAAAAATCCTGCTTAGTTCCTGGACTCTCTTAGTTTCACTATTGGTTTGCATTCAGTGTACACCTTACAATGACTGTTGCTGTGTTTGCAGTTTATGCTTTCACAATGTATGTGGCCAGAAAAGTTGCAGCATTTTGCATAAGGGCCATGAATATAAGACAAGTTAGGGTTCATATGGAGGCATATAGATAGTGGTTTTTCCCTCATTTTATTTGTGAGTGGGGTGGAAAGAAAATGACTTGTAGTGGTAGAGGCTACCTTCTCTCATGTACCGTACAGTGGCTTGTGGAGATGTATGTAGATGTACATGTACTTGATGACTTAACCTATTGTGCAGTCTGCAACACATTCACACCTAGTGTTGGTATTACAGACCTGAAGTTTCTGGAACTTTGGCAACTGCAGCTGTCACTGCAACAGCAGCAACACCAACAGCACCAGGAACAACAAAAACTGTAACAAGAACAGCAAGCTACTCTCCTGCAACTCTTGTCCCAACAGCAGCAACAACATCAGTCAATGGTCACAACTATGCCCCCACTGCCATTCACCTCCTTTGACGATGCTTCAGAGAGCTGAGAAGTATACCTCTGACATTTTGAACAGTGTTTTCTTATTTATAGTATTTCCGATAGGCAATAAAGTTCTTTATTTTTGTCTTCTAGCAATTGTTTGAATGAAGAGGTACAAAAGTTA
Organism: Schistocerca americana; assembly: GCF_021461395.2. NCBI lineage: Eukaryota > Metazoa > Arthropoda > Insecta > Orthoptera > Acrididae > Schistocerca > Schistocerca americana. The sequence continues at coordinate 236,122,398 of NC_060130.1, forward strand.
TGACCGCTCTCAAACCCTAGTCATTTTTCATTCATTGAATCATGTGCCCCATTAACAGAATACCATGGTAATCAGAAACACCTTGTAGCTACTATTTAATCAGTGTCATAAAAAAATATGGACAGAGTTATGCAGTGTGGGCTGCTGATTTTCAGGATCTCTCACACCAGGGCAGTTTCACTTGTGAGAATTGTAAGTTTCCTACTGATTTGTGATGTGGTTGCATGCCTAATACCTGACAGGGAAGTCACAGATAAAGCATTAGCCATATCTGATCCTAGTCCTACATTAGTGAAGTTCTTAAGTTTGCTAAATCTTTTGAGACTGCTTCCAATGCTCAGTATACTTTCACTAACAAAATTCAAATGTCAAGGTAGTTTGTTTCCATCACAAGCAACAGCCAGCTGATGATCCTGGTTCATTATCTTGTTTTCACACCCCCAAGTCTTGCCTGAGTTCACGGTTGTCCATATTGCTATCATCTCATGAGAGACTTAAGTATGACAATCTTAATGAGCCCCACTCATTATTGAATAAACCACTTTTTAATACCAAATAGGTGCATCAGAAATACCTTTCCCCCTTGACACTGAAGCATTCTCCACACAAGCCAATGCTGGTTCAGTCAAGCCTGGACTGCTGCAGCCATCATTCAGCACACTGTTGCCTGCACTGTGCTGCACAGTGTTTGGCACGTGGCATACCTTGACACCTGGCAGCTGTGTGTCAACAAGCTGCTTGTTGACATCCAATACCAGCGCGTTCCAATGATAGCATTCCACTCCACACAGTCACAAGAGCTGACCAGGCAACTTACAGTTAAGTACAAGCACACTGAGCTTGTTCTAACCATCTTATTAGTGAAATCACCCAACACTGTTAACATTTTCTATTTACATGCTTTTATGGTATTTGGTTTCAAAATAGTGGACCATGTAAATTTAGTGTCTGAAGCAGTGAAGCAGTCATATCTTGTGATCTAGATACATACAAAGAGATTTTCAAACCATTGCTAGGCTGTGCAAAACATTTACTGCTCACATCTCTACAAAATTGTCAATGGTGCCAAAATTTTGTAGAACTCACCATATACAATTTGCTGGGGAGATACTGTTCAGGGTGAATATATATGACTTCAAGGACTATATGTCTTTTCACTGGTCTCAATCAGTCAATAGGCGATGCCTAGGGTTGTCATTAAAATGTATAATGTCTCTTTATGCCTTTGTGGCAATTTCAAAGCACCTATCATTCCTCAGTCCAGCACTGATCTCTGTCATATGGCTTACACATAGGTTTTGTTAATGAAATTCATTGGTATCCAATATTTTTCAAAAATAGATTTTAAAGGTGCTTATCTACAACTTACATCAGATGATGAATCAAAATGTTTGCTGGTCTTTAATACTTGTACCAGTATAATTACTTACAATTTGGGGTTGCTAGTGCCCATGCCCTTGCACCTTATAAGAACTTTTGGTGTCTGGTTAGTCTTGATCTTGAGAGGGGATATCAAGTTACACTTGAGGCAATTATGCTAGGTATATTCAAGAAACCCTGCCCCCCCCCCTCCTCCCCCCAGCTCACCTGATATACTGCTTTGAATCAGTCCAGTCCACTGATAGGAACTTCTGGGAACCAATCACTTGGTATTTGTTAATTTGTAAAAATCATTTTGAAAGCCACATGGTGGAGAACCCTCTGTTAGGTGTTTAGATAAATGTCCTCCTTCAACAAGCAGTGCTCCTTGAAGAAGATGCCACAGGTGATTCTAACAAGCTTCATCCACAAACTCAGACATTGATGGAGGTTTCTGTAGTGCAGAATATATTGCTGCTTATTCCCCAGCATTGTCAACAGCTTTGGAACAGAACCATTTCATGGACTAGGCACTCCAGATTCAGTTCACTGTCTATGTCATGAAACTGGGTGTGATATATCAGTTCTGCTTCCAGAACCTATCCTTCACCAGAATCAGCAGCCACATTTTGGACTTTCTGCTTCAGTCTGGAGATTTCCCCTGTGGGTATCCATCAAACTCCTCTAAATGGCAGAATTTGTTGCATGGCTTACACAAAGAAGTTGTTTACATTCAAGTACAGGATGACCTATATTTCTCCTCACTCACTCAGAGGTTATTCATATTCGCATACCTGTGCAACACTGCAAAGTTCCCAATGAATCCCACATTCAAAGAAGTGCAGCAAGTCAACACCAGCCAACAGTTTGATGCTGACATGGGTTCTTCTCAACATTGTGTCCCATGAAAGCCCTAGTGTGGTGTAATAGAAGGCAGGATCCATGGAGTATGTGCCCAGACATACACTCTGGAATTCCTCAGAAATGTCTTTGAGCAACCATACATCAGTGTTCATGTACAACATAGCATACACCCCTAAATCAGAGATGCTGAACTCCTGCCAAACAATCACTGCATGTTCACACTCCACCTCTGTTAATTTACAGCAGAATGTGGTTTTGTTGGGCATTTTGGTTTTGTGCCATCTTTCCATAGAACCCAAATATTTGTAGGGAAAGACCCCCTTCTTTGGCACAAGCTGAAATTTTCCATCATCAGCTTTGGAGCTCTGGTGATATGCATATCCTCCTGATGCATCGCCTCAGCAAGTTTTTGAAGGTACACATTCATGGTGCATAGTGCATCCAGGAAGTGTACAGCTGTTTTTGGCATGATTCACTTGGAAAATGAAATATACTTTTCAATGGTCTGAGGAATAATACTGATCCTATCATCCTTCAAACTGAAATTATCCAAGTGCATCATACTCACTCAAATTATGGGAGAAGACAGGTATTTGCTGTGGCAGTTGGTACTTTAAGTTGAATGCATTGTGGGCTGCACCACAGAATTTCCCCATTAGATGACAATGGTCTCTGTCCTGAGTTTCCTCATTTCTATCCAACAGCAGCCTACATATATGACAATCAACTACCTTCTTCTCCAAGGAACCACTCTCCTGCAATTGGTCATATGAGTGTTATTGTGGTAAATGCAATCAACATCCCATGCAAGTTTCTCAAGCTCAGAGCACAACAATCTCACAGGATTATCACTGGCATATAATTCAAATTTGTTGTGACTCCTGTCATATGAGCATGCAATTTGATATGTTTCCACAAACAGTACATGCTATTCTGTGAAGGTAGTTTGAGAGGTATTGGGATAAACTCCACAATACACTCAGGAGCTATGAGGCACTGAAAGGCAGCATATTTGATGAAGGGTCATTGCTTCTGGTTGTGAGCAATCTTACACTTTGTGCATTTTCATCCTCAGCAGACATTTCCACACATACTGGTTTTTGGCTAGAGCAGACAGTGAAGTTCCCCTCTCTTGGTAAAGGAGTCGAGGCATCTATAGGAGAAATATCTTGCTCCTTCCATTTTTGAGAATTGGGAGGAAAGTAGGCAGGACATGTTATTGATCCACACATATTATTCCTTCTCACCCTGCCGGCTGGAGTGGCCGTGTGGTTCTAGGCGCTACAGTCTGGAACCGAGCGACCGCTACGGTCGCAGGTTTGAATCCTGCCTCGGGCATGGATGTGTGTGATGTCCTTAGGTTAGTTAGGTTTAATTAGTTCTAAGTTCTAGGCGACTGATGACCACAGAAGTTAAGTCGCATAGTGCTCCGAGCCATTTGAACCATTTGAGCCTTCTCACCCTCAGAGAATAGCAACAAATCTATATGTTTAGGTCACTGACTGGCTAATTTTGAAAATTATTTTAAGCTTTTCTTCCTTCTGCACAGTGTGCTCCTTGGCATCTTCCTTAGGCTTCCTTTTATTACATACAGGCTGTATATGTGAATAGAATAATCCAGGTACTGCCTCTTGAATTTTATTATGCCCAGTAATTTTATGGGAAATGAGATGTCTTTGAAGTTATAATGCTCACAGACATTTGATTTTTAGTATACACTCAGGATGAACACTATATTTTCTATAACAAGCCAGAAGGGACCATGCAAATCAAAATTCATCCTCCTCTTCAGTATTCTGGACATTAATACATGCCTGTTGAGTGGCTATATTTTTCAGAAGAGGGATCAGGTGTGGAACATTGAGATGGAGTACACAGCTGAGTGCCTTAAAAGGATCCTCTTTCCTGCATTTCAGAAAAATGGCTCATTGTGACATTCTCAGTAAAAGTGCTGAATCACTGTGTGAGTCACCCCATGATATCATTCCATTAGTACCCCAAATTTGTACAACGCTCTTTTCCTGAACAGTGTCACTACCCTGCTTTTGGGGATTGTGTGGTTTCACAAGATAGAACTACCTTGAACTTAATGGCAGGATTCTGTAGATCATTGACAGATTTGGAAAGTGCCTTTTCAAAATGGCTTCAGAACAATTAAACATTTTGGTATCCTGCATTAGTGTTGTCAATGTGAGCTTGTGAGATTGTGTACGTGTTCTGGTGTGATGACAAGTGCCGGCAGGGCGATGAAGAACGGAAGAGCAGAGAGGGCTGTGAGGCAATGCTGTTTCCGCCAGAGCAAAGGGCAGATGGAGGGGTACAGCTGGGAGCTTGACATCCCCTGCAGCCACAGCTTCCGGTCCAGCACAGCGTCCACCCTCCGGCCACCCCTGCCATTATCGCGTATCGCGATCGCGGTCTGTCACTTTGGGTGGGTGGGTAGGGGGGGGGGGGGGGGAGGAATGTTCTGGTGTAACATCTAACACGTCGGCCTGGAATGTTACAGCAGAGAGGGCTGTGAGGCAATGTCAGCCAATAGTAAGCTGACCAGGATGACATCACAGCAGGAGCAGCCCCTATATGAAGAAAATATAAGCGCTGCTACATCTAGTCACAGGGGCACTTGAAGACGAGCCACCATCCAAACACTTTAGCCATGAATTATGAACTGTTTTTTACTTGCATTGAAATTGTATATATCAAAAGAAATTGATTATTTGCATGTCATCAATTGCTTGCAACACCTCTTTGTGAAAATGTGAAGTTAAGTATTGTTGATTTAACTTATTGTAATAAACTCCATTAAAATGATTTGCTTGACTGGTTGCCTAGCGATTCGAGAAAATAGCTTCCTAGGCACCCTATATTAGACAAGTGGGCAGGATACTATAGTCTGCAAAAGTGCCATCAAGCTCAGAGTAGTCCAATGTGGCTACAGGACTTGGTGATGTGTAACTGAATGAGTAAGGTGTTGCTGCTGCTGCTGCTGCTGCAAGGCCTAGAGTGATGCTGAAATGATGCCCGATGCCATGACAATGTCAGATGATGCAGGGTGTGAAGAGTGTGGCTGCATCAGGAAACGAGCTGGTGTTATCAGCCTGTACCATGTTCATGAGGATAGACTGGGTTGTGGTGGTGTTTGCAGGTGCAGCAAGTACATTGCTGACAGACAGGGCTGGGATGATGAATGCATCATCAACATGTCAGGTTATGAAGTTGTTGTTGCAGATGCATGACTGAACCTGCAAAAATTCATCACGTCTGCAACAGGAGCAGAGCAAGAAGAAAAAGGCAGAAGAAGAAGAAGAAATTAATCATCAGAATTCAGGTATGAGGAACACACACAAACATAGGAAAAAAATCATCTTAAATAGATACCTATAGGATCACTGGAGTTAAATTGGGCCTGCTTATTAGCCCAATGAGCTGTCACCATAATCATTTCCACAGCACCATTTCATCTCTACTGATGCTGTCATCACTGTAAATGTTGCTACTGGCGGTCTCAGACTGGAATCACTTTTTTGCTCTGAAACACCTCATGTTTATAGGGAAAAAATCGCATTCCGTTACTTATTTCAGCCAATAACAATCCATGTAAGTATCTCTAGTGATGTGGTTTGTTGGTACAATGACACTAGCACACAACTGTATGTAGGGGATACTGTATTACCTTGTCTCTGCTGGTGTTCTTAAATAGGTACGTGTACGTGCTGGTCTGTCACGAAAGCAGTAGTGGAATGGTCACGTATCTGGTGATGAAAGAGAAATACATTTTTCTGAGGTTTTGAGGACTGCGGTGCACCAACTGTGAGTACTACCCATGCCTTAGATGCCACTGGCCAGTGTGTGTACTGGCCAGATCTTGGTACAGTGAGCATCTCTGCAATTCTGACAAAATAATACCGACTATCTAGACTTTGACCCTCAATACACTTATGTATCCTCTGTAGTAAACCCCTCAGAATATATAATTTTATATGAGTATACCAACAGTTCAAGTCTGTGAAATCAGTTTCCATGTTAACAATTAAAACTATAGACAAACAAATAATAGTTCACATTAGATCAGCACCTGTCAAACACAGCTAAGTCTCCAGACAACGTGGAGTGCCCCATGGACAACTGATGCACAGTATGGGATAACTGAGCTATGTGTGTGTTAATAACAAAATAAAGTCAACACTCTACCTCCACAGCAATCCGTGTAGGTGCATGTGTTTTAGTGTTGGCTTTGGCAGTTTGTGTTATGTGGGTTGACATTTGGAAGAAGTAGAGTCTGTAGGTACTCTGGCTGATTCGGGACTCTGTCACAATCGAATGGTAAAGATATACATGTGGTAATGTAAGCAACAAGAGCACATATATACTTGTACATTTATGTATAGGACATGGAAAAATATGGGAAAAATCAGAAAAACCCAAAATGTGGAAAAAACAGAAAAAATTTTGAAAAATATGTAAATAATAGAAAAAAAATGTAAAGAATAGAGGATATGATTCAGTCATTTTTGAAAGGACCTTAGTCTAAGATCTTAAGTTTTCAAGAATGAAGGAAAACAGTTTGTGGGTAAATGTAAATGACCTGTGACTAGGGCCTCCCGTCGGGTAGACCATTCACTGGGTGCAAGTCTTTCGATCTGACGCCACTTTGGTGACTTGCGCATCAATGGGGATGAAATGATGATGATTAGGACAACCCAACACCCAGTCCCTGAGCGGAGAAAATCTCTGACCCAGCCAGGAATCGAACCCAGGCTCATAGGATTGACATTCTGTCGCACTGACCACTCAGCTACCGGGGGCGGACATTCTGTGGCTGAATATATGGAATGTAACAGGATTTAAAGAACAGAATAAAACGGATATTTTGCTATTACTGTAGTTGTTAGGTTTTGCAATCTATTTGAAAAAAATAAGTACAAAATCTTGCAATAAGGTCCTTTTTTTGAGCAAGTAACTAATATGCATGGTCAGGTTATGTTTTTAGTTGTGTTTTAAGTTGTCGCTTTTTCACTCATACATTTTCACAGTATTGCAACTCTTATTAAAGTACTTACAAAATGGGTTCATTGGTCACCATGTGCAGCAGTAGCAGCAGCATTGTTATGTACAGGCCATTTCATCAAATCATCATAGAAATATCTGTATATATGCTGAGTATAATCAAGTAAACGCTGAAGACCTGGCACTTTGTTCCTGTTAATAGCCCCTGATCCAGTGTAAGCCTTTTAAAAATTAAAAACAACAGATACTTTCAGAATAAATGATTGAATTATGCCACAACACCCAGCTGTAGCTTATTATGTTCAGAACATATTAAACTGAAAGATCTGTATTGTGCATTATCAATTGTCACTTATAGATTGTGTCACTGGCATCAATATGTGAGAGGAGTGCACTATGGATTTATTGAGTATTTGTGCAAGAACTGTGTAAATATTGATCAAGTGGAGCAATGTATCAGTGCCTTTATTCTTCATGTACCAAAGTGTGTAATTATAAAATCAGTGGAGACTGGATTTGTTGGAGGAATGCCCATGTATGTAATTGCACCTGTAGGCTTGAACATGATTCAAGCTGAACTGAAAGCATATAAAAGACAATTATTTGGATCTTTCTGAAAAGATGAATGATTGTGTGTAAAATAAAAAAAGTTCTATAAAGTTGTTCTTATTTACTTCCACCCTATAATAACTTTAATTATGAAAGGATCAAATAATAATAATAATAAAAACACAGATATGGCAAATTATCTCATAATGTAGTATAAGAAACAATTTTTTTTTCTTTTTTTGAAAAATAAAAAAAGCTTGCATAAATGCATGATGGTTTTGTTTTTTATATAACAGCTACCGATCAACTACACAATAGGTTACAACAGCACAAATACATTATATCAGTAACAATACTTTTTTCTTTTTGCAAAAAAGAGATCGCACGTCTGCAGAATGATTTTATTTACTCAACAGCAGTTGATCAGCTAGGAGAGATATATTATACTAAGATTATTTTTAAAAAATTGTTTACAATATTTACTGTGTATAGGGACTAGCAGCAGCAGCTGAAGAACCACACACATTCACAAAAACACACGAAATATATACAATACCGTTACAAGCACACACAGTGTGCAGTCGTGTGCATGGTACAAGCAATCATATGTACAAATTCACATGCACACACACATCTACAAAACTATAACAAACACTTCACAAAACACACCCACCCACCCACCCACCTACCCACACCATACACACACACACACACACACACACACACACACACACACACAGTTCAGTTGTAGTACAGTATGTACCACATGGCCCTGTGACCAAAAGACTACTTGCTGCTCCACATGAGAGGACTCACCATTAGAAAACAGACACTCCTTATAGCCTTCAATTGTGAGAGTCTGTGAGGCAGTGTGATGCACACCCTTGGCCCATCTCTGGATGGCACCTGCATCTACACAACATATACACATCTTTGATCTGAGCCCTACAAATCCTACAATCTGTGAGCCATTTGCTTCATCCTTCATCAAGCTGATAACCCTCTTGTTCTGAGGTGTTACGCCAATTAGGATTATCAGTTATAAATCAAAACATGTCGAATTTCTTGGGATTGCACCTAATTACTTCATATGGATCACAGCCTTTCACCCAGTGTATGAAACTGTCTGTATCCATCTAAAATAATTTGACATCAGTGAACTTCAGTTTTGCAAATTTGTAATGGAATTGGTACATATGAAGCTTTAAGAAGTCAAGGATACACATACTGATATTGACAGGCTTAGTAAACTCCACTGAAACCTCAGCAACTTCCAGTGCAACTAGTCCTCCATTGAAGATCATGGCCTGCTTAAAATCTGACCTGGTGCCATAATCTTTTGCACCACACTGGCCATCCCAATAGTAGACTGAATGAATATCATGACAGTTTCTAACATTTTACACAGTTTTGCCAAAAACCAAATTATTCATTTATTTATAAAAATCTTTTTCAAAATCACACATCATGAGAGCCCTCTGTTTGGTGTTTCAATCAATATACTTCTTCAACCTGGGATGCTGCTTGAAGGAGAAGCTGTGGGTGATTCTAAGAAGTTGCATCCCCAACCAGAGGCATTGCTGGAGATTTATGGAGTGTAAAATGTGTCTCTGCATATTTCCTCACATTATCATCAGCTTGGGAATGGAACCATTTAACTGGACCAGGTGTTCAGGACACAATAGCAGGTCATTGTGTGCATTATGTAAATAAGCAGGACATTCCATATCTGCCTCCAGGATATATCCCCTACCAGCATATGTAGCCATGTTTAGGATCATATCCTTCAATTTTACAATTTCATCTTTTGATAACTATCGGAACCTTCAGAACAGCGAGATCATCGAATGGTCTCTTCATAGAAAATGTTCACATCCGAGTAAAGTATGTAACACAAATCGTCAGATTGCCTGTACTCCCCCTCACTCAGTCACAAGTTATTCATCTTGGCATACCTGTGGATGCATAGGAAAAGTCCTCTGCAAGTCCTGCATTTGAATAAAAGCAACATATCTGTGTATCAGATATTAATACCATCCCATGACATATCAAGGTTGGTAACAGAATGACAAGTTCTCGTCTAATGCCAATAGCGGTTATGTGGGATCTGGCAGGCCCAATGGTGTGTGCCTGCAGAGCCACACCTTCAGTGGCTCTGGACTATGAGCAGTCTGCCACTGCAATGTAGGATGGCCAGTGGCAGCCACTCAGCCCACATGCACTTGGAGGCTCATTGCTACAATACCATTATTCGTGCCTTTGTGCAGAGAGTTTCACCCTTATTGACACTGTGTGGCTGGGTTCTATTTCTTGCTGGATTATTTGCAATGGGTCTTTGTTTGCCTTGAGAAATACAAGTTAAGTAAATCATCTGTTTATTGTGTTAACTTGTCTGCTAATCATTTCTGCTCCTGTCTGGCTTTCCTATGATGACAGTTGCCACACCATTCTGTAGCCCATCTCTCCTTACCATTGTGTACAAGGCCTTAGCCAACAATTTCAACATCAATCAACAGTTCAAGGTTGATATGTGTCTTTTTTAAAACAGCATCCCATGAAAGGCTCAGTACAGTGTAACATAAGGCAAGATCCAGTGCATTTGTGTCCAGGCACACACTCCAGAATTTCTAAACAATGTCTGTGAGCAGGTGCACATCTGTCTCCATGTGTCCCTAAATCAGAGATGTTGAAATCCTGCCAAGTATTCACCACGTGCCTATACTCCACATCCATTATGGCAGTGCCTATGAGTTTGCTGGTGAATGCATTTATATTGGGAAATATGGTTTCGCAGAGTCTCTCCATCAAATCAAGGTATTCAATGGAAAGACCCCCTTCTTCATTACAAGCTTAAACTGTGTATCCTCAGGAAATACAGATCGAGTGATAAGTATATCCTCTTGATGCATAGTCTTGGCAAGTTTCTCAAAAGATGCCTACATAAATTGTAGTGAATCCAGGAAGCAGATCAATATTCTTGGCATCATTCACTTGTAGAATGAAATGTATTTTTCTGCATTTTTAGGTATGATATTGATCTTACCATTCTCCAACCCGAAGGCACCCAAGTCCTCAACAAGAAAGTGAACATCATACGAGCTCAAATTATGGAAGAAGAGAAGCACATATCATGGCAGTTTGTACTGCAGGTTGCATGTGTTGTGAGCTGCACTGCAGAACATTCTTATTAGATGACAGTTGTCTCTACATGGAGTTTCCACTTTTCCAGCCAAAGGCAGGTCACAAATACGACATTTAACTGCTTGCTTATATAAGGAATCATTCTCCTGTGAGGTGACCACTGGAATATTTTTGCTATAAAGGCCATCAACATCCCATGCAAGTTTTTTAACCTCAGAGAGTAACTATCTTGCAGGATTATCCCTGCCAAGTGAGTCAAACTTGTTGCAACTGTAATCATATGGGCATACCATCTGATACACTGCCACACATGGTACACACAATTCTATGAAAGTGATGTGAGAGGCGTTGGGATCACCTTCACAATGTGCCACAGGAACTAGTAAATACTCAGAGTCGGTGTATAGTAGAAAGGGGCATCATTTCTGGTGGTGGGCGTTCTTAAACTTTAATACCTTTTTATTCTCAGTGGGCACTTCTACACATACTGGTTTCTGACTCGAGCAATCAATTAGACATTTTTCTAAATATTCATGTTTAGTAAAAGAACTGAGGTATTTGCAGAAAAAGCGACAGTTATGCTCATATTTACTCATTTGGGCCACAAATAGGGGGGCACTTGTTTTTGATCCAAATGTAGTGTTGCTTCTCGCATTTGGAGAAGAGCAATAAATTTACGTGATTAGCACACTGATTGGCTACTTTGGAAAAGTAGAGGGGCCCAACTACCTTATGCTTCACATCTTCTGGCTTGCTTTTCTTCTCATGTACAGGCAGATCATAAATGCGAACTGAGTAATCAGGGTTCTGCCTCTCGAATTTTGAGAGGTCTGGGATTGTGACAGGGAGTGAGATGCCTTCAAATGCCTGCAGATGTTGTATATCCGGTACTCACCTGTATGACATGCATCATTTGGATAATTTCTATTGCAAGCCAGAAGCTACCATGAAAAGCAGTATTCATCCTTCTCATCTAGATTCTGGACATTAATACATGCCTGTTTAGCAACAATATCATCTTGGAGGGAGATGAAACAGGAGCTCTCCCCCTTAACTGGATCAAAAATGTTTGAGTACACATCAAGCTAGCGTTTGTGGCTGAATGCCTTACTAGGTCCTCTTACCTTCATATCAGAAAGAAGCTTTAGTATGATGCTCTCAGTAAATGTTCCATACCACTCTGCAATCGACATGTCCCGTGATATTGCACCATAGGTTGACGATACTTGCCTCTGCAGCATCATTGCTATCTCCTTCAGGGAGGGTGTAACAGCTCACAGTAGAGAACTGCTTTGCACCTGATAGTTGGACAGCTAGGCATTGACAATTTCAGGGAGCTCCCTTCCCAACACTGCTTGGCATGCTCGAAGGAAGGTAACTAGATCTCGAAATCCAGCATTGACGTTATCAATCAATGAAGGTCATATCCCTGAAAGCAACAGCAACCACAGAGTAGTCTAATGTGGCTACATAATTTACCTGCTGTTGGTTAACAAGATGGGGTGTGGGGCTGCTACCACTAGAACTTGGACAGGGTGATGGACCGCCTTGCTACCACTAGGCTGGGGCCAGTAGCCTGACGACCCCGGCTGAGCCAGCTGGAGTGGCCGTGCGGTTCTAGGCACTACAGGCTGGAACTGAGCGACTGCTACGGTCGCGGGTTACAATCCTACCTCGGGCATGGATGTGTGTGCAGTCCTTAGGCTAGTTAGGTTTAATTAGTTCAAAGTTCTAGGTGACTGATGACCTCAGAAGTTAAGTCGTATAGTGCTCAGAGCCATTTGAACCATTTTTATTTGACCCCAGCTGAGGCAATGGCGATGACATCAGAGGCACCACCCTGCTACTGTTAGACTGAGGTGATGCTGATGTTGATGCCCACATCAATGAAGGGGCCAGCGATACTGCTGTGGGCTCACTTCCTCCTGCAATGGAAGAAGAAGCGAAGTTAATTAGTATCACACAAAGATACACGCAATAGAGATGTATATCCACCAATAACAATTAAATTCTGATACTTACAGTGAGAGTCATTGACGATAAACGCTTTCAGGTACTGAAGATGGTGTGACAGTGATGACTTTGACGACACCACACTGTTATTGCTAGGTCAGGGGCGGCAGCCTAATTGCCCCAGCTGAGGTGACACAGTGGTCGACGGCGCCACCCAGCTACCGCTAGGCCGATGTGACTCAGACGTTGATGACACCATCAATTAAGGGTCCAGTGGAGGTGTTGTGAGCCCACCTCTTTCTGTAATGGAAGAAGAAGCGAAATTGATCAGTATCACCCACAGATACACGTAATAGCCAAGCACATCCACCAATAATAATTGACTTCCAATACTTAGTCAAGGTTCACTGATGATAAGTATTTTCAGTGACTCATTATCCTCATTATTAATTATACTATTAGATATGTTGAAACAGCTTTTGAATGAATTCTGTTTCTACTTCACTTGCAATATCAGCATCAAATGAACACATAAAAAAAAACACTGTATGCAATCATAAAAAAAGCAATTATTAATGTTGATGGAAGAAGTAATAACACTGCTACTTAAGAACCTGCCTCTCAATGACTAGTGTCATCCCCATGAGCTGTGAGAGGGAAATGGCGTCATTGGCACCTGCTGTGCTAGATCAGTATCGATCCGTTCTCCTATAGCAGAAAAAAACAAAGGAACAAGTAAGTATCATATGAAACATAAAAAAATTGCATACATATACAGAAAAAAAATATTATGTTCACCCTCGTATACGTCATTAATGATAAATGCTATTATCTCATCACCGAAAAGTGATGACGTTATACTTGAAATCAAGCTGTCATTGACTGACAAATGAGCGCGGTTACCAGAGCCTTCGTCATCATCTTGTGCGGAATTTAAGGGCAGCAGTAGCATGGGGTTCTACGGTGTAATAGTTAGCACTCTGGACTTAGAATCCAGTGATCCAAGTTCGAGTCTTGGTGGAACCTTGCGATGTGTTTTGTGATTGTTTGTGGAAATGTGGCCGAGCTGATCGTTGAAGCGGTATACGCTGAATTTTTGGTAGGACCATGTAATACAAATTGTCATTAGCTGTCTACAGTAGAACTGGAGCATGTCATGGCTGTTCAGACTGCAATGAGCAGGAGCCATTCAGCGCTGATTTAATTACAGGCGGCACGTGCTCTTGGGTGCAGCTACGCATGTACCAAGAGAAGTAGAAGTCTGCGTATACAGTGCTGACGTCCATGCTTTTTGTGAGAGCGAGAGGCGCAAGTTTGCATGTACCACTATGTATGCACTCTTCATGAGAGTGGGAGTTAACGTTAGTTCATATACTTACATATGTGAAATCCAACACTACTACATGCATATTCATGGTGCTTGTAATCCAATACCCCTGTGTGTGGTGTGCACTCGGTACTGCAGTAATATTCCAGCATATCTAATCAAAGTCGTGCTGCATGTCTGTTCTTGCTGCTTCCTGCCAGTGCCTGCTGGTATGATGTCTCCTGCCTAATGACACATCTACTTTGCAAGGAATTCCTGGCACTACTTTTCATGAGGAGTGCAGCAGAATGTGTAAGTTAAATACTCACCCAAAGCCTGTAAATGAGGAAGTGGAAAATAAGAAGTTAATAAATAGATACAAGCTTTTTTAAGAAACAATTTATTCATTAGTAAGCCAACTGAAAAATAGTTGTACATTTTCTGAAGCATTCATAAACCCATGTTGTTCATATCTCTTCTACTTCAGCTACTTGAGGGCAGGACATCCTTCTGCTTTCACATTCGGTATAGATACACATTTATAAATTTCTTGAAACCAGGAAATATTATCACAGCGTTTGACATAAACAATACTGTCTCTATGATCATACATCCAGAGTGACAACACATATCTTCATACGACACCCTTTCACCAACCCAGCAATTGAATCAACCACGTCGCCGTTTCTTGGGTTTAGCACACTGTGCTGAGCTAAACAATTTGGGTGCCACAGCTGTGCTGGCGTAAGCTAGCGCTAGCACACCATGCGACAGAGAGTTTGCGAGAAGATCGACAGAGGCCAAAAACAGACTCACAGGAAACGTGCCACCAGCGCCCTCTCGGCTGCCAGTATTTAGATCGGCGCTGCGGACCAGAGGGAGAGTCTGTCGCACTGAGTGAGTTCCTGTGTCATCAGTCGCAGCCCAGTGGGAATCACAGTAGCTGTTAGCTCCACTACTATGTGAGAGACAGGCAGCACGTAACAACCCTAATAATGTACGTAGTGGACTTTGTACTTTACCAGCAGTGAGGCTAACGTGGACTATTACAGAGAGCTTGTACCACAAAACAATCTTGAGATATGTAACTTTCTATTCTTATGAATAAAGAATCCAGTTAATGCGTGCAGTTTGTGTTACAGAAAGAGGCGGTACAGCTCTATAGAGACAACGAGACGACATAAAAGATGGCGACGAGAATCCTTTCTTGAAGATTAATTTTGTTGCTTCTATTGTGTTTCAGATTGCAGTGCTTGCTAAATTTTGTTGTGTTCTTGCTCCAGCAGGGGAGCTGCAGGACTAATCAAACTTCTCTTTCCAGAGGCTTTGCTTGCTTTTTTTGCTATAACGTATTTCTGTAAACCATGGCTACCCCGCCCCCTCCACCCACTGCCCCTGCGCCTCAGCTGCAGATGACCAATGTAATGGATCTAACACAGGCTTTTCAGTTGTAGAACCAACAAATTGCTGCCTTGCTGACGAAGGTATAACAACTTCTGGCTGCACAAGCAGCGTCAGCCGCACAACAACAGAAGCCAACCGACCGACACAGCCAGCAAGTCCCGCCGACCAGCATACCATGATTCCGGCAATTTAACGACACAGAAGAGGAATAGCATGAATACCTGACACAGTTCCAAGTTCATTGTGCAGTTCATCGAGTTCAAGGTACTGTGAAGATACAATACTTCCTTTCGATTGCGGCATCCCCAGTGTTTAGGATAATACAAAAACTATTCCCAACTGCGTCTCCTAACAGTCTCAGTTGTGGCGAAGTAATCACTGCATTAACTCAGTACTATGAGCAGCAAGTTCAAGTAGCTGCAGCCAGAGATCAGTTTTTTCGTTTGCAGAAAAAGCCAGAACAGACGTACCATAAGTGATATACAGAATTAACGGGCATGACTAGGAAGTGTAAATTTAAGTGTAGTTGTGGCACCTTTTACAGTGACTTAATGATTAGGGTGTAAGATGGCAAGAACTATGCCCCTTACATGTAGTCATTAAAGATCACCTAACTCACGCTGAGCGAACAGTAGGGCTGAACAAAAATGACTGACATGGCACAATGCATCTTTTAGAGGGTATAGTATGGACGTATTGGAATAAGTAATGTCGGGTGATGGTTTTAAAGTAATTCACATGACATGAAAACTTTGTGGAAACGCATCGATTTACTGGAGGCTAGTTTATCCCAGGGAAGTATTCAGAATTGACCGTGGCCGGCTGGGGAGCTGCGAAGGGAAGCGACAATAGGCAGCTTAGGGCGGCTCAAGCTCTGAGAAAGCGGTAACAGGGCGTGGCCTCCAGCTGCCTTAAGATGAGTGACAGTGAGTGGGTGGTTGGCCCCATACTGGTGTACCAGGAAGCAGACAGAGAACTTGTACGCCTGTTGATAAATGTCCGCCGTCCCGTTTTCAGTGAAACATGCGAGAAAGCTGTGCAAAGCTACGGTGGAGCGGTCAACAGAGGCCAAAATATGCGTGTTTGTGACTATAGCAACTTCGCGCTGAATTCACGGTCCGCGGAGTCTGAAGTAAATCAGGTGAAGAGCGACAGAAAGAAATATGCCGGCCTCCGATGGGAACATAAGACCAAGGAATTTGAAGTACTCTCCTCGGAGTCAGAATTCTGGAAAAATTGGTGTTTTGTGCAGACGCTAACCTTGATGGGTGGCCTGGGAGGAGCTAAATAGCAGAAGTTGAGAGGAAGGGATATTTTGTGGGAATTTGTTCACTTCCCAGAGCAGGCATTGGTCGGCACTGGGAAGCGATGCATAATGAACGTGACTTGCGCTGCAATTGGAGTAAGTGATTTTGCTGGAGGGGAAACCGAGGCGAAGAGCGGACTGGGAGAAGTCTCCATAGAGGTCTTTTGTTCCAGCTTGCCTAGAGTGCGGACGTGGCTTTCCTTACTCAGCTTGCCTGAGAAAGAGTGAGCATCTCTGCAGTTTAGGACTTAGCAAATGGAACGACTGAGCTTAGAGATAGAAAGTTTTTGTTCAGTTATGTACTGAGCAAGATAGCTAGGAGTGAATAGACGAGGGCAGCCTTGAAGCACCATGAGGCCAGCCGACGTCCTCCCAACGACGATGCCCCACCACGCTGAATTCGGTGATATTGCACCCTCTCTGGCTTGAATTAAGCCACTGATTAATTTGTTGGATCATGTCGGCAAAGTTTCCACGAGAGTATTGGGGAATTCTTCTCGCACTTCACATTACGCCTGGGTCAGTCGATAGGAATTAATTTTGATTTATCGCGCTTTACTCCATGTAAACGCTATTTATTACCACTGCCTGATAGGAGAGTCATGTGATGTGATGATTGAAGGTAGGGAGTTAAAATAAATTTGTGCTAATCGACTGCATCTGTTTTCAATTAAGTAGTTGAAATCCCAAGTCACTTTCTTAATTAATTTTATGTTTGTATCTGGTGTTCAATAGCTGAATATAACATCCATGTGCACCCCTTTTTAATTAAAAGTGATCAATTCTGAATCAATTAATGTCAACATTGCCACTGCAGTTCAATCAGAGTCACAGGGCCTTATTACTTTCTTTGCGTTATCCGATATTGCGGCAGTTTTGCACTCTCTGTTGATCTGTTAGTCAATTAGCTGGGGTGAACACACGCCAAAACCAGATAAGTGACGGGTGGGGTGTTACAAGGGATGCTATAACATTAAGTGTCCCCTATAGCAGAATACGGGAATGGATCCTAAAGTACTCTGATCTTTCACTTCCTCAAGTGTTGCAAATCTTAGAGCAATATGATTCGGGTGCCGTAGCGGCCGGTAAGTCTGACCAGGCCCCGATTTGTCGGGTCGAGTCGCCCCTTGCTCGGACCGTCCCAAGCAGCAACAACAGTGAGCGCCTACACAGCCGCGAGAACTGCCACGTAAACATGTAAACAGACCTGTGAACTTGTGAAGTCTTGCCCTAGATGTTTTGATCGCCATAAAAGGCAAGACTGCCCATCACGTCACGCAACGTGTTACACGTGTGAAAAAAAAAGGGCCATGTCCAACCAGCTTGCTTGCAACGGCACAAAAACGCCAATTTTGACCGCTCCAAAAAGAAACAGGCTCGTGCCCATGCAGTGAACGTTTTGTTTCCCAAATCTAAATGTTCAAATATGAGTGAAATCTTATGGGACTTAGCTGCTAAGGTCATCAGTCCCTAAGCTTACACACCACTTAACCTAAATTTTCCTAAGGACAAAACAAACACACACACCCATGCCCGAGAGAGGGCTGGAACCTCTGCCGGGACTAGCCGCACAGTCCATGACTGCAGCGCCTTAGACCGCTCGGCTAATCCCGCGCGGCCCCAAATCTATAGAAGGTTCTGACAAAAGTAAGGTTCTGCCTCCTTCTCGCCCTAGTACTCTGCAATGAAGTTCTAACAAACTATTTATCTCATTCCGAATTGCTGGCTGTCATGTGAGCCTTCAGTCAGACCCAGGTACATCAGCCACTTTGCTTAATGGTGCCACATTCGAACAGTTAGGCTCACCACGTCGTCCTAAATCCAGCAAGCACCTCACTGCTTACAATGGAGAGGAAATACCAACAAAAAAAAAAAAAAAAAAAAAGTGTGTGAATTCCCAAGTGACCAAACTGCTGAGGTCATTTGCCCCTAGACGTACACACTACTTAAACTAACTTATGCTAAGAGCAACACACACACCTATGCCCGAGGGAGGACTCGAACCTCCGGCCCGTGACATGGCGCCTTGAACCGCGCGGCCACTCCGTGCGGCCAGGAAATTACAGTGCTTGGACAGTGTACTTTGCCTGCCACTTACAAATCTCTCACCAGGACAGTGAACATTACTGTGTTGAAATCAAGAGACATTGAGAACATAATCGGTTTAGATGCCTTTGATTTGTTTGGCCTTAGCATCCACGACAATGTACTGTCGGCCTCTACATTTGTACCACAATACAGTGTAGATAACTTGCTTAAAGAATTTCCTGAATTATTTTCAGAAGGAATGGGAAAAGCTAATAACATAATGTTACACTGAAAGACAATTTACAACCTAAGTTTTCCTGGGCCTGCCCCGTTCCAATTACTTTAAGAAACAAAGTAGTCAGTGAATTGAAAGAATTGCAAGATAATGGTGGAATTCCTCCCATTCAAGCTAGTCAGTGGGCAAGTCCACTAGTTTTGCTCCCTAAGTCCTCTGGTCGCATTCGCGTTCATGTTGACTTCAAGTCTACATTCAACCCACAGACAGCAGTTTACTCTTATCCGTTACCTCGCCCCGAGGAACTCATGGACAGGCTTGGTGCAGGACATTACTTTTCTAAGATAGATTTGCGTGATGCCTATTTGCAAATACCGTTTGATGAAGTATCACAGAAAGTGTTTGTTGTAAATACACACTTCGGACTGTTCAAGTATTTGCGTTTGCCCATCTGCAGTGCTCCCGCACCCGCCATTTTTCAACGTTACTTGGAACAGCTGACTGCAAAAGTGCCATTTTGCTCAAACTACCTTGAAGATATTGTCGTCTCGGGTCATACATCAGATGAACACATTGCCAGTTTGCGTGCCCTTTTTCGAGTGTTGTCAGAAGCAGGACTCAAGTGTCGTCTCGAAAAGTGTGACTTTTTTCAAACTGGATTACAGTACTTAGGTCATCTGATAAACAGTCAGGGTGTCCACCCCCTCTAAACTCATTTGCTTGCAATCCGTGACTTGCCTGTTCCTCGCAAAGGATCTGAACTGCCGTCAGTTCTAGGCAATATGACATACTACATTCGGTTCGTACCGAATGCCGCACAGATCGCGGCTCGATTGCATCGCTTGCGTCGCAAAAATGTACGTTTTGTGTGAACTAAAGACTGTCAAGACGCATTTCAGAAACTCAAAAATGCTTTGCTTAGTGACCGATGTTTAGTACATTTTGACCCTGCTAAGCCGGTAGTTTTGCTAGTCGACGCTTCTTCCTACGGAATCGGCGCTGTGCTTTCGCACAGAATTGGTGTACAATATACAGGGCGAAAAGTATTTAAACCGACAAACTATGGGAGTTTGTAGGGGACATCAAAACAAATATTTTTCCCTAATATCATTTTTTCCTATGAGGATTATTTAAACCGGTGGAGGCCGTATTAAGCTCTTCAGTTGTTAGAGGCCGTATTACGATCTTCAGTTGTTAGAGGGCGTATTACGCTCTTCAGTTGTAGGCAACTGCTGTCCACTAGTGCAGTAGTGCATTGTCTCTGTTTACTAGTGGAGCGATACACCTGGAAAGAGTGCACTGATATGGTTGGTGCGTACTACATAGCGCACCACAACAGACGAGCTGCACAGCGGGTTTATCAACAACAATATCCTAATCGCCGTATCCCGCATCATACAACCTTTTCTGCTGTGTACCAACGTCTGCGTGAGACCGGGTCATTTAGCAGATTACCTGGACAGGGACACCGTCGAACGGTAAGAACGCTGAAGTTTGAGGAAGCTGTCTTGCAGCATGTGGAGTGGGATCCTTCAATCACCACTCGTGCAACTGCACGTAACATGGGGACGAATCAGACGAATGTAAGAACAGTCCTTCGAGAGCAATTGTTACGTCCATTTCACTTACAGCGTGTACACAACCTGGAACCAGTTGATTATCCACCCAGAGCACAGTTTTCGCTGTGGTAAAGGGAACAGTGTGAAATGCATCCTACTTTCCATCCTCTGTGTTGTTTACCGATGAAGCATCGTTCGGGCGTGATGGAGTCTTCAACATACACAATTCGCATGTTTAGAGTGAGAATAACCCACATGCCACAGTTACTAGCGCTCATCAAGTGCCGTTCTTCGTTAATGTGTGGGTCGGTGTTGTCGGGGACTGTTTAATTAGGCCGTATCTACTATCTAGGCCATTAAATGGCAGGCACTATTACAATTTTCTCGCCAGAGCATTGCCAGAATTGCTGGAAGAAGTCCAGCTCCTTACAAGACAACGCATGTGGTTCCAACATGACGGGGCGCCGGCACATTTCAGTTGTCGATTGCGTCGATTTCTGGACCGACTGTTCCCAGAAACGTGGACTGGCAGAGATGGTCCAGTACCATTGCCAGCTCGATCCACAGATATGTCCCCTCTGGACTTTTTTGTGTGGGGAGAGATTGGCAACCTTGTTTAAGCAACTCCTGTTGCATCAGAAGAGGATCTGGTTGCCCGGATAGTAGCAGCAGAAGGAACAATTCAAGATACTTTCGGGGGTTTTTGCCCGTGTCAGACAGAACATGATCCGACGGTGTAACCTTTGTTTACGTGTCAGTGGAGGCATTTTTGAAAATCTACTATATCTGAAATTGGGTTGTGTTAATGAATTGTCTCTTGGTCATAAAAAAATGAAGAACTGTCTGTTGGTTTAATTAATTTGCCGCCGGAGAAATCTTCCTCTACCGGTTTAAATACTCCTCATAGGAAAAAATGACATTAGGGAAAAATATTTGTTTTGATGTCCCCTAAAACCTCCCAGAGTTTGTCAGTTTAAATACTTTTCACCCTGTAGACCTATTGCTTTTGCCTCAAAGTTGTTAACTCAAACTCACTGTAATTACTCTCAAATTGAAAAAGAGGCTCTCGCTATTGTGTATGGTGTGGCAAAATTCCATCACTATTTCTATGGTCGGAAGTTCTATTTAGTGACGGATCACAAGCCTTTGCAGTCCTTGTTTCATCCGTCAAAGGCAGTTCCTTCGCACACTGCTCAAAAGTTGCAACGCTGGGCTTTGTTGCTTTCGCAGTATCAGTATGAAATTGTATACAGACCTACGGCAAAGCATGGCAAAGCAGACACTCTACCGTGCCTTCCAATTGGCTCAGACTCTGATTTTTTTTGCATCTGCCGTATCTTGTTGCCAAATTGACGCGCAGGACTTTGAATTGCTCGAATCTTTTCCCTTGAACTGCAGAAAAATAGCACAGGTCACGGAAGCAGAGCCAGACTTCAAGATTTTGTTGCACAATATTCGCACGTCTTGGCCTCTTTCATTGAACAGTATCCAGAACTCAGCTGTGCCCCGATATTTGGCACGTCGGCATAGCCTTTCAATTAAACATGATGTTATTCTAGTTCAAAATGACAGTGGACAATCGCGTGTGCTTATTCCCAAAGTGTTGCAAAAGGATGTGTTGCGACTGCTCCCTCAAGGACATTGGGGAATTGTTCGCACTAAACAGTTAGTGCGACGGCACTGTATTTTGCAGGGCATGGACACCCACATTGAGCAGATGACGTAACTGTGTCGCGCATGCGCGGAGAACCAATCCACTCCGCCACAAACATTCTCAGCTTGGCCTAGGACTCAATCGCCATGGCAACGAGTGCATATAGACTTTGCAGGACCCTTTTGGAACACTCATGGGCTGATAGTGATAGACACGTTTAGCAAGTTTCCATTTGCGGTGCCTATGGCTTCTACCACATCACGGAGCACCATTCAAGCATTGTCCTCAATATTTTCCATCGAAGGTTTACCAGAAGTACTTATGTCGGACCACAGTTCAAATGGCTCTGGGCACTATGCGACTTAACTGCTGAGGTCATCAGTCACCTAGAACTTAGAACTAATTAAACCTAACTAACCTAAGGACATCACACACATCCATGCCCGAGGCAGGATTCGAACCTGCGACCGTAGCGGTCATGCGGTTCCAGACTGAAGCGCCTTTAACCGCACGGCCACACCGGCCGGCGGACCACAGTTCACTTCACGTGTTTTTTTGACCGCAAGCTTCGTCATGTAACAAGTTCTCCATTTCACCCACAGTCCAATGGAGAAGCACAACACGTCGTACGCACTTTCAAGCAACAGATGGTCAAGCTTTGCACCAGTCACACATGGGAACAGGCACAGCAACTCTTTCTCACTTCCTATCGCTCCCATCCACGAGACGGACCGTCACTGGCGGAACTTCTGCATGGCCGCCGCCATCAGACGCTGCTCCTGTTGCTGCATCCACAGCAGCATCCGGCGCTGCCAATGGTCTGCAAGTATTGCTTTGCACCTCGCAATCTTGTTCCCTTCAGGGTTTATGGCAACTGTGGGCGATGGGAAACAGGCGTTATCCAGGAACTCATTGGCTCTTACATGTATTTTATTCAGGTCCAGATGATTTGCAGCGCCGTCACCAGAACCAAATTCGCGCATGCCATTTGTCCCATGATTCTGCTGCTATTCTTCCCCCAGATTCACGTCATCATAGGTGCACGCGACGTTCTCAGCCGCCTGCTGGTGCCACCAGGGCACCCCAGGAGTAGCAGATGGACAATGTGCCCTCGCCCCCACCGCACCTGCTCGCCGACTTCATGGACCTGGACCCACCATCGCTGTCGCCTTCTCCATCATCACCCCAGGAAACTCCCTCAGGCCTGGAGATGTGCCCTGACAGTTTTCCGGGGGATGTTCCTGTTGCCTCACATGCCAGATGTCAGAGTACAGTCGAGAGTACGCCATCCTCCACAGTAATGACTCCTGGACCATCTCTTCGTCCAGTGTCCTGCCTCCCTCCCCATTGTCATTCGCAGCCTCACTACATGACAACGATGTGGCATTTTGGGGTGGGGGGGGGGGGGGTGAGGAGTGTGCTGGCGTAAGCTGGCGCTAGCACACCATGTGGTATAGAGTTTGCGAGGAGATCGACAGAGGCCAAAAACAGCCTCACAGGAAATGCGCCGCCAACGCCCTCTCGGCTGCCAGTATTTAGATCGGCGCTGCGGACCGGAGGGCGAGTCTGTTGCAGTCTGTCACACTGAGTGAGTTCCAGGGTCATCAGTCGCAGCCCAGTGGGAATCGCAGTAGCAGTTAGCTCCGCCGCTAACTCAGAGACAGGCAGCACATAGCAACCCTAATAGTGTACATAGCTGACTTTGCATTTCACCAGCATTGAGGCTAAAGTGGGCTTTTACAGAGAGCTTGTACCACAACACAATATTGAGATAAACAACTTTCTATTCTTATGACTAAAGAACCCATTTAATCCATGCAGTTTGCATTATAGAAAGAGGATACCGGCTACCAAACAACATCCTCTCCTTGCTTCCCATGGTACAGCTCTATGGAGACAACGAGACGACACAAAAACAATAGTTGTGGAATACATGTGGAGTACTTGTCCGACGTTGGAGAATGCAAGGTACGCCCCATCTTTATACACAAATCGTCCGCACTCGCCATAAAACCCTTGTGTGTTTGCAACTGTCATTGCTCTTTGAGGCATAGTTGAATAATGCGTTGGATGTTGTGTAGCGCCTGTACATTCATACCACAAGTTGTACAATTCCTGTTATCAGCGAGTACGTTACAGGACAGCTATACAGTATTAATGCATACACTATAGTGCCCACAGGGAAGTTATGGATGATTAGAATTCAATACGTATGGCCACAGTTCCAGTCCTCACCAACTCTCGTTGCTTCGAACGATCTGTCAGGACTATTGGTGATAAATTCCTTAAACTTCTGTAGGCTTACCGTGCATCCGAAACCATCACCAATCGCGCAATATGAGTTCAATCTTGCCTACGTGTCATACAATAGTCCATACGCGTTTCTGCTCCAGCCGAGCTGTAAATTATCACACAGAAAAAAAAAAAAAAAAAAAAACTGGGAGTATAGGTAGACTCTTGCACTGATTAGATTACAACTGTCAAATATGCTTGAATCATTTCCAAGGCTCACCTTTCTGCAGGTCTGCAGTGCTAAAATAACTAAGCAAGGTGTTTCTAGTCGGGTAGAACCCTTAAGAATCTATGCTCGGCGTGATGACTGCGGAAGTATCGGGTATTCAAACAACTGCCCAGAACGGAAAGTTATGGGCACTTGTACTCCTGAATTCAGAACATATAAAAGTTTCAGATTCTGTTCGTCTGGTAGCTATAGGTGCGGTACATTTCTATATGATTTTATGCCCTTTTTCTCTCCATCCTAGAATGTGCGACTTTTTGCATGTAACGCTTCGAACTAGAAGCAGCTCCTGCTTTGCATTCATCAAAATTCCATTGCTGTCTTCAAAGAAGACCATTAAAAGTTTGAATGGAATGCACACACTTTATTTATAGACCTGCCTATGAACCATACTGCGTTTGTTGAGCATGCAGATCCGATGCTGAAGCAGAGACGTATGTCTTGAATGTAGATGTGTTCCCCACGTTTCTGGTGCAGTCGATTTCATCTCCATTAAGCTCGTATCTTATTTCTTGAAACAGAAAGGCAAATGCACTACGTGTAAGGGACGATGTCACTAATTGCGCCACGGCTTTCTTGGGAGTAAATACCCTCTCCATGTATAGGAAGTTCTTGCTTGGAAGTGTCAATCCATCTTGATGTTGTATAATAATTCGTTCCTCATCATTATATTAAACGTTATTGATGCAAACGGTTTGTGTGAATAATATTCTTGGCTAATGATACACTCGTTGTACTAAATTGGAGTCGTTACTTCTTGTGAGTTGTGACGTCACTACAAGGTTTCAAACCAATGGATTTAACGTACTCGTAATTCTCGCGCATTATCGCGTTCTGTTTCCGCTGCAGTCTTCCGACGGTTAGCTAAGCCATATTTATGCTTAATACCCATGATTTTGCTTCAGAAAAACACGTACTATAATTTTTCACCGCGAAAATAAACTAGATTTGAGTTTTGATCTACGATATTCAGCTCGAGATGGTCCATTGCCTGAACAGTCAAGGTAGATATATCTTATTACTGGGAACCTTTGGAATTTTATAAATGGGGCTCACTGTAGGAAAGAATGACTATATGGTATGGACTAATCTGTCGTTAAGGTAAGAATTTGTTACGATATTACAATCTATACGAATCGTACCGACTAGCACACTGGCTGATTCGATTCCTAATTTTATCAGTATTACGCTCCAGCACTTGTATCCATCTAATAAACCTAGTAGCGGAACATTTGTGACGAAAGTCCACTGTCTCTTCTTGAGATGGAATTATTCCACCGGATGTCTTAGGCATTGGCAGGACCCTAGGCGTTTTAACACTGCTTTTCCTTTCTCCTTTCTGCCCCAAAGCCCCTTTCGCCGCTGTTAGCGTTGATTCGATGCTACGTTTTAAACATCCCATAGTATTCTTCTTCTTCTTTAGTGTGCGACGAGCTGAATTCATTATCTGCCTGAGGGTTATGTCAGCATCCAATTTAAGTTTGGCACACATTGCCTTATCGATCACACCTGCAGCAATACGTTGCCCTACACCAATATCCTTTCTTCAACGTATCTGTCTAGCCTTATCACATAATATTTGATCTGCAATGCGACGATCTTTATTTGTAACATAAGCAATGTAGTGCTCTTTGCATGCGTTGTCTAGGATATTAATTTCCTTATCTCCATGGGTTAGGCGCTGTTTCAGTTTCGTTCTAGGTTCATAAATATTGTATCCAGGGATGTGGAGTTCGAATGGTAGATTCTCGAGAATATCGCCTCCACCTCTGTTTTTGCTAGCACTCATGTCACGCTACTGTGTCATTTGAGGTTCCCGTTTCCTATTGTACAGGGTGAATCACGTAAAACTTGCACTCCGGTTATTGCGGAATTGGTAGCGAGGCGCTAGTATTGTTATCCAAGAAACAGATTGTAATAACACTTACAAATTGTGTCTTTTGTGCAAACATATGTTTTTCTAAATGGAACAATGTCAATTGACATCAACAAACTAAAAGCAGTTTACATTAGAATGACAGTAGTGTCTGTTGCAGGATTCTAGTGCGCGTCGTTTACGAGATATCGTATTTTCAACAGTTTCCGCCCCGACATTTGTTCGTGCCATTCAACCGGCTTAGTTGCAAAATACGATGTTGTTATTTTGATTACAGTGTAGTTCTGTGTTCCTTGGGTACACTGCGAGTTGCTAGTCACACAGTGTGTGACAGTTCAAGCTGTAGGTCATGAGTGGACGATGGGATTTACCAATGCAGGAACCGCCGACGTACTCATGGTGTATGAATAGTGTAGAAAGAATGCAGTTCATTCTCGTATGGTGTCTGCAGCAAGATATCCCAATTGACGTCAACCATCTAGGCAATTATTTATCAACCCCTTCAACCAGTTACATGAAAGTGATAGAGTAACGCCTAGACAGCGTAACAGAAGGAAACAAGTGACGACAGAAGAGGGGGAAATTAATGTTCTTGCTGCTGTTGCAGTTGATCCGTACTTCTCCCCACCCTATCCCACGAGGAAGTGGCATGTGTCAGGCAAGTGTCCTACGCATTTTCCATCGACATAGTTCTCATCCCTATGGCATCTCTCTCTGCATCAAGAGCTGCATGGAAACGACTACGAGAATCGTGTTAACGTCTGTACATGGCCATTAAGATAGGATACTCCACATGTATCATGTATCTTGTTTAGTGATGAAGCCAAATTTACCTGTCATAGCCAGGTAAACATGCACTGTTGGTTTACTAACAATCCTCGTTGGCTTCATCGAGTGGAACGTCAGCTTCCATGGAGTATAAACGTGTAATGTGGTATAGTGAACCAGTAGCTCAGGGGTCCGTGTTTCATAGATGGAATACTGAATGCGTATAAGTATCACAGCCTCCTGAGAGACCATATTCCTCGGATGCTAGACGACATTCCTCTGCAGACAAGGAGGGACCTGTGGTACGAAAATGACGGCTGTCCAGCTACTAATGTATGAAGTACTACAGCATGTCTTCTCGAATTGTTTCCAAGTAGTTGGATTGGACGCAGGGGATCTGTACCTTGGCAGGCCCATACCCCAGATTTGACGCCTGCAGACTTTTTTTCTGTGGGGAAAGCTGAAAGATGCTGTCTATAAGGACATACCAACTACATCTGATGTATGCAATACCATATTATTGCAGCTTGCTTGGACATCTCTGCTGAAATGCTTTTTTTGTACAAAAAGGTGTGCATTATTCAGGAACACACATTTTCAATAACTTGCCAGCAGCCATAACAAAGCTTAACAACCAATGAAATTCAGTTTAAGAGAAGCCTAAAGGATTTATTGGTGGCCAACTCCTTCTGCTTTATTGATGAATTTCTCAGAAGAACCAACTGATATATATATATATATATATAACTTCTGCACAATTTCAGTGCAGTAATGTGTTCATTTTAAATAAATATGTGTGTGTGTGTGTGTGTGTGTGTGTGTGTGTGTGTGTGTGTGTGTGTGTGTGTGTGTGTGCGTCTAACTTCTGCACCAGTTCAGTGCAGTAATGTGTTCATTGTAAATAAGTATTATAGTAGTTGTACTACACGTTTATTACCTTATAAGTAAATAAAAAACTTTTTTTATTTTAAATTCAGTGCATTAGCATTTGTAAAATGATTCTTTCATATAGCGTTCTTTAAAAACTGACGACCATGCCACTTGGGACCTGTGGAATGGTACATTAGCTTATTTGTTTGAGTTGTAAATATTTGGCCGGCCGCTGGTAGCCGAGATGTTCTAGGCGCTTCAGTCTGGAACCGCGCGACCGTTACGGTCGCAGGTTCGAATCCTGCCTCGGGCATGGATGTGTGTGATGCCCTTAGGTTAGTTAGGTTTAAGTAGCTCTAACTTCTAAGGGACTGATGACCTGAGATGTTAAGTCCCATAGTGCTCAGAGCCATCTTTTTTTTGTAAATATTTGTCATATATTGTTGTTTTTGTGATACGTTCTACATCCTGGAGGACTTCATCACTACGGATCAATAGGAATGAAAGTAAATCTAATCATGTATAAAGCAGTAATTCCATACCAGACTGGAAGTGTGTTTTACTGCTGCCGATGGTCAGTCTGAATACAACCTTTGGTGGTCAACTGTCTCATTACTGGTCAGAGTCCACATAACTAGTGTATGCAGTTGCGTTGTTCTTTAGTATACTACCACAGGTGTTGTGCAAGTGTCAGTGTGGGAACTTTTGAAAATGCGATATCTCGTAAGTGACTCACACTAGAATCCTGCAACAAACGCCACTGACCCTCTAATTTATCTTCTTTTAGTCTTTTAATGTCAGTAGGCATTGTTCCACTGAAAAAGTGTATGTTTGCACAAAAAATACACTTTCTAAGTATTATTACAATCTGCTTATTGGATAACAATACGAGCCCCTTACTACCAATTCATTCTGTGAAAATCGCACATCAATAGCACTTTCCGATTCCTCAATATTTGCGGCGCAAGTTGTAGGTGATTCTCCATTTATAGCAAATTACAAACGTTCACCCAACTGTTGTGCTTTGATGAGAAGCCACGCCATTTCACCAGTGCCCTGTTCCATTGACGTCTTATGACCCGCTCTATGAGGAACATTTTCGGTTCAGAGCTTTTCTGTAATTCCTGTGTCTAAAAATTCCCCGTAATTTCTTTACCGTCACTGTCTTTTAAGATGTATGTTCTGAGGTTTGTGTGCTGCACCTTGGAAATTGTAAATATCTCTGTTGACCAGTTCGATAGGTAGGACTTCTCAAACGCGGTTTTGTATTTCGAAATACATAGCAAATCATCTACGTTGAGCTCCTATCTGCATGGACCCACCATCGTAATATGGTTGTACACTGTAGTTAGAAGTCCAGCCGGCCGCGGTGGTCTAGCGGTTCTAGGCGCTCAGTCCGGAGCCGCGCGACTGCTACGGTCGCAGGTTCGAATCCTGCCTCGGGCATGGATGTGTGTGATGTCCTTAGGTTAGTTAGGTTTAAGTAGTTCTAAGTTCTAGGGGACTGATGACCATGGATGTTAAGTCCCATAGTGCTCAGAGCCATTTGAACCGTTTTTTAGAAGTCCATTATCATGGACACCGATAGGTCTCTTCTTAATTGAATAGTAAATAGTGCTGATAAATAGTGCAATCATACTCGTCAATGATTTGTGGTAGGATGTTTAGCCATTTGTATGTCCCTTGGAGATTAAACTCGAAACTTCCTGCCCCAATTTTAGTTTCATCTTTACTTTCACAGGTAGGGCCCAAGTGAATTTGGAATATGTATCTATGACCATTAGAATGTACTTGAAATCGTTATTTCATTGTGAGTAGTCTGGCATATCTGCTTCCACAACTGGTTTTTGATCGTGCTGTTCAATCATTCGACAATACTAGCTTTCACATAGGAGTCTGTTGAGTAGTGATTTATCCCTGATCGTATTGTATAATTCCCCTCCATGGACGGTCTGAAGGTTGTTCGGACACCAGTTCATTCCAGTCTGCAACAGTTTTTCAAAGATGTTCGAACCTTCCTGCCCCATCTTTACCTTCACAGGTAGGGCCCAAGTGAATCTGGAATATGTATCTATGACCATTAGAATGTACTTGCAACCGTTATTTCATTGTGAGTAGTCTGGCATATCTGCAAGATCAGCCTGCCATAAATCATCCAATTCCTCTTATTATCACGTCTGTGCATAAATGTTCCGTTGCAGGTCTGTGAAGCTCATGAACAACTGACTTCATAACTACTCAATGATGCATCGTTCTCGAATCTCAGATATGACTGATAACATTTGATTCGGGTGACCTGTATTCACCGACCGAGCGAGGTGGCACAGTGGTTAGACACTGGACTCGCATTCGGGAGGACGACGGGTCAATCCCGCGTCCGGCCATCCTGATTTAGGTTTTCCGTGATTTCCCTAACTCGCTCCAGGCAAATGCCGGAATGGTTCCTTTCAAAGGGCACGGCCGACTTCCTTCCCCGTCCTTCCTTAATCCGTTGAGACCGATGACCTCGCTGTCTGGTCTCCTTCCCCAAACAACCCAACCCAACCCAACCTGTATTCACCGTGGAAGATGTGACGTAAGTAGTCATAATCAATCTACCATTTCATTTGAGTCATTGTAATATACACACTCTAGAGGTAGATCGTTCAGTCTTTTACACTGAACTTCAACTCCTTTACCCACGCTATGCGCAGGCGCTAACGCTAGTTTCATTATAAATGTTCAAATGGCTCTGAGCGCTATGGGACTCAACTGCTGAGGTCATTAGTCCCCTAGAACTTAGAACTAGTTAAACCTAACTAACCTAAGGACATCACAAACATCCATGCCCGAGGCAGGATTCGAACCTGCGACCGTAGCGGTCTTGCGGTTCCAGACTGCAGCGCCTTTAACCGCACGGCCACTTCGGCCGGCAGTTTCATTATATTCTTGTATTTATCACTGTTTGAGGATTTCATTCGTCCTTTTGGGGTCCTATGTATGTTGGTCATGTGTAACACACCGAGAAAAAAAATCGCAACACCAGAATGTAATTAATGTAGTGTAATGAAATTTTTAGAATACATTTGTCTAGGTAACATATTCAAGTGATTAACTTTGCAAGATCACATGTTAATGTATGCGCTGAGGTAAACCATTGCAAATGTGAAATCCTGGTACATTAATAACCGGTGTAACCGCCAGAATACTGAATGCAGGTATGCAACTGTGCAAGCATTCTGTTATAGAGGTGCCAGATGTTAGTCTCTGAGATGGAGTTCCATGCCTGTTGCACTTGGTCAGCCAAGACACCGTCAAAGCTGTTTGTGGATGATGCTGGAATTGTCGTCTGATGATGTTCCATATGTGCTCGACTGGAGACGGATCTGGTGATCAAGCAGGCCAAGGCAACATGTCGATACTCTGTAGAGCATGCTGGCTTAGAACAGCGGTGTGTGGGCGAGCGTTATCCTGTTGCAAAACAACCCTTGGCTTGCTGTTCATGAATGGCAGCTCAACAGGTCGAATCACCAGACTGACATACAAATTTGGAGTCAAGATGCGTGGGATAAGCACGACAGTGCTCCTGCAGTCATACGAAATCGCACCCCAGCCGATAACTTCGCACATATTATGGTATAATATTTTGGGGTCACTCTTCAAGTAAAACAAAAGTTTTCAGAGTCAAAAAGTGTGTAATACGTATTATTTGTGGAGTAAATTCACGGACGTCCCGTAGAAACCTCTTCAAAGAACTGGGTATACTAACTACTGGCTCTCAGTATATTTACTCCTTAATGAAATTTGTCCTAAATAATATATCTCTTTTTCCAACAAACAGCTCAGTTCATACGTGCAATACCAGGAACAAAAATGATCTGCACAAGGCCTTAAAAGCACTTACTTTAGTTCAAAAAGGGGTCCACTACTCAGGACTTCAATAATTTGCCAGCAAACATAAAAAATTTTGTTGCAAATAAAGATCAGTTTAAAAGGAGCCTGAAAGACTTACTAGTGGACAACTCCTTCTACTCCATTGGCGAATTTTTTAATAGAAACAAATGATGTATTGTATATATTCATACTACTAGTATTGTGATTTCAGCTTTAAAAAATTGACATGTTCCACATCGACGAGGATCTCCTCAGCACGGATCTATGGAACGAAAAACTAATCTAATCTAATCTGTAGGTGGAGTGTGTCTAGGCTGCAGACAGGTTGGTTGCAGGCCCCTGCCTGGCTTCCTTCAAACCACAAGTGGCCATCACTGGCATAGAGGCAGAACCAGCTTTCATCTAAAACATAACACACCTCGACTCGACCCCCCAATGAGCTCTTACTTGACACCACTGAAGTCGCATATGGTGGTGTTTCGTGGTCAGTGAAATCCACGCTACAGGGCGTCTGGCTCGGAGCAGTCCTTGTCGTACCCGACTTGTAACAGTTTATTGTGTCAATGTGGTGCCAAGTGCTGCTCAAATTGTTGCTGTAGATGGAGTACGATGCGCCAGAGCCATACGCCAGACATGATGGTCTTTCCCCCTGGTAGTGCTACGTGGCCATCCGGAGCCAGGTCTTCTTGCGATGGTACATTCTCGTGGCCACCACTGCCAGCAATAATGTACATTGGTTACAGTCCTGCCAAGTCTATCTGCAGTATCGCAGAAGAGACATCCAGATTCTTTTAGCCCTGTTCTAGGACCTCGTTCAAACTGAGCGGGGTGTTGATAGTGGCGCCTTTGTTACCTTAAAAGCATCCTGGAGTTGGTCTATGCGTTTGGACAGTTTCTCAACCAATGTCATGACCTAAAAAACTTTAACTTTATAACCATATAATCTGTAAAACATGTTTGGTGCACAACATTCTGTACAAGTAGATTGAATCTTTGTTTATAATGTTTGGTTGCATAAGAACTAGTGTCTCTCGTGGATGTTAGTCAGATGTTTCCGGAAGACGGCCCAGTAAAGTGAAAACTAGTTAGAAATAAACAAAATTCAGTAGAACGAAAACAGTTTGCTGATTATTCAACCTTAAATATGGACCTGTTCTACCAAGAAGTAAGAGAATAATCCGTAAATAAAAAAGTTACTTCTGTGCTACCTCCTGCTATATGTCTAAGATATAATTAATGATTATAAGATTATGACGAACTACTTTAAGAATTGTGCTTTTGGCTGAGATAAAATGAGAGTTACATTAGCTGTAGCGCACCTTCATCTCCTCATATAGAGAAAAGGTGCTTATTATGAGATAGTTCCCTAATGTAAGACATCTCGACTATGCTCATAGCAGGTGTTGAAGTCCGGTGGAGTGCTTCTTAATCATGTCTCTAGTGTGTTCACGACGATACAGTGAGCAGGATGCGATTGTTGAACCGGACAGAGTACGTAGAGGCTGTTATAAAATGTATACTGTTTGAAGTTTTCGTGACAGCGGTGCTCAGAAAATATTTCTGCTTAAAGGTGAGAGGATATTAATGTAATCGTTTATTGTTATTATATGTGATGGAATTACCTATAATTATTGATAATGACGTTCATTTTCCAACGAGCGCTTTTAGCATGGGCGTGATTCTTTGTGTAAGGTGGCGAGATTCCTAAAATCCGATAGTATAAGGATTCAAATATGCGGAAATGTCGCAACCTAAGATACCTATCGCATACGGGGGGGAACTAGTTCTTTCACAATTTGTTGTATACGATTTATACAATAACATTATAAAATGACAATATTTTATCATTTATTATAGCAAAATATTGACAAATGTGTTTATTTCAATTTATTAAATTACCATAAACGGGGATTATTTTGACTAGTCCTATGATTCGAAATTAGCATGTTTTATGGGCCTTTGGATTAGGCACTATTTTGTTCATAGGTTAATCAATATTTCTCCAGATTCAAAGTACTTGGTTCACAGTACTTATAAAAAATAATCTAACAAATAAAATCATAGAAATTGAAGTCTTTCGAGGTCTATATCTGACTATTGTATTCATTCTTCACAGATGGCCTTGGCACCTAAAAGGAAAACATGGGATAACGAAGCCATTTTTCGCGCCGCTACATGTGTGAAAAATTGCAAGACGGGGGTACCTAAAGCTTCGAAATTTTTTGCTGTATGAAAACGTAGCACGGAAAGGTATTTGAAGAATAAAACTGATACGTTCCAGGAGTTGCTAGGGGCTAATCTTGGTAGAAGGCCTGTTCTCTCATCTCATCAGGAAGATGAACTGGTGAAATAGTGTCTTGCAGTGGAAGAGCGATTTATGCTCTTAAATGTAAAGACATAAGAAACATGGTCTTCCAGTTAGCTGTAAAAAATTGGCTGAAGAATCCCTTCAGTTCAGAAAAAAGCTTTAGCAGGAAAGAAATGGATCCGAAATTCCCTTAAGAGACATCCCATTTTATTAATGGGAACTCCTCAACCTCTCGCAGCGACAAGAGTGAAAGCTTTTACTCCAGAAAATGTGGCGAGATTTTTTTCGTATTTACGAATCTGTGCTATCCAGAGTCAATCATAACACACACCGAGTCTTCAGTATTGAAGAAATTGGGGTGACGCCCGTGCAGCACAGACATAGCAAGATCATTGCTATGAAAGGGAAGAGAGGAATTGCTGCCTTGATTTAAGCAGAAAGGGGAAATCTCATCACAGTTGTGCCTTGTATGAACTCAACTAGCACTTAACGGTTCGCCACTAGTTGTCTTCCCAAAGAAGGATATCAAGTAGGAATTGATGGCTGGTTCATCCGCAGGATCAGTATCAGCTTGTCATCAAACTGACTGGATATAAACTCATTTTTTTACTCAGTGGTACGATAATTTTGTGAGCCATATAAAGCCATCTTAAAATGACCCTGTCATTTTGAACCTTGACGGACATTATTCCCATGCGAAGAATCTCTATGTGTTAGATAAAGCATGTGAAAACAACGTCCATACGGTATGTTCGCCACCTCACTCTACGCATAAAATGCAGCCCCTTGATGTCGGATTTATGGGTCCCTGGAAAACTTACTATGCCCAAGAGATAGACATGTGGTTTGCAAGTATACCAGGTCGTGTTGTCATCCCATTATCAATAGCTTGGTTATTTGGGGCAGCTTACAACGGAGCAGCAACAATGGAAGTGTCTGTGAATGCCTTCACAAAAACAAATCTCATCGCGTGCAACTGAAACATCTTTAGGGAGCATGAATTTTCAGCTCGTCACCATACTAACCCTCCTCAAGAAAGAGATGCCAAAACCGAAAAGGAAACTAGTGATGGTGATGTTGGTCAAGCTGTCAGACCTACAGATATCTTCCACAGATCGCAAAGCCATTTGGAGATACAGCCATTCAAGTAGGTGTAACATCGCATTTGTGCTCTCCTGAGTTAAGAACATCATCTCCTTATGTGAAGCGATTACAAGAATCTAAACAGAAACAATCAGCAGCTTAAGCTAAGAATAAGGCAGCCAAAAAGTTATTCGGGGGAGAAGAGTGGAAAGTCTTCAAAACGTAGACCTAAGGCAGAAGAATCGTCAGGTGACTCGACGTCCGGTGTCCATCTTGATGACAGTGGTGAATCAGGCAGCAGTGATGACGATGACGCAGAACGTCTGTTCTGCATATGGCGCTTTTATGACGACAAACACGGGGAAAAAATGGACACAGTGCACGAAATGTCGCTGGGCTCATTAAGATTGCGGTGTCACAGAAGACAATTTTGTTTGCTCGCAATGTCGTATGAATAAACATAAGTAGTGTGAAATGTGTGAAGTATAACAGGAATAAACGAACATCTGAAAACTGTGTGCTCATATTTCAATATTCAGCAATAAAAAAATACTATTACTATGTCATATTAGGAAACCTTTACCTCATTTATATGAAATGCCTTGTATGTGAAGATTTAATAATTACAATGTAAGATTGTTGACTATTGCAAATACGGTAGATGTATGGCAAAATTAAGTAATACAAGATATTATTACCATGATAAAAAATATAACTGCATTTACTTTTACGTCTTTAAAATGGGTTTACAAAAGTGTGTCTCATATGTTAGACACGTTTCCTCCACGTTCCATGCCTCGCTAAATATTTCGGAGCTTTCTACTTCGGGTTTAAGCAAGCTCTCGGTTCAGAAAATAATTTGAGTGTGACATTCCTGGAGGGCTGCAAACCGTTCGAGTGCGACAACATTCCTGGAGGGCATTAAGTTCAGGAAATTTGTTACGAGTACTTCAGCAGTTTTGACAGTCGAACTGTCTCTACTTTGTACCCGATCTCTCTGTGTATCGATTGGCGAGCATTCATCAGAGGACCTCAAACTACCAACAAGCCTAAAAAACCGCCATGTGCACTCCACAATATTCTCTTACCCGAGCAGCTGCTTCCTCTGTGTAGTGTACCCCTGACCTAGCAAGGGGAGTCCTACAGATCTCCATCCCATAACGCGCGTCCAGAAATCTATAGCTATGACCATCGCTGAATCTGTGATTGAGACCCTCCAGTCGGTCCCAAACCAAAGAACGCCGATCGACTCTGGGTACGATGATACCAGTCGTGACCTCTGCTTGCACCCTGCAAGCGAGGCCAGCAGTCTTCGAACTCAGAATCCAAGCGACAGCCGCCATTTGGTGCCGACATGAGCAACAAGTTGCAGGCTTGTGCACCCTGAACCCTTGATAGCCACAGCAGCGCCTCTTCCACATCTCGGATGATGCCTCTCAGGGCACTTATCGAGTGCACCTAATGGACTTCACAACGTGCCTAACATTGGAACTCCCGATAACATGTGCGTGCTCGCATCCTGCTGAATGAGCAGTCATCTGTCCACTGACAGATTGAATGGGCGAGACCAGGCGGCCTACTCCACACTGACTGTCGGCCTCGAGCGACGCGACTGGGTAACAACCCGCCACTCACCCTGTAGTGACCACGGATCCCGCGCGTCGGGTGTGCTGGAAGGTGTCTCAAGAGCAGAGCTTGTGGACGAAACAAGCGACACCTGTGGTGATCATCCAACATGGCAGATTTTCCGCTGCCTGCACAAACCGATGCTGACCATGGCCATTCAGCGTCTTCAGCTGTTCACGAACTGGGGCCAGTTCCTCCTGCATCCGCATGCAGCACGCACACACTCTATCCATCCAGCTACCACTAACTTGAGAATTACACTACTGGCCATTAAAATTGCTACACCAAGATTAAATACAGATGATAAACGGGTATTCATTGGACAAATATATTATACTAGAACTGACATGTGATTACATTTTCACGCAATTTGGGTGCACAGATATGATAAATCAGTACCCAGAACAACCACCTCTGGCCGTAATAACGGCCTTGATACGCCTGGGCATTGATTCAACAATGGCGTGTACAGGTACAGCTGCCCATGCAGCTTCAACACGATACCACAGTTCCTCAAGAGTAGTGACTGGTGTATTGTGACGAGCCAGTTGCTCGGCCACCATTGACCAGAAGTTTTCAATTGGTGAGAGATCTGGAGAATGTGCTGGCCAGGGCAGCAGTCGAACATTTTCTGTATCCAGAAAGGCCCGTACAGGACCTGCAACATGCGGTCGTGCACTATCCTGCTGAAATGTGGGGTTTCGGAGGGATCGAATGAAGGGTAGAGCCACGGGTCGTAACACATCTGCAATGTAACGTCCACCGTTCAAAGTGCCGTCAATGCGAACAAGAGGTGACCGACACGTGTAACCAATGGCACTCCATACCATCACGCCGGGTGATACGCCAGTATGGCGATGATGAATACATGCTTCCAATGTGCGTTCACCGCGATGTCGCCCAACACGGATGCGACCATCATGATGCTGTAAACAGAACCTGGATTCATCCGAAAAATGACGTTTTGCCATTCGTGCACCCAGGTTCGTCGTTGAGTACACCATCGCAGGCGCTCCTGTCTGTGATGCAGCGTCAAGGGTTCAAATGGTTCAAATGGCTCTGAGCACTATGGGACTTAACAGCTGAGGTCATCAGTCCCCTAGAACTTAGAACTACTTAAACCTAACTAACCTAAGGAAATCACACACATCCATGCCCGAGGTAGGATTTGAACCTGCGACCGTAGAGGTCGCGCGGTTCCAGACTGAAGCGTCTAGAACCGCTCGGCCACCCCAGCCGGCGCCGTCAAGGATAACCACAGCCATGGTCTCCGAGCTGATAGTCCATGCTGCTGCAAACCTCGTCGAACTGTCCGTGCAGATGGTTGTTGTCTTGCAGACGTCCCCATCTGTTGACTCAGGGATCGAGACGTGGCTGCACGATCCGTTACAGTCATGCGGATAAGATGCCTGTCATCTCGACTGCTAGTGATACGAGGCCGTTGGGATCCAGCACCTTGTGTGAATGCTCTGAAAAGCTAATCATTTGCATATCACAGCATCTTCTTCCTGTCGGTTAAATTTCGCGTCTGTGGCACGTCATCTTCGTGGTGTAGCAATTTTAATGGCCAGTAGTGTAAATTACGAAAATGTGACTCGCTTGTATGTTTGTGCTTCACCAGCGGAGGCTGGCGGCTGACTGAGCTGTGGTCAGCGGTTGCTGGTCATCTAAAAGAATCAAATAAATTACTACTATTTTACAGAATGTGCGAATGTAAACCTTACCGTTACGAAAGCGAGATGCTATACTACTCAAATACAATACTACGCAATGAATTTAAGAATTAAACTTTGCAAACAGACAAAAACACGCAAGGAAGTTAAGATCTAAACAGTGAACACAAAGAGAAAAGCTAAACATGTGACTTGCTAGTCTCCTGGTGCTTCACCAACAAGGGCTGATGGTTGACTATCAACGGTTACTGGCCGACCAAAACAGACAAATGACTACTGTACTACTGAGTCCGCGAATTTGCACGTTGTTGTTACTAAAACGTGACGCTATGCTATACATCTACATCTACATACATACATCGCAAACCACTGGATGGCAGAGGGTATCTTGTATCACTAGTAGTCCTTTCCTTTCCTGTTACACTCTCAGATAGAACGAAGGGAAAACGATAGTCTGAAAGCCTCCGTACGACCTCTAAATTGTCGCATCTTATCACCATGGCCCTTACACAAAATGTACGTTGGTGGCAGTAGAATTGTTCAGTAGTCAGCCTCAAATGCCAGTTTTTTAAACTTCCGCAATCGTACCTCACGAAAAGAGCGTCGTCTTCCTTCCAGGAATTCCCAATTTTTAATCTGACCTAACGGGGATCTCAAACACTCGAACAGTACTTAACCCTAGGTTACTAAACTCTCGTAAAATATTCGATTGCAGTAGGGTATAAAACGAGAAATTTTGAACTTAATTTGTTCTGTACCATAGCATTAGAGAGCTAATAATGTAATTAATTACTGCATAATCCATAAACAAATTTCCTTTGAGTAAAATGCGGAGTTGTAAACTTAACGATGGTTTAGTAGCAATGTAATACTTTCCCCTTTGGCGTTCTTGGGTTAACAATGGGTCACACCAGCCTTCTCTCCGCCGCCTCCTTAATGGATGAGCTACACTTTCTCAAAATTCTCCCAATAAAACGAAGTCGAACATTCGCATTCCCTACTCCCAATCTGACGCGCTCGTTCCATTTCATATCGCTTTTCGACGCTACGCATAGATATTTAATCGATTTGAGTGTGTCAAGCAGCTGTATTCGAACGTTATAGAACTGTTTTTCCTACTCATCCGCCTACTGTAGAAACTAAAATGTAAAGTATTACTATGGCAAATAATTTGGACTACATTCTTAAGTTCCTATTATAAAGTAAAATTAGATTGTATACTGTTGTGTTGTACTATCAATTGCTATGCATGTAATTGCATGTTTCACGCAAATAAATTACAAATTAACTTACATTTTTCTTCATTTAAAACAAGCTGCCATTCATCACACCAACTAGAAATTTTGTATAAGTCATCTTGTATACTTCTACAGTCACTCAGCGACGACATCTTCCCGTACACCACAGCGTCATTAACATGAGATATTAGTCTGCAATTATGTGGGTCAATTCTTTTGCCTTTCTTAGATACAGGAGCCACCTACGCTTTTTTCCAGTCGCTTCGGACGTTTCACTGGGAGGGATTCGCGATAAATGCAGGCTCAGTAAGGGGCCGATGCCGCAGAGTACTCTTTGTAAAATCGAAATGGGATTCCATCTGAACCTGGTGACTTCACTGTCTTCAATTCTTCCAGTTGCTTCTGTACGCCACGGATGCCAGTTTCTATGTCCTCCATGCGGGAGTCTGTACGACAATCAAACGATTCTATATATATAGTTAAGGCACACAGGCCATTTGACCATCTTTTTCTGTGCAGATGCACAAACAGTGCCCGAACTCTTACGGGAATCGGCAGTAAACCCGCGAGTAATGTGTATAATGGGCAGGGGCACTATGACTATAGTGCGGGACAATAAGTTGTGAATATGGGTCTCACGGGAGGCGTGCCAGAGATAAGTTCCTGCAGTTGAACTATCCTCTGTGTCCTCGGTGCCTCAGACGCCGGCACGGTAGTTCAGCGTGTTCGGTCAGAGGACTGCTCGCCCTCTGTAATAATAATTTAAAAAACTGAGTAAAGGAATCTACGATCAACTTGAACGGATGTCTTGTGACGCCCGCCCAGACCAAACGTAACGAACAATACCGAACAAAATGAAAATGAAAAAAAAAAAGGATGGATACAGCCTCTGCCATGTAAGCAGGAGATCCTGGGTTCGAGTCCTTGTCGGGGCACAGATTTTCAACTGTCCCCGTTGACTTATATCAACGCCTGTATGCAGCTAGGGGTATTCGTTTCATTGGAAACGATTCTGTGTTCGTACGATTCTCCTACTTTCTTGAACGTGAAATCAGCTTTCCTTTTACCGTCGACGAATGACTGAACAGAAGCTTTCGATTCGCTTAGTGATTTTATGTATGACTAGAATTTCCTAGGGGTTTTCGCCAAGATCTTTCGCTAGGGTATGACGATGGAAGTTGTATACTTCGCGCATTGACCTTCTGATGCACACGAATTTGTACTAACTTTTGTCTGTCAACATTTGTGCTGTAAATAGTCTTCACGGGTTTGCCGTCGGCCAGAGCTAAATTCATTATATAAGTGGGACGCTAACATCTGCTTACCTGATTTTCGTAGCATAAACACCCTGCTGGCCTTCTTGACGGATTTATTAACTACAGTAACATCTCAAATACAAAAATACGCAATGAATTTAAGAATTAAACTTTACAAACGTACAAAAACACGCAAAGAATTTAAGAATTAAACTGGGAACACAAACAAAATCTAAATGTATGACTCGCTAGTCTCTTGGCGCTTCAGCAACCAAGGCTGACGACTGACTGGCTGTATCAGCGGTTACTGGCTGTCCAAAACAAACGACTACAGCACTACATTATGCGCGAATGTACATGTTACCATTACTTAAACGCTATTCTGTACCATTTAAATACAAAACCACGCAATGAATTTAAAAATTAAACTTTGAAATCACACAAAACATTCAAAGTATTTAAGAATTATACTGTAAACACTCCGTGCTTTGCGCTAGCTGGTGATATACCGCATCATGTACTCGTCCCCCGCGGCGTTCGGGGACACAGCACACAGTTATAACATCTGATGATGGGCATGTAAGAGCCCAAAGCCGGTGTTTTAACTATTGAAAAATAAGAAGAACCTGACAACTGAAGCGGTATTTTCCACCTCCACAATCGGAAAAGCTAAATATGCAGCTTGCTTGTCTCCTGGTGCTTCACCAATGAAGGCTGATGGCTGACTGAATTCTCAGAACAGAGCAAGC
Organism: Schistocerca americana; assembly: GCF_021461395.2. Taxonomy (NCBI): domain Eukaryota; kingdom Metazoa; phylum Arthropoda; class Insecta; order Orthoptera; family Acrididae; genus Schistocerca; species Schistocerca americana. The sequence continues at coordinate 236,164,601 of NC_060130.1, forward strand.
GGACGGACACAGAATTGTAGGCTGTGTCTTCTGCAGACCACGGTGGGAGTAAAACTGCAAACTAACAACAATACTATTGGGGGAAGCTAGGAAAAATCTTGCCATTCGCGGACAAGGCTTTAATGGCAAAATCTCGCGCAGAGCAGGAGCTAGGAGCACGGGGTTCACTTTAATTCACTTTCTGATACAGGCTAGGCAGGATCAACTTGATTTTCCTCCTTATACGGTAGGTCGGTGTCGTACTTGGAGGTGGAGAGACGCAAAGGCGATAGACAGGTGACAGTCCGAATAGCGGTTACCTCCACCTACACATCTGCAATCATCACGTCTGCTTACAATTATGGTAAAATAATACAACAGCTTCGGTGGATTTGGTTGCAACGGCATTAGGGCTTAGCTGGTGTAGTACTGGACGAAAACACACTTGAGACATACGCGCCGGCGCTGTAATGGGTCCTAGCAAGTCTAGATTCACTTCTTGGGGATATGGAATAGGTACTCCAACACAAACACAAAATGTTAGATCGCTTTATTAAATCTTGAACAACATAGAATACTTAGCTTGGAAACAATCCATGTCCACATGAATGTCTATGAATTTATTATTGCCGCTCTCAGTGTACATTTGACTGTGAACTTCGATACAGTTCCGATTTCTAACAACTCGCGCTTCTGGATCCTGAAGTAAGACGATGCTAACTTCGTAGGTGAGGATTAGAGTGTTAGCTGAGCGACACTGTGCTCTGACGTAAGTACTCTTTCGGCAGCAGCTGCCTCTGGAACTTCTTGAGTACGTTTCTACGCGGACTTCTCTCATTCGTTGCTACGTCAGGCAGCGATTGCCTTACTTGTGATTTCGTCGTGGGGTATCACCTTTGACAGGGAATCTCGTTCTCCGGACGATACCACAGCTAGATTAGTGTAAATGCACGCAGGCTCAGCATGATTGAGTTCACAGGCATAGTGCATTTGTAGTGCTTCTTCTTTCTTTCGATCAACCAGCCACTGTATTTGCACGATTCCATTATAGTTAATGAATATGTTAGGAAGTGCTTTATCATTGTCATATATCCCTTCATCAGATACCCTTCCCAGACCTTTAGTTTTCCTTGTCTTGCAACCGATTTCATGTATCACTTAAATGTTCTTGAACTGTACGTAATTAAATGTAATGTTTTCTATGAATCTGTGCACACACAGCAACTTGAAATAAAGCTATGATTTACATGGATCAAGTACTAAATTTCGTTGTTGGCACATCCCTCTCATGAGATTAATCAATACAGTAACTGTGGGAATGTCGGTACTTGGAATTCAATGCTTTACTATCAACTTGCGTTAAAATTAATTCCGTTGCGTCACTTCATTAAGCTTTAGGATTTCAAAGAGCGATCTGCTTCCGAGTAAGTTGACGCAGATGAGGCACACTCACACACGGCATTTCGCATCCCTTCGTTTCTCTGCTACAACAGGGAGTGCTGCTTATATAAAACCAAGTGTATACGTCGGTAAAATTTTGACAGTTTACTTATACACTCCGAGATATTTACATTCTTCGCCACATACAAATTATTCATAATATATGATTAACACAAAATAGTTTGCTTTGTGCTTTTCTGGATACTTGGCTCATCGATCGCAATTTGCCGAAAGCGCTCGGCTTATGATTCGCATCTTAAAAGAGTAAAAATTTTATTAGAAATATTTTACTGACTTTGTAGTCTTTCCGGATTCACATTATTTTTGGCAGTCATCTTACGTTCTTTCCAGACATGTTAAGATCCTTTTTAGCTCATCTTTTGCCACTGCAGTACCACCTTGAGCATATTTGTATGGGTGTGAAGTACGCATTACACGGGAACAGCGCGTCACAAAGTTTTATTGGTGAAAAGGTGCTGGCTAAAAGCGTAGTTTTCTGACCTTAGAACCATTTCGATGTCCCCAGACCTTTTACACGTGTTCACTAACTCAGTTAAAATTAGATATATGCCTCGGACCGGATATTACGTGCATATTATACGTGAATGAATGCGGTAACTTTGAACCTCTGTGTCTCCGTAATGGATAATGATATTAAAAAGCCGGCCGGTGTGGCCGTGCGGTTCTAGGCGCTTCGGTCTGGAACCGCGTGACCGCTACGGTCGCAGGTTCGAATCCTGCCTCGGGCATGGATGTGTGTGATGTCTTTAGGTGAGTTAGGTTTGAGTAGTTCTAAGTTCTAGGGGACTGATGACCTGAGACTTGAGACCCGTAGTGCTCAGAGCCATTTGAGCCAAGAAAATTACGTACAAATGAGATTTGCCAGGAAATTGGAAATAATATTTATCAAAAACCAAAAATAGAATATTACGCGTAGTTGGAAATTAAGAAATCCGGAGCGGTTACTGAAATCATCGAATCTGTTTGCTCGCAGCGTGTTTCCGTGTACGGTCTTGTAAGTTTATGACAAGGACTAATTGTGTACTGTGCAATTCCTTTATTTACAAATATATAATAATTTAATGCGCGAATTAACATAAATGCGTGAGGAAGAGGATGAGATGAAGCATCGTTTAGCCGAGGATGGCCTTGGTGTGCAGGGGAGCAGCGTAGGCGGCAGGGGCGGCGTACGCAGGGGCGGCGTATGCGACGGGGGCGGCCACCTTCGCGTACGCTGGGGCGGCGTAGGCGACCGGGGCAGCCACCTTGGCGACGGCGGGGGCGGCGACGACAGCCTTGGCGGCCACCACGGGCTCGCGGTGCACGACGGCGTTGAAGCCGTTCACTGGGTCGGCCGTGTACTCGACGGTGCGGCGGGAGCCGTCGGGTTCGACCAGGCTGTAGCTGCCCTGCACCACGTCGCCGTTGCGTGTCTCCTGCTGGCCCTTGGAGTCGCCGGTCAGCGCGTCCTGGATGTCGTACGCGTAGCTGTACTGAGGGTTCGGGTCGTAGTCGTCGACGACGGCAGCCTTGGCGACGACGGGCGCGGCGCGGGCGACGGCGACGGCCGGGGCGGCGTAGGCGGGGGCGGCGTAGGCGGGGGCGGCGTAGGCGGGGGCGGCGTAGGCGTGGGCGGCGAGTGGCGCTCCGGGTGCGACGACGGCGGGGGCTCCCAGCAGACCCGCGCTCGCCACGGACAGCGCTCCGGCAAGGACCAACAGCTGCAATCAACGACACTCTCTCACTCTCCGCTTAATTAATGCGTGCCCTAAACTTTTTCGGCTTGTCCCTTTCCTCCTCGGACGCCATTTACAATGGAGGAGGCAGATTCTTACCACCTTTTATCTCAACTGCTAGATATTTAAAAGCGAATTTATACAGTATATTTAGGGAGACGATCACAGTCTTTCACCCATCTACATTTACATCTAGATACGCAGGGACCTCAGAAAGTACACTACTGGCAATTAAAATTGCTACCCCACGAAGATGACGTGCTACAGACGCGAAATTTAACCGACAGGAAGAAAATGCTGTGATATGCAAATGATTAGCTTCTCAGAGCATTCACACAAGGTTGGCGTCGGTGGCGACACCTACAATGTGCTGACATGAGGAAAGTTTCCAACCGATTTCTCATACACAAACAGCAGTTGACCGGCGTTGCCTGGTGAAACGTTGTTGTGATGCCTCGTGTAAGGAGGAGAAATGCGTACCATCACGTTTCCGACTTTGATAAAGGTCGTATTGTAGCCTATCGTGATTGCTGTTTATCGTATCGCGACATTGCTGCTCGTGTTGGTCGAGATCCAATGACTGTTAGCCGAATATGGAATCGGTGGGCTCAGGAGGGTAATACGGAAAGCCGTGCTGGATCCTAACGGCCTCGTATCACTAGCAGTCGAGATGACAGGCATCTTATCCTCATGGCTGTGACGGATCGTGCAGCCACGTCTCGATCTCTGAGTCAAACGATGGGGACGTTAGCAAGACAACAACCATCTGCACGAACAGTTCGACGACGTTTGCAGCAGCATGGACTATCAGCTCGGAGACCGTGGCTGCGGTTACCCTTGACGCCGCATTACAGACAGGAGCGCCTGCGATGGTGTACTCAACGACGAACCTGGGTGCACGAATCGCAAAACATCATTTTTTCGGATGAATCCAGGTTCTGTTTACAGCATCACGATGGTCGCATCCGTGTTGGGCGACATCGCGGTGAACGCACATTGGAAGCGTGTATTCGTCATCGCCATACTGGCGTATCACCCGGCGTGATGGTATGGGGTGCCATTGGTTACACGTCTCGGACACCTCTTGTTCGCATTTACGCCACTTTGAACAGTGGACGTTATATTTCAGATGTTTTACGACCCGTGGCTCTACTCTTCATTCGATCCCTGCGAAACCCTACATTTCAGCAGGATAATGCACGACCGCATGTTGCAGGTCCTGTACGGGGTTTTCTGGAAACAGAAAATGTTCGACTGCTGCCCTGGCCAGCACATTCTCCAGATCTCTCACCAATTGAAAACGTCTGGTCAATGGTGGCCGAGTAACTGGCTCGTCACAATACGCCAGTCACTATTCTTGATGAACTGTGGTATCGTGTTGAAGCTGTATGGGCAGCTGTACATGTACACACCATCCAAGCTCTGTTTTGACTCTATGCCCAGGTGTATCAAGGCCGTTATTACGGCCAGAGGTGGTTGTTCTGGGTACTGATTTCTCAGGATCTATGCACTCAAATTGCGTGAAAATGTAATCACATGTCAGTTCTAGTATAATATATTTGTCCAATGAATACCCGTTTATCATCTGCATTTCTTCTTGGTGTAGCAATTTTAATGGCCTGTAGTGTAAGTTACGTCTGTCGTCCCAAGTTAAGACCATAGCTCAAAGAGCATGGCGCGCCGCCAGAAGAGAGTACGTACACCGGGTTTCCTGCAGACGCAGTTCTGGTGCGGTACGGATAACAGGTGCGTCACGGGTTGCGAGTGAAATAGCACAGCAATTGGAAACGTACTGCAAAATTGAAGTTCTAGGTGCAGTTCGATTCTTGTGGCAAAATCTCTAAATTTTGTGGGAATTCCTCGTGAAATTCTGTCACTATATGGACTAAATGTGATGTCTTGTACAGCCGTAGTGAAATCGTGCCAACAGTTTGACCGAGACCGCACAGACAAGGTTGAAACTGATCGGGAAGTCCAGACCTCGGTCTGTTCGGCAAACTGGAAGAACATTTGGGAGGAAAGAGATTTTTCAACGATGGCGAAGCTAAGACAGCAGTTTGCGAATGGCTCGGTGAGCAAGGAGTGGATTTCTGCCGTTCGAGAAACTGAACGATTGGTAGAACGTTCCGACCGTTATTTACAGAGACTTGGTGACTATATTGAAAAATGATCTCACGTATCTGTGTCACTATGAAGTATAATGCAGACTGCTACAATAATGAGTAAGTTACTTTTTGAAGTCTCTCGGTCCATATTCAGCCAGTCACTATACGGCGCATGGCGGAAGGTAACTTGCACCATTGTTAGTCATTCCTTTTTCCGTTTCACTCGTGTATGGAGCTTGGAAAACACCACAGTCTACTTGCTTTCGCAGGAGCTCTGAGTTTTCTCGTCTTGCATTTACGTTCATTACGCGTGATGTATGTTGGTGGCAGAAGCATCGTTCTGTTACTGTTGCCAAGCTCACAGGCCTCTACAACGTCGAGGAGACGTTATGTACGTCCTCGACGTTACATTCTAGTCTACAGGAACTTGGAGGCTGTTTCAATCGAAGCTTCAGGCGAGCCAAACAAACAGTGGGTTATTGGAGGTTCTAATGTGTTTAAGGATGTCACTTCGACATTTCTGTGCTTCTCGATGCTGTATTTGGAAGAAGTATTGGGATGACTGTGTCTATTGGTGCAAGCAATCATGCAGATTATGGTGGTCTTGAAGCTTTCGAAGATATTAATATAATAGCATGGGACACATTGGACATATCTAATGAATTTAATCTATTTTTTCTGAGATATCTGTTATATACTGGGTGTTTTAAAAACATTCGCCCGATTTCACAAGACAATATTGTCTACATGAATGAAGACGGGAAAATCTTGAGGCGAATTTTAACTTTTGCATCAAAACTGAACTTTATTTTGGAGCCAGTTGCAAGTTTCCATTTGGTGTGGCTGTCGGTAGATCTCTCACTAATGAAGCTAGTTCGCTCACCCGCTCGCTCGTTCATTACCCAATGTGCGTTCGATTGGAAGGAAACTACCTTATATACTCTAATCTACAGCTACATTGATACTATGGACGCATAGACCAGATGTGGCTTAAATTCGAAGAAAGAGAATCGGCGACAGCTAAGAGATTTATATACCAAATAAATTAATAAGAGATGATATTGATCCCCCATGGTACACAAAAAGGGTCAGAACCCTGTTGTAGAAGCCACGAGAAAAGTATGCCAAATTAAAATAATGCAAAGTCCCCAAGATTGGTAAAGTTTTACAGAAGGAGATCAAATCCGACTGAAAAATGATTTAGACAAATTATCTGTATTGTGTGAAAAGTGGCAATGAAAAGTGTGAGGTCAGCCACATAAATACTAAAAGAAATTCAGTAAATTTCGGTTACACGATAAATCATGCAACTGTAAAGGCTGTCAGCTCAACTAAATATCTAGGTATACTAGTTACGAGCAACTTAATTTGGAACGATCACATATATAAAGTTGTGCGAAAGGCGAAAAATATTGCGGTTTATTGGCAGAATACTTAGAAAATGCAACAGGTCTGCTGAAGAGACTGCTTACACTACGCTTGACCGTCCTCTGCTAGAGTATTACTGAGCGAAATGAGATCCTTACCGGCTAGGAATGACGGAGGACATCGAAAAAGTTCAAAGAAAGGGAGTTTGTTTTCGTTTTGTATTTTCACGAAATAGGGGAGCTGAGGTGGCGATCGTTAAAAGAATAGTGTTTTTCGTTGCTGTGAGATCTTTTCACTCTCAATCTGCGATATTCTCCTTCGAATGCGAAAATGTTTTGTTGATACCCACTCGCATAAGGAGAAATGATCATCGTAATAAAATAAGGGAAATAGGAGCTCGCGCGGAAAGATTTAAGTGTTCGTTTGTCCCGTGCGCTGTTAAAGAGTGGAACGGTAGAGAAATAATGTGAAAGTGGTTCGATGAATCCTCTACCTAGCAGTTAGGCCTGAATTACAGAATAACCATGAAGACGCAGATGTAGGCACATGTAAAAAAGTATGCCAAGACATGTACATGCATGTAAAAGATACGCGCTTGTAAATTTGGATAGTTATTTTGGAAGTCACAGCTTTGTAGTCCTATTCGTAATTTAAAATTGTACTCCAACTTTCAGTCCGCCTGCTTAGCCGGGTGGTAACGTGCTTGCCTCCCATGCAAGCGGGCTCGGGTTCGATTCCCGGATGGGTTGGAGATTTTCTCCGCTCATGGAGTGGATGTTGTGTTGTTCTCATCATCGTTTCATCCTCATCACCGGCACGCAAGCCGCCCAATGTGGCGTCGACTGAAATAAGACTTGCTTTGCACTCGGCGGCCGAACTTCCCCGGACAGCACCTCCCGGCCAACAATACCATACCATCATTCCATTTTCCAAGTTTCTGTATGGATTCATGTAGATGATATATTCTTGTGAAATGGGATGTATCTCTTTGAGACAGCCTTCTAACTGAAACAACTCCTGCAGTAAAAATCTAAAATCCTTCGTCTATTGCCCCAGCCCAACTTCATCAAGTTTCATAAGGCTTGAACAACACTTCTAATGAACCAAACCCTTCAGAGTCCTTACTATATAAGCTAGTGGTATATGAAATTAAATCCGAAAATGCGCACGCTCTTATAAAGCAAGGTTAAATCTACGGAAATAAGCAATCGTGGCGGCAACATGGGAGACCTTCTCCTCCCAGTTTCAAGGGGAAAAAAACACGTCGGCTATTGTTAGTTCTCAATGAAAGGCTTCATGTATGCCTAAGAAAGATGAAAATTTGTGATGAAATCAAGTGTATTCGCTAACAGTTTTATTGTCAGACCTCTTTCGACCTTCGGACTAGAACAGTTTTACCGAGCGAGGTGATGCAGTGGATAGCTCACTGGACTCGCATTCGGGAGGACGACGGATCAAACCTGCGTCCGGTAAGCCTGATTTAGGTTTTCCGTGATTTCCCTAAATCGCTTCAGGCAAATGCCGGGATGGTTCCCTTTCCTATCCTTCCCCAAACAGGTGGGACGGATGAGCTCGCTGGTGGATTCCCTCCCCCAAATTAACCAACCAATCAACTAGAGCAGTTTTCTTCTCAGCTGTTAAACCCGATGCTTCACTCTGTCTTAGCCTACTGATTAGCAAACTCTGTGTCTCTTGGTGATCAAATTGTTATATTACCTTTATTTGCCTCCTAGGAAGCTTGTTTTTCTAATACTGTGTATGGAACTCCTTAAAGAAACTGTAACTATTTGATGAATTGCGCCTTATATGCACACTATCGTATTACGTAGCTTATTTTATCATGGTGTGTGGAATGTTGTCAGACTGGAAGACAGGGGAATAAGCTACTGCAATGACCGATCGTATTGTATTAGTACATGCTTCACCTAGAATTCCAAAAAGATATTATTTGTTTATTATTCTGACCTGTAAAGCTATGTTTTCCTTATGTAATGTCGCGAGAGACTGTGCGATCTGTGTCAAAATGACAGAATCCTAGAAATTTGATCTGACACAATAAGCTTCATTCCGACCATATTTTAGCTTACTCGAGACTGGTCGATTAGAGATTTAACGTAGACATTTCAGAGTAAATAAATAGCACTTCGTTGAAGCAATAGTCTGAAAATAGGCATCTAACAGTCATAAGTGTATGAAAATAACCCCATAAATTAGAAACGGGACAGTAACTTAGGTTCTGTTATACTCTCCGATGCAAATTGTCTTACCTCCTACTCACTCTGTAATTCTCAACAGCGATGACTTACGTCAGAATCAAATAAAATTTCGAAGCTGATTGATGGATTGAACGATTTAGAACGATTATCACAATTCTGGCAGAACTGTATTCTTATTCAACTGTGTGTTAATTCTGGAACATCTGTTACTACAATGCTCTTTAGATTTCTAATCGCATCAGCTTACTTCGGCTGTCTTTAGATCTCTTGCCTGTGAGAAACTACCTTTTCCAAAGCAGTACCATCTACAATACATTATGATTTGCTTCATAGGGACAATGCCTTTTACGTAATTATGTCGTTGTTTTCGAACTAGTATGGGAGGTTCGAGATATGTTCAAACGATGATGGTTTAAGTTCTTTCATTCTTTGTTGACGATAGATAAATATAACGTTCTGTGTATACATTCTGATACGTTGATGCACCGAACAGCGAAGTTAACAGAGTAGCAGTTATGCGATTTCGAATACAGTCGTAATAACGTGAAAGAAATATTAGAAGAGGCAAACGTTTCATTGTCTTTCATTTTGCATTTGTCATTCTGATTATATAAGTGAAGTTAATCTGTAAATGCTCACCTTCTATTGGCTAATGCTTTGTATAACAACAGTAGACAAGCAAATACACATTCGTGAAACTTCTGGCATTCTCCATTAGTTCATTTATTTACGAGATTAAATGTAGGAGTAACTGCTAACATAATAAATAAGGACTATTAACAGTACTTTAGTGACGTTTTACTTAAAATTATTTCCGGCTCGTGTGTTGACATACACTATATTTATAATTTTTAAAGAAAATTTCGTTGTAGATCACATAAACTACTTCTCCATATTCCGGTGTATTAGGAATTTACATATCAAAAAAATTTCTGTATCATATCTGATTGCGACTGAAAGTTTGATTGAGCTTCTGACAAGGAGAGTAATTAACATAAATTTTGTACATTGATAGTAAGAAAAAGAGGCCTGTGAAAAACCTGAAAAACACGCCGGAAAGAAGTAGTTGTCTTTCATCCACCGTCCTGTCAAGTGGAATGTAATTTAAGAAGGACGCATTTCATTTACATTCGTCACCGTGGTCAAACAATAAGCGCGAGAAAGTCGTTAACTGCTACCAAAATCAGTGTCACTTTACAGCCGAGTGCACGCTATCAGGAAACTTTCTGCAAATATATAATTGTTCGGGGCACTAGGGTTCGAACTGCGTTCCAGAACCAGCACCCATAATTTAAAACCAGTTATAGTTACACTGCAAATTCTATGCAAACTGAAAACAGACTCTTGGGCTGTAGCTCGTACATTTTCTACCGTATAGTCTACCTCTTTCCAAAGGGGCTAGCTGTGTGAACACTGTGCAGGAGATGCTGTAAACTTAGAATGCATAAATAAGAGGCGACAGATTGAAGCTTTGCCCATGAAACGTGCTCTATGGCCTCAGTCTGAGTGGGAGATGCCCGTGGAACTCCCTTGACCGAGATTGAAACCTGATCCGGTGTATAGCTTTAATCTGCCAGAGTTTCATTACCACTGCATAGCAATTTAGGTATAACGTTGACGACGAGGGCGCAACCATTTCGGTGAGTCCTGGTGCATAGACGCCCCAAGTAATTAACGGGAAGATCACGACAGCTGTAGGCCTCGACTAACCGACCGTGGAGAGACGACTGTTACAAGATGGCTGCAATACTACTGTTGGACAGACTCCAAGAAAAAAGTGCAATCTGCTACGGGAAGAGAAATAAGCACAACGTAAGAGCGAGAGTGCTGCTTACCGTGACTGCCATTGTGGTGGATGTGAACTGACTGTTGGCTTCTCTGGACCCGGGTGGGTCTTATATACCTGGCCGGACGTCCAGTTGATGTAATCGGGCGCTCTTTCAAAATTGACCACGCCTGCGTGGCCGGCAGCTGAGCTCAGTGCGTCTACGCGTTACAGCGATCTATTTGGAGTGACCCCGGCTTCAGCCCCGGGGCGTGACCGAAATCGGCGCCCCGCTTCTGTCGAAAGCCGGCCGGCCGCGGTTACACCACAGCATCCAATGTCGCTTTCACCGCCTTATCTTACACGCCCTCCGCTTTGCGTCTCGGCGCAGACATCTCTTATTGTCCATAGCGTGTCCCTGCGTTCATTCATCATTACTTGACACATTACACTGAGGCGAAATATTGACCTTCGCAGAAGAAATACGTTACTACGCACCGTTATTTCGTGACGCCAACGAGGAGAAAACAGTGTTTGCAGCTTATAATATTAAAAGCACTACGAAACTAGGATTTCTTTTATGTTTCATCGCCACTATTGTTATCTTCGTTAGTAATTTTCATTTCAGACATCTGTGAAAGCCCTGTTTGATGTGATCTGCGTTTTAGGGAAATGTCAGCAATTTGTATCAGAGATACAGTATGTGTCAGATTGTCTTTTCGAGAGATTTGATTTAATAGGTTTATCTTGACGCTCACAGAGTCTGAATACATTGAGCCTAGATGCATCGAACACTGAATAATGAGAAAGAAGGGCGTTAAGTCTCAACTGGAAGAAAAATTTAATGTAATGTTGGCATTTATACCGGGGTTACAGGTAAGTGATTAAATACTTACAAGCAATTGTTGATGTAATTTATAAGATTGGCAAACAAGCGTTAATTAGACCTTATTTACCAATCGATAAATTAAATGCCAATTAACAGTCGGAATACTTGTATATTTTGCCATATTACCAGTCTGTTTGTGCGCCCTCTGAGGCGGACAAATTTATTGTCGGTATTCCAAATATTTCTCTAGATAATTTAATTACATCTGCACAATGACGTTGAAGTGCCTCGTTAAAATAATGTAGCACAGGCAAAGGACATATCACTGAATACGAATTTTTTAAAACAGTATTGTGCAGTAAGGTAATATTAAGTGGACACCAATATAAGCGAATGGATTACATGGTAAATAAGTAAATAATCTTTGTATATAACTTGTCCTACGACGGCTTTCAACTGCTGGCATGCCACTGTTGATTGTTGAAATGTCCAATTTTCCCTTTGACGAAGAATTTCTAACATGAAAAACTTTCACCAGCGTTCCCTCGCTACATTTCAGACTTCTGCAGATTACATTAAAAAATGACAGAAAAGGCTAACAAATGTGCAACTGACCGTACTGACAAAAGCCGTATTTTTATAAAGCTGGAGAGAACTTAAAGTGAAACAAGCTGCTTTAGAACAATACGTAAGATAAAGGAGGATGGATTGTAAAAAACTCTGTCGAAATGACATTCATCTTAAGCTTTGAGCAGATATTCTACTGACCATATGTAGAAATAAGGTCTGCCAAATTTCAGAGAATCAGAACGCAGTACGTTCGATACCAGTTGGATGTAGAGTCTAGTTGGTTCTAAATATGTCTCCAAGTGCTTTTACTAACCCCTCTAGCTGCTATTCAAATGAACAAGAAGGGTGAGTTTCCAGTGGGACCGGAAGGAATTTGATGAATGTTACACGGTCCACATTGCATATGTTATTATTGCGACTACACAGAACTGGAGGAACACCCTCGCATAGACCAATGATTTAAAGAAAGTAATGCTATAAACTTTAAATTACTTTTTTGCCCACTAATATGTTTGACTGTGGATGGAACGGTTCAAGGCAAGAAATAGAGGACAACACCTGAATTGTCCTACGTGACGTTGTCGAGTTCATTGGCACAGCAAAAGGAAGCTTGCTATACGAGTCAACCACAATCAACCAACGAGTCTATATGCACACGTTGCCGTGGTAATTACGACTTAGGCCAAGCAGAGAGTTTTGTGGCGGAGCGGACTGATTTTCCGCACATGCGTGACACTGTGACGCCATCTGTTCTATTTGGGTGTCCATCGCTGCCAAGTACAGTGTCGACGCGCTAACTGTTTCTTACGAACAATCCCCCGGTGTCCTTGGTGAAGTAACTGTAACACTTCTTTTTGCAAAGCGTTAGGGATCAACACACGTTACTGTCCACTGTCATTTTGAACAAGAATCAAGCCTTTCTGTACAGCGAAGCTACGCCGACGTGCAAAGTGTCGGCCCACTACAGAGTTCGTTATGCTATGCAAGGAACGAGGCCAAGATGTGCGAATGCATGTGAGCAAAATGTTCAAATCTGAATCAGCCTCCGTGGTCTGCGCAATTTCCCTGTAGTTCAGCAGAAAAGATTGAAGCGATTCAGAATCCTGAGCATCAATGTGACATCAAGATGCAGCAGAAGCGTCAAAGTCTGTATCAGGGCCAATCGGAAGACGTGACGGTGCGTCCGCATTACTATGTTGAGCTGTCGAACGACACACAATCTCGTACTGGTACTGAGGCAACAACAAAACCCATCTTGCAATTTTTGGGCAGTTTGTACAGGAACCGATTTCATCGGATGAAACAAGGTCTTCAAATGCTTGTGATCCGTTACTAAGTAGAATTTTCTGCCATACAAGCAGTGGTGGAATTTGGTGACACCATACACAATAGCCAGTGCCTCTTTCTCTGTTTGTGGATAATTGCACTGAACTTTTGATGCGAAAGCAATAGACCTGTCTTTATCACCAATTCTGTGTGAAAGCACTACAACAACCGGTTTGTCAGGATCAAAGTGAACCAAGCATCGATCACTGAGCAATGCATCTTTAAGTTTTTGAAAAGCTTCTTGGCTCTCATCTGTCCAAACAAAGGGGACATTTTTGTGATGCAAGAGAGCTGCGATTTGTGCAGCATTCGGTATGAATCGAATGTAATAGTCCATTTTCCGTAAGACTGACTGCAATTCTGTGACATTGGGAGGAACTGGCAGGTCACGTGTGGCTAACAAATGTGACTGGAGAGGATGTACACCTTGACTTGTTTATGAAATGACCAAGACACTGCAACTCAGGTTTAAAAAAATCCATTTGTCCAGTCTACACTTTAGTCCTGCATCAGATAACACACAAAACAAAGCTCGCAAGTTGGCAATGTGTTCTTCAGGTCTATGACCTGTTGCGACAATATCGTCCAAATAGTTTGAACAGTTTTTTACTTGAACAGTCAACTGTTCCAAATACCGTTGGAAAATGGCGGGTGCGGGAGCACTGCCAAAAGGCAAACGCAAATATTTAAATAAGCCAAATGTGTGATCACAACACACACTTTTTGAGATTCTTCATATAGTGGTATTCGAAGATATGCGTTGCGCAAAGCAATTTTTGAAAGTAACGACCAGTGCCTAATTTGTGCATGATATCCTCTGGATGTGGCAATGGATAAGTATCAATCACAGCCTGTGGGTTGCCTGTAGACTTAAAGTCAACACAAAGGAGAATGCGACCTGGGGAGCAAAACCAATTGACTTGCCCATTAACTAGCTTGTATGGGCACAATAGCTCCGTTATTTTGCAATTCCTTAAGTTCAGCAGTGACTTTGTCCCGTACTGCAATGGGAACAGTTCTGGCCCGGCAAAATTTCGTCGGAGAATTGTCCTTCAGAGTAATGGGTACAACAAAATTGTTACCCTTGCCTGAACCTGTAGAAAAGAGTTAGGGGAATTCTTTTAGCAAGCTAGCTACAGTGTCTTGTCCATGGAATGCAGACACTGACAACACATTGTCCTGAATTTTAAAGCCAAACAAATCAAATGAATCAAGACCAAATATGTTCTCACAGTCACGTGATTTTAATACCGTGAAAGTCATTGTTCGCGTGTGCGAACGATACATGGCAGGCAACGTATATTCTCCGAGAATGGGAATGTCTTATCCATTTTAAGCTGTCAGTTGCATGCTAGTTTGAGACAGGCATGGAGAACCTAAAAGTTCATACATGTGACGATTTAGCAATGTGACAGAGGCATCCGTAGCTAAATGAAATTTCACATGTTTCCTGCACAAAAGCAAATGAAAAAAATTTTTTTTGGACTGGCGTAGCACTGAAGAAACTGCTCGCTTGCTAGTTTTTCTAATGCCTGCAGCAGACTTGAAATATACTGCCTTAATGACATGGGCCTTGTGACTAGATTTTTGTGCGTGACCAGAATTCTTATGTTTGGTCAGTTGTGAACATACAGACTGTACGTGTTCTTTCTTGCCACACGCATTACACCTGACTTGTCAGGAGGGTGGTCTTGGCGCCTACACTGTGAATAATACTAAGGGAAAGACTTAATTTTGTTTGCCTGTGTAGCCGCTTGTGTAGCAAGCTGCTTATGTTGCATGGAGCGTTGTTTACTCGGTGTGGCGAGCACAAGCTGCCACTGCCAAATGGGCCGGTCGCGAACAAGGGACTCTACCCGGAAAATAGCTGTCTGCTCAAATTTATCGGCTGACAGGGTACCTGAATCGTACTGATCTAGTATTTGCATTCTCTGCTGACACGATGGATCGGACAGTTTCAAAATCTGTTCTCTGAGTTTGAGATAAGGTACATTGTACACGAGCACATCATGCAACATAACATCTGAATATAAAGCACCACAAGCACATTTGAATTTGCATTTCCTCGTCATACCCTGCAAATTTGTTACCCACTCATGATAAGTTTGTTCTGGCCTTTTTTGCAATTGAAGAACTGATATCTAGCTGCTACCACATTCACTTGTTGGTCTTAATAGTTAGTTAGCAAAGCTACAACCTGATAATACGAAAGTACACTCAGAGTGGCGTTAGGATATAACTTCTGGATAAGTCAGAACATTGCACTTCCTAAAGTGGACAAGAAATATGCTAGTTTCACAGTACCTGGTAGGTTGTGAGGAATGACATGTAGATGTTTGCTGAGCCTGAAACTGAAACACCTGCATTAGCTGTGTTGCATCTAACGCAGGATAAGAGACTTTTAAAGCAGGTAAACACTCCTGCAAAGTAAAGACAAGAGAGAATTAAGGCGCCAGAAAAACACAAAAGAAAATTCCGTGGCCGCCAGGCACTAGGCTCTTCTTATAACTCGTCGCTAAATGTCGTATCCTGTCCACTCATCTAATATAGCGTGCCTAGGAAGCTGTTTTTTTTCGGATAGCAAGACAACAATTCAAGCAAATCATATTAATGGAGTTTATTAGAGTGAATTAAATCGACAATACTTTGCGTTTTCACAAAGAGGTCTCGCAAACAATTGGCGACATGCCAATAAGCAATGTCCTTTGGTATATACAATTTCAATGCAAGCAAAACACAACAGTTCTGAAGTCATGGCTAAAGCGTTTGGATGACAGTTTGTCTTCTTGTGCTCCCACAGTTAGGTGGAGTGGCACTTATATTCTCTTTGTATAGGGACCGCTCCTGTCGTGGTGTCGTCCTAGTCAGCATACTCTTGGCTGACGTCATCTCAGAGCCCTCTCTGCTGTAACGTTCCAGCCCAACGTGCTGGCGCTTGATGTTACACTGGAACAAGAAATGTAACCCTTCCGCAAATTGCTGCAGATTTCAGTGCTGATCCATCAACAAGTGTCAATGTGCGAACCATTCAATGAAACATCATTGATATGGACTTTCGGAGCCAAATACCCACTCATGTACCTTTGATGACTGCATGACACAAAGGTTTACGCCTCACTTCGGCCCGTCCTCACCAACATTGGACTTTTGCTGACTGGAAACATGTTGCCTGGTCGGAAGAGTCTCGTTTCAAATTGTATCAAGCGGATGAACGTGTATGGGTATGGAGACAATCTCATGAATCCATGGACCCTGCATGTCAGTAGGGGACTGTTCTAGCTGGTGGAGGCTCTGTAATGGTGTGGGGTACGTGGAGTTGGAGCTGATACATCTAGGGGTTGGGTTGTTTGTGGGAAGAGACCAAACTGCGAGGTCATCGGTCTCGTCGGATCAGGGAAGGATGGGGAAGGAATTCGGCCGTGCCCTTTCAGAGGAACCATCCCGGCATTTGCCTGGAGCGATTTAGGGAAATCACGGAAAACCTAAATCAGGATGGCCGGACGCGGGATTGAACCGTCGTCCTCCCGAATGCGAGTCCAGTGTGATATATCTAGATATGACTCTGACAGGTGATATGTACGTAAGCATCCTGCCGGATCACCTGTATCCATTCAGGTCCATTGTGCATTCCAATGGACTTGGGCAGTTCTAGAAGGACAGTGCGACACCACACACGTCCAGAATTGCTACAGAGTGGCTCCAGTAACACTGTTATGAGTTTAAACACTTCCACTTGCCACCAAACTCCCCAGACATGAACATTATTGAGCATATCTGGGATGCTTTGCAATGTGCTGTTCAGAAGGGATCTGTACCCCCTCGTACTCTTACGGATTTATGGACTACCCTGCAGGATTCGTGGTGTCAATTCCCTCCAGCACTGCCTCAGACATTAATCGAGTCCATGCCATATCGTGTTGCGGCACTTCTGCTTGGTCGCAGTGGCCCTACACGATATTAGGCAAGTGTACCAGTTTCTTTGGCTCTTCAGTGTATTTACGCAGTTGACATATCTCTCAGCCTTTACAGTATCTGCATCTGTTAAGACATGTCACACTGTATGCGATGAATGTTTATCATAAGTGAAAGGCGAGGAGAAAGGTCTCCAACAAAATCGCTTCGTTCGCATGGCTGTGGTTTACATATACCTTAATCTGTTACTGCTAATTACATAAGTACGAGGGCAGTTCAATAAGTAATGCAACACATTTTTTTTTCTCGGCCAATTTTGGTTGAAAAAACCGGAAATTTCTTGTGGAATATTTTCAAACATTCCCGCTTCGTCTCGTATACTTTCATTGACTTCCGGCTGGTGGCAGCGCTATACGGAGCTGTTAAAATGGCGTCTGTAACGGATGTGCGTTGCAAACAACGGGCAGTGATCGAGTTTCTTTTGGCGGAAAACCAGGGCATCTCAGATATTCATAGGCACTTGCAGAATGTCTACGGTGATCTGGCAGTGGACAAAAGCACGGTGAGTCGTTGGGCAAAGCGTGTGTCATCATCGCCGCAAGGTCAAACAAGACTGTCTGATCTCCCGCGTGCGGGCCGGCCGTGCACAGCTGTGACTCCTGCAATGGCGGAGCGTGCGAACACACTCGTTCGAGATGATCGATGGATCACCATCAAACAACTCAGTGCTCAACTTGACATCTCTGTTGGTAGTGCTGTCACAATTGTTCACCAGTTGGGATATTCAAAGGTTTGTTTCCGCTGGGCCCCTCGTTGTCTAACCGAACACCATAAAGAGGAAAGGAGAACCATCTGTGCGGAATTGCTTGCTCGTCATGTGGCTGAGGGTGACAATTTCTTGTCAAAGATTGTTACAGGCGATGAAACATGGGTTCATCACTTCGAACCTGAAACAAAACGGCAATCAATGGAGTGGCGCCACACCCACTCCCCTACCAAGAAAAAGTTTAAAGCCATACCCTCAGCCGGTAAAGTCATGGTTACAGTCTTCTGGGACGCTGAAGGGGTTATTCTGTTCGATGTCCTTCCCCATGGTCAAACGATCAACTCTGAAGTGTATTGTGCTACTCTTCAGAAATTGAAGAAACGACTTCAGTGTGTTCGTAGGCACAAAAATCTGAACGAACTTCTCCTTCTTCATGACAACGCAAGACCTCACACAAGTCTTGGCACCCGAGAGGAGCTCACAAAACTTCAGTGGACTGTTCTTCCTCATGCACCCTACAGCCTCGATCTCGCACCGTCGGATTTCCATATGTTTGGCCCAATGAAGGACGCAATCCGTGGGAGGCACTACGTGGATGATGAAGAAGTTATTGATGCAGTACGACGTTGGCTCCGACATCGACCAGTGGAATGGTACCGTGCAGGCATACAGGCCCTCATTTCAAGGTGGCGTAAGGCCATAGCATTGAATGGAGATTATGTTGAAAAATAGTATTGTGTAGCTAAAAGATTGGGGAATAACCCGGTGTATTTCAATGCTGAATAAAAGAACCCCTGTTTCAGAAAAAAATGTGTTGCATTACTTATTGAACTGCCCTCGTATTATACCTCTACAAATTACAAGGGTTGGGAAAAGGTACTGAAACACTGCCTGAATTTCAGGTTGCACAATTGTATTTGATCACTAACGGCACCTGTGCAATGTCCTCAATACGTTGCAAGACGTAGTCGTGGTCGGAACACAGTTACGTGTAGTTGTGAGTACATTATGTCAGAGCTAAATAAAGTCGAACGTGGGCTAATTGTTGGTTCCGTACCCATGGAAGCCGAAGCGTTTGATGTTCCGAGAGGCACTGTGTCGAAGACATATGCCACATAGAGGAAAAGTGGAAAAAGTCACAACCCGGACGAAAGGATGTGTTGCGTGATCGTGGCAGACGATCATTGCAAATACTATCAGCTCAAAAAATAAAAAATAAAATAAAAATAAACGAAGGGAGCTCCAGGAGATTGCAGGAAGAGCTGGAATTTCAAAACCACTCATTAGTGATGCAAACACCCGTAACGGGGAAATGTTGTCCTAAGTCAACAAATCTAGACTATGGAGCACTGGAAGAGAGCCATTTGGTCAGATGATTCTTATTTCACAATGAAAGGCGATCATGCTTTGTAGTGCTCGCAGAAAATACCATTGGGTTTCTATGACATTAACATTGGGTTTCTGTGATATCGTTTAGTTAACAGTAATTCAGCCACAATGTAATTTAAAAGTTGAAATTTATTCCTTACAGACAACTTAATTGAAATAGTTGTAGATGTTCTATCTGGAGCTACACACGAAAAATTGTGCTGGACCTTTTTATCACTTATGGTCACCCTACTGCTTAGGCTATCTGAGCATGCTTCCCAGACCAAGCCAAACTTACATATGTCACACGCCTACCTATTTCTTTTCATCAGCAGGAAATCTGGGTTTGAGTCCCAGTTCGGCACAAATTTTCATGTATTGCTCCAGTTCGTATATCTATACCTGTTACAGTTAAGTTGAATCGCAGAAATAAACTTAAGTATTTGAAACTTCAGTGCGTAGTCATATATATATATATATATATATATATATATATACTTCAGTGCGTAGTCATATATATATATATATATATATATATATATATATATATATATATATATAAGGCAAAACGGGCCCATGATAAAAATGTCAGTGATAGTCTATGACTTATCCTTGTCTTGGTTCTAAAACCTACATGGGAATCACGAGATGTGCGAGTGTGCGTAAATGAATTAATAATCTACGAGAAGAAATAGCTACGTCTGTGGCATATGGAAGATTGGGTCAGTCTGTGGGGCATGCTCAGCTAGCGTAAGTGGCATTATACCTCCCAGAGAGCTACGGAGGGGTCATGCGCCAGACCTCCGCGACCGGGGCACGTGTCGTGCGTTATGTTTACTTTGGCTGCTGCTTAGTGCCGTCTTCCTTATAGATCTATATGGTGCACAACTATACAAAACCACTTTATGTTTCACCTTTTGTTCAGGCTTCACCCGACCCAATCCCGTATCCTATTGTTGGAAGTGCAGACTTGCTGTTTGGAATATGTCGGTCGCTTGTGTTATGTGGGCGGTTGAGACTGTGATTTCTGACGTGTCTGCCAAGCCAATTTATTGCGAGAGCGAGCGAATGACAGTGTTTAAGAATTGCCTAGAGAGGTAGTGCTTCGATCAGGTGTTGTAAGCTGATGTTCTGGTAATTTTGCCCTTAGTTAGCTGCAGTAATTGTACTGTTTTGATTCTGTGGTGTCACCGCCAGACACCACACTTGCTAGGTGGTAGCCTTTAAATCGGCCGCGGTCCGTTAGTATATGTCGGACCCGCATGTCGCCACTATCAGTGATTGCAGACCGAGCGCCGCCACACGGCAGGTCTAGAGAGACTTCCTAGCACTCGCCCCAGTTGTACCACCGACTTTGCTAGCGATGTTTCACTGACAAAATACGCTCTCATTTGCCGAGACGATAGTTAGCATAGCCTTCAGCTACGTCATTTGCTACGACCTAGCAAGGGCGCCAGTACCAGTTACTATTGATACTGTAATAATGTACCGGCAAGACCGACGTTCTTCATTAACGGATTAAAGTTAAGTATCCCACCAGCTACGTCCGTTTTTTCTAAATTCTAATTTCCTTGTCCTGTTCCAGACCTCACGCCAGCTTCCTCTTGTAACCCGGTGTTGGCTCTCCTGCCAACCCACAACAGATTCCACAGAAACTGATGTTTTTTTTTAATGTACTGTCTACGTTACATGCCGCCGGTTGCATTGCCTTTCAGAATCCGTTATTGTTTAAATCTGCGAGTATTTCAACTGATATTGTAACATGTTATTGTCGTATGGCTGGTACTGAATTTTTTCCGGTGAACATATTAGTTCAAATGGTTCAAATGGCTCTGAGCACTATGGGACTTAACTTCTAAGGTCATCAGTCCCCTAGAACTTAGAACTACTTAAACCTAACTAACCTAAGGACATCACACACATTCATGCCCGAGGCAGGATTCGAACCTGCGACCGTAGCGATCATGTCGTTCCAGACTGTAGCGCCTGGAACCGCTCTGACACTCCGGCCGGCAACATTTTAGTCGTGAATTATGATGTAAGCTATATATGTCTATGAGGATTGATTGTTTACCAGTCTACATGTGTAATGGAACCAGGTGGATGTTAATAGCAGCCATGTTCAGCAAGACTGTGGGACTTAAAATCGGAACCAGTGAAGAATTTATGAATGGCAGGCTCCATGTGGTTCCCAAGTTGTGCAGCGACCGTACACCATAAAATTACCAAATATGCAGCAACCAGTCACAAATTCATGTCACTGGAAACTGTTTTGTTGTCACCTGTGATGTCATTTCATGGTTATTTTACAAAAATAAATGTAAAAAAATTGGTATTTGTAACTGAACTCAATCAATCGGACCCAAACTAGAATCCTACAGCATAGTACGTCCACAATGGGTGATACTGTTAACGCAATCTCAGAATCCACATTTATTGCCTGTGAACAGACGGAACATTGGTTAGCACTACCACCGCAGTAAACACGGGTGAGGGGAGCACTAAAAGACAAAACACTAGAAGTGAAGTAACAGGTGCGGTTGTCCTCTGAGTGCAAGGGGCTAACGTTCGCTCAAATTTCCCCCCTGATCAAGAAGGTAATATTGGGTGTGGACTTCATGCAACAGCATGACACTGTGATAGTAGTGAGTAAACGAGAAATTTATCTTGATGTTGGAAGACGATACGTTGCATTCTGTTTCAACGGAATAGAGCCAAGCAGTAGCGCTCCACCACAATCTAAGTGATCACAACATCCCCACAGAAGGTGGTTTTCGAGGGCGCGTCTGCCTCTCTCCCTGTGACGCTCCAACGAGAAGCAAACCGGAGTCTACACAACATGAAGAGATACTCCATAAGATATAAGTAAATATTCCAGAAGAGAGGCGTGAAGAACCAAAGAATATTTCTGTAGAATATGTGGAAGTACACTCCTGGAAATGGAAAAAAGAACACATTGACACCGGTGTGTCAGACCCACCATACTTGCTCCGGACACTGCGAGAGGGCTGTACAAGCAATGATCACACGCACGGCACAGCGGACACACCAGGAACCGCGGTGTTGGCCGTCGAATGGCGCTAGCTGCGCAGCATTTGTGCACCGCCGCCGTCAGTGTCAGCCAGTTTGCCGTGGCATACGGAGCTCCATCGCAGTCTTTAACACTGGTAGCATGCCGCGACAGCGTGGACGTGAACCGTATGTGCAGTTGACGGACTTTGAGCGAGGGCGTATAGTGGGCATGCGGGAGGCCGGGTGGACGTACCGCCGAATTGCTCAACACGAGGGGCGTGAGGTCTCCACAGTACATCGATGTTGTCGCCAGTGGTCGGCGGAAGGTGCACGTGCCCGTCGACCTGGGACCGGACCGCAGCGACGCACGGATGCACGCCAAGACCGTAGGATCCTACGCAGTGCCGTAAGGGACCGCACCGCCACTTCCCAGAAAATTAGGGACACTGTTGCTCCTGGGGTATCGGCGAGGACCATTCGCAACCGTCTCCATGAAGCTGGGCTACGGTCCCGCACACCGTTAGGCCGTCTTCTGCTCACGCCCCAACATCGTGCAGCCCGCCTCCAGTGGTGTCGCGACAGGCGTGAATGGAGGGACGAATGGAGACGTGTCGTCTTCAGCGATGAGAGTCGCTTCTGCCTTGGTGCCAATGATGGTCGTATGCGTGTTTGGCGCCGTGCAGGTGAGCGCCACAATCAGGACTGCATACGACCGAGGCACACAGGGCCAACACCCGGCATCATGGTGTGGGGAGCGATCTCCTACACTGGCCGTACACCACTGGTGATCGTCGAGGGGACACTGAATAGTGCACGGTACATCCAAACCGTCATCGAACCCATCGTTCTACCATTTCTAGACCGGCAAGGGAACTTGCTGTTCCAACAGGACAATGCACGTCCGCATGTATCCCGTGCCACCCAACGTGCTCTAGAAGGTGTAAGTCAACTACCCTGGCCAGCAAGATCTGTCCCCCATTGAGCATGTTTGGGACTGGATGAAACGTCGTCTCACGCGGTCTGCACGTCCAGCACGAACGCTGGTCCAACTGAGGCGCCAGGTGGAAATGGCATGGCAAGCCGTTCCACAGGACTACATCCAGCATCTGTACGATCGTCTCCATGGGAGAATAGCAGCCTGCATTGCTGCGAAAGGTGGATATACACTGTATTAGTGCCGACATTGTGCATGCTCTGTTGCCTGTGTCTATGTGCCTGTGGTTCTGTCAGTGTGATCATGTGATGTATCTGACCCCAGGAATGTGTCAATAAAGTTTCCCCTTCCTGGGACAATGAATTCACGGTGTTCTTATTTCAATTTCCAGGAGTGTATTTCCAAGATACAGAATATTCCAGAAGAGAGGCGTGAAGAACCAAAGAATATTTCTGTAGAATATGTGGAAGTACTTCCTAGCAAAATGGGTACTTTTAAAAACCAGAGTAACTACTGTTAACTTCTGTCACCTCTGTATCAATTAAAAGTTTTAAATTATAATGTTCAATAACCCTCCCTGTAGGATTATAATGTAGTAATTCCCCAATCACTACGCCCACACGAGTCGTACGGGTTTGATCTCACATTCATGTACGTGCCAGTACTAGACTGGTGGCTGGTCTGTCCTGTCCAGTGTCACTGTCACACCGCCACAGCTCATCGGAAGACCAGTCACAAAAAGTTATTATTATCTTTGCTTTCATGGCCTCCGTAAATTGTGTCGTGTGAATGTAGCACCATTAAACTTTTCTTCTTGTTTAATAATTTGTTTCTTAGACATAAGCTCATAGTAAGGACCCGCTAGGTTAGCCGAGAGCGCTAATGCGCTGCTTCCTGGACTCGGGTAGGCGCGCTGGCCCTGGATCGAATCCGCCCGGTGGATTAACGACGGAGGCCGGAGTGCCGGCCATCCTGGATGTGGTTTTCAGGCGGTTTTCCACATCCCACTAGGTTAATACTGGGCTGGTCCCCACGTCCCGCCTCAGTTACACGGCTCGCAGACATCTGGACACGTTCACACTATTCCATGGATTACACTAGATGCAGACTAATTCCGTCCCGGGGGTTACAGGGTGGCGGCAGAAAGGGCATCCGGCCACCCCTTGAATTAACCTTGCCAAATCCGAGTAACCTTGCCGATCCTGCGTCACTGCGGGAAACAGGCACACGCAAAAGAAAAGAAAAGAAAAGAACATAAGCGCACAGTAAGATCAAAATCTGGACTTTTGTAAAGGTAGAGGGATGTAAAAAGTATAATTACTGTAAAGTATTGTAATAGTGTCGACATTTTCGATCCTCATTCTGAGGCTAGGGCAGGGAGGCGAAGGGCCCCGTGCCATACTGCCAGTGCTCGGTCTCTCTCTTACTGATCTTGGAACGCTTCAGATCAGTCTCTGAGAGACTGGAGTTTTCCGCGATGCCTCTCCATATGTAGGACCTCTGTATCCCTTATTTCCAATACATCGCATTGGTGTCAATTGGGCCTTCATATTATTACCACTAAATTCACAGCCTATCCTGTCGCCTACACACCTAGCGTGTCTGTTCTGTACACAAGCAGAAGATCGTGGACAAAATCACAAACATTGCAAAAGCGACGATAAGGAGCCAGTAGAGAAATGCCAAGAACGCCAAGCAGCGATTTTCCTATATGTACCACAAAGTATTTATAAGGAATCACAGTTTGTTCTGCCTGCAAAGTGAAAAGTTAGTCATGCATTCTGCGATTTGCATTTTCTTAATACAGTGCGTTGACCCTCTCGCTGCTTACGTCAGACCGGCTGCTGCAGCTTTCGTCGGTAGTCATGTTAACAACACAACCAACACGGTGATATCGCTCTCCGCAATCAGTGCGGTCCCAAATGGCTGGCCCGTCGGGTAATCCGCCTTTGGTCTGCTTTGACGGTTTCTTTCCTGTAAGCATCCCTTTGTGCACACATCTCACCTTTGCTGAAAAATAGAAAGAGGTTCCTATAAGTATATTTGTACTTAAATTCAATTTTATCTAACTAGTTGGTAATCCATCATAAAATCTGATTGTGTTTGATTTAAAAAAAGTGTGTGTAAACATGAAATTTTCGATGAGATTTGTAATGCTTAGCACCGCAGTTAACTTATTATTAAATAATAGAGAATGATATCAAGATGGTTTGCACAGTTAAGTTTTACTCTGCACAAAAAAATTAATCCTATCATCAGACTTTCATATGGTTTAAAGTGTTACCCTCTCCCCCCTTCCTTCGACCCAAGAAAAAATACGCTACTAATAATAATGTCGTTCATGCTCTTTCATTTGTTTGTCTTTGTAATCATGTTAGTGAGATGTGGGCTCTGCACATAAAGTTTTTATTGAGTGTTGAAGATGGTAAAAACAAACTGTTAATTCTGGCTTCTTAGTTACAGTTCAAAGTAGCACAGAGAAAAAAACAAACATAGGACACTAAGACGAATATAAATCATTATCACCCAATGCTCTCTTGGCAAACAGGTGTCTGCTAAAAACTCTCATAAACTCACTCAAAACTTATGGCCAACACTCCAGCATATTTTCACGCTACCAGCGGTATGCCTTTTTTATAAAAACAATAGCCTGTAGTGTATCCTATGACCACTCAGCTTGTCTAGGAAAAATCTAGAAATATTATTCATGCCATATGGTCTAGACTTACACTTCATATATAAATGAATTCAAGACTTATACTTCTAAATTTTATACAAATAGAGAAAATCATAGACTATATGAAAAATTTAAGTATATCACAAGATACAGTATTTTTAACATAGTAGTAGTTGACACGAATGAAAAGAAACTGTTTCTACAATATTAAAATTAAAAGGAAAGACACTTGATGTTTTTTTACCTTTACCATTGCATTCTTACAGGGCTGAAAAGAAGAAAACAAATACAGACGTGCGCATCCGACATCTCTTGCTGACTGTCACTGTAGCACTTTTTCTAGAACATTTGAGAAAACAAACATTTTATTTTTGTGCTTAGGGTTACTGAGCTATGTGCTTACTGGACGGGGGAAAACAGTTTAGGTTATAAAACTCAATCAGCATTGTAATAATACTTTGGAATACCAAATGAAACCTTAAGATTGATACAGATGCACCTATTTCCAGTACCCGCCACTTTTGCAACATATTATATATGGCACAGGAATCTAACTATTTATGGGCTATTAGTACAAAATCCAGTAGTGCTATATCTAAACTAAACATTATATTTAACATACACAAATAAAGTTTACAGACTGAAAGGCTTTATATTTCATAAGTGGTGCATACCTATTCTCTTTTCTGTGCATAGTGTTCTTAGGACTACAGAAATTCTGAAAACTAGACGCTTTATGCAAAACAGCCAAACATGAGAAGAAGCTGCAAATCGCAGAATGATCGGAACTGTCGCACCGGAATCATTTTCTACTGTTAAGACAAGAAGGATTCAATTTTATGTAACACTGTTTTTTCTTGATATCAAAAAAACATGTTGTAAAGGAACGATTAATACTGTTTTGTCTGAGACTGCATCGTAAATTGTGTTATACCAAGTGTTATGTGCTAGTGTGGAAATTTTGCTCTTAAACGTAAGTTCACGTTTATCCCGACGGGTTAGTCATCACGAAACGATACCCAGACAGGAGAATATGTTACTGTGTTACAATCAATTTCGGCTGGCTTGGACACCAACGAAGTCAAATTTTTAAACAAAAACTTCCTTACTTGCAATTTTGCTGGTATGTTGATTTTTTTAAACAATTAATTTTGTTGTATACTTAGTCATAAGTTATTAATGCACAAACAATTTTGTCATTTTCACACAATTAAAGTTATATATACATATTTCTTCATTTTGCTATTATGTTGGTATGTCATCCTGCTAAACAATCAGTTTTTGTGGAATGCATAAACATTATATGTAAGTTTTACTGTTTGCCATTATATCGGCAAATTACTCTGCTACTTTCAGTAAACAGAAAAGAAAGAAGCTCCTGTTATCACGTTGTAATTAAGTTGTGCGAAAGTTGTGCTTGCACAGAGTGATTTCTATTTACGTATAGGTATTTGCTCACATCATTTTAATTTTATGCAGATTTTTGTATTTATCGTGTTAACATATACATAACAGGCAAACATCCTTTCCCAGTGATATGTATACAGCTTAAAGTACTGTGCATACACACAGATAATCGTTTTGATCTTAGGTCATTTGTCAAAAGCCTCAACTGTCAATGCAGGAAAGAAAGTAAGATATTTTTACTTTCAGCTTTATGTGAGACTGAATTTTTCACTGTTCTTTAGAATCATTTTGTAGCATTTTTTTATATAAGCATAAGACACGGCTTACAGAAGGTTTTTTTTGTCGTTTATTGTAAAAGTTTCTTAAGTTATAAGTATGTTGCCAGTATTACTTCCAGTAGGAAGACTGCTTCTTCTTCTCATGCAACTGTAGGATGGATCAGTTTTCCAGCAGGCCCAAAACAAAGTCACGCTCAAATGTACTACGAAAAAAATTGCATCTATTATTTTTATTTTATTTTATTTTATTTTTAAGTGACAAGGAGATGATGTAATCTGACTGGTACTGATCGCTTCGCGATTCTTTACATGTTTAGTTACATTTCATTTTCATGTACACACATCAAAAAAAGTTTTGCATCACCTCGGCTCCGAGAGTTCCGAAACCTATACAGAAAACGGGAATAGGGATCAACGTAAACATCATTTCTGCCCCTTTATTGCTCATGAAAACCACACATTGCATGTTGTACCACCATACCGCCAAAACCTTCAGAGGTAATGGTCCAGATTGCTGTACAAAAAATGGTTCATATGGCTCTGAGCACTATGGGACTTAACATCTGAGGTCATCAGTCCCCTAGAACTTAGAACTACTTAAACCTAACTAACCTAAGGACAACATACATATCCATGCCCGAGGCAGGATTCGAACCTGCGACCGTAGCGGTCGCGCGGTTCCAGACTGAAGATTGCTGTACACACCGGTACCTCCAGTACCCAGTAGCACGTCCTCTTGCATTGATGCATGCCTGCATCCGTCGCTACATAATATTCACAAGTTCATCAAGGCACTGTTGGTCCAGATTGTCCCACTCTTCAATGGCGATTCGGTGTAGATCCCTCAGAGTGATTGGTGGGTCACGTCGTCCATTAACAGCCCTTTTCAATCTATCCCGGGCATGTTCGATAGGGTTCACGTCTGGAGAGCATGTTGGTCACTCTAGTCAAGCGATGTCGCAATCCTGAAGGAAGTAATTCACAAGATGTGCACGATGTGGACGCGAATTGTCGTCTATGAAGGCGAACGCCTCGTCTATATGCTGCCCATATGGTTGCACTATCGGTCGGAGGATGACATTCACGTATCGATCAGCCGTTACGGCGCCTTCCATGACCATTAGCGGCGTACGCCGGCCCCATATAATGCCACGGCAAAACCGCAGGGAACCTCCACCTTGCTGCACTCGCTGGACAGAGTGTCTAAGGCGTTCAGCCTGACCGGGTTGCCTCCAAACACGTCTCCGACGATTGTCTGGTCGAAGGCATATGCGACACTCATCGGTGGAGAGAACGTGATGCCAATCCTGAGCCGTCGATTCGGCATGTTGTTGGGTCCATCTGTACTGCGCTGCGTGATGTTTTGGTTGCGAAGATGGACCTCGCCATGGACGCCGGGAGTGAAGTTGCGCATCATACAGCCTGCCGCGCACAGTTTGAGTCGTAACACAACGTTCTGTGGCTGCACGAAAAGCATTATTCAACATGGTGGCGTTGCTGTCAGGGTTCCTCCGAGCCATAATCCATATGTAGGGGGTCATCCACCGCAGTAGTAGCCCTTTGGCGGCCTGGACGAGTCATGTCTTTGACAGTTCTTGTGTCTCTGTGTCTCCTCCATGTCCGAACAACATCGCTTTGGTTCACTCCGAGATGCCTGGACACTGCCCTTGTTGAGAGCCCTTCCTGGCACAAAGTAACAATGCGGAGGCGATCTAACCGCGGTATTGACCGTCTAGCATGGTTGAACTACAGACAACACGAGCCGTGTACCTCCTTCCTGGTGGAATGACTGGAACTGATCGGCTGTCGGACCCCCTCCGTCTAATAGGTACTGCCCGTGAATGGTTGTTTATATCTTTGGGCGGTTTAGTGACATCTCTGAACTGTCAAGGGGGCTGTGTCTGCGATACAGTATCCACAGTCAACGTCTATCTTCAAGACTTCGTGGAACCGGGGTGATGCAAAACTTTTTTTGATGTGCGTATAAAGCAGGCAGTACAATCTGTTAGGTGGTGGCTGAAAGATTCTCATTCAAGGAAGTGGATATCACGACATCTGATGTTTACTATGAAGTGCAGCAGCATAGCTTTGCTCTAGGGCTGGGTGGTCACAGAATTATGAATTAGCGATTTCTTGGCAGTAATCCATGACGTGCTGCCGCAAAGGTGCCTTAGGCCCCAAGTGCCCACTTGATGTGTAACAAGTAGCTGTTCAGCGTTGATGTCAACAAGAATTCTGCCTTCCATTCTCACGAAACGTGAGAAATTCAGAATCATCTGAGCAGTATTTCTGTGTGGCCAATCAAATGTATCTGAGCACTATAGGACTTTACATCTTAGGTCATCAGTCCCCTAGAACTTAGAACTACTTAAACCTAACTAACCTAAGGACATCACACACATCCATGCCCGAGGCAGGATTCGAACCTGCGACCGTAGCAGTCCCGCGGTTCCGGCCTGCAGCGCCTAGAACCGCACGACCACCGCGGCCGGCTTGGCTTGTGGCCAATCCTGCAATTTCTTCCCGTATTAGACACTTTGTATGCTACGTCAATCAATAGTAAAAGCCCAGTCAAACTCGGTACCAACCTTATAAATTGTTTATACGTATTTTTATGCCACTTCAGAGGAACTTTTGCAGCGTTCCTCTCTATTTTCATGACTCGACGCAATTCCGTTTGGTCACATTGACTACAAGCATACTGTCACCACTCCAACAGAGTTTGTGCTGAGAACAGTGACCTTCTTATTCTTATCATTCGCTTCCTGGCTGTGGTCCCATGCTGGTCTGGAGATGTTAAGTGTCGCTTTTTGCTATAGCATAAGGTGTTAGTTTCATATCGCAGAGTCTGTAACCTGAAAAGCTCGCATGTATCTGGCTCTTTTGAGTATCTAGAATGTGCAGTTGGGGTATTTCTCTTGCGCAAATGAGGAATTCTGATTTATACTTCTTTCAGTTTTCTTAACGATACCAGTCTATATCACTCATTATTAGCTTGAGTTTTTCATGTTAATTTTCTGTGTTTTGGTTTTCCAGGAGTAACATTGGAGTAAGGTTCCACGTTGTTTCTCAAATTTGAATAAACGTCCAGTAATTTGTGAAATCGACTTTCTTTCACGAACCCTATTTTCTGCAATGTCTCCAATCATTAGTCGACCCTTATTTAACAAATCAGGAATACACTAAGGTGTTTCAATAGCCGGCCGCGGTAGCCGAGCGCTTCTAGGCGCGTCATTCCGGAACCCCGCGACTGCTACGGTCGCAGGTTCGAATCCTGCCTGGGGCATGGATGCGTGTGATGTCCTGAGGTTAGTTAGGTTTAAGTAGTTCTAAGTTCTAGGGGACTGATCGCTTCAGATGTTAAATCCCATAGTGCTCAGAGCCATTTCAACCAATATTTCAATATGTTGGTGTTTCCATTGTGCACATAGCCAAATTATTAATGGAATGTAGCACAACATTTTGTTTATTGCGGTAGCGAGTGGGTAGCGCTCGTACGTTTTTATTTCGCAAGGGCATCGCGCCTACTCGTCATAAGCGATTTCGTCCAAATTTGTTTAATTGGACAGAAATGGAAGTGACGGAAGTGGGAGCTCCAGATGCTCAAGGGTTTAGAAGAAACAACATTTTTGACGCGGGTTGGGCGAAGCATAGTTTCTGGGCGCGGTTGACGCATCGGAAAGAGTGCAGAACAATAATCCGGGAGTCGTGGGGTCGAGTCACTGCGGGCCGTTGGGGACAACTCTAGCACGTGTAATACATAATCTGTAGAATAATAGAGGTATCTAATTTTATGTATGAATTTCTCGTGTAAGCCATAAAAATCCTTGTCATGCCTTTTATGAAAACATTAATAAATAGTTGTATTAATTAATAATAATGAATTAATTAACTGGGCATTTTTCGGTTTATTCGCAGTGCAAGTAACGTAAAAACCGAAAACAAGAAAAAAGAAAAGTGTGTTTCCACGTGGAGGCTCGATCCCGCGGACGTCTAATTAGTGCTGTGGGATCTGTCCCCTGCGCCGACCGCTGTCCGGATGATGATGAAGAAGTTCGTTTGCGGGGCGCTCAGCGTCGTGGTCATCAGCGCCCTTAATAGTTCTCAATCTTTCCATTTCCAGTTTTGCCATTTCACAAATGATGATGAGATGATTAGGACAACACAAACACCCAGTCCCCGGGCGGACTCCGCTGTCCGGAAGCTACAGTAGTATCAATAGCTTTTCCCCCGCCCGATCTGCACCAAAAATGTTATTTTTTCTAAATACTTGCTCATCAGGAGCTCCCACTTCTGCCACTTTCATTTATGCCCAAGTCCTGCACATTCGTATTCCACAAATTTGGAAGAAATCGTGACGACGAGTGGGCGCGGCCCCATTGTCAGAACTCAAACGGTTAGTAATGCAGATTAGCTTAACACGTCATCGGGGCACTAAAAGAATGATGTTCAATAAATCTGTCCGATTGCAAATGCAAATTTCAAACTGAAGAATAGACCGGAATGATTAGACACTGCATCGAATCATAAGAGTAATCTTAGCTACGTAGATATACTTACACTGACAGCAAAGGAAAGGAAATAATAAGTTCCTTCTAATAAGTTCCCTATAATTAAGGGGCTACATCTTGAATACCGTATCCAACAATGCCATATGACCTTATATTTATGCTTTCATTGTTGTGAGTGCACTTTTTTCTAAGAAGATTAAGAAAAATGCCGCCTAATAACTCATAAATAAAGCATTAAATTAATAAAATGCAATTTGAAATACATGTTTAAAATTTAGGAAAGTATACATCACTTTAGTATGTCCATAAACACTCAACACAGAGTGTCATTCCCACAAGTAGCGACGTAGCACATAGACTAATGCGGGAATTGTGATGCTGTTGAAGATACGGCGGTCTCTTAGTTCGCCTAATATAGACAGCACTCAAAATAAAAATAAGTAGCTTCGAGGTGTTGTAGACGACGCCGGAACCGAGCGAGGTTGTTTGTACACTGATCTCGTGTTCGGAAGGACGACGATTTAAAGCCGCGTTCAGACATTCATACCTACGTTTCCCGTGATTTCCTGAACATTTAAAGTAAATTGCCAGTCACTGCAATACTTTGAGAGCTTATCAAGAATGGACTGAATATTTTGCAAAATTTTTCAGACTATACTTCATTTCACATAACTACATCATCTGCGAAAATTCTTAGGTTACTATTAATATTGTTTACAAAGACATTAATATATAAATTCAGTAGCAAGGGTCCCAGAACACTTCCCTGGAGCACACCTGAAGTTACGAGGGTGTGCTGGAAAGTAATGCCTCCGAATTTTTTGTATGTGAAAACTCTAAAAACTTTTTGTGTAAGACAGACGTTATTAACATTCTACAAATTTATTCTTCATGTCTACGTATTTATATCTCAACACAGCCACGCCGGCGACGAACACTTTTCTCCCTACGAGAGACCAGTTTGTTGATACCGTCACTGTAGAATGTTTGACTTTGTTGAATGAGCTATAACCTCACCTCTGATTCCAAAGCTTCCTCACTATCAAAGTGAATTCCTCGAAGGTGTTTTTTTAATTTTTGTAAACAAATAAAAACCGCATGGGTCCAAGTTGGGAATGTATGGAGGATGATCGGTGACAGTGAACCCAAGACGTCGGACTTTTGCAGATGTCGCAGCACGTTTGTGTGTTCTGCCATTGTCACGCTGAACGTGAAGGTTTTCCGTGTGTGGACTAACTCTTCGAATTCGAAACTACGCACCGACATTTACATTACACACCGCCATCTTACACGCTACAGATCGGAGATCACTAGCGGCGGAGGGCTGCAGATATGTAGACAGGAAGAATAAAGATGTAGAAAGTTAATTACGTTTGTTTTATTTAAAAAACATCAGTTAGGAGGTATTCAGCACGCCGTCGTAGTTGTGCATTTGTCGGCGATTCTCTATTGAAGAGCCGGCCGCGGTGGCCGTGCGGTTCTGGCGCTGCAGTCCGGAACCGCGGGACTGCTACGGTCGCAGGTTCGAATCCTGCCTCGGGCATGGGTGTGTGTGATGTCCTTAGGTTAGTTAGGTTTAAGTAGTTCTAAGTTCTAGGGGACTTATGACCTAAGATGTTGAGTCCCATAGTGCTCAGAGCCATTTGAACCATCTATTGAAGATAACATGTTGTGTCCTACCTAAAAATAGTTCCTCAGTCCTGCAATACATTTCGTATCAGTGCGGAGAATTAATCAGCGTTCAACAATAAACGTATGAGAGTGAATCTGGAGATTTGTTTATTTATTACATTGTAGGCTGTTACAAATAGGCCGCGCAGTTTGAGGCGCCATGTCACCGATGGAGCGTTCCCTCCTGCCGGAGGTTCGAGTCCTCCCTCTGGCCTGGGTATGTGTGTTATTCTTAGCATAAGTTAGTTTAAGTAGTGTGTAGGTCTAGGGACCGATAACCGCAGCAGTTTGGTCCCTTAGGAATTCACACACATTTGAACATCTGTTACGAATAAATTATACAAAGGCTGTATTCATTCTTAACGAAATGATTACTGCCGGCAGTATTTTTTTGTATCCATCGGTAAATCATCTGGAGAGAAAAAGGAGTGTAATTTGTCTCGTCTGCAAATCGCTAAGAGTGGACGGATTCTAGCCGCGGCCGAGGGACGGCACGAAAGCTCCGGGGCAAGACGAAAGGAACGTTTCAGTAAAGCCTGTGTTCGTGTTGGAATAGCTACGTAGAGAGACTACACTGAAGTGACAAAAGTCAGGGGATAGCGATATGCACATAGAAAGATGGCGGTAGTGTCGCATACAAAAGGTATAAAAGGGCAATGCATTGCTGGAGCTGTGATTTGTACTCAGATGGTTCGTGTGAAAAGGTTTCCGACGTGATTATGGTCGCTCGATGAGAATTAATAGATTTTGAACGCGGAGTGGTAGTTGGAGCTAGACGCACCGGACATTCCAATTCGAAAATCATTAGGGAATTCAGTATTCCGAGATCCACAGTGTTAAGAGTGTGCCAAGAATACCAAATTTCAGGAATTACATCTCATCACGGACAACACAGTAGAAGACCGAGAGCAGCGCCGTTTGCGTAGAGTGGGATATACATCGAACGTATCTGTTAGGATAGTCGCGCGAAATTTGTCGTTAATGGGCTATAGCAGCAGACGACCGACGCGAGTGCCTTTGCTAACAGTACGAAATCGCCTGCAGCGCCTCTCCTGGGCTCGTCACCATATCGGTTGGACCCTAGACGACTGGAAAACCGTAATGATGTCGGATATCAGGTGATAAGAGCTGATGGTAGAGTTCGAGCGTGGCGCAGACACCGCGAAGCCATAGATCCAGGTTGTCAACAAGGCACTGTGCAAGCTGGTGGTGGCCCCGTAATGATGTGGTGTGGTGTGAACCTATAATTGACTGGAAATGGTTATGTTCGGCTACTTTTAGACCATTTGCAGGAATTGGAAATTTTTTTGGAAATTTGTGGCAAGTTCCTGTGAGGCCAAATTGCTGAGGTCATCGGTCTCTAGGCTTACATACTACTTAATCGAACTTAAAGTAACTTACGCTAAGGAAAACACACACACCCATGCCCGACGGAGGATTAGAATCTCCGGCTGGGAGAGCAGCGCGAACCGTGGCAAGACGCCTTAGATCGTGCGGCTACCCCGCTTTGCTGCCATTCATGGACTTTATGTTCATAAACAACGATGGAATTTTTATGGATGACAATGCGCCATGTCACTGGGCTACGATCGTTCGCGATTGGTTTGAAGAACATTGTCGACAATTTGAACGAATCATTTTGCCGCGCAGATCGCCCAACTTGAATCCCATCGATCATTTGTGGGACGTAATCGAGAAGTCAGTTGGAGTACAAAATCTTGCGCCGGCAACACTTCCCCAATTATGAGAACAGCGTGGCTCAATATTTTTGTATGGGACCTCCAACGGCTTTTCAGTCGCTGCCAAGTCGAGTTGCTGCTCTCCGACACGATATGAGGAAGTATCTGGTGACTTTTGTCACCTTAGTGTATTATCTACAACGTAACAGGAATAAAAAGTTAATTTTTCTCGTACATAAGTGTTAGGAAAGAAACTTCAAGGATTTCGAATCTACATCTCCATGATTACGCTGCAATTCACACATAAATTTCTAATATTTTTAATTTCAGCCTATCGTCGCATTTTTCAAAAAATGGTTCAAATGGCTCTGAGCACTATGGGACTTAACATCTTAGGTCATCAGTCCCCTAGAACTTAGAACTACTTAAACCTAACCAACCTAAGGACATCACACAACACCCAGCCATCACGAGGCAGAGAAAATCCCTGACCCCGCCGGGAATCGAACCCGGGAACCCGTGCGTGGGAAGCGAGAACGCTACCGCACGACCACGAGATGCGGGCTCGCATTTTTATTTATAGTATTAGCAATATCGTTCAAATTTTGAATCTTAAAACAATAAAAGACATGCTGTTTGCTCTTACGTAACTAATCTGAAACACACACACACACACACACACACACACACACACGCACACACATACACACATTTCAGATTAGTTATGTAAGATAGCAGCAGACGACCGACGCGAGGCCTTTGCTAACAGTACGAAATCGCCTGCAGCTCCTCTCCCGGGCTCGTGACCATATAGGTTGGACCCTAGACGACTGGAAAACCGTAGTCTTGTCATATATATACAGGGTGGTCCACTGATCATAACCGGGCCAAATATCTCACGAAATAAGCGTCAAACGAAAAAACTACAAAGAACGAAACTTGTCTAGCTTGAAGGGGGAAACCAGAAAGCGCTTTGGTTGGCCCGTTAGATGGCGCTGCCATAGGTCAAACGGATATCAACTGCGTTTTTTTAAAAATAAGAACCCCCATTTTTTATTACATATTCGTGTAGTACGTAAAGAAATATCAATGTTTTAGTTGGACCACTTTTTTTAGATTTATGAAAGGTGGCACTGTAATGGTCACTAACATATGGCTCACAATTTTAGACGAACAGTTGGTAACAGGTAGGTTTTTTAAATTAAAATACAGAACGTAGGTACGTTTGAACATTTTATTTCGGTTGTTCCAATGTTATACATGTACTTTGTAAACTTATCATTTCTGAGAACGCATGCTGTTACAGCGTGATTGCCTGTAAATACCACATTAATGAAATAAATGCTCAAAATTATGTCCGTCAACCTCAATGCATTTGGCAATACGTGTAACGACATTCCTCTCAACAGCGAGTAGTTCGCCTTTTGTAATGTTCGCACATGCATTGACAATGCGCTGACGCATGTTGTCAGGCTTTGTCGGTGGATCATGATAACAAATATCCTTCAACTTCCCCACACTAAGAAATCCGGGGACGTCAGATCCGGTGAACGTGCGGTGCTTCGACGACCAATCCACCTGTCATGAAATATGCTATTCAGTACTGCTTCAACCGCACGCGAACTATGTGCCGGACATCCATCATGCTGGAAGTACATCGCCATTGTGTCATGCAGTGAAACATCTTGTAGTAACATCGGTAAAACATTATGTAGGAAATCAGCATACATTGCACCATTTAGACTGACATCGATAAAATGGGGGCCAATTATCCTTCCTCCCATAATGCCGCACCATGCATAAACCCGCCAAGGTCGCTGATGTTCCACTTGTCGCAGCCATCGTGGATTTTCCGTTGCCCAGTAGAGCATATTATGACGGTTTACGTTACCGCTGTTGGTGAATGAGGCTTCGTAGCAAAATAGAACGCGTGCAAAAAATCTGTCATCGTTCCGTAATTTCTCTTGTGCCCAGCGGCAGAACTGTACACGACGTTCAAAGTCGTCGCCATGCAATTCCTGGTGCATAGAAATATGGTACGGGTGCAATCGATGTTGATGTAGCATTCTCAACACCGACGTTTTTGAGATTCCCGATTCTCCGCAATTTGTCTGCTGCTGATGTGCGGATTAGCCGCGACAGCACCTGAAACACCTACTTGGGCATCATCATTTGTTGCAGGTCGTGGTTAACGTTTCACATGTGGCTGAACATTTCCTGTTTCCTTACATAACGTAACTATCCGGCGAACGGTCCGGACACTTGGATGATGTCGTCCAGGATACCGAGCAGTATACATAGCACACGCCCGTTGGGCATTTTGATCACAATAGCCATACATCAACACGATATCGACCTTTTCTGCAATTGGTAAACGGTCCATTTTAACACGGGTAATGTATCACGAAGTAAATACCGTTCGCATTGGCGGAATGTTACGTCATACCTCGTACTTGTACGTTTGTGACTATTACAGCGCCATCTATCACAAAGCGGAAAACGTGGTCCAACTAAAACATTCATATTTCTTTACGTACTACACGAATATGTAATAAAAACTGGGGGTTCTTATTTAAAAAGTAACGCAGTTGATATCCGTTTGACCTATGGCAGCGCCATCTAGCGGGCCAACCATAGCGCCATCTGGTTTCCCCTCTGAAGCTAGACAAGTTTCGTCCTTTTTAGTTTTTTCGTTTGACGCTTATGTCGTGAGATATTTGTCCCGGTCACGATCAATGGACCACCCTGTATATATAGAAAATGAAAAACGAACATCCACCACAACAGGACCATGGAATGATTCCATTCAAAAATAATCACCACACACATCAATACATTTATCCCACTGGGAGGCAACCGATTCCCGTTTCATAGATCGCGGTCGGCCGCTGAAGGATGTTCAACAGTACATAGTCTTGCACTTCCTCTTCCGACTGAAACCGACGTCCGCGCATGTCTTTCTTCAGGCAGCCAAAGACGTGAAAATCGCACAGTGAAAGATCCGGACTCTGCGGAGGATGTTTCAGTGTTTCCCAACCAAATCGCTGTATCGTAGCCTTCGACCAATTAGCAGTGTGGGGGCGGGCGTTATTTTGCATGAGGATGATTGTGCCCGACAGCACTCCTGTGCGCTTTGACTGCAGTTTATGCAAAATGTTTTCATAGCGCTGTGTAGTGATTATGGTTCCACACTTGAGGAACTCGAAGAGCAGATGGCCCCTGCAGTCGAAGAAGAAGGTCATTATAACCTTACCGATACTTTTGCGAACAGCTGTGGATTTCCTCGGCGAGGTAGATGTGGCATGTTTCCAATGTTCTATATCTACATCTACATCCAGACTCCGCAAGCCACCTGACGTAGCCCAAATGGAAAGGAACACTTCCTACTTAAATTTCTGCACCCTACACTGTTGGCAGTTTTGTGTAGGTGTCAGTTACGTGATTTTATTTCTGTGATTACAAAATAGAGTCGAATGTATGCACTGGGTCGGCGAGGCAGCTAGTTCATGACGATTCGGTCAACCAAGTAAATGAATGTACTGAACAATCTGCAAACCACCACAGGGAGCCCGTGTGTCAGGATGCTCATCGAGTGTGCCGCAACGGTGTTCTGATAGAAATATAAGTCTGAGAGAAGAACATATGGTGGTCTGTTGGGTTGATGATAGGTTCCTATGATTGTGGTCTGGGTTCCATTCCAGCTTCTTCCGATCATTTTTAATAGGGATAGACAGATTCCATTCTCTTCTGACTACGCCAAGTGAAGAAAGTATAATGGCATCGTGGTATGAAATTCACATTAAACATGATATTCCTTCTCTTCCAAGTAGAAGTTACGCTGAACCTCAATAAAGTCAGGAGTGGCGAAATGTGGGAACTCTAGCACCAGTAACCTTTGTTATACAAGTTATTTATTTCTAGTGACGAAATAAACGCTATGTAGGGTCACTGGACACTTATTCCATCTTTTATTTTAGCTTCTGTATGCCAATAAAATTGGTTCTGAGCTTGGAATGCAACTCAGACCGCCCTTAACGCGGAATTTGATCCCTTCGCGACAACACACCTCGACTACAATTTGTTGAAAACTGCAGATTCCTCAACATGTCCACATATTGCGCGTGAATGGGTTCGAATCCTAGTCCGGCACCAAAGATATAATTATGTATTATCAAGCTCTAGCATGAGAACACCTATCTGCTGGTGGATAATAATTTTGATCTTTAATGCATTTTCATTCGTTGTCAACACTAACGATATCTGACGTTTTTGACTCCCAGTGAGACACAGAACTATTTGAGAGATCACTGTAAGTTCAAGGATGTTATTCCGAGCTGCTGGTGGAGACAAATTCGGTAGCTGATGTCTCTTTGTGTGTACTCAGCAACGATATGGTTCAAATGGCTCTGAGCACTATGGGACTTTACTGCTGAGGTCATCAGTCCCCTAGAACTTAGAACTACTTAAACCTAACGACATCACACACATCCATGACCGAGGCAGGATTCGAACCTGCGACCGTAGCGGTAGCGCGGTTCCAGACTGTAGCGCCTAGAACCGCTCGGCCACTCCGGCCGGCAAACAACGATATGTGTGGGGTTCGATTCCCACTCAGCACTGAACTCTTCGTCATATTATTTCTAGTTCAAACATACTCACATGTCGCTGCTGGTGTAACAAACCCATATTTAACGTTCGTTTTCTCTAGAATATTACAGCGATAGGTGCCGGGTTGGAGTCCTGGGAAGGAAAAAATTAATGTTTCGTCTCGTCATTTCAGTTAAAACATCTAGCTACTGCTGAGAGCCGGCCGCGGTGGTCTAGCGGTTCTAGGCGCTCAGTCCGGAACCGCGCGA
Organism: Schistocerca americana; assembly: GCF_021461395.2. Taxonomy (NCBI): domain Eukaryota; kingdom Metazoa; phylum Arthropoda; class Insecta; order Orthoptera; family Acrididae; genus Schistocerca; species Schistocerca americana. Next base: position 236,205,006 of record NC_060130.1, read on the forward strand.
CTGCTACGGTCGCAGGTTCGATTGGGATTGTTTGGGGGAAGAGACCAAACAGCGAGGTCATCGGTCTCATCGGATTAGGGAAGGACGGGGAAGGAAGTCGGCCGTGCCCTTTCAAAGGAACCATCCCAGCATTTGCCTGGAGCGATTTAGGGAAATCACGGAAAACCTAAATCAGGATGGCCGGATTCGGGCGCAGGTTCGAATTCTGCCTCGGGCATGGATGTGTGTGATGTCCCTAGGTTAGTTAGGTTTAAGTAGTTTTAAGTTATAGGGGACTGATGACCACAGATGTTAAGTCCCATAGTACTCAGAGACATTTGAACCATTTTTTACTGCTGAGAAAATCCGATATGTCACAGTTGATTATGCTTCGATAACAATCTGATTAGGTTCTGGGTTCGAATCCCTGTCCAACACAAAGCTTTACCTCACGGCATTTCAAGTAAGTTACTTGTGAAGAAGAAATACTGAACATCTCTCGTAGTTCGTTAACAGGGACAATAGATGCTGGGTAGGAATTCGCGTCCGTTAAAAATGTTTATGTTATGTAATTTAAAGGTTATATTCGCTAACTGATACTGTCTAAAATCGTGGTATATCACTCTCTGTTTACCTAGTCAGGAATGACTGTTAGTTTCCGTCAGTCACGAAATCTTAGTCTGCATGACCTGGGTTTGAATCCATATGCAGAACGAGACGGTTCTTCGTGACATTTGAAGTTCACACATATTCTCAACTAGCTGCTCGTGAATAACTTTTAATTTTTAATGTCATTTTGTTTTAAATAACAAGTACGGTATGTTACTTTGAAGAGGAAATCATGAATACGACGATCTTACTACGTGCATTGTCTATCTGACGTAATAATGAGAGTGGTAACATTATTGCAATAAATGTGAGCTTACAAGCCTTAAGGTCAGTCTTATCTGTGATTAGGTGTTCCTTGATATTTGTAGTATCGTGGTATTACTTCACATCTTGAGTTCTTACGATACAGAGCAGAGTTTTCTAGCGGTGACTTTTTGGAACCATTTTCAATAGTCAAACGACTGTACCAAGGAGCGATTAGAGGACCTGCTAGACAGCTACGTTATGTGGGTTGCATGCGTATCAGGCGAAATGCAATTCAGGTCGTTCGGATACTTTTGAGCATGTCTGTACATTAGTATTTTCTGCAGAGACGATTGGCATTTGAACCATGTCGATGCGTCAACATCGATATCGCGGCGCAGCACCCCCTGCCGGTAAAATGTACCTGCGCCTCCCTTTGACGTTATAAACTGAAGGTAATGGATCACGTTTTCTCCATCAGTGCGGGACGAAGTTCTTTTGGCAGTGCAACAGGTATGTGGAGAATTGTTCACGGAATGCCATAAAACACGCCAGATGGGTCAGGTCATACCACCGAGACCACTCCCAAGGAGATCGACAGCTCATTCCAAAGTCATTGTAGGGCAGATCCGCATCCTCCTTGGCTCTGGCACAAATGTGGAACAGTGTAACACATCGTACACTATCCGGGGTGACAGTCTGTCGCCATTTATTGCAGCATGGGTTACGTGTGCGTCGTCCACTTCTCCGCCTACCTTTGACGAATGTACAGAAACACAAGAATGGTGTATGGAACGACGTCACTGGGGACATGAATGGCACTAGATAGTGTTTTCGGGCGAATCCAGGTTCTTTTTGTTTGAAAATGATGGACGCATTTTGTTTCATGGAAGACAGGGGGATTGGCATCACAGTGACTGAATTCGCACAAGATAAACTACGCAAACTCAAGGCCTTACGGGGTGGGGTGCTATTGGGTACAACCACAAATCACGGTTGTTGTGCATCCAGGGTGAATGACATCCTGCGACCAGTAGCCGTACCCTTTCTGCACAACTCCCCAGATGTCATTTTTCAGCAAGACAACGTGCGACCACATGTTACTGCAGGATGACGTGCCTTCTTGGTGTCACAGGATGTCAACCTTTTGCCCTGGGCCGCCAGATCACCAGACTCGTCGCCAGTCGAAAATGTGTGGGATGTGGTGAAACGACGGGTACAGCGCTGTGACCCAATACCAATCATAACACATGAACTTTGGAACCAGGTGAATGCAGCATGGATGGCTATATCACAGCACGCCATTCGCGCCTTATACGCGTCAGTGCTATCACTCATGGAACAAGTAATCAGGGCCCATGGTGGACTCTGTGCCTACAAGGCAACAGGACACACGGTGAACGGAGGTGACTGAAATGCTAATCAAGTGGTTCAAATGGCTCTGAGCACTATGGGACTTAACACCTGAGGTGATCATGTAACAACACCAACGCTATACTATTGTACACATTATAGTGTATTGTTGTGTATTTATGGGTTGTCCATATTAGTACAGAAAGTGAAATTATTAGTTCAGTAGATTTTCTGGTTTTAAAATTTACCATATTATGCAGTGTTATTACGTGTTGTTTTGTATGAACATACACCAACTTGTACAGGGAAGAAACTACTCAGTTAATGCCTAATTAGGCTGGCGACCGTATTATTAACAATTTGGTAGCATCTGCTGTGTTGTTTCTTGTCCGTCCTAACGTGTGGTTGCACTCCGGAATTGCTTGACGTATCATTGTTATTACTGAGTGAGTGTACGTCTGATTTGCGTCCATTCAGGTACACGCGGTCAAAATCTATACAAAAATCCTTTCTCTTAAGGTGAAGCCCGTCAAATTACCATAGTACAGGCTTTAAACAGTATCGTGTGCATTAGCGCAGTGTTACAATCAGTCCCCTAGACTTAGAACTACTTAAACCTAACTAACCTAAGGACATCACGCACATCCATGACCGAGGCAGGATTCGAACCTGCTACCGTAGCAGCAGCGCCGTTCCAGACTGAAGTGCCTAGAGCCGCTCGGTCACAAAGGTCGGCGAAATGTTAATCAATTCTCCTTCTTTAGGGCCAGGAGCATAATGCATGGCTGAAAACGGCATAATTATTAGAGTAGATGCACCAGGCAGCTGCTATTTAGTGCATCTACTCTAATAATCATGTCGTTATCAGAAATGCTAATCATTTCTGCGGAACATACTAATGTACATGTCCTTTGATTATGAGCGTCCTACCTCTAGTCGCTCAAGGTGTTCTGTTTTTTTCTGAACATGACTGTATATGTGCAGTGCGCACCTTTCATACGTCTTTAATGTACACACAATACAAAGTCAGGAATTACAAAGAAGTGAGGGAGAACATGTTACCCGGCCTCTGTGACCGAGAGGTTCTAGGCGCTTCAGTCTGGAACCTCGTGACTGCTACGGTCGCAGGTTCGAATCCTGCCTCGGGTATGGACATGTGTGATGTCCTTAGGTTAGGTAGGTTTAAGTAGTTCTAAGTTCTGGTGGATTGAAGACATGTTAAGTCCAATAGTGCTGAGAGCCATTTGAACGATTTTGAGAACATGTTAGGAGGTGTTGCCCTCTATATGTGGCACTTCAAGAAGATGAAATCAATGTGTTAAAACAAAACAGCTACAAAGTTAAATTGTGGTCAATGAGTAGAATTAAAACTAGAATGGAAGAGAACCTCGTAGTTCACATATGAAACAAGTTTTCCTCTACCTCGTTTATTAGTGCCCATCTTTTGCAAGTATTCTATCCCACGGCGTTGATTTCCATGGCTCTGAAACAGGGACAGCGTGTTGTTGAACTCCGGTGCTGAGCTGGTCTCATCGACCGATGCAAACGCCGTGGCGGCGTAACTGTTTCAAGATGTATTTGGCGGCGTGTCTCTATAAACTGTCTTCATAAAATTCGGAATAGCTATGCATTTTTAAGTTAATTTTTCATTGGGCAGTTTGTCTGGATCCTTAAAGCGACACGCAAATGCATAGATAAATGTGACAACAGACTGCAATAAATATCTACACTTGACCCAGTGACAAGCTTCCAGTTACACGTGAAGAATTTGGCAAAGAGTTCACATATCCCTTTACAGACTATTTCTCTGCCGTTCCACTCTCGAATATCGCATGGAGTAAATGAGCATGTTAATCTTTCGGCGCAAGCTCTGATTTCTCTTATTTTATCGAGATGGTCATTTCTTTCGATGCAGTTGGAGGTAAACAAAATATATATGGTTCTCGGGCGAGACGTCGGATGTCATAGTGAAAACTCCACAATATTTCTTCAGCGCAACTCGCCGACATCTTCAGGTGCGACGAACACACTGCTAAGGCAAGACCAGAGCCCCCTATTTATTAAATAGGGGGCTTTGGTCCTGCCTTAGCTGCGTGTTCGTCGCACCTGAAGATGTCGGCCAGTTGCGCTTTAGAAATATTGTGGAGTTTTCACTATGACATCCGACGTCTCGCCCGAGAACCATATACAGGGTGTTACAAAAAGGTACGGACAAACTTTCAGGAAACATTCCTCACATACAAATAAAGAAAAGATGTTATGTGGACATGTGTCCGGAAACGCTTAATTCCGATGTTAGAGCTCATTTTAGTTTCGTCAGTATGTACTGTACTTCCTCGATTCACCGCCATGATTTCATTCGGGATACTCTACCTGTGCTGCTAGGTTAGGTTAGTGTTGTTTTAACGTCCCGTCGACAACGAGGTCATTAGAGACGGAGCGCAAGCTCGGGTTAGGGAAGGATGGGGAAGGAAATCGGCCGTGCCCTTTCAAAGGAACCATCCCGGCATTTGCCTGAAACGATTTAGGGAAATCACGGAAAACCTAAATCAGGATGGCTGGAGACGGGATTGAACCGTCGTCCTCCCGAATGCGAGTCCAGTGTGCTAACCACTGCGCCACCTCGCTCGGTGTGCTGCTAGAACATGTGCCTTTACAAGTACGACACAACATGTGGTTCATGCACGATAGAGCTCCAGCACATTTCAGTCGAAGTGTTCGTACACTTCTCAACAACAGATTCGGTGACAGATGGATTGGTAGAGGCGGACCAATTCCATGGCCTCCACGCTCTCCTGACCTCAACCCTCTTGACTTTCATTTATGAGGGCATTTGAAAGATCTTGTCTACGCAACCCCGGTACCAAATGTAGAGACTCTTCGTGCTCGTATTGTGGACGGCTGTGATACAACACGCCATTCTCCAGGGCTGCATCAGCGCATCAGGGATTCCATGCGACGGAGGGTGGATGCATGTATCCTCGCTAACGGAGGACATTTTGAACATTTCCTGTAACAAAGTGTTTGAAGTAACGCCGGTACGTTCTGTTGCTGTGTTTTTTCATTCCATAATTAATTTGATTTGAAGAGAAGTAATAAAATGAGCTCTAACATGGAAAGTAAGCGTTTCCGGACACATGTCCACATAACATATTTTCTTTCTTTGTGTGTGAGGAATGTTTCCTGAAAGGTTGGCCGTACCTTTTTGTAACACCCTGTATACATGTCCGTCGGGAAAGCCTCAAGCAACACGTAAACAAAATACTTTAGCAATCGGAAGAGAAAGTCGTTGAATGTTAGGTTATTAAGAAAGAAAGAGCCTCACATTTGGATATAAGATTTTTATTTGAGATATGATTGTTCGGCAGTGAGTGGGTGTAATAAATGGGACAGCTCGAACCGGTGAGGAGGTGAGGGAGGTGCTAGCCGATGTAAGCCTGGGTGTGGAGCGGCGCGAAGCCGACGGCGGCGGGCACCTTGGCGACGCCGAAGGGGCCGACCGGCTTCTGTAGCCCCGCTGGCGGGCCGACCGCCGCCTTGCCGCCTACCACGGCCGCCTCGCGGTGCACGACGGCGTTGAAGCCGTTGACGGGGTCCGCCGTGTACTCGACGGTGCGGCGCGAGCCGTCCGCCTCGAGCAGCGTGTAGCTGCCCTGCACCACGTCGCCGTCTCGCGTCTCCTGCTGGCCCTTGTTGTCGCCGGTCAGCGAGTCCGCGATGTCGTACGCGTAGCTGTACTGCGGGCTGGGGTCGAAGTCGGTGTCTGCGCCCGCCACGGCCTTCACCACCGGCGCGGGGCCCCTGGCCACGACGGCGAGCGGCGACCCCGCCGTCAGCACCCCGTGTCCTCCGATGATGCCACCGCACGCCACGCCCACCAGCGACGCTAGCACCAGTACCTGCAGTGGGGAAAACACATACCATCTTCAGCGCAGGTCGCAGACTTACACTACTGGCCATTAAAATTGCTACACCAAGAAGAAATACAGATGATAAACGGGTATTTATTGGACAAACATATTATACCAAAAATGACATGCGATTACATTTTCACGCAATTTGGGTGCATAGATCCTGAGAAATCAGTGATCAGAACAACCACCTCTGGCCGTAATGACGTCTGTCTGTAGTAGGGTTTTGGAGCATATACTGTATTCAAACATTATGAATCACCTCGAAGGGTACGATCTATTGATACGTAATCAGCATGGTTTCAGAAAACATCGTTCTTGTGCAACGCAGCTAGCTCTTTATTCGCCCGAAGTAATGGCCGCTAGGGACAGGGGATCTCAAGTTGATTCCGTATTTCTAGATTTCCGGAAGGCTTTTGACACCGTCCCTCACAAGCGACTTCTAATCAAGCTGCGGGCCTATGGGGTATCGTCTCAGTTGTGCGACTGGATTCGTGATTTCCTGTCAGGAAGGTCGCAGTTCGTAGTAATAGACGGCAAATCATCGAGTAAAACTGAAGTGATATCAGGTGTTCCCCAGGGAAGCGTCCTGGGACCTCTGCTGTTCCTGATGTATATAAATGACCTGGGTGACAATCTGAGCAGTTCTCTTAGGTTGTTCGCAGATGATGCTGCAATTTACCGTCTAGTAAGGTCATCCGAAGACCAGTATCAGTTGCAAAGCGATTTAGAAAAGACTGTTGTATGGTGTGGCAGGTGGCAATTGACGCTAAATAACGAAAAATGTGAGGTGATCCACATGAGTTCCAAAAGAAATCCGTTAGAATTCGATTACTCGATAAATAGTAAAATTTATCAAGGCTGTCAATTCAACTAAGTACCTGGGTGTTAAAATTACGAACAACTTCAGTTGGAAAGACCACATAGATAATATTGTGGGGAAGGCGAGCCAAAGGTTGCGTTTCATTGGCAGGACACTTAGAAGATGCAACAAGTCCACTAAAGAGACAGCATACACTACACTCGCTCGTCCTCTGTTAGAATATTGCTGCGCGGTGTGGGATCCTTAACAGGTGGGACTGACAGAGGATATCGAATGGGTGCAAAAAAGGGCAGCTCGTTTTGTATTATCGCGTAATAGGGGAGAGGGTGTGGCAGATATGATACGCGAGTTGGGATGGAAGTCATTAAAGCAAAGACGTTTTTCGTCGCGGCGAGATCTATTTACGAAATTTCAGTCGCCAACTTTCTCTTCCGAATGCGAAAATATTTTGTTGAGCCCAACCAACATAGGTAGGAATGATCATCAAAATAAAATAAGAGAAATCAGAGCTCGAACAGAAAGGTTTAGGTGTTCGTTTTTCCCGTGCGCTGTTCGGGAGTGGAATGGTAGAGAGATAGTATGATTGGGTTCGATGAAACCTCTGCCAAGCACTTAAATGTGAATTGCAGAGTAGTCATGTAGATGTAGATGTAGATACGCCTGGGCATTGAGTCAAACAGAGCTTGGATGGCGTGTACAGGTACAGCTACCCATGCAGCTTCAACACGATACCACAGTTCATCAAGAGTAGTGACTGGTGTATTGTGACGAGCCAGTTGCTCGGCCACCGTTCACCAGACGTTTTCAGTTGGTGAGAGATCTGGAGAATGTGCTGGACAGGGCAGCAGTCGAATATTTTCTGTATCCAGAAAGGCCCGTACATGACCTGCAACATGCGGTCGTGCAATTTCCTGCTGAAATGTGGGGTTTCGCAGGGATCGAATGAAGGGTAGAGCCACGGGTCGTAACACATCTGAAATGTAACGTCCATTGTTCAAAGTGCCGTCAATGCGAACAAGAGGTGACCGAGGCGTGTAACCAATGGCACCTCGTACCATCACGTCAGGTGATACTCCAGTATGGCGATGACGAATACACGCTTCCAATGTGCGTTCACCGCGATGTCGCCAAACACGGATGCGACCATCATGATGCTGTAAACAGAACCTGGATTCATCCGAAAAAATGACGTTTTGCGATTCGTGCACCCAGGTTCGTCGTTGAGTACACCATCGCAGGCGGTCCTGTCTGTGATGCAGCGTCAAGGGTAACCGGAGCCATGGTCTCCGAGCTGATAGTCCATGCTGCTGGAAACGTCGTCCAACTGTTCGTGCAGATGGTTGTCTTGCAAACGTCCCCATCTTTTGACTCAGGGATCGAGACGTGGCTGCACGATTCGTTACAGCCATGCGGACAAGATGCCTGTCATCTCGACTGCTAGTGATACGAGGCCGTTGGGATCCAGCACCGCGTTCCGTATTACCCTCCTGAACCCACCGATTCCATATTCTGCTAACAGTCATTGGATCTCGACCAACGCGAGCACCAATGTCGCGATACGATAAACCGCAATCGCGATAGGCTACAATCCGACCTTTATCAAAGTCGGAAACGAGAAGGTACGGATTTCTCCTCCTTACACGAGGCATCACAACAACATTTGACCAGGCAACGCCGGTCAACTGCTGTTTGTGTATGAGAAATCGGTTGGAAACTTTCCTCATGTCAGCACGTTGTAGGTCGCCACCGGCGCCAACCTTGTTGAATACTCTGAAAAGCTAATCATTTGCATATCACAGCATCTTCTTCCTGTCCGTTAAGTTTCTCGTCTGTAGCACGTCATCTTCGTGGTGTAGCAATTTTAATGGCCAGTAGTGTAGTATAGTTTGTGAACATTGAAGAAGGGCAGAACTTACACCGGATCCGTTAAAATGGTAATGAGACAGATTTCAGCGGCAGGGGCGCAGCGTGTCTCGTGAAGTCTAGCTAAACCTAATGTACTCAGTGGCGTCAGTTGACAGTGGAAAGTGGGTGCGTGCCCTGGGTGTCGTTTCGGTGGGGGTGCAGTTTTAGGACAGCCGAAAAGAAAGAGGAATTGAGAAGTAGGAGGGGGAAGAAAAAGTAGAAATAGATGAGAAGGGGAAGTAGAGAATGGCTCGGAGGACACTAAAAAACTAAATTTGTATGACACGATTGGCTAGGAACCCCTCGAGAAGGGTGTTCAACCGCTTGTTTGCGAGTTCTCTCAATTGGACGTCACTTCGGTGACTTGCGCTCCCTTGTCGTACCTGAGTAATGCTGCCCGGGAAAAGGATCTACAGTTGAACATGGAATCCGAACCATGTATAGTTACTGGTATATCTTCCCATCAGTGAAAGGTGAAGGCTAGCCAATCGGGCAACTGATTCTTCCGGGATACCTATCGGTTTAGCTAACACCAAACGCTGTAACCTCCCCCCACCTCCCCCACAAAAAAAATCATATACGTGAAGTGCAGGGAACGTGGTGGCCAGGCATTGGTCTACCCCTCCCAATCCAACAAATGGGAAAAATAATCTAAATGTTGTCTGCCATCAACGGCGAAGTGTGGTGCGACCCCGTCATGCTAGAACCATAATCGTCGCATGACTGCTAGTGGGACATTCTCCAACATTTCCGGTGGTACTCCACGTGGAAAGATACGGTAGTTTCATCCACCAATCGTGTTAGGCAAAAGATACGGCCCAGTCAGATGGTCGTGAACAATACCAGCACAAAAATTTATGGCATTCTCTGCTGACTCTGGAACACACGAGTGACTGTAGGATTTTCGAACTCCCAGACATGACTACTGTGGCTACTGAATATTATTACCTTCCTCAGTAAACAAATCACAGATTTGGAAGTTAGGGATGTTGACAATTTGATGTAGATACTGTTGGCTGAATTTAAGGCGCCGGGGAAAGTCATTAATTGCCAGGTCTTGTACCTGCTGATACTTAGAATGGATGCATGCCCGTCTCGTGCAGGATGTTCCACGAAGTGGCGTTGCAGTTATTTAGTTCCTTGGCTGCAGATAATGTGCTGCTGCTGGGGTTGTCGCCAGTTCAACGTAACACAGCTTCTTCAAACTTCACAGTTCGCATACCGCGAGGTCTTCCACTTTGCCGTCTGTCTGGTCTAAGGGATCCTGCTTCACGACGACGGTCATTAAGTCTTTGAAATGTGACACGGTTTTGTAGCCTCCTCCCTGAAAATCGTTTTGCATATAGGCACCTTGCTGCTCGACTGTTGCATCGTCTCTTCCCAAAAAATGAGATGCATGTCAGATGACTCGATTAGAGTGTAATCAACCATTTCGAACCTGTAAACATCAGAATCTTTCATGTAAACACAACACAACATAAATGATAATAATGTAATTGTTTATCCAGGGACGTGGACTCCGCTAGCAGTAATGAAAACTCACCCTTCCTAGTAGAAAGATGTCAATGTGTTAAAAATCGGTTTCCAATGTCAACGAGTTGCCTGTGAATCAGTCAGAACAACGTTGAACGTTTGGCCTAAGAGAAGTTCAACGTCAGACCTTTCAAGGACCCCTAGCGCGGAAATGATGCGCCTGTGGCCTTTGTGTCACGTAATAAAAGTGTTTCTCTTTAACTCTTCTATTAACTCTAAAAATATGTGTACGTAGTTGTTTACTCTCTGTGTAAAGACCTTATCTGGCGAGGGAGGAGAGATGGCATAGTGAAGATTCTGATACTAGATTTCACGCCCATGTCCTGGATTGAATTCAAAATCTGTCCTTTGTGGGCCGGCCTCTGGCCGAGCGGTTCTGGGCGCTTCAGTCCGGAACCGCACTGCTGCTACGGTCGCAGTTTCGAATCCTGCCTCGGGCATGGATGTGTGTGATGTCCTTATGTTAGTTACATTTAAGTAGTTCTAGGTCTAGGGGACTGATGACCTCAGATGTTAAGTCCCATAGTGCTTAGAGCTATTTGTCCTTTGTGCCCACGAAGTGTGGGGGGTGTAACGCGTTTGCCGGCATTCAGTCATTTGGCTAGTGTCCTCATGGTCGAATGTCTTGTCTGTCGATATCAGGTTCACCCCTGCCCTTCTCTCTTCGTTAAGGCGAATGCTATACTACACTCTATATGCACTCACTACTAAAAAACAAAAACTAAACTCCGCCCGAACAGGCCATGGATGTCCAACGGTACCGACCGGCCGCCGTGTCATCCTCAGTCCACAGGCGTCACTGGATGTGGATACGGAGGGGCACGTGGTCAGCAAACCGCTCTCCCGGCCTTATGACAGTTTACGAGACCGGAGCTGCTACTTTTCAATCAAGTAGCTCCTCAGTTTGCCTCACAAGGGCTGAGTGTACCCCTTTTGCCAACAGCGCTCGGCAGACCAGTTGGTCACCCATCCAAGTGCTAGCCCAGCCCGACAGCGCTTAACCACGGTGAGCTGACGTGAACCGGTGTTATCACTGCAGCAAGGCCGTTGGCACATGCACTCACTACAATCACCTAAAAATTTGGTCACAGAGGGCCTGAGCGTTTCTCTCAAGTGTCAAGACATCCCTAGATCTTTGCGGCAGTAGATCACTGGATGCAGACTTCATTTACGTAAATTACAATTATATACAATTGGCTCTGAGCACTATGGGACTTAACATCTATGGTCATCAGTCCCCTAGAACTTAGAACTACTTAAACCTAACTAACCTAAGGACATCACACAACACCCAGCCATCACGAGGCAGAGAAAATCCCTGACCCCGCAGGGAATCGAACCCGGGAACCCAGCGTGGGAAGCGAGAACGCTACCGCACGACCACGAGATGCGGGCGTAAATTACATCTACCTAGATAATATATGTGAGTAGCCTGGACATCATAGAAATACAGCAGCTTTGTCGATCGTATTTATTGGCTGTTGAGAACCAGCCAGTCCAAGATATCATGTAGCACTCACCATCGGTCTTCCATTTAAAAACACTACTGTCACAAGTTTACTTGCATGAGATACAGGAAAGCTAGGTATCACACCACACTTGATCTGTTAGTATTTGTGAACCTATGTACGAATATTCTTGGAAAGGCTCCGCAGCATCTATCCTTCCGTTGTCTTCTTCAAAGCAATGATGTGTCAAGTTCGTAAAAACAAATTTTCGATCAGACGATCAATATTAAACGTAATGGTACATTAAGGTTTGTATAGCTGGCTGCCTAAATGGATGGAAAGAAGAGTGTGAAACGAAGTGACAACAGAAATTTCGCTCCTGCCACTAAGAGCTACGTGAATTGAACGACTGTGCCAGACAGCACCAAACAGTGTGCCTTACCTGCAACGCAATATATCGTGGGGAGACATGCGATTTAGACTAAAACATCTGGAGATTAAGAGCTGCACGTTATAAGTTCTCCTACCTCAGAAGACTGAGCTCCCATGTGGACATCTCTTTTGACCTCTTAGGACCGAATCTGCAATATAATTACCTTAGTCAAGACTTTTGCCTTCCAGAAGGCAATTTCACCATCTGAAAATGTGCTTGACACCAGTCCAACAACCAAATTAGAAGAATTATTCAGACGTCTTCTAGGAAAGTCTGAAAAGTTGCTTTACTCTTTAGTTACCCAGCTTCGTTTCTAGCCACTTTCGAAATGGAAGCAAATGCGCTGCACAACAAATTAAAGGATAACTTTTTCGATATTTAGGAATGGTCTCCCATTGCGACGTATACGACTGAAATTTGGCTCAAAGGTTTCTACGGTCTTCATCTATATTTGTGCAAAACCGTGGCGCTCTGCGACATCAGCCTCGGGCTCGACGAAGCTTCGTACAGCAAGGTGTCGACACATGCGAAGAAAGGCCACATCTCAGATGTTCATGCGAGGTGCAAGGTAGGTTAATGATGACACACTGACATCAAATTTCACCAAAATTCTGCCCAACGCCACAGTGGAAGTATCACACGATTGAAATGTAGTCACACCTTCTCTTACTCAAATTTCGCCCCTTCTTTTGACGCCTCTGTGTCACTCAGCGACACCCAGCGTTGAAATCGGGCTATTTACTTGCGGGTGGCCGAGGAAGAGATTTCAGACACTCCGCTCGACATGAAAACGCCTCAAGGGATGGCATAAAGGGCGTAAATGAAACCCTCCCTTTTCTTGGGGCTTTGATTCCCGCACATTTCGCGGTTGAAAACGATAGTTATCAGTGTGATGAGGTACAGGATGATGTTATTGACAAAATTTGAAGCTGCTGACGTCCCCAGATGTTTCAACCCCTCTCTAAAGACATTGTGAGGTGCATCCCACTTGAACGTGATATGACCCCTTTGGAGCGCAGTGTGAACACAATTTTTGCTCTTGTGCACTCGGGGGAACCACTGAGAACCGTTCAGAATCAATCTGAAAGTGATCTGAAGCAGGAAAGGCTGCTTATGTGTTTTTGGGCCTCTTGTTTCACGCCCTCCCGCGACGTCAACATGGAGGGGTACGACATTGACACATATGTCAATACGACGACAAAGAGTCCCTCTAAGGCCCTTACGGTTCGGCAGTACCCTCAACGACCCCATCCACATTTATTGAGAATTTTAAAAATGTACGTTTACTGAGAAAACCTTCAAAGCAGTCCTAGGCACCTGCAACCAGGCAACCACTTGACATCCGTCCGATACTAGCTACCTTCCTGCATGTGTCTAGGACTATTTCGCGGGGTTTCTCTATAGTCACATTTTTAAAACTCTCAAAAAAATGTGTGTAGGTGACACTGAGGGTGTTCCCAAACTGGGGATTCTTAGGCGAGGGACTGAAATGTCCGGCGGGAAGGGGAGATGGGAGCAGAGTCGAAGGTGGTCAAGGACGTCGTCCTATTATGCAGAATGAGATTTTCACTCTGCAGCGGAGTGTGCGCTGATATGAAACTTCCTGGCAGATTAAAACTGTGTGCCGGACCGAGACTCGAACTTGGGTCCTTTGCCTTTCGCGGGCAAGTACTCTACCAACTGAGCTACCCAAGCACGACTCACGCCCCGTCCTCACAGCTTTACTTTCTTTCGGGAGTGCTAGTTCTGCAAGGTTCGCAGGAGAGCTTCTGTAAAGTTTGGAAGGTAGGAGACGAGGTACTGGTAGAAGTAAGTTTCACGTCGTCCTGTTGCTCATCGCACTTAGAACTGTTGTTTTCGACTGAGAAATGTGCCAGAATCAACGCCCCAAGGAATGGGATGGTCACATAGACACCTTTTATGCCACCCCCTGAGGCCTTTTCGTGTCGAGCGGTGTGTTCGAAATCTCTCCCTCGGCCATCCATATGAAAACTGCATGACTTCAACGTTGGGTGACGCGTTCTGATCTGAACCGCAGTGGCGTCAAAAGAAGGGGAGGAATGTGGGTAAGAGGTGAGGGGTGACGACTTTCCCATCGAGTGACACGTCCACAGTGGCGTTCGGCAGAATTTTGGTGAAATTTGGTGTCGAAGTGACATCATTAACTCACCTGACACTTCACATAAACCATGTGACATCATTAACATTACACACGAACCTTTGAGCTCTAGACTGAGCGAGGTGGCGCAGTGGCTAGCGTACTGGACTCGCATTCAGGACGACGACGGTTCAATCCCGCGTCCGGCCATCCTGATCTAGGTTTTCCGTGAGCTCCCTAAATCGCTCCAGGCAAATGCCGGGATGGTTCCTTTGAAAGGGCACCGCCGATTTCCTTTCCCGTCCTTCCCTAATCCGATGAGACCGATGACCTCGCTGTTTGGTCTGCTTCCCCAAACAACCTAACCCAAGCCTTCTGAGCTCTGGCCTTTTTTTCGCATATGTCGACATCTTGATATACGAAGCGTCGTCGAACATGAGGGTGACGTCGCAGGGGGCCACGATGTTGCACTATTACAGAGGAAACTCGTAGGCACCTTTGAGCCAAATTTCAAACTTTTGCGTCTCAGTGTGAGTCAGTTACTGGGTTTCGAAAAAGTAACCCTTTAATTGTGTTGCGCAGTGTAGTACGCCTTTATCACCTTAAATTTAGAGAGGGGCCATAGACCAGAAAAAAAATCACAAACGATTTTATTTCTAAATCTAACTACCGCATGTTGTAGGTAAGTCAATAATTTCTTTTCACAATTTTCACAAGTCTCTATAAATTGAAACTCGGAACCAATCGTTTTTTCCTTAACGAATGAGTTTGTCTTAGGCGCTAGTGATGAGTTAGTTACTTAAAAAGAGTAGATTAATTCACACTTAATGTAGGGACTGTCAACTGGACGGCTAAAAACTATTACATCGCCAGTGTTAAGTTCCACATCTATCTACCACCTATCTATACCAGATCTCATGTTTATAAATTTCTATGCCTTCCCTGAACAAGCGGGCGTGATAGCTCTTCCCACAGTGAGAACGTCCGTGTCAGCGTGTAATAAAATTCGCCTTGACGGAGATTCTCGACTTTGAGAGCCATAGAAATTCGCAAACATGACAACAGTTTCATTAATAAAGAAGAAAGCTTCAAGCTGTGATTCCTGTGCTGAACTGAACAACCGTTGCAAGTAGCAATGGGAGAACCACAATGGCAATAACCAAAGAAAATCCTGCGACGTTGGGACGGCGGGTTACTTATTCCCATCTCCGGCTGCGGACTCGACTTCAGTCTGCTACCAGCAAGCGGAGGTAAAACTTTGACAACGCCAGCCCTTCGTGCTGGCGAAACGTCAGGGAAATAGTTGAACAAACGTCGACCGAAAATCTCGACGCAGAAGCCAATACGCAGGCACTACGTCAATATGAATGCAGTGCATATATTGTAATCTGAATTATTAAATTAAATAATAAGGAATTTGGCCTCATGGTTATCACAGCGCACCAAACGTTGCATATAACTAGAAATTTAAGAAAACCCGGTAATGTTTTCGAAGAAAACATGGATTGTCATGGGATTTAAAAACAAAATCAGTACGCTGTATAGAAATCGATGCAAAATAATAAATCTAATGTTTCGAACACTCGGTAAGAATATTTACGAGGTAATTGGACAGTAAAGTCGCACAATTCGAGAGCGACCTCTGCCGTTGTTTTTTTAAATGTGTGTATCATTATTGTTATTCTATTGTCCGGGGAGGGGGGGGGGGAAGGGAAGAAGTTTGTGTTTTGGAAGGATACCGAAATACGAGGTATTATTGGGGATGTTGGGCCTACAAACAAAAGCTGTGGTACCTTGTCACAGATGGCAGATTACTAGAACGCGTAGATATGTACAAAAATACAGAAAACAAGATTCCAGGTGAGAGTTGCACTCATAACAAAACTTCCAAACTCGCTGTTAGCATGACACTGAGAAGAAGCGGCATTAACTTGCCTTAGTTTCGATACAAACGTGTAGAGAACGCTGGTGGTACGCACCTTGTAAGCCATGGTTGACGAGAGACTGTTAGCAGACGGTGACTGCCGTCGCTATATATACTGCTGAGCTGAGCCAGCCGCCGCGGGGACCACACCTTCAGCTGATGGCCCTGCCGAGCTGTTAGCCTCCTTGCATACATCCGTTGTGACATCGCTCATATCGCACCGCGATGACGAGCTGCAACAAAAACCCACTAAGCAGAACACCTCCCATACTGCCTCAACCACTGATCTTATCCGTGTGTTACAGCTAACGGCTTCTGTCTGGAAACAGCCTGCCGCAAACTTAATTACTTTATCACGTCCTCGCAAAATAGTTTAAAGCCTTTTGCCTCGTCAGCATAGAGAAGAGCGGGAACAACGTTTCGTCTAAGTGACCAATGAAACTAACTACCTTTTTTAAAATTATGACGTAATGGCATGCGCAGTGAACAGTAACAACAAAATATAAAGGACACTGCACAGCTAGAACGCACCATTACACCCGGAAGAAGGCCGCTGCAACCGTGGCCGAAACGTTGGTTTTTCTCCAGCAGCAGAAGTTTTTTACATTATGACGCGGTACCACACATAGAGAACTTTTATGTCTTACGTTTCGTCTATTGACAAATCAAAGACGGACATGATTACAAATGTCTGGCGCAACACCAGAGAAAATGCTCCTCAGGACTCTTAGGAGAACGACCCAGCATGGCTATGTATGATGAATGACTACTAGATACAAAAATAAGACACCGGCACTTTATGCAAATTCGTTTTTGCAATGTGTAGCTGCTGTCACTCCACACAAATACTGCTCATCACATCTTTCATGCGACGCCCGTTGTCAACGGAAAGCGTCGGTTAGTTTTCCATAAGAAACAAAATGATTTTAAAGTGGATTTTTACGAACCGACTCGATAGAGCAGTCACAGACTACTCCGATATTCGTTTTATCGATATGTATTAACAGCGACATTAAAACACCTAGTATAACCAGCACTCCATCACTGACTGAGCAGCACCCTGGCCTGCGCCGACAGCTGCCACCATGCAGCAGCGCTACTTAGTCACTGCTAGAGTACTGGTTATTATACGAGTTCCAGTGTCTCTGTTAATACATACTAATAAAACGAAAGTCACATTGGACTAATCTGGTATCACTCTGTCAAATTCTTTCTTCCTTTCTTTCGCTACCGCCTTTATCCCACATTGTGCGCAGGGTCAGCAGGGTTCAGTACAGATTTGGCATTGTTAATTGTAAGGGGTGGCCGGATGCCCTTCCTGCCGCCACCCCATACCCCCCGGGACGGAATTAGTGTACCCCAGCTGTCTGCGTCAAGTGTAAATCGTGAAATAGTGTGAATGTGTTGCAAATGTCTGCGAGTCGTGTAATGAGGCAGGACGTGGGGAAAAGCCCGGTATTCACTTAGTAGGATGTGGAAAACCGACTGAAAACCGCCAAAAAATCACATCCAGGCTGGCCGGTACACTGGCTGTCGTCGTTAATCCGCCAGGAGGATTCGATCCGGGGCCAGCGCGCCTACCTGAGTCGAGGAAGCAGCGCGTTAGAGCTCTTTTTTTTTTTTTTTTTTTTTTTTTTTAACTCATTTAGCTCTCGGCTACCCTGGCTACTCTGTCAAATAGGGTGGTAAAATTCCGCACTTAAAATGATTTTGTTCGAAATGGGGAAAAAAGCCGACGCTTCCGCCCACGCTGGGCAACGTATGAAAGACGTGATGAGCAGTACTTGTTTGGGGTGATATCAGCTACACATTGCAAAAATAAGATTCCAAATATCCCCCGAAACACCAGAGAAAATGCGTCTGACGACACTTAAGAGGGACTCCTGGTATGGTATATAGGATCAAGCAGCTAAGACAGGCACCCCATATATGAACTCCCCTGTAACGTGCACCTTTACATTCAAAATAGTTTTCAGTAATGATGGTACGAGAGCGAGCTGAAAATTAATACCTACGATTTTTTTTACAACTTTATTCTTCGTGTCTAGATTTTTATTTCTCAAAATAGTCACTATGGTGAAGAATACATGTCTCCCAGCAAGAGACCAGTTTGTTGATACTGTCACTGTAGAAGGTTCGACTTTGTTGGCGGAGCCCTAACTCACTTCTGCTTTCACCGCTTCATTTACTGTCAAAGTGAAGTCCTCAAACGCGTTCTTTAAGTTTTGGAAACAGATGAAATTCGAATGTGGCCAAGCCGGGAGAGTATGGAGGATGATTGATGACAATGGATTTTTACAGATTTCGCTGCGCTCGTGTATGGTTTAACATTTTCTTGCTGAAGGAGAGGGTGCTCCGTATTTGGACGAACTCTTCGGATTCGAAACTGTATTACAGCACGCACTAACCGTTACCCGCCGCCATGTTACACGCTAAAATTCCGAGCTGTCTAGCGGCAGAGCACACGGAGAATAAAGATGTAGAATGTTAACGTCTGTTTTATTTAAAAAGCCTTAAGAGTTTTCATGTAAAATATTCGGAGGAATTACTTTTCAGCACGCTCTCGAATATACAGACTGAATAAATACATCGAGGTGCGGTTTTCTCAAAGTTATAGTTGACAATATGGCGAATTTTCTGACGTTCGCAAGCGATTTTTATCGTTTGTAGTCGCCGAATTACGACACCGACTTTATTCTTCTCTGTAGCATTAGAAACAAGCCTTTAAGAGAACTTCAACGACATAACAGAGACTTTATCAAATAGTGTCAATCACTGTGCCACCATCAGGAAATGAGATTACACAAACATCTGCCCTATTACATGAAATGTAAAGAAGCACTTAGCTCATGTACGATTCTTGTGTTTACCTGCGCCTGAAGCCCTTCAATGTCTTTTCTGCTGTTGTAGAAATCAGATAACTTGCCCGTAAAGCTACTGAGGCATTCACGATGTATATAACTGTCGAGAAAGTGAGTATCGTTTATAGCGAGTGTCGCCAAACTATTAGAGCAGCGGTACGGTTGTGCGCTGAACTGGCAGCAGAGGTCGTGAATAGTATGTACATTTACAGTGCTCGATAAATAGTTTACCCAATTGTTACAGAACCGTCAACGATTAAGGATGTCGAGACATATGTCAACACTCGCTGTTGCGAGGCAGTGTAAGTAATAACACTGATGCTGATGAGTAGGAAACAACAGATATGCTTAACAAATAATTCCTTTTCCTTGCAGGCGAGGGGAAGCCATTCCAGCAACAGCCACATGATGTCGAAAACAATGCTGTTCAGTCGAACCTATTGTTTGAACACCAGTGACTGTAAGCATGTCAGTGTTGGTGTTATATCGCACTATGAGTTCTGCTCAGTGGTAGAATTTGAAAACGCTCGATTTAGTGACATCAGAATAATATTACCCATGCATGAATAGCGTCGACTGTGCAATGTGTCAATGCAGATTTCAGCCTTGACCTATAGAATCGTCCACTCCCCGCCATGATACTTGACGATCGTAAGGATCATACAATCTCTGTAGGGACGTGCCTGGAACAGTTAAAATATTTAACAACAGAGTCCATACACCTCTGGAACGGACTTTTAAGACTTAAATATATCAAGCTGCACCGTAAAGCATGACGCAGAGTGTCAACTAAGGTGGCTGCCATATGTCCACCAATTCTATGAGATATTGTGGGGCAATCTAGTGGAGTTAGCTCGCCAAACTCTGCCCATCAGAAGAAACCATAGCTCAGCTCTACAATACTTGCTATGCGTCGATGGAGGTGGAGGTGTGTGAATGTGTGATTCAACTTTAACAAATGTGACCACAGAACTACGATCTTATTTAGTTTGTTTGTGTAGGTGAGAGTTTATAAAGTTTAAGAGCCACACATGTGTTACTTATTTCCCTAAAAAAATCCAAACCCTAATGTAAACGAAAAGTTGCCACCATGACTGACTGGACGAAACAACCTCACCACAAGGGTCTTATAGCAAGTGACAGGTACTGTAGTGCTGATGCTAGAAAGTGGAAGACGTAGAGGAATGGATCATTACTTCCCAATAACACACATTCTTTAATTATCAGGCCTGCAGACTGGGGGAACAATAATCTTGTTCTAAAACTGTTAACACATCCTGATGAATTCCAATTCGAGCATGTATCTATTATTTCAAAAGCCCTGTTTCAGCCAAAAATCTGCTATTACAGGAGATTTTGTATGGAATTGAGGGTGTAATGTACCAGACATTCAGCGAAAGCAAGGATATTCCATTGTCTGAAAAAAGAGCCCAAACAATATATTCATATTTGATAATGTAGTAGTGGAAAATCAGGATGTGATCTAGAGACATTTCTGCTTTGTGATCTAGAGACATTTATGCTTTGGTTGGCCATATACACGTCAATATATTTTATTTGAGGCAGATGTACTCAAGGATCCTGAAGCAGTGGATATGGGATAAGGTGAATCTTGTTATCGCTTTCAAATAGGACAATCTGAATTTAAAGCATATTTACCAAGCACATGAAGGAACTGACATATCATTCAACGAATTGCTTACAATAACCGAGGATTGCTGGAATAACTCATAGTATGGCTTTCTGATTATAGATAAAACTAGGAAACTGAATGAGGGTCGATATAGATGAAATTTCGACGATATTCTGCATAAAACCCTCCCGCTGGAGGTTCGAGTCCTCCCTCGGGCATGAGTGTGTGTGTGTCGTTCTTAGCGTAAGTTAGTTTAAGTAGTGTGAGAGTCTAGGGAGCGATGACCTCATCAGTTTGGTCCCTTAGGAACTCACACGCATTTGAACATTTAAAAATCTGCATAAAAGGAAGTGTAGTTCTAATGGTTCAAATGGTTCGCAGCACCATGGGACTTAACTTCTGAGGTCATCAGTCCCCTAGAACTTAGAACTACTTAACCCTAACCTAAGAACATCACACACATCCATGCCCGAGGCAGGATTCGAACTTGCGACCGTAGTGGTCGAGCAGTTCCAGACTGTAGCGCCTAGAACCGCCAGACTGTAGCGCCTAGAACCGCTCGGGCACTCCGGCAAGCGAAGTGTAGTAAAACGTAACTGCACCCGTATACTGAAGACTATAGGCAAATTTACATGTGTCTTGCACACTTGTTCAGAAGGTACAAATCACATGTGTGCACACACTGACAGAAAAATCGAGGCAATCAACGCTAAATTAATGGAAGGTCTCGTTGAGGTGGTAGCTAGAAATGATGAGGTGCTGAATGTTAGAATACAACAATGTCCACTATATGTCAATGAATCATTCAGTATGTTTCACTGATAATGCAACACACATTGGGATACGGAATGTGAAAGAACGTCTGATTTATTAAAGTCAAATTCTGAAAAACTGCAAATGTCAAAAAGTATTTTCCAAAAAATAGATAAGTGTA
Source organism: Schistocerca americana (assembly GCF_021461395.2). NCBI lineage: Eukaryota > Metazoa > Arthropoda > Insecta > Orthoptera > Acrididae > Schistocerca > Schistocerca americana. The sequence continues at coordinate 236,226,693 of NC_060130.1, forward strand.
TGGTGAAGTATTAAACATGACTAATGCACATAGGAAGGGTAACACCTAAAAGGACGAATGAAAGTCTCAAACAGTGGCAAATACAAGAATATAATTAAATCAGTGTTAGCAGGTGCACGTAGCGCAAGGCAAGGGAGTTGAAGTTCAGTAGAAACGAATTAACAGTCTGCCTCTGGAGTATATGTATTACGATGACCCGAATGAAGTCCTAGACCAATTATAGCTACTTAGAGCATCAGCTGCCACAGGGAATACAGGTCACATGAACGAAATAATATCAGTCATTTCAGAACTTCGGGAAAAACACATCAAGTAATGATGGAGAACGTTGTTCTTGAGCTCCATATGCGGCACACACAATTGGATGATTTATGAGAGGCTGATCTCATAGATATTTGAGAATATTCACGATAGAATAAAGGTTTGAAGTGCATTCTAGTGATCATAGATACATAGTCCGAATTTGTTTGGGCTCTACTTGTAAAGATTAAGACAGGGAAGAATGTTGCGGAGGTATTGGACGACAAACTAATTAGTGTGCTGACAACTTTCAAAGCGACCATAGAAATGTATTTCAAAATAGGCATTTAAAAACGGCAATGGAACGATATGGAATAAACCACTACTTGACCCCCTCCCATTTGGAAGGTAGTATTAATGAATAACTGAATAGGATGATAAAAAACTAGCTGTTGATGCTATTTAAACTTAGTCGTTTCTTCACCAACAATAACCAGGCGTTCTACAATTTTCTACGTTACCAAGACTTCAGGTTATACATGTGCGGTAGTCTATTTCTAACGTTTCTCTTGACGATTGCGTAAAAACGACCAGTAGGCATTTCACTGCATCAGTTGAGGTCTACATGCAACGCCATACACTCTAACCTTAAAAGAATTTCGTGTACATTAAAAGCAAACTAATTTACTCCAATACATCTAAGCAAGGGGAAGTGAAGTATTGCGACTAGAAACATATAATGGGCGACCAAACAATCGGTTTGTCAATCAGGCAACATCGTCGTGAACATTGAGGGAATCACCCCACCGATGCACCAGGTTTAAGATACCTGTTTGGTAAATACCGTGTCCTGCTGCGTGAAGAAGTCTGTAACTGTCTGCTGCACATCCTCATCTGACAGAAATCGTCGACCCTTCAAGGCCTGTTTTTAGGGATCAAAGGTGTGATGATTGCGTGGGGAGAGATCAGGACTATAGGACGCGTGCTTGAGTGTCTCCCACTTTAATGAGTCTGGACACCCAGATCGACCAGCGTCTTGTGTCGCATTGTGCCCGCATGGAACTTGGCACATCATTCCACAACGGTGGTTTTTGACAGACATGCTGCCCCATTCTTCATTCTCCAACGGATATCTGCCGGTGTTTGTTCTTCGTCAGCCAAAAGAAGAATAACAGTACTTCGGTCCAAATTTTCATTTTTGTCATTCCATTTTACAGCTCATTCGCCTATTCGATGTATGCTCAATTACGAATACATTTAATGTATTTCATAATGGCTGTAGTCACCGCAGTGACTGTTCCTCCGGATATGCATGCATGTCCGAAGGAACGTTGCATCGTAATTCAGAATAACACAATCACTTCAAAATCAGATTTTTCATGTAGTCACCAAAGGAAGTTCATTGCATCTCTTACTTCTTATATGTTTGTTTATCCCTGCACGACGAAAGAACCCCTAATAAGCTTCATAGACAGTTTCTTACTTTCGCAGCTCGTAATAGTGGTGGCGTGCATCATCACAGTCCCAGTCCGATAAGGTGTACAGAGGCAATTAAGCAGTTAAGGTAAAAGTTTGTCAGCAAACCCGGATCAACTTCCAACTGTTGACTATTACGGAAATAGTTTAGTCGAGGGTCACCAGCCTCGGTTTGACACGCGAGACGAGGATAAAAACAGTACCACATATAGACTACTATCAGCTCTGTAGCAACCTTGTTACTTTACCTTACGTTGCAAATTTCTCCCACTGAACTGAAACATACATAGCCACGTCCAGCTAAAATATTGCAATGTCACCAAAAATCAGAGCAAAGAAAAATTCTCATGACAATGTCAAAACTAAGAAAGATTCAGCGCTCCCAGGAAATAAAGCGCATCAGATCTCACGAAAACAAGAAAGAAACGTATTTCAATTATAGCGAAGCCGATATGCAGTATGGTCAGCTATTTTGTTACTCTCATACTCGACTTCATAATTTAGGTAAACGTTGTCCGAAATTTCGCCATCTTTTTCATTCTAGTGAATTCTTACAAAAGATAAGGAATAAAGCTGAAACTTATAGCTTTGAACTCTGTATTTTTTGAGAGTATTACCCACTCCTCTATCCATCAAACCATGTGAGACACACGTCAAAATGATTTCCGGAGTACTTGAGTCCATGTGCTCATCCAAGATAATTTTGTTGCTTTTATCTTCACTCTAAAACGTCCGAAGCTGCCATTTCAAGTTTCAAAAGAAGGACACAAGCGATTTTAGAAAACAAAACTTGCTGGTTAAATTGTTTTTTCATTCTTAGCTGCGACCGTACGGTAGATAAGGAGCCATTATAAGAGTGTTCTTAAAATTTTTATGGCTTTTGTGCCTCACGTTTGTTGTTATCCAGATGCTCTCGATGCGATTCAGATTTCAGTCAGACCCATAATCTGTGTCGTAAAAGTAAGCAACTCTTATCACACTGGTCATAGAGGAATACAGAGTGAACTTCGGATACCTTGCATTTCCTACATCCATGACACGCTTCCTCAGTCTGACATCACACCCTGGCCTGATTTTTATGCTGCTGTTACCAAATAGTCAAATTTTTCTGTCTGTCTAATCTGACCCAGTTTTTTGGCTATTTAGTGTACATCCATTTTTATAATAAGTATCGATACAGAAGTGTTTTACAGACAGGATGAATAGCAGATTATGGCTGTCTGCTGAGACGCTGTGTTGTATGTGACGGTGTCGTCGTTGAGTGACGATAGAAAGATGTAGAGTGATTAGATAGAATTTTTTGTTGTTATGATGAATGGCTGCTTGCCCTAAATGTAGAAAAATGTAAGTTAATGCGACTGAGTAGGAAAAACAATCATGTAACGTTCGAATACAGTATTAGTAGTGTGGTGCTCGACACACTGCAGCTCGATTGTTTGGGATCGCCAACAGATCGGATTAAAGGAGGACATCGGAGCAGTCCAGTGGCATTCTTCTGCTTCGTAAACCCAAATGGGAGTCCGTGGGGGGAAGACGTCGTTCTTTTAACGAGGCACTATTGACGAAATTTAGAGAAAAGGCATTTGTGGCCGACTGCAGAACGATTCTACTGCCACCAACGCACATTTTGCGTAAGGGCCACTAAGACAAGATTAGAGGAATTAGGGCTTGTACAGAGGCTTATAGACAATCAGTTTTCAGGTGAACATGAAAGGAAATGACGAGCTTCCTTGTTCCTAGTTTCCTTGTTGCTTACGTGTGACCCTTATTCCTGGCCCGCCGTAGCTCCGTCTACGTTTTTCTTATTGTTTTTAGTATTGGTAGACATAATCTTATGATTATGGGTCTTTATTCTGTATTAGTTTTATTCTGTGAGATGGAAAACGTTTGGCCCTCAAAATAATTTAATTTTTGTAAGTATCACGATTTTCCTTATTATGAAATCATTAGATTGATGATGTATTTCAATGTTTAATATACGTCCGTATGGGTTAATTTAAACGTTCTCAAGAAGATACCATTACTGGCATCGAAACCTAGGTAAGCTAAAAAAAATTTACCTTGCAACTGAAGGCTGAATTTCTTATTGCCTGACACTAGTAATACCATATCCGAACGTTACAGGTTTGATCTTCCTATTCATCCGCATTATAATTTTTCACACTTAAGGCTAGCTGCCATTCATTACACCAACAGGAAATTTTGTCCAAGTCGCCCTGTGTCTTCCTACAGTCACTCAATTTCGACACCTTACCGTACACCAAGGCGTCATCAGCAAACAACCGCAGATTACTGCCCACCCTGTCAGCCAAATCATTTATGTATATAGAGAACAATAGCGGTCCTGTCACACTTCCCTGGGGCGCTCCTGACGATACCTTTGTCTCTGACGTACACTCGCCGTCGAGGACGACATAATGGTTTCTATTATTTAAGAAGCCTTCGAGCTACTCAGATATCTGAACTTATTCCATTCGCTCCTACCGTCATTAACACCTGTATTGAGGCACCAAGTCAAATGCTTTCCGGAAATCTAGAAACATGGAATCTGGGTGTGGCCTTTCGTCCATAGTTCGCAGTACATTATATGAGAAAAGGGCAAGCCGAGTTTCGCACGAGCGATGCTTTCTAAAACTATGCTGATTCGTGGACATAAGCTCATCACTCTCAAGAAATTTTATTATATTCGAACTGAGACAATGTTCAAGGATTCTGCAGCAAACAGAAGTTAGGAATATTCGTCTTTAATTTTGCGTGTCTGTTTTTTTACCCTTCTTATACAGGGTGAAAAGTATTTAAACCGACAAACTCTAGGAGGTTGTAGGGGACATCAAAACAAATATTTTTCCCTAATTTTATTTTTTCCTATGAGGATAATTTAAACCGGTGGAGGCCGTATTACGCTCTTCAGTTGTTAGAGGCCGTATTGCGCCCTTCATTTGCAGCCAACTGCTGTCCACCAGTGTAGTAGTGCATTGTCTCTGTTTACTAATGGAGCGATACACCTGGAGTGAGTACACTGATATGGTTGGTGTGTACTACGTAGCGCACCACAACGGACGAGATGCACAGCGGGTTTATCAACAACAATATCCTAATCACCGTATCCCGCATCATACGACCTTTGCTGCTGTGTACCAACGTCTGCGTCAGACCGGGTCATTTAGGTTGGTTGGTAGGTTGAGGTTTAAGGGACCAAACAGCAAGGTCATCAGTCCCTTCTTTCAAATATGTGCCATTCCGCTAATGGGACAACTCAGTAAAGTCAGAACAATAAAACGGAAAAAGGGAAAAAACGTAAAAAGGCAGTCATGTTGTCATTGGTAAAAAACAAAATGAGGGAAGTCGGCAAGAGAACGAACCCAACACTATGCTGAAGCAGCATAGGCAAGACCACCTGTGACTTAAAAGGTACAACTGCTATAATGTAGAAAGTACGGATGGGAATAGAAAGGCTAACCAAGCCTTAAAAAAAGGGCAAAAACAGAGTAAAAGGGGAAGAAAAGAGGAATTCGGTCAGGGAGGTGAATCAGGAATCTCTGAACACTGCTTACAGTGGGAGACACCCAAACACTCACCGCCCCGCCCCAACACCAGAGAGAGATTAAAAACCTTAAAACTGAGAATAAAAACCACTTCCCCGGAGGAAACCGAGAACCAGAGAGACCATCCGGGAATCGTCAGCCAACATCAAAGGTAAAGTGTGGGGGAGCCTGTACTTAGCACGCAGAGCCAAAAGAAGGGGGCATTCAACCAAAATGTGGGCTACTGACTGGAAGGCTCCACAACCACATAGTGGGGGTGGCTCATCACGCAAGAGAAAACCATGGATCAACCGAGTATGGCCAATGCGGAGACGACACAGTGTGGTCGAGTCCTTTCGGGAGATGCGAAAGGAAGAACGCCACAGGCCTGGTGTCACCTTAATTGCACGAAGTTTATTAGACAGGGAAGTAGCCTCCCAAGAATTGGCCCATGACTGTGCGAAGTGGGATTTGATGTGAAGCCGTAAATCCGCTGCAGGAGGGCCTACAGAAAACGAGGGGTAAGTAACTGCTCCCTCAGCCAAACGATCAGCGAGCTCATTACCCGGGATACCCACATGGCCAGGGACCCAAAGGAAGTCAATAGAACAAGCAGCACGGTGAATATCAGCGAGATGGTCATGGATGGCAGAGACCAAGGGATGGCGCGAAAAACACCGGTCAATAGCAAGAAGGCCACTCATCAAGTCCGTGCATAACAAAACGCGGTTGTGTTGGGAATGTTTAATAAAGGTAAGGGCCTGGGAAATTGCCATCAATTCCGCAGTAAACACCCCACATGTAGGTGGCAGCAGATGACTTTCCGTTCCAACAGAGGACGTGAAGGCATACCCAACACGATCAGCAGATTTAGAGCCATCAGTGTAAAAAACAACAGCATCCCGAAACTCCCATAAAATTTGGCGGGAAAAGGAACGGAACACCACCGGGGGGATGGAATCTTTCGGACCGCGGCGGAGATCCATCCGAAGTCGAGGCCGAGGAACTAACCAAGGAGGGGTGGAGGGGAGGGAGCGAGGAAGACAGGACAAAGAAGGAAGCTGAAAATCACGGCAAAGAGACGCAAGGCGCAGCCCAACCGGTAAACCCGCCCGAGGGCGGGAGTCGGGTGGGCGACGTCCATGGTCTGGGAACAGGATAGAATAGGAAGGATGAGTGGGAGAGGAACGGATAGTGAGTGCATAAGACACCAGAAGCTAGGACCGCCGAACAGAAAGAGGGGGGATCCCAGCTTCAACCAGGAGACTATCAACAGGGCTAGTAGGGAAGGCACCGGTGGCCAAACGGATACCACGATGGTGGACTGGATCCAGCACGTGCAGTGTGGAAGGAGCAGCTGAACGATAAACTTGACAACCATAGTCCAAGCGAGACAGAACTTGAGCACGATAAAGACGGAGGAGGAGGGAACGGTCCGCACCCCAAGAGGAGTGGGCAAGGAAGCGAAGGACATTGAGTTTACGGAAACATCCTACCTTCAGGAGTCTGATATGGGGCAGCCAAGTGAGCTTGTTGTCGAAAAGAAGACCCAGGAAACGAAACTGTGGGACCACAGGCAATCGTTGTGCAGCGAGATAGAGCTCTGGATCAGGGTGGATCGTAGTACGGCGACAGAAGTGGACCACTCGCGATTTTAAAGGAGAGAATTGAAACCCATGTGAGAGGGTCCATGCAGAGGCACGCCGTATATCTACCTGGAGCTGCCGCTCTGCAGATGCCATCGAGGAGGAACTAACCCAAATGCAGAAATCATCCACATACAGGGCAGGGGCGACCAAGGGACCGACAGAGGCCACAAGTCCATCAATAGCAATGAGGAAAAGAAGGACACTCAAGACAGAACCCTGTGGGATGCCCGTCTCCTGGGTCTGTGGAGAACTAAAAGCAGTACCAACTCGAACTCTGAATGACCGATGGATCAGGAACTGGCGGATAAAAATCGGGAGTGGGCCCCGAAGACCCCACTGATGAAGGGTAAGTAAGATGTGATGGTGCCAGGCCGTGTCATAGGCCTTGCGAAGGTCAAAAAACACTGCAACCAAATGGCGGCGCTGGGAAAAAGCCTGCCGAACTGCAGGTTCCAAGCGAAGTAAATGATAGATTGAAGACCGTCCCTCTCGAAAGCCACACTGGTAAGGCGACAATAGATCCCGAGATTCGAGGACCCAATTGAGCCGACGGGCTACCATCCGTTCAAGTAACTTACAAACAACATTGGTCAAACTAGTTGGCCGATAGCTGTCAACAGATAGGGGGTTCTTACCAGGCTTAAGGACAGGAACCACAATGCTATCCCTCCACTGAGAAGGGAAGTCACCCTGGAGCCAGATACGGTTAAACACCCGAAGAAGATGTTGCCGTTGTGGAGCACTGAGATGTTGAAGCAGTTGGTTATGAATGGAATCTGGGCCAGGGGCTGTATCGTGAGAAGAAGATAGAGCAGAAAGAAATTCCCATTCAGTGAAAGGTTCGTTGTAAGATTCTGACTCACAAGGGGTGAAACATAAGGCGGAAGCTTCAGCCAGCTGTTTTTGATGAAGGAAAGCAGCTGGATAGGAGGCCGACGCTGAAGCCACTGTAAAATGGGTCGCAAGATGTTCTGCAAGAACTAATGGGTCCGTACAAATGCCATCTGGGAGGTGAAGGCCTGGGAGGGTGGACTGCCGATGGCAACCTTGGAGAGAACGAAGTGTAGCCCATACCCGTGACAGAGGGACAGTAGAACCAAGGGAAGAAACGAATCGTTCCCAACATATCCGCTTACCCTGTTTGATTAAATAGCGGGCTTTAGCACGGAGTCGTTTAAAGGTAGTAAGGCTGGATACGGATGGGTGCCTCTTAAAGTGTTGCAAAGCTCGACGGCGATCACGGATGGCAATGGCAATGGCCGAACTCCACCACGGGACTTGCCGGCGACGAAATGGTCCAGATGAGCGCGGGACAGCAAGGCTAGCAGCGCGAACAATCGCGTCAGACACGTCACGTAGGACGTCATCAATACAACACGACAAAGAGGGAGAAAACTCGACCTGTGCAGTGTATAGAGGCCAATCGGCGCGGTGGAAAGACCAACGAGGTAACCTGTCCATCAGGGAGCGGGAAGGGAGCGTGATAATCAACGGGAAATGGTCACTATCACAAAGGTCGTCGTGTGGCGATCAGTGTAATGAAGGGAGGAGAGAGGGAGAAGAAAGAGAAAGATCAATGGCAGAACAGGTACCATGACTGGCACTGAAATGAGTAGGGGAGCCATCATTAAGAAGGCACAGGTCGTGGTCTGCAAGAAATTGGTCTATAAGAAGACCTCGTCTAGATGGAAAGGCACTGCCCCACAAAGGATGATGAGCATTAAAATCCCCAAGGAGGAGGAAGGGAGGAAGTTGCTGAAGAAGGCAGCAGGTTTAAGAGTTCTGTCAGGTGGGAGATAAAGATTGCAAACTGTGACTGCAGAGTCTAAGTATACCCTAACAGCAACCACTTCCAATGTAGTTTGGAGAGGAATCCACGTGCTAGCAATGTCTGTACGGACCAACGTACAAACGCCACCAGAAGCCCACAAGGGTCCGACCCGATTTCGACAGAAAACACGGAACCCACAGAGGGTCGGTGAGTGAGCATCAGTAAAATGAGATTCCTGGAGAACCACACAAGCTGCAGAGTAGAACGAAAGAAGTGATTTCAATTCCGGAAGGTGACGATAGTATCCATTACAATTCCATTGGAGAACCACAGAACGATGGTTTAAATGAGGGCTGAACACGCTAAATCCAGCCATACCGCTGGGTCCCCACCCGTCACTGACAAGGAGGGGGCGACATCCATGAAGGACAGGTCAGAATCTAGTTGTGAAGTCGGGGAAGGGACCTCCGGTGAGACCAGAGGCTCTTTGTCCCGGGACTTATGTTTCTTCTTCTTTTCAGGCTGAGATCAAGGAGGGCTGTGTGGCATAAAGGAGCCAGCTGCAGCAAGATCAGGAACAGAAAGAGACCGGGCGACCTGGGTGCCGACAGACCGCGGCTCTCGCGGTCGTCGCGCGGCAGCAGACCTTTGACCTGGAAGGTGCCGGGAATGGGCATCCCGGGAGAGGTGCCCTTGACTGGCAGACGCCGAAGGAGTGGGACACTTCTCCGGCTGGGGAGGGGGAGCAGAGCCCATAGGAGTAGGTGTGGGAGCCGCAGGGGAGGGGGGGAGGAGAGGGGTCCGGGATGGGGGTAAGGAAGAGGGAGGAGGGGGTGAAGATGTAACCAAGGCGTAACTAGATGTCATGGACACAGGGTGCAGTCATGCATATTTCTTACGGGCCTCTGTATAGGTTAAACGATCGAGGGACTTATACTCCTGTATCTTTTTTTCTTTCTTATATACTGGGCAATCTGGTGAACGTGGAGAATGACTACCATGACAATTTACACATACAGGAGGGGGAACACAGGGACTCCCCTCATGGAGTGGACGTCCACAGTCACCACAGAGAGGGGCCTGGGAACAGCGAGAAGACATGTGGCCAAAACGCAAGCACTTAAAACACCTCATAGGAGGCGGGATGTACGGCTTCACATCACAGCGATAGACCATAATCTTAACTTTCTCAGGAAGGGTATCCACTTCAAAGGCCAGGATAGAGGCACCAGTCTCAATACGATTATCTTTAGGACCCTTCTGAACACGCCGAACAAAATGAACACCCCGCCGTCCGAGATTGTCCCGAAGTTCCTCATCAGTTTGAAGGATGAAGTCCCTGTGAAAAATCACACCTTGTACCATATTTAGAGACTGGTGAGGGGTAATGGACACAGGAATTGTGCCAAGATGGGTACAGGCATGAAGGGCCGCAGATTGGGCAGCTGAAGCAGTTTTTATCAGCAACGAACCCGACCGCATCTTGCTCAGGGAGTCCACTTCACCAAACTTGTCTTCAATGTGTTCCACAAAGAATAAAGGTTTGACACTGGTGAAAGTACACTCCTAGAAATTGAAATAAGAACACCGTGAATTCATTGTCCCAGGAAGGGGAAACTTTATTGACACATTCCTGGGGTCAGATACATCACATGATCACACTGACAGAACCACAGGCACATAGACACAGGCAACAGCATGCACAATGTCGGCACTAGTACAGTGTATATCCACCTTTCGCAGCAATGCAGGCTGCTATTCTCCCATGGAGACGATCGTAGAGATGCTGGATGTAGTCCTGTGGAACGGCTTGCCATGCCATTTCCACCTGGCGCCTCAGTTGGACCAGCGTTCGTGCTGGACGTGCAGACCACGTGAGACGACGCTTCATCCAGTTCCAAACATGCTCAATGGGGGACAGATCCGGAGATCTTGCTGGCCAGGGTAGTTGACTTACACCTTCTAGAGCACGTTGGGTGGCACGGGATACATGCGGACGTGCATTGTCCTGTTGGAACAGCAAGTTCCCTTGCCGGTCTAGGAATGGTAGAACGATGGGTTCGATGACGGTTTGGATGTACCGTGCACTATTCAGTGTCCCCTCGACGATCACCAGTGGTGTACGGCCAGTGTAGGAGATCGCTCCCCACACCATGATGCCAGGTGTTGGCCCTGTGTGCCTCGGTCGTATGCAGTCCTGATTGTGGCGCTCACCTGCACGGCGCCAAACACGCATACAACCATCATTGGCACCAAGGCAGAAGCGACTCTCATCGCTGAAGACGACATGTCTCCATTCGTCCCTCCATTCACGCCTGTCGCGACACCACTGGAGGCGGGCTGCACGATGTTGGGGCGTGAGCGGAAGACGGCCTAACGGTGTGCGGGACCGTAGCCCAGCTTCATGGAGACGGTTGCGAATGGTCCTCGCCGATACCCCAGGAGCAACAGTGTCCCTAATTTGCTGGGAAGTGGCGGTGCGGTCCCCTACGGCACTGCGTAGGATCCTACGGTCTTGGTGTGCATCCGTGCGTCACTGCGGTCCGGTCCCAGGTCGACGGGCACGTGCACCTTCCGCCGACCACTGGCGACAACATCGATGTACTGTGGAGACCTCACGCCCAACGTGTTGAGCAATTCGGCGGTACGTCCACCCGGCCTCCCGCATGCCCACTATACGCCCTCGCTCAAAGTCCGTCAACTGCACATACGGTTCACGTCCATGCTGTCGCGGCATGCTACCAATGTTAAAGACTGCGATGGAGCTCCGTATGCCACGGCAAACTGGCTGACACTGACAGCGGCGGTGCACAAATGCTGCGCAGCTAGCGCCATTCGACGGCCAACACCGCGGTTCCTGGTGTGTCCGCTGTGCCGTGAATGTGATCATTGCTTGTACAGCCCTCTCGCAGTGTCCGGAGCAAGTATGGTGGGTCTGACACACTGGTGTCAATGTGTTCTTTTTTCCATTTCCAGGAGTGTATCTCCATCAGTCCTGGTGCAAACTAGATAACAGGGGAAAGGTTTTGCCCCTAGACGACGGGCCTGACCCTCTTCCCAGGGGGTAGCCATGGAAGGGAAGGCCGAAGAGGCAAGAGAAGCAGCACTTGAGGAATCAGTTCCACGCAGAGAGACGGCCGCAGAAGAACGGCCAGTTTTGGACCCGTATGCATTTCATCTGCATAGCGTCCGCCCTGATACCACCCACTCCGATCAGGGGCTCTCCTCACGGGCGCCACCCAGCCACAGCAAGGGCCGTCTGGCACGGCAGCCATTGCCGGGAGTTCCGATACTCCAGGATGACGAGCAACCACTCCAAGGCATGCATGAGGAGGTCACAGCTCAGGTATCAGAAGTGTGATCCCTGTGTGTTCAGGGGGCTTAACCAAAAGGGTACAAAGCGACCCCACCACACGGGCTGGCTACCGTGCTGGCTATGCATCAGATAACGACGTGAAAGAAAAGGTGGAATGTACTAGGAGGGCGCACGTCGGAGACACTAGGTAAGGTGCTCTTCCCCAAATGGCTCACACTACGGACTAGAAATTTTGTAATGGAGGTCAAACCCCAGAGGGGGACCAAGAAATGCCAAAAGGAGGAGATGATTACACAACAAAGCCAGAGTGTAAAACCAACAGAACCAGGAGGATAGCGGGGGCCAACATAAGCAAGGACACCAATAGAGGGAGAGGAGAGGGCGAGGGGAAAGGAGGGGAAGGGAAAGGAAATGCAGCCCGGGAGAGAAAGAAGGCTGCAATAGCTCGGGGCCCCATGCTCGCCACGCATGTATCCACAAAAGAGTTGTGGACCCCCTGGGGGGCTGGGTCATTTAGCAGATTACCTGGACAGGGACGCCGTCGCACGGTAAGCACGCTGCAATTTGAGGAAGCTGTCTTGCAGCATGTGGAGCGAGATCCTTCAATCAGCACTCGTGCAATTGCAGGTGACATGAGGACGAATCAGACAAATGTAAAACAGTCCTTCGAGAGCAATTGTTACGTCCATTTCACTTACAGCGTGTCCACAACCTGGAACCAGTTGATCATCCACCCAGAGCACATTTTTCGCAGTGGTACCTGGAACAATGTGAAATGCATCCTAAATTTCCATCCTCTGTGTTGTTTACCGATGAAGCGACGTTCAGGCGTGATGGAGTCTTCAACATGCACAATTCGCATGTTTGGAGTGGGGATAAACCACATGCCACTGTTACTAGTGCTCACCAAGTGCGGTTCTTCGTTAATGTGTGGGTTGGCGTTGTTGGGAACTGTTTAACTGGGCCGTATCTGCTACCTAGGCCATTAAATGGCAGGCACCATTACAAATTTCTCGCTAGAGCATTGCCAGAATTGCTGGAAGACTTCACGATCCCTAGAAGACAACGCATGTGGTTCCAGCATGACGAGGCGCCGGCACATTTCAGTCGTCGTGTGCGTCGATTCCTGGACAGATGGTTCCCAGAAACGTGGATTGGCAGAGGCGGTCCTGTACCATGGCCTGCACGATCCCCAGATATGTCCCCTCTGGACTTTTTGTTTGGGGAGAGATGCACAACCTTATTTACGCAACTCCTGTTGCATCAGAAGACGATCTGCTTGCCCGGATAGTAGCAGCAACAGGAACAATTCAGGATACTCCTGGGGTTTTTGCCCTTGTCAGAACATGATCTGACGGTGTAACCTTTGTTTACGTGTCAATGGAGGAATTTTTGAAAATCTGCAGTAATTGAAATTGGGTTGTGTTAATGTGTTGTCTCTTGGTCATAAAAAATGAAAAAGTGTTTGTTGGTTTAAATAATTTGTCACCAGAGAAATCTTCCGGTACCGGTTCAAATACTCCTCGTAGGAAAAAATTACATTAGGGAAAAAATATTTGTTTTGGTTGGTTGGTTTGTGGGATTGAAGTGACCAGACTGCTACGGGCATCGGTCTCATTTGTTCTGATGTCCCCTACAACCTCCCAGAGTTTGTCGGTTTAAGTACTTTTCACCCTGCATAATGGAGTCATCTGGGCTTTTTTCCAGTCGTTTCGGACATTGTGCTGGGCGAGATATTCACGATAAACGAAAGCTAGGTAAGGGATCAGTGCCGTAGGGTACTCTGTAAAATTGAACTACGATTCCATCCGGACCTGTTGATTTATTTGATTGCAAGTTGCAGAAACATCGAAACAAACATGCCAAATTTAAACAGAAGCTAAATCCCCAAGATTGGCGATCTTTTACAGAAGCTCGAAATTTAGCGCGGACTTCAATGCGAGATGCTTATAACAATTGCCACAACGAAACTTTGTCTTGAAACCTGGCAGAAAATCCAAAGAGATTCTGGTTTTATGTGAAGTATGTTAGCGCCAAGAAACAATCTATGCCTTCTATGCGCGATAGAAATGGAGATACTATCGAAGACAGTGCTGCCAAAGCAAAGTTACTAAACACAGCCTTCCGAAATGCCTTCACAAAAGAAGACAAAGTAAATATCCCAGAATTCGAATCGAGAACAGCTGCCAACATGAGTAACATAGAAGTAAATATCCTCGGAGTAGTGAAGCAACTTAAATCACTTAATAAAAGCAAGTCTTCAGGTCCAGATTGTACACCAATTAGGTTTCTTTCGGAGTATGCTGATGCATTAGCTCCACACTTAACAATCATACACAACCGTTCGCTCGACAAAAGATCCGTACCCAAAGACTGGAAAGTAGCACAGGTTACACCAATATTCAAGAAAGGTAGTAGGAGTAATCCACTAAATTACAGGCCCATATCGTTAACGTCTTTATGCAGCAGGATTTTGGAACATATATTGTGTTCGAACATTATGAATTACCTCGAAGAAAACGGTCTATTGACACACAGTCAACATGGGTTTAGAAAACATCGTTTCTGTGAAACACAATTAGCTCTTTATTCACATGAAGCGTTGAGTGCTATTGACAAGGGTTTTCAGATCGATTCCGTATTTCAATATTTCTGGAAGGCTTTACTGTCCAACACAAGCGCTTCGTAGTGAAATTGCGTGCTTATGGAATATCGTCTCAGTTATGTGACTGGATTTGTGATTTCCTGTCAGAGAGGTCACAGTTCGTAGTAATTGACGGAAATTCATCGAGTAGAACAGAAGTGATTTCTGGCGTTCCCCGAGGTAGTGTTATAGGCCCTTTGCTGTTCCTTATCCATATAAACGATTTGGGAGACAATCTGAGCAGCCGTCTTCGGTTGTTTGCAGATGACGCCGTCGTTTCTCGACTAATAAAGTCATCAGAAGATCAAAACAAACTTCGAAACGATTTAGAAAAAATATCTGAATCGTGCGGAAAGTGGCAGTTGACCCTAAATAACGAAAAGTGTGAGGTCTTCCACATGAGTGCCAAAAGGAACTCAAACTTCGGTTACACGATAAATCAGTCTAACGTAAAAGCCGTAAATTCAACTAAATACCTAGGTATTACAATTACGAAGAACTTAAACTGGAAGGAACATACAGAAAATGCGGGGAAGGCTAACCAAAGACTGCATTTTACTGGCAGGTCACTTAGAAAATGTAATAGACCTACTAAGGAGACTGCCTACACTACGCTTGTCCGTCCTCTTTTAGAATAATGCTCCGCGGTGTGGGATCCTTATCAGATAGGACTGACGGAGTACATCGAAAAAGTTCAAAGAAATGGGAGAAAGTGTCACAGAAATGATACAGGATTTGGGATGGACATCATTAAAAGAAAGACGTTTTTCGTCGCGACGAAATCTTCTCACGAAATTCCAATCGCCAACTTTCTCCTCTGAGTGCGAAAATATTTTGTTGACACCGACCTACATAGGGAGGAGCGAGCACCACTATAAAATAAGGGAAATCAGAGCTCGTACGGAAAGATATAGGTGTTCATACTTTCTGCGCGCTATACGAAATTGGAAAATAGAGAATTGTGAGGGTGGTTCGATGAACCCTCTGCCAGGCACTTAAATGTGATTTGCGGAGTATCCATGTACATGTAGATGTAGATGTAGAAGTCTTTCAGTTGTTTCTCCGCGCCAGGGATGCTTATTACTATGTCGTCCATACAGGAATCTGTCCGATGGTCAAATGACGGAATGTTTGTACAATTCTCGTGTGTGAACGATTTCCTGAACGTGAACTTTGGCTTTCGTTTTGCTGTCATCAACTGCCGCACTAGACTGGTCAACAAGGGAGTGATTGGAAGCCTTAGACCCACTTAGCGATTTTACGCAAGACCAAAATTTTCTCCGGTTCTTTGCCAGATATTTTGCTAAGGTGTGACGGTGGTAGCTGTTGTATGCTTCGTGCATAGACCTTTTCACAGACGCACGAACTTCTACTAACCTGCTCTTGTCGTCATTTGTGTGTTCCGTATAAATGGTAGTTACAACAGCCTCTGCTTCGTCAGCATCTTTCGAATTTCGTTGTTAAGCCATGGCTGGTCATTTCCATCCTTTATCCACTTAGTAGGCACGTAACTCTCAAGATCACGATTTACTGTCTTATTAAACTTTGCCCAAAATTCCTCTACATCCATCTTACTGGAACTAAGTTTTTTTTTGTTTGTTTTGGTTTTAGGGCCCAAAACTGGTATGGTCATTAGCGCCTGGTCCGTGACTTAGGAAACAGTAAAAAACCGAAATTGAAAACAAGCAGCAATGGGAACGAAAGTCATAAAATTGGAGAAACGAAAAGCAGAAGGAAGGCTTAAAAATCCACTACAGAAAGGAGTTGGTTGTCCCCAAAAAAAGCTTCAAATGACAGACGTCATTTCACTGGCACTAATAAACTTGAGAACGCGGTCGGCTGAGCGCGTGTCATCTGCTAAAATCGACGATATATCAGGCGATAGCTGTAGACGGGAGCGTAACGGATTAAAATAGGGGCACTCAATTAAAAGGTGTCTTACCGTCCACAGCTGAGGGCAGTGGGGACAGAGTGGGGGAGGATCGCCGCTTAAAAGATGTCAATGGCTAAAAAGACAGTGCCCTATCCGGAGTCTAGTTAAAATTACCTCCTCCCGACGACGCGTTCGTGAGGAAGAGGTCCAAGCACAAGGAAGAGCTTTCACGTCTCGCAATTTATTATGGGGAAGTGTCGACCAATGTGCGTGCCATAATTGAAGAACACGACGACATAAAACGCTCCGTAGATCGGCGAAGGGAATCGATTGAATAGCTGGCCGAGGAAGAGAGACTGCAGCCTTGGCTGCAGCATCAGCCGCCTCATTTCCACAGATACCAACGTGTCCCGGGAGCCAGAGGAATGCCACCGAGACGCCCCCCAGGTGGAGCAAGCGCAGACAGTCCCGAATCTGGTGGACCAGAGGGTGCACAGGATAAAGAGCTTGGAGACTGAGGAGAGAGCTGAGAGAATCTGAGCAGATAACGTACTGTATCCGCTGATGGCGGCGGATGTAGTGGACAGCCTGGAGAACAGCGTAAAGCTCCGCAGTATAAACCGAACACTGGTCGGGAAGCCGAAAGTGAGTTGGGGTGTCGCCAACAATATAGGCACTCCCTACACCTAACGATGTTTTCGAGCCGTCGGTGTAAATAAATGTGGCGTCCGTCATTTGTGCACATAGAGCAGCAAATGCCCGACGATAAACAAGTGAAGGGGTACCATCCTTGGGAAATCGACAAAGGTCACGGAGCAGGCAGATCCGGGAACGGAGCCAAGGCGGTGCTGTACCCCAAGTTGTCAAGAAGGTTTTAGGAAAGCGGAAGGAAAGAGAATGGAGCAGTTGACGGAAGCGGACTCCCGGTGGTATTAGGGAGGAGGGGCGGCCTGCATACCCTACATCAAAGGAGGCGTCGAAAAAAAGGTCATGGGCTGGATTAGCAGACATGGAAGACAGATGGCTAGCATAACGACTCAGAAGGACTGCTCGCCGATTGGACAGCGGAGGTTCAGCAGTCTCAGCATAAAGGCTCTCCACAGGGCTGGTGTAAAAAGCTCCAGACACTAAACGTAATCCACGGTGGTGGATAGAGTCGAGACGCCGAAGAGTAGACGGCCGAGCAGAGGAGTAGACTATGCTTCCATAGTCCAATTTCGAGCGCACTAAGGCGCGATAGAGGCGGAGAAGGACCACTCGGTCCGCTCCCCAGGAGTTACCATTAAGGACACGGAGGGTGTTAAGGGATCGCAGACAGCGAGCCGAAAGATAGGAAACGTGGGAGGACCAGCACAGTTTTCTGTCAAACATAAAACCCAAGAATTTAGCGACGTTTGAAAACGGAAGGTTGACAGGACCTAGATGTAAGGAGGGTGGAAGAAACTCCTTACGTCGCCACAAATTAACGCAAACGGTCTTACTGGGAGAAAAACGGAAACCGGTTTCGATGCTCCAAGAGTGGAGGCGATCGAGACGTCCTTGAAGACGTCGTTCATGAAGGCTGGTCCATTGAGAGCTGTAGTAGATCGCAAAATCGTCCACAAAGAGGGAGCCCGAGACATCAGGAAGGAGACAATCCATAATTGGATTGATGGCAATGGCAAACAGTACAACACTCAGCACGGAGCCCTGGGGTACCCCGTTTTCTTGGGAGAAAGTATGGGAGGGAGTAGTGTTCACCCGTACCGTAAATGTGCGCTCTGCCATAAATTCGCGAAGAAAAAGGGGCAGCCGACCTCGAGAGCCCCAAGAGAACAGTGTGCGGAGGATGCCTGTCCTCCAACAGGTATCGTATGCTCTCTCCAGATCGAAAAATATTGCTACTGTTTGGCGTTTCCGGAGAAAATTGTTCATGATATAAGTGGAGAGAGCAATAAGATGGTCAACTGCAGAACGATGCTTTCGGAATCCGCATTGGGCAGGTGTTAAAAGACTGCGGGATTCCAGTCACCACGCTAAACGGTAATTCACCATACGCTCCAAAACCTTACAGACACTACTCGTGAGAGAAATGGGGCGATAGCTAGAGGGGAGATGTTTGTCCTTTCCAGGTTTCGGAACAGGAACGACGATAGCTTCCCGCCATCGTCTGGGAAAAGTACTGTCGGTCCAAATTCGATTATAAAGGCGAAGGAGGTAACGCAGACTATGGGTTGATAAATGCAGCAACATTTGGACGTGGATACCATCCGGTCCTGGGCGGAGGAGCGAGAAGAAGAGAGTGCATATTGGAGTTTCCGCATGGAGAAAACAGTATTGTAGCTTTCGCGATTTTGAGAGGAGAAAGCAAGAGGTCGCACTTCCCCTGCACGTTTCTTCGGGAGAAACGCTGGCGGGTAATTTGAAGAGCTCGAAATCTCAGCAAAGTGCTGACCCAACGAGTTAGAAATTGCGACGGGGTCCACTAATGTGTCATGCGCGACAGTGAGCCCAGAGACCGGGGAGAAACTAGGCGCGCCTGAGAACCGTCGAAGCCGACTCCAAACTTCCGAGGAGGGAGCGAAGGTGTTAAATGAGCTAATAAAGAATTTCCAGCTTGCCTTCTTGCTATCGTGGATGATACGACGGCATCGCGCTCGGAACTGCTTATAACGGATGCAGTTGGCCGAAGTAGGATGGTGGCGGAAAACGCGGAGAGCACGTCGCCGCTCACGTATTGCATCACGGCATGCCTCGTTCCACCAAGGAACTGGGGGGCGCCGGGGCAATTCGGAGGTGCGTGGTATTGAATGTTCTGCAGCTGTAAGAATAGCGTCGGTAATATGTGTGACCTCATCGTCGACGCTGGGAAAGTGACGGTCATCGAATGTCGCTAGAGACGAAACAAGTGTCCAATCAGCTTGGGCAAACTTCCAGTGTCGTGGGCGCATGTAGGGCAGTTGAGGCTGCAGTCTAAGGACACATGGAAAATGGTCACTCGAGTGTGTATCATCAAGGGCGAACCATTCGAAGCGCCGAGCTAGCGGAACAGTACCGACCGCAAGGTCCAAATGAGATAAATTTGTCGTGGAGGCAGACAAAAATGTAGGGACCCCAGTGTTGAGGCAAACTAGATCTGCTTGGTGGAAGACGTCTAGCAATAGTGAGCCACGTGGACAAGGATGTGGAGATCCCCAAAGCGGGTGGTGGGCATTGAAGTCCCCAACCAGCAAATATGGGGGTGGAAGCTGACCAAGAAGATGAAGGAGATCAGCTCGTGCCATTGGTGTGGACGATGGAATGTATACAGTACAAAGAGAGAAAGGGAAAGACGGACGGCGACAGCTTGGAAGGAAGTGTTTAAATGGATTGGGTGATAATGGAGAGTTTCATGGAGAAGAATCATGAGTCCTCCATGTGCTGGAGTGCCTTCAACAGAGGGGAGATCATATCGGATGGACTGAAAATGAGGGAGAACAAAGCGGTCACGGGGACGCAGCTTTGTTTCCTGAAGATAGAAGATGACCGGCGAGTAGGATCGTAAGAGGATCGACAATTCATCTCGATTGGCTCGAATACCGCGGATATTCCAGTGGATAATGGACACAGGGTGAACAGAAAATGGAGGAATGTGACCAAGGTCGCTGTCAACTCAACGACTGCTCAGAGCTTGCGACCGACAGCATGGAATGGCATTCAGCCGAAGGCAGAAGATCCTGATCCATAGGTTGGTCAGGAGCAGCTCCTGCCACCAGCGATCGGCCGGTTGATCGGCCGCCAGCAGTGCGCCTCGGCGACACAGAAGACGGCAGAGGGCGATTTACGCCAGGTGGTGCTGTAGATGGGACACGCCTTGGCGGAGAAGGAGAGGAACTGGGTTTCTTTGCAGCCTTCTTGGAAGTATGAAGTTTAGAGGAAGGAGGAACCGATGGTTGGGAAGTTGCGGTACGTAAAAACTCTTCACGAGTATGCTCTTTTTTCGAGGTCTTGGTGTCTGTCTTTTGGGCTCGAGATTTAGCAGAACTCGACGAAGGGTGAGCCAGAGAGTGGGCAGGCGAAAGTGGTGAGGTTGAACGGGCGATCTTTGCGCTGGCCGATCTGACGACCGTGGCACTAAAGGTGAGGTCGCAAGTCTGCGTGGCCACCTCCTTTGTTGGCCGAGGAGAAGCAAGGACAGTGCTGTATTTTCCTGTCTGAGGCACGGTGGGCTGTCGACTGGCGAATAATTTTCGAGCAGCAAAGGTCGACACCTTTTCCTTCACTCTAATTTCCTGGATGAGCTTTTCGTCCTTAAAAACGGGGCAATCTCGAGAGGAAGCAGCGTGGTCACCCATACAGTTGATGCAGCGAGGGGATGGAGGTGGACAGGCACCCTCATGGGCATCCTTGCCACACGTAACACATTTGGCCAGATTGGAACAGGACTGGCTGGTGTGATTGAACCGCTGACACCGATAGCAACGCTTAGGGTTTGGGACGTAAGGGCGAACGGAAATTATCTCACAGCCTACTTTGATTTTCGATGGGAGTTGAACTTTGTCAAATGTCAAGAAGACAGTGCGGGTTGGAATGATGTTTGTGTCAACCCTTTTCATATCCCTATGAACAGCCGTTACGCCCTGATCTGACAGGTAGTGCTGAATTTCTTCGTCAGACAATCCATCGAGGGAGCGTGTATAAACGACTCCACGCGAGGAATTTAAAGTGCGGTGCGGTTCCACCCGGACAGGGAAGGTGTGTAGTAGTGAGGTACGCAGCAATTTTTGTGCCTGGAGGGCAATGACTGTTTCTAACAACAGGGTGCCATTCCGTAATCTGGAACAAGACTTTACAGGACCTGCAATTGCGTCGACACCTTTCTGAATAATGAAAGGGTTGACCGTGGAGAAGTCGTGACCTTCGTTAAAACGAGAAACAACAAGGAACTGTGGCAACGATGGAAGAACTGTCTGTGGCTGAGACTCAGTGAACTTACGCTTGTGAGCAGACATAGTGGAAGGTGAGGAAACCATTGCGGAAGAATCCCCCATGATTACCGGCGTCTCCGATGGCGCACTCCTCCCTTGTGGGGGCCCTGTCTGAGGGCACTCCCGCCTTAGGTGATTGTTCACACCTCAGGTCACACCTCCCGACAAACGGACGGAGGGACCAGTCGGCACTTTCGGAAGGTATCAGCTCGGGTAATCACCCCTCCCTGGGCCTGGCCGTTACCAGGGGGTACGTACGTGTCCTACCTGTCTACCCGGGGCGGGGAATTACGCGTTACCCTGTCACCGGCTACGCATGGAAGTACGTGGGTCGGCCTTCAGACATGCACAGGGAGGAAAAAAGAGAAAGAGAAAGGAATGAAGAGGGGTCTCAAACGCCGCAGCGGAGAAAAGGGCAAAGAGAAGAGGGAAGGAAAAGAGAAGGACAGAGGAAGGACGAAGACTTGCAAGTATAGAAAGCAAGGAATTTGTAACAGTTTCGAGCGTCCGTCTCCGGACGTAGGCACAAACCATACTCCCAGAGGGGGAGAAAGGGAAAGGAAGAGCCAGAGCTGAGGGGGGGGGCGAAGATGGGGGACGGGGAAGGATGCGTAAAGGGAGGGTATGCAGCCCGGAAAGGAAGGAGGGCCACATTAGCTCGGGGTCCCGTGCTCGCTACGCACGTATCCAGAAAGGAGTTGTGGACCCCCTGGGGGGACTGGAACTAAGTGATGCCAATTAACTGTCTAAGTGAGATGCTAGTAACAACTAATCTGCTTTATCTAGCAGAAACTCTCTCCTATTCTTCTTGACTGATTTATTAACTTTCTTTATCATAGTTGCTATAACGACAACGTGATCGCTAATCTCCGTTTCTATACTGGCATTGTCGATAAGGTCCGGCGTATTTGTAGCAACAAGATCGAAGATATTTACATTGCGTTGGTGCTGCCGAGCTAGCTGCTGAACACAGTTTTCAGAAAACTGTATTCAAAGGTATTTAGCATGACTGCCTGTCTGTAACCCTCACAATGAATCCATAGACATCCCAATCTATACTCGGTAGGTTAAAGTCGTTTCCAACTAGTATTTCATGATCTGATTATTTTAGGACCACGTGGTCTGAGGCGTCTTGTCACGGTCCGCGCAGCACCCTTATCGGAGGTTCGAGGCATGGGTGTGTGTGTCGTCCTTAGCATAAGGTAGTTTAAGTTAATTTAAGTAGTGTGTAAGCTTAGGGACCGATGACCTCAGCTGTTTGGTCCATAAGACCTTACCACAAATTTCCAAATTTTCCAATCTGATTATTTACGGGCTATGGACGAAATTAACTTGGTTTCACCTATACGTGTTATACTCGACCAGATGACTCACTGCCACATTCAACTTCGACTTCAATGGAGACAATATTTTTGTCAACTGCAATGTACAGCCGGCCGCTTCAGTCTGGAACTGCGCGACCGCTGCGGTCGCAGGTTCGAATCCTGCCTCGGGCATGGATGCGTGTGATGCCCTTAAGTTTAAGTAGTTCTAAGTTCTAGGGGACTTATGACCTCAGATGTTAAGTCCCATAGGGCTCAGAGCCATTTGAACCATTTTTTGGAATGAAAATTTCCCCTCCTATGGCCTCTATCTGTTTTTCCGATATACGTTCCGCGACTCCCTAAATATGTCAGAGCTTTCTACTTCGAGTTTCAGCCAGCTCTCGGTCCCAAGAATAATTTTAGCACAAGAACTTTACGGCAGGGCAGTAAATTCGCGAACTTTATTACGGATACTGCGACAGTTCACTGAAAAAAAAAAAAAAAAAAAAAAAAACACTGTTGAAGTTTATTTATTCTGAACGCCGTTTGACTTCTCTTGCTGTATATCGACTGGCGGGTGTTCATCAGAGCACCTCAAAGTGCTGCCTAACCTGAAAAACCCACATGTGCACTCTCCTACCCTAGTAGCTGCTTCTTTTGTGTAGTGCACCCCGACCTATCAAGAGGAGTCCTACAAATCCCCACACGATAATGCAGTTCAAGAATTTGCAGCCAAGACCGTCGCAGAATTGGCGAAGCCTTTTGTTGAGACTCTCCACTCGGCTCCAAACCAAAGGACTCCTATCAACTCTGGGAACAATGCTGCTAACTCCGAGCTCTGCTTGCACCCCACGCGCGAGGCCAGCAGTCTTCAACACCTCCTTCAGCTTCCTGTACGAACTGAGGATCGCCTCAGAACCCATGCGATACACATCGCTGGCGCCGATTTGAACCGCAATTAGCAGACGACTGCGTCCTGCACGCTCGATAGCCACAAGCAAGGCTACCTCCACATCTCGTATGAGGCCCCTCAGCAGATGTACCGAGTGCACGTTGGCATCCTTTCCAGCCCTGAACGCTATGTTCCTAAGGGTCTCCACAACGCGCTTAACATTGGTGTAGAGTCGTGTACTGTAGGAAGCAAGGGAGAGAATGTTGCTATGGGTGGCCAGTATCCTCTTTCTAGTACACAAATGCACATGTGAATTAATTCGATTCTTTATTTTACATGAACATTTACGTATCTTGAACGGAGTCCATGTGTTTTGGTACAAGCTTATCAGTAATAGTCCTCTTGCAGACAATATCAGTAATCTTGCTATTATACAAATCTTGTCGCTATGCATTGTCGTAGCCCGAGTGAGTCAGTGAGTGAGTGAGAACCTCCGGTCAGCAGCGGTAGCTTAAATACTTGCTGTCGAGAGGGCGTTGGCGGCGAGTTGCTTGTCGGTGGGTCCCTGGCCTCTCTCGTGATAGGCGCACTTGATCCAGCGCTTATTATCGATCTTCTCGCTACATCTTTGCCGACCGGTGTGCTGGAGGCACTAAACCCCTCCCCCGTGTGCCAACTCGGAACGTGCTGAAGGAGCAACCTCTTGTGCACTCGCTGGATGAATGGGCGAGGCCAGGGGCAAGTCTCCACAGTGGCCCTCCGCCTCGAGCGACGCGAACGCGTTACCATCCGCCACTCACCCTGCTGTGGGGGCGGACCCACCGCGTCTGGTGCCTCGGAAGCAGAGCCCGTGGGCAAAGCAAGCGACACCTGCGGTGTCTCATGCGGCGCGCCAGATTATACGCCACTGCCACACCCCGTGGTAGCAACCTGAAGGCGGCTGACCGTAGCCAAAAGCACATTCAGCTGTTCGCGAACTGCGGCCAGCTGCTCCTGCGTCCGCACACAGCATGCGCACATCCTTACAAACACCCGAGACTGAAACACTTAAAGAGAAAAACACGCACGAAATTTAATATATATACTACGAGGAAAACACAAAAAAAGATAAACACTTAACTTGCTGCTCCGTCGTTGTACTCGCATATTAGCCGAGCCTGAAATCCTACAGAGTCCGGTCGGTTAAATATCTAGGCGTGAAACTGGAAAGCGATATGAAATGGAACGGGCATGTAAGGATTGTAGTGGGCAAGGTGAATGGTCGCCTTACGTTCATTGGGAGGGTTTTAGTACAACGTGGTTCACTGGTACAGGAACTCGAGTGTTTGGGATCTTCACCAGGTCGGATTAAAGGAAGACGTCGAAGCAATTGACAGTCGGGCTGCTTGACTTCTTCCGGTACGCTCGACAAGACGCAAGTATTAGGGAGATGCTTCGGGGCCTCAAATGAGAACCCCTGGAGAAAGGCGACGTTCTTTTCGGGGAAGACTATTTAGAAAATTTAGAGATTTAGAGAACCAGAATTTGAAGCTGGCTTTAGAACGCACCTACTGCCGCCAACGTACATTTCGCGTAAGGTCCACGAATATAAGATAAGAGATATTAGGGGTCGCAAGGAGACATATAGATAGTCGATTTTTCCTCGCTCTATTAGCGAATGGGAAGAGAAACGACTAGTAGTGGTAGAACGTACCCTCCACCACGCAGCTTGTGGTGGTTTGCGGAGAATCGCTGTAGATGTAGGTCTGTGATCTCTCAGGGGTTAGTTTAAGAGCCAGGTTTTGTGTCCATCGTGATACTGAACAAAGATCGTCATTCAAACCTGATAAGGAATCAGGGCTGGCGCTGAAGTACAACTGAAGATCTCAGCAAATAAATGGTAGTTACAAGAATGAAAAACAGATGAAGTATCATTGATACACAAGGAGAAAAGCGATGTACCAAGGGAACTGTAGGACTCTAGAGAGCACATGTTTCCCATGGTGACACCTCCGACGCACAGGTGACTCGTTGACACGCAGTTTTGAGGCATCTGTGAAAACACACTATTGTACTGTTTGGGAAATTCAGCTACTTCATATTAGTAAGTAATATAGCGAAATCAACACTATCAAAAACCTTGCTAAAATTAATGAGTGTTAAAATGGTCGCCTAGCGTCTGGTGTTTTCGGAAGCCTGATTGATATTAATCGTTGATGTTATAAGTATTAAGGTAAACTGTCAGCTGTTCTTGAACAATGTACTCAAGGCCTTTAGAAATTGTAGGTAAAGTGCTGATAATCCTAAGGTCGCCTGATGGTTTTGGGTTATCTTTCTTGGGTATTGGTCGAATTAATATTTGCTTCCCCTCGGTGGGATAGGTACCATTTACAAGACAGAGACTGAAGATGTCAACGATAGCTAACATAATAGTTTCGACAAGAATAACATCGACTACTCTTCCAAGATGAAATATGTTAATTGTAATGAAACTCTTTAATATGAAACCTGTGCACGAGACTGGGAAGCTTACAGAAGTGGTCTGAGCCATGTCCCTTGCATAGGTATTCATGAGCATTGTTTGTGGAAGACATGCGGCTGTGTTCGCTTTCCGTTATAATCTGGCAGCAATGCTCACTGCTGTGCACAATGAGCAAATTTCGCCTGTCATCGATTGAGGTGGTACTATCGAGAAGATGACAGTTCTAGAAAGATCTATAGTAGTTAAATAGTACCACAAAATTCGTGCTCAAACGTCTTGAAAACGAAATCTATAGTGAGTTTCCAGATTTACAGCCTAAAACCTGACAAGAATTTGCCAATATTGGACAAGCGCGACGAAGTTGACTGTGTCAAGGAAATCAATGCGGCACTCGGTTCCAATTCCCTAACAGCTATGCCATCTGATGTTCTTAACCTCGACTTAAGGCTGCAAGTAGAGCCCTGCAGGCACGTGGCAGTCAGAGTGATCTGCACGTGGCTGCGGCGTGCGAGGGCAGCGTCAATACACTTCGTGTACGTTAGTGGAAGTTGTCGAAGATGACCGAAGCAATAACAACTGAGTGAACACTTGCCCACAGCCAAGTGGATGTCTCGGGTTAGCTCTCGCTTGCGCACAGGCTAAGAATTTGCAGTACGCGCATGTGTGGCTCGCTTCTCTTATCACCAGAGATGGACAAAATTTATTCGAATGAGGAATAACGAATACAGATAAAAATTATTATTCGTTATTTTTGAATAATGAATAGAAATATTTATTCGGAGCATTATTCTTTTACAAGAATATAAACATTTATTCGTCTACTGTAAATAAGCGTCTTGAATAACCGATTAATTAGAAATCTAATGACATGTATCGCCGAAATTTTCTGTCATTTATTAAACAAATGTACAGCCGACAAAAAATTGTTCGTACGGAAAATGGATAAGGCTCACATCAGGCATTCTATGTGTATACAGCAACGCCACAATTTGTGGCAACACGTTCGCCCCGTTTACGCTCATGTTGCGTTGTAGCCTCAACATATTATCGTGCCAGTGAAACGTGCTATACACAACACTGGAGGCACTAAGTCTGTTTTGGTGAATTTATTTGATGTTGTGCAGACATATGTCAATTAACCTTCAATGACGGTCCTTCAGCATATATATGTGAAGGCCAAAAGTAACAGAATTACCAGCCCACTGGCCTAAAAACGCCAGTAAGCAGTAATAATTTGTAGACAGCTTATATCCACCTGCCACAACCAAATAAGATCCACTACAGTAAATTTAATCATAAGATACACCACAAAATATTTTTCGGGTTTGTTTCAGTAGGGTACATAGATTGCGAACTATATCTCGATTATGATATTTTTCACAACAAACTAATCCTCTAACTAAACTTATCTCTTTCTCGTAGTCCATGTTTAGTGTCGTGTCGGCCATTATGACCGGAAAAGAAAACCAAACTGATTTGAATTTAACCGATTGTCGTCCGAAATCTGCACGTTCGGGTGATAAGATCGACCACATTGTGACCGCTTACGTAGTGGCACACTGATTTGAAAAAGTCGGCCGTCTTCGGAAAATGTCGGTCGTCGGCGGAATCCACTGATATCGTTGCCGCTGTGACCGCAGTCTAAGGCATCATTTAATGTACATTAATTTATTTAAACTGTTTTGTACCATTGTTTTTAACTACTGTATCCTTCAATATGTAAATGGTCACATACCAGACAACCAGCGCCATCGCTAGGCTCTTACAATCAGCTGTTCATTCGCATTAGATCAGTCACAGCTAACACGCTGCATAGCGCAATTATTGTTTACTATTGTGCGATATGTCTGTTCACCCCAGGACTATCCACTCGCCGGTTTTCTTCATGATTTGGTGTGACTAATAACTTCCGGGTAGGTTCTTCATGCCATAGGTACGGAAAGTCCGGTTTAGCAATTATCTGTTTGAGAAGGAGACGGATGAATTTTAAAATGAATACCTGCAACAGAGACAGTATTTTTACATGAAGTTTTGGGTCAGTCAGATTTCTTGCAAAATTTTGTCTTTCACGAAGTTTGTATTTCAGATGTAGAAGAGAGTAAGTAATCAAACAGATATTCAATTCTTTGGTAAGAATGAAATAGGTAATGACATATTAAACACTCAAATACAAGCGCCAAGCTAAACAGCAGCCCCGTTGCCCTTTAATTCGGGAACACTAAAATTCATTATCACTCTCAGTTTAAAAAACAATCAGGTCCAAATTAAACTGTCAAAGAGACAATTTTGTCTGTATGCATAAATCTATTCATAGAAGTAGCAGAGAACAGGGAACTAGATGCAGCAGAAAAAAAATATCAGAATGAAATCGAGTAGGGGAGAATAAATGTTTATCAGTCAGCTCAAATTTTGGTCTCTAAGTAAATTTGCAAATGTGGTGGAAAAAATAAGTCCCACTATTCAAGGTAATGGATCTGAATACGATATTTACATTCTGTCAGACAATATTTATTAAAATGCTACTGAAAGAGTACACTGATCCAGAATACTTTACTGAAAATTATTTCCTATATAGAGGCAAAATGCAGATAAAAAACTGCACGACCTTCCATTTGGCAAGACAAATCTAGAATATGGTTTTACAACGTCAAGTATGGTTAGTTTCTCCGTAATTTTCAAGAGAAACAGAACTCAATAACGTCGGTGGGCTGTGAGTGTAAGACTACTGACATTAACTGATGGTATGCACTTCTATTTTCCCTAATACACTCCTGGAAATGGAAAAAAGAACACATTGACACCGGTGTGTCAGACCCACCATACTTGCTCCGGACACTGCGAGAGGGCTGTACAAGCAATGATCACACGCACGGCACAGCGGACACACCAGGAACCGCGGTGTTGGCCGTCGAATGGCGCTAGCTGCGCAGCATTTGTGCACCGCCGCCGTCAGTGTCAGCCAGTTTGCCGTGGCATACGGAGCTCCATCGCAGTCTTTAACACTGGTAGCATGCCGCGACAGCGTGGACGTGAACCGTATGTGCAGTTGACGGACTTTGAGCGAGGGCGTATAGTGGGCATGCGGGAGGCCCGGTGGACGTACCGCCGAATTGCTCAACACGTGGGGCGTGAGGTCTCCACAGTACATCGATGTTGTCGCCAGTGGTCGGCGGAAGGTGCACGTGCCCGTCGACCTGGGACCGGACCGCAGCGACGCACGGATGCACGCCAAGACCGTAGGATCCTACGCAGTGCCGTAGGGGACCGCACCGCCACTTCCCAGCAAATTAGGGACACTGTTGCTCCTGGGGCATCGGCGAGGACCATTCGCAACCGTCTCCATGAAGCTGGGCTACGGTCCCGCACACCGTTAGGCCGTCTTCCGCTCACGCCCCAACATCGTGCAGCCCGCCTCCAGTGGTGTCGCGACAGGCGTGAATGGAGGGACGAATGGAGACGTGTCGTCTTCAGCGATGAGAGTCGCTTCTGCCTTGGTGCCAATGATGGTCGTATGCGTGTTTGGCGCCGTGCAGGTGAGCGCCACAATCAGGACTGCATACGACCGAGGCACACAGGGCCAACACCCGGCATCATGGTGTGGGGAGCGATCTCCTACACTGGCCGTACACCACTGGTGATCGTCGAGGGGACACTGAATAGTGCACGGTACATCCAAACCGTCATCGAACCCATCGTTCTACCATTCCCAGACCGGCAAGGGAACTTGCTGTTCCAACAGGACAATGCACGTCCGCTTGTATCCCGTGCCACCCAACGTGCTCTAGAAGGTGTAAGTCAACTACCCTGGCCAGCAAGATCTCCGGATCTGTCCCCCATTGAGCATGTTTGGGACTGGATGAAGCGTCGTCTCACGCGGTCTGCACGTCCAGCACGAACGCTGGTCCAACTGAGGCGCCAGGTGGAAATGGCATGGCAAGCCGTTCCACAGGACTACATCCAGCATCTCTACGATCGTCTCCATGGGAGAATAGCAGCCTGCATTGCTGCGAAAGGCGGATATACACTGTACTAGTACCGACATTGTGCATGCTCTGTTGCCTGTGTCTATGTGCCTGTGGTTCTGTCAGTGTGATCATGTGATGTATCTGACCCCAGGAATGTGTCAATAAAGTTTCCCCTTCCTGGGACAATGAATTCACGGCGTTCTTATTTCAATTTCCAGGAGTGTATAACTAGAATTCAATTTGATAGTTTTATGACCTGGCGAAACTACAATCGTGCGTCCATAGCTGTGGTTCTTCATTTGCTCTGGGAGACAACATACGAAATATTAGTACACTGCACTATATGAGTAACAAAAAAGATTTACTTAACTTGATGCAGTCCTTTTCCACACAAGTTCTTGATAATTTAAAACTTCCACTGATTATTAAAGCATCACATGATGCACTAATTAACAAACTTTTCTCTTGAACCACAGTGTTCAATATTTACAAAAGTAGATTTGCATGTGAGACTTCAATACCACTTTAGTCCTATTCGATGCTGTTGAATGCTTCATCTGAGGTCACGAACAGATAACGTCTAATCCCAGCTCGGCTCTATATTAACCCTAGCGCGAATGCTCTGCAAGGGCTGAGACAGAGGGTGTGTCTTCTGGAGTGCCTCCCATTCTTCGTTGTGGATTGCAGCGGTAGCTCGCAAACGTCTTTGGTATCAACGTGCGTTGCCGACTTCGGTGTGCCACTGCGATCGTTGGACGGTACCACAGAGAAAATGTCTTCTTATGTTTTAATTGGACATTGTTTTTTATTTAACCTAAAGATAAGTGCTGAAAAGTAGCGCCTCTGATTTTTTATGCAAAAACTCAGAAGGCTTTATACAATAAAACAAATGTTATTAACGTTCTACATCTCTATTCTTCATGTCTACATATTTGCAGCCCTCTGCCGATAGAGGGCTGCGAATTGTACACTACTGGCCATTAAAATTGCTACACCACGAAGATGACGTGCTACAGACGCGAAATTTAACCGACAGGAAGAAGATGCTGTGATATGCAAATGATTAGCTTTTCAGAACATTCACACAAGGTTGGCGGTGGCGACATCTACAAAGTGCTGACACGAGGAAAGTTTCCAACCGATTTCTCATACACAAACAGCAGTTGACCGGCGTTGCCTGGTCAAATGTTGTTGTGATGCCTCGTGTAAGGAGGAGAAATCCGTACCATCACGTTTCAGACTTTGATAAAGGTCAGATTGTAGCCTATCGTGATTGCGGTTTATCGTATCGTGACATTGCTGCTCGCGTCGGTCGAGATCCAATGACTGTTAGCAGAATATGGAATCGGTGGGGTCAGGAGGGTAATACGGAACGCCGTGCTGGATCCCAACGGTCTCGTATCACTAGCAGTCGAGATGACAGGCATCTTTTCCGCATGGCTGTAACGGATCGTGCAGCTACGTCTCGATCCCTGAGTCAACAGATGGGGACGTTTGCAAGACAACCATCTGCACGAACAGTTCGACGACGTTTGCAGCAGCATGGACTATCAGCTCGGAGACCATGGCTCCGGTTACCCTTGACGCTGCATCACGACAGGAGCGCCTGCGATGGTGTACTCAACGACGAACCTGGGTGCACGAATGGCAAAACGCCATTTTTTCGGATGAATCCAGGTTCTGTTTCCAGCATCATGATGGTCGCATCCGTTTGGCGACATCACGGTGAACGCACATTGGAAGCGTGTATTCGTCATCGCCATACTGGCGTATCACGCGGCGTGATGGTATGGGGTACCATTGGTTACACGTCTCGGTCACCTCTTGTTCGCATTGACGGCACTTTGAACAGTGGACGTTACATTTCAGATGTGTTACGACCCGTGGCTCTACCCTTCATTCGATCCCTGCGAAACCCTACATTTCAACAGGATAATGCACGACCGCATGTTGCAGGTCCTGTACGGGCCTTTCCGGATACAGAAAATATTCGACTGCTGCCCTGTCCAGCACATTCTCCAGATATCTCACCAATTGAAAAGTCTGGTCAATGGTGGCCGAGCAAGTGGCTCGTCACAATACGCCAGTATTGGTATCGTGGTATCGTGTTGAAGCTGCATGGGTAGCTGTACCTGTACACGCCATCCAAGCTCTGTTTGACTCAATGCCCAGGCGTATCAATGCCGTTATTACGGCCAGAGGTGGTTGTTCTGGATACTGATTTCTCAGGATCTAATCACCCAAATTGCGTGAAAATGTAATCACATATCAGTTCTAGTATAATAAATTTGTCCAATGAATACCCGTTTATCATCTACATTTCTTCTTGGTGTAGCAATTTTAATGGCCAGTAGTGTAGCAGGTGACATGGCGATGTGTAACGTAGGTATGTCGGTGCGTGAGAAACAGCGTGCTGTAATATAGTTTCGAATGCTAAGAGTTCGTTCACACACGGAACACCCTCTCCTTCAGCGTGACAGTGCTACACATCACATGAGAGCTACGACGTCTGCAACAATCCGACACCTTGGTTCACTGTCATCGATATCCTCCATACACTTCCGACATGGTCCCATCCGATTTTCAACTGTTCTCAAAACTTAATGAACATCGTCGAAGACTTCAATTTGATAGTGATGAAGCGGTGCAAGCAGAGGTGAAGTTGTGACTACATCAACGAAGTCAAACATTCTACAGTGACTGCTTTCTCGTCGGGAGAAATGTATTCATCGCCAGGGTGAGTAAGTTAAGAAACAAATATGTAGGCATGAAGAATAAAAGTGTTGAATGTTGATAATGTTTGTCTTATTTAAAAATCTTTAAGAGTTTTCATATAAAAAATTCGGAGGCATTAATTTTCAGTTCGCTTTCGTATTTTGACTGTAGAAGAAAGCAGCATGTTACAGAGGGAATTTATTAATGTGAGGCAGCTAGATTCTAGCTCAAGTATCTGCTCAGCTCTGTTGGAGAGTATCAGAACTTAGTTCTTACAGCGCCTGAGGCATATAGCAGTGTCAGTAAGATCATTACGAAGTCTTATATTGTCAAAAGTTTTTGATTTTACAAGTGTTAATTTTCAAGTTTTTTGAGCATAAGTGATTGTAGGACTTAAACATCGAAGCCGAGTAGCTGTTGCAACGATATTGATGTGATTATGTTCTTCATACAGTTCTCCTTCATTCTATATAATGTATTTATTTCAAACCAAGCAGCGTAACTATGAAGGTAGGTTTCTAGCGTAAGATGGCTTATTCCTAATATGCGATACCACAGATATCCTAATACGCGAAAATATGGCATATTACAACACGGTATCTTGTATTAAGATAACTTCATCTTGCCACTTTAGTAGCTGGATTCAGATTCACATTTTTACTAATTGCTATGGCAATTTCGTGAACATTGTTGATCCACCTGGTGGCGATCCTGTTGTGCTAATATTTGTGTGAATCATACCACATTTGTGTGATAGACAAAGCAAGAGAAAACAGTGTCCACATGATCTGTTTATCACCCCATTCCAAGCAGAAAATGCAACCTATTGTGCGGAATTCATGGGACCGTTTTAAATGCGTTATCCCCAAGACATAGAAAACTGGTGGGCAAATAATGCATGTCAAGTAACAACCTCATTTTTGATTACGTGTTTATGAGAGCAGTAACAATGGAAAGTGGTATAAACTGCGTATGGAAAACGGAATACTTCCCATGTAAGAGACAATGACTCTTCAGTACACCAGGAGTTTGACATACAAGATACGAATTGTGTCGTCTGAAGAGTGAAGTTGGTACCTCAAGACGGAACCACAGTCGCTGCCAGACGCAGATACCAGGGAGAGACGTCGACGAAGACACATCCTCAAAAAGTTATATTTGCCGCCGCTTCTGGAACTATATTTACGTCAGAGCGCAGCACCGTTCGCCACACTCTGTGATAGCCAACTAGGATAGCAGCATCACCATAGCTCAGATCCGGCAGCAAGGTAGTATCATTACTCAGAACTGGGCACCAAAGTCATAATTAAATGTACATTGATATGAGACTGTCATTCAACACTTTTCGAAGTTAGAAACAATTATCCTTGTGTTCTGCGACACTACTAAATAGAAATTGCTATTCATATGGATATGGCTTGCAGCCAAGTTAAATATTCTGTGATATATTAAAGAGTTTCGCTAAAGTGAACTAATATTTTATGTATGTCGGTTTCCGCTCCAAAAGTAAAACCACCGAACTGTCAAGGCTTGCTACGAGCCGGCCGCGGTGGCCGAGCGGTTCTAGGAGCTTCAGTCCGGAACCACGCTGCTGCTACGGTCGCAGGTTCGATTCCTGCCTCGGGTATGGATGTGTGTGATGTCCTTAGGTTAGTTAGGTTTAAGTAGTTCTACGTCTAGGGGACTGATGAGCTCAGATGCTAAGTCCCATACTGCTTAGAGTCATTTGAACCATTTAGCTTGCCACAACGTACATGAAACAAACAACGGGGTAAATGCGAATCCAAGTGGTATCCAACGAGGTCTCAAAATCTTCAAGCCACATCAAGAGCCACCTGGTCTATTTAAATCAGCACGTTAAGAATCTGTTTAGCAGCTAAGATCGGCTCCATACAGGGAATGTTTGAAACGTTCAAAATCATGAATGCTGTAGCGAAATCAAAGGAGACAGAAGCGAAAGTTTTGTTCTTGAAAGACGAACACAGGAAACAGTCTTCCAGTCATTCATAGTCTGATACAAATTTAACTGAAGACAACGTTTTAGATGTGCAATCTGAAGAAGACATTGAACGCAGATGGTCACAGTGCATGAACTGTTATCCTTGAGCTCCCAAAGAATGCTCACTCAAAAAAGAGCTTTTGTATGCTCTGACTGCACGTCTTTTGAACGATAAACACAGAAAATATTGCAGAGACAGTAACGAAGGGAATATTATTATTTTAACGTTTACCCAGTCTTATATTGGTCGATATTAGGTTTTTCTCTGACTGTGTCGTATTAGTGGGGTATTTCTATTCAAATTATCTTCCTTGAGCTTTTTCAAATTTACATGTATTAAGTATTAGGCAGCATGAATTCAATAAGTAAAATGTAAAGTACGATGATTTCACGTAGATTTACAATCAACAAATTAACAGTTGTTTCACATCAGGGATGAGGCTAATAGAAGTAGCACTCACCATTGGTATAAATTACCTGCCTCATCCGACGAGGCATGGAGGCGGTCAGTCCCTGGAACTAAGTCTCATCTTCCGCAGGACTTCCATTTATCCAAAACTAGATACGGGTACTAGTGTCGGTCAGTGTAAGTTAATGTGACGCCTCATTTTGGTCCACAATTTTTCAGTGCTATTCAAGTTCTGAACTCGAACAGGCCAGTCGATCAGGTCGACATCCGTCTGTTGCGAAAACTGTTGCTGAACGATTCGACTCGTGTGTAGCGGTGAGTTATCCTGCTGGAAATGGATCACTTCATTGGCATAGCGCACTGAAACTATCATTCTGGACGAGTGCTAGGAGGCAGTCTATCGTGGTCTGTGTATGCTCAGACATCCTGGCAGTAAATAGCTGTCACATACTCGTCTGTGGAGCAGTGTTTTGTCATGTTCGGCGTATCTCGGCTATGTTCGTATTACGCTTACAACACATTAACAAACAATGCAAATTAGAAAGAAATATGCTATGGGGACGACGCGAACCTTCTACATCAACATGGATACTCTGCAAATCACATTTAAGTGCCTGGCAGAGGGTACATCCAACCACCTTTACAATTCTCTATTATTCCAATATCGTATAGTGCGCGGAAGGAACGAACATCTATCTCTTTCCGTGAGAGTTCTGATTTCCCTTATTTTATCATGGCGATCGTTACTCCCTATGTAGGTCTGCATCAACAAAATATTTTCGCGTTGAGAGTGGAAACTTGGCGATAGGAGAAAATTCCGCCGCAACGAAACACGAATTTCTTTTAATGTGTCCATCCCAAATCCTGTGTCGTTTCAGTGACACACTCTCCCCTATTTCGCGATAATACAAAACGTGCTGCCCTTCTATGAACTTTTTCGATGTACTCCGTCAATCCTATCTGGTAAGGATTCCACACCAGGCAGCAGTAGTCTAAAAGAGGACGGACAAGGGTAGTGTAGTCAGTCTCCTTAGTAGGTCTGCTACATTTTCTAAGTGTCCTACCAAAAAAAAAAAAAAGTCTTCGGTTAACCTTCCCCATAACATTTTCTATGTGTTCCTTCCAATTTAAGTTGTTCGTTATTGTAATTCCCAGGTATTTAGTTGAATTTACGGCCTTTAGTTTTGACTGATTTATCGTGTAACCAAAGTTTAACGGATTCCTTGTAGCACTCATGTGGATCACCTAATACTTTTCGTTATTTAGAGTCAATTGCCAGTTTCCGCAACATACAGATATCTTTACTAAATCGTTTTGCAATTTTGTTTGATCTTCTAATGACTTTACTAGTCGATAAACGACAGCGTCATCTGCAAACAGTCGAAGACGGCTGCTCAGATTGTCCCCCAAATCGTTTATATAGAGAAGGAACAGCAAAGGTCCTATAACACTATCATGGGGAACGCCAGAAATCACTTCTGTTTTACTCGATGACTTTCTGTCAATTACTACGAATTGTGACCTCTCTGACAGGAACCACCAATCCAGTCACACAACTGAGACGATATTCCATACGCACCCAATTTCACTACAAGCCGCTAGTGTCGTACAGTGGCAAAAGCCTCTTAGAAATCCGGAAATAAGGAATCCATTTTAAATCACTTGTCAATAGCAGTCAACACTTCATGCGATTTGAGACCTAGTTGTGTTTTATTCGAGGTAATTGGTAATATTCAAACACAGTATATGTTCCAAAAGCCTGCTCGATATCGACGTTAATGATATGGGCCTGTAATTATTGGATTACCCCTACTACCATTCGTGAAAATTGGTGTGAGCTGTGCAACTTTCCAGTCTTTGGGTACGGATCTTTCGACGAGCTAACGGTTGTATATGATTTTTAAGTATAGAGCTATTGCATCAGCATACTCTGAAAGGAACCTTATTTATTACCGTGGAAATACAGAGCCTTACACGGTGACATGCGGCGACCACGTAACTATACAGCTCTGCTCCCGTTTGTAAATAAACGTCTCGGCATTTCAAACAGATAAAAGTTATGCGTACATATAAAACAATATACGGTAATTATACCGAAAAAGTAACCAATACAGTGCCAAATGTGTGTTACATATGTCGCTGCAGCCGTTGCTATTGCGTTTCATTTTCACTGTTGCGAGCTGTGCATAACCGAAGGTATCCGAACTTATCAAGACATGCGAACAGTTTTGTTTCTTCACTTTTTGTTCTTTTAAATTAGTTTTCAGATCAAATATTTTTCAAACATGTCACCAGAAACCCTATTTGAATTTCAAAGATTTGCCATTTTGATACACGAAAGAGAATACCTTTTACATGTGTAGAAAGGATTTCGGTGTGTTATATGTCCCGAAATCTTCTTTATTGCAGGGTAACAACATAAGATTTTCCAATCACAACCTGCTTCAGCAAAAATTGAGAAGTCATTAATTCTGCTGTAATGTACGGCAAATAACACCGTTGCGATTCTACGTTAGTTTCAGCTCCCGGATCACTTTCGAAACAAATTGTTTTTACAGCATAACACCATTTGAAACTGACGAGTCTATTTCTTCGACATTTCTTTGGCCATAGTACATGTAATTCAAAAATGGCTCTGAACACTATGGGACTTAACATCTGTGGTCATCAGTCCCCTAGAACTTAGAACTACTTAAACCTAACTAACCTAAGGACATCACACACATCCATGCCCGAGGCAGGATTCGAACCTGCGACCGGAGCGGTCACGCGGTTCCAGACTGAAGCGCCTTTAACCGCACGGCCAAACCGGCCGGCAGTACATGTAATTATGTAGTTTTTGTGGCCTCCACTGGTCATGGACAGAAATATAGGTGAACTATCCGTTTTTAAATCTTGGATAAGGCATTACTGCAACAATTACGGTTGGTGTACAAAGACAACAAAGTCTTTCAATCGTCTCTTGACATTTTCTCGGTAAAAAAGTTGCCAGTGTCCTGCAATATCATAACGGATTGTCTATTCCGAAATTTTTCAGTCTCAAAGTTGCAGGTAATGGCATAGATGCATCTTGGGTCTTTTTTTTTGTGGATTTAGGGCGCACAACTTCAACCGTCATTAGCGCCCAGACTACGTTAGGAATGCACCGCGAGGCACAAGTTTAAAACAGCAACTAAAAGGGAAAACACGATAAAAGATCGACAGGCATAGGATTAAAAAAACAGCATAATCAAATGTCCTTAGACAGGTTGGTCAAGTTGATAAAACGAAGAACGCGAGCAGCTGCTCCTGGGTCATCCGCTAAAATGGCATCGAGAGTACATGGCAGGCCAAGATCAAGACGCAGTGTAGTAAAATCCGGACAGGACGTTAAAATGTGGCGGACTGTCAGCAATTGCCCACATGGGCAGAACGGCGCCGGCGCAGCCGTCAGCAGATGGCGATGGCTGAACCGGCAGTGTCCAATTCGTAACCGGGCCAAAACTACCTCCTCCTGCCGAGAAGGGCGTGAGGAGGACGTCCAAGCCACGGGAAGAGGTTTAAAGGCCCGAAGCTTGTCCGTAAGTGCAGCCCAATCGGCACGCCACAGCGACAAAATACGCCGACAATTGACCCTGCTACAATCTGATGAAGGGACACAACAAGAAGCTGTCCGAGGCTGGAGGACCGCAGCCTTGGCCGCGGCATCTACAGCTTCGTTCCCAGGGATACCGACATGGCCAGGAACCCACATAAAGCTAACCGGAGAACCGTCGTCCACCAGCTGCTGAAGAGAGCGTTGGATCCGGTGCACGAAAGGGTGAACCGGATACGGATCACTGAGGCTCTGGATGGCGCTCAGGGAATCGGAGCAGATGACATAAGCAGAATGTCGGTGGCGGCAGATGTAAAGAACAGCCTGGTAGAGGGCAAAGAACTCAGCTGTGAAGACCGAACAATGGCCATGGAGCCGGTATTTGAAACTTTGTGCCCCGACAATAAAAGAACAACCGACCCCGTCATTGGTCTTAGAGCCATCTGTATAAATGAAGGTCATATTAATGAACTTCGAACGAAGTTCGACAAAACGGGAGTGGTATACCGAACCGGGGGTAAACTCCTTTGGGAGCGAGCTGAGGTCAAGGTGAATGCGAACCTGAGCCTGGAGCCAAGGTGGCGTGTTGCTCTCGCCCACTCTAAAGGTTGCAGGGAGTGAAAATTCAAGGTGTTGAAGGAGGCGACGAAAGCGAACTCCAGGGGGTAGCAGGGCAGAGACATACAACCCGTATTGACGATCGAGAGAGTCGTCAAAAAAGGAACGATAAGACGGGTGGTCGGGCATTGACAGTAGCCGACAGGCATACCGACAAAGCAGTATATCGCGCCGGTAGAACAGTGGCAATTCACCGGCTTCAGCATGAAGACTCTCGACGGGACCAGTATAAAACGCTCCGATCGCAAGACGTAAACGCCGATGTTGTATGGAGTTGAGGTGGCGTAAGATGGACGGCCGTGCAGAGGAGTATACGAAGCTCCCATAATATAGCTTTGAGCGGACGATCGGCCAATATAGGCGAAGTAGGACGGTTCGATCCGCTCCCCACGACATACCACTGAGAACACTGAGGACATTTAGAGAACGGGTACAACGGGCAGCCAAATAAGACATGTGGAGACCAGCTAAGTTTCCTGTCAAATGTAAGACCTAAAAATTTTGTTGTCTCCACGAATGGGAGAGCAACGGGACCGAGTCGTAAGGACGGTGGGAGAAACTCTTTGTAGCGCCAGAAGTTAATACAGACCGTCTCCTCGGCAGAAAAACGGAAGCCATTGGCTACACTCCAGGAGTAAAGATGGTCAAGAGAACGCAGAAGACAGCGCTCCAGGAAACATGTACGCTGCGCGCTGCTATAGATGGTAAAATCGTCCACGAAAATGGAGCCTGATACATCAGCTGGGAGGCAATCCATTATTGGATTGATCGCTATGGCGAAGAGAGCGACGCTCAATACTGAGCCCTGTGGCACCCCATTCTCCTGGCGAAAGGTGTCTGACAGGACAGAACCCACAAGTACCCTGAACTGTCGATCCATTAAAAAGGAACGAATAAAAAGAGGGAGGCGACCGCGAAGGCCCCATGTATGCATGGTGCGGAGAATGCCCGCCCTTCAACAGGTGTCTTAAGCCTTCTCCAAATCAAAGAACACAGCCGCGGTCGGGCGCTTCCGCAAGAAGTTATTCATAATGAAGGTCGACAAGGTAACCAGATGGTCAACAGCAGAGCGGCGCCTACGAAATCCATATTGTACATTGGTAAGTAGGCGTCGAGATTCGAACAGCCAAACCAAATGAGAGTTAACCATTCGCTCCATCACCTTACAGACACAGCTGGTAAGCGAGATGGGTCGATAACTGGAAGGCAAGTGCTTGTCCTTCCCCAGCTTAGGAATCGGTACAACAATAGACTCGCGCCAGCATGCGGGAACATGTCCCTCAATCCAGATGCGATTATAAGTACGAAGAAGGAAACCTTTACCCGTAGGAGAAAGGTTCTTCAGCATCTGAATTTGAATAGAATCAGGCCCTGGAGCGGAGGACCGTGACCAGGCAAGTGCATTTTCGAGTTCCCGCATGGTGAAAGGGGCATTATAACTTTCACGATTCGAGGAGCGGAAGTTAGGTGGCCTAGCCTCCTCTGCCTGTTTTCGGGGGAGGAAGGCAGGGTGGTAATGAGCGGAGCTCGAAACCTCTGCGAAAAAGCGGCCGAAGGCATTGGAGACATCCTCAGGGGCCACAAGGACGTCATTCGCGACCGTCAAGCCAGAAACTGGTGAGTGGACCTTAGTGCCAGATAGCCGGCGCAGGCTACCCCAGACAACAGAAGGAGTAAAACTGTTGAAGGTGCTTGTGAAAGCAGCCCAGCTGGCTTTCTTGCTTTCTTTAATAATACGACGGCACTGCGCACGTAATCGTTTATAAGTGATACAATTCGCCACTGTAGGGTGGCGTTTAAAGGTGCATAAAGCACATCGACGAGCACGTAAAGCGTCTCTACATGCTGCGGTCCACCAGGGGACCGGTACGCGACGTGGAGAAGAAGTAGTGTGAGGGATGGAATATTCAGCAGCAGTGAGAATGACTTCCGTGAGGTGTGCGACCTGACTAACGCAGCTTTTGAAGGTTTGATCCTGAAAGGTCGCCCTGGAAGAGAAGAGCCCCAGTCTGCTTTGGAGATGTTCCAACTAGTTGAGCACGGAGAGGGGGTATGATGCAGGAGATGGATGACACACGGGAAGTGGTCGCTCGAATATGTATCAGAAAGGGCATACCACTCAAACCGGCGTGCAAGTTGGGTAGTACATATAGAGAGGTCTAAATGGGAATAGGTGTGAGATGTGTCCGAAAGAAAAGTAGGGGCGCCAGTATTGAGGCAGACAAGATTGAGCTGATTGAAAAGGTCTGCTAACACGGAGCCCCTCGGGCAGGATGCTGGAGAGCCCCAAAGGGGATGGTGGGCATTGAAGTCTGCAGTTAACAAAAATGGTGTAGGTAGCTGAGCAATAATTTGCATCATGTCTGCCCTGGTAACGGCAGACGACGATGGAGTGTAAACGGTACAAATGTAAAATGTAAAAGTGGGGAGAGTAATTCAGACGGCAACTGCCTGCAGGTCGGTGTGCAATGTGATGGGATCGTAGTAAATATCATCCCGGACCAGCAACATAACCCCTCCATGAGCCGGAATACCTACCACAGGGGGTAGGTCAAAACGCACAGAGGTGTAGTGTGCCAAGGCAATGTGATCGCATGGGCGTAGCCTCGTTTCCTGGAGGGCTACGACGAGCGGACGGTGCAAGCGGAGCAGCAACTTCAAGTCCTCTCGGTTGGAGCGAATGCTGCGAATATTCCAGTGAATAAGTGCCATCGTGAGAAGAAAAGGAAGATGAAAGAAGGGGTCACCTCGAATGCCGCTGAGGGCCTGGCTTCGAGCGAGCACTGCCGCCGCTATCAGTAGGCGGACAGTCATCGTCCATTGGTTCTATAGGTTCATCGGCCATGTCGTTAAGATGGCCGGGAGGAGGAGCTTCCTCCGCCGGTGGACGGCCAGATGTTCGGATACCAGCGGTGCGTCCAGGCGAAACAGATGACGGCCTGGGGCGGCAACCGCTGGGTGGCGCAGGAGAAGAAATGCGCCGTGGCGGAGAAGGAGAACTGTGCTTCCTGTGAGCCTTCTTGGAAGGTCGTTTAGTGGAAGTACTGGTCGATGGCTGGGAGTTCGAGATATGTAGGAAGTCTGCACGGGACGGTTCCTTCTTGAAGGCCAGTGCATCTGACTTCTGGGTCTTCGTCTTGGCAGAAGCTGATGAAGGTGCTTGTGTCTGAGGGGTGACGGGAGGAAGAGGAGACGTCGACCGCGCGATCTTAGCACTGGCCGAATGGACGACCGTGGTGCTGAAGGTCAGATCGCATGTCTGCGTCGCCACCTCCCTGGTAGTCCGAGGAGAGGCGAGGACAGTACTGTATTTTCCCGCTGGGAGCAGCGTGGGCTTCCTACTAGCAAATAGCTTGCGAGCAGCCGAGGTGGAATTTCTTGGATACAGCGTTCTTCCTTGTAGATGGGACAGTCGCGGGACGACGCTGCATGGTCACCCTGACAGTTCACACAACGGGGAGATGGAGGTGGACAGTCACCCTCATGGGCATCCCTGCCACAAGTGGCACATTTAGTCGCATTGGAACAAGACTGGCGAGTGTGATTAAAACGCTGACACTGGTAGCAGCGCGTAGGTGTCGGGACACAGGGGCGAACAGAAATAACCTCGTAGCCCGCTTTCATACGCGACGGCAGCTGAACACTATCAAAGGTCAAGAAAAGTGTCCGGGTCGGTACAAGGTCATTGTTGACCTTTTTCATGACACTATGGACAGCCGTCACGCCCTGCTCAGCGAGGAAAGACTGAATCTCCTCGTCAGTCAATCAGTCGCGTGATCGAGTATATACCACACCACGAAACGAATTCAAAGTGGGGTGAGCCTCCACCCGGACAGGGAACGTGTACAGGAGTGTGGCCTGAAGCAGTTTTTGTGCCTGAAAGGCGCTCTCAGTTTCTAGTAACAAGGTACCATTACGCAACCTGGTACACGACTTGACAGATCCGGCTATGGCATCTACGCCCTTCTGGATAACGAAGGGGTTGACAGAGGAAAAATCCTTGCCGTCCTCAGATAGAGAAACTACGAGGAACTGTGGGGCAGGCGGTAGTACTTTTTTCACTGGTGGCTGGTCAAGTTTCCGTTTATGGGCAGAAATCGAGAGAGAAGAAGGAGAGAAATCCATTGCAGAGGAATCCCCCATGATTGCCAGCGTCTCCGATGGCGCGCTCCTTCCTTGTGGGGACCCTCTCAGAGGGCACTCCCGCCTTAGGTGAATGTTTACACCTCAGGTCACACCTCCCGAGAAACAGACGGAGGGACCAATCGGCATGGTCAGAAGGTATCAGCTCAGGCAATCACCCCTCCCTGGGCCTGGTAAAGACCAGAGGTACATGCGTGCCTTACTTGTCTACCCAGGGCGGGGAATTACGCGTTACCCCATCACCGGCTACGCGTGCGAACGCGTGGGTCGGCCTTCAGGCGCGCACAGGGAGGAAGGAAGAAGAGGAAAAAGAAAGAGGGAGAGAGAGGACAGACTGTCTCAAACGCCGAGGCGGAGACCAGAGGAGGCAAGGAGG
This sequence comes from Schistocerca americana, assembly GCF_021461395.2. Classification (NCBI taxonomy): domain Eukaryota; kingdom Metazoa; phylum Arthropoda; class Insecta; order Orthoptera; family Acrididae; genus Schistocerca; species Schistocerca americana. The sequence continues at coordinate 236,270,588 of NC_060130.1, forward strand.
AGGAGGCAAGGAGAAGAGTAAGGAAGACAGTGAGATGGAGAAGAACAAAGTAAGGAACCAACCAAAGGAAGGAAGAAACGAGAAGTGAAAAACCAAAATGACCGCAAATATAGGTCGTGGAACCGTCCGTCTCCGGACGCAGGCGCTAACTACCCCCTTGAGGGGGAGGGACTCCTTTTAGTCGCCTCTTACGACAGGCAGGAATACCTCTGGCCTATTCTAATCCCAGGACCTGCAGGGGGAATCTTGGGTTGGAAAACTATTCCATCTTCTAACATGAAACAGAGTTAATCGTAGAACTCGATAGGGTGATATTCGACATCCAGCAGCACTTCAGAAACATTTAGAAGACTTTAAATCTAAAGTCTGTTGATCTTAGACATCAACAACCACTGAGTCCTTACGTTGTTCACTCATTGTGCAGCGCTACAAATGCCAAAGAGTTGCGTTGATATAACAACGAGACATCCATTCCGACAGCTTTAGCAACCTTGGTACAATGGGGACGTTGCAGATTTTTTGTTGGCTGCATTCTCATTTTGGCTACTTACGTAGAGCGTTGTCGCATGTTCGCAGGACCAGGGAGGAAGTACTGGCAAGTGCAGAATCGGTTGAAGAGGTAGCGTCCGTAGTGTAACTACGAAGGCCGTCATTTTTATTTTGCATTTGTTACGCTGTAATGCGAGTAAAACTGTGCTCAACCTGAAGATTGCTTTGAACACTGCACTGATTTACTAGGCATCATGAGTGTCTTTGCCTTCCTTCTACCTCTAAACGGACTTATACAGTCACTTAAAGAGGGACCTACAGTTCAACCTGTATTCTCAAACACGGTGCAACTTGACTTCGCATTTTTGTCATCGTTGGAGGTGAAATAAGCGGTAATTAACAAAAAAACTGTAGGATCAACGGGAGATCGTACCCCAAATCTTCAGTTTGTTGTCTGGAACGAACCCAGTTTTTCTTTGAAGCTCCCTGTAGCTCCTCCTTCCACTCACCATGGGCCTCCATCGGCTAGCATCTTTAGATTTACTAATTGCAGTAACTTTTCTTGACTCTCGTGTGCCACTGAGCTACCGAGGCAAATTTCTGCACAAACTTGTTATCAAACAAACTGTTCTAAACCAAGGGAACAAACACAAGTTATAGAACACTGTACAAGAATTAAACAAAGAAATGCTGTGACATACTACTTCATTCGTTATCTCAGTTGCGAATAATAAATAAGAAATAATTATTTTTATTCGCAGAGAGGAATAATACCATTAGTCGAGAACGTTTTATTAGCGAATAGATTTTCTTGAATGATCCACATATTTGGATAATCATCCAGATATAAATTTATTCGAATAATACTCATCTCTGCTTACTGCTTACCACTACACCTTGTGCTTCCCTTCTCTTTACAGTCAGCGCTGTTAATATTATCAGCTGTAACTAGACCTATTAATTCACTTGCCCGATTTGCTCACGGCAGCCTACAATATTGCTGGATTGTAGTGTCTTTGCCAATTACAAACAAAGCCGACAATCGTAATTAGTTGTCATGCTCGTCAACGTAAATCTGTTTCACTTGTTTTCTCGAAAATAAGTATCAAACACCAGAGAGACTTTAGTTGCAGACTGAATGCGAGCGTTAGCTCATCAGCTATTCATTTACGCAAATTTACAGTTCCACAGCTAAAGCAATGAAGTTCAATAAAATTCATAATTTAATTATCAATCTAATTTTCATTATACACAATCATACTCAGTCGCTGTGGTAATACACTCCTGGAAATTGAAATAGGAACACCGTGAATTCATTGTCCCAGGAAGGGGAAACTTTATTGACACATTCCTGGGGCCAGATACATCACATGATCACACTGACAGAACCACAGGCACATAGACACAGGCAACAGAGCATGCACAATGTCGGCACTAGTACAGTGTATATCCACCTTTCGCAGCAATGCAGGCTGCTATTCTCCCATGGAGACGATCGTAGAGATGCTGGATGTAGTCCTGTGGAACGGCTTGCCATGCCATTTCCACCTGGCGCCTCAGTTGGACCAGCGTTCGTGCTGGACGTGCAGACCGCGTGAGACGACGCTTCATCCAGTCCCAAACATGCTCAATGGGGGACAGATCCGGAGATCTTGCTGGCCAGGGTAGTTGACTTACACCTTCTAGAGCACGTTGGGTGGCACGGGATACATGCGGACGTGCATTGTCCTGTTGGAACAGCAAGTTCCCTTGCCGGTCTAGGAATGGTAGAACGATGGGTTCGATGACGGTTTGGATGTACCGTGCACTATTCAGTGTCCCCTCGACGATCACCAGTGGTGTACGGCCAGTGTAGGAGATCGCTCCCCACACCATGATGCCGGGTGTTGGCCCTGTGTGCCTCGGTCGTATGCAGTCCTGATTGTGGCGCTCACCTGCACGGCGCCAAACACGCATACGACCATCATTGGCACCAAGGCAGAAGCGACTCTCATCGCTGAAGACGACACGTCTCCATTCGTCCCTCCATTCACGGCTGTCGCGACACCACTGGAGGCGGGCTGCACGATGTTGGGGCGTGACACAGAACACACATTATCCGTAGAAAACATGCAAAATTGATGGCCAAAAATAAATTCTAATTCTAAATTCATCCCAACGCTTGCAAGGCCCATTAGTGCCGCTACGTTGTGACGCAGCTGCACAAAGTGCATGTTTCCTTAGCCAAGCACCAGGGCCACTTTGTGATACCGAGTGTGACGGCCGGGTGGCCGATCGGTTCTAGGCGCCACAGTCTGAAATCGGGTGACCGCTACGGTCGCAGGTTCGAATCCTGCCTCGGGTATGAATGTGTCTGATGTCCTTAGGTTAGTTAGGTTTAATTAGTTATAAGTTCTAGGGGACTGATGACCTCAGAAGTTAAGTCCCATAGTGCTCAGAGCCATTTGAACCATTTTTTGATACCGAGTGCTTCTGCAACGCGTGCGAACCGCGTGACCGGCGCGATTCTCTCACGCGGATGTAGGGCTAGGAAAGCCGACTCGTTAAAACCGATACTGGTATTTAAGTTCTGAATAACCGGCGTTTTCGATATTTGTTTCGTCTCGACTATAACAGGAGTTTAATTTCTACTAATAACTGAGTAAAGAAAGCAAAATATCAATTAGCCAATACAGTACTGCTAAAATTTTTCGTTTTTAAATAAAGCTTTATTTAAAAAGGGAATAATTTTTATTCGTAAAATGTGCATTGATTTGAAATATTGAGTTTTATACAAAATAGGTTAAGCGATGAGTGCTATTTTAATAACAATGCCGGCAAAATTGGCAACGAACACTCGGCGTAAGAACTGGTACAACATAGCTGAGACAATAATGTCCTCATTGCGGTGTGTCGTGGCGTAAAGTATGAGTGTACGTGCAGTCTGCAAGTACTCTTGCCCCACCCGGTCTATACAGTACTTTTTAGCTGTCGTCGTCGGACATCGACTGTATTGCAGAATGCCACCAACCCTAGTCGGGAAACATTTTTATGAAGTGACGAAACAATGACGTGCAGTGGTGCATTTGGCTTAAAAGATTAAAGATATGCCTGCCATTTGCATGAAGTAATAAAAACGGAAGGAAATTATGGTAACAGCAATGAACCAAAAACTCAACAACAATTCATTCACAGCATACAGTGAGAATAGAAAGTAGCTGACGTACGACCTGTGCCTACGTAAAGTGCCTTTATCTGCCTCTAGCCCTTGAAAATGGACAAATTAACACGAAAAACAGCTCTTTAACCTCACTTTCCACCCTTTAGCATTGGCTGTTCCTAATGCCCACGCACACACAATCAAAAAAAGGTTTTGCATCCCCGGTTCCCAGAACTCCTGAAGACAGACGATGCCTGTGGATATTCTATCACAAAGTCCCTTTGACTGTTCAGAGATGTCATTAAACCCGCCCAAAGATGTAAACAACCATGCATGAGCAGCGCCTATTAGACGGAGGGGGACCGACAGCCGATCAGTTCCAGTCATTCCACCAAGAAGAAGGCACACGGCTCGTGTTGTCTGTAGTTGAGCCATGCCTAGACGGTCAACACCGCGGTTCGATCGCGTCCGCATTGTTACTTTGTGCCAGGAAGGGCTTGCGGCGGCGCGGTAGTTTCCGTTCCTTTACAACGAACCTGCACCTACCTGTGAACATTGTCTCAGCAGATCATCAGTAGGAAAGCCGAGCGAAACCTACTGTACTTCGACGTGAACCAGGATGCAATAAAAGTCACTAATCTACGTTTCGGGAGAAAATTGTCACACGAAATGAAAGGTTGAAAATTTTTGTCCTCAATATATTCTGAAACTTAGGTGAACAAGTATCACTGCCAAGCACGTGCTAGTCTTAACACAGTCACTCACAATAGCAAGTTTATGATGTTGCATTTCCCGAAAACGTAATAGCTACAAAAATACTGATTGTTTTTGATTGAGAATGCTCGCCAAATATTAAGTCTGTCAGTACCAAATGCAGTCACAGTTTTTTGCCACCGACCTGCTCAATACCCCACGCGGAATATATGTCTTTTCTCGTCACAAAATTCACTTACAAATTCCGAAATTTCTACACACCCATCGGAATTATTATGCCGTCACTTTACAACACTTTTGATGTATGAAACACCGCTAGATCGGGCAACTTATCGTTTCCATCGGAACTTCTACACACGTCCGAACTGTTTCATGGCTAGGCTTCGACTCCTCCTCTCGAATACTCTAAGTCTTCTCTACCAGCAGAGAAAGGCGCGTGAAGAATACTGCTTTACCATTGGTCAGTTTACTCAACAGCCAATAGCAAAACAACACTCTCCCGCGTCAGTCCGCGCTTTTCGTCAATAACCAATCGCAAAATTGTAAACCTATCGACTGCACTTTCTACCGACGTAATTATCTAATATGCTGAAGTTTTGTTTATGCTTAAAGTTATTTATGCCTGAATTAACTTTCCCTTTACCATAAACTTACTTTACAAATCTATTCTACAAAAATCTCCTTTGTCCATATCCATACTTCTTCGAAATGTTCCCACACTAAATCCTACTATATAACTCGTTAAACAATTATCCTCATATTAACATTAATCCACACTCACGCATAATTCATACTGCTAAAACACATTTATAACATTTTACATACACAAAAAGACATAATAACACTTTATGAAAATACTAGAACAGTTTATGAAAAACATTCTATTACTTTAGTGGACTCTAGTGGGCACAATCGAAACTAAAATCACAGTTCCCCTATCCGATATTGTCCTCTATCGGCTGATACATAAACTACGTGCGCGTCCAGTCTCGCGTCACCATCTGTCACTCTCCAGCTCTGAGACATCTCCCACTTAACCGCCTCCAAGGCAGGATCGGTATACGGCGCTACGCCTCAGGCTCTCAAACAAGGGAAGTGTCCAGGCGTCTCTGAGTGAACCAAAGCGATGTTGTTCGGACATGGAGGAGATACAGAGAGACAGGAACTGTCGATGACATGCCTCACTCAGGCCCCCAAGTGCTACTACTGCAGCGGATGACCGCTACTTACGGATTATGGATCGGAGGAATCCTGACAGGAAGGCCACCATGTTGAATAATGACTTTCGTGCAGCCACAGGGCGTCGTGTTACGGCTCAATCTGTGCGCAATAGGCCCCATGTCCATGGCGAGGTCCATCTTTGCCCCCAAGACACAATGCAGCGCGGTACAGATGGGCCCAACAACATGCCAAATGGACCGCTCAGGATTGGCATCACGTTCTCTTCACCGATGAGTGTCGCATATGCCTTCAACCGGACAATCGTCGGAGACGTGTTTGGAGTCAACCCGGTCAGGCTGAACGCCTTAGACACACTGTCCAGCAAGTGCAGCAAGGTGGAGGTTCCCTGCTGTTTTGGTGTGGCATTGTGTGGGGCCGACGTACGCCACTAGTGGTCATGGAAGGCACCGTAACGGCTGTACGATACGTGAATTCCATCCTCCGACCGATAGTGTAACCATATCGGCAGCATATGGGCGAGGTAGTCTTCTTCATGGATATCAATTCGCGCCTCCATCTTGCACATCTTGTGAATGACTTCCTTCAGGATAACGACATCGCTCGACTAGAGTGGCCAGCATGTTCTCAAGACATGAACCCTATCGAACATGCCTGGGATAGATTGAAAAGGGCTGTTAATGGACGACGTGACCCACCAACCACTCTGAGGGATCTACGCCGAATCGCCGTTGAGGAGTGTGACAATTTGGACCAACAGTGCCTTGATGAACTTGTTGATAGTATGCCACGACGAATACAGGCCTGCATCAATACAAGAGGACGTGCTACTGGGTATTAGAGGTACTGGCGTGTACAGCAAAAAAATAGTTCAAATGGCTCTGAGCACTATGCGACTTAACTTCTTAGGTCATCAGTCGCCTAGAACTTAGAACTAATTAAACATAACTAACCTAAGGACATCACACACGTCCATGCCCGAGGCAGGATTCGAACCTGCGACGGGAGCGGTCGCTCGGCTCCAGAATGCAGCGCCTAGAACCGCACGGCCACTCCGGCCGATTCCAATTTTCTTTACAGGTTGCGGAACTCTCGGAATGGAGGTGAAACAAAACTTCCTTTGACGTGTATAGTAATAGGATCCTCGATTACAACATGATTAGTGAGTAGGATATAAAAAAATTAGAATCAGTAGGAGAACACTGGTGGATTTTTGTAGTATACAGCCGCTTATCGCTTTTCGAGAAAAGCAGCGAACGGTGGAAGGACTAACTCTTCTTTTATTTTCCTATTTGATTTAATATTTTAATTCTTTTTATCTTGAAACAGAGAGACGAAATTTTCCAATTTTAGATCAATTTTTACGATTATTACACGAAATGATAAGAATAAAAATCGAAGATCGTTTACTTCAGGAACCGGATATTTTCAGTGGTTTTAACAGCCACGTTAAACTGGCGTGGGAAAAAGCGAGTAAAACCTACGCGGAAGTCGGGTCTGATGCTCTTGCGGTCAGCTCTATGAAGGCTGTTGCTCCAACAGTGTGGGGATAGGCATGGCTTTAATGCAGTGTTTCAACCCACTCGTGGTCGCTTAACAGAGTCACACATCACTCACAACTTCCTGATATAAATACAAGATACGTTCAGCAAAAAGTAGCTAGCGTGACGGGAAATTCGATTAATGTTTTTGTGGGAATTGAGGCTCTTAATACTCTGATAACCCTATAGGAACGCCACCAAGACGTTATTGCCTTGAGTATCGCAAAAACCCCTCATACATACTCAAAGCTTAGAGAAATTTGTACAAATTCGATGGAAAAGATCTACAGTACAGAGCGTATTAAAAGAAGCACTAACATATACAGCTCGTACAGTGCGTCAACAAGGAGGAGGAAGTGTGTTAATAACACAAAAAATTACTGTTTTTGATATATTCTCTCTACTTTTATTGATGGTGACGCGCATGGAAAACGTTAATCTTAACTGGAAAACCAAACATCGAGGAAAGTGTCGCACGGCTTAAAATACTAGACTTGTGTTCGGGATGAAGGACATTCTAATCTCCGTCTGACGTGCTAATTTTTGCACTGTTACCAACATACTTCGGGCAGTGTTGGGATGATTGCACCAGAAAGGCTGCTGCGCTTTCCTGTTCTTGTCCAACTGAACGATGGGCTAAGCGACCTTTCCGTCGACATGACGAGAAGCAATAATATTATCTTGGAACTCTTCCATCTGATCCGTGTTTGCATAGAAAAACAGTAATATCACAAACTGCGTCCGCCTTGATGCAAAAACACCTTACTATTCGTTTATTTCTTTATTATCAAAGGGTTCGAATGGCTCTGAGCACTATGCGACTTAACTTCTGAGGTCTTAGAACTACTTAAACCTAACTGACCTAAGGACATCACACACATCCATGCCCGTGGCAGGATTCGAACCTGCGACCTTAACGGTCGCTCGGCTCCAGACTGTAGCGTCTAGAACCGCACGGCCGCTCCGGCCGGCTCTTTATTATCACAAACTAATTTCGGCGACAAATATCACTATCAGTGGTTTTTTTAAATTTAAAACGAGCAGAAAATGGTATGGTTGTACAAACACAGTAAAAAATTATTACATTTTTACAAATCGTCTTTTGAAACAGTTTTATATTGATATTTTTATACTACCTTATATATTGTATGCTACAGCATGTTTTAAGCAATTATTGGCGCTGTTTGTGGCATATTTTCTGTGCTCTTTTTCTGTTGCCGTCTTTTTACTTAGCGAACCTCATGTCATCTGCAACCATGTGAGCGGCTATCAGTAAACAAATACTCAAAGGTGAGCTTCGTATGTCAGCAGTATATACTTGGGGTTGTGTTGGTGTTGTGAAAACCAGTTATTTTGGTATGTATTTAGCTGTTGCTTAGCTATTTGTGTACTCACGTTCGTGTAAAAAGCAGCCACACGCCATCCAACGAGCGTGAGTACACGAATAGCTAAGCAACAGCTAAATACACACCAAAATAACTGGTTCCCACAACACCAATACAACCCCAACTACATATACTGCTGACATACGAAGCTCACCTTTGAGTATTTGTTTACTAACAGCCGCTCACATGGTTGCGGATGACATGAGGTTCGCTAAGTAAAAAGACGGCAACAGAAAAAAGAGCACAGAAAATATGCCACAAACAGCGCCAATAATTGCTTAAAACATGCTGTAGCATACAATATATAAGGTAGTATGAAAATATCAATATAAAACTATATTTCAAAATACTATTTGTAAAAAATGTAATAATGTTTTACTGTGTTTGTACAACCATACCATTTTCTGCATTTTTTTATTTTAAAAACCCACTGATGATGGTGATATTTGTTGCCGAAACTAGTTTGGGATAATAATGAAATAAACGAATAACAAGGTGTTTTGCATCAAGGCGGACTCAATTTGTGATATTACTGTATGACGAGAAGCTTTCCTCCGTACAATATAGCCCTACAGGAGATCCGCCCATGCCGTAGCCTATAATTTTGTATGTGCTGAGGCTCTCCATGCAAAAGATAGAACAAAGCTAGCCTGAGTTTGGCGTTGCACGAGCTGAGCTAACGGGGCATCGCGGCTGGCGGCTGGACACGCGCCATTACGCATGCCGGGCGGACGCGGTCGATTTTGGCGACGCCGCGGGGAAAGTTGGCGGGCGCGCCAGGGCCGTGCACAGCCTCCTATCGCACCCTTGTTTCTCGGTGAAACGCGCAAATTGCAAATTCCCGGCGCTCCGCGGACAACGTCGGCTTTGGGTTTCGTTTGCATCGATCACGAGTTTCGCAGTTTGCGTTGTCTTAGAGCAGTAGAAAGCGCGAGATAAGCCTTTTCTGCATATAGTTACAGCGCAACCGTAAGAAATTTCTCCGACTGGTACACGAGTTCCAGCTGAGAACAGATAAACATCTAAGATTTAATGGCACGAATGACAACAGCGGATGAATTACCTGTGTCATTTGTTTTCCTACACTCCTGGAAATTGAAATAAGAACACCGTGAATTCAATGTCCCAGGAAGGGGAAACTTTATTGACACATTCCTGGGGTCAGATACATCACATGATCACACTGACAGAACCACAGGCACATAGACACAGGCAACAGAGCATGCACAATGTCGGCACTAGTACAGTGTATATCCACCTTTCGCAGCAATGCAGGCTGCTATTCTCCCATGGAGACGATCGTAGAGATGCTGGATGTAGTCCTGTGGAACGGCTTGCCATGCCATTTCCACCTGGCGCCCCAGTTGGACCAGCGTTCGTGCTGGACGTGCAGACCGCGTGAGACGACGCTTCATTCAGTCCCAAACATGCTCAATGGGGGACAGATCCGGAGATCTTGCTGGCCAGGGTAGTTGACTTACACCTTCTAGAGCACGTTGAGTGGCACGGGATACATGCGGACGTGCATTGTCCTGTTGGAACAGCAAGTTCCCTTGCCGGTCTAGGAATGGTAGAACGATGGGTTCGATGACGGTTTGGGTGTACCGTGCACTATTCAGTGTCCCCTCGACGATCACCAGTGGTGTACGGCCAGTGTAGGAGATCGCTCCCCACACCATGATGCCGGGTGTTGGCCCTGTGTGCCTCGGTCGTATGCAGTCCTGATTGTGGCGCTCACCTGCACGGCGCCAAACACGCATACGACCATCATTGGCACCAAGGCAGAAGCGACTCTCATCGCTGAAGACGACACGTCTCCATTCGTCCCTCCATTCACGCCTGTCGCGACACCACTGGAGGCGGGCTGCACGATGTTGGGGCGTGAGCGGAAGACGGCCTAACGGTGTGCGGGACCGTAGCCCAGCTTCATGGAGACGGTTGCGAATGGTCCTCGCCGATACCCCAGGAGCAACAGTGTCCCTAATTTGCTGGGAAGTGGCGGTGCGGTCCCCTACGGCACTGCGTAGGATCCTACGGTCTTGGCGTGCATCCGTGCGTCGCTGCGGTCCGGTCCCAGGTCGACGGTCACGTGCACCTTCCGCCGACCACTGGCGACAACATCGATGTACTGTGGAGACCTCACGCCCCACGTGTTGAGCAATTCGGCGGTACGTCCACCCGGCCTCCCGCATGCCCACTATACGCCCTCGCTCAACGTCCGTCAACTGCACATACGGTTCACGTCCACGCTGTCGCGGCATGCTACCAGTGTTAAAGACTGCGATGGAGCTCCGTATGCCACGGCAAACTGGCTGACACTGACGGCGGCGGTGCACAAATGCTGCGCAGCTAGCGCCATTCGACGGCCAACACCGCGGTTCCTGGTGTGTCCGCTGTGCCGTGCGTGTGATCATTGCTTGTACAGCCCTCTCGCAGTGTCCGGAGCAAGTATGGTAGGTCTGACACACTGGTGTCAATGTGTTCTTTTTTCCATTTCCAGGAGTGTATTTCAGTAGCAATCCCTGTACACTTTAGCTCTGCTCCGGACTGTTCCGAGCCTATAGAAAAAAATAGTATGGTATTTATGAGTATGACTTGATTCAAAGTTTGTTTATCCGCCCACACTAATTTCCGATATAATTTCGCCATCGTAACTAGGTTGTTAATCTCGCAGAAGCTATTTTGGGTGTAAGAAACATGGTGTTTTGCATCAGCGCTGTTCACAAATCGTATACTGCATTTCAATCACAGGTAATATGTAAGAAGAGAGATAAAGTGTACGTTTTCTGGCGAGGCCAACGTCAAATATTCTTGGCCAAGAACCGAGGAAGGCTTGACATTTTGTTGGTACATATTGCGCAAAAACGTAAGTCGAGCATCAACTTGGGCTGCGTAATAGTTTGGTTTGCATGACATGATGAAGTACTATTTTTACATTTATATGGGTCAGTTGAAATATCTGATGCTCTAACTTTATCTTTTTAGTCACTTCGCTGCCAATAAAAACTCATGCGTAGTTGAAGTCTGATGAAGAATCTGCTTCTTCCTGTTCAACAGCTAAAGAATGGGCAACTAAATTCAAAATGGTTCAAATGGCTCTGAGCACTATGGGACTTAACATCTATGGTCATCAGTCCCCTAGAACTTAGAACTACTTAAACCTAACTAACCTAAGCACGTCACACAACACCCAGCCATCACGAGGCAGAGAAAATCCCTGACCCCGCCGGGAATCGAACCCGGGAACCCGGGCGTGGGAAGCGAGAAAACTAAATTCAAACGTGGCCATACTTCTTTCGAAGATGGTATATATAAGTGACAGTAGCAGGGCTGAGTGCATTCTGGTTCAAAAATGGCTCTGAGCACTATGGTACTTACTTCTGAGGTCATCAGTCCCCTATAACTACTTAAACCTAACTAGCCTAAGGACATTACACACATCCATGCCCGAGGCAGGATTTGAACCTGCGACCGTAGCGGACGCGCGGTTCCAGACTGTAGAGTGCGTTCTGGAACAATGGGTCCATTGTTCTCGTTGTGTAAACGAACTGGCTACTTAGTGTCCTTACGTAAACAAATCGCTAATTTGTGCTCTCTTGTTATGTTTATATCCCTAATGTAAACAAACTGCGTTTATATGCTCTTATGTTATGTACATGTAAGTCTAATTTGTGGCCAGATACTCTTAGCCTAATCTTAATCATTATAATTTATGACCCCCTTTCCCCCTGCTCCACTCCTCTAGTTGAATTCGGCTGGCTGAATTACTAAGACATTTCCCCTACCACTAGTCCAAGTGGCGGCTTACCTCCACTACTCATCTGGGTACGGTAGGATCGTCATGAGACAATCGCAGCACTTGTGCTATGTATATCACTTGATCACCACGAGCATCAGCAGCAGTAGCAGGAGATATCAGCTGCCATTCCCAACCACAATAAAAACAAGAAGCTACAAAACGCTTTATACTCTGGACAATGACAGCTGTGAAAATGCAACTTGGTAAATGAAAAACCACAATAGCTGTTAAACGGTCCTTTATTAAAACTACTGGTTTTGCAGCTTATGGCTGCACTCTCAGGTCTATATCTGAGTAGAAGAAATGGGAAAAATATAATAAATAATCTAAGTTAAAAAAGGATGTATTAAATAACGGATAAAAGTACTCACAATCAATTCGTATAAAATCCAGACCGGGACTAAATGGACGACGCAATATTCTCAGTCAAATAAAAACAAAACATCTGTCGGAAGTGTTGTGGTTGGCAGGAGAGCCAACACCGTTTTACTAGAGGAAGCCGAAAGGCACGCGTTTTAGCTCACGCAGGCTAGCGTGAGGTCTGGAACAGGACAAGGAAATCAGAATTTAGAAAAAACGGACGTAGCTGGTGGAATACTTAACTTTAATCCATTAATGGTGAACGTCGGTCTTGACGGTACATTATTACAGTATCAATAGTAACTGGTACTGGCGCCTTGGTAGGTCGTAGCAAATGACGTAGCTGAAGGCTATGCTAACTATCGTCTGGGCAAATGAGAGCGTATTTTGTCAGGGAACCATCGCTAGCAAAGTCGGTTGTACAACTGGGGCGAGTGTTAGGAAGTCTCTCTAGACCTGCCGTGTGGCGGCGCTCGGTCTGCAATCACTGATAGTGGCGACACGCGGGTCCGACGTATACTAACGGACCACGGCCGATTTAAAGGCGACCACCTAGCAAGTGTGGCGTCTGGCGGTGACACCACAGGAAGAATTGGAGTGAGTTAATAAAATCGGCGGAACTGTGGAGTCGACCACCCCAAATAGTAAGGAATTCGACAACAAAAACCAAGAGAATTGATAGGGTGCAAAATTCAAAGTTTGAAAATTAGGAATTACATTGATGGTAGGTAATTCATAAGATGGAAATACGTATAATTAGATAAACTCACCGTTTGAAGAGGAACAGAATGTGCAATACACTCACGCGGCAGTAGCATATGATGGTATGTAGACAGGAAAACAGATTAGACAGGAAAACTGATCAGACAACAACCAAAATAAAATTGGGAACCTAAATATAACAATAGAGGATTAATAGCCAATAATAAAATGTTTGGGGAGGTAGATATAGAGTAACAGATTAACCAACATACAGCGAAAAACTGAAGCAGAGCGCTATTTAAGAACTTACCAGAATGTAATCCCCAGATAATGATGTAACTGGAAGGAACACAGGTGAGAGCCAGCGGGACACTGAGTGCGTGGGGGCAAGGAACCGACTGGATAGGACAGCGTGCGCAAACCAGGTAACAAGTGACACCATGACAGCACGTCAGGAGCAATTACTGCTACGGCATAACGGGACAGAGAGAGTTGGATGGTGTCCTTGCACAGCTGTTTAGTAAAAATACGATAAGGCCTGGAGCGTGAATAATCTTGATAGAATATAAAATATGTTACTTACAGCCAATAATCGTCAGATTTCGAGAACATCTGAATTCAAGCACATAAAAATCAGCTTCGATTACAACCTCCGTGAACAAGGGCATTCCATTACTAGTCTGCCAAATAATTTTAAAGTTTTGCACTATTAAAATGAAGGTTAAACCCATCACGTTCTTCATTCGAATTTTGACTGTCAGTATAGGGTTACTTAATTTGATTCATATTTGTACTTTTTCAATGCCTTTGCTTCCTCCCCTCTCCTCCAATTTCTTCTGATTCACTTTTGTTTCCTTCTCCCTCCTGTCCAATTACTGTTTTAATTTTCTCCACTCCCTCTCTTCTTGTGATCCCCTTTACGTCTCTCACCACTTTAACTATGACTTTTCATCATTATTTTAAGCTGAAGATTGTTTGCTGTATGTAATGCCTTTTATATTCTATCAAGGTTATTCATGTTCCAAGTTTTATTGTATTTTTCCGTCTACTTAAGGACGCCACCCAACATTCTCTGTCATGTTATGTCATAGCAGTTATCGCTTCTGACATGCTCGCGTGGTGTCTTTTACTACGTAGTGCATAGTCGCATATTTGTTCGGTTCCTTGCCTCCGTGTGCTCAATGTTCTGCTGGCTCTCACTTGAGTTTGTTCCAGTTACGTGACTATTTTGGTTTTACACTCTGGCAACTTCTCCGTAGCGCCATGCCTTATTTTTTCAGTGTCTTTTAGTTTGTATGTATCTATATATCTACTCCCCCCTCAACCTGTTTTTATTGGCTATTAACGCTCTATTCTAATTTCACATTTTCAGACATTGAATATTAGACCCTATCAGTTGTCTTGTTTTTCTTTTATATAGGATCTCTTGCTATTTGGGGTGGCTAACCTTATTGTTCTTCCTATTTTATTACCTGACTACCGTTCTCTCAACGAAAATTTTACGTTGATTTGACTTAGAATGATGGGTCATCCATTTCATCTCGGTCTGAATGTAATATAAACTGATTGAGAGTAACTTAATCTGTTATCTACTACATCCTCTTTTACCTTGGGGTGTAGATAATATTGTTTATAGTACTTTTTCCAATTTTTTCTACTCAGATGTATACGTAAGAAAGCAGCTACAAGCTGCTAAACAGATCATTTTAATAAAGCATCAGGTAACGGCTGTTGCGGTTCTTCATTCATCAAGATTTAAAAACAAGAAGACCGTCACATTTCAATATAAATATTATTAATCCACCCATCTCTGTCACTGATCATTATTGCTACATTTCATTGTGTATACTTTCACTTATTATTATTATTTCTCCCACACTCCACCAGGCGTCTGATGATTAAATGGAGCAGCTGCTGTCTACACCGCATCAGCACACAGTCTCCCTCCCTGATTTATTGGATCAGGACGATCACCAACTGTTCCCGCACTTTGAACTTCCTTTGTTTACACCGCCACCACAACCACAGCAGCAGTGCACTGATGGCCTGGCTTATTTAATGGATCAGGCCACCTCAAACTTTAAGTTTCCAGTGTCTAAATTGCAGTAACCAACAGAGTATATATCACAGCAGCAGCAGAATATACAGGAACAGTTCTTCCCAGACTTTGAGTTCCTGCTAGTACCGTCATCGACACAACTCATTGGGAAGTTACCGTGCCATAGCTCGCCTGTTAAAATATTCTGTGTAATGCACAGTCTAAATTGAGTGGAAGTGAACGTATGGCTCTAGTCATGTCCTGCAACTATGAGTTCAGTGTGCTGATAACATTTGAAAACCTCTAATTTAGTGGCACGAAAGTAGTACTCTCATGTTATGAGTGGTACAAATTATGTCAGAATTCTGCAAAGACAACTGTGATGTTCAAAGCTCAAACGGCTTCAGAGTTATTCTGGTGTCATACATTATGTGTTAGGGACTAGCGAAGAGGAATTAAAACGTACGACAATGAGAATACGACGCAATAGACTCAGTTTTAGTAACAAATGCTCACGAAATTGATGAGTGTTGTCGTGTGGTGGGAACATGTGTAGTGATTTTTTGGAAATATTTTGTATGTGCGTACAAAGCTTACCCATTAGAATACTTCAGAGGACGTTTTTTTTTGCTAATTTCGATGTGTGTTCAGCGTCTGTACACAGTATGTATGATGCATCAGGATCCTAACTAACTGTTACTGCTAAAGAAAACCATGCATATTTGTGCTTGCTTGTATATCCTACAGTGTTAGCTGGATTTAAAAAAAGAAAATAAATGAATGTTTATCTCGCTAAACTGTGATTCGTTTCAACTACAGTGATGTGTAAACCATCCATAATACGTAAAGCAGCAAAATCATTCTAGATCAGTCCGTAAGCTGCTTGCACTAAAATAATATAGAGTAGCCCCATTACTATCGTTCCTCCAACTTACTGAACTACGATGGCTGTGCTTCTTTGTATGGAACAAAAACACGTATAAATCGTTTGGAAAAAAATAGTTTAATTGTTGCCTTTTACAACAGCACAGTTGAATAGGAGGAAAACCGTGAAGTTCTCATCCTCCATCCAATTGAAAATGCTTATTACAATAGTCATCACTGTGAAACACTGGAGTTAACGTGTAAAAACTGTGTGAAATCCATACATATTATAAAAATTGACGTATGTTTATATGTGTGTATGTTCCAAATTTACTCCTAAAATACTCGACTGATTTCAATCAATCTTGGTCCACAAATCATTTACTGCCTGGAAAGAACCCCCAGGGGGAGTGGAATGGGTAAGAACGACCTGCCTATCAACGTGGTAGTGTTGGGGGTGAAAAAGAAGTGTAGACCCCGACGAGCAAGTGCCCGTGCTTAAGTCATCCAGTATTTGAGAATGAGGATATTTAGTGATTTACGACAAACTTTACAAATAATTTCAAACCTTTAAGAAACTTTTTCTCACTGACAGTACCCAAAAAACGATGAAAGGAAATAAAGTTTGTCGCTTATTACATTTTCTCTGTTCATGCAGTAAAACTGTCACATGAAGTTTGGTGCACTGAGTGTTTAGTCACACCTGTATTCTGCCTAGCATAAAAGTCTGATGTTAGTTCGCCACAGTTCCCTGTCTGTCCTGTTTTACCAGTCTGTCCATCCAACGAAGTCCAACACCTGTAATGATGGATGGCCACCTAACCCCACAACATCTGGACGTAGTTCCACCTTGGTTTGATCATGTGTAGAAGACAGTCACCACAGTACTACTCGAACACCTGACAGGTTTCATGAAATTCAAGCGGTATTTATTATCTTGATGTGTAATTAGGACATTGGGTGGTTTTCGATCTCTGTGGCGTGGAGATGTGCCGAGCCGGCAGGTGTGGACGACAGTGCGGCCACAGCCTGGTCGGCTGACAAGCTCGCGGGCGACTCAAAACGTTCGCTAATATATCGTACTTTATTCTATTCCTCGGTGCTTACAGTTACTTCGTCATAGAAAGTGGGGGAGTGGACAGAAGGAGCACTAAAAGGGCTTCAGTCTCAAAGGGTGCAGGTGGAACATAGGAAGAACGTAGATCTAGGAACCGTCGTTTTAAGAGCTGTAAATTTCCGTAGCTGTGTTGGGAAAGTACCAGAGATCCAAGCGCTGAGAGAAAGCACTGATACTCAAATTGTTATACGCACTGAAAGATGGCTAAAGCCGAGATTCGTTCAGCCGAAATTTTTGCAAAAGACCTAATGGTGTTCAGAAAGGATAGGCGAAATAGAGTTGG
This sequence comes from Schistocerca americana, assembly GCF_021461395.2. NCBI lineage: Eukaryota > Metazoa > Arthropoda > Insecta > Orthoptera > Acrididae > Schistocerca > Schistocerca americana. The sequence continues at coordinate 236,288,198 of NC_060130.1, forward strand.
CGGAGGCGTGTTTGTTGCTGTTAGAAGTAGTTTACCTTGAACAGAGATTGAAATAGATAGTCCCCGTGGGCTATTATGGGTAGAGGTCATTCTTGGCAACCGGAATAAAACAGGATTTGTGGTGGACATCATCAAATCAAATGCTTTCTCATTGCGCCGGGATCTTCTCACGAAATTTCAGTCACCTGCTTTCTCCTCCGCATGCGAAAATATTTTGTTGACGCCAGCCTGCATAGGGAGAACGATCGTCATAGTAAAATAACGGATATCAGAGCTGGCACGGATAGATATAGATGTTCGTTTTTTTGGGGCGCTGTTCGACAGTGGAATAAAAGAAAATTAGTGCGAAGGTGGTTCGATGAACCCTGTGCCAGGCACTTAAATGTGATTTGTAGAGTATTCATGTAGATGCAGATATAGATGAATGTCGCTAGCTAGACCAACATGTGACGAGACGAAGTAAAAAACTTACAGAAACTGGTATATCAATTAGCAAGACAAGAGACAAGAAGGAAGAGAAGCCTGTTTGATTTCACCAGCGAGCTAAGTAAATTATTGTTTGGTAGACTCCCTCGGGCATGGGTATGTGTGTTTGTCCTTAGGATAATTTAGGTTAAGTAGTGTGTTAGCTTAGGGACTGATGATCTTAGCAGTTAAGTCCCATAAGATTTCACACACATTTGAACATTTTTTTTAGTTTGGTAGAATAGGTGAAAGTGATGCTAAATATTACAGTCAACACGTTGTGAACATGGACAGAAATTCGAAATACCTATTGAGATTAACCAAAAAATAGGTAACAGTGGTCAGAGCAACGTTATCAGGGGCAAACAGAACAGTAAGTGCGATGAAGGACAATAAAGATCAACTAACAAGGAGAGGTCACGATGTTGGGACCACGGATTTGCTTCAGACTTTATTAGGCCATTAAAACAAAATGATATAGTAAGGTACACTAGTATGGCGAGTCTGAGAAAATCGCCTCTATTATGTAGCGGATGTATCTGAGAGTTGGTGCACTTGTTAGAGTTCATGGTGGTCAAATGGTTAGCGTTCAAGCTAGATCAGACGAACGTGTCTGAGGCGACAGTTCGACCTCCGCTCAAACTTTGTTTTTAGTTTATATTTTTTTATTATTTAATTTATATGGCATTTGAGAGGTAATATGATTATTAGACCACTGGCTATTAAAATTGCTACACCACGAAGATGACGTGCTACAGATGCGAAATTCAACCGATAGGAAGAAGTTGCTGTGATATGCAAATGATTAGCTTTTCAGAGCATTCACACAAGGTTGGCGCCGGTCGCGACACCTACAACGTGCTGACATGAGGAAAGTTTCCGACCGATTTCTCATACACAAACAGGAGTTGACCGGCGTTGCCTGGTGAAACTCTGTTGTGATGCCTTGTGTAAGGAGGAGAAATGCATGCCAACACGTTTCCGGCTTTGATAAAGGTCGGATTGCAGTCTATCGCTATTGCAGTTTATCGTATCGCGACATTGCTGCTCGCGTCGGTCGAGATCCAATGACTGTTAGCAGAATATGGAATCGGTGGGTTTAGGAGGGTAATACGGAACGCCGCGCTGGATCCCAACGGCCACGTATCACTAGCAGTCGAGATGACAGGCATCTTATCCGCATGGCTGTAGCGGATCGTGCAGCCGCGTCTCGATCCCTGAGTCAACAGATGGGGACGTTTGCAAGACAACAACCATCTGCACGAACAGTTCGACGACGTTTGCAGCAACATGGACTATCAGCTCGGAGACCATGGCTGCGGTTACCCTTGACGCTGCATCACAAAAAAATGGTTCAAATGGCTCTGAGCACTATGGGACTCAACTGCTGAGGTCATTAGTCCCCTAGAACTTAGAACTAGTTAAACCTAACTAACCTAAAGACATCACAAACATCCATGCCCGAGGCAGGATTCGAACCTGCGACCGGACGGTCTTGCGGTTCCAGACTGCAGCGCCTTTAACCGCAAGGCCACTTCGGCCGGCTCCGCCCTTGCTGCATCACAGACAGGAGCGCCTGCGATGGTGTACTCAACGACGAGCCTAGGTGCACGAATGGCAAAACGTCATTTTTTGGGATGAATCCAGTTTCTGTTTACAGCATCATGATGGTCGCATCCGTGTTTGGCGACATCGCAGTGAACGCACATTGGAAGCGTGTATTCGTCATCGCCATACTGGCGTATCACCCGGCGTGATGGTATGGGGTGCCATTGGTTACACGTCTCGGTAACCTCATGTTCGCATTGACGGCACTTTGAACAGTGGACGTTACATTTCAGATGTGTTACGACCCGTGGCTCTACCCTTCATTCGACACCTGTGAAACTCTACATTTCAGCAGGATAATGCACGACCGCATGTTGCAGATCCTGTACGGGCCTTTCTGGATACAGAAAATGTTCGACTGCTGCCCTGGCCAGCACATTCTCCAGATCTCTCACCAATTGAAAACGTCTGGTCAATGGTGGCCGAGCAATTGGCTCGTCACAATACGCCAGTCACAACTCTTGATGAACTGTGGTATAGTGTTAAAGCTGCATGGGCATCTGTACCTGTACACGCCAGCCAAGCTATGTTTGACTCAATGCCCAGGCGTATCAAGGCCGTTATTACGGCCAGAAGTGGTTGTTCTGGGTACTGATTTCTCAGCATCTATGCACCCAAATTGCGTGAAAATGTAATCACATATCAGTTCTAGTATAATATATTTGTCCAATGAATACCAGTTTATCATCTGCATTTCTTCATGGTGTAGCAATTTTAATGGCCAGTAGTGTAAAACACCATGTGTATTTGCGTGAAGTTTTAGTGAATTTCATGTTATTTGACTACTTACTATTTTATTTAAATGTAATTCTTAGAACAAACATATTTATAACTATCGACAAGTAAATGAAGAAACGCATAGTTTTCCTGAAAATGTACGCCTATCGCGATTTGCGAAATCCCTTATACATGCAACCTGATACAAAAAAATGGTTCAAATGGCTCTGAGCACTATGGGACTCAACTGCTGTGGTCATTAGTCCCCTAGAACTTAGAACTAGTTAAACCTAACTAACCTAAGGACATCACACACATCCATGCCCGAGGCAGGATTCGAACCTGCGACCGTAGCAGTCGCACGGTTCCGGACTGCGCGCCTAGAACCGCGAGACCACCGCGGCCGGCCAACCTGATACAGAACTTTGCATCTCAACGCTTCGAGCTGCAGACACTGAGGTAGGCCCCGTTTGACAGTTAACCTGCGTAATGGTGAGCCGTGGCTAACGTAGGAAGAATGAATAGTGCAGGTGCAAATTTTTCGAATATCACAGAATTTACACTTGAACTTTAAAAATGAAGGTTTGAGTGGGTGTTGAAACGTCGCCTCATACACGTTCGTCTTACAAAGCTCGAACGTTAACCACTTTTTTTTAATATTATAATTTTCCCCTGGGAAGTATAAAAAGGATTTTAAAAAAAAGAAAGTAGGAAAACTGCTTCCGCCAATTTTGCTCTAAGAAAAACAAACCACCACTTCAGGCGTTGGCCTCTATCTAATTCTACTCCCTGTTCGACTAACCTAGAGCTATGAGGGTCGAAAAGGGATCAAGGGAAGGAAACCGCAGGGGAGCCATGAATATTAAAAACAATTAGTTTTTTGTTCATCTTATTTTATTTCATTTTTTATTTTTATTTATTTTTTAATTTTTGTTTTATATACGAGAGTCGGCCAGCACGTCCAAACGCGTCTTCTCGTTGAGTGGGCGTAGATCCATTATTGGTTCTGTTCTGTTCGGGTAGGTTCAGATCAGTTTTCAGCTTCTCATGGCTTGGACGCTCCAACTGCGAGACGGATCATTAAAGCTGCTCAAATAAGAAATTGGAGAAGTATTGCTGATAGCTTGGGTTGCATATGAGGACGAAGGTTCGTTGTGATAATTCCAATATCCTAGCACTGACTTATGGCCAGAATTAAAAAACTAAAGAATCGTGTGGCCACAGATCCAGTTCAGAGAGTGAGTATTAGTGGTTGGGAAAAAAGTCCTCTCCGGGAATAACATAAATCTGAACGGGTGTTTGGCGTGTAAGAAACGCCAAAATACGCCGCGCAAGGGTCCAGACGTTGGACGCCGGCCCACCGTGGAACTGGTGGTCAACTGTGTCATCCACTGCACAGTGGGTGCAGTGGGGTGACTCAGCTAGAAAGATGCGATGTCTGTTAACTTCTTTGCCGTTCTCTGTGATATACCACGCTGACTGGACGTCGGGTTCGAGAAAGCGGGCTTGGACCGCTTTCTATATGTGTTATTACCCATACTGGGGATACTTAATTCCGATAGGGTTGGGTGGGCGGCACTGTTGTAACACTTTGTAAACTGTTTTCGTCTGAAACAAACTTGTAAGTGATAAGGACTGGTAGACAAAACTGAACAGCGCCGTGACTGTGGTCGGCACATGTGTTAGTCCAGCCCCACCACAGTCCTATGGGAGTGTAAGGGAGTCATACCTGATCTGACGAAGGAGCCCAATGCCATTAACAGACGGCGAACCGGGAGAGTTGGGATCGGTAGTATCTGAGCCACATGTGATATACGGGAGGTATTATAGATGTTCACATACTGGGCGCGTTGGATAATGTCAAGGGCTCATAGCCGGTGATCTATAAGGCTAACTCTGATAGTCTGCAGCAAACGCCTACCGTTAATGGCCGCTGATCGACGGAGATCGGCTGTGAAATCAGTGCCAAGACATCAAACAATGGCGGCGACGCTAAGGGGGCGACGCTAATGGAGCGACGCTTCTCTCCGGTAGGCCCTCACCAATGACCAAGACATGTAGAGAGCTGCTCGATGCTTCGCCGAAAGTCACCACCCGTGTTAGGGCTGCTCGAACTTCATCCTCACTGCGCAGATAAAGGACGAGTTTGTCTGTATACTCCATGCAACAGAAACGGTGCCCATGGAGCGTCATACCTTCTAAACGTTGGCGCAGTCCCTGGAGCAGGGGTTCCAAAGCGAAAGCATGTAAAATCGTGGAGAGAAGGCAGCCTTGCCGGACAGATCATGCTAGGGCCAGGGGCGACGCGAGGCGGCCATAGTATATGATTCTGGAGGTCGCGCCGTTCAAAGGCGCTAAATTACCGTGACCAAACTGCTGGGGAAACCTATTATCTTTAAGAACTGTCCGCAAACAGGAGTGGTCTGCACGGTCGAAGACCTAGCTACTGTCTAGCGACGCCAAGGCACCAGGGAGATGTTGGTGATGAGCAAATGCTGTCATGTCTCAATTATGGCAAAGGGCCATACGGATATTGTTGTCGCCTCCTAGGGAAGTCTGGTCGAAGGAGGTGACGTGACGCGCGACCTTCTTGAATCGCGATGCCAGCAGCGGTGTAAATATTTTCTTATCGCTGTTGAGCAACGTGTTTGGGCGATAATCATGGACGCTCGATCGCCCATGCGGTTTGTGGACAGGTATAATGATGCCCTCGAGAAAGGTGTTAGGCACCACTGTTATCAGGGACATACACTCTTGTGCGATGGTCGTCCATTTGGAAGCCAACAAACAGTTAAAACTCTTGTAAAATTCGATGGGGATATCATCAGGCCCTGGGGATCCGTTATCAGATACCGCCTTGATAGCATCGAGTACCTCATCTGTGGTCAATTCTTTCTGGAGTTTATGCGGTACCTCCACCATTAGAGCGCTCGTAGTAAGTGGTGCGCCGGCCGCGGTGGCCGAGCGGTTCTAAGCGCTTCAGTCCGGAACCGTGCGACTGCTACGGTCGCAGGTTCGAATCCTGCCTCGGCCATGGATATGTGTGATGTCCTTGGGATAGTTACGTTTAAGTAGTTCTAAGTTCTAGGGGACTGATGACCTCAGATGTTAAGTCCCATAGTGGTCAGAGCCATTTGAAGTAAGTCGTGCAACCTCTATGATCAGTCCTACGGAATGCGGTATAGCTGCGTACAATTCGGCGAAATGATTGTGGAGAGCACGGCCGATGGTTTGTCAGGTCTCATGCCAGTGGCCTTTCACAACAGTGAAGACGTGGAACAGAGCTCTGTATTGTAGTTGTCTTTCCTGGAGGGGGTGGTACATCAACAGATGTTGTTGAGGTACATGGTTAGAGGTCGGAGATCAGACTACAGTGCATTCCAGGTGACGGCGCATGAGCAAGGAGATCTGCGCCTTTGTTCGATGTACCACCGTCTGCCTGGCTGGCGAAAAAGGCATCGTCGCACAGTCACGAAGAATGAAATAATAAAAGTGCAAGGTATTAGTGCGCCATGCCTTGGCTTCCTTACCATAGCTCATCAATGTTTTACGAAGCGTCAGCTTTGCACAGGAGAGCCACCTAGATAAGATGGGGTCATAGATGTCACGATGACGCCAGCATCGTGCCCATGCATTCTTGACCATGTGGCGACAGTGTGGGGAGGTCACGCAGCTGACACTGAATTTCCACAGACCATGATTATGCCACACATACTGTCGGACAAAAGTGACGTCGCAGATGTGTGCTTCATGGTCTGAAAAGGCCATGGGCCAGACTTCTGCATGGCGGGTGCCATCAGCAAGCTGGTATGTGAGGTAGATGCAGTCTGTGTGGCTTGATGAGTGATTGGTTTAAGAAGTGTAATCCAGTTGGGTTCCATGGAGATTCGTCCAGGTGTCAATCAGTCACCGGTGATCGATGACCACCGAGAGAGCCGCACAAGGTGAATGCCACGGGAGTTGGTCAGCAGGCCCTTGTGTCGAGTTGAAGTCCCCATTGAACACCAAATCGTCTTTTGGGCTTGTGAAGAGCGGTGAGAAATCCTCAGCGAAGAATGTATATCGCTCATGACGGCAGCTAGAGCCAGTTGGTGCATAGATGTTAATGATACGCACGTCAAATAGGGTGAGGGCCGTAGCCCGTGCACTGGGGATGTGTGCAACATCCTCTGCAGGCAGCCCGTCACGTAGAAGGATGGCGACGCCGTTACCAGTACTGAAGGAGCGAGAAACATGGATTGGAAGTAACCGACGAACGCCTGCTGTAAGAGTGCTGCAATATTAGCATCTGAAGAGTAGATGGTGTCCCAGAACATGGCCAGTTTGTGGGGGTCTCGGATGGTGGCAAGATTCATTGTGGCGACACGATATTGCTGCGTACAGTCCCTTTCAGTCGATGCAGAATGCGTGATGGGAGGATCCTGCAGTTCTATACGCGCCGGGTCTGCCGCAGTGGTCATGATTTCTGGCAGGGCACCGGCTGTGGCGCATCCGTGGGATGCTCTCGCTTGGACACGCTGGTGGTCTGATCCGCTCGGCTGAGGATGCTGACGTCGAATATTTGTTACAGTCGTTAACTGTCAGAGTGAGAGAAGCAGGCGCTGCGACGCAAGCTGTGGGGGATCTGTCGTCCACATGTAATGGCAACATTGAGTATGTATTCTGGACTGAGAGAGAATCCGTTGCAGGAGGGCAGTCAGCAGCGGTCGCCTCATGTGAGTGGACGCAATGTGGAAGGTCACCATCAGACATCCGATCGTCATGTCGCGAGGCCATCTGAAGGAGGGCGTCTTCAGAGGGTGTTCTTCAGCGTTTCTTGCGCTTCCTGTGCGACCGTTGTTTCCTAATGTACTGATCCGAATCAGAATGTGATCGCCCATCATCCGATGCTATACTTGTCTGGATAAAGGCAGAAGTCGACACGACATCTAGCTAGACTTCCATGGTTCGAGCAGGGTCGTTCGTCATGCTCCTAAGATTGGATGGTGCTGGTGCGAGCACTGGGGGTTATGCCATGCTGGTCTCGTCGGTGTGCTGTGGTGCGGTGGGTGGCGTTATCGAGGCTTTATCCTGAAGTGGCGTGGTCGGGTTCTGTGCTACCGCCGCGCAGGTGACAGTTGGGGACGTGAACGTCGATGCTGGGGTCACTTCATCCACCTGTGTCTGTATCAAAAGTTGGAGTAAACATTCGGACTGGACATGTCCTTTCTTCACACATCCGGAACATGGTCGTGGCTGGTCATCGTACATGACGATGGCCCGCACACCGCCACTCATCAAATACGATGGAACGTGTTTCGTCAGCTCAGTTTTGATCTGCTGGATGCCATAGGTCGTAAATGTTTGTCACTTCTCCACGAGGTGACCCAAGATGTTGCCATATGGTTGGAAAGCGTCAGTGAGTACTTCTTGAGATACCTCGAAGGGAGCTCAAACACCCGCAAGGTTCAGAGACCGAATCCCGCATGGTTCACTGCCACTGTACCTACATGTCCATCAGAGTGTTTAAATTTTAGTCCGACGGCACGTCGCCGGACAGCTTCAACGCATAGCGCCTCCGTCAACATCTTGATGTACACAACACTTCCTGTGATTGAAAAATGTATTCCGATTACGTCCAGGGGGTTTAAACGCAGATCCTCTCGTATGAATTGTTCAACTTCAGAGGGTCTTGGCCGTGGATGTTTGGCCTGAAACGTTACTTTGATCGTCGCACGGCGGTAAGAGTGCGCCATAGATACGTTAGTAGTGGATTCTATAAACATAAATACCGCGACGCGGAAGTTAACAACGCCGAGAACGGAGCGCAGGCTGGCGCATGGGGCAGTTCCGCACGCCACCTCGGCTTACAGCCGACTAACCATTTGACCATCATTAACTCTCACATGCTGCACCAACGTCCAGTACCTGCGCAGAGATACATCATTAATACACGCGTAAAACCTCTCTTACGATTTTCTCGGAAGTAGTGCACATTACTACTTGCATATTCCGTTGTCTTAATGACCTACTAGAGGTGTACAAAGCTTGAAGTAAATCTGTGATACCAACGTCATGGACACCCCTCGTAAGATTTGCCATGGAGAGGTTAGAAAGATTTATTAAGACATATGTTAAGGAAACATATAGGATTCAAACGAATTGCCACTTTATAATGACACATGAACAAGTATTGAAACCGTCTGATTTATGTGGAGATATCGAATCAGAGTATGAACAAATGATGACTGCTGTAGTTAACGAGCAGAAAGGTATTTTTCAACCTCACATAATAAATCTGATACAAATAATGAATTTTCTCAGCTTAATACGCGACGACGTAAAGCACGTAATGTCCTCTGTTCCACGAGCCGAATCATCAGATTACCTCTTGTTAAAGTTGATCAGTATAGACGTATTTATATCAGGAGGCATCCCTTAGTAGATGAAAGTATGTTTATCTTATGTAGGATGTTCCCGTTACCAAAAGAAATCTCTTACTTAAAAGAATAGTATATGTTTATCCAGCCAAAAAAGGAATACTTGATTAGTGATGATGCAAAATGACAATATGCTAAACTGCCTTTGGAATTTGTTGGGAGTTGAGTAAGGACAGAAAGATTTGCAGGCACTGTTATCAATCTCTGGTCAAGAAGAGCGCGAAGCAAACCTGCTTCATGTAGTGAACACGATACCAAGTGATTGTGTAAAGAAAGCATTTGGACAAGTTTAAATAATAATGAATGGTTATACGTAGTTTCTCTAGAGGAAGGTCTGACAGTGCTGTGTCGACCCCAGGATATATTATTAACAGTAGTTGGAAAAATAAGTTTTTACATTAAATGTAAGGGGATGTGGTATTCGAACATTCATACAGCCATATCAAACAATGTGCACCAAAACGGCTAAGAAGGATGTAACACCACGATTAGAGTTGGACATTAAGTGTTCCATAGTGAGTAAGGAAAAGACAAAAATTTTCTTGTTAAATTTAGATCCACCCCTAGATCATTTGGTCGCACAACTGGGCAATTTGAATGTCGCAGGGACGCGTTTGAATGACTTAGAAAGAATGGTCGATGACCAACACGAAGGAAGGACACGTCCTCGATATTTAAAAAATTATCCCTTTGCATTATATGAAAGCTTAACTTTGCTGCAGTAATAAAGTTAATTTGTTGTTTTAGACAATGTAAATGTTTTAAAGAATATTTTATGATAATATGGAAATATTTTGATGACAGTATTTGTTACAATAAGATATGTGTACGAATCACCACAGTAAATCAAGGAAATTAAGGAGCATAAAACATCCTGGATAGACGACCTCTTGACAGGAAATAGTAATCTATGAAAGAAGTCCACAAAGACAACAGCATTCGATTTCTTTTAGAAATAGACGAGAGACTAAGGAAATAAACTTTCTAGTTTAAGATGCTAGGGGAAACTGTTAAGTATGAGAAGAACAATTTTATTACCGTGTACCAAAAACTTTAACATTGTAACGTGTAATGAAAATTTTTACTTTACCTATGTAATTGTTCTAAAAGATCATAGTTGTGACCTTACCAAGTGTGATGAAACTTACTAAGATGAGTTCATGATTGTAAAAACAGAACATGTTAACTGTAAATAAAAGATTTAAGTGACGCTATTCTCCAGAGTGACATCAACTTCATGGGCTGGGTAGGTGTCGTATCCACAGAGGAAATGTACCAAGTCTTGTAACGAAAAAGTAAGTCAGATCCAATGCGTAGCGGGGATCAGCGGGGTGTCAGGGTCACTCGTCGGCCACACGCAACTGGTACCGGATGGCGGTGACCACCGGATGGGATGAGAACACAGCAGCATTACTTGTATCCTTATCAAGTATACTCAGTACACATCTGGATCAAAATATGACAACGGAAAGTTTTCCAAAGTGACAGCTAGAGGAGGAAAGAGAGGCTTTCTGGAAAGGGAATCTAAAAGTCATGCGAAGGCAATAACAGTCTAGAAACGCAGTATATGGAAACACTACTCTCCCCTTCTACCCAGCCTATGGAAAGTTAACCCTTAACCGGAATCGTGGGTCATGTTGGACCCGCCGACAACAATAAAATCGTCTAACAACGGAAACGCGAGGAGTTTCAGCTTTGCGCGCCACAGTACTCTCAATACATTGTGAGGTGCACCAGAGACCGGGAGCTCGCTGCTTGACATTTCCGGGAAGTGGAGGTGCCATCCCTGGGTCCAATTTGACCCGCGATTCCAGATACGGCATTGTTTTAGTCAGTGTATACTGAATTATTTTGTGGTGTTTCAGGCACTTTGTTGCCACAATGCAGCGGGGTCTCACTGAAAAAGAAATCTGTGGACTATTATTAGACGAAAATTATTCAGACACAGAAACTTTAAGCGATTTTCAACCTTGTGATGAAGAGAACATAAGTGACGATGACATAAGTTACGATGAAAATACACAACAAGAAATTTATTCTGAATCAACTAATTCATAGTCTGATGATTCAGGAGAGGGAGATAGCCAGCTGTCGAGTAGTGCATATTTTCGAGGTAAAAAGCGATTCACGTGGCTATTCATGCACCAGCTAGGTCCAGAGTCACTAGCCACAACATCATCAGTCATCCGCCTGGTCTCATCAGTACAGCTCGTGATAAACGGAACATGTCACCCTTTGAATCATGGCAGTTGCTGACATCAGATGAAATGATTGCACATATTTGCGCTCACACTAATCAGAAAATAACAGAATATTCAGAAAATTATAAAACTAATACTATTTACACTATCTATGTGAGTATTATGGAAATGAAAGCATTCGTTGGATTGTTGCTGTTTTTAGGTGTATTGAAATCTGGCGATGAAATTGGGCAACTGATGGGACAAGCCGAGATATATTCAGAATAACGATGTAAGTAAAGCGATTTATGTTCCTGTTATCTGCTTTGAGATTTGATTATGTGAATTCTTGGGAAGAAAGAACTAATGATCCCACTGCTCTCATCACAGAAATATTTGGAAATTTCATTCAGCACAGTGAAAAAAACTATAGCTGCTCAGAATATTTGACAGTTGATGAAATGCTTTGTCCTTTTAGAGGGAAATGTCTTTTCAGGATTTATATGAAATAAAAGCCTGCTAAATATGGCATCACCATCATGTGCCTTTGCGACGCTAAAACACACTATTTATACAATGCTTTTATCTAGGGGCAAAGCAATCGCTAATAAAACAAGCCAACTTTCAGTTCCTACACAGAATGTACTGCAGCTTGCAGAACCTTTATTTGGAACAAACAGAAATATAACTGCCGATAACTGGTTCTCTTCTGTGGAGCTGGTTGACAAACTGATTGAAAATGGTGTGACTTACGTTGGAACGATGCACAAAAATAAAAGAAAAGGACCATCAGAATTTTTAGCCAATAAGCAAGGGTAGTAGGATCTACGTTATTTGGTTTCGTGAAGGATAAAACATTGGCATCTTATGTTCCAAAAAAGAATCGAAGTGTAGTGGTGATCTCACCAATGCACCATGACAATACAGTCAATGAAAACAGTGGAAAACCTGAGATAATTGAATTTTACAACAGAACGAAAGGAGATGTTGATACATTATGTGAGAAATGCGCCAGTTATTCAGTCTCTAGAAGAACTCAACGATGGCCATGAGTAATTTTTTCAGCAATATTGAATGTTGCGAGTGCAAATGGATTCGTATTATGGAAGGCATCAAATGGTGGAAAACGTATGAAACGTAATCATTACATAAAAGAAATTGGACTATATTTGATAAGGCCATTTACCGCAGAAAGAAAGATGGAGTAGTCTTCATTTTCAGTAGATTTGAAGAGTAGGATAGATAATTTTATAGGGGCAGCTGTTGACCCACAAAATGACCTACGACTAGAAAATTCATCTTGTAATTAAATAGCTCACGAAAAAGAGGAAGATATTATTTATGTGGTCCTAAAACTGACAGCAAACAACCACAAAAATGTGACAGATGTTTTAAATTCATCTGTAAACGACATGCAGAAAAAAAGTGTTGTGTACCAAGTGCCATTCGTAGTTCACTTGCTGATATAGATAACATTTGGACACTTTCATGTTTCGTTTTCATTATTTTTGTTTCTGACTGATGACATAAAGAATCTCTATTTATGTTAAGAGGAAGTTATGAGAAACTCCATAGTATATTTAGATTTTTTAATGTAAGCCTTTTTTGTAATCATGTAGCATTCCAAAGTAAGGTGCTACAATTTGTTGTAAAATATGAGACATAGAACTTAAAGTTAAAAAATAACACTATGCAAAACTTTTGCTCAATAAAAGTTGTTTTATATTTGAAATAAACCTTATTTAAATACAATCATTACGCATTTACACGTGGATTATATCTCTGAAGGGGATTATGCTGCATTTTTATTCAAGGGTCCATTTGGACCCGCGACCCAGTTACGTTCGTCAAAATATCGATTCCAGTTAAGGGTTAATAAAGACGAGTGGAAATCGGAACCAATGAGAACGCAACACGCCTTCAGCTTCAATACATGCAAGGGACTGACGGGAATGAAACGGAAAGGCGGAACAAAATTAGGGAGTATGGCACTTTTCGAGCGAGTGTGACAGAAATAGAGGATTGGAGTCAGAGAGTCAGAGAATCCAAAAGAAACTAGTATTGAGGAACTCTGTCATAGAGTAGGTACAGTACCAGTTAACAGTGATATTCAGTATAGATGGAACGATGCAAATCACTGTCTCTGTATATGGGCTTGGCCTCTTTGTGGGTACGAAGTCCACCCAGTAAGAGTAGCAGATGACAAGCCATTGTATGAAATAGACTAGGAATTGTAAAGTATTTGTTGTTGAGATCATTTCAAGCTACCTCCCAGTCCTTACTCTGCTTTTCAAGGAGGAATAGCTAGTGTAAGACTCCATCTCACATACGACAACCGGTTAATTCACTTCTAGTGAGACCCTGTTCGTCGGTCCCCGACAACATTCACGTCTGGGACACGACAAATGGTGTTTTAAAATGTCTACTTCTCTGCCTCCCTAATGGTTGAGGTCGTTCTTCCTCCTGTGCTGCGGGGAGGGGCCGCTGAGAACCAATCAGTGACGGCGCACTAGACCTAGGGAACAGAAAGCGAATTTTTAACAGAAGTGGTAGCACATGGGATGCATTCGTTAGTTCTGTTTGAGCAACGGCAATAAAGAATCAGCAAAAGGAAAGAAAAGTGGGTTAGCTATGCTACATAGGAAAGCAGGAAAATATCATCTCTGGCTGAAGGAATAAGTTTAAAGCTAACGTTACGTTACCATTACAGAGACAAGCATGGGAAAAGGCATCCATGGTGGACCTCCGCTGCATGTGAGTCATTAGACCAACAAAACTAAAGAATTAACCAATAATTCTTCCTAGTATGAGCCATGTCTAACAGAGCTCTCAAAGTGTAGAAAATGAGATTAATGCTAAAACATTCTACAAACCAATTAAAAAATATGTAAGAATGGAGTACAACGTCCTTCCCACATATTAATGAGTTATGACTGGAAAATTTTGTCAGTGTTGTAACGTTGTTACTTTATTTTTCTATGAAAGCGGTACTGATGGACAATAAAAGCGGGTTAAAAGCTGTGAGCTGTCTGGGGAAGTTAACCTTGCATTACTGAGCAACTGTTTCACCAGGTATCCAGTCTAGCTTACCAAATTCCCAACCAGACTAACATTAATTATAATCTTTTAATAGTCATACGACAACTGGTGATATATATATAAAAGAGAATTTAAATAAAAAGAAATAAATCAATTTAAATTCGGAAATTTATTGTAACATTGATCATTGAAATTTCAGCGTACTAAACTAAACTGGTGCCTTATTTAGGATTGTGAAAAATGTGAGTTTGTAATCTTACGGAACACATCAACTATGGAGCCAAGATTGGTAGACTGCATACAACACTGCATTCATAAAATAACACACGAAAAACGTTGAAACATATGCAAGAGGAAATTAACCACAACCAACCGATTCAATTTTCACCCAAAGAAGTTACATTCGTAGCACAATCCTGTCCGTCATGTAATTACCACACACTGGTATACTAAATTCATACTAACTCTATGTGAAATCTTCGCAAAAAGAATAGCTGAGGGCTACTTTGATGATTACACCACATGCTTCACGTGGTCAACTTGCTTTACACAAAGCGTGTAACTCCACAATAATTTTGATAATTAAAATAAATTAGACCGAAAAGCAATTTACAAAAGAAAAACCTCGAACTGGTTGCTAACGTCTTACTATTAACCTGATGGGTCAAACAATTATATAAGCACGTGGTAGTGGTCTCACAAAGTACACCCCACGTGGGTTGAACATAAAGAAAAGTTGCTATATTGAAAAATATTGTCAAGACGAGATGTTATAATCTCACGCACACTCGCATTTAAGATTGATGATCTTAGTTAGATTTACTGATCAACACGTGGTTCCACTTTACTCACAAAGTAGTGACAAAGCAACTACTGGAAAATATTCTGAACTTCACACTCGAAATATACTGCGTTGCAATTTAAGATAACATTAGATATTTTAGAGCTAAACCTGAAATAAAAGTGATTAAATTTTCAGTTAGGCTGATCTTAAGAAATCCATTGTCCTATGGACTTAGCAGACACGCGCTTAGCCGGAGATCTTACCACTTCAGACGCTTGCCACGGACAGACTGACCTGCGCTCCTACCGAGCGTGCTTCCTGAGGGTGGCTCCCAAATACAAACGGAAGTGGCCAGAGGAGCAGCTTCCTATACCAACATGACAAGGGACGGCCACGATCATACTAAGAATAGAAACCTCTCTGCTTTTAGAAAGCGTAGCTACCTGTTCCGACGTTGGTCCTACTGTTCTCTAGCAGACAGGCTTGTCTGCTACCCTCAAGCATGCAACTACAAATACATTTGCTCATTCATCCTCTCACACAGAAGGGAAGGGGGATGACAGTATCTTATCATACACAGTATATAAAAGAAAGCGGATGTAGGTTCCGTATGAGACTGTGTGACATGAATTACATATAAACTGTGTTTTAAAGTGTAGTAGTGTGACAGATCGTTCTTGTTTATGTGTAAAAGTAACATGTTTCACTGCTCAGTCTCCTCCCAGATAGTCAGAAATGCCACAGTAAATTTAGAAGAGGAATTTATGTCGTAAATGAAAACAGATTTAAGAAATTAAACATTAAAGGAATCCAACAGAGACCTTTCATAACCCCAACGCTCCGGGAAAAGACTGTGCAGGGAATTTTCTGGCCATGCTAGGACATTCCCAAGCAGGCTTCTCACACCCTACTTAAACCAAAAGTGTAAAGAAAAGGCAAAAGGTCACCAGCTACTAGCTAGAACACAATAATTTCAACAAATCTTTAAAATCTACTAATTTCAAACAGAAAAAAAAGAACACAATCTGTGACACCTATTTAAAAGATAGTGTAGACCTAATTCGGTCTGCAAGTAAAAACAATGGTTTCTGTGTCATTAATATGAAAACAATTTCTGGTTGTTACCAATATGGAGTTCACCAGTATTTGCTCATTGCAAGAGCCAACTGATCACAGGAAAATTTATGACTGTTTATTAACAAGCAAAATTTATGAAAATAGCAAAGGTGCCACAGCAATTAAAAAAGAACATGAAATAACATCAGTATTATAAAGCAGAACATTACAATGCACAATCCGCAAAAGCAAAAAAATGATGAGAGAAAAAAACATGTTTTACAAAGTGGTTATCGCAAAAAAATTGTATATCTTATAAAACTAATAATTTGTAGAATTAAAATAACTTTGTGGCACTAATTTAATCACTCTACTATATTTCAGTTAGTTAGCAAACAATGAGCACTGTGTCATTATACTGAAAATACAATTAATTATGTGATTGTTACCCTTATGGGGTTCCTCACTATAAATATGCCCCATGCAAAGGCTAATCGATCACAGTCCAATGAGAATGAATAGCTATCTGACTGATAAATGAAGCAATGCCACAGGAATGAATTTACGAAACAAAATATCACAAATCTAATACATCACACAAAAACAAACATTGATAAATAAAACAGCTCTGAAAGTTCAATAGTCACGTCTAAAAAAAAAACCTATAAATAAAACACCTGCAAAATACAAGAGTCAAAGTCTAAAAAACATCAATAAATAGAACACCTGCAAAATACAAGAGTCAGTCTAATAAACACCAATAAATCGAACCCCTGCAAAACACACGAGTCAAAGTTTCTGTGACAGAAACACACATATATGCACTGGACTAAGAACCGTATAATCACTGTTCACTGACACACTCAGTACTTCCACTGTTCCGAGGCACAATATAAGGGGAGGGGGGGGGGGGGTTCGTCGCCGCAGCTGTCAGTAGGGATTTTTGTCCATCTGTTGCGTGCAATCCCGCCATCTCTGCCCTCTCATGAAGTTTCTCTTGGTGGCCCCTTGTCACGTACATCTCGGTTTGGTTCCATGTTTATGTTGTCAAATTCGTGTGGTATCCTCGTTTGACACGCCAGGTTGATATTCCTGGGCAAGGATGACACTTAGTGGCTCTTCTTTGTGCCACCCTTAGCAACCAGAGAACATCGATCTATGATTTACTGTCGCTTGACAGTGGGCATCCGTCAGGAAATGTTGATAGGCGTCGTTGAAGTCTGCCATTTTCTCTGGACAGTACCTGTCAAAAGGCTCCACGCCCCTTTATCCCCTGTCTTCTGTCGTTTCACCGCGCCCGTCTCGCCACGGTCGCGTGCGTGTGGTGCGTTGCCAGCAGATGGATTTCCGCGCGGTGGACCGCTCGCCCATCTCAGGTCATCGCCTCCAGGAAGGGTTGCACGGGGCGGCTGCCCATTAGCTCCAGGTGCAAGGGAAAGTGTTTGCCGCGTACCCTTCTTTTGTTATCAGCCGCGCTCCCGAAGTGGCCCGGTTGACAGCGTGTCCTGCTGGGAAACCCGCTAGTTTACAACTAGCCCTCCTCCGCGCTGCTCCCGCTGTCTCATAAGAGTTTAGCCGGTTCACTTTCACGTTCTCAACTGCATTCACAGAAATTGTTCATCATACTTATGTCATTATCAAATGTCATACATAATACCGCTTAGTATTGTCTTTCACAATTTTTTAAGAACAAAAGTGAAACTTCTTCTTTTTTTTTTAAATAAAAAAATTACATGAATCGACAATATAAAAAATAAAAGTTAAATGACTTGACAATATAAAAAAATTAAAAGGGAAATGACTTGACAGTATAAAAATTAAATTTAAATGAACTGACAATATAATATTTAAATCCACATCACTAATGTGGTTCACTTACGTTTTAATAAATCAAATGCTACTTATTAATTCACTAAAATGAATAGGATTATGCCTTGTGCAAGTATAGGTCAGGACAGCATAGGGTTCACATGTTATTTACACACACACACATGCACACCTGTTGTCTATTCTACAAACTAACTACCCATAAACATGCATTACTCAAAATTCTACTTCTATCCACTACTAGTTAATCCAACAAGCTACTTCAGCAAAGTGTTTACACCACTACAACATTGTTCTAATTCGTCCTCTTCTTGACGCTCGCGGCATATTTCTTGTCACATGATAAATATGGAGAACTTTCCTTAAACATACACAGTAAAAAGAACAATGGTTATTTACACGCCAAAACATTTATACCAGTTGACACACCTGATAAGAGACTCGCAATAATACATTTATCATACTCATACATTCACACATGAAACAGTAAGAAAATTTCATCTAAAATTACGTTATCACAAGAATTAATCACGCAGATGACTCTGAGAACGGTAAAAATATCTGCATTATACAGGTTATACTACATTTTCTTACCCATTTTGCTGCGATTTCGTTCCTTCTTTAAGTTACCTTTCGCTTCCAAATCAGTTATTTCGCCTGTGGTGGTTATTCTGGATTCATTTCTCATGAATGGCAAAATTGTGGTCACCTCTATTCTGTAAAACAGTTTCATCTTAACATGTTGAACTCACAACAGACACAAAAGATCCGAATCCTCCTGTAGTTTAAATGACAAATGTTTTGCTTCATCCTTATTACCTTAAACCAAGCTTTCCTTCGGTCCCATAATCAAAATTATTTACTCTTCCTCTACATTCAAGAGGGAAATTTCCTCAGTACAAATCATATAGGCTGCAGTGCATCCCGCACCAGCGAAAACAGTAAGCTGTAATGCTCACAGCATCAGCAAAACACATAAACGTCGCTTTTCTGGGACAAGTATTAACGCAGAATAAGTTTTCCAGGCTTTGGCTCAACATCAATCAAGACTACAGAAAGGATCCATATTTCTGTACCATTCTCCATTTGCTGAAAAACTGCTCGTATTTGACTACCACAGTAATATTTCAGGGCCACGTAAATTACACAAACCACAATTCTTCTTTCACCTTGAAGGAAATCAATATACTGACGAAATCCACAGACAGCACTTTACATACTCAGCTATAAAGAACAAAAAAGACATATATCATCAATATTAACATATCATCACATATTGGGAAGCCATTGGTTAAACAATCGTATTATCGCATCCAGTTTTCAAGATTCCAAACTTACTCATTCCTTTCTCAGAGTTCTCCTATCTTAAAATATTCATACAGCACGCATACTATAGTAAGAGATCCTCATTTATGGTGATAGATATAGAATAGTAATAGATAGCTAGTAGCACTGAAAGCAGAAAATCGGAAACAAGGCAACTAACAGCTGGGGACCTGGGTTTGCCAGACCCATAATACCCACAGATCGGATATTCCCCTGAGTTTTGCATTAATTCAACACAGATCTTGCTTCTTTCAGGAGCGACTCTTTTCAATTTACACAAAAAAAAAAAAAACAAACAGCATTTCACTCGTTCACAGGGAAACCTTTTATGTTCACATTAGAACCAACCTAAATCCTAATTGCACAAGGAAAGAAAAAAAGCTAAAAACATCACATAGAAACATCTTTATCACTATTTTTACCAACATATTTTTCAAAATGCCTTTATCACAAATGTAAACTAATCAATTCATTCTCCTCCCTATACACCCTATGTACTCATTTGCCATGTCACTCATTTGTTCCGATTGGGCGCCTTCTGCGCTGATCATTTATCATTGTCGGTTTTGTTCATTTCCATTTGCTAGATTATGTCTAGGGTTGGCCGGCCGAATTTCAACATCATGTGGGGCTCCGCCTACAATCCTACTCCCACCGTGTTCATCGTAGTATCGATTCTGGTTGCCGTACCTGTAGCGTTCACGATCTTGTCCACGTCCTCGATCATTTCCGTTGTTCCACCTGTGCTCGCGAGCGTTACCCCAGTTTCTATACGGCCGGTCCCGATTATTATTCCGTTCGCGTCGCGACGACCAGTCACGCCGTTGATTAGTACTACGGCCACGACTGCGATCGCACTGCTGTGCCCCGTAATAACTTTGTGCCTGATTAGGCGGGCATTCTCCTGTATTGTATTCCAACTCTTGGAGAAGTGTCTTAAACTTTCCCACGTCCTCTTTGCATCGTCCCGCAAGAATGACGTGGCGCAAGTGCATCGGCAATTTGGTGATGCATATCCTAATTAGTTCCGCAGGCCCATATGGGTCGTATAAAAATTGATTTGCCTGCAGCATGTGGTCGAATTGGCGTGCAGGGCTGCTGAAACCAGACTGGTTCAAATTTGGCAGCATAATTATGCCATGTTTGACCCTATCTTGTGCCGCTTCCGACCAGTAGGCTTGTCGAAACTCCCGAGTGGAGTTACAGTGACGCGCTGCCGACCTCATGCGAATCGCCGGTTAGCCTTCCAAATAGCCACACACATATTCTATCTTATGTGAACTTGCCCAGTCGGGGGGAAGGCAAAACTCAAATTGCTCGAGCCATGCTCGTGGATGTATTCCTTTTTGCGAATTTCGGAATATCTCAAACTTTCTCACCGTAAGGAAATGTTTGAAATCAAATCCCCGCATTTCCTCCCGGCGAGGCCCTTGAATGTTTCTATTTTTCTCATGTCTGCCCCTCAAAATACATTCTTCCCTGTCGTCAAAATCTCCCTCGTGGCCGGAGTCCCTCTCTGCACTGTCCGTACGGCTATTTTTTGTGCTATTGGCGAGTTCGGAATCACACGCCATGCGGTTTTCCAGATGCGCCACGCGTTCTTGTAATTCGCCTGTTACAGCTTTGTGCCGCCTGTTCACTTCAAACTGTCCCTTCTGAAATCTAAGAAGCGAACGCACTTCTTCGGCCTCTGCGACCGCTACCGGTGTAGTATTGTCCTCGCTTTCCGTCACCTTCATCGTGCCTACGATGTCCCCTAATGCCGCAATCTTATCATGTATTTGACTCTTGTCCTCCGCCCCAGTCTGCTTCAATTGTTCTACTTGCTGTTCCAGCGCGTGAATCGCTAGACTGTTGTCCGCTATTGTGTTGGTAACGGACGTGGGACAATGCGTTTCCGCCTCTTGGACCCTTGAGAGTACCTGCTGGTGTTCTCTTTGGCATTCTTCTCTCAGCGCTTGGAAATTCCTAAGTAGCTGTTCTTTGCTCTCTTTAGATTCCGCATCGCGACTCCGCTTGCCCTGTTCTAAGGCTTGCAGACGGTCATTGATTTGTTCAAATGTATGGCCTAATTCTTTCATAATATCGCTTTTTATTTCACTTGCCAGATTGTTTATTCTTTGTCAGATATCATCGGACACTCTCTGCATCGACTTGTCGACTTTATTTGTCTGCTGGATTAGTTTTTCGTCCATTTGTTCGCCTAGCTTGCGGATCGATTTTTCAGATGATTCTTTTTGCTCTCGGAACGATTTTTCTGATTTCTCTGCGTTTTCTTTATTTTGTTGCAATAAGGCTTTCATGAGTTCTGCCAAATCAATTTGGTTAGTATGAGGCAAATTAATTTCTGGCTCTCGTGTAAGCCCGTTTGTCCTGTTTTGCAACTCGTCTGAAGTATTCCCCATTGCATTTTCGGAACCGACCGACGCATTAATATTCGAAATCAAATTATCCCCTTGCTCCATGTTGCTTAAGTTGTTGGACCGCCTACTTTTAGCTTGGTTACGTGTCTGCATTAGTTCAATTTATACCCGGTACGCAACACACTAATCAGAATAAACGCATTCCCCAAAAATTACGACAGCCACACGAAAGGTACCCAACCTAGTACGCACTTTTTCACATGGAAAACAAATTTTTATCTTTGATCGAAACAGTGGAATTTACAAGCGAGAAAAAAAACCACACACATATAAAACACACAAATATAGAAAACAAAACAACAAGACAAACAACACAACACCGCTCAACAACGCCGTGAATCATTTGAAAGTCAACGCAGAAGTTGTTTGAGCGCTGCAGGGGAAAAAAAATTAAGATCATAACACGCTCGCAATATAACGTTTCAGAGATTCCAGAGTCTAGCGGAATCACAGAACAGGGTCGCCATGTGTAATGTTGTTGCTTTAATTTGCTATGAAAGCGGTACTGATAGACAATAAAAGCGGTTTAAAAGCTGTGAGCTGTCTGGGGAAGTTAGCCTTGCATTACTGAGCAACTGTTTCACCAGGTATCCAGTCTAGCTTACCAAATTCCCAACCAGACTAACATTAATTATGATCTTTTAATAGTCATACGACAACCAGTGATATATACATATATAAGAGAATTTAAATAAAAAGAAATAAATCAATTTATATTCGGAATTTATTTTAACATTGATCATTGAAATTTCAGCATATTAAACTAAACTGGTGCCTTATTTAGGATTGTGAAAAATGTGAGTTTGTAATCTTACGGAACACATCAACTATGGAGCCAAGATTGGGAGACTGCATACAACACTGCATTCATAAAATAACACACGAAAAACGTTGAAACATATGCAAGAGGAAATTAACCACAACCAACCAATTCAATTTTCACCCAAAGAAGTTACATTCGTAGCACAATCCTGTCCGTCATGTAATTACCACACACTGGTATACTAAATTCATACTAATTCATACTAACATACGGAACACATCAACTATGGAGCCAAGATTGGGAGACTGCATACAACACTGCATTCATAAAATAACACACGAAAAACGTTGAAACATATGCAAGAGGAAATTAACCACAACCAACCAATTCAATTTTCACCCAAAGAAGTTACATTCGTAGCACAATCCTGTCCGTCATGTAATTACCACACACTGGTATACTAAATTCATACTAACTCTCTGTGAAATCTTCGCAAAAAGAATAGCTGAGGGCTACTTTGATGATTACACCATATGCTTCACGTGGTCTACTTGCTTTACACAAAGCGTGTAACTCCACAATAATTTTGATAATTAAAATAAATTAGATCGAAGAGCAATTTACAAAAGAAAAATCTCGAACTGGTTACTAACGTCTTACTATTAACCTGATGGGTCAAACAATTATATAAGCACGTGGTAGTGATCACACAAAGTACACCCCACGTGGGTTGAACATAAAGAAAAGTTGCTATATTGAAAAATATTGTCAAGACGAGATGTTATAATATCACGCACACTCGCATTTAAGATTGATGATCTTAGTTAGATTTACTGATCAACACGTGGTTCCACTTTACTCACAAAGTAGTGGCAAAGCAACTACTGGAAAATATTCTGAACTTCACACTCGAAATATACTGCGTTGCAATTTAAGATAACATTAGATATTTTAGAGCTAAACCTGAAATAAAAGTGATTAAATTTTCAGTTATGCTGAACTTAAGAAATCCATTGTCCTACGGACTTAGCAGACACGCGCTTAGCCGGAGATCTTACCACTTCAGACGCTCGCCACGGACAGACTGACCTGTGCTCCTACCGAGCGTGCTTCCTGAGGGTGGCTCCCAAATACAAACGGAAGTGGTCAGAGGGGCAGCTTCCTATACGAACATGACAAGGGACGGCCAGGATCATACTAAGAATAGAAACCTCTCTGCTTTTAGAAAGCGTAGCTACCTGTTCTGACGTTGGTCCTACTGTTCTCTAGCAGACAGGCTTGTCTGCTACCCTCAAGCATGCAACTACAAATACATTTGCTCATTCATCCTCTCACACAGAAGGGAAGGGGGATGACAGTATCTTATCATACACAGTATATAAAAGAAAGCGGATGTAGGTGCCGTATGAGACTGTGTGACATGAATTACATATAAACTGTGTTTTAAAGTGTAGTAGTGTGACAGATCGTTCTTGTTTATGTGTAAAAGTAACATGTTTCACTGCTCAGTCTCCTCCCAGATAGTCAGAAATACCACAGTAAATTTAGAAGAGAAATTTATGCCGTAAATGAAAACAGATTTAAGAAATTAAACATGAAAGGAATCCATCAGAGATCTTTCAGTGTACTTTGGGAACTGTTCATTATGAAAAAGAAGTTTTGGTAAAGAATAACGGTAATAGGGGAAACGATTACTTGAGACCAACGAGATTTATGTTTAGTAGCTGTGTCCACAATAAAACTGCGTCTGGAACAATGATGACATCTATTGTGTCATCTTTACACATTATTTTTGCCACAGTTTAGCTTCTGGTTTGTGCTCCATAATGACGTCAAAAATAGAATAACATTATTGCTTTGGTGTGAAAGAGAGGGCAGTGGGCTAACAAGAGTATACATAAGAAAAATACTGATTTGTAAGAATAGAGAGTCGCTAATCACGATACGACACGTATTTATAAATTTAGTCTTCAAATATCGACCTCCAAACGCTTTACAGTGCCTTTCCGAATGATCTTGAATCAATGGCTGAAGTGTTAACTAGTATGTTTTAAAATATTATCAAAGTTCGTCTTGTTAGATCTGCATGATTACACTGATTAGCTATGCATCATCACAAACACTCATTGTCATTTTTTAATAATTTTTGACGGCAAGTAAATTTCAGTCAAAGTATATATTTAATTAACTCACAAAATTTGCAGACTTTTATGAGGAAGTCCTGGAATGCTCACTATTGTAGGAATTAGCAATACACCTGTAGTATTACTGTTATTGTTACGAAATTTACGCTGTTTTGTCATTGTATTTGAATGTGAGTGGAAAAATTGGAAATTTGTGGAAATTTCCTATGGGATCAAACTGCTGAGGTCAACGATCCTTAGGCTTACACACTAATTAATCTAACTTAAACTAACTTACGCTAAGGATAACACACACACCCATGACCGAGGGAGGACTCGAACCTTCGACGGGGGAAGCCGCGCGTACCGTAGCAAGGCCCCCCAGACCGCGCGGCTACCCTGCGCAGCGAGTGGGAGTGAATTTTAATTCTATTTTTTAATGTTTTCTCTAGTTGTTGCTATATTTTTGTCACTCGAAATCATTATTTGCGCAAGATTTGTGATATGTCAGATGCTCATAGTCTGTGCATTGGATTTAGTTGTTCAGAAGTAGGATTTTAAGAAGTTCAAAAAATGGCTCTGAGCACTATGGGACTCAACATCTGAGGTCAATAGTCCCCTAGAACTTAGAACTACTTAAACGGAACTAACCTAAGGACATCACACACATCCATGCCCGAGGCAGGATTCGAACCTGCGACCGTAGAGGTCGCTTGGTTCTAGACTTTTCAGAAGTACCAAGGCATATATATTTGTTGGTGTCGAGAATAACTTGTCTGTTACCGAACAGTAGTGGTAATTTACAATGGATAATCCGATAGCCTCCTGGCTGTGTATTCTGTTGACGAACTAGAACTAGCCAAGACAGTCATAGGAGTGTTAAACATAAAACACGGCAAACGAACACAGACAATTATGATCCTTCACGAAAAAGCCATTAATCCTCTGGGCTAATAATATCACATTCTATGATAAACTAATAAAATTACGTTTTTTACCTAAGAATTTCGACAGGTGATATTTAAAACGAAACCAAAAAAATTAAAGCTGTACAAGCGAGAAGCACTTCTACAATACCAATTAAATCAACAAGACTTTTTTTCACAATACCATAAACACAAATGTCTACAAATTGCTATCGGAGCTAATCTTCGCAGACTGAAAAAAATTACGGAATAGGTTGTTATATAATTATAATAAGTGTGATTCCATTTTCCATGCAAGAAAGGACACAAATGTTCTGACCAGTTAGGCAAAATAAATTAATAAATAAGGGCTTCGAAAAATGCTAACTATCGGTTCAAGAAAGCCAATACAGAGTTAATAGTAATTACCTACTCACTAACGTAAACTGAGAAAAAAACGCACTGTATGATATACTAAAAAGAGTTACACTCATACTGCCCTAAGAATTTTTGTGATGCTCTCCTTATCGCAAAATGAAACATTATTTACCGATCACATGCTGTCGTTATGTAGCTCTATTCTCAAGTATCAATTACTATAATTCTGTTAGAATGTATATCGCTTCTTAACTTGCTTAGATTCTGTTATTTGCAAGAGGAGTAAGCAGTCATATGTTTCCACTGTAGTGCATACAAAATTTCTGTATTATCGTGATCGATATGATACATTATTTATCCTATGTCACTGATGGTGCCCGAATACCGATCTGGCAAATAGATAGTTTTGAAGGCCAGCTCATGGTGTACAACAAGATATCCTTTATCAAGAGACTTTTACACTTACGTTCATTTCCTCTTACGACGTTCCAGTAGCAAGAGCCGAAACGTAGGCAGAAAATCATGATCATAGACTAAGTTACATAAACCACATGTCAAACGAGGCAAGTAAACAACGACTATGAATATCTTCTACATGTATTTTCCTGATATGATTTTATGGGTTCCTAATAGGAGATATGGGAAGATGATCTGGTAATTAGCTGACATTATTGTAGGTCCTGTTTATCATATCCATTGTGCGCTTCCGTAAC
The DNA here is from genome assembly GCF_021461395.2 of Schistocerca americana. Classification (NCBI taxonomy): domain Eukaryota; kingdom Metazoa; phylum Arthropoda; class Insecta; order Orthoptera; family Acrididae; genus Schistocerca; species Schistocerca americana. Next base: position 236,314,924 of record NC_060130.1, read on the forward strand.
TCAGTGGTCGCTGGCACGGTAGCTTAACGTGTTCGGTGAGAGGATTGTCATCCTCTGCAGTAAAAAGACTGAGTCAAGTTGTTATCAATGGAGTTTGAAAGACGTCGCGCAGCATCTGCACAGAACTACTGACGAAAAGTGACGAAGAAACAGATGTAAAGAAATAAAACCAAAAAAGTGGTCAGCATGTCTGACTGCAATGCAGAGGAGCTGGATTCCATGTCCGGTACTATCTGGTGTTTTTCCTAGGTGGGAGAAATAGAATCGGGTGCACTTACTCCCGTGATGCCTATTGAGAAGTTGCTTGTGTCAGAAGCAGTGGCTCCAAGTTCAAGAAAGCCGACAATGGTCTGGACAGCGCTGAGCTGACCCCACACCCTTCCACACCGCATCGAATGACCTCATGACGTCATTGGCAGAGAACAACAAGGCTGTCGGTCGGTGCAGATTGAGCTATCAGAGACAGAAGGCGGCGCGTTGCTTGCTTTTGGTATCATTTCCACTCGTTGGTCCTACATTTAACCACTATTAATTGGTTACATCGTTACAGCTGCAGGCGATGATTATTCCGACACAAACGGCTTAATAGTTTCCCATTTGTTAATTGGCCCCCGCACTCACAGTCATTATACAAGCCCCTGCTCGACTACTAGTTTCTTAGTATGCAACTCGTCACTGCCTTTGTTCTCAGTAGCACGCCTGATTGCTAATTCGCCGGGACATTTGTTGCCATTCACGTCTACGGTTGCTGTGCAGTTCCAACCTGAATACGACAGCAAACACCGTGCTAGTTCCTACTTACCATTAAGTGCTCTTCACTCAGACTGAAGCTATTAACGAACGTCTCACACCACCCTAACAACGCACAAATCAGTGACAACCTTTACATTATTCAAAACAGTGTCACTCACTTAAAATCATAAAACACACGGGGTTGTTAGAGTATTCATATTCCACATCTTTTCCAACAAGGAGAATTGCCAAACAGCCGTGCGATTTGAGAAGTTATTTCACTTTCACCACAAGTTTCGGCTATTCAGTATGCCATCTTGAACCCCAATACGCACATTATCTATTCAAACATATCGATATTGGCTTTCTGGAGCCATCAGTATCTGGATGTCGTGAGTCCGTATTTCAAGTGCTTCCTTCGAAGGTAACAACAACTCCAAGTTGTCACGTCTTCGAAGAAAGCTTGGAATATGAATTCACAACATACAGATACAGATGACTCCGGTATGACAATATCGATGCGTTTGAATAGAACAACTCCAAGTTGTCAAGTCTTCGAAGAAAGCACTTCAAATACGAATTCACGACATCCAGATACTGATGCCCCCAGTATGACAATATCGATACGTTTGAATGTCTATACACGAGGTGCATATGGGGCCTGAAGATTGCGTATTGAATTGGCGAAACTGGTTGTGAAAATAAAATAAATAACTTCTCAGATCACACGGCTGTATGGCGATTTTCTTGTTAAATATTTGACCAGCCGCTGTCCCGCGTCCACAGTGGATGAACAGAGATATTCTACATCAGTTACATAAGTTGCACCACCATTTTCTCTGAAATTCAATAGAAATATTCCACACATATTTAACTTTATATATCAAAAGACTCTTCAGTGGCTGTGAGTTAATTTTTCTTTCACAAATATTTTAGAGTTACTTGACTTTGCTTCGTGGAAGCATAAGCTGAAAATCGCAGCTCAGTTTGGTTTTCAAATGATTTGGATTTGATCCAAATGTTCTACTTAAAATTGTTTTTAATCGTGGTCACCAATTTCTGACAGACAACAAGAAACTGGATCGACTAGCTCTGGCAACGCTGCCTCATTATGTTTTGTAATGTTCATAAGAACCAGAAACGACGACGAATTTCACATAGGAACGGGTGACGAAAACAGAATGGAAGTTTTCTAAATAACCACAGGCGAAGGCGTAGCGTTTTCAAACACAACTTTCTCTACGAAAAGGCAGGACAACGCAGTGACCGAGGCGTTATAGCGTATTCGTCAACAGAAGGGTTGAAGTCACCCTTCTTGCCGTCCATTTTCAGGCTCCCTATAGTTTCCCTGTACCTCTTAGGTGATTGCCAGAAAGGTTCCTCTGAAAAGACAATTTCATATCCTCTGCTGGTCCAGTCTTAGCATGTAGCCTGTTTCTATAGACGTCGCCGTCGACAGAACGTAAAATCATAATAATGTTACCGTCCTCCCTTCTTCCAACAAAACGCAATCTGACGCAAAATTTGTGTTTTGTCTTTGGAGAGGGAGCCTATACAATGCTTGTGCTTTCGTAAGATTAACAAACGACGGCGATTTGTATATTACACATTGGCTTTCGGAAGTTGCTAACATATTAGCTACCATGCGTTCAAACCAACCCATTGTTGTTTTTGCGCTTTCACATAGCTGTGAGGAAACTTTTCAGAAAGATCATACTTAGAAGATCTTTCTATCTGTTCTGGAGACTTGGCCGCTTACTAATTCACATTTTTGCCAGAGGATGAGTCAATATTTCACAGACATCGATCTGAAAATTCGGGTGCAATACTACGAGGGCAGTTCAATATGTAATGCAACACATTTTTTTTCTGAAACAGGGGTTGTTTTATTCAGCATTGATATACACCAGGTTATTCCCCAATCTTTTAGCTACACAACACTATTTTTCAACGTAATCTCCATTAAATGCTACGGCCTTACGCCACCTTGAAATGAGGGCCTGTATGCCTGCACGGTATCATTCCACTGGTCGATGTCAGAGCCAACGTCGTACTGCATCAATAACTTCTTCATTATCCGCGTAGTGCTTCCCACGGATTGCGTCCTTCATTGGGCCAAACATATGGAAATCCGACGGTGCGAGATCGGGGCTGTAGGGTGCATGAGGAAGAACAGTCCACTGAAGTTTTGTGAGCTCCTCTCAGGTGCGAAGACTTGTGTGAGGTCTTGCGTTGTCATGAAGAAGGAGAAGTTCGTTCAGATTTTTGTGCCTACGAACACGCTGAAGTCGTTTCTTCAATTTCTGAAGAGTAGCACAATACACTTCAGAGTTGATCGTTTGACCATGGGGAAGGACATCGAACAGAATAACCCCTTCAGCGTCCCAGAAGACTGTAACCATGACTTTACCGGCTGAGGGTATGGCTTTAAATTGTTTCTTGGTAGGGGAGTGGGTGTGGCGCCACTCCATTGATTGCCGTTTTGTTTCAGGTTCGAAGTGATGAACCCATGTTTCATCGCGTGTAACAATCTTTGACAAGAAATTGTCACCCTCAGCCACATGACGAGCAAGCAATTCCGCACTGATGGTTCTCCTTTGCTCTTTATGGTGTTCGGTTAGACAACGAGGGACCCAGCGGGAACAAACCTTTGAATATCCCAACTGGTGAACAATTGTGACAGCACTACCAACAGAGATGTCAAGTTGAGCACTGAGTTGTTTGATGGTAATCCGTCGATCATCTCGAACGAGTGTGTTCGCACGCTCCGCCATTGCAGGAGTCACAGCTGTGCACGGCCGGCCCGCACGCGGGAGATCAGACAGTCTTGCTTGACCTTGCGGCGATGATGACACACGCTTTGCCCAACGACTCACCGTGCTTTTGTCCACTGCCAGATCACCCTAGACATTCTGCAAGCGCCTATGAATATCTGAGATGCTCTGGTTTTCCGCCAAAAGAAACTCGATCACTGCCCGTTGTTTGCAGACGCCATTTTAACAGCTCCGTACAGCGCTGCCACCTGTCGGAAGTCAATGAAACTATACGAGACGGGGCGGTAATGTTTGAAAATATTCCACAAGAAATTTCCGGTTTTTTCAACCAAAATTGGCCGAGAAAAAAAATGTGTTGCATTACTTATTGAACTGCCCTCGTAGCAACGTATGGAGACTTAATATGAACGACATTAATAAAAAGTGAATTTTTTATGATGGTGATGGCGTGGAGTGACGATAATCTAGGCGACTGGTTCATGGAACCAAGTAAATGTCTTTCGAGCGAAAGATACATCAGTCGTAGTTTTTCCAGGCGGTGGTCAGCGGCCCCGAGGCGCAGGCTGGTCTCGTGCGGGGAAACATGCTCAGGTCTGAAAACGGCTCAAGTGACGTACGACCGGTGCACGGTGTCGCCCTGTCGGGCGAGCGGCAGCTGAGGTGAGGTTACGTGATCAGCACTCTGGCAGTGTAACGCGGCAACAGCTCCACAGGTAGGCAAGCAGCACGTCGCTATGACACACTCCACACAAGGTGATCCCGCTTTGCAACTGGGCGACTCAGTCCGGAAAGCACTCGAGAACGAAGAGTTGGACAGAGAATCCCAGAACAAGTGGTAACGACAGTGGCCTGCAGGGAAGTGCCCGCAGTGACTGAGTGTGCCCACACAGGTAGGCAGCAGCTTGACAGTTAGCCAGGCTCAAGATATTGAGCCTCTAGGTGGGCACACTGAAGTTGGCAGGAGTCGACTTGCAGATGGTCTCCAGGCTAGAGGCACCGTTTGGTTTCTGGTAGCATCAGGCCTAAGCGGAGCCGGTAGTTTCGGGGCTAAAAGGCGCCTAATAGTAAGAGCTAGGTGACCCATTTCAATTCGTCGATGAGTGAAGAGCACCTCCCATAATTGGTGGCAGGCAGCCACAGATACTGCTTGACAAAAATAGGTAGTATTTATGGCAGCTCGGTCCACCACAGTTTTCGCGCCCCAACAGTCCTCGTCAAATAGAATGAGGAAGTAGCAGAGGGTCGGGCCTGGAGAGTGACGAAATCCAGTTTGCTGGTGTTGCAGTCTGCTTGTGGACTTGCACGATATTACTTTTCCTACCACCCTGGCGGCGATTTTTGCTGGGCTGTTAGGCTCCGCTTGTGGCGTCTTGCGATAGCACTCCTGCTAACTTCTGCCTTCTTCCCTTTGTTAATGCTTCTTGCACCCTCGCGAGGTGACATTTTTTTTTTGTCGATCCGGCCCCGGGTCTTCGACTACTGAGTGACAGGAGCTGTGTCTCAGAACGCCTTCTCTCTTTGGGACATCCAGTCCACCTGATCGCAAACTGGCAATGATTCTGGAAATGACTCGGTACACTATTTACAGTCTTACATGAATACATTCCAGTCAACTTTCCCTCCACCCAACTCAGCTTGAACCACAACGTTCACTGGCTGGGTATTTAATTAATCACTAGTTATTAATGGTGACCAATTTGGTCGAAATTTTGTGTAAATGGAGCTTGGGTCGGCGGGAGATTCTTAGGCTTAAATAGACTTCGGCTGCACAGACAAGCGTCAAGACCACAATTTTGTATGAAGTGGAAGCCTCTATCACAATGACTCTGTGGCGTTGTTAACTGCGATACCGCTGCTTGTGGTGAAACATCTGCTCTGCAGTTATGTGCCCTGAGTTGGTATTACTTCATCCAGAGAGTCGAGAAGATCAGATTCTAAGGTTCCGTTGAGGTAAGTTAGGTTTTCGGATGGGAGATTAAAAGTTGGTCGCGAGAAGTCACAAGTCGCACCATTCGTTAATATATCGCCGCCTTGCAGCTCCAACAGTTCCACACACTTAGATCGACGCTGGTCATAACAGTTCGTGATAACTACAAATGGTTAGTACGTGGAATGTATTCAGTGCATCCCTGTTCTCTGAAAATAGTGTTGCTGCTTTTGTCACTCCTAGAAATAACTGTACTTCACATGCTCCTGCAGCAGCCTGGATCATTTGGTGTGCGCATATAGTGACTTGCTCCCGCTTAACAGCCTGGAGTTCGGCCTTTAACATTAGTAAATGGTTTTATCCCTCCTGGTGACATGAGTAACACCTTCATCATTCAGATTTGTAAATGCTATACCAGAGTCTCCAGTCTCACTGGGAACAATTTGGAAATTAGTGGTAAGTTCTATGGGACCAAAATGCTGAGGTCGTCGCTCCCTAGGCTTGTACACCACTTAATCCACCTTAAACTAACTTACACTAAGGACAATACACACACCCATGCCCAAGGTAGGACTCGAACCTCCGACGGGAAGAGCCGCTCGAACCGTGGCGAGGCGCCCTAGACCGCACGGCTACCCCGCGAGGCCATCTCACAGGGTACAGGCGGATTGTATAGCATTTGTAACGGGCACTGGTGCTTACTACCGGCAGTCAGACCAGAACTTACAGTTCAAAAATGGCTCTAAGCACTATGGGACTTAACATCTGAGGTCAGCAGTCCCATAGACTTAGAACTACTTAAACCTAACTAACCTAAGGACTTCACACACATCCATACCCGAGGCAGGATTCGAACCTGCGACCGTAACAGCATCGCGGTTCCGGACTGCAGAGACTAGAACCGGTCGGTCACATCGGCCGGCGAACGTATAGTTGAGAGCGGTCGGCATCGATCTTTACCATTGGAAGATGGTGTCTTTGCCATTGCAAGGTTCTCACATCCGGCGTAGCAATGAGTTCCAATGTAGCCAGTAGTTCTTTTTGTGCCTTACGTTGGCCAGCCAGGAATTGCAATGGTAGCAGCAATGTAGGGGAGCGCATGGTATATGGCTTCCTGTAACCCTGCTACGTCCACTCAGGTATCCCCTATACTGTTCGCCAGTGTTCAAAATGGTTCAAATGGCTCTGAGCACTATGGGACTTAACTGCTGAGGTCATCAGTCCCCTAGAACTTAGAACTACTTAAACCTAACTAACCTAAGGACATCACACGCATCCATGCCCGAGGCAGGATTCGAACCTGCGACCGTAGCGGTCACGCGGTTCCAAACTGAAGCGCTTAGAACCGCACGGCCACACCGGCCGGCTGTTCGCCAGTGTCCAGTAGGTCTAAATGAGTCTGTACAATGCTAAAAACCAGGCTAACCGTACTGCTGGCCATTTTTCTTCAATCCGTTAACTTTGACGTTAGCCTTAATAGCATCCTGTTGTTGTTCAACACTCCATGCTCCCGGTTCGTTAGCTGTGTGGTGTGCTGTTCCGTTAGATCCTTATAACCTTCCACTACTCTCTTCACCTGTGTTAAACTGTCACTAAGTCTTCATACATCAGTGGTATTCACAGTCCTGAATGCAGTTCTCAAAATCCTACCTTCTGCGTCTAACAACTTCTCTTCCATCGTCTGTCCGCAACTCGTGGTCTTGCGGTAGCGTTCTCGCTTCCCGCGCACGGAGTCCCGGGTTCGATTCCCGGCGGGGTCAGGCGTTTTCTTTGCCTCGAGATGACTGGATGTTGTGTCGTCTTTATCATCATCATTCATCCGCATTGCGGTCGGAGGAAGGCAATGGCGAACCACCTCCGCTAAGACCTTGCCTAGTCGGCGGTGCGGGTCTCCTGCCTCGTCCCCTACGCTCCTCAGAGTATGGGACCTCATCATCATCTTCCATCGTCGTAATGTATGCAGCACCAAATCCAAATCGATAGCTTGAAGTAAATAATCTCGTAAAAGTTCGTAGGAGAGGCTGAATCCCTGGTACCCTCCCTGTATGACCCCCCCACCCCCCTTTCTCTCATTCTCAAGGTGCAGCTCCGAGGGCACTTCTTTCAGTCTCTGTACTTCGTTTCTCACTTCCCACATATTAGTTTTAGCATCCAGTGATGGCTCGTTTCAATGACGTCCCAGTTTTACAGTGCGCTTCAGCATTGCTGTTATTTTTAAAAATATCGGGAATCCGACATGCCGGCATTTAAAAAGATGCCACTATTGTCTCTCGATACATCGAAAAAGGTATCGATATATCTACGGAAAAATTCAACTAAAGGGCCAATAAATACATCGGCTGTACATTGCGAATATATTGCAGGTTTTAGACATGTATATTTCGGTAGTTATTTATCATTAGCTATTCTGTATATCAACACGCCAGCAACCTGCCTACCCCCCTCCAAGCAAAACTGAAAGGAAAATGATGCACGTTCACGCTTGGCGACAACCAGTTTGCTGACAGTGGTAATTGCATGCAAGTGCCACAATAAACAGTGTCCGATGGGTCCGTCGCCGCCCGAAGTGGCCGTGCGGTTAAAGGCGCTGCAGTCTGGAAGCGCAAGACCGCTATGGTCACAGGTTCGAATCCTGCCTCGGGCATGGATGTTTGTGATGTCCTTAGGTTAGTTGGGTTTAACTAGTTCTAAGTTCTAGGGGACTAATGACCTCAGCAGTTGAGTCCCATAGTGCTCAGAGCCATTTGAACCATTTGATGGGTCCGTCGTCCGGTTTCGTCACATATCGGATTTGTCTAGAACACGTCATGTCGATTTCCGTGTTTTTTCATTTCTTCCAACGCCAGCGACCAGTCATTGTAGCGTCAAAATTGCGTGGTGAAGATAAACGTTGCAGTTTATGTTGGTAGCACCGAGAGCCGGTTACGTCAGCATTTCCCCTCACACGTCTCCGGCCACTGCAAAGACCAGACTTGGCATCCAGATTTTTGTTCATCATTTTCAGCAACTGTTTTTGAAGAATGCTGCTTTAAAGAAATAATACACTAGTTGCATTAGAATTGTTTATTTACGCAACTGATGTGCAATTTTTTCAGATCGGGAGTCTTGTTATTCCATCCACACCGCCAGCCCCTAGTACAGTCGGACTTCTTCTTTTGTGCCACCTATACTCGCTTCACACACTCAAAGAGAAAGATTGGATGCGGTGAAAGCTCAAAAAGTTGTAAAACTCCTTCATATAGTAAAAGTAAAATTATGTTTTACTACCATTTCAAAGAACAACTTAAAATATTTATCCAAAATTATGAAAAAGTATAATATAAAATAAAAATATCGGCCTTCGATAGTGCCACTTTTATATCGATATATTGACATAATGGGAAAAAATTAGCCGATATATATCGAAACTTTTAGGAAAGAACATCGATTTATCGGTATATTGATATTATGTATGCTTACCCACTTGTAGCTGCAGAGGCGCAGCACTGCCAAGACTATGATACACCCCAAGGTCATCGTTGTTTATGGTGTTACTTCAGGAAAGGAAGCGGCAGTCAATCTTTCTTACTTCTTCCAGGTCCATCGTCTATGACCAACACCTTATACGCGATCGCTACGGTCGGAGGTTCGAATCCTGCCTCGGGCATGGATGTATGTGATGTCCTTAGGTTAGTTAGGTTTAAGTAGTTCTAAGTCTAGGGGATTGATGGCCTTAGAGGTTAAGTCCCATAGTGCTCAGAGCTATTTGAACCATTTTTGAACACCTTATACTACAACTCCAAACATATAAGAAATTCTACTCCCATATCCTGATGTCGCTGGCCACCATTACATCGCACATACACAGAAAATTAAGCATCTAAATATACTACTTCTCCTCCCTCAGTCTCAATGCATATGGAATCGTACATATAGTTTGTTTGGGTTCGTCTGGTCTCCTCTTTTCCTATCTACCCTCCCCCTCCATCCGAGAGAGTGCTGCCATCACATGAGGCAATGAATCAGCGCATCTCTGTAAGGATGAACGTGCCCAACACATTTTCGTTCTATTCTTTGGAGTGTTCGGGCTTGTCAGTATGATCCATTGCCCTACGTGATAATGCGATAACTTACCACTGCATTTATCCAATCCTTCTCGATGGTCTAATGGCTTGGTATTAGCTTTTTATATCAGTTTACACACTTCTTTCAACGTATTTTCAAAATTTTACACAGGTTCACCATTCTTTCCCCACTTTGAGTTTAATTACTTCAAATAAGGAAGGAATTTTCCTGCCATATTCTACCTCAAATGGTGACACACCTGTGCTCTCACGGGATTTGTTATGATGGTTATTCACGTAGTAGGTTAGCATCTTACCTATTGTCCAATGCACTGGTTCTGTCTTTTTGTTAGCCTGTGGATGTAATGGGCTTGTTCTTGATTTTCGAAAATGTGATAAGTTAAATAATTGATTCGTCAGTTTTGACATAAAGTTGGTGCCCTGATCCGTGAATATTGCCTCCGAAACATCAAACCTTAGCAACCAGTTGTTTACCATCACGTGTGTTACAGTGTCGGCTTGTTGTTTCGGAACACCGATCATTGCCACTTTGCAAGAGAAATGATCCATAAATGTTAGAACGTAGCCGTTTCCCACTGGTGTCTGACTAAAAGGCCTCAGAATTTACATTCTGATCATTTCCGAAGCTTTAGTAGCCTCTGGTAACCCCTGAAGCGGTGCATGTCGATGATTTAAATTTACACATTGTGCACATGGCACACAGTTTTATGTATACTGTTCCAGGTCTTGTTTATTTATTCTCTATCGATAGTGTTCATATATTCTTTGGTCTGTGGTCTTACGTTCCCCATGACCATGTATCCCATGATCACCATGTGATTCGCCGGCCGAGCGGTTCTAGGCGCTTCAGTCCGGAACCGCGCTGCTGCTACGGTCGCAAGTTCGAATCCTGCCTCGGGCATGGATGTGTATGATGTCCTTAGGTTAGTTGGGTTTAAGTAGTTGTGAGTCTAGGGGACTGATGACCTCAGATGTTAAGTCCCATAGTGCTTAGAGCCATTTGAACCATTTGAACCATGTGATTCCTTTATTACTTCTTACCATATTGCGGTAGGCAACGCCACAGGTCCCATGTCTCGCACAATATCCCACCACGAGTGGCAAATTGCGTTGTGAAAAGCTGTCACTCTGCATTAGCAACCTGCACTGTATGTCACTCTGCAAGTCTATGAGCCATTGTCTGCTCCACACCAGTTTTCCTGTTAAGCGCATCTGCACTATTAGTACTTACGGATCACTTTGAAGCCGAAGATAGTCAGTTCGATACTGATACTGGTAATGACCCCAGGGAACTGTGAATGTAGATTTTGGTCGGTGCTGTGGTACTAATACCAACTGATGATACCAACGCCTTAGGTTTACTGTGGAAAAATATCTACGTTGTCCAAGCTGTCCAGAATTTCCGTGGTATTTGATATTGTGTATGTGTGTGTAATCGTCCGTGCAATGAGATTCTTGTGATCACCGCATCGTGTACGATTACTTGATGGGTCCTTCAACCCCAACAACTATTTTGATGCTGCATGGCCTGTCAGTACCTTAATTTTTGTCCTGTATAAGTAGCAATGGAAGTATGTTACGTTGTATATTAAACTTAACACGCCTTTTTCAGTGGTAGCATAATTTTTTCGGCTTTGTCCGACTGCCGTGACGCCTAAGCTACTGGATGCCACTTATTTCTTGACTTGAACACAATCCCCCGCATGGTTGCTAGCACCAAATGATGAAATGAATTCCTTTTCGCAGCGCGGGGTAGTCGCGCTATTTGAGACGCTTTGTCACGGTCCGTGCGGCTCTCCCCGTCGGAGGTTCGAGTCATGCCTCGGGCAGGGGTGTGTGTGTTGTCCATAGCGTAAGTTAGTTTATTTTTTTAAGTTAGATTAAGTAATGTGTAGGCTTAGGGACCGATGACCTCAGCAGTTTGGTCCCATAATACCTTACCACAAATTTCCAATTTTTCCAATTCCTTTTATAATCGAGAAGGCTCAACATGAGAGTAGTTCTTAATGCTTCTTGAAGTTTTTCAAGTACAGTTTCACACTCTGTTGTCCATTGGAACTTCAAACCTTTTTTTTTAATGAATGGGTGGTCATGCTGTATCTGCAAATCACACTACGAACTTCCTATAGTAATTAGCCAGTCGGAAAAACGAATATGACTGCGTACTCGTTTCAGGTGTAGGGAAGCTTTGTACCGTGTTCATCACCTTGTTCCTGTTCTTACGCCATCTTGGCTAATTATGTGTAGCAAGAAATTCACTTCTTTTAGTGCAAAATGGCACTTCTGTATGCCAAGGGTCAGCTGTGTTGAATGCAGTTTTTGAACTTCCTCTCAACCATTGCACATATTGTTTCATATCCTTTGCAAGCACTAATATCATCAAGATACACCATACGTTGTTTCGGTTTCAACCCTCTTAAAACTACACCAACTACCTCTGAAACGTGGTAGGTGCATTTTTCAAACCAAACGGCACCTGCCGGTGCTGGTAAGGACCCCAGGGCACTGTAAATGAAGGTTTTGGTCAGTCCTTTGGTACTACTTCCAATTGGTGATATCCACATCTTAAGTCAATTGTGGAAAAATATCTATGTTGTTCTAAGTTGTACAGGATTTCGTTGACATTTGATACTGTATATGAGTCCGTGAAATTAGATATTTGTAATTGCATCAGAATCGATATTTTTTCCTACTGTCCATAGATCTTTACAGCAGTATGACGGCACCCCATACGCTAGTACTTTTCTCAAAGATAGCACTGCACAGATGCTAGTTAATAAATTCTTCCATTATCAGTTGTATATGTCGGAGCACTCTGTATGATTCATGGTACACAAGTGACTGATTCCTAATTGGAATCTTTTGCTGTGTCCTTGGTTGCTGGCAATGAGCAATGTCTATAACCTCTAAATTGGTTACCAATAACCTCTTCGACACACTCAAGCCATAGGTACCAAAATTATCCACTCTAGTAGGCACTATTCATTCTTTACTTATTTCCTGTATGCATACAATAACCCTGTTCACAAAACATTGCTCTTTATTTTATTACTCAGTTCTCCTGCGCAGTTCAGTGGTAACGTGCTTGCCTACGATGCAGTGGACCCGGGTTCGACTGCCGGCCAGGTTGGAGATTTTCTCCGCCCGTGGACTGGGTGTTGTGTTGTCCTCAGCATCATCTCATCACCACCTACGCGCAAGTCGCCCAATGTGGTGTCACCTGAAATAAGACTTGCAGCCTTTGGTCGATCTTCCCCGGCCAACAATGCCACACGGTCATTTCATTTTTTTTCATCTCATTAATCGTTTTCTATCAGTGGTTCTACGACACACAACAAGTTTTCGGGAAGTGCCATCCCTACATTTATCCAAATTTGTTTCCTTGTACTTTATGGCACTTCATTATGCGAACTGAGCCTTAATGACTTAACATACAGTTTAATTCATGTTCCCCCAAGTTATACCGTGCGTTGTCCAAGGTCAACTTCAAATCTAACCGTAGAATCAAGCATTGCCCTTCACCTACATGGGGAAAAACTTCCATACTTTTCTGCAATCATTTCACTCCAAACTGAAAATTTAACACCAGTGAACCTAGCGATGGTACATCATTATCCCCCACTCCACTTAACCTGTGAGGGGCAGTCATATGAAAACCGAATACCAGCCGCAACGCGACAATGAAATGGTTCCTTTCAAAAGTAACCACCATACGCGTTAAGATAGTTATCACACTGGGAGACTAGACGATCAATTCCTGTTTCGCAGAACGCAGTGGCCGAGCGGTTCTAGGCGCTACAGTCTGGAACCGCGCGACCGCTACCGTCGCAGGTTCGAATCCTGCTTCGGGCATGGATGTGTGTGATGTCCTTAGGTTAGTTAGGTTTAAGTAGTTCTAAGTTCTAGGGGACTGATGACCTCAGATGTTAAGTCCCATAGAGCCATTTGAACCATTTTGAGCAGAACGCAGTAAGCTGCTTATCGATCCACAACCGTACCCGCAAGTGTACTATCCCGTCCGACTGAAACCGACTTCCACGCATGTCTTTTTTCAGGTCGCCAGTGACGTCAAAATCACACAGTGAGAGATCTGGGCTGTACGGAGCACGTTGAAGTATTTCCCAACCAAATCGCAGTTCGGGCGAATTTGGAATTCTCGTTGTTGTTAGCGATTGATTATTTGTACTTCGCCTTTTACCCTATTCCCCTCACTCTTGGAGTCTCGATCCCTCTATCCCACATTTCTTACAGTTCTTACGGTGTCGTTGACGGCACTCTTTTCGCATGGGACTTGAACTTCCGCAGTGATTGCACTTTACATCACTAGAGATGGCGGTTCTCCTGTCAGGAACTTTCGTCATCGCATCTGTTTCCTCTAGTGCCGTGGCTACGCTAATCGCCAGACAGGTCCTTTTGAAATTCTGCGCGCACCTTCCTTGACACATCAGGTAAAAATTTCCCTCGACAAATCGTCTAATGATGTATGTCTTATTTCCTACAGAATGATTCTATTCATTTTCTCCTTATCCATCAGCTGATAGGTATTCACAGTGACCCTTCATGTCTTATCTACAAAGTCCTCGACAGACTCATTCCGCTTTTGTGACAACCCATTTAGTTTTTTGCGATAGAATTTGTAGCTATTTTGCGTCCTATACCGTTGTACCAGGCCTTTGCTGAGTTCGCCGAATGGTTGAGCATTCCTTAGGTCCTCATGGTACATAACAGACGGTTTTGTTCCTCTGTCAAGCACAGCTTGGTCATTTCTAATAGTTGATCGTGTCCAATCCTCCAATTTTGCACCTGTCAATACGTTACCTATAAATGCTTATATACTTTCCTGTCTTGCCCGAAAAAGAATGAACAGATGAAGCGGTAGCTGAATCGAAGATAAAAGCAGTCAAACCGAACGAGGTTCTGACCTCCCTGACAGCATCTGACTGCTTGGCATTTTAGTATTAACGGCTCTCAACTGAGGTTCCTGTGCCAGTGAGAACTGTGCAGCTACCGGGGTGGTAAGAACCTATACCTTTGAGTCAGTCATTATGGAGCCTCTGTCCAACACAAGAAAAATAATAGGAGTGACAACAGAGAAAATGTGAACAATAAAAGTAAAGCTAACAGTAGCACTAAAATATTGGTCCTAGTCATTGCACTCGATCATCAGCCATCTGGATTCATGTAACTGGCTGGCATAATACCCCAACAGACGGCGTGTAGAACATGTGACTGGGACTGATTCTGTACGGAGTGGCCTAACAAACTACATTGCACACATCTTCCTGGGTACAAGTCCAGGTCTTCATCTGTCCTAACAAACGTCATTATCAAATTCCTTTGACAGTCCAGGCGCACCACTGGTTCCACAGCTGGCAAAGACGGTGCCTAGTAGTTGCAGGTAGATGACCAATTTTACATCATCGACAGGCGTGGGGTACCTCTCCAACTGGCAGTAGGTGGTGTCTGTCCTAACAAACGTCATTATCAAATTCCTTCGACAGTCCAGGCGCACCACTGGTTCCACAGCTGGCAAAGACGGTGCCTAGTAGTTGCAGGTAGATGACCAATTTTACATCATCGACAGGCGTGGGGTACCTCTCCAACTGGCAGTAGGTGGTGTCTGTCCTAACAAACGTCATTATCAAATTCCTTCGACAGTCCAGGCGCACCACTGGTTCCACAGCTGGCAAAGACGGTGCCTAGTAGTTGCAGGTAGATGACCAATTTTACATCATCGACAGGCGTGGGGTACCTCTCCAACTGGCAGTAGGTGGTGACAGATACAGCATGGCTGAAATGGGCAGTATTTATGGCAGATCAGTCAATATTCATGTATCTGGCTGGCATAATACCCAAACAGACGGCATGTACAACATGTGACTGGGGCTGATTCTGTACAGGGTGGCCTAACAAACTACATTGGACACATCTTAATGGATGCAAGTCCAGGTCTTCATCCGGACTAACAATCTTCATTCTCAAATTTCCTCTACAGTCCAGGCGTTCTGCCGTCACACTTGGCAACACCACATAAGAAGGAGAGAAAAACAGCTGCTGCACACAAGCCACTGTGTTCTCGATGCCGTAATTCGCAGCTGTCGACGTTGTCCCAAATCCTGTCATCCATTCCCGACTGTAATTGGCAGAAGCCAATTCTGTCACCAGTTGTAGCGCCCCAGCATACCTGACGCCAGTTGTAGTTGGATGTCGGGATGGATGGTGTAATTAGGTATCTGCTACCGATAGCGATGGCGTTGAGTGACGATTACCAGGAAGGTGAGTTCATGGAACCAGGTGGATGTCCGACGGCAAGTCTTAAAAACAGCAATTATATTGATATGTTTATTCTGAGCGAAAGCCACATCAATTGTGTGGCCAGCTGGAGGTCATCACGCTGAAGACACAAGCTGGTATCGAACGAGGGAAGATGCTCAGCCCAGAAAACGGCCTCAAGAGACGACCAATGCTCAGTGTCGGCCTATCGAGAGGGCAGCTGAGGTGAGGTTATGTGGACAGCACTTCAGCAGCGTACAGCAGCATAAGCTCCACAGGCAGACAGGCAGCACGCCGCTATGGCAGTCTCCACAGAAGTCGGACACCCTGTGTACGAGGGCAGTTCAATAAGTAATGCAACACATTTTTTTTCTCGGCCAATTTTGGTTGAAAAAACCGGAAATTTCTTGTGGAATATTTTCAAACATTCCCGCTTCGTCTCGTATAGTTTCATTGACTTCCGACTGCGGGCAGCTCTGTACGGAGCTGTTAAAATGGCGTCTGTAACGGATGTGCGTTGCAAACAACGGGCAGTGATCGAGTTTCTTTTGGCGGAAAACCAGGGCATCTCAGATATTCATAGGCGCTTGCAGAATGTCTACGGTGATCTGGCAGTGGACAAAAGCACGGTGAGTCGTTGGGCAAAGCGTGTGTCATCATCGCCGCAAGGTCAAGCAAGACTGTCTGATCTCCCGCGTGCAGGCCGGCCGTGCACAGCTGTGACTCCTGCAATGGCGGAGCGTGCGAACACACTCGTTCGAGATGATCGACAGATCACCATCAAACAACTCAGTGCTCAACTTGACATCTCTGTTGGTAGTGCTGTCACAATTGTTCACCAGTTGGGATATTCAAAGGTTTGTTCCCGCTGGGTCCCTCGTTGTCTAACCGAACACCATAAAGAGCAAAGGAGAACCATCTGTGCGGAATTGCTTGCTCGTCATGTGGCTGAGGGTGACAATTTCTTGTCAAAGATTGTTACAGGCGATGAAACATGGGTTCATCACTTCGAACCTGAAACAAAACGGCAATCAATGGAGTGGCGCCACACCCACTCCCCTACCAAGAAAAAGTTTAAAGCCATACCCTCAGCCGGTAAAGTCATGGTTACAGTCTTCTGGGACGCTGAAGGAGTTATTCTGTTCGATGTCCTTCCCCATGGTCAAACGATCAACTCTGAAGTGTATTGTGCTACTCTTCAGCAATTGAAGAAACGACTTCAGCGTGTTCGTAGGCACAAAAATCTGAACGAACTTCTCCTTCTTCATGACAACGCAAGACCTCACACAAGTCTTCGCACCCGAGAGGAGCTCACAAAACTTCAGTGGACTGTTCTTCCTCATGCACCCTACAGCCCCGATCTCGCACCGTCGGATTTCCATATGTTTGGCCCAATGAAGGACGCAATCCGTGGGAGGCACTACGCGGATGACGAAGAAGTTATTGATGCAGTACGACGTTGGCTCCGACATCGAACAGTGGAATGGTACCTTGCAGGCATACAGGCCCTCATTTCAAGGTGGCGTTAGGCCGTAGCATTGAATGGAGATTACGTTGAAAAATAGTGTTGTGTAGCTAAAAGATTGGGGAATAACCTGGTGTATTTCAATGCTGAATAAAACAACCCCTGTTTCAGAAAAAAAATGTGTTGCATTACTTATTGAACTGCCCTCGTAGTTGTGCGAATCAGTGCAGAAAGTACTCAAGAATGCATAGCTGAACCGAGGTCACCAGAGTAGGTGGCAGCGACAGTGGCTTGCAGGGGCAAGCCTGCAGTGGTAGAGTGTGCCCCGCATAGGGAGGTGGCAGCTTGGCAGCTAGTCAGGCTGAGTCCTCCAGGTAGGCACTCTGTAGTTGGCAGAAGTCGGCTGTCAGATGGCCCCAGGCAGGATGGCACCAGTTCAGCTTCTGGTGGCGTCAGGCCTAGGCGCACCACTGGTTACACAGCTAGCGGAGACGGTGCCTAGTAGTAGCAGCTAGATGACTAATTTCACATCATCGACAGGCTTGGAGTACCTCTCCAACCGACAGCAGGTGATGACAGATACTGCATGGCTGAAATGGGCAGTATATATGGCAGCTCAGTGAACTGCTGTTTTTCCTAGTCATTAGCCCTTGTCACGTGAAACAAGGAAGCAGCCCAGTGTTGGGCCTGGATCGTCTTGAAGTACAGGTCACCGTTGCTGAAATCTGCTTCCGGGCTTCCATGATGTCAGCGGTACTACAATCCAAGCAGTGACTCTTTGCTGGGCTGTCAGAGTTCACTTGTGGCATCTTGCGAAAGCACGTCTGCTAGCATGCGCCTTCTTGCCTTTGCTAAAGCTTCTTGAGCCAGCTGTGACGACATTTTCCTGCTGACATTCCTACGCTAAGAGACAGAAACTGTAGTGCAACAATATCAATGCTCACAAGGAGAACATGGCAAGTGCAGTATTCCGATTTCCCAGAAAATTCGCTCAGTGGAAGAGAAGCGAAAATAAATGAACAAGTGTCTTGGCTTATCCATAGATACTCGACTGCTTTTGAGAGAACGATCTCAAAGATTTGGACGTACTTTAGATGCTCTTTAGCGCGCGATGCGCTAAATACAGCTAGTGTTCGAAAGACGATTATTCCTTTTACTCCTGTTTAATACGTTGATCGTTTATACTTCACTACCCATGCCCGTAGAATGTTACTATACGAATGTTTCTTATCAAGTTAGGTGATACAAGGGCGTTATGTTAATTCTAAATTACAGCTGTGTTTCACAATAACTGTCATATATTTGTTATAGAATATATATGTGTATGGTACTTTCAGGGGTTACGATCTTTTTAAATTCTCATTTTCTTATATTTCATTCTGATATCAATTCTTAATTCTTATAATTTATTCTTATGTTTATTCTTCAGGAAGATTTGGATCACCGATAGTAGAAAATTCGAAACATACAAATTCGTAACACCACGAGCATCACGTAAAGGCAGGTTTGCCACAGCGACCATTCTTCGTATGAATCTAACACGGGAAAGCAGCGTCGTTAACATTACTGAAGATTTTGCGCGTTGGCAATAATTTCGCAGCAAACCAAGCGTAACAGATAACTTTTCCGAAAATTGGCGTTTAGAACTGATTTTCAATAAAGGTACACAACGAGAATTACACTGAAAACAATTTCAAATAATTTTTCCATTCATTTATAGTTTTTTTTAAATTCATTCACCAGACATACAATTACTAGATGAATAAGGACACTGTTGTTTCAGCATACATTGGAAAACATGTGTGTACTAATCTTCAACGATCATTGGTAGGTAAATGAAACACAGAAACGAAAAGAAAAGTAATAATCGGGTTTCGAACACGGGGCGCAAAAGTGTGAGTACTCGACGCTAGCCGCTTTTTTTCATTTTCTTCGTCATCATTTGGGTCATTTGGTCCGGGCGGATGTCACATGATATCTCATCAAGTTTATCGTTGAATACTTCACTCCGTTTTTTTTTTTTTTTAAATTAAAGAAGACAGCCAGCCAAATATACTGAGCAACCGTGCCAGCGTCACTGTTGACCGTCATTTTGTCAGAATCGGTCGAATATGGGTACGGATAAGCCGAAACACGTGTTCGTTTATTTTGACCCCAACTCTACTGAGGAAAGTTTCTGGGAAGTCGTGTTATGACACTTGGCGTGTTCTCCTCGTCAGTGTGAACGCATTAGAAATCCTAATGCAAATTCTTATAAAAATTTTGATTGATTATAACTGTGTATTACTAACCTATTCATGATTCATGACTCTCAACCCCAGTTGCAGGATGCCTATGTAACGGCTTTCAGGGGTAACAAAAATTTGATTTCCTGTATTTCATTATTGGCCGAATTTGAAATTTTAAATCGCTTTTGTATTCTACTCATTAACTGGTGTAATCTTATGTTAAAGGCTTAACACAATAAGGCTGGTATTGCAGTTAGAAACTGTGAATATTCCATGAGACAGCATATCTCATTACGCACAAATTACCCTTACTATATTCATCGGGTGTTTGAGAATGAGAACACTTAACGACTTCTACCAAAATTTAAACATGATTTCAAAACTTTTCTAAACTTTTTCTCTCTTGTATTCTTAACGTCAAATGTTTAACACATTAACTCATTTGTAACGAGACGTTTGAACCTGTTTTATGCAAGGGGGTTCGATTCTTTAAGATTCAGGGGTTAATTGGTGAATGCCTAACTCTCTGTCTATGGCTCTTTAACTTATTTATTGTGCAGTCAGTTATGTCTATTAACTACAATCACACAATACGATCTGAAGGAAATTTTGACTCTTTTACTCTGATGATCCTGCATAATTAGCTTCGAAATTAACGTGAGTAGTTTTGTTGGCGTCCACTGCTTTTTTGTCCATGAACACCGTTGTTGTCGCTTGATACCTTACAGGAAAAAATTGTAGTTATAAAAAAAATTTAACTAGTATCCTGTCATTTTCAGCAAACATTAACATTATAAAATATTTCAGATGCGACTTCTGGTATTAGTATTCAGCTTAAGGTGCTCTTCAGGATAAGGTATTTGTGGAATTGAATAGCTGATAAAATCGTTTCTTGAGGCACTATAAATATAAATCTTCAGTTCTTGTCAAAGGGCGAAATTCAAAAATAACATGAGGACAGCCATATCAGTTTTATTTTATAAAACCGGTCTGGTGTGTTGGAACTGGATCACACTCTGGCATCATTACACACCGCACAGCATCACCTTGCCACTTTCTTCTACCTACAAGAAAACAAAAAGCACAACAGCGTTCTTCGCATGAGAATAAATAAATTACGTTGCCATTACCTGAATATAAAATTTAGGCTGGAAAGTGATGAAAATGAACCGATTAAGGCAGACGCGATAGACACATACAGGATATTTTTTTCGCGCTTACATGCATGTAGTTTTAGGCCACATCATACATCCACGTAAATGAGTAATGATCATCATTTCGCCACCTCGATATTCGCCAAATATAGACTTGCACGGTTTGTATACGAGTGGCAGAAGAAGTTTTCATGGTAGTAGACAGTGGTAGTCAAGGCAGAAACGACGGCAGCGTACAGTTCATACTTGCAGGGGTGGAGGCAGGATTTTTTTTCGGCGGAAGGGGGGGCGGGGGTTACTTACAGGAGGAGTGACGAGGCTTATTAGATATTCCATACAGTACTTCACTAGCCCTTATTTCTGTATTTTTGTGAATGTACATCAAGGACAGTTCATTTAATCTGTCGCCGGCCGCTGTGGCCGAACGGTTCTAGGCGCTTCAGTCCGAAACCGCGCGACCGCTACGGTCGCGGGTTCGAATCCTGCCTCGGGCTTGGATGTGTGTGATGTCCTTAGGTTAGTTAGGTTTAAATAGTTCTAAGTTCTAGGGGACTGATGACCTCAGATGTTAAGTCCCATAGTGCTCAGAGCCATTTGAACCATTTAATCCGTCGATTCCCGTTGCGCTCCTTAAGTAAGTCTTCAAATACCGCGATGTTGAGAAGGAACGTTCTGGTGTTGCTGTAGTTACTGAAAATGTGCAGAAAAGTTTCAGCACGAGTGCAGGAAAAAATAACTTCATTTCACATATTTAAAGATGTGAAAAATCAGTAGGTAGTAAGTAAGATGTTTCTGGTTAAGCAAATTTCTACTCTTTATCTACAATTTATCTGGTGATGAATCAACATCATTATACCACCGATTTGTTTTAGCATCGACTGTAATATGTAAGTTTACAGCAGATGCTCTTACTACGTTTTTCAGTATCAAAATGTGTATGTTTTTTAGGATCTCCTTCTGATTTAAATACCTGTCCTTTAGCTGGCTGACGAAATAGTCTACGAAACGAAGAAAAACTGAAAGCCTAAAATTCTCTTCAGTAGTCTCTGTCTCTAAGTTAGGGTGCTGTGTTTGTCTCCCCGTGCCTCTTGCAATTTCCAGCTTAGCTCCAAGACGATTAATCACACTGTTTGACACCTCTTACACAGAATGGAAAGGTGATATAAAATCTTACATTTTCTTTTCTAGATTCTCACACAGATCAACGCATATACTGTATAAGCACTTTCATCTGCCAGCACACTAAAAACTTAAATGTTTTGACTTTCACAACACGTTCTTTGCCTACCAACAGTGTCAATAATTTCATGCTGAATGTCTTTGCTCAGATACGTCGTATTAGCACCTGCCCTATCAAGGTGGTTTTTTAGAGTTAAATCTCCTGCCTAAATTCGGAATCTTAATAATGCCCTAAATTTACCATCATCTCTACTTGCACCTTCATCTACTGACAGTTGTTCACAATCCCTGTGTCTTCTCAATGCTAATGCCTCTCGTCCGGAAAACAAAGCAGTGTTAGTAATAGGGAAAAGCTATGCTCTGTTTTCACTTTTTTTTCCAGTGTGTGTTTAGATGACATTATCTGTTGTTAACATTATCTGTCTTCTTTTCAACCATTAATATAAAATTCTGAGATGAAATGCACGATTTCGCGTGATATCCTCTCTTCTCATGATCTCTGAGCTCTTGTTTTTCATTTTTCAGTTTTATGAATTTTTTTTACTGACGAGCTCAGCTGAACATTTCCACATTTCCCAGAGTGGAATTCAGTTGCAGATATAAGAAAGAATTTAGAAGCACTCTCATTTGCTTCTGAATAAGTTAACCATTGAAGCCCAGACAATCACCAATCCTGAAATTTCGAATTTTTTTGCCATAAGGAAATTTGTAAGTAATATACGTATTTATAGTATATTTTCTGGTCCTCGCGTACGGAGTTTTATGAATAAAAGGTACTTATGTCATTCCCGGTCATAGTTTTGTCTTCGGATGAGTATTTTGAATATTAGATGTTCATGCTTGCGGTTGTGGTTCATTAAGTTGGCAAATCCGGCTACCATCTAGTTGTGTCCTGACTGAATGCTGCAGAATTTCTTAGTCGGAGTCTCAAGTGATGTTCACTACACCTGTAACTTCTGTTGCATCTAGACACGTTCTTTTGTTCGCAGATGAAAGAAAAGGACAAAGTTGCTTGTATTTTCTTCTCCATTGCTAAATAACTAACAATGTGACTACACTAAAAAAATACTCCGTGAGTTGTAGCACGTCGTTTGACTCATTCAAAACGGCTACGCTGCTACGCCACATGCTACTGGCTGCCAACACATAAGATCCTACGAAAAACGCAAAGATAGCAGATTCCAGTGAGTCTGCTAATTAATAGCGAGAAGTTTGACTCACGGAGTGTAATTGCTATCCTGCTCATTGTTACCAGGGAGTATCAAGTATCAACCAAACATTCATAATATGAAACACAAGTGGGTGAAACTGTAAGCAATACATCGGTTCGGTATTACCCGTCAAGGCCTCAAGGGCACTGAATTTACATCTCTGTACGATAAAATTTTTGTCAGATTTTCTGCTTCACGTAAGTCGCAATTACATTACAAATCGAGAGCTTACATCATAAGACACCCGTAAACAGACGTGGCGTTGAAGAGCGTACAAGAAAGAGATGGTAGTTATATCATCCAAGGATGCACTCAATACATTTTGAAATTATGTTCCTTAATTATTGAAACTTAGATTATCCTTAAACTTAAAATATTTTCTAACGGCAGGGAATGAATATCTGTTTCATCAGTTTATGTGATCTGAACACAAAAGAATTTGGCTCAGCATTACTTTTAAAATAAATGTTTATTCCTGATGTTCCAAATTTGTTGACGAGGAGAAGTTTTTAGTTTACGAACAGCAGTTTTTAAAGAATTTTGTTGGTATTTTCATTTCTTGTTGTACTAAATTCATAAAATGTTTGTGTTTTAGAACATTTCCCGCAATTTGAGGGGGGGGAGGATACACCCACCTCCCCCCCCCCTCCCCTCCTTGTGTCTGCCAGTGCGCACTGGTTACACTCTGCGCTAATGTCATACGATACATGGCTAAAATTTTCGCAATGCATTACGCAACGATTCAAACGTGAAGATTTGTCTCTGATTGTCGAAACTTAATTATGTAACTCTTCGGTTTTATCTTGTATCTGCAATGAATCCGACGTTGGCGAGAAGGTAAACCTTAATCATTTCTGTTTCCATTCGTTTCTTCTTAACAGTAACACACTATGTACGCCACACACCTGTCCTCACAAAACTTAAACTTGGAATCATCAGAGTCACATTATTGTTGTCAAAGTATTGTTGCAAAACATTACCACACGCCAACCAGCGGTGCAGCGTAGTCCTCGCATCATCTTCACATAACAGACTACGTCATCTTTGAAAGTAGGATGGCAATTGTTATTGTCAGTCTCCGTTTGGTCACCATCAGGATCAGTCAGCTTTAAATGGCTGCAGTGGTACTACAAATGGTAAATTTTCTCCGTTGGAGGAACATAGAGGCGAGCAGGCCGTATTGAAGTCTGTTCGAAGTTCCGGTGATAAATGGCCAAATCTGATGTGATGTGAAATCCACGAGTTGGAACCACTGTATAGTCGTGCTGAGCCTTGGACCATCTGAAGATGCTGCAGTCTGCTGACTGGAAGATACATTGTAATAAGGTAAGATAATTCGTCGTTTGTTTTAGTTCTGTAGAGAGAAATCAGGTCTCGTCCTTTCTGCGTCTCGAATTTAAAAAAGACGGAAGATGTGCTTTTTACAATATTATCTACTGAAATGTATATTGACCATGTAACCATTTCTTTTTTCATGTACAGGTGTGCTGTGTAACAAAAACTATTTGTGAGATTCATTTGAGATATCTTAAATTATGTTTTACTGTAACAATACTGCAATTTGGATGTGGCAACTAAAGTAAAGATTATTTCCGTCTAGTTCATGCATAGTTAATATTAAATTCACGTGATACACAAAGTACGGTAACATTTTATTCAATACTTTTGGAAATGGAATGTGTCCCTTTTACGAAGGGTCAGAGGATAAACTATGAAGTCTTTTTTAATGAGCAAATTTCTCTTATGAATGAATGTGGCAAAGCCATGTCTCCGCAATATCATTTCTTCCAGGAGTGCTAGTTCTGCAAGGTACGCAGGAGTGCTTCTGTGAAGTTTGGAAGGTAGGAGAAGAGGTACTGGCGGAATTAAAGCTGTGAGGACAGGTCGGCAGTCGTGCTTGGGTAGCTCAGTCGGTAGAGCACTTTCCCGTGAAAGGCAAAGGTCCCGAATTCGAGTCTGGGTCCAGCACACAGTTTTAATCTGCCAGGAAGTTTTGTTAAATACCTTTTTGAATTTTATTTGTTAATTGCTCTTCACTAAATGGCCTTTATTAAAACAGAAAAGTTGCACTATAGAAAAATATCGATAACCAATTAGTTGAAGCGTAAAATAAGCAGTTGCCGTAATGGAAATTATGACTGGTTTCAAATACAGCAAATATACACGTGGAATTTTTCAAGGTTAGCTGTAATGATCCCTGCCTCAGTCTTAAGTGATGACACTGCGGTTTGAATAAGACAATAGCCGGCCGGAGTGGCCGTGCGGTTCTAGGCGCTACAGTCTGGAACCGAGCGACCGCTACGGTCGCAGGTTCGAATCCTGCCTCGGGCATGGATGTGTGTGATGTCCTAAGGTTAGTTAGGTTTAATTAATTCTACGTTCTAGGCGACTCATGACCTCAGAAGTTAAGTCACATAGTGCTCAGAGCCATTTGAACCATTTTTGAATAAGACAATATTTTATTGAAGCAAGACACAGGCAGGCAATGAAAACATTAGTTAAAGTTTTTCACAAACGGGCATGTAATTGTGTATCAGGTTCTTCAGAACCACGATGGTCTTGAAAGTAAGAAATTGAGTTTTTTTCCGGTCACGGTTAGTTGCTTGACTTGTTTTGCCAAAAGAAAACATTACTTTGAATTAACGTTGCTGAAATATTTTCACTAAAATTTAGTTTGGCGTGTTACATGACGATGCGTCTTTGCATATTTGCTTTCCAATTACACTTTAATGTAACTTCTTAGTTAAGAGCTTGTTATGTTGAACGGTACATTGATTTATTCTACATCCTTCAGAAATTTTTTCCTATCTGTTGTGACGACATTATGTGACGTTAGAAATACCGACGTAAGCTTAACTCCTACGCCGTTACAAACTGGGAGAGCAAGATTAATCACATGACATCGATTGTAGGGTTACATAACGACGCACGACGGAGAGAAATTGACAGGAGCAATTAATCACAGGTAGCGGTAGTCAGATAATTGTATGCTTATTATCATATTGTTCGTAGAATGTGGTCACAAATTCTAATAGTTTAGGTATGCAGATGTATCATCCAAGGATGTCCAAGAGATACGATGCGGATTAATGACCAGTATTTGCTGCAATGCATTTGACGGAATAAATGGCCTCATAGCAGTTTCGGTGTGCCATTCTTATGGTCACTAGGATAGTGAAAGGATCCAGGATCGTGTACGGGAGGCTTCCCGAATGTAGCACGTGCACAAGACGATGAGCTGCTCAAGGCCCGCCACAAGAGGAAACTTTCACGGTGTTTATGCCATCCAAACAGACTGAACATCATGAAAGTGCGGTTTTTATGAGATGTAAGAGACGGCCTAACATCCATAGTGAGTGCAGACGTTTCTTAATTTGCCGAGAAGCTGGATGCATCGAACATACTTGAAAGGAATGTGTTCAGAAGACACTATGTCTGATCAGGTTGAAACGTCCCCTCAGAAAAATTATTGAATGACTGTGCTGATAAACCTCTTACATTATTCGATTTTCAAACAGCTGAGCAGAACTGAAGATACTCAGACATTTCACTCTTTACCTATTCTGATCAACACTAAACTGACACACAATATTTTTAGCGCTACACAATCTGACTTTCAAAAATCCCTACAAAAGAATGGCCCTGACTAACAATAACCTGTACCTTTCATGAATCACTTATCTCACAAAAATCTTCGTTATTAGAACTACTGCAATACAGCGAGCGCCAATACTGCCAGCTAAATAAAAGATTCTAACTACTGAAGTCACTAACTACTGATAGGCATAGTTAGCAAATGAAAGATTTTGATAAAGAACAAACAATGTATTTACCTTAACAGTGTTCAAAAGTCATAATATATATCAGTTCATGACATCCAGTCTTACAAATTTACTGTCTCTGATGGACACACGTCCAGATCATCCGCTCTCAAAACTCCGCCATTTCTCTCCCCACATCCACCACTACTGGCGGCTCACCTCCAACTGCGCAACGCTACGCGCTGTTAACAGCCAACTGCCCAACGCTACAATAGCGACTATTGCAACAATGCCGACCAGCCTCAGACTGCACACAGCACAGCCAGTGATTTTCATACAGAGCGCTACGTCGCGTTACCAACATAAAAACCTAGACAGCCTACTTACAAAGTCTATAGAGATGACATCCTTGATGCACCACATAGGAGCTGCAGGTGATAATCTTATCCTACAATACGACAATGCTCGACATGATAGGACTCTTCCTGTTTCTGCTGGAAAAAAATGCAACCAAAATACAACATCTCTAAGATACTTACGACTTGCAGTTATCCTGTTTCAGTTGTCTCTTGCTAAACGGAATAGTTGCAAGTAATGATCGGCGGTCTCTTCCCATGATATCTTCATTGTATCAGCATATATATTCGAGAAGCCATCTTTTAGGGTGCGCTGGAGGCTGTTTGGTGAACTGCTATCATTTACCCCATTCCCTGCTCCAATTTAGAATGGTGCACGCAAAACGTCCCACGCTATGGGCTCCAGTATCTCTGATTTCACAATCCTAACCATTTCGTGAAAAATGTGCAGTGGCAAGTGATATGTTGCCTGACTTTCCTTGGAACGTATCGGTATCAAACGTTACCTTGTGTGTTGTGTTGCTGCGCAGAGTGAACAATGAGTATAGACATTACATTTGTTGCTGCAAACTGATTCAACTACCTCGTACATTTCAGACATGTTGCAAATTCATCCACTGGATCTGTTTTCAGCTTTTATGTATACTTTTTCATGTGTTCTAAATTTTATTTAACTTTTATGACATTCAAGTTTTCGAGTTATTGCTCTTTTTTTGAATTTCCTAGTTCAAGGGAAACTAATGTGAATTATCCTTTTAGCAAATTGTGCAAAGATGATGATCATAAAATAATTCATTGTCGTTCAGAGTGACAAAAGCACAAAGAGCTTCTGAAATACACTCCTGGAAATGGAAAAAAGAACACATTGACACCGGTGTGTCAGACCCACCATACTTGCTCCGGACACTGCGAGAGGGCTGTACAAGCAATGATCACACGCACGGCACAGCGGACACACCAGGAACCGCGGTGTTGGCCGTCGAATGGCGCTAGCTGCGCAGCATTTGTGCACCGCCGCCGTCAGTGTCAGCCAGTTTGCCGTGGCATACGGAGCTCCATCGCAGTCTTTAACACTGGTAGCATGCCGCGACAGCGTGGACGTGAACCGTATGTGCAGTTGACGGACTTTGAGCGAGGGCGTATAGTGGGCATGCGGGAGGCCGGGTGGACGTACCGCCGAATTGCTCAACACGTGGGGCGTGAGGTCTCCACAGTACATCGATGTTGTCGCCAGTGGTCGGCGGAAGGTGCACGTGCCCGTCGACCTGGGACCGGACCGCAGCGACGCACGGATGCACGCCAAGACCGTAGGATCCTACGCAGTGCCGTAGGGGACCGCACCGCCACTTCCCAGCAAATTAGGGACACTGTTGCTCCTGGGGTATCGGCGAGGACCATTCGCAACCGTCTCCATGAAGCTGGGCAACGGTCCCGCACACCGTTAGGCCGTCTTCCGCTCACGCCCCAACATCGTGCAGCCCGCCTCCAGTGGTGTCGCGACAGATGTGAATGGAGGGACGAATGGAGACGTGTCGTCTTCAGCGATGAGAGTCGCTTCTGCCTTGGTGCCAATGATGGTCGTATGCGTGTTTGGCGCCGTGCAGGTGAGCGCCACAATCAGGACTGCATACGACCGAGGCACACAGGGCCAACACCCGACATCATGGTGTGGGGAGCGATCTCCTACACTGGCCGTACACCACTGGTGATCGTCGAGGGGACACTGAATAGTGCACGGTACATCCAAACCGTCATCGAACCCATCGTTCTACCATTCCTAGACCGGCAAGGGAACTTGCTGTTCCAACAGGACAATGCACGTCCGCATGTATCCCGTGCCACCCAACGTGCTCTAGAAGGTGTAAGTCAACTACCCTGGCCAGCAAGATCTCCGGATCTGTTCCCCATTGAGCATGTTTGGGACTGGATGAAGCGTCGTCTCACGCGGTCTGCACGTCCAGCACGAACGCTGGTCCAACTGAGGCGCCAGGTGGAAATGGCATGGCAAGCCGTTCCACAGCACTACATCCAGCATCTCTACGATCGTCTCCATGGGAGAATAGCAGCCTGCATTGCTGCGAAAGGTGGATATACACTGTACTAGTGCCGACATTGTGCATGCTCTGTTGCCTGTGTCTATGTGCCTGTGGTTCTGTCAGTGTGATCATGTGATGTATCTGACCCCAGGAATGTGTCAATAAAGTTTCCCCTTCCTGGGACAATGAATTCACGGTGTTCTTATTTCAATTTCCAGGAGTGTACATACACTAATCCTAAATTGGATGTAATTCTTTTAAGGTGAACACTGAAAATTCTACAGACGTGGTTCCGTTTTACTATCACAAATTTTGTGCCACGGAACGAGAAATTGTGCACATAAAGCAGAATTATCAACATTCAGTGTTTTGTAAAGTAATGAAGTCTTCTCCACAAACGTGTGGATTGGATGTTCAAAAAGGCTGACTTTCTTCCATGAGTATTGTCTTTCCTACATCTACATATACGATAGGCAAGCAAGGGTACTTTCGGTAGCATTGTCATCCTCCATTCCGTTGTTTTGGCTCCATCCGATAATGAACTGAAATAGCGAGTCTCGCATAAGAGTTCGATACCTCTAACTACACTGTGCTTGTCATTTCGTGAGATATGTGTGAGAGGAAGTGATACTTTGCATGAATCTTCTTTCTCGAAAAACACTTTGAATTCTTTGAATTTTCATAGGAAAGCTCTACGTGATGCACGACGCCATGCTTGTAGCTTCTGCACGGGCGTCTCACGATTTTTAAACGAACCCGTATCCCTCGTCTCTATATTCTAAAAAATCTGCCACACTAGGATTTTGTAAGTTGCCTTTTCCGTGGGTGAATTACATCTCGGTGTATGCCTTTTAATGAGGTTGTTATTCCTTCGAGTACAACTACATCATGTGGTCGTTCGACTTTAAGTTGTCCAAATGTAAGTTCCTGTTCCTTGTGTTCTATCACTAAAATAATAATGTAGCTTCATGTGCATACAAGGTGTTTAAGAATAATATCCTGTATGCAATTGGAGACAGTACTTATCAAAACTAGAAAAAATCTTGTATACATACAGCTCCTCAATTATTTTGATCCCAGAGTCATTTTAAAAATTAACGTATTTTTCTGGGATTTTCCCATGTGCTCAGGTATACTTATTTAAATCGGTAAATGATGCGAGTTCAATTCACTAGACACGTTCTGCTTTCAGCAGAATCATTTCCCTGATAAGCTGCCATCAATAGAAGTATTTTCAAATATTTTTCGTGCATTTTACAGCAAGTAGGTTTGAGTTGTTGATAACTTAAGGAATTCCTGCCGATGTTAAATATGTTCAGAGTGGTTTTTATACTTCATGTCCATTGTGAATAGGTGCAAGCCCATCCAAAATGATGTTTTACAGCCTCTATGCACGTATCCTCTCAATACGAAAGAGTACAAATATTCTTACAGGTCGCATCAGGAGATTAAAGTATCGATTGTAATTTTACATTCACTTGATTACTTGCTCAGGCTCCCTTTAAATTACTCATTGTGCTATGAAAGTATTTCCTACTTCTAGGTGTATCAGTCAAATAGCAGTCAGATTGTGTTAATTTTCTTTCATGTATCACAGTTATGTATAAAAGGGGGAATATTTTCAGGGCGTTTTCACTGAACCCAAATCAGATATGTGCTCAGCTTAGTAAAAACGAAAGAAGTAACAGGCAGTCAGTAGATTCTGAGACGGAGCGCTGAAAATTTACAATTAACACCTTGCATTTTATTTGCGAATGAGGCAAGATTCACGCGAACAGAGATAATAAATTACCACAAAGATCATGTAAGGCAGCGATCATGGAAGCAAGGAATCAAGTTCGCGTTAGTATCAACGTGTGTGACAGACTAAAAGGGCCATATACTTGTACCTTCTCGCGTACATTAACAGGTGTTCTTGATCACCTGTTTCTACGACACAACTAATCGGCACTATTGGAGAAAATTCACTCTCAGAAACACAACGGATATGCACTGCATGAAATGACATCCTGCTTTCTATGTCCCTAAGACAGTACCTAATATAAACGATTAATAAGCGATTGATAGTTCGAGGAGGTCCAATAGCACGGCCTCTTCGTTTATCTGTCCTTTATCCAGTAAATTTCTGGCTATAAGGCAGTCAGGTCTTAATGATTCTTTCAGAAGAATGGCTGAAGGATGCAGAATAATAAACAGGAATTATTTTTGTAGAAAAGTACGCTATATAAACCTGAAATAATCTCGAATTCATTAGCTATAGAAATAAATAATATAAAAACATTAGATAAATTTAGGAAAGAGTTAAAAATATTCAAATGTACAATACTTGTTATAGCATTGTGGAACAAAAAATTATTCGCTTCCGCACAGGCCTGCCACTTTGTTCAAAATTGCATATAAGATTTTTCAATATGTCTTTCACAATAAAGAAAGATTATGCTGCTGCTTCTCTGTTGTGATTGTTTCAGGCAGTCGGACACTTAGAAACCTGTCGAAGCGAGCCTGGCGAAGAGCGGGTGTGAAATTACGTGTATGAAGTGGAGAAAATGGAGTGGTGTCAGTGTTTTGTGTGTTTGTTTGTGTGTGTGTGTGTGTGTGTGTGTGTGTGTGTGTGTGTGTGTGTGTGTGCGTAATACATATACACTGTATATCTATTTCTAAATGACTTATCCATATCTTCGTATAAAATAATCGAAGGCTGAATTATTATAACTGATATTATAGTGGTAACTACATTGGACATATCCTGTAGTGTCAACAGACAGATGGCCCCTATCTCAACAAGTATTTGTCTCCATTCTTACGTTTACAGGCGATTTCTTCCAGTACTATATCCTGTAAGGATAGGGCCAATTTTTTAAAACACCCTATATATGAGAAATATATTAGTTTGTCTTACGTTGTCGGTCAACTGCCAGTTCCTGTGCCAAGCGCTACAATATTCTGGCGTTGTAACTTCACTGCACACAAATAAGCGAAATACAATTACGTATAACGATCTAAAACGTGGTTATTTTGTCTGTTGAAGGTTAAGTGATATGCATAAAGACAAACTGTTATCGGTTTTGCAGCAATTATACCATGAAAGGTAACCATCTAGAATAATATAAGCATGATTGAGAACATACTACTGTAAGAGACTAGAAGACGTGGACAATAATGTTGTATTTTTTTATAATGATGTATGACGGTACTTCTAACGCATTTATTCGCTGTATGGCTGTCACTAATAGGAATAGCAGTAAAATGATAAAGGATAAGGCTCACTTATGAATAATTGCAGAAACGCTTCTTGTAAAAGTTCTGGATGCCGTGGCTTCCGTTGTAAAATGCATTCGCCATATGAAGATACAGTACACGAACCACATGCAGATATGCGATCGGAATGTTTATTGCGGTTGACTGGTAGATAACTGAACTAAGGAATGAATCGAATCAAATGTATTCTGAGTACAGAACGCCAACCCAGAAGAGATGTTGAAATACTTGTAGGGATAAAATCCAGTTCTCACTACTAATCACAACAATATGTAGTGAACTACGTGTTGCCTAATCGTTCATTTTTAATCAGTATACAAATTTTCACTTGATGGAGGGCCTGTTTACCTGTTATTTGACCAGTCTGAAACTGCGGTCGTTTTATTTGTTTGTGATGTATCGTGAACGTTTTCTCATAGGCGAGGCAGCGAAAGCGGGGCCGCAAGCTCATGAGCTTACGCAACTGACCCCTTGGGCAGCCTACGTCATTTGTAAATTGCAGCGTGGTGGGCCATGCCATCGGGTCATTGTGTATCAGTACATTCCGCAAGTAGTTCCCTTTCTTTTTGCATTCAGTTACGTTCACGTCGATCGAAATGCCGTAAGGTGAGCCGAGCAGACGCGCCAGCAGCAGTGGCAGAGCAGGAGTTGTCTGGTGCACAGTAATTTAGTTTAGTTTCTCTTTTTCTCACGTATTTGTGCAAAGAAGTCAACTATTCCTGTTTATTTTAATGTGTAGACTAGCGGTTGGGAGGCGGCTTCGTAGTGTAATTTACCCGCCGTCAAACCACTACGTCACGCCACTTAGTTTCTAACATTCTGCGTGGTGTCTGTTGTTCTATGTCGTGTCTCCCTACCACTTTCGCGCAACGACGCTCTGAGCGTGTTTTTTGGGGAATTGACTAGTTTGAACCTGGGACTTGTTGCTGGTAAGGAGACGCCAGACCACACATGACATGTAGAGTTCAGAAGAGTTCAGTGACTAGCGATGATATAACCAAATACTTAATGATTTCAGCGTCAGCTCCACTGCACTCCCTGTAAAAGAATCTTAATACTAACTAAATTTAGTGGAAGGGGTTCAAGGCTTTCCTATTTTTAGTTAGCTGGTAAAATAACGTCGAAAAAGCAGTTAAGTTTACCATTGGAAATTTTATTCTACTCACAAAACATTGTTTATAAATTGCACTATTGATAAAAGGAAATGTTTTAATACAGGATGATAAAAACCAACTGCGTCCAACAAAAATGTGAACGGATATTCCCTGAATGGGTTTCCAAGTTCTACAATGGATCGAAGGATGACCTATGCCATATCACATCTATAATCTAGGTTTAAATTAAGTTTCACAAAAGAGAAAACTATCAAAATGGTCTACAGTGACCCTCAGTTACCTTTAATTACTTATCTAACTTGTCGTAAATTACAGTGGCTAATGTGGCTTCTCAGTAATTATATAACAGAAAAATCATCGCGTTTCAGATTTTAACTTACGTAGCAAATGTGAATACCATGAGCTTCAATTGACGATCGACACTAGTAATACGTAAAAAGGGGATGTAACAGATGAGACCTCTGCAGTTCTGAGTGAAGCCTTATGCGCTCAAAAATGCGGCATCGCATGCGTTCATTACCTTGTCGGTGTTCGTCAGGGGGTGGCGGCTGGCGCAGCTCCATACAGCTCGCCGTCTCAGAAGAAACTCTTCCTAACTTCTCCTTACTACAATTTACCGAATTTGGTTAAAAAAAAACTATCTGGCTGTGTTTTCATCTGACCAATCAGGGTCTCATTGTTAACATTAAGCTCTGCCTACAAAAATTCTGTCTATCCAATGAGAAACGTTATACTTTTCGTGGTGGGGCAATGTTTTTAAAGTTTGCAACGTAACAGAGACGCGAAAAAGTCTCACGCTAAAACTTGCAGCTGGTGTGGCCCTTTCAGTGTTATCGTAAGATCTATACTGTTCTTCTGGAGGGCTCTATCTTTTAACATGGGCTGGGGGGTGGTCCTGGTGGTTACTTTTCGTGGTGGGGCAATGTTTTTAACGTTTCCAACGTAACAGAGACGCGAAAAAGTCTCATTCTAAAACTTGTGGTTGGTGTGGCCCTTTTAGTGTTATCGTAAGATCTATACTGTTCTTCTGGAGGGCTCTATCTTTTAACATGGGCTGGGGGGTGGTCCTGGTGGTTAGCTGGAGACGTGGGTGTCCGTCCCTTATCGTAGGGCCTTCTAGCTTAACACGGTTCTGCTCTCGGCTTCTGTTCTCGTTTCTCCCCTTGGAACTGCGTCTGTCTCACGGTGGGAAGGTATGACATGCATTTAGGCATTAGTCTGTGGTATTCCATTTGCTCACTCATTACCCGTATTACTTTGGTTAACTTAATGTCACGATTTATTCGGAGCTATGTGAAATACTACTGGATTTGCTTATCATGTTAGGGTTTTCATGGAAGGTGTTGGATTTGCCTGACACCTTACAAGTTTAAATCTCGTTCTGGTACACACCATATTGTTTAGATCAGTGCATTCTGGTTTGCGCACTTATCTAGTGTAGTAGCTTTCGGGTAAGCAGAGATTCTATAGAAGGTAACTGTAGATGCATCCTCCTCAGTAGAGACATTTATTTCTGTTTAAGAGCTTGCCGTCTCAGGGCATAGTGAGAAATCTCCAGAGCAGTTTTTAGTGTTTCTTTATTCTGCTCGTTATATTTTGTGTACATTCAAACACAGTAGCGCCATTTGAGATCTTATATCTATTTTTACACACTACGATGTGGCTAGGGACTGTGCTTGTTGTGAGCGGATACAAGGCGGATTGGCTGCTGTCCGTAAAGAGCTGGAAGCAGCGTTGGCTACCGTGACATGTTTCTGGCTAATGCTCGAAGTTGCGGTGACATCGAGGCGCTAGGGACGAGACCTGCAACACCTTTGGTGTCGGAATCCTCTGGTGACCCGGCTGTCGCAGCATCTTCCGATACTAAACATTTCACCGCTCCGTCCTCGCTCAAGAGTGGGTGGCAGACAGTGGTGAATTCGCGTGTCACTGGGCGGAAGGCGAATGAGGCAGCAGATCGCGTGCCTGGCTCCTTACGCCTTACGAAGTGCTATCCACTGTTACTGATAGCTCTGAGTCAGCACGGGATGTCTCTCCTGTTGGGTCAGCGGCAGATTTTCCTGCCCATTCCGGACAAGTGCAGAGGGCTCCAATGTTAGGAGGGCGGTGCAGTCCCTCATGGAAACAGGAGGCAAGGCGGGAAAGAATGCCAGTGTCCACTAGGTATGTTTCCCGGGCGGTCTCGTCCATGATGTGGAAAAGGCCATGCCGGCGACTATCGGGCGCACTGGGTCCAGCCGGCTGCATGTAGTGGCACATGTCGGCACGAATGACGCTTGCCGCTTGGGTTCTGAGGGTATCCTTGTCTCCTTTCGACGGGTTGCTGATTTGGTGAAGGTAAATAGCATGGCACGTTGGGTGCAGGCTAAGCTGTTTGTTTGTAGCATCGTACCCTAGGTTGATCGCGGCACTCTGGTTTGGAGCAGAGTGGAAGGTCTAAGCCAGAGGATCAAACGACTCTGCGACGGTATCGGATGTGAATTTATCGAGCTCCGCTATCGAGTACAGAATTGCAGTGTTCTCCTTAACAGGTCAGGAGCTCTAGCGGTAGAGCGCTTCAGACAGAATTTGTAGCACAACGTTAGTAATTTTCCTATTCATGCTGTTGTAATAGGGGTGACTTCGGCTTGCCAGGTATTGATTGGGAGCGTAATGCTATCAAAACTGGTCCCAGAGACCGGAATCCTTGTGACGTTTTTCTGGATGAATTTTCGGAAAATTACTTTGAGCAGATAGTTACAGAACCAACTAGTGAGGGTAACGTTTTAGACCTCCTGGCAACAAACAGACCTGAATTTAACGAATCGGTTAACGTGGAGGAATATATCAGTGATCATAAGGCTGTGATAGCATCTATGACAACGGGATTTTTGCTCAGCAAGAGTGACGGGATACAAATTTCAGAGTATCTCAGCAGTCAGCATCAAATATTCGGTGATGAGGACGAAGATGTGGGAAACAAATGGAAAACATTCAAAGGAGTCGTGCAATATGCCCTAGAGAAGTATGTTCCGAGTAAAGTCTTAAGGGATGGGAAAAAACCCCCATGGTTTAATAGCCGCGTTAGAAAACTGCTACGCAAACAAATGGAACTTCATCCCAGATTAAAAAGAAGTAAAAACTTAGCTCACAAACAAAAGCTGAACGAAGCGAAAATGAGCGTAAGGAGGGCAATGAGAGAAGCGTTCTATAACTTTGAAAGTAGAATTGGTTAGCTGATATGAGTAAAAACCCTAAGAGGTTCTGGTCGTATGTAAAATCAGTAAGTGAATCAAAATCATCTATTCATTCAGTCACTGAAACGAAAGATAACAGACAGAAGGCAGAAATACTGGATTCGGTGTTCCGAAATTGTTTCACCGCGGAAGATAGTAACACGGTCCCTGCTTTCAATATTCGCACGAAAGTCGAAATGATAGATGTTGAGATAACCTATAGCGGAATAGCACAATTACAATCGCTTAGGAGTGGAAAGGCTTCAGTACCAGATGAGATACCTATAAGATTCTACAAAGATTATGCGGAAGAATTTGCTCCCCTTATAGCAATAATTGATCGTAAATCGCTTGAGCAAGGAAGGGTACCTAGGGACTGCAAAAAAAAGCGCAGCTCATTCTCATTTTTAAAAAGAACCATAGGATAGATGCACACAATTATGGACCTATGCCGTTGACGTCAATCTCTTGTAGAATTATGGAACATGTTTTATGCTCAAGAATTATGACGTTATTGGAGAAGGAAAATCTCCTCTGTAAAAATCAACATGGATTCCGCAAACAGAGATCCTGGAAACTCAGCTCGCTCTCTGAGATCCACAGCTCCGTAGACGATGGCGCTCAGGCTGAGGCCGTGTTCCTTGACTTCAGGAAGGCATTTCACACCGTCCCGCACTGCTGTTTAGTGAAACAATACGAGCTTATCGAGTATCGGAGCAGATTTTCTACTGGATTCAAAACTTCCTTGCAGACAGAACCTAACACGTCGCTCTTAACGTAACAAAATCGACAGATGTCAAGGTAATTTTTGGGTACCCCAAAGAAGTGTGATAGGACCGTTATTATTTACAATATATATAAATGATCTATCAGAAATCGTCAGATGCTCTCTAAGGCTGTTCGCAGATGTTGTGGTTGTCTACAACAAAGTAGCAACGCCAGGAGATAGTAACGATTTACAGAATGACCTCCAGAGAATTGATGAATGGTGCAGGCTCTGGCAGTTGACCACGAACGTAAATAAATGTAACATACTGCGCATACATAGGAAAGGAAATCTACTACTGTATAGAAACAGTATTGATGACAAACGACCGGAAACAGTATCTGCCGTAAAATTTCTAGGAGTAACTATCCAGAGCGACCTTAAGTGGAATGACCACATAAAACAAATAGTGGGAAAGCAGATGCCAGACTCAGATTCATAGGAAGAATCTTAAGGAAATGTAACTCATCTACGAAGGAAGTGGATTATAAGGCGCTTGTTCGACTATTCTAGAGTATTGTTTATCTATCTGGGATCCCTACCAGACAGGACTGATAGAAGGGAGAAGAAAGAGAAGATCCAACGAGGAGCGTCACGTTTAGTGACAGGATCGTTTAGTTGGCACGAGGGCTTTACAGAGATGCTCAACAAACTCCATTGGCAAACGTTAGAAGAGAGGTGTTGTGCATTATGGAGAGATTTACTATTGAAATTTCCAGAGAGCAGTTTCCGGGAAGATTCGGACAACATTTTACTTCACCCTACATACGCTTCGCGTAATGACCTTGAGCGGAATTTCGAGAAATTGGAGGCAATACAGAGGCTTACCGACAATCATTCTTTCCACGCGCTATTCGCCAGTGGAATAGGGTTGGAGGACTCAGTTAGTGGTGCAAAAAGCACCCTCCGCCACACACCATTAGGTGGCTTGCGGTGTATGATGTAGATGTAGGTGTAAGTTACCGCACGTTTTCCATCCCTTCCGGAAGAGGTGCACAAGTCCCACACAGGATTAAACTGCCAGCGAAAAGTGTAACAAAAAATGGTTCAAATGGCTCTGAGCACTATGGGACTTAACATCTATGGTCATCAGTCCCCTAGAACTTAGAACTACTTAAACCTAACTAACCTAAGGACATCACACAACACTCAAAAGTGTAACATCACGAGAGCTATGAATGTATCCTGTAGATAAATAATGATGACAGATGTTAATGATTAAACTTTCTGTTCACTACAACTATATTATTGCTAAACAAATGGTGTTACTCCAAGACGCAAAAGGGCCTTTACAACAATGCAACAGTTCTGGGTGGCATTTCTATTACTGCTAAAATATGAAGCGGTTCAAATGAGTCTTCAAATCGTTCTTTGATGTCAATGAATTGTTCATATTTCAAGTACCAGGGGAGCTATCCTTTTGGAATAAGAACACGTGTTTCCTCTCGAGTAATCATCAGATGTTAGAATGGGGTGGGAAAGCTCAATTTATAAGATGGTCGCTGACACTTGAAGGCACTATCCCAGTGTGGCTATTGTAAGTGCAGGATGATATTTAAAAGACGATTGTTACCGAATGCGAGAGCGGTCAACATATTAATTCAACATAAGGGCGATTTTTCTAATGATGTGACACTTTGTTAACTTGCAGACCACTGGCCGTATTCACCTCTTTTTCAGACTAATACGTCAGTGGCTGAGGTAGTAAAGCAAAAGCACAAATGCTTATCTTCGTTATGAAATATTCCTTTACAATAAAAATCCAAGTGTATTTCCCAAGTTTAATTCACACTCCACCGTCATCATGAGCGATATGGATATTAGAGTCAGTGACGTTGTGAAACAGCTGAAATCGCAAAGAAGTGAAAAAAGCTCCAGGGCCCAATCCCTATCTGAAGGGTAGCAGAAGTGATACACAAAAGTACCGTCCAACATCTTTGACATTTATCTACTGGAATGGTCACGTGAAATCGAAATGTGTATTTCTCACGTAGCATACTGAAAGCCCCCGCATCAAGAAAATCAGGTAGATGCCAGTATTTCCTGACTTGCTTTGGACTCGGTACCACACAAACGCTTACTAACGAAAGTACGATCATATAGGTTATCAACCAAAATTTGCGACTGGGTTAAGGATATTGGCCAAACAGATGGCAAAAT
Organism: Schistocerca americana; assembly: GCF_021461395.2. Classification (NCBI taxonomy): domain Eukaryota; kingdom Metazoa; phylum Arthropoda; class Insecta; order Orthoptera; family Acrididae; genus Schistocerca; species Schistocerca americana. The sequence goes on from NC_060130.1 coordinate 236,354,598, forward strand.
GCGACGACGCATTGACGTCAGCTGTTTGCGAAACATGAAAATTTATGCCAGACCGGGATTCGAAACCGAATTTTCCCCTTGTTACGAACGGTCGCCATAACCGCTTCGGGTATCCGAGCACAGTTCCAGGCCGGTCGAAACTTTCATATGCCGCGAAGTAACAACCCCTATAATTGCACAATTTCTGCTTCCCGCACAGGATCACAAATATTATATCGGAATTTTAGCCCGTTGAGGAAGGAACACATCATTGATGGTTACAATGTCTGTGTTTATACAATGTTTGTATATTGACAATATAACTTCCTTAATACATGCATCGTGTCTGAAGGAACAGACACAGTCACTGGCAATGAAAGCTTCTACGGGCTATAATGGCGATATAATATTTTTCCCCTTGTGCCGGAATCACGAATTGTACAAGCATAAGGATAGTGACTATGTGACGTATGGAAGCCTTGATCTTTCCTGGAGGCGTGTACGCATAGTTGTTAAGGCAACCGCTCGCGATAAGCGGAAAATCCGTGTTCTTGTCCAGATCTGTCACAAATTTTCATGTGTTCCGAATAGCTGACGTTAATGCATAGCCACAGAATGAGAATTTTTTTTGTAATGTTTACCACACATGTAATGGTCAGTGAAAGTTATAAACATCGTGTTAAGGTCTCTCCGAGGAATGCCAAGTGCTGTGATACGCGTGGCGACCGTGCAAGGTCGGAAACAAACGATGAGTCAAGAAGTAATTAATGAATATGAAATCAGATAACAATCCGAAATCTTATGATGATGATGAACAAACAGCTGTTCTATTCATAATTTGCGTATCACTTTTATTTCGACTTAGATAACAGTTCAGCCGAGAATCAGGATATTAAAATAATTGCAGAAAGGAAAGAAACCTTATAACAGTCATCCTCTAGATGCAGAGGGACCGAAATCTGTAAACAGATTACAGCTGCTGTCATTTTGAGAGAAATTGATAATTCGTTCAATACAGAGGCGACCATTAAAAAGATTCAAGTTTAAATGGTCTTGGTCTTGAGGTGCGCACGAATAAAGAAAATCCCGGCGTTCCAACGGCCGAGGCTGAGCCAGGTTTGGAAACCTCCGGGAGTAAAAGGAAGCAACGAATTCTATGATCCAGTGGGCGATAGCTAGCTGCTTGTCCACCCAGCATGTTGGAACCAGAATCACTTTTTTCAGTCGTAGGCACACTAGCTAGAGGTGCCGCTAAGCTAATAAAACCCCTGAGCAATGCCAATCCGGGGGAATTTCCTGAAACAGCTTCTTGGATGGACTACCAGATGCCGTCGCGCCAGCGACTGCGTCTTGGCTATAGGCGTGCTCTACCATGCTACAGTAAAGTTAAATTGAGGTGACAAAACTCATGGGAACCTCCTAATATTGTCTCGGACGTCCTTTCGCCCGACGTGCTACATCTACTCGACGTGACATCGACTCCACAAGTCGTTCGAAGTCCCCTGCGTAAATCTTGAGCTATGTTACCTATATAGCCGTCCATAATTGCGAAAGTGTTCCCGGTGCAGGATTTTAAGCACGAACTGTTTTCTCAAGTATGTCGCATGAATGTTCGAAGCGATTTATGTCGGGCGATCTGGGTGGCCAAATCATTGACTCGAATTGTCCAGAATGTCTTCAGACCGATGGTGAACAGTTGTGGCGTGGTCAATGGCGCATTGTCATCCAAAAAAATCCATTGTTATTTGGGGACATGAAGTTCATGAACAGCTGCAATTGGTCTCAAAGTAACTGAACATAACCATTTCCAGACAATGATCGGTTCAGACCATTCCATCTAAATACAGCCCACACCATTATGGAGCCACCAACAGCTTGAAAAAAAATGGTTCATATGGCTCTGAGCACTATAGGACTTAACATCTGACGTCATCAGTCCCCTAGAACTTAGAACTACTTAAGCCTAACTAACCTAAGGACAAAATTGTTAAGGCTTTCGTGGCCACTTGTTGACAAACTGCCTATTGGCTTCTGTCTCGGGTTCTTCGACCGACGTTCATCTAATGATTTTTCTGACGTTTCGCCAGCACGAGTGGCTGGCATTGTCAAAGCTTCACCCTCCATTGCCGGTGGTGAACTGGAGCCGAGCTCGCGGGCGCAGACTATATATACCTGGCGCGCCAACGTCCGAGGGCTTCTCCGCGGTCATTTCCGGTGCGGTTCTCCTCTTGCTACCTGCGACGTTCGCGTGTTTTTGTATTTCTACAGCTTCTCTGAACAAGCGCGTGTGATAGTGCTTCTCTACAGCCAGAACTTCCGTGTCGGCGAATTTTATTACGTGGTCGGTCTCATTCAGTGCGTGCTCTGCCACGGCCGATTTCTCCACCTGCCCCAACCTGCAATGTCGCTTATGCTCTTTGATCCTGGTGTTGATGGATCGTCCAGTCATTCCGACATAAACTTTTCCGCATGTGCATGGTATACGGTATATTCCCGACATTGCAAGTGGGTCTCTTTTCTCCTTTGCCGATCTAAGACACTCTTTGATCTTCCTTGTCGGTTTGAAAATCGTCTTTAAGCCATGTTTGCGCAATATACGGCCGATTCTGTCCGTCACTCTGGGAATGTATGGCAGAAAGGCCGTACCCGACATTTCTTTTCCTGGTTCCTTACTTCGCCGAGTGTTTGGCTCTGTTACACTTCTAATATAATTTTTGGAGTACCTATTGCTCCTCAGGACAGTTTCCAGGTGTTGCATTTCTCTCTTGAGGTGTTGCGGCTCACATATTCGTCCTGCTCTCGTTACGAGCGTACTAATCATGCCTCTTTTCTGGCTCGGGTGGTGGTTTGACAGTTTGTGCAGGTATCGGTCCGTGTGTGTCGGTTTTCGATACACGCTGTGTCCCAGGTTTTCGCCGTCCCTTGTGACCAGCACATCTAGAAATGGCAGTTTCTTGTCCTTTTCTACTTCCATGGTAAATGTTATGTTGGCATGGAGGCTGTTCAAGTGTCTTAGGAAATCACCGAGCTGTTCTTCACCATGGCTCCACACCACGAAAGTATCATCGACGTACCTGTACCACACCTTAGGTTTGCAAGTCGCCGAGTCCAGTGCCTGTGCTTCGAATTGTTCCATGAAGAAGTTGGCCACCACTGGACTGACAGGACTACCCATGGCGACGCCTTCCAGCTGTTCGTAGAAATCTCCATTCCACGTGAAATAGCTCGTGGTGAGACATGCATGGAAGAGCTTTTTGATGTCCTGCGGGAAAATGGAACCGATGTGCTCCAGAGCGTCACTGAGTGGCACTTTCGTAAATAACGAAACAACATCAAAGCTGACCAAGATGTCGTTTGGTGCAAGTTTCAGTTTCTTCAACTTCTCAATGAAATGTCCTGAGTCCTTAATGTATGTGTCGGTCTTCCCCCCGTGTGGCTGGAGCAGAGAGGCCAAGTGTTTTGCCAGTTTATATGTCGGTGATCCAGGAGCGCTAACGATCGGTCTCAGTGGGACGTTGTTCTTATGGATCTTGGGTAATCCATACAGCCGAGGTGGTAGGGCTTCTGTGTTGCGCAGGTTTCTCTGTATGTCCGCCCGAGACAGGATTCGAACCTGCGACCGTAGCAGTTGCGCGGTTCCGGACTGAAGCTCCTAGAATCGCTCGGCCACCGCGGCCGGCACCAACTAGGACAGTGCCTTGTTAACAACTTGGGTCCATGGCTTCGTGGGGTCTGCGCCACACTCGAACCCTACCATCAGCTCTTACCAACCGAAATCGAGACTCATCTGACGAGGCTACGGTTTTCCAGCCGCCTAATGTTCAAAGATATGGTCACTAACCCAGGAATACGCTGCAAGGGATGTCACGCTGTTATCAAAGGCACTAGCGTCGGTCGTCTGCTGCCATAGCCCATTAACGCCAAATTTCGCCACACTGTCCTAACGGATACGTTCGTTGTACATCCCAAATTGATTTCCGCTGATATTTCACACAATGTTGCTTGCCTGTCATCTTGAAAACACCGATGCTCTCTGTCGTTAAGTGAAAGCTGTCGGCCACTGCGTTGTCCGTGGTGAGAGATAATGCCTGAAATGTGGTATTCTCGGCACATTCTTGACACTGTGGATCTTGAAATATTAAATTCTCTATGGATTTCCGAAAATAAATGTCCAATGCGTCTAGCTCAAACTACCATTCCGCGTTCAAAGTCTGTTAATTCCCTTTGTGCAGCCACAATCACGCCGAACACCTTTTTACATGAATGACCTGAGTACATTGACAGCTCCACAAATCCACTATCTTTTTATACCTAGTGTATACGATATTACTTCCATCTTATATTTGTATATCGCTATCCCATGACTTTTGGCATCTCAGTGTAGTATGAACATGGTCCTCGTGTGTATCTGTTTCTCATCTGTCAGTCATACTCACTGATTCCTGTCTGTATCAATATTCCATATTTCCACAATTTTTAGCCATTTGTTCTCTCATTCTCTTCGTTGGTCCCGCTGAAAATCTGGCCGACGGAATGTCCCGTCATTATGCTTTTGCCACTGATAAGGCCAATTTTTTTTTTTTTTATATATGTGCATATCGCTGTCCTATAACTTGTAACCTCAGTGTAAGTGTTCGTTACTTCGGGTACAATTCAGTAAAGGCGTTCAGATTTGATCATCGTTTCTGTCGATTGGCGATCGTGAGTGTTTCGCCCTACAACGGTAGAGCAGCAGCGCCATCCATGTGGTACGGTTCTTCTAGAATTCTCTCTCCGAATTGTTCTATAGTTAAACTTGTGTAGTTAAAGGTCAATGCTCTTTATGTATGTCATTCTGTGAATATTTCCATGTCAGTGAAGGCCACCCTCTGTTAAGAGTACTTTGTTCTGTATTGATTTCAGAATATATCTCTTTGTTTATTTCGTAAATGTTTTATATATCAGTGTACCGATTTCTACCACATTTCCCCGTAACCATTCAAATCAGTGGTTCCCTGCAAGCAGGGTCGTAGTCCATTCCTTTCCAAGGTTGGATTTTGGGTAGAATAATAATAGTATGACATCCCGACGGCCTGTCAGTATGTGTCTCGCCAGCTAGTTGGAACTGGCTCTTCTCGTTTATAGCGTTTATGATATGAGCAGTGTAACAGTCAGTTCAGGTGTAGCAGCGCAGGCAGTGCCGGCCGGGGTGGCCGAGCGGTTCTAGGCGCTACAGTCTGGAACCACGCCACCGCTACGGTCGCAGGTTCGAATCCTGCATCGGGTATGGATGTGTGTGTTGTCCTTAGGTTAGTTACGTTTAAGTAGTTCTAAGTTCTAGGGGACTGATGACCTTAGAAGCTATGTCCCATAGTGCTCAGAGCCATTTGAACCATTTTTGTAGCAGCGCACAGTATTTGTTCCTTCAGACATGCAGCATGCATGAAGGACATTGTATTGTGAATATAGAGACACTTGATAAACCAGACATTATAACCATCAGTGGATTGAGGATTTGGTGGTGGTGGTGAGTGGTGAGCCATCGATAAATGTAGAATTAATTTCAGGTGTGTCTCGTTGAAGTGTATTGGGACATTTGCCGTTTTCTTGTACATTAATGACGTGGCAGCCAATATTAATTATAGCCTCAGACTTTGTGTATGTGGTGGAGTTATCTATTCTGTCCAGTCTCCTTAACGTCACCACATGTCAAAAGCTTCAATAATGACCTTCTGCAGCAACGTTTGCTGAAAGGTCGTTGAGAAGACACTGTTGGTAGCTCCTTGGTTCATCCTGGTGGTCATTTGCTCTACACTTGCACGTAGATCTCCGCAGACATCTTTCACCACAATCATCGATAGCCCTTGATGCACTGATGTTGCCTCTGGGCCGGATTTGGATAGCGCCATTTTTCCATGTATGGTACACTTTAACCACAGTGGCATGTGAACAGTTTATAGACTTAGCCGTTTCGGAAGTACTTCTAAACTTGGCGCGAAGTCTTATGAAATGCCCAATTGAACGTCTGATAAATAGCTCCATATCCGAATTACAATAACAACTGCACTGTTTTCCACGTCCCCTGACGGTTTTTATATGCCCTTGACTGCTAGTGCTTCCAACTTCCGTCTGAGTGGTTATTACACGTCAACATCGAACAAAGGTGGTGGCCACATAAATGTGACTGGACGCTGTTTAATGAAGCGCTCGCTGGAAAACTCTGCACAGATATTTAGTCCGATCTTGATATGATTTCAAAGTGCTCTAAAGATTGGCAAAACTTTCCTTAAAAGCCCAGAAATGTAAACCCTTCACAAAACGCAAAAAAGTAGTATCCTCTTACTACAACACCTGTGAACCTGGAAACTCATACAAATACCCAGGAGAAACAATTTGTAGAGATATGAGAAGAAATGACTACGTAGGCTTAGTTGGAGGTAAAGCAGATGGTAATTTTAGGTTCACTGGTAGGATACTGGAAAAATGTGGATTGCTTACAAAATACGCGTGCAACCCATCTAAGAATGTTGCTCAAGTGTGTGGGACCAATACATAATAGGTCCAACAGCGGATGTCGGAAGTATACGAAGAAGAGCAGCAGCAGTGGTCACATGTTTGACTTCCGGAAGAGCATCACGGAACTCCTCAGGAACATGAACTGGCAGCTTTTGAGGATAGAGGTTAACTGTCTCCAGAAAGCCTACTTACCAAGTATCTACAAACAGTGTTAACTAATGAATATAGCTATATGCTATAAGATAAAGACTACAGCCCTCTATATACCACTCCCATAGGAAGCACGCAAATAAAATTGGAGTAGTTGGAGTGCACACAGATGTGTCTAAGAAATAACTGTCACCGCGCACCATACACGAATGTACTGAGAAGGAAACTTAATCGAGGAACAGTGGGGTAGTACCCGCTACCACGGATATCATAGTGGTTTTGCAGAGCAGACACATAGATAGCTGCAGAAACACAAATCTAATCTTGAGGAGTTCTCGAGCACTTTACATAACAAACCGCATGCCTGTTGATATGGAGTTTCATGGGTCTATCGATAGGTAGACATGGAGAGTAAGGGTGCAAAGTGTGTCATCGATGACGTCATCGACGAGTCATGGGATTTCCCCAAACCCTCATTCCTCTCTGTCCTGTGTAAATAGTGCTGTTGTCCAAAGCATAAACTGGAGGGCAATTGCCCGCATCTCGTGGTCGTGCGGTAGCGTTCTCGCTTCCCACGCCCGGGTTCCCGGGTTCGATTCCCGGCGGGGTCAGGGATTTTCTGTGCCTCGTGATGGCTGGGTGTTGTGTGATGTCCTTAGGTTAGTTAGGTTTAAGTAGTTCTAAGTTCTAGGGGACTGATGACCATAGATGTTAAGTCCCATAGTGCTCAGAGCCATTTGAACCATTTTTGGAGGGCAATTAAAACAACAATTCAAGATGGCTTGCGAACATGGCGACCAGTGCATACGGGCATAGCTTTAACCTGATCTTTGCCTACTCCATAATCAGCTAAGGACTCGACTGGGAAATGAGCATCATATCTGCTTAAATATAAGATGAAAACGGGTATGAGTTCTGGCAGTTGGTAAGTCAAGTTGTTTGCATTTTGTGCAGCACCGCAGAATTTGGCAATACATGTTGTGGTATTTCCGCTTCTTTACCTGAAAGCTGCCCACAAATATAACAGTCAACTGCATTTTTGTACAGTACTTTATCCTCCACCGCTTCGGTCATAGGAACCAGGTTGTCATAAACACCAGAAACTTTCCTTGCAAGGTTTCCAAGCTCAGAGAGCAACTAGTCTCCAGGATATTCACAACGCACGAATCTAAATGATTAGGACTTGAATCATATGCACATACAACTTTAAAAATAGCTGCAGAAGGTATGGTCCGTTCTGGGAGAGTGGTATGTGAGGCAGTAGGATCACCACCATTCAAAGTTCGCAAATGCGACAAAGGGTTCTGTGTCCTCGCAGAGAAAATACTGAAACTTTAAGATGTTATTCTTCTACATAGGCACTACTCGTTTGAAACGAGTTCAGGCACCTTCGGTAAAAATGCCGTTTACCATTATGTTTCGTCATTTGTGAGGAGAGAAGATGAAATATGATTTTGATCCACCAATAGGGTTGCCTATCGCCCTTGGATATTAACAACAAATCTGCATGTTTCGGTCACCGAAGAGCGACTTTAGTAAAGAGGTCCAACGACTATGTGTGTAACAACACCATCATTTGACTCGCATTCCCCTAGGCGATATATACGAATAAATAAATGAGGATTCTGCTTCTAAATGTAGCTCATGGGAAATTTAATAGCATTGTGTTTATAATATTTGCTAATATTCACGTGGTATTTTTCAAGTCACTGTGCGTTTTTGTTGTAACGTCTTTCGTAAGCCATAAGTGACTACAGAAAGCAGTACTGGTCGATATTTTTGGCGTCAGTAATGGCCTGTTTTCTAGCTGTATCCTCTGGAAGGCGGATCATACATATATACGTGAACGCGCACGTACATAACTCTACAGAGGGCTTTACCTGATTCTCTTCGTTTGGAATCAGAGAGTTGGGCCTGTATCAGATTTAGGGTAAAATCGTCAAACCATTTAGCAATCGAGATGGCCCTCTATCTCTCATCTTTATTACTTCGCTTATGTATGACGACATTATTAGAGGTACCATCCTTAGGTTGGAGAGTGAACCCGCAGCATATTGTAGTGACGCACTTAATGGCAGGATACCGCGAATCGATTAGGGTCTTGGAATGTCCTCTTTCCAGAACATGCAGACATCCATTTATGAAAAGAATCAGGTCTCGGTACCCGACCGTCTTACTGTTGCGGCCGGCCGGTGTGGCCGTGCGGTTAAAGGCGCTTCAGTCTGGAACCGCGTGACCGCTACGGTCGCAGGTTCGAATCCTGCTTCGGGCATGGATGTGTGTGATGTCCTTAGGTTAGTTAGGTTTAAGTAGTTCTAAGTTCTAGGGGACTGATGACCACGGAAGTTTAGTCCCATACTGCTCAGAGCCATTTGAACCATTTTTTTTACTGTTGCGAGTAAGCAAGATCCCGTCTCTAAGTATATCTCGAATTACTGAAAATGGTAATGCTGCGCAGCATACTTCAACATCCTCATTCCTGCTGTCAGAACAACTGGAAAAGCTACTGCTGGCCAATAGCTGATCGCCATTACCATCACAGAGAGCCATCCCGATGGCCCAGGTGTCGGTGGCGGCAGTGCTGCGTGAACGGTCGTGCTGTCTGCGCAGTTGCGGCCGCCACCAGTCGGATCTGGTTGTCGGCGCAGGCTTGGTCGCTGTGGGTATGGACACCAGCGCTGCTGCTCGTGACAACCCAGGTGCCGGTAAAGTGAACGGCAGCTCCGAGTCATCGAGCACTTCTGAAGCAGCACGGAACGACAGAAAAAAAAACTTACAAGCAGACACAGTCAAGCAATTCTGAAGCATTCTATAAGCATCTGAACATTTACACACAGATGGAGATACTTACTTACAAGGGAACCTCCCCATCGCACCCCCCTCAGATTTAGTTATAAGTTGGCACAGTGGATAGGCCTTGAAAAACTGAACACAGATCAATCGAGAAAACAGGAAGAAGTTGAGTGGAACTATGAAAAAATAAGCAAAATACGCAAACTGAGTAGTCCATGCGAAGATACGCAACATCAAGGATATTCTAAGCTCAGCAGCGTCGTGGTCCCGTGGTTAGCGTGAGCAACTGCGGAACGAGAGTTCCTGGGTTCAAGTCTCCCCTCGAGTGAAAAGTTTACTTTGTTTATTTTTGCAAAGTTATGATCTGTCCGTTCGCTCATTGACGTCTCTGTTCACTGTAATAAGTTTAGTGTCTGTGTTTCGAGACAGCACCGCAAAACCGTGAGATTAGTAAAGGACGTACCTCTCCAATGGGAACCGAAAACATTTGATCGCAAGGTCATAGGTCAACCGATTCCTCCACAGGAAAACACGTCTGATATATTCTATACGACACTGGTGACGGCATGTGCGTCACATGACAGGAATATGTTGTCGACCCACCTAACTTGTACATTTGGCGAATGGGTAAAAAGATTCTTCTACGTTGCCCAATTTAGGTTTTCTTGTGGATGTGATAATTACTCCCAAAAAAGAGATGAAAACATAAGAGTTTGTCACATAAACTGCAACAAATGAATCCAACAGTTTCACAGTCGCACAGTTTTCCCTGTGCTCTGTCAAAACATATGTTTCTAACGTTTTCAAATTTTTCCATGTGTAGACCGTCAAATCCTGCATATGTCCAAGCAAATCTGAACATGTCCTGGAATTTTGGAGAGCGAAGTTGATTATGTGTGAGTGTCTGAACTTTGATAATTGACTGAAAATATAAATTAAACTCTTCGCTCGAAGAAAGACTTGAACCAAGGACCTCTCGTTCTGCAGCTGCTCACGCTAACCGCGGGACCACGGCGCTCCTGAGTTCAGTCTGCCCTTGATGTTGCTTATCTTGCGCATGAACTACTCAGTTTGCATATTTTGCTTATTTTTTCATAGTTCCACACAACTTCTTCCTGTTTTCTCGATTGATCTGTGTTCAGTTTTTCAAGGCCTATCCACTGTGCAAATTATAACTAAATCTGAGGGGGGTGCGATGGGGAGGTTCCCTTGTTAGGAATTTTGCTTCGCTCGACTGACTCATGGCTGCGTGTCTCACATTGAGCGACTCTTCCAGCTCCCTCAAGAGCTCATTATTACGCGGAACTCGAGGTTGTCTCGTTGGGGGTGTTTCAGGTGGCACTTATAGCTGAGGTACCTGTAATTCATTGCGCATTTCTGTGAAACACCAATGCAACAGCCCATGAATATCGGAAAATTTACACACACACACACACACACACACACACACACACACACACACAAGTAAAAGAGATACTTAGATACTTACGTATTTTGCGGAACTGAATACTTTTAAATGCAGCTAACGTGTTGCAGTTGTTGCAAGGAACTACGGGATACTTTGCTGAAAGAACAATCTTGCGATGGTCGCATTCTTAATTATTTTATTTAATTTTAGTATTTTTAGTTGGCCGGCCGCTGTGGTCTAGCGGTTCTAGGCGCTTCAGTCCAGAACCACGAGGCTGCTACGGTCGCAGGATCGAATCCTGCCTCGGGCATAGATGTGTGTGATGTCCTTAGGTTAGTTAGGTTAACGTAGTTCTAAGTCTAGGGGACTGATGACCTCAGATGTTAAGTCCCATAGTGTTTAGAGCCATTTGAACCATTTGAATTTTTTCAGTTGCTCTTCTGCGTCGATAACGCTAGATCATATGATTCGTCGTAACATTAGATAGATAGATATTCAGCGATCACAGGCCCTGCAGACCACGCGCTACTTCCACAAACTGCCTCCATTTCTTCCTGTTTTGTGCCCGGTTCCTCCAGGTGTCTTCAATTCCAAGGGCTGCTAGGTCCTTCGCCAGGACGTCCATCTAGCGCGGCCTTGGTCGTCCAATGGGGCTTTTGGTGTTTGGTTTCCCCGCTAGTGCCATCTTCGCCTGTCTTCCTTCTGGCATACGGGCTACATGGCCCACCCATTGTATTATTTTGCTCTTTGTCTTCTGTAGGATAGTTGGTTGTCGCATCAGAAGGCAGATTTCCTCGTTTTTCCTCCTCCTCCATTCTCCGTTATCTAAAACTGGTCCCCATATCTTCCTCATTACTCTTCTTTCGAATATTAATAGTTTTTTCCTTTCTCTCTTAGTCATGCTCCATGTTTCTGAACCGTACATTACTGCTGGGCATATCACTGTGTTGTAGATTTTCATCTTAGTATTCACTGAGATCGATTTAGAGCCAAGCATCTTTCTGAGGGAATGCATGCATTTCGTTTCCACTGCTATTCTTTCCTTGATGTCCATTTTTATGTTGTCCGTGGTAAACCAAGATCCCAAGTATTTGAACTGGCGTACTCTCTTGAACCTCTTGCCATCTATCTCAAGAAATTCTACCTGCTCTTGTCTTCTTCCTAATTGCATGAACCCTGTTTTGTCTCGATTCACTTTGAGCCCTACCTTCTATGCAGAATTGTCCATTTTCTGGTACATTTCTTTCAACTCGTGCTTTGATTCACTTAGTAGTATTATGTCATCTGCATATGCGAGACAATTGAAGTTACCGTCCATCTCTACTCCAGCCCACTCCTGTTGCCTACACTCTTTTATTACTTTCTCTAAGATGACATTGAACAGAACACATGAGAGAGCATCCCCTTGTCTGAGGCCTGTCTCAACCTAGAATGTTTCTCATGTGGCTCCTCGGAAATGTACTGCTGCCTTTGACCCTTCCATGCAAGCTTGCACCATTCTCACTACCTTCTCAGGGATTCTGAAGTCCCGCATTGCATTGTATAGGCTCTTCTTGTGGACGCTGTCACATGCACGTTGAAAATCGACGAACAGGCTGTAGATATCTTTATCATATTCCCAATGTTTTTCAAACAATTGTATTAGTATGAAAATGCGATCTATTTGGTTTGGTCGAAGCCAGCTTGGTACTCCTGTACGTTGTTCTCTATGAATGATTGCAATTTTCTGAGGATAATGATGGACAGCACCTTATACGTTACATTCAACAAGCTTATTCCTCTGTAGTTACCACATTCCATTTTCCTTCCCTTCTTGTATATTGGGCATATTATAGCCAATTTCCATTCTTCTGGCAGTGTCCTTCTCCCATATCAACTGGATCAGTTTATATATCTCTAAGTGTAAGCTCTCACCCCCCCTCCTTGATTAATTCTGATGTTATTCCGTCCTCCCCTGGGGCTTTGTTATTTCTGAGTCCTTTGATTGCGATTTTCACGTCTTCTTCACAAACTTCCCATTCTTCTTCATCTTTCCTTTCCTCCGCAGTGTTTGCAGGTAATATCCCATCTTCGTCTGGGCGATTCAACAGTTCTGAGAAGCATTCTTTCCATCTTCGTACAATTCTTTCCTTGTCATTTATCAAGTTCCCGTTCTTATCTCTAATGCAAAAGGTTGGGCTCTGAAATCCACGTTTCCGATTTTTTTTGTATTGGAAGAATGGCCTTGAGTAAAATAAAATAACAAAACATTATTAAAAATAATACAAGACAAAAATCACAATAATAAAACTTTGAACTATCAAATTATAGAATAAATATAACGCTGAAAACAGCAACAACAGTAGTAAAATAATAATAATAATAATAGTAATAAAAACATGTAACATAAGAATTTACTTCATTTGACATTGTTAACGGTGAGAGGGAAAGAGAATGTTGTCGTTGTCTGTTGGTAGAAACCATTTCGGACCTCGTTTGTAATGATTCAGAAAGACAGGGGGAAACACGAATATGCATGTCTATTACATGAATAGATTTTCAAGCAGTTTACTGCATTTGAACTACTCACAATTGTAATGACATTCAAGCGGACCTAACGTACTCATACACTAAACATCATAACCTCCTACTTAAATGCATATTGGTCCACCTCTTGAACGCAATTCAGCAGTGTTTCTGATTGCCATGGATTCGAAAAAGTACTTGACATGGTACCAGACGTTTTTGACACCAGACACCTACGCACAGGTCACACACTTCTCGTATTTTACGGACGGCTGGTTTGTGGGCGCAGAGCTGGCGCCCTATAGCGTCCCAGTTGGGTTTCATTGGATTCAGAGAAGCCTAATTTGATCTCCAGGACACCAACGTGAGTTCACTATCATGCTCCTCAAACCATTGCAGCACGGTTCTGGCATTGTGACACGGTCAGTTATCCTGCTGGAAGATTCCATCGCTGCTGGGGAAGACATCAAGCAGAAGGGATTACAGGTGGTCCCTAATAATGTTCACGTAGTCTACAGCTGTCATGGTCCCTTCGATTACTACGCAGGTCCCTTGGAAGCCTAAGTGAATGTCCCCCATATCATAATACTGCTCTCACCGGCCTGCGTACGTGGTGCGCTACATGTTCCGAGCAGCAGTTCGCCTGGAGTATGTGGACACGACCATCGACCTGGTTTAACAATAAACGGAATTCGTCCGACCAAGTGACTCGATGCCATTCATCTGCGGTCCAATCTCGATGATCCTGTGCCCACTGTAATCATAACTGATGATGTTGCTGGGTCAACATGGGAACACGTGATCATCTTCTGCAGAACACCATGTTCAAAACTGTGCACTGAACGGTGTGCTCCAAAACACTCGTGCCTGTACTCGGTCGTCAGGTCTGTCACAGATCGCCGCCTATCCTACTTTAGAGAGCGGGCGACCCTCCGATCTCTATTTTCTGTGAAGTGGTACGGACGTCCAACTTATTGTCGCCTACTCGTTCTTCAACCACTTTCCACAGATGCTCAAGACAGTAGCAGCCAACCTGCTTCGCCGTTTCCGAGATGCTCGCTCCCAGGCTTAGGGTCACTGCAATCTGACTTTTTTCAAAGTCGCTGATGTCGGCGGATTTACGCCACTTATTGTCACTAGACTGATTCCCCATTCGTCTCTGCTCTACGCATATACTTCTCTTACCACGACACGTGCCCACAGGCGGCATACAGTCTTGCGGTGGCTAGTGGTCATAACGTTTTTGCTCTTCAGTTTATATCAAAGAAATTACGAGAAAAAACTTGAACTAAGATTTGAAAGCCTACAGTTTGTCGTTCACAGCCTTATCTCTCGTGAAAGCTTACAGAAAGCGCATATTCTAGAGAGAGCTACACACAACTGTGAGTAGTAGTTACGAATGTGCTCATAATATAGAGAACTTCCGTGTGTGTAGTTTTCGAAAGATAGATGTTGCTGTTCTCTTTCAACAAGTTCATGCTGCTAACCGTAAATCTCAGAAGCGAGTAATTCCACTGCGATGTCAATATACGAACTCCCAGTTCGATCAATACAGGTTACGTGGGCTTCGTGAATTCACGCCATATATAGCCTGAAAGGTTAAAAATACTGCCCATGACGAACCGAGTAACTCGAAAATAATATTCCGTATGACGCTGAGGAATGATAGTATGCCATGTAATTAAATTTTACTGTTCATTGGTCCTTACTGTGGATGATACTCTAATTGTCAGCATAGCTGCATTATAAGACAGTTGAAAGTCGGCGTGAAGAGAATATTTGATAAGAAAACGTTCTTGAAAAGCACACGTAATTATCTACCGCTCCACTAGGTAACAGGATTTCTATGCATGAGTATTTCGTTTTTTTTTTCTCTTTGACTGCATACCGTTAGGGAATAAAATTAAAATGTAAGTAATTTTGTAATGGTGCAAAGCCTTTGTGTGTTTCCGTGGATTATCGCAGTTCTCACGGGGCGAGGTGGGGCAATTGTTTGGGTACTAGATTAGCATTGAGCTGGACGGGGATGAAAATCCACGTCCGGCCATCCGGTTTGAAATTTTCGATGTTTGTTGTAACTAGACTGCGGTGATTGCTAGAACGGTTTCTTTGAAAATGAAGCCGCCGAATTCGTTCTACATCCTCATCTGATCCGAGCTAGGGCTCAGTCCCTAAAGATCTCGCCTTCAGCAAGACATTAAACACCATTCTTCGCTAAATTTCCTCCCTTGTTCAGATGCACTGCGATATCTCTATACGCAGGCCGGTGTGACCGAGCGGTTCTAGGTTCTTCAGTCTGGAACCACCCGACCGCTACGGTCGCAGGTTCGAATCCTGCCTCGGGCATGGATGTGTGTGATGTCCTTAGGTTAGTTAGGTTTAAGTAGTTCTAAGTTCTAGGGGACTGATGACCTCAGATGTTAAATCTCATAGTGCTCAGAGCCATTTTGCTCTCTATACGCTAACGTTCTACACGATATTGCCGTGAATTTACGACAAGTGTTATTAAACAGGCGCTACGGGTGGTGGAGGTCTAGGTCGTACGGAGTTGTTTCAAGTTTAGACAGCAGCTGCGGCGCCTGTTGTGGGCGTGGCACGCCCGTTCGCTGTTGCGACCGCTTTCGCCTTGCATAACCCCACGCCTACTCGGGTGTCAGTGACCCTCTCCCCCCAGAATGGACTGCCTCCTCGTACGCCAAATGGATCACGTGCCGCGACTCTGTCAACAACTCGTTGCTGATATTTACATTATTAGGAATTCTTCTTCGCTGCGCAGTAGTCGGAAGTGAGACTCGCAGTTGTCTCTGAGTGAGTGCGCCTGTCGTGTATAAAGCTTAACCGCGGTTTTTTAACGTTTTTTAATTATTTCAGTATAACTGCAAAGAGCAAGATCAGAGAACAGAGTCCTATGATCAATTAGGTCTCTGGAGACGGAGAACTAGCTGTTGTACTGGCTTGTAGGTATGATCTACATCTACATCCATACTCCGCAAGCCACCTGACGGTGTGTGGCGGAGGGTACCTTGAGTACCTCTACCGGTTCTCCCTTCTATTCCAGTCTCGTATTGTTTGTGGAAAGAAAGATTGTCGGTATGCCTCTGTGTGGGCTCTAATCTCTCTGATTTTGTCCTCATGGTCTCTTCGCGAGATATACGTAGGAGGGAGCAATATACTGCTTGACTCCTCGGTTAAGGTATGTTCTCGAAACTTCAACAAAAGCCCGTACCGAGATACTGAGCGTCTCTCTTGCAGAATCTTCCACTGGAGTTTATCTATCATCTCCGTAACGCTTTCGCGATAAGTGAATGATCCTGTAACGAAGCGCGCTGCTCTCCGTTGGATATTCTCAATCTCTTCTATCAACCCTATCTGGTACGGATCCCACACCGGTGAGCAGCATTCAAGCAGTGGGCGAACAAGCGTACTGTAACCTACTTCCTTTGTTTTCGGACTGCATTTCCTTAGGATTCTTCAAATCTGGCATCTGCTTTACCGACGATGAATGTTATATGGTCATTCCATTTTAAATCACTCCTAATGCCTACTCCTAGATAATTTTTGGAATTAACTGCTTCCAGTGCTGACCTGCTATATTGTAGCTAAATGACAAAGGATCTATCTTTCGACGTATTCGCAGCACATTACAATTGTCTACATTGAGATTCAGTTGCCATTCCCTGCATCACGCGTCAATTCGTTGCAGATCCTACTGCATTTCAATCCAATTTTCCGTTGTTACAACCTCTCGATATACAACAGCATCATCCGCAAAAAGCCTCAGTGAACTTCCGATGTTATCCATAAGGTCATTTATGCATATTGTGAATAGCAACGGTCCTACGACACTCCCCTGCGGCACATCTGAAATCACTCTTTCTTCGTAAGACTTCTCTCCATTGAGAATGACATGTTGCGTTCTGTTATCTAGGTACTCTTCAATCCAATCACAAAATTGGTCTGATATTACATATGCTCTTACTTTGTTCATTAAACGGCTGTGGGGAACTGTGTCAAACGCCTTTCGGAAGTCAAGAAACACGTTATCTACCTGGGAACCACTGTCTATGGCCCTCTGAGTCTCGTGGACGAATAGCGCAAGCTGGGTTTTACACGCTCGTCTTTTTCGAAGACCATGCTGATTCCTGCAGAGTAGATTTCTAGTCTTCAGAAAAGTCATTATACTCGAACATAATACGTGTTCCAAAATTCTACAACTGATCGACGTTAGAGATATAGGGCTATAGTTCTGCATATCTGTTCGACGTCCCTTCTTGAAAACGGAGATGACCTGTGCCCTTTTCCAATCTTTTGGAACGCTACGCTCTTTTAGAGACCTACGGTACACCGCTGCAAGAAGGGGGGCAAGTTCCTTCGCGTACTCTGTGTAAAATCGAACTGGTATCCCATCAGGTCCAGCGGCCTTACCTCTTTTGAGCGATTTTAATTGTTTTTCTATCCCTCTGTCATCAATTTCGATATCTACCATTTTGTCATCTGTGCTACAATCTAGAGAAGGAATTACGGTGCAGTCTTCCTCTGTGAGACAGGTTTGGAAAAAGGCATTTAGTATTTCGGCCTTTAGTCTGTCATCCTCTGTTTCAGTACAATTTTGGCCACAGAGTGTCTGGACATTTTATTTTGATCCACCTACCGCTTTGACAGAAGACCAAAAATTCTTAGAATTTTCTGCTAAGTCAGTACATAGAACTTTACTTTCGAATTCGTTGAACGACTCTCGCATAGCCCTCCTCACACTACATTTCGCTTCGTGTAATTTTTGTTTGTCTGAAAGGCTTTGGCTATGTTTATGTTTGCTGTGAAGTTCCCTTTGCTTCCGTAGCAGTTTTCTAATTCGGTTGTTGTACCACGGTGGCTCTTTTCCATCTCTTACGATCTTGCTTGGCACATACTCATCTAATGCATATTGTGCAATGGTTTTGAACTTTGTTCACTGATCCTCAACACTATCTGTACTTGAGATAAAACTTTTGTGCTGAGCCGTCAAGTACTCTGAAATCTGCTTTTTGTAACTTTTGCTAAACAGAAAAATCTTCCTACCTTTTTTAATATTTCTATTTACGGCTAAAATGACCGGTGCTGTACCCACTTTATGATCGCTGATTCCCTGTTCTGCGTTAACTGTTTCAAATAGTTCGAGTCCGTTTGTCACCAGAAGGTCTAATATGTTATCGTCACGAGTCGGTTCTCTGTTTAACTGCTCAAGGTAGTTTTCAGATAATGCACTTAAAAAAATTTCAGTGGATTCCTTGTCCCTGCCACCCGTTATAAACGTTTGAGTCTCCCAGTCTACATCTGGCATATTAAAATCACCCATAACTATAACATGGTCGGAAAATCTACTCGAAATATTTTCCAAATTTTCCTTCAGGTGTTAGGCCACAATAGCTGCGGAGCCAGGGGGCCTATAGAGACATCCAATTAGCATGTCTGAGACTGCTTTAAAAAAATGGCTCTGAGCACTATGGGACTTAGCTTCTGAGGTCATCAGTCCCCTAGAACTTAGAACTACTTAAACCTAACTAACCTAAGGACAGCAAACACATCCATGCCCAAGGCAGGGTTCGAACCTGCGACTGTAGCGCCTAGAACCGCTCGGCCACCCCGGCCGGCGAGCCTGCTTTAACCGTGACCTTCACCCAAATTATTTCACATTTCGGATGGCCGTCAATTTCCTTCGATGCTATTGCACTTTTTATCGCTATAAACACGCCTCCCCCTTCACTGTCCAGCCTGTCTCTGCGGTATACATTCCAACATGGGAGTAGTTCTGGGACCTTTCTATAGACGCTCCTGTAGTGTACTATTACCACATTAATATTGTCATTCCCTGTTGCGTTTTGCCTGCTGCTACCTTGTTGCGTCTCAGGAGGTGTCGGGCCTAGGGAGGGAAATCTCTAACTCAAAAAACCCACATGTGTACTCCACACGTACTCTGCTACCCTTGTAGCCGCTTCCTGCGTGTAATGCGCGGCTGACCTATTCAGGGGGACCCTACATTTCTCCACCCGATAGCCGAGGTCGAGAAATTTGCTCCCCAGATCTCCGCAGAGCCTCTGGTTTAAGCCTTCTACTCGGCTCCAAACCAGATGACCGCGATCGGTTCTTGGAACAAAACTATAAATAGTTACTCATATTCCACCATGCGAGCGACGTTTTCCGCCTTCACCAACTCCGCCAACCACCTGTATGAACCGAGGATGACTCTGAATCCAGACGGCAGGAGTCATTGGTGCCGACATGAGCAACAATTTGCAGTCGGGTGCACCCAGTGCTCTCTATCGCCGCCGGCAGGGCCTCCTCCACATCTCGGATGAGACCCCCCGGCAAGCAGACAGAGTGAACACTGGCCTTCTTCCCCGACCTTTCCGCTATTTCCCTAAGGGGCTCCATCACCCGCCTAACGTTGGAGCTCCCAATCACTAATAATTCCCTTCCCCCGGTGTGCCTGCTCGGACCTTGCTGAATGAGCGGTCCCATGTCCACTCACAGGCAGAGCGGGCGACGCCACACGGCCAGCCTCCACATTGATCCTCCGCCTCGTGCGACGCGAACGCCGTTGAACCCTCCCCCCCCCCTAACCAAGGGGAGAGGGTGGTCCAACCGCGCCCGGTATCCGCGAAGATGTCTCGACAGCAGGGACCGTAGGTGAAGCATGTAACACCTGGGGTGTACCATGCGACGCACCAGGCTCCCCACTGGCGCTACACTCCAAGGCAACAGCCTGAAGACGGCTGACAGTGGCCATCAGCACGTTCAGCTGTTCGCGAACAGTGGCCAGCTCCTCCTGCGTCCGTACAGAGCAGTCACACATCCTATCAATACTAAGAAATCAACAATTTACTGTAGAGAGTTAAGTAATCGACTTTTAACTAGACTGCTAATTCACTAAAGGCGGCTGACAGCTGACTACACTGTGGTTACTAGACACTTCTTGTTGGAAACAATGAAAATAAGCACTAACTGTCTCAGGACTGTATTCAAAACAAGCACGAAATCTATGGAACACTACTACTAGTACCCGAAAATTAAAGCTTCCTAAAAGCAAAAACACATGGAAAGAGAAGTGACAAGTAAGAAAAACACAGTTAATACTTCAATTTACGTAGCTTGCTGCATAGGAGATGTGAAGCAGACGGCAGTTACGACGACACTGGCAGTCTTGTGTTACTTAGTAGAATCATTCCGCCTTCTGCAGTTGGATGTGTTTTAGAGTAGCTGCGGGAAACCTAACCAGATATTAAATATTGAATTAAGAACGGATCTCTTTATTCCTCGTTTCGATATCCGACTTAATTAATCTCTCTTAAAGCGGATTTGTTCGGTGAAACCACCTTACGTGTCACACGAGAACAGGAAAGCACCGCGGTATAGCTGTGCCGGCCGGTGTGGCCGAGCGGTTCTAGGCGCTTTAGTCTGGAACCGTGCGACCGCTACGATCGCAGGTTCGAATCCTGCCTCGGGCATGGATGTGTGTGATGTTCTTAGGTTTAAGTAGTTCTAAGTTCTAGTGGATTGATGAGCTCAGATGTTAAGTCCCATAGTGCTCAGGACCATTTGAACCATTTTTTTTATTGAGCTGTAGTATGACGTTATTTTAGGTGTGTGCTAAGCCAATCAGTGTATGTGTAAGTACTAATAATATACTTTAAATGAAAGAACTTATGGTGAAAGCTTATGTAAAACGCTTCTTCGACTTTTATATATTTCTTCAACCTTTTGAAATTATTAGGGCCTGTAATTGTCGTAAGTGATAATATATTGTACAGGGTGGTAGAAGACAACCTGCAGTAGTGGACGTCAGAACGGCAACATTTTCCATCGTAAATGCACCGCTGTGGAGCTTCGATGAGAAAACGACAGACAGTCAACGACGAGCGTGCGGGAATTTGTCCGATGAGACTCTTTCGGTCATTTCTGAAGCAAGGTGGCTTGAATTTTTCGAGAGGATGAGCCAGTCATTCCTTCCACGATATCATCTTTGTAGTGTTGTAGTACACAGGCAATTCGAGCATTTGATGTAAAAATATGTGATCTGATAAGAAAAGAGTTTTTAAAAATTAACCGCTGTTTTCCTTTTCGCAATGGTCTTTAATTCGCACTTCTATCTACTGTACTCGTTAGAATAAAATTTCATTCATGCTCTCTGTACATTAGTAAAAAGTAAAACATTCACATTTCAGATTTCATCACGAATAATATTGCACCTTATACTACCGCATGTTGGCTATCTTAATGCACTGCTGTTTCTTCATTACAGTGTAGTATTTAAAAAGTAGCGCTACGTTACAATTAGTGTAAATAATTGAACATTCGAACGTTATTCAATAAACATCATAGAAAATTTGTAACTAACGTAACCAGCCGTGGACAGGAATTTAAAGTTTGCCAAACTTTGGCTGTTGAGCTGGAACCATGATTATCAGCTTATTTAATTAGCAACCGCGCTCTTTAGCATAATAGGCATTGGATGGGGCAAGTTAGTTTAAATGCACACAGTTCTGCTCGCTTGCCGTTGATTGTCCGTAGCTATGGCTGAAAGATGTGTGTATGATGAGAAGTGGCTGTACATTCCTTAGCCACTGTGCTTCTGTACCACAACAGCTAGATGAAATACACCTCGTTGACTACCAGAAGCAATGTCAGGGGTAGATAACGGCATTGCCTTTTTGTCGAGTAGTCGTGGAGTTGGCAGTGCTGTTGGCGGCCATGATCGGTGGTAGGTGACTTTTGAAACGCTTCCCTTTATGCCTGTACTCTTGGAATGAGGTAACGTGTGTCAGAATTTGTAGATTTGCTGTCAGCGCTAATTGTGACATTCGCGAAAGCTGCTTTGGCCCATTATTCATTCCGCGAATTGTTTTACGTGAAAGACGAAATTCCGATCACAATCTACTTTGGTAGCCATATAATGATTATCAGTCATGTGTTCTGAGAACCGGTAAATTATTCTTCGCCACTTTTAAATACAATTAAAACAAATAAGGAGAAAGTTCTTATGAAAATCGTGTACTGTCTTGTCTTTGGCTTTTGTTTGTACATGTCTCATTGTTTGAGACAATGTTGAGAGAAGGATCCGAAGTTCTTATAGTGATATAGTTGAAGTTCTTTGTGGTTTCGAATCTAACTATAACTTCAGTTGGGAAGAATGTTTAGAATTATTTAATCCCGGGTTGTCACGTTTTATCTTAATGCTGTTAAGAAAGCTAGTTAATATTGTTGACACGAATTGCACTGTTGCATGGTCAGCTAGATGTATTCTTTTCGTACGTTTTGAGATTTGGAGGGCAGTTACATTATTAATTTCTGCGCGCGGGGTAGCCACGCGGTCTCGGGCGCCTTGTCACGGTCCACGATGCTTCCCCCGTCGGAGGTTCCAGCTCTCCTCGGGCATGGGTGTATGTATTGTCCTTAGCGTAAGTTAGTTTAAGTTAGATTAAGTAGCGTCTATGATTAGGGACCGATGACCTCAGCAGTTTGGTCCCATAAGTCCTTATCAAAAATTTCCGCTATTAATTTCAAGTACACTTTCAGTACACTGATTGCTTATAGTCAAAGGCAGCACAGCGATTTATTAGAGGCATTAATTATGTCAGAGCAGAGCAGAATAGCGTTTCCGTTGTTCAGGTAAAGATCAAGTTTAGGACCGTGATGAACTATTGTCTGATGTTATTAGGGAAAAGTTATCGTTTGTAGCTTTTTTATACATAGTTCAGAAATTGCGTTAATAACCATAAGCAGATGTAATACGCGACATTTAACGTTTCACGTTATGATCGTTGATGGGGAAGTTGTCTAGTGTGTCGCGGATAGTTACTTCCTGCGCTCAATTAATGATCATTTCAGATTATCAATCTCAGTTTAACAAAATTAAATCTCACACAACAGACAACTAGATGCTACGGTGTGCAGTGGTAGTTGCAGTACCTGAATTTCAAATATTGCAATAAGACAATAGTGATCAATAATGAGTTTTCATGTAAATTTTTTACCGTTACTAAGTTTCCATTCATGATTGCTAAATAACAATTTTTACCGTCACGTTTGGGAATTTCATTACTATTTCATATTTAGCGGTTTACACAGCTAATTCCGCATTTAAAAGTAACCCAGTTATATTACATCGAGGTCATGGTTCACGGGCTGTACAAAAAAGACAAAAAAAAGGGAACTGGAACTGTTCCTTTTTCATTCTGAATATTGCACTAAGGCTTTGTACTCTTGTAGTACGTAACAACATTAATTATTTTGTTGAGACTTAGTTCAGAGGTGACGTTGCAATCACTGTTAGAACAGCTTTTCTTATGTTTTAGAAACATTACGCAATTAGAGAAACATACAGAACGGTTATACAGAGAGAAGTACGAGTATAAAACTAAAGATTGCGCAGCTGCTAGAGGATACAGGCTATACGGAAAATACAACAAGAAGTATACCACAGAAGTAGAATGCCGGTCTTATCAGAAGAACTAGAACTACAGAATTTTTTGTGGTTTTCTGCAAAATTTTGCTCGAGTCGACGTATTGTCCCTTACTCTGAGTTTATTTTCAGGCTGTTTCCCTGCAACACTGTACAGTTATTCAAAAGTACCACTAGGACAACGAAAAGTACAATACATACAGAAAAATAAACATGTGTCAGTAGATGGAATATTTCTCCATGTTTTTAACTCGTGTTACAGGCGTTCAATACGGACATCGTTTGTGACGCGGCAAACGTCAATACGTGTGTGCAGTTCATTGACGTCACCGACGCGAGCTGCCCGAGAAGGCGCGACAGCAGTCTGCTTTGGAAATCTGTTCAGTGGCTTATGTATCTGCAACTGTGACAAATTCTCTGCAATAATACCGAGCGGGTGATTTTCTCTACATGTTGTCACACGCCTACTCAGAGCGCAACTACGCTATGGTGCGTGTTACGAATCGGAACTTGGAATGACGCTCTCTCTACTGATTTGTCATTTTTCAGTATGCCTCGTAGTTTTCGTGTAGTAGTCTTCTGAAGCCTGAAGTACTGATGAAAATATGAAGATGCCTTAATTAATTCGAAACCGCTTTCAGATAATAAAAAGTTGCTATGTGGCTGAATTGTAATCAAATATTTTGCATTCAAGCAGACGTTATATGTTAAGTTATCAAATAGCGCTGCAGTATGGACATTCAACCTCCATTCTTCTCGAATACGAATCTAATGTCTTAACCAAAGGAGTTACAACAGGTTATATCGGAAATATACCGTTCAGACTCTACAGAAATTCTATTCTATTTATATTAACGGGTTCGGTATCGCTGAAGAGGAAGATTAGAAATGTAGAAAATTCCGAGCTGAACTGCTGAAAACCCCATGTTCAAAAATACGTTTCTCATTCAACTGACGATTCTTAAAAAGTCATGAATTGCAAAAGAAATGTAAATCCGGTTAATTTACTTCTGTTACAAGTAAAGGAGCTTATATACAAGCTTCAAATAACTTTTTCCTGGGAGTACGAAAACCAATTTACATGAAGCGGTGTTAGTAGGCTAACGTGGTTTACAAGAAGGAACAAGCAGGCGATTACATATCACAGACTTGAGTATCAGTGCATATACTAATCAATCACTAAATCAATTCGTTGTATTTTGAGCGATGAGGATCTCTTCTGAAATTATAAGCGTATACACATAGCTCAACATTCGGGCAGGAAGCTGGTAAAAATGTGTTTATTCACCTCTAGTTCACAAAATTTACATAAACGCTGTCGTGAAGAAGCATGGTGTTCCAGAGCTTCACACAAATTTTAACACAGACAATCGAAATTTTTTCAGTGTGCTATACAGTAATGACACAACACCACCAACAAAACATTTGATGAGCAAAGTAATGAGCGAAAGGTGTAAAGCTAGACTTTCTCATAATTCACGTAGACAGAAACGTCAGGCAGCGCGCCAAACGTACAGGTGTTAGAATTATTTTAACAGCACGTACATTACCGTGTCAAGAATTTCATTTTCCTTAGTTTTCAGAGATAAGAGCACAAAGCGACTGCCTAACAAAATTGAAGAAGCAGGTTATATTTGTAGATCTGCAGGAAATGATACGTTTAGTTTGAGAAACATTTCAAAGAAAAAAGCCATCAGTAAGATGTCTAAACGTAGAATGACGAGCGACTATTTTCTTTTACTTGAAACGTGATATGCATGCAGTTCTGTTACTTACAGAATCAAAATCTCAGAAAAAATATATGAGGGTGTCCTAAATCTCTACGGTGAAAGTTGTTATACAGCCGAATATATTTTAGATTCTTCACCTACAGCGGGTGCAGATAATGATTCAAAGAAGATGCACGTCACTACTACAACTGCTGCTGCCTTCGACCGCAAGAGACGGAACAGGCGTCTCACTTGGGCCGCGCCATCCTCACGAATGTGGGACAGATGTATGGCTAGTAATCACTTGTTCCATGAGCTATGAAGTTCTGTCTCTTCAAATCACTACACACACAATGACCTAGCTTTTTCCTGGACTCTCTCGTTTTCACAACTCAAATACATTCAGTGCGCAGCTTACGAAGACCCTTACTCTGCGCTTTCGTATAGGGACCGGACAGAAAAGAAGGAGCAAACGTTCTGCAACCAATATTTCAGCAATACCTGGTCTGGGGATTAGCACGTGTATGTAACCTGCTTATGTTTCATAGCAAGCAACTGCCTGACGAAATGACGTCGATGGTTCTATTTTCAACAACATACAATCGTCTGTGACACGTCGACGAGGATGTTTACTAATATTTACGAGTCATGACTCGTTGTCGAAGCTGGAGCACTGTTCATTACAGGAACTTACAGACATGCATTTAAGTATGGTGCAGCAGGGTACAATAAGTGGAAAGCGGAACCAATGCGCAGACCAAAGTTTCGCGGCAGAATTCATTCGGGAGGACGGCGGTTCAAACCCGCGTCCGGCCCTCCTTATTTAGGTTATTCGTGATTTCTCTAAATCACTCCAGGTAAATGCCGGAATGGTTTCTTTGAAGGGGCACTGCCGATTTCCTTCCCCATCTTTCCCTACTGCGATGGGACCGATGACCTCGCTTTTTGGTCTTTTCCCCCAAATAAACCACCAACCAACCAGAATTCATTCTATTGCAAAGGAATTTATTGTCTCGAATAGAAATTTGTAAGAAACTTATCGTTCAGGTCACAGGCTCTCGACAAAGAAATATTCGTATTGTTGAATTTAAGGAGATGATACCGGATCGTGTGGGAGATTTATGAACAGCTACCTGTCAACTTGCTCTTCCAAGAACACAGTCTGGAGAGTACTGATGGAGTGGCTCATACTCCCGCATTGTAAACAACACGGGGAAGAAATACGGCCAAATGATTTTGTGCCCATAATCTGTTCTGTCAATATGTTGCCAGCATAGTACTTTATACATTTCATATTGTTCACGGATAAGACTTCTTTCAAGGGTAATGATGTTTTCAGCTGTCGCAGAAATTATATCTGGGCTGAAGAGAATACACAAGTCACTCTCGTCTAAGATTACAGCAACTTTTCTCCAACAACTAGTGGGGTGAAATTCTAAAAGATTTACTTACAGGACCTCATTCGCTGCCATCCCATTTGGATATAGAAGTGCTGCCACTGTTTTTAGAAGCTGTACCTCTTGTTGTCCTCCAGAGGATGTGGTTTCAACATTAAGGTGCACCATCTCTTTTCAGTAATAAAGTCCATAAGCATGTGAACAACACATAACTGACCCTTATGGACAGATTGGAAGGCGAGGTCCTATTCCTCGGACAGTGCGATCGCTGGATTTCACTCCTATGGTTTCTTAACTATGAGATTTTATGAAATCGTATGTGCACAAACCCTGGTAGAACTTGAAGGGGCCGGCCAGTGTGGCCGAGCGGTTCTAGGCGCTTCAGTCTGGAACCGCGCGACCGCTACGGTCGCCGGTTCGAATCCTGCCTCGGGCATGCATGTGTGTGATGTCCTTAGGTTAGTTAGGTTTAAGTAGTTCTAAGTTCTAGGGTACTGATGACCTCAGATGTTAAGTCCCATAGTGCTCAGAGCCAGTTGAACCATTTGAACTTGAAGGGAAACTGGTTGTTAGACTAACTGTTTCTTTCTACAATAGACAAAAAATGATGTGTGGAAAAATAGGGTAAAATTGTAAGGGT
The DNA here is from genome assembly GCF_021461395.2 of Schistocerca americana. NCBI lineage: Eukaryota > Metazoa > Arthropoda > Insecta > Orthoptera > Acrididae > Schistocerca > Schistocerca americana. The sequence goes on from NC_060130.1 coordinate 236,382,112, forward strand.
CGTTCCATCTAATTGAGGTTCGTGGTCGTCGCTATGAATAGTTGCTGTGCGTTTATTTTGTAGCTATAAGGCTAAGTTCTTTATATCAGGAATAGCTAAATAGTCATTTATCGCAATCAGTTCTTTATCTCAAAGCAGTTAGTTTCAGCATATCGGCCAGACGAAACGCTCAGCCGGCCGCCTACATGCAGTAAGGTGATGCAGTAACATAACAGAGACAATCTGGAGTCAAGCATGACAGTAACTATATAAAACCTTTCGGTTGCTCCCCCAGTCTTGGGATCATCGTCCATTCAGATTTACTCATGTCTGTCGTTACGTTTTTCGTTGGCTCCTGTCCGCCCCCGTTAGCTAAGTGGTCAGCGCGACGGACCCGAGTTCGATTCCTGGCTGGGGCAGGAGATTTTCTCCGCTCAGTGACTGGGTGTTTTGTTGTTCTCATCATCATTTCCTCCCTATCTCCGACGCGCAAGCCGTCCAAGATGGCGTCGAATGCAATAAGTACTTGCCCTCGGTAACCGAACTGCCCCGACTTGGGGACTCCCGGCTCACGATACCGCACGCTCATTTCCATTTCTTCGTTGGCTCCTCCTTGACCTGTATGCTATTATGTGGCACTTTAAATGCGCAGCAGGTTTGGTCAAAAGGTACTAGTGTCGTGGTGACCTTTATGTCCCAGTGCCAGAATATGCCGATTCTGTGAGTCTTCTGTTTTAGCAAAGAAGGCTCAAGACATTGTATGGAAGTGCTCCAGTTAGTAACTGGATGGTATGGTGGAACGTACAGCTCCAGCTGTGCCGGCCTCGGTATCCGAGCGGTTCTAGGCGCTTCAGTCCGGAACCGCGCTGCTCCTACGGTCGCAGGTTCGAATCCTGCCTCGGGCATGGATGTGTGTGATGCCCTTAGGTTAGTTAGGTTTAAGTAGTTCTAAGTTCTAGGGGACTGATGACCTCAGATGTTAAGTCCTATAGTACTCAGAGAGAGAGAGAGAGAGCTCCAGCTGCAGTGCCTGGTTCTGGAGCTGAGTGACGTGTTATTCTGTGGTGTTAACATCGATATGCAGCAGGATTTTAGAACGTCTGTTGTGTTCGAACATTATGAATTACGTCGAAGAAAACAGTCTATTGACACACAGCCAACATGGGTTTAGAAAACATCGTTCCTGTGAAGCACAACTAGCTCTTTATTCACATGAAGCGTTGAATGCTATTGACAAGGGATTTCAGATAGATTCCGTATTTCTGGATTGCCGGAAGGCTTTTGACACTGTACCACATAAGCAGCTCGTAGTGAAACTGCTTGCTTATGGAATATCGTCTCAGTTATGTAACTGTATTTGTGATTTCTTGTCATAAAAATGGTTCAAATGGCTCTGAGCCCTATGCGACTTAACTTCTGAGGTCATCAGTCGCCTAGAACTTAGAACTACTTAAACCTAACTAACCTAAGGACATCACACACATCCATGCCCGAGGCAGGATTCGAACCTGCGATCGTAGCGGTCGCTCGGCTCCAGACTGTAGCGCCGAGAACCGCACGGCCACTCCGGCCGGCATTTATTGTCAGAGAGGTCACAGTTCGTAGTAATTGACGGAAAGTCATCGAGTAAAACAGAAGTGATTTTTGGTTTTCCCCAAAGTACTGTTATAGGCCCTTTGCTGTTCCTCATCTATGGAAACGATTTGGGAGACAATCAGAGCAGCCTTCTTCGGTTGTTTGCAGATGATGCTGTCGTTTCTCGACTAATGAAGTCATCAGAAGATCAAAACAAACTGCAAAACGATTTAGAAGAAATATCGGAATGGTGCGAAAAGTGGCAGTTGACCCTAAATAACGAAAAGTGAGGTCATCCACATGAGTGCTAAAAGATACTCGTTAAACATCGGTTACACTATAAATCAGTCTAATCTAAAAGCCGTAAATTCAACGAAATACCTAGGTATTATAGTTACGAACAACTTAAATTGGAAGGAACACATAGAAAATGTTGTGGGGAAGGCTAACCAAAGACTGCGTTTTAGTGGCAGGACACTCAGAAAATGTAACAGACCTACTAAGGAGACTGCCTACACTACGCTTGTCCGTCCACTTTTAGAATACCGTTGCGCGGTGTGGGATCTTTACCAGATAGGAATGACGGAGTACATCGAAAAAGTTCAAAGAAAGGCAGCACTTTTTGTATTATCGCGAAATATGGGAGAGAGTGTCACTGAAATGATACAGGATTTGGGCTGGAAATCGTTAAAAGAAAGGCGTTTTCCGTTGCGACAGAATCTTCTCATGAAATTCCAATCATCAAATTTCTCCTCCGAATTCGAGAATATTTTGTTGACACCGACCTACATAGGGAGGAACGATCGCCACTATAAAATAAGGGAAATCAGAGCTCGTAAGGAAAGATATAGATGTTAATTCTTTCCGTGCGCTATACGAGATTAGAATAATAGAGAATTGTGAAGGTGGTTCGATGAACCCACTGCCAGTCACTTAAATGTGATTTGCTGAGTATCCATGTAGATGTAGATGTAGAAGGCGGTAAGTTATTCTAGTCCACGCCGCAGCTGACGTTTGTAGCGTGTGGGGATTCTTGCACTTAGAAACGTAGGCATACAGGACCAGCTGGGTGTTCCTGGCCTGAGGCATGTCGCTCGTCAAGAGGACATATGATACCGGATGTATTATGGAGTCCTGTGGGACTCAAGTGCGAATGTTTCGACAAGTCAACACATGTGAACCATCGCCGACGTTGAATGATCGCCCCTGCGGGTAGGAATGGAGCAGCTGGACGTGTGACACAGGGGCGATGAGGACCTGAAATTAGTATGGCAGACACGGTACCAAAGGCTCGGGAAAAGATGAATAGTATTGCCTCACATTACTATCGACGCTCAGTAGCGTCAATAGCGTTTCCTGTAAGTGGCATCAATTGGAGCATCGCGCGAAATCCCCGCTGTAATTCGAAATGCTCATAGGGGAGAAGCCACTCATCCTGGATGTGTTGCTGCAGCTTCTTCGTGTACAGACACTCAAATACCTTGGAAAGAGTCGAAGCAAGGTTAGGAGCAGACAGCTCCTGTGGAAAGGTAGGTCCTTCCCAGGTTTGGGAATTGCCAAGCCTCCGCTTGTTTCCATGCTTTCGGGTAGACGCCAGATCTCAGAACTGCTTCGAATACAACTGAAAGTTTCTCTGTAGCAATGTGCAGTAGCTGTCGGAACACTGATTCGTCACCAGGTACGCCCATCCGGTCATTCATGTGTTGAGTTTCTGGAGCTTATCCCATGTTGGCAGGAGCATCAGGAGCAGTTCACTGACCAGCAAAATGTGAGTGGGGTCAGAAGGATGTTCGACCAGGGTGAAATTTTCAGCTAACGTGTCCGCGAGGGCATCTGCCTGACGTTCTGTTCGTTGGTAGTGCCGTGATCACCTGGAGTGGCGATATTCTAAGGGTCTTGAGAAAGAAATGTTGTTCTCTATACACACAGTTCCATCTTCGACAGATAGTACAGTCACTTTGTTTGCCCATAAATGGTTGCGGTGGTCTTCTATCGCCGTCTGATGTGTTGGCAGAAGAGCCAACACCGTGTTGCTAGAGGAGGCCGAAATGGACGCGTTTAGCTCACGCAGACTGGCGTGAGGTCTGGAACAATTAAAGGATTTGAGTATACTAAATAAAGTACGGAGTTGCTTGAATACTTAACTTTAATCCATAATTGGAGAACATCGCTCTTGTTGATATATTAATAACAATCTAAATATTAACTGGTAATGGCGCCTTGCTAGGTCGTAGCAAATGACGTAGCTAAAGGCTATGCTAACTATCGTCTCGGCAAATGAGAGCGTGTTTGTCAGTGTAGCATCGCTAGCAAAGTCGTCTGTACAACTAGGCGAGTGCTAGGAAGTATCTCTAGACCTGCCGTGTGGCGGCGCTCGGTCTGCAATCACTGACAGTGGCGACACGCGGGTCCGACGTATACTAGCGGACCGTGGCCGATTTAAAGGCTACCACCTAGCAAGTGTGGTGTCTGGCGGTGACACCACATTCCTCCCCCGCAAATCGGCGTACGGTTGTGTTATAAGGCTTCCGCCCGCCGTGGGGAGGACCTCATGTTGACGTATGCGACGAGGTGGGGAGCCTAACAACAGGCGAGGCTGTGCCACCCGCACCTGGCCATCCGGTCCGTGGGGAGCTAGGAAACGCCTGAAAACCTAGTCCAGGGTGCACACCAACATGCGGTGTATGTGCCCGTAAAGAGACAGGAGGGGCCGAAGGGTCGACCTCTATCAGAACGGCGGCGGCGGCGCGTCGCCATGGGGCAAAATGGAAGGCAGCGTCGGTAACACCTGGGGATGAGGCGAGCCAGTAGATGGGTCCCCAGGGCGCTGACCGGACGGCACCGTCGCTGAAAGCAGACGGGGAGCGGGAGAACCCGTGCGACGACAGAGGCGCAGCTGATTGAGATGCCGACGCACCTCACCAGAGGCCCCCAAAACCAGATACATAGCGCGGCCGAGGCAGCGAAGAATGCGCCCTGCGAGCCAACGCCGTGAACCTCGATAGTTGCGATAGTATACAACGTCGCCCGGAGCAAAAGCAGGCGTCTGCTGCTACACAGGAACCTGATGCGGCGGATGCAGCAAAGACATCAGGTACGATGAGGACGACCGTGGAGCAACTCAGCCGGCGAGCGACCATCTCGGGGCTGAGAGCGATACGAAGACAAAAAGAGCAATAACGCGTCCTCCCGAGAATGCGACTCTTTCAGCTTCAACATCTGGGACTTGAAAGTCCGGACCAATCGTTCAGTGGCACCGTTTGACTGAGGCGAAAACGGCGCGGATGTCAGATGTTGAATACCATTGGTCTAGCAGAATGACTGAAATTCTGCAGACATGAATTGTGGGCCATTGTCGGAAACAATAGTCTGTGGAAGACCTTCAATGCAAAAGATAGCGGACAACGCTTGGATGGTGGCAGAAGACGTCGTGGAAGACATCCGGACAACAAAAGGAAAATTACTGAATGAATCGACAACAACCAAACATCGAGCATTCCAGAATGGACCAGCAAAATCGATGTGTAAGCGTTGCCAAGGGGAAGTGGCTTTCGGCCATGCAAAGAATTTCCGCGGCGGTGCGGATTGTTGTTCGGCACACGTCATGCAAGAAGAGCACATATTCGTAATCGCAGCATCGATTCCGAACCAAGTACAGTGCTGACGAGCAAGTTGTTTCGTGCGCACTATACCCCAATGTCCTTGGTGGAGAAGCCGTAAGACAGAGGACTGTAACGAACGTGGGACCACGACCCTGGACTGATCATTATCAGAACGCAACAGCAAAACACCACGTCGTACAAAAAGTCTCTCCTTGTGAGCAAAAAATCGGCGAACCAACGGATCCTCAATCCGTGACTTGGACAAGGGCCATTGCGTAGCAACAAAACGCAAAACGGTAGCAAGGACAGGGTCAGCTGCTGTGGCTGTAGCTACACGACGAAAATCAATCGGAAACGATTCGACCACGTCATCGGTTTCCGAGTCAATGAACATGCAAGCAAGTTCGGAAGAATCGAATGCTCTATCCTCAGCAACAGGCAAACGGGACAACGCATCGGCGTTTCCGTGCTTAGCAGTGGACCGATACAAGATATTGTAGCGGTACTGCGAGAGTAATATAGGCCAGCGAATGAATTTCTGCGCTGTACGTGGAGGTACAGGCTTGTTCGGATGAAAAAGCGATGTCAAAGGTTTGTGGTCTGTGATGATGGTAAAGTGACGACCATACAAGAAATCATGAAACTTTGTAACACCAAAGACGAGAGCCAAAGCTTCTTTCTCGATCTGTGAATAATTTCTTTGCGCAGACGAGAGCAATTTGGACGCAAAGGCAATAGGGCGATCGTGCGATCCATCTTTGTGCGCAAGCACAGCACCGATCCCGAAATCCGATGCATCTACCATCAACAAAAGGGGTTTCTGGGGATCGAATGGCGTAAGGCAAGTAGTGGAAAGCAACTCCGATTTCAACTGGCGAAAGGCGCGTTCGCATTCCGTCGTCCAAACGAACGGAACGCCTTTACGGCGTAAGCGATGAAGCGGAGCTGAAATGGAAGAGGCGTGGCGCACATATCTGTTATAGGAATTGATTTTTCCCAGCACACTCTGTAGCTGCTTCAAATTCTGCGGCGAAGGCAAGTCCTGTATGGCACGGAGGTGCTCTGGACTCGGATGTATGCCTTGGGCATTGAGTACATGGCCCAGGTAGGGTAAGTCCCGAGCAAAAAACACACATTTGTCCTTCCGCAAGCGAAGACCATTCTGTCGCAAGACCTGAAATAATGTTCTGAGATTGGCTAAATGTTCTTCTTTCGTCTTGCCGGAGATCACAATATCGTCCCGATAGTTTGCTGCAGTAGGGACCGAGGCACAAACAGTTTGCAGATATTGCTGAAACAATGCAGGGGCGGATGCACACCCGAATGGTAGTCGTTTGAATCGATACAAACCCAGATGCGTGTTAACCACCAAAACGCGCTGGGATTCTTCGTCCACCGGTATTTGCAAGTACGCATCTGCGAGGTCCAACTTCGAAAAATATTTACCCGGGCACAGTTTGTCAAAAAGATCGTCCGGGCGGGGTAAAGGATAAGTTGCAATCACTAGTTGTGGATTCACTGTAGCTTTGAAGTCCACACAAAGTCTCAATTTTCCGGAAGGTTTTGGCAAAATTACTAAGGGTGAGGCCCAGAGAGAAGCCTGCACACGTTCAAGTACACCTTGTGATTCCAAATCGTGTAATGTTCTTGCGACCTCATCACGCAATGCGTGGGGAACATTGCACGCTATGAAAAATTTCGGTTGCGCGTTTACGTGCAGTTCCAAATGTGCTTCATAGTCCTTAGCGCAACCAAAGCCCGGTGCAAAAATGTCTGCAAACTCTTCACATAGACGAGAAACACTGGCTGAAGGCACAGTCTGGTTCACTGATAGGACCTGATTGACTATAGACAAGTTAAACAACTGAAATAAGTCTAAACCAAACAAGTTCACTGCAGAAGAAGAACGAAGTACGTAAAATGACACAAGTTTTGTTTGTCCCTTGTATGTTGCAAGAAGGCTTCACTGTCCTAACACAGGGATAGCTTGTCCCGAATAACTATTTAACATAACATTTGCGGCATGCAACGGAGGTGCGCCCAGTTGTTTGTACGTATCGTTATTGATCAATGAAACTGCAGCTCCGGTATCGAGCTGGAATGGTATCACGTTGCCATTTATGACCAAATCTACAAAAAGTTTATTGTCCTGCTGACGACAAGAGCGACTGTCTCGTGCAACGTGAACAGACACTGGTACAGAATCACTTGCTACGTGACGGGATTTCCTGCGACGTCGACGCACACTATTTGTGGGATGAACAAAGTCACTGTTAGAGAGAGTGGCACTGGGCGGAGTGGAATGAACTACATGAATTTCCATAGGCGAAGGTTCACGAGCCTGAGTATCCTTGGTTCGATTCCGTCATGAAGCAAAGGGCCGGGAATCGTTGTGAGTGTCCGATCTAAGCTTTTTCCAGCAAACACTCTGAACATGTCCTTTTTTATTACAGAAAAAGCATATAGCTTGGCATGACGGGAAATTCTCACGCGAATGTCTAGTTGCACACCGCGGCATGACTTGAGCACTGCATTTGCTTGCTTGCACGGCACACGTAGCGGAGAGCTTGGCGGCAGCCGCGCTGACGGGCGCGAGGGCTGTTTACTGTTCCGTGCAGCGCGCCCGGCGGGCTGGTTAATGTGACACACAGCTGGCGAAGTTTCAAATGATTCCTGAGCAAAGTCAAGTGTGTCCTGCCGATCCAATATGTCTATCACTTGTTGAAGGGAGGGATTGACTAGTTTCAAAATCTGTTCCCTTATACGAACATCAGAAACGTTCTGTGCAATTGCATCACGTACCATTGTATCTGAATAGGGGAGTCCACATTCACACTCAAAAGCACAATCCCTAGTAAGGCCTTGCAAAGTTGCAACTCACTCCCGATTAGGCTGACCGGCCGTACGTTTTGTACGAAAGAAGGTATACCTTTTTGCAACTACATTGACGGATTCTTTGAAATATGCATCTAATGCAGACAAAATTTCTTCGTAGGACAGAGTTGCTACGTCGCGTCGGGGAAATAATTTCACTATCACACGGTACGTGGACACGCCAACGCACGCTAATAAAAAAGACTGCCGCTTCTTACCTTGAATTCTGTAGGCGGCGAGATGAAATCCAAATTGGCGTGACCACTCCGTCCAGCTTTCCAGTGCCGCATCAAAAGGACGAAAAGGTGGTGCAAATGCATGTTGTGGCTGCGGTAGCTGTGGAGCGGCGGCGGCCGCATCGTTTTGCATTGCACGTTGACCCTGGACGAGCTGTCCAAGGGCATCCAATAAGGCCTGCGTCTGCTGATTCTGCAAGCGATAAAATTCGGACAGTACATCTGGAGATTGTGGCGAAGCCATGACACAAGTAAATTATGGTAATATAGTTAGTAACGAAAAATCCTCGGCGCCATGTGTGTGTTGGCAGAAGAGCCAACACCGTGTTGCTAGAGGAGGCCGAAATGCACGCGTTTAGCTCACGCAGACTGGCGTGAGGTCTGGAACAATTAAAGGAGTTGAGTATACTAAATAAAGTACGGAGTTGCTTGAATACTTATCTTTAATCCATAATTGGCGAACATCGTTCTTGTTGATACATTAATAATAATCTCGATATTAACTGGTAATGGCGCCTTGCTAGGTCGTAGCAAATGACGTAGCTAAAGGCTATGCTAACTATCGTCTCGGCAAATGAGAGCGTATTTGTCAGTGTAGCATGGCTAGCAAAGTCGTCTGTACAACTGGGCGAGTGCTAGGAAGTATCTCTAGACCTGCCGTGTGGCGGCGCTCGGTCTGCAATCACTGACAGTGGCGACACGCGGGTCCGACGTATACTAGCGGACCGCGGCCGATTTAAAGGCTACCACCTAGCAAGTGTGGTGTCTGGCAGTGACACCACACTGTCATTATTTCCTGCTGCAGGAGATATAGCAGCCTTTTGGCGGTAGGACTGAGATTCAACTGCCATGTGTGGAAGACACGTTTCTTTTTTACTGTTGGTTGCAACAGATATTGAGGCAGCGTTCGCAATCTGTCACGAGGCTGTACCTACCATCCTCTGGGAGTCCTGTTGACGACAGCTTGGGACATGGTGTAGTGCTGTGTCTGGACAGAGCACCTCTGGATTTACGCTACTGGCCATTAAAATTGCTACACCAAGAAGAAATGCAGATGATAAACAGGTATTCATTGGACAGATATATTATACTAGAACTGACATGTGATTAGATTTTCACGCAGTTAGGGTACACAGATCATGAGAAATCAGTACCCAGACCAACCACCTCTGGCCGTAATAACGTCCTTGATACGCCTGGGCATTGAGTCCAACAGAGCTAGGATGGCGTGTACAAGTACAGCAGCCCATGCAGCTTCAACACGATATCGCAGTTCATCAAGAGTAGCGATTGGCGTATTGTGACGAGCCAGTTGCTCGGCCACCATTAACCAGACGTTTTCAGTTGGTGAGAGATCTGGAGAATGAGCTGGCCAGGGCAGCAGTCGAACATTTTCTGTATCCAGAAAGGCCCGTACAGGACCTGCAACATGCGGTCGTGCATTATCCTGCTGAAATGTAGGGTTTCGCAGGGACCGAATGAAGGGTAGAGCCACGGGTCGTAACACATCTGAAATGTAACGGCCACTGTTCAGAGGGCCGTCAATGCGAACAAGAGGTGACCGAGACGTGTAACCAATGGCACACCATACCATCACGCCGAGTGATACGCCAGTATGGCGATGACGAATACATGCTTCCAGTGTGCGTTCACCGCGATGTCGCCAAACACGGATGCAACCATCATGATGCTGTAAACAGAACCTGGATTCATCCGAAAAAATGACGTGTTGCCATTCGCGCACCTAGGTTCGTCGTTGAGTACACCATCGCAGGCGCTCCTGTCTGTGATGCAGCGTCAAGGGTAACCGCAGCCATGGTCTCCGAGCTGATAGTCCATGCTGCTGCAAACGTCGTCGAACTGTTGGTGCAGATGGTTGTTGTCTTGGAAACGTCCCCATCTGCTGACTCAGAGATCGAGACGTGGCTGCACGATCCGTTATAGCCATGCGGATAAGATGCCTGTCATCTCGACTGCTAGTGATACGAGGCCGTTGGGATCCAGCACGGCGTTCCGTATTACCCTCCTGAACCCACCGATTCCACATTCTGCTAACAGTCACTGGAACTCGACCATCGCGAGCAGCAATGTCGCTATAAGATAAACCGCAATCGCGATAGGCTACAATCCGACCTTTATCAAAGTCGGAAACGTGATGGTACGCATTTCTCCTCCTTACACGAGGCATCACAACAACGTTTCACCAGGCAACGCCGGTCAACTGCTGTTTGTGTATGCGAAATCGGTTGGAAACTTTCCTCATGTCAGCACGTTGTAGGTGTCGCCACCGGCGCCAACCTTGTGTGAATGCTCTGAAAAGCTGATCATTTGCATATCACAGCATCTTCTTCCTGTCGGTTAAATTTCGCGTCTGTAGCACGTCATCTTCCTGTTGTAGCAATTTTAATGGCCAGTAGTGTAACATTTCTTGCAGCGAGTCCGTTAGTTCCAGACGGCACACTTCCCAGTCGATACCACTTGTACTAATGCCACGCTGTCGGCTGCTAGTGAAATTGGCGTCAATTTCAAACAAGAGAGGAACTTTTTCTGATGACAACACGTCCCTGGTGATCACAGCTCTTTGCAGATGGCAATATCCAGGATGTCACGCTGTCATGCAAGTGCTGCTGGTGACGCTTGACGACCTGCCGCAGCCGTCTTCCGCTGGTGCTGTGAACCCTGGAGTGTCAAACCGTGTGCTTGGTGCTGAATTCTCTGCTCTGGAAGGCACTGTCAGAGATAGTGAAATAGCAAAGTCCGCCACTTCTAGGTTCGTTCTAGATGGACTATAGGCAGCAATAAAGTCATCTGACAGTGGGTAGCGTCAACTGCTAATTCTACAGCCCCTGCCACGCAGAGAGGTGGCAAACCGTTGTTGATGGTGGACGAGTGATGGTACGGCCGTGCCGCTACCTGCTGTCGGTCTGTACTTACGATAGCAGTTGAAATAAGCAGGTCGGACGACCTTTAGGTGAGTTTCCGACACCATCCAAACGTCAATGGCTTCTCTTTGAGGAACTGACGAAACACCCCTTTTCGCGTACGAATGCAATTGGCATTCCACGCACACGCGACCAATCCTTTGTAGTTAGCAGCCGTGATGGCGTTGCTGTTGTTGACTGATGATGGCCTGGATTACCAGCTGTGATTCGATACTGAAGTGCTTTAGTGCAGCCGGCCGGTGTGGCCGAGAGGTTCTAGGCGCTTCAGTCTGGAACCGCGGTGCTGCTACGGTCGCAGGTTCGAATCCTGTCTCGGACATGGATGTGTGTGATGTCCTTAGGCTATCTGGTTTAAGTAGTGCTAAGACTAGGGGACTGATGACCTCAGATGTTACGTCCCATAGTGCTTAGAGCCATTTGAACCATTTTTTTTGCTTTAGTGCCTACACGAGGACGGGGAGCGTTGTTATCGCTGTGTTGACGGTATGCAGCGGGCAGGTGGACTGCTACTGCTAGGAGGAGCATCGTTACTGGCGTGATTGATGATCTCGGTGCTTGCTTTTATGCTTCATTGTTACGTGTTCGCCAATATCTTGCGCCCATATACACCTGATTTATTGTAGCTGGTCGGTTGTCGTCCTGATGGGTCTGTTGCAGCGTAATCGTTTGTGTCTGTGACAGCGTCACCTACTTGCCGGACGCCACTATTGTGAAGAAATCGCAAGGGCACATCTGTGTAGGTGATGTGCTAACGTCTTGTTGCCTTGCTGCTACGCGGTCGAAAGCTAGACATTCTCTGCTGCCAACGTGTACGCCAACCCACTTGACGCACGAAGGTGTGTCGTTTCCTTACTGGAGAATGCAGTCTGCCCTTGGACGTGGGCCAACACATTTAACACATTCGGCGGCCATGCCGCAGTGTCGGGCTACATGACCGAGGCATCTGAAGCACTGGGGAGCCAAGTTCAACAGGTAGATTTCCCAGTCACTATTCAAGCGGCGATAGGGGTGATGCTTGGTAGACTCTTGTTGAAGTTCGCGTTTTGGGTCCTCTAAATGGCAAAGTGATGCTTCATAATTATTCTTCTGCGACTGCATTACCGTAACAGCCGTGATGGTGTATCCTCCCTTAACCGGGACGCATAACGCGGAGACAATTTCAATGGAAATCCGTGCAAGACGATCGTCAGGGGTGCCTCAGGGACTGTGTGAGACGAGTAGAATGCCAAGTTGTTCTGTGAACAGAACTCTGCCATTCTGTGAAGATTTTATGATGTTCGCAGATTCATCTTCTATAGATCTTTTTCCAGTGGTTTTCATAACGAATTCGCGGCCATCGACGAGATTCTTGGCTTTGTGGAACTGCTTCACCGAAGGTGAAGGTTTCCAAGTTTTTGGGGACAGTTCAGTTTCTGACGGCATCGCCCGACTCTCTGAGGCATCATCTTCGGCCACAACTGTCAAGGATTTGACGTCTGCAGAGGCCGTACCTCCTGCAGGCAATGGTGTGTTTAGGTTCCCGAAAGCATTGTTCGTCACTGTTGGTGTACTGCTAGTTGTGGATTGTTGTGTTAATATTGCGGCTGGCTTTCGCGAAAGCCCATCTACAGTAGCTGCGGTATGGATGTCCCAGATGTATCCTTCTTTTCTAGCATTAAAACTACGCCCACGTTTTAAATTGTTGTCCATTTCCTAGCGCGTGTCCATTGCCAGGACCATTCTTCGGTTTTTGTCGTCTTCTATAGGCTGAGTCGCCAGAATGAAGAGGCCAACTGCGGAATCCAGTGGGCCAGAGTCCGAACGTCGCCTACCACTGATTCCCGAGCATCGCTCGTGTCCTCTGTAGCCGACTTCTCGCACTCGATAATTGGAACTGAATCGTTGGCTGTACGGCCATATTTATCTCGCCCGCGACGAGATCTGTTGGTCGGAGCATTCACGTGAGTAATTAACTTGGAAGTTGTAGTGCTTCACAAGTACTGCTGTCTTCTATCGGCCCGCTAAGTCCATTTCTTCCGGCGGGCATTCAGATTTGCAGTCAGGATCCTAGAGAAGAAAACTGAACATTTTGTAACAGTGATTTGTAAAGTATTTACAGCTGTCTTGGAGAAGACTTTTTTTTATTAATATAAATGTTTGTGACAATCTATCTATCTTGCTGCAGACGCTCCTAATTTTTTGTTTATTAAGCAAATGTGCCACTCAAACGCCAAATTGAAATACGATAATCAGTAGTATTAACACAAAATCCAGTCACTAGATAATTTAGTTTTCTCCACCATCTGTGTAATTACGACTCTAAAATTTCACGATCAGATCCTGAAAACCACAGGATGCTAACCGATCGCTTTGTTATCCGCTGTCTATTGAGTGTTGCATGACGTCAGCACGCTGCTCTCCCAGCTGTTTTCAGCTTTCGGAGCCTTGGAGCCGCTACTTCTAGGCCACGTACGTTCTCAGTCTTCCATACGTGGATGAGTGATAAATCCCTGACAGTATCGGAAACTCAATGTAGGTATTCTGCACGGCAATTAAACGCGTTGACCGCCCAGATCAGATATGAAGATGGACAATATGTGTCTTCGTAAATACGTCTGCCTAAAAAGAAGAAAAAAAAAAGGATCGGCAGATACGCAGGTATGTAAATGATTACAATTTTTAAGAGAAATTTCCGCCATTTGAATGCCATGTTATGTATCTTCGATAAGTACTCATACCCTGTAATACGACAACTTGTCTATAAGACCAGAAGTATGTTTTTTCGACGATGATATGTTACAGACAGGGCAGACATATTTTATATTTCAACTTACTTTTGAGAATGGATACAAAGCCGAAGTCATGATTGTGTAAAACAAAAGAATAATTAACAGTCAAATGTCGGAAATTTCTTTCAAAAAAATTCTCTACGACTGTGGTCCCTCACGGAGGAAATATCATGAAATGATTAGAATTGCAATTCTCTGTGACAGGTACAACAGCCACACGAGAACATTGGTACTGCTCGTGTTTACTGCTGTTACCAGGCCTCGTACCGTATTTAAGGGTTCGTGAACAGTATCAGATGCGGAGTGATAACTATGATGGACAGAGAGACACCACGTATTTGTGTACTCGTCTAAGGCGTTATCAGGACCTGACAAAGCCTGAAAGTGGACTCGTTGCAGGTCTCCATTTGCCAGACTCGTCGAATCGTGGAATATCCATATTTGTGGAGCAATCAGTGACAATGGTCCGATGTTGGTCTGCCTGGGGACGTGAGAGCAGGCATACTCGTTGTCAAGGTTCCGGTCGACGACGTCTGAACACCACAAGGGACGACTGCTGTACTGTGCACCAAGCACGTCGTAACGCCCTTCACATTTGTGCCTGTCTTTCGAGTACGAGTAATGGACACACTGCAACATTGTGTCATCCCGCACCATCGATCGGACGTTAGCAGCAGCTGGACTTGGGAATCACTGTGTGAAGCATTGGCTATCATTAACACCACAACAACAACACCTGTTTGGAGTGGTGCCGTGACTGGGAAGCAACGACTGCTGATGAAGGCCGCCGCGTTGTGTTCAGCAACGAATTACGATTCTACATTACCTTAGATGGGCACCGTCGGTGAACATGATGGCGACCTGGAGAGAGGTTCATTCTTCCAATGTTTTGGAGACGCACAGCAGTGTCACTCTTGGTGTCGTGGTGTGGGAAGCTATCGCCACATGGCACATGTGTTTATGAACTGTCTGCGTGATGTTTAAGTAGTCCCGTGGCCAACAAGATCCCCAGATTTGTCCCCAGTTGAACGTGTATGGGATCAGCTCCGACGTCAACTCCATCCCATTCCTTGTATCCAGAATATCAAGGACCAATTACAACAGTTGTGGACTAGCTTATTTCATTAGTGGATACAACTGCTTTAGGACATTCTTCCCAACGGAAGCAGTCCATGTATCCACGCCAAATGGGGTACAACGTCATACTGATGGATTGGCTCATACTGCAAGTTCCTTATGGACTGATCCCGATTTTGTAATCAATGCAACATCACATGCACTCTCAACCAATGAAGTTTCATTTTATTTCTTCCTTCTTTTTGGGTCCTTCACAATTTTTGTCAGGCGGTGTATTAGCAATGTATTGGTGACTCTGGAACACTCTCCATGCGACTAGCGCTTGAGAGGAGCAATGCTCGTTGTCTGCATGCAGGGGCAAAAATGTGCCAAGCTGCGCCTCCTTATCTACGACGTCATCACCATCACATGACATGCTGCACCTCCTTTAGCTGACATCACCAATAGAAGAGATGTTTCACAGAGGCAAAGCTGAACTAGTGCTCATAGCCCTTAAGGTATGTACTTTTGAGCCCACGTTTACTGGACACTTTTTTCTTGTGTTGATCCTTACTATCATCTCTCAAAATGTGTAAAACAAAGAGCTTGCGGTAAAAAAGGTCCACTGTCAGAGGTATTAGAACGATTTTCGCTTAAATCAGCATGGATTCCACAAACAAAGATCTTGCGAAACTCAGCATTATCTGATCTTCCATGAGATCCATAACGCTATATGCAACGGCGCTTAGGTTGATGCCGTGTTCCTTGACTTGAGGAACGTTTGGTGAAAAAATTGCCGTTTGGTGAAAAAATATGCGTTTACCGAATATCGGACCAGATTTGCGACTGGATTCAAGACTTCCTTGCAGACGTTGCTCTAAACGGAAAAAAATCTACAGATGTAAAGATAATTTCCAGAACACCCCAAGGAAGTGTGACCTGACCGCTACAGTTTACAATGTGTATACATGATCTAGTAGAGAGAGTCGGAAGCTCTTTAAGGCTGTTCTCAGATGATGCTGTTTTCTATAGTAAAGTAGCAACGCCAGAAGATGGTAACGATTTGCAGAATGACCTAAAGAGGGTTGATGAATGGTGCAGCCCATGGCAGTTGACCCTGAACCTAAAGAAATTTAACATGCTATACCTGTATAGAAAAGGAAATCAACTACTCTACAACTACACTATTGATAACAAACTTCTGGAAACTGTAACTACCGTAAAATATCTAGGAATAACTATCGAGAGCGACATTCAGTGAAATGGCCACATGAAACAAATAGTAGATCAGATGCCAAACTGAGATTCATAGGAAGAATCTTAAAGAAATGTAACTCATGGGCGAAGGAAGTGGCTTACAAGGCGCTGTTTTGAGCGATTGTCGAATATTGTTCATCAATTTGGGATTCTTAACAGGTAGTACTGATAAAATAGATAGAGAAGTTCCAACGAAGAGTGGAGCGGTTCGTCACGGGATAAGTCGGTTCGAGAACGTTACAGAAATGGCCTACAAACTTCAATGGTAGACGCTACAAGAGGGGTGTTATCCACAGGGAGAAGTTTACTGTCGACAGAGTACTTTTCGGGAAGTGTCGGACAATATACACTCCTGGAAATTGAAATAGGAACACCGTGAATTCATTGTCCCAGGAAGGGGAAACTTTATTGACACATTCCTGGGGTCAGATACATCACATGATCACACTGACAGAACCACAGGCACATAGACACAGGCAACAGAGCATGCACAATGTCGGCACTAGTACAGTGTATATCCACCTTTCGCAGCAATGCAGGCTGCTATTCTCCCATGGAGACGATCGTAGAGATGCTGGATGTAGTCCTGTGGAACGGCTTGCCATGCCATTTCCACCTGGCGCCTCAGTTGGACCAGCGTTCGTGCTGGACGTGCAGACCGCGTGAGACGACGCTTCATCCAGTCCCAAACATGCTCAATGGGGGACAGATCCGGAGATCTTGCTGGCCAGGGTAGTTGACTTACACCTTCTAGAGCATGTTGGGTGGCACGGGATACATGCGGACGTGCATTGTCCTGTTGGAACAGCAAGTTCCCTTGCCGGTCTAGGAATGGTAGAACGATGGGTTCGATGACGGTTTGGATGTACCGTGCACTATTCAGTGTCCCCTCGACGATCACCAGTGGTGTACGGCCAGTGTAGGAGATCGCTCCCCACACCATGATGCCGGGTGTTGGCCCTGTGTGCCTCGGTCGTATGCAGTCCTGATTGTGGCGCTCACCTGCACGGCGCCAAACACGCATACGACCATCAATGGCACCAAGGCAGAAGCGACTCTCATCGCTGAAGACGACACGTCTCCATTCGTCCCTCCATTCACGCCTGTCGCGACACCACTGGAGGCGGGCTGCACGATGTTGGGGCGTGAGCGGAAGACGGCCTAACGGTGTGCGGGACCGTAGCCCAGCTTCATGGAGACGGTTGCGAATGGTCCTCGCCGATACCCCAGGAGCAACAGTGTCCCTAATTTGCTGGGAAGTGGCGATGCGGTCCCCTACGGCACTGCGTAGGATCCTACGGTCTTGGCGTGCATCCGTGCGTCGCTGCGGTCCGGTCCCAGGTCGACGGGCACGTGCACCTTCCGCCGACCACTGGCGACAACATCGATGTACTGTGGAGACCTCACGCCCCACGCGTTGAGCAATTCGGCGGTACGTCCACCCGGCCTCCCGCATGCCCACTATACGCCCTCGCTCAAAGTCCGTCAACTGCACATACGGTTCACGTCCACGCTGTCGCGGCATGCTACCAGTGTTAAAGACTGCGATGGAGCTCCGTATGCCACGGCAAACTGGCTGACACTGACGGCGGCGGTGCACAAATGCTGCGCAGCTAGCGCCATTCGACGGCCAACACCGGGGTTCCTGGTGTGTCCGCTGTGCCGTGCGTGTGATCACTGCTTGTACAGCCCTCTCGCAGTGTCCGGAGCAAGTATGGTGGGTCTGACACACCGATGTCAATGTGTTCTTTTTTCCATTTCCAGGAGTGTAAATTCTTCCCACACACGTCTCGCTAATTGATCTCGACGAGAAAATTCGAAAAATTTGAGCTGACAGTGAAGTTTACCGCCATCATTCTTCCCATGCACCTTTCGTAAGTGGAACAGGGAAGGGGGCATCAGTTAGTGGTACCGCAAGTACCCTCTGCCACACATCGCTAGGTGGCTTGCGGAGTATGATGGAGATATAGATGTAGATAACTATCGACTCGGTAGTTTCCGGACCAGGGTCCCTTACCTCAAATTGCTACAGTTACCCTTCTCCATTATCCATGAATATTTGTACCATGATCACGAAATGACCCTGTATAACAAATGCCTGAACTATAGGCTTTGTGCAACCTATATAATCAAACTTTTTGTCGAGAGTTGCTTTGTGAGTCTAATTTCGTCGCAGTCGGATGTATTTTTCCGGGAGAGAAGAGGGCAGTCACTGCTCTCTCCAGCTGCTTGCAGAATCTTCAACTCTGAGTGAGAAAAAAATCACGTATGAGTCACAACAAATAATCAATAGGTGACAAAAAAATGGTTCAAATGGCCCTGAGCGCTATGGGACTTAACATCTGAGGTCATCAGTCCCCTAGAACTTAGAACTACTTAAACCTAACTAACCTAAGGACATCACACACATCCATGCCCGAGGCAGGATTCGAGCCTGCGACCGTAGCAGTCACGCGGTTCCAAGCTGAAACGCCTAGAACCGCACGGCCACACCGGCCGGCCATTAGGTGACAGATCTAAGAATGTTAATAGTGATATATATATATATATATATATATATATATATATATATATATATATATGTCAGACTTGCCTTTTTTAGTTGCGCACGTGTCCTGGACAGAAAAATCGTTGAACAATGTTGACAGCTATGATGATACCAGATCAATACCTTCCTGTAGAGGAAGCCTCGTTTTTTTAACCGCACCTCCCTGAAGAGTAAGTCAAATAGTTGCGAAAACTTCCGAATAGTTCTAAGCCATCTTGCTGAACCAGCAAGTGATGTGGAGGGAGAGAGTCTGCACTTACACGTTCCCGAAATTTCTTATCTCGTATGAAACACCTGCTCTACAAATTCACACCAGTTTTCATACCTGTTCCTACGGGGAAAATGAGATTCTGTTTTGACAACATGTGCATCTTATTTCTCTTCTACATTTCTAAGAAACATGATCTCGAAGGCATCTGTATGCTCAAGATACGAATAATCAATACAGTGCTGGTGTCGTTTCCTGATCTCAGTGCTGCATGGATTGCGTTGGCTGGCATTATTTAAAATTTCGCAATGACGTTAACTCAGACGTCTTGTTCTCCCCAGATTGCCAATGAGCCTTGCAGGCTCCGATAACAGCGTCTTATTGCGCACAGTTGCCCTCCAGCCCGATTAAGCTATCAGTGGATGGTTCGTGTATGCGTTGAATTTTAAAACTAATGCAGAGGAAATCATGGCGAACCGGGTCAAATCGGTAGAAGACTTAAGATCAACTAGAAGGTGATGTCCAACAATGATATTAATTTGCTAGAGAAAATGTATTACGTACAAACAACAATGTACCCCGAAACAAATAAATAAATAGATCCTACAACATGAGCGAGTGCAAGTGTATATCAGCACTGACATAAAACTGTCTTCCCGAGAAACGTTGATGTCAGTGTGAATGTAGTGCATTATGTAAGACTTTGCCAAGGTCTTTGAGAATGAATGCATTATGGAATTTTTTTTAAGACTTTTGTGAATTAAATTCCATGGTGCACGCTTCTGCATAAAAACAAGGCGGAGTGAGTAGGGAACCAGTAACAGCAGAATAGCTCTGTGAGGAAAGTTGTGTGAGGATAGCTCAATGACTTCGTTCGTAGACTAGTCATTGGATGTCACCATAGCAGTAAATGCCTTGCAACAATTCTGAAGTTGCCCAAGTTGACTGTTGGCGATGTGAAGTGGAAACGCGAAGGTGCAACAACAACCACTGCTAAACCAGCCCAGGCAGACTTAATGTACTGACGGACAACGATCTTTGAGCACTGCGGACAGCGTTTGTCAAGAATCACGTGAAATCAGCAGCAGGAAAACGTTAGTTCTATAGTGCTACTCGCAGTAGAGGTAGCACAATGACCGTGCGTAAGGAGTTAAAAAGAGTGGAGTCCATTGGTCGAGCAGCTCCTTATATACCACACATTACTGTAGCCAATGCTATGTAACGCTTGAGGTGATGTAAAGAGGGATGCCACGGGACAGGGGATCACTGGGAACGAGTGATTTGGAATGGTGAACATCACCTGTTGGCAGTGAAGTATGGAGGAGAGGTGTTACGGCGTGGGGGTGTTTTCGTTGTTAGGCCGTGTTTTGGGCCGCGTTCCTCTTATTGCACTTAAGAAAATACTAAATGGAGAAGGGTGTGAACACAGTTTCCAGCATTGTGTATTGTGTACGGCAGAGGAACAGTTTGGAGGCAATTATCCTATTTGCCAACATCCCAATGGATCATTTCCTAAAGCAACATGTGTGAGGCAACGGTTTGTGGGCAATAATATTCCTGAAATAGACCGGCCTGCCCAGAGCCCCGTACTGAACCGGTTGGAATGTCCTTGAGATGAGTTAGAACGTCAACTCTGTTCCAGGAACTTCAACGCCACTACCTTCTCTGGTTCCAGCTTTTGAGGAAGAATGGGCTGCCAATCCTCCACAGACATTCAGAAGTCTCATTGAAAATCTGCCCAGCAGAGTTCAAGCTATCATAAAGGCGAAAAGTGGACACATTCGCATTAATTTTACAATGTTGCAAGTTTTGCTCTAGCACAGAGAGCAGTTTGTTGCACTTGAGCTCTATCATCTCAACAATGGCAACGAATAAGGCAATTTAGTTTGATGTTTATATGTTATCTATATCTTTGCAGCATAGAGAGAACAAAAATTAATTTGACATCAAAGAATGCTCATGCTACCCTTCGCGATACAAATGGTCATATTTCAATTCAGTGGTGTACGGGTTAATAACATTGCCGCTAAGCTAGCGGAAGTGGAAAAAGAAATGAGTGTTTTAACTCAAGTGGTCATGGTGGAATGGATACAGAAGCAAGGATGTGGTGAAATTTATAACAAGTTAAAGAGAAAGCAACTAAAACAAGTAAATGGAAATCATGCCGCAGCTAGGAGTAACGAAAACAAAAATATGTGTAGCTTTAACTTACAACGGCAAGACCTACAAATTTGAGAGATGTTTTCGTAAATCAAATATTAAAATAAAATTACGTACAAACAATTCAGGCTGCACCATGAAATTCGTAAGAGTAGGGATACGTTTCAGGGTTCAGGTGTTTATAACATCAACTGCAATGACTGCTGTAAAGAGTACATAGAGTGAACGAGGAGGAACCTCGAAACCAGATTCATGTAGCACACAACTCTAACAAGAAGTTTCGGGCACATATAGCAACCTTAAAGAATAAAATCACGGACATTGAGCAAAATTTGGACACCCTGCACAGAGCTCAAAAGAGAAGATACCGTAACGTCTTGGAGGAGCTTGAAATCTGCTCTTACAAAAAACCAAGATTCAAACGAAATTCTGAATGAGCAGAATGAATTTAGTCATAGTGCTTATTTCAACACTGATGACGACTAACTAAGGTACATATTTATGTCTAAGACGATAGATGAAAGAACGTGTGCAACTCGACACCTGTAACATGCATACTGCCCCTAACATCAATGAAGGGGCTCTCCTGCGTGGCCCTCTGCCCTCTGCCCACAGCTGTCTGCGGATGACTAGTCTGCTCACGGCACAACACCAAAACAGCGATCACATGAGGAAAGAAACCGCAACGAAGACAGGCCTATAGCAAAGCCACGATTACTGGTGCTGCCGCCTTTTAAATTATTAAAATTTTATGATGTACACTGCTGTAAAGAAATGTTGCTAGCTCAAGTACAAGGTTGTTTTACTGATAAGTGATTTGGTGGGTATTTTATCATTGTAGAAGAATGTAAAAACAAATTCAGACCAAATGAACAGCACATGTTACAGCGACAAGAGTCCAAGCATTTGCATCCATACACAGCACATCCCTTCTGTAGCAACGCAGGCATCTTTTACTGCATGCAAACAATCGTAAAAGTGCCGATTGACATCCTACGATAGACTGTCCGAAGCACCTTCTACCTCTTTTTGCAATTCCGCAATGATTCTTAAAGGTTCTGCAGAACGAGTAAGCTCGCGCATCACCATATCCCATGTGTTCAATCGGCGAGATCTCTGGTAATCTTGTTGTCCAAGGCTGTTGTTGTACTCCATGAAGAGCACGTTGCGTTGTAGAATCTGTATGTGGACATGCATTGCCCTGATGAAAAGGCGCTTCACCGTTCTGTCGGAGAAATGCTAGTAACTCGGGGATAACAAGCTGTGCTTTGTAGCGGAACCCGCAGAAATACAAAATCTGACAGAGAGTTGTAACTGATGTCCTCCCCCACACCATGAAGCCTGGGATGGGACCTGAATGTAATGAATGAAGGCGCTCTGGAGTAGGCCGCTCATTAGATCTGAGCCGCACACTTGTACTTGCACCACTCACGTACACACAGAACCTACTCTCTTCGTTGAAGACAACAGAGCACCATTAAAAAAATGGTTCAAATGGCTCTGAGCACTATGGGACTTAACTGCAGTGGTCATCAGTCCCCTAGGACTTAGAACTACTTAAACCTAACTAACCTAAGGGCATCACACACATCCATGCCCGAGGCAGGATTCGAACCTGCGACCGTTGCGGTCACGCGGTTCCAGATTTTAGCGCCTAGAACCGCTCGGCCACCCCGGCCGGCGCACCATTCCACTCTTCCACTACACCGGAGTAACCGTGCTTGGCAGTGTAATGTTGTCAGTGGTAACCTGGCCAGAGGCGCACATAATTTTAGTCGTGCTACCATCAGAGGGTTCCCAGTTGTCCTTGGTTCAAAATGGTTCAAATGGCTCTGAGCACTATGGGACTCAACTGCTGAGGTCATTAGTCCCCTAGAACTTAGAACTAGTTAAACCTAACTAACCTAAGGACATCACACACATCCATGCCCGAGGCAGGAGTTGGACCTGCGACCGTAGCGGTCCCGCGGTTCCAGACTGCAGCGCCAGAACCGCGCGGCCACTTCGGCCGGCAGTTGTCCTTCGTGAAACATCATTCGCAACATGTGCTCATATTTCTTTCCTGGATGAAGTTCGGTAGGACACTGTTGCTCTCACAATGTGCCGACCTTGATGTGCATCTGTACTGCACAGACGCCCAGAATATGGCCTACAGGTGTGGGAGTTCTCCAGATCACTGCTGAAAGCAGCGACACATCGCCAATACATTATTCCCATCCCCTGCAGCAACCCTTCAATACGTCCATCTAACGCCCTGCAGGCCAACAATGCGACCCATTTCGTATGGCTAAAGTTGTTCAACAGGAATAAATACTCGTCAGCGAGTCATATTTTTACCTGAGAATCAATGTTGCACACACTATTCGCCTCTAAACTCAGAAAAGTTACTGCCTGCGGCGTTCAAACAGAGAGCGCGCACACAGTCCCGCAGACGGGCATGTGATCGGCGATGACCGTTACAAATGATTCACTAATACTACAAGCCTTCAGTATGCACATATTACACCCTGGTGCCACTGATCACATCCCTTAAGGTTATTTCATTTTTTTCCTTCAGTGTGTTCATAATGTCTTTTAACCCTGACAAAACGCACATTTTAATTAAGTTTCTCCAAGAACAATATTCTCAACATTGTTTAGTGTGTGTACATGTTTTATTCCAATGTAAAAAATGTGCCAGACGCCGCCTGATGGTAGTATCTTCATGGACTGCATTAATAATGTGGATTCTGCCAAACCACTATTTTGTTATGTGATGTAGTATGTAAATTTTTCTGACAGCTGGAAAGGTTACTCTTGCAAACGATACAGTCAGGCACATTCTGGTGCTTTTGATGTTTGATTATGGCGTGGTAAGATAACATTTTGAATTTTCATGGAGTACTTACTGAATAGTTATTTTACTGTTGTCTACAGATCTCAGAATGGTTCATGTTGATCTGAACCTAATCATTAAGAAGATATGCTGTCAAGATGGACAGTAAATCTGTTTTAATATTCTATGAGTTGAAGCACATGCACGAAGAGTGTGTTTTGCAAATTTGGAAAAGTTCACGTAATTATTGTGTGCGATTTAGCACACATTGGGCGCTGAGGATAGATTCGGGGGATTGTATTCTGCTTCATAGGAGAATTGGAAATATGGGTCAAATTATATCGGCAGTCTTGCATCTCTCATCTGGACACTTAACAGAGTGCAACGTACATCGCTCAGCTGGGCCTTATTCGTATCTCATTATTTCTCGGCGGCTGCTGATGGTTGTTTTGGGATGTAAGATGCGCTGGCTTGAATTGTCACGTGCTCCTTAAACAACAGTAGTTAAACAATTTTTTATCGAAAAATTGTGGCCAGCCTATGTAATGAATGCAGCAAAGAGGTGAAGAGAGCCATTTGTGTTCCTTGAATATGCATATATGTTCTCTCTTGTTCTGAAATTCAGAGATACAGCGTACAAATTCGATACTGAGTTTACTTGATTATTCGTATCTCAAACCTTGGATACCTTCGAGATCATGTTCCGTGTGACTTTGGGAAACAGAAGTATGATATTTACGTCAGTAAGATTGGATTTATTGACTAATGCTGACTTATTACATTTTTTTGCCTGTTTAAAGTTGTTGACTCCGCATGGTGGTATGTTCCAAAAGCTGGAGACTCAATGAGAGTAGTTTGTCATTGTTGCTGCACCATCATGGATGTCATCATCATAGTAGTCATCTTTATTGGTCAATGCCTTCTTTTTGCATGAAAATGTAGGTCATGCACTACATACCACTTCTACCAAATGTATTTACATATTTTGCATATCAGTTATTTGTTATATGTGCTTGACAGAAAAGTTGTGTATATGAAATGTCAGTTTCTATCACACACTGAAACTATAACGAATCACTAAAAGAACAAGGTTGAGACTCCATGTTTCATTCGCAAGTGTGTTTAGTTCTCATATATATATATATATATATATATATATATATATATATATATATATATATATATATATATTCTTTGACTTTGATTGTGATATGAATGATTTTTCAGAATTGAATGTAAAAGTAATACAGTTGCTCAGTACAGAGTGCTGTAAAGATTCTCAGCACTTCGTTGCTTTTGAAGTGTATGAATGTATTTACTACACTGAACTGTTTCTGTTTCAGTATAACAAACTAATTTATTGTTATATTAAGGGCGTATTATTCACATAGCGTGCAGTTTGCTCACAATAAGCAATTTATTGCCATTTCATTTTTGTTAAGACGGATAAAGTAGTCAAAAACGAGATGTCTCAAATATTTACTCAAATTACTGTGAGATGATATTCTAAATAGTGTTGAAGATGAAGTAGAATGTACATTAAATTCGTATGTTTCCACTGTGTATGACAGCATGAAATGTCAAACGATTTGTGCTGCAAGTCAGGATCCATTGTGATGTGTTGTATGAAAAACAATTACATCTAGAGTATGTTTTTGTAGGTGTTTCTTTCTTTTCAGTCCGTCTGTAATATATTATAATGTAGGTTTCTCATTAAAGTAAATATTTCCGGGAGACGAAACGGATTGATTATGATGATAATGATGTTGATGAGAGAGAGGGTGTGGAAACAAAAAATGGTTCAAATGGCTCTGAGCACTACGGGACTTAACTTCTCAGGTCATCAGTCCCCTAGAACTTAGAACTACTTAAACCTAACTAACCTAAGGACATCACACACATCCATGCCCGAGGCAGGATTCGAACCTGCAACCGTAGCGGTCGTGTGGTTCCAGACTGTAGCGCCTAGAACCGCTCAGCGACACCGGCCGGCCTGTGGAAACATTGTATGCATTTTTTATATTGGATGCGCAACGTATCTGGTGAAATCTGAGGACGAGACACTTCAAAATTACGAAAGTGGAAAGAGAGACAGAGATATGAACTATAATTTGGTGTATGAGTCAGAGAGTTGATGAAGCAGATGTGGAAATACAGGACAATTTTTTTTCTGTGTACACATGTGAGATGAAATTTAATGACGGGACAGTACAATATTTACAGACATCTATAAATCAGAGAGATGATGAGGCGTATGTAAAAATGTGAGCAATATTTTGATATTTTGTGTGTGTGTGCGCATGCGCATGCATGTACAATTCAGAAGCAAATATGTTTGAAGATAGTGACAATTTAAGTAAAGTTCACTTATATTTTCAACAAGTAAATGTTGTACACGACGCCATTTTACACAAATATCGTTAAATTTGGTGCTATTTTTACGCAAGTGAACTGAAGCTTATGTAATTTCAAGGTTATATTGTGATTGGCTGCCTGATTTTAAAAATACCTTAAATATTAAGCTGTGATTGCCTGCTGCATTTTAACACTATGCTGAGATTGACTGGAGAGGGAAGAGGGAAGGAGGAGGGTGTTGGAGAGAGGATAGCAGGAGCACGGTGACGTTAAACGAGGCGTGGAAAGTCATGTGATGATGATGAGGTCGTAGTTAATGTACGCAGCTTGTGACGTCATTGGATCTGCATGTAGGCAACCAGGGCTGCTCACCTCTGGTGCTAGTCGCATGGGGAGGGTTGCTCCACAGCATTCCTACTCAGTGTATATATTACTAGGAGCACTCCAGTGCCATGTTTTCATTATTTGCATTAAGCTATCAGTAAAAGAAAGAAAATCTTTAGGTAAAATATGTGGAACAAGTAGTAGTGTAGCTATTCCTATCTTAAGTGCTTACAATGAAGAACAAAAAAGTAGGCGGTGAGGACTATGTACCTACGTCTATAGAACCTACATACATGGGGTGAACAAAAATATGGAAACGAAATAAACAAAACCGTGCCTAAAAGGAAAACCTTTAGCACTCAAAACAACTTCCATTCGTCTTGGAATGGAGAAATACAGTTCCTCTCTTATTTTCAAGGGAATCTAATACCATTCTGCCTGAAAATAGTGACAAGTTAAGTTAACGATGATGGAGGTGGATAACGATCACGCCCAGTTCTCTCCAAAGTTCACGGCGATTGTTCAGTAATGTAGAGATCTAACTGACTGTGATGGCCAAGGGAGATGCGACAATTCATCCACTTGTTAAAAAAACCTGACCTGGACGATGCAAGCTGTGTGAACAGATGCACTGTCATCTTGACGCAGCATCACCGTTGGAGAAGAAACCTGAACCATGGGAAAGGCCTGATCAACCAAATCCTCACATAATACTTGCCAGTAATACGACCTTGCAGAGTAACCATGTGACCCATGGAATACTACGACATGACTTCCCAAATCATCACTTCATCACTGATCCCTCCCATTGGCATGCTTTGCTCTCGAGAAGTAAATTCGGCCAGAAGTGGAAACAATGTGAAACGAGACTCATTCGACCAAAGTAAATTCTTCTATTGCGCCATAGTCCACGTGTCACGGCTTCTGCACGACGTTTTCCTGTTACGCATCTCTGAAGTGTGGTTTTTCCAATTCCAGCTCACCCTGCAGTTCCTAGCTTCTGGAATTCCATTCGTGCTTCTTATGCTAACGGGGTTCGCGAGTGCGACATTCAGTTCTGCCGTGACTTTTGCAGCTGTCGTCCTCTTATTTCTCGTCATAATCCTCTCAATGACCGCCTGTCACGATCACTCAAAGTATACTTTCGTCCGCGTTGTGACCTACCGGATGATGGTTTTCCACTTCACCTGTATGCGGTACAAATCTTCGATACGGTGCCTCTTGAAACACCAAACACTTCGGCTACCTTGGTTGTGGAAGAAACTACTATAGTGGCACCAACAATTTGCTCACGTTCGAATTCGTTTAGCTCCGATGCAGTGCACACACAATTCAAATGGTTCAAATGGCTCTAAGCACTATGGGACTTAACATCTGAGATCATCAGTCCCTTAGACTTAGAACTACTTAAACCTAACTAACCTAAGGACATCACACGCATCCATGCCCGAGGCAGGATTCGAACCTGCGACAGTAGCAGCAGCGCGGTTCCAGACTGAAGCGCCTAGAACTGTTCGGCCATAACGGCAAGCCCACACACAATTACACAGAACTTGGTCCTAACCGCTACTGACTCTTGCAACGAATTGAGGACATTTTTGTGGTCAAACAGAACAGCGCAACCTGCAGGATTAGCTTTCATCTGCTTTTACGTACGAGCATGCATTCCTCGCGGTGTTTCCATATTTTTGCCCAACCCCTGTACAAATAAATTAACATTACGTGTTGGCACAAACTCGTTGAATATGATGGAATGTAAGTGTACGTGTATCAATCGGCCATGAAATTTGTCTTTAAAATTGCATTCCTCTGGCATATAACTGCAGGTGTTTGGATGTAACGTATTCTACGCAAGAAATAACGACACATAAATACACTCTATGTCTACTTTCGTACCTGAATATAGCAAATGGAGTGTCTGACTCTTTCCAGGGGTAGTAGTGTGGGCTCTCACGGAAGGGTTTTCATGGAGCAGCTAGTTATATCCCCGCAAAGGTCCAGGACTTGCGTCTATGCATATTCTTATAGTTTATGTCAACAGATTAACAGTTATTTGCTACAGTTAAGAATGTATTTTAATGTATTTTGCAACGCAATATCATGGAACGGAAGGCATCGCACTGCCGTGACCACTGTCTTGGCATTGTCTACTTTCACAACCTGACTGTCTGTTTTGCAGAAGTCTCTGTGGAAAATTGGAAATTAGTAGTAAGTCATATGGGACCAAACTGCTGAGGTCATCGGTCCCTAAGCTTACACACTACTTAATCTAACTTAAACTAACTTACACTAAGGACAACACACACACCCATGCCCGACGGAGGACTCAAACCTTCGACGGATGCAGCCACTCGATCCGTGACAAGGCGCCTGAGACCGCGCGGCTACCCCGCGCGGCAAGTCTCTGTGAATGTGCTGCTTTGCACAGGGTCCTCAGCCCCTCAACTATAATCTCTCCATGTTACCTGTGAGGCATAAACGAATTTCGCCCTGGTTAAGGTAAGCAAAACGAGGATAATGGAATGTAGTCGAATGAAGTCGGGTGATGCTGAGGGAATTAGATTAGGAAATGAGACACTTAAAGTAGTAAAGGAGTTTTGCTGTTTGGGGGGCAAAATAGCTGATGATGGTCGAAGTAGAGAGGATACAAGATGTAGACTGGCAATGGCAAGAAAAAAATGGTTCAAATGGCTCTGAGCACTATGGGACTTAACATCTATGGTCATCAGTCCCCTAGAACTTAGAACTACTTAAACCTAACTAACCTAAGGACAGCACACAACACCCAGCCATCACGAGGCAGAGAAAATCGCTGACCCCGCCGGGAATCGAACCCGGGAACCCGGGCGTGGGAAGCGAGAACGCTACCGCACGACCACGAGGTGCGGGCGGTAATGGTAAGGAAAGCGGTTCTGAAGAAGATGAATTTGTTAACATCGAGTATACAGGGTGTTACAAAAAGGTATGGCCAAACTTTCAGGAAAGATTCCTCACACACAAAGAAGGAAAATATGTTATGTGGACATGTGTCCAGAAACGCTTACTTACCATGTTAGAGCTCATTTTATTACTTCTCTTCAAATCACATTAATCATGGAATGGAAACACACAGCAACAGAACGTACAAGTGTGACTTCAAACACTTTGTTACAGGAAATGTTCAAAATGTCCTCCGTTAGCGAGGATACATGCATCCACCCTCCGTCGCATGGAATCCCTGATGCGCTGATGCAGCCCTGGAGAATGGCGTATTGTATCACAGCCGTCCACAATACGAGCACGAAGAGTCTCTACATTTGGTACGGGGGTTGAGTAGACAAGAGCTTTCAAATGCCCCCATAAATGAAAGTCAAGAGGGTTGATGTCAGGAGAGCGTGAAGGCCATGGAATTGGTCCACCTCTACCAATCCATCGGTCACCGAATCTGTTGTTGAGCAGCGTACGAACACTTCGACTGAAATGTGCAGGAGCTCCATCGTGCATGAACCACATGTTGTGTCGTACTTGTAAAGGCACATGTTCTAGCAGCACGGGTAGAGTATCCCGTATGAAATCATGATAACGTGCTCCATTGAGCGTAGGTGGACGAAACTAAAATGAGCTCTAACATGGAAACTAAGCGTTTCCGGACACGTGTCCACATAACATATTTTCTTTATTTGTGTGTGAGGAATGTTTCCTGAAAGTTTGGCCGCACCTTTTTATAGCACCGTGTAAATTTAAATGTCAGGAAGTCGTTTCTGAATGTATTTGTATGGAGTGTAGCCATATATGGAAGTGAAGCATGGACGATAAATAGTTTGGACAAGAAGAGAATAGAAGCTTTCGAAATGTGGTGCTACAGAAGAATGCTGAAGATTAGATGGGTAGATCACATAACTAATGAGGAGGTATTGAATAGAATTGGGCAGAAGAGGAGTTTGTGGAACAACTTGACAAGAAGAGGGGACCCGTTGGTAGGACATGTTCTGAGGCATCAATGGATCACAAATTTAGCATTGGAGGGTAGCGTAGAGGGTAAAAATCGTAGAGGGAGACCAAGAGATGAATACACTAAGCAGATTCAGAAGGATGTAGGATGCAGTAAGTACTGGGAGATGAAGAAGCTTGCGGAGGATAGGGTAGCAAGGAGAGCTGCATCAAACCAGTCTCAGGACTGAAGACCGCAACAACAACAACAAGGCAAGACGATGAGAAATTTCGTCATGCGATGTCCTTGTGAGCGCCATAATACAGCATGCGTCATAGAGCACCAGTTTGGCTAAATGGGGGAATGTGTGGTTTTGGGGTACTCTTGCGATCAACCTCCCTTGCGACGCACATACAAAAATAGCACAAGCGTTTGCTATCGGCTATTATTCGAATACTTTGAGCTGGTACGTTATTAATGTACTGAAGTATGAAACAAGAAAAAAATGTTGACGGGGCGTCTCCAGATACGCCTTCGGCCTGGAATCTAATTGACTGGAGTTCAGCTGTCTTCAGTGATGAGTCTCGCTTCGAACTGAGCCCCGATGACCAGTGAATACGTGTCTCCCGCCATAGGGACCGA
This sequence comes from Schistocerca americana, assembly GCF_021461395.2. NCBI lineage: Eukaryota > Metazoa > Arthropoda > Insecta > Orthoptera > Acrididae > Schistocerca > Schistocerca americana. The sequence goes on from NC_060130.1 coordinate 236,413,363, forward strand.
CAATCAGGAGTGATGGTCTGGGGTGCCCTTTCTTTCATAGCTGGACCCTTTGGTTGTCGTCCACGGTACCCTTACAGCGCAGCGGTACATCAACGACATCATACGCCCCGTTTAGTTGCCCTTCATGGCAAGCCATCCTGGGGTTATATTTCAATAAGATTGTGCCTGTCCGCAAACGCCGAGAGTTTCTACCGCTTGTCTTCGTGCTTGCCAAACCCTACCTTGGCCTACAAGATTGCCGGATCGCTCCCCAATTGAGAACGTCTGGAGAATTATGGGTAGGACCCACCAATTATCTCGGGATTTTGACAATTTAACGCCCCAATTGGACAGACTTTGCACGATATCCCTGTTGAGGACAGCAAACAACGTTATCAATCAATGCCAAGCCGAATAACTGCTTGCATAAGAGCCAGAGTTGCGCCAACGTGTTACTGACTTATTCAATTTGTGAAGCTTTTTCTCTTGAGTAAATCATCCAATTTTTCTGAAATTGTAAACTGTCTGTACGTGTACATTACATTTGCGATTTCCGTCCCATTCGGATAAGTCCTTCATTGTGCGTCATTTTTCTGTCTTAGAGTGTATTATTGACATCAAATGTGTGAGCCCTAGTGCCTGAAACGTTATGTAAGAACGGTTTGAACATTCGACTCGTAAGACTCTCAAAGTGTCAGTTAGATGTTGAAGTATGCGCCTGGCCTTCCCGATCTGGGTTTTCTGCGGTTTTCCTTGACCACCTATGGAGGACGATGCACAGACACTAGATCACATTCCATAACTAACTAGTGCTCCGTCTGTAATGCTCTAGATGAAACTAGAGGTAAAACTCTAACATTTCATCATGTTTAGAACTACGTCCGCCCGCATCTCGTGGTCGTGCGGTAGCGTTCTCGCTTCCCACGCCCGGGTTCCCGGGTTCGATTCCCGGCGGGGTCAGGAATTTTCTCTGCCTCGTGATGGCTGGGTGTTGTGTGCTGTCCTTAGGTTAGTTAGGTTTAAGTAGTTCTAAGTTCTAGGGGACTTATGACCACAGCAGTTGAGTCCCATAGTGCTCAGAGCCATTTTTTTTTTAACTACGTCCTGATCTTTGTCGACCGATTTCGGATTATTTGTGATATTTGAACAAGCAGCCGCAGGGTCATCTCTGACAAATATGATTATTTGAGAAGTTGTAAAAGCCAGTTGGGCTACAAAAGCTATTCTCAAAAACAAAAGTATGAGTCTAGTAAATATAAATTTTAATGACTGGTTACGGAGAGTTGTTATTGATTTAACAGCTGTAGTATTGTGTTGTAATATTCACACATGTTCTTAAGGGGTTGACTTGTATCAGGTAGTGTAACATTACATAAGAAGGATCCAAATTGGAAGATCACGTTGCCAGTGTACTAGAAAGTGGTGGATACATGTCCCACACGTGAGTGACGAAACAGTGATCCTATGAAGATCATATAAGTTAGTTACTGTTACAACCACGTACATTAACTGAACTGTTGCAGCTGATACAGTAAGTGAACGAAATATAAAGAATAATGCAAGAAACTGACATCTGCTGATATGAATCTGGAAACTGAGTGACACAGCTATGCACCAGTAGCCATCAAAAATAACGAAATGCTCAAGTCGTTTCTCTACGAGCTCCGTCAAAAATACACGGCTGTTCCCCTAAAACTTCTGAACAGCTGTATTCCAGTTTTGGTGGAGAATATCAATATGTGGTGGATGACGGATATAACACAACAGTCATCACCTGTTGTACCTATGCTAATGAACTTACAGAACATACCCAGAAACTGAGCTTTCATGAGATGGACGGTGATATATCCATCGCCGATTTAGGCACCCACATGTTAACGCCCAGGTAGACAATGAATAACCAGATTATTTAAACACACATTAACTCAAACCTTCTGTCCTTGAGTTCGATTACAGCACAGAATTGAAGACCTCTTATGTCGATCCTGCTGCCACCTGCTGGCCAGGCGTCCTCTCCTAGTTTCTGTGCTGGTTTATGCTGACGTAATCGCTGCAGCTAGCTGATGCTCTGTGAGGGCGTGTGCACGGGGTTGATAGGTGTTGTGCAGCGGGAGTCATCCTGGAGCTCGACTTCGGCCATTACTCTGCCCAAAACGTGCATTTCCTGAGCTCATACACAATGTTGGCGACTTGTAGAAAAAAATTAGTGCCCAGAGCTCATCCTGGAAAGAGTATTGAAGGCAGCTCCAACGCCAGGGAGGGGAGGCTAGCAGCTTGAACGTCAGGTTGGTGGCGCGGGAGGGGGGGGGGCAGTGGAGGGTGATGGGTTGCATAACAGACAATTGTGAGCGATGCTGCCTGCCATGGGGTTTCTCGGCTGGACTAGATTCGTCGAGTGAGGAGCAGCAGCAGGAGGCCAACAACAATGTGCATGCTTCATCAAAAGTATGGTGATGGTCCAACTTTTTCACTTGCGTCTTGAACATGTAGATGAACATCTCTGCTAGACCTGAAGTAGAATGGTGCCGTGACAGCCAGGTTGACGCTGTTCTCTGAACAAAAACTGCCGAATTCTGTTGATGTAATCTGCAGACCATTATCAATCACAATGGTTTCTGGGAGCAATTGCAAAAATGTGAGATAAAGTCTGGATTGTTTTCGTTTATGATGTAGACATATGGAAACCTGCAGCCTGCATTGATGATGACCAAGCGACAGTAACCCAGAAAGGAGCCTGCAAAGTCAGATGTGTGCAGAACCATGGTGGTGATGAATCTAGCCAAGGAAAATACTGATAGGCTGGTGTTGCCTGCTTGCTCTGACATGTTGCAAATGCTGCTACCATTTCGGCAATGTCTTAGTCAATACTTCAACAGAAGACAGGTTCGTGAGCTGACCATTTGATTTCACCAATGACCTTCGTGAAGGAGTATCAAGTCATGTCGGACAGCTCGCGTAATGGCGAACATTGTCTCCTTGATGCGACAGTTTATGCGATTGATAGGAGCAAGTTCATTGCGACAATAGTAGTATGCTTGCACATATCCGATTCGTGTCATAGGGTCTTGGCGTCTGCTGTCCAAACATGTTTTACTAATCGCAGTGTCAAGCTCAGGATCCTCTCCCAGTAGTAATATTGACAGGGTATGTAGCTGGCATATTGTGCTGTGACCAATACTGGATGTCATAGTGGTACACCGAAAGGAGCAACACGTTTCGCTGGAGGTGACATGCCACCCTGCTTGGATTATTATAATTGGAATAAACAGTGGTAATGGAGCCTTATGATCAGTTAATGATGTGAATCGCCTTCTGTACGCATAATGGTGTGTTAGTGTCGTGGAAACGAATGCAACTGACCGTTCCACACGTTAAACTTTGTGGAAAAGGACTTCTTGCAACCTGTACTTGGATGCATCTGTCACCATTATTAAGAGCTTCCAAGGGTCGTATGCTATGAGGCAAGGTGGGTGGAGAAGAGGTTGTTTAGATCACGGAAAGCCTTATCACAGTCGGGTGTCCAGTTGCGCTTAACTATACTTGACATTTTTGTGCAGGAGCTGATGGAGTGGCTCAGCAATGGCCGCTGTATGAGGAATGAATTTTCTATAATAGTTATGTTAACAAACAACGGATTTGAGATGTTTAGCATCTCTGGGGGCCAGGAGTTTCTTAACAGCCTTGACATGTTGTGGAGTGGGCTTTTTCCTGATCTGCTGACCACATGACCCAGATATTCACCTGTGGTACGAGTTAGTTAGGTTAGTGTCGTTTTTTAACGTCCCGTCGACAACGAGGTCATTAGAGACGGAGCGCAAGCTCGGGTTAGGGAAGGATGGGGAAGGAAATCGGCCGTGCCCTTTCAAAGGAACCATCCCGGCATATGCCTGAAACGATTTAGGGAAATCACGGAAAACCTAAATCAGGACGGCTGGAGACGGGATTGAACCATCGTCCTCCCGAATGCGAGTCCAGTGTGCTAACCACTGCACCACCTCGCTCGGTGTGGTACAAGAAAACAGCATTTTACTGTATCTCATTTTAGATTCCCTCACCATAGCACACCGAACACGTAACAGTCCACTTGCAGACAATATCGGCAATCTTGCTATTACTCTAATCTGGTCCTGCTATGTAATGTCGTAGCGTGCGATAATATAGCTGCTCCGCAAGTGAATGACAGACGCCAAACTGGAGAGTGAGTCAGTTAGTTAGTGACTAAGTTAGTGAGTTGGTCCTTCTGATCAGCGGCGGTAGCCTAAATACTTCCTGTCGATAAGGCGTTGGTGGCGTGTTGCTTGTCGGTAAGTCTTTGGCCTCTCTCCTGATAGGGGTGCTTGATCCAGCGCCTGCTATCGACCTTGGCGCTACATCTTTGCCCACTGGTGTGCTGGCGACAGCTTACGCCAACACAGAAGAAAAACCCATTTTTTCAGAAAAGGCCATGAATATTGATAACCAACATGTTTTTGAGGCATCGTCCAATGGAAGTTGTAAGTACACATTGCATTAGTTATTGTTTGCAAAAACCTTTACTCCAGCTAAGTGCACCTTGGCACCTTCCACTTCAGGTGTCAAGTAGGCATCGATGGCAGACTGTTTGTTGATGGTGGCTTCGAAAGCTCGACAAATTCTTAGTGATATATTCGTTTCTCACCTAATACTATGGGCGTGGCCCACTGACTGTTGAGAATGGGAGTCGGGATGCCTTCTCCCTGCAGGCATTGTACTTCAAGGAGAAGCTTATCACGCAGCGCAAAAGAGACATTGCGTGCCTGTGATGTCAGTCTACAGTTGCAAAAGACATGAGGCATATTTCTGTATGTATGAGCTGGTGACAAACGGTTGGATAGTGTTTTTAGAATCGTGGGCTTCCAAGCCAAGGGCATGGAACAGATCCAACATCAAAATGTTTGCGGCCCTGTCATATCGATCACGAGGATGCAGGCTGCCAAAGAAACTGTGTGCTTCTTGACTCGTTGGAATTTGACCTCGATGGTATAGTTACTGTGGCTTTTTAGCCATCTGGCAAACGTTTCCAGAGAGAGGGAGCTCATGGAGGAATATGCTTCCCAATCGACATTGGTTGTTGAGGATACGGAACCAATTTGGAACACCGCTGGGATGGTGTTGACAGCCACTGACAAAATTAATAGCCTATCAGAGGTAGGGAGAACGACTTGGAAATTTAGGACTTCAGAATCATAAATACCTGCTGTATCATCCTGGCTGAACTCCTCAGGGTCAAAAATGGGTACAACTGACGTCCATCGCCGGCCGCGGTGGCCGAGCGGCTCTAGGCGCTTCAGTCCGGAACCGCGCGACTGCTACGGTCGCAGGTTCGAATCCTGCCTCGGGCATGGATGTGTGTGCTGTCCTTAGGTTAGTTAGGTTTACGTAGTTCTAAGTTCTAGGGGACTGATGACCTCAGATGTTAAGTCCCATAGTGCTCAGAGCCAATTTTTTTTTGACGTCCATCAACATGCATGAATATCTAACTTTAGCATTGTGTCCCACTTTCCTACAGGCTGTGCCCTTGGCCTGGCGAAATTAGCACTGTTGGCGCCGATCATTTACTAAACAATTATTGCAGAAGGGCCAATGCTGTGGTCAACGTCAGGCCATAGTGTCTTTGCCAGTGGTCAGTGACTCAGGCCAGTGCAGAGATTGGGTTCGGTGCATCAGGAGGGGTGGGCGGGTGGCACTGTTATGTGCGAGCAGCTAAATTCGGTAGGGTGGAATTGTTTTGTCAATCGGAATTAGTTTCAGTCTGACAAGCTCCCTCAATTCTGATTAACTTTGCACAGATTTTGTAAATTCTGTACGCCAATTTAAATGAAGGTCAAAGGTCCTCGATAATATAACTGATTTTACCACATTAGTTTGTTCTTTCTTTGATGGCGTACCGGCCCGCTTCCAAGTGCTGCTATAGTCATACAACGTTCACTTAGGTGAACACATGGGAGTGCAGCGGAACCACAACATAGGTAAGGACAGGTAGGTTTAACAGGTAGAGATTGTGCGGCTGGACTTCGAGGACGCTCTCTATTATGGTAGGTCTGCGTCAAAATTAAGTCCAGTAGCAGTGTTAGATGCAGATTACAGTCACACGCAAGTTCTTCGATATTACGTGGCAGAACTGGCTATTGGGCTGGTTCTTCCTATTGGTGTAAACCGATGTATTTATTTTTTTTCACCTCAGATTTATTACCCATACTCATAGAATAAGGGAGAGGAGGTCATCCATGTTTCAGTGTATACGAGTACATTTAGATTTTGTGATCGCTTCTGGACTGATGGAAAGGATTAGCTACTGTTTTGAAAGTTAATTGTTTTCTTATAATAAGGTTTAGGCCGAATTTCATGTCGATAACTTTTGCTAACGTCTTAAAACAGACAAAGCTTTAAAATTTACAGTTTAAAACTTCCAATCCAAAATGTATTTGCGATCATTAACTCTGTGTTTGTATGAAAAATACAAACATTATTACAAGGGTACAAAGATAGTTTTCGATGTAATTTATCGACATATAAAAACGTACAAGGTGGTCAATAATAGTCTGAAAAGCTTATAAGATTGTTGCAGGATAGGTTGTGGTGAGAGACAATTGCTAAGAAAAAATTCGATGCAGTGCGCCGTTTCCGAATTAATTAGCATTGAAATTAGCCAATCAGGCCGTTGCACTGGCAAATTCTGGCGGCCCGCTAGAGACGGTGTTGCCAAATCGTTTTGTTTCCTAAAACCGAACAAGGTATCGATACAAAAATTTGACATGGGACGGTAGTGCGGATTGAACCCGAGCCAAAGGGTGAGCAGTCTCGTGCGCTATCGTCTACTCTGTGAGAACAACTGACTCTAATTGTGTCTGGCGAGCCACTTGAATTTTCACGCGCAAAAGCATGATTGCCTAACATCAATACTAATTAACTCGAAAAAGGCGCAACGTATCGAATTTTTTTCTTAACAGTTATTTATTAGCGGAACCTACGCTGCAACACACTTACAAGCTTTTCAGACTGTTTTTGGTCAACCAGTATAAAATTTGCGGTTACGTATGTACTCCGCAAATCAATGTACAACGCGTGATTGAGGGTATTTGTACTAAGGTTAGCCAGTGTCTGTCAGAGAGGCAAATATGACTGCCTATGAGCTTTTCTTTCTTCTTTATAATGTGGGAATGATAGACTGACTGTACCAAGACAGTGGGATCAGGTCACGGCGGACACCCAGGTACTTCTGCGACCAGACAGTGCTATACGAAGTTCGGCTAAACAGACAATAGCATATATCATAGAAATTCCATCATTTTTTCTTCAGAGGCAGTCACTTGAAGAACTTCCTGATCCGGAAACAGGTCAGTGGAATTAACATGGGAGTTAAATAAGGTCTTACGGGATACACAAAGATTGTAAGTAGCGTGGCTGAAGGAGTGGTGAGGAAAAAGAAATGATTTTGTGATCTTTTTTTACTACTGAGTAACAGAGTATGGAGGATACTGAGATTTACTCTGTATTGTAGACAAGAAAGTAAAAAACAGTAGTACATTCATTCGAAGTCAATCAGGTTCATATGCCAATGCACGCACATTCTAATGGTGAGTTAGAAGACCACTACACTGAGACACAAAAACCGATAAATTACAGCAGTTCTTACTACAGATAATAATGAGGATTTTAATGCAAAAAAATATAAAGAACGAGTATTCAATGGGAAACATTTGGTATTATACTAAAATGACAGAAATCACACATTGGTAGAGTATGCTAAAAGAAACAATATGTTTGTCCTTATGACGTTCATCCACGAGAAAACAAAGTGGACTTGTAAAGACAAAATGGATCTGTCATATCACACAATTAAAAAAGTGTACTGAATGTTATGGCCCTCATCCACTTTAGAATTGTAAGTGATCACAGATCTGTAAGATGCAGGGAAAAATAAATCGAAAAAGAAGAAAGCAAAAGAAATCTGAGGTAGGAGTTCTGACATGTAGACTGAGAAAATGTATTTAAGGAGGTATATCAAGCTTAACAACGCAGCACTTTCAGCGTCTTAGAAAATGAAAGTCTTAGAAAGATAGAACAAAGCTCAAATTATTTTAAAATATACGTCAGCAAACAGAAAAGATGTTCAGGTACCAAGAAAATCAAAGAAAAGAAATATCAGATAGAACAAAGTCACCATAAAGGAGAACTCAGAGTTTCATATGAACGACAACTGCGACGTCCCTGGATATTCTGAACTGAATAAAACTATTTGATAATGTCTTCGATAGAAGTTCAGAAAATGCAGTGATTATTTGGCAAGATAAATAATGAGCGCTATATAAGTATGAAGAAAACTTAAGGGAAAGTTGTAATGGGCAGACAACATATTTCATCAGTTAAGATGGCAATAGACAAAGAGGGCAAAAGAGAGAAAATTGTACAATTCTTCGATTATTTCTTTATATGACTGCCTTGTTCAAGTGCTGAATTAGAAAAACACATTGCTGATAAAGAGAATAATGACGTTCCGGAAAATGTACCACATGAGTTGCATACAGTACTCAAGGTGAACAGGAATGAAATCCGCCGGAATTTCCAGTGCAAATGGCTGATACTGAAGGCAGAACAATACAGAAGGAAGTGGCGAAGTTGGGTTCCGTAACGTCTGTGAAGTAAACCAATTCCCGAAACTGGAACAACGCTGTAGTTGTTCTATTTCACGAGAAAGGAGCTGGATCAGAATTTAAAAGGCATATATCTTAAAACCTCTCTCCGTAATGTAACAACCACATAGAAAATAAGAAAAGTTTGACCTGGAAAATGAACCAGCTTTTAGTAATCGTGAATGAAATAGTAGAACCGTTCAGTGACTAATAAATACCTCTTTGTCTGAGATTAGAAGATTCTGAAAAATCTTTTAACTCAGTTTCACTAAAAAGTGTGTAACAGCCCTTGAGAAACAAGACAGTGATTCGAACTATATTAGAATCCTGAAGTACGAGGGTTACTCCAAAAGAAATGCACAGTATTTTTTTTTAAATCCATCTTTTATTCTACATGTTTGAAAGTTTTACAGTGTGTAGATACATCCTTTAGGAACAATATTTTCATTTCTGCATATAATTTCCATCCCTCTCAACTGCCTTACGGCATCTTGGAACCAGCGCCTGTATACCCGCACGGTAAAATTCTGGACCAACCTGTTGGAGCCACTGTTTGGCAGCGTGCACAAGGGAGTCATCATCTTCAAACCTTATTCCACGAAGAGAGTCTCTCAGTTTCTCAAAGAGATTATAGTCACACGGTGCAAGGTCAGGACTGTAAGGCCGATGTTTCAGTGTTGTCCACCTGAATTTTGTGATCACGCCAGTGGATTTTTGACTGACATGTGGCCGTGCATTGTCGTGCAACAGCAAAACATTCTGCTTTTGCCGATGTGGTCGAACACGACTCAGTCGAACTTGAAGTTTCATCAGTGCCGTCACATATGCATCAGAATTTATGGTGGTTCCACTTGGCATGATGTCCACAAGCAAGAGTCCTTCGGAATCGAAAAACACCGTAGCCATAACTTTTCCTGCAGAAGGTGTGGTTCTGAATTCTTTTTTTTGTGTGGTAAATTTGCATGATGCCACTCCATTGATTGCCTCTTCGTCTCTGGTGAAAAATGATGGAGCCATGTCTCATCACCTGTCACAATTCTTCCAAGAAATTCATCTCCACCATTCTCGTACTGTTCCAAAAGTTTGCTGCATACCGTTTTTCTTGTTTCTTTGTGAGCCACTGTCAACATCCTGGGAACCCACGTGGCACAAACCTTTTTTAACGCCAACACTTTCAGTATTCTGCAAACACTTCCTTCCCCTATTCCAACGTAGCGTGACAATTCGTTCACTGTGATGCGTCTGTTAGCAGTCACCAGTTCGTTAACTCTCTGCACATTGTCTAGAGTGTGTGCAGTACGAGGCCTGCCGCTGCGAGGACAATCCTCAATATTGCCGTGCCCGCTTTCATCACGTAACCTGCTTGCTCACCGACTAACTGTACTGCGATCGACAGCAGCATCTCCATAACCTTTTTCAACATCTTGTGGATGTTTTCCACTGTCTTGTTTTCACAGCATAGGAATTCTATGACAGCACGTTGCTTCTGACGAACGTCAAGTGTAGCAGCCATCTTGAAGACATACTGTGACGGCGCCACTCACGGGAACAGGTTGAACTAAGTTTGAAAACAAGCGGGAAGGATGTATCTACACACTGTAAAACTTTCACACATGCAGAATGAAAACTGTACAAAAATAGTGTGCATTTCTTTTGGAGTGACTCTCGTACCTCTGCGTCAGTGCTGTAGCTGCCATTAATCTTCGCATGCATAGGGGGACATTCAGGAGTCAGTGAAGAAGATTAAATATCACTGGAACTATTCTGTGCATTCTTAAAGGAAGTATTCTGATACATAAATTGGAAAAACGGAGAAGTAATTTGTATAAATGGAACATAAGCCTCCCTCAGTTTGCTGGTGACACTGAACTATTTGCTTCTAGTGAAGCACAGCAGCAACGGGTGGAATAATTTAATATAACAAATTTGACAGAATGGCTGAAAATCAATTATGATAGAGCTAAAATATTTCATAATACACTAATCGAAAGTAAAATAGTAAAAATTAGCAATGAAGTCAAAGAACGAGTTGGTGAGTTTTTGTATTTAGAACAACAAAGGAAACTGCTGAGTGGACTCACTGAAGGTGAGAATAAACGGTCTTGATTGATTTCGGCACATTAAACAGCGATTTCTCCAAGAGTCCGTTGTGCCACGAAAGGATAGTTTGCATGTTACGGAACAGAATGAGATGGAAGCCGTACGAGGGTCGTTCAATAAAACGCCCCAAACTGTTTTATTATAGCCGTCATTATATACAGGAAAACGTCCTTTAAATTTCTTCAGATCTGATGTTTCTTCTACATGTGTGCTAAGTTTCCAACAATTGTGACAAATGGTAAAGCAGTAGCGAACCATCCAAATGGCGTCTACGCAAGACACTTGTTATGACCAACGTACTGCAACTGAATTTTTAGTTGCGGAAAAAGAAATAGGTGGTGAACATCCATAAATATTTGTGTGTAGTGTATGGTAATGATGCAAGTGACAGGAGAGCTTTTGGAGGATGGGTGAGCGTTAGGAAGTGCAGAACCTGAGCCACGTTGTTTACTTCCTGTCAAAGCCACATGATGACTCGTGACGATGACATTATTTGTACAGATCGTCACATCACAACTCGGCAATTGGCTCTACAACTATCGGTGAGCATTGGAAATGCACATACAAAGATTGAGACTCTGATATTCAAAGATGTGCTCAAGATGGACTCCACGAATACTCACAGCCAATCACAAGATTCAGTGAAAAGCCACTTCCTCTCAACTATTTCGAGCAGTTTGAGGTCAGCCGACAAGCCTTTCTGTGACGGAACGTTACAGGTGTCGAAACAAGGTTGCATCAATTTGAGCCGGAAATAAAAAGGCAGTCACTGGAGGAAAACCACCCGCAACCACCTTAAAAGAAGAAATTCAAATCTGCTCCCTCTGCTAGCAAAGTCATGACGACGGCCTCTTGGGACAGAGATGCTGTCATTCTAATGGATGGATTAATTCAGACGCATATGTGCATACTCTAAACGATATCAAGAACCGTTTTCAACGTATTCGCTGTGACGAAAATCCAAAAGAAATTTCCCTTCAACACGACAACGCACTCTCAGACACAAGTCTCCGAAGCTGGGAATACATCGTCAAATTTGGTTGGACATCGTTGCTTCAGACTAGACATAGCATCCACGGACATTCATCTGTTCGGGCCACTTAAGGATACTGTATGCGGGACACACTTTGAAGATGATCGAAGCGTAATTCGTGAGTGAAAACATAGCTACGAGCACAGGACAAAAAATGTTCCCAATAAGGGACAAATGCTCTTACACAATGCTGGTTCGATGGAGACCATGTAGAAGAAGTGACGACTGATTTTGACCACAAAGTCTATCTTTTAAGAGTCAATACGTTCCGAGAAAAAATTGTGGAGCTATTTATTGAACAATCCCCGTAATAATACAATGACTGAATTGAAAATGTAATGGAAATGGGCGAGAAATGTAGCCACGCGAATTAATGGTATGTGGGGCGAGAAAGTTTCCTGCTTGATCCGAAGAGACGAAAGAAGCCCGAGAGAACGACATATTGGAAGTTGTGTGGATGATGTTAGAAGACACACAGGAGCAGCACTAATGCGTGCAACGGAATCCATAGAAACGAATAGAGGCAGCGTTTATCCAACAGTGGATGTCGAGAGGTTGCTGCTAATGATAACGATGATGATGATTTTCCTGCAAACAGAGAACCAAAATGATGAATTATTTCAGTAATGAATTACAAGACAGGAAACAAAGACCTTCCTTTAAGTCACTGATTTATAGTGCATGTATTATGAATTAGAAAAAAAAATGGCTCTGAGCACTATGGGACTTAACATCTAAGGTCATCAGTCCCCCAGAACTTAGAACTACTTTAAACCTAACTAACCTAAGGACATCACACACATCCATGCCCGAGGCAGGATTCGAACCTGCGACCGTAGCAGACGCGCGGTTCCTGACTGAAGCGCGTAGAACCGCTCGGCCACACCGGTGTGAATTAGAGTGATGATTTCCAACACTGATTGAAAGAAATTAATTTTCTGCAGCCGAATCGTCAACTTGTAAGAATATAAGTTGTAAATTCATAATACGAAGTGATCGGAGTTATTTCGTGACCTCATTGTTAGCCAGCCGGGGTTACACCAGCAGCGACATGTGAGTATGTTTGAACTAGAAATAATACGACGAAGAGTTCAGTGCTGAGTGGGAATCGAACCCCACACATATCGTTGTTTGCCGGCCGGAGTGGCCGAGCGGTTCTAGGCGCTACAGTCTGGAACTGCGCGACCGATACGATCGCAGGTTCGAATCCTGCCTCGGGCATGGATGTGTGTAACGTCCTTAGGTTAGTAAGGTTTAAGTGCTTCTACGTTCTAGGGGACTGATGATCTTAGAAGTTAAGTCCCAAAGTGCTCAGAGACATTTGTACCTCATTATTAGTATTCGTTATTTTCCATTACTAGTAGTTGCAAAATTGTAATTGCGTAATTGTATTTTAAAACTAAATTCTGTGGTACGTGCTATGAAATAGTCCGAGGTCAGAATAGATTTTGTGTCCTATTAAAAAAGATGCACACAACTTGACTCTGTTTTAATCATAGCGATCTCTGCTGCTCCCTTAGTCATCATCCCAATTTCACTGCTCCTTTCCAGGACAAGAAGCAAATGTGCTACAAGGTAGCTAGTATAACAATTGTATTTCCAAGAATATAACTCTTCTTCAATCCCAGTACTATCTCAACTATGTAACCCACTCCAGTTCCCTAATGTAATGCTTGGAAATCAATTTTGTCTGGATGCCTGTTGTCTTTGCCGTTTAGCAAACGAAATTCTACCAAGTTAGCGTATTTCCCTCTTCTGCTTCATCAGTAAAAAGTTTTAATGAGTTGTGTTGTTAATGGAAGCTAAAATATTTGGTAATAATTGTTGACAGCTTCATGTAAGGAAATACGCAAGTGTCTATAGGCTATGCACGGAAGATAAAAGTGGAAAATGGGAAGAGGAGTGGCGAATAACCACCGTAGTGAAGTTCATGATGCGTCCGAAAACCGGGGTTGTGCTATCTGTATAGTAAAGGAGCGTCCATGCAACGAATATGCCAGTAATACACAGATAAATGAAAGCAGTATAATGCAAGGATAATGCCTGAGATTCGGTAGAGTGTGGCTGGGTGATGACGTCTGCAGCGCCCAGCGAACGGTACGTTGTGTTCCGTTGACACCTGCACATCGACGGCAACGTCATATGGCGAGAAGTGCAAACACATCATGCGCGCAGTAGCATTGTCGAAACTGATCTGTTTGGTAGTCTAGGTGTAATGATGTGGGGAGGCATAATGCTGCATGGGTGAACTGACCTCCAAATCCCACAATACGGTACACTCACCTGTCAACGTTATTGTGACACTATACTCCTTCCCCATTTGCGTCTTTTCAGGGGTGCCTTCGACACAGACTTCATTTTTATGGATCACACTTTGCGACCCCAACGAAGTGTGCAGGTGGAGGTGCTCTTGGAACGAGAGTGTATTCGGCGAATAGACAGACCTGCTCTGTCCCCCTGTATAAATCCCATCGAGCAAGTGTGGGATGCGTTTTGGAGGCGTCTTGCAGCACCTTAACATACACCAACGACCATCCACCAGTTCTCAACTGGGCTGATGGGGGAGTGGAAGGCCGTACCACAAGAAATCCTTACGAACATCGTGGTCAGCGTGGGAGCACGTTGCACAGCATGTACTGCTGTCTGTGGCGATCACACACACTATTGAGAACCATGTTTCACCTTTTGTAATGTCCAGGAGATCATCATACATAAATCGCAGTGACTTCAGAGTGATTATTGTCTTTGGCACTATTTCTGGTCGTCTCACTCCGTGTTATTTACAGTTACTTTCTGTACTATACTATAGCAGTTCTTTCTATATTGGTCCAAGTTTCATCGAGCTATATTACTTGGCAGTAACGCATCGTGCGAAAGTTACTTTTGTCCTTAAGTTTGCTCACCAGTGTAGTAGTGCGGTTATGTTATCACAATTGTTTCATTGTGAGGTTAGAGTACGTAACACATATTTTAAATTCATTTATATGAGCCACGCAGGGTAACCGAGTGGTCTCGGGCGCCTTGTCACAGTTCGCGCGGCTCTCCCCGGCGGAGGTTCGAATCCTCCCTTGGGCATGGCCGTGTGTGTTGTCCTTAGCGTAAGTTAGATTAAGTAGTGTGTAAGCCTAGGAACTTACCGCAAAAAAAAATGTTCATATGTAACAATTCTGGCTTCAACAAAACTATACACAAGACAGTAAGGAAGTTTAAATTGCCTCGAAAAATGACAACTCAGAGTTCGCAGTGCTTAGTAAGTAATTTTATTCCCGCCTCTACCCTCCCTCTTCCCCAACTCATCCTCAGCCGAAATGCGTTTTACTTCAGGGAATTCTTCGCTTGTAGAGTGGGAGTGCTGTCTAAACACTACGTCTCGAGCGGCAGTTTATTATATTGTGTGTCAGATTCTGCTGCTGCTTGTCACATTTCATATCAAAGGGCGATACTCGTGAGGGAGGAGGTCTTATTCAAAATGGTTCAAATGGCTCAGAGCACTATGGGAGATCTTATTGACCAAGGCCGCTCGTGGACATCTTTGTCAATGATGCGAGACTTGTGAGTTTTTTGACGTTTCTTAGCTTCGGAAAACTGTCTATGATGTGTCGACAGAAGTGCCGACAGAGTGTGGTTTGAGGGGACCGTAATGCACGCTATAAGCTCACGAAGGATGGCGTGAGGTCTGAAACAGGATACGTAATGAATGCTATAAAGAAAAGTACGTAGCTGCTGGAATACTTAACTTTAATCCATCCTTGTTGTATACATCGTTCTTGATGAGACATTCTTTATACGATAAGTATCAATTGCTATGTAAGGCTAATGGCGCCTTGCTAGGTCGTAGCCATGGACTTAGCTGAAGGCTATTCTAACTTTCTGCTCGGCAAAGGAGCGAGGCTTCGTCAGTGTATTCGCTAGCAAAGTCGTCCGTACAACTGGGTCGAGTGCTAGTCCGTCTCTCGAGACCTGCCGTGTGGTGGCGCTCGGTCTGCGATCACTAACAGTGGCGACACGCGGGTCCGACATGTACTAATGGACCGCGGCCGATTTAAAGCTACCACCTAGCAAGTGTGGTGTCTGGCGGTGACACCACAGTCTACAAATTGGTGAAGTGCACATGGCCCGCACCAGACGTCCCTAATGCACTAGAGTCCTGGTTCTAGGTCCGGTGATAGCCTTTTAGAATCCTGGTGGCAAAATAACTTTCTCATCAAACTTTGGGTGGTAGCCTGCACCAATGTGCAGTGTTTGCCCCGAAACCTGTTCGCAGTGTCTTATTGAGTGAGGAAATGATAGTGGTCCTCTGTTTGGAAGAGACATCAAGAATCTCGGTCACCGTGATGCTGCATATTAGCACATGGTTTCACACTCTCCCTTCATTTAATTCTATAAACGAGTGATATGGCACAGAGGTAAGACACTGGACTCGCGGTCTTGAGGACTGCGGTTTTCATAAATTGTTGAAGACGATAACTACTATGGTAGTTCTTTTGGAAAGGATACATGCCTGAGAACCTTCTCCACACCTCCACAATGAGACTGTGGCTCTTCTTCTATGACTACGTCGTCGACCGGGAGTTAAACCATAACCTTCTTTTCTTCTTTTTAGTTCTATAGACATTCGTTAAAAGCCAACCACAACACTGCACTGCACAAACATTCGTCACAATTGGCTAAAGGATTCAGTTATTCGTTTGACATTTCACTAACATCGGCTAAGCAGCTTCACTAGGATCTTGTAAACAATGCATTACCGTTTTCCTGCCCCGAACTAGAGCTCAGCGTTGAGTGTAGGAGCGAGAGCAGCTGTAAACTGACGATTAAACTGAGCTTACCATGTAGACTTCCTGTGTTTCGTCTTTTGCATGAGATCCTAATTTTCTAGATTTATTCTCGAGTGACTAGTGTCATGGTTAACAACTAGAACCCAGTGCGTTGTCTTGGACGGTTCATCGGAGACAAATGTATCGTCCGAAATGTCCCATGGAAGTGTGATATGATCGCTCTTGCTCTCTATATACATAAATGATCTGACGAATAGGGTGAGCAGCAATCTGCAAGTGTTTGCTGATGGCGCTGTGGTGTACGGGAATGACTGTAGGAAGGTACAGAATGACTTGGATAAATTTTCTGTTTTGTCTAAGGATTGACAACGGGCTCTAAAAATGTTGGAAAATGTAAGTTAATGCAGATGAGTAGGAAAAACAGCCCTTGAGTATTTAAACACGGTATTATTGGTGTGCTGCTTTACACAACCATGTCGATTAAATGTCGAAGCGTAACATTGGAAAGTGACATTGAATTGAACTGTCCCGTGTGGTCGGTCGTAGGGTAGACAAATGATCGACCTTAGTTTATGGGCAGAATTCTGGGAAAGTGTAGCTCCTCTGCAAAGGAGGGAACGTACAGAACGGTTGTGCTGTCCATTCTCGAATATTGCTCCAGTGCTTGGGATACTCACAAGGTCGGCTTAAAGGAAGATATCGAAACAGTTCAGAGGTTGACAGTTGCCTTTTCATTTGCACTTTTATTTTATTTCCACAATATTTTTGATTTATTTAAATTGTGAGCTTATATTAACGATGTTTTGCTTGTTTATACTAAGGGCAGCTTCGATTAGTGGAAACAAGCTCATTGAGCTATCTCTTTGTGTCTTCACTGATACATTTCGTATCTTTGGAAGCCTGGTTCGCGCCATTAGCCAACGGGAAACGTTCGCAGGTGTGGAATCAGAAAGCGATATAGTTTCGAATGAGTTTTGGCCATTCTGTTCCTGCTCTTGTATTTGGAAGGCTGTATGACCTTTTCTACTTCTTGATTTTCCTGCTGTCAACGTTGTGAGATAGTTCGGAGTTTCTGCATTGATGAAGATTATGCTTGACATCTTTACAGTTACTTGCTTTAGTATCTAATAAGCATTGTGTAGATTATTTCTCTGGTGCATTCTAAATATTTCTACAGCTATTTTGAGGTCATTTCGCGAACACAACTTGCAATGGTACCCTCACTTTTCGAGAAATGGAAGTTGGTAATAGGATCGAGTAATATCTTTCCAGTACATTCTGTTGTAGATTAGAGCTTACCATTATAAGTAATTTATTGTTTTGCTAGAACTCGCTTATTGAGAATATGCAATTTCGTAACCGCTCTCGAGGAACTCATTTTGTGTTAGCTACATTAAGAACCGATGTGCGCTTTGTGAATCATCTGCACTGTTTTGAGAACATATACTACGATGAAAACCATTAGCAAAAATTTTCAAATGTGTATGAAATCTTATGGGACTTAACTGCTAAGGTCATCAGTCCTTAAGCTTACACATTACTTAACCTAAATTATCCTAAGGACAAACACACACACCTATGCCCGAGGGAGGACTCTAAGCTCCGCTGAGACCAGCCGAACCATTATCAATAAATACCTCAGTCTTGACATGGATTACGGTTACTGGCGCAGAAAGGTAAGACGCTGGACGCTTTTCTGAAAGACTGATGATTTCTAAATACAGTGTACACTGTTCTGGTATGTTAGTGAGATGTTCTGTGGAACATATGAATCGAGCGACTCTCTATTTGCAACAGTATGTGTAGATTTTGTTCTTAAATCATATCTTGATCTGAATGATAAATGATGTGTTGGAATCAATTTTTTCTTGAGTCTAAAATCAGTGATTACATTTATGAGGGAAGCATACACGCTATAGAACTTTCAAATAGGTTCTTGATGGACGGATTACCTACCTTTTGATGTCTGAATTTCTATCTAGAGAGAATTCATTTCCCCCTGCATTAATATGTGTGTGTGTGTGTGGCTGGTTCAAATGGCTCTGAGCACTATGGGACTTAACATCTGAGGTCATCAGTCCCCTAGAACTTAGAACTACTTAAACCTAACTAACCTAAGGGCATCACACACGTCCATGCCCGAGACAGGATTCGAACCTGCGACCGTAGCGGTCGCGCGGTTCCAGACTGCAGCGCCTAGAACCGCTCGGCCACTCCGGCCGGCTGTGTGTGTGTGTGTGTGTGTGTGTGTGTGTGTGTGTGTGCCTATTTCATTGCACATTTGTGGTCAGTTGGGGTATCAAATATGATTTCTTGGGCATAGATATTCATTTAGTACAGCACAGCTTAACAGTTTATGGCTTTATTTAACTGTTCATGGAGGTAGTTCATTCGTCACACAACACATACGAGGTGTACTGCTAGATTGATACCGGTAGGTTCGATAGAAATGCAGGTATTACGGAAATTCTCCGTGAACTCAAATGGGAATCTTTGACGGAACAAGACGTTCTTCTCGTGAAACGCCGTTGAGGAAGTTTGGAGAACCGACGTATGTGGCAGACTTCAGAATTATCTAACCGCCGCAAAAATACATCTCCCGTAAGTACCGCAAAGACAAGGTAAGCGAAATCAGGGTTCATACGGAAGCATATAGACAGTCGATTTTCCCTCTCTCCATTTGCGAATGGATCAGGAAAGGGAATGACTGACAACAGTACAGAGAGCCCTCCACCACCAGAACTGATCTCGGCTGGGATTCACCGAGCGAGGTGGCGCAGTGGTTACGCACTGGACTCGCATTCGGAAGGACGACGGTTCAATCCCGCGTCCGGCCATCCTGATTTAGGTTTTCCGTGATTTCCCTAAATCACTCCAGGCAAATGCCGGGATGGTTCCTCTGAAAGGGCACGGCCGACTTCCTTCCCCATCCTTCCCTAATCCGATGAGACCGATGACCACGCTGTCTGGTCTCCTTCCCCAAACCAACCAACCAACCAATCGGCTGGGATTCGAATCCTCAGTTACTGTGCTCCGAGCAGCAATAACAGGCGAACACCGTACACGGCTGTGACATTTCAGTCGTACGTGTCCATTCTCGCCAGCGGCGGCTATTAAGCTCGCGGATGTGCCGGCGAGGCAGCGCTTGTGTATGGGCCGCACGGCCGATCGTGGAAAGTGGCGGGCGGCGCGTGACTTCCGGCGCGCTTCGCAGCTTTGCGTAACCCGCTGGACAGCTGGTGTACGTCCGTAAAGTGGCGTGGCCACGCCCGGGGTGGCGACTCGCCAGGAATCGCGATGTCCGGCGGCGCGCGGCCGCTATAAGAGCCGCCGGCCGCCGGCACACCACCAGACGCGCTCAGCCCTCTCACCTCAGCTCCGCCAGCGACCCTCAGGCCTCTCGTCATGTCGATCAAGGTGAGTCGCCACTCCGGCCTCTTCTTCGACGCCTTCCGCCAGTGGATACGCGGCCCAGTGGATTCTAGAGTGTCGAGAATGGCCCTCAAACCTGAGGCTCCTTTCTTCAGAGTTTTCGGAGACGTTCTTCAACATCTTACCGTGTGATCGGGTCCTTATGTCGTGTTAACAGTGCATTTAGGCGATTCAGTTACAGTTAACTAAATATTGTCCTCAAGATTCACAATGTTTTCATGTAGTGAAGTCGAATCAGTTCAATACATCACTAGAAAAATGCTGTGACAACCTTTACTTTGATCAAAAATTAGCCGAATTGGGAACTTAATATCCTATGCTAAACAAAAACAAAAACACGAAAGGAACCATATTTCTCATTGTCTGATTTGCGTATAAAGCGACTGACTCGTGGCGAAGTGAGCGCATAGCTAATTTATTACTGAATCTATTTTTCGTTGGCATTAATATATTGCGTCATAAAAGAACATATTTAATAAACAGAATTCACGTGGTAGCTTAATTATGCAGCATTACATCATTAGTGTTATAGATAGACGTCAAAGTGTATTCATCAATTCAAAAAGTATGGGACTTAACATCTGGTCAGCTATGATGATCATCTTTGGTTTGTGGGGAGCTCAATTGCGCGGTTATCAGCGCCTGGACAAATTCCCAGACGTTGCTCAGTCAAATCTCGCCACTGCGATGACTTATGATGAAATGATGAGGACAGCTTAAACACTTAGTTATCTCGAGGCAGGTCAAAATCACTGACCCGCCGGGAATCGAACCCGTGATCCCGTGCTCAAGAAGCAAGAACGCGACCGCGAGACCACGAGCTGCGGACGGTCAGTTCATAGACAGAGCACTAACTATTACCGAGTAACCGTAGCATATGAACTGTAGCTAGGCATACACAGTATGCGGAACATCTTCTCAATCCGCGCGGGGTAGCCGTGCGGTCTGGGGACGCCTTGCCACGGCTTGGGCGGGTTCCCCCCATCGGAGGTTCGAGTCCTCCCTCGGGCATGGGTGTGTGTTTAAGTTAGATTAAGAAGTGTGTAAGGCTAGGGCCCGATGACTTCAGTAGTTTGGTCCTATAGTAACTTACCACTTACCATCTTCTCAAAGCTGCATGAAGCAGGCGTAAAATGTAACATAGACAAATCAAAATTCTCTGAGCAAAATGAATACACCGAGCCGGCCGCGGTTCTAGGCGCTTCAGTCCGGAACCGCTTGACTGCAGGTTCGAATCCTGCCTCGGGCATGGACGTGTATTGTGTCCTTAGGTTAGTTAGGTTTAAGTAGTTCTAAGTTCTAGGGGACTGATGACCTCAGATGTTAAGTCCCATAGTTCTCAGAGCCATTTTTCAATACACTGAGCTGACAAAAGTCATGAGATAAAGATATGCAAGTATATACAGATACTAGATACTAAAGGGCAGTGCATTGGCAAAATGGTTCAAATGGCTCTGAGCATTATGGGACTTAACTTCTGAGGTCATCAGTCCCCTAGAACTTAGAACTACTTAAACCTAACTAACCTAAGGACATCACACACACCCATCCCCGAGGCAGGATTCGAACCTGCTACCGGAGCAGTCGCGTGGTTCCAGACTGTAGCGCCTAGAACCGCTCGGCCACCCCGGCCGGTCTCTCTCAGTTATTAGTTTAAGTCTGTCAAAGCAGTCTTTATCCACAGCGCAGTTCTAGTCTAATATAGAGGGACAAGATAGGAATAAACGGACTAAATCGTGTAGTTTTCGGGTTAATTAGTTTTTACTCGTGTTGAGAAGCTAAGAATACTAATAATAGTGTTCCCAGGTTGCACTGCACTCAGCATTCATGAACAGTTAATTGGAACAGATTTATTTCATTATTTTGGCAAGCTTGTGCACCAGTTTCTTCTATCTGGGTTCACTTCTGTATGGGGAGAGTCACAGTCTTCTCAAAATATAATTTACTATCTTCAACACAGATGCTTAGGTTTCTAATAAAAACATCAATAAACTTTTTAAATATAATAAAATAGCAATCTGTTTAAATTCAGACTTACAACATCGCTTTAGCGTATCTTCCAAGAAAATGCCAATCAGAGAAGTTCTGTGTTTGAAGAGCATTCGTCAGAAAATTTGGTACGCACATGTGACATGCAAGTGAGCTAAGAATTATAATGGCGGCAAATGCTCACACCGTTAACATACAAAATCGAAGTATACACTCATCATTGTTAGTATGTCGGCACTAGATCATGAGGCCACGTCCAGTGAGCGTGTAAATAAGGGGAATGTTATTTCTTATGGCAAGGTAGCCTATCTGTGGCTATTTTCCTTACTGGAGAGTTGGTTCAAATGGCTCTGAGCACTATGGGACTTAAATCCTGAGGTCATCAGTCCCCTATAACTTACAACTACTTTAACCTAACTAACCTAAGGACATCACACACACCCATGCCCGAGGCAGGATTCGAACCTGCGACGTAGCGGTCGCGCGGTTCCAGACTGTAGCGCCTAGAACCGCTCGGCCACCCCGGCCGCCCGCATCTCTTGGTCGTGCGGTAGCGTTCTCGCTTCCCACGCCCGGGTTCCCGGGTTCGATTCCCGGCGGGGTCAGGGATTTTCTCTGCCTCGTGATGGCTGGGTGTTGTGTGCTGTCCTTAGGTTAGTTAGGTTTAAGTAGTTCTAAGTTCTAGGGGACTGATGACCATAGATGTTAAGTCCCATAGTGCTCAGAGCCATTTGAACCATTTTTGAACCACCCCGGCCGGCTACTGGAGAGTCTTTTCCTTTCTGTCTTGCCTTACTGTAGTTTGCCGATACGGGCAGCGTGTGACTTAGTGATTTTTCCTGACTGGAATGACTACTCAGAGAAGTGGGCAAGCCCTCAGGCAAGCAGCTGTGTTGGAACATGGCTTGTAATTTCTGGAATTCCTCGCTATTTCCGAGACCGTTGGTTTCTGCGTTGCTTTATTCTCCTAAAATACGCGTTCACTAAAATGTGCTGTGGTGGTAGGGAGGCCTCGCAACCAGTCCAACCACTCCACCCTTTGTTGACGCGTTGCAGGTGCAGGTAGTGCTGGCTCTGGCGGCGTGCGTGGCGGCGGCGGCTGGAGGGCTCGTGCCCGCAGCTCCACTCGTGGCCAAGGCGGCCGTCGTGGACACCCAGTTCGACCCCCTGCCGCAGTACAGCTTCGCCTACAACATCCAGGACACGCTGACCGGCGACTCCAAGTCGCAGCAGGAGAGCCGCAACGGCGACGTGGTGCAGGGCAGCTACAGCCTGGTCGAACCCGACGGCAACGTGCGCACCGTGCTCTACTCGGCGGACCCCGTCAACGGCTTCAACGCCGTCGTGCAGCGCGGCCCGCTCGTCCACAAGGCCGCCATCGCGCACGTCTAGCGCACCTGCCCTTCGATCGCCGTGGCTTCTGACTTGCTGGAAGTAGTCCAACTGCAGGATAGAACACACTCCTACACTTTCCTCTACATTTCCTTATAAAATGAGTACGACTTTACATAAAAAGTAACCTTCGTCTCGAATAACAGCACTGCTTACGCAGCCATTAACCTTGCGGATATTCCCCTACGACGTTCCAAATTATGAGAAAACAAATTTCGTCAATATACTGTTAAAGGTGTACATCATTTTTTATCGAAATGCTCCGAACTGGGCTAGATATTAAAAGTTGAAAAAAGTTCAGTTTACACGGCTACTTTTCTGTTTTAAAGGAACTCAGTCTTTGAGCCTTTTCGTAACAACTTTATCGTGCGTTTATTGCCTTATGTCCGCTTCGCAAAGGGAGTAATAATGTATTAGAAACCTGCACAAAAATCTAAATTACCATTGATCAATAATACCTCAAATAACTTTCGTATCTCATTAAACTATCTCATTTCGGTTATTAAAAACCTTTGTCTGCATGTAAGTTCGCAATACTCCCCACATTTCCACTCTTTTGGCCTTATCTTAACTGATTTCATACTTCAGCTCTAAAAAATAGGACACTAGTCATTTTTCAATTGTTAGTAAATGTATTTCCTGTAAGGTATTAAACGTACTTAAGAGAAATTATCTTCTTCGACACTGTTCTAACCGGGAAGGAAAATCCGTGCAATATCTGCAGTGACATGCTTTAAGGCTATTGTAAATTACGAAATTTTTGTGCTTCATTTGATCTCATACTTTTTTCGTGAACTTAAACACTGACTAACCATGATCCGACAAGCTATGCTCAAATTTTCGGAAAATGGTATGATGAAGACTAGGTACAATTGTGCTAATAGTTTATGAAATTATAAACTAAGAGTATATCATACTTTTTTTTGGCCAATATGATAGTTCTGGAGACGTAATGCTGTGGGACCGGTGAGATGAATACCGAAATAAGGCGTCCTTCCCCGATACTCGTACTTCAAGATCTTTCGGTATGAATGAAAGTCGGTAACAGCTTGTCGAACTCTCTCCTTTAACGTCTGTAAGTGAGATTAACTGGTGTTCTATCTTGCATGTGGTTTACGTCCTGAATTTTTGATAAAGCTATGTATCACCATATATATATATTTGTTACCTCACTACTGTGCATCCTTCATGAAATTATGTTTATTTATTTTACTGTACGCAATAAAATAGACAAAATTGCTTTGTATCTTACTTCATTCAGATATTCTCCAGAGTATACCACAAAAATTAAATGAAAAATTCAGTCACGAAAAAACAGTTTTGTCTTGAGAAGTAAGTGTCGAATGGAAATACGAGTTTAATAGCTACACACTTTCACGTGCGATCTCACTTACCTTCACCTTCTCACACACTGATGAACACGGTGGGAAGTTCACTTTCCTTGTAGAAATACTAAAACTCGGGTTCGAGCCTCTGTCTGTTACAAATTTTTATATTTCACAGCAGGGTAATACATCTACACTCCTGGAAATTGAAATAAGAACACCGTGAATTCATTGTCCCAGGAAGCGGAAACTTTATTGACACATTCCTGGGGTCAGATACATCACATGATCACACTGACAGAACCACAGGCACATAGACACAGGCAACAGAGCATGCACAATGTCGGCACTAGTACAGTGTATATCCACCTTTCGCAGCAATGCAGGCTGCTATTCTCCCATGGAGACGATCGTAGAGATGCTGGATGTAGTCCTGTGGAACGGCTTGCCATGCCATTTCCACCTGGCGCCTCAGTTGGACCAGCGTTCGTGCTGGACGTGCAGACCGCGTGAGACGACGCTTCATCCAGTCCCAAACATGCTCAATGGGGGACAGATCCGGAGATCTTGCTGGCCAGGGTAGTTGACTTACACCTTCTAGAGCACGTTGGGTGGCACGGGATACATGCGGACGTGCATTGTCCTGTTGGAACAGCAAGTTCCCTTGCCGGTCTAAGAATGGTAGAACGATGGGTTCGATGACGGTTTGGATGTACCGTGCACTATTCAGTGTCCCCTCGACGATCACCAGTGGTGTACGGCCAGTGTAGGAGATCGCTCCCCACACCATGATGCCGGGTGTTGGTCCTGTGTGCCTCGGTCGTATGCAGTCCTGATTGTGGCGCTCACCTGCACGGCGCCAAACACGCATACGACCATCATTGGCTCCAAGGCAGAAGCGACTCTCATCGCTGAAGACGACACGTCTCCATTCGTCCCTCCATTCACGCCTGTCGCGACACCACTGGAGGCGGGCTGCACGATGTTGGGGCGTGAGCGGAAGACGGCCTAACGGTGTGCGGGACCGTAGCCCAGCTTCATGGAGACGGTTGCGAATGGTCCTCGCCGATACCCCAGGAGCAACAGTGTCCCTAATTTGCTGGGAAGTGGCGGTGCGGTCCCCTACGGCACTGCGTAGGATCCTACGGTCTTGGCGTGCATCCGTGCGTCGCTGCGGTCCGGTCCCAGGTCGCCGGGCACGTGCACCTTCCGCCGACCACTGGCGACAACAACGATGTACTGTGGAGACCTCACGCCCCACGTGTTGGGCAATTCGGCGGTACGTCCACCCGGCCTCCCGCATGCCCACTATACGCCCTCGCTCAAAGTCCGTCAACTGCACATACGGTTCACGTCCACGCTGTCGCGGCATGCTACCAGTGTTAAAGACTGCGATGGAGCTCCGTATGCCACGGCAAACTGGCTGACACTGACGGCGGCGGTGCACAAATGCTGCGCAGCTAGCGCCATTCGAGGGCCAACACCGCGGTTCCTGGTGTGTCCGCTGTGCCGTGCGTGTGATCATTGCTTGTACAGCCCTCTCGCAGTGTCCGGAGCAAGTATGGTGGGTCTGACACACCGGTGTCAATGTGTTCTTTTTTCCATTTCCAGGAGTGTATATCCATTATAGCTGATGTCATGAAATTCGAATTCAGCGAATAATATAGAATAATATTTCATACAACTACTGATTGTCAAGTCATATGTAAACATGAATTATGAACTCTTCAGGACAAAATGATACACTATGATTTACAAAAATTATGTAATTTTCATTAAAAGAAAAAAAATTGTGTTATCGCTTTTACTTGGGCCATACATGATTCGCAATCACATTTCAACTCACAAAAGCAAAACACTATTAACTTCATAACTACACAAAACGAAACCGATAATCAATTTTAGAAAATTTTCCCTGTAGCATAAACTAAATAAAGCTCTTGTTATGACAATTCAATAATTATGATCAAAAGGCTAGATAACAAACCACATGTCTGTATCTCGACATAGCGTTATTATGTGTCATTGTAAAAACATATTTACTGGCACATTAAGTTGTACCACATTATTATTACAGAACAAACCAAATTCACAAAGATCAGTATATATGAAAACCTCTGTATAAAATTGTCAATGTGGATCACAAGACCATAGTGTTAACTGTACACATGTAGAAATAGTATCCTCACTTGGACGATGTTAAAAGCAAATAAAAAACAACAGAAAATCACACAAAACGTGAAGTACTGTACGCTTGTCTATCTAAAGAGCTTCATAAAAATACATTTTACGCAGTAAGCTGAAGCATACGGCATTTTTGAACTTGTTTTTAAACCACAACACTTTTTACACAAAATTGGGGTGGGCGATAAAAGTTCCGTTAGGATTAATATCCCTTCTCGAGACGGAAATGGAATCGCTGTTATGGAGGTAAAGAAAATGTGTTGGAGAAGTATTTTTCTTATGGTCTTACGAGTTCTATGCAAAATCACTCCCAGACACACGTGAGTCAGATGCCCTTTCATCGACTAATCCCTCATCGTCCTTTATTCATCCCTGACACTAATTGTCCTCATCTAGTTAGTTATGATTTGATAAGTATGTTTTTGTAATTCTCAGTGGATAACACCATCTTCACTGGGAAGAAATGTCATCTGAAGTTCCACACAAATGCCACTCTCTAGACTATTGTATTCATGACTTCCACAGTTCTAGAGTTTATGATCTGACTTGGGGCCACTCACTCGTGATAGATAACAGTCTATGGTCACTCATCTCTTTAATTTAAATAAACGTTCTCTTTGTTTTTAGTTGATAAAATTTCTGTTTCTGTTACTGAGAATGGAAGACATTTAGTCATTGTTCACGGGCCGGCCGGTGTGGCCGTGTGGTTCTCGGCGCTTCAGTCCATGCCTCGGGCATGGATGTGTGTGATGTCCTTAGGTTAGTTAGGTTTAAGTAGTTCTAAGTTCTAGAGGACTGTTGACCACAGATGTTAAGTCCCATAGTGCTCAGAGCCATTTTTGAACCATTGTTCACGAGAGTGACCATCAGTGATAACGTGTACACAAATGCCTACCACCAACGCCAAATATGTTTCTTGAGTTCAAAGCGATCTTCACCCCAAAGACAGCGAATGTTCCTGTTACAAGGTGCCTAATCAGAACCAGTTCTTCAGAGGCTGCTTCCATTGGGAGTTGTCCTATGACTGCAGGCAGTGACGGTGGATGGTCACTCTACCAGATTGTGAGGTCACAGCACGTCTGTTG
Organism: Schistocerca americana; assembly: GCF_021461395.2. Taxonomy (NCBI): domain Eukaryota; kingdom Metazoa; phylum Arthropoda; class Insecta; order Orthoptera; family Acrididae; genus Schistocerca; species Schistocerca americana. The sequence goes on from NC_060130.1 coordinate 236,441,311, forward strand.
GACAAGTGCTAATTGTGAGGTGCAGCCACGGCAACAGGAACAGTGAGGCAGGTACTGCCCTCAGGCGGGCCGGGGCATCATCTGCAGTGCCCACCTAAGGACAGGTGATGGCAGGTAGTGCTGCCTCGTGGTGCCAGGAGATGGCAATACGGCCTCCCTCGTCACCTAGTAGGGGTGGCGGTGTGTCGTTCTGCCGGGCTCCAGCCAGTTGTGAATAATCTCCACCGTATTGCGAAATGTCTCATAACACAAAGCAGATTACTGAGCTTATATCCAAAAATATATACAAATAAAAAGTCCACGTGAAACGTAAATGTGTTCACCAACCTATATGCAAATTCCTTGTCCTTCCATTCATGTCTTCTATTTTTCTCACAGTATAACACATTCCAGAGGCAAACTATTACCTTAACATTACAAAAATTGCTTTCTTAGGTAGACTTCTCAATGATATTCTTAATAACTGTTTGTTTGTGAGAAATATCTTAATATTTGTGTTGGTGGGGCCCCACTCAGGACAAGAAAGGGTCACCAAAATTTATAAAAACCAGAACGACCACGAAACTTACATACAACACAGCAACAAAAAAAAGGACAACTACGAAAAAAAAGGAAGAATTTTAACATCCTAGACATAAGCCCCGCTGACATAGTAAGTCATCGTTCCCTCGTAATTACTAGATCAAGAAAGTATCATATATTTCATTACTGGATGGACAAAGAGCTACTTGTTTGCTGCCAACTACCATACCTCCTTTGGCTCTACTGGGCGTAAAAATAAGTGCATAACTGATGCACACCACCTCATAAATGACAAATCAGAATAGAAAAAGACTCATAAACTAGGCTACTTAATTTATCCAAAGTTTCTGTCTACAGAAAAACATTAATTCAGGCCACAAATTTCTTCTTTTCTCTTGGTCTATTGTACATGATACTCCCCCAAAATCAGATTTACAAACACTAACAGAAACTATATATTTGATCATAAACAACATAAAATTGACAATATAATTGGGATTTCACATCCTTGATCATACTGATCTAAGAGTATACAAAGCGTTACTTAGTTCAGACATCACACATATTTACCTCGCAGACTTTCATTTATCAGTTCAATCTCAAAACTTCTTGAGATTGGACACATGATGTACGTCACAACATCTATTGACACGAAGCATTTCTACCTCAGTCACATTTAGGCGAAAATCCCTGTTGACCCAAAATGGCGAAATATATACATTTAAAAATTCATTACATAAAGTTTTTCGTTTTCTAGATAAACAATGTTCCTTAACCAAGACTTTATCTGCTTCTGTGAAATGTATGTAGTGAAGCACAACTTTCTGATTGTTCTTCTGCATTTGTGCTGCTCGTATTAGCCCAACTACCATGTGAACCATTTTGATCTGCCTATATCTCAATGCAGGTGTAAAGTTAACTACCTCCCTGATTTTGTCAGATGACAACTGATTCCTTCCGTCAAAGTAGGGTGGGTGCCATTCCCAAGACCTCATGTGGTAATTCATGTATTACATCTTGGAATTCTTCAAAGAATGTGTCCCGATTTCTATGTTGTGTATGGCAGCACAGGCAGCACATGTTACCAAGCTCCTTTCATTACCCTTTCTGATGCATGCGACACAGGGTGGAATCAAGAAAGGTAGATTGCTGCAATCTTCCTTCATCTCAAAATGGCCTTGGCTACCATCCACACTTCTTTTAGAGAGAAATTTACACATGCCTCAGACACTGTGTTTTCGGTAGCACTCTTACTACTACCTGAAATCCTTGAATCATCTTCATACAGGAGCTAAAGAGATCAGTCGTAGCAAATTCCCGAAGTCTCACAGGTATGATGGGAAATAGTGGATTTCTGTGCATCACAGCTGATGGTTTCACGTGATGACTGGATTTACAAGTTGTCAAAGCTTTCTGTGTTCTTCTTTTCATATTATTGAAACGTAGTAACTCCCTTATCTTAGCAAAGCATTTCTCTGCACTGAAGTGTACGTAGCTTAGGAGGACACAGATTAACGTATTCACAAAGTCCTCTAGTATGCACAACCTCTAATTGTCATCCATTGGGTTATTTTTCTAGAGCATGCACCGTTTCTGAGGAGGCAGTATTGATGGATCTCTGCTTGATCTTTATCTCTTCCCAACTCACTTCCAAGTCTTTCAGTATTGGATCCTTAGCCTTCTCCTGTGATATCTCCATTAACTTTATCCCAAAAAAGTTCTCAAAGGAGAAATGTTTCAAGAAAAATGTTCAAATGTGTGTGAAATCTTAAGGGACTTAACTGCTAAGGTCATGAGTCCCTAAGCTTACACACTACTTAACCTTAATTATCGTAAAGACAAACACACACACCCATGTGTCCTACCAAAAAGGAAGAATCTGAACATCATGAACCCCCACACAATCAAGAGGGTCTTGAGTTCAGTGATGACATACTTTCTTTCCGAGTTAAATAAGCTTCGGCTTGTGAGTTCAATCGTCTGAGGAATACCTTCTCCATTTAGCTCCATCTCCTAAAAGAGATGTACTCCATTATTAGTACAGGAATTATCTGACACTAGGCTGATTCTCATCCCATATCGGGATGTATTAGAATGCGGGCAGTGACTAACGACTTCCTTCAGCTCATCGAATTCTCACTGTACCTCTGCGTTTCAATTTAGATGTTATTCCTTCTTGTTAAAATGGTTCAAATGGCTCTGAGCACTATGGGACTTAACATCTATGGTCATCAGTCCCCTAGAACTTAGAACTACTTAAACCTAACTAACCTAAGGACAGCACACAACACCCAGCCATCACGAGGCAGAGAAAATCCCTGACCCCGCCGGGAATCGAACCCGGGAACCCGGGCGTGGGAAGCGAGAACGCTACCGCACGACCACGAGATGCGGGCCCTTCTTGTTGTTAAGTGATGGCTTAGTCACAGTCATACCAACAAACCTTTCATTAAAATAAACAAGCCCAAGAAAGGCACATACCTTTCATATTGTCTTCGGTATGGGAAAATGTTGTGTAGATAGGAGCTACTCCAGATTGGGGCAAATACCTCCTCATATGATCACATGTCATGGAATTTGATCTTTCTATGCCTGAACTACATGATCTCTGAACGTCTGCAGTAATCTGTCTACAGTCTCGTTATGCTTACACCAGGATTTCTGCACAATTGGGATGAAATCTATGTACAATATCACCTTCTTCCTTAGTCCTGGAATTATTGTGTACGGACCACTGACAATCGTGGCTGATGACATAGTCAGTCTGAATGGTAACACTTTTTAACAGGTAACAATGGCCACGACTGAGGAATGCAGTATATTGCCCGCACTCTGGATGTAGTTCCACCTGCGAATAACTCCCATGCAAGTCCACCGAAGTGAATATCTTTACCCCCATGGAATCACTGTAGCAGCTCTTCTTGTGTTTCAAGACAGTTCGTCTCCAGTTATATAAATGGAGACGAACAGTCCTGAAATACTAGAAGAGCTTCTTGTTCTACGAGGGTGAGTCAAATGAAAACCTTAAATTTGTAATAACAAATCGAAATTTCGCGCCGTTATCCTGTAAGTTGGTAAGTGTGCTACAAACAGCGTGCAGAATGGCCTGTAGGTGGCAGCATAGTGCAGATGCACACATACCGTCGCAGTATCAGTATAAAGATGGCCGCCCCACTTGCTACTTACACCAGCGAGGAACAGCGTTCTGTTATTCGGTTTTTCCATTCTACGAATGGAGTAGGAAGTTCGCAAATGGTGTGACTTCAGTGGAAGATGCTCCTCGTCCAGGTCAGGCACAACGAGTTATGACTCCACAGAACATTGCAGCAGTTGAAGCCATAGTGAAGGAAAACCGCCGAGTGACACTGAATGACATTGCAGCATGTTTACAGATTAGTCATGGGTCAGCACACCACATTGTGCATGATGTGCTCCAGTTTCACAAAGTGTCTGCAAGAAGGGTGCCACGGAAGCTGACTCCTGAAATGAGAGAACAACGTGTTGATGCTTGTGAAGAACTTCTTCGGCGCTTTGAACGAGGAGGTGATGGCTTCCTTGCAAGAATCGTTACTGGGGACGAAACCTGGTTTCACTTCCACCAACCGGAAACTAAGAGAGCGAGCAAGGAATGGCGCCATTCCTTATCACCAAAACCAAAGAAGATTCGAACAGAACCATCAGCAGGGAACGTGTGGTGTCACCGCCAGACACCACACTTGCTAGGTGGTAGCCTTTAAATCGGCCGCGGTCCGTTAGTATACGGCGGACCCGCGTGTCGCCACTATCAGTGATTGCAGACCGAGCGCCGCCACACGGCAGGTCTAGAGAGACTTCCTAGCACTCGCCCCAGTTGTACAACCGACTTTGCTAACGATGGTTCACTGACACAATACGCTCTCAGTTGCCGAGACGGTAGTTAGCATGGCCTTCAGCTACGTCATTTGCTACGACCTAGCAAGGCGCCATTATCAGTTGCTATTAATATTGTGAATCATGTAACGGCAAGACCGACGTTCACCATTAATGGATTAAAGTTAAGTATTCCTCCAGCTACGTCCGTTTTTCTAAATTCTAATTTCCCTGTCCTGTTCCAGACCTCACGCCAGCCTGCGTGAGCTAAAAATCGTGCCTTTCGGCTTCCTCTAATATTCGTGGGTTGGCTCTCCTGCCAGTCCACAACAGAGGGTTATGCTGACTCTCTTTTGGGAAGAAAAAGCCGCCATTTTGGAGCATGACATGCCCAGAGGGACCACTGTCACCAGTGCATCATACACAGATCTCCTAAAAAATCATCTGCGGCCTGGAATGAAATCAAAGCGACGTGGATTGCTGTCAGCAGGTGTCCTTTTGCAACATGACAATGCAAGGCCCCACACTGCCCGTACAACAATTGCAACAATCAGAGACCTGCATTTTGAGTGTCTTCCTCACTCACCATACTCACCACACCTTGCCCCAAGTCATTTCCATATGTTTGGACCACTCAAAGACGCAATGGGAGGAAAGAAGTTCCGTTCTGATGAAGAGGTGCGCCACGCGGTGCATAAGTGGATGCGCGGACTACCAAAAGAATTTTTTTCTAAAGGAATTTATGCACTTTGTGAGCGCTGGAGGACTTTCATTGAGCGTGGGGGAGATTATGTTGAAAAGTGATACAGCTTTGTACCACTTCTGCACAATAAATAATAATTAAAAAAATATTTTAGGTTTTCATTTGACTCTCCCTCGCCGGCCGGCGTGGCCGTGCGGTTCTAGGCGCTACAGTCTGGAGCCGAGCGACCGCTACGGTCGCAGGTTCGAATCCCGCCTCGGGCATGGACGTGTGTGGTGTCCTTAGGTTATTTAGGTTTAATTAGTTCTAAGTTCTAGGCGACTGATGACCTCAGAAGTTAAGTCGCATAGTGCTCAGAGCCATTTGAACCATTTTTTGACTCACCCTCGTATAAATATATTGGATTGTGCTATATCCTGCTACTAGTGCATGTGAGTGTGAGTGCGCCGAGTGTAGTGTCACCGTGCTTGTGTACTTAAATCACCCATCAACTGTATCTGCATTGGCCGATCACTACAGACCACCTTAGGAAGCGTGTACACGGCACGGTCTCTTCCACGCCGTCTTCCGGCGACTCGCGCCTGTATACGCGTCGCACCCGCACTGTATTCTTCTACCGCTTTGTACCGCTCACATAATTTTTTTCTGTGTATCACTTATGTTGCATCTACTATATGATTCTTTTGTCTTGTTACGTGTGGAATCACGAGAGGCTTATTTCCGTGATTGTTTAGAGATTTATCAGTAAAGCCATATTTGTGATACTGTAATCGGTTTCATGTATTACTTGGTTACTGCGCGACTGGCAACGAGTTTTGAATGGTTTCAGAGTGCGCAGTGATGAAGTGCGGGTCCATCAGGCTTAGTCATTATGGCCACAGTGCTACCAGTCCTGACTGAACAACCTACTTCGTCAGTGACCACTTTGTCAGCTTCCATTAACAGACAGGGTACCATTCCACCTGTCAATCCACCCACATTTCCTTCGTATGATGATTCATCCGAGGATTGGGAAGCTTACAAAAAAAAAAAAGACTCAGACAGCATTTTTAGGCTTTCCGTGTGATAGACACGAATTTGTGCAAAGCGTTATTTCTCTCGTGGTTTCCACCTAAGGTGTATCAATTACTGTGTCAGCTTGCCCCTTTCCAAAAACTGGCAGCTCTTACTTTTGATCACATGTGCAATTCATAGTCCAACTAACGTGGAAAACTAGCACATACCATTGCAGCGCGAGTTGTACTCTACCGATACCATAAGAAACCAAATCAATCTTTCAGGGCCTGGACAACTGAACATCACGGCCTTAGCTGTAAGTGTCAGTCCACAACTGATGCCCATAAGCTCTATGGTGTACGACACAATTATCTGTTTATCTCCGGACAGGAAAATGTGCCAGAAGACTTTACTCTCTGGAAACCCCCCGTCGGCAGAACTTTAGGAAATAGCACAATCTTTTGACGTTTCTCGGGCAGCGGGTGACCAAACTGAAACGCAGGGTTATGTGGCAGTAGTGTCACAATATGTGCTCACTAGGACGACAAATATCATGCATGAGGAAGCGGCAGTGGCGGCGCTAAACATGTGTACCCAGCGCCGAGCTGAGCAAGGCTGGCCCAAGCAGCCGCAACTGCCACAGCGGCAGCAAGAAGTGCGGCCTGCCCTAAGCACTGGGCTGCTCGTAAAACCTGCCAGAAGAAATGCCACATCGCCTCCGTGTGTCATTTCCCGAAGTTTTCTCAGGATATGGACGTAAACTGTGTGACTCTAACACTTGTGACTTCTACCAAGTTGTTTATGGAGTTAAATGTTTTTCGCCAAGTACTCCAGCAACAGGTCGACGCAGGTGTTGCAGTGACGTTATTTAATTGTCGAACCTATCTGAGTATAAGCTCGCCGCCATTGACACCAGTCACGCAGAAGCTGGTCAGTTATAACAAACAGAACATAAGGCTGTTGGGACAATTTACGGCATCTGCCTCTTACAAGTCTGTACTTCGATCCATTACATTTTTGGTGGTTCAAATGGCTCTGAGCACTATGGGACTCAACTGCTGAGGTCATTAGTCCCCTAGAACTTAGAACTAGTTAAACCTAACTAACCTAAGGACATCACAAACATCCATGCCCGAGGCAGGATTCGAACCTGCGACCGTAGCGGTCGCGCGGTTCCAGACTGCAGCGCCTTTAACCGCACGGCCACTTCGGCCGGCACATTTTTGGTGGTCGCTGATGCCGATGTCGAGAACCTGTTCGGAATGGACGCATTTTAGCCATTTCTATCACCGATGCAATTCACCTTGTGCCCGATCAGGTAATGTATTCTCAATTCAAAACACTGTGTGAGGAGTTTTCGGATTCGTTTTCGGAAGGTGTAGGGTGTGATACGAATTTTTCTGAACATATTTGTTTGAAATACATGGCTCGGCCTCGTTTTTGAGGTGAGCGTCCAATTCCTGTCACTCTGGAAAATCAAGTGAAAGCCGAATTGCACAGACTTAAATCTCTGGAGGTGGTGCAACCCTTCATGGCTAGTGAATGGTCGGTAGTTCTGAAGCCATCGGGGACACTTCGCTTCTGTGGTGACTTCATTACTACTCTCAAAGCTTAGTCGATTATGCATACGTATCTTCTCCCATGCCAGAAGGAACAGTTGGCGAAAATATTGGGTGACCAGTACTTTTCAAAAATTGATTTGTCTGAAACGTATCTGCAGGTTCCTGTGGACGAAGATTCTCGGAGAGTTCTGGTTCTGAATACTCCTTTTGGTCTAGCGCTCCTGCTACTTGCCAACGATTTTTATAGCAATTGACTATGTCAGTCCTGGGCTGCATTAATTATCTGCATGACACTGTTGTCACCCGCTGTTCCACGGCCAATTACATGAAAAATTTGCGCGCTGTTTTTCCTGTCTTACAGTCTGCAGGCTTACGTTGTAATCCCTCGAAGTCGCAGTTTTTTCAACCTTCTATTGTTTATTTAGGGTTCGAGGACTCGTGGGATGGGATTGGGCCGCCAGACCACATCTCCACTGTTACGTCCATACCTCGCCCCTATTCCACAAAGGAGCATCAGGGCTTCCTAGGGAAGATAGCATACTACCATAAATTGCTGCCAGGGGCGGCCGCATGGGCCCAACCATTGCATTGCTTGCTATGCAAGAATGTACTTTATTGCTGGGGCCCGGATTGCAAACGTGCCTTTCAAATGTTGAAATCCAAACTGCTATCGGCCCCTTGTTTATCTAAGTTCTCTGTGGATCAGCACATAGTTTTGATGACTGACGCCTCACAGTATGGGCTCGGAGTGGTCGAAGCACACCGATATGCTGGCAGCTCCGAGCGACCTGTTACTTTCGCCTCTAAATCTCTCACTTCAGCCCAGTAGCGTCTCTCTCAGGTGAAAAAAGAGGCTGTTGCCATAGTCGTGCTCTCCAGAAATTTCATGTCTTTTTTGTATGACTCCAAGTTTCGCCTTATTACTGACAATAAACCCTTGATTTTCTTGTCTAACCCTCACACTTCCTTGCCTGACAAGGTAGCACTCTGCCTACGATGTTGGGCACTGTTCTTGACTCGCTGCAATTACAATATCCATTTTCGACCTACGTCTAAACATGCCAATGTGGACTCCTTGTCCCTGCAGGTCTTCATCCCGATTTTGATAGTGAAGAACTGCTTAGCTTCTATCTCGATACTGAAATGCGGGCCATGGTCGAGGGTGTCCTAATTACGAGTTCAAATATAGCAGATGCCTTTGCCGCTGATCCTGTTCTCTTCCAGGTGGTTCGGTTTGTTCAACAGGGCTGGCCAGATAAGCCACTGGGTTGGGCATTGGACCCCCTGCGCAAATATTTTTCCTTACGATATCGCCTCTCTGTTGTTGACAGTGTTTTGCTGTTGTCCACAGAAGACCTCTCTCCCAGAGTAGTTCTTCCAACCGTGTTACGGTGCAAGATTCTATGCTTTCTGCACCAGGGCCACTGGCGAGTTCACCGAGCGAGGTGGCGCAGTGGTTAGCACACTGGACTCGCATTCAGGAGGACGACGGTTCAATCCCGTCTCCGGCCATCCTGATTTACGTTTTCCGTGATTTCCCTAAATCGTTTCAGGCAAATGCCGGGATGGTTCCTTTGAAAGGGCACGGCCGATTTCCTTCCCAATCCTTCCCTAACCCGAGCTTGCGCTCCGTCTCTAATGACCTCGTTGTCGACGGGACGTTAAACACTAACCACCGCCACCACCACTGGCGAGTTCCGCGCTTGTAAGCAGTGAGCCCAGCAACAGGCAGTTCCCAGGGTATCTCTGTCCCCTGAGCCCGCTCCACACCAGTCATGGGAACGCATTCATGTAGACTTTGCAGGTCTCTTCTTGAATTCCTATTGGCTCTTGGTTGTGGCTGCAGTTTCCTGCTTTATGTACATTCTCCAGTGTACATCGACGTTGGCGGAGATCACAATTTGTGCGCTTTTGAAGGTTTTTCTATTGAGTGGCTGCCTTGTACCTTAGATTCCAATAATGGGCCACATCTCATTTCTCACAAATTCAGTTGCTTTGTTCACGTCACGGCATTCGTCATGTTATGGCTCCTCCATTCCTCCTCCAATCAAATGGCGAGGCGGAACGACTAGTGCATGTGTTAAAGTTCCAAATGAAAAAGTTTCCTGTGCACCTATTACTTCAAGCCTACAGGGGAGCTTCAGGCCAGCAGCCACGAGCGCTCCTCCACCTTCTGCAGCTGGAGCTGCACCTGCCGCGCCAGGATCGCCCGCGTGGACGTGAGTGTTTGGTCGCCAGCCCAAGAGGATACTGGCCATTGTTGTCTGCCGCTGGGTCGGATCTTTGAGGAGTCCCTATCGCCGATTGGTTGGTGGGGCGCCACTTTGATCAGTTGCGGCTCCGCTCGCCGCTGGATGCTACCTCACATGTGTGGTCCCCATTGCCGCAGCCCATCCCGCCACCCTCTGCCTCGAGCCCGTCGTCGCCTGCTGTGAAGGCGCCCCAGTCCCATTGGCTGCCCCTTCCACGTGCGGCACCCTGGGTTTCAGCTTCCCAGCACCGGGCACTGGTCTGTATCTGGCCTCAAGTTTGTTGCCACAGCCTGATCTTCTGGTCAGGCCACCCCATCGGCCCCCTCGCCAACATCGACCCAGCCATCGTCGCTGGTGGACCCGGCCACATCTCCTCTGCACTGGGACCTGCCTACTGATGACGACGCAGAGATGGCGATGGCGCCCTCCGCCCCAGTGCTTCGTCGGGCGCCGCGCAGGCTCTCCGCCCTCAGGATCTCCGCACATTCCGTCCCTATGTTCCTGTGCTAACCCAGCACATTGTGCGTCCCCACCGTCGGCACGACTGCCACCGCTCCGGATCCAATATAGTCTCTCACCGTAATTTACTATTTAAAAAAGGAAAAAAACGATCACTTATAGTCTTACGAAAGAAATTATTTTCGCCATGTTTACTGTAATACACGGACGGAAAAAATATCGCAACACCGAAAAATAAGTAACGTACAGAAATGAAATTTTGGGAATACATTTGTCTAGATAACATATTACCGTGATTAACATTTCAAGATCACAAGTCAATGTTATTACCAGATGAGCCATTGTAAATGTGAAATGCTGATACTTTAATAAACGGTGTAACTGCCAGACTGTTGAATGCAAGCACGCAAACGCGCATGCATTGTGTTGTACAGGTGCCAGATATCACTAGTAGAGAAACTATGTTCGTTTCTCTGCAATCTTCGTTGTTGCTGAATTTATTCAAGATGGTGGCTCTCTCTGAGCGGCCACCCTACTCCTCTTCTTGGGGTGGATGTGGAAATGTCACGTGATGTCACCATCCCCACTCTTCCCCCTCACCCATTCCCCTCCTCTCCCCCACTTGGAAATTGGTGGGAGAAAGGCTCAATCTGTACTGAGCTGCTGGAGAGGAAGTATGTAAGGTACTGTCTTATTTATATGAGTATTATCCTGCTGGAAGAATTTCCTAAATTTTGATGGAGAAACCGAAATAATTACCCTACAGCCTGCTTGAAATTCTATTGCCTATTTATTCAGACATTAGTCAAATTAATTAATTAAATTGCTAGGAATGTGTTCAACTAACAAAATGTTAGTGTTGTATGGAGAGGAGTTTAATAAGCACACATCTGAGGGCTATGTTCGCTGCTTCATGCATCATGACTGTAAAAGTGAGATCATGGACGAGGGTAAGGGAATAATTTTCAGTGAATAACGGTGATGCAGCAGGATGGACTGAGGATGCATTTGGCAGATCATACAGACTAGATGGAGCTGTTTGTGTTCCTTGGAACGGTCAGTCAATCCACAGTGCAGAGACAACTTCCTATTCCACTACCCCAGAGCGAATGAATCATAGGTGCTCACCTTGGTGTATGGGGCTCGACTGAGGACGCTTGAAACGTGTTTTTTTTCCCTTTCAGACGACGTGTGTATACATGTTCACTTTGCTGTATGCCTTAGTCCATAATACCACTCGAAATTTGTGGGGAAGTGCCCTACCGCTGCTGCCGAAAGAATTGCCTTCTCCCGATCTACACGTGTATAGGTGCTGAGGAACTTGTACACAGATACTTGGTATGAAGAGATTGAACAGCAAACTACCACTGAAGTTTAAGAAGTGTTGCCTCTTACCGATGTAGAAGTCTATACCTAATGAGCAACTTGTCCACACACATACATAAATGGTAAGAAGGTACAGGACAGCACTCTGCCATTGAAACTGAAGGGAGAGCTACTTCCTACAAGTGAAATAGCTGCTGATTAATTTGTACACACACACACACACACACAGAAACATCAAAAGAAAGGAAACTATCACCGAAGTGCAGGAATGCTAATACATGCTACCAGAAGTGATGGAAAATATTTGACTGCCCTAACTACACATTGAAATTGACGTGAAGAAAACTACCACTTGTAAAAAAATGATCATAATGCAGCACACAGGCGGCCGGTGTGGCCGAGTGGTTCTAGGCGCTTCAGTCTGGAACCGCGCGATCGCTCCGGTCGCAGGTTCGAATCCTGCATCGGGCATGGATGTGTGTGAAGTCCTTAGGTCAGTTGGGTTTGAGTAGTTCTAAATTCTAGGGGACTGATGACCTCAGATGTTAAGTCCCATAGTGCTCAGAGCCATTTGAACCATTTGCAGCACACACACAGGAGAGAGGCGAGGGAGGAGGGGGGGAGGAAGGAGGATTGGTCCTTAGCTGCTTAGTCTGTATCCGCTCATCGAGGCGAACACACATGCATCCCTTCAGCTCTTGCGGTAGATTAGCAGAAGCTACTCTTTGGTGCTTCTCCCGGGTTATCCCACCCTCCACAGTCTTTGAGCTACTGTGTTAAACTGGTGAAAGCCACTCTTTGTCACTTCTCACTGCTGATAGCTTCATATCTATACCCACCGGAAACCTTTATGGTCTCTCGATCGTTGGTATTACATGACAGATGTTCACAATACTGCTTTCGAAAAAATGAATGGGAACGCTGCATTGCTGTACACCCTAGTCCACATGACTATGAGAACGGAGATCACTCAGAAATCCACCCTAAACGCGCGTACAGACCGTGCGCAAAGACTGCACAAGGAACGCGTGCGGAGCCGCCAGGCCCGATTCCGAGGTGGCGGATGGCGTGAGACGGCTCAGCTGCCGCGTGAGTGACGCCTGAACAATGTCTATCTAATCTAACAATATCTCTCATCATGGCATCCATTCAGCTAGTGTGTTAGACTGGTCGAAACTACTATTTGGGGCTTCTCACTGCTGATACTTTCGTATCTATACCAACCGGAAACTTTTATGGACTCTCGTTCGTCGGTATCACATGACAGATGTTCACAATACTACTTTCGAATTAATTGATGGGAACGCTGCGTTGCTGTATACTCTAGTTCACAGCACTGTGACGACGCAATTTACTCAGAAATCCACCCTAAACGCGCTTAAAGACCGTTCGCAAAGATTTCACTGCGAGCGCCTGCGGAGCTGCCAGGACAGAGTCCGAAGTGGCGGCGGGCGAGCCAGGACTCAACTGACGGATGAGTGACGCCTGCAGCTGGCTAACTACATAGGCATGTACGGTGTCCAAGCTCGCAATTTGGTTGTCCCCAATACCGGCTATCAAAAGCCTCGCCTTCATACTGCAAGTCTCGTGATAAAGAACATCGAAAACACTGCCCACCTATTCCACCAAACATTCTACAGCCTTGCTCTCTAGCAACTTCATACTATTCGACTGTCTAAGAGGGCAAACGGAGAGTTAGTTCACAATACAGCCTACGATAACCTCATCTATTACGAAAAGCTCTAAAATTACAGATCTTATAACTAACAAAGATCCCATGGTTTTGCTTTGATGTTGAGGGTGATGTAGCGTATGCGGTCCACTATAACCGCTCATGGATTTCCCAAAGATATCAAGAGAACTCAGCATCTGCAAACCATTCAGGACGACGTTTCTTTAGAGCCGACGATAACAACTTTGTTCCAGGGCATGTCCGTGTGTGATCGACAACCTATTCCAGAGATCCTCACGCATAACAAGGTGTCATTTCCCGGAACTGCAATATACACTCTTGGAAATTGAAATAAGAACACCGTGAATTCATTGTCCCAGGAAGGGGAAACTTTATTGACACATTCCTGGGGTCAGATACATCACATGTTCACACTGACAGAACCACAGGCACATAGACACAGGCAACAGAGCATGCACAATGTCGGCACTAGTACAGTGTATATCCACCTTTCGCAGCAATGCAGGCTGCTATTCTCCCATGGAGACGATCGTAGAGATGCTGGATGCAGTCCTGTGGAACGGCTTGCCATGCCATTTCCACCTGGCGCCTCAGTTGGACCAGCGTTCGTGCTGGACGTGCAGATCGCGTGAGACGACGCTTCATCCAGTCCCAAACATGCTCAATGGGGGACAGATCCGGAGATCTTGCTGGCCAGGGTAGTTGACTTACACCTTCTAGAGCACGTTGGGTGGCACGGGATACATGCGGACGTGCATTGTCCTGTTGGAACAGCAAGTTCCCTTGCCGGTCTAGGAATGGTAGAACGATGGGTTCGATGACGGTTTGGATGTACCGTGCACTATTCAGTGTCCCCTCGACGATCACCAGTGGTGTACGGTCAGTGTAGGAGATCGCTCCCCACACCATGATGCCGGGTGTTGGCCCTGTGAGCCTCGGTCGTATGTAGTCCTGATTGTGGCGCTCACCTGCACGGCGCCAAACACGCATACGACCATCATTGGCACCAAGGCAGAAGCGACTCTCATCGCTGAAGACGACACGTCTCCATTCGTCCCTCCATTCACGCCTGTCGCGACACCACTGGAGGCGGGCTGCACGATGTTGGGGCGTGAGCGGAAGACGGCCTAACGGTGTGCGGGACCGTAGCCCAGCTTCATGGAGACGGTTGCGAATGGTCCTCGCCGATACCCCAGGAGCAACAGTGTCCCTAATTTGCTGGGAAGTGGCGGTGCGGTCCCCTACGGCACTGCGTACGCTCCTACGGTCTTGGCGTGCATCCGTGCGTCTCTGCGGTCCGGTCCCAGGTCGACGGGCACGTGCACCTTCCGCCGACCACTGGCGACAACATCGATGTACTGTGGAGACCTCACGCCCCACGTGTTGAGCAATTCGGCGGTACGTCCACCCGGCCTCCCGCATGCCCACTATACGCCCTCGCTCAAAGTCCGTCAACTGCACATACGGTTCACGTCCACGCTGTCGCGGCATGCTACCAGTGTTAAAGACTGCGATGGAGCTCCGTATGCCACGGCAAACTGGCTGACACTGACGGCGGCGGTGCACAAATGCTGCGCAGCTAGCGCCATTCGAGGGCCAACACCGCGGTTCCTGGTGTGTCCGCTGTGCCGTGCGTGTGATCATTGCTTGTACAGCCCTCTCGCAGTGTCCGGAGCAAGTATGGTGGGTCTGACACACCGGTGTCAATGTGTTCTTTTTTCCATTTCCAGGAGTGTACATTAAGCTTCCATACCGACTCGACAATATCCCCCTCTCCGCATATCTAACTAATATGTATCGCATAAAATGGTGAAGAGACGCGGCTACGTTGGCAGGGTGGATGGTGCCACTGTAGTGTTGATCGAGTGGGTCGTCCCACGCAGACACTGGTGGGCGGTAAGCCCTATGTTGGGGGAGAGCCAGTATGCAGCGAGCGCCAGGCTGCTACGATCGGCAGCTTTGTCACACGCGAAGCGCGCCGAGAGATCACAACCACGTGTATATGGCGCCAAGCTTTTAACATTACTGGAAGTTAGCTACCAATTTTCATGAAACACCCCTCCTCAGTTCGTACATCCTTCTAAGCGCCCTGAAATATTAGCGCTAATACCAACACACGGTGAAAATAAGATATTTTCCGATCATTACGACACTTCCCTCTTTCGCTTTTAACAGTCACTAAATTAAATGAAAATGTGGTTGGAAAGCATGTGTAGTTTCGTGACATCCAGCAGGGTAAAAGGTTGGGAATGCCGCCAAAACTTTAACTTTCTCGATGGAAAGGGGGATCAATCATTCATATACACAAAATTTAAGTTAGGGTAAATATAGACGCGCGCGCGCGCGCGCGTGCACACACAGACACATACACACACACACACACTCACATACACACACACACGATAAAAATGCGGTCCTTCCCGTTGATTACAGCTTGTTTAAAGGCGATATTAGTAAATATAACTGTTTGTCCGGAAAAACAGCGATACCCTATCTGTGTTATTTCGTAACATCCAGCTGTGTGCAAGGTCGAAATGATACCAAAATTTACGCTCCATAGCGATTGCGTTTAATGACTATCCTATAGTCATGTGCCTCGTAAGCTGCTGGTTTAAGTACACCGTCAAAATAAACAGGGGAACGGTACCGCGCCCCGTGAGACGATGCCTTCACACTAATCAAGTTTTCGCACTTTTTGTTATTAGCAACAACCACTCACAGTTGATCTCACATCATGCGATGTCGAGCTCCCTGCCCACAGCCCCTGCGAGTATGTCTTGTCAGTAATAATCGCTGCCTTCCTGCGTCCTGTCAATATGCAGGGTGTTCCTTACGCTAAAAAATATCGTCACTTTCGAGTGTGCGAGCAACACCTCAGCGATCTGCAAACAGAAAGCCATGACCTAAACACATGATATCTTCTGGAATAATCTCACCGTGCAAAGATAAGCAGCGCTAATTAGGCATAACGCTGTGAACAGTCTGCAGTGTATTCCCCTTCTCTCCAAGATAATGATGCTGGTCCTGGATCAGTCACCACAGCGAAGTGGAGAACGTAGCTTTCCTCCTGGATGCATGAATTAATCACAGTGAAATGATTTCAGCGGGATACTAGAAATCAGTCTATTCCAAGATCCTCTTCTGGTATGGGTAGCATCAGTCTTTTTGGAAAATCTATGACAGCAAAAAAATGGCTCTGAGCACTATGGGACTTAACATCTGTGGTCATCAGTCCCCTAGAACTTAGAACTACTTAAACCTAACTAACCTAAGGACACCACACACATCCATGCGCGAGGCAGGATTCGAACCTGCGTCTGTAGCAGTCCCGCGGTTCCGGACTGAGCGCCTGAACCGCTAGACCACCGCGGCCGGCCTATGTCAGCAGGAGTTGCACTGAGTCTCCATACTATCGTAAGAAATTAAGTGATGTCTCCTCGGAACGTGTGATTAAATGCGGAGCTCATCCCCTTCACGTAGCCGGATGTTACGAAATAACACAGAGTAGCGCAGTGTTTCCCGACACACAATTTCTTTTACTATAGTGCAACTTTAAACACGCTGTAATGCCCGGAAAGAACCGTATTTTTATCGTGTGCGTGCATGTGAGTATGTATGCGCGCGTGTGTGTGCGGGCGCGCGCGCGGGCGCGTCTATATTTGCTCTAACTTAAACTTCGCGTATATGAATGCTATGCTATTTGACGAGACTTGGTAACTAAATCCACGTTTCCATTAAGAATTAAAAGTTTTGGCGGTATTCCCAGCCCTATACCGTGCTGGATGTCACGAAATAACACATGTTTTCCAACCACATTTTCGTTTAATATAGTGGCTGTTATAAGCGTAACAGGGACGTGTCGTAATGTTTGGAATAGAT
This sequence comes from Schistocerca americana, assembly GCF_021461395.2. NCBI lineage: Eukaryota > Metazoa > Arthropoda > Insecta > Orthoptera > Acrididae > Schistocerca > Schistocerca americana. Next base: position 236,458,552 of record NC_060130.1, read on the forward strand.
CTTGTGCGTTGGTGTTAGTGCTCAATACCGATGTATATTTCAGGGCACTTAGAAGGATGTACAAACTGAGGAGGGGTGTTTCATGACACTTCCTAGCTAACTACCAGTAATGTTACAAGCTTGTGTTCATGCTTGACGTAAAGCGCCAACACGCCGGTCGGGATCGTTAGAGCAGAGAGAGGTCTGTGAAGAAGACGTCAGCCAATTGCACGTGGACCGACCATCCTCTAGGACGACAACCCAACGGCTGCGCACTCGACATCTTTTCATGCGATACATATTAATTAGATATGAGGAAAGGGGAATATTGTCGAGTCTGTATGGAAGGTTCATGTGGTTGTAATTCCGTGAAAAGACAGCTTGTTATGTGAGAGAAACTCTGGAGTAGGTTTTCGACCACTCACGGACGTGCTGTAGTTCCGCAAACCGGGTGCCCCTGAACAAAGCTGTAAAGAAACCTTGATCTGAAGGATCTGTAGGTGCTCGTATCTTGGTTCCAGCCGTCAGCGGTTTCTGTAGACCGGGAACGCTAGATCACTGTCAACCTCTTTGTTACCACCAGGAAAGCACACCGGAGAAACCAGCGCAAGGGTTAGGGGAGGGGAGGGGAAGGATGGAGCAGGATGAGAGTTTGCTTCTCCAGCTCCCTCTGTCGGCCGTATTGTGAACTTACTTAGTTGAACCTCTGACACCTGGGTGAACACATGAAGCTGCCTCCATTGTTAGGGCCGGAGGTTTTTATTAGAGCGATTTTTCGATGTTTTGGTCCATTTTAAGTATTAGCAATTTGTGTAGAACATGAAATTAAGGGGTGGGGGGATTGATGACTCTCGACAATTTGGAGGGCGGGTGATAATTTCTCACGACAATTTAGAGTGGTGGCTGTTTTATAAGATCTTCCAGATGTATTTTTCCGTCTGTTTTGGTACGTGAAGTGCGAGTTTCGAGCACCAAGGTTGTTTACCATTTCAGTTACAAGACCTGTAGTGTTAGAGCTTTTCGTAATGGATGAGGTTACCGTAGGCTGCATTGTGAACAAACTCTCCGTGTGCCCTCTTAGACAGTCGAATAGTACGAAGTTGCTAGAGAGCAAGGCTGTAAAATGTGTGGTGGAATAGGTGGGCAGTGTTTTCGAAGTTTTTTATCATGAGGATTGCATTATGAAGACGAGGCTTTTGATAGCCTGTATTGGGGACAATCTAACTGCGAGCTCGCACACCACACATGCCTGTGTAGTTAGCCAGCTGAAGGCGTCAGTCACGCGTCACTTCAATCCTCGATCGCCAGCCGCCACCTCGGAATCGGGCCTGGCGGCTCCGCACGCGTTCCTTGTGCAGTCTTTGCGCACGGTCTGTAAGCGCGTATAGAGTGGATTTCTGAGTGAAATCCGTTGTCAGAGTCATGTGGACCAGGGTGTACAGCAATGCAGCGTTCCCATCAATTTTTTCGTAAGCAGTATTGTGAACATCTCTCATGTGATATAAACGAACGAGAGTCCATAAAGGTTTCCGGTTGGTATACATATGAAGGTATCTGCAGTGAGAAGCCCCAAATAGTAGTTTTGACCAGTCTAACACACTAGCTGAATGGATGCCATGATGTGAGACACTGTTCTGGAATACCTTAACACGAAATAACATTCCTTTAACGTGTGATACTGCAAGGTGCAATATTTGTGGTTTACGTATTCTAGGATTGAAGACAACTGTGTAAGCTGAAGTGACATGCTTAATGTCGCAATATTAGCACAAAAATACACGCTTTTAAACAGTTTTCAGTGTGACAACAAAAAACGCATCTCGTCAACATCAAAAAGTGAAATAATCCTAAACACAACAATATTAAATATTAACTCTCAGAAGGTTAAATTATTCTAAACACAACAATATTAAAGTTTAACTAGAAGTTTCTTTACAAAATTGTTCCTACACTTACCTTATGATCTTGGTCAGTACTACGAAAATCGTCCAATTCTGGTTCAAAGTTCGGTATTATTTTTAGGATGTCAATCAAGTCTACAGTGGATGGTTAGTTATGTGACAAACTGAGCAAAAGATTACCCAAGGTCGCTCAAGTTTGCAGTGGATGCAAGCTTGTGAACCAACAAGTTTACGCCTCTGCATACGGTATTTACCTTAAGCTGCGATAGCTGCCGTCTGCTAGACCGCTCTCTTCCGCTGAAATACCTATAAAAGTAATTACACCTTTGATGAATTTTCCAGCAGAAACTTTCCCTATGTCTCTCGTTATGTGAGAGAACATGTACTCATCCCTAATCTTAAAATGTGGTGAAATACACGTGTATGGTTGGAGCAGCTGCATATTATAATGTCCTCTCAGTTCTCGCAAGAACAATTAAGTAATAGGCTTGTTTGTTTCTCCACAGTTGGAGCTACGCGATGCTACAGCTAATTTTTAGCTGGATATCAGCCGCTGTGCACGCAGTGTTCACACAAATTACTCCTCTGCGTTGTACAGAGCGATATGCACTCCGTTCTGCACTTGACGCTAGTTCAGAGAAGAGTTCACGAAAACTTCCGTCTTGTCATACTCATTCATAGCCGAACTGTCTCCCCACCTGGGTTCTTTCGTTCTTCACGTCACGGCTTTTTTCGACCCTCTTATTTTATGGAAACTCTCTCCAGCAGTCGCAAGGTCCCTACCATTAAACTGCGACGAAGCTTTGGCTCTTTTCTCCATCCTAGCACGTTTCCGCTAATCGGACGTCTTGATCCCCTTCCAGATGCCTAAATGCGTACGTTGACTCTCCCACATGTGTAATTTGAAATTCAAGCAATTTGAGTTGATATATAAAATTGTATCTTACCTATAGTTATTCTACTTTGCGACTGATCTGTTTCTTGCTTGCTTGATTTATGTTAAATGATGATGGATAAGTATTGAAGTTGAGGAAACCTTCATTTGACATTATCCTCCCCTTTTATAATAATTTTTTTCTCATATCAGTTATAATTTAAGCAGTTTAATTACTTAAAATAAAGCTTTATGACGTATAACTCAACCGTTCCCATGACTTTACAGGCACAACCCTATACATGAACATATTTATATTCCCAAAAATCTAAACTCTGTGTATTATAACTTTACAAAATTTTTCAAATTTGACTTTCACAATATATTAAATTTCTAATCCTACTAATTACTTTACAACATTTTAAATTGACATCATGGAATAGCTAAACCCCTTCATATTTATCTGTCCTATAATTGTGATGAACACATTGCACTAGAATCTTAACCCTCCAAAAACGTTAATATTTGGTTTTATTAACTTAAACATGTTGAAAAAATATGCAATATAAGAAAATATTATTGACATGTCTTGATAAAAAAACTTCGTTATTGAATATCTATGGCTAATACCTAAAAATCTTCAGATTCACATATTCTTAAACACAATACAAAATTTCCCTTCTTTCGTATAGTAGTCTGTCACAGACAGTTCTTTCTCCTACATCATTAACATGGTTTATTAAAAATTGTCATTTTTCTTCTTCGGGTGTTTCGACGTGTCTCCATCGAATATGGAATGACGGTCGGCCGTGTGCCTCGCCGTGTCTCTGTTGAGCATGGAACGACGCTTGGTATGCGTCTCGCCGCGTTTCCGTTCAGTTTGGAATTACGGTCGGCAGAGAGAAAGGTTGCTGAAGGTCTGAGCGTGTCGTGAGTGCGTGGTTGCCTTTGTTTCACGTTGCATATGGCCATGGTGACGTTGTATTGGAGATCCCTTTTTGGCAGCATAAACTTCTCTTCAGCTTTCGTCGACTCTTAATTCCGGTTGATCGTTGGTCACTTCGTCTCTAGGTTTCCATGTGAGTTGTTATCTTCCATTTTTCGGTATGACATCTGAAGATGTTGCAATTTGCTATAAAGGATATCGGATATTTATACTGTTAGAACAGTTAAATTGGATTCTCGTTGGTAGTTAAATGCAATAATGGTGTTATATGGGAAGGGATTTGAAAAGGTTTCTTGATCTCTTGGTCCAGGCTCTTCTCTCTTCCAAATCTTCTGCGTTGTGTCTTCTGTTCTTGGTGCATTTTGCTGTCTTCTCACTTGTATCTTCGCTCTTCTCTGCACTGGGAATTGGGATTGAAGACCTGTTTAACCACGTTCTCGTTTAATCCGTTCTTATGGCATCTTCTCTGCAATTGTTGTTTATTCTTCATTGTATTCGGTTGTTCATCTATATAAGTTGAACTGCCTCCCATCGTTTTCTTGTTCCGTCCCATGAGTGTTCAGGGGTTGTTTCGCAGTTGTCGAATTGCGTATGGTCTGACAACAGTTTCCGCTGTTCTGCACATCGAGTTACAGAAATGCGTTTCTTCTTCTTCCTGTGGTGAATCCAAGCCTCCGCTTGTCCTCGCTGTAACATGTCCGCCTCCGTTCCGTTTCGGTGGACATCCATTATCTCTTCATATGCTGCTTTGAATAGTTCGCTATAAGAGTGCCACGTATCCAACACTTTCGCAAAACCATTGTTATAACGCTTATGTATGGCTCTCATATGAATGAAGCTCACGTCATGGTACATGTTGATTGAATCCAGGATGCGTTGTAGCTCTCCAAGCTTTTCCACAGAGGCGTTATACTCTAGGAACGTTGCTTCCACCAAGGCCTCTTCTTTCGTCATCTCGTAGCTGATATACCAGGCACTCGCACTCAGTGTCCCTTCCTCTCACGCCTAACTGTTCACCTCAGTCTTGTCGTTGATCTGGTCGCAAAGATGCCGCACCTTGTCTGCTGACTTCATATCTAATACAATGTGTCTCTCTTAAAATACGCTAATACTTTAGAAACATTAAACCTCTTTTCATGACTTTACAAAAAGTATTATTACTCTATCCGAAAAAGTTTTACTTATCCCTATACAATTTTTTTTTTCATTCTTTCTCCATTTTCTTATCTTAATGTAAAGGTCATGGTTTCCTCATCTGCATCACGTTGTTTAGCAAGAGTGAAATTGATAGTGATGACGGTTAGTAAGTTGGTGACTTTCAAATTTTACTTCTTTTTTAGTTTTCTAACTACAAGTATATTATGTTATTTTGAAAACTTCGCACCTTGACTCCGACTCCAGCGTCATTTTCTCTGCAATCATTTCTTTTTGTCCTTAGCTGTAACAGAACCTCAAAGTACACTTTATCTCTGCTATTATTCTTTTGCCTTTCAAAAATCTTCTCTACTGATCTATTGCATTGTTTTTTAAAGCTTAAAATTTCTTTTTCTCAGTTGTACTTATCCCTTTCTCCTTTCTTCTCGACAGTAAACTTTTATATTCCTTTCCTCCCTCATCATACTCTTCCTTATTGAAATCTTTTATGGGTTAGTTTTTCTTCCCCCTGTTTACCTCCTTCCACGAAATAACATGTTTCTTGCTTAACTGCATACTTCAATTCTTTTTCCTAATTATTACCTCCTAAAGACTTCTAATATTTATTTTTCTAATAGCTCTCGTTCAATATCAGATTGTGGAACTTTCTACAAATCATATATGCTTTTCATATTCTCCCAAAATATCTCCTCAATTATTTGTTCACCGTCCTCGACGGAACAAATTAAAAATGCCTATCTCCTTCCAACCTAATTATCTACTTCCTTCCTACTTCTTCACTTCCTTTCATCTACAAAAATCAACTTCCTCCTCCTTCACACTACGTTTTTAAGAGAGAACTTACTACTATTTAGTCAAACTATCCACATGCTGGTCTCTGTTTTCCTCCTGACTTTTCACTCCTTCCCCGAACACATTTCGTTTGTAGAAGAGTTACTTTCGTTCTTAGTTTCCTGTCATTTCTTCATCATTCTCCATTTACTTTCCAAACAACGTTTACTTTATTTATTTACGTGAGATAAGTACAAGTTAAAAGTTTTATCTGTGTGTATTTTGCTACCTTTCATACTTAGATTTCTGAACATTTAATACAACTAAATCCTTGTGTGGAGTTACACCTTTTCCTTTTGTTTAACCTTTATATACTCACATGGTGCAAACCTAATGATTTCCCTATTTTTGGATTAATCAATTTGACTGCATTATCATGGACTACTTTACTTACTTCCACGGGGTTTTTGTAAATAGAAAAGAATTTGTTTACAACGCTGTACCCTTTCTCTTGCTTGGTGGTAATTTTACAAAATGTCGATGTTTTACTTTAGGTACTGGAGGGGGTTCACTTCTAACTTGGGTGTTACTATTGGCCATCGTACCGTTCATATCGTCAGTTCTGTCTTTTACCTGGGTTTGGTGGCCTCAACTCGACTTCTTCTACCGTTTCATTTCGCATGTTTGGTTCCGCTGAAGCTTGATTTTCCCAACCTTTCTGCGTTCTGGCCATTTCATTTCCACCTGAATAACTTGCATTTTGTTGCTGAAAACCTCTAAACCTTCCAACGTCGTTTGCACGGTGATAATATCTCGGATCATAGTTACTACCGTAGCTTGTAGGACAAATCCACTATCGCAATTCCGCGGCCCACCAAAACCATAATTGTTATTTGTCCTCTGTGCGTTTCCAAAACCATACTTATTATTGTTATCCCATGAGCGATTACCACTCCTTCCAAAACCATTACCTTTTCCTACGTTATTATTGCCGTTGGAATCATTATTATCAAAACCTGATCGGTTGCTGTTATGCCCCCTATTATTGTTTTCTCTGATTGTACGTTGTTTCTTTGCGTCACCTTCACTGAATATGAATTCAAGTTCTCTCAACATTCCTTTAAATGCTTGTATATTATCTCCTGCCCTACCAACCAATGACTGCTGATAACGTAACGGTAACTTAATTGTGCACATCCGTATCAGTTACCCATCACCGTATGGATTACCTAACCACTGATTCTTTTTTGTCATTTCCTCGAAAAATCTGACAGATTTCTTTTCTCCTGAATGTTCAAACAACTCTTTCTGTAATAACTTATACTTTATTCTATTTTATGTTTCTGTGGACCAGTATCGCTCCAAGAACGCGGATTTAAATTGCTCATACGATTGACAGTTTACAGCTACTCTTTGCATGGATTCCACTATTGCGCCTTCCATATGCCCACAAATGAAGTCCAGTTTATGGCTAAGTGGCCAATGCTCTGGTAAACCGATCTGAAATTGATTTATAAACGTACGTGGATGCAAGTCGTTCTCGCTTTCTTTGTAATGTTGGAATTTTCTGACTGCCAAAAAGTGATCATTGTCAAATTTTTCTCTTTCGCCATACGGCGTATATGTTTTCAACACATTACTCGTTCCCTTCGACTGTGTCATGTTCTCTTGTGCTCGTTCTACCACATTTGGGTCTTGATATGACGTATTTATGTCCCATCTAGTATCGTATCTATGCCGTAGTGTGCAGTTATTTAAACCGTACCGTTCCTCATGCGTCGGACTGAAAGATTCGTTTACATTTCCCGTTAATGGTTCAGTGTTTTGCCATTCTATTACATTCATGTTGTTTTGAGGTCTATAACCTGTTGTACTGTAATTTGGAAATTGCGCAATTAGTACACATGCTCTGTTCTCGCGTCACTCGCTTGCGTTCGGAGGGTCGTCTGCCTCTCTGTTGGAATGCGCGCCTTTACCGTTTCTCGCTCCCTTGTCTGCTGTGACCGCACATCACCTGCTTCGCTCAGCTGTGTTAACTGTTCTTTTCCTATTTGCTTTTGTTTCGCATCCATAATTATGGACGCAAACTCTTGTGGATATACGACTGGAATTTCATGACGGTTTTGGGTTTCCGCTTCTGCTACGGAAGATTGTACAACTGACTTGTTTATTTCTGGATTTCTGTCCATCACTACGTCGGATAATACCACCGATTTCGTTGCCTGACTATTGCTTTCTGTACGATTCTCTATACACTGTTCCCATTCTGTAAGAAGGTCTTCATACTGTTTCTGATTTTCCGCGACTATGTTCTCAATGCGTGTATCGAATCTTTTTAAAGCGGCTCGCGTGACACGATTTCTGACATTGAGCTCTTCCACGATTAGTTGCGCCTTACTAGACGTCTAACGTGGTAACTTCTCCATTCTTTGATTAGCCACTGCATCCTGCACCTGGTCAACGTCAGAACACATCTTTTTCTGGTCAGTCATTAACGATCGTATATGCTCCCGCGAGTCTCTCGCCTCTCTCCGTATTTCAGGCAACTGTTCATTAACTTCCATTCGTAGTTTTTACTAATCTTCGCGGACTTTTTCGAACCCAGCATAGGTTTCAAATTGGAGACTATTTAATGCAGCATTCGTGGCCGATAACCCGTCATCTGTTGCTGTTTTTAAATTTGCCGTTTCTGTTTTTAAATCCGCCGTTTCTGGTTTTAATTCTGCTAACCCTGCATTTGTCTGCTTTACGACCATAGTGAGTTGCTTCAATATTGCAAACATACTGTCTGAAACGTCGCCATCGTCACCTGTCACCATTTGATGAAAATTTTGCCGTTCGCGTCTTTCACGTGGCGTTTCACCGACTTCCGTGCACAGTGCCGACGCACTTACACACATTCTTTCTGTTGGAAACTGCCAGGTGTGGTTCAAAATTACTATATGTAGCTCAACATACCGAAGTTGCTCGTCCTCTGTTACAATTTATGACCCACTAGATCCGTCATTAGTTCTTTTTCGTGCATTCTCAGCCTGTGACACCAATCGTGACACAGCTATCATTCCCTCTGAACTATCACTATGTTCCGTTCCGTGACCCGCACTCCCTACTTTTTGTTCTACGTCTATCTCTACCTTATCAACATCTTCAGTTTGACTTATCTGCGACACTCTCCGTTCTTCCGCCAACTCTGATCGTCTCACTAACCTCCGTATTTCTCGAATTGCGCAAGCTTGCACTCTCGTCAACATCAAGTTATATGATATTACACACTTCCAAAATATCATAGAAAGTTTCTTCGATTATGTACACATCATTGGTAACACTGATCACTGTTTGTGGATTTTCAAAGCGACCCCAACAACGACGTGAATAGCTTCATGGCGCCAGGGAGGTCATGCACAAGCTACTTCTACACAATGACAATTGTTCTTCTACTTGCTAATACAGCTTTTCTACACTTTGAATCACACATTTACTGTATTCTGTCCACCATACGTTTACTTACATTGGATAACCTCTTCACAAAACAACACAATATTTTTTCAAAATTAAAAAAAAATTATTTTCCTTACTAATTTGACTAATTGCCATCCAGGCAGACCAGTTGCCATCCTGGCAGGGTCGCCATATGTAAGGTGCAATATTTGTGGTTGACTTATTCTACGATTGAAGACAACTGTGTAAGCTGAAATGACATGTTTAATGTCGCAATATTAGCACAAAAATACACACTTTTAAACAGTTTTCAGTGTGACAGCAAAAAGCATATCTTGTCAACATCAACTAGTGAAATAATCCTAAACACAACAATATTAAATATTAACTCTCAGAAGGTTACATTATTCTAAACACGACAATATTAAAGTTTAACTAGAAGTTTCTTTACAAAATTGTTCCTACACTTACCTTATGATCTTGGTCAGTACTACGAAAATCGTCCAATTCTGGTTCAAAGTTCGGTACTATTTTCAGGATGTCAATCAAGTCTACAGTGGACAAACTGAGCAAAAGATTACCCAAGGTCGCTCAAGTTTGCAGTGGACGCAAGCTTGTGAACCAACAAGTTTACGCCTCTGCATACGGTATTTACCTTAAGCTGCGATAGCTGCCGTCTGCTAGACCGCTCTCTTCCGCTGAAATACCTATAAAAGTAATTACACCTTTGATGAATTTTCCAGCAGAAACTTTCTCCCGCTCTCTTCCGCTGAAATACCTATAAAAGTAATTACACCTTTGATGAATTTTCCAGCAGAAACTTTCCCTATGTCTCTCGTTATGTGAGAGAACATGTACTCATCCCTAATCTTAAAATGTGGTGAAATACACGTGTATGGTTGGAGCAGCTGCATATTATAATGTCCTCTCAGTTCTCGCAAGAACAATTAAGTAATAGGCTTGTTTGTTTCTCCACAGTTGGAGCTAAGCGATGCTACAGCTAATTTCTAGCTGGGTATCAGCCGCTGTGCACGCAGTGTTCACACAAATTACTCCTCTGCGTCGTACAGAGCGTTATGCGCTCCATTCTGCACTTGACGCCAGTTCAGGGAAGAGTTCACGAAAATTTTCGTCTTGTCTTACTCATAGCCGAACTGTCTCCCCACCTGGGTTCTTTCGTTCTTCACGTCACGGCTTTTTTCGACTAATAGGAGCGTTCCTCTTATTATATGGAAACTCTCTCTACCAATTGCAAGGTCCCTACCATTTAACTGCGTCGAAGCTTTGGCTCTTTTCTCCATCCTAGCACGTTTCCGCCAATCGGACGTTTTGTGCCCGTTCCAGATGCCTAAATGTTTACATTGACTCTCTCAAGTGTCTTCCACTTGCTGGACACGTGATCAAATATGCGTCACTGGTCTTGTTTTGTATCCATTTGGAATTCCAAATCACAGTTTTATGAAAGCTTTCTTTCCTGTCCTCCCTCAGATGGGCTGTTATACTCGCTCTCCTCGTCTGAGTCATTTGGTCGGTGATTGACTTTCCACGTGGGACACCCCTTTAAGTGGTTTTCGTGGCACCCCCTTAGCATGGCCTTGCATCTAAATTGTCCCTCTGAATTCCAAACTAAAACGCCTCTCGCTGCTTGTTTCACCATCTGCTCAAACATGCATTATAGGAACAGTGTGTTAATTACTGTCGATTGAATGTCATCTCTTTTTGCATTACATACTGCTGGGCAAATTTGCTCATTACTGGCGAATTCTGTTATGTGCCATATTCACCTTCCAGTTGCTATGTGTAAAACTCCGTGCCGGCCGAAGTGGCCGTGCGGTTAAAGGCGCTGCAGTCTGGAACCGCAAAACCGCTACGGTCGCAGGTTCGAATCCTGCCTCGGGCATGGATGTTTGTGATGTCCTTAGGTTAGTTAGGTTTAACTAGTTCTAAGTTCTAGGGGACTAATGACCTCAGAAGTTGAGTCCCATAGTGCTCAGAGCCATTTTTGTAAAACTCCGATATAAGGTGCGAATCTGACCTTCATTTATCCTGCCACCTTACAATACTAACCCATCGAACAGGAATATGCACAGGAGACCATATTTCAGTTCTAAAAGATTCCAGTGGGTATATTTATGAGGGATTAATAGTAGTGTCAGCATTGAGAAGCATCAAAGAGTAAATTTGATCATTCTAATGTTTTTTCCTGCGCAGAGACTGATTTTACCTAGCAGAGGACCACTTTCAGACAGTGATTGCACTTCCACAACGTTTGAATGTCTACCACTGTCGACCATTCAGGTCTTCATCTGTGACGAATAGTCAGTTATTTTGATGTTGTTCCAGGGAGTCAGTCTTTCCAAGATATTGTTCCAGGCTACCAGTCTTTCTAAGAAATACGTTTATTGGGTTGCAGGAAGAGTCGTGTTCTTGAACCTTTTGTCAATCTGTGCCAGCTTTCTGCAGATCGGATACAGTATATCATTGCCAGTACATGGATCTCTTTGTGTACCATCAGTAACAGGATAGAACAGGCCTGGAAAACCGGCATCCCTACTTATGCGGAGAAGAGAGGGAGAGAGGGATGGAAGCAGTAGGTAGGGTAAGATTGGTCTGAAGCTGTTTAGTCCATATCCACTCATCGCAGCGGATAAAAGTGCAGCTACCATCACTCTCTTCTGGCGACATCTTTTGGGATCGCTTTTTGCGATAGTTGTGTTATTTCAATGTTTTTCTCAATTCGCTGTGTGTCCATGCATGTGTGTGTGTGTGTGTGTGTGTGTGCTGTTTTTTGAACTATTGTTTACGACTGGTGGTTTTTTTCTAGACAATTTCGATGTGCAGTTAGTGCATTGATGTATTTTCTGTCACTTCTGGTAGTGTGTATTGGCCTTCCTACACTTCAGTGATACTTTGTTGTCCTATCCCTTCTTACCATATGCGTTTACAAGATACTCAGCAGTTTTTTCACTTGTAGATTGGTAAGAGGGCACTCTTCCTACATTTCAGTGATAGTTTGCTGTCGTATCCCTTCTTACCATGCATCTGTGTACATGTTCCTCAGCAGCTATACACATGTTGATTGGTAGGAGGCAACTCCTCTGTCAGCAGTTGTAGGGCACTTCCCCACCAATTTTGAGTGGTATTGTGGACTAGAGCACACAACAAGGTGAACATATACACACATGCAGTCAGAAAAGGGAACGAAACACCTTTCGAGTGTCCTCTGTCAAGACCCACACACCAAGGCTAGCATCTCTGGTTCATTCAGTCTGGGGTAGTGGAATAGGACGAAATTGTCTCTTGCACTGTGGATTGACTGGTCATTTCAAGAAACACAGTTCCAGCACAGTCTCAGTGCATCCTCAGTCCATCCTGCTGCTTCACCATTATTTACTGAGATATATTCCCCCTACACTCACGCATTATCTCATCTTTCCACATAGACTCCAGTGCAGACTGCGCTGAAACGAGCATTGTCCCTCTACTGTCAGTTTGTGGGATGGAGTTCCACACCTGTTGCACTTGGTTGGTTAATGCAGGGATGGTTAATGCTATTTGTGGATGACGCTCGAGTTGACGTCCGATGATGTCTCATATGCGCTCGATTGGAGAGAGATCTGGTGGTCGAGCATGCCAAGGCAGCAAATCTACACTCTATAGAGAATGTTGAAGTACAGCAGCGGTATGTGGGCAAGCGCTATTCTTTCGGAAAAAAAACGAAAGACCTGAACTGCTGTTCAAGAATTTCATCAGGACAAACTGAATCACATCCCTGACCATAACTCCAGAGGCAGATCCAGTCAGACTGGTTACAGTCCCTCACCTGGCCTCTTCGTAACCAACAGACGGCCATCATTGGCACCGAGACAGAACCAGCTTTCTACGGAAAATATAGCAGACCTCCGATTAGCTCTCGCTTGACGCCACTGAAGTCGCAAACGACGGTAGTTTGGGATCGGTGGAATGCACTCAGTAGGGTGTAGGGTGTCTGGTTCGGAGCTGTCCTTGAACCAACCGATTAGTGACAGTTCGTTGTGTCACAATGGTGCCAACTGCTGCTGAAGATACAGTACGATGTACCAGAGCCCTGTCTTCTTGCGACTGTACATTCTCGTGACCACTGCTGACAGCATCCATGTACTGTGGCTACATCCCTGTCAAGTCTTCGTGCAGTATCGCAGAAGATACATCCAGCTTCTCGTAGCCCTTTTGCACGACGTCTTTCAAACTCGACGAGGTGTGAATAATGGCATCATTGTCGGCTAAAAGATATCGTTGACTAACATCTGTTCGCCACGTCCAGTCTCAAAGGTAGATATAGCTCGCGACCGTTAAGCGTGTATTTAAAGCAGACCTGATTTGCATCCTCATAGTGGCGCTACTAGTGTCACTCTTATGCGGCTGGCATAAAATCTGAACAGACATTATATATCAGATGTAGAAACATGCCTAAAAGTTTCTTTTGCGTTGCACAGCTCCTTCTTGGTGTTACGATTTTTTTCCTTCAGTGTAATTCCAGACACACAAAAGTTTATCTTCGAAAATATAGAGAACAAGAAATATCATCAGACACCAAGCAACACTGTAGTGCAACCCCATGGTGCAATTATGGAAAGTGCTATGCAAGTCAGAACTACGTGTCTCCTGCAAGAGAAATTACAAATTAGGATTCCACTTAATCTCACAGTTAACTAGAAGATCCATAATATCTGATATCATGGCAGGTATCGCAACATAAAAGGAATCTGTATCTCATTCAAATTCTTCCTCTTCGATTCCTGATTCTTATTCGTTTGTGATTTCTTATGTTTCGAATCATACCTTTTTCTATATGCCATTGACATCTAGACACTATTGCGATTCTTATTAATTGTAGGAAAAGCTTTACATTTCGTTTTTATTAGATACTTGTAATTCATTTCTCAAGTAGTGTTCTTTCTATCCATGATTTCACAGGAGATGTAATATAATAGTGGAATGTACAGGGGGGGGGGGGGGGGGGAGAATGAAGAGTGGATTATATTCCAAGAAATAAACATTTCTTTGCTAAACAGGTCTTCGCTCTCGACTCACACATCGCATACAGAGAACAGTCTTATTCATATAATTCCTTAAGGTGGGCGGTGGTTGATTTCCAGTAAATATTTTTTACCTTTGATGTCATAAAGTGATGTCTGTTCAATGATGATACGATGTGGTTACTCTTGTGAACACAATAAGCCCTGAACATCGCTACACACAATACTCATGGTAGTCATAAAAGAAAGTACTATAGGAGGAGGTCCATAGGATTTTCATAGAAGCATGCACTATCATTACAAATGGATCTCAAAGGAAAAAGGAAGCTAAGTCAACCAAACTGACTAAAGGTCTAATAATTCCAATAAATCCCAACCTATCAACATTTCCTCTGGGTTTGTGAACATTAATTCAGATCAGGAAGTTGAGTAGGATATGGTCGTATGGTTCTATTGCAAGTGGACGCTAATTTCAAAGTCAGTCTGTCAAAATATTTTAAGACTGTTAAACTTCGACACTCGGAGATAAGAATATGTAGCCTGGTATTCATTCCCAGCAATTATTGATTATTATTTTAACGCAGGCATTGGACTCATGGTTACAAAAAGGAAACTGCACACGATACAAAAGAGCTTTCATTCTCTTGGTAGTTAATTAAAGTAAACGCAGTGGTTACCTACATCAAAAAGTGAACGTTTGATGGACGCCGACCAAAATTGAGACTTACACTAAGTAGGGTCGAAGAGCACGATTCACTCACCACGCCACCAGCAGGAACAATCTGTTTTCTAAGCCCTGTAGATTACCTCGCTAACTGTTGTTGTTCATCTGCATTACATCATACTCCGCAAGCCACCTGATGTTGTGTGGCGGAGGGTACTGTTGCACCACTAACTGAGCCCTCAAACCCTGTTCCACTCGCGAATAGCGGGTAAGCCTCTCAGTTGCTTCTAATTTCTGCTCATGGTCATTACGCGAGACGTATGTGGGGAGAAGTAATATGTTGTCCCGCTTTTCCCGGAAAGTGCACTTCCGGAATTTCGCTAGAAAATCTTTCCGTGACACGCGACGCCTCTATGTAACGTCTGTCAATGGATGAAATGATAATTAAATCGACACTCTAGCTGCAAACACGCGTTGATATACGTAATTGGGGACATGTTGAAAATGGTTGCCGAGACCGGGAGTCGAACCGGGGTTCTCCTGGTTACATGTAAAACGCTTTATCCATCTGAGCCACCCAGGGCACAGAGGACACTGCACCTGCAGGGCCTTATCCCTTGCACGCTCCCTGTGAGACCAAATTTCCAACATGTCCACACCACTACATTCTTAGTGCCGTAACTTTCCAACCATATTTTCGTTTAGTATAGTGGCTATTATAAGCGGAATAGGGACGTGTCGTAATGTTCGGAAAAGATCGTATTTTCACAGTGTGTTTGTATTAGTTCTAAATACCTATGTATATTTCGGGGCGCTTAGAAGGATGCACGAAGTGAGGAGGGGTGTTTCATGAAAGTTGGTAGCTAACTTCCAGTAATGTTAAAAGCTTGGGGCCGTGTACACGTGGTTGTGATGTCTCCGCGCGCTTCGCATATGACACAGCTGCCGACCATAGCAGCCTGGCGCTCGCTGCATGTTGGCTCTCCCCCAACATAGGGATTACCGCTCACCGATGTCTGCGTGGGAGGACCCGCTCGAACAACGTCAGAGTGGCACCATCCACCATGCTAGCGTAGCCGCGTCTCTTCATCTTTTCATGCGATACATACTAGTTAGATATGCGGAGAGGGGAATATTGTCGAGTCAGTATGGAAGCTTAATGTGTATTTTAGTTCCGGGAAACGACAGCTTGTTATGCGTGAGGATCTCTGGAATAGGTTGTCGGCCACAAACAGACTTGCTGGTGTTCCAAAAACCGGATGCCCTGGAACAAAGTTATCGTCGGCTCTAAAGAAACGTCGTCCTGGACGGCTTGCAGGTGGTGAGTTCTCTTGATATACACTCCTGGAAATTGAAATAGGAACACCGTGAATTCATTGTCCCAGGAAGGGGAAACTTTATTGACACATTCCTGGGGTCAGATACATCACATGATCACACTGACAGAACCACAGGCACATAGACACAGGCAACAGAGCATGCACAATGTCGGCACTAGTACAGTGTATATCCACCTTTCGCAGCAATGCAGGCTGCTATTCTCCCATGGAGACGATCGTAGAGATGCTGGATGTAGTCCTGTGGAACGGCTTGCCATGCCATTTCCACCTGGCGCCTCAGTTGGACCAGCGTTCGTGCTGGACGTGCAGACCGCGTGAGACGACGCTTCATCCAGTCCCAAACATGCTCAATGGGGGACAGATCCGGAGATCTTGCTGGCCAGGGTAGTTGACTTACACCTTCTAGAGCACGTTGGGTGGCACGGGATACATGCGGACGTGTATTGTCCTGTTGGAACAGCAAGTTCCCTTGCCGGTCTAGGAATGGTAGAACGATGGGTTCGATGACGGTTTGGATGTACCGTGCACTATTCAGTGTCCCCTCGACGATCACCAGTGGTGTACGGCCAGTGTAGGAGATCGCTCCCCACACCATGATGCCGGGTGTTGGCCCTGTGTGCCTCGGTCGTATGCAGTCCTGATTGTGGCGCTCACCTGCACGGCGCCAAACACGCATACGACCATCATTGGCACCAAGGCAGAAGCGACTCTCATCGCTGAAGACGACACGTCTCCATTCGTCCCTCCATTCACGCCTGTCGCGACACCACTGGAGGCGGGCTGCACGATGTTGGGGCGTGAGCGGAAGACGGCCTAACGGTGTGCGGGACCGTAGCCCAGCTTCATGGAGACGGTTGCGAATGGTCCTCGCCGATACCCCAGGAGCAACAGTGTCCCTAATTTGCTGGGAAGTGGCGGTGCGGTCCCCTACGGCACTGCGTAGGATCCTACGGTCTTGGCGTGCATCTGTGCGTCGCTGCGGTCCGGTCCCAGGTCGACGGGCACGTGCACCTTCCGCCGACCACTGGCGACAACATCGATGTACTGTGGAGACCTCACGCCCCACGTGTTGAGCAATTCGGCGGTACGTCCACCCGGCCTCCCGCATGCCCACTATACGCCCTCGCTCAAAGTCCGTCAACTGCACATACGGTTCACGTCCACGCTGTCGCGGCATGCTACCAGTGTTAAAGACTGCGATGGAGCTCCGTATGCCACGGCAAACTGGCTGACACTGACGGCGGCGGTGCACAAATGCTGCGCAGCTAGCGCCATTCGACGGCCAACACCGCGGTTCCTGGTGTGTCCGCTGTGCCGTGCGTGTGATCATTGCTTGTACAGCCCTCTCGCAGTGTCCGGAGCAAGTATGGTGGGTCTGACACACCGGTGTCAATGTGTTCTTTTTTCCATTTCCAGGAGTGTATTTGTTCCATCTATGAGTGGTTTCAGTGGACCGCATACGCTATATCACCCTCAACATCAAAGCAAAACCATTGCCTCTTTGTTAGTTATAAGATCTGTAATTTTAGAGCTTTTCGTAATGGATGAGGTTATCGTAGGCTGTATTGTGAACTAACTCTCCGTGTGCCCTCTTAGACAGTCGAATAGTACGAAGTTGCTAGAGAGCAAGGCTGTAGAATATTTGGTGGAATAGGTGGGCAGTGTTTTCGAAGGTTTTTTATCACGAGAATTGCAGTATGAAGACGAGGTTTTTGATAGCCGGTATTGGGGACAACCTAACTGTGAGCTCGCACACCACACAGCACAGTTTGCAGAGAAACGAACTTATTTTCTCTACTAGTGATATCTGGCACCTGTACAACACAATGCATGCACGTTTACATGGTTGCATTCAAGTCTGGCAGTTACACCGGTAATTAAAGTATCAGCATATCACATTTACAATACCTCATCTGGTGCTTACATTGACCTGTGATGTTGTTGTTGTTGTTGTGGTCTTCTGTCCTGAGACTGGTTTGATGCAGCTCTCCATGCTACTCTATCCTGTGCAAGCTTCTTCATCTCCCAGTACCTACTGCAACCTACATCCTTCTGAAACTGCTTGGTGCATTCATCTCTTGGTCTCCCTCTACGATTTTTACCCTCCACGCTGCCCTCCAATGCTAAGTTGGTGATCCATTGATGCCTCAGAACATGTCCTACCAACCGATCCCTTCTTCTAGTCAAGTTGTGCCACAAACTTCTCTTCTCCCCAATCCTATTCAACACCTCCTCATTAGTTATGTGATCTACCCACCTAATCTTCAGCATTCTTCTGTAGCACCACATTTAGAAAGCTTCTATTCTCTTCTTGTCTAAACTAGTTATCGTCCATGTTTCACTTCCATACATGGATGGCTACGCTCCATACAAATACTTTCAGAAACGATTTCCTGACACTTAAATTTATACTCGATGTTAACAAATTACTCTTCTTCAGAAACGCTTTCCTGGCCATTGCCAGTCTACATTTGATATCCACTCTACTTCGACCATCATCAGTTATTTTGCTCCCCAAATAGCAAAACTCCTTTACTACTTTAAGTGTCTCATTTCCTAATCTAATTCCCTCAGCATCACCCGACTTAATTCGACTACATTCCATTACCCTCGTTTTGCTTTTGTTGATGTTCATCTTATATCCTCCTTTCAAGACACTGTCAATTCCGTTCAACTGCTCTTCCAAGTCCTTTGCTGTCTCTGACAGAATTACAATGTCATCGGCGAACCTCAAAGTTTTTATTTCTTCTCCATGGATTTTAATACCTACTCCGAATTTTTCTTTTGTTTCCTTCACTGCTTGCTCAATATACAGATTGAATGTGATCTTGCAATATTAATCACGGTAATATGTTCTCTAGGCAAATGTATTCCCAAAAATTCATTTCTGTACGTTAATTATTTTCCAGAGTTGCGATATTTTTTCCGTCCGTGTATTGCAGTAAACATGTCGAAAATAATTTCTTTCGTAAGACTATAAGTGTCCGGTTTTTTCCTTTTTTTTATATTAAATTACGGGGAGAGAATATATTTACGGCTAACGGCCTTGCCGCAGTGGTAACACCGGTTCCCGTCAGATCACCGAAGTTAAGCGCTGTCTTGCTGCGCTAGCACTTGGATGGGCAGCCATCCAGTCTGCCAACCGCTGTTGGCAAGCGGGGTGCACTCAGCCCTAATGAGGCAAACGGAGGAGCTACTTGATTAAGAAGTAGCGGCTCCGGTCTCGTGAACTGACATACGGCCATGAGAACAATGTTCTGACCACATGACCTTCCATATCCACATCCAGTGACACTGGTGGGCTGAGGATAACACAGGGGCTGGTCGGTGCCATTGGGCCTTCATAGCTTGTTCGGGCGGAGTTTAGTTTAGTTTAGAATATATTTACAAATTTCAACTGAGTTCTTCATTTTTTCTGATATGGATAGGTCCATCCATTTCTAAGCAAAGAGTTTAGTCAAAATGAGCCACTTGCGAGAGGCATGCATGGAAATGAACTCCATTGAGCGCAAAGGAGAGATGTTTACTCAAACGAAGTACTTTGGTCGTGCAGTAGAATAGTGATCGGGGATCAGGTGACACAAACTTAGGACAATGAGTCGGTCATTATGGAAGGAACATGTCACCTAACCCCACATCTGGGGCCGCGAAGTAAGAGAACAATCACGGTGGTGGCCATCCAGACGGATCAGCTACAGGCCGAAGTCGATAAAAGATTGGTATCATTAACTCCAATTTTAGAACTTCACGCCAAGTGCATGGAACTCGTGTTTGCTAAGTTATGATGTGCCAGCTGATAACATGCAAGTACAACAAGTGATTTAGAAAGTTCACAGAGAACATGCAGAAATTCAATAGAACATGTACCAACAAGTGTTGGTTTTACAACAGCGATGTGAGGAAGTGGGAAAAGTTGGAGGCAGGTTAGAGATATTTGCTACCATGGTTGAGCAACTTTCACTCCGCGACAATCAGGGCTCAGATTATACGTGTCCCATTGCAGTGAGCGACAATGTGTGAGGTCAATCCTTCTTGTGGTTAAAGCAGAATCGGGCCAAAACAAATTGGAAGAACAGAAAAGTGTTGTCTGAACTTAAATGGCTCAGGAGGTATAGCAAAACTGCGTCGACTAGTGACACGAATTACGGAGTCAGCAATAGGAGCAAATGTATGCGCACTGAATCAGATTGCACGTATGACCCCAGTTGTTTTTGCGCCCTAAAACAAAACAAATAGAATCAGTTGTCGTGAATTAGAGGAAAGATTTTGTAGATTCCGTGGCACACGTGTATATATTAAACCAGTGAAGACAAGAGCAGGCGACTTTTCTTATCGGTCTAAAAACACGCGCTTTTGCCTGATCCCATGGATGATCAACATCCACGTATGTGGACAGCTCAACTTGAAGCGGCATTATTCATATCATGGAGTCCGCTATTAACGATGAATTTCGTTTGTGTACATTTCAGGCAAGAGGCAGCCGAACGGATGCTGTCGCTAATGTGCCATTGTAAAATCTTTTCAGAGATCAAACGGGTATTCCTAACTTAGTTTTAGCGCAAGACTACTCAGGATCTGGTAAAACTAAGTATTTTAATGATGGAGGCTTATAGTGGCTGTAGTAATAGGAATCAAACTCTGTTCATTAAAGAAATGTTGAAACGAAATCAGTACGTTGATGCACTGTATGATGCAGTGGAGTTAGTGACAATACGTCCAATCATGCTTCCAAACTGATTACAGTGAGGAATCGCCATAGCTGGGAGGATCACGAGTGGAGTAAGAACTTTTCAATGTCTTCTACAAAAGTTGAGTTTTGGAACATTTGTGAGGTATGGGTACTGGTGCAACAATCGAGAAATAATTCTCTTTCAGATTACGGATTGGAAGAAACGAAAGGAAGCCTGCCTCGGTACCAATCAGATCAGAACAATGATAGGTGGAATGACGTCCCAGGTGGTCCCCAAGAAATCGTAACAATCACAGATATGGCTTTGGTAGGAATGAATGAGTTCTGAGTTGTGATTCGCCACTTGAATTTACAGATGTATGGACCACCGATCAGCGGAAAAAATACCTATGTGTGAGCAGAACTCGTAACTCAAGGAATTTACTGGATGTACGTGAACGAGGGAACACTGAAAATACCATAGTGGAACACATGTCAGTATTTATAAGCTTTGAAGATATAAGGGAGGTGTGAAACTTGATTTTATAGGATAGGCAGGTCTGGAAATTGGATACACAGGAGCTCTCCATGGTTACAGCTTAGAAGATGCAATAGGAGTTTTGGGTAAATGATACAGTTTGCGGGATACCATAATAGGTTTTTGCGGCAACTTTTTGGATAAGTTGATACAATTTATGGAGTAATTTGATACACTTTGGATCATGATAACACACTTTTATTGCCAGTTGATACAGTCTGAGATATAATTTGGCACACTTTGGGGCCTGTTGATGCGCGTTTTGGGCAAATTTATAGAGGTTGTGGGAATATTTGATACAGTTTCGGGTGAAGTGATACATTTTGGGCTTATTCAATACAGCTGGGGTGATTCGATACAGTTTACTAATCCACACAACTTCAAAAAATTATGTACAATATGGCACACGTGCTTCACAGTCACCTCTCTGATTTATACACCACAGTAAATTCCATCTCTCTCATTCTAATGCTTATTTTAATGACTCAACTAATTAGAATGTCTTGACTTGATAAGCCTCAACTTGTTTGTGCCTGTCACAATTTGGAGGAACAAGTCTCAACTTCCTTAGTGAACATCATGCTGACGTCTGTGCATACACGCTGATGCAGTCTCCAAGCTTGTATAAAAGGCGAAGTATAAGCAATTTGTTTCATTTTCTAGCAATCTGTTGTGAAGGCAACACCAGAAACTACAAAAAGAAGTCAAACGGAGGCACAACACCAAAAGAAACATATAGGGAAGCAAAAGAGGAAGAGAAAGCTGCTTTTTCACTGAGGAAACTGCTAATAAATATGGAACATATTTCATAACACTTTAGTGAATATGTCGAAAAATAGAAACTGATTCTGTGGGTAATAATATTTTATATAATGGAATGGGGTGAATAAGAGGTTTGATCAAAAAGTAATAGGAACTTTTGTTTTTCTTAAAGAATCTTTATTTCTTTATCAACATCAACTTTCTCAGCTTCAAAGTAATTCCCCTCAGATATAACACACTTGTGTCAGCGCTTTTTTCAATATTGGAAGCACTTTTGGAATTCACCTCTGGTTTTGCTGTTCAGTTCCTTCAATAATTTTGTTTTTATCTCATCAGTGGTGGCAAAACGACGTCCTCTCATGGTTCCCTTCAACCACAAGAATAGAAAGTACTCACAGGGGGCCATGTCCGGCGAATATTCGAATATGTTGGCTGAGGCAACATAATGGTTTTGTTTTTGGACCAAAAAATCACAAACAAGCATTGAGGTGTGTAACCCCTTGTTAGATATCTGGTCTTTTTGAAACTAAAATTTATCGAACTGGCCATGAACAATTCCCATATTTCATATAAGATTACGAATTCCCATTTTAAAGCAGAGAAAACAAAATAAAAGAATTATAAGAGCAAATGGAGAAGAGTTGTCTATGCAAACTAGCAAATGGCTACATTCAAAGAGTTTTTAACGAATGTCTCGTTTGTTTCACAACTAATATATAAACCCAACGTACGTACTGTTAACGTCTTTAGCGATTGTGAGTCTCTGGAGTCTGGGAGTCTTTAGCTTTTAGTATATTCTAGCATCTGGAGTCTTTTTGTCCGAGTATTCGCGTCTCTAAGTTCATGGGCCACTGCGTGAAATACTGTAGTTAACTTCATTGGGATCCGGAATAATTAAAAGTAAATTTCGGTTCGTTTAATTTATTATCAAAAATATGAAAACTGACAGAACTGAGATAACGCTAACATCCAGCGAACATCTCAGACGATAAAAGATTGATATCATTAATTCCAATTTTAGAACTTCAGTTGTTGGTGAAGTAACTATTCAAACATCGCGTCGCAACTTTTATAGACTTTCTAGACCCTGTTTGGACATTTATTATCGGGCTTAAGTGTGACCATTCATAGTAGTGAATCATATTAAAGAAACTGTGCTAATAAAAATCGAGTTAAGGAAAAACTATAGTGTCCTGCTATTTCGAACAGAGTATACGAGAAGTGAGCCGTGTATTGGATTACCTCTGTACAATAATAATAATAATAATAATAGTTTATTTCATATTAATATTAAAGGGAATAATTTTCAACGGACAAAACAACGTGCTGTGTTAAATAAACTCTGTTACCGATGGACAAATTAATTCTGTGTATATGTGCTACGGAAATCAAAGATATCAATTCATTTTGAAACGCGAATCAGCCGCCTAGTAATTGCCAATGAGCATCTTTGCGGCAACCGCTAAACAATGCAGCTAGCCGATGGTATTAATTTGAACCTAAACTTGTTAATCAACAAATATTGACCGCAATAACTGATAGTGTTATGTCACCCCACTTTCAAGTATCTGACGTGGTGAAGAGTGCTGGCTGGGCATAGAAAAAGGACATTACACTTTCGCTGATCGTGGATGTGCCAATAGGCAGCAATAGCAGGGTTCACAGGTGTGAGAGGGAGCAGTATCCTGATGCAATTTCCACAAATGGTTTTGCCATAGTTCTGTTCGTTTTCTTCGGAGTGCTTCATGCAACCGGCGCACAACTTCCAGGAAGTATTTGTTATTGACCGTACAATCGCAACGTTGAAACGTATACCATTGTAACCGAAGAAAACGCTGAGAAGAACCTTCACATGTGGTTGAATTTGTCGAATATTTTTCTGTCTTGACTCTTCAGGCAAATTCCGTACGGATGTTTGGGCCTTGGTTTCAACGTCATACCGGTATACCCATGTTTCATCACCTGTTATAACCTTCTTTAGAAGTTCTGGGCCGTTGTCGACTTCATTCGGCAATTCCTAAACAATGTCTACGAGACGTAGTTTTTGGTCAAAATCCAACAGTTTCGGAACATAGTTTTCTGCTACACGTTTCATGTCTTAAACATCCGAAAAAATTGCTTGGCATGAGCCAAAGGATATGCCGACATCATCAGCAACTTTTATGACGGTGATTCGACGATTTTCCAGAACCATTTTGCTTTACTTTCTCCACATTGTCATCAGTAATTGATGTGCTAGGGCGTCCAGTACTGTCATGGTTTTCAACGTCTTCTCGACACTCTTTGGGATGTTTATACCACTCCTAAGCTCTTCTCCTACTCATAATAGATTCGCGAAAAGCCCCAGTGAACATTACGAATGCGGTGCTGCAATTTATTCCATTTTTCAGGCAAAATTCAAAGCAGATCTTTTTCGAAAGCCAAAATTCGCCGAGCACTGGTAAATAAGTATAGCTTTTTCGACTGTCAATAGTAAACCAAATATTCCAAACAGCTGAAAATACAAGCATACGTAAGGAACATGTGTACGAACATGTAATTTTTTTTTAATCGGATGTGTGAATTCCTGTTACTTCTTGATCGGACGTTGTGTTTTAATTTGTGTTCATCCGCAACAAACACAGTGAATCAATAACTTAAGTACAGTATTTATGAAGTCTCTTGTCATCATTCGATGGCGATGTATTAGTCTCAATTTCGGACATTAATCTGGCTGTACCTAATGTTGGACATGAAAAATCTGACCAGGCTTTGCCAGAGGAGGAGGAGGAGAAAACGAAGATACGAGCACTTAAACGAGACTCAGTTCGTAAAAACGAAAAATAACATTATTTATGTATTCTCTTAGCATCACTAAATAGAGATATTAATGAGATATTGCTCCAAATTCCAGACTCTAATTCAACTTTGCCTACTGTTGGCTGCAAAATATCGAGCCGGGTTTTGTCAGAGGAGAAGAAGAACGTGCGTGCACTTCAACTTCACATCAGACGCAGCGAGTAAAAATGTAAAATTACAATGGTGAGATTGAGCTATCTGCTCGAGTTGTGAATTCGTCTGATTATAAACATGGCCGGTTTGGAGAAAATTATAATCCCATCTTCAGGTGTACAAATTTGGTTGTCAGCTGCAGTGTGGCACATGCCATAGACACCAGACTACACCATGGAAGAGGCGGACATGACAGTGTGGTAAGGTGTGACTGTACCACACCGTCATGTCCGCCTGTTCCACTGAGGTTTGTATAGCTTGTGACCACCCCACAGCTGACTACTACATTTGTATACCCTAAGATTGTGGAACGCGTCAAGTTTATAACAAAACAAACTCACAACTGAAGCAGATATTTTCAGGTTCATCATGCAAGTTAGTTGCAGATGTTCTGTCAACAAAATCCTACAAAATAACAATATTTATACAGTCTCTTACCATCACTTAACAGAGATGTTAGTAACAAATTATTCTTCATTTCAGACCATAATCAGCTGTGTCAAAAAAATCTCATAAGGTTTTGGTAGTGAGGAGGAACATGTGGTTCAAGAAGAAGCGTACACTTCAACCTGCCTATCACAGGCAGGGACAACTATTCTAGTAGAAGACAGATGAAGACGTTGAAAATACAGTATTTATGAAAACAGGAGAAGAAAATGAGTATGATGATGATGGAGGTGAAGAGGAGACAGAGTATCAACTAGTCTTTTTTGTTGAATCAACAGACAAAATGGGTGATACTATATACATCATTAGACCTGAACCAACAGCAAGAGCTTAGATGACTGGCGATTCACTGGTAGATGTCGACGAAGACGATTTAATAAATAACCATGTAAGATACTTGGGAACAAGTTTTGTTGTTTAAAATTAAACCTCCTGAAAGGGTTGTACAGCACAAGATCTTGAAAATTATGGTAAAATTATCTTAGGACACGAATGCTATCTAGCCTACAGACAAAAATTCCGACCGAGGTTACAAATATTTGTACCTGCGAATCGTTCACCCTGCGTTAGATAAAACTGGTGGATCATTATTGACAGGGGATGATGACATACATATCAGCGTGGGAGAGAACGCCAATCAATGTGTGCCTAAAAAGTCCCTCCAGGTTTTGTCAGAGAATAAGAAAAAGGCGCAATGCATCAAATATGCACTTGAACCTACTTCTCAGAGATTTCAACAGCTATGCGGAAAAGAGACAGGTGAAGACGTTAAAAGCAATGTGTTTATGAAAGCGGAATGTGGGGAAGAACAAGAACAGGATGATGACATTCGTGACTGAAAGACAGTCTCCAACAAATCGCCAGTACGTTCCCATCTGAATGAACTGGCAGAGAGATTAGTATTCTTGCTCCCTTTGAAAGCAGTGGGGAATACTTCATATGATAATGAGATACTATCTATTGAAGAAGAACTTCGAGAAGTATTTACCATCGTCTGAAATTGAAGGGAAAAATTAAATGAAGGCGCATACGAGAACCTAGACTCGGTAAATTCATGGGGAAATGTTTAACTTACGCAATTTCCATTTCCTGATGTAGTGCATGTCAGAGTCCTGTTTTAGCTACAGTATGAACATGTTTGTCACAATAAATGTAATATCAGTGAAAAGTTTTTACACATATCATTAATTATTATTATTATAAATACTTGTACTTTGTCAACTGTGTAAGATGAATCACTGTTGTTAAAATAATGTAATTCGGTTTTTTAATTGTAGCACACTTCGGTATAATACACTTGTGTAGCTGATTAACCTAAACGTTCCTTATGAATATTGCCGAAATGTTAGTTGTGAGTCTATTACAAATAATACAGAGAGTTAAGATGTGTAAATATTTAATTTGAGGTTTGCCAAGTATGTGAAATCTTACATATAATACAACATTTGTTTTGGTCGAATTTTCGTAGAGGTCTTGCATATTGTGATAAGTATGCAAACTGTATGGATTTTAGTAAGTTATGCAGACACCTGAGGTGTAGGAAAAAATTTAGTTTAAAGATCCATATAGTTTTCAAGTATGGTACGCAAATCGAACTTCCATCGTAAACGAGTACTGCTCAACCTAATAGTTCCTATCAGTAGAACCAATATGCAAGGTGTGAGTATTTTAATAAGTAATACAAACAATTTATGTTGCAATATTTAATTTGAAGCTACATTGTGCTTGCAAAGTTAGAGAAAGCTCACAATAAATGAGAAACGATTTTATTTATTTTCGAGGTATCGAATTTGGCTTTTTCTTTGGAGATGTCATCTCTCACTGTTATCGTCTGTTTGTCTTTTCTCTTATGAAAGTGTGTATATAAAAAATCCATATTGCTCTTCAGTTAAAGTGATATATCGTAAGAAAACACATTTTTCCTTCCTAAAATCGAAATCTTATTCCTTCCTCCCCTAAAAAAATCGTGTTCCGCATATATATGAGCAACAGTGCTATGTTTACATCGATTATCACAGTGTTTTTTTCATCAGATTATTTTTCGTCTATAAAACAAGATTATGATGTGTCAGGGAGAAGGGGGAGTGATGATAATGTACCAACAGAAAAATATAATCGATAGCAGTTACTGCAAATAATTGGAAACCTTGCAAGTGCAAGGAAAACGTTGTAAGTCTCAAAATAATTACTTTACCTCATTCATGATGCTTGTCAAAAATGCCATAATATTCAGAAATTTGTCAGAAAATTCAATGGTTTGTGTTGATACAGTATCTAAATATGTAAAATGTATTCAATTTGACAATGTGTGTACTATCATCACTTAATGCATCGCAAGAAAAAATACAGTGTGTGTGTGTGTGTGTGTGTGTGTGTGTGTGTGTGTGTGTGTGTGTGTGTGTTTTATGGTACTTTTATTAGTTGTTAGTGTAGCTGATTACAAGTTTTTATCGTTTTATTTTTAGCAAGCCATAGTTTCCCGACTGCTGCAACAATGTGTTTGTAATACTTGTCAGCGACTGTATTTTTTCTTGCGATCTCTTTTGTTCCGGTTTTCCCCCTGTCCATGTTTCACTACCATAGAATACTGTGGTCCAAATGTACATTCATACCTCTTTCTTAAATTAAGGCCTATGTTTGATACTAGTAGACTTCTCTTGGTCATGAATCACAGCAGCTTTAACTACATCAGTGGACCCTATGGATCACAGAATATTCTGTTCAGTGTTTGACGTGATTTAAACATTTCTTGATGACTGAACGCTTAACACAGATCTGATGAGTATTTATTTAGATTCAACGACTGTGGTAGTTTTTGATCGAGAATATTAACAGTGGAAGGGCAAGTAATGAAATTCCAAGGGAAACCAGGAAGAATACTGCTTTCAACGAACAGCTTAAAAGAGAAAAAGGATAAATGTATTTTGGGAATTAGACGTGAAGTAGGAACAGTTACTCATATAGAGGTTCTCTACATCTAAATCTACATGGATACTCTGCAAATCAAATTTAAGTGTCTGGTAGAGGGTTCATCGAACCCCCTTCACAATTCTCCATTATTCCAATCTCGTACAGCGCGCGGAAACAATGAACATCTATATCTTTCCATACGAGCTCTGATTTCCGCTATTTTATCATTTTATCCGTGAGGTCGGTGTCAACAAAATATTTTTGCATTCGAAGGAGATGGTTGGTAATTGGAATTTCGTGAGAAGATTCCGCCGCAACGAAAAGCACCTTTGTTTTAATTATGTCCACCCCAAACCCTGTTTCATTTAAGTGACACTCTCTCTCCTCTATCAGCTTTCTCTAATCAACACAATGACATATATGTTCCAACTGTGCATCCTTTCCGTATCCCTCTAAATTTCTCTCCAGAAGTGTCTTTGTCCAGGCCTTACAAAATATATTACTTTTTCATCAACTTCTTCACCTTCAGTTTCACAACCCCTATAAACTTGTTACAGGTCTAAACAATGGTTTCTCTGGGGCTTGAGGCTTTTGTCAAAAGGCACAGTATAATTGTACTTGATGACTGGACTGTTTTGACCATGAAACCCATCTCCTTATACATGTACTGTCTCATAGCACTGAGTCACGTGCTATTTCCTGTTGCCTAGGATTATCTCAGCTTAAGTGTTTGCTTGACTTTACAGTGGCTTTTCACGCCAGAAACGTTCAGTCATCATGTCAAAGAAATTTAAGTTTTTAGCATCCATAGAGGA
The DNA here is from genome assembly GCF_021461395.2 of Schistocerca americana. Lineage (NCBI taxonomy): Eukaryota > Metazoa > Arthropoda > Insecta > Orthoptera > Acrididae > Schistocerca > Schistocerca americana. The sequence goes on from NC_060130.1 coordinate 236,487,770, forward strand.
GGCATAATTTAATCTTTAACAAGTATAATGCTGTTACATACATATACATATGTCTGTTTCTTAATATAATGTTTACTTTTGGGAGAGGACAAGTACTCTCTCACTTATTTTTCGCATACAGAAAATTATTAAAGACTTTATTACAACCTGATGCACCTTGAGAGCAGACGTTAATAGAGCCTGGTAGGGAGCTAAAAGCATGAGGTATTTTTGTGATTCTTAGCTCATAGAAACGGCATGTTGGGATTTGAAAGCAATTGGCTGCGAGCCCATCCCTTACTGAATATTGCCGGACTGGTCCACAGCCGTGTAGGGCAGACAGGGCAGCCCCTCATCGAGACAGGCCTGCAGCAGAACAATGCCGTGATACCTGCCATGGCGTCATCAGAAGCCTGGGCAGGGGCAGCGGTCTAAAGGAACACGTCTATCCAGTGGAGACTGGAACTGGGCATTGTGTGCAGAGCCACACTTAATAAAAATTCACATGTTTTCATGTTTGCTGATAGTGCTAGTAGGCCAGTGAACCACTTCCCTCAGCCGCATCTGTTCTATAAGAAAACACCAGCATCTGAGAAACGTTTAGAGATGGAATCTTTATTACACCTCATAACTAGGAGTAACAAGCTCCAAGGCACAGGCGATTTAGATATAGATCTTTGAGATTGTATCTGTTCGCTTGTTGCCATGGGAAATGAGACGACTTAAGAGAAAATAATCCCTTCCCCCTCTTCGAAAACTTAAAATAGCCAGTAATTGGCGGTTTCTTTTTTTAGAGATGCAGGTTTCTTAACTCTTGCCCAGGATAGACATGAATTTGTTCTGTCGTGTGGGAGGGGTGATTTAGCGTCTTTAGAGCCATGTGATTAGCTCAAGATGGGGTACACGAAAGGAGCCTCCCCGAAGATCATGACAACGATCGGGCGTACCCTGGGCAACGTTAGGCCTGTGCCTAACGGCCAATCCTTTCAACACCAAGACACCACAAGAAGGCTTTTATCAAAGCCAGCGCTAAATATAATGTCCATAAACATTGAAGGGCTCTCTCATGAGAAAGAAGTGCTACTTGCTGTAGCACGTAAAACTCACAACTGTGATCTCTTACTAATCCAAGAGACCCACATTGGCCCCACAAATAGAAGACCAAAGATCCACGGAATGAAATTAGTAATTGAAAGACCACACGAGCAATATGGCAGCGCAATCTTCGCCAAAATGGGCTTAGGTATTATATCTGCAGAACTGACATCTCAAGAAGACATCGAAATCTTGACTGTAGAGTTACAGTCCTGCACTGTGACGTCTATATATAAGCCACCGAGCAGGGAGTTCAGATTCAGTGAGCCAACCAACTTCAACTCACAACCAACGAAAATAGTAATGGGCGACTTCAACTGTCATGGATCAGCCTGGGGGTACAGGCACACAGACAAAAGTGGGGACGACCTAGAAACCTGGGCAGACTCAACTGGCCTTAAATTAATACACGACCCCAAACTTCCATATTCCTTCAACAGCAGCAGGTGTAACCGTGGATACAATCCAGATAACATCTTTGTCAGCGAAAACGTAGCACATCAAACCAGGAAGGATGTGGGAGAACCCCTCCCACATACACAGCACCGAGCTATATTATGTCTGGTTGAAGCAGTTGCTAAACCAGCAACCACCCATTTCCAAAGACGTTTTAATTTTAAACGTGCTCTATGGGACAAATTCTCTGAAGAACTTGACAAAGAGGTGCAGAACCTTGATGCTAGCCCGGAAAAATATGACACTTTCATTGAATTAGTTAAAACTGTCTCCCGAAGAAACATCCCCCGAGGCTGCAGAACTAGTTATATCCCTGGACTTGACGGAAACTCAAAGGTTCTTCTGGAACATTACCAACAGCTCTTCGAGGAAAACCCTTTTTCAGAGGAAACAACTATGGTGGGAGAAGAACTCCTCCAGGCCATATCAGCCTCAAGAACAATGAAATGGTGTAATCTAATCACAAATCTAGACATGAAACAGAATAGCCGAAAGGCCTGGCAACTTCTTAAAAACATCAATAATGACCCCTCATCTAATACACAAAATTTGTATAAGGTCACACCAAATCAAATAGCAAATCAACTTCTACTTAATGGTAAAACCAACAGGAAGCACCCAAGAAAGAAACTACAGAGAGGCACTCAAGAAAAAGACCACCTAGGCACCCCTTTACTCTGAAAGAATTAGAAAATTCCATCTCCATAATGAAAATTAATAAAGCCGCTGGCCTAGATGATCTACGCCCAGAACAAATAAAAATGTTCGGACCTGTTACCAGACGGTGGTTACTAGATATGATGAACAAATGTGTTCTTGAAATGAAAATCCCCAAGACTTGGCGGAAGGCAAATATAGTAGCTATACCAAAACCTGGAAAAAATACCACAGACCCTAAAAATTTTCGGCCTATCTCCCTGCTTTGTCAGCTCTATAAAGTCTTAGAAAGAATGATCCTTAACCGCATCTCAGAACATGTAGACAAGAATATAATTAAAGAGCAAGCAGGATTTCGCCCAGGAAGGTCATGCTGCGGACAAATCCTCAACCTTACACAGTACATAGAAGATGGATACGAGCGGAAACAAATTACAGGTGCAGCCTTTATCGATCTTACAGCAGCTTACGACACCATAAACCACAGTAAGTTAATATCAAAAATATATAACACCACAAAAGAATACCGACTGGCGCAATTCATCCAGTACCTGTTGCAGAATAGACGGTATTTTGTCACGCTGCAGTCGAAGAAGAGCCGATGGCGGACCCAGAAAAACGGCCTGCCTCAAGGTAGCGTCCTCGCCCCATTGCTGTATAATATTTATACCAATGACCAACCGATCAGCATGGACGCTCGCTCCTTCATCTATGCAGACGATACAGTCGTTGCCACCCAGGGAGAAACCTTTGAAGAGGTAGAAAGTAAATTAACTTTAGCGATTGAAAAGCTGGGTGACTATTATGATAATAACCACCTCAAGCCAAACCCAGCAAAAACCCAGGTTTGTGCTTTTCACCTACGTAATAAGGAAACAAGGAGGAAACTCAACATTAGCTGGAAGGGACAACATCTATCTCACTGCGACACACCAAAATATCTTGGGATTAAACTTGACCGTGCTCTCACCTACATGGAACACTGTTTGGCCACAAAGATGAAAGTGAGTGCCAGGAACAACATCATCCGCAAGCTAACAAATAGCAGATGGGGAGCGCAACCTACAGTTCTCCGCACGTCAGCTTTAGCTTTATGTTTCTCCACTGTGGAGTACTCGGCACCCGTTTGGCAAAATTCCACCCACGCTGAACAAGTAAATATAGCATTGAATGAGACTGGACGCATCGTGACAGGATGCCTCTGCCCAACTCCCACAAAGCAGCTGTACCACCTCATGGGCATAGCCCCGCCAGACATCAGAAGAAGGACTGCCGCAGAAATCGAGAAACATAAACAGGAGACAGATCCCAGGCATCCAATGTTCGGATACAATCTTCAACCTCGCCTACTTAAACCAAGGAAGAGTTTCCTACGAACAACTGAAGCAACTCTTTTATCGCCTAGAGCACGACGAGAAGAGCTGTGGTACAATGTGGACCCAGGAAGACCAGGGAATAGCCCCAGGGAAGAACCCACAGCTGGCTCTGAACTCCCATATACGACCTGGAAAGCCCTGAATAGACTACGAACAGGCGTATCAAGTTGCAGAGCAAACTTGGAAAAATGGGGCTACATCAGTGCAGACGAGCCCTGCGAGTGTGGAGAACAGCAAGACCCACAACACCTACTGGTCTGCAGGAAACTAAACAACCCGTGTTCGACTCAAGACCTATTTGAAGCAAATGACAAGGCTATTCAAGCTGCAGTGTATTGGGCTTCACGTGGGATATGAAAATCGCTCTGTTTCGCATCCTTAGCGCTTATCATTATATGTTACATACTTTTCTATATTATTGTAGTTAATTTACCTTATAACCATGTACTATTGTATTATAACTGCTTCTCTTGCATTGTAATACAATTTTTTTTGTAAAATGGTGATGTCTTGGATACGATAAATAAATAAATAAATAGCTCAAGACGGGGTCAAGGCCATGTCGTTTGTGCACTTTGGGTGACAAAGGAATTTTTTTCTTGAGAGGTGCGAAGCACTGGGGTGCTGGAGTTTTGTCTGGTAAGGGACTTCTGGTCGAAGCTCTGGAATGTGTGGTTGGTACTTGGGACCTGTCCTGAGACTGACTTCACTTGCGACTAGTTAGGCTGGGGAGCCTGTGGTGAAGTTCTTACTGTACCGACAATGTGACTTCAAACGTCCGAGACGACTCGTTTGCTGAGGACACATTCATTTTTGGTTTACCAGTCTTAAAGTTTGGTATCCTTGTGCGCTATGTCGTATAAGCGAGCCAAATTGGTCCTTGGTATGACCAGCGAACGGATGTGTCGCACTCTGAAATGAACTACGCGTTTCGCCGTGGCAGGAGGATATTCCTGCTGCATTCGCCCATGTGAAGGGAAGGTGTCCTCATATAGTGGTTCAGAGAGTTGCAAAACATTTTCTTAATTTCTGTGATGCTCTCGATGGCGCTCTACCGGACTAGATTGTGTTTGCAATTGCGCGATCCGCTCATGTGCCCGCCGAACGTCCTTAGCCAACTCGTTTTTGTTGTGCGGCGCCTCGGGTCTGCTGATCTTTAACTTCAGAGATTTCGGCCTTTTGGATTTCTATCTGTTCGAGTCCCTTCGCAGCCTCACTTATTTTTTCCTGCGTTTCTTGAACTATTTTTTTGCCTTGCTTTTCGAGAGTTGCAAGTGTCTTTTTTTTATCTTACACACCTCAGTTCTTGCCAGTTAACTTGTTCTTTAGCCACAGATGCGTCCTTTCGTGCCACTTGCGCTACTGACCACGCTGTTTAGGCATCGCGCTTCGCCTGGTCGGCGGCCTCAGGCGTTTCTGCTATTGTTTTCTCGACATTTTCTAGCTCTTCTTGGATTCCTACGATCTCTACTGTCTGTGACCGTTCTTACGACTAACTTGTGTCCTTCCTCCTCTTCTCCCCGACTCTTTTTCTCTGCCTCTTGCCTATTCCTTTCTGCCTCTTGCATGAATGGCATGAGAGCCTCAAACAGAGATCCACCGCTACTATCTCCAGGACTAGATGAACGAGATTCCCTCATTCTGTGACGTTTCGTTCGTGATTCTGGTCTGCCAGTCTCACTGATGGTCCGTCTCGTATCAGCAGCGCCTACATTTCTTTCTGCTGCGGTCGCCCGTTCACTTTCGTCACCTGACTGAGACATGTCGTCACACTCTGCAGGCTCTACGTTCGACATTTCTGCCTGGTCTGCAACCGCATTTACCTGAAAATCCCGTGTAATATCTGCCTGGTCACCACTAATAATCTGACGTGGATCTACAGTTAACAAAACACAATTACTTCCGCTACTCTGTAGCAAACGTGCCTTGTTTCTTGTAAGCATGCGCTCTAATTCTGACCCAAACGATATTTAACCCCCACACATCCCTATGCCACACAGATTCTACTCTAAATCACTCTCCCGTGAGCTACTGATTCCTAGTTCCTGACAACGAATTCAAATAACAGCACGCTTGTCTATGCTCACAAAAGAAAATTTCAATCTATCCTAACAAATCAGCACAACGCCGTTCGCAGTCAGAAACAAGCAATCAAGTGACACAGAATTCACAACAACAACAAGAAAATACACACATACAATAATTAAGTATTAGTACTATGTCTAGGCGCCAGCAACGCGAATCTACTCTACCCAGTACACCACATTGAACATGGGAAACGGAAACTTCACTAGGCAGCACTATCTATAATCTGACCGTCACATAAGGTGCCATCAATTCAAAATTCTGCGCAAGGAACGTCAAACTGAATTTCTATGCTAGGCAAAGCGATATGACGGTCACAGAAGACGAGGAGATCCGAGATCCTGGCATTGGAAGCCACAATGAAAGGTAACTTGTTCGGACTAGTTAATTGATTGAGAATGCTGGCAAAATTAAGTGTACTAACAACATATATTTTCCCAAACAAGAAATAAATTATACTAAACAAGTTATAGATTGAATATTCTAAACAACCAACAGGTGAGTTAATATTCCACTGGGTGGATCTTGGTTGGTAAAGACAGTATAACTAGGTGCTCAGTGAGTCAAGTACTCTGGCCCTACAAATGTGGATAACGCAAGCTGAACTGATCTGACGCTGAGCAGACTTTGATTGATCAAATGTACTGACGTTTCTTTACACAGGTGCAGCTAAGAGCAAATGGCGATTGAGATCTGTACGTCCTGACAATGCCGGAGAGGCAGTATATTACCCTGTTTTTTTTCCTTTTTTTAAAATCTTTATTCTTCAAATATATATATGATACATAACAACCCACCACCTTATGCAATTAGTGGGTCCTAGTTGATACAATTCAAGTGTTAGTACTACAGCTTACTCTATGTTAGTTTTCTTTTGCTCTTACTATGGGCACTACTGTTATGTCTGTCTATGTTATTTTATTCTACTTATGCTAATCGACTTCTACCTGCAGCGTTACAGACGTGCCAGCGTTGTACACTCCTGGAAATTGAAATAAGAACACCGTGAATTCATTGTCCCAGGAAGGGGAAACTTTATTGACACATTCCTGGGGTCAGATACATCACATGATCACACTGACAGAACCACAGGCACATAGACACAGGCAACAGAGCATGCACAATGTTGGCACTAGTACAGTGTATATCCACCTTTCGCAGCAATGCAGGCTGCTATTCTCCCATGGAGACGATCGTAGAGATGCTGGATGTAGTCCTGTGGAACGGCTTGCCATGCCATTTCCACCTGGCGCCTCAGTTGGACCAGCGTTCGTGCTGGACGTGCAGACCGCGTGAGACGACGCTTCATCCAGTCCCAAACATGCTCAATGGGAGACAGATCCGGAGATCTTGCTGGCCAGGGTAGTTGACTTACACCTTCTAGAGCACGTTGGGTGGCACGGGATACATGCGGACGTGCATTGTCCTGTTGGAACAGCAAGTTCCCTTGCCGGTCTAGGAATGGTAGAACGATGGGTTCGATGACGGTTTGGATGTACCGTGCACTATTCAGTGTCCCCTCGACGATCACCAGTGGTGTACGGCCAGTGTAGGAGATCGCTCCCCACACCATGATGCCGGGTGTTGGCCCTGTGTGCCTCGGTCGTATGCAGTCCTGATTGTGGCGCTCACCTGCACGGCGCCAAACACGCATACGACCATCATTGGCACCAAGGCAGAAGCGACTCTCATCGCTGAAGACGACACGTCTCCATTCGTCCCTCCATTCACGTCTGTCGCGACACCACTGGAGGCGGGCTGCACGATGTTGGGGCGTGAGCGGAAGACGGCCTAACGGTGTGCGGGACCGTAGCCCAGCTTCATGGAGACGGTTGCGAATGGTCCTCGCCGATACCCCAGGAGCAACAGTGTCCCTAATTTGCTGGGAAGTGGCGGTGCGGTCCCCTACGGCACTGCGTAGGATCCTACGGTCTTGGCGTGCATCCGTGCGTCGCTGCGGTCCGGTCCCAGGTCGACGGGCACGTGCACCTTCCGCCGACCACTGGCGACGACATCGATGTACTGTGGAGACCTCACGCCCCACGTGTTGAGTAATTCGGCGGTACGTCCACCCGGCCTCCCGCATGCCCACTATACGCCCTCGCTCAAAGTCCGTCAACTGCACATACGGTTCACGTCCACGCTGTCGCGGCATGCTACCAGTGTTAAAGACTGCGATGGAGCTCCGTATGCCACGGCAAACTGGCTGACACTGACGGCGGCGGTGCACAAATGCTGCGCAGCTAGCGCCATTCGACGGCCAACACCGCGGCTCTTGGTGTGTCCGCTGTGCCGTGCGTGTGATCATTGCTTGTACAGCCCTCTCGCAGTGTCCGGAGCAAGTATGGTGGGTCTGACACACCGGTGTCAATGTGTTCTTTTTTCCATTTCCAGGAGTGTATAAACCTGTGTTGTTGGCCCTGTTCACCGACCGTGCCCCTGGCACCGGGCTGGCCAGAGTTGTTGATTGCTGCAGCACTATACTAATGTTGTTATCCTAGCTTATCCTACATCTAACCTAACTTAACCTAGTGTCGAAATCGGTGAGTGTCTTAGATCGGTAATTGGACGCACCCTCCCCCTAATCCCAGACGTGGCGGATTCCAGCCGTGAGGCGGCTGGCAAAGTCCACGCCTCGGCGGAAACAGGACAGGTGCGTGGAGTCAGATTGGGTGTAATGAGATCTTAGTCATTGTTCCTAAGATATTCCCTTATCACTTTGAGTGAGATCTCATTTGCTAATTTGTTCAGGATTGAGAAATGGTCTTCATGCCTGAGCAGGTGATACGTGTCGTGGTTGGGTAGCTGCTGGCGTAATTGCGCCGCTACGTCGTCGAAGAGGTGGCACTCATACATCACGTGTTCTGGGGTGCCTGGTGTGGCCCCACAGGCATAACCCTCGTGAGTCTGTGGGCCCAGACTCCTGACCCATATTCTACAATTGATGTCAGTATGCTGTTGTGGTATAATTTGATTAATCCTGGTGGCAGGTGGAATCGCTTGTGACCAATCGTTATTAGATTATTTAGTGTTTCTAACGATCTCTGTATGACGGTGTCAATATGTGATGCATAAGTCCACCTCTCATCGAAGACTACGCCCAGGTATCGCGCCTCATGGCGTCGAAGAACTGGTGAGCCATCTATTCTTACAGTCGGATTCCTAACTAATTGTCCTTTTAGGAGTAGGTACGTAGACTTAGTTGGTGAAATCTTCATTTTGGTCATGTGGCACCATGTACTCAGGCTTGATATGGCCCTCTCAATTTTCGGCTCTTAAGTCTTCGCGGCTGCGGCCGCCAACCAGCAAAAGGAGGTCGTCCGCATAGGCTAGCACATCGTTGCTGTTCTGTAGGTTGTCCAAGAGGGGTTCCATGTTAATATCCCAGAAGAGTAGCCCCAGGACAGATCCCTGTGGACACCCCTTGGTGATCTTTTTACTTATTCTCCCGCTAGGGGACGATAGCCAAACCTCCCTATTCTCACAATAGCTCCTGAGACAGCCATATAGCGACGCCGGGCACTCCTTCTCTCGCAAGCGGGAGAAGAGCGAGGGCCACCACAGGTTGTCAAAGGCGCCACTGATGTCCACCATGATGCCGACCACGTATTTGTGCGGGGTAGAGGCACAGACCTCCGCAGCCAGGGCGATGGCGTCAGATGCCGATCTCCCGGCCGTGAAGCCGAATTGTCTGTCACTCATCCCGCACAAAATTCGGTGTGCTGCCAGTCTGTCTGCCAGCAACCTCTCAAAAAGTTTCCCCAGTGTGTCTAGTAAACAGATGGGCCTGTAGGACTTAGCTTCTTGTGGATCTTTGTCTGGGCTTTTCTTGATTATTACTACTGTGGCCTTTTTCAAAATTTGGGGGAATTTCCCGAGCCGCAAGCACTCGTTGTATAACTTTATGAGAGGTGCTACCAACTGGGGGGGGGGGGGCAGGAATTGCACCACCTCTGCAGTGATGCCGTCTGGGCCAGGAGCCTTGCCTCTTTAAGGGCATTTATCTGAGCGGCTACTTCTTCTTCGGAGAAGGGATATACCATGTTGTTGTTCCGGTATTCCTCTTGATCTTGTCTCCGAATTGTGCCTCAGAGTCATCATTCTCGGCATCGTCAGGCAGCAGGAGACGGAGGAGGACCTCAGCAGTTTCCTGCCAGGCTTCCGTCATCCTGCCCTGATCCCTGACGGTGGACAGCACCACGGGTGACCTAATCTTTTCCCGTACTAACTTGTACGGTACGCCCCATTGGTCCGTAGCTAATTGCGTCTATACATACTTCTCCCAGCTCTGTAGCCTTACTGCCTTAAGCTCCTGTTGGAAGTGCTCCTTTGCCTCTCTGTATCTTTGCAACCAGCGTTGCTTTTCCTCCCAGACAACACTCCGCTGGTAGTACCTCCTCGCCCTCCTAACGGACTCGCGCATCTGTCCTAGTTCGGTTGACCATGGTGACGGAGAGGCCGCTACGGCTCTCCTCCTGGTTGGTACGGCAGCTTTTACCGCCCTAACAACTGCTTTCACCAGTTCTTCGGCGTATTCTTCGACATTTTCGTCACCATCTGGCAATGTCGGTATTTCACACTCCCTTGACAGGCGGTCCCAGTCAGCTCTGTTGTAGTTTAATTGTGTCTCCCACCCCATGTCCCAGCGGCACTCCTCGTCTCCCAATGAGAATGTAATAAGGTTATGATCACTGGTTGTTACTTGATCCCAGACCATCCAATTTGTTACTCTGGTGGCGAGATTGGGCGTGACCAATGTGACATCAATGTTCGTACCCTCGCCCCCACCTCCTGCGTAGGTGGGTGGGTTTCCTTGCTTGTTGGCGACCATTAACTGTAACGCCATGATGGTCTCCTCGGCCTGTTCTCCTCGGTCGTCTCGTGTGCCGCTGAACCACAGGGGGGACTTGGCATTTATGCCTGCTGTAATGACACATCGACGTCCCCGCAACGCCGTAGTTACTTGTGTGAGTTTGTCTAAGAATTCATCTATTTCCCGGCCGTACTGGAAGTACATATTGATGATGTACAGTACTCCGGCTGGTGATTGTAGTTCCACGACGTTGCAGTGATCGTCGGAGAACTGAGAGAGGACTGTGGCTCTTAGCGCTTTGTTGATGATCATTATAGCTCCTCTGGGTTCTGCTCCGCTGTGAACGACTTGCCAACTTGCTGCCGCGAATGGGATTCGCCCAGCCAGGGAGTATGGTTCCTGCAGACAGAGCACATCCAGACTCCTCTCCTCCACGACTCTGCGGAGTTCCTGCATGACTAATTTACTGTTATGTGAGTTAATCTGTCCTACGTTTAAGTGGGTCACGTGCGTAGTATGTTCTAATGTGTGAATCAGGCCAATTCTTGCTCCAATCGTGAGCTAGTCTTCCATTTGTAATGACAGATTGACTGTAAAGTTCGTCGAGGTCGAATTTCTCATTTCTCCTTTCAAAGACTTTTTTGACTAGGTCACGCAGGGCTCCGAAGTCAGTGGGGAGATTCATTGTCTTACCCTGTTTACTCTGTGCGGCAATGTGACTTGCAGCTGGCGAGATGTGTGTGGCGGGGGAGGTGAGACTTTGAACCGGCACCTGTGAATCGATTGCGGCCACCAAAGAAATGCAAAAATCTCACGGTCTAGCAATCAGGCAGACGGATCGCAATTTACTCTCTACCAGAGCCCTGAAATCATTTCAGTATGTGACACAAACGTTTGATGGTCATGCCAAGGACCAATTTGGCTCACTTATACGTCAGAGCGCACAAGGATACCAAACGTCAAGACTGATAAACCAAAAACGAATAAGTGTGCCCTCTGCAAACGAGTAGTCCGAGACGTTTGAAGTCACACTGTCGGTACAGTAAGGACTTCACCACAGGCTCCCCAGCCTAACTAATCGCAAGTGAGGTCAGTCTCAGGACAGGTCCCAAGTACCAACCACACATCCCAGAGCTTCGACCAGAAGTCCCTTACCAGAGCAAATTCCTGCACCCCAGTGCTTTGTACCTCTCAAGAAAAAAAACCTTTTCTCCTGCAAAGTGCACGAACGACAATCATAAGGCTCTAGAGGCGCTAACTCTCCCCACCCTCATGACAGCACAAGCTCATGTCGAACCAGGGCAAGAGTTAAGAAACCTGCATCCCTAAAACAAAAGAAACCGCTAATTACTGACTTTTTTAATTTTACGCAGAGGGTGAAGAGATGATTTTCTCCAAATTTGTGTCATTTCCCATGGCAACAAGCCAACAGGTACAATCTCAAAGATCTTTATCTAACTCGCCTGTGCCTTGGAGCTTGTTAGTCCTAGCTATGAGGTGCAATAAAGATTCTGTCTCCACACGTTTCTCAGATGCCGGAGTTTCCTAATACAACAGATGCAGCCGAGGGAAATGGTTCACTGGCCTACTTGCACTATCGGCAAACACGAAAATAGGTGAATTTTTATTACTCCTGTCTTTGCACGGTTTACGACTCCACTAGGTAGACGTGTTCCTTTAGACCGTCGACCCTGTCCAGGCTACATCACTCCTCCCTTCTAGGAGGTGGGAATACCACATACATACACTATATGATCAAAAGTATCCAGACTGGAAATGACTTACAAGTTCGTGGCGCACTCCATCGGTAATGCTGGAATGCTGTATGGTGTTGGTCCACCCTTAGCCTTGATGACAGCTTCCACTCTCGTCCAATCAGGTGCTGGAAGGTTTCCTGGAGAATGGCAGCCCATTCTTCATGAAGTGCCCCACTGAGGAGATGTATCGATGTCGATCGGTGAGGCCTGACACGAAGTCGGCGTTCCAAAACATCCGAAAGGTATTCTATAGGATTCAGGTCAGGACTCTGCGCAGGCCAGTCCATTAGATGGATGCTATTGTCATGCAACCACTCCGCCACAGGCCATGCATTATGAACAGGTGCTCGATCATGGTGAAAGATTCTGTCGACATCCCCAAATTGCTCTTCAACAGTGGGAAACAAGAAGGTGCTTAAAAAATCAATGTAGGCCTGCGCTGTGATAGTGCCACGCAAAACAACAAGGGGCGCAAGCCCCGTCCATGAAAAACACGACCGCACCATAACACCACCGCCTCCGAATTTTACTGTTGGCACTAAACACGCTGGCAGATGACGTTCACCGGTCATTCGCCATACCACACCCTGCTATCGGATCGCCACACAGTGTACCATGATTCGTCACTCCACACAACGTTTTTCCACTGTTCAATCGTCCAATGTTTACTCTCCTCATACCAAGCGAGACGTTGTTTGGCATTTACTGGCGTGATGTGTGGCTTACGAGCAGCCGCTCGACCATGAAATCTAAGTTTTCTCACCTCCCACCTAATTGTCATAGTACTTGCATTGGATCCTGATGCCGTTTGGAATTCCTGTGTGATAGTCTGGATACATATCTGCCTATTGCACATTACGACCCTCTTCAACTGTTGGCGGTCTGTCAGTCAACAGACGAGGTCGACCTGTACACTTTTGTGCTGTACGTGTCCCTTCACGTTTCCACTTCACTATCACATCGGAAACAGTGGGCCTAGGGATGTTTAGGAGTGTGTAAATCTCGCGTACAGACGTATGACACAAATGACACCCAATCACCTGACCACGTTCGAAGTCTGTGAGTTCTGTGGAGCACCCCATTCTGCTCTCTCATGATGTCTAATTACTACTGAGGTCGCTGATATGGAGTACCAGGCAGTAGGTGGTAGCACAATGCACCTAATATGAAAAACGTATGTTTTTGGGAGTGTCTGGATACTTTTGATCACATAGTGTATATAGAAATACCAGGCACAGAAAAATTCAGGGTGCCTAAAAAAGCACTGGTACCGAAAAAAAGGGCTGGTACCGAAGATGCACTGGCACCGAGAAAGCACTGGCAGTGTGGAAAAAAAAAATTACTTATCTCACAAGGCACTGAGATTACTAGTCGCAGAAAACACTAATGACGGCTCTGTGGTCCATTTCATTGCCCGATGACTGCAGCAGCATATGGCGGACAGGCACCGGCAAGTAGGGGCAGAAATGATGAGTGGGTGGTTTAGCGTGCCGTCCTTCCTCTCGTGATAGGCCATAGGACAGGACCAGGGACCGTGTCTCCATAGCGATGTCCTCATCGAGGTCAGCAGTCGGCGCCGTAGGCGTCAGGGAGGACGTCAGAGATGACGGCCACATAGGACCCAGTAATGGACCTGGTTATGACGTCAGATGCAGCGTGGGCTGCACCAGCGACAGCAGTCGAAAAGTAGGGTTGAAGGCAGGGACCCCAGACAGCAACCCGCCAAGCAGCGACCCCTCATGCGGCGCAAACCTAACCGTCTGCGACACAGGAACAGGTCTCGGCGACAGCGGGGGTGGGGGAGGCGGTGGGCACTACAGGACAAATCCCATCGTGCGCGGCCACAGCTGGTCGGAGTGACGGGACATCGGTCCATCAGGAGCGCGAATGACGCACAGGCGCCGGCCCTACTGACCCTTGATGATGGCAGGAACCCAGTTGGGCCAGTGGCAGAAACTACAAACGCAGACAGTTGCACCCAGCAGGAACTGTCTCGGACGGGGCGTCGGATGCAGTAGCTGAAGGACGGTCTGTGGCTGCGGTCCATGTAACAGTTACACTGAGCTCTTGTCGCTCACGAGAGTGGAACGGTACGAACTCTATAAGCGGTCTAACGCAGCTTCAGAGGACTTGTCACATACATACTTCCCATCTAAGTTTTAAATGTCCAAACCTTCGTTCGGCCTCACGAAAAGATTAAGGATGTAACAGGGCGGCTGTGAGATCGCGAACACCACTAGCCTGACAAAAAGATGCAAATTATCGAGAAACAAACAGGAGGCCACTATCGGTACCCGCAGTATACGGAAGTCCCTCAATCGCAAAAACCTTAGAGAGAGCCGAATTTATCGCCGCTGCGAACGTGGACAGACAACGTGACACGTAGGGAAACGTGAAATAGGCGTCCAGTACAATGAGCCAATACTGTCTCAGCAAAATTAACGTGTAGATGCTCCCACGGGCGCTGTGACGTCGGGCAGGGGGAGCAGACGCCCACGGGGCCGCCTGTTGCTGAACACAATGGGTGCAAGTGGCGATAAGCCGCCTAATGTCCCCATCTATGCCCGGCGAATACACGTGCTGGCCGGCCAAGGCTTTGGTGCGAGAAGTCCCCCAATGACTGAAGTGCAGAGGCCGCAGTACATTGCAGCGTAAGAAAGTGTGAATCACAGCCCGGGGAGCAGCGTCCTCCATAGCTAACAAAAGAATCCTGTGAAACACAGAAAGGCAGTGCCAGAGGGAGAAGTAATTGCGCAAGGGATCCGAGGCCCGGCCAGGGCTTTTTCCTGGCCACCCGTGCTGCACAAAAGAGGACCCGACTACGTACAGGATCCGCGGTGACGGTCGGAGCTATCGTGGCACCAGTGATGGGAAACCATCGACCGGGTTCTGGTTCTCAGTATCTACAAAAAGCAACTCGTCCCGATCGAACGCCAGGCGTCGCCCGGTCGGAAGGCGAGATAAAGCATCGGCGCTCGCGTGCTGCGCCGTCGGCCGATAGTGGGTCTGATAATGATAACAGGAGAGGAAGAGAGCCCATCGCTGCAAACGATGCGTTGACTTGTCCAACGTGGAAGCTGAAGGGTTAAAAAGAGCAAAGAAAGGCTTGTGATTCATGATTAAACGGAACTTAGAACCAAGACGTGAAGACGTGAAATTCCTTGAAGGCGAACACAATCGCCAAAGCCTTTTTTTCAACCTGAGATCACCGTTGCCGAACGGCAGTTAAGGGGAGTTAGAACGGAAAAAAGTTTTTTCACATTTTCGGATTTTTATCTCATTACAAAATTTGCAATTTCTCGACTAAAATAATATATATATATATATATATCTTACAAACTCACATGGGAAGTTTTTTTTTTTTTTTTAATATAACCTACACTGGTTGAAAATGTTAAAATTTTCACGTGCATTACTTCAAGATCTAACAAAATCGGTAATTTTTTTTTTTATATAGAAGGCTTTGGATTGCTGTGTTATAAAGATTAACAGTGTTGGTCATGTCCAGAAGAGGATGGGCACCAGGTTGAGGAAGATGAAACAAAGTTTGAGAGACAAGAAACTTTCTGATGGTAAAACCATAAGAGGTAGGTTGACAGACAAAATTATTCATGAACTACACCAGTATTATGGGATGATCATTATAAATTGAAAATTAAGCAGGCAGTATGGGCTACCTTCTTCCACAGACTGTCAACTGATGAAAAACCAGTACACCACCTCTGCCCTCCTGGACCTGATTCATGGTGCAGTTACCGCAAATAATTCATATAGCCATAAACATTCTAATCCAGCAGCATTCATGGATATCATAAAAACTACTTACAGAGACCTGGCAAATCCTGAATCACTGAGGAAGTGTCTGCGTGGTCAGACTCAAAATTCCAATGAGTCGTTCAATAATCTTATATGGACTCGCTTACCAAAAAATGTTTTTGTTGTAATCAAAGCACTAAAGTGGGGGGGGGGGGGGGGGGTCAGTGATGCTGTTATTGCTTCAATGATGGCAACATTGGTAGGGTGGAAGTG
The DNA here is from genome assembly GCF_021461395.2 of Schistocerca americana. Taxonomy (NCBI): domain Eukaryota; kingdom Metazoa; phylum Arthropoda; class Insecta; order Orthoptera; family Acrididae; genus Schistocerca; species Schistocerca americana. The sequence continues at coordinate 236,504,017 of NC_060130.1, forward strand.
CTACAGGATATGGGAATTAATCGTGGAACTTGAACGGAAGGACAAGGTTTGCATTGATAAAGCAGAGTATGCAGCACAGTTGGTCATTGAGGAGTCCAGAAAGAAGAAGAATCTTGGAAAAAGATCAAAAGGATGATATACAGTATGATGCAGGATACTTCTGAGTGACTAAAAATTTAGCATATATTAAGTGAATTACAGTCTTGTGAAACTTTAGGAGCCGTTCCTGAAAATTTTCATTTTCTGTTGCATTTTTCCCTAAATCTCAGAAACCACTTCGAGTAGTGTATTCAAATTTTCAGGGAGTAATAACATACATACCCTGAGTCTGCTGAACTAAAAGAAGAACATAATGTTATGTATAATTAAAATTATTTAGGATAACGTACAAAAAAATGCACGAAATTTTAACTGTGTAATTAAAAAAATGTATTTCCGAAAGCAGTGGCTGAAATGCAAGTATTGTAGTCCAGTAGACTCAGAACAACAGTTTAATGTCCTGTAAAAGTTTCATGTCAATGGCTACAGTGGTTCCTGAAATACAGGGAAGTCAAGTCACTAAATTTAACATTGTCGGGATAGGGCGTTCCAGCTCCTCTTAAAGTCTTACAAGTGTAAGCAATGGGTCCTTCACACCTGTCCGCGTATTCGTGCGTCACCATCGCACCAAAGACCGTGCAAAGAGGCATCTGTAGCCAACAGGAGAAGCTCACCTGGCTGACAAGTGGCCAGACACGTGGCAGGTTGAAGCTCAGATTTAAGCAAAGCGAACACTCGGCCACAAGCTGGGGATTAGAAAAAAAAGACACATTTTTACGCAAAAGCGAATGTAGGGGCTGAGCAATAGTAAAAACCTATGTTAGTACGCAATTTTACCTAGGAACGCCTGCAATTCCTTAACGGAGGACAGTCGCGGCAAAACCGTAATTGTGTCAACACGGTGATGCAATAGCTTGACCCCTGTGTGAGAAACCTCAAAACCTAGGTACTCAATTGACGACTGAAAAAACTGGGATTTAGCAAGATTACACATGATATCCACAGACCGCTAAAAAGAAAACAACGATCACAGATTGCTAACGTGGTGTTCTGTGGAAGAACCCGAAACAATGATATCGTTGAGGTAATTGATGCAGCAGGGCATGCAGGTTGTCAGCTGTTCTGAAAAACGCTGAAAAATTACGGACGCGCTAGGGACACCAAAAGAGGCAAACGTTGATTTTGTTATGGGCCGAAAGGTTTGTTGACAATGAGAAAGCGACTAGTGGCCTCATCCAAGGGGAGCTGGGGGTACGATTCCGAAAAATCAGTCTTGGAAAAGTAATAGCCGTTTGATAAGTTTGTGAACAACTCGTCAGGGCGGGGCAATGGTTATGTATCTATCACGGACTGTTCGTTAATCATGACACTGAAGTCACCGCAGAGGTGAAGCTTAGCCATCGGCTCATTAACGATGACCAGTGGTTTAGCCCATTCACTGGAAGAAACAGGCCGAAGTCGAGCAGCCGGCCGGAGTAGCCGAGCGGTTCTAGGCGCTACAGTCTGAAACCGCGCAACCGCTGCAGTCACAGATTTGAATCCTGTCTCGGGCATGGATGTGTGTGATATCCTTAGGTTAGTTAGGTTTAAGTAGTTCTAAGTTCTAGGGGACTGATGACCACAACAGTTAAGTCCCATAGTGCTCAGAGCCATTTGAACCATTTTTGACGTCGAGCGACGTCAAACGGTCTAATTCGGCCTTGACAGAATCGTGCAACGAGGGCGGGCGGGCGGGCTCTTATCATGGTAATGTTGGCCTGAAAACCGATAACACAACCGAGCCCAGGGGAAAAGAGCGACGAAAAGTCAGAGCAGAGGTACTCCAGTTAATGATAAGGAACTTGATCTGACACTAAATTTATCTCAACGGCAATGGAGAAACCGAAAGCGTTAAACACATCTAACTTTAACAGCACTACTGTATGGGAATGATTCACAACAAGAATGGTGAGAGGGCTAAAAACAGATTTGAAAGACACAGGAACGGAGAACTGATCTAGGATCGGAACCTGCTGTTTATTGTAGCTAACCAACTTCCGGAAACCTGGGTGGGCTGGCCGCTGTGGCCGATCGGTTCTAGACGCTTCAGTCCGGAACCGCGCTGCTGCTACGGTCACATGTTCAAATCCTGCCTCGGGCATGGACGTGTGTGATGTCTTTAGGTTAGTTAGGTTTAAGTAGTTCTAAATCTAGGGGACTGATGACCTCAGATGTTAAGTCCCATAGAGCTTAGAGCCATTTGAACCAGGCCGCCAAAATTTATGTGCCGACATCCAGTTATAATTTTTGCATCTGCGAGGAGAACTGGTCTCAGACCTCTCACTGTCTCTGTCTCTCTCTCTCTCTCTCTCTCTCTCTCTCTCTCTCTCTCTCTCTCTCTGTATGTGTAATAAGACCCATTGGAAACAATTTGGTAGCTTTCATTACAGGTATTATAGAGTACCTAAGTTACCTGTAAATTTATATATCAGTTGTGTTAGTGAAATACACTGAGGTGACAAAAAATCATAGGATACCTCCTGATATCGTGTCTTTTCCGTTTTCCCCGAGTAATGCATGCCCCAGGCAGGATTCGAACCTGCAACCGTAGAAGCAGCGCGGTTCCGGACTGACTCGCCTAGAACCGCTCGGCCACAGCGGCCGGCCTAGATGGTCTCCAAGTTGCCGAATAAAACCATTTGCAGTCTATGATCGTTTCAGCTGAACCAGAGGACCCAGCTCACTCCATGTAAACACAGCCCCACCGTTATGTAGCCACCACCAGCCTGCACAGTGCCTTGTTGACAACCTGGGTCCATGACTTCGTGAGGTCTGCGTCGCACTCGAATCCTACCATCAGCTCTTACCATCTGAAATCGGGACTCACCTGACCAGGCCACGGTTTCTGTTTTCCCGTCATTTAGGGTCCTACCGTTCAAGACCCAAGGAGAGGCGCTGCAGGAACTGTCGTGCTGTTAGCAGAGACCTTGCGTCGCTCGTCTGCTGCCATAGACCATTGGCACCAAATTTCGCTGCAATGTGCTAACGGATACGCTTGTCGTACTTCGCACATTAATTTATGCGGTTATTTCACGCAGTTTTGCTTGTCTGTTAGTATTGACAACTCTACGCAAACGCCACTGTCTTCGGTTGTTAAGTGAAGACCCTCGGTCACTGCGTTGTCCGTGGTGACAAGTACTGTCTGAAATCTGGTATTCTCGGAACTCACTTGACACTTTGAATCTCGCAATATTGAAGTCCCTAACGATTTCCGAAACTGGATGGGCCATGCATCTAGTTTCAACTACTATTTCGCGTTGAAATTCTGTTAATTTCCATCGTGCTCCCATAATCCGTCAGAAGCCTTTTCACATGAATAACCTCAGTGCAAACCACAGCTCCACCAATGCACTGCCTTTTGGTACCTTGTGTTGTGGCGTAACAAGACAGCTACGCCACACTGAAGTAGCCGAAAGGCACGCGTAATCTCACGTAGGCTAGAGAGAGGTCTGAAACAGGATACGTAATGAATGGTAGCAAGAAAAGTACGTAGCTGCTATAATACTTAACTTTTAATCCATCATTTGTATACAGCATTGTATACAGCATTCCTTGATGATACAAGTTAGACTCTATCTTAAAATGGTTAATGGCGCCTTGCTAGGTCGTAGCCATTGACTTAGCTGAAGGCTATTCTAACTATCTGCTCGGCTAGTGAGCGATGCATTCTAACTATCTGCTCGGCTAATGAGCGATGCTTCGTCCGTGTAGTCGCTAGCAATGTCCTCCGTACAACTGGGGCGAGTGCTAGCTAGTCCGTATCTCGAGACCTGCCTTGTGGTGGCGCTCGGTCTGCGATCCTGACAGTGGCGACACGCGGGTCCGACATGTACTAATGGACCGCGGCCGATTTAAGCTACCACCTAGCAAGTGTGGTGTCTGGCGGTGACACCACACCTTGTGTGTGTGATACTACCGCCATCTGCATATGTGAATATCGCTATTCCAAGATTTTTTGTCACATTAGTGTATGCTGGCCACGTGAGACTATATTGACGCATATTTTTCCTCAAGTAGAGAGGTTCTGTTTATCGCCTTGCGTAGCCAAGTGGCATTTATTCATAGTGACAAGGCGTGGCCTCACGGCATATAGCCCCATTTCCCTGGAAAGTTTGTTTAAGAACCGACGCACATACACGCTTTGCAATGCGTAAGTCTGCCGTCTTTCATAAGATTTTACTTCAGTCATGTAAAGGACGCCATGACGCGGTTCCTAGATGCAACTTAGAATGTCAGCTTAATAATTTCAGGAGCACTACAGGTCAACGCTTAATAATTTTGAAGCGATATCTCTAACAAACGGTAAGTACATTTGACCGTCACGAATCGATCCACAAGACAATATTCATTACACCTTTAGTCTTGGTTTAGGCACCAAGTATAAGCAACATTCAGTCGGTCTCAGTTGGAAATGCTTTCCAGAAAACAAACCCGTTGCTCTAACTAAGGTTGTATGGTGCCATTGTAGACTGTATAAGACAGATTTACGTTATCCAGGATTGCATATAAGTAAACTGATATAAATTTTGGGGTGAAACTTATTCAAAATTTATTTGGACGTCCATTAAGCTTTTTACAGAGATGTGGCAGGCTTACACCCTGAAGTGAGGGAGGAACTAAGTCTTTGCCGGCAGATATATCACACACTGTTGAATACAAGCAACGACCCAACAGCCTGGTGCTTAGAAACTGTCTGATCAAGGCGCCGAGCACGTCCTCTGACCTGGCGCGTCGATCCAATCCCTCGTGTGTTTTCCTTGACACTTCGAAACTCTTCAGAAGTTCTGCAGCGTACATTTCTGGGAGATGGGCTAATCCATGAATGGCTCAACCAAGACCCATCGCTGATCATAATAAAACAACTATTGCTCAGCATCGCAGTATTGCAGAATTCGTGAGTCAATGTAATATTAAAACGTGCGATAATACTTGAAATGCTACTCCATGCACGTGAACGAATTTTTGAAAGTTAAACTAGAAGTTCTGCAATAGACGAGAAGGGAATTTATTTTTGCCTGGGTCGAGGACATCTTCGCGGTCGAGGAAAAGGTGACACATAGAATTAAATTTGCAATGAACAGATTGAAGAAATTTACTTAATTGGTGAGTGAATATATTTCATACGAATCGGTTTTATGACCGTTCCATATGACGGGCGCAATATAATTACTATGAGATCCAAAAAAGCGTTTAAAACAGCATTAAAAATGCTGGAGAGTGACTCTGGAATTCAACTTAAAGGTGGTCGACAGATGTTAACAGACGGGCACATCAGTGTTTGAAACTCCTCTTTCTTCGCATACTATCCTGGAAACATTGGTTTAAACAGAGTTACTCTACAACGTCTGACCGAATGTGCTGTAGGCATTTTGCCACTGAGTTGCGACGTATATATATCTCACCAAAGGAAGTAAGTATGCGTAGTTTTAGAGGGACTTAGCCATTCTTCTTATAATACCACGTGGATATTTCTTCAGATTCATAAAGAAAATTCTACAATTTTTACGATTGTTGGAACTTAATTATCGTAATGACTGAATAACCAGCTTGCCTTCATTTGTATATTTATCGCTTAGCCCTCAGGAGTATGGCACTGAAAATAGCGGCAGACTGTGGTCGTCTGTTCAGTCTGACATATACTTTTACAAACCTGAAGAATTTATGAGACAGAAATGACTCACTCTATATTATTACAACTCGAATACGGATTTCCACAGTGAGAATGACGATTATGTATAAATACATAAGCCTCCGTGGTCGGTGTTAGCTTAATTAAAATCTTTCCACTTGTAATGCTGCGTTATCTTAGAAATCACCTAAAATACTACGATATTAAAACAAGGAATGTGTCGACTGTGTTGCAGCAGTCTTCCCCTGGGCGTAGACTGTCTTTGCCGGTTACGTAAATACATTGTTTCCTGCGGTATCATTGGACTACCTAGGTCAAGTTTTTAAATTTTGTGTTGACCATAAAATACCACTGGCCAATCGCAGAACAGAGGGTGGGGGGATGTAAGGTTTCATGCCGTTAGTAGCGCCTGTCTTGTATGCACTGTTCAGCTTGTCGCCACAGTGTCCGTTGAGGCAGCAGCACACCTATCACGGTACCGAAACCATATTAAACCGTCGTAAACCTATCGCTACAAATTATCAGCGAGACAGCGACTACAATGCTGTTCAAAGCACTAAATTTTGCAGTGACACATACAAAGAACTCTTTGAAAGAACTTATTCACTCTACTGAAGCGTCGCGCCGATGGGTCTCACAAGTCGGAACCGATAAGATGAGGGAGGAAACCGTCAGAATCCTACAAAGAGTGAAGCAACCCATACATGCGATGATTGTACATCTACAGATGCATAAATACTCCGCAAGAGACTCTGTAGCGCATGGTGGAGAATACTTCCTACAAATATAATTAATTTTATTTTCCAATTCCATTTGCTTGTTGAGCATAGGAGAAGTGAGTGTCCAAACCTAATCTCTCCTTCTTTACCTCATGATACCTCGGACTGATATATGTTGGTGGCAGCATAATAATCGCACAGTCAACTTCAAATTCAGTTCTTCAAATTTACGCAACAGGTTCCCTTTCTTTCAAGGATCCCAATACAAGTTCCTCAGTATTTCTGTTACACTGTTGCACCGCAACTCACAATCCGGACAATGTCTATTTTCATGGTTACTTTCTTTCTCAAAACCATTCCAACAAACCCAGATGTTCTATTCGCCTTCGTAGTGGGGTGATGGGGTTTTTGGTGCACTTTTGATATCAAATTGATATCAAATCAATTATGCAAATTAATTAAATTAATCAATTACTTACACCCGCCTGGTGACGTTACAGGTTTCCCCAGCCGGCACGTGGTTACCTTCCCCTTCCCCTTCGAGGAACATTATTGAGAATCGACATATGAAGCTGACTGCAGAAGGATTCTTCTGCCACCAACGTACATTTCGCATAAGAACCACGAAGATAAGATACGAGAAATTAGCGCTCATAGGAGGCATATAGGTAGTCTTTTTCCCTCTCTGTATTTGCGAGTGGAATAGGAAAGGGAATGAGTAGTAGTGGTATAGGGTACCCCGTGCCAGACACTGTACGATGTGAGAGGTTGTAATATGTTCGCCCACAATACTTAGAAGAAACGGTATAGAGCTCACCTCTCAACTCCCCTTTCTCCAGAGTCGTATTCTCACGAAACTTCCAGTCTTCGATATATAGCATTTGAATTCACCTGTTTTCGATGAGTAAGCCATGTCCCCCGCAAAATTACAACCCCTGCTAATTATCTCGAAATGCCATCATGTTCTGACAGCACTGTTCCATTAGTTTGAAGGCTGACAGGGAGAGTGTTATCACAAAGAGAAAAACAATACACTAACGTACAGGAGGAAACTCACAACCATGCAGAGTATATGCAGACTGCACACAGAAATTCACAAGCATAACACTTGCACTTCATCGATATTGAATGATGGTCTATAAATATCACTCTGTACATGTCCTAATCTTCTTTACTGTGTTCCTATGATTAGGACGCCAGAAGTATGACACTATAATGGTGAGCGAGTCTTCATTGACAGCACAGTGTCTCTCTCTGTCTCTCTCTCTCTCTCCCTCCCCCCCCCCCCCCCCCTTTCGTTATTTTCGTAACATCCAACAGAGTAAAGCTAAGAACTATAAAAACTTTGGTTTACGTCGACCATATGTTGTGATCCCATTAAATATGCATGTATCGCTCCACTGGAGCAGGCGACCAGTGATCGAAGTCGCATCCACAGACTTGTGTAAAGTTTTGTCACCTGTACTGGAGGAAGATCATATCGACTATGCGTCCCAAGGAGAGGGTCCTTGTGTTGATGCTTCACAAGCAGTTAGAAACATTGCTTTTTGTTCTAACAAAATGGTTCAAATGGCTCTGAGCACTATGGGACTCAACTGCTGAGGTCATCAGTCCCCTAGAACTTAGAACTACTTAAACCTAACTAACCTAAGGACATCACACACATCCATGCCCAATGCAGGATTCGAACCTGCGACCGTAGCAGTCACGCGGTTCCAGACTGTAGCGCATAGAACAGCTCGGCCACCCAGGCCGGCTTTTGCTCTAACACATCGAAGCAGTGTATGACTACAACTGTGTACACAGCCACACATTTTGTTTCTCTACCATACCTTCGAGGTCTGTGTCAGGTACTAAAACCGACTTAAATATATTGCAATCCTTTGGCTCTTACAGAAGGCTAGACATCGCATGATGTAAACTATGCTGCTCTCACAACACACAGAATGTTTGAAATCAAAGACAGAGGCGGAGTTTCTTACTGAGAAAAATGTGACTTATGGAAACTGGAACAGTCTGTGCCATTGTGGAGCATTACGAAACAGCTGCCCAAAAGGGATGACCTCTACATTTAATCTCATCTTCCATGGTGATGGGGTAACAGATATCTCAGTGTACCATTTTGGAGAGACTAAAAGCATTGGTTACTCACATTGCAGTCATGTACATGATCATTGTTTTGGTGCTGGCCATCCCTGGATGGTGTTACTCCCTCCAAGACTCTCTATCTCAAGAAAGTGCTGTCAGTCAGTCATTAAGTGGTAATGAACAGCGTACCAGTGGACAGATGGGACGGAAAAGACAGTGTCGATAGTGCGATCAGTTTTAACAAATTCACGAACTTTTCCGTAATTTCAATACCAAATAATGAGATGGCTGCATGCTTCCCGGCTTCTGTATGACCACTGAACCACACCTCCACTACTTTGCAAGTATCATATACTAGTTTGCGAGTGCAGATAGGTGACTGAGTTCATACATTCATTGTTAATTCTTGGAAATATACACCAAAGTATACCAATCAGCATCCTATATGGATTCAATTAGGTTATCTACTTAGTTCTGGCACTTCGATCTAGTGCTCAATTTACGATTACGATTGGCCACCTTTCCCTGTATGGATGGGAGTCACAGACTATTTTCTGTTGTGAGTGGCTCTTGCAGGTTGTTGGACATCTGTGTCCTACATTATAATATTAAGAGCGTTGCGCTCTACATCACTAATATTTCAGAAACCACATGGATTAAACTTTACAACATGTTTCAGTGCTGAACAGTGTAGCCTTAGGAGTGCATATGTGTATGTTCTATGATTAAACATTCTTGGTACTGAACGCAGACACTAGAACAATACTTCAGAATTGATAGCGCAGTTGCTTTACGTAAAATGCTTCAAACTCCATTCATCTTGACCTCTTCTTCTTAACCGTCTGTTATATAACCACAATGCTCCACTATCTACTCTACACCGATAAGGGGTGCTAATCTCCATGACATACACACAACTGGAGAGAGCTTGTGCTCTTGGATGGGTGCATTCAGTAAGATTGGAGCAGAACAATCTTCACTGAACAGCAGTTAACGACTCAGGTCACTCTGTTCCTTCACAAGGCTTTGCATGTAGTGGGTATTGTACCCTCCTACTTCTGTTCAGTTACAATTCAAACTGACAGTGTTGCAGGGAGGGTTGGTCAAAGACAATGCGGGGGGATCTTTCAATGTCCAATTTTGCGAGAAAAGCATAGATTCCTTGTGATACATGCACAGTATACTTTCCAAAGGTGTATAGCGCCCAGTGTTCACATCCGGTTATGATTCAGAAATTATACTATGCTCGCATTAGTCCTATAAATAATCGCCAACAATGGAAAATGCAGCTTATAACGAAACAGACAAATGCATAGCAGTGGTGTTTGACATGTGAAATTACACACCATGCCGCACTAACTCTGTAAGCAGGACAACTGTCAAGGAAATGTACACACATAGGGTTTGCCGTACCTCAAAAACCTCTGTCAGTGACTTAGAGACGGAGTTTGAAACATTTTATGTGAATCACTTGTGTTAAACAATTCTGAAGTATTGTTCCAGTGTTCGATGTCCATACAAAGAAGATATTGGAAAGAGAGAAATGATCATGGAACATAAACGTATTCCAAAGGCTACGCAATTCTGCACTTAAACATCGTATACTGCTAGAGCTGTGTGGTTTTCGACCTATTGGTCTTGTGGAATGCAACGCTGTTAATATTCCAATGTAAAAAATGTATTTACAGCACATGACATACGTTCGCCGAGGGAAGTTTCTCTCCCAGAAACTGTGGTGAGAAACTGTAAGGTGATAAAACAACTACCTTTCCCCAAAAAAAAAAAAAAAAAAAAAAATCGAATCTTTGTAATACAAACACTACTTAGGTTTCCAGAGGTGTTTGACGCCTGCTGTTTATGAAGTTCAAGCCCGATTATTGTTCGGAAATTATGATGTGTTCACAACAGTCCTATAAAATGATTGTCGGCAGCTGAAAATGCGTACGAAGAAACAGCCACATCTTAAGACGAAATAAACGGCACGATCAGTATCTAGAGGAGATGTAGCAGTCTTATCACAGTTTACCACCGCCACATGGTCCAATGTTAGGTGGTATCTTTTGTCTTGACACCACGTCTCTAGAACGCCGCCGGCCGAAGTGGCCGTGCGGTTAAAGGCGCTGCAGTCTGGAACCGCAAGACCGCTAAGGTCGCAGGTTCGAATCCTGCCTCGGGCATGGATGTTTGTGATGTCCTTAGGTTAGTTAGGTTTAACTAGTTCTAAGTTCTAGGGGACTAATGACCTCAGCAGTTGAGTCCCATAGTGCTCAGAGCCATTTTTTTCTAGAACGCCTCCTCTTTCCACTATTAAGATGTGTATATGCACCATCAGTCCACTCTCCTCCTCCAGAACAAGCCATTTTCTAGATTTCGCTCAGTACTCATTTCATGGTATTTTTTCTCTAATTTTATGTATTCTCAGACAAGCTCTCTGATGGGTCGGACAGTACACGGAACTGTTTACAGACTTCGAGTATCCAATACATTCATTATCTGCACCAGTTATTGAACCTCACATAGGTACAAAGCGACTGTTTCTATACTTAACATGATGGTGCTATCCAAAACGAATACATGTGGATCTCTGGAAGCTTCCAGACACGTCACGGAAGCGTCTTTAACGGTGACCTGACGAGTGTACAGCAGGAAAAAAAATTACTCACCACACAAAGGGGATCTCATGGAAAATTTAATTAATTAGCCTATGAATTTGATATCAATGACATTCCTCCAGGAGGGTAGAAATGAGGGCGAGAGTGCGACGTATATGATTATAGAGTTGGACCAGTAATCTGGCGTTTTTTCGTTGTGGCGAAATCTTTTAGAAAAATTTCAGTCTCCCACCTACACAGGGGCAGGTAACCATCGTAACAAAATTAAATGTATTACCGAATTTATAAAGTGATACGTGATATAAACTTGATATTTACAAGTTCTCTGTGCTGTTACCTTGAGAGACTTCGTATGTGTCGAGACATTTGCTTACTTAAGAGAATTCGAAAGTGAAGAGACAGCATGTGACAGAAGTAGATCTCCGTCATGAGCCAAAAATGAGTTTCATATTGTAGTCCTGTCATGCAGGACGTGACAGATATAAAGCTGATTAGAACAGATATTTTTACCTGATAATAGAATACTTAGTGAAAATATAGCCTACGCCAAACTGTTACAGGATTTTCAGAACAACTAGCGATGCTTTAGCGGAATGAAACCCAGTGTATTCCCCAATTTCTTCCATCTTCGAAAATAAGTCGTACAAAAAGGAGAAATTTCCATTTCAAGTGGTAAATTCGAGGTATATGGTCAACAACATGTCTATCCTGGATTTTTTAAACTGAGAAGTCTATGTCACGGATGGAACTACTGCATACATCCACGCCGCTGGTGCTTGACTAGCATTGTGCTGTGGTCAGCGGAGCTAGTCACAAGTGGGTCAAGGAGCGACAGGAAGTCACGGATTAGTGTGGCCTGCTGGAGTCGACTGTAGGTGGCTAGTCAGTTTTCTTTTTCGTCTTGAGACACTGTATTATTGAGATAATGAGCACTACATTTATAAAAAAATATCATACAATATATTTCCCAAGTTCCTATATGGGATAGGATATGACTTACGACACTTAAATAGGTATAAGTGCGTTTCATTCCCAAACGATGTTGTTACAGAAGTCCCGTGTATACAGACATCATGTTACAGGCGCAGTGGGACAGTGGGTTGCTGTTCCAATATTATTATTACCCATCTTTATGTTCCTCCCAGCAGCAGCTATTCACTTGAAGATCGGCAGCTTATCGTTATTACTCATCCTTCACTTATAGGGCTATTGGCTAGACTGGCTGCAGGAACACTCTAACGCTAGACTAAAGCAAAACTATCTCGTCCATATCCAGCAGTTATTCACTTGTAGATCGACGGGAGGCTACATCCATGTACTTCAGTGATGGCTTACTGTTCTATTATTATTACCACCACCACCACCCATCCTTCCCATTGGTTAGACTGACTGGAGCAACTCTCCAGTTCTAGACTAATAGCAAAAATATCCACTCCACATCTAGCAGTTAGTGACGAATCTGGATGGAACTACTGTCTAGTGTTCAATCAATGGCAACTCAAATTGTTTAAATAAAGAATATTCCCCACTGCGTCCAAAATGGAGACTTATGTCCATCCTATCTGGCGGCCCAGCACAGACAGTCCTTTTCCTACCAATTTACAGATGGTGAGGGTGATTGGGGAAGAGGGCAGAGGGCAGTGGGGGAGAGCTGGTGGTGGTACAGTGGACTAGATCAGCTGGTCTCCAAATCTCAAGATGAACACACAGAATTCGATATTCCCGACAATAAATATGAATTTCCCACTATTTTCTAATTTCTCTTCAAAATTTCAATTTCCGGCCATTTCTAGGGGTGGGGTGGTGAGGACAAGGGGAAGGGAGGAGGATGGTATCCACGTGGTGGCTGGGGAAAACCTATAATGTCATCAGGGGCTGGGGTAATAAATTGAGCATTTTAATTAATTTGCATAATTAATTAGACATCAATTTGATATCAAAAATGCACCAGAAATCCCATGAACCCACTACTCACCATCCAGTAATAGTGATTTCACCTGATGATCCCATTGTATATCACTTGTTAGTATTACCCCTAAATGCGAATATAGTGGGAAGTACTCCAGATGTTTACAACTAACCCTGTAATCAGATATTATACTATTCTTCACCTTTTTTTTATAGACATTATCTTACCTTTAAGGGGAACTGCCATTCATTACACGGAAAGAAAGAATCGCCATAGAACTGAGGAGGAGTGAGGACATTATGATTCTCGGGACAGATAGGGAAACGCCACAGTCCGAACTGTGTCGAAGTACCCACGCCAGCAAAAACTACTGCACACGAACATAATATGAGGGTAATACATATATGGAGAGACTGATTTGGACAACAATTTGTAGCGTCTATGGAGATAACTACAGAGTAGAATATATCCACGTGTTTAATTACCCCTCTAAGGGACGCTCTTTTGGCGGCTGGTATGGTCGACACATTAGAAGTGCAGCTGTACAGCATTGGAGACTGATGAGGGCATATACACCCCAGCATCTCCTGTTGTTATGGAAGAGAGAAGTATGAAAGAACTGGAAAGGATGAAATTCTGTACCAGCACATGGCTTACTCACTTCGAATTCCACCAACTGGACAGTCGAGCTTGACATCTCAGTCATATGGATGGGCGGAGGGATCAAAGTCAATGGTGTCAGATGCCTTTATTCCTTCAGTCAGTAGGGACAGATTGGAAATTTGATCCAGAATGCAGGCATAAAGCCTGTTTATCAGGAACATCATGCTAGCATCTGTCCTCCTCTTTCCATCTAAATACTGTTGCTAATAACTTGTTCACCGACAGATCCGGGAATGGCTGCCTGATGGTTGATCGACATCGCATTGACTCATCAGCTTTACAGGCGGCTATCACATGGGTGTTCCTAATGATATTTGCGTCTGGTTGGTGCAAAAAGTTGCACGAATATTTTCAGTGAAGCTGGTCAGACTGGACGTCATCCTGTCATGCTTCAGACATGCTCAGTGGGGATAGGTGTAGTGGTAGTATTAGCCTGAGAAGTTGGTAATCATCTTGGAGGGTGAATCTAGCCTGATAGCAGGCAAGTCGTGCCCAAAGACCATGACAAGTGTGACTCATAATATCGCCAACAGCATGTCGTGAATGTGATGCTATGTCAAAGGATAAGAAATAACAACCCACCCAAACGTATGTAAACGTGTATTTTGCTTCCAAAATTTGATATTTTCTTTTCAAATAAAGAGCAGAAATACAGTGTTTCAACGATAGCTCTTTACAATGTACAACGGTGGTGTAGGGGAAGTCGAAACGAATGCATTCAGAGAATAGAAACTTCATTAGTCCCAGAAGACCCAGTGACATTTTCATATTCAATGAGTTTTCTAACCAATGGTCCCATCAGTTTTACAGACATAGCAGTAATTTTAGTTGCTTATTGCTTTCCTCGAAAATATCCGTTAATATGTCCATTAAAATTTTCTGGCATAACAAGAGGAAAAACAGCCAATTTCACTCTAATAATTTAAGCCTGTATTGGCCTTATGCAGTTAGAGGCAGTATGATTGAAATCAGGTGGAACCTTACGTTGCTTCGAAATCGCTTTGAGACCAGCACTATTTTAAACCTCGATGAGCTTTTTTCTAGCATTCTCACTGTTACATGGCAACTTCTCCCCAAACTGTCACGCAACATGTTTCATAATATTACATGCACATTAATGTAGTCGACTGTTTAGTGCTGCATAATAACTGCAAATAATATCCAGTTTTACGAGTTACTGCCCAGTTAATTTACGTCTTATCTTCCTTCCCTCTTATTACAGTGAGTGTCTACCATTTTCTGCAGCCTTGGAGGCTTTTATAGCTGCCACAAAACACAGCAGTTTACTTAACCCTGGAGTGGGTGCGCCTATGGATAAAGTGCTCCAAACATGAATAAAATTTTCTTCTACCGTTCCATTGCTGTTTTACAATTATAAGCCCATATCTGTTCCTTCATTATTGCTTCAGCTGACACTGTGATAAGTTGTGTTGTTAAGCGTGTAAGAGAGCAGCAAAAATATAAAATAAACAGTGAGCTAGGCGATAAAAAATTACGACCCATTCAATGAAATGATCCAGATTCCAATCTAACAGCACAATCCCACAATTATGCAGTTGTGTACGAAGTAAATAGCAATCGAGTAAGCAGTTAGCTGGCATCTGATGTAACTGCGATTTTCAATGCTTTCAGTGGGTCATTACTGCTGGTAATGCAGGAGGAAAGCGTGGGTTATATTCAATCACAAAGGTTCCCAACAATCAGTAATAAAATTATATTGATTAAAAATCAAGAACTACTCAACTCTAACATCTAATTGTGCTGGACATTTCACAAGAAGAATCATCATTTAGGTGCTTCTTCTTGTGAAATGTCCAGCACAGTTAGATGTTAGAAATTATTACAAGTCCCCTAAAATATTAAAGTCCAGTCATTGTGCCTCTTAATATGCCAATGATGCCAATGGAGCCTAAATCTCGGAGACGACGGACGAACACCACAGCATGTAGACTCGGCGGTAGCTGGTTGGTTGACTTGGGGGAGGGGACCAAACAGCGATATCATCGGTCACATCGGATTAGGAAAGGAAGTCGGCCGTGCCCTTTCAAAGGAACCATCCCGGCATTTGCCTGAAACGATTTAGGAAAAATTCACGGACAACCTAAATCAGGATCACCAGACGCGGGTTTGAGCCGTCGTCCTCCTGAATGCGAATCCAGTGTATTAACCACTGCGCCACCTCGCTCGGTCGGCGGTAACTGGAGACTACACACGACTTGACACACTGAAGAGTGGACCATAGCTCAGTGCTCAGGTATTTAACGTGGCATCGACCAGTCGCTATCCACACTCGTGATTCCCATGGGTTGGCAGCTACGGTCCCTGGCGGACCTCAGTGTACGAGTAGTTCGTACTGCCAATCTATACAGCTGCTGCGCTACAAGTGTTTCGAGTGCTGTTTATTGATTGTGGTTCGGTACTCTCTGGAGTCGTCACCACTGTTACTGTCAGATAACTTTTGTACGCGTCAACAAACTGATAAAATGAAATCTTATTTTATTATTGTTTAATTAATCAGTGATGAAACTCATAATGTAAGTTGATTTTCTCGTTGATTAATTAAACTAAAATCAAACTGTAATGTTGCTTATATACATGTTTACCTCGGTAACATAATGACAACTCGTCTTGATGTGTTTACAAAGTACGACGCACACTCACTCATGTTATAAAAAAACGACGCACCCGCTTGATGGTTAAAGTACGCCTGGGAGTCATAAATTTATTTTAGAGCTGGAAGCTCTTGTTGAGATGAGGTAGGCAAAGAAGAATTCTCTTCTTTTGAACTCTGCACACTGGGAGCGCCAGTTATCTTGCATAAAATAATATTGTTCCAGACGGTAGGAGGCACACTTTTGGAAAAGATGGAATCTAAACCAAGTGCAGCCTACAGAAATGGTACATTACAGGACCCACCATTTTTCTCGGCAGCTATACCACGGAAGAATGTTCATTTAAAATCCTTGCAACTGGCTTTCTGGCTTGCTCATAATATTTCTGAAGAACATACTCTTTCCCATGTGTGTCTATACATAATCCCCGTGATTTGTGAGATACAGAATGCTGTCATGGACCAGGAAAACTTCTGTCTTCCTCCCCATTCCATGGCATCATTGGTAAATCGCAACAAAATCTGCAGTAGGACATTGTTTAAATTATACTGTGCAACATAATTAAAGGATCACTTTTTCGAAACCACATAACTGCCTTCCACTGTGACGGATAAGTGTGAAATTTGGGTCAAAAGTGCGTACAAAGCTTCTCTGAAATAGTGCTAAGCGTGGAGCCCTGCAACGTCACCCTCGGCCTCAACAATGCTCCAAACACCAAGTGCGAAAAAAAAGTCACAGTTCAGAAGTTCATGTGAGCTCTAAGGTGGAATAATGATATGACATGGCAACTAAATTTCACTACTGTTCTGCCCAACACCACCGTGGACGTGTCACAGGATGAGAAGAAAGTCACACTCCCTCTTACCTAAATTTACGCCTTCTGACGCCATTGCAATGGTCGTCACAACCGTGACACTCAGCGTTGAAATCATGCGGTGTTGAGTCCCACACATTTCGCGGCTGAAACGACAGTTCGTAGTGTGATGAGAAACAGGAAAACGTTCTTGGCAACTGAATTATCTACGATAGCTGAATAGAAATGCGGGAAACACGAGTCCGAAAACAATTTGTTTGGCTCGCCAAAACGAAACAATAATACAATTTCCAAAAGAACAACAGACTCGATCCCAACTGCGGATCGACACATATATAAAATAACAACTAATAATAATAGAAAAGACCCGACTTTTCACGACGAGCGATCACAATAAACAATGCTATAATGTCAAGAGGTCCGTCGACCACACCATCTACAAGAGATCGGCCAGCTAGAAGAGGCGACTGGTCATGGCTGCCGGGGCGGCAGGTCTGTAACTTCCAAGCACTGCGTCGAACTGCCTTTTGCCGGTAGTGGGTCGCCCTATAAAGCCTGTTTGGCGGATGTATATGCCGGAAATATTTGCGATCACGTGCCTGGCGTATCAAAGTACTTCTTGGGCTAGCTGCGACCTCTAGTAAA
Organism: Schistocerca americana; assembly: GCF_021461395.2. Lineage (NCBI taxonomy): Eukaryota > Metazoa > Arthropoda > Insecta > Orthoptera > Acrididae > Schistocerca > Schistocerca americana. The sequence continues at coordinate 236,521,786 of NC_060130.1, forward strand.
GCTGTTCTGAAGGCTCTGCGAACGGGTAACGGTGTCTGGCGTCCGTTGGTGGAGACCAGGTGTTGTTGTGTTATGTTGTGGCCGCCGGTAAATATTTGTGTTGGCATCACAGACGACGTAAGTCTTCCTGGTGAATATACATCCTGTGATGCAGGCATCCCTTGTTGGTTGGACGTGCAGTGGAATGCCGATCCAGCAGGCGCTACGATGTATGAAGTTGGTGCCCACAGCAGCAACTTTTGACACTGTTGACACTCTCGTACGTTTGAACCCTTCTCTATGGATACTGTGGAACTGCATCCCCGATGAACATGTTCCCATACCTTTGGAGTGTCGAGCGAACGCAATTTTTGCTCTCACATACGGGCTGGGATGACTGGGATAAACCATTCTATAACATTTTTAACGTGGTCCAAAGCAGCAAACGGGACTTACGCTTCTTCAACACTCTTATTTTGCACCCTCCTGTGACGTGAGCATGAGGGAAACATATCAACATATGCACAAATAAAATGGCAAAGGGGCTCTCTGAGACCCCCCAGTTCGGCAACACACTCGGTGCCACCCGTGCACCTTTCATCAGCAAAAATGTATCAGTGAGAAACTTTGACACTAATTCAGCCTCGTGGCTGCTCCAGTGCCTGAGGGTCAGGAAACCCCTTCGACACCACATAGGTGGGGTTTGCCTACCTTCGGACGCAAGGACAGCCGTCAGGCTGGATTGGTGTCGAAGTTTCTGACAAGTACCTTAACTTTCTATCGCTGAACTGTGACATCATTAACCCACCTTACAGCTCGCATCATTTCTGAGCTGTGGCATTCTTTTCACATGTGTCGACACCATGCTGTTAGAAGCGTCGCCGATTTCGAGGCGGCCGGCCGCGGTGGTCTCGCGGTTCTAGGCGCGCAGTCCGGAACCGTGGGACTGCTACGGTCACAGGTTCGAATCCTGCCTCGGGCATGGATGTGTGTGATGTCCTTAGGTTAGTTAGGTTTAAGTAGTTCTAAGTTCTAGGGGACTGATAACCACAGAAGTTGAGTCCCATAGTGCTCAGAGCCATTTGAACCATTTCGAGGCGGACGTTGCAGGATGCCACGCTATTGCAATATTAAAGAGGAACGTTGTACACATCTTTGAGCTAATTTTCAAACTTATGGGTCGCAATGGGAGACAATTATGAGGTTTCCAGAAATTGATCCTTTAGTTTTATTGTGCAGTGTTCAAAAATGGTTCCAATCGCTCGGAGAACTATGAAACTTAACATCTGAGGTCACCAGTCCCCTAGAACTTAGAACTACTTAAACCTAACTAACCTAAGGACATCACACACATCCATGCCCGAGGCAGGATTCGAACCTGCGACCGTAACGGTCGCGCGGTTCCGGGCTGAACCGCCTAGAACCGCTCGGCCACCGCGGCCGGCTGTGCAGTGTGTTTACAAAATGAATCACTGGTCGGAACTCACAAAGTCTGCTGCAATTGGCCAGAGAGAATCCTATATTGGCAGAAACAGCCAAGTTTCAGAGGGTAAAACAGACAACGGTTGCTGTGGAGGTGTAAAGACTTCCTGCCAGGCAACCAATGAGACGAGACTTGGTGTCGTACGGAAGGCTGCCCCCACTTCATTACTTGGTACACAGAGCGACCTGGACACGGAATTGCCAGTCGTTACTGCCGCCGTCTTCCACCTTCACACTGTAAAACGGTGATAAGAATGAGCCAGCGACGCAATCACCGATTTGAGGAGGACACGAAGCTAGTTGACTTTCATCAGGGCTAATTGCACAGTTTTAACATTCGTAGCTAGGTTCTTTCGGTAAATAACTATCCTTTCTTGCAGTCAGTGGTCATATCTACGATTTATTCCCATGACTATCGATTTATTGTGCTCACTCACGTGTGCCTAGGTTATATTCTTACAGTGACCACTTGTTTCTGTTGCATATAGATGACACCCTTCATTAATATATCCATGTGTGGTTTGGTATCCATAGTTTCATATTTGAATGGGCCGCTCCTATTAGTTATCATTCAATAAGACGATCGCTTGCGCGTTATGAGGAGTTTGACATCTCTGTGGATCATCAATGATCGTACTTATAGTATCTTAAGGGTACATAAGCAGCTCTACCGCTACCGCACATACTAACTGGGCGTCTCCTGTAAACGATTAATTTCCGAAATCCTGCGATCTTCGAATTTACACAGTCACTTTTTAGGTGAAAAAATTCCTTACATCCGAATTTGTCGACTTTTAACTAGTATTTTAGAAGCGTGGAATCTCTTTTGCATGTAGTTAAATTTTTATTGATTGATTTTCGACTGTGAAAGTAAAGACGAACACCTTTACAATAAAAAACATGAAGAATTTAAAAAATATATATAAGCTGCTTGTGTTTTTTCTAATTTGTGCTTGTTAAAGGAAAGGTCAGTGGGTAAAAGTCCAGCATTATTCTGAGTTGCCTCTTTGCGATTTTGGGGGAAATATTTTGTGTGTTGGTGTTTTGTTAGGATTTTACAGTATTTTGTGGTGTGTACGTTAGGAATTTGGTTATTAAGGGGATGTGTTTGAAATTCGGGGGAAATATTTTATTTGTCTGAGCTTAGTAAGGATTTTATAGTATTTTTCTCTGTGTATGTTAGGAATTTGGTTATTAGAAGAAAATGTTTGAATTATTGTCTCAGTATTTGGTTATGCCAAAATAAATCCATGCTCCTCCACGTAGATTAGAGAAAACGACAACTATTGATAGGGAACAAGCGAGCAAGCGAGACAGTCGGTATGTGTAAACTACTAACTTAACATGAAACTCGAAGAAATAGGTCTAAGATGAGAGATATTCATGAAAGGAATTTGACACGTCATTAGTGATGGATAGAGAATCGAACAACTTGCAGAATAACGTGGAACGATTTGAACCTGAGTTGTTTGTGAAAGGACAATTACATTCTTATGCACAGCGGAAGAAACCGCGGTCGCGAGTGCGTGACACAGAGTACTACCGGTCGTGCACCAACTTCTTCATCGCTGCCTTCCTCTCTGCAGTCTATGTGAATCGAAATGACGCTATAAAACAAGAAAAAGCATAAAGAGCAGAAGAACGTTACAAAAATGCGGAGGAACGACGTTAGAGGGCAGAAGAGCGTAATAGAGTTACTGATGAGCGTTACAATACTACAGAGGATATTTGCGAAAAGGCAGATGAAAATTTCAAAAGACCAATGAAAAATTCAAAAGGCGAGACCAGAAAAATGATGAACCTTTCAAAAAAATTGAAGAATAGTTCAAGGAAAACAGTGACCAATTTAAGAGAGTAGAACAGTGGTTAACAGGTCACGAACATTTATGTGGCGAACAGGTGGACGAATTAGACAAACAGATTGTGGAAGAAGCTAAAAAATCCGAAGAGTGGATGAAACAGATCACTGAGGAACAAATCAGTAATTGCAAAAATAAATTAGGCACAGAAACTCAGGAAGTGAGGGGCACAACCGTTTAATTACGAAAGTATATCGATGTCATTAAGGAGTGGAAATGGTTCAAATGGTTCTGAGCACTATGCGACTTAACTTCTGAGGTCATCAGTCGCCTAGAACTTAGAACTAATTAAACCTAACTAATCTAAGGACATCACACACATCCATGCCCGAGGCAGGATTCGAACCTGCGACCGTGGTGGTCGCTCGGCCTCAGACTGTAGCGCCCAGAACCGCACGGCCACTCCGGCCGGCTAAGGAGTGGAGAAATGCAGTCACGGATGATGTAGCTCTAGTTAAAAACAGGTAGAGGAGTAGTTATTAGGTGACGATACGAGTTCAGATAGGACAATTACTTTAAGTTTAAAAGATCAACAAGAAATAAAAGTTGTTTTAATTTAAAGAAATACAAGCAGACATCAAGCGTCGCAGTCGTGAAGCGTTGGTGAAAATGTTTAAAGAGAAAAAACATAATGGTGGGTCAGCAAACAGTACACGGATCAGGGAAATACTGATGAGCGAAGAAGATAGGTTTAAGAAAGAGAAAGAATTACATGAATTAACGGACAGTGTCTGCTGTATACGTGGCGATCCCGTATCACCTCCCGTGATTGTACCAACAGTTGTGTCCATAGGAATAAGTTATTAGGACGTAGATGAGGACAAAATAAGAAAACACTTTGTTTTCATTCAGAAGTAGACGCTGTTTCCAGAAAAGTTCCCAAAATTTAGATTGAAACTACTGTTGCAAACAACATTATAATTTCTCATTGCTTGCGGGGGAGAATAAACATTTTAATGACACCCGCCGCAACATCAACTTATATGTGAGTCAAAGACACTTTTACTGATCCTCACTAATTACAGATGCGTCACACATTAGAGCAGGGAACTCCTGAAATTTGTTGTGATGGACACTTTTTGTAATGCGGGAATAAACCACTTGTTGTAATGAGCAAGCCATAGACATCAACTTTATGCCAGTCAGCGTATTAACTATGGTCAGGGTGTATAATTTGGACAAATACTAACTTGGACTTATGAACCAAGTCGCACTTTCGTAAGAAGAATTATAAAAGATAAAACCACTAACTCTCGCATTTCGTGTTTCTATCGTGTGTCGAATCTTTCATACAAAAAATCTATATGGCGAACAGCGTAGTGCCTGGGAACAGTCAAGTGTATGTTTTTTGGTACTTTCGCTCTACATTTTAAAAACTGGCCGGTAGGCCCAACTAACATACATTCAATAGTTTTGATACACACCATCAGCAGTGCTGCGAAGTTGTCTGCATTTATTGTTTGATGTTTATAGCTTTTGTACTTAAGCATTAATTCTGCTGTCCACCATCAGTGGTGTCGGAATGTATGTGTACTAGTGTATTTATAATATTTATGATAAAGACATGCTATCATTTTATCACTCGTTGTTTGATGCATTGTACGTCGATGTCATAGTAATGGCACTTATTCACCGATATACACACTACTGGCCATTAAAATTGCTACACCAAGAAGAAATGCAGATGATAAACGGGTATTCATTGGACAAATATATAATACTACAACTGACATGTGATTACATTTTCACGCAATTTGGGTGCATAGATCCTGAGAAATCAGTACCCAGAAGAACCACCTCTGGCCGTAATAACGGCCTTGATACGCCTGGGCATTGAGTCAAATAGAGCTTGGATGGCGTGTACAGGTACAGCTGCCCATGCAGCTTCAACACGATACCACAGTTCGTCAAGAGTAGTGACTGGCGTATTGTGACGAGCCAGTTGCTCGGTAACATTGACGAGACGTTTTCAATTGGTGAGAGATCTGGAGAATGTGCTGGCCAGAGCAGCAGTCAAACATTTTCTGTGTCCAGAAAGGTCCGTACAGGACCTGCAACATGCGGTCATGCATTATCCTGCTGAAGTGTAGGGTTCCACACGGGTCGAATGAAGGCTAGAGCCACGGGTCGTAACACATCTGAAATGTAATGTCCACTGTTCAAAGTGCCGTCAATGCGAACAAGAGGTGACTGAGACATGTAACCAATGGCACCCCATACCATCACGCCAGGCGATGCTCCAGTATGGCGACGACGAATGCACGCTTCCAATGTGCGTTCACCGCGATGTCGCCAAACACGGATGCGACCGTCATGATGCTGTAAACAGAACCTGGATTCATCCGAAAAAATGACGTTTTGCCATTCGTGCACCCAGGTTCGTCGTTGAGTCCACCATCGCAGGCGCTCCTGTCTGTGATGCAGCGTCAAGGGTAACCGCAGCCACGGTCTCCGAGCTGATAGTCCATGCTGCTGCAAACGTCGTCGAATTGTTCGTGCAGATGGTTGTTGTCTTGGGAACATCCCCATCTGTCGACTCAGGGATCGAGACGTGGCTGCTCGATCCGTTACAGCCATGCGGATAAGATGCCTGTCATCTCAACTGCTAGTGATACGAGGCCGTTGGAATCCAGCACGGAGTTCCGTATTACCCTCCTGAACCCACCGATTCCATATTCTGCTAACAGTCATTGGATCTCGACCAACGCGAGCAGCAATGTCGCGATACGATAAACCGCAATCGCGATAGACTACAATACGACCTTTATCAAAGTCGGAAACGTGATGGTACGCATTTCTCCTCCTTAGACGGGGCATCACAACAACGTTTCACCAGGCAACGCCGGTTAACTGCTGTTTGTGCATGAGAAATCGGTTGGAGACTTTCCTCATGTCAGCACGTTGTAGGTGTCGTCACCGGCGCTAGCCTTGTGTGAATGCTCTGAAAAGTTAATCATTTGCATATCACAGGATCTTCTTCCTGTCAGTTTAATTTCGCGTCTGTAGCACGTCATCTTCGTGGTGTAGCAATTTTAATGGCCAGTAGTGTATGTCACTTTGTCCATACAGTAATACAAGCGTTTGCTTGTGGAAATTAACATATAGTTTCATTTCTCATTTACACATGTTGTATATAGTCACGACTACATTCCCTTAATAATAATAATTATGTGCTGCTACACAACCATACAAAAACACAAGTGTTGTCTTACTTCCTTTTCTAATGTCTTGTTTCTAATGAACATGCATATCTATAAATGTCATTCCTTTTGTCCAATGTGATGTATTGTACACAAGTCTCTATAAATATCATTCTTATTGTTCAGTGTGATGTTTTATACAGGGTGAGTCACTAATTATTGCCACCTAGAATAACTCCGGAAGTATGAGAGTAGCTTAAAAGTTTGTGGCACAAATGTTGAATGGGGCAATGGGGGCAATAATATGACGTTGGTGTTTTGTTGCTAGGTGGGGTCGCGTCAGAGATATGAAGGTCAACTTTGTTTTCTTAAATGGAATGCTGTAATTTTTTACATGTTTTCTTATAGCGGCTATCGAGACGACTCCAATCATGTGTAATAGTAAGGACTTTGAAGGTCAACGAAGGTCAAACAGGTGGCATGAACGTCCACTCACGGATTGAATGCATGACACTGAATTCAGCCGATGGGCTCAACTTCAGATTCAGAGGGATGACATATTTATTAATTTGATTTTATTTACAGATGACCATTGGTATCAATGCAGTGCTGCAATCTTCTTATCATGGCCTGAGTGGTATTCCTTATCACTTCGGCACTTATCGAAGCACATGCTCTGCCAATTCTCTCTCATATATCGTGCTAATAGTAAATACTTGGCGAATACGGCGTGTCTATCTAACGTGCCATTGACACGTAAACACCATTCAACGGTTTCGCAATACAACACTAATAGGAACGGTAAGACTAGTATCGTCGAATCAAGCGAATGTGAATGATGTATTCCTTCGAAGAACAGTCCGTATGCTTCTTATTTACGGAGAATGCTAACGAAATTCAGTTAGAGTTAGAGACTTATACCCTGAAAGATATCCTCGACGTACTCACTCTACACGTCGTACATTTAAATATGTGTATGATAAACTGAGAACAACTGGATCTTTAACACATCGGAAACATATCCGACAAAGGAAAGTTACTAACGAGGAACGGAAATTGTTACTCTTGCCACTGTGGTTCCAGATCCTTGTGTTAGTTCGCGTCAAATCGCAAGGGAATCTGGCATGAGTCACCGTAGTGTTGTTCGTGTTCTGCATCGCCATAAATATCATCCATACGATATGTCTCCACCAAGAATTAACTGGTACGGATTGAATGCATGACACTGAATTCAGCCGATGGGCTCAACTTCTGATTCAGAGGGATGACACATTTATTAATTTGATTTTATTTACAGATGTGGCTACGAACCATGGAAATGTTAATATGCGTAACATGCATTACCGGGCAACAGAAAATCCATGTTGACTGCGGCAAGTTGAACACCAAAAACCGTGGTCGGTGAATGTATGGTGTGGGATTCTCGAAGACAGATTTATAGTCCCCTATTTCTTCGAAGGAAATATTAATGGTAGGAAGTACACCACACTCCTGCAAGAAACATTAGGTCTGTTATTGGAAGAAATACCTTTAGGAACAAGGAAGAGAATGTGGTATCAACACGATGGGTGTCCGGCACATTTTTCGCTGATGGCTAGAATGAGTAGCAGAGACAATTTCCTGATCGTTGGATTGGACACGGAGGAGATGTGTCGTGGCGAGCTCGTTCGCCAGACTTGACGCCTCTGGATTTATTGTTGTGAGGATTCGTAAAAGATATTGTTTATAAAGACGTTCCAACTACACCTGAAGATATGCGAGAGAGGAATGTCAGACCATGTGCTTCGATAAGTGCCGATGTGATAAGGAATACCAATCAGCTCATGATAAGAAGATTGCAGCACTGCATTGATACCAATGGTCATCACTTCGAACACCTTCTGTGAATGGATGATGATGATGATGATGATGATGTTTGGTTTGGCGGGCGCTCAATAGCGCGTCCATCACCGCCCATAAAAAGTCCCAATTTTTACACAGTCCAATTTTTTCACAGTCCATTGTAGCCGCTGTCACGAATGGTGATGATGATGATGATGATGAATTGATGAGGACAACAGACACACCCAGTCCACGGACAGAGAAAATCCCCAACCCGGCCGGGAATCAAACCCGGGCCCCGTGATCCAGAGGCAGCAACGCTAGCCACTACACCACAAGCAAGGGACTTCTATATATGGACGTTCATGCCACCTTTGTGACCTTCGTTGACCTTCAAATAGCTTACTGTTACACATCATTGGATTCATCTCTATAGCCGCTATCAGAAAATAAGTACCAAACTATAGCATCCCATTTTAAAAAAACGAAGTTGTCCTTCATAAATCTGAAGCGATCCCACCTAGCAACAAAAAACCAACGTCATATTATGGCCCCGTTGTCCCACACAACTTCTGCCCCACAAACGTTTCAGCTCCTATCATACTTTCACAGTTATTCTTGGTGGTAAGAGTTAGTGACTCACTCTATAGAATACGCTATGGTTATAATGGAGTGAATGATTTGGTGCTATAATATAATAAGTGTGGATGAAGTGACTAATTGCAGATTGACTTGAGTATCTGTGGATCTTGAAAACAAACCATCCATGTGTGTGAGTATATCAAGGCGCTGGCTTCATTCGTGAGAATTCTAAGAACATTTGGTATGTTCATGAAATATTGTAATAGCTATTGTTTCTTCTTCTTATTACTCCATAAATAAATATGTTCTTGCACCATTAGAGTCGGATGGATGTGAAGTGTCTTGAATATAATGGTGCTCATGTGCTTTCATGTTGTTCATCCTGGCACCAGACTAACCCTTTTCAGTTGGCTTGATACTCATGAAATAATGAATGCATGAAACAGAAAACAAAAATAGCACCCATACCACGGTGCAAATATTCTTGATGAACTAGCTTGTGCTACAGCTCAGTCTCAGCACAATTTGATTGGTATCCGTTTTATTCACAACGAGGAGGTGATGTTACGTGGCAGCTTATCCCTAAACTCTCATGCAACATGAGTCATAATGTTATACGCATATCTTCATGGTCAATCTAGTCAGCCATTTAATACTGCATAATAACTGCAGACAGTATTCAATACTACAAGTGAGTGCCCAGTTAATTAAGGTCTTCCTTTACCTTCTTTTTTTTTTTTACGGAAATGGGCCTGTCATTTTCTGCAGCCTCGTAGAGATTTTTATAACTGCCTCAAAACACATGCCTTGAGACGTGATAGGCGAAGCAGAATTCACTTTATTCCATCTTCGCACACCAGTTATCTGCCGTAAAACAGTACTCATCAAGACCCTAGGAGGAATACTTTTAGGAAAGATATCATCTAAGCGAGGGGAAGCCTTCAGAAACGTTAGAGCGTGAGACTCATCATCTTTATCTGTAGCCAAGCCACGGAAGAATATTTGTTTAAAATACTTGCAACCGGCTTTCTGACTGGCTCATAATATTTATTTCTGTAGAATGCATACTTTCCCAAGCGTGCCTACATGCAAGCCCCCCCGATTCGTCATACTCAGAATCTTGTTATGGTGTGAGAGAGCTTTTCCGAATTCCTCCTCAGGCCATGGTATCATTGGTCAATCATAGAAAACTCTATAACAGTAGGAGCTTGCTTAACTTATTTACAAAATTATTACTGGTCAGAGCTCGCAAAGCCTGCTGAAAGTGGCCATCGAGATTCCCACACTGGCAGAAACACCCAAGTTTCGGAGGGTTATGATAGACAACACTTGCTGCTTGGAGATGAAGAAGTAAAGAATAGTTGCCAGACAACCGATCAGACGAGACTTGGTGTCGTTCTGAAGGATGCCTCCACTTTAGCACTGAGTACAGAGAGCGGTCTGGACTCGGAATTGTCAGTTGTTACTGCCGTCACCTTCCATCTTCACACTCCGTGAGAGTGGTAAGAACAAGTCGGCGATGCAGTCATCGAGTCGAGGGGGACACGATGCTAGTTAACTTTCATCAGGGGCTAACTCCACAGTTTTAACATTCATAGCGAGTTAGTTGCTTCCACCACGCCCTTTGGCGATTCTACTGGAGTTCATACTTATTTTTCCAGGGTCTTCCTGTAAACCTCTAACCGTTCTTGCAGTCATTGGTCATATCTACGATTTATTCTCATGATTATGGTATTATTGTGCTCATTCACGTGTGCCTAGGTTATATTTAACAATTATAATCCCTTGTCCTTTAAATGTTCACTTGCTTATCACAGTGGTAGTTCCTATGTCGATGCTCCACGATAATGTCCTAATTGTTATTGTTGCCATTTGTATCTGTTGTAGATACATGACACACATCATTTATATCCATGTGTGGTTTCGTATCCATATTTTCATGTTTGAATGGCCACTCCTATTACTTACCATGCAGTAAGACGTTCGCTTGCACGATATTGGTATTTCATCAAAATCTGCATGACCTTGTGGGGACCGTCCCATCTCTGTCGATCAATAGTGATCGTACTTATGGCACCTTAGAAGTGTCATAAGCAGCTCAACGGGCTTCCCACTTCACCACTGACGTGTAAGTATTGATACTAACTAGTACTGACAAACTAGCTTCGTGCCCTGGCACTGTTTATAGAAGAGCCTGTGTTAATGCGTTGTGCGTCGCTGGTGTCTAATGCTGCCCTTTTGCAGTGCGACCTGGGATGTTGTTGTTTTCTGTTCTTTTTTTTTCCTTTCTGAGTGAGTGGGCTGATACAATCCACATTAGAGGACCTGAATGAAAGGGGAACCCACGATATATATATATATATATATATATATATATATATATATATATATATATATATACTCCTGGAAATGGAAAAAAGAACACATTGACACCGGTGTGTCAGACCCACCATACTTGCTCCGGACACTGCGAGAGGGCTGTACAAGCAATGATCACACGCACGGCACAGCGGACACACAAGGAACCGCAGTGTTGGCCGTCGAATGGCGCTAGCTGCGCAGCATTTGTGCACCGCCGCCGTCAGTGTCAGCCAGTTTGCCGTGGCATACGGAGCTCCATCGCAGTCTTTAACACTGGTAGCATGCCGCGACAGCGTGGACGTGAACCGTATGTGCAGTTGACGGACTTTGAGCGAGGGCGTATAGTGGGCATGCGGGAGGCCGGGTGGACGTACCGCCGAATTGCTCAACACGTGGGGCGTGAGGTCTCCACAGTACATCGATGTTGTCGCCAGTGGTCGGCGGAAGGTGCACGTGCCCGTCGACCTGGGACCGGACCGCAGCGACGCACGGATGCACGCCAAGACCGTAGGATCCTACGCAGTGCCGTAGGGGACCGCACCGCCACTTCCCAGCAAATTAGGGACACTGTTGCTCCTGGGGTATCGGCGAGGACCATTCGCAACCGTCTCCATGAAGCTGGGCTACGGTCCCGCACACCGTTAGGCCGTCTTCCGCTCACGCCCCAACATCGTGCAGCCCGCCTCCAGTGGTGTCGCGACAGGCGTGAATGGAGGGACGAATGGAGACGTGTCATCTTCAGCGATGAGAGTCGCTTCTGCCTTGGTGTCAATGATGGTCGTATGCGTGTTTGGCGCCGTGCAGGTGAGCGCTACAATCAGGACTGCATACGACCGAGGCACACAGGGCCAACACCCGGCATCATGGTGTGGGGAGCGATCTCCTACACTGGCCGTACATCACTGGTGATCGTCGAGGGGACACTGAATAGTGCACGGTACATCCAAACCGTCATCGAACCCATCGTTCTACCATTCCTAGACCGGCAAGGGAACTTGCTGTTCCAACAGGACAATGCACGTCCGCATGTATCCCGTGCCACCCAACGTGCTCTAGAAGGTGTAAGTCAACTACCCTGGCCAACAAGATATCCGGATCTGTCCCCCATTGAGCATGTTTGGGACTGGATGAAGCGTCGTCTCACGCGGTCTGCACGTCCAGCACGAACGCTGGTCCAACTGAGGCGCCAGGTGGAAATGGCATGGCAAGCCGTTCCACAGGACTGCATCCAGCATCTCTATGATCGTCTCCATGGGAGAATAGCAGCCTGCATTGCTGCGAAAGGTGGATATACACTGTACTAGTGCCGACATTGTGCATGCTCTGTTGCCTGTGTCTATGTGCCTGTGGTTCTGTCAGTGTGATCATGTGATGTATCTGACCCCAGGAATGTGTCAATAAAGTTTCCCCTTCCTGGGACAATGAATTCACGGTGTTCTTATTTCAATTTCCAGGAGTGTATATATATATATATATATATATATATATATATATATATATATATATATACGTGTGTGTGTGTGTGTTTTATATACTAGCATACATTGAGGTATGGATTGTTATCTCTCTGTGTAATTCTGTTCCTGATTGTTTGGAATGTGTTAATTTAAGGTGCCTGGAAGATATTTGACCCTTACTTATTATGTTGGTTCAGTTTAAAGTCGAAATATGACGATTATAGTTTCCAGATATCATGTCTTGTCTGTTATGATAAATCCCTGTACTGGACAGGACGAAGCGTAGTGGTTAATAACTTTTATTCTGAGGCGTGTGGTTTGATATTCTTACTTTGTACATTTTTTGAGGGTAATTATAGATAAAACGGCCAATGGAGCTCCAATCAATATTTTACAAAAACTGAAGCAAATGTTACTAAGACTGTTAAGGGAATCCCTCCTCCTGATTTCATATATGAGAAGAGTCATATATTGCCTTTGGTGGCTTGTGTACTTTGTAGCTTACTTGTGTAATAAAATTGATTTTGATAAATGTCAATGAATTCAACTGATCTCGCTCTGCTACCACTAACGAAGAGCATTAATGGAAACATGAGACAGGAGTGCAACTGGAGCATTCGACTGAGTTCTGTGACATATGTCAAAGTCAATTTTATTAGACAAGTAAGCAGTCATGTACGTAGGCCACCAAAGACAACATTGACTTTTGTCATATATGAAATCAGGAGGAGGGATTGCCTTAATAATCTTAGTAATATTTATTTTAGTTTCTGCAAAATATTGATTGAAACTCCATTGGCCGTTTTACCAATAACTACTCCCAAAAAATACACGAAGTAATAATATCAAACCACATGCTTCAGAATAAAACATAACGCATAAAAAAACTTTGAACCACTACCTTTCGTTCTGTCCACCTGTCCAGTACAGGGATTTACCATAACAGACAAGACATAATGTGGAAGCTGTAATCATCGTATTTCGTCTTTAAACTGGACCAACACAATACGTAAGCAACAAAGATCGCCCAGGCACCTTAAATTAACATACTACGAACAATCACGAGCAGAATGACACAGAGAGGTAACGACCCATACCTCATATAGGTAAGCAATGGTTCCTTCCCATTCCTTTTTGTAGGTTCGGATCTTTGGAGGTGCTCCCCATTCATCCAATCCTCGAAGGCGGATCGTATCAGCCCGTTCAAAAAGAGAGAGAGAGAGAGAGAGAGTGTGTGTGTGTGTGAGAGAGAGAGAAAGACAACAAATCACCAGGTCGCATCTGCAACAAGGCAGTATTAAACACCAGAGACGCACAACGCATAAACACAGTCTCTTCTATAAACAGTGACAGGGCAGGAAGCTAGTTTGTGAATGCTAGTTAGTATCAATACCCACACGTGACCTGCTCATAAAACAAGGAACATAGAACTTTATTCTTGTTCGCTGATAAGCACCCTCAAACCACTTTGCCGTGGAGTACATAATTCAAGACCTACAAGGAAAAAATCAGTCATCCATAAGCGGTGTGCCGCAGACGAATGAACAGAAAACAGGCAGGGTGGTAACGTTGGCCGAATACAGTACCTCTGTGACACTGTATCATCCAGAAGCAATCTTCACACTCAGCCGGTGTGTTATTCTCAGGCATGTCCAACATTCTGGTACGCCACTTGCTCGTCCACAACACAACTCCAGCACTCCGCTGCGTCCACCGCTCCCTTTCTCAAGTGCCACCGCCAGGACTCTTTCTCCCACTAATGTACTATGGCCCCACAAGCCGTGGCCTCACCGTCGAGAGGAAGTATGACCAATCTAGTCGGCTAGTGCCAACCTAAACCCATAGTGTCGTACACGGCACACATGGACACACTGAATGAACGTTACCAAACTGATACTTCAGTATTTACATGCCTGTGGGTGTGTTGACAAGGATTTCATCCTTGTATGTGCTTATTTTCAATACAGAAGTAAAGGAACTCCTACAGGTGAAGAATGGTGTGTGTACACAATGTTTATTGGGTTATTGCAACAGAACAAGCTCAGATCAGGGGAACATGCAGCTTATCACCATCTATCTCAGTTTGAGAAAGATAGAAACATTAGAATGAGGGACTTAAAGCATTATATATACATAATTCAGGCAGTTGACTACTACAATGACGGACTGTAGAAAAAGTGGTGACGAGATGGACTCAGAACAACAGTGAAGCAAGAAGAGTGGTCACGGGTTGTCCTTTGATTAACAGGTCATTAACCTATTGTTCTGCTAAGAGGATTAGGACCCCCTGGGGATAATCCACCCATCTGATTGACAGGTTATGACCCCCTGTGGGTGATCCACCTTTTTGATTGAGAAGTCCTCAACCTATTATTTCCTCACCCCACTCCTCTTCCTTCCTTTCTTCTCCTCCTCCTCCTCCTTCTCCTCCTGCTGCTGCTCCTCCTCCTCCTCCCCTTCCATATCCTCCCTCCCCATCCCTCAGGGAACTCCCTTCGCCGATACAAGCACACGTCTAGTCCAAATGGCTCTGAGTACTATGGGACTTAACATCTGTGGTCATCAGTCCCCTAGAACTTAGAACTACTTAAACCTAACTAACCTAAGGACATCACACACATCCATGCCCGAGGCAGGATTCGAACCTCCGACCGTAGCGGTCGCGCGGTTTGAGACTCTAGCGCCTAGAACTGCTTGGCCACCCTGGGCGGCACACTTCTAGTATCAGTTTGGTTGACTAATTAATTAAATCGATCAATTAATTAAATCCAACATCTGGAGAAATCCCCCGCTGTCCCACAAATTGGCAGGAAAAAGACTCAGTTGATCGGTCATGTTTAAATAATGTAGACAATGTGTGGAATATTGTTTATTTATTTATGGCTGTGTATGGAATATACTTTATTTGTTTAGTTAAAGAATTTGTTGGGAAATTGACTGCAGTGTGTGGACACTGTTTATGTAAACAATTTACATACAGGCTGGTGTATGGAATATAGTTTATTTCAAGAACTTGTCAAGAAATCGATCACAGTATGGAATATTTTAAAATTTGCGGCACTTTTTTAATCTGATTGCGCTTGGAAATGCTGAGTAGCCGTAGTTTATATTTAGTGCTGGAGTCAGGGATTTTAAGGCTCTTATTATTTATTTTCCTCACTTCTCGAAGCACACTAGTGTCTAAGCACAGATGGGAAAATCTGAACAATTACATATCCAAAAGTTCATGAGATATTTCAAAACCCACCGTCACTTTCTGCAGATGGACAAATTACTAGAATCTCAGCGGCGATCTATTTTGCACATATCGAGATACATACAGCATTGATATTGCACTAATAGTTAAACCTTGCAAAAGTGGTCTACAGATCAAGAATGGAATGACAGTATAGTAACCGCCATTGGGAGTCTCCTGTGCATGTCTCTATCGTCAAGGCCCGCAATAAAAATCAGAACCGCCCAATGTCCTAATTACAGATAACATTACAGCTCCCAAAAAAAGCATCAAGTGGCGGAATTCTGTTGATCGTGAAATTCCAGACTCACTTCCTGTCTCTGTCTTTTTCCAGGGACCATTCCCAGATTGTCTGTGTGAACCAACATCCTGAAACATGCAAATGGAGGTTTGCATCTCCCCTCAGAATACAGTGTTCCTATTGGCAAATGGTGGAGGGAAAGACAGAGCTGATACAATTTTGATATCAAAAATAGAGGGAAATTAACCATTTGCACTATCCTTTCAAATTAATTGCTTAATAATTTACAGCAGACAAATAGATCACTTAAAACACTCACCTCTACCTTACGATGATCCATCTTCATAATAAAACATATTGTCAACGTTTGAGTATCACACGTAAATATTATGCAAATCAAGTAGTGAAATTCCCGTCACAAATAGATCGTAGCACTAAATATATCCGAGGTCTCGTACGCGCCCTCCTCTACCACAATGTTTCCACTGAACATTTGTGGGGAAAAAAAAATCCTACCGATCACACAAACTAGTGATTGCTAGGCACGTGCTGTTCACTGCTTACAGTATAGCCCCCATCTGCATCGCTTGGGACACAGACCCATACCAGAATGCATGTGTGAGCGCAATACAGTTATTGGAAATGTGATGCGGTTTGAAAAGTGCTATAGGATTCCTAAATAGGTTCTCTCCACTACATTTTGAAGGAGGGGGAATGGTTCTACTGTGTGATAGAATAGAGATAACAGCAAATACCACTGCAAGGCCGAGTCCAGTGTGATGTTCTGAGAAACACTAAACACGACAACTTAAACTGTGATCCAGTAGGTAGTAAGAAGTTGTTCATATAGGTATGAAAAGGGGGTTACTATAATTTCAACTACCTAGTTTCAACAACATTTCAAGGTCACCCAGCTACCCACATATCTATTTACAATGATTCATGTGTACGTATTTCAGATGTGGAAAGAGGGTAGTCTGGTGACCTTGAAAAGTAGTTGAAACTAGGTAGCTGAAAGTATAGTAAAGCCCTTTTCGTACCTATGTGAGTGGAACGGAAGTGGATGTATATGTCTTGTGTGAGAGAAGATTATAAATGATGGACGTTTGCACTAAACATGTTGATAACATCCGAATTCCTACCACTCCAATCGTCCCTGGATGCCCTCCATGGCTGGGGTGGTGCACTCCGCCATAGACACGCTTCCACAACTCCGGCTGCAGCGGTAATTTTCACTGAGCTCTTTACGACAGAGCTGGCGGTGAACGATGGCAATGGGGGCACAACGTGTGGACGTCTATGGGGTGAGTGTGCGAGATGTGTGAGAGCTTTCAGCTGTCTCCGACATCTAGCCATGACAGATTATTGCTGCCGGCCGCGGTAGTCTAGCGGTTCTAGGGGCTCAGTCCGGAGCCGCGCGACTGCTACGGTCGCAGGTTCGAATCCTGCCTCGGGCATGGATGTGTGTGATGTCCTTAGGTTAGTTAGGTTTAAGTAGTTCTAAGTTCTAGGGGACTGATGACCATAGATGTTAAGTCCCATAGTGCTCAGAGCCATTTTTTGAACAGATTATTGCTGCATACTGGATCGTGGTTTAAGTTTGTCATGTTTAGTGCTTTTCAATTTATCACAGTGGGCTCTGTCTTGCAATGGTATTTGCTGTTGTCTCTATTCTATCACGCACCTTCCTCCCTCCTTCTGAATGTAGTGGAGAGAATCAATTTAGGATTGTATAGTACTTTTAAAAACCCAATCACGACATTAAATTCCCAATTGATCAATCTTTTGTTTCCGACAGTTGTACTGCGTGCATGCATGCATTCGATATTGGGAGGTAGGGCGGGGCGCCGTGGTGAACAAGACCAACACCTGACAGTAAGTGGCATGTGCATCATGATTGTGAGTTTGTGTGATCTTCAGGAATTTTTTTTTCACCAGATATGTTTAGTGGAAACGTTGTGGTGGAGGAGCGTGCGTACGAGACCTCAGATATATTAAGTACTACGATCTATTTCTGACGGAAATTTCGTTACTTGATTTGCATAATATTTGCATGTGATACTCAAACGTTGACAATATGTTTTATAATGAAGAGGTATCATCGTAAGGTGGAAGTGAGTGTTTTAAGCGATCTATTTAACTACTGTACATTTTTAAACAATTAATTTGACAGGGTAGAGCAAATGGAGTATATCACTCTATTTTTGATATCGAAATTTCGTCAGCTTTCTCTTTGTCTCCAGCATTAGCCAATAGGAATACAGTATTTTGAGGAGAAATGGAAACCTCCATCTTCGTGTTTGGAGACACTGGTTCACACAGTCTAGCAGGGAGTGGCTTCTTGGGAGCGACAGAGACAGGAACCGAGTCTGGAATTTGCCCATCAATAGAATGTTGTCACTTACTGCTTTATTTGAGGGCTGCAAGGTCAAACGAGGCCTATATTCGGTCAGTGGTCGGTGTTATTTAGTAACATGATCTGTAATTAGGAGACTGGGCTGTTGTGACTTTCGTGGCGGCGCCCTGATGATAGGCATACACACGGGAGAGCCCAAAAGATAACTACTATATTGCACTTCATTCCATTTCCTTGTGATTACAGTTATTATGTCATGGGGAGCAAGGATTTGGGGGGGGGGGGGGGGGGTTGCTGTCATGATGTCTGCTCAAGTGGGGGAACTCTGTCTCCTGCAAAGTGCTTAAATAAAGATATACATCAATAAATGATTGACTTTGACTTGAATTTCGTGTCGTGACATCCTTCTTCTCCAGCACAGAGTGAGTCTTTTTCTTACTATTTTTTTCTGGGAGTGGAGGGGATGGAGGGGGTGAGGGGTAGGGGCAGTGGAACATCCTCTGGTGGTGGCGTTGTGCACTAGCTCACTCGATCCCTGCATGTCAAGGTGAGAGCACACAGAAAAATCTTCCAATAAGATGGCACCTTCAATCTGCTGCAGTGTAATTATGTAATTAGGACATGTAGTCGCTAGATGTGAGATTTCCCCACCAAATAAAAGTGAGATACAGCTCCTGGAAATTGAATGTTATAAATAAACAGTATATCATATGCTATATAATTGAATTCCCTCTCGTGAGATCCTTTCTCTTCAGCACAGATGGCAGATTAGAGGCCATAGCGGAACCCAGTCTGTCAGGAATTTGTCTTGGAAGGAGGACGTCTCACGTGTGATGCTATTCTGTATGGAGTTTACTGAGTAAACACTGCTTTGCTTGTGCTTTGGCCTGACACAACTGATGGTGCATGCAGGCCCAGCAGGACACAAGGAGAAAGACAAAGAGCATGTGTTTCGACAGGAATTTCTCAGGTGTCAAGTATGAAAGGCATGCTGCTGCCTGATGCTTTTGTTCGAGGACTACTGTCACATCCGGTCTGTCAGTTACGAAGCCCCAGCGGGCACCTGTGTGTGGCACGGCCACTTCTCAGACTCTCGTTGGCGCACCGTGAGTCCTGGCAGCTTGTGTGGTGGTGTTCTGTGCAGTCCAGTGGACGGGGAATCGCGGGCGGTCCGTGCTTTGCGATTGAAAGATTTTTAACAGCTTAATTACGTCTGATCGGTGTTTCAAGATGGTATTCCTTGCACGATCGGAAAAAGAGAAGAGATCGATTTAATTACTTATTAGAAGACCTGCATCTTCCCAGACAGCCGAGAATGATGAGCAAGAGAAACCCAGCCCCTGAAAACCGAACTTATTATAAATAAACAATATACCCTTGAATTTCCTGTCCTTTGTCTCCACCACAGAGACGCCAATTTCTAGATAGGGGAATGGATGGGGAAAGGGGGGGGGTGGAGATATGAGAGGTTTACCAGATGGGGAGGAGTTAATTTATTGATAAATTTAATTAAGTATTCAATCAAATTGATAAGTGAGAGGGGGCTATTGAAATAACTCAGGTCTGAAAGTGTACCTGTATCAGCGAGGGGTAGGGCGGAGTGCTGGAGGTACTGGCAGAAGTAAAGCTGTGAGGATGGGGCGTGCGTCGTGCTTGGGTAGCTCAATTGGTAGAGCACTTGCCCGCGAAAGGCAAAGGTCCCGAGTTCGAGTCTCGGTCCGGCACACAATTTTAATCTGCCAGGAAGTTTCAGATCATAGCATTGTTTGGGGGGCTCTGACGATTAGACGCACGACAACAACTGAAATACAGATGAGGTTACGCTTACGGCCACAATTCGCCTCCGCTAGGAAAGACAACACAGTGAGCCTCTCCTGGATTGTTCAGTTGCCGAGTTACTATGTAACGTATTTAGTTAAGTGTAGTTGCGTATAGAAGTTATTTTGCTTTGGAATTTAGTTTACCGTTTTTTTATCCCTTTTACTTTCTTTTTAAATAGATGATCAGAAAATTACTTGCAAATAAATCATCGCAACCAAAATGAAGGTATGGTGTTAGTGAATAAAATACCTGTGGTCCATTTAGTCTGTGTAACTTAAAACTACAACTCTGTCAGTTGATCAAAGTTCAATTATGCTAAGAACAACAGCCAGTTGCGAGTAAACTGTTAAGAACGAGAGTGACTCCAATCCCTCACAAATGCATATGTTTTTGGATGGGGTCCGCCTTTAGCAAAACACAATTTTTAAAAAAATCCAAAACATGTGTCACTGTAATTGCATCATCATAAGTGGGTTTTTATTTTATGTCTTTTTTCCACTTGGTGTGGTTTTCCTGATGTATTATGTTTTTCAACTGCATGTTTCCTTTCACAGTTTGTCATGTTTTCATTTTCCCTCAGCTTCTTCACTGTGAGGTTCTGTATATTGAGCTGTCAATGTCAGTGTTTCACTGTTTAGCAGCTCAATACACAGAACTTCGTACGTAGGAGAAATTATTATGAGAACAATTTTCATTCCCAACGCAAATAACAGAAGTGAATAATAATAGTAATAATAATAACTGACATTAATGAGAATGATAATAAAAATAGCAATAATATTTTTATTTTAGTCGTGTCTAGTATCATGAGAAACGTAAGGGATAATGAAAGAGGATAAGACTGGAATGGCAGTGACAATAGCTATTAAGAAAGAACAGATTTATGTAGTGGATTCTGTAGACAGGGGGTAGGAAGATGTGGTTGGGAAGAAAAGGAGGGAGGCAGACCATTAATTGTCTTCTCACTTTTCAAAATAAACTCTATGATAAGAAAAACCACCTCGAAGGAACGATACGAATTGAACGGAAATGGCTAGATATCCCGTATATGTACAAACAAACTAATGATTACAATATCAGAAAAACTGAATGATTTATTCAAGAGAAAAAACTTCACGGATTGAGAAAGTCAGTAACTCGTTGCTCCACCTCTGGCACTTACGCTAGCAATTACTTGACTTGGAACTGATTGATAGAGTTTTTGGATGTCCTCCTGAGGGATATCGCTCCAAATTCTGTCCAAGTGGCGCGTTAGATCGATAAAATCCCGAGCTGTTTGGAGAGTCCTATCCATAATGCTCCAAACGTTCTCAAATGGAGAGAGGTCCGGCAACCTTGCTGGCCATAGTACCGTTTCGCAAACACGAAGACAAACATTAGAAACTCTCTTCGTGTGCGGGTGGGCATATCTTCCTGAAATGTAAGCCGAGGATGACTTGCCACGAAGGGTAACAAAACAGGGCGAAGAATATCGTCGACGTACCGCTGTGCTGTCCGCAGCCCGTGGTCGTGCGGTAGCGTTCTCGCTTCCCACGCCCGGGTTCCCGTCTTCGATTCCCGGCGGGATCAGGGATTTTCTCTGTCTCGTGATGACTGGGTGTTGTGTGCTGTCGTTAGGTTTAAGTAGTTCTAAGTTCTCGGGGACTGATGACCATAGATGTCGAGTCCCATAGCGCTCAGAGCCATTTGAACCATTTTTACCGCTGTGCTGTAAGGGTGTCATGGTTCCTGGTATGAATTGAAATGTCATTCCATATCATTACTCCTGGTTATTGGGTAGTATGGCGAACGGGAAATCAGGATGGTATCCCACCCCTGTCCAGGGTGACTCCAGACACGTCTGCGGTGGTCATTGGGGCTCACTTCAAAGCGGGATTCATCACCGAAGAAAATTCCACTCCAGTCGATTGGATTCCGAAGACGTGTTGGAGATGCCCTGGGCAGACGTGGGATACCAACTCTACTATCGCCTGTCATGCGGCCCGACAACCAGGAGAGATGGTCTGGCGTGCGATTTCATTTCATAGCAGGACGCTCTTGGTTGTCAGTCGCTGCACACTTACAGCACAGCGGTATGTCGAAAATATTCTACGCCCTGTTATGTAACCGTTCATGGCAAAACATCCTGAGCTTACATTTCAGGAAGATAATACCCGCCCGCACATGAAGAGAGTTTTTACTGCTTGTCTTCGTGCTTTCCAAATCATACTTTGGCCAGCAAGGTTGTTCGATTTCTCCCCATTTGAGAAACTTTGGAGCATTATGGGCAGGACTCTCCAAACAGCTTGGAATTTTATCGATCTAACCCGCCAATTGGACAGGATTTGGCACGATATCAGTCACAGGGACATCCAACAACTCTATGACTCAATGTCGAGCCGAATAATTGCTTGCATAAGGGCCAGAGGTGGACCAGCATCACATGTAAATCAAATCTATCAGTTTTTTGTCGCAGACTTTAATTTAGTTTTTGATATTTTGAAGTAGGCCGTTCCAAAAAAAAAAAATGAAATTTGTGGTAAGGTCTTATGGGACCAAACTGCTGAGGTCATCGGTCCCTAAGCTTATTTATTTATTTATTTATTTATTGTTCCGTGGGACCAAATTAAGGAGAAGTCTCCATGGTCATGGAACGAGTCAATACATGAAATTATAACACGATATTAGAAACAGATAAAATGAAATATAAAAAAACATATTCAGGTGACAAGTCGTAAGTTTAAATAAAGAAAATCAACAATGTAACACTGGAATTTGCTTAATTTTTTAGCTCTTCCAGGAGCTCCTCGACAGAAGAGAAGGAGTGAGCCATGAGGAAACTCTTCAGTTTAGACTTAAGAGTTTGGGCTACCACTAAGATTTTTTTTTAGTTCTTGTGGTAGCTTATTGAAAATGGATGCAGCAGAATACTGCACTCCTTTCTGCACAAGAGTCAAGGAAGTGCATTCCACATGCAGATTTGATTTCTGCCTAGTATTAACTGAGTGAAAGCTGCTAACTCTTGGGAATAGGCTAATATTGCTAACAAAAATCAAATGGCTCTGAGCACTATGGGATTCAACATCTTAGGTCATAAGTCCCCTAGAACTTAGAACTACTTAAACCTAACTAACCTAAGGACATCACACACACCCATGCCCGAGGCAGGATTCGTACCTGCGACCGTAGCAGTCCCGCGGTTCCGGACTGCAGCGCCAGAACCGCTAGACCACCGCGGCCGGCTATTGCTAACAACAAATGACATTATAGAAAATATATACTGTGAGGGCAATGTCAGAATTCCATACTATTGAATAGGGGTCGACAAGAGGTTCTCGAACTTACACCACATATAGCTCGAACAGCCCGTTTTTGAGCCAAAAATACCCTCTTTGAATCAGAAGAATTACCCCAAAAAGTAATACCATACGACATAAGCGTATGAATATATGCGAAGTAGACTACTTTTCGTGTTGAAGTGTCACTTATTTCAGATACTGTTCTAATGGTAAATAATGCAGCATTTAGTTTCTGAACAAGATCCTGGACATGGGCTTTCCACAACAGCTTACTATCTATCCGAACGCCTAGGAACTTGAACTGTTCTGTCTCGCTTATAATATGCCCATTCTGACTGATCAAAATATCGGTTCTTGTTGAATTGTGAGTTAGAAACTGTAAAAACTGAGTCTTACTGTGATTTAGCATCAAATTATTTTCCACAAGCCACGAACTTATTTCGTGAACTACATTATTTGTTACTGTTTCAATATTACACACAAGATCCTTCACTATCAAGCTGGTGTCATCAGCAAACAGAAATATTTTTGAATCACCTGTAATACTAGAAGGCATATCATTTACATAAATAAGAAACAGCAGTGGCCCCAGCACCAACCCTTGGGGAACGCCCCACTTAATAGTGCCCCATTGGGACTGAACATCACTACCACTCTCAATATTGCGGAGAATTGGCTTATGCTTTCTGTTCTTAAAGTAAGAGGCAAACCAATTGTAAGCTACTCCCCTTACTCCATAATGGTCCAACTTCTGCAGTAATATTTTGTGGTCAACACAGTCAAAAGCCTTCGTTAAATCAAAGAAAACACCTAGCGTTCTCAACCTTTTATTTAATCCGTCCAAAACCTCACAGAGAAAAGAGAATATAGCATTTTCAGTTGTTAAACCATTTCTAAAACCAAACTGAACATTTGACATGAAATTATGTGAATTTAAATGCTCCATTAACCTTGTATATACAACCTTCTCGATAACTTTAGCAAACACCGATGGCATAGAAATAGGTCTAAAATTGTCAACATTATCAATGTCTCCCTTTTTATAAAGTGGCTTCGCTACCGAGTACTTTAATCGGTCAGGAAACCGACCACTCCTAAAGGAAAAGTTACAGATATGGCTAAGTACTGGGCTAACATACATAGAACAATACTTCAGTATTCTGCTAGATACCCCTTCATATCCATGAGAGTTCTTGGTCTTTAGTGATTTAATTATTAACTCAATCTCGCTCTTGTCAGTATCATGGAGGAGCATTTCAGGTAACAGTCTCGGAACACTTTTTTCTAAGAGCGCTATATGATTCCCTGTTGGGACTAGGTTTCTATTTGGTTCACCTGCTATATTCAAAAAGTGACTATTAAATAGTGTACATATATGCGACTTATCAGTAACACGGACATTCCCACTACGCACTGATTCTATATCCTCGACCTGTTTCTGCAGACCAGCCACTTCCTTTACGACTGACCACATGGTTTTAATTTTATCCTGAGACTTAGCTATTCTATCTGCATATCACATACTTTTTGCCTTCCTAATAACATTTTTAAGCACCTTACAATACTGTTTGTAATGGGCTGCTGCATTTAGATTTTGACTGTTTCTAACGTTTTGATATAATTGCCACTTTGTTCTACAAGATAGTCTTATCCCTCTAGTCAGCCACCCAGGCTGCCTGTTTGTGCTAGTACCCTGTTTTGAACGTTCTAACGGAAAGCAACTTTCAAAGAGCATGAGAAAAGTTTTGAGAAAAGTATTATATTTATCGTCTACTGTATCAGCGCTATAAACATCTTGCCACTCTTGTTCCTTGATAAGGTTTACAAAGGCCTCTAGAGCTACTGGATCAGCTTTCCTAAACAGCTGATGACTATATTTAACACTTGTTGCAGCACAAAAACCTATTAGAGTTAAAATTTGTGCATCATGATCTGAAAGGCCATTCACCTTTTTGTTAACAGAATGCCCTTCTAGTAATGAAGAATGAACAAAAATGTTGTCTATGGTTGTTCTACTGTTCCCTTGCATTCTCGTTGGAAAGAATAATGTTTGCATAAGATTATATGAATTAAAGAGGTCTTCCAGCATCCTCTTCCTTGCACAATCACTTATACAATTAATATTGAAGTCACCACATATAACCAACTTTTTGTATTTCCTATAAAGTGAACCAAGAACCTCCTCTAGCTCTATCAAAAATGTTGTGATATAGGAGTCTGGGGATCTATAAGTAACAACAGTTAGAAGTTTAGCTCCATTAAATTTAACCACACCTGCACAACATTCAAACACCTTTTCAGTGCAGTACTTTGAAACGTCAATTGACTCAAATGGGATGCCGTTTTTCACATACATGGCTACTCCCCACACCGCAAAGAGCTCCTCGAAAAGCTGCCAGCCAACCTGTATCCTGGTAAAGGAAGCCTCTGAATTATCTCCTTATTTAAGAAGTGTTCAGATATACCAATAATTTCAGAGTCAACATCTATAAGCATTTCACTAACTTTATCTCTAATACCTTGCATATTTTGATGAAATATACTAATTCCCTCATTACTCGGATACCTAAGCATTGTCAAAAGTGGTTCCATTGTTAGAGAGTTCCCTTAAGCAGGAATACCTATCAGCTGACTTCAATCTACTTAGTCTACTTCAATCTACTTAGTCTAATTTAAACTAACTTAGGCTAAGGACAACACATACCCCCCCCCCCCCACACACACACACACACATGCCCGAGGGAGGACTCGAACCTCCGATGGGGGGAGCCGCGCGGACCATGACAAAACGCCCTAGAACACGCGGCTACCCCTCGCGGTAGCCGTTCCAGAGTCAGATTCCCAGTACAGGAATGATTTCGATAATACGGTTGTGTTATGCAGTGGTACAGATAAGATTTTACGTTGTTGAGAAAGTATGTATTCTGCTGTGCTGTCCAGATAGTAGTGGAAGAGTTAAGATTCGTAAGACGTGTTGCTGTAATCGAGAAGTCGATAGGGATAGTTTTCACGCTTACCGTCACGTGGGCATGATAATTGTTTGTAGGCTGGAGTGACACGATCTAAATAGTGAATGTCACAGATGTATCGCATACAAGTATTCATCGACAGTTCCAGCCGGCGTGAGCTCACATACAAAAGTCCTTGGAGAATACGATCACCATAATCAAGTATACTGCAGCGGTGTCTTCAATCCAGTCTACGAAATAGTCCATAATTATCCCCAATTCTTACCAGAAGAAAACACTTATTTATATGTCGCTTAGAATTAATAGTGCAAGAGATTCTCGGAACTGAGGGGTAGTGTCTTTTGCGGCGAGCTACTAAGATTGCTTGCAGTCTCAGTCGCTCTGCCACAAGACGGAACTAAACATTGTGGGATAACTTTCCTACACTTCCAAGTCGTCAAAGAGCAGTTTTAGATGACTTAGAGAACAATGCATCATCCATTGTTGAAGTCCGATACACAGTCAATTAGCTTCAAAAACATTAGGATGCTTCACATACAAATATGGGGTTGCTTGACGTTGCTATGCAGCTATTTTCAGTCTCTATACTAAATTGATAGACTGAAAGAGTTCAAGGGAAGTTCTTACAGTTTCATTTGTTGGTAAACCCTCGTTGTAGGAATTTCCAGTATTCGAGCACCGTGTCCTTTTTTGTGAGTTCGTTTTTTAGCTCTGTATTCTAAATGTCTCCGAAAAATAAGGTATGGCGTGCTTACGTTTGCTCTATTTCCAACATAGTTTCAAACATCTATCGTTAGGTGCTAAGTCTATACCTACACACATACTCTGCAGACCACTGCCAGAATCATGGCAGAGGGTAATTAGCATCGTAGTAGGTGTTAGAGTTTCTGTCTGTTCCAATCGCGTATGAAGCGCGGGAAGAATGACTACTTAAATGTCTCTGTGCGTGCTACAAATAGTCTAATCTTGCGTTCACGGTAAGTAAGAGAGTGGTGCATACGGGGTGAAGACTATCTGTAGATTCTTCACACTGATTATTGAAACTTTGCAAATAGACTTTCGTAGGATAATTTGCGTCTATCTTCAAGTGTGTGCCAGTTCATGTTTTCCAGTATTTCCGTAACGCTTCCCCGTGAGCCTAACGTATCTGTGACCATTCGTGTCACACTTCTTTGTATACTTTGCATATCTCCTGTTAGTCCAATTTAGTATGGCTTCCATTTACTTCAGCAATATACTGAGACGTGTCACACGAGTGTTTTGTAAGCAGTCTCCTTTGTGGACGGACTGTATTTTCTCAGTATCCCGCCAATGAATCTAAGTCTACGACCTGATTTACATACGACTGAGGCCGTCTGACGATTCCATTTCACATTCCTACAGGCTGTTATACACAGGTATTTTGACAAGTTGACTGATTCCAGCTGTGACACTCCAGTGTTTTAATAATAGGATACTCATTTTTTGAGTTCTGTAGAGTACCCAGTTTACCATTTTTGTACATTTACAACAAGTTACAAAACTGTACACCACCTTGAAATTTCATCAAGAGCTGACTGACTTTCAATTATCTGCGCCTACAGCTACATGACTACTCAACAATTCACAATTAAGAGCCTAGCACAGAGTTCATCGAGCCGCTACGGTCGCAGGTTCGAATCCTGCCTCGGGCATAGATGTGTGTGTTGTCCTTAGGTTAGTTAGGTTTAAGTAGTTCTATGTTCTAGGGACTGATGACCTCCGAAGTTAAGTCCCATAGTGCTCAGAGCCATTTGAACCAACCATTTCGAAAAACGCGCGGGAAAAAATGAACCTTAAATCTTTCTGTACGAACTCTGATCATTTACCGCTATATAGGTGGAGGCCAAAAAAACATTTTCGCCTCTGGAGAAGAAACTTGGTGATTGAAATTTCATGAAAAAATCCTGCCGCAACGAAAAACGCCTTTGTTTTAGTGATTCGCAACCCAATTCGCGTACCATATCCGTCGCACTCTCTCTCTTGTTTCGCGATAATACAAAACGGGCTGCCCTTCTTTGAACTTTATCGATATCCTCTGTCAATCCTGTCTGATAGGGATCCCACTCCGCGCAGCAGTACTCCAAAAGAGCACGAACAAGCGCCGTGTAGGCAGTCTCTTACGTAGACGTGTTACCTGTTCTGAGTGTTTTACTAATAAAACGCCGTCTTCAGGTTGCCTACCACACAACATTATCTACGTGAACGTTCCAATTTAAGTTATTCGTGATTTTGATCCTATTTAGTTGAATTCACAACATTCAGATTTGTGTGATTTATCATGTCACCGAAATTTAGAGGAATCTCTTTACAGGATGTTTCACAATGTTTTGACGATTTCAAATTTCAATAGCGCGCTAAAACCAAGATACAGTGACGTTGACGTCACAGGCTAGCGACGTCGCAGGACAGTGACGGGGACGTCACAGGTTAGTAGCCATGTCGTACTGTCGAATTAACATGATGCGTACTCGGTGGAGTGCTATTTTCGCTACGGTATACCTTTCGTAAACGTTTCAATATTCAGCGGCGATATCCATTTCCTGCTCGTGGAACAATACTGAATTAGGTAAGTAGCTTCCGTGCAACTGCCAGAGCATCGAATCGAAAGTCAACCGTCCGTCGGAAAACCGTCCGAACTCCTGTGAACATCGAACGTGTGCATAGCAGTTTGCAGGCAAGCCCTCGACGCTGTTACGAAAACTTGGTTCCAACAATACGACATGACATGGCACACATATAACAAGACGCAGTAAGTTCTCAAAAATGGTTCAAACGGATCTGAGCACTATGCGACTTAACTTCTGAGGTCATCAGTCGCCTAGAAGTAGCAAGTTCTCCGTGAAGCACTTGGTAACCGTATAATTATCAAACGCACTTGTGTCGAACGGCGACCTCGCTCGCCAGACTTTTACCTTTGGAGGCGGCCGAGGAGTTTGCAACGGTTAAAAGATCTAGTTCACGATGAAATTTCCAGAATTCTTCCAATACTTACGAAATATGTGTTGAAAAACTGGGTGAAACGCCACGAGTATTGCGTAGCCACGTAGCCGTCATTTATCCGATCTAGTATTTCATAAGTAACCTTGAATAACTGTTGTACCTTGTGTAAAATGTTCAACTTCATTTCGCGATTGGTTTGTGTGCTGTTCTGAAATGATCAAAACATTGTGATACACCCTGTAGTATTGAAGTGGATAACTTCACACTTTTCTTTATTTAGAGTCAACAGAAACTTTTCGTACCATACAGATATATTTTCTAAATCGTTTTGCAGTTGGTTTTGATCATCTGATGACTTTACGAGACGGAAAATGAGAGCATCATCTGCAAACACTCTAAGAGGGCTGATCAGATTGTCTCCTAGATCGTTTATATAGATCAGGAACAGCACAGAGCCTATAACACTTCCCCGAAGAACGCCAGATATCATTTCTGTTGTAATCGATGACCTTCCGTCAGTTACTACGAGCTGTGACCTCTCGGACAGGAAATCAGGAATCCAGTCGTACAGCTTAGAGTACGATACTCCATAGGCACATAGGTTGACTAGGAGCCACTTGTAACGAGCAGTGTCAAAAGCCTTCTGGAAACAAAAAACTATAGAATCAATTTGATATCTCCCGTCGTTAGCACTCATTATTTGATGTGAATAAAGAGCTAGTTATGTTTGACAAAAACTATATTTTCTGCATCCAAGTTGGCAGTTTGTTAATAAATCGTTGTCTTCGAGGTAATTCATAATGTTCGAGCCCAACAAACATTCGCGAATCTCACTGTAAATCGACGTTAGTAATATGGGTCTATAATTACTCATATGTCCTCTGTTACGTACTGGTGTGATCTGTATAACTTTCCAGTCATTAGGAACAGATCCCTCATCGAGTGAGTTGTCGTACATGATTGCTAAATATGGAGCTATTGTATCAGCACACTTTGGAAGGAATCTAACTGGTATACTATCTGCAGCACAGGGATTTAAGCTACTTCGCTGTTCCGAACATATCTACATCTAAGTTACTCATGATGGCAGTTGTTCTTGATTCGAATTTTAGGACATTATCTTCGTTTTCTTTGGCGAAGGAATTTCAGAAAACCTATCCTAGTTACTGCTGTAGTGGCGCTGTCATCGGTAAAATTACCATTGCTGTCACACAGTGAAGGTAATGATTGTGTCTTTCCGCTCGTGTACTTTACAAAAGACAAGAACCTCTTTGGATTTCCTGCCAGAATTCAAGACAGAGTTTCGTTGTGGAAACTGTTAAAAGCATCTAGCATTGAAGTCCGCACTGAGTTTCGAGCGTCAGTAAAACATCACCAATCTTGGAGATTTTGCGTTCTTTTAAATTTGGCATGATATCCACGACAGTGTTCTGACCTATTTTGGTACCATTGTGGATCAGTACTGTCAGTTATTAATTTATTTGATTTATATCCCACACTGACGGTCGATATTATTTCTCTGAATTTAAATCACAGCTTCTCTTCCCTTTCATAGTAAGTTTGGAAGGAGAGGAGGCTGTCTCTTAGGAAGGCGTCAATTGAATTGTTATCCGCTTTTTGTAAACAGGTGTATCTTGCAGTTTTTTGATGTATTTGTGTTTTATTGTATTAAGCCATGATACAACGACTTGTGTATAACTATAGAGGTGTAACACTCCTAAGTACAGCTTATAAGATCTTCACAAGTATATTAAACGAAAGGATACGGAAGTGTGCAGAAGGCATACTAGGGGAATATCAGTGTGGCTTTCGACCGGGCAGAGGAACAACTGATCAAATATTTGTGATAAGGCAAATGATGGAAAAGTTCTATGAATATGATATAGATCTGCATTTCTTATTCATCGATTTCAAACAAGCCTTTGACAGCATAATTCGGCAAGAACTATACAGAGTACTGAAAGAAGTTGGTATATGTGCTAAATTAATAAGACTAATCAGAATGACAATGACAGAGACAAGAGCAAAAGTAAAGGTCCTTAGCAGAACAAGTGAGAGCTTTGACTTTAATAAAGGTGTGAAGCAAGGGGATAGCCTCTCCACTGTCCTATTCAACATTGCCCTGCATAGTGCAGTAAATAAAATCAACAAAAGAGGCACCATATTTATGAAAACTAGCCAGATATGTGCATACGCTGATGACATTGCTATAGTAGGAAGAAATACCAATACACTCCTAGAAACATACCGGGCAATGGAAACAGAAGCCTTAAAAATTGGCCTCATAGTAAATGTAAACAAAACAAAATATATGGTAATGTCACAATCTGAGGCCAGAAGAACCCCTAAAAACCTAAACATCAATGGGAAATGCTTCAATGGAGTGTCCTCTTTTAACTATTTGGGAGCCCTAATAACAAATGATAACAGTATTGGAAAGGCTACAAGGGAAAGAATACAAGCAGGAAACAGAGCTTACTTTGCAAATATGCAGCTTTTCAAAAGTAGCCTTGTTACAAGAAAAACTAAATTGCTAATATATAATTCCCTAGTCCGCCCAGTTATCACATACGGCTCAGAGCTATGGACATTGACAGAACACGATAAAAATGCTCTAAGAAGCGTTGAGCGGAAAATACTACGCAAAATCTATGGGCCAATAAGGGAGGAAGAAGGCTGGAGAATACGCTACAATGCTGAATTACAGGAGTTAATACAAGGCAGGGACATAGTAAAATTTGTTAAATCACAGCGAATACGATGGCTAGGACACTTGGAGAGAATGGCAGAGGATAGAATGCCAAAGAAAATGATGAAAGGTATGATCCATTCAGTTAGGCGAAAAGGGAGACCTAGAAGAAGATGGATCGATGAGGTAATAATGGATATCAGCAATATGGGAGTCCGGGGGTGGAAAAGAGCAGCAAATAACCGAGAAGTGTGGAGGAAGATCGTTGAAGAAGCCAAGGCTCACCAAGGGCTGTAGAGCTACTGAAGAAGAAGAAGAAGAAGAAGAATCCCTGTATCTGTATACGATGCTCCCTACTTGCTCAGGATTATTTGTTGTTAAGAGGTCAAGTATGATTTCGTAACCATGTACATTTCGAATGGGCTGTCAGAGAGGTCACAGTTCGTAGTAACTGACAGAAAGTCATTGATAAAATAGAAGTGATTTCTGGCGTTCCCCAAGGTAGTGTTATAGGCCCTTTGCTGTTCCTTATCTATATAAACGATTTGGGAGACAATCGGAGCAGCCGTCTTCGGTTGTTTGCAGATGACGCTGTCGTTTCTCGACTAATAAAGTCATCATAAGATCAAAACAAATTGCAAAACGTTTTAGAAAAGATATCTGAATGGTACGAAAAGCGGCAGTTGACCCTAAATAACGAAAAGTGTGAGGTCATCCACATTAGTGCTAAAAGGAATTGGTTAAACTTCGGTTACACGATAAATCAGTCTAATCTAAAAACCGTAAATTCAACTAAATACCTAGGTATTACAGTTACGAACAACTTAAATTGGAAGGAACACATAGAAAACGTTGTGGCGATAGCTAACCAAAGACTGCGTTTTATTGGCAGGACACTTAGAAAATGTAACAGATCTACTAAGGAAGCTGCGTACACTACGCTTGTCCGTCCACTTTTAGAATACTGCTGCACGGTGTGGGATCCTTATCAAATAGGACTGACGGAGTACATCGAAAAAGTTCAAAGAAGGGCAACACGTTTTGTGTTATCGTGAAGTAGGGGAGATAGTGTCACAGAAATGATACAGGATTTGGGCTGGACAATATTAAAAGAAAGGCGTTTTTCGTTGTGACGGAATCTTCTCACGAAATTCCAATCACCACCTTTCTCCTCAGAATGCGAAATTATTTTGTTGACACCGACAAACATAGGGAGACACGATTACCACGATAAAATGAGGGAAATCAGAGCTCGTACGGAAAGATATAGGTGTTCATTCTGTGGTGTCACCGCCAGACACCACACTTGCTAGGTGGTAGCCTTTAGATCGGCCGCGGTCCGTTAGTATACGTCGGACCCGCGTGTCGCCACTGTCAGTGATTGCAGACCGAGCGCCGCCACACGGCAGGTCTAGAGAGACGTCCTAGCACTCGCCCCAGTTGTACAGCCGACTTTGCTAGCGATGGTTCACTGACAAATTACGCTCTCATTTGCCAAGACGATAGTTAGCATAGCCTTCCGCTACGTCATTGCTACGACCTAGCAAGGCGCCATTATCACTTGCTATTTATCTTGTGATGCATGTACCGTCCGACCGATGTTCACCAATTATGGATTAAAGTTAAGTATTCCAACAGCTACGTACTTTATTTGCTAGACTCAAATCCTTTAACTGTTCCAGACCTCACGCCAGCCTGCGTGAGCTTATACGCGTGCCTTTCGGCTACCCGTCAGAGTGGATTGGCTGTCTTGCCAGTCCACAACACATTCTTTACGCGCGCTATACGAGATTGGAACAATAGAGAATCGTGAAGGTGATTCGACGAACCCTCTGCCAGGCACTTAAATGTGATTTGCAGAGTATTCATGTAGATGTAGACATAGAACTAAGTGTTCAAAATAATTTTCGGAGAAAGCATTCAATACAATTTCGGCCGATGTTTTATGCCTACTCCTGACCTTAAACAAGTATTTTCGCAAAAATATCGAGGCAGCCACCATCAACTATGAATGTATGAGTACGGCACCTATTTGAAATGAGATTCATATTTGCTTTGAACTGTTCAGCAACTGTATCAGCTGAGTCGCGGAGTGGTTGGTAAAAGGAACCAATTAATAATTTATCCGGTTGTCAAGTATAAACTCTCACCATACTGATTCAGTAGTACTATCTACTTAAATTTCACTGTAGGGTAAACTAATTCTGACAGCAATAAACATTCCACCACCAACTGTGTTAATCTGTCCTTTCTGAACAACCATTATATAAGTTACAGAAGACCGCATCATCTGCGAGAAATCTGATATCACTGTTAACATTGTCTGCCAGGTCTATAATATACAGTCTGCACAAAAAGAGTCCCTCGCACTTCCTGGTGCACGACTGATGTTAGTTCTTCTGCCTATGACTTTTCATCTAACAATAAGAGAACACGTTTCGTCCTTCGTCGTGTGTTCAGTGTCAAATACTGTTTCTTGCCCCATATAACCGCACTTTCATTAATAAGTGTAGATGCGGTACCAATTCAAATCTTTTTCGGAGGGTGAGAAGTACTGCATCCACCTGATTGCCTTGATGTGTGGCTTTCAGGATGAAATCATCGTATGGCATTTATTGGCCGGAATATCCCCTTCGGGGTTCAGCCACCGTATTGCAAGTCTTTTTAGTTGACGCCACCTCGACGAGTTGCTTGTCAATGAAAATGATGATGGAGGACACACAACACCCAGCCCCCTGCCAGGAATCGAACCCGGGCCCCCTTGCGTTGTAGGCAGTAGCGTTACCACTGCGCTACGGAAGCGGATGGCTTTCAGGATGTCATATGCGAAAAGCGCAAGATGTGTTTCAAATGATCGATGTTCTCCAAATCCACGTTGTTTGAGATTCCACGCCGGCCGAAGTGGCCGAGCGGTTCTAGGTGCAACAGTCTGGAACCGCGCGACCGCTACGGTCGCAGGTTCGAATCCTGCCTCGGGCATGGATGTATGTGATGTCCTTAGGTTAGTTAGGTTGAAGTAGTTCTAAGTTCTAGGGGAATGATGACCATAGATGTTAAGTCCCATAGTGCTCAGAGCCATTTGAACCTGCCTCGGGCATGGATGTGTGTGATGTCCTTAGGTTAGTTAGATTTAAGTAGTTCTAAGTTCTAGGGGAATGATGACCTCAGAAGTTAAGTCCCATAGTGCTCAGAGCCATTTGAACCATTTTTGAGATGCCACATTTAACATGTGCTCAAAATATGTGCTATGATTCTACAGCAAATGGACGTCAAAGAGCTTCGACAGAAGTTCTGTGGATCATTTCTGCTATCCTTCTTCTACACATATATGACCTGTGCATTCTTCCAGTAACTGAACACAGTTATTGTTCGAGGGGTGTACAGTACATTACGGTTACAATGGGAGCTACTTCCGCTAAAGATTTTGTATAACGTCTGCCACGGATTCCATCGTATCCTGGAGCCATGTTTATTTCTAACGGTTTTACTTGTTTCTCAACGCCACTGGCACTAATGTCTCTACCATTCATATTATTAGTGGTGCCACAAGTAAACTACCACAGTTCTTCTGTATCTACCTTAGTAAAGGTCATAATTTCTGCCTTAGTTTTTCTATCCTAAATTTCAGTTCATGTGCCATTCCGGACACAACTTTGGTGCCTTTAGATATGACCCGAATTTCTTTGGGGTTTATGGAGATCTATCAGTAAGATTCAGCTACGGCAGTCATCGAAGACATTACCGTTTTGACAGCCAAACGCATTTCATTCAGCATCTCTCTGCCTGTAACAGTATACTTGGTTTTACATCTATTACGCTGTAGACGCTATTTTTTTTTAGAAGTTTCTTTACAGTGACTGTATACCGTGGAGGGTCTATTACCGCTCACTGAGAGTAGGGAACACTACTAACGCCGTAGGCTTTCGTGCAGTTTTCCTTAAAGAGAACAGAGATCCTGAAGCTGCTGAATCCCGTACATAGAGTCATTAGCCAGGTGGTCCAGTTAGCGGGTCGGCTTACGTAAGGGCGCATATTCAGTAGCACGGCCACGCGCTCTGCTCCTGACATTGCCCCGCCTCCACCGGCCTACTTTATCGCATCTCAGTTCCTGTATCGAGTTCCTCCATGTCGTCATGTACCCTAACCTTCTCACGTATGCCCAGTTTTGCAACACCGAACTTGACTGGGACAAAATTCGTGATGACCCAGTTACTGATTACTCGGGAGACGCGTTTGCTGTCCGCTTTCAGTTGCTTTTGCCATTTTCTTATTTTCTTCTCCCCTTTGTACTTTTTCACTAGGACTGAATACTGAGTATTCTTACGGCTATCTTCAGCCCAGGAGAAAAGCAATTTAAATTACGAATACCATCCTTTGTGAAATTTATTTCTCAGTTACTCTGACAAGACAAAAATAGTTGACTAACACTGAAATCATGTAAGTGCTATGACTATCGTCTGCATTTTTGATTCATTTTCTTAATCACTGGACTGAACAACTCTAGCTGTATTTATAGGGTCACCGCCATTTTAAGGCACTATATTCCTGTAGCATATATACGCCTGTTTCTGTAAGTTCCCTCTTTAAGCGTGAGTCTTGGACTAATGGAATACTGTAATATTGTTGTCCATATCGACACAGACCTGTCTCCATTTTCTGCAGCACTTAACACCCTAGGTTTGCTTGGGAACTTTTGTCCGCAAACCAGATTGGGTGGGAATGGTGTGAAAGACGAATAGTAAAAGCACATTTAGTTGTTTTCGTAACATCTGTGCGCTGAGTCAAATCCTTGCGACACCAACACATTGGACTCCTCTCCTATGTTCCGATCTCTTGAACATGTATGACTCTTCACTACTATTTTATCACCTATCACGATTGAATCGCCAGTTTGTATGAATATTCTATTCAGTTCCTTGTCAGGCTACTCAGCCAGCCTTCACGTCGTTCTTAAGTCAATTTCCGCGCAAATTGAGGTGAATACTGTCCTGTTTCCCCATTGCAGAAGTGTAACTTATTGCTCATGTTTAATATTTGGATAAAACAGAACAGAGTTGTGGAAAATCACCGGGGAACAAGCTTAATCTTTTACAGCAAGAAGTTAATGTGACCACCGCTTATGTTAGAGGTCAACGTGCAGTAATGACTCACAGATGGCAGGTGGTAGCACTAGCAGTGGAGGATAAAAAGAGCGTCGGGAGGACGCGAGTAACAGTGCAGTCGTTGTCGTAATGCTGAAACGGAACGATTTATCTGACAACAAAATGAGCATGATGATTGGCTTTCCGGTCAATGATGGAAGTATATCGAAAACAGCAAAGTTTATAAACTGGTAGCGTTCCGCCGTGGTTAAAGTATATCGTGCACGACTAATTGGCGCTACCCAAATACGGCGCCGAGGCAACTGTGGTGCGCAACGGGCCATAAATGACGGGGATGGACGACTGCTGCGGATACGTGTACGGGAGAATCGATATGCATCTGTTGAGTAACTCACCGCCCAGATAGATCAAAGTACACTACTGGCCATTAAAATTGCTACACCAAGAAGAAATGCAGATGATAAACGGGTATTTATTGGACAAATATATTATACTAGAACTGACATCTGATTACATTTTCACGCAATTTGGGTGCATAGATCCTGAGAAATCAGTACCCAGAACAACCACCTCTGGCCGTAATAACGGCCTTGAAACGCCTGGGCATTCAGTCAAACAGAGCTTGGATGGCGTGTACAGGTACAGCTGCCCATGCAGCTTCAACACGATACCACACTTCATGAAGAGCAGTGACTGGCGTATTGTGACGAGCCAGTTGCTCGGCCACCATTGACCAGACGTTTTCAATTGGTGAGAGATCTGGAGAATGTGCTGGCCAGGGCAACAGTCGATCATTTTCTGTATTCAGAAAGGCCCGTACAGGACCTGCAACATGCGGTCGTGCATTATCCTGCTGAAATGTAGGGTTTCGCAGGGATCGAATGAAGGGTAGAGGCCGGCCGCGGTGGTCTAGCGGTTCTAGGCGCGCAGTCCGGAACCGCACGACTGCTACGGTCGCAGGTTCAAATCCTGCCTCGGGCATGGATGTGTGTGATGTCCTTAGGTTAGTTAGGATTAACTGGTTCTAAGTTCTAGGGGAGTGATGACCACAGATGTTAAGTCCCATAGTGCTCAGAGCCATTTGAACCATTTTTTTTTTTTTTTTTTTGGAAGTGTAGAGCCACGGGTCGTAACACATCTGAAATGTAACGTCCACTGTTCAAAGTGCCGTCAAATTCGAACGAGAGGTGACAGAGACGTGTAACCAATGGCACCTCATACCATCACGCCGGGTGATACGCCAGTATGGCGATGACGAATACACGCTTCCAATGTGCGTTCGCCGCGATGTCGCCAAACACGGATGCGACCATCATGGTGCTGCAAACAGAACACGGATTCACCCGAAAAACATGACGTTTTTCCATTCGTGCACCCAGGTTCGTCGTTGAGTACACCATCGCAGGCGCTCCTGTCTGTTTTGCAGCGTCAAGGGTAACCGCAGCCATGATCTCCGAATTGGTAGTCCACGCTGCTGCAAACTTCGTCGAACTGTTCCTGCAGATGGTTGTTGTCTTGCAAACGTCCCCATCTGTTGACTCAGAGATCGAGACGTGGCTGCACGATCCGTTACAGCCATGCGGATAAGATGCCTGTCATCTCGGCTGCTAGTGATACGAGGCCGTTGGGATCCAGCACGGAGTTCCGTATTACCCTCCTGAACCCACCGATTCCATATTCTGCTAACAGTCATTGGATCTCGACCAATGCGAGCAGCAATGTCGCGATACGATAAACCGCAATCGCAATAGGCTACAATCCGACTTTTATCAAAGTCGGAAACGTGATGGTACGCATTTTTCCTCTTTACACGAGGCACCACAACAACGTTTCACCAGGCAACGCCGGTCAACTGCTGTTTGTGCATGAGAAATCGGTTGGAAACTTCCCTCATGTTAGTACGTTGTAGGTGTCGCCACCGGCGCCAACCCTGTGTGAATGCTCTGAGAAGCTAATCATTTGCATATCACAGCATCTTCGTCCTGTCGGTTAAATTTCGCATCTGTAGCACGACATCTTCGTGGTGTAGCATTTTTAATGGCCAGTAGTGTATTACCAACAGTGTTTTCTCAATGGCCGTTCAGCGAACATTGCTGCGTATGGGTCTCCGCGACTGGTGTATGCGCCCATGTTGAGTGCTGGTCATAAATGACAAAGGCTGGAATTTACACACCAATACCGCAACTTGACGCCCACCGAGTGGCGATAGGTGGCCTTTTCTGATTAATGACGTTTTATGCTCCATGGAGGAGAAGGCCGTTGGCGTGTACGCCGTGAAACGCCTGAAAGCAAACACTCTGCAACAATCGTCGGAAGAGTCCAGGCCGAAGGGAATTTGCTGGGTGATCTCGGACAGCACGCCGGGTGATACGCCAGTATGGCGATGACGAATACACGCTTCCAATGTGCGTTCACCGCGATGTCGCCAAACACGGATGCGACCATCATGGTGCTGTAAACAGAACACGGATTCACCCGAAAAAAATGACGTTTTTCCATTCGTGCACCCAGGTTCGTCGTTGAGTACACCATCGCAGGTGCTCCTGTCTGTGATGCAGCGTCAAGGGTAACCGCAGCCATGATCTCCGAATTGATAGTCCACGCTGCTGCAAACTTCGTCGAACTGTTCGTGCAGATGGTTGTTAACCCAGAGATAAATTCTGCCGAAATTTTTACAAAGGTACAGACGGTGTTTAGAAAGGATAGATTGCATGCAACCGGTGATGGAGTGTTCGTCGCTGTTAGTAGTAGTTTATCCTGTAGTGAAGTAGAAGTGGATAGTTCCTGTGAATTATTATGGGTGGAGGTTACACTCAACAACCGAGCTAGGTTAATAATTGGCTCTTTTTACCGACCTCCCGACTCAGCAGCATTAGTGGCAGAACAACTGAGAGAAAATTTGGAATACATTTCACAAAAAATTACCTCAGCATGTTATAGTCTTAGGTGGAGATTTCAATTTACCAGATATAGACTGGGACACTCAGATGTTTAGCACGGGTGGTAGGGACAGAGCATCGAGTGGCATTATACTGAGTGCACTATCCGAAAATTACCTCGAGCAATTAAACAGAGAACCGACTCGTGGAGATAACATCTTGGACCTACTGATAACAAACAGACCCGAACTTTTCGACTCTGTATGTGCAGAACAGGGAATCAGTGATCACAAGGCCGTTGCAGCATCCCTGAATATGGAAGTTAATAGGAATATAAAAAAAGGGAGGAAGGTTCATCTGTTTAGCAAGAGTAATAGAAGGCAGATTTCAGACTACCTAACAGATCAAAACGAAAATTTCTGTTCCGACACTGACAATGTTGAGTGTTTATGGAAAAAGTTCAAGGCACTCGTAAAATGCGTTTTAGACAGGTACGTGCCGAGTAAAACTCTGAGGGACGGGAAAAACCCACCGTGGTACAACAACAAAGTTAGGAAACTACTGCGAAAGCAAAGAGAGCTTCACTCCAAGTTTAAACGCAACCAAAATCTCTCAGACAAACAGAAGCTAAACGATGTCAAAGTTAGCGTAAGGAGGGCTATGCGTGAAGCGTTCAGTGAATTCGAAAGTAAAATCCTATGTACCGACTTGACAGAAAATCCTAGGAAGTTCTGGTCTTACGTTAAATCAGTAAGTGGCTCGAAACAGCATATCCAGACACTACGGGATGATGATGGCATTGAAACAGAGGATGACACGCGTAAAGCTGAAATACTAAACACCTTTTTCCAAAGCTGTTTCACGGAGGAAGACCGCACTGCAGTTCCTTCTCTAAATCCTCGCACAAACGAAAAAATGGCTGACATCGAAATAAGTGTCCAAGGAATAGAAAGGCAACTGGAATCACTCAATAGAGGAAAGTCCACTGGACCTGACGGGATACCAATTCGATTCTACACAGAGTACGCGAAAGAACTTGCCCCCCTTCTAACAGCCGTGTACCGCAAGTCTCTAGAGGAACGGAGAGTTCCAAATGATTGGAAAAGAGCACAGGTAGTCCCAGTCTTCAAGAAGGGTCGTCGAGCAGATGCGCAAGACTATAGACCTATATCTCTGACGTCGATCTGTTGTAGAATTTTAGAACATGTTTTTTTGCTCGAGTATCATGTCGTTTTTGGAAACCCAGAATCTACTATGTAGGAATCAACTTGGATTCCGGAAACAGCGATCGTGTGAGACTCAACTCGCTTTATTTGTTCTTGAGACCCAGAAAATATTAGATACAGGCTCCCAGGTAGATGCTATTTTTCTTGACTTCCGGAAGGCGTTCGATACAGTTCCGCACTGTCACCTGATAAACAAAGTAAGAGCCTACGGAATATCAGACCAGCTGTGTGGCTGGATTGAAGAGTTTTTAGCAAACAGAACACAGCATGTTGTTATCAATGGAGAGACGTCTACAGACGTTAAAGTAACCTCTGGCATGCCACAGGGGAGTGTTATGGGACCATTGCTTTTCAGAATATATATAAATGACCTAGTAGATAGTGTCGGAAGTTCCATGCGGCTTTTCGCGGATGATGCTGTAGTATACAGAGAAGTCGCAGCATTAGAAAATTGTAGCGAAAT
Organism: Schistocerca americana; assembly: GCF_021461395.2. Taxonomy (NCBI): domain Eukaryota; kingdom Metazoa; phylum Arthropoda; class Insecta; order Orthoptera; family Acrididae; genus Schistocerca; species Schistocerca americana. Next base: position 236,563,687 of record NC_060130.1, read on the forward strand.
GCAGGAAGATCTGCAGCGGATAGGCACTTGGTGCAGGGAGTGGCAACTGTCCCTTAACATAGACAAATGTAATGTATTGCGAATACATAGAAAGAACGATCGTTTATTGTATGATTATATGATAGTGGAACAAACACTGGTAGCAGTTACTTCTGTAAAATATCTGGGAGTATGCGTGCGGAACGATTTGAAGTGGAATGATCATATAAAATTAATTGTTGGTAAGGCGCGTACCAGGTTGAGATTCATTGGGAGAGTGCTTAGAAAATGTAGTCCATCAACAAAGGAGGTGGCTTACAAAACACTCGTTCCACCTATACTTGAGTATTGCTCATCAGTGTGGGATCCGTACCAGATCGGTTTGACGGAGGAGACAGAGAAGATCCAAAGAAGAGCGGCGCGTTTCGTCACAGGGTTATTTGGTAACCGTGATAGCGTTACGGAGATGTTTAATAAACTCAAGTGGCAGACTCTGCAAGAGAGGCGCTCTGCATCGCGGTGTAGCTTGCTCGCCAGGTTTCGAGAGGGTGCGTTTCTGGATGAGGTATCGAATATATTGCTTCCCCCTACTTATACCTCCCGAGGAGATCACGAATGTAAAATTAGAGAGATTAGAGCGCGCACGGAGGCTTTCAGACAGTCGTTCTTCCCGCGAACCATACGCGACTGGAACAGGAAAGGGAGGTAATGACAGTGGCACGTAAAGTGCCCTCCGCCGCACGCCGTTGGGTGGCTTGCGGAGTATAAATGTAGATGTAGAATGGATTAACACAAGTACGTATCTGTCTTTGGAGACTTGTACACCCCTAAACGCTGTTTGTTTCTCCCTGGCACGATGGCATCCCCAGCAGGAGAATGTAACGTATCACACAGCTCGCATGTACTCGTAATTAAGTTAAAATCTTTTGGGTTATTAGGTCGCGTCATGTTTCTTCTAAAATGATCGACGTTTCGACCCCTCTGCTGGGATCATCCTCAGGATCTTCTTTTGTCCACTACTGCTAGAACACTGTCAGAGAGAAGTGTCGCGTCCTCTTATAAAGGGGGAGTTTTCACGCGTTCGTGTTGGAGAAGTGATAGTATTGGTTAAAATTCATATGGCTACCATTGGTGGGCCATAGTCATTGGCTAATATTGCCGCTCTAAGCGGTTGAAATTTCTAAGAATGCATCTAATTTCAATAGAGAGCACGGCTATAGGCTTCCGGCATCGTGGCTCCCTGCCATCAAGGAAGTAAATACGCGGCCGCGGTGTGTGAGCGGCATAAACAACGTGCTGCAAGTCACCTCGGCGGACAATAGTATTTTGGGTAAACATTCCCCCTCTCAAGCTCTGTCCGTTTCGAATTTAGCCACTGATGACGACCAGCCAATAACGGAAGCAGGCATTTCAACCAATAACCCTTCTCCAGCATAAGTGTGGAATAGTGCCTTTCTATCCAACGACGATGGGCCGCCAATGGCATCCATAAGAGATGAGCTACCAACGCCCCTTCTTCTGCATTAGAGCGGCAATATTAGCCAATGACTATGGCGCACCAATGGTAGCCATATGAATTTTAACCAATGCTATTACTTCTCTAACACGAACGCGTGAAAACTCTCCCTTTATAAGAGGACGCGACACTCGTCTCTGACAGTGTTCTAGCAGTAGTGGACACCAGAAGATCCTGAGGAAGATCCCAGCAGAGGGGTCGAAACGTCGATAATTTTAGAAGAAACATGACGAGGCCTAATAACCGAGAAGATTTTAACTTCAGTGACAACGGCCACGGAAGCCTGCAGACTTACACACTCGTACTTACATTGCTCGAAGAGCAACAGGATAAGTTTACCCCACTGTCATGGCCACCAAACTACCCGAATTTAAGCCCAGTCGAGAATGTGCGAGACCACATCGATCGGACTTCAACCGAGAAACCATGCACAGCTGGCCACGGCAATGGGGGCTGCCCATCCCTGTCCTTACCTTCTAGAAACTCGTTGACTCTCTTCCTACACGTCTCACCAACGAGCCACGTTGCAAAAGGTGGTTAATGAAGCTTTTGAAAAGTGTGACTGGACAGTGTAAAACGTTCGTTCACTTCGGGTGCCTGGCGAACTCTCTCAGACGTATGGAGCATTTAGCGGTACAAAAAGTGGCTGGTGGTAATCATAACTAGAGTTGAAGTCCTGCACAGTGCACTTACGAATGAAATTTAACGTGCCATCTTACTTTCAGCGACAGTTATGAAAAAACTGATGGGAACGCATCTGAACCTATGTTTTCGCTAACCCACAAATATGGAATGGTTCTGATGCAAGGATTTAGAATTATACTCAGGAATAACCATTGTTAACAACAGAGAAACTCTTCATTGTAGTTTCCATGTCACTATTTGATAGTAATTATAATAACAAGTTTCAGTGAAATATCATGAAATACTATTGTAGATGGAATGTTTGTTTTTAACAAACAGAGCAATCACTTACGGTCCTGCAGAGGGACATGTAGATTTTTCTAATACTGCAGGGTGTACGCCCTACGTGTCGCCTGCGGGTTTCCTTACAAAATAGCGTTCTTCGAGGTGTATGTGCTGTCCATGGGATACTCGTAGAGTACTGCAGCAGTATTGAGACTATAAACGTTGCTACCTGACTCTTAGTTTCCTGTCCTGGTATTCAGTATTTGACTTAATTATCTACATCTTCACTGATGTGCCAAAATATTATGATCTCCCGCTTAATGACGTGTTGGTCCACCTCTGAAACGCAGTACAGCAGCGATTCACGGGGCATAATTACCACAAATCCTTGGTGGGTTTTCTGAGGTATGTGCCATCATGGGTCAACGCACAGGTTACGCAAACCTGTAAATTTCAGGCTGGTGGTCTGTGGGCGCCGAGCTGGCCCCCGATAGCTTTTCAGCGTTCATACCAGGCGAAGTTAGTGGCCAGGACACAACGTGAGTTCACTATTACGCTAATGATACCATTTTAGCACAATTCTGGCCCTGTGAGAGCACAGTTATCCTGCTGAAATATGCGATCGCCTTTGAGAAGACATCGAGCGTGATGTGATGCATTGGTCCGAAAAAACTTTCAAGAGTCCACTGTTGTCGCGGTCTCTTCGGTTACTGTCACAGTTTCCATGGTAGCCCAGGTGAATGCCCCCACTGTATGATACAGCACTCACGGGTCTGTCAGTGGGGCTGTGCATGTCTGGAACAGCCGTTCACCTGTACACCTGGTGTAACCTGAAACGTGATTCATCCGACCATGCAATACGTTTCCAGACTCGATTATCCCGTGCGCTGCAACTGACGATGTCGTTGGGTCAACATGGAAACACGTAGAGTTCGTCTGCTGCGGAAGGCCTTGGTCAACCATGTGCGTTGAATAGTATGTTCCTAATAAGTTGTACCTGCACCGGCATTGTACTCTGTCACCAGAGCTGTCACAGTTGACGCCAGTCCTGCAAGCATCCGACCGCCACATTCTGTGATGAAGGGTGGACGTCAACCACACTGTCACCTACGCGTGGTTTGACCTTCCTTCAATCACTTTCCACGGTAGCGCGCGAACAGCCGACGAGCTTTGCCGTTTCCAGGATGCTCGTTCCCATGCGCCTGGCCATAACAACCTCTCTTTGCCAAAGTCGCTTGCATCAGTAGATTTCCCCCTATAGTCGCTAGAATGGTTCCCCAGTCGCTTCTTCTCTGTTTAAATACACTCCTGGAAACGGAAAAAAGAACACATTGACACCGGTGTGTCAGACCCACCATACTTGCTCCGGACACTGCAAGAGGGCTGTCTGTACAAGCAATGATCACACGCACGGCACAGCGGACACACCAGGAACCGCGGTGTTGGCCGTCGAATGGCGCTAGCTGCGCAGCATTTGTGCACCGCCGCCGTCAGTGTCAGCCAGTTTGCCGTGGCATACGGAGCTCCATCGCAGTCTTTAACACCGGTAGCATGCCGCGACAGCGTGTACGTGAACCGTATGTGCAGTTGACGGACTTTGAGCGAGGGCGTATAGTGGGCATGCGGGAGGCCGGGTGGACGTACCGCCGAATTGCTCAACACGTGGGGCGTGAGGTCTCCACAGTACATCGATGTTGTCGCCAGTGGTCGGCGGAAGGTGCACGTGCCCGTCGACCTGGGACCGGACCGCAGCGACGCACGGATGCACGCCAAGACCGTAGGATCCTACGCAGTGCCGTAGGGGACCGCACCGCCACTTCCCAGCAAATTAGGGACACTGTTGCTCCTGGGGTATCGGCGAGGACCAGTCGCAACCGTCTCCATGAAGCTGGGCTACGGTCCCGCACACCGTTAGGCTGTCTGCCGCTCACGCCCCAACATCGTGCAGTCCGCCACCAGTGGTGTCGCGACAGGCGTGAATGGAGGGACGAATGGAGACGTGTCGTCTTCAGCTATGAGAGTCGCTTCTGCCTTGGTGCCAATGATGGTCGTATGCGTGTTTGGCGCCGTGCAGGTGAGCGCCACAATCAGGACTGCATACGACCGAGGCACACAGGGCCAACACCCGGCATCATGGTGTGGGGAGCGATCTCCTACACTGGCCGTACACCACTGGTGATCGTCGAGGGGACACTGAATAGTGCACGGTACATCCAAACCGTCATCGAACCCATCGTTCTACCATTCCTAGACCGGCAAGGGAACTTGCTGTTCCAACAGGACAATGCACGTCCGCATGTATCCCGTGCCACCCAACGTGCTCTAGAAGGTGTAAGTCAACTATCCTGGCCAGCAAGATCTCCGGATCTGTCCCCCATTGAGCATGTTTGGGACTGGATGAAGCGTCGTCTCACGCGGTCTGCACGTCCAGCACGAACGCTGGTCCAACTGAGGCGCCAGGTGGAAATGGCATGGCAAGCCGTTCCACAGGACTACATCCAGCATCTCTACGATCGTCTCCATGGGAGAATAGCAGCCTGCATTGCTGCGAAAGGTGGATATACACTGTACTAGTGCCGACATTGTGCATGCTCTGTTGCCTGTGTCTATGTGCCCTTGGTTCTGTCAGTGTGATCATGTGATGTATCTGACCCCAGGAATGTGTCAATAAAGTTTCCCCTTCCTGGGACAATGAATTCACGGTGTTCTTATTTCAATTTCCAGGAGTGTATGTTACCGCGTCAATCGCCCATACAACCATCAGACAGAATTAAATCTCACTATTTCAATTCTTATAATGTTCTGCGTTACCAAGGTATCCCAAGATTCTGCAAGCCTACAGGATGTTAGAGCAGAGACTTATCGCTAGAATCGACTATGGCTGAGGCTACACCTGAACACAGGAAGCCTAGCAGGAAGTCCCCGAGCAAAAGGAAGAGGGATGCAATGAAGGCCAGCAGATTCGAATAATTTTTACAAAAGTTCGCCTAGTCTCGAACTCCGAAAGTAGAGACGAAGGACGTATGTGTTCAAATTGACCCCTGCGGTCAGGTAGACGTTCCCTCTCCTCTAAGCCGGGGACAGAGGTCGACAGAAGATCGGGAACGACCGAGAAGGCATCCTGTGGTAGGGAGTCGACCAGTGATGAGGCAGAACGATATTATTTTAAGAGAGCGAGTGCAGGTAAATATCGCGAGAAGTACAAGTGAGTTAACAGACTCACTCACTCAGAGAGGTTTGGGGATGGGGCCTGTTAGGGTATACCCATATTTGTAACATGCAGTGCAGCAGTAAATTAGTAATGCAAGAACTTCGAAGAGTGGTGGAGGAGAGGAGTCTGGACGTGCTCTGCAGGAGTCGTACTCCCTCGCTGGGCGGATCACTTTTACGGCGGCAAATTGGCAAATGATTTGCAGTGAAGCGGAGACAAAAGCAGTAATTGTAGTAATAAAGACGGCGCTGAGAGTCACGACCCTCTCACAGCTTTCTGACGACCACTGCAACGTCCTGGAACTTCACTCACCTGTTGGGGTATTATACATCATTAACATGCACTTTCAGTACGGGGGAGAAATTAACGAGTTTTTATATAAGGTAGTTCAGATGTCCATGGCGTTGCGGGTGCGTAGATTCATTGTAATTGCGGATATAAATGCCCAGTCTCCCCTATGTTTCAGTGGCGCTCGGGACGAAAGGGGAGAAAAAGAGGAGGAGACAATCATGGCGCTACAGCTCATGGTCGCCAGTAGATAACGGAAACCCCCACCACCTACACTGGTGGAAGAGGCGAGGGTGCAAACATTGATGTTACATTAGTAACGTCAAACCTTGTGAATAAACTAAAGGACTGCATGGTCTTGGATAAAATTACCATCTGTGTCCATAATTTAATAACTTTTTCACTGTGTGATAGGGAGTGCCACTGGAACATGGAGTGGGAGATACAGATTAGGACTAACTGGGATCGCCTAGCGAGGGAGTGTGACATACCGATATTGCTGGAGGGGGACAGAAACGTAAAGGAGTACGTCGAGGATCAGTTACCAGGACGTGAAGGCAGCCGTACCAACCAGGAGGAGAGCCGTTACGGCTTCTCCATCACCATGGTCAGATGAACTAGGGAAGATGCGTTAGTCTGTATGTAGGGCGAGATGGTACTACCATCGAAGTGTCGTCTGGGAGATAAAGCAATGTTGGTTGCATTTTATCAAGAAACGAAAGAACAGTTTCAGAACAAGCTACAGGCAGTCAGGTTAAGAAGCTGGGAGAGGTATGTACAAATCCAGTTGGCTACCGATCCATGGGGCGTCCTGTACAAGTTGATACGGGAGAAAATAAAATCACCAATGGGGTTGTCCACCGTCAGGGATGGGGACCAGATGACGGAATCTTGGCGGGAGACCGCCGAGGTCCTCCTCCGAGCCCTATTGTCTGATTACGACGAGGAGGATGGCACTAATGAGCAACGCCATATAAGGATGGAGGATCAGCAAGAATATGAGAATAACACCTTGGTTTATCCCTTCTCGGAGGAGGAAGTTGCTGCTCAAATGAAAATCCTAAGGAGGTACAAAGATCCTGGCCCAGATGCCATTATAGCGGAAGTGGTGCAATTCCTCACTCCCCCCCCCCCCCCCACCCCCAATCCCCAGTTGGTGGGGCCTCTCACTAAGTCGTATAATGATCATGATAAAGAAAGGTCCAGACAAAGACCCGAGTGAGGTAAAATCGTATAGGGTCATCTGCTTGATGTCCTGCTGGGGAAACTTTTTGAGAGGCTGTTGGCAGACAAACTGACAACGTGTGCTGACTATGTACAAGTACATAGTCAGCATCACGGTGGATATCAGTGGCGCCTTTGACAACCTGTGGTGGCCTTTACTCTTCTCCTGCCTACGGGAGAAGGAGTGTCCAGGGCCGCTATATGACCTTCTTAGGACCTATTGTGAAGGAAGAGAGGTCTGGCTATCGTCCCCTAGCGGAAAAATCAGGAAAAGGATAACAAAGGAGTGTCCATGGGGCTGTGTCCTGGGACCACTCTTTTGGGATGTTAACATGGAACCTCTTCTGGACAGCTTGAAGAGTAGTGATGATGTGCTAGAGGTCATAGTCTAAGCAGGCGACCTCCTCCTGCTGGTTGGTGGTCGTAGCCGCGAAGATTTGGAGCCAAAAGTGGGAAGGGCCATGTCAATTTTGACAGCATGGTGCTGCAGAGCAAAGATGACGATAGCACCCAGCAAGTTCACTTACCTACTACTAAAAGGACGACTCATCAGAAATCCCACCAGAATAGACGTCTCACCAGTTCTTCGGCGCCGCGAGACCCGAATGCGTCACCAATATGCTGCCGATATGGTTGCACTATCGGTCGGAGGATGGGATTCACGTACTGTACAGCCGTTACGGTGCCTTCCATGACCACCAGCGGCGTACGTCGACCCCACATAATGCCAACCCAAACAGCAGGGAACCTCCACCTTGCTGCACTCGCTGGACAGTGCGTCTGTGGCATTCAGCCTGACCGGGTTGCCTCCCAACACGTCTCCGACGATTGTCTGGTTGAAGGCGTATGCAACACTCATCTGTGAAGAGAACGTGATGCCCATCCTGAGCGGTCCATTCGGCATATTGCTGGGCCGATCTGCACCGCCCTGCATGGTGTCATGGTTGCAATGACACCTGAGGACTTCCCTTGTTGAGAGCTCTTCCAGGCACAAAGTAACATGAGGTGGTGGTGGCTCTGAGCACTATGGGACTTAACATCTATGGTCATCAGTCCTCTAAAACTTAGAACTACTTAAACCTAACTAATCTAAGGACAGCACACAACACCCAGTCATCACGAGGCAGAGAAAATCCCTGATCCCGACGGGAATCGAACCCGGGAACTCGGGCGTGGGAAGCGAGAACGCTACCGCACAACCACGAGCTGCGGACGCACAAAGTAACAATGCGGACACGATCGAATCGCGGTATTGACCAATTAGGCATGGTTGAACTAGAGACAACACGAGCCGTGTACCTCCTTCGTGGTGGAATGGCTGGAACTGATCGGCTGTCGGACCCCCTCCGTCTAATAGGCGCTGCTCATGCATGGTTGCTTACATCTTTGGGCAGGTGTAGTGACATCTGTGAACAGTGAAAGGGTTTGTGTCTGTGATACAATACCCACAGTCATCGTCTATCTTCAGGCGTTCTGGGAATTGGGGTGATGAAAAATTTTTTTATGTGTGTATCACTAGATGCAAATTATGAGGAAGTTTTTAGATCAGCATATATGCAAATGTCTGCGCTATTGATGTTGAAATTGTTTCGAGTTACACATTTTCGAGTTCTGGAAACCTCATGCTAAAAGCCCCCAATCAGTACGAAAGCTGAATGTATACCCAGCTGCTATTTCCGTTGTTACCTATAACCACGAACTTCGTGTTGTCTGACTTTAATTCACACATCGTTAAAGAAATGAAATGATAATTAAATCAATAACCTACGCTGCCGACAGGCGTTGATATACATCGACGGGTACAGTTGAAAGCGGGACTCGACTGGGGATCTCCTGCTTACATGGCAGACGCTCTATCCATCTTCTTTTTTCCGTACAGTTCTTTGCATTTGGTCTCTGCGGACGTCACAAGACATCCGTTCAAGTTCATCGTTGATTCCTTAATTCAGTTTTTTTATTACAGAGAGCACGCAACGGTCTGACCGAACGCGCTGAGTTACTGCGCCAGCTATCCATCTGAGTCACCGAGGGCACTGATGATAGTGCAACGGCAGGGACTTATTCCTCGCACGCCCCCCCTTGAGACCCACATTCCAAACTTAATGTCCACACACTACATTCGTAGTGCCCCTGCCCATTACACTCATTACTCACGGCAGACAATCTTTCCGTGTCCCGTAAGAGTTCGGGCAATAGGTGTGCATCCGCAGAGAAGAAGGTCAATGGTCGGTTAGCCATAACTATATAAAGATGGTATCTGGGCGGGGTAATGGGCAGGGGCACTACGAATGTAGTGTGTGGACATTAAGTTGGGAATGTGGGTCTCACGGGGAGCGTGCAAGGGATAAGTCCCTGCAGTCGCACTATCGTCTATGCCCTCGGTGGCTCAGATGGATAGAGGGTTTGCCATGTGAGCAGGGGATCCGGGGTTCGAGTCCCGGTCGGGGCACACATTTTCAACTGTCCTCGTTGATGTATATCAATGCCTGTCGGCGGCTTAGGGTCTTGATTTAATTATCATTTCATTCTAGAGAGCTGCACGTCACCGATGGTATCTGTTCTATCGGACATGTCCGAAAGAACAGATACCATCTTCATACATTGTTAAAGAAGTCAGCCTACTACACTGGTGTCCAAAATTAAAGCATCCAACTGCTATTTTCCAGTCCTGTGTCTAATTCACGATATAATCATACGAACTGTCAACAGATGTCGTTACGATTGTGTTCTGCACGGAAGGTGGCATTCCGATCAACGGACAACCACGTCAACGATGAGGTCAGGGCACCTATGAAGCGCGGTAATGTTTTCATGGTAGTCTCACATCCACAATCACTGTATACACAGTCACAGACGATGCAGTGTGGCACAGAAAAGACGCCTACAGACTCTCATAGGAAGAATGGAAGCAGGTGATTCGCAAACTAATGTAGCCCGATGACTTAATGTGAATCGTCCTGTTGTTTCTCGGATGAGGCTACAGTTTATAGAGACCGAAACTGTATCCCGGAGACCAGAACAGGGCCGACCACGTCTGACATCCGAAAGAGTGGACCGTTACTTGGCTGAAAGGGCAACACGGTATCACTGCACTGCAAGTGGCATCTGACCTCGCAACATTCCCTGGACGTGATTTATCGAAGCAAACGGTGTACAGAAGGTTTCAGCAGAGTGGCTTTATTGTTGGAGACCTGCTGGCTGTTTACCTCTGGCGTGTCTTCACAGAAGGGAACGCTTAGAATGGAGCCGTCAACATGCCACCTGGCCGGTCGTACGGCGGGTCAATGTTCTTTTCACAGGTGAGTACCGATTTGGTCTGGAGAGTGATTCTCGAAGGATTTGCGTCTGGAGGGCAATTGGAACACGATTTCTGAACCCAAAAATTCCGGAAAGAGACCGATATCGAGGAGTATCCATAATGGTGCGCGCAAAGATTATGTTGACTACTCGAACATCTCTTCATGAAATTGTACAGGTGAATCAGCAAGATTTAAATGCTGTCAGGTGCTGTGAGGAGATCTTGGGATCTCATGCGCGGTTGTTGCGAGGTGCTGTGGGCCCAGACTTCGTACTGATGGACGATAACCCTCAATGTTGATGTTTTTTGGAAACAGAAGATATTACACTCATGGTATGGCCTGCTCGCTCTCCCGATTTTAATCCCATAGAGCACGTCTGGGATGCACTAGGGAGACGGGTTGCTTCACGTAAGCATCCACCAGCCACTCTGCAAGACTTGTGAGCAGCTCTGCAGGAAGAATATGTGTTATTACCTCAAAATGAAACTGATGAAATCATTCACAGCATGTCCCGTCGTTGTCAGGCCAGTATTGGTGCCAGAGGTGATCACACTCCACACTGAGCACATTAACCAGTTGCCATTGTGTGTGTGCAAATCCGTTAGGTAGGAAAAAAACAGAGAACATTTTTTTATACCGTTATGCATGTTGCAATATTCTTTACATTGTTTCTACTTTACTGTCACCTGTTTATACTGTTTTCAGGCAAAATAGACGCAGCCTTGCAAAATTTCCCTTTGTTGATTTAATTTTGTACACCAGTGTAGATACGAGGACAAGGTGCAAAGTTCTCCATATGTGAGGGCAAAGTGAAAATTTCTCTGCTTGCCAGCGAAGGACCGCAGTTTTTACGTCAAAACTGCATATGTTTCTTGAAGCAGTCGCCTTTTAGGCCCATACAATTGATTTCACCCTTTCTAGTCAGTATGCTTGATTCCTGAAGTGCGATTCTGAAATTTCTTCAAAATACCAATCTATTGCGGCCCTAACCTTTTCCCAAAAATCTTTCCCAGACGAAAATTTCGTTACTTGTCTAGATCGATGGAAGTCAGAGGGTGCCAAATCTGCTACAACGGGCTAGATGATCCAACAATTTGTGCTACAAATCGCTCAGTATTGCTGTTTCCCATATCCTTTTGTGGGCAGGCGCTTTGTCCTGGTTTTTTTTTCCTTACTTTCTTTTGGAATCCAGATCACTTCCCGCTTTATTTATTTTTTTCGTAAGTTGTCCCAGAAAGAAAAGAAATGAAGTCATTGTAAATTACTGTTTTTCCATTTGTAAGATAATTAGTAAGATGTGGTTTTACATCTGACAAAATTCTTCCCATATTCTCCGGCAACTAAAACTGACTTCGCCATTTCTGGTGCAGGGGCATCAGCTTCCATCCTCAAGTTTGAGTCCTGTTTCATTGCTGGCATAAGCATTTCTTTCGAAACTTTCAAATATTGGCAAGAAATTCATTTATTCACTTGTTTGTGATCAGCAGCCAGAAAATGCAGCGACACTCTTTCCCCAAAAATTACTCAAAATGTAAACTATATCTTATTCTTCCTTCTGACGTGCCTGTGTCGTCAGATTTACACATACCTTTAATCGCCAGTCGCCCAGTACCAAACTGTGCCCTTTCTGGACATTTTCATCAACGTTTCCATTTTTCTCAAGCTCATCACGAAGTTCATCTTCAAGATGAATTCACAGGTCAATGTATTAACTGTTGAAAATGAAGCAACTGGTTCCTTCTACACCGTTACCAACTGGATGAAATTCTGTTGACGATAAAGCATCCAAAGGAAAGAATCTTATGCTGGAAAAATATTTCTATTTATTCGTTTCCTCAAATTACTCATACACGAAATGGGAACCGTAAAAAAAGTTGTAAAAGTAAAACTATCTCTCAAATCATGTTGACACGTGACTTACGTTGTTTTTATAGTTGTGGTCTTCAGTCCGAAGACTGGTTTGATGCACCTCTACACATTAGTCTACCCTGTGCAGGTCTGTTGATCTCTGAATAATTGCTGCAACATACATCCATTTGATCCTGCTTTCTGTAGTCGTGCCTTGGTCTTCCTATACGATTTTTATACCAACGCTTCCCTCAATCAGCAAATGGACGATATCTCGATACATGAGGATATGTCCTATCAAGCGATTCCTCTTTTTAGTTAATTAGAGCCATAAATTTCTTCTTTCATCAATTCATTCAGTACATCCTCATTAGTTATTCGATCTACCCACGTAATCTTCAGCATTCTGTTGTAGCACCATATTTCGAAAGCTTCTGTGCTCTTCATATCTCAACTGCTTATCGTCCACGTTTCATTCCCGTAGAAGGCTACACTACAGACAAATTACTTCAGAAAACACTTCCCTGCTGACCCTGTTGGGTCATTCTCTACCGACCGAGCGCCGTGACACCCTCTACCAATAGTATGGAGGGGCATGGTGTCAGCTTCCGAGACCTTGGCGCCCCAACTTCACACTCAAGCAGCTCTTCAGTTGTCATCACGAGAAGGAAATGTCCCTGGCATTGCAGGGAATCGAAACCAGATCCTCCAGAATCAGTCAGACACACTGACCACTCTGCTACGGAGGCGAACCTAACACATAAATTTATATTAGATGTTGATAAATTCCGCTTCTTCAGAAATGTTTTTCCTATTATTGCCAGTCTACATTTTATATCCTGTCTACTTTGGCCAACATTAGATACTTTGATGTCCAAATGTCGAACTTCATCTACTACTTTTACTGTCTCATTCCCTGATCTAATTCCCTCAGCAGCGTCTGATTTAATTCGATCATATCTCATTACTCTTATTTAACTTATGTTCATGTTACAACATTTTTTCAAGACACTATCTGTTCTGTTCATTCTTCTTCCGAGTGCTTTACTATCCCTGACAGAATTAGAACAGCATCAGCGAACCTCAAGGTCTTTTTTTTTTTACCTTTCCTTTAATTCTCGTTCTAAATTTGAAATTGCTTTCTTTTATTGCTTGCTAAATTCGCAGATTGACTATCAAGGGGGTAGGCCACAACCCTGTCTCACTCCATTCTTAACTGCTGCTTCCCCTATATGTTCTCCGAATCTTAAAACTGCAATTTGTCAATGTTGCCAGTTTTAAAGAATCTTTCGCACCAGAATTTCATCCCTGCTACCTTTAGAATCTGAAATCCTATGATCCAGTGAACACTGTCAAAAACATTCTACACATGCTATCAAGGTAAGTTCGATTTTCTTCAGTTCATCTTCAAAGTTAAGTCACAGGGCAGCACTACCATGCATGTTCCTACATTTCTGCGGAACACAGTAATATTGCCTGAAGACGGTTTCTAGCAGTTTTCCCTTCTATACATAATTCTTGTCGGTATTTTGCAGCCGTGACTTACTAAACTGATAGTTCGGCTGTATTCACACCTGCCGGCACCTGTCTCTTTTGGAATTAGAATCAGCGAACTTTTCTTGAAGTTTGAAGGTATGCATATCGGGTGGAAAAGGTACGTCATGGCTAGCTTTCTCACGATATCGATAGTTCTGAGGGAATGTCGCCTATTCCAGTGGCCTTGTTTCGACTTAGGTCTTTTAGACCTCTGTCTGGTTCTCCTCGCGGTATCACATGTCCCAAAATTTCATTGATGTGAACGCCACTTCTGTGTGACGCCGAAAATGTTTTATGTAGCCTTTGTCAACTACAGGATAAAGACGACTCTTCCGGTAAGTTGCACGCGGTACGAAGACGCCGGCAGCAGTGGGCTGTGCGGATGACAGAAAGCAGGGGCAGCGTGTTGCGCCAACGAAACCAAAACCGTAGTGGCGGCGAGCCAGCCGGGAGAAAGCCGCGCCTCGCCCCATGCCTGGAATTTAGAGCAGGCGCGCTCCCATTGTGTGCTGTAGCAACTGCCACCAGCCATAGCGCGAGGACGCACACGCCACACCAGCTACCACGCCTAGCGTGAGGCAACGGAGCTCACCATTAACTGACCAGCTGAAGCCATTTCTTATTACCATCCCGAGAGCCATACAATGCTACATCACATTCTGAGTTGAAACATACACCTCTACTTACCACGAAAGTACTTGGGCTCGAACAAACAGATCTGTATGAACGTTTGGTTACAGGATCATTATGTACCTCTGAATGTGCTGGTGGGTGTCGTTTTTCTGCAAAACTCTGCAGTCATGCTCTAGATATCACTGTAGATGTAATTGTAGACGCCATACGCAATGCAGCAATCTTACCTATAAATGTAAATGCGGAATGTCAATAAAATGCTCCGAGCAATACGAATGACTGCAAAACGCACAGTGAAGAAATGCAAGTTGATCGCATGGCGTGTTTGCACATTCTATAATATCAGTGTTGAACGCCACGTCCATGAAACTTTTGAAGTTGTTCGCTGGTTCACCAACATCGTAGCCAGCGTTCTGCCACGCATAACGAAGCATCTGTATGCTCCCGCAGATAACTGATTGTAAATGACAGAATGCATATTCGTGATAAAGAATCTGTCGTGCAACTTCGGCTGTATATTACTGGAACGTAGTTTAATGAAGTCTGTTATTCTCTTGGCATATATTTTATATTGCCTGAAGAAATACACATCCATAGGTTGTGCATATTTTGTAGTTTTAGGCGGAATGATTTTTAAATCTACATGTTTTCCGCCAGATGCTTCCAGTAGTACTTGTTCATACTTATGTCCAGACCAGGAGTCACAAAGTACTAATGACTTTCTCGACAAATGTGGATTCAAAACTGACAGAAAAAACGACTTCAGATGTTGTTTCGTCATCTTCCTACTTACACTTGCATCGCTGACGATATTTGGAGGGCACCGCGTTTCCCTTTCTCTTGACACGCGGGGTCCAAACTTTCCACTGGATTCTTGGAAGCAAATATAGAGTTTGTCTACCAATCGTCCGTCCACTGATATAGCAACATCGATCGTGTAACTATGTGATGTACAGTTAACTGCTTGCAACGTCGCGACAGTGTTTCTCTCCCCTTTCATGGATAGTGTTCTGTCACAAGAAAGTTCATAGTTGAACTGACTCTTTATCACAGTTCCATACAGAACTAATATCGATGTTTTCTCTCGTGATATGCTCATTGACGTCAGCAACAAACGTTTGAGCTCTTTCAATCAGTTCTTCTTCGTCATCCTTATCTTTTCGTGCTTGGAGCATAGTGATACGGCGTAATGTTATCCTAAACTCCTTTTTCAAATTAGTAATAAATCCTAGTGAAGCTGTAAAGTTTGTACACCCGAGATTTCTGGCTACGTCCATTGCCCAATGTTGTAAATGCCAATAATGAACGGCGGAACCGCATTCTCGCGCTTCATCGAATTTCGCCATTACACGCTCCTTGATGGTCTTGAACAGCAGTGTACGATTTCCTTTGAAAACTGTATTTCCTTCTCTTTTCTTTGCCACGTAATCCAGTATGTTTTTAATATTGCTTTTAGACTTCAGTTTAGGGTATCTTTTCAGAAGCTTGTCGTATGTGTCGAAACCTCTTACGTAGTAATCATCGTACATGTTCTCCAGTGTGTTGTCGTCAAACGCCTATCATCATCATTATGTGTTAGTATTACAACAGTATCTGTTTCTAACTTACGCTCATATTTTTGCACTATAATAGATACCAAGAAAACATGCGAATGATTCGTCTTCTACACCAATACCATCTTCACGAAGAAAGGTTCTTCGTAACTTCATCTCAACCAATCGCAATACATTAGCAGCATTGATTACCAATCGCCGAGCCATCTTACGCTTCAGTACTCAAATCATGTCACAAAACGCAACTTCAGAGGCACACTGCACCGTCCCTACTGGTCCGGACTGGCGTACCGGCAGGTCAGTGTGCAATGCGGCATGGCATACGCAGATCCCTCTGACGGACGACTGCAGAGTTTTGCAGATGCGGGAGTATCACTAGTGCAATAAGAGACCTTTACATTATTTCTCACACGATTTTGGTGTATTTGTGTTTGTTCGAGCCCAAGTACTTTCCTGGTTAGAACAAAACGTACGAGTCCATTGAAAACCATATGAATTTTGAAAGAACAGATCTTAGGAAATTAAACATCTACATCTACATCTACATGGATACTCTGCAAATCACATTTGAGTGTCTGGCAGAGGGTTCATCGAACCACCTTCATAATTCTCTATTATCCCAATCTAGTGTAGCGCGCGGAAAGAATGAACACCTATATCTCTCCGTATGAGCTATGATTTCCCTTATTTTATCGTGGTGATCGTTCCGCCCTATGTAGGTCGGTGTCAACAAAATATTTTCGCATTCGGAGGAGAAAGTTGGTGATGTGAATTTCGTGAGAAGATCCCGTCGCAACGAAAAACGCCTTTCTTTTAATGATTTCCAGCCCAAAGCCTTTATCATTTCTGACACTCTCTCCCATATTTCGCTATAATAAAAAACGTGCTGCCTTTCTTTGAACTTTTTCGATGTACTCCGTCAATCCTATCTGGTAAGGATCCCACACCGCGCAGCAGTATTCAAAAAGCGGACGGACAAGCGTAGTGTAGGCAGTCTCCTTAGTAGGTCTGTTACATTTTCTAAGTGTCCTGCCAATAAAACGCAGCCTTGGTTAGCCTTCCTCACAACATTTTCTATGTGGTCTTTCCAATTTAATTTGTTCGTAATTGTAATACCTAGGTATTTAGTTGAGTTTACGGCTTTTAGATTAGACTGATTTATCGTGTAACCGAAATTTAACGAGTTTCTTTTCGCACTCATGTGGATGACCTCACACTTTTTGTTATTTAGAGTCATCTGCCACTTTTCGCACCATTCAGATATTTTTTTCTAAATCGTTTTGCAGTTTGTTTTGATCTTCTGATTACTTTATTGTTCGATAAACGACAGCGTCATCAGCAAACAACCGAAGACGACTGCTCAGATTGTCTCCCAAATCGTTTATATAGATAAGGAACAGCAAAGGGCCTATAAGACTACCTTGGGGAACGCCTGAAATCACTTCTGTTATATTCGATGACTTTCCGTCAATTACTACGAACTGTGACCTCTCTGACAGGAAATCGCAAATCCAGTCACATAACTGAGACGATATTCCATAAGGACGCAATTTTACTACGAGCCGCCTGTGTGGTACAATGTCAAAAGCCTTCCGGAAATCCAGGAATACGGAATCGATCTGAAATCCCTTGACAATAGCACTCAGCACTTCATGTGAATAAAGAGCTAGTTCTGTTTCACAGGAACGATGTTTTCTAATCCCATGTTGACTGTGTGTCAGTTGACCGTTCCCTTCGAGGTAGACTGATGACCTCAGAAGTTAAGTCCCATTGTGCTCAGAGCCATTTGAACCTTCGAGGTAATTCATAATGTTAGAACACAATATGTGTTCTAACTTGCGTGTCTACGACGTCACGTCCAAAATACTGTGGGTAGAGACCATAAAACTGAGTTAGTGCTTCTTGATATTCATAATACTTTCGTCTCAATACAGTACCTACGAATACTAAATAAGCCCAGCGACAATCACGTCAATCATTGGGAATGAGTCTCACTATTTCCATTATCTAATCAATTGTATCTGAACGCCTATTAACAGTCATTAGCCGGCCGAAGTGGCCGTGCGGTTCTAGGCGCTTCAGTCTGGAACGGCGAGACCGCTACGGTCGCAGGTTCGAATCCTGCCTCGGGCATGGATGTGTGTGATGTCCTTAGGTTAGTTAGGTTTAACTAGTTCTAAGTTCTAGGGGGCTAATGACCTCAGAAGTTGAGTCCCATAGTGCTCAGAGCCATTTGAACCATTTTTTGAACAGTCATTAATGTAGGGTGTATCTACCTTTCGCCTGTATTATGGCTTGAACTCTACAGAGGCACGTTCAGTGAAGTGCCCGAATGTATGTGGAGGAAAGGCAATCCATTCATTCTCAAAAGCCGAAACGAGAGAAGGTAGTGATGTTGGACACAGGAGTCTGGACCGAATTAGACATCCTAAATCATCCTAAAGGCGTTCCATTAGATTTAGGTCAGGATTCAATTTCAGGAATGTTACTGTCCACAAACCATTGCCTCACAGATGCTGCTTTACTACAGGGCGCATTATCTTGCTGATACAGTCAGCGTCTGCCAACTGTTCCCCTATCGCACAGTGCTGCAAAATGGGTATATATCATTCAAATGTGTGTGTATCAGTCCACATTTAGACTTTTCTTAAGCGCAATAAGGGGACCACACGCTAACCACGAAAAATACCCGTATGTCGTAACACTGCTTCTTCCGTACTTCATTATTGGCACTACATATGATGGTAGGTGATCTTCTCCAGGCGTTCGCCAATCCCAAATCCTTCCATCTGACTGCCACAGGCCATAGAAAGATTCATCACAGCAAATCACTCGTTCGTAGTCATCCACTGTTCAGTGGCGTTGTTCTCTTCACTATCTCACTTGTTGCTTACCGGGTGCTACTCGACGATTTGACCCCATTACTAATAACTCCCTGTGCACAGTCATTATGCTGGATGGCTGCTGATAGTCACAAGTAATTAAGTAATTCCTTCCAGTTATTTCGTGTGATTTTTTACAACGATCCCCCGCAATGCTCGACGGCCCCTATACTTCGGTAC
Organism: Schistocerca americana; assembly: GCF_021461395.2. Taxonomy (NCBI): domain Eukaryota; kingdom Metazoa; phylum Arthropoda; class Insecta; order Orthoptera; family Acrididae; genus Schistocerca; species Schistocerca americana. The sequence goes on from NC_060130.1 coordinate 236,582,745, forward strand.
ATGAAGTCAGCCCTGTCTTGGTTTAGCTATGGTTATTCCTCCGCATTTCCGCTTCACAATGACATCACCAACCGTCATCTTGGGCAGTTTTAGGAGGACTGCAATCTCCCTGATGGTCTTGCTGCTCAGGTAACGACCAACGACTAGTCCACGTTTTAAGTCACTGAGCCCTCCTGAGCGACGCGTTTTGCTATTACTGCTTCTCTACTTTCTCTACTTTTATACTGGCGGGTCCACCTCTAGTGTCGCCGAGTGATCGATGCCGCATTAGATAGGGGTGTCTGTCTACTTTTGAACAGATAGTGTGTATGTGGCTGAGACTAATATCTTCCTGCTAGGAGACGTCAGACGGATGCGGAAGACTCCATTCATTTTAAAGGTGGCTGTGTTATCCGTGTGCGAATTCACGTTGAAGAACGAGACTATAGCCGCTTCTGATGTCTTTGACTACGCGCTTCAGCCTCCCATGTTTGATAGAAGAAGAACTTGACGTAAATACCACAGACGTGCGTACTTCGCAAACAAAAAAAAAAAAAAAAAAAAAAAAAAAAAAAAAAAAAAAAAAAAGTATGGTTTTGAAGGCAATCTGATATCATTCTTTCTCCAAAATAGGAAACGGTGATACCGGTGAATAGCGATCACGCTTCTTTCTCTCCAAAGCAGACTACAAAAACTGGATAATATTGACATCTGGTGCCTTTGGTGGCCGGCGGAGATGCGACAGTTTATCCTCGTGCTCATAAAACCAAACCTGGGCAATGACAGTTGTGCGAACGGGGACTCTGTCGTCCTGGAATCCAGCATGACCATTCGGGAACAAATATTGTACCATGGCATGGACCTGATCAGTCAAAATGTTCACATAATCCTGTCCAGTACTGCGATCTTCCAGAGTCACCATGGGGCCCACGGAATATCACTATAAGGCTGCCAAAATCATCATCAAATCTCCGCAATGTTCCATTCTTTGAGCGTTCTAGCGAAGTAGCCTAACAGTAGCAAGAAACTTCTGATGTCACGCACATATGACTACCATCAAAAAGGAGGAATTACATTCAAAAATGAACTTCAAGGGGAATTATCTAATGTGGTGATAGGACCACTACTGTTCATGATATACCTTAACTACATTACTGATTATTTTAGTAGCAATCTTAGACTATTACCAGACAACACTGTTATCTGTAATTAACTGTTATACGACAAATGTTACATAATGTTCAATTACAGGTTGTTAGAATATCTGACTAATGCAAAGACTAGCAGTTAGCCAGACGTTTAGAACTCTAAAGAATTAAACTGTGTTAGCAACTGGCAACTATTCACGTGATACAAATAGCCAGGAACAACAATATATGCGTATATAAAACAAAAATGTCACGTAAGCTTAATTTTAGATAAAACGAATAGCAAGCTGCGATTTACTGGCATGATTATTATGTATAAAAGTGATGAACATTGCAAAAGATAAAATATATAAATTTAGAAGTATAAAATAAATCTTGCGTCTGAAGAAACTAGCTCAAAGAGACCCTGCCCAAAACCGCACTAAGCGGTATTTCATCTTGACTTGCTTGAATTACGCCTTGAAGCGTCCACTGGCATGGAAAAGATTACATTCATATGTATATGGGGTAGACTGTGCTTCCATTCGTTTACTGTCATGCTGTCGGTTTTCCCGACTACACTACAGAGATCTAGAAGCATTCATACACTCAGCGAGGCTTATTTTAAACGCTGCAGGTCTCAGCGTATTCTTGTAGTAATTTCTTCTTCTTTTTCATGTCACTGTAGATATGGAGGAAATGTTTCCTGAAATTGGGGCCTGTTTGCGTAGGTTGAGGTTTAAGTTCAAGGAATGGATGTGTAATGAAGGTCTACCTCTGCTGTTTCATGCCTTTCATCAATCTCACGCAGGATTTGTAGGGTTGTGATACCAGCCACAATGGGAAGTTTTTAATTGAGTACTGGTTTCAAACGCAGTGTATCTGCTCTTAACGTTTTCTTCAGGGAAGTGAATATCCGATTTTTTTATGTGTCGAGTTGAACCACGTAAAGCGTGCATGCTCTGCCGCAGAGAAACAGAGAACAAGAGCAGTAATCCTTAATACAGTTTGATGTTGATGGCTTTCCTAGCTAGGAGCGGGGGGGGGGGGGGGGGGGGGGGGAGGGGGGAGGGAGGGTGCATGGGTTTTCGGAGGCTGATATTTCTGGATGAGGCCTTCCATCCATTGTCAGTACAACGATTCACTGTACGGCAAATCCGGAGTAAAGGTGCAGCCCCTCATTCTGGCCTTGCACCGTATTTGGTTATTGACGGAGTGACTGCTGATGCTGTTAGAAAGCATTCAAAACTATTTCGTCATTTTATTTGCTCGTGGAAATAATGTCAGCTCTTGGTTCTCTTTCGGCCATATGACACTCACTGCTGGAGAAAGGCCACTTCTACACTTCTGCATGCATTAAGGTCTACACCCATGCTCCTCCTGCAAACATTCTAACAGAATATATCCAAATTTCACTAGGTCGTCTTCTTGGCCTTTTCTTATGCCTTGGAAATCAATAAAGAGATCTATCAACCATTCACCTGGCTCCGTGTCCATCCACAGTCATTATTACATAATCCACTCCAACCTGGTCGCCGATCGACTTGTTTATTTTGCTCTCTCCCCAGTAGTTCTGAACGTGCATCCCCCCATTTCTCGCCGAACTATCCCTTGTTTTTGAAGGGGGTTGGCTCTGAAATACCATATTAAGTTAAACTGATAATAAACATTGATTGTAAAAATTCTCTATCAGACACGTTCTAATCTTCGCTTGAAAGGTATACCTGTGCAGGGTGGAGCACACACACGCTCCGGTAAACCGGAAGATTTTAGTTCAGTCAGTCGAGAAATGGTGAGCAGACAAGAAGCTATGCGATCGCGTTAGTCGGTTTTTTAGTGGCCATGAAGTATAAAAGGACGCAAAAACGAACAACTTGGTGTAAAGAGTGGCTTACAAAGAGACATGAATACACTCATACGAGATTAGTAAGAGAGTTATGTTCAGATCCTTCAGACTACTTGATTATTTGCGGATGAATGAAGACGTCTACCAAAAACTATTGTCGCTTGTGACTCCTTTAAAACAAAGGTAAAATACAGTTACGAGAACCTCTATTTCTGCCCATGAAAGACTGTCAGCTACTCTGAGGTTCCTTGTAACGGGTCGATCGTATGAATGTCTTAAATATCCTACTATAATATCACCCCAAGCTCTTGGAAAATAATTCCCGAGACATGTGATGCCATCTACAATGTTCTGAAAGGAGTGTATTCTCCCGTATGTAAAATAAAACACACATTTTTTAAAAAAAATTGTTTATTCTTAGCAACTCTTTTTACAAATCAAATACAAAATTTTAACTCAGGCAGAATAATGAATAATACATGAAATTAGAAAAATAATTGAAAATTTTTTAGAAATCATCAATTAAGACCATGCAAAAATTAAAAATGCCTCAAAATTCTAATATTATTAAAGGTAGCTAAGTAAGTAGCTGCTGAGTGGGCAAGTGGAAGTTCTTGATTAGCTACAAATCCTGCAGGTGCTGTTTGTTGTGTAAACTGATCATATGAAGCAGCTGCGGTAGGACTGGGGTGAGCTCGCACTTGAACTGGGACTGCTAAGATATTCGGGGCTGTATGAACTCGTTGCCACGTTAAGCATTCCTATTTCAGTTTCATATAGGAGGTCATTGGTTCTTTAGGTGATGGCGTTTTTCCAGAGTCCTCATTCCCATTGCAATAGATTATCCGAATAGGTCATACCTGTCATCTTGGGGCGAAGGCTTTTTAAAATGATCTATCACTGATAGTCGGATATCATTAGTCAGTTCCACACTTTTCCTTTTTTTTTTGCCAAATTTGGTTGTGATATCGGGAGTTCTTTGGTATTTTGATGACTCTCGTTTTTCTCTGAGGGTTCTTCACTGCTGGATGTCTGGGGGGCAGCATCCTCGATTCCATCATGAAGGAAGCATGTTATTAGACCCTAAAAGACATTTACCATGATTTCATTGTTTAAATCAGGATAAAAATAATACAAACCTTCTAAAAAGCTAGTTTTACTGTAGTAGTTTAAAAATCTATTTCTTATTTTTTTGTAATCCAACTTTTTGAACAAGCATTTGTTTTGTGTTACTTTAAAAATCATTTTTATTTTGCTTGTAAAAGTAAATTTATAAATCCTGTTGCAATTATCATCGCTATACATCCACAGTGTGAAAAATATTATTAATTTGCTGTTCCTTCAGTTTCCTGAATCCGCTGAGAAATGGGAAGTTATTGCTAAAACATTTGAAGACAGATGGAATTTCCCACATTGTCTTGGTGCCATGGATGCTAAACATATAGACATAGTTCCCCCAGCGAATTCCGGATCTTTTTACTTCAGCTGCCGGCCGCGGTGGTCTAGCGGTTCTAGGCGCTCAGTCCGGAACCGCGCGACCGCTACGGTCGCAGGTTCGAATCCTGCCTCGGGCATGGATGTGTGTGATGTCCTTAGGTTAGTTAGGTTTCAGTAGTTTTAAGTTCTAGGGGACTGATGACCACAGATGTTAAGTCCCATAGTGCTCAGAGCCATTTGAACCATTTGAATTTCAGCTACTAAAGCAGACACAGTATGGTACTTCTTGCAACAGTCTATGCTATCTATCGGTTCCTGTTACTGGATTTTGGAACTAATGGACGTGTTTCTGATGGGGACGTTCTTCAGAATACTGAATTTTATGAAAAGTTAGAGAGTAATGAGCTCGAACTTCCAAAGCCATGCAATGTTACAGAAAATTTCGAAAGTGTCTCTTACGTATTTGTGGTTGATGACGCCTTTCCTCTTACACTTTATATTATGAAGCCTTTTCGACAAGCGCAACGAGAGTCAGCTAGTAAACAGCTACCGCATTTAATGAGCAAGACACGTTGTCGAAAATTGTTTTGGAACATTTACATCTCGTAGATTCCATACTCAAATCAATTTGGAACCAGAGAACATAGTAAAAGTGGTGATGGCAAATTGTGGATTGCATAATTTTTTGATGGATCAATATCGAAGCTTTTACGCTCCTCCAAACAGTACCTATCAGGAGACGTACGATGGAACTCCTGCCATTACAGGTTTGGATACCTCGGAATCAAATATGATCGCACTGAAAAGTCTGAACCACGAGAACATAACGTCTGCTGCTAAACAGCTTAGAAACGGGTTCACTTCATACTTCATGAATGAAGGGGAAGTTCTGTGGCAAGACAATAGGGTTCTTCGAAACAAAAAGTAGACTAAAAGAAGAAGTTTGGCCTTAGTAAGTTAATGATTCATACACTTTGTATTAATTAATAAAACATGTGGACTCTAAATAAAATCTTTCCATTTGTAAATAAAAATGTAGTTTAGTTAAATTAAATTATATGAGTATTATAAATAATCTGAGTACTTATTTCATCGATCTCACATCCATCCCCGTCATCCAGGTTTGACACAGACCCACCAGCAGCATCGCCAAGAAAATCGAACAAATCAAAGTAGCACAATTTCGATGTGTAGACGTTGTCTGTTGAAGCTCCGTATTTCATTGTCACGTCACGTTTCTTCTTCTCTTTACGTACATTACTTCTTAAATTATTTATTTTTTAACTACAGATTGCGTTTTAGCATCGCGTTCTATCTCCTTCAGTTCAATAACAAGTCTTTCATAGGCTGCATCTCTCTTTTCACGGTCGTGGTACTCTTTACTTTTCACCTGCCACAGACAAGGTTCCAACCTATACATTTCGATAAACTCTTCTGTCACTTGGTTCCGTCTTCGATTTGATAAGTTGGTGACAAGCGTTGAGCACTACTGTGCGTTTAGTCACTAGCTAACACTGTTTAATACGTAAATACAAAGTCAACGACACTCTCTACTCAGGGAGCTAGCCCAGCTAATCAAAAACCTGTACAGGCATGCCGGAGTGACTCACGCACACGCTCGGGTCAACACGCCTACGCAGGTAGAAAGAACTCAATTTTGATTCTTCTCCGGTCGCCTGCGCAGGTCGCTACGCCTGTACAGTTTGGCCTGCAGCGGCCGGCACACACGCTCCGGTTTACCTGTACAGGTATACCGGAACCTGTATGGCGGGGCTTACAGATGAAGCAAGCTTTCCTTAAAGTCTAAACAATAAACTGAAGTCGACCTTTCGCATTCCCTTCTACAGTTCTTACATGCTCATTCCATTTCACATTGCTTCGCAATGTTACGGCTGTATATTCAATCGACGTGACTGTGTCAAGCAGCACATTACTAATACTGTATTCGAACATTATGGATTTGTTTCCCCAACTCATTTGCATTAACTTACATTTTCTACATTTAGAGCTACCTTCCATTCGTCACACCAACTACAAATTTTGTCTAAGTGATCTTGTTCAAAAATGGTTCAAATGGCTCTGAACACTATGGGACTTAACATCTGTGGTCATCAGTCCCCTAGAACTTAGAACTACTTAAACCTAATTAACCTAAGGACATCACACACATCCATGCCCGAGGCAGGATTCGAACCCGCGACCGTAGCAGTCGCGCGGTTCCGGACTGAGCGCCTAGAACCGCGATTTTTTTTCTTTTTTTTTTTTTTTTCTTTATTGTATTTCAATTCCCCTATCGGGGCGTGCTGGCAGCAGCATATGCGCTGCTCTTCAGCCGAAAGACATAGAACAAAACAATAGAAGACATTTAAAAACAGCAAAGGAGAGAAGAAGGCGAACATAGATATAAAAAGGGAGAACATCATGGAAGGCAATATACAAAAAACGGGGTGACTGTAAAATGGAGATAAAAAACTGTTTAAAAGTAGCACACACAAAAAGCCACACACTGCGACGATTAAAAGAACACAAGGCACAGTATGACTGGAGCATAAAGGTGTTGACGGCTGGCATAGCACACAGCGTAGCACTGACGGCGAACCTCAAGGCAGCACACAATTAAAATCACACCTCTTGACGCACACGAGAAAAGCACGAAACACAACACTGACGTGGCACACTGATGTTGATCAATACAGAGGATCTGCCAGGTTCAAGGAGATGAGGGAGACCTGAAGAAGGGAGGGAGGGGAAGAGATGGGGGAGGGGAAATTGGGGGCGCTCGGAAGAGGGCCAGGTAGGGAGGGATGTGGGAAGGAGAGAGGCAAGTATGGGGTGCAGGGTCTCAGGGGAGGGGGGGATGGAGGAAAATCCGCTCTGGGAGAAGGAGGAAAGAGGAGAAGGGGGCCCTGGGGAGGGGGGGGGGGGAACAAGGCCGGGTTATAGTTGGAAGGAAGGGTATATGTCACGGCGAAGTTCGTCATCCGGGAGGGGGAGGCGTTGGAAATTGCCCTGATGAAGGAGATGGAGGGTGTGGAGGTGGAGAGAGGGAGGGATACAGCGATAGAGGCGCGGCAACGGGCAGGGGGTGGAGAGGAAGGAGGAAACCAGAGGGTGGGGGGGATCAACCCTGCGAACAATGTAAAGGATGCGGAGATGTTGGAGGAACAAGAGGAGGTGGGGGAAGGGGATCAGTTCATACAGGAGCCGTGTGGGGGAAGGAAGGCGGATACGGAAGGCAAGGCGGAGCGCATGGCGTTCAAGGATTTGGAGAGCCTTGTAAAAGCGGGTGGGGGCGGAGATCCAGGCGACGCTGGCATAACAGAGGATAGGACGGATGAGGGATTTGTAGGTGTGGAGGATGGTAGAAGGATGCAATCCCCATGTCCGGCCGGACAGGAGTTTCAGCAGGCGGAGGCGGGAATGGGCTTTCTGCTGGATGGTCAGGAGATGAGGGGTCCAGGTGAGGTGTCGGTCAAGGGTGAGGCCAAGGTATTTCAGGGTGGGGGTGAGTTGGATAGGACGACCATAAAGGGTGAGGTAGAAATCTTGGAGGCGAAAGGAGCGAGTGGTACGGCCTATGATGATTGCCTGGGTTTTGGAGGGGTTGAGACGGAGGAGCCACTGGTTACACCAAGTGGTGAACTGGTTAAGGTGGGTTTGGAGGGTACGTTGAGACCTTTGAAGGGTAGGATAGAGAGCCAGGAAGGCGGTGTCATCAGCATATTGGAGAAGGTGAACTGGTGGGGGTGGCTTGGGCATATCAGCTGTATACAAGAGATAAAGGAGAGGGGAGAGGACAGAACCCTGGGGGACGCCAGCCGTGGGATAAAAGATACGGGAGTTGGTGTTGTGGAGGGCGACATAGGAAGGACGGTGCGAGAGGAAGGAAGCGACCAGACGGACAAAATTGATAGGCAGGGCGTAGGTTTGGAGTTTAAAGAGGAGACCGGGATGCCATACACGGTCATAGGCATTTTGGAGGTCAAGGGAAACAAAAATGGCGGAGCGACGGGAGTTGAGCTGGAGGGACAGAAGGTGAACAAGGTTGAGGAGTTGGTCATCAGCAGAGAAGGAGGGTCGGAAGCCACACTGGGTAAGGGGGAGGAGGTGGTGTTGAGCAAGGTGCCGATGGATACGGTGGGAGAGGATGGATTCAAGGACCTTACTGAAGACGGAGGTGAGGCAGATGGGACGATAGGAAGAGGCGGCAGAAGGGGGTTTGTTGGGTTTGAGGAAGAGGAGGATGCGGGAGGTCTTCCACAGGTCAGGGTAGAAGCCAGTAGAGAGGATGACATTATAGAGATGGGCGAGGACAGTTAGGAAGGAATAGGGGCTTTCTCGAAGGTGACGGTAGGTGACACAGTCGTGACCAGGGGCCGTGTTGCGTTTGGACTGGAGGAGAAGTTTAATGTCTTGTGCTGTGATGGGAGTGTTGACGTCCGAGGGGGGCAACTGCCCCAAGTACTGGAGACTAGGAGCAAGTGGAGCGACTGAGGTATCAGCACGTTCCATGACGGTGGGGAAAAGAGAATAATCAAAGTGGGGATCATCGGGGATGGAGAAGACCTCGGAAAGGTGGGAAGCGAAGTGGTTGGCCTTACTGAGGTTGTCTGGAAGGGGGCGATCGTTATGGAGAAGGGGGTAGTGGGGAGCGGAAAGGGAACCAGTAAGACGATGGAAGGCAGACCAGTACTTGGAGGAGTTGATAGGGAGGGTGGCATTGAGTCGTGTGCAGGTCTGGCGCCAGTCCCGGCGTTTCGTTGCTGTAATAAGGTTCCGTACGTGTCGCTGTATTTGCCGGTGGCGTTGGAGTGTATCCCTGTCACGAGTGCGGAGGAAGGAGCGATAGAGGCGGCGGGATTCACGGAGGAGGAGGACAGCCCGCGGAGGGAGAGTGGGACGGTGTGGGTGGATGGTTTTAGTAGGAACATGGGCCTCCACGGCGTCAGTAATTACCGTCTGAAGGAAGGACGAGGCGCGGATGATGTCGTCAGGATGGCGATAGGTAAGAGGGTGGCTTTCGACCTGGGTGGAGATGGAGTCCCGGTAGGCAGCCCAGTTGGCACGGCGATAGTCATGGACGACCTTGGGAGGGGGTGCAGGTTGCGGAGCTGGAGGGGGGCGGTTTGCAGACGTTATGGTGAGAAGGACAGGGAGGTGATCGCTACCTGTGGGGTCAAGGACGGCGACAGTGATACGCCCAAGGAGGTTGGCGGAGGCAATGACAACATCGGGGGTGGTGTTACTTTCGGGTCGGGTGTGCTGGGGAATGGGAACAAGGTCACCCTGGATTGTGGAGAGGAACTGATGCCACCGCCGAAGGGCAGCAGGAGTGCGGCTATGGACGTTGAGGTCGGCGGCAATCACATAGGTGGAGAAGGTGTGATCAATGTGTGAGATGAAGTCATAAGGAAGAGGAGCAGTGGAGCGGACATAGATGGTGGCACAGGTAATGGTGAGGGAGGGGAAGAAGACGCTAAGGATAAGGTGTTCAGTGGGGTCATTGAGGAGAGGTTGTGGCCGGACGGGGATATGCTTAAGGTGGCCAATCGCGACTCCACCCTGCGCACGAGGACCAGGAGCATCAGTGCGGTGGAGGATATAGGGGGAGGAGCGGACAGAATGGTGGGGCTGGAGAAAGGTTTCATTCAAGAGGAAGGTGTCGACCTGGTGGTGGGAGAGGGTGTGCATGAGGAGGTATTTGTTGGAGCGGAAGGAGCGAATGTTCTGGAAGAGGATGCGAGACTCGTGCCGCGCCATGACGGGAAGGACGGGGGGAAGAGAGGGAAGGGAAGAGACTTAAACTAGGGTGTCGAGGCGGGTGAAGGTGAAGTGGGCTTGGTTGTGGGAGTAAGTGGCGAAGGTGTTCAGGTGGAACACAGAGCGAGCAGCAAGGGATATTTGTTGGAAGGTGTGCGGGCGCTGAAAAGGGTGAATGTTTTGGAGTACAACGGTAATGAACCGGATGATGTCCTCGGCCGTGGGGGGTGGACGGAGGGAATTGTTAGGATGGACAGGAGGATCGACGGGACGAACTGGGACTGTAAGTTCAGGGGTGGCTGGAGGGGGTTTAGCTTTACACTTGTGGGAGTATGTGGGATGGGGGCCATTGCAGGTATTACAGGAAGGAGGAGCAGCGAGGTTGGGGCAGTTCTTGTGAAAGTGGGAGGCCTTGCAATGGGGACAGGTGGGGGGGTTTTTGCAGTTGGGAGTCAGGTGGTCATTGTACATCAGGCACCGTTGGCAACGGTAGGATTGGGGAGGGGATTTGGAGGATTCAACAGGGTGGCGACGGTGGTATATCAGGGCACCCTGGGTGAGGAGATGGTCTATGGACGGGGCGGACTCTGAGAATACCCGCATGAGGTAGGTGGGACCAGAGGCATTGTGGATACGGCGAGCAGAGTGGATTTCCAAGTCCGGGTGGGAGTTCAATTCTACCAACACTTCATCCTCTGTGATCACCGGGCTGAGCTTGGTGATCACAGCGGTGTAGGTGGGGGGGCGACGGGGAGGCTGGGGCTGACGAGGAGTGGAAGCGGAAAGGAAGGGTGTCAGAGAGGCGTGGGGGCCAAACATAACTCGTGGGAGTTTTCGCAGGAGGTCTGTGTGAAATGATGGGGATGGGTACTTGATAAGGACTGAGTCCCTGCGGGGAATGAGTTGGGAGATGGGAGCACCAGGTAAGTACTTTCGTATTTCCTTGGTGAGGGTACGAGCGTCGAGGAACTTAGGATCGGGAGTGGACAGGACAAAGGTGTGGAGGGTGGGGGCCAAGGTAGGGGTGGCAGGAGGAGGGGTGGTGTCCATGGTGACGGCAGGGGGAGGGGGAGGTGGCGTTGATTTTTTGTGGGAAGTGGCGGGAGCAGAGTCGGTAAGGACGCGCTTTTGGGGTTTTTTGGAGACTGGAGGCTGGGAGGAGGGGAGAGGGACGGGGAGGAGAGGGAGGTGGCGGGTGGCAGATCCCTGTGGCGTAGTGGAGGCACCGGGAGAAGCAGCTGGTTCAGTGGTGGCGATGGTGGCTCGGCGCAACGTGATGCGTGCGGGAGATGCAGAAGACGAAGCGACGGGGTCGGTGAGAGAGGGGAAGCCAACCACCTGAGGGGCGGCAGCAGAGGCGGCAACAGAGGCGTACGTGAGGGCGGGGGTAGTAGTGGGAGCTGTTGAGGGTGTGGAGGCTGGAGGAAGGGTGTAGAGGTGTGGGTATAGAGCAGGGGAGGAGATAGGGGGGTGGGTAAGTGGAGGAAGGGAAGGGGAGGTGGAAGGAGGGAGGCCAGAGGCGGCACTCCAGGAAGTGACTGTGGGAGAGGGGGAGGGGGAGGTGTAGATGACGGTGGAGGTGGGAGTACTCATTGCAGACGAACGGCGACGGACAGACGGACGTGCAGCAGGCGGCGTCGGCGTCGGCGTCGGCGTCGGCGTCGGCGATGGGCAGCGGCGAACAGCAGGCGGCGTCGGCGTCGGCGTCGGCGGCGAACAGGCGGACGAACAGCAGGCGGCGGCGGCGGCGGCGGCGGCGGCAGCGGCAGCGGTTACGACGACGGCGATGGACAGCCAGCAGGCGGACGGACGGACGGACGGACGAACGAACGAACGAACGAACGAACAGCGACAGCAGCGGGCAGACAGACAGACACACACAATCTTCGAAGACGGAGATTCCACCCTGAGAGTAGCCCAGGCTTTGCAATCTGACGCTTTCGAAGGAGGGGATCCAACCCTCTAGATGTAGAACCGCGAGACCACCGCGGCAAGTGATCTTGTATCCTCCCACAGTTTCTTAACGACATGTACCTCATGATCATCATTAAACAGCCGCAGATTGCTGCATACCCTGTCCGCCAGAACATTTATGTATACAGGGTGGTCCATTGATCGCGACCAGGCCAAATATCTCACGAAATAAGCGTCAAATGAAAAAACTACAAACAACGAAACTTGTCTAACTTGAAGGGGGAAAACAGATGGCGCTATGATTGGCCCGCTAGATGGCGCTGCCATAGGTCAAACGGAAATAAACTGCGTTTTCTTGAATAGGAACCCCCATTTTTGTTACATATTCGTGTAGTACGTAAAGAAATATGAATGTTTTAGTTGGACCACTTTTTTCGCTTTGTGATAGATGGCGCTGTAATAGTCACAAACATATGGCTCACAATTTTAGACGAACAGTTGGTAACAAGTAGGTTTTTTAAATTAAAATACAGAACGTAGGTACGTTTGAACGTTTTATTTCGGTTGTTCCAATGTGATTCATGTACCTTTGTGAACTTATCATTTCTGAGAACGCATGCTGTTACAGGGTGATTACCTGTAAATACCACATTAATGCAATAAATGCTCAAAATGATGTCCGTCAACTTCAATGCATTTGACAATACGTGTAACGACATTCCTCTCAACAGCGAGTAGTTCGCCTTTAGTAATGTTCGCACATGCATTGACAATGCGCTGACGCATGTTGTCAGGCGTTGTCGTTGGATCACGATAGCAAATATCCTTCAACTTTCCCCACAGAAAGAAATCCGGGGATGTCAGATCCGGTGAAGGTGTGGGCTATGGTATCGTGCTTCGACAACCAATCCACCTGTCATGAGATATGCTATTGAACTGCACGCGAGCTATGTGCCGGACAGCCGTCATGTTGGAAGTACATCGCCATTCTGTCATGCAGTGAAACATATTGTAGTAACATCGGTAGAACATTACGTAGGAAATCAGCATACATTGCACCATTTAGATTGCCATCGATAAAATGGGGGCCAATTATCCTTCCTCCCGTAGTGCCGCACCATACATTAACCCGACAAGGTCGCTGATGTTCCACTTGTCGCAGCCATCGTGGATTTTCCGTGGCCCAATAGTGCATATTATGCCGGTTTACGTTACCGCTGTTAGTGAATGACGCTTCGTCGCTAAATAGAACGCGTGCTAAAAATCTGTCATCGTCCCATAATTTCTCTTGTGCCCAGTGGCAGAACTGTAAACGACGTTCAGAGTCGTCGCCATGCAATTCCTGGTGCATAGAAATATGATACGGGTGCAATCGATGTTGTAGCATTCTCAGCACCGACGTTTTTGAGATTCCCGATTCTCGCGCAATTTGTCTGCTACTGATGTGCGGATTAGCCGCGACAGCAGCTTAAACACCTACTTGGGCATCATCATTTGTTGCAGGTCGTGGTTGACGTTTCACATGTGGCTGAACACTTCCTGTTTCCTTAAATAACGTAACTATCCGGCGAACGATCCGGATACGTGGATGATGTCGTTCAGGATACCGAGCAGCATACGTAGCACAAGCCCGTTGGGCATTTTGATCACAATAGCCATACATCAACACGATATCGACCTTTTCCGCAATTGGTAAACGGTCCATTTTAACACGGGTAATGTATCACGAAGAAAATACCGTCTGCACTGGCGGAATGTTACGTGATACCACGAACTTACATGTTTGTAACTATTACAGCGCCATCTATCACAAAGCGAAAAAAGTGGTCCAACTAAAACATTCGTATTTCTTTACGTACTACACGAATATGTAATAAAAATGGGGGTTCCTATTTAAAAAAATATCCGTTTGACCTATGGCAGCGCCATCTAGCGGGCCAACCATAGCGCCATCTGATTTCCCCCTTCAAGCTAGACGAGTTTCATTCCTTGTAGTTTTTTCGTTTGATGCTTATTTCGTGAGAATTTTGGCCCGGTCACTGTCAATGGACCACCCTGTATGGGAAATAACAGCGGTCCAAGCACAGTTCTCTCGGGCACTCTTGACAATAGCCCTGTACATGAAGAACTCTCGCCATCGAGGACAACATACTGGGTTATGTTAGTTATAAAGTCTTCGAGCCATTCACATACCTAGAAACCTTTTCCGTACGGTTTTACCTTCGTTAAAAGTCGGCAGTGTTGCAGCGTGCCAAATGCTTTATGGAAATTTAAGAATATGGAATTTGCCCGTTGCCCTTCATTCATGATTGGTAGGTTCTCATGTGAGAAAAGGGTAAGCTGGGTTTCGCACGACTGATGCTTTATAAAACCGTGCTAATTTGTGGAGAAAATCTTTTCTCTCTCAAGGAAATTTATTATATTCGAACTGAGAATATGTTCAAGGATTCTGCAGTAAACCGATGCTAACGATATTGGTCAGTAATTTTGCGGGTCCGTTCTTTAACCTTTCTTATGTAGAGGAATCACCTGCGCTTTTTTCCAGTAACTTCGGACTTCGCGTAGGAAGAGAGATTCGCCAATGATGTAGAGTACTCTTTGTGAAACCGAACTGAGATTCCTTCAGGACCTAGAGAGTTATTTGCTTGAAACTCTTTCAATTGTTTCTCTACACCAGCGCCCTTATTATGACGTTCATTCGGGAATCTGTGCGATGGTTAAACGACGGTATATTTTTACCATTCTCCTGCGTGAACTATTTCTTAAATGTGAAATTTAAAACTTCTGTTTTACACTTGCTATCGTCTATTGCCACACTAGACTGGAAAAAGAGTGACTGAACAAAAGCCTTAGACCTGCTTAGTGATTTTACATAGGACCAGAATTTTCTCGGGATCTCGGCAAGACCTATGGCTAAGATATGACGGAGGTAGTTTTTGTAAGCTACGCACATCTATCTTTTTACATACTCACGAATTGTCTGTCATCATTTGCACGTTCTCTTTTGAACCAAGAGTGCAACAGCCTCTGCTTTCTCAGCATTTTACGAATTTTGTTGCTAAACCACGGTGCGTCTTTTCCGTCCTTGGTCCACGCACTTGGCACATACTTCCCCAGAGTATGATTAACAGTCCTTTTAAACTCTGTCCATAATTCCTCTACCTCCACCGTGCTGAAACAAAATGACGTCCATTCATTGTCTAAGTGGGATGTTAACAGCTGTTTATCTGCCCTTTCTGACAGAAATACTCTCCTAGCCTTCTTGCTTGCTTCATTAACATAGGTAGCCAAAGTCGCTGTGATGACATCACGGTCACTAATCCGTGTCTCTATACTAACCTCGTCGATTAGGCCAGGTCTGTTTCTAGCTACGGGGTCTAAAATATTTCCATTGTGTGTAGGCTGACAAACGAGCTCCTATGGACAGTTTTCGGAAAACGTGTTCAAAAGAACTTTGCAAGACTGTCTACCCCCGACTGTGAATCAATAGACCCCCGTCTATAATCGGTAGATCAAAGTCACTTCCAGCTAATATTGCATGGTCTGAGTATTTTCGCCCTAATAACAGTAGACTTTCTGCGAATGACTCTAAAACCGTCACGGCGGACCCGAGCGGCCTGTAAATATATCCAACTGTTGACTCGAATTCACGTAGACCTGTTATACGCGACCAGATAACTTCAGTGTGACACTGAAATTCGACCTCAGTAGTGACAATATTTTTATCAACTGCAATAAACAACCCCCCCTCCGTCCTATGGTGTGTAATCTGTCTTTTCGATATACATTCCATGAATCTCTAAATATCTCAGAGCTTCCTACTTTGGGTTTCAGTCAGCTATCGGTCCCGAGAATAATATGAGCCTGGGAAGTTTACTGGAGGACAGTAAATTTGGGAACTCCGATAATTTACTGATAAAATTTTGACTGTCGAAGTGTCTTTACTCTGAACGTGGTAACGAGATGTACGAATGTTTGAGCTGGATATAACATGAAGAAAATTTCTGGGCTGACTGGGAGACCATACGTATATATAATCGTCGACTGTTCATGAGGAGATGTTAACTATCGAATTCTTTTCACCAATACTTGGAAGTGGGATGTTTGAACACGAATGGTATGATGAGCCGTCCGCGGTGGCCACGTGGTTCTAGGCGCTGCAGTCCGGAACCGCGCGACTGCTACGGCAGCAGGTTCGACACCTGCCTCGGGCATGGATGTGTGTGATGTCCTTAGGTTAGTTAGGTTTAAGTAGTTCTAAGTTCTAGGGGACTGATGACCTCAGATGTTAAGTCCCATAGTGCTCAGAGCCAATTGAACCATTTTTTTTTTTTTTTTTTTTTAATTGGGATTCTAAACCGGCACCCTTCATTGTTGTTACACGAGGAGCGACATTAAAGATCATAATAATTTTTCACGTGTGGCTTGGTGTGCGCGTGCTACAGCTCTAAAGTTTTTATGCTGGAGCTGGGTTCAAATCCAGATACGCGTCTTTTTTGAAGACCTTGGGGAGTTTGTACTCTTGGGGAAACAACGAACCGAAGGTAGTCTATCGTTATGAAGGGTCAAATCCTGCGAAAGGGGAGCTCCGAGCTTCGATCCCAGTCGAGTCCAATATTTTCAACATTTCAGTTTCAATTACAATAAGAAATAAGTCCCCTGTGATCTAACATAAGGACTGCTTCATTATTAAAATAAAATTTCTGATGTAAGAAAGTTTAATGGAGACGGATTGTGTACTTTCTGTGACTTCCGCCTTCATGGCTTAATCTACACCCATCCGTAAACCCACTTCGTTTAATTCTTACAAGAGGTGAAAAGGATCTGTTCATGTTTGTTAAAAATGGCTACCTGAAGTGTGAATCAAATCCAGCCCTTAAGCGAAGAAGCTAGAAATGTTTGAGAAGACCACCAAAGTACACATATGACTTTCTCATGATTTTGGCGTAATGAAGGATGCTCCATACTGGATGAGGACTCTGACACCCTGGATGTGGATTACAGTTTGTTCAAAACATTAATTTTCTTGACCATCCGCATCGATATTCTCCACCTGCGTCGGATATCCAATGCGTAATTTGGATTCGATTTTTAAATAAAATCACTTACGAGAACGGATTTAGATTATATGAGGTTCATGAAATAAATTAAAAATTTCAAAATAAACCCAAAGACATTGCTTGCGAAGGTATTCCCGTACTGGAATGCTTGTACACTGTGAACGAATGCCAGAGTCGTATGACTAACGATTTCTTCGAGGTGACTGGTTTTGGTAGTGCATTAGTTCCTCAAGACGAACATTTGTGATCCATAAGGCTTTCCTGGGCTATATTTCTGGTGTAGAAATACTAAAAGAACTTCATACTCCATCCACGGGGTTGACCTACGTCAGCATTTTCATGAAACTATGTCCTGGTAGCGCTTTCCGATGAAATTGCAGGCTGGTAGTTTCAGATTTAGTAGTACGAATCTGAAACTTATCTGAAGATAGTCCGACTGCTGCAGAGATGAAGGTGACATACAGCTGATAACTTGTTTATCCTAGCCCCGCTTGTCAAGGCGACAGTGTTGAGCCTTATCTAAATTATTTCATTAGTACGACAACAAAGGGAGCTGATTTGCGTCTGTCGGCAATTTTTCCTATAATGGCACAACTACTTACCACAGTGAAATCGCATACTGTATCACACCAGGACTGCAGTGATGATAGCAGTGGTGGGTGGACACTCCCCACCGTGTCCTCGAGTTACTGAAGCAAGTGTCTAAAACGACGTCATGAGATATTCAGTGATACGTATTTGGCGTTTGTTCAGCGTGTACGGTTAATTCAAAAGGGACCACTTACGGAAGCAATGAGTTAAGTTTGATCTCGAAATTTTTAATTCTTGAATCTCATAACATTTAGAACACTTGGCTTACCAATTTTCGACTTTATAATTTATTCCACGGTGACATCATGAGGGAGATATATAATCTCTGTCTATTTGCCGTTCTGATCTTGCCCTATTTATGTGCTTCCCAACTTTAAGTTAAGCAAGGGCTGAGCCATAGTATCGGGAGACAAGCTGATGTGCGCAGGGACTATCTTGAAAGCATTATTAAGCCTTTCCAGTAGTCTACAAGATGAAATGAAATTGCAATAGTGTTATCCACTGAGTCAGATTCTGCCGCAAAAAACAGTAATATTTAAGGTAGCAATCTGTTCTAACAATTATACACGATCCAGGCAGATTAATATGACCTCCGTCTATGTTTCACGTTAACGTGCAATAACCACTAACAGGCAGCAGATAGCAGCACTAGCAGTGAAGGGTAAACAAAGCGTCAGGGGGACACCGATAACAGTGCAGTCGTTGGCGTAATGGAGAAACGAAGCCGATTTACCTGACGTCGAAAAGGTCATGATAATTGGCTCTCGGACGCATTTGACGGTGGTGAGCGACAGCTGCGGAGGTGGGTACTGAAGAATAGACGTGCAAGTGTTGAGCAACTGACCGCCCCGTTGAGGCAAGAGAATACGAACAGTGGCTACTCAATGATCGTTCAGTGAACGTTGCTGTCTATGGGCCTCTGCAGTAGGCACCTCGTTCATGCACCCATGCTGACTATCGCTCATCGGCGACGAAGGCTGGAATTTGCACTTCAGTAGCTCAACTGGACGTCCACTGATTGGCGACAGGTGTCCTTTTCAGATGACAGATGACCGTTGGTGTCCACGGCGTGAAACGTCCGGAAGCAAACACTCTGCAACAATCGTCGTAAGGGCCCCGGCTAAAGGAGGAAGCGTTAAGTTCTGCGGAATGTTATCGTGCCATTCCTTGGATGATTTCGTCATTCTGGAAGGTTCAGTGGGTTAACACAACTATGCATCTATCACTGGGGACCATGGACACCCCCGCATGCACTTTGTTTTTTCCTCGGCACTATGGCATCTACCAGTAGGCAAATGTCGATCCCAATGTATGCGTGTGGTTCGAAGAGCACCAGGATGTGTTTACCGTACACGCCTGCCCACCAAACTCCCAGGATTTAAACCTAATCCAGAATCTGTGGGACCACCTCAATTGGGCTGTTGGTGCCATGGATCCTCAACCGAGGAACCTAGCGCAGCAAGCCACATCACTGGAATCGGCATGGCTCCACTTCCCTGCCAGTACCTCCCAGAACCACGCTGATCCTTTTCCTTCACGTCTGGCGGCGGTCCGCGATGCAAAAGGTGGTTCAAATGGTTCAAATGGCTCTGAGCACTATGGGACATAACATCTACGGTCATCAGTCCCCTAGAACTTAGAACTACTTAAACCTAACTAACCTAAGGACACCACACAACACCCAGTCATCACGAGGCAGAGAAAATCCCCGACCCCGCCGGGAATCGAACCCGGGAACCCGGGCGAAGGAAGCGAGAACGCTACCACACGACCATGAGCTGCGGACGCAAAAGGTGGTAATTCAGGCTTTTGACAGGTGGTCACGTTAATGTGATTGGACAGTGCACTTCGATACTTGTGGCATGAATGGTCTAGTAGCTTAGAGGCATCGTTAGTGTGATACAAAATAGGAAATAAACTACGAACAGCCGGGCGGTGTGGCCGAGCGGTTCTAGGCGCTTCAGTCTGGAACTGCGTGACCGCTACGGTCGCAGGTTCGAATCCTGCCTCGGGCATGGATGTGTATGATGCCCTTAGGTTAATTAGGTTTAAGTAGTTCTAAGTTCTAGAGGACTGATGACCTCAGATGTTAAGTCCCATAGTGCTCAGAGCCATTTGAACCATTTTTTTGAAACTACGAGCAAAATGGGCCAACTTGGGGAAACTGCATAGTCAGTCTAGTGCGCATAGGCCGAGGCGAGAGAGCGCGCATGTAGCCGTAGCTGCAGGAGCAAATGCCTCATACAGAGTATTTTAGTTTATTTTGTGATTTTTTTCACGCATTTCTTCAAAGAACTGAACTATATCTGTGTGTGTTACTGTGTGGACTAGTGTTTAGCTAATTACTCTAAATTCTTGTTTTTGCATAAATCTCAGTGTATATCCCTGTGTGAGGCGCCATCCGAAGCATCACGTCACGTACCTACGTTTAAATTTCGTGTTAGTACACAACATATACTTTAGATCAGAGCATTGTAGTTAGCATATTTATTTCCCGTAGTAGCTTTACAGTAAGCACAGTTTATGGTAAAAAGTAACTGTTGATATATCCATTTTCAGTAGGGAAATATACAGGGTGTTACAAAAAGGTACGGCCAAACTTTCAGGAAACATTCCTCACACACAAAGAAAGAAAATATGTTATGTGGACATGTGTCCGGAAACGCTTACTTTCCATGTTAGAGCTGATTTTATTACTTCTCTTCAAATCACATTAATCATGGAATGGAAACACACAGCAACAGAACGTACCAGCGTGACTTCAAACACTTTGTTACAGGAAATGTTCAAAATGTCCTCCGTTAGCGAGGATACATGCACCCACCCTCCGTCGCATGGAATCCCTGATGCGCTGATGCAGCCCTGGAGAATGGCGTATTGTATCACAGCCGTCCACAATACGAGCACGAAGAGTCTCTACATTTGGTACCGGGGTTGCTAAGACAAGAGCTTTCAAAGGCCCCCATAAATGAAAGTCAAGAGGGTTGACGTCAGGAGAGCGTGGAGGCCATGGAATTGGTCCACCTCTACCAATCCATCGGTCACCGAATCTGTTGTTGAGAAGCGTACGAACACTTCGACTGAAATGTGCAGGAGCTCCATCGTGCATGAACCACATTTTGTGTCGTACTTGTAAAGGCACATGTTCAAGCAGCACAGGTAGAGTATCCCGTATGAAATCATGATAACGTGCTCCATTGAGCGTAGGTGGAAGAACATGGGGCCCAATCAAGACATTACCAACAATGCCTGCCCAAACGTTCACAGAAAATCTGTGTTGATGACGTGATTGCACAATTGCGTGCGGATTCTCGTCAGCCCACACATGTTGATTGTGAAAATTTACAATTTGATCACGTTGGAATGAAGCTTCATCCGTAAAGAGAACATTTGCACTGAAATGAGGATTGACATTGTTGGGTGAACCATTCGCAGAAGTGTACCCGTGGAGGCTAATCAGCTGCTGATAGTGCCTGCACCCGCTGTACATGGTACGGAAACAACTGGTTCTCCCGTAGCACTCTCCATACAGTGACGTGGTCAACGTTACCTTGTACAGCAGCAACTTCTCTGACGCTGACATTAGGGTTATCGTCAACTGCACGAAGAATTGCCTCGTCCATTGCAGGTGTCCTCGTCGTTCTAGGTCTTCCCCAGTCGCGAGTCATAGGCTGGAATGTTCCGTGCTCCCTAAGACGCCGATCAATTGCTTCGAACGTCTTCCTGTCGGGACACCTTCGTTCTGGAAATCTGTCTCGATACAAACGTACCGCGCCACGGCTATTGCCCCGTGCTAATCCATACATCAAATGGGCATCTGCCAACTCCGCATTTGTAAACATTGCACTGACTGCAAAACCACGTTCGTGATGAACACTAACCTGTTGATGCTAGCCGGCCGGAGTGGCCGAGTGGTTCTAGGCGCTACAGTCTGGAACCGCGCGACCACTACGGGCGCAGGTTCGAATCCTGCCTCGGGCATGGATGTGTGTGATGTCCTTAGGTTAGTTAGGTTTAAGTAGTTCTAAGTTCTAGGGGACTGATGACATTAGAAGTTAAGTCCCATAGTGCTCAGAGCCATTTTTTTTTTTTTTTGTTTGTTGATGCTACGTACTGATGTGCTTGATGCTAGTACTGTAGAGCAATGAGTCGCATGTCAACATGGATGTGTGTGATGTCCTTAGGTTAGTTAGGTTTAAGTAGTTCTAAGTTCTAGGGGACTGATGACATTAGAAGTTAAGTCCCATAGTGCTCAGAGCCATTTTTTTTTTTTTTTTTGGTTGATTCTACGTACTGATGTGCTTGATGCTAGTACTGCAGAGCAATGAGTCGCATGTCAACACAAACACCGAAGTCAACATTACCTTCCTTCAATTGGGCCAACTGGCGGTGAATCGAGGAAGTACAGTACATAATGACGAAACTAAAATGAGCTCTAACATGGAAATTAAGCGTTTCCGGACACATGTCCACATAATATCTTTTCTTTATTTGTGTGTGAGGAATGTTTCCTGAAAATTTGGCCGTACCTTTTTGTAACACCCTGTATATCTGTTTTAAGAGCCTGAGGATCTTGCGGTCTCAGGCTATAATAAGAACGCTGTTGAACAGATTTTAATGTTGGTTTATTCCCCCCGTTATATGTTTCGTACCCCAGTAGCGCCACAGTCGGGCAATTTTTTCTTTTGCGAGGTCTGTACGTACTTTGTAAATTAATATTGACTGCTTTGTATGTATTTTTTGCATAACAAGAAGCGACTCAAGAGTGAGTGGACTGGCAAACAGTCAGGGGTTCGCATGTCACCGGGTGGAAGGCGAAACAGGGTACGCGCAGCGCAGCTGGCTGCTTACGCCTTAGCAACAGGTACGAGGTGGTACCCTGTATTGATAATACTTGTGAGTTAATACTGGATGCCTTTCCTGTTAGCCCAGCGACCGATTCTCCAGCTCAGGCTGGGCAAGAGCAGATCGGATATAGAAAACGTTAATGTGATATTAGTAAACTGCAGGAGCATCCAAGGGAAGGTCCCAGAATTAGTATTTCTTTTTGACCGTGATACAGCCCAGGCAGTATTAGGAAGAGAAAGTTGATTGAAGTGAATGGCAACGAATCCTAAGTTCAAATTGGAATATTTGTCATAAGGATAGTTTAGTCGCCAATAACGGCAGCGCATTTTTGTAGTAAATCACTGGATAATATCTATCTAGGTTATCGCGAATTCCAAATGTGAATTAGTCTGGGTGAAGTTAAGCATGAAAGATCTTTCAAACCTGGCAGTTGGATGCTTTCATAGACCGCCTATGTCAGGAGCTGTATGGTAGAGCAGTCCAAAGAGAACTTACAGAACACCGTTAATAATTTTTCTGATCACGCTGTTGTTCTGTGGAGGTAGTGACTTCAACTTCCCAGGAATAGATTGGGAGAGTCATGCTATCAAAATTGGTGCAAGAGACAGGGATTCGTGTGACATTATTGCGAATGTCTTGTCCGCAAATTACTTTGAGCAGATAGTGGGCCGTTTCGTGAAGGTAACGTCTTAGACCTCCTAGCAACGAAGAGACCTGAACTCTTCGAACCAGTTAATGTTGATGAAGGTATTAGTGATCATAAGGTTATGATAGCAACTAAATGTATGTGTTTTACAAGGAATGCTAAGAAAGGCAGGAAGATATTTTTGCATAGCAGGAGTGACAGAATACAAACTGCAGAGTAGATGAGTAGTCAGCGTCAAATATTCAGTGATGGGTACGAAGAGATGGAAATTCAAAAGCGTTGCTCCGAGCAAGGTGTTAAGGAAGGGGAAAGACCTACCTTGTCTAATAGCCGTGTTAGAAAACTGCTCCGTGAACAAAGAGACCTTCATCTCAGACTGGAGAGAAGTCAAAACCTAGCTGAGAACAAAAGCTGAAAGAAGAGAAATTGAGCGTAAGGAGAGCAATGTGAGAAGCGTTCAGATCTTTGAAAATAAATTTTTGTCAACCGATCTGACTGAAAACCCTAAGAAGTTTTGGTCCTTCTTAAAATCAGTAAGCGGTTCGAAATCATCTATTTATTCTCTCAGTGACGTTACAGAAATGGAAGATAACAAAGAGAAGCCCGAAAAACTGAATTCGGTCTTCTGAAATTTTTTCACGGTCGAAACTCGTAATGCGGTCCGTTCTTTCAATCATCGTTCGAACATCGAAATGGCAGATATTGAGATCAGCGACCGCTGAATACAAAAGCAACTAGAAACACTTGGTAGTGGAGAGGTATCAGGGCCAGGTGAGATATCTGTAACGTACTACAAAAATTATGCGAAAGAATTTGCTTGCCTTCTAGCAGCAGTTTATCGCAGTTCGTTGAAGCACCGAAGGGTACCTGGTGACTCGAAAAAAGCGCAGGTCATTTCCGTTTTCAAGAAGGGTTGTAAGACAGATGCACATAATAACAGGCCTATATCGTTGACGTCAGTCTGTTGTAGGATTATGGAACATGTTTTATGCTCAAGAACTATGACTTTTTGGAGAACGAAAATCTGCTCTATAAAAATCAACGTAGATTCCACAAACAGAAATCTTGCGAAACTCAGCTCACACTATTCCTCCATGAGGTCCATAGCGCTGTAGATTAGCGGAGCTTGTTCCCATAAAATTGAATATACCAGTAGTAAAATCACAACCTGTCGAATGTCAAGTTTTTTATCTGTGTGGTGGCTGGACGTAATCATTTAAATATACTGCTGTATTTGCATTTTATCGGCTTTCATAGTATTGCAATGCGTGTTTATAAGTAATTCGGGCGAAATGTGAATGTTTCAATGGATGTGAGACAAAACTAATCTCTTTTTGCCAAGAGTTGATGGTGAACGCCCAGGAATGTTTTTACGAAAACTGCTAATCCTGTAGATATTTCTTAAGATCTTTCCCATATAATGTTGAAATCGTTTATTAACAGCGTAGACTGGCTAAGGCGCCACCATATTTGATGTTGATTAAATACCTCCATACAACCTACTTCCCCTCTGCATTCAACACGCCATTGAGGTAACGGGATCCAACAATTTTTCGAGCACCAATTAAAGAAGAATTGCATTATAAACGATATGACTATCGATAGTTAAGCCAGTCTGTCGATAGTGACGACTGTGCATACGCTTCGATTACTCGATAGTTTATTGATGATTAAGTAACACTAAAGGACAAAAGACTGCCTAAATTCGGTCGCATGCGCAGTACCAACCCGAAGGCATAGCTAAAGAATTTTGATGTGTATCTGCGTACGGAAGGACTGGCGAAATCAATGCTTTACTTGTTGTGCGGCAGACACTCGACCAGTAGCAGGCTGCCTGGTTGGACGTAACAGTTTGCGAGAAAGTTATAAGGATTTCTGCACCAAGTATCCGGCAACGTACAGGAACCTGGCGGGAAAGGCAAGTCCAAAGATGAGCATATATCGGGGATAATATGCGCCACAGTCTCTTTAATCCATGGCAACATACACTGCTCACTTTTTAGTTCTGGTGGGATACTTGAACGACAAAATGATATATGAGGAATAGTATAGAGCGATGTGCTCACATTTTCCTGCTTATGTACATCCTGTTCTTGGCGGCACACTGTCGAGAGAACAGTTCCTCGATATTCTGAGTACCTTGGACGACACTAAAGAGCAGGAGAAACAAAGAACGGCACACGCTAGCACATGTAGCGGATGAAGGAAGAAAGAAGAGAACAGGCGAGAGCAGGATAGACGCCGTGGTCTACCCCAGGGGGAGCAAGGCAGAATCGAAGCACTGGACCACTGACACCACGTGAATTGCGCGCAAGTGTCGAATAATGAGAGAGGTCGTGAGAGTAACGGAGTTTCACCACCATTGGCCCCACCTCGGGCAGAGCTGCGTGAGATCGAGCAAGTGAATGACCAAAGATTATGAGATATCGGAAGGGATGCCTCTGTAGAGGAGGGACATCACATACGTAATGAGCGGTACTGGCAGTCGCAAGCGCAAGACCACATTGGCTAGTACTGTGATGACCCCGTAGTTGCGTGAAGAGGTGTCCCTTCATTGACATAATCGTGGAAGGAATTAAGATGAGAGCACGTCTGGATTCTGGATCGGAAGTGACAGCACTTTCGACGTTTTTCTACGCAAAGCTGGTGGAAAGCGGTCTAAATCAGCTGAGATACCCGTAAAAGGAATCTCACTAATTCCTGCTTTTGGATCGGGAAGGAAGAACATAGAAAAGTAGGTCCTGGTGTCGCTATACGACGGAAGAAATGGCTTCCAGGTGAATGCAGTTGTAATCGATCAGTTGTCGCTAGATTCTACAATGTACTTCTCTTTTTTATTCTATGCTGCCTCAGTGGCACTATGGGATGTTCTCTGTGTGACGCACACCTGCGCTCCCTGCGAGTCGCACATGGAATTACATAGTCTACTGCAATGTACTTCGAGTATGTAGCGGGCTTGGGGAATTCAAATGGGAATCACTACGGGGAAGGCGACGTTCTTTATGAAGAGAACTGCTGAGAAAATTTAGAGAATCGGCATTTGAAGCTGTCTGCAGAACGATTCTACTGCTGCCAACGTGCATTTTGGGTAAGGACCATGAAGATAAGATTAGGGAAATTTTGGCTCGTATGGAAGCGTACAGATAGTCGTTTTTCCCTCGCTCTGTTTGTGAGTGAAACAGAAAAATAAATGACTAGTTGTGGTCCAGGACGCTTCGCCACGTAACATATGGTGGCTTGCGCTGTATGTATGTAGACGTAGATGTAGACCACTAAAAACGCTCCCAGTTTGTTCAACTATGCGGTCACATGGGGTGCAGTGAGCACTATGGGCACAATTAATTTAGTAAGATGTAAGGAGGACTAGGAACTTTTAATAGATGGGCTACGAGAGCTAAAAGGTGATTTATTAGGAAGAACAGGAGTTTGAGATGAAATCAGTTTGCCGGCCGCAAGTCGTGATGATAACTCCACGCACATAGCCGACGAAAGAGAATCTGACGGACAAGAAGCGACTGGTAGTGGATTAGAGACGCTCCCAATGTACTTTTAGGATTTAGAGGCCAGAGGCCGTTAATGAGTACGCGATCATGACACCCTATTTGCCCGTGCGAGTACTGAAGACACGTTCCAAACGGAGCATAATAATATGCAGAGAGAGACCGCAGTCAAATGCCGTGACGACAAGGACTCCGAGACAATGACAAAGGTTCAGAGTGGACCCCCACAGCAGCTGAGAAGCTCCTGTGGAACGGAGAATGAGAAAGAGATTGTAGAGTGGTTGGCAAGCACTGTGAGATACGCCACGAAAATATACTATCCGCCCACTCGCCAGTAGTAGAAGGCAATGTTGTTCCGTCCTCAATCGAAAAATTTGCAAACGTTAGACGATTTTCGGAGTAACGCATGCGTTTACGTGCATGGAACTGGCGAGATAAATTGATCGCATCTAACTGAGAAACAAGGGACTCGGTAAATGGCGCCTTGTGTACAGACAGTCAGCCAGAAATGGGTGTGGAAAACGCAGAGACAGATTCGATTGGAATTGTAGTGGCGGCTTCTGTCACTGAATGTACCAGTATGACCAAATGTAGTGGGAAGACACCAAATGTAGTGAGTGGGTGCCAGGTGATGCTGTATTAAAACTCGGCGAGAACTTTCCAGATGATTTATTTGCTTCCACTGCAATGCTCCATTCAAATTGGTCTGTGTCACAGGGCCCCGCAATACTGAGGAAGCACCCCAACGGCCTGTGCAATGCAACACTGTGTCGTGCTGGCCTTGGCCTGCCCGCTGAGTTCCGATGATGTCAGGATGGCTGCACCAGCAGCCAACCCAGCGGCCACCGTCCCCGTTGACTCCCCGCTGCTCCAACGGGAGCCGTAGGCCGGCCCCGCTGCTGCTTCTTCCTCACTGGCATAGATGAGAATGCGGCGGCAACGACCACAGGCAATCCGGCGTCCGAATCTGCGGCCCTCGCCTCGGGAGTCTCCGGCGTGTGTCGGAAGCTGAGACGACTGCCCGCGAAAAGCGAGCCGAAGAGTGGCACACCCTGGCTGGCTGCGGACCCTGCATCAGCCTCAGAGGGTCGAACCAACGACACGCTGTGGACTGGGACGCTGTCGAACCATCTGTTGTTGCATGTAGCCCGGTGGTGTGATACGCCCTGCCATCTAGGAGAGCTGCCACACTTCAATTAATCTCGTTAGAAAACGGCACCTATTTATACTCGGCTGTGTGCCTCTGTTTTGCCAAGCGCGCCACTTCTCGTCACGTATGCACAACGCTTAGGCCGGTATTACACTATCAAATTTCTTTGTCCAATATCTTTGTCCAATATCTTTGTCAAAGATATTTGATAGTGTAATAGGGACTTTGTCAAATGTCGTCCAATATTTGATCAAATCTAGGGCCTCGCTGTATATTTGATCAAAGAAACCGCTTGTCTTCTGTTCACTGCAATGTGACATGTTACCACATGGAGCGCTAGCATCGCTGCAGCGTTCTGTCGTCTGTAGTGTTTTTATAACCATTGCCGGTATATACAATTGGTGTGTGCCGGCAACTACAAAATTAATAGAGATGTCTGAAGCTGATGAGGCGCTTTACAACGTGAGGCACCCTGAATACAAAAATAGATTAAGAAGATTGGAGACCTAACCTGACCTAACCTAACCTAACCTAACATAACCCTCTCCTGTAGCAAGGAATCGGAGTGTTATAGTGAGCCTGTCTTCTGAAGATGTAGCAGTTCTTAAGTGAATATTGTGCTTTGTGATATGAGGATACACTTCATTGAGCACATACAGAAATGTATGCTCATCCATTCTTAAGTAATTAATGTATAACTTGACGTCTTCCACTGTAAGCTCACGTAACAAGTTTTGTTGAATGTTTTTATTGTGTCGTCGTAAAACCCACGGCTTCACCCAGATTAGATTAGTTTTTCGTTCCATAGATCCGTGCTGAGGAGATCCTCGTGGATGTGGAACATGTCGATTTTTTAAAGCTGAAATAACAATACTAATAGTATGAATAAATACAATACATCATTTGTTTCTATTAAAAATTTCGCCAATGGAGTAGAAGGAGTTGGCCAGTAGTAAGTCTTTCAGGCTCCTTTTAAACTGATCTTTATTTCTAACTAAATTTTTTATGTTTCCTGGCAAATTATTTAAGATAAGTGTTCCTGAGTAGTGGACCCCCTTTTGAACTAAAGTAAGTGCTTGTAAGTCCTTGTGCAGATCATTTTTGTTCCTGGTATTGTATGTATGAACTGAGTTGTTTGTTGGAAAAAGAGATATATTATTTACGACAATTTTCATTAAGAAGTAAATATGCTGAGAGGCAGTAGTTAGTATACCCAGTTCTTTGAAGAGGTTTCTGCAGGAGGTCCGTGAATTTACTCCACAAATAATACGTATTACACGCTTTTGGAACTTGAAAACTTTTGTCTGACTTCAACATTTACCCCAAAATATTATCCCATATGACATTATGGAATGAAAGTATGCAAGCTTTTTCATTTTTATGTTGCCTATGTCTGCTAACACTCGAATTGCAAATACAGATTTGTTAAGGCCTTTCTGCAGTTCTGTGGTGTGCTCCTCCCAACTCAATTTATTATCAAGTTGTAATCCCAGGACTTTTAAGACTGTCAACCTCGTATGTATGGTTCCATTTTTTCCCCCACTTCTTTTCCGCATGTGCACACAATGCAATTGGAGTACGTAGAACTGCTGCGGTTAATAACAAGTTGTTGTCAGCCATCTTGAACTTTGACGAAAAATTTGATGAAAGTGTAACACCCCTTCTAGAGCTACGTCAAAGACGTTTGTCAAATATATTGGACGGAATATTGGATCACATCTTTGATCAAATCTTTGACAAAGAAATTTGATAGTGTAATACCGGCCTTAGGTTGGTCTTCTTCTGCCTGTGACTTGCGCCATGGAAACTGCTGTGTGCGCCCTCTCCGGCAGTTCTACGCCCCTGTGGCCTCTATTTGCCTTCGCAACTTCTGTATGCGTAACTTACTGCAATCTGGCACCAAACTGGCTGTAACTCGTGCTCCGAATATCGCACAAAACGAACTTTCCCTATCCTAAACGGTGGTGCCGCTACAGAATACTCAGAAAGAGTATGCAAGACAACCCATGTTTGAGCAGGGACAAGAGGTTGAGGAAACAATCATGGAATTCAGGGATACATTCTCGTTCCCACAGGGAAGATTTTGGGGAGTGGTCCACTAGTTTAGAGTAACGTGCGATCGGTCGTCGACAAGGAAAGCGAACTCAGTGGCCTGCAAGTATCGAAAAGCTACCACAGAAGCGATACAGGCGTTAGAATATGTGAATCCATTCGCGACTGTGCCTAGAAAGACAGATTTGTGCGTTGTTGTCCTGATGTGAGGTTGTTAAATGATTACATTTAGGCAGACGGATCAAGGCCAGACCCTATCCAGGACATACTACTCCAATTCTCGAGGACAATTTTCCTGTAGACCTTTTTCATTACAGCCGATTTCAACCAAGCTGAGCTCGATCCATCCTGCCGAAGTTACACTGCCTTTCTACTCGAGGGGGAACAGTACATCTACAATCGAATACCAATCGGGCTTAAGGACTCAAGTTCGGCATTTGTACCAGAGACGAGGGAATTTTGTGTTGCCTACATCGACGACATAATTGTCGCTTCTGCAATAAAAAAAAAATGGTTCAAATGGCTCTGAGCACTATGGGACTTAACAGCTGTGGTCATCAGTCCCCTAGAACTTAGAACTACTTAAACCTAACTAACCTAAGGACATCACACACATCCATGCCCGAGGCAGGATTCGAACCAGCGACCGTAGCGGTCGCGCGGTTCCAGACTGAAGCGCCTAGAACCGCTCGGTCACTCCGGCAGGCAAGTGCGCAACGCAGTGGTGGGTGTCTACAACAGGAAAGCATGGGATGTGCACATTGTAGCCACATGTAGTCTCAAACTAGTGGACGCAGAAGCACGGTATTTCATTATCGAACTAGAAATGCTGGCCATTGTCCAAGCGACAAAACAGTTTAGGAGTTGCATAACTCCACTGTGCTGGGTGATGTTGTGTTCGATTGTGATGCAGAAGTGACAACCAGAGTTGCAACTAAAATGGATGTTTATTTAGTCGGTGACCTGTTTCGGCCAATTCCCATTGTCCAACCAACCAATGTTTGCCAAGTAAAATTCCCGCCCAAAATAGCAGTAAATAAAGTGGGCTCATTAGTTGGGACCCTACAAATATGCACCCAATCATTTACATTTTTGGGGGCAAAGATTATACTTAGGAAACATTGGTTGGTTTGAGAATGGGCATAGAGCAGCACCGGTCACCGACTGATTAAAAATCTATTTTAGTTGCAATTCTGACTGTCTCTTTTTGCATCAGAGTTTAGAAGCCAGCTGTTCGGCCGGAAAACTGGTTTATATGCAAACTACCGCAGTCTAATTTACCTAAGAACCGTCAAATACACTAGTAACAGAGTGATGTGTTGGGTCCTCGCGATTCAAGAAAACGATCTGGAAATTGCTTATTCCTGGGGTAAAGGTAACAAATTTTCCGACTGCTTAAGCTCAAATACTTTGAGGGAGGACGGCTACAAGCATTCAAAAATGGTTCAAATGGCTCTGAGCACTATGGGACTTAACATCTATGGTCATCAGTCCCCTAGAACTTAGAACTACTTAAACCTAACTAACCTAAGGACATCACACAACACCCAGTCATCACGAGGAAGAGAAAATCCCTAACCCCGCCGGGAATCGAACCCGGGAACCCGGGCGCGGGAAGCGAGAACGCTACCGCACGACCACGAGCTGCGGACTACGAACATTCGCGCGAGAAAGTAATGAGGTTATAATTACAACGTTGCAACAATGACACCAGGTTCTCGCCGGCCGGTGTGGCCGTGCGGTTAAAGGCGCTTCAGTCTGGAACCGCGTGACCGCTACGGTCGCAGGTTCGAATCCTGCCTCGGGCATGGATGTGTGTGATGACCTTAGGTTAGTTAGGTTTAATTAGCTCTAAGTTCTAGGCGACTGATGACCTCAGAAGTTAAGTCGCATAGTGCTCAGAGCCATTTTTTTGAACACCAGGTTCTCATTCGACAATATAGCTGGGAGTCAACCGCAACACGAGACCAACAGCGACAAATCTGGAGACTAAAGGGCAGTCTGCTACACGGCATTGGAGGGTTTAATCTAGCGCTATCATTAGCACCTTGGCCTCTGAAGAGCGACGAAATTGTTTGCGACAATCGCCAAGAAGTGGGAACATGCCGTACTCAGAGGGAAAGTTGCGGAGATAGGAAATGCGACATGTGCCAGCGTGTAAGATATCCGTACGGGATTGTACTAGGTGAAATGCATGCCATCACACCCGAAGCACCAAATGTCCTCGTGTGTGTTAATCATTACGGTCCGCTGCAGTAGGAACAGCTTATTTTCGTTCCTGTGGACGTCTTTACTAAGCACATCAGGCTTTACGCCACAAACCGCAACACAACGAAAATATGTGTAAAAATTGTGATGGAATATTATGTGCGCACATGTGGTAAGCTCAGAGAATCCCTCTACGATTTTCACGTCCCCGAGGTAGAAAGCAGGATTAGAAAAGGATCGGAGCGAGGTGACCTCTTCAATTCGAAACCCTCAATCCAATCCAGCAGAACGATACATGTGCCACTGGGAGTGTTCTTTAGGATATTGGTTTGATGGAGATGATGACGAAAACAATCGAAAGAGAGCAGGGAAAAACGCGAAATCGAGGACCGAGTCCTCATGAGAACGCATAGGCCGTTGGATGCCGAAACTAAAAAGATAGTAAAGTTGTTCCACTTGTACGAGGGCTCATACGCATTACGACAGATAGCAGAGCCTAATGCCTATACGGATTATGACGAAGAGCGCGAGGTTGCGAGGTTGGAATATTTAACGCCTGCAGCCTGAGAACATAAGTGGCTCAGTAGAGTAGTGTACAGCAGTAGCGGTATAGACAAAGGTTGGTTGGTTTTTTGGGGGAAGAGACCAAACAGCGAGGTCATCGGTCTCATCGGATTAGGGAAGGACAGGGAAGGAAGTCGGCCGTGCCCTTTCAGAGGAACCATCCCAGCATTTGCCTGGAGCGATTTAGGGAAATCACGGAAAACCTAAATCAGGATGGCCGGACGCAGGATTGAACCGTCGTCCTCCCGAATGCGAGTCCAGTGTGCTAACCACTGCGCCACCTCGCTCGGTATAGACAAAGGTAAATGACAGTTAACAACATGTCGAATTTTGTGAATCGATTTTCTGTCGTTTTACTTAGTACGTATTTATTGTGCTTAGATAGTAACTTCTGTGTATGCTTGCCTGTACTGGGTCGCGTATCTGTCAGCATGGGTTCTGTGTGCCGACCTTCCACGAAGCGCGAGGCTGAGGGGAGCCGCCTGCTTTCGATAACTCGAGACTTACCATTGCGCGGGATTATAATGGAGCTCATGCAAGCGCAATGCCATTTCCATGTACGTTATTTGTTTGGTGCTGTGTATACTTGATAGGAATACAGTGAAATGTGTCCATGCTTCATCGTATTAGTACACGGTGTGCCGAATAGAAAGACACTGGCATGGATGGTGAGAACTACACACGCACCAATATTTAATGAGATTTCTGTTGCAGCAGAGAGTCGCACGAAAGGTGCCTTGCAATCGGCAGAGAAGACGTTTTATCTTTGCAAAGTAGTGTATGAAACGTGAGATGGAGGGTGTTAAAATTATTTTGCAACTTACAAGTTAAGGGTGGGTTAAGATCACTCTGGTATACAAAATTAAGCACATACACGATTCTTTTTACTGTTGACATACGAGTCTGCTCACGCTGTTCGCACAGCTGACGCTATTAAACTTAGTGTATAAGATATTATTTTGCATATTAGAAGATTATTTTGCATGTAGGCTAGGATCGCTCCGGTATACAAAGTTAGGTAAAAGTACGATTTTTTAAGACTTTTCTTCCTCTCTCTCTCTCTTTCCTTTTATTTATTTATTTATTTATTTATTTTTTTGCGTTCGAGATTCAAGTCCATTCACGTGGCACACACGGCTGGCTATGTAATTTGGTAAATTGGTAAATAAGGAGGAGGCCTCCCAGAGATCATTGATGTGTTCTTTACACACAATAATTATAAGTTCAGTGGCAGAAAAGAAGGTACCAACCTTATTTTTGTATGTGTTATAAGGTAGAAAAAAAAACTCACTGAGAAGAAGCATGGTGCACTGTTGATAAAAATGTCAAGGCGTTACTCATCCAATCATGTCTCGCTTGGCCCATGGCAGTCCAATAATGTACGTCATCAAAAATTGGTTGTTTTGCGTGACCAAGTGTTTCAACAGACACTCATTTTGTATCCATCTCATAGAGCTCGTTGACAGACTTTACCACTGTGTACGACCAACGCTATGTCGCATATCTTAATTCTCAGTATCTTGTGTGTTTTCCTTGTTGGCATTTCGACATATAACTTTCTGATAAACATTATTGCAGTATAAAGTTAAATTTTTGTCACGTGTCTTAATTCTATGTGTTTTGTGCGTTTCGCTTGCTGGCATTAGTGATGTATAATTCTCTGATGAACATTATTGCGGTTCTATGTTGATTTTTGTTCCACATGTTTTAACTCCGTGTGTCATGTATGCGTGTAGTATTTTCGTTTCTGACATATATCTTCGTGATGAACTGTATTACTGAGTGTGGTTTAGTTTCATTTTCACACGTCTTGGATCCCTGTTTATTGTGCAAATGTGTTACGTACGTCTCTGACATTAGCACCATGTTCAGTTTGGTTACTGTTTCTCATTTACTGTTTACTTGTTCCAGCCTTCGTTTATTTGTGAATGTCTTGTATCTACACTCCTGGAAATTGAAATAAGAACACCGTGAATTCATTGTCCCAGGAAGGGGAAACTTTATTGACACATTCCTGGGGTCAGATACATCACATGATCACACTGACAGAACCACAGGCACATAGACACAGGCAACAGAGCATGCACAATGTCGGCACTAGTACAGTGTATATCCACCTTTCGCAGCAATGCAGGCTGCTATTCTCCCATGGAGACGATCGTAGAGATGCTGGATGTAGTCCTGTGGAACGGCTTGCCATGCCATTTCCACCTGGCGCCTCAGTTGGACCAGTGTTCGTGCTGGACGTGCAGACCGCGTGAGACGACGCTTCATCCAGTCCCAAACATGCTCAATGGGGGACAGATCCGGAGATCTTGCTGGCCAGGGTAGTTGACTTACACCTTCTAGAGCACGTTGGGTGGCACGGGATACATGCGGACGTGCATTGTCCTGTAGGAACAGCAAGTTCCCTTGCCGGTCTAGGAATGGTAGAACGATGGGTTCGATGACGGTTTGGATGTACCGTGCACTATTCAGTGTCCCTTCGACGATCACCAGTGGTGTACGGCCAGTGTAGGAGATCGGTCCCCACACCATGATGCCGGGTGTTGGCCCTGTGTGCCTCGGTCGTATGCAGTCCTGATTGTGGCGCTCACCTGCACGGCGCCAAACACGCATACGACCATCATTGGCACCAAGGCAGAAGCGACTCTCATCGCTGAAGACGACACGTCTCCATTCGTCCCTCCATTCACGCCTGTCGCGACGCCACTTGGAGGCGGGCTGCACGATGTTGGGGCGTGAGCGGAAGACGGCCTAACGGTGTGCGGGACCGTAGCCCAGCTTCATGGAGACGGTTGCGAATGGTCCTCGCCGATACCCCAGGAGCAACAGTGTCCCTAATTTGCTGGGAAGTGGCGGTGCGGTCCCCTACGGCACTGCGTAGGATCCTACGGTCTTGGCGTGCATCCGTGCGTCGCTGCGGTCCGGTCCCAGGTCGACGGGCACGTGCACCTTCCGCCGACCACTGGCGACAACGTCGATGTACTGTGGAGACCTCACGCCCCACGTGTTGAGCAATTCGGCGGTACGTCCACCCGGCCTCCCGCATGCCCACTATACGCCCTCGCTCAAAGTCCGTCAACTGCACATACGGTTCACGTCCACGCTGTCGCGGCATGCTACCAGTGTTAAAGACTGCGATGGAGCTCCGTATGCCACGGCAAACTGGCTGACACTGACGGCGGCGGTGCACAAATGCTGCGCAGCTAGCGCCATTCGACGGCCAACACCGCGGTTCCTGGTGTGTCCGCTGTGCCGTGCGTGTGATCATTGCTTGTACAGCCCTCTCTCAGTGTCCGGAGCAAGTATGGTGGGTCTGACACACCGGTGTCAATGTGTTCTTTTTTCCATTTCCAGGAGTGTATTTATCAGGGGCAACCAATCGCGTAAACAGTCTATTTGGCTTGACACACTACGGCACAACTAAAAATGTTATATCCCTGCAAAAACCTCACATTAGAGAGTGAAGTGTTATGTTATTATTAGGGAGTGAGGATTTTTGCTTCCCTTTTTTCCAGTTCTCGAGCCACACACAGGATGGAAAATTTTCACACTGCACTGGGAAGTGCGGTCATAAAACGACAATCAGCCATTGGAGGCATTACACATTTAGTCCGCCAATGACAACGCCAAGAGGAGGAAAATTTCGAGGAGCTGCTGAGCCTAGGAAAGTGATAGAAGTGGAGAGCGAGTCGGCGAGACAGCGCGGAAGCAAGAGGACATCAGAGCTCTTCCATCCATCGTCTACATCCGCCTCCCAACACCGTGATATTGTAGCTTTGACCACACAATACTTGGAGAGCAGTCACCTTGAAAACTATACCTGGGCCTCGCCGTAAAGCAGCGGGTCGCCGACGAGAGCTGCCGACTCGCCGCCTCTACGAGGCGACACTCCGTATAATACCACCCTTCACCTACCGTCTACCGCCATTAACACCACCCGACTATGAAGAATAGTGAGATGGGTCATTCGCCCCTCCTTCCCCTGAATAACTGAGTCTTGTCCACGCCCAATCAAATCGATGCCGAGATTTGTAATTTTTCGTGTAAAAGGTATCGTAATAAATGCAAACATTTCATGTTTTTAATACTATAACTAATCTGTTCCATTCATACATCAGTCCCCTATTATTATAGTCTTTCGCTGTTTGAGTTCACTAAATTATTGATGTCACTTTAACGATTGGTTCCCAGAGGCCATGTCATTGCTAATTCACATACTACGTCATATCAAAGAGTCTTTGAAGGATTAAGTACATTTTGACGCCCAGCATGGATCTGCATGTCATTTTATGCAAGATATCAAAGAATTTTGATTTCATTACCTTTTTGGCACCAAACGTGGGGTAACATAATTAATAACCTCGTTTTATTTTAAGCAAAAGATCAAAGAATTGTCAATTTACTACAGTATTTAACAACAGAATTTTATAGCAAAATTTCCAGTATCTAAATCACACGGGTGGTCAGCAGCAGCTATCACGCAGATGAGAGTGGCACAGTCAGTATGAAGCGGACACCGAACCAATGTTATGAAATTTTGTAAATACCACAACAGTATCTAATCTCAAATACTAGTTTATTCAATTATCGGTTTTAATCTTTATGATCATTTTCAGGCTGATATAAGCGGAGAAAATGTGCATATTTATGAAAAAATGAACTTAATAGTAATCTATCACCTATTACAAGCAGTAACGTTGTATACATAGTTTCGAAGGTTAGCAGACAGCCGACCGGTGTGGCCATGCGGTTCTAGGCGCTTCAGTTTGGAACCGCGTGACCGCTACGGTCGCAGGTTCGAATCCTGCCTCGGGCATGGGTGTGTGTGATGTCCTTAGGTTAGTTCGGTTTAAGTAGTTCTAAGTTCTAGGGGACTAATGACCACAGATGGTAAGTCCCATAGTGCTCAGAGCCATTTGAACCATTTTTGTTAGCAGACATACCTGTGTTCGTGAAATTGACAAAGTAAGCAAATAAAATACACTGGTGTCCAAAATTAAAACAACAAACGGAAATTTTGCAAGGTTGGTTTTATTTCGCCCCAAAATAGCATAAACAGGCGATAGTAAAGTAAAAACAGTGTAAAAAAATACAGAACATTAACAATTTCAACATGCGTAACGGTAGACAAAAACGTTCTTCGTTTTTTCCAACTTAACATTCCGACAACGGTTAATGTGCTCATTATGGGATGTGACCACCTATGGGAGCAATACAAGCCTGAAATGACTAGGCATGCTGTGAATGATGTCATCAATTTCATGTTGAGGCGATAACGCCCATTCTTCTAGCAGAGCTGCTCGCAAGTCTTGGAGAATGGTTGGTGGATGCTGACGTGATACAGCTTGTCTCCCTAGTGCATCCCAGACATGCTTCATGGAATTCAAACCGGGAGAGTGAGCACGCCACGCCATGTGTGCAATATCTTCCGTTTCCAAGAAAACATCAGTAACCTATGCTCTATGAGGTCGAGCATTATCGTCCATCAGTACGAAGTCTGGGCCCGCAGGCGTACGTTGAATCAGGTGCTGGAAGTTTTCTTGGGGAATGGCAGCCCATTCTTCACGGTGTGCTGCACTGAGCAGAAGCATCGACGCCGATCGGTGTTCTATAGGATTCGGGTCAGGACTCTGTGCAGGCCAGTCCATTACAGGGATGTTATTGTAATGTAACCGCTCTTCCACAGGCCGTGCATTATGAACAGGTGTTCGATCGTGTTCAAAGTTGCAATCGCCATCCCCGAATTGCTCTTCAACAGTGGGGAGCAAGAACTTGCTTAAAACATCAATGTAGGTCTTGCTGTGATAGTGCCACGCAAAGCAACAAGGGGTGGAAGTCCCCTCCATGAAAAACACGACCGCCTCCGAATTTTACTGTTGGCACTACGCACGCTGGCAGATGACGTTCACCGGGCATTGCCCACACCCATATCCTGCCATCGGATCGCCACATTGTGTGCCTTGATTCTTCGCTCCACACAACGTTTTTCCACTGTTTTATCATCCAATGTTTACGCACCTTGCACCAAGCGAGGAGTCGTTTGGCATTTACCGGCGTGATGTGTGGCTTAAGAGCAGCCGGTCGACCATGAAATCCAAGTTTTCTCACCTCTCGCCTAACTGTCATAGTACTTGCAGTGGATCCTGATGCAGTTTGGAATTCCTGTGTGATGGTCTGGAAAGCTGTCTGCCTATTACACATTACGACCCTCTTCAACCGTCGGCGGTCTCTGTCAGTCAACAGACGAGGTCGGCCTGTACGCTTTTGTGGTGTACGTGTCCCTTCACGTTTCCACTTCACTAGCACATCGGAAACAGTGGACCTAGGGATGTTTAGGAATGTGGAAACCTCGCTTACAGAAGTATGACACAAGTGACACCCAATCACCAGACCACGTTCAAAGACCGTGATTTCTGCGGAGCGCCCCATTCTGCTCTCTCACGATGTGTAATGACGAGTGAGGTCGCTGATATGGAGTACCTGGCAGTAGGTGGCAGTACAATGCACCTAATACGAAAAACGTATGTTTTTGGGGGTGTCCGGGTACTTTTGATCACTTAGTGTATAAACGCTGAATTCAAAATTTATTGCATTTGTCGCCTATGTTATATCTAAGCTGCATTTTTAGAGCGTTATTTATTTGAAAATCGCATCAGACGGTTGTGTACTTTAATTGCTTCCTAACTGCTGAGAAATTCGTCCGTAATATACTTTTTATTTCCAAGTCATTAGCAAAAATGTCAGCTAATGTGCCAGCCAAGCTATTTCTCATTACAAGGCCTCGCTTTTGATAAAATATCTTTTTATTAATCGTGAGGTGGTGGTAAGACAGTAGACGCTCCTATATTTTAATGAAGTCAATGGTTTCTGCTTTGCTAATTTTATTGGGAGACATCAAGTAACGTCTTACAATCTTTATAGACCCAATAACGAGGACATTGATATAGAGGGGACTGATGTCAATTGATGCCAAAGTTCCATCATTAGGAATAGCTATTTCTTTAATGACGTTAGCTAATCCGCAATTGTTTTTAATTCCAAAGTGTTAGTGAAAGATGTATACTGCTTTTAATTTTAAAATGCGTACTGTGTTAACTTTATGAATGGAAGTATATTTGTTAACCTTCCAGACAAAGAATATAATTATGACAATATTTTAAATAGTTGATAGACTATTATCATGTACATTTTCTAATAAATATTCACATTTCTTCTTTTTAGATCAATCTGTAGATGATCATAATGACTGACGTAAATATTTGCGTTCAGAGACTGTTGTGGTATTTACAAAATTTTACTGTGATGTACTCAGTATTAGTTTTGTTTATTTTTAACCTCAATTTTCATGTTTTTTCAAACAGCTTCCTCAGAATGTAACTAGACTCCTCACTATCTTTGGCAATTATCACATGGCGTTCAGCGAATAGCAGACGTGATGATCATCCACTGACATTCCCACGAAGTCAGATTACTGTTCAGTGTCTTTAAGACTTCTTCCAAATAAATTCTGGTGCAGACTGCGTGGCTCTACAATACAGGTAGTCATCAGAGGGGTATCTGTGGAGAGATCAGATAAACATCTGATTCCTGAAGAGAGGCAGCAGCATTTTCAGTAGTTGCAGGGGCATCGGTCTAGATGATTGGTTGATTTCGCCTTATAACATTAACCAACATGGCTTTTCTTATATTGGTGCTTCGAACTGCTGAAAACAAGGGAAAACTACAATAGTTATGTTTCCCGAGGACATGCAGCTCTGCTGTATGGATTAATGATGATGGCATCCGGCTGGGTAAATTATTCAGAAGGTAACGTAATCCTCTATTCGGATTTCTGGGCAAGGACTACACAGGAGGATGTTGTCATCAAGAGAAACAAACCTGGCGGTCTACGGGTCAGAGCGTTAGATGTTAGATCCCTTACTCGGGCAGGTAGTTCAGAGAATTTAAAAACGGAAATAAAAAATGGCTCTGAGCACTATGGGACTCAACTGCTGAGGTCATTAGTCCCCTAGAACTTAGAACTAGGTAAATCTAACTAACCTAAGGACATCACAAACATCCATGCCCGAGGCAGGATTCGAACCTGCGACCGTAGCGGTCTTGCGGTTCCAGACTGTAGCGCCTTTAACCGCACGGCCACTTCGGCCGGCAAAAACGGAAATAGACTGAAGTTAGATACAGTGGGATAGCAGAAAGAACAGGGTTTCTGGTCAGGACAGTACAAGTTATAAACACAAAATCAAAAGTGGGTAGTGCAGGAGTAGGTCTAATGATGAGTGAGAAGATTACAGTAAGTCGGGTAAACTACTATGATCAGAACAGTGAACGCATTGTGGTAGCCAAGTTGGTCAAGAAGCGAACAACGAAAAGAGCGGTACAAGTTTATATGCCTACTAGTTCCGCAGATAATGAAGAGATTAAAAGAATGCATGAGAAGATAAAACAAATTATTCTTGTCGTTAAGGAAGACGAAAATGCAGTTGTGATGGATGACTGGAATTCTACAGTAGGAAAAGGACGAGAAGGAATACTAGTAGAACATGGAGAGGAGAGAAACGAAAGGGGAAGTTGCCTGGTAGAATTTAGCACAGAGCGCAAATTAATCATTGCTAATACTTGATGTACTTTGGAAGGAAGTCTTGTATGTGAAAGAGACATGGAGACTTCGCAAGGATTCCCATGGATTACATAATGATAAGACAGTCATTTCAAAACTACATTTTAAACCGTCGAAGTTTGTCAAGGTTGATGCGGATGTTGACCATAATACATGGGCTATGTACAGCAGATTAATAATGAGGAAATTGCAGAAAGGTAGAAAATATCAAAGAGATGGGATCTGGATATGTTTAAAGACCGATTGGTTCTCGAATGTTTGAAACGTAATATTAGATAACGATTAAGTCAAACAAGCGTAAAGAACACGATATGAGACGAATGGCTAGAATTGCGGGAAGAAATAGTGAAAACAGCAGTCGATCACATAGGCAAAAATACAAGGAAACCTTGGATAACACGCGAGATATTGAATATAACTGACGAATGGGGAAAATATAAAAATGCAGCATATGAAACAGACTAAAGGAACACAATTGTAAAAAACAGACTGGGACTGCACGAAGTGCAAACCAGCAAAACTGGTATGGCTGGACGATAAAATGTAGAAGTGTGTGATTGCCGCAAATTCATCAGCGTTAATTACGTTTATGGAGCCGGAGTCTGGTATGATTAGACGATAAAATGCAAAAGTGTTGATTGCCATAAATTCATCAGTGTTAATTACGTTTTTGGACACCGAGTTCTCACGATCCAACGGCGAAAAGATAACGACTTGTGCATGTCTCCTAGTTTTCAACTCTTTAGTAAGGGAGAGTCTTCTATCAACCTTTACTGGTATGTGGGTGATTTTGTCGATGTTGCTGTAACATCATGTTATCTCTTACGAGAATTAAGTAAACAGGACCCCAGGCTATGAGCTATAAAACTTTTGAGCGTTTTGCACGAGTACAGTCTGTCGTATGTCGACATACGAGGTCCCAAGGGGCGTTACGTAAGCTGAGAGTGCCCTCAACATGAAGGCGTGTCCTAAATCATGCACCGGTCCGCTTTGTATCCGTAATGCCTCCACGTGAAGCTACCTTTCTGTCCCAGATTCTTTTGCCTAATGTCAAAGGCAAAGTCGTTCGTGACGTTGCAGCAATTACATCAGTACCCTAGAGAAATCCCGGTCGTCAATGTTCCAATCATTTGTTTTACTGTTACAAACTAATTCTTTTCTTAGATAAATAGGGCAATAATTTTCACTTTTAAGGTCGTAGTAAGTAGCTTAGGAGTGAATTCAGAACGATGTATTCCGAAAGCACCTACTTCACTATTTTTCTTGCTGCATGTAAAGATCTTTTTGTGAGAGGAATGTCAGAAGAAGCAAAGATTAAGTTCGGTAAAAGACATCTTGAGTGCAACGCGCTATCACGTGCCAATTTAATGAGTCCTTCATTTACTACCTTTGAAGGGTTTGAGAATTGTTCCCCGCACGAACGAAAAAATGGCTGACATCGAAATAAGTGTCCAGGGAATAGAAAAGCAACTGAAATCACTCAACAGAGGAAAGTCCACTCGACCTGACGGGTTACCAATTCGATTCTACACAGAGTACGCGAAAGAACTGGCCCCCCTTCTAACAGCCGTGAACCGCAAGTCTCTAGAGGAACGGAAGGTTCCAAATGATTGGAAAAGAGCACAGGTAGTCCCAGTTTTCAAGAAGGGTCGTCGAGCAGATGCGTAAAACTATAGGCCTATATCTCTGACATCGATCTGTTGTAGAATTTTAGAAGATGTTTTTTGCTCGCGTATCATGTCATTTCTGGAAACCCAGAATCTACTCTGTAGGAATCAACTTGGATTCCGGAAACAGCGATCGTGTGAGACCCAACCCGCTTTATTTGTTCATGAGACCCAGAAAATATTAGATACAGGCTCCCAGGTAGATGCCATTTTCCTTGACTTCCGGAAGGCGTTCGATACAGTTCCGCACTGTCGCCTACGGAATATCAGACCAGCTGTGTGGCTGGATTGAAGAGTTTGTAGCATACAGAACACAGCATGTTGTTCTCAATGGAGAGACGTCTACAGACGTTAAAGTAACCTCTGGCGTACCACAGAGGAGTGTTATGGGACCATTGTTTTCACAATATATATAAATGGCCTAGTAGATAGTGTCTGGAGTTCCATGCGGCTTTTCGTGGATGATGCTGTAGTATGCAGAGAAGTTGCAGCATTAGAAAATTGCAGAGAAATGGAGGAAGATCTGCAGCGGATAGGCACTTGGTGCAGGGAGTGGCAACTGACCCTTAACATAGACAAATGTAATGTATTGCGAATACAGAGAAAGAAGGATCCTTTATTGTATGATTATATGATAGCTGAACAAACACTGGTAGC
Source organism: Schistocerca americana (assembly GCF_021461395.2). Classification (NCBI taxonomy): domain Eukaryota; kingdom Metazoa; phylum Arthropoda; class Insecta; order Orthoptera; family Acrididae; genus Schistocerca; species Schistocerca americana. The sequence continues at coordinate 236,626,374 of NC_060130.1, forward strand.
AGTTACTTCTGTAAAATATCTGGGAGTATGCGTACGGAACGATTTGAAGTGGAATGATCGTATAAAATTAATTATTGGTAAGGCGGGTGCCAGGTTGTGATTCATTGGGAGAGTCCTTAGAAAATGTAGTCCATCAACATAGAAGGTGGCTTACAAAACACTCGTTCGGCCTATACTTGAGTATTGCTCATGAGTGTGGGATCCGTACCAGGTCGGGTTGACAGAGGAGATAGAGAAGATCCAAAGAAGAGCGGCGCGTTTCGTCACAGGGTTATTTGGTAAGCGTGATAGCGTTACGGAGATGTTTAGCAAACTCAAGTGGCAGACTCTGCAAGAGAGGCGCTCTGCATCGCGGTGTAGCTTGCTGTCCAGGTTTCGAGAGGGTGCGTTTCTGGATGAGGTATCGAATATATTGCTTCCCCCTACTTATACCTCCCGAGGAGATCACGAATGTAAAATTAGAGACATTCGAGCGCGCACGGAGGCTTCCCTGCAGTCGTTCTTCCCGCGGACTATACGCGACTGGAACAGGAAAGGGAGGTAATGACAGTGGCACGTAAAGTGCCCTCTGCCACACACCGTTTGGTGGCTTTCGGAGTATAAATGTAGATGTAGAACGAATTTTGGGGTGAAGCGAGGAAAACGCGACTTCAGAATAAGTTCTAAAATGGACCAAGTTTCAGACGCTAGCTAAGTTGACGAATATAAATCGCCGCTGGGAGTGTTGACGGTAATTACGACGTTCAAGAGGTGACTGCCGGAATTTTTAGAATGTGATCTTGTCCACTGTGCGACAAATCAGTTGATGAGTTTTTAGATTTTATTGAGAAGCTATAACAGGCGCTGAAATTCAAGTGACAATGGTAACAGTAGACAGGGAAATAAGTATCAGAGCGGGAGTTACAATAATCACCAGCACAGTTTACATCGTAATAATAATTTTCACAAGGGAAATGTAGACAGCAACTTTCATTACGAAAATGAAAATCTGGAATGAAGATTTGAGGGAAGGAGCCTCACGAAATACAACGTCAAAATACGAGGTTGGGAAATTAGAGGTCCCCGCATCTCAGATCCGGAGATGACGAAAGAGCCTGGTGTTCAATAGGACACGTTATTTTAAAAATTCTGTGGATGTCGAAAACTCGGCAAAGAAGCTACAAATGCTGGAGATGTAGGTTATAACAAGTAAGAAAAAAATTGGGAATAATTTTAAGCAGCGCAACCGGCAAGAGGGCGCAAGAAAGTTTGCAAATGTGCAGAGTAATTTGATAATGAGGACATGTGGCTGAGAAATGTATTTTGTGAAAGGGAAGTGAATGATGGAGTGAATGTACGTTTGTTGAAAGATTCTGCGACCACAAGAAAGGCTTGGGTACATTTGAATTTGGTGGAGATGTATGACGAATTCCAATGGGGCACTAGTCAGTAGCAACAGTTATAGTAGCTGTAGGTGAATTTTGTGGTGTATCGATGGAAGTAGGTGAAGGTATTTGCGAAGGCGGCGTAGCAATAGTATCGTCAGCTGCTGATGAATTTTATTATGTATCGGCAGATGTGAGTGGTTAAAGGGAAGCAGAAGTGCTGTTTTAAGAGTTGAAATTGAACATTGAACTACTGATTGAAATATCTCGGCGGGAGCAATTTATGCATTGATTTCTATTAATATTAATCATCCGATGGCTCTTGATGAAAGCATGAATGTGGAAGAATGAATGTGTAAATCTGTTAGACGGTATGCTAAAGTATAAAGTGTCAGAGGAGTCAGAGTAGAGAAAATGTAACGGAGACGGTGGCAGATCCGAGATTGGCGCAATTCGAGGTAGTGATTCTGTGGAAATAAGTGAGGATTTGTTTGAGAGATAAGTAGTTTTAAGTTGCATGGTTAACTATTATAACGCTGCAGCTACAGAGATCGTTATTTCAGAGGAAGGGAACAGTATATTTGGTGCTTACGAGGATGATGAAACCACAGGTTTTGAGGGTGGTTTAAATCCTACAAATGAGTTGGAGTTGGATGGGAAGGATATAGAAGTGGGTATTGGGCAGAGTATTTGTTTATACTATGATGTTATTGCCGAATGGTGCGGCAAAGATGAAAGAGCCTCCTCTAGAAATGATTGGAGATGATATGGAAAAATATTGAAGTCATTACTGCCTCACTGGTGGGCAGAGGAAAAATTTAAAGCAGCAAGAGGTCTTGAAGGGAGGAAAGATGAAACCGAGGGGAAGGAAGTGTTTTGTTGTGACTTGGCAAGACAGCCAAGCCACTAGGAGGAAGCCGAAAGGCACGCGTTTAAGCTCACGCAGGCTGGCGTGAGGTCTGGAACAGGTAAAGTAATTATGCTAGCAAAAAAAGTACGTAGCTGCTGGAGTACTTAACTTTAATCCATAATTGGTGAACATCGGTATGACGGTACATGCATCACAAGATAAATAGCAAATGATAATGGCGCCTTGCTAGGTCGTAGCAAATGACGTAGCTGAAGGCAATGCTAACTATCGTCTCGGCAAATGAGAGCGTAATTTGTCAGTGAACCATCGCTAGCAAAGTCGGCTGTACAACTCGGGCGAGTGCTAGGAAGTCTCTCTAGACCTGCCGTGTGGCGGCGCTCGGTCTGCAATCACTGATAGTGGCGACACGCGGGTCCGACGTATACTAACGGACCGCGGCCGATTTAAAGGCTACCACCTAGCAAGTGTGGTGTCTGGTGGTGACACCACATGTTTAATGGATTGATTGATGGTGTTAATGAAATTGAGGAAGGTCTGACATTATAATGTATCCCATAAATGTGGAAGAAAAAGGAAGAGCTAATGAAAATGATATTTTGAGGGAACAGTGTTCAGGGAGGTGCGAGATTAAAAATGATTGATTTTGATGAAGAAAAGAAGTGTGCATTTGTCGGACCAAAACGTGGTGTGCCAACCGTAGGACAAATTTTATCAGTAAACATATGAGTCCATTGGTGAAACAGGGAAAAGGGCCCGAATTTGAGCAGGTCCAAAATGGTTCAGATTGGTCTAAGCACTATGGGACTTAACATCCGAGGTCATCAGTCGCCTAGACTTAGAACTTCTTAAACCTAACTAACCTAAGGACATCACACACATCCCTGCCCGAGGCAGGATTCGAACCTGCAACCGTAACAGCAGCGCGGTTCCGGACTGAAGCGCCTAGAACCGCTCGGCCACAGTGGCCGACTTGAGCAGGTAAAAAGCGGAAGAAAGTGAGATTCAGAACATAGTCAGACTGACGAGAAAAAGGTTATAAGAGCCAACTGTTGCAGGATTGCACACTGTAAATGAAAAACATGGATTTTATTGATATGTGTGTTGTTGTTGTTGTGGTGTTCAGTCCTGAGACTGGTTTGATGCAGCTCTCCATGCTGCTCTATCCTGTGCAAGCTTCTTCATCTCCCAGTACCTACTGCAGCCTACATCCTTCTGAATCTGCTTAGTGTATTCATCTCTTGGTCTCCCTCTACGATTTTTACCCTCCAAGCTGCCCTCCAGTAATAAATTGGTGATCACTTGTTGTCTCAGAACATGTCCTACCAACCGATCCCTTCTTCTGGTCAAGTTGTGCCACAAACTCCTCTTCTCCCCAATTCTATTCAATACCTCCTCATTAGTTATGTAATCTACCCATCTAATCTTCAGCATTCTTCTGTAGCACCACATTTCGAAAGCTTTTATTCTTTTCTTGTCCAAACTATTTATCGTCCATGTTTCACTTCCATACATGGCTACACTCCACACAAATACTTTGAGAAACGACTTCCTGACACTTAAATCTATACTAGATGTTAACAAATTTCTCTTCTTCAGAAACGCTTTCCTTGCCATTGCCAGTCTACATTTTATATCCTCTCTACTTCGACCATCATCAGTTATTTTGCTCCCCAAATAGCAAAACTCCTTTATTACTTTAAGTGTCTCATTTCCTAATCTAATTCCCTCACCATCACCCGACTTCATTCGACTACATTCCATCATCCTTGTTTTGCTTTTGTATATGCTCATCTTATACCCTCCTTTCAAGACACTGTCCATTACGTTCAACTGCTCTTCCAAGCCCTTTGCTGTCTCTGACAGAATTACAATGTCATCGGCGAACCTCAAAGTTTTTATTTTTTCTCCGTGGATTTTAATACCTACTCCGAACTTTTCTTTTGTTTCCTTTACTGCTTGCTCAATATACAGATTGAATAGCATCGGGGAGAGGCTACAACCCTGTCTCACTCCCTTCCCAACCACTGCTTCCCTTTCATGTCCCTCGACTCTTATAACTGCCACCTGCTTTCTGTACAAATTGTGAATAGTCTTTCACTCCCTGTATTTTACCCCTGCCACCTTCAGAATTTGAAAAAGAGTATTCCAGTCAACGTTGTCAAAAGCTTTCTCTAAGTTTACAAATGCTAAGTGTAATTTTACGTGTAGTATGTAAGAATTTTGTAGGGTTGTATTGCTTGTGTAAAAGGTAACATTGGTGCATTTAAGATGAATGTAAGATGTACGGAGGGAAAACATGGTGCAAGCAGAGTGTCGACATTGGGCACGAAATCCTTGGTGCGTGGAAGTCGACAAAACATAATTAATTTCGTTATTTACGTAAATTGTTCTCTAAGCAGGATTTGAGGGGAAAATTAAAAGGGGTTAGTTATACAGGGCTATTACAAATGATTGAAGCGATTTCAGAAATTCACTTTAGCTCCATTCATTGACATATGGTCACGACACACTACAGATACGTAGAAAAACTCATAAAGTTTTGTTCGGCTGAAGCCGCACTTCAGGTTTCTGCCGCTATAGCGCTCGAGAGCGCAGTGAGACAAAATGGCGACAGGAGCCGAGAAAGCGTATGTCGTGCTTGAAATGCACTCACATCAGTCAGTCATAACAGTGCAACGACACTTCAGGACGAAGTTCAACAAAGATCCACCAACTGCTAACTCCATTCGGCGATGGTATGCGCAGTTTAAAGCTTCTGGATGCCTCTGTAAGGGGAAATCAACGGGTCGGCCTGCAGTGAGCGAAGAAACGGTTGAACGCGTGCGGGCAAGTTTCACGCGTAGCCCGCGGAAGTCGACGAATAAAGCAAGGAGGGAGCTAAACGTACCACAGCCGACGGTTTGAAAAATCTTACGGAAAAGGCTAAAGCAGAAGCCTTACCGTTTACAATTGCTACAAGCCCTGACACCCGATGACAAAGTCAAACGCTTTGAATTTTCGGCGCGGTTGCAACAGCTCATGGAAGAGGATGCGTTCAGTGCGAAACTTGTTTTCAGTGATGAAGCAACATTTTTTCTTAATGGTGAAGTGAACAGACACAATGTGCAAATCTGGGCGGTAGGGAATCCTCACGCATTCGTGCAGCAAATTCGCAATTCACCAAAAGTTAACGTGTTTTGTGCAATCTCATGGTTTAAAGTTTACGACCCCTTTTTCTTCTGCAAAAAAAAACATTACAGGACACGTGTATCTGGACATGCTGAAAAATTGGCTCATGCCACAACTGGAGACCGACAGCGCCGACTTCATCTTTCAACAGGATGGTGCTCCACCGCACTTCCATCATGATGTTCGGCATTTCTTAAACAGGTGATTGGAAAACCGATGGATCGGTCGTGGTGGAGATCATGATCAGCAATTCATGTCATGGCCTCCACGCTCTCCCGACTTAACCCCATGCGATTTCTTTCTGTGGGGTTATGTGAAAGATTCAGTGTTTAAACCTCCTCTACCAAGAAATGTGCCAGAACTGCGAGCTCGCATCAACGATGCTTTCGAACTCATTGATGGGGACATGCTGCGCCGAGTGTGGGAGGAACTTGATTATCGGCTTGATGTCTGCCGAATCACTAAAGGGGCACATATCGAACATTTGTGAATACCTAAAAAAACTTTTTGAGTTTTTGTATGTGTGTGCAAAGCATTGTGAAAATACCTCAGATAATAAAGTTATTGAAGAGCTTTGAAATCGCTTCAATCATTTGTAATAACCCTGTATGTTTTACTTATATTTTGGATGGGCTTCTCATGAACTAGATGTAGTTTTGTGATAATTGTTTGTGCAAAATTTGATGCGTGGCGTTAATCAGACCTCATTAAAATATTAATTGCTTGTGAGGGTACAGGTTAAGTTTTTTGGGATACATTGCGTAGTTTAATTATGTAATGTATATTATTTTGGAATGGTTTCGAATAGATTTACGAAAGTAAAATTATGGAAATAAGTTCGTAGTATGTTCACGAGAATGAAGTCTGGAGATAAATCGTCATTTAGTGCAAATATGAGTGATAATTTGCTGAATTAATGATCCACCTATCCGCTGAATTAAAGCTGAAAGTTAAAGGGACGATTTCTGCACACGGTACTATTTGTTTTAAAGCTGTTTCATTGGTTCACGGGCGTCGCGTCGGATAATGTTGTGGAAGCTGCACAGTAATTCGATGAGACAGTTGCTCGTCATCTTCAGGTGCTATTGTATTGTATTGTATTGTATTACATGGAACTGCGGACCTAGAAACGACGGAGAGGTTTTGTCCCCGCCGTAGCCCTCAGTGGTTCACAATCCAACAGGCTACAGCAATCCACTCACCCCACCGCCACCCCACACCGAACTCAGGTTATTGAGCTGTTCGGCCCCCAGTGGACCTCTTCCGGGAAGGTCTCACACCAGACGAGTGTGACTCCAATGTTTGCGTGGTAGAGTAATTGTGGTGCACGCGTATGTGGAAAAAGTGTTTGCGCAACAATCGCCGCTGTAGTGTAACTGAAACGGAATAAGGGAAACCAGCCCGCATTCGCCGAGGCAGATGGAAAACCCCCTTAAAAACCATCCACAGACTGGCCGGCACACCGGACCTCGACACTAATCCGCCGGGGGAATTCGTGCTGGGGACCGGCACGCCTTCCCGCCTGGAAAGCAGCGCGTTAGATTGCATGGCTAACCGAGCGGGATCTTCATGTGCATATTGACGAGTTGTTGAAATCAGCAATGGATCGCCAATAAATACGCTGATTCGCTAGAAAAGCGCAGGCGACAGCCAGTGCCCCCTGCAACGGACCACGAACTTCTCGTTCGCGACGCGGGCTGTGTGTTGGCGCCCAGTTTAAGTCTGTGGACTTTGATTCTCCGTCTCTCGGATTCGTTCGTCTGCGGCAGGCGATGCCTTAGTACCGCCAATGCCCTGTTCCCTTGCCTCGCTGAGTTGAAATCCTGTGTCTCTATTTTTCAGGCCGTTACTTATACGAATTTAGACTGCTTCTTTAATGATGGAGTCCCAGTACGTGGAAGCGGACGAAAGGATCTTTGTTTCTCCATAGTTCATTCTGTGTCCCATGTCAAGATAGTGTTCAGCCACAGCAGACTTTTCTGGCTGTCCCACGCTGGTGTAACGTCTATGTTCAGCACATCTATCCTTAACAGTGCGACACGCCTGGCCAATGTATGATTTCCCATACAGGCACGGGATTTTATATACCCCTGGTCCCCATAGACCTAGGTTGTCTTTAGCAAAAACCAGGAAAGTTTGCACTCTTGCTGGAGGGCGAAAGACATATTTTATTTCATGGTTTTTGAACAGCCTGCCAATCTTAAAAGGCACGCCACCAATATACGGTTGAAAAACCATCCTCGTGGAGTTCTCTGCTTCTTCTGGCTGTTCTTGAGCTTCACGGCATGCCGGATTAAATGCATTACGGATCTGTTTATCAGAGTACTCGTTTTGTACAAACACAGAGCGAATATGGCTAAGCTCTGCTGATAAGCTCCCTGCATCTGAGATAATTCTAGCCGTATGAACGAGAGTCCGCAACACGCCACTGCGTTGAGAAAGGTGATGGCAGCTGCTAGTTCGTAGTTATAGGTCAGTGTGAGTCAGTTTGCGTAACATACTGTGACCCAAGGAACTATCTTCTTTTCTGCGGACCAAGACATCAAGAAACGGGGGGGTCTCCATTATTCTCCACTTCCACAGCGAAGCAAATGCTGGGATGGACGGAGTTTAGGTGTTTCAGAAATGCAGGAAGCATTGCTGCTCCGTGTGGCGAAACTACAAAAGTGTCGTCCACATATTTCCAAAAACATTTAGATTTCAACACTGCTGACTGAAGTGCTTTTCCCTCGAAGTCTTCCATAAAAAGGTTAGCTACTATGGGAGACAAAGGGCTACCCATGGCAACACCGTCAGTCTGCTCAAAATATTGTTTGTTAAATAAAAAGTAATTTTCAAATTAGAAGCGGTAAATTGTAGAGACATGATAAAATGTTAGGTGATCTATGGTGCCGAATGAATTTCATACCACGAAAGACGTGTTTTCTACTGGGAACATGGACAGAGTGTTTGAGATGTCGAGCTGAATCAAATGTGTTTCGACTATGCTATAAATAAGATTTTTGCCTGCTATCCCGTTTGAAATGGTACGATGGGAGTAGGATTCGTTATGGATATGGAGGTAGGCCACAGAGTGTGTTGCTGTGAACACTTCAGTGATAAGCTTGTTCTTATCAGAATCGACAGCAAACCAAAACGACAACGATAGTTCAGGTATACGTGCCAACGTCACAAGCCGAAGATGAAGAGATAGAGAAAGTATACGAGGATATTGAAAGGGTAATACAGTGCGCAAAGGGGGATTAAAATCTTATAGTCATTGGAGACTGGAATTTAGCTGTAAAGGCAGGAGTAGAAGAAAATATTAGGGGAGAATATGGGCTTGGAACAAGGAATGAGAGAGGAGAAAGATTAAATGAGTTCTGTAATAAATTTCAGCTAGTAATAGCGAATACACCGTTCAAGAATCACGAGAGGAGGAGCTATACTATATCATGGTCAGACAGAGATTCCGAAATCAGATGCCGAATTGTAAGATGTAGCCAGGAGCAGATATAGACTCAGATCACAATGTAGTAGTGATGAAGAGTAGCCTGATGCTTAAGAGATTTGCCAAGAAGAATCATTATGCAAAGAAGAGAGACACTGAGGTACTAAGGAATGACGAGATACGTTTGAAGTTCTCTAAGGATATAAATACAGCAATAAGGTATAGCTCAGTAGGCAGTACAGTTGAAGAGGAATGGACATCTCTAAAAAGGGCAGTCACAGAAGTTGGAAAGAAAAACATAGGTACAAAGAAGGCAACTGCAAAGAAACCATGGGTAACAGAAGAAATACTTCAGTTGATCGAAGAAAGAAGGAAGTACAAAAATGTTCAGGGAAATTCAGGAATATAGAAATACAAGTCGCTGGCGAATGAAATAACTAGGAAGTGCAGGGAAGCTAAGACGAAATGGCTACATGAAAAATGTGAAGCACTTGAAAAGGAAATGGTTGTCGGAAGGACTGACTCAGCATACAGGAAAGTCAAAACAATCTTCGGTGAAATTAAAAGTAAGGGTGGTACCATTAACAGTGCAACGAGAACTCCACTCTTAAATGCAGAGGAGAGAGCAGATAGGTGGGAAGCGTGCATTGAGGGCCTCTATGAGGGGGGAAGATTTCTCTGATGTGACAGAAGAAGCAACAGGAGTCAATTTAGAAGAGATAGGGGATCCAGTCTCAGAATCAGAATTTAATAGGCCTTTGGAAGACTTAAGATCAAATAAGGCAGAAGGGATAGATAACATTCCACCAGAATTTCTATCATCACTGGGGGAAGTGGCAACAAAACAATTATTCACGTTGGTGTCTAGAATGTATGAGTCTGGCGACATACCATCTGACTTTCCGAAAAATATCGTCCACACAATTCCGGAGAGTGCAAGAGCTCACAAGTGCGAGAATTATCGTACAATCAGCTTAACAACTTATGCATCAAAGTTACTTACAAGAATAGTATACAGAAGAACGGAAAAAAACTGAGGATATGTTAGATGATGATCAGTTTGGCTTTAGCAAAGGTAAAGACACCAGAGAGACAATTAGGACTTTGCGGTTGATAATGGAAGGAAGACTAAAGAAAAATTGAGACACGTTCCTTGGACTTTTCGACTTGGAAAAAGCGTTCGACAACGTAAAATGGTGAAAGATGTTCGACGTTCTAAGAAAAATATGGGTAAGCTATAAGGAGAGACGGGTAATGTGCAGTATGTACAACAGCCAAGAGGGAATAATAAGAGTAGACGACCAAGAACGAAGTGCTCACATTAACAAGGGTTTCGTCCCTACTGTTCGATCTGTGCATTGAAGAAGCAATGATGGAAATAAGAGAAAGGTTCAGGAATGGGATTAAAACTTACGGGGAAAGGATATCAATGATAAGATTCGCTGATGACATTACAATCCTGAGTAAAAGTGAAGAAGCATTACATGATTTGCTGACTAGAATGAGCGGTATAATGAATACAGAATATGGGCTGAGAGGAAATCGAAGAAAGACGGAAGTAATGAGAAGTAGCAGAAATGAGAACAGCGAGAAACTTAACATCAGGATTGATGGTGACGAAGTAGATGAAGTTAAGGAATTCAGCTACCTAGGTAGCAAAATATTCAATGACGGACGGAGCAAGGAGGACATCAAAAGAAGACCAGCACTGGCAGAAAGTGCATTCCTGGCCAAAAGAAGTCTACAAGTATCAAACACATGCCTGAATTCGAGGAAGAAAATTCTGAGAATGTACGTTTGGAGCACAGCATTGTATGATAGTGAAACATGGACTGTGGGAAAACCGGAACAGAAGAGAATCGAAGCATTTGAGATGTGGTGCTACAGACGAATGTTGAAAATTAAGAAGACCGATAAGGTAAGGAATGAGGAGTTTTGCGCAGTATCGGAGAGGAAAAGAATTTGTTCCGTAATTTTTATAATTTTTGTCAGATTTAGAACAGATATGCTGATAAGATGTTATGAGATATCCAAGGAGGTACATACTGTTTCATACATCACCACAAAGATACTTACTGTATTCTTCTAATATGCAAGTGGGGGTATTCGATTTACTATGTTATGTATGTGTGTATTATGTATTTTTTTATTTTTATTTATTTATTTATTGCCAAATTATAGACCTGTTACCTGATGTTTAAAACAGGTCGTACTTCTCACAATTTTCGTTTTTCATCTTCTTACAGTTTTCTTTCCTTTTGTTTTATCTACAACATTTACAAAGAATGATACTTTTCAAAATAACAATAATTTAAGGTAGAAATATAAATAAAATTTTGTTATTTTTTAAGAAGAATATAAAAAGAAGATAGGATAGATGAGAGACTGGTTAGTACCATCACCGAATGTGACTGACGGTGAATACCTAAATGGTTATTAGAAGAGAAATAATGTTGCTTATCCTATTTATTATTAATCCTATGTATTAACTACGTTGGGTGCCCATCCATGTACAACATTTGGTGTTTTCTTGGCTAGATTGCCAGCCCTTTTGCTTATTTACTGTCACATCTCAGCTTCCTCCTCCTGTTCCTCCTCATTGTCACTATTTTCGTTGTCACTGTGGGTATCGCTGTCCATCCTCTGGAGATTGCTGTTACGCTGCACATAGGCATGTCTGTTATGTCGTGTCCGCATATACTCTTCATCTGTTGTTTTTGAAATACTGTTTATCAGTGCATTTAATTGTGCCCATTGTTCTTCGTCTCTTATTGCTGTGTATATATCTATGTCTGTATCTGTGTAATCTAAGTGTAGTGTATGTCTATTGTTCGTATATTGCCCGCAGAAAAAGACAGTGTGTTCTGGAGTGTATTATGTGTGCCAAATTTGGTGCTACTTAATGTGCCAAGTTAGGAAGCTGTTGTTCCACGTTAAGTGGACGTGTGTAACGTTACGAGTATGTAGGCGAGCTGATTGGCCTCCTAGAATTGCAGTGAGGTAAAATCAGTTTGTTGTACGGCTGAACGCTAGTGGGCTCAAGCCTCCGGGCGTGCCGTGGCAGCTCTGGCTTTTGGTTAGGTTCAAAATGGTTCAAATGGCTCTGAGCACTATGGGACTCAACTGCTGAGGTCATAAGTCCCCTAGAACATAGAACTACTTAAACCTAACTAACCTAAGGACAACACACACATCCACGCCCGAGGCAGGATTCGAACCTGCGACTGTAGCGGTCGCGCGGTTCCAGACTTTTGGTTAGGTGACCGATAGGAGCGAGTCCAGGTACAAAGACCAGGAGCGTCGCCGGGAATAGAGAAAATCACATTATGGGGAATTTTGACTTGACGGCTGTCGCTCATATGGCCTTTGCACAGGAGAAAATGCTCCAAAATAGGGCGCAGCGTCAGACAAGAGGAAAGATAGCTTCTTACAGCTCTTTGAAAGTCTGTAATAATTCACGTCAAGTACTAAAGCAGATCTGAATACATCGCCAAGCTCAGGTAAACGAGGTGCATCTAATGACGCAACAGAATTTCAGTATCTTTAAAACTACAGAAGTTAATATTTCAAAGTGAATAAACATTTATGTAATGAACCTCTGAATTAACAACTCTGAATCGCTTCATGCGATTTCAACAGGCGATGTCTCAGATGACAGCATTGTACTATAGTTATCATCCCTGAAAGCTATGTATGTGTATCTATTTTATTTATTGATTTATGACGTCTTTTATATCCATTTCATTACGCAAATTTTTGTCAGAACATCGTATGTGCCACAATTATACATTAAACTAACACATCGTCAATACCTCATATTGTCATATTTTTGTACTTATTTAATAAATAGTTTACTATTTTGCCAATAACTTTAGTTAAAAGTTGATTGAAAGTGGTATTAAATTACTGTGCTAATTTAAAAGTGGTCAATCACATGTGTTAGCAGACACCACGAGTGAAAAGAGATCCAAAGAACACTACTGTCAAGAAGGTATACCCCTCCCGCCGGAGGTTCGAGTCCTCCCTCGAGCATGGGTGTGAGTGTTGTTCTTAGCATAAGTTAGTTTAAGTAGTGTGTAGGTCTAGGGACCGATGACTTCAGCAGTTTGGTCCCTTAGGAACTCACACACATTTGAACATTTTTGAACAAGATGGTATAAATAACTGTTTAAACAATATTTAAGGACAATCTGTTGTCACTTCTTGTAAGCACACTTGCGCCAGAGTCTGCAGCTCGTGGTCGTGCGGTAGCGTTCTCGCTTCCCGCGCCCGGGTTCCCGGGTTCGATTCCCGGCGGGGTCAGGGATTTTCTCTGCCTCGTGACGACTGTGTGTTGTGTGATGTCCTTAGGTTAGTTAGGTTTAAGTAGTTATAGGGGACTGATGACCATAGATGTTAAGTCCCATAGTGCTCAGAGCCATTTGAACCATTTTTGAACTTGCGCCAGAATGCTGGCTTATTTATTTATGAATCAACTATTACTTATGTTTGTCGTAAATTATCTGAATGTTTATAACATTTCTTTATCTGAATATTGCTGTAATATATTAGTTTAGTCTGGGAAGTGGTCAACTTGAATCAGATCATGTCTGTAGAGCTTAAGGACGATGTGCTTTTGGTGGGAATGGCCTTCAGCCAATGGAAAAGCAGATAGTAGCGGAACACTACAGGAGTCAAGTGGCGACTGGGACCTCCAAGTAGCTTATGGGAGCGATTCTGGACACTTTATGTCTAGTTGTAGAAGGCAAACCTGCCTCAGGTAACGTGCATGATTCAGTTGTATAGGCATTTGATTCTGGTTGGTGAACGGCCGCTACCATACTTTAACTTCTCGAGTGACTTCATATTTCGAGAGGTTTGAATGTGCTTTTGCCACTTGATTTACGGAACTGAGAACAGATAGAGTATGAGTTACCATTCTTTGCATTGTGTGAGATAATTTGTGAATCACCATGTTGAACTCTGAACTGTTCTGAGGTGGTGAACATTTCGTGTATTGTTACTATGAAATGGACTTAGTTTTTGCGTATTTTTGATTACAGCTTAATTTGGTGATTTTGCTACCATTGTAGAGCTGCTTTCCACATAACTTTACTGCATTTGGTAAGGGTATTTTCTGTACGTAATTTAACTGAATATCATAGGACCACTTCCCGTTTATTTGCCATGTTCTTTCTTGAATAAACATTATTCAGCGTAATTCTCTGTTCTCTACATCAATTGCAGACGTTAGAATAGTACCCTTGTTATTAAATTATTCGTTTAACCTTTATTTTCTATTTCTGTACATTTTATTAATTTGCAATTCTAGCCACTGCATGGACTATTTGAATGCAGGATCGCAGTTAAAGGCTATTATTTGTGCAGGGTATGAAAACAGACGATCGAGACTCGACCCTATGACTACATTGAGCTGCCTTTTTTTCTTGTTCTTTTTTCAGAGCTGTGCATAGCCCAAGTACCTAAAGTACGAGTAACCACAGGTAAAGACGCAGCTGGTTTGCTCCAATGGGATGTTGTTGAGAAGTAGTTCTAGCACTTAACAATATTCTGTGATACATATCCCAAATCTCTTGCATGATGGCAGGGCTCCGAACATAAGATTTTGTAGCAGTTGCGTGCGGAAGAGGCGGTAGCAAAAGCTAGGTGTGGCATGGATTCCACGACACGTTGGCATCCTCTTGTAGAAATTTTAGCCTTGCTGCCTCTATAGCTGTCTGTAATTGCGAATGACTCGTTGGTGCAGAATTTTGTACACGAACTGATCTCTCGATTGTATCGCATACTGGGCAATCCAGAATGTTCTTAAGCCCATCGGGAACAATTGTGGCTTGGTGACATGGCGCATTGCTACTCATTCAACCTTCATGGTTATTTGGGAACATGAAGTCCACGAATGGCTGCAAATGGTGTCCAAGTAGCCGAACATAAGCATTTCCCGTCAATGATCGGTTCAGCTGGACGAGAAGACCAAGTCCATTTACTATAAACACAGGCCACGCCGTTAAGCAGCGACCACCAGCTAGCACAGTGTCTTATTGACAGCTTGGGTCCATGACTTCGTGGAGTCTGCGCCACACTCGAACCCTACTATCAGGTTCTACCAACTGAAGTCGGGATTCATTTGACGTGGTCAAGGTTTTCCAGTCGTTTAGGGTCCAGTAGATATCGCACGAGCCCTGGTGAGGTGCTGCAGCGATGTCGTGCTGTTAGAAAAGCCATTCGCGTCGGTCGTCTGCTGCCATAGCCCATTAACTCCAAATTTTGCCGCACTGCCGTAACGGATACGTTGATCGTACGTTCCACTTTGATTTCTGTGGTTATGTCATGCAGTGTTGCTTGTCTGTTAGCACTGACAACTCTACGCTAACGCCGCTGCTCTCGGTCGTTCAGCGAAGGCTGTCGACTACTGCGTTATCGGTGGTGAGAAGTAATGCCTGAAATTTGGTATTATCAGCACAGTCTTGACACTGTGGAACTCGGTATATTGAGTTCCCTAAGGATTTTAGAAATGGAATGGCCCATGCGTCTGGCTCCAACTACCACTCCACGTTCAAAGCCTATTGGTTCCTGTCGTGCGGGCATAATCACACAGGTAATCTTTACACATGAATCAACTCAATATAAATGACAGCTCCATCACTGCACTGCCCATTTATACCCTGTGTACGCGATACTACCGCCATCTGTATATGTGCATATCGCTATCCCTCGACTTCTGTCTCCTTAGTGTATACTATTGAGACTTGCATTTTTGGGTTAAGTTTACGCGAAAAATTTAAAAATTACATTATCTGGCAGAGGAATTAATTACAAATAATAAATATTTTTTCAAAATTATAGAATATAGGGTTACTTACAAGATTACAATATTTTCGAAACGTTAGCATAAAGTACCCCCTCCCGCTTGGTATTGCGATTGTTAACAGTGCTCAGTGCAAAATTCTGGTGCACAGACCTCAATCGAAGTAAACCGAGGAAGTTGACCTCGGTTAAATTTGGCTGTGGTTTACTCCCAGTTTTATAAAATGATGAGGGTCTTAATAAGGTAGGTATGAATTTGGCTGTGCGTTTCGTTGTACTGAGACAGACTCAAGGCATCGTACACAATCTTGATGAACAATTTTTTATAAAGGTCTGTAATTAAGAGTTTTCGTTTGCCATGAAAATAGATTTTTGTATGTATTATAAATACGAAGACGTGTATTTTTCACAAAAATTACAGTTAGATGTCTTAATTAGCATATATCTGATGAATCTTATGTTTAAATGACGTAGATATTCGAACTGAACTGGAAAAACGGAAAAAATAGTGACTAAACCGAAACACTGTACATTTCTTCTTCT
This sequence comes from Schistocerca americana, assembly GCF_021461395.2. Taxonomy (NCBI): domain Eukaryota; kingdom Metazoa; phylum Arthropoda; class Insecta; order Orthoptera; family Acrididae; genus Schistocerca; species Schistocerca americana. The sequence goes on from NC_060130.1 coordinate 236,642,554, forward strand.
ACACTGTAGCCGTCACTTTTATTTTCGAGAACTAATACATTCGCACCAACCAATTCGAGAAGAATATCCATCTCGAACTTCAAAAAATATAGTGCTCTTCTTTTGTTTTTCATTTCACCAAACACAAACGAACGACTTGTAGCGAGGTATATACAAACTTTTACTTGTTGGCGAAAGTGAGAGCATGCGACAGTGGCGTCACCAGTGATTGTCTATATGGCCGTGTGCAAAGTCATATCTCTATTAACATCTTTGCATCTCCAGGGCAAATGCACGGTTGGCTGACGACGGACTGCTGCCGGACGAGTAACACTGGTGCCCCGCAGAGACATTGCAAACGTGGTTTACTTTTAACTTTGATCACGAGACTTGGGTTATCTTGCTTTTTGACTGAGATTGGTGCGCTCGGCTAATACCTGAGAGCTTAAACCACGTTCTTGAGCTGTGATCGGGAAGGTCGCTTTCAAATCTCAAAGTGTCTTGAATCAGTTAATACGATGGTGGTTCCTTGAACAAGGTCACCACCGATTACTTCCCCAGTTTTTATTCACTTCGGGCTCGTGCTCTGTCTCAACCTCGATGTTGACAGCACACCAGTCTTCAACACATATTCAATCACTTTCTACACTTTCGGTTCCGCAGCCACTATGAACTTGTTAAAAGTTAAAACCTGGGTTCCGCTGTAACTGCAAGCTTTCGTAAAAAAAAAAATGTTATTATTAAATCAAAATTTTTCCAGACTACGCCACAGAGGCCAAGAAGCCGCCAAAGACATCGCCTATTTTTAATCTCCAATTCTTTTGTCTCTCTATACATCCAGCCCAACTCCATTTCAGTTTCGCAACAGCCATTATTACATCTTCAATTTTTGTCTGTGCTCTTATCCATTCCTTTGTACGTCAGCCACTTTTTACTATGCCCAATATGCGTCTGTCTATTGCACGTTGGGCAATACTGTGTTTCTGGACGCTTTGCGCAGTTAGCATCCGTGTCTCACTTAAGTAAATTAGTATTCTAAGTAAATGGTTATACATTTCCCTTTCAAGGCACTTTGGGAATTTATTTCTGAATATGGATTTAGCTTCCCAAATGAATTCAAACACTCCTGCTTATTTTTTTCTTCTCTAAGTGTCTGTCCGGTTGTTGGTTTCAGTAACGCTAAGTACGCATATCACTGCTATCATATGCTATCGTCATACTGATTTTACATTTGTCTGATCTTACTGTAATTAATCTGCAGGCTTAATGACCCATTTCTTTCGTTCAGATGCTTCATACTTAACTGAATTTTTTTCTGGATTTGAATCACACAAAACGATGGCTTTTGCAAGTTGATAGTGCTTCATTTGTGATTAGTTTTGGGTATTCTTTCTTCACCACAGCTTATTGATTTGAAGACCCCATCCAAAATTGCAAAAAATTGTTTTGGTGATATTGTAGTCACTTTGCCGAACTCCTTTCTCAATTCTGAACTTTTCACCCTTCTTATGTCAGCGAACGAAAGTTGTAGCCTTGTATACTTTTTTCAACAACTGATGTATGTAGCTCCTATAACATGGATCTTAAGTGCTACCAGAACAGACTGAATTCAAACGCTTTCTCACACTATAGAAATTCCATACAAAGTGATAGCTGTGCGTTTCTATAGCTTGATTGACAGCCTGAAGATAGGCCACTGCGCTAAAATCACTTCTAGAACTAGCTTGTTCTTGTCCATGGCTCTAGATTGAGACTTTTCCTAGACAATTAATAAAGACTTTTGTATAAATCTTGTATATCAAAAAGAAAGGCAAATGCGCTTTTAGTTTATCATATCTTCTGCCACAGTGTGAAGGTGATGATCTCTACATTTAATCCCATGCTCCACAGCGATAAGTAACAGATATCCAGTGTTCCACCAAGGCCCCCTCCATCTCAACCGAGTGGTGTCAGTCAATCATTAAGCGGTAATCAACAGCGTACCCAGTGGACGGTCAGGATAGGAAAGACACCGTTGATATGGCACGATACACTGTAATACACACCGCAGTTGATAGTGAGATCAATTTTAGCAGTTTTACCTGTTGTTCCGTAATTTCAACGCCAGTCAGTAATACGATAGAATGCTTCCCAATTTCTACATCTACATCTACATCTACAAACATACTCCGCAAGCCACCATACGTTGCGTGGCGGAGGGTACCTCGTACCACAACTAGCATATTCTCTCCCTGTTCCACTCCCAAACAGAACGAGGGAAAAATGACTGCCAATATGCCTTTGTACGAGCCCTAATCCCTTTATCTTATCCGTGTGGTCTATCCGCGAAATGTAAGTTGGCGGCGGTAAAATTGTACGGCAGTCAGCCTTAAATGCTGGTTCTCTAAATTTTCTCAGTAGCGATTCATGAAAAGAACGCCTCCTTTCGTCTAGAGACTCCCACCCGAGTTCCTGAAGCACTCCCGTAACACTCGCGTCATGATCAAACCTACCAGTAACAAATCTAGCAGCCCGCCTCTGAATTGGTTCTATGTCCTCCCTCAATCCGACCTGATAGGGATCCCAAACGCTCGAGCAGTACTCAAGAATAGGTCGTATTAGTGTTTTATAAGCGGTCTCCTTTACAGATGAACCACATCTTCCCAAAATTCTACCAATGAACCGAAGACGACTATCCGCCTTCCCCACGACTGCCATTACATGCTTGTCCCACTTCCTATCGCTCTGCATTGTTACGCCTAAATATTTAATCGACGTGACTGTGTCAAGCGCTACACTACTAATGGAGTATTCAAACATTACATGATTCTTTTTCCTATTCATCTGCATTAATTTACATTTATCTATATTTAGAGTTAGCTGCCATTCTTTACACCAATCACAAATCCTGTCCAAGTCATCTTGTATCCTTCTACAGTCACCCAACGACGGCACCTTCCCGTACTCCACAGCATCATCACCAAACAGCCGCACATTCCTATCCACCCTATCCAAAATATCATTTATGTAGATAGAAAACAACAGCGGACCTACCACACTCCCCTGGGGCACTCCACCATCGAGGACAACGCACTGGGTTCTATTACTTAAGAAGTCTTCCAGCCACTCACATATTTGGGAACCAATCCCATATGCTCGTACCTTAGTTAGGAGTCTTCAGTGGGGCACCAAGTCAAACGCTTTCCGGAAGTCAAGGAATATGGCATCCGTCTGATACCCTTCATCCATGGTTCGCAAGATATCATGTGAAAAAAGGACGAGTTGCGTTTCGCAGGAGCGATGGTTTCTAAAGCCGTGCTGATACATGTACAGCAATTTCTCTGTCTCAAGGAAATTCATTATATTCTAACTGAAATCTCGTTAAATCGCCCCCCCCCCTCCCACTTCTTTGCAAGTATCGTATACTAGATTGCGAATGCAGCTAGATGACTGTACAGTACATCCAGTCGACCATATACACCAAAGTATACAAGCCAATGTCCCATACCGATGCAAAGATGTTATCCACATATTTCCAGTACATAGATCATACTGCAGATTTACGATTACGACTGGTCATCTTTCTCTATGTCGATGGGCGCCACAGAGTATTGTCGCACTCATAGCATAAAATCGGAGATTGAGAGATTCCTCCCACATTGTCCTTGGCCAATCCTTCATGCAACGCTACTCTTACCCCCGGCATCAGTCCAAAAGCACAAGATCTCCCCAGATGCGTGCGTGTCCAGGAGGGTCACACCTCTTATTAGTGTATAGTAGACATGAATGTGTTCTGTTGTTATAACAGACGGTTTATACTTGATGGAGGACCAGACTTATGGAGTTTGAAACATTTCACGTAAATCAACCGTGCAATAAATTCTGAAGCATTATTCCACTGTCCGGAGACCCCTCGGGCATGGGTGTGTGTGTTGTTCTTAGCAAAAGTTAGTTTAAGTAGTGTGTAATTCTAGGGACCGATGACCTCAGAAGTTTGGTCCCGTAGGAATTCACACACATTTGAACATTTTTGAGATGGGTTTTCGACAAACTAGTACGCCGCCCACTGCGATCCATGAACTCTGGCATTGAGTTGAAGGAGCTTGAAATGACTTATCAGTATCATTTATCCAAGCTCAGTTCGACTATGCGCAGCTGCGTTCTTGCTGTCAGATATAGCTCTGAATTTCGCTCCCCTGAATATCACGAAATCATGTACAAATTTAATCATGTATTCTTCCTACTATGCTGTATATGCACAACAAGTAAAATGTTATCATTCGTAGTGTTGTAATTTTACTGGCCAGCAGAGTAGTCACGTACCCCACAGAGACCAGGGAAGACTACTGCGTGAGGGTACTGGCAAGAAAGTACCGCAGCATTGTAGCCACACGCAGCCGAATCCCACCACGTTCCAGCGTTTAGATAGATGGTAGAATAATAAACTGTTAGGCGCTCCTGAAACCACGTCAACGCAATCATCGTAATTCGTGTTCCGTAGCGGAATCCTGTCAGGCGGCTGCGCCTCACCGTAGCTGAATGTCTGCTTGCCCGCGAAAGAGTGACGCAACACGCGAATTGCCGTCCTGAATATCTGCACCACGCCCTTGCGCGCCAATCTCAAGATTTCATCAGGTTCCGCATTACGCTATCCCCTGGAGCTGTAATAGCGCCAGGTCGCGTTGCTATCCACACAATGCTACGAGAGAGAAAGTCTACTCCGCACTCGCGCAATATTTGCGCGTCTGTTAACGGACATGTGTGGCGAATAGGTTCGTACTTGGTGCTTAATGTCCATTTGGCTGCAAAGTCATTAGGAACTCAACGCTCCCTCAAATAAGGCAGTAGTAGGGACATGGCGGCATCGGTGTAATTTGCGTATCAAATAAATATGCAGTTAATTAAATTGATGAATTAATCCCCCCCCCGACCACGCCCACCCCCGCCCCCGACCACGCCTACCCCCACCGTCGGATGACAGACGTCTACTCTCCATTCTGTCTGCGATGCACGTTGGAGAGCTGGCCTTCCTTGTCTGTTCATCATATGGGTGTTCTTGGGTCGCTGTTACGCGGGAGGACTATGGTGCGAAGGGTTAAGATGCACAGTGAATGGTAGGACGCTGTGTGGCACACATTGTTCAGTACATCTGATAGAACCTGTCTGTCTTTGGGCGGCTCTACCAGTTTAAGTAGGCCACCACCGGTGTAGTTATCACGCAAATGTGGTCATTTATTACGTACAAACAAATGTTAACTGCCGACAAAGACAGCCGTTGTGGCCGAGCGGTTCTAGACGCTTCAGTCTGGAACCGCGAGACTGCTACGGTCGCAGGTTAGAATCCTGCCTCGGGCACGGATGTGTGTGATGTCCTTAGGTTAGTTAGGTTTAAGTAGTTCTAAGTTCTAGGGGACTGATGACGTCAGATGTTAAGTCCCATAGTACTCAGAGCCATTTGAACCATTTTTATAGTATTGATGATTAATTTCGCTGTTACGTTTTTCTCTTATATTCAGTAAAGGAATGAAAAGCCCTGAAGACACTGTTCTAATATCAATGAATTATAGCTTAACATGATAATTTACGACTAAAGTTCATTTTAAAAAAGCAAGAATTATCCATAATACGAGCCGTCCCAAAACTTCAGACACTACTAAGGTATTACACACTTTTTTGGCCTTTTAGTGGCCTGTGTCTACGAGAAGTCTTGCGTCCTACCCAAGAACCATTTCAGGACTACCACTAAAACATGTAAATACACTCCTCGAAATTGAAATAAGAACACCGTGAATTCATTGTCCCAGGAAGGGGAAACTTTATTGACACATTCCTGGGGTCAGATACATCACATGATCACACTGACAGAACCACAGGCACATAGACACAGGCAACAAAGCATGCACAATGTCGGCACTAGTACAGTGTATATCCACCTTTCGCAGCAATGCAGGCTGCTATTATCCCATGGAGACGATCGTAGAGATGCTGGATGTAGTCCTGTGGAACGGCTTGCCATGCCATTTCCACCTGGCGCCTCAGTTGGACCAGCGTTCGTGCTGGACGTGCAGACCGCGTGAGACGACGCTTCATCCAGTCCCAAACATGCTCAATGGGGGACAGATCCGGAGATCTTGCTGGCCAGGGTAGTTGACTTACACCTTCTAGAGCACGTTGGGTGGCACGGGATACATGCGGACGTGCATTGTCCTGTTGGAACAGCAAGTTCCCTTGCCGGTCTAGGAATGGTAGAACGATGGGTTCGATGACGGTTTGGATGTACCGTGCACTATTCAGTGTCCCCTCGACGATCACCAGTGGTGTACGGCCAGTGTAGGAGATCGCTCCCCACACCATGATGCCGGGTGTTGGCCCTGTGTGCCTCGGTCGTATGCAGTCCTGATTGTGGAGCTCACCTGCACGGCGCCAAACACGCATACGACCATCATTGGCACCAAGGCAGAAGCGACTCTCATCGCTGAAGACGACACGTCTCCATTCGTCCCTCCATTCACGCCTGTCGCGACACCACTGGAGGCTGGCTGCACGATGTTGGGGCGTGAGCGGAAGACGGCCTAACGGTGTGCGGGACCGTAGCCCAGCTTCAGGGAGACGGTTGCGAATGGTCCTCGCCGATACCCCAGGAGCAACAGTGTCCCTAATTTGCTGGGAAGTGGCGGTGCGGTCCCCTACGGCACTGCGTAGGATCCTACGGTCTTGGCGTGCATCCGTGCGCCGCTGCGGTCCGGTCCCAGGTCGACGGGCACGTGCACCTTCCGCCGACCACTGGCGACAACATCGATGTACTGTGGAGACCTCACGCCCCACGTGTTGAGCAATTCGGCGGTACGTCCACCCGGCCTCCCGCATGCCCACTATACGCCCTCGCTCAAAGTCCGTCAACTGCACATACGGTTCACGTCCACGCTGTCGCGGCATGCTACCAGTGTTAAAGACTGCGATGGAGCTCCGTATGCCACGGCAAACTGGCTCACACTGATGGCGGCGGTGCACAAATGCTGCGCAGCTAGCGCCATTCGACGGCCAACACCGCGATTCCTGGTGTGTCCGCTGTGCCGTGCGTGTGATCATTGCTTGTACAGCCCTCTCGCAGTGTCCGGAGCAAGTATGGTGGGTCTGACACACCGGTGTCAATGTGTTCTTTTTTCCATTTCCAGGAGTGTATGTCAGTGAGAATAGACCCAAAAAAGAAAGCCAATTAGCAAATTATTCAGTGCCACACATAAATCAGTCAAATTGTGTATTCACAAAAAGCTGAAAATTATCTTTGTGCAAACAGAAAAATGTATTTTCGACAAGGGTGCAATATCAGTTCCTTAAGATTTTCTGCTTTATATCTATGAGGTACTAAATCAAGGTTGTGAGAAGACATAAGATAAATAAAATAACGTTATTTTACTTATTTTCGGCCTGGAAGAATGTAGCTCGGTAGTAGAAAAGGTAAAAAGCTGACAAATTGTCTGTGTCTCCACCGACCACCAAGATTGCCGATTGGCACCAAGACCTAATGCACCTTCCCCTTCATAAGCGGCCACACTACCTCGTAGCTAGCGAGCCGGTGCTGATAGTAGTACTCTGTCTTACCATAGTGATTGATAACATAGATCTAAAACGTAAAATATGATATGAGATTGGATGCAGATTCTGCGTCGAACGAACTTCCAGGAATGAAATAACGATTTTGATAATCCAGTGTTATAACTTAAGTGAGAATCATACAGATTATTTACTGGTAAACAAGAGTAAAAGTTAATTGAATTTAGCAGGATAAGTTTGAAACATTCCAGGAAGAATGTTTTCACTCACATAGTTGACAAACATATTCTTAAACGTTGCCTTATCTCCATAGGGCAAACAACAGGAAGAATATGACTGCTGAGGCGACGTATGCCATGAACTCGCTAGCACTTGGAAGCTCTAACTTCGAAGACACGGCGGCGGTTGGCGATACAGTGTTGACTGGAAGCCTAAGTACCTAAAGCATAGCCAAGGGAATTTTATTCGCATTTTTATAACCACGATTTTTGTCTAAATCATAGTTACAAGCTGCATCCAGATGCACCGACTGCGACTCAAACTTCATAAATAAAGAGTAGGGGGAATTATTTGGCCGGCCTTCCTCTTCAGCAGAGTTTTCTATTTTTAGGTATTAAGTGTACTGTAAACTGAAAAAATCACTGATCGGCAGCGATTTGCTTTTTAGCATCACCATATGCTGTTAACATGCGTGAATATTGTAGCATTATTTTTAATATTATACAGTTAAAAATAGTTTTCTTTTGGAAAGCGTTCATTGGCACTGCCTCTAACACATAATAGCACAAATAAAAAGACAACATATCACTGACTATAAAACACGAACATCTACGAAGAAATTTTATAAGTTGCGAATAACATATTGATTCAGATCTAAATAGCAAACTGTGCAAGGATACCTTTCGAAATGGTCGAAAAATAGGACTCAAAAGAAGTTAAGAAAATTAGTATGTGAATGAGTGCAATGTAAGCTGGACTCCAACTTCTGATACCGTCACAGGAGTCGTTGTGGCGCGAATGCGGGACAAGCAACACTAAACGGTGACACTAACGTCTGGAATATGTCATCCCCAAGCATTCAGTATATAAAAACTTAAGGATCGAAAAATTTCTCCTGCTGGTAACGATTAGAATGCAACTTGTGCTGATGCTTTGTCAGTAAAAGCGAAAAGCGTCTGATGAATGAGCTTTTCAATTTTCAGACAGTTTAATACAGAGAGCAACTTGTTAACACGAAGAGGTTCGCATTGGTGACAGAGGGACAAAATTTCTATGCAGTTCTTCCCTGACGGCGCATTTTGTTCGTAGTTTCTTTCCGGGTTGTTTCACACTAACGACGCCTTTAGGCTATCTAAACATTTGTGTAAGAATTATTGATGGGATATAGTTAGAACAGACGGCCGAATCTGACTCAGTGGACAACACTAATTATAATTTTATTTCATCTTGTGAGCTATTGCTAAGGTTCAATAACGCTTTCAAGATAGCCCCTGTGCACATCAGCTTGTCTCGTGATACTGTTGCTCATCGGGTCTTGCTTAACATAAAAATTGGGTATCACATGGACACGGAGAAACCAGAACGACAAATACACAAGGAGACTAGGCCTCACTCTGGACAGCACCGTGTAATAATTTGAAAAATTCGAAAATTGGTAAAGCAACGAACGGATTTATGAGCAAATGACATAAGGTTCATGAAACAAATTAAAAATCTATTGCTAGACCTAATACATTTCGTTCGTAAGTCTTTCCGTTTCTAAATCTACGCTACACTTCGGACACACACCAAATATGTGTCACTGAAGATCTCTTCTAGTCGCTTAAAACACCTGCTTTGGTAGCCCGGGGTCGCGTTGGTGAGTGTCTGCCACCCGCTACTATCGTCATCGTGTTCCCGGCGCTATGCAGCATACGACCTCACTACCCAAGGCAATTATGCCATTATGGGAAAAATTTGACCGGTATCAACACCCACGTTCCAAATTCGTGCTACTAAACCGGGAACATGCACCGCTTTCAGTCTCCGTAGCCGCGCTGGATTAGCCGAGCGGTCGCAGGCGCTGCAGTCATGGACTATGCGGTTGGTCCCGGCGGAGGTTCGAGTCCTCCCTCGGGGATGTGTGTGTGTGTTTGTCCTTAGGATAATTTAGGTTAAGTACTGTGTAAGCTTACGGACTGATGACCTTAGCAGTTAAGCCCCATAAGATTCACACCCATTTGAACATTTGAACATTCTCCGTATAAGCCCCATCTGTCAGCCCGGAATTCCAACGGAAAACTCACCAAATGATATAGTTTAGGGAAGACGCTCAAGAAGAGAGTAGTACTTCACAAATCACAGGAAATGAAATACGTCGGTTCCCAGGGAAACAATACGGTTTAATCTTACCTTACGAAGCCTAATATTGTCATCACAGTCCCAAAGGGCGCGAGGGCGTGGCGATTAATTTCAATAGTATATTAGTTTCCCAAGACAGACATTTGCGATCCATAGGAAATGGCAGAGCTATGTTTCTGGTACGGAAACGCTGCAAGAACTCTCTGTTCCATAGACGGGCGTGGAGTTAGATCTGCATTTTGATGAAACTATACCTTTTCTGCACATTCCGATGAAATTACGGGGTGTTAGTACAGCGTTTACGTGGAGAATGGAAGCAGGGCATATTTCCTGTTTCGCAGTAAGAAGTTGGAACCTATCTGAATGTAATTAGACAGCTACAAAAATAACCGTGGCATAGAACGCATGACTCTTTTCTTTATCTACGCTGCACTTGTCAAGACGAGATTGGTGAGCGTTTATAAATTACAGGCTGTGGACAAAAATATGGAAACACTGAAAACACAGCACATTACCACGCCCAATATGGTGTAGGATACTCGTTTACATTCAAAAAAGCTTCCAGTCGTCAAGGAATGGATAAATACAAGTCCTGCATGGTTTTCAAAGGAGTCCTGCACCATTTTTCCGGCAAAATGGGGTACGTTCAGCGAATGGTGATCGAAGTGGATAGCGATCATGCACCTTTCTCTCCACAGTAGACCACGAAAGCTCAATAATAGTGAGATCTGATGATTTTGGTGGTCAGGGGAGATGCGATAGTTCATCCTCATCCTCAAAAAACCAGTCCTGGACGATGCAAACAGTGTAGACACGGACGCTGGGGCACAGTATCACCACTGAGGAACAAAATTTCTACCACGGGATGCAGCTGATCAACCAAAATGGTCATATAATCCTTGGCAATAATGCGACCTTGCAGAGTAACCCTGCGGCCTACGGGATACCAGGATGTGATTGCCCAAATCATCACAGAAACCTCCACCATGTTTCGCACTTGGGACGCAATCATGGCCAGATATTGGAAGCAGTGTGAAACACTACTCATCCGACCAAATGACATTCTTCCGTTGTTCCACTGCCCTGGTGCTATAGTCTCGGCACAAGGTTCTCCTCTTCCAGGTATTTGCTGTTGCCGATATAATTGCTTTTGGAATGCCTACTCGTCCTGCATTTCCCTGCTTATGGAACTCAATTCGCACTGTTTTGGTGCTGACAGGGTTCGCGAGTGCTACATTCAGTTCTGCAATATGTATGTATTTGGATAGGGTCCGCCTTCAGCAAAACACAATTTTGATTTTTAACCCAAACATGTCTCACTGCAGTTGCAGCATCTTCAGTGGGCTTTGATTTTGTGGCTGTTAAAGATAAAGAATATTCTTTACTGTTTGTATACTTGTAACTATTAGTTTTTAAATCGTAATTACAGATATTTGAAAAAACACATAAAATTATGAATTCATATCTTTTTACCACATGGTGTGGTTTTTCTAATGTATTGTGTTTCTACAGTGCTTGTTTTGTTCCACAGTTTGTCATCTGTAACCACTTACACCTTAAAGTAGATAAATTGTTTAAACCAAAATTACGATTTGAAAATGGTTATTTCTATACCTGAAATTAATTAATTCCGCGCGCGTGCGCGCGGTTGTGTGTGTGTGTGTGTGTGTGTGTGTGTGTGTGTGTGTGTGTGTGTGTGTCTACTTACATTATGTTTCATTTACGTTCTCTTTTTCCTCATCTTCATCACTGTCAAACACAATACAGGGTTATTACAAATGATTGAAGCGATTTCACAGCTCTACAATAACTTTATTATTTGAGATATTTTCACAATGCTTTGCACACCCATACAAAAACTCAAAAAATTTTTTTAGGTATTCACAAATGTTCGATATGTGCCCCTTTAGTGATTCTTGAGACATCAAGCCGATAATCAAGTTCCTCCCACACACGGCGCAGCATGTCCCCATCAATGAGTTCGAAAGCATCGTTGATGCGAGCTCGCAGTTCTGGCACATTTCTTGGTAGAGGAGGTTTAAACACTGAATCTTTCACATAACCCCACAGAAAGAAATCGCATGGGGTTAAGTCGGGAGAGCGTGGAGGCCATGACATGAATTGCTGATCATGATCTCCACCACGACCGATCCATCGGTTTTCCAATCTCCTGTTTAAGAAATGCCGAACATCATGATGGAAGTGCGGTGGAGCACCATCCTGTTGAAAGATGAAGTCGGCGCTGTCGGTCTCCAGTTGTGGCATGAGCCTATTTTCCAGCATGTCCAGATACACGTGTCCTGTAATGTTTTTTTTTTTTTTGCAGAAGAAAAAGGGGCCGTAAACTTTAAACCGTGAGATTGCACAAAACACGTTAACTTTTGGTGAATTGCGAATTTGCTGCACGAATGCGTGAGGATTCTCTGCCGCCCAGATTCGCACATTGTGTCTGTTCACTTCACCATTAAGAAAAAATGTTGCTTCATCACTGAAAACAAGTTTCGCACTGAACGCATCCTCTTCCATGAGCTGTTGCAACCGCGCCGAAAATTCAAAGCGTTTGACTTTGTCATCGGGTGTCAGGGCTTGTAGCAATTGTAATCGGTAAGGCTTCCGCTTTAGCCTTTTCCGTAAGATTTTTCAAACCGTCGGCTGTGGTACGTTTAGCTCCCTCCTTGCTTTATTCGTCGACTTCCTCGGGCTACGCGTGAAACTTGCCAGCACGCGTTCAACCGTTTCTTCGCTCACTGCAGGCCGACCCGTTGATTTCCCCTTACAGAGGCATCCAGAAGCTTTAAACTGCGCATACCATCGCCGAATGGAGTTAGCAGTTGGCGGATCTTTGTTGAACTTCGTCCTGAAGTGTCGTTGCACTGTTATGACTGACTGATGTGAGTGCATTTCAAGCACGACATACGCTTTCTCGGCTCCTGTCGCCATTTTGTCTCACTGCGCTCTCGAGCGCTATAGCGGCAGAAACCTGAAGTGCGGCTTCAGCCGAACAAAACTTTATGAGTTTTTCTACGTATCTGTAGTGTGGCGTGACCATATGTCAGTGAATGGAGCTACAGTGAATTTATGAAATCGCTTCAATCATTTGTAATAGCCCTGTATATTGAGCTGCCTCTGTTACTGTCACTGTCACTGTTTCACTATTTACCAGCTGTAAAAACAAGATGGCTCACAGTGGAGCAGTTGAAGGTGCTCCTGGCGGTTGTTCTGAATCTTTCAGAGGTGTCTGTCCATTTTTTTTTTTTTTTTTTTTTTGTGTTGTGTGTGAAACGGGAGGGAGGGAGAAAGAAAGAGAGAGAGAGAGAGAGAGAGAGAGAGAGTGTGTGTGACAGTAGGTTTGAGGATTTTGTGTGTGTGTGTGTGTGTGTGTGTATGTGTGTGTGTGTGTGTGTGTGTGTGTGTGTGTGTGTGAGTGAGAGGGAGAGAGAGAAGAGAGAGAGAGAGAGAGAGAGAGAGAGAGAGAGAGAGAGAGAAGCGCAGGTTTGTGGCTTTTTCATTGTTATTATTATTACTATTATTATTATTACAATTACTTTTTCATGTGTGTGTATGTTGTATGTGAACAGTAGGTTTGAGGAATTTTTATGCGTGTGTGTGGGGGGGGGGGGGGGTGCGGGGAGGGAGGTGAGACCTCTATAGGTTGGTCTTGTCTAATAATTCTTTGAGGGCTGAGAACAGAGTTCCATTGCAGAGAGCTGTGTATTCATTTATCACTTGTTTTCCTTCCACTATGGCTTTTTGCATCTGATAATTTTCGTCAATTATTAGTTTTTGTGGGGGACAGTTGCTGCATTTGAGAATTTTCAAATCAGTATTGATGTTTGTTGGGTTATGTTTCTTGTCCATAAGGTGCTCAGCAACCCCAAGATGATTAATTCAGCAATGGCTTTACCAGCTATCGTCCTTTTTTATTTTTCGTCACAATCCTCTTCAATGACCTTCCATCACTATCACCCAACACAACAAACCTTCACCCCCGTTGTGAATTAGTAGATGATGTTTCTCCGCTTTCCCTTGTATCCGTTATAAATCGTCGATAGAGTGCCTCTTGAAACACCAACCACTTCGGCTCTCTGGGGTACGGAGGCGTAACCATACGGGCACCAACAATTCGCCCAGTTTCGAATTCACTTAGCTCCGACATAATGCACTCATAACGGCACGGAACATTTTTCTGACCACCATTGACATTTGCATCATATTGACGACACTGCAGTACTGCCGTCCGTGGGCAAATACAACTGCGCAAAATGTAGGCTTCGCATTTATATTCAAGCATACATTTCTCACCATGTTTCCATATTATCATCAACTCCTATCGAGTAGTAAGGTCGTATGTTGCATCGCACTGGGAAACCCACAACCGTCACCTTGAGTTGCCAAGCCCTGTGTCTAAAATGAGTCGGATATCTTCAGTGACACGTATTTGACTGTTGTTCAATCTATTTTAAACGATAAGATTTACAAACACAATGGATTTTATTTACTTCGAAATGTTTGATTTATTCCATCAAGCTTGCCGTGTCTAAATCCGTTGACTTGCCAATTTTCGCGTTTTTCAAGTTATTACACGGTCCTGTCAAGAGTGAGGCCTCTGGTCTTCTTGCGTATTTGTCGTTCTTGTTTTGCTCTATTTCAGTGATCCCTAAACTTATTAATTAAAGTGCCGATGAGCAATAGTATTAAGAGACAAGCTGATGTGCGCTGGAGCTATCTTGAAGGGTTAAAGTTGTCATCCAGGAGAAATAAAATTACGATTTACGTTGGCCACAGAATCAAATTCGGTTGTATGAACCGTAGTATTTAAGGTAGCATCCTGTTCTAACAGTTAGATTTCGACAGTTGAGTAACCTACATGCAAAAGCCGCTAACTGCATGATAAGCAAAACTGAGATAATCACGAAAAACTCGTCCCATCGAAAATATTAAAGTTAAAAATTTCATTTCTTTTCTAAAAATAAGTAAAAAACAATTAATTACACAGTATTAATGGCTGAAATCTGCGATTATGTTTTGTACGTTAAAATCTTATGTGAAGTATTTACTAAGCGATTTTTGCACCCGATTTATGCAGTTGGCAAGATTTGCAAATGTGTCGATCCAAATAGAAAACAAACATTCGAATGCAAAATCCGCTATGCGGTGATATCTTGAGGATAACAGGAAGGTGTAATTTAAATACGTTTTATTTTAAAGAGAAGCCTGAAAAATCTACAAAATCGGCATACAAAAATAAGAAGGTGACATTATTTTACCAGGAAAAACTGCCGCACTTAACGTCGAAAAGAGAGCAGATACAAATGCTAAACATTAGGCTTTTTAAAAAAAAAATACACCACGTTTTTGACATCACTTGTATAGTAGAAAATAAAATAAGTTCCAAATTACATATTAGTAAAATATGAACAAAATTTTAGAAAATAATAAAATTGACGGAAAGTTGCATCTTAGTTAAAACAGTGACAAAAAATTCTATAAAATGAAATTAGCTGAAAATTGGATTTAAGTGACATCGACCTCAACACTGCCCATCAACTCAAAATCGCTTCCGGCATCTTCAGATGGTTGTCAGCTTCAGGAGCGACTCTAGGAATGTCTTCCTGCTCGTCTAACACCTCAGTGTAGAATTTAAGTTTGTCGTTGGTCACCCAGTCTTCACTAAAGTGGATCTCCAATGCTTTTTGACGTCTCCGAGTTTGGATTCTGAAAGTTTTACCCCATCACAACAACATTTTCATCTCCTATAACCATCGGAATAATTTATTTATCTTATCATACATTTCTTCAATCTCTTCGTTATTTGCGGAGTTAGATGGCATATAAATCTTTACTACTGCGGTGGGCGTGGCCTTCGTGTCTGTCTTGGCTAGGAAAATGCGTTCACAATGCTGTTCATAGCAGCTTGCAAGCATTCCTGTTTTCTCATTCATTACCAAACTCACTCCTGCATTATCCCTATTTGATTTTGTATTTATAACCATGTATTCATCTGACCAAAAGTCCTATTCCTCCTGCCACAGAACTTCACTAATTCCAACTATATCTAACTCTTTTTAAATTTTCTGGCCTACCTGCCCGACTACGAAATGTTATTAAATAAAACAGATGAAAATAATTGAAAATGTGCTCTATTTATTGTCTGTAACCAATAATCCAATGAATGTTAAAAGCCGTTCGCTTCGATTTCTTTTTGGATAACTGTTTTCGTAAACATTAGGTGCATTAATAGAAGGTTGCATGCTTATAAGTCATGGCTGCTGTATCCCTTTGTAGGTTACCAAAATACGTGTTGTACACGAATTTTATGATATTTTCTTCGGAAAAACAATGGTGTCTTGCAGTAGTCCATCATGCTGAGTCTCTCAGTGAAGAAACTAAATGATACCTAATAAATATTTGATGAACAAAGAATTCACGGCAGAAGATGGAAAAAATCATAATTACGATGATCTACATGTTTCGACATGTTTGGCCCCGGGATTATTGTGGTTAACTAATTATTATTGATGGCTTGAGAATCACTGCTTCTCGAGGCATGGCAACTTATGGAGGACATTTTATTTCACTGTTAAAAGTGTTCTCCGGTCTAAGAAGGCTCACAGGTACGCGGGTTTTAATCACGCTGTTGCCTTACGCTCCGAAAGCAGAAACTGTTCCACTCCTCTCAATGAAGTATGCCAGTCACTAAGCCCATTTATTTTATCACGACGACTGTGATGGAGATGGTTATAACTTCTGCTCAGGATGTAGAACGTCCACCACAGTTCAGTTCCTTTCAACCTATAAAGAGATTTTTCAATTCATGTAACACAGAATCGCGACACTGTACTGGATGTGAAAAGAGGTTGACTAACAGGCTAGTAAGTAGATACCACATTTCTCAAGAAATGTCATCGAGTTAATGCACAACACTAAAGGTCTATATCCTTAGCACTAGTTATCAACCAGTTTTGGTGACGTATTCGGAACGTATAAAAGCCATCACTAACATTCTAGTCTTGTGTAGCACTGACCTTGCATTGTGTACCGATACGCCATTCAACAGCCATTCCCATTTTTTAAGAACTGACAGTATATCTCATATGTTTTTTGATTTCTGTGGAAACGATAACGCTGTACTCGCTATATTTCGACGTCTGACTTAGAAATTCTGTGAAGACATCTGATGTCATTATACTTCGGGCAAAATATACCAAGCCATTAAGTAACGCCGGCCCTTGGTGGCCGAGCGGTTTTAGGCGCTTCAGTCGGGAACCGCGCGACCGCTACGGTCGCAGGTTCGAATCCTGCGTCGGGCATGGATGTGTGTGATGTCCTTAGGTTAGTTAGGTTTAAGTAGCTCTAAGTTCTAGGGGACTGATGACCTGAGATGTTAAGTCCCATAGTGCTCATAGCCATTTGGACCATTAAGTAACGATATTTAGTACTTTAGCGAGGTGCTTACGTGAGGTGTGAATCGTACAGCTGTCTCTCTCAGTTGTAGGTTCTGTAAAGGTTAGCATTAATCTTTCGCGAAATAAAAATCCACACACCGGAATTGCTTTGCAATCAGGGAATCGATCCGCTACATTCTCGCATAGTAGCGTCCAAACAGAAAGATGAAATTGGAGTCTTGCCTGCTCGTCAAACGGTCCTGAAAATTTTACAAATGCGTCTGCCATATAACCCCGTCAGAAACAAACCCTGCTATCAAATGGAAGTCCCACCTGCCGTCAGACGATTATGATCATGGAAACCTTTCGCAGTTACAGTGGTATAGTTCTTTGATTTCGTAAAATACAGTACTTATTGTAAAATAGCACACAAAAATTATGGATTATTCTTTATGTCAATGCAGTCAGCAACATTTATTTCTTGTGTAACACACAACCAACGCTGTAATGTATACCGACAAGCTGTTCAACAGCTTTTCCCATTTTTCAAGAAGTGACAGTAAATCTCATACGGTTTTCGACTTTTGTAGAAACAGTACCGCTTTGCTCGCCATGTTTCGAAGTCCGACTTAGAAATGCAATGTAAATGTCTGACGTCATTATGGAAATGGAAATGAAGTCCCATGCTTCGTGACAGAGTGTAGGGGAACGATGCTGAAGACCTGTACCACCGTACTGGGCAAGGAGGTGGTTCGCCGTTGCCTTCCTCCGACCGTAATGGGGATGAATGATGATGATGATGAAGACGACACGACAACACCCAGTCATCTCGGGGCAGGTGAAAATCCCTGACCCCGCCGGAAATCGAACCCGGGACCCCGAGCTCGGGAAGCGAGAAGGCTACCGCGAGACCACGAGCGGGTAACACGTCATTAAACTTTGCGCAAAACATGTCAAACCATCGAGTAACGATACTTTACCGAAGTCCTTGCATAAGATGTTAGTCGTTCTGCAGCAAACCAACAAGTAACTACATTTAGAATTGAATAGCAGTCCCTTAGATGTAAAAGTTCCATGAGATGACAGAAAACTGAATCGACTGAGGTCAGCTAGGTTACAGGTTTGCATGAGAGTGGGACCCTGCCAGCAGCCCCTGCCCGCTGGCTGCCGACCACCTGCACTACGCGTCGAAGCGTGTAATTCATACACCTATAGTAAAAGTGCCACTACCTCCTACATTGTGACAGCGTGCTTGGGGAGTGAGCTCTAGACTGCGTATTACGTGCACTAGAAGACGTGGGACTCGTGCACAATTAGGGTATTGATCACTGTTCTCGTAGAAAATTTGTATTTGCCACGTTTTTTATTGGTACGATTCGATACGTAAATACACTACTGGCCATTAAAATTGCTACACCAAGAAGAAATGCAGATCATAAACGGGTATTCATTGGACAAATGTATTATACTAGAACTGACATGTGATTACATTTTCATGCAATTTGGGTGCATAGATCCTGAGAAATCAGTACCCAGAACAACCAACTCTGGCCGTAATAATGGCCTTGATACGCCTGGGCATTGAGTCAAACAGAGCTTGGATGGCATGTACAGGTACAGCTGCTCATGCAGCTTCAACACGATACCACAGTTCATCAAGAGTAGTGACTGGCGTATTGTGACGAGCCAGTTGCTCGGCCACCATTGACTAGACGTTTTCAATTGGTGAGAGATCTCGAGAATATGCTGGCCAGGGCAGCAGTCGGACATTTTCTGTATCCAGAAAGGCCCGTACAGGACCTGCAACATGCGGTCGTGCATTATCCTGCTGAAATGTAGGGTTTCGCAGGGATCGAATGAAGGGTAGAGCCACGGGTCGTAACACATCTGAAATGTAACGTCCACTGTTCAAAGTGCCGCCAATGCGAACAAGAGGTGACCGAGACGTGTAACCAATGGCACCCCATACCATCACGCCGGGTGATACGCCAGTATGGCGATGACGAATACACGCTTCCAATGTGCGTTCACCGCGATGTCGCCAAACACGGATGCGACCATCGTGATACTGTAAACAGAACCTGGATTCATACGAAAAAATGACGTTTTGCCATTCGTGCACCCAGGTTCTTCGTTGAGTACACCATCGCAGGCGCTCCTGTCTGTGATGCAGTGTCAAGGATAACCGCAGCCATGGTCTCCGAGCTGATAGTCCATGCTGTGCAAACGTCGTCGAACTGTTCGTGCAGATGGTTGTTGTTTTGCAAACGTCCCCATCTGTTGACTCAGGAATCGAGACGTGGCAGGACGATCCGTTACAGCCATGCGGATAAGATGCCTGTCATCTCGACTGCTAATGATACGAGACCGTTGGGATCCAGCACAGCGTTCCGTATTACCTTCCTGAACCCTCCGATTCCATATTGTGCTAGCAGTCATTGGATCTCGACCAACGCGAGCAGCAACGTCGCGATACGATAAATCGCAATCGCTATAGGCTACAATCCGATCTTTGTCAATGTCGGAAACGTGATGGTACGCATTTCTCCTCCTTACACGAGGCATCACAACAACGTTTCACCAGGCAACGTCGGTCAACTGCTGTTTGCGTATGAGAAATCGGTTGGAAACTTTCCTCATGTCAGGACGTTGTAGGTGCCGCCACCGGCGCCGAACTGGTGTGAATGCTCTGAAAAGCTAATCATTTTCATATCTCAGCATCTTCTTCCTGTCGGTTAAATTTCGCGTCTGTAGCACGTCATCTTCGTGGTGTAGCAATTTTAATGGCCAGTAGTGTATTAGTTCTGTCATGTGTGAAACATATTCTGAGTCAATTCATGTAGAATGTTGGCTGGAGAGTGATACGGATGAGTACTTCTTCCCAGCACATCCCTGTCACGAACTATGGGTGACACATCGTGCCAGTCAAGCGTATGTACATTGCTTAAGGAGCAGTTGTGTGACATAAACGAAACTTGGTAGGTTTTTTTCTACAACTGAAAGATGTCTATTCAAATTTTGCTCCAGTCGCATAAGAGTGGCGCTAGCAGCACCAGAATGAAGATGCAATTCAAGTTTGCTTTAAATACACACTGTAACAGGGGTGAGCGTTGGTTACTTTTGAGGTGACAATGATCCCATTATCTAAACCGTACCGAGTTTGAATGAGGTCGTGTAATAGGGCTACCGGAGGATAGATATTCCTTGTCCGATATTGCACAAAGACTTGACAGGGAAGTAGCCACTGTACATGAGTGCTGGCAGCGGTGGTCACGAGAATGTATGGTCGGAAGAAGAACAGATGGCCACGTGGCACTACCGAGAGGGAACACTATCGTGTTCGGCGTGTGGATCTGGCGCATCTCCATCTGCAGCAGCAATTTGACCAGCAGTTGACACCACAGAGACACAATGAACTGTTACAAAACGGTTACTCCAAGGACAGCTGCCAACCAGACGCCCCGCAGTATGCATTCCCTTGACTCCAAACCACCATTTGCGACTTCAGTGGTATCAAGCGAGAGCTCGCTGGAGTGCAGCGTGGAGGTAGCATGGGAGCTTAATTGTTAAGTTTGAAAATAATTTTTATTTTTGGTAGCTGTATGTCCGATTACGCTGTGTCTCGTAAACGGTGGGCCCTGACTAGTTTTTGTCCGCAATCTGACTGCATGGAACAACAACAAAGAATGAAATGAAAATTTTCGTTAATACAATTAATTAATTAAGTCCCCCAGCAACTATAAAACCTACGAAACCAAAGCACAAGTATAACTGTTCTGTATGTGGAAGTATGACTCAACGCACATCTGGCACGGTTCTTCTTCAACAAGACAAGAATTTTTAAATACCAATTATACTGACGTGATAACAAAATTTAGAAATACTATAATTGCGCAAGAAAACCAGAATTACACTCTAATACAAGAACACACGCCAGATGCTTTGTTGACTGAACCTGTAATGCTGCATTATTTAAGACATTGAGATAATAAAAAGAAAAGGAAAAATTTTTTTCTTTTACCTTCATATATTGACCAAAATCACTCTAATCATTACAATATATCTCCACACCGACTCTCTACTACCACATCTCAACAAGAACTCTCCACCACGACCACTCGACAAGCACTCTTCACTACCACATCTCAGCAAGCACTCTCCGCTACGAGTTCTCAACAAGCACTGACTACTACAAGTTCTCCCCAAGCACTGCCTGTGGAGGCGGCTGAATAATACTCTTTGGCGCAATCTCTGGCGCTGTGGCTCAGTGTAGCCACCTTTCAAGGTCTGTTGTGTTTCCTGATGATAGCTAGTTCTGACTCGGTGCCAGTGATGGCCGTGTGTTGGATAGATCGATCTGTTCTAGAATTTTAGAACATGTTTTCTGCTCGCGTATCATGTCATTTCTGGAAACCCAGAATCTACTCTGTAGGAATCAACATGGATTCCGGAAACAGCGATCGTGTGAGACCCAACTCGCTTTATTTGTTCATGAGACCCAGAAAATATTAGATACAGGCTCCCTTGTAGATGCCATTTTCCTTGACTTACGGAAGGCGTTAGATACAGTTCCGCACTGTCGCCTGATAAACAAAGTAAGAGCCTACGGAATATCAGACCAGCTGTGTGGCTGGATTGAAGAAATTTTAGCAAACAGAACACAGCATGTTGTTCTCAATGGAGAGACGTCTACATACATTAAATTAACCTCTGGCGTGCCACAGGGGAGTGTTATGGGACCATTGCTTTTCACAATATATATAAATGACCTAGTAGATAGTGTCGGAAGTTCCATGCGGCTTTTCGCGGATGATGCTGTAGTATACAGAGAAGTTGCAGCATTAGAAAATTGCAGAGAAATGGAGGAAGATCTGCAGCGGATAGGCACTTGGTGCAGGGAGTGGCAACTGACCCTTAACATAGACAAATGTAATGCATTGCGAATACAGAGAAAGAAGGATCCTTTATTGTATGATTATATGATAGCTGAACAAACACTGGTAGCAGTTACTTCTGTAAAATATCTGGGAGTATGCGTACGGAACTATTTGAAGTGGAGTGGTCATGTAAAATTGATTGTTGGTAAGGCCGGTGCCAGGTTGAGATTCATTGGGAGAGTCCTTAGAAAATGTAGTCCATCAACATAGGAGGTGGCTTACAAAACACTCGTTCGGCCTATACTTGAGTATTGCTCATGAGTGTGGGATCCGTACCAGGTCGGGTTGACAGAGGAGATAGAGAAGATCCAAAGAAGAGCGGCGCATTTCGTCACAGGGTTATTTGGTAAGCGTGATAGCGTTACGGAGATGTTTAGTAAACTCAAGCGGCAGACTCTGTAAGAGAGGCGCTCTGCAACGCGGTGTAGCTTACTGTTCAGGTTTCGAGAGCGTGCGTTTCTGGATGAGGTATCGTATTTTGCTTCCCCCTACTTATATCTCCCGAGGGGATCACAAATGTAAAATTAGAGAGATTCGAACGCGCACGGAGGCTTTCCGGCAGTCGTTCTTCCCGCGAACCATACGCGACTGGAACAGGAAAGGGAGGTAAAGACAGTGGCACGTAAAGTGCCCTCCGCCACACACCGTTGGGTGGCTTGCGGAGTATAAATGTAGATGTAGATGTAGATGTAGAAGGAGGCCAGTTGAGGTCCTGTAACCAACCTCTCTGCGTGCTAGACACACTGGGCCTATACCTGGAATTATGCTCTGGTTGCGATTTTATGTGACAGAACGAGCACTCACGTGGTTATCCCACACACCCTGATTGAAAATTTGTACATCAGTCTGGTTATTCGATCTGTTGAGCAGGCAGGGGGTGTTTTCCAACAAGATAATGCTCGCCCAAATACCGCTGTTGTAACCCATCATGCGTTACAGAGTGCTGAGATGTTGCGTAGGCCTGCTCTATCACCAGATCCGTCTCAAATCGAAGACATATGGGGCATCATCGGATGACAACTCCAGCATCATCTACAAATCGGATTAACCGTCCCTGTATTGACCGACGAAGTGCAACAGGCTAGGAACTCAATCCTACAAACTGACATCTGGAATCTGTACAACACAGTGCATGCACAATTGCATGCTTGCATTCAAGATTCTACCGTTTACACCGGTTATTAATGTACCAGCATTTCACATTTGCAATGGCTTATCTCACACTTGCCTTAACCGCGATCTTACAATTTTAATCACTTTCATATGTTATCTAGACAAATGTATTCCCAAAATTTCGTTATTCTACACTCATGCTAATAAATTAAGGATAATACTGATACATAGTGAAACAACGCTTTGGTGGACAGTTTTCGGGTTTAAATCACCTCGGGGTATGACCATGCGGTGCATTTGACCTGCGGTCGTCGCATGGTGGCGCTGACAGAAGTCCACCTACGCAGAGGTGTGTTCGTGCATGTCAGGGTACGGTGCAGCGAGTAAGTGTGCAGATGTTTTCAGACGTGCTAATGGCGACTGTGTGTTGAAAATGGTTGAAAGAACATATATTGATGACGTTATGAGGGGCAGAATACTATGGCGACTGGAGGCTGGTCAAACACAGGTCGTAGCACTGACCCTCCGTGTGCCACAAAATGTGATCTCAAGATTATGGCAACGATTCCTGCAGACAGGAAACGTGTCCAGGCGCTACCGTGCGGGACGTCCACAGTGTACAATACCACAAGAAGACCGATATCTCACCATCAGTGCCCGCAGACGGCCACGGAGCACTGCAGGTAGCCTTGCTCGGGACCTTACCGCAGCCACTGGAACAGTTGTCTCCAGACACACAGTCTACAGACGACTGAATAGACATGGTTTATTCGCCCGGAGACCTGCAAGGTGCATTCTACTGACCCCTGGTCACAGGAGAGCCCGTAAAGTCTGGTGTCAAGAACACAGTACATGGTCATTGGAACAGTGGTCCCAGGTTACGTTCGCGGACGAGTCCAGGTATAGTCTGAAGATTGATTCTCGCCGCGTTTTCATCTGGCGTGAACCAGGAACCAGATACCAACCCCTTAATGTCCTTGAAAGGGACCTGTACGGAGGTCGTGGTTTGATGGTGTGGGCTGGGATTATGATTGGTGCACGTACACCCCTGCATGTCTTTGACAGAGGAACTGTATCAGGTCAGGTGTATCGGGACGTCATTTTGCACCAATATGTCCGCCTTTTCAGGGGTGCAGTGGGTCCCACCTTCCTCCTGATAGATGATAACGCACGGCCTCACCGAGCTGCCATCGTGGAAGAGTACCTTGAAACAGAAGATATCAGGCGAATGGAGTGGCCTGCCTGTTCCCCAGACCTAAACCCCATCGAGCACGTCTGGGATACTCTCGGTCGACATATCGCTTCACGTCTTCAAACCCCTACGACACTTCAGGAGCTCCGATAGACACTGGTGCAAGGATGGGAGGCTATAACCCAGCAGCTGCTCGATCACCTGATCCAGAGTATGTCAACCAATTGTGCGGCCTGTGTACGTGTGCATGGTGATTATATCCCATATTGATGTCTGGGTACATGCGCAGGAAAGTGTCGTAGCACATGTGTTTCGGTACGGTTTTCTCAACTTATCACCAATACCGTGGACTTACAGATCTGTGTCGTGTGTGTTCCCTATGTGCCTGTGCTATTGACACCAGTTTTGTGTAGTGCCACGTTGCGTGGCACCATATTCTGCAATTATCCTTAATTTATGAGCGTGGGTGTACATTAAGCAATTTCTGGTGTTGCAACTTTTTTGCCGTCAGTGTAAGCACAAGTATGTTTCATTTTCAAATTTTTTTAATACATGGCTGGTACGTTTAAGTTCGCATGTCTGACAACTCTGTGGTCGTTGCTTATATTAGTGCCGGTGAAATAGCTATCATCCATTCCACGAACTTTTTTTTGCAGAACCAGTGCATAAGTGTCCTCCCGCAGGAGAATGAATAATATCTCTCGATTTTTTTTAAACTGCCATGCAGAGCGTATTGTGTGGGTTATAGCTTATTTTCGTGCGTCCTGTAGTTTTCATGTTTCTCGTCATTTTAACTCGAGGCATGTGGGCCATGGCACTAACACACTAGCGTACTACCATTGGGAATTGGAGCTTGTATACAAAATTTCACTGTATGTTATCGAATCGGCAGTGTGCAACTGTCACCAGGAGACAGTGGGCTGGCTTCTACCTGCTGAACTCTTCATGTCCTTTATACTTTTATGGATATGGTGCCTGTTCTTTCGGACATGTCAGAAAGAACAGACACCATTGATGACCTGCAGCCGTCTAGAACGAAATTAGAATTATATATTAATTCCTTCAGCTGCTGATGGGGGCCGGCCAGGGTGGCCTAGCGGTTCTAGGCGCTACAATCTGAAACCACGCGGCCGCTACGGTCGCAGGTTCGAATCCTGCCCCGAGCATGGATGTGTGTGATGTCCGTAGGTTAGTTAGGTTTAAGTAGTTGTAAGTTCTAGGGGACTGCTGACCTCACAAGTTAAGTCCCATAGTGCTCAGAGCCATTAGAACCATTTCGCTGACGGGGGTTGATATATATCAACGCGGACGGGTGAAAATGTGTGCCCTGCCCGGGACTAGAACCCACTTCAGGGACTATATCGCGCACACCACCCGTGAGACCCATATTCTCACCTTACATGTCCACACACTACATTCGTAGGGTCCCTGCCCAACACACTCATTACTCGCGGAAGACATTCTTACCTAGTCCCGTAAGAGTTCGGGTAATATGTGTGCATCCGCACAGAAGAGGAAGGTCATGGCCGGTAATGCCATAACTATATACTTATATGGATATGGTGTCTGTCGAATACATTTGGTGGGAACACTTTTGCAGACGTAGTTCACGTGTTACTCGCCAGTTTCTTTTCTTTTTTATCACATTTTATTTTATTTTATTTCTTTCTCTCTCGACGTATCCGTTCATTAGACCACTGGGCTTTGCCTTCCGAATGAATTACAGGATCGCAGCCGAGGAACCTTATAATAGGCATGGACTAGACTGAAAGACCCCAACAACTACTACGTAGCCAACAGTAGAAACTCAGATTGGATTATCGCCAGCTTTCACACAAAAATAGCACTTGACAAATTTCAAAGGCTGTTTTTGTTCAAATGGCTCTGAGCACTATGGGACTTAACATCTGAGGTCATCAGTCCCCTAGAACTTAGAACTAATTAAATCTAACTAACCTAAGGACATCACACACATCCATGCCCAAGGCAGGATTCGAACCTGCGACCGTAACGGTCGCTCGGTTCCAGACTGTAGCGCTTAGAACCGCTCGGCCACTCCGGCCGGCGCTGTTTTTGTGTGGAACGTTTTTCACAAAGAGTGTTTTGTAGAACCATCCTATGCTTGAGCCTCAATAACAAGATAAGGGCTGTTTCTGCTATCTTTGGTTAATGCAGATGGTAAGTTTTGAGCACGGCTGCCAGAATGCGCTGAAACTACGAAAACGGGAGAAAAACGACGAGTGTTGTTTTTGTAACGAACATTCAATCGTCTAAAAGGCTATTATATTTTCCTGCGTTATAATTTGTGGTGATGAAGCCTTAATAGTAACGAGTAAGAGTCGGTTGTTATTCTGTTCTCCAGTCAGAAGACTGGTTTGATGCAATTCTCCAAGCGAGTTCCGCATATGCAAGCGTCTTTCTCTCTGGACAACTACTGAAAGTTATGTCCATTTGAGCTACTTAGTACATTCGTGCCTAGGTCTCCGTCTACAGTTCGTACCCCCCCCCCCCCCCGCTCCCCCCCTCCGCCCCCGCACTGCCCTCCTTTACCAAACTGACGAATCCTTCATTACTCAGGATGCGTCCTCATCAACTGATCCCTTCTTGTAGTCAAGTTCTGTCTTAAATTTTGTTTCGTCATTTCGATTCAGTACCTCTTCATTAGTTACTCAATCTACATATCGAATTATTAGTATTCTACTCTAGCGCCATATTTAAAAAACTTGCCAGCCGGAGCATCCGAGCGGTTCTAGGCGCTACAATCTGGAACCACGCGACCGCTACGGTCGCAGGTTCGAATCCTGCCTCGGGCGTGGATGTGTGTGATGTTCTTAGGTTAGTTAGCTTTAAGTAGTTCTAAGTTCTAGGGGACTGATGACCTCAGCTGTTGAGTCCCATAGTGCTCAGAGCCATTTGAACTATTTTTCAAAAACTTCTGTTCTATTCTTGTGTGAACTGCTAGATGTCCACGTTTCACTGACAAAGGCTAAACTGCTGACAAATACTTTCAGAAAGAATTTTCAAAGGTTTTTTGATGTTAACAAATTCCCCTTCTTCGGTAATGCTTCTCTTGCTGTTGCCGGTCTGCATTTTATATGTTCTCTACTTCGGCCATTATCAATTATTTTGCTGCCCAAGCAGCAAAATTCATCTTCCTTTATTAGTGTCTGCTTACCTAATTTAATTCTCTCAGCGTTGGCTGCTTTAAATCTACTACCTCCACCCTCTGTCTGTAAAGCCCGAAGCTCAGTCGGTATGCACTAGTAGTCAAAGTGGTGCTGGAGCAGGCTCATTCCGCCAGCCCTGTCACACACGGCTTTCAGCTGATGAGATAAGCCAGCGCCCACGCATGTGCGGTGGGTGCCGCCTGCTCTGGCGCTCAATACTGCCCACACCTCTGTGCACTGTACACTGCGGCATTACTCCCCGCCCTCTTTCCGCTTCCGTTCGTGTATTTAGCTGTTCGATTCCCCAAGCATGCTAGCCCCTCTTTTCTCGTTCGTGTTGCTATTAAATGAACTATCAAATAGCCGCAACAGAGTTGTTTTGAAGTTTATCTGAAGTTGAGCCATAACAAAAAAAAGAGATTATGGGTTTTTTAAGATTTTGTGAGGATTCTTTCAATGACAAAAAGAAATTAAGCTGTTTAAGGTTGAAAGACAAAATGAAATATCAGTCAATTAGGCAGGTTATGTAGAACATAAAGAATAGTGAGGAAGAGGTGCAAGGTCCTGCAGTAAAGACAAACTATTCTACTCACAAAGAGAGAAAGAAAGAGAGAGAGAAATGAATAAAACAAATTTAGGTAATCGTATAAAGAGATGACGTATACGAGTGAAATTCGATGGATAATGAAAATTAAGGATACGTAATCTTCCCACTCCGAATAGCAGTGCTACTGACGCTTTCTCTCTCTCTCTCTCTCTCTCTCTCTCTCTCTCTCTCCCCCCCCTCTCTCTCTCTCTCTCTCTCTCTCTCTCTCTCTCTCTCTCTCTCTCTCTCTCTCTGTGTGTGTGTGTGTCTGTGTGTGTGTGTGTGTATATGTGTGTGCGAGCTAACAGTTCGAAAACTGCGGTTGTCGATTCCGAAATATGAAATCTAATCAGAGGAGATATAGCACAACAACTTAAGAGATTGTGTAACTTTCGCCAAAGTAACACCACAATGGAGATACAAATGTCTTAGAAATTATGCAGTTACACTCGACTCAGACGGAAAGAAATACATTGATTAATTTAGCAAAGAAAGTAACTCAAATAATTGCAAATATAGTGTCCCAAGTCCGACGAGACAGCACAGTTAATAAATCAATCAGTTACTGGAATAAGGTCTTATGTACGCTAATTAGAAGACAAAAGCTCAAAAGTAATTTATGATGCTTTCATGAATTTGCATAATCGTTGTGTTACTCCGATCTTAAACAGTTTCGATGAGCAACGTTAACAATCCTTCTTCAGAATACTGACGTATGTGCTTCCACGTTAACAATGAAAGTGCATTCCCTCACAGTACCTGCGAGCGTCAGGTTCAAATGGCTCTGAGCACTATGGGACAACTTCTTAGGTCATCAGTCCCCTAGAACTTAGAACTACTTAAACCTAACTAACCTAAGGACATCACACACATCCATGCCCGAGGCAGGATTCGAACCTGCGGCCGTAGCGGTTGCGCGGTTCCAGACTGTAGCGCCTAGAACCGTTCGGCCACTCCGTCCGGCTGCGAGCATCAGGGTAGGCATACTCTTCGTCAAGGTTCCATCCGACCACCACAAAGGGAGATCGCCTTGTTCTGCACCAAGCACATCGTACTCTTTCACATCTGAGCCTGCCAGCCGGCCGCTGTCGCCGAGCCATGGATGTGTGTGATGTCCTTAGGTTCGTTAGGTTTAAGTAGTTCTAAATCTAGGGGACTGATGACCTCAGATGTTAAGTCCCATAGTGCTTGGAGCCATTTGATTTGATTTGATTTTGAGCCTGCCATCCGAGAACAGGTAATGTGCTCCCTGCAACAATGGGCTCCATTTGTCGGAAGCTAGCAACAAGCGACCTGTGAAATTACCGTCCCATGTGTAAGTTGCTATTAACTGCATTTGGAGTTGTGATCGTAAAGCATGGACTGCTGCTGAATGGAGTCATATTGTGTTCAGCGATGAATCGCTGCTCTGTACTACGCTGGATGATCATCGTCTGCGACTATGGCGACGACCTGGAAAGAGATCCCATTCTACCAATGTTTCAGAGAGTGACAGCGGTGTCACTCCTGGAGCCCTAGTGTGGGCAGCCGTCGGATATGACTTCAGGTCACAGGTGGTAATGATCGATTGAACGCTGACGGTACAACGGTACGTCATGGACATCCTGCGTCTCGGTGTGTTACCTCTCATACGACAGTATCGTGGTACCATTTTTCAACAGGACAATGCTCGTCTCAAATGGCACGTATCTCTGTCAGTTGCCTGCGTGATGCTGAGGTACTCTTGTGGCCAACAAGATTCCCATACCTGTCCCCCATGAAACATATGTGAGACCAGCTCTGACATAAACTTCATCATAGTGCCAGTATCTAGGATTTCAAGAACCAGTTGCAAAAGTTATGGGCAGGAGGATACAACGACTTTATGACACCTGACCCAAGCGGATCAGTGTTGCATCCAGGCCAAAGGGGGCAATGTCAAACTTTTAACTGGACTCATACTTCCAAGTTCCTCGTAAATTTGACTTTCTTTTGTAACCGCTTGAGTAATATCACATACTGTCTCAAATCGTGAAGTATCATTTGGTCTAGTCCACACCTTACAAAGCGCTTCACTTTTTTTTCTCAAGCAGTCAATATGAATACTGACATGAATACTTTAGAATGTGGTGCCTACAAACTAGTGATTAGAAATAGTTTCTTTTGATTTCTATAAGAGTAAGCGAAATGCTCAACTAATGCAAGGTAGGTATAATTAAAGTTTCGCTACTTGAGAGGGCCCCCATGACGAAGGAGTGGTCGAAGGACGGTGAAACTTAATGGAAACATTTGTAAGAACATGCGACAGAGAAATGACGAATAAACATTGAAAAAAACACATTTTAATTTCTGCGTGAGGGGATAATATTTGTTAATTGCCTACCATGTTCAGTCCAGGTTACCAGCTTTACTCAATGTGACGACCACCTGCATCCACGACAGCCTGGAACTGCACTAGAGATTTCTCTACAGCCGCCTGAAACAATTGTTGACCATGGAGTATTCGACCCTCGTGACACAGTTCGTGCACTGTTTGAAGAACGCATATTGCGTCCAGCATTTTTCACCTGGGCAACAGTACGTTTTCAACAATCGTTGGTTCTATTGGTCGTCAGCCTCTCCCAGGAGCAGTTCCCAAATGGGCAGTTAATTCGAACTTCCGAATCATAGTCTTCAGTCCCGGTACGGAAAGACGATCTCTCCGTATTCCTTTAATGCGTCGAGCAGAAGAGCAGAGCTGTTGTTTTGATAAACAGCTTTACGAGTAAAGTCCTGCTCGCATTGTCCAGATCCATGTTGACTGTCGGAAGCTGTAATTCACACTGATACTTGTGTTTCAGCCCTACGTCGCAGTACCCGTAGCGATCCCTAACGGAAGATCATGACACGAACTCTACTAACAAAGCAAGAACATCATTCTTATTGTGATGGGTACCCAAATGGTAAATAGTTTTGCGACTACACTAACTCAAGCAGTGAAAGTTCAATTATCAACGCGCTGCATAATGCTCTCTATCCAAGGGTGTGAATGCAGCATGTCTTTGACACAACATTGTATTATATGCATGATTAAAGTAACAAATTTTCTTTGTATCTAGGTATGGTACTTTCTCTGTTTATGTATTGGTATAGCAGTAACGTTGCTATTTGTTGGAGATAAAATTTTAGGGTTTACTAAGAGTTCTTTCATCTTTCTCTGCAAACCAGAACAAGTCTTGTGCGCTTAAGGAGTGAGAGCACTGTGTGAAATAGCAAGTATAAAGACATTGATTCCGACGGTGGACGAAAGTAAACACGGCACTATCTCAAACTGGCGTAGGCGGTACGTAGAAATCTGTGCTAGCTGTGGATGAGAGTCATCTTGGTTCAAAGACTCCTCCCTCATACTACACTCCTGGAAATTGAAATAAGAACACCGTGAATTCATTGTCCCAGGAAGGGGAAACTTTATTGACACATTCCTGGGGTCAGATACATCACATGATCACACTGACAGAACCACAGGCACATAGACACAGGCAACAGAGCATGCACAATGTCGGCACTAGTACAGTGTATATCCACCTTTCGCAGCAATGCAGGCTGCTATTCTCCCATGGAGACGATCGTTGAGATGTTGGATGTAGTCCTGTGGAACGGCTTGCCATGCCATTTCCACCTGGCGCCTCAGTTGGACCAGCGTTCGTGCTGAACGTGCAGACCGCGTGAGACGACGCTTCATCCAGTCCCAAACATGCTCAATGGGGGACAGATCCGGAGATCTTGCTGGCCAGGGTAGATGACTTACACCTTCTAGAGCACATTGGGTGGCACGGGATACATGCGGACGTGCATTGTCCTGTTGGAACAGCAAGTTCCCTTGCCGGTCTAGGAATGGTAGAACGATGGGTTCGATGACGGTTTGGATGTACCGTGCACTATTCAGTGTCCCCTCGACGATCACCAGTGGTGTACGGCCAGTTTAGGAGATCGCTCCCCACACCATGATGCCGGGTGGTGGCCCTGTGTGCCTCGGTCGTATGCAGTCCTAATTGTGGCGCTCACCTGCACGGCGCCAAACACGCATACGACCATCATTGGCACCAAGGCAGAAGCGACTCACATCGCTGAAGACGACACGTCTCCATTCGTCCCTCCATTCACGCCTGTCGCGACACCACTGGAGGCGGGCTGCACGATGTTGGGGCGTGAGCGGAAGACGGCCTAACGGTGTGCGGGACCGTAGCCCAGCTTCATGGAGACGGTTGCAAATGGTCCTCGCCGATACCCCAGGAGCAACAGAGTCCCTAATTTGCTGGGAAGTGGCGGTGCGGTCCCCTACGGCACTGCGTAGGATCCTACGGTCTTGGCGTGCATCCGTGCGTCGCTGCGGTCCGGTCCCAGGTCGACGGGCACGTGCACCTTCCGCCGACCACTGGCGACAACATCGATGTACTGTGGAGACCTCACGCCCCACGTGTTGAGCAATTCGGCGGTACGTCCACCCGGCCTCCTGCATGCCCACTATACGCCCACGCTCAAAGTCCGTCAACTGCACATACGGTTCACGTCCACGCTGTCGCGGCATGCTACCAGTGTTAAAGACTGCGATGGAGCTCCGTATGCCACGGCAAACTGGCTGACACTGACGGCGGCGGTGCACAAATGCTGCGCAGCTAGCGCCATTCGACGGCCAACACTGCGGTTCCTGGTGTGTCCGCTGTGCCGTGCGGGTGATCATTGCTTGTACAGCCCTCTCGCAGTGTCCGGAGCAAGTATGGTGGGTCTGACACACCGGTGTCAATGTGTTCTTTTTTCCATTTCCAGGAGTGTATTTCACAAACACAAAATACCAGGGCAGAGGATATCTGCGTCGTGTCACAGTGCCGGTTTTGTTGCTGGTTTATTCCTCCAAGTTACCACCATACTTGACTCAAGTCCCAGCTTTATGACTGAAAATGAGCTCCCTTGCGAAGATATTACATTGTACAACACAATTTAAGGATAATTTTTTCGAAACCCTGCCATTGTTTCCCGTTGCGACGCATAAGTTTGAAATTTGGCTCAAAGGTGCCTACAGCCTTCCTCTGTAATGGTGCAAAAGCCTGGCACCTATGACGTCACCCTCACACTCGGCGACGCTTCAAGTAACAAGGGATACATGCGAAAAAAAGGCAAGAGCTCAGAAATTCTTGTAGGGTGTACGGCGAGTTAATGATATCACATTGGCACCAAATTTCACCAAAATTCTACCTAAAGTGACTGTGGACGTGTCACATGATGGGAAGGTCTCACACCGCCTCTGACTCACATTTCACCCCTTCTTATGACACCTTTGCAATGTAAATCAGAACCGCGACGGACAGCGTTGAAATCAAATGGTTTTCTGATGGGTGGCCGAGGAAAATATTTCAGACACGCCACCTCTTTGAATCGACATGAAAAGGCCTTAGGGGAGGCATAAAGAGCCACCCCTTCCCTTCAGGCATTCATTTCCACACATTTCGGGGTCTAAAAGACAATTCGCAATGTGATGAAAACAAGACGACGTTCTCGACAGCCTTTGACTCTACTGACATCCCTGGACGATTCATCCATTCTCTAAGGACATCTGCACTGAACATGACCGTAACAGTTTGGAGAACAGTCCAACCACAAGTTTTTCTCTAGTGTACAGGGTGGAAGCACTAGGGACCTATCATAACCATTTTATTTTATTAGAACGCGACTCGAAGCAGCAAAGGCTGTTTATGCTTTTCAGTCTTCATGTTTCGCGCCCTCATGTGGTGTGATCACAGAGGGCTGCAACACTGAGACATGTTTGATTAAAGCGAAAAGGGTCCCTGTGAGAACTCCCTCCCCCAGTACTGCAAAACCACGATGCCACCCCGCCCGCCTTTGTTGGACGCTTTAAAAATGTACCTGTAGAAAGGCAATCTGTAATGAAGTCCTAGGCGCTTTCAGACAAGAAACCCATTCGACACCCCTCCGATTTAAGATGGGTCACTAGCAGCCACAACAGCAGGTTAACCGGCCTGTAGGCGCCTGGCACAGTTTGTCTCTGTAGAGGTTCATTTTTTCATATTTACGCATGTGTCAATGTGGAACCTCTGTCCCGCTGTGAACACCTCACAGGAGGACGCGAAATAGGACTGTTGGAAATCTTATGCACCTTTTGCTTCTTCGGACTGCGTTCAAATTTCGTTGAATGATTTTGAATGGTCCCTTGTCCTTCCAGCCCGCATCATGAGCAATAATTGCGGTCGTACTGCACCCCAAAGGGGTCTGACCACGTTCATTTGGTTTGCTGAACCACGATGTCTTAAGAGAACGGTTGGTTCGTCCGGGACTGTCAGTTCATAGCACAGCGAACAGTCGTTTTTGACGCAGTAAGGGAAGGTGTGGTTTGATTGACACCCTTTATGGCACCCCCTAAGGCCTTTTCATATTGTTTCAGAGCGGCAATGTGTCTGAAATGATTTCCTCGGCTACCCATCAGAAAACTACGCGATTTCAACGTTATGTGTTCCGGTCCATATTTCCATCGCAGAGACGCCAAAAGAAGGGGTGAAATGTTAGTAAGATGGAGTGTGAAGACTTTCCCATCGTTTTAAACGTCCACGGTGGCGTTGGGTAGAACTGTGGTGAAATTTGGTGGCAGTATGACATCCTTGACCACCTTACACTTGACATGGACTTCTCAGCTCTTACCTTTTTTTCGCTTGTATCGACACCTTGCTGTTTGACGTGTCGCCGAGCATGAGGGCGACGGGGTAGGGCGCCAAGCTTTTGCATCATTACGTAGGAAAGCTATAGGTACCTTCGAGCCAAATTTCAAACTTATGCGTCACAATAAGAGGATTAGGGAGTTTCGAAAACATGATTCTTTATTTGCGTTGCGCACTGTATGTTATCTGGGAAGAGGATTATGAAGTTCAGATAAATGTAACATACAATTTCAACTGTATCAGTTTGGAACTTCCTTGCTGTTTAAAACTGTGTACGTAAATGGGACTCGAAACTGGAACATTACCTTTCTGAGGTAAGGTTTTTATATGTCCATCCTTGTAATTGGAGGTCTGGACGGCTTCAGCCGTTCACCTCGGGATCAGCTAAGGCCTGAAGATAGCGCTCTGAAGCAGCGAAACTGGTAGCCATACGAGAAATGACATCATAGGGATAGTTGTAGGTGTTTCATTTTCTTACATTCTGAGGAAAAAATCTTACTGCTGATCCAGACACAACACTTGATCCATCTTAACTGCCTCTCATCTGTTTCCAAACTGCACATAGGCTTTTCTACATACCTTACGAAAGCACTGCAGTAAGAAATGACTGCTAATTATGACTGCTAATTACGCAGACTGTGCAGAAGAACTTACTTGCAATTTGTAAAATAGGCAAAACAGAAGTTGTGGCAGACAGTGATGGGTTCACGTGTCGTTGGGAGGAAGGCGAAAGAGGTAACGGGCAGCACGGCTGGGTCCGTACGCGTTAGTAATAGGTACGAGGTGCTATCTAGTGTTGATACCATTTTGAGTCAGCACCGGATACCTCTCCTCTTAGGCCAACGGCCGATTGGCCCGCGCAGTCTGAACAACCGCAGAGGGCGGATGTACTAGTCTTTGGGAGCTCCGACGTTAGGAGGGTAATACAGCCCCTCAGTGAAATAGTGTGCGAGGTGGAAAAGAATGTTAGTGTGCACTCGGTATGTTTGTCAAGAGGTCTCGTCCGTGACGCGAAAGAGGCTCTGCTGGCGGCTATCGATCCCACAGGGCGCAACCGGCTGCACGTAGTGACACATTAGGCACAAATGACGCTTTCCGCTTGGGTTCTGAGGCCATCCACGCATCCTTTCGGCGGATAGCTGATCTGGTGAAGTTAACTGGCATAGCACAGAGGCTGCAGGATAATCTGACTGCTCTAGCATCGTACCCAAGGTCGATCGCGGTCCTCTGGGTTGGAGTAAAATGGAAGTCTAAGCCGGACGATCACACGACCCCGTGACGGTCTCGGATGCGAATTTATCGATCTCCACTATCTAGTGCAGAATTCTAGCGTCCCTCTCAATATGTCAGGAGTGCACAACAAGCAGGAAGCGGCTACCAATGTAGTGGAGTTTGTGTAGTGTGCACGTGGGGTTTTTTGTAGGTTAGGTTTAGAGAAATGATGAATTGCCTGCCAAAATCAAAGTTACATCACCCACAGCGTCCTCAGAAAATTCTTGTCTTCGCAGATCGGATACAGAAAACGTTAATACAATAGTATTAGGTACAGAAATTTGGCTGGAACCGGAAGTGGTTCAAATGGCTCTGAGCACTATGGGACTTAACATCTGAGGTCATCAGTCCCCTAGAACTTAGAACTACTTAAACCTAACTAACCTAAGGACATCACACGCATCCATACCCGAGGCAAGATTCGAACCTGCGACCGTAGCGGTCGTGCGGTTCCAGACTATAGCACCTAGAACCGCTCGGCCACACCGGCTGGCTGAACCGGAAGTGGATAGCAACGAAATCCTAAGTTCAGATTGGATAATTTATCGTAAGGATAGGTCGATCGCCAATGGTGGTGGCGTATTTATTGCAGTAAGGAACTCGATAGTACCTAGCGAGGTTTTCACGGATTCCGAATGTGAATTAATCTGGGATAGGCATCAAAGGTCGTTAAAAATAGTAATTGGATACTTTTATTAGCCTCCTGGGACAGGGGTTGTAATGGTAGAGTGCTCCAGAGAGAAGTTACAAACTATCGTCAGTAATTTTCCTCATCATGCACTGGAATAGCGAGTGACTTCAACTTGACAGGTATACGGATATTGGAAGAGTCATGGCATCAAAACTGCTATCAGAGACAGGAACTTGTTGACGTTATTCTGAATGTCTTGTCCGAAAATTAATTCCAGCAGATAATTACAGAACCAACTCGTGAAGGTAGCGTCTTAGACCTCCTAGCAACAAACAGACCTGAATTTATCGAATCACTTAACGTAAAGGAAGGTATCAGTGATCATGGCATGATAACAGCTACGATTACGAGTGTTACAAGGAATGTTAAGAAACATAGGAAAATATTTTTACTTAGGAAGGGAGATAGGATATCTGAGTTGTCAGCATCAAATATTCAGTGCTCAGAACGAAAATGATGGGAAAAAAATCAAAACTTTGTTCAATATGCCTTAGACAAGTACGCTTTGGACAAGGTCTTATGGGATGGGAAAGGCCCACATTGGTTTAATAGCCGTGTTAGGAAACTGCTCCGTGAACAAAGAGAGCTTCATCGAAAGTTAGCGTAATGAGATAAGCATTCCGTGGCATTGAAAGTAAAATTTTGTTAATCGAAGTGAGTAAAAGCCCAAAGAAGTTTTGGTTTAATGTAAAATCAGTAAGCGGTTCGAAATCATGTATTCATTGACTCAGTGACCATAGTGGCACCGAAACGGAACACTACAGAGAGAAGGCCGAAATAATGAATTTGGTCTTCTGAAATTGTTTAAGCGTGGAAGATGGTAACACAGTCCTTCCGTTCAGTCATCGCACGAACGTCTAAATGACAGGTATTGAGATCACGAATCGTGGAATAGAAAAGCAACTACAATCGCTTACTATAGTTCAATTCTTTTATCTTGGCGGCTCGCGCATGCCCGCCCAGACGCCGGAGATTGCTGCGTTGCCAGTTGCACACGACGCACGCGCCAATAGAAGCAGCGCCATAGTATAGCATAGTTCGCAAGCTTACGTGTAGGGGGGAGCGCGCTGTTCAAGAAGTAAAGTCACCACGGCCGCATTAATCCTTTCGCTGCTACAAAGACGTGCTCCCTGCATTCCGCGCTGTGCGCGATTTTGTCACTGCACTGCTCGCCTGTGCAGCAGACACATCGAGTTCCGACTGCTTTGACACTCTTATCAATCGATTCCACAAAAACTATTTGGCCCAAAAATTAGATTTTTACACATCTTCTTGACTGATACCTTCCCCCCATAAATGACTTAATTTTGTTTCGATGTTCAACGCAGTTATTATGCACCATTAAATACAGTAAACCATTGCACGAAATTTTGAAGAGTTTGCAGAGGTAAAAGTCCATAGAGTATACTTTCCGTATGGTCGATTTTAGTTGCCACAATGTTGAGAATGAAATGTGGAAAAGATACCTAAATTTCATATAAAATTTACTGTATAACAATAGCTCATTTACGTACCACATAGGGGTCGTATGTAATATTGAGAAATATTCCGTCTTTCGCGACTGTAACAGAAGTTTTATTTACACTGAGCACGTTTGGCTTTATTTCTAAGCACTTCAATCAATCAAAAGGAAGTAGACAAAATACATTAAACAAAACTGTGGACTTACAAAAACATTAGGACTTGAATATACCGTCTATCAGTGAAGTGCTCTGAGCTATGTCAAATATAATTTTTGTGTGTGGCACACACAAACATCATTTATTTGCTAAAACACTGATCTGCCAACGCAAACGTTGAATATTGTCACCTACGAAAGGTGACTTGGCAATGGAGGAGACAAAATATTGTCCACTGAAGATGCTTCAAAAGAGAGAAACGGGTCTGGTCTAAATAAGTCCCTTATTACAGTTGCAGAAGAGGAATATATTTCAGTACCATTGGTAAAACTGCGACTGTGGAACAAAAACGAGAAAGAGAACATGAGTACCATTGTGTATGTGCCATACCTTTCCTTGATTGAAGTGCTTTAAAATAAAGCCAATCGCGTCCGGTGTAAATAATACTTTTATTACAGTCGCGAAAGACGGAATATTTCTCAATATTACATACGACACCTATGTTGTACTTAAATTAAATGAGATATTGCTATACAGTAAAGTTTATATGAAATTTAGGTATCTTGTCCACATTTCATTCTCAACATTGTGGCAACTAAAATCGACCATACGGAAAGTATACGCTATGGACTTCTACCTCTGCAAACTCTTCAAAATTTCGTGCAATGGTTTACTACATTTAATGCTGCATAATAACTGCGTTGAACATCGAAACAAAATTAAGTCATTTATGGGGGGAAGGTATCAGTCAAGAAGACGTGTAAAAATCAAATTTTTGGGCCAAATAGTTTTTGTGAAATCGAATGATAAGTGTGTCAAAGCAGTGGGAACACCATGTGTCTGCACAGGCGAGCAGTGCAGTGATGACAAAATCGTGCACAGCGCGGAATGCGGGGAGCACGTGTCTGCAGCAGCGAAAGGGTTAATGATGAGACAAAGCACTAGAAATTTCAAAAAATTGCATTCAAATGAATATAATTCGATAAGTAAGGCACTTCGATAATGTTTTTAAATAATGAAAATATAAAGCACCACATAAGGTTGGAACCCATAACCTTTCATTTAACAGCCCAGTACCTTAACCATTACGCTAATGCACCTCATACAACTACATGAAGCCATGAGGAGTATAACACATAAAGCAAAATACTGACAAACACTTGGTATGACTATGAATTACTCACGCTTCGTCGAAGTACAATAGGAAATAAACAATTACCGCTGTTCTTTATTGCGAAAAAGCGGTTTGTGAGAGTGATACAAACATCTTTCCTTGCTATCGCCTGAATTAGGAATCTTATTGCTTGTTTGGTTTAATTAATTAATAGAATATGAAGCAATTGGTATAAAGAATGCTTTCTCCAAACTTTCTATAAAAGAATGTCTGCTATCAAGACATTGCTTTTGTTCTATTACTTTATTTACGACTGAACGTTTCTAAAACTGAAGACACTCGTCCATGCTCTGCACTGCAGTCGAGATGTGGCAACGTCGTTCTCTGTTCATTGGCTGACTGTGTTTTGTGACGTCAGATGCGCAGAACGAACCTAAACTCGGCCGCCAACATAAATGACGCGCACTTTAGTGGAAAGGGATCGGCATCAGATGAAATATCTGTAAGGCTCTACAAAGATTATGCGAAAGACCTTGCTTCCCTTCTAACAGCAGTTTATCGTAGTTCGTTGGAGCAACGAAGGGTATCTAGGGACTGGAAAAAAAGAACGTTTTCAAGAAGAGTATTGGGACAGTTGCACATTATTATACGACTATATCGTTGATGTCAATCTGTCGTGGAATTATGGAACATGTTGTATGCTCAAGAATTATGACGTTTTTGGAGAACGAATGTCGCCTCTATAAAAATCAACATGGATTACAGATTACGCAAAGAGATCTTGCGAAACTCAGCTCTGTTCCTCTATGAGATCTATAGAACTGTAAACAATGGCGCTTAGATGGATGATGTGTTCCTTGACTTCAGGTAGGCAACTGACACCATCACGTACTGCCGTTTAGTGAAAAAAATACGAGGTTACCGAGTAACTGAGCAGATCTGTGACTGGATTCAATACTTCCTTAGAGATAAAATTCAACATGTCGCTCTTAACGGAGCAAAATCGACTGATGCAAGGATAATTTCCGGAGTACCCCAATGAAGTGTGATAGGACCGTTACTGTTTACAATATATATAAATGATCTAGTAGGAAGCACCGGAAACTCTTTAAGACCATTCGCAGGTGATACGGTTGTCTGTAAGAAAGTAGCAAAGCCAGGAGAGAGTATAGATTTGCAGAGTGACCTGCAGAGGGTTAATGAATGGTGCAGCCTCCGGCGGTTGACCCTAAAATCTAAATAAATGTAACGTATTATGGATACATAGGAAAAGAAACTCACTACTGTAAAACTAAAATATTGATGACAAACTACTGGAAACAGTATATACCTTAAAATACCTAGAGGTAACTATCCAGAGAGACCTTAAGTGGAATGACCATGTAAAACAAGTAGTAGGAAAAGCAGATGACAGACTGAGATTCATAGCAGTAATCTTAAGGATATATAACTCATCCACAAAGGAAGCGGATTGTGAGGCGATTCTTGAGTATTTTTCATCAATCTGGCACCCATACAGGGTAGGACTGATAGAAGAGATAGAAAAGATCCTACGAAGAAGGAAAGTTTCGTCACGGGTTCGTTTAGTTGGTGCGAAAGCGTTACAGAAGTGCTCAGCAAACTCCTTTTGCAGGCGTTACAAGAGAGGCGTTGTGCATCAGGGAGGTATTCACTACTGAAATATCGAGTGAGCATTTTTCGGGAAGCGCCGGACAACATAGTACTTCCTCCCATATACCGGGTGATCAAAAAGTCAGAATAAATTTGAAAACTGAATAAATCACGGAATAATGTAGATATAGAGGTACAAATTGACACACATGCTTGGAATGACTTGGGGTTTTATTAGAACCAAAAAAATACAAAAGTTCAAAGAACGTCCGACAGATGGCGCTTCATCTGATCAGAATAGCAATAATTAGCATAACAAAGTAAGACAAAGCAAAGATGATGCTTTTTACAGGAAATGCTCAATATGTCCACCATCATTCCTCAACAATAGCTGTAGTCGAGGAATAACGTTGTGAACAGCACTGTAAAGCATGTCCGGAGTTACGGTGAGGCATTGGCGTAGGGTGTTGTCTTTCAGCACGCCTAGAGATGTCGGTCGATCACGATACACTTGCGACTTCAGGTAACCCCAAAGCCAATAATCGCACGGACTGAGGTCTGGAGACCTGGGAGGCCAAGCATGACGAAAGTGGCGGCTGAGCACACGATCATCACCAAACGACGCGCGCAAGAGATCTTTCACGCGTCTAGCAATACGGGGTGGAGCGCCATCCTGCATAAACGTCGTACGTTCCAGCAGGTGTTTATCAGCCAGGTTCGGGATGATGCGATTCTGTAACATATCGGCGTACCTATCACCCGTCACGGTAGCAGTTACAAAATCAGAATCACGCATTTCCTCGAAGAAAAAAGGCCCGATAACAGTAGATGTGGTAAATCCAATCCGTACCGTGACTTTCTCGTCTTGAAATGGAGTTTCCACGTCAGTTCTAGGATTTTCGGTAGCCCAAATTCTGCAGTTGTGGGCTTTGACAGACCCTCGGAGCGTGAAATGAGCTTCGTCGGTCCACAACACGTTACTCAACCAATCGTCATCTTCCGCCATCTTTTGAAACGTCCACATCGCAAATGCCCTCCGCTTCACTAAATCGCCAGGTAACAGTTCATGATGCCGATGGATTTTGTACGGATAGCATCGGAGGGTACGCCTAAGCGCCAATCAAACAGTAACTTATGGAATGCCGGTGCGACGTGCGACTGCGCGAGCGCTGACTTCCCCGTGCATCGACGAACCCGCTACAGTCTCCATTTCTTTCTGAACTGTCTCAGCAGCATTACGCCTTGTGCTCGGTCGGACACTACGGGGTCTATCGTCTAAACAACCCGTGGCTTCGAACTTCGAAATCATTCTCGCCACAGCTGC
This sequence comes from Schistocerca americana, assembly GCF_021461395.2. NCBI lineage: Eukaryota > Metazoa > Arthropoda > Insecta > Orthoptera > Acrididae > Schistocerca > Schistocerca americana. Next base: position 236,685,103 of record NC_060130.1, read on the forward strand.
ATTTGTCAACGGACCTTTACACGTTCGAATCCCCTTCCTATGGCGATAGGATCGTAACGCTGAACTAGCACATTTCCCATTCTGATAATACAGCTTCACTAAAAGCGCCTTTTCAGGTAACGTCAACATGCTGCGACTGCTGGCGCATCTGATTCTCTCTCTCATTACAGCTCCTTTTATACACTATTGTCATGGGTAATCACTGACGTTTTGCTGTCCAGCGCCATCTGTCGGACAAGTTGTGAACTTTGTTTGTTTTTTTTTTGTTCTATTAAAACCCCATGTCATTCCAAGCATGTGTGTCAATTTTTAACTCTCCATCTACATTATTCCGTGGTTTATTAAGTTTTCAAATTTATACTGACTTTTTGATCACCCGGTACATCTCATGATATGACCTCGAGGAGAAAATTCGAGAAATTAGGGCTAGTACAGTCTTACCGACAATCATTCTTCTCACGAGCCATTCGCGACTGGAACAGAGAAGGAGGCACCATTTAGTGTACCAAAACAGTCCCAGTCTGCCTTTGGCGGTGCTACGGTGCCGACACGTGACTGTGTACTGCAGTGAGGCGCTGCTAGCCGTTTCGTGTTTACCGCTGTCGTAACCGCGTGCCATCGTTCCTAACGATACGTCATTGAGTGCAACTACCGCAAAGCGACTTACGATTCACTTTTTGCTCCAATTTCGCCCGTCCCGTGGTGGTCGATGCCTAAAGTTTCCTGCGCGACGAAGTGAAGATACCGCCGACCGACATCCTAGAGACCCATCTTTCCATAGTCAGTAGTACTGTCTATGTGAAAGTGGTTGACGACGCGGCATGTGACAAAATTATACGAGAGGTCCACCGTAGACTATGCTTCTGTCACTCTGACGGCAACGAAGCATCCGTCACCGTTGGCCATGCTGGTCTCCGTCTCTCAGTCTCGGAACAATCAGTGTGCCGTACTACCATTCGAATTACTGTGAACAGTGTGATAGATGCCCACTGACCCTATGGTACGGTCATCGAACACGTTGTCGAAAACTGAACACAGTTCAGGACACGTTCGCGTCGAACTTTGGAGCCATGTACCCTTCTGCCTCCTATCAGAGGTCGCAGGACCATATTTCTGTAAGAAGGTCACCCATGCACATTCTCTGGTTGTGGGAAAGAGGATCTTATACAATTTACGCAATTTATTGTGCCTTTGGTGGCCATCGAGTCGCGACGTCACACCTCGTTGCCGTCGTCTGATACGGAAGAACACGTTAGTAAGCAACGATCACCACGCCGACGTAAACGTCACAGTCGGCGAATCACGGGCCTGGCGATCTTCGCCCTTACGAAAACGCTGAACTTGTCCAGCCAGAAGACATATCATGATGTCAGCCGACAGCAACAATGACAGGACACTTTGCGCGATAGTTGCCTTGGCGCCATCGACTACTATGGACGTTTCCCCGTCAGATCCGCGGGTTGAGACCACAGTATCCCTGCAGTGGTCACACGGCACCCCTACCTTCAGAGAAGACAATTTGAATACAGCACAGTCCCAGCACATAAGGGCGTGGGGCGACGACGTCAAGGAAGAGCCGGCTCCTCAACCACAGTTGCCGCCACCGTCCTGCACCAATACTCAATAAAGCTTCCATCCACATTGTGGAACACATTGTCGCCACACAGAGTGCTGTGTGGCCATCTACATCTGGGAAGGTATCCAGTCACAGATGTGGTTGTTCTCCCATCTGGTGGGGTATGACCCTCACACTATTTGATACCCGATTCATCAATTTATACACCAAATCAGGCTTGACACACCGACGTCAACGAACTGTGTTTTACTCAAGTGGATTTGTAGTAGTTGCACTCAATGCTGTATCGTTAGGGTCGATTCGACTGTGACATGGTAGTAGACAATTTCAACCATTCCTCTATCCAAAGGACCAGACTCTCAGCTACCAGCCATGTCTGATCTTATGTACGTTGGTGGATGAGCTTCATCTCATTGATGCATGGGAGATCATACACGGTGACACCCTCGGTTACACCAACCACAAAACCAATCAGTAAGCGGACTCAGTCAGATTTATATTTCTGCAACCCTTCGGGCGGATTTTTCCTCTGCAGAATTATGGCCTCTGGCCTTTTCCGACCACTGCGCATTCATCTGCTCTCTGCTCCTTCCGCCAAAATCAGTTTTGCGTGGTCGAGATCCCTGGAAGCACAATACCTCTCTTCTTGACGACCCACTTTGTCGTCAACGCATCGCTGCTGCATGGACATCCTGCAAGCTACATCTTCCTCGGTTCCCCTCGACACTGATATGGTGGATCACTTGTGCGAAGCTAGTGATGAAGAGGGAGTTCATCCACTGCAGCAGAGAAGCGGTGGCGTGACAACGCGATATTAAGCACTGTTATTACACTGTCTTACGCCAACTTCATGTCCTCCCAACGTCGTCGGATGTCCATTGCGAACGCCTACTTATCAAAGCAAAACTTCTGTCACTACAACGTAACAAGCTATGAGGCGTAGTAGTGTGGTCACGCCATCAAGACACAATCTACGAGAAGGCTACATCCTGGGTGGTAAGAGCAGAGACGAGTAAACGTCATCATATCCAACTTTTGAGGTCGACGACGCTCTCTCGTCTCTGCCCTTACCACCCAGGAGGAAACCATATCAACACTTCAAAAATGGTTCAGATGGCTCTGAGCACTATGGGACTTAACTTCTGAGCTCCCCTAGAATTTAGAACTACTTAAACCTAACCAACCTAAGGACATCACACACATCCATGCCCGGGGCAGGATTCGAACCTGCGATCGCAGCGGTCGCGCGGTTCCAGACTGTAGCGCCTAGAACCGCTCGGCCACTCCGGCCGGCCATATCAACACTCAAACAGCGGTCGTCTCAGCCTTCGCTGATCATGACCAACAATTTTACGATGACGAACAGGCGGCGACGGTTTTCGACGATGTTCTCCAACTCCTCACCCACACACTTAACAACACAGTGGCGGCGTCCTTGCTGATAGCGATCACAGCATACGAGCTGGCGGACGCGATCTTCAAAGGTGGGAAAAAGAAATTTTCAGGCCCTGACGCCCTTCTGGTCGAATTTTGCCGGATCTCCATCGCGTTGATGCTTCCACATTGAACCGAGATGTAACACGGGTTGTTCAGTCCTTCCTTCCCCCTACTACCAGACTTTGTCAATGGCATTTTCATACTGGTGCCCAAATCGACATGGGGAAAGCACATCACCAACTTTCTCCGTCTCACATTACTCTGCACGGATTATGAAATCTACACATGCCTCTTGTTACCTGCATTGCTCTTCCTCCTCGAGAACAGGCCGCGTGGGGTAGCCTCGCGGTCTAAGGTCCTCGCCATGGTTCGCGGCCCCCCCCTCCCCCCCCCCCCCCCCCTGTTCGGAGGTTCGAGTCCTCTCTTGTTTAATTTAGATTAAGTAGTGTGTAAGCCTAGGGACCTATGACCTCAGCAGTTTGGTCCCATAGGAACTTACCACAAATTTCCAAATTTCCTCCAGAACAAACATCAGTAGGCTGTAGGGTCACCATCCAGAAGGCCACAGTGGATGTCGAGACCTTATTGTGCTGGCTGCGTCCTGCCGTCTTCGTGCGACGCTTGTGTCGATAGGTTTCCACAGCGCCTTTAACTAGTTCCGCCACTACTTTCTCCTCTCAGTGGTGGAATGCATACAGTTGCTCCCACCACTCATAGACACAATTCGCCGCTTACTTTGCAGTGTCGAGTCCATTGTCCAGGTGAATGGATGATTGACAGGATTGATCCCTGTCCAGCGTTAGGTTAGGCATGGATCCTCTCTGTCCACTATTTTGTACACGATCACTCTCAATCCTCTCATAAGAGGCCTCCTACCCCATATTACGGGATTTACAATGTACAGACACACGTTTCACTACTGGGCCTATGCGTATGAACCACTACCGCTCCCAATCTCACCCACTGAAACACTCAGTGCCATAGTATGAATCCAATATTATGGACAATCGTCGGGTAGCCACCTCAACACTACCAGATAGATGATAACATACACTGTATGCGGACTCTAAGCAAAGAGACCAATACCGTTCCCCCTGCGACAATGCTCCATTTCTTGGGTATCGAATTTACCAGCTCTCCCCAGCGTATTACAGCGAAAACATACCGTCTCTTGCACAGTCTGAACCCACTTCAGAGAGTGATTTGCGTCAACACATACATGCCACCCACGTAATCCCTCTAGCGTCGATCCTCGGACGACAACTCCAACAGGCCCTTGGGTACTACTTCGTTTTGACTGGCAATATCTTCAAAATCCGATGCGAAACAATCACCTTCTCTCTTAATTATGGTGGATTCCGTCTTGTCCCAGCTCTAGCCAGAGCGACTACATTATATATAAACACCATGTTGATATGTTGGCATCATGGAAATCCTCATGCTGGACTCATCTGCCCCATTAATGAAAGTGGCGCACATTGTCCCAGCGCTGTCTCACATTTTCAAAGATTACGTACACGCTGCATTTCTAACAGTAGGGGTGAAGGATTTTTATAAGTTGTTGTTGATGCACCCCCCCCCCTCCCCCCACAATGCATTGGAGGCAAATGCATTCGAGGCACAATGCCCATATCTCGAGTGGTCGATGGTGTGGAAGGCTGTCCATCCTTCCGTCAGATATTAGGGTGTTTTGGTACCGCATTGTTAACGGCAAGTTTCCCAACAACCAACGACTACATTGTATAGATCTAGCTGTATCGCTACTTTGCACAAGTTGCCTATGCGAGGACACCGACGAGGGTCACCTTACATGCACTATGGAACGCAAGGTCTGGTTCGTAACACAATGTATATTGTCCCACTATCTCTGTACCCTGCCAGCAACGGTCCTACTCTTCCCACATACTTCTCATGCACAAAAAAAACAATAAAAACAAAAAAACATTGTTGCCAGTTACCTGGGTCTAATTCCTTACCTATTTCGTTCATCGTAGTTGGGGCGAGAGGTGGGAGGGCGGAACGCCTCGAGTTGCGACCCTTGCCCGACTCGCCTTCCAGCCCTCCCTGTTACGACTCAGTTTTTGTGATCAGGTAAAAAAAGTTGGCAGCGCACTTGGAAATTATTTTTAAAAAACGAAGGTAAGAGCGTTGCCTGCGAAACACATAGTTCGAGTCTCTGTTCGACACGAAATTTTAATCTGCCAGAATGAGTCAAAACGGCAGCATTCTACTGCATAATGAAATAATATCTGGAAACACTATCAGTTTGCTTCTAAAAATTGATATTCGCTTCTGCAGCCAAGTGCACGATCAAGTATTTCCCATACAGATTATGTCGGACACTTCAGAAACAGCATCAGCGCCAACATTCACGCATACATCTACATATGTACTCCGCTAGCCACCAAGCGGTGTGTGGCTGAGGGCACAATTCGCGCCAAAGTCATATTTCATCCCCCTCTGTTCCACTCGCGGATCGCGCGAGGGAAAAACGACTGTCTGAACGCCTCAGTACGAGCTCTGTTAGTAATAATATATGCTCAACATCCTCGGCGAAGATCGGATTTCGGAATTTATTGAGCAGCCCCTTCCGTGTAGCGGGTCGTCTATCTTGAAGTGTCCCACTTCAAACTTTCTATGAGACTTGTAACGCTCTCGCGATGGCTAAGTGTACCAGTCACGAATCTTGCCACTCTTCTTTGGACCTTCTCAATCTCTTGAATCAGACCCAACTGGTAAGGGTCCCATACAGACGAACAATACTCTAAGACTAGGCGAACTAACGTATTGTAAGCAATTTCCTTTGTTGAAGGACTGCATCGCTTCAGGATACTACCAATGAACCGCAATCTAGAGTTCGCCTTGTCTGATACTTATGCAATCTGATCATTCCATTTGAGATCATTTCGAATAGTCACACTCAGATACTTGACAGATAAAGACTGGGCATTTATTTTGTACTCGTACATTAATGGGGATTTTCGCCTTGTTATACGCAGTAGGTTACACTTACTAATATTGAGAGATAACTGCAGTCATTACACCACGCATTTATTTTCTGCAAATCCTCACCGATTTGTTCACAACTTTCGTGTAATACTACTTTCCTGTAGACTATAGCATCATCGGCAAACAGTCTAATGTCGTTGTCAATACCATCAACCAGATCGTTTAAGTAAATCGTAAGAAGCAGCAGACCTATTACGCTGCCCTGGGGCACACCTGAAGTTACGCTTGTTTCTGTTGAAGTCACCCCTTTCAGGACAACATACTGCTCTCTCTCTGTTGGAAAACTTTCTATCCAACCGCTTGTGTCATTGAATAGACCGTAAGCGCACACTTCTTGCAGCAAGCGACAGTGCGGAACTGAGTCGAACGCCTCTCGAAAGTCGAGAAATATGGCATCAACTTGGGAGCCGGTATCTAGTGCCTGTTGTATATCATGCACAAAGAGGGCCAGCTGTGTCTCGCGTGACCTCTGTTTCCCAAAACCGTTCTGGTTTCTGCAGATGAGCTTCTCAGAGTCTAGAAAGGTCATTATGTCTGAACACAAAATATGTTTCATGATTGTACTACAGCCGGCCGGGCTGGCCGAGCGGTTCTAGGCGCAAGAGTCTTGAACCGCGCGACCGCTACTGTCGTAGGTTCGAATCCTGCCTCGGGAATGGATGTGTGTGATATCCTTAGGTTAGTTAGGTTTAAGTAGTTCTAAGTTCTAGGGGACTGATGACCTTAGAAGTTATATCCCATAGTGCTCAGAGCCATTTGAAGCATTGTACAACAAATCGATATCAGTGAAATTGGCCAGTAATTATGTGCATCCGATTTTCTACCCTTTTTATAGATTGCTATGACCTGGGCATTCTTCCAGTCCCGTGTAACTTTCCGCTGTTCCAATGATCTCTGATAGATGACGGATAAGAATGGTGCTATATTTGTAGCATAGTCAACATATAATCTTCGATAAGACGCCTTCCTGGTGTCTAAGGATCTTAACTGTTTTACAATCCCAGATACACTAAACACTATGCTTGGTGCTGACTATGAAGATATTCATTAATGACACTTTTATTTGCTTTCCCAAACAAGAAAATTCTACGCTGTTTCTTTGGTTTTTTTTTTTCCAACTTCCACTGACATAGAAGCCACAACGACATTATGGTCGCTAATACCTTCTTCTAGGTTCACTTACTCAAAAAGATCAGGTCTGTTTGTCACCAAGATATCTAATATGTTCCCATCTCGAGTTGGTTTTCTAACCAATTGCTCAAGGTTGTATGTTGAGAGCACTCCTAGAATAACTTCACACGAGTCTTTGCTTCTGCCCTCTGTGATAAACGTGTAATTTTCCGAGTCAATGGACGCCAGATTAAAGTCTCCATCTGTAGCTAATGGATAATTTGGATATTTATTTCGTATGTACTCACGACTTTCCCTGAAACGTTCTGCGACGTTTGTTGCGGATGCAAAACACTCGGTGAAGTAAGGAATCAGAAAAAGAAATGTCGGGTACGGTCTTTCTGCCATACACTCCCAGAGTGACGGACAGAATCGGCCGTATATTGCGCAAACACGGCGTAAAGACGATTTTCAAACCGACAACGAAGATCAAAGAGTGTCTTAGACCGGCAAAGGAGAAAACGGACTCACTTGCAGTGTCGGGAATATACCGTATACCATGCAGATGCGGGAAAGTCTATGTCGGAATCGCTGGACGATCAATCAACACCAGGATCAAAGAACATAAGCGACATTGCAGGTTGGGGCAGGTGGAGAAATCGGCAGTAGCAGAGCACGCACTGAATGAGACCGACCACGCAATAAAATTCGCCGACACGGAAGTTCTGGTTGTAGAGAAGCAATATTACACTCTCTTGTTCAGAGAAGCTGTAGAAATACAAAAACACACGAACAGTTTCAACAAGAAAGAGGAAAACCTTAAGATAAATGGATCCTGGCCTCCGGTACTGCAGCGAACGACCGTCGCAGGTAGCAAGAGGAGAACCGCAGCGGAAATGACCGAGGAGAAGTCCTCGGACGTTGGCGCGCCAGGTACATATAGTCTGCGGCCGCGAGCTCGGCTCCAGTTCACCACCGGCAGTGGAGGGTGAAGCTTTGACAATGCCAGCCACTTGTGCTGGTGAAACATCAGTAAAATAATTAGATGAACGTCGGCCGAAGAACCCGAGACAGAAGCCAATAGGCAGTTTGTCAACAAGTGGCCACAAAAGCCTTAACAATTTTGAATAAGACAGTGACCTACAGTAAACTGCTAGGAGCTATCTAGTGAATATTATTAACGAATTAAACAGTAACCTACATCTACCGATTATCCCTCTTATTTATATTGTAACCAAGCGTTTATGTACACGTGAAAATGATGTAATAAAACTATAAAAACTGCTGCCTTAATGTACCGAGTCTAAATGACACTAATAAACGTAAATACTGAGTATTGTACAGTGGCAGATGCAGGTACGGAACAAAACCTTTAGCTAACAATAAGAGTTCAGAATGTAAAGCACAAATACGAACTCAACTTAATGGGAACCGATGGGCTTACAGTACACGATCACTAAAGTCCACAACAAGCTAAGGAATTTAAGTAGACGCCGAGGTGAGTTTTAGCTTTCTGCTAACTAAACCGTATGTAAGAAGGGCTCTGAAGTTGTATTGTAACACTGATTTACACGGATATTGTAGTGTAACACTACTTTACCACGTGTTTTACGTTTGCTTATCTGTTAACGGTCACAGGTTGCGCTAGTCAAACGTATACAAGTGAGGTTAAAATTCACTGTCAGTATCACTTTTCCTAATAAAACGTGTAAAAACTGCTACCTTCAATGTACAGAGGCTAAATGACACTAGTAAACGTAAATACTGAGTATTGTACACTAACTTAAACTGATTAACCCTCATATTTATAATGCAAACAAACGTTAACGTACACGAGAAAAATGACCTAATAAAACGTATAAAAACTGCTACCTTCAATGCATCGAGTCTAAATGACACTAATAAACGTAAATACTGAGTTTGTGCACTGACTTAATTGCTAATCCCGAGTATTTAACGTAAGTTAAAAATGTAAACAAACGTTTGCGTACATGCGAAACTGTCCTAAACATAAACTTCCCTTATCTTATTCAGACGCAAATAAAAACTGAAACCTTCAATTTATCACGTCTATCTTACCCTAATGCACGTAAATAATATAGAATGTACAGCAAAAATGATTACTTACTAGCTAAATTACTTATCTCGTAACACAGCAAGCGAGCCGTAGCCGGCGTCAGGGCTGCCATCTGTCATCTGTTGGTAAACTGTGCTTTGATTCTTTGCTGAAAATCATGCGAAGCCAGTCGACAGCGGTCCATTTCTCCAAATGATGTATTTACGGAAGACACAACCATTTGTAGTCTGGTGTTAATGGCGCCAACGCGGGAAACAATGTGATATAATCCTACTGAATTTCCCGTTCTTTTTTCCAGTCTCAAAGCTCTCTCATTTTGTGTTTTAGAATTTGGCTTCATTTTTTGGAAATTATAACCAACAGTACTATAATTTATTGAAGTCAGTATCGTAGGATTTCTTGGGGGAGCTAACTCCGCTAGGCCTGATGCGAAAACAGTGCTCGACTTACTTTTACAATTTTTTGGAAAAGTATTTTGTAGCAATTGAGGTATCTTAGTGGAGATTCAAGATCCTTCGATTCAGAATACTTGTTTCACTTCAATATAATATCTTAAAAATATTAATTATTACTGTTATAAATTGCATGGACAAGTTTTGAAATATTTTAGCTTAACAAAATCCAGTTCCGGTTCTGTACTCTACCAATCAAATGTAATCACCCCGAATTTTATTTTGGCATTCTTTTAACTTTGGTTTTTCTATGTTTTTAGCCCATGGCTGGTTGGTAGGTTTATTTGGGGGAGGGTACCAAACAGCGAGGTCATCGGTCTCATTGGATTAGGGAAGGATGGGAAGGTATGTCTGCCGAGCCGTTTCAAAGGAATCCCGTCATTTGCCTGAAGCGATTTAGGAAAAGCGTGGAAAACCAAAGTGAGGATAGTCAGACGCGGATTTGAACCTTTGTCCTACCGAATACGAGTACAGCGTGTTAACCACTGCACCATGTCGCTCGGTGTTGTAGCCCTTCTTTTCTCGTGTCAACGTGGTTCACTTAACATATTCTAAACATGATTTGCAAGCGAACAGAACTGGCAGCCTATGAAGATTCCCGAATTCCATTATGATACATTGCATCCAGATTAAAAATTGGCTTCCAGTCTAGTTTGAAATTGTATAAAACGATCTTTCTTGTAAAAGTGACGTAATTCCGACGAATGGCTTGGTTAATTCCATGAGAACGACGTCGTATGCCGGCACTACAAAAGAAGTTGGCACAGCTGAGATTGGCAGTTACTAGCGGAGTCACAGGGGCAGCTGTAGGTCAAGAACCTACTACAGTGTATTACTTCAGATGTCACCATATTTTCGTGCGTGAGTAATCTTACCTTGATAACACTGATAGAGCGCATATTGGAGTTCATCCGATGTATTTTTTATTTGGGCTGGAAGCTTGTAACCTCCAAACAGTAAAAAAATATGTATAGCATTGACATTTAGTGTAACCTAGCAACAGTTTATTATTCCGTAACTTCACAATAATAAAATGCGACTAACCTCTCAATAAAATTGTGGCTCACATATAACCCTTCAATAATTAACTGACTGTGAATCTAAACTGGTAAATTTCGACTTCAGTAGTGCTGCGTCATGGCCCTGAAAGATCATTCTGGATAAACTGAAAATTCTTACCTCAATGAAGTCGCCGGATAACGCGTATATATCTGCTCCTATAAGAAATTTTTCTGGCACAGCCCAGTGCAATGCTGGCCGATATATTTGTCATGTATAAAAAGAAACAACTGATTTTTCTTTACAATAATCGGGATGACCATGGATTGGAGGAATTAGTAAATTCTTTAAATTGAGATGAATGATTGTCGAAAGTTAATTTTTATAAGAAAGATTATTATTAAAAATTTTTTTAAAAACATTTACATGGGACTTGATATAACAATGGTACATATGTGCGAGGCTGCTTTTACCTTATACTACATCGCTCAGGCACCACCATCGGTCCCCACGACCGGCCCAGCCAACTCGATACACACGACTGCTAGCTACAACTTACTCCTACTGCCACACAGTTCCTACTAGATAGAACACTGCTCTCTGGTCTGAGATTCTCTTATAGCTTACATATCGCAGGCAGTGCGTGAGCAATCCATCGAAATTACATCTGCTCGAGTGTGCAAGCAATAAATTCCTTAGTCATGGACCTCTTGCATAACCCTCCACTGGGAGGGGGGGGGGGGGGGGGCAAAAATTTGGCAGCGATGGTGAGTCAATTGGACTTGGCATGAGCAGCAAATTTTTCTATAATCTATTTAGTTTACTAAGTCTACAGTCACAGAGTATATACATATATATAACATTATTGATAAATAATATAAGTACAGAACGTATTAAGAAATGAAATAGAGTGCACACGCACTGAGTACAGAACATATTAAGAAATGACAAAGTATATAAGCAATGAGTACAAAGTATATTAACAAATGACGTAAAGTGCACATGCACTATCTAACTCTTCAACATTTTTACATGAACTGATCACATTAAGAGATGAAATAAAGTGCACACACACTGTATAAGTCTTTAGCGTATTTAGGAGATCTAATCATATTAACAAATGAAATGGAGTGCACATACACTACATAAGTTTTCAGTATTTTTTTACAAGAACTGAATACATTAAGAAATGAAATAAAGTGCACACGCACTGTAAAAGTCTTTAGCATTTTTACATGAACTGATCACATTAAGAGATGAAATATAGTGCATACGCGCTGTATAAGTCTCTAACATTTTACAAAAACTAGGAAAGGAATGGGAAGGATAGCATCATGGTTGTAGCACAGTGAGTTGCACGTAGCTGCACTGAAAGTCCATATCTTTCTACAGAAGCACAACACCAAGTGAGAAAAACTGAAGTTCTCTTCCCTGAAATATTTATCAGTGTAGCCAAGACACTGAAATGTTGTATTAATATTGTATGTTATCATTTTGGTAGTACATTAGGTACACCAAACAGTAGGACCATAATAACATTTCCATCGTTCAATGTGGTGGACAGCTTGATATGCCAACACCACATTCTTGTAGAATCCATAATCTTACACCAACATAGAGTTAGTGCAATAGCCAAATATAGTGCTCCATGATCATGAGGATGGACAGGACATACGGATATCACAGTAATTGGTGGTAATTAGGTCAGAAGGTGAAGGATACATAAAGTCTCATGCTAGTCATCATTCAGAATTACACTAGTGTATCAACCAATTTGAATAATTATTGGCACTCATTGGCTAGTTACTAAACATTTATGTAGTATGTATGAAGTATTACAGAATATTATTCATGAGTCATCTCATTACAGTAATTATTGGCATAGCATTTATGCATAAGTCATCTCATTACAGTAATCATTGGTATTCATTTATGCAGCGTTACAAAACATCATTCCTAACTCATCTCATTACAGTAATTATTGGGATAGCATTTATGCATAAGTCATCTCGTTACAGTAATCATTGGCGTTCATTGGCCAGTTACTAAGCATTTATGTAGTATGTATGAAGTACTACAGAACATTATTCATAAGTCATCTAATTACAGTAATTATTGGTATTCATGTACAGAGTATAGAAAAATTTTATTAAGAACTCATGTCATTGCAGTAATTATTGGCACTCATTGACCAGATACAAAGCGTTTATGTAATAAGTATGGAGTATCACAAAACACTATTTATAACTCATCTCATTGCAGTAATTATTGGCACTCATTGGCCAGTTACAAAGTATTTATATAGTTTTACAAAACATTATTCAGTATTATTCACAAGTCATCATTCAAAACAGGAGTTATTGAGTGTAGCAGCAAGCTGCTGGTGTTTATATATTATATGTAAGTGACATAAGACATATTTAAAATATAAGACATTGGAACTAGTATTCAAGGTGTTTAGTCCAGTAATACACAGACATAATGTAATCAATACATCAGAAAAATTTGCATTATATTTAGGACTAAAAATATATCTTAAACTGGTAACATTATTTAGTTGTATACTGGTAATAGTTGGGACTGATAATTTTTTTGTGCTACCAATGCATTGCGTTGGGATCGATAATTAATTGCTGGGGCATCAAAATATTTGCTTTTGACTTATTGCTGGAAATAAGGATTAATAACGTCATTCATCATGAGTCAGCTGTAGCAAGGTTATGAAAAAAGTAGAGTATATGTGATCACATTCATAAATGATAGACACAACTGGGTACAAAAAAATACAAATATTAGAACAGGTTTTATAACTAAGTGCTTATAGCGTATTAATATCATGAAAAGCTTCTCCTGGAAAAAATACAAAATTGATTATTGACCTGAAAGAAAAATGTATATTATGCTGGAAAGTAGTAAACTTCGAATTAACAGGTAATGAAACGTGTACTTAATATGCATGTACTCTAGCTGTCTTTTCCTAAACATTCAGTCATTATACTGTGCGGCATAAGACATATTGTCAAAAGGAACTGCGACAAATACTTAAATAACTACATGGGATTTCTTAACTAACAGAAAATATATAAACTTCATCTTTATCATCATCTGCAAAGAAAAACATCATTATTCATATTACCATAGCTTCATCATTATCATCATCTGCAAAGAAAAACGTCATTATTCATATCACCATATTCTTCATATAACTATTCATCATCATCTATTATATCTGCAAAAAATAGACACTTCATTTTTCATATTCATATTACCATTCTCCTCATACAACTATTCATTATCATTCATTATTTCATATATTATAGAGTTTCTTACTTCTAGCATATTTCATCACTAAAAGCAACATGTGTAGTTCTGTCTGACAGCCTGCTTCAATCGCCTCATATTCTGAAAGAAAAATAATTAGTTAAGACTGTTATTACACAGTATGTATAGTATATTCTTGTTAACGTTTGTTAATTCTGATCCATTTACTCTTCATGACAAGGTATTTCATTTTCATTCTTTCATTCTGATGGTAAAATTTCCATTTCATAGTAAACCACTGTGGTTATTTAATTTATTTCTTTTACACGGTATTGCTTTCTGAAAATGATGAATATCGATCAATATCTTGTATTTAAATCATATACCCATCAAATGAAAACTTGTTTCTTGTGATACTACTAAGCATACAGCATAGCAAGACAGAAAACGTATTAGGTCAAAAACATAGATAATTTTCGAGTGCAAAAAATGTACACACAGTATCATAATGAAGTAGCAAAAAAATGTAAAATAATCAAGATATTGAGGTATCATAAGGAAAAATGTCTAAATCAACTGATGTTTGTTATATCTTGAAGATTTCATAGTGCATACAGACAAAAATTCTACTTTCGATAGGAAAACAATCATACATACTCAAAAAATGGAAAATGTGCACGGTCTGATATATAATGACAAGAAAAGCGACCTGCTAACCTTACCTTGCCGGGCACTTGCCAAGAAAAAATATAATCATCATCAGTAAGTGGTCATATAAATATCTGGAAATGGCATTACAGTGTGATAAATCATAAAATATGTTCATTCAATAAAGGGTTTAATATTAGAAATATGGTGATTGCCCTTGGTTTTCCTGGTTCTCAAAGTCTCGACGTGTACTACATTGGGGTGAGGAATGTTGCGAATTTTATATGGACCTGCGTATAGAAGCTCAAATTTACTGCATCTACTTTTTCCTCTGTTGGATAAATAATATGTGCGTACGAACATCTTCTGTCCAATATGAAAGTCACGGCGCGTACAAACCTGTTTTTGCTGTCTTATCCGCCGCTCTGTTCCACGTTTGATGTTACTGCGCGCAATGCCAATTATTTCATGGTGGCGTAGTCGACGAGATGTAGGAAAGGACACTAATTCATTAATTTTGTTAGGTGGTTCAACAATTTTCAATATAACAGTCGGAGATAGCATAGTAGATTCATTTGGTATGGAGTTAATTACATCCTGGAATGAGAGTATGTGTGTATCCCAATCAATATGTTTTTTATGACAGTATATTCTACATAGTTTACCAATTTCTTTCATCAGTCATTCAGAAGGGTTCGAAGAAGCGTGATACCTGGATATATACACTCCTGGAAATGGAAAAAAGAACACATTGACACCGGTGTGTCAGACCCACCATACTTGCTCTGGACACTGCGAGAGGGCTGTACAAGCAATGATCACACGCACGGCACAGCGGACACACCAGGAACCCCGGTGTTGGCCGTCGAATGGCGCTAGCTGCGCAGCATTTGTGCACCGCCGCCGTCAGTGTCAGCCAGTTTGCCGTGGCATACGGAGCTCCATCACAGTCTTTAACACTGGTAGCATGCCGCGACAGCGTGGACGTGAACCGTATGTGCAGTTGACGGACTTTGAGCAAGGGCATATAGTGGGCATGCGGGAGGCCGGGTGGACGTACCGCCGAATTGCTCAACACGTGGGGCGTGAGGTCTCCACAGTACATCGATGTTGTCGCCAGTGGGCGACGGAAGGTGCACGTGCCCGTCGACCTGGGACCGGACCGCAGCGACGCACGGATGCACGCCAAGACCGTAGGATCCTACGCAGTGCCGTAGGGGACCGCACCGCCACTTCCCAGCAAATTAGGGACACTGTTGCTCCTGGGGTATCGGCGAGGACCATTCGCAACCGTCTCCATGAAGCTGGGCTACGGTCCCGCACACCGTTAGGCCGTCTTCCGCTCACGCTCCAACATCGTGCAGCCCGCCTCCAGTGGTGTCGCGACAGGCGTGAATGGAGGGACGAATGGAGACGTGTCGTCTTCAGCGATGAGAGTCGCTTCTGCCTTGGTGCCAATGATGGTCGTATGCGTGTTTGGCGCCCTGCAGGTGAGCGCCACAATCAGGACTGCATACGACCGAGGCACACAGGGCCAACACCCGGCATCATGGTGTGGGGAGCGATCTCCTACACTGGCCGTACACCACTGGTGATCGTCGAGGGGACACTGAATAGTGCACGGTACATCCAAACCGTCATCGAACCCATCGTTCTACCATTCCTAGACCGGCAAGGGAACTTGCTGTTCCAACAGGACAATGCACGTCCGCATGTATCCCGTGCCACCCAACGTGCTCTAGAGGGTGTAAGTCAACTACCCTGGCCAGCAAGATCTCCGGATCTGTCCCCCATTGAGCATGTTTGGGACTGGATGAAGCGTCGTCTCACGCGGTCTGCACGTCCAGCACGAACGCTGGTCCAACTGAGGCGCCAGGTGGGAATGGCATGGCAAGCCGTTCCACAGGACTACATCCAGCATCTCTACGATCGTCTCCATGGGAGAATAGCAGGCTGCATTGCTGCGAAAGGTGGATATACACTGTACTAGTGCCGACATTGTGCATGCTCTGTTGCCTGTGTCTATGTGCCTGTGGTTCTGTCAGTGTGATCATGTGATGTATCTGACCCCAGGAATGTGTCAATAAAGTTTCCCCTTCCTGGGACAATGAATTCACGGTGTTCTTATTTCAATTTCCAGGAGTGTAGATCGGAGAAATGTTTCTAGCTCGTAACATACGTGTCCATATCGCAGATCGAAATTGTGGTCCATTGTCGAAAATTACTTTCAATACATGCCCCACATGAAATAATTTTTTTTTTACAAATGCGTTCGAAAAAGATTTAGCAGTAGCTATGCGTTAACGGAGTGAAGGTAACAAATTTCGAAGTGAGTTCAACAGCGACAAAGATGTAACAAAAACCTCTATTAGATCTGGGAATCGGCCCAAAAATGTCTACAGCGGCCATGTGTCTCAATTTAACAGGTACAATGGGATATATCGGAGGAATATGTGACGTCGTGTCTGATTTAGCTTCCTGGCAGATTTTGCATGACGCTAAAACTCGTCGAATACGTTTCTCTATGTTGAAAAAATAACAGTTCTGTCTCAGTATAAGAAAACATTTTCTGGCTCCATAATGTGCGTAACTTAAATGAATATACCAAATTAATTTGTTAACAAGTTCGTCAGGAATACATAATAACCAGTTGTTGCTGTCAGGGTGAGAGCGGCGAAACAGAATGTTCTTGCGTACAGGATAATGGTTTCTAATGGTAACGTTATTCTTATCTTGCCAAAGGTGTTTAATTTCTTTCCACACGTTGTCTTTGCTCTGCTCTTGTGCCATGTCTCGTTATGACGACGAAATGAAATTTTCAAATGCAATTCGTTGAATATACATGACGCTAGAATTTGCGTGGCAGAAGTTGGTTGGGATGTCTTGCTGATTCTTGCAGAGAGAACGGGATAGTGCATCTGCTACGATATTTTGTGTTCCGATATACGGAATAGGATAATGTTTAGCTTTAAATGTGCCATGCTGTTTAACTTGAAATTCATACATAAAATCGGACATAGTACCAGGAATGTTGTCAAAAACTCGAGCTTGCTGTAAAAGAATTTTGCATAGCTGAGTACGTTCGTTGCCTGTATTTGCGTTTTCTGTTTCACTTCATCAGAAATCATTTGCATAACGTCATAGTCGGCTTCGTCTGGTGTCTTATAGTTGTGTACGTACGTATCTGTGAACAATGTGGAATGACAGACCGTGTTACGTGGTGTAGAAAGGACCTCTGTTCTATTAATTGCCTGTTCATCTGCAGATAAAGCGTGCTGAAATTCTAATGCCAGTTGTACTTCCTCATCCTTTAATATTAAATATGAATTTCGAAAGTCAATAATTGCGTCATGTTGTACTAGAAAATTCGTACCTAAAATAACGTCTGTTGTCAACAAGGCAACAATCCAAAAATTTGAGTGGAACGTATGACCTGTAATACAAAATGATAAGTGTGTCTGTAATTTTACATCTACTCCTTTACCAGATACTGCTCCTTTTACTTTAGTTTTGCCTAATGGTAGCATAGGATAGGTGTTCTCTTTGTGACATTCGTTGAATGTTTCTTCAATTATAACTGAGATAGGTGATCCAGAATCGATTACTGCTGAAAATGTGGATGATCCAATCTTTACTTCAATGACAGGGTGGGAAATGGTTTTTTTGTATAACTGGTTTTTCTTGTAAGAGTGTGTCTCGGATGTCGTCAAAAGTAATAACATTTTCGTGAACAAGATTCTGTGCGTCAAAAGTATTGCTTACGTTGTTGGAAGATGCAACTTGTACTGTATCTAGTCAAATTCTTTCTGACGTGCTATTTGCAGGAGGATGCTGTGGCATTTCCACTATTTGTACTTTTCTGTTGTTTCTTCCTGACGTATTAGATTCGGGATGATACCGACTGTCTGGTTCATTCATGATAATCTGTTGTTGTGATTGACTCTGCTGCTGATAAGACCTACTGTTATTAAATGTATGCTGAAAACTGTGCTCATTACTTTGGTGTCTGTCGTGATAATCATTACTATACGGTGCATTGCGATAGGAGTTGAAATGATGTGTTTTCTGTGCATACTGATTTCCTTGTTGCTGTGCGTTACTATTTGGTGGAGCCGACGCTATACGTGTAGGCGGCGAAACATTAAAGCTTGGTTGACCTTGTACATTATATTGTTGGTTAGGTATGCTAACCGGCTGGTTTTGATGCTGTTGCGGAGAAAATCCTCTATTGTTGCCAAAATATGTTTGCTGTTGCTGATAATTACGACGATACTGATGATTAAAATTTTGTCTGTTATTAAAATTACGCTGGTAGTTCTTGTCATTTCAGGAGTGTCTAATGAAAACTGTCACTTTCAGGTAAAACTCGTCATATCAGGTATTCTTTACTCATTCTTAATCCTAGATAGATCGTTAGTTGAAGAGTTGTTTTGATAGATATAAAGGATAGTAAAAGAGAAGGCAGCAGTGGAGAAAACTTAAGATGAAATAGCACTACTACGGCTCGGGCCCATGCGCACGCTACGGCACATACTCATCAAAGTGTAATGAATCCCCCGAGGTCACTTACGCGCTGCAATAAATTTTAGTTTCTGCGTTACAGGCGATGCCGGTGAAAATTCAAAAGCACATTGTTGTATCCAGTCCAAAGAGCGTATCTGTGTTCCGTCATTATTAAATACCTTAAATTTTCTCATGGTGCTTATAATCAAAAGTATCGTCTCTGAATGTCTGAACTGGTTCAAGATTGTATGATAATCTGTTTGTCTGTGACTGTTCGGAATCTAAGTCACGTATTCTCTGTAAATTACCTAAATTATACTGGCTGTGTGAGTGTGACAAATGTTCAGAATGAGACATACGCTGTGACGTGTTAGAGGCTGAAACATTTTTCATTTCTGTCACTTTAAAACGTTCGTCAATTTGGCTATTCTGTTGTTCAAATTTCTTATCGACTTTCGCATCCAGAGTGCGTGAAAGTTCTGCTGACATTAATTTAAACTCGTCGCGTAACTGTGTTTCGTTTTCAGAACATTGTTTAGCAACCGCACCAGTTTCATCTCTAAGCGATTCTGTTGTGGCTGCATGTGTACTATTTAATTCTTGTGCAACGGATCTAATTTCTTCACTACTATTCCTAGCACTAAACATAATTCCCTCACGTAACTGTTTTTTAGTTTCGTTACATTGCGTGACGACGGCTGTAATCTGTTCAGTAGGCTGTTTGTAACTGTTATCTTGGTTTTCATTAAGTTGTCTATAATTGTTGACTTGTTTTTCATGAAGTTGTTTGAAATTGTTGTCTAGTTTTTCATTCCGCTGTTTGAGATTTTCATTAAGTTGTTTGTAATGGTTGTCTAATTTTTCATTCCGCTGTTTGAGATTTTCATTAAGTTGTTTGTACGATTCGTTGAGTTGTTTGTTAAGTTGTAGTAATAATGCCACAACTTGATCCATGCCAAAATTAGCGACTCTGTTTTCTGTGTTGTCTTATGGTGTTTCTGCATGTGTCACGTTTTGTGTAACCATTTGGTCATTGACTGACCCACGAAAAGATTTGCTAATTGGATGTGCACTGTTTGTCACTACACCAGAATCAAATAACTCTGACGTATTTTGACTACATTGTTCATTTCCATTAGAAACATTTATCTGTTCACTGTGTAAATTTTGCAAATCAGGTGTGTCAATCTGGGCAGCGTTCATTGTAACGGAACGTGCCGCGTCATCAATTGTCGTTAAATTTACAGTGGACACAATTAAATTTGTTTGCTCATCATTTAGATTAGAATCATTACTGGTGGTCGGTACGCACTGATTATCTGTAATTGGAGGAATATCATTATGAAACTGAGAGTCGTTACTATTATCTGTCAAATTACTGAACTCCTCTTTTTCACTCACTGCGCATCGCGATGTACTGTTAGCAGTTTTTCGCGGCATTTTCACAAGTCAAAATAGGCACAAAATCAAAGACGAAACAAAATTGAACAAATACAATAACAACAAAGAACAATAAATTGCCGATGATCTGTGAAAGAAAGAATGACAAATTAATAAATGCATTGCGCCAGATGCGAACCACATCTAAGATTATATAAATAAGAGCAGATATACAATTGACTACTACTCACAAAAATACGATCCTGGAAGGGTCGCCAAGTGTAACCTCCCAACAGTAAAAAAATATGTATAGCATTGACATTTAGTGTAACCTAGCAACAGTTTATTATTCCGTAACCTCACAATAATAAAATGCGACTAACCTCTCAATAAAATTGTGGCTTACATACAACCCTTCAATAATTAACTGACTGTAAATCTAAACTGGTAAATTTGGACGTCAGTAGTGCTGCGTCATGGCCTTGAAACATCATTCTGAATAAACTGAAAATTCTTACCTCATTGAAGTCGCCGGATAACGCGTATATATCTGCTCCTATAAGAAATTTTTCTGGCACAGCCCAGTGCAATGCTGGCCGATAGATTTGTCATGTATAAAAAGAAACAACTGATTTTTCTTTACAATAATCGGGATGACCATGGATTGGAGGAATTAGTAAATTCTTTAAATTGAGATGAATGATTGTCGAAAGTTAATTTTTATAAGAAAGATTATTATTAAAAGATTTTTTAAAAACATTTACATGGGACTTGATATAACAATGGTACATATGTGCGAGGCTGCTTTTACCTTATACTACATCGCTCAGGCACCACCATCGGTCCCCACGACCGGCCCAGCCAACTCGATACACACGACTGCTAGCTACAACTTACTCCTACTGCCACACAGTTCCTACTAGATAGAACACTGCTCTCTGGTCTGAGATTCTCTTATAGCTTACATATCGCAGGCAGTGCGTGAGCAATCCATCGAAATTACATCTGCTCGAGTGCGCTAGCAATAAATTCCTTAGTCATGGACCTCTTACAAGCTGATAATAAATAAATTTTAGATCACTTTGTTGATTGTTATTATAACCTCAGTGTCAACTCGGACATTATATGAGGCCGTGGACCTGACACCCGGGGCGAAACAACATCGACTAAGATTAATATATTCACGGAAGTTTTTTTTGGGGTATGTACCGATGGCGCTCCATTATACGTCATAAATTAAACACAGGTAGTGCTCAACATTAGGTCCGTCTGTCGTGTCTCACAAACAGGGGTGCGATATTGTAGAGATCAGTACTTCTATTTCAGTGATAGGCACAGACATACGGAGTTGAAGACTGTGTAGCGTAGAAACGGCAGTCCTTGATTCCTACGATCGCACTAGAAGCTTCTCGATGCGCGTGGATGGTATAGAAATTGTACGAGTTGATCACCGGCTTCGGGAAAAGCTACAGCGGGACCTCTTTAAAGTTCTGCTGGGTACCAGTGCCTCAATGGAACTCCACCACTAACCATTCTGTATCCTCTTCCCCTACTGACACAGAATGCCTCAAACAAGTAACACTTTAGCAACATTAGACGTCTCGATAAGACATTGACACAGTGACACCCGAAAAGAAAGACGATGGTATTTCTGGTAGCGACAAACCGTGATAATTTTAATTATATGAGGACAATGTTGAAAGTCCTTGGTCTGGCCTATACATGGTGCTGATATCAGCTATTTAGATTTTGCCGTATTAGTACTTCTTGCTCATTAATATAAGCCTAGTTTCAGCTTTATCTGACGAACATAACTGTATATCAAAAAACCGATCCCAGTCCTATGCTCAGGGAATGAGCGTAGGGGGAGCAATTGGAGGATTTGTCGTAGCCATCATCTGACCTGTTATGAAGTGTCAAGGGTGTATCTGCATCGCGTTTATGACCGTGATAAGTACTATACAGCGTAATGCTGGGTTTGTGTTGTTATGGATGAAGGGAAGGGAGAGGGTGAAACTCGGTGCCGGCACATAGCCTACTCATGAATAGCACCAAGAAGACCGCCTAGCTTAAAGTCGCCGACGGATCACCTTCAACAGTGTTATATTCATTCGCTCCATGAGGAAAGCGTAAATTTTAGGAATTTAGTTCCAGGCAATGGAGTAAAGTCTGGTGATCTGGAACCTTACGCCGCCTGCTGACCTCTCCTCGCTGGCCAAATACTAGTGATGAAAATTCCTCCGAACACCGGGATTCGAACCGGTTATCTCAAATTCGAACTCCTTTGCATAGGCGTGCGATAGTGATCTC
Source organism: Schistocerca americana (assembly GCF_021461395.2). Taxonomy (NCBI): domain Eukaryota; kingdom Metazoa; phylum Arthropoda; class Insecta; order Orthoptera; family Acrididae; genus Schistocerca; species Schistocerca americana. The sequence continues at coordinate 236,707,865 of NC_060130.1, forward strand.
GACTATGGACATAGATATATTTGTTTAGGAGATTTCTAAAGTAGTAGTTTTGGAAGTGAGTAGGAACTCACATACTGAAATGGAGTACCTTATTTAAAACAAATTTTGTTGTTTTGGACAATTTGCTGCCACCAAAATTTCATCAAAAGTTGATGAAACTTTACAAGGAGACTGAATTTTCAACAGTTAAAAAACATGCGATATTTCACAATAGATTGTGGGCGTACTTCTCTCAAAGAGGTTGCATGTAATGGATGTACTGATTCTGTTACTAAGAATGAAGAAGCGTCGACAGTGTGCACGCTATGGTATAAAAATGTCGACGATGAAGAACTAACTACGCTATGTGATCAAAAGTATCCGGACACCTGGCTGAAAATGACTTACAAGTTCGTGGCGTCCTCCATCGGTAATGCTGGAATTCAGTATGGCGTTGGCCCGTCCTTAGCCTTGATGATAGCTTCCACTCTCGCAGGCATAGTTCAATCACGTACTGGAAGGTTTCTTGGGGAATGGCAGCCCATTCTTCACGGAGAGCTTCACTGGGGAGAGGTATCGATGTCGGTCGGTGAGGCCTGGCACGAAGTCTACGTTCAAAAACATTCCATAGGTATTCTATAGGATTCAGGTCAGGTCCATTACAGGTATGATTTTGTCGTGTAACCACTCCGCCACAGGCCGTGCATTATGAACAGATGCTCGATCGTGTTGAAAGTTGCAATCGCCATCCCCGAATTGCACTTCAACAGCGGGAAGCAATAAGGTACTCTGAACATCAATGTAGGTCTGCTCTGTGATAGTGCCACGCAAAACAAGGGGTGCAAGCCCCTTCCATGAAAAACACGACCACACCATAACACCATCGCCTCCGAATTTTACTGTTGGCACTACACACGCTGGCAGATGGCGTTCACGGGCATTCGCCATACCCATATCCTACCATCGGATCGCCACATTGTGTACCGTGATTCGTCATTACACACAACGTTTTTCCACTGTTCAGTCGTCCAATGTTTACTGTTCTTACACCAAGCGAAGCGTCCTTTGGTATTTACCGGCGTGATGTGTGGCTTATGATCAGCTGCTCGACCATGAAATCCAAGTTTTCTCACCTCCCGCATAACTGTCATAGTACTTGCGTTGGATCCTGATGCAGTTTGGGCCGGCCGGAGTGGGCGAGCGGTTCTAGGCGCTACAGTCTGGAGCTGCGCGACCGCTACGGTCGCAGGTTCGAATCCTGCCTCGGGCATGGTTGTGTGTGATGTCCTTATGTTAGTTAGGTTTAAGTAGTTCTAAGTTCTAGGGGAGTAATGACCTCAGATGTTAAGTCCCATAGTGCTCAGAGCCATTTTTTTTTTGATGCAGTTTCGAATTCCTGTGTGATGGTCTGGGTAGATGTCTGCCTATTATACATTACGACCCTCTTCAACTGTCGGCGGTCTCTGTCAGTTAACAGACAACGTCGGCCTGTGCGCTTTGTGTTGTACGTGTCCCTTCACTATCATTTCCCTATCACATCGGAAACAGTGGCCCTATGGATGGTTAGGAGTGTGGAAATCTTGCGTACAGGCATATGACACAAGTGACATCCAATCACCTGACCACGTTCGAAGTCCGTGAGTTCTGCGGAGCGCTCGATTCTGCTCTCTCACAATGTCAAATAACTACTGAGGTCGCTGACATGGAGTACCTGGCAGTAGGTGGCAGCACAAAGCACCTCATATGAGAAACATATGTTTTTGAGGGTGTCCGGATACTTTTGATCACGTAGTGCATGAGAAAGGTTTATGCAAAATTTTTGCAGCGGTCACTGAATTGTGGCAACACAAATACGTAATAGAAATTCTGAGCAATACTTAGATCCAACACAATTACGAAACACAGATTCTTTGCAATATTTTCACTGTTACAAAACGAACCCAATTGCTTTTTCGCCAGTTGATTATTGCAAATGAGATGTGAGCCACGATTTCACATCAGAATGAAACTACAGAGGATGGAGCCAGTGGGATAGCAGCAACAAAAGCGAAGTCGTAATTGTATGCCAGAAGTCATATAACTAGTACTTTTAGGCTAAAAAATGATTCTTCTTATAGATTACCTAACAACGGCTAAAACAATATCTGCAGTTCAAGGATGAAATCTAATAACTGGGAAAAAGGAGTAGGTGCCTTGATCAAAGAGGAGAAAAGGTAAAACAAGTGCACTTTTTACAAAAACATATCTATCTGAAAGAGAACGTTTCACATTATCTACATACATGTTATAAGGTCATTTGCGCGTTTATCTCTCGATGTTCCAGTTGAAACATATGTTTAAGTGCTCAAATGTTTGTGATCGAGTTGTTTTAAAAGGGGAAGTAGCATCAAAAGCCAAAGTAGTCCAGCATTCTGGAAATGAGTGTAAGGCATCCTATGCAGGATTCCTGCATGGCCGTTATTGGTAAAGTCCTAGTGGATGTGCTTTCCTACTACTTGTTATCAAGTGTGAAATGTGTACCTGAGTCGTGTTGGTGACAGTGATGAGTGCTTGTCGTGTTCTTGTGGTGTTAGCTTTGCATTATTATGGATGAAGGGAAAGGAGAGAGCAAAACCAAATGTCGGCACACAACATGCTTCTCTCGAATTGCACGAAGGGAGCCGCCGAGCTTAACGTTCCTATCCTGCGAACGGAGCACCATCAACAGTGTCACACGCCCTTACTGCTTGGGACACTGCATAGAGGCTTGACTGGTCATCAGGAACTTTATGCCACCACCTCTCCTCCCCTGCTGGTGAAATACTGGCAGCGAAAATTTTCCACCGGCAGGATACGGACCGGCGTACCTCCGAGTTGACCGCCACAACACAGGCGTGCATTAGCGATCTTGCCTCAAGAAGAGGGTGGAGTAGCATTAGTGAGATAAAATTCTTGGCTTATGCAACCAATTCAGCACGCAGGGTTTGCGGGTAGCCTAAGCAGATTGAAATGGACACTAAATTGACGTTACCAAACTCTGAGTATTCATTCTTGCCATGCCAGAGTCCCTTTAAGAAACGACGCTTCCTACAGTATTAGGAACAGTGTGAGTTAAGTTATTTTTTGTCACGTGGGATTTCACTTCTAACGACTTCGCTCTCGACGTGTCAGTTCTTCCGTAGGCCACGCGGAGTGCCCACGAGGTTAGAGGCGCCATGTCACGAATCGGGCGGCCCATCCCACCGGAGGTTCGAGTCCTCCCTCGTGCATGGGTGTGTGTGTTGTCCTTAGCGTAAGTTACTTTAAGAATTGTGTAAGTCTAGGGACCGATGACCTCAGCAGTTTGGTTCAATAGGCATTCACACACATTTGAACAGTTCTTCCGTAAGCGGTTTCAGGTAGATAGAAATTATTCTGATTTCTATTCGGTCCTTAAAATTTGGGTTTACCTCAGTCAGTCACTGTGAATGCCGAATATAGGTCTCTGTAACATAGTTCACCCATCAGTTCTCACCTCTGAGCACAAAATCGCAACCTGTCACGCCGTAAAAGTTACAGGGGTTGGACAAAAATATGGAACCACAGCGACAAATGTATGTTTAAATATAAATGCAGATGCTGGCCGAGCTTGCATTGTTCTATTGGCCACGAGCTGCACCTGCGCAACGTCCTCAATACGTTTTAAGTGCCAGTCGTTGTCAGAAAAATGTTCTGTGCGTTGTGTTGGAGCTAAGTGACTTCGAACATGGGCCACTTGTTGATGCTCGTATGGTGTTCTGTGTACAAGGCTGCCGAAGTGTTTCGTGTTTGAAGAGGTTCCGTATAGAAGATTTATACCGCATACGGGGAAAGCGGAAAAACATCAACTAAGTCAGTACGCCGACGAAAGGGTGTGTTGCGTGATCGTGACAGAGGGTCATTGAAGAGGATTGTGACGAAATATAAGAGGGTGACAGTTGCAAAAATCTCTGCAGAAATGAATATCGAACTCGTGAACCCTGTCAGTTCCAAAACAACATAAAAAGAGCTCTGTAAGAAAGGAATTCCAGAGAGATTTGGAATTCCAACAACACTCAGGAGTGATGCAAATGCCGAAACTATAAAGCCTGGACTATGGATCAATGAAAGAATTTCTTTGGTCAGATGAGTCTTGTTTCACACTGTTTCCAACTTATGGCCCGGTTTACGTCCCAAGGGTGAAGCACGCGGTGGTTCAGTGATGATTTGTGCAGCCATATCGTGGTATTCCATGGGACCAAGGATACTCTGCAAAGCCGCATTACTGCCAAGGATTATGTGATCATTTTTGGCAATCAGGTCGATCCCATGGCACAATGTTACAATGCTTGCTTCTCAGTGGTGATGCCTGTTCACTCAGCTCGCATCGTCCAGGACTAGTTTTGTGAGCACGAGGATGGATTGTTGCTCAGGCCTGGACACCAAAGTCGCCAGATCTCAAAATTATTGAGCGCTCGTGGTCTGCTTTGGAGAGAAGTTGTGAGATCGCTGTCCACCTCCATCGTCGTTACCTGAATTTGCCACTACTTTACAGGAAGAATGGTATAAGATTCCTTTGAAAACCATACAGGACCTGTAATTAACCGTTCCGAGACGACTGGAAGCTCTTGTGAATGCCAATGGTTTTCCTGCACCATATTAAGCATTGTGTTTTTGGTAAAAATTTGGAAATTTGTGGTAAGGTCTTATGGGACCAAACAGCTGAGGTCATCGGTCCCTACGCTTACGCACTACTTAATCTAACTTAAACTAACTTACGCTAAGGACAACACACACATCCATGCCCGAGGGAGGACTCGAACCTCCGTCGGCGGCTACCCCGCACGCGTGTGTTTTCGGTGTTTCCATATGTTGTCCTCCGCTGTATATAAGCGTTGAAAAAAAAATGAACGAAGTAGCAGTACATAGCCGATCACATTCAATAACGAATATATCGAGGGTGTAGTAAAATTAAACTCGCTCTTGTAGTTCTCGTGTTGCTGTTGGCTGCGAAGATGTTTATTAGATAAAAATCACAAAAAAGTTTACAATCTATCTCATTAACCTAATCGGAGTAATAACACGTAACCGTTTCGATTGTCATAATCGAATATAAACTCTGTTTTTTCTGTGCTATGTATGTCAGAGAAGTCTCCAAATGTGGCATTCTATGTCACATGTAAGTTATAACATTATTGTCGTAATGAATGTGATGTAAAATACATAGAATGCTTGGTTATAAGTAAGAGAGAACCTTGATGGCTCTAGTGTTATCAAGCTAAATAAGTCAATAAAGAATATAAAGCAAGAAAAGCGAATGAAGTGTATCGTCGAATGTTAAAACAGCTTTCATCTACGAAAATAACGGGTTTTCCTTTATACTGTGAAAATTATTTGAAAGCAAGGTGTAGTAGTAGTAGTAGATTATTCGTCCGAGTATCACTTTGATTATGATATTTGATATGTCGTAGTATTACAGTTTTAGTAACAAAACATGCAATTTAAACATATAATTTATGTATACGAGCCTTTACACACTTCACGTCAACTTTGTCAAGGGTAGCGCAAGGTATTCGACCGTGATGTTATAGTAGGAACCATTCCGGTATTTGTAGAAGTAATTTAGAGGAAACCGCGAGAATTATGATACAGAACGGTTAGGTGGAGATCATAGCCTCCATGCGCTCAAACACAAGGACAGTTTGAAACTTCCTGGGAGATTAAAACTGTGTGCCGGACCGAGCCTCGAACTCAGGACCTTTGCCTTTCGCGGGCAAGTGCGAGCTACCCAAGTACGACTCACGCGCCGTCCTCACAGCTTGACTTCCGCCAGTACCTAGGCCTCTACTTTCCAAACTTTACAGAAGCTCTCCTGTGCAGGAGAGCTTCTGTGAAGTTTGGAAAGTAGGAGACGAGGTACTGGCGGAAGTCAAGCTGTGAGGGCGGAGCGTGAGTCGTGCTTGGGGAGCTCAGAGAGTAGAGCACTTGCCCGTGAAAGGCAAAGGTCCTGAGTTCGAGTCTCGGTCCGGCACACAGTTTTAATCTGCCCAGAAGTTTCATATCAGCGCAAACTCCGCTGAAGAGTGAAAATCTCATTCTACACGGACAGTTTGTTTAAAGTAGTGCGATCTCATTCGGTTTGTTAGACATTCTTACAAGTAAGTTATTTAACAATATAAACAGCAACCATTTCACATGATTAACAAACTGTAGACACACTATTGGCTGACAGTATCACGACAACGTTGTTCATTTTCAATTTTGTGAACCATAACACCCCATTTGCTTGCCCGAAAAACTGAGTCAGCATCCCTCCATAATAAATGACATGTTGAACCCAGAAAGAGAATAAGATATTAGCATTACCCATTGCAGAGCTTTGATGTAACGTTTTTCCACAAAAGAAGAAAATAGTGGGAAAGTATATTTTAATGTAAGTACACTCCTGGAAATGGAAAAAAGAACACATTGACACCGGTGTGTCAGACCCACCATACTTGCTCCGGACACTGCGAGAGGGCTGTACAAGCAATGATCACACGCACGGCACAGCGGACACACCAGGAACCGCGGTGTTGGCCGTCGAATGGCGCTAGCTGCGCAGCATTTGTGCACCGCCGCCGACAGTGTCAGCCAGTTTGCCGTGGCATACGGAGCTCCATCGCAGTCTTTAACACTGGTAGCATGCCGCGACAGCGTGGACGTGAACCTTATATGCAGTTGACGGACTTTGAACGAGGGCGTATAGTGGGCATGCGGGAGGCCGGGTGGACGTACCGCCGAATTGCTCAACACGTGGGGCGTGAGGTCTCCACAGTACATCGATGTTGTCGCCAGTGGTCGGCGGAAGGTGCACGTGCCCGTCGACCTGGGACCGGACCGCAGCGACGTACGGATGCACGCCAAGTCCGTAGGATCCTACGCAGTGCCGTAGGGGACCGCACCGCCACCTCCCAGCAAATTAGGGACACTGTTGCTCCTGGGGTATCGGCGAGGACAATTCGCAACCGTATCCATGAAGCTGGGCTACGGTCCCGCACACCGTTAGGCCGTCTTCCGCTCACGCCCCAACATCGTGCAGCCCGCCTCCAGTGGTGTCGCGACAGGCGTGAATGGAGGGACGAATGGAGACGTGTCGTCTTCAGCGATGAGAGTCGCTTCTGCCTTGGTGCCAAACCAATGATGGTCGTATGCGTGTTTGGCGCCGTGCAGGTGAGCGCCACAATCAGGACTGCATACGACCGAGGCACACAGGGCCAACACCCGGCATCATGGTGTGGGGAGCGATCTCCTACACTGGCCGTACACCACTGGTGATCGTCGAGGGGACACTGAATAGTGCACGGTACATCCAAACCGTCATCGAACCCATCGTTCTACCATTCCTAGACCGGCAAGGGAACTTGCTGTTCCAACAGGACAATGCACGTCCGCCTGTATCCCGTGCCACCCAACGTGCTCTAGAAGGTGTAAGTCAACTACCCTGGCCAGCAAGATCTCCGGATCTGTCCCCCATTGAGCATGTTTGGGACTGGATGAAGCGTCGTCTCACGCGGTCTCCACGTCCAGCACGAGCGCTGGTCCAACTGAGGCGCCAGGTGGAAATGGCATGGCAAGCCGTTCCACAGGACTACATCCAGCATCTCTACGATCGTCTCCATGGGAGAACAGCAGCCTGCATTGCTGCGAAAGGTGGATATACACTGTACTAGTGCCGACATTGTGCATGCTGTGTTGCCTGTGTCTATGTGCCTGTGGTTCTGTCAGTGTGATCATGTGATGTATCTGACCCCAGGAATGTGTCAATAAAGTTTCCCCTTCCTGGGACAATGAATTCACGGTGTTCTTATTTCAATTTCCAGGAGTGTATATTGTGAAACAGCAGAAACATTTTACTATTACTTAACTTCGTTACTTTTTTGCCAAACCTGTAGTATCTAAGTAATACTTCGCTGTCTACAACGTATTGCTTCAAAAGTACGTTTTAACAGCTCTTTCAATAAGTTTGCTTTAGTAATCCTTTTAATCTCCTTCGGCGATTTGAAAGATGAACTTGGCGATGAAAAATGTCTGACATTAGAGTAACTTTTGAAATGAGTCATGTAACAGAAGGATGTTAAATTAAATATGTAAATTATCGAAAGCGGTGACAGACGAATGAACGAAAGGATGTACCCTTGAGCTCTGACAAGGCTGACGATACTGAGGTAGTCTACGATGTATATTACAATCTGTATACAGTAAAGACAAGATTGATGCAGACAGAATGGAAGAAGAGCATACCATCTCACTCCAGTAAAATGCTGATCGTCCAACAAATATTTAACAGCGATTTACAGAGTATAAGTCGTACTTCAACATGGATAATCTGAGCCACTTTTCTTTGATGTACTGATCGAAGTCTTTAAAGATGATTACAGAGAAGCCTCACAGTGAGACAATGTGCATTCAGACATTTCATATATTGAATATCAAAGGGTATAACTAGCGGACAAAGGCCGGTAAGAAGAAAAACTATACAGCAGTTAAACTAATTACAGAAACAATTGTCAGTAGATGTACTGTAATAAGAATAACAAAAAAGCTTACTTAACAACAAAATAAGCAGAAGAATATACGATTTTCAGTATACTGGATAATTGGCAGACGGTGGAAGTGACATACCAAGGCAAAATAGCGAGAGAATTTTTGAAGAGGCACTCGAAGGGACTCACAGGGAAATTGTTTAAAACGTTAAAGGCACTCAAGACAATAAATACATCTTCGTACAGCTCTCAATTACCGTGAACTTTACACACAAGAGAAAGAAGTGAAATAAATGATAATTATTATGAAATTTAGCCTTTGTCGGTATTACATTTTGGCAGTAAACAGCTAGTATTACTCTCATACTCTCCATTAATTTCAGTAAACAGGCTAAAACTGATTTTCCGGCTACCTATAAAAACACCCCCCCCCCCCTCCCATCGAATTTTAAAACAGATAAATGAGGACGAAACGCACTGGAATGTTTCAGGTACCTCTTTCGCCCCACGTCCTTGACCTTTCATCACACACAACGCCCGTGGCCGAGAGTGCCAAACATGACGTTGGCACCACTCCTTGAAGGAAAGCTGCGAACCCTTGCCCATTGTCATACACAATCAGAAAGCGGCGTGTGGTGTCATTGAGCGTCTGATGCGGTGCGGTATACACCTGCACGTGAGACGAAAGCTATACTGCTACGAAATACTACCTTAGCCAACATGTGTTTCCAATTCGGAACGTCCATCCAGTATTTCATAACATACATTTGATTCATCACTAGAACGCTAGTAGAGAAAGCGTTTCTCGCTTCTGCGACACCACGTAATCTCCAGGGTCAGGACTGCGTAGACGTATTTCGGAGAAAAGCTGCTTGAGACTCTTACAGAATATTTTGTACAACAAATAGTTTAAATGAACTATAATTTTATTCGGTTGGGAAAGACTTAAATCATAAGCCGCCAAAAATGACTTAAATTTTCCCTGAAACCTATATTTTATTTCCGATGAATCCACGAAACTTTGCTTGAGTGAGCTTTACCTCCATTATATGTACGTAGAGGGAGATCGAGTAGTGTCGCACACGTAAGCTTTCTCGAAATTATAATTTTTTCTGAAAGTTGCACTCGAACATTCTGCTCACTAAGCAGTACTATGATACGCCACTTCACACCATTTAACAGAATTATAAAACTCAGTGTCATAAAAATCAATGTTCGTTGATTCTTATATTTTATCCTCAATTTTCATTTCGTTCGTTTAAATTTTTTGAGGGCTGTGTCAGTCATGAAATCGTAACGTCTAAAAAGCCTTTTTTAACATGAATCTTTTAATTTGACCGTAAACGGCTACAAACATTAAAGTAAATACATTTTAGTACTAAGTTTCTGCGCCATGGGAAGCTGAAGTGAATAATCTAAGATACGAAACAAAATTATTAAGTAAATGTTTTGAACATAATAGGACTCAATTGAAATATTAGTTTTACCTTTAGCAAAACAGTTATTGCTCATGTATAATAAAAAATTTGCAGCTCTATATGGACACATTTATTATGGGCCCAACCCACAAATATGTGGTACTGAATCAAGTCAACTTCTAAGGTTTCACTGAACGTACCATATTGTTTCTTATTCACGACTTGTTCTTGGAAAAGTCTTGTGGTTTCCATAAACAGGTTTCGTAGATACTTCTCTGTTTCTCCGTAAAGCCTTATCACCTAGTGTACTTCTTGCAACTAAATATTTCCCACTCGCTTCCCTGATTGTCATTTCAAGAAATCTGACTTTTTCTATGGATTCTTTCATATTATTTTCATCTCATTTGTGTCGTGACCTCTCCATATTTGCCGGTTAAGGGGTAATCCGTGAAAATTTACGTTTTTATGGCGTCTGTTTTGTCTGGTACAGTCCGAAACTGTTTCGTCCGATACAATCCGAACGTGCTGCAGTGCAGGTTAGATACCATCACACCCTAAAATACAAAGAATAATATCAGTAGTACCTAAAGATACAGGGCGACAATTATTGAACTACATGAAATAAAATCGTCATAACTTCTGAACGATTTGCGTTAGGACATTCAAACAGCACGGTTGACCGAGGGGCGTGATGGGAATTCGTATGCGCATGCGCACGTGCCTTGTTGTTATCGCCCATATGCACTTGAAAATGTCACGGTTCAGCGTGCCTGAGCGTATAGCGCTTGTAAAGGCCTACTATGAGAGCAATAACAGCCCAGCTGCTGCTTAAAGAAAGTTTGTGACCGAGTTGAATCTAAAAACAACCGGTCCAAGTGTGCTAACAATCAAGAATTTGATTCGCAAGTTTGAGAAAACGGATAGTGTTCGTGATGACAGTGTTGACGAAGTCGGCCGTCCTAAAAGGGTGAAAACACCTGAAAAAATCGAGAAGACACGTGCTGTGTTTCAAACCAGCTGCAGGAAATCAATCACACGATCTGCACAACAGGTGGAAATCAAACGGGAGACACTGCGACAAATTGTTGTTGAAGACCTGCATGCCATGGAACAGCGCTTGTGTTTCGCCAACTCTATTGTCCGCAGAATTGACGAACAGGACTTTGATGTGAATATGGTTTGGTTCAGCGACGAAGCCCACTTTCGTTTGGTTGGGTTCGTCAATGAGCAAAATTGGCACATTTTAGGGACTGAGGATCCGCATTTCGCGATCGAGGAATCTCTTCATTCTGAACAGTTGATTGTGTGATGTGCAGTGTCCAGTCACAGAATAATCGGTGCGGTTTTCCTTCGTGATGCGGTGACTACCAAACGGTACGTGAAGGTTTTGGAAGATGATTTCATCCCCATTATCCAAAGCTACCCTGATTTAGACAAGATGTGATTTATTGATGACGGAGATTGACCCCATCGAAGCAGGAGAGTGTTTGATGTCCTGGAGGAGCACTCTGGGGACCGAATTCTGGCTCTGAGGTACCCAGAGGCCACTGGCATGGGCCTCGGTTGGCCGCCATATTCTCCGGATCTCAACACACGCGAATCCTTTTTGTTGGGCTATATTAAAGACAAGATGTACAGCACTATCCCCAAAACCCTTTCTGAGCTGAAAACAACCATTCAGGAGGTCATCGACAGCAATGATGTTACGACACTTCAGCCGGTCATGCAAAATTTCGCTATTCGTCTGCGCCACATCACCGCCATTGATGGCAGGCATATTGAACGTGTCATAACCTAACTCCGAATATCTGTAGTGACGTTAACATGTTGAATGAAGTGTGTGCACGCCGTAGTTTGTAACTAATTTACGTTTTTTTCGTATAGTTCAATAACTGTCACCTGTACAGTAAAATGCATTGTTACCTAATTGTATACAAAAAAATAAAATAAGAATATAATATTACTTAGCAAATATGGTACGCCGTAAAACTCACAAGAAACAGATAACTTGTTTCCTCTCCGAAACACGAAGTTCTTTTGACTCAAAATCTCGTGGGCGGTCTTGCTCCTCCATAGTTGTTGCGGCAGTGGCTCTACAAGCGCTTCCACCATCACTAGAACAGTTGATTGTGTGATGTGCAGTGTCCAGTCACAGTGGAACTGCTCTCCAGAGGGAGTTTTTCTAGTCCTCCAGTAGAGTGTATGTGATGGTATCAAAATCTTCTTCACACCTGGAAGAAAAATCGTTTATATCACAATAAAGTGAGATATTTTATTAAGTTCTACAGGTCATCATAGTGGGGAAGACACGCATATTCACTTACAACAAACCACGTTGTCCGATCCAGTCCTCTGTCCTGCTCTCCAGCTGTCCTCAAAACAAAGTATCCCGTAGTAAAGTAGGGAATCACTTCTACTGGAATATAGAATATTGCATAACATAAGCGGATTGTGTCCAAATGATATTTCTCGATAGTTTGATGGCTACGAGGCGCGGAAGACCTAAGAGCAAACGACAGGAATTATTTAGTTTGGATTCACAGTGTGGATTTTTCTCATTCCCGTTTACTGCTGCTTCCTGCAATTTACTCTCTACACTCTGAATACTACTAAATGAGGTAATCCATAGATCTCGATTTAGGTGATTCCTGTGCCGTGGAGAACTTGTTGTACCCAGTGCTATTTTAAGGTACACACCAATATGTAACACAGGAATTACACTGTCCAGTGGGTCCACAAAAACTAACAAACTTGTTACCGGTCTGGTATCCCTCCCACCACGCTTTGTTAATTGCGTTATTGTTGATAGCCCGAATTTTCAACTGTAAGCTTCGCGACTATATCATTGAAACCCCTCACATGTTTATGGCTTCCTACAGAGCGCAGGCAACGAGTCTTCCCGTTAGAAGCTCCAAAACTACGATTTTCACTTGATTTTTATTGGTAATCATTCGCTTTTTTTCAATATCCACTCGTCTTTTCTGTGATTAGCTGTGAGACATGCTGAGTATGCCAAAGAAAATGAAACATTGGCATCTTCGTTATTTTAACCACTGTTGCTACTGTAGGAACAAGTATCACTTTTCACTTTTCTAGATCGCAGTGGAAACAGAAATGGAACTGCTCTCCAGAGGCAGTTTTTCTAGTCCTCCAGTAGAGTGTATGTGATGGTATCAAAATCTTCTTCACACCTGGAAGAAAAATCGTTTATATCACAATAAAGTGAGATATTTTATTAAGCTCTACAGGTCATCATAGTGGGGAAGACAGGCATATTCACTTACAACAATGCTTTTCAAAGAAAAGTATTGTCTCAGCAAAAGTATAAACTAGCGTTAGATCTGGAAAGAGAAGCTTCATCAAAGAGGAAATCATTTCTGGTTGCTCGCAAGAATACGAAGTAGGATAACCTGAATTTACTGTGCATATAGACGGCCTATCACACGAAACGAGTGGCCGAGCGGTTCTAGGCGCTTCAGTCCGGAAGCGTGCTGCTGCTACGACCGCAGGTTCGAATCCTGCCTCGGGCATGGATGTGTGTGATGTCCTTAGGTTAGTTAGGTTTAAGTAGTTCTAAGTTCTAGGGGACTGATGACCTCAGATGTTAAGTCCCATAGTGCTCAGAGCCATTTGAACCATTTTTGAACACGAAACGAGCAGCTTCTTCTGTATGTTCGTAGACGATGTTATTGCTTGAAAAGAAGTAGAACCTTCTAAAATACTCATTAATGAGAAGGAAAAATCTTGGAATTGGTAGCCCACTTAAATTGATAAATACAAATAAACAAAGAAAGATATATTTGGCAGTTACCTATGAGTAGTTTGATCTTTCTAAGAAACTGCAAGCTACAAAAATTGCGTAAAAATGTATTCCTATTAATGAAAGTAACAGGAAGAATTAGAATTAGTATCTTGTTAACGTCATGATCATTACGTACCAAGAAGAAGAATAAATCAAGCCATGTCCATGCTGAGGAAACCATCACAGAATTCGAGTGAAGTGATTTAAATAACCGTTAGCAAATCAGGACACGTAGATCAGGATTCTGGTTATCTCTGTGTATGAAAGGCATTTTCAAAGCTAAGTCTTTGAAAATTGCTGTTTGGATGATTCTGGGTTAGAGATGAAAATACGAGTTTCACTGTTTCTGGAAATTCAACCTGTAAGGGGGTGAAATAAGATCAAATTGGTTCACTGACTCATCATAGCCCAGCCCAAACCGCTAAGGATAGAAACTTGGAGTTTGGAGAGAGTGTGTATCTTACACTGTAGGCATCGTTTAAGAATGGGTTGTCCGAAATTCCACTCCTAAAGGGGTGAAATAGGGGATGAAATGCTTTTGTCGCTATTAAGGGAAGCTAGAACTGCGAAAACTGATATTTTATTTCTCAGTCAGAAAATAAAAAATACGTGTTTCAGCATTTTTAGAAATTCAACCACTAAGGGGTAAAATAGTGGGTGAAATTGTTTTTGAAAATAAGTAATTACTAAGGAACTAAAAAAATGGTTCAAATGGCTCTGAGCACTATGAAACTTAACTTCTGAGCTCATCAGTCCCCTAGAACTTAGAACTACTTAAACCTAACTAACCTAAGGACATCACACACATCCGTGCCCGAGGCAGGATTCGAACCTGCGACCGTAGCTGTGGCGCGGTTCCAAACTGTAGCGCCTAGAACCGCTCGGCCACCTCGGCCGGCTACTAAGGAACTACAAAAGGATTTTAAGGTTATGTCTATGACATTTGGTGTATGACTTCTCGTTTAGAAATAAAACACACGTGTTTCAGTGTTTCTGGATATTCAAGCCCTAAGGGAGTGCAATAGCGGGTGAAAGTTTTTAAGACAATATTTCGTTACATTAAAATATTTTAAAGCTAACTTTATGAAAATTGGTATTTCGCTTCTCGTTTAGATATAAAGAAATATTTGTTAGTGGATGAACGTTGCTATGGAAATATCTCTAAGAGAACGCAAAAGGTGTGATTTACAAAACCTTTGGACTTCAGCCACCAGAACCGCTTTTTGGTAAGAAGCGTATTAAGAAAAGATCGTGCTTATATGACCTCAATTAACATGAAAAGCTTACAAGGAGGACAACATAAAAATTCGATCAAATTAAAATAAAAGAAATCTCTGCAGGCCATACGGTCTATGCGGGCGAAACAACGTGCGCTAAACTAGTGAGACATAATCTTATTAAAATGTAGATCAATGAATGATGCACTTAACACTATGACCTTCTTGCGTCTGATAGTCATATTAATTGAAAATATTTTTCTTAAATGCTTCTATAGAAAACCTTTTCCCATTAGAAATAAATGAAAACGAAAAAAAAAAAAATCAGAATCCAAGCACTTAAAAGAGGTACACGTCTTTTACACTTGCAACAACTTGTCCGTTGTATCTAGTATAGTGCAATACTTTCTCAGCGTACATAGTGACATCAGATACTTTTATTATTACTTTTATTTAAAGTTATGAAATTAACTTACACTGTTTCTAGAATGAATCTTGTACACTTTTATCTGGCCTATATACACAATACACAACGGTTATCAGTTGTCATGTATCTTCTCCTACAGAGAACGTGGGCTGATTCTAGCAACGTTTAACGCACTATAATATCACAGGGAGTATAGAACAGACAAAACCATAAAATTCGCCGTAATTACACCTCACAGAGCCTGGTATCTGTTAACACTAAAATCATTTGTAAGAGGCAGAGAAAAGCAGATAGTGCTGCTACTGTTCTTAGCTCCGACCCCAGGCGGTTTTTGTCGTTTTGCAGTCATCACAAATCTTCCTGTACAGAAAACATCGATTATCTTCACTGTCATCTCAAGCAAGAGAACACTTAGGGAGGTGTATAGCAGACGAAACTCTGAGCTTGGCTTTAATTTCAATAAAAAGTTGTAAAAAGCGCTAGAAATGCGTCGGATGCTGTGACTGTACTTGGTCCCTGAAATTCTTGGCGGACTATGACTTATGGTACTTCTTAGATGGCGCTATGACTGCCCTGGAAAGGTAAGTATCATCCACAATGCCGACACGACAACATTTGAGCAAGTCAGAAACGACGTTCCCGTGCCCGTTACAGTCTGAAGACTATGTGTCTTCTGGACAATGCAAGTCTTTGTAACGCCATGCGTGCCTCCAGTTCAGTCCGGAGACCGCCGAGCCACTGACGAAGACATATTCTCACTGTATTCTACAGTTGTGTGGCCGTAGTGTCAATACCTGCTTAACAGTTATAAAAAGTATTTAAATTCCGCCTGACCAGTTACCAAAAAATGTGCGTTTATGTGACCGTAAGCATTTTGTTTCATTGACAGAAAACACATGGTGGTCTGCAATGAAAAATATTTAAAATTTTCGTTTTTTCATATATGAAACAATGGGCTATAGAAAAGTCTAAGATGTTATTTTTGTTTTACTTACATCATTTTATGTAGGTTTTAGCTTACATTCGGAAGTATCGTATGCTTACACATTTTGACGTATCATATTCCTTCGTTTCGCACTGATGTTTTTGTCTACTCAAACGTTTGTTTGCAGCATTACATTTCTTGATGTTAAATACTACATAGTATGGAATTGCTTGTGTCGTATTTAACGTCATGAAATGTGTAGCGCTGTAAAAAAACGTGAGAGAAGGGAGAAATCATCAGAGCTATACGCTCAAAAATGTGCAAGTAGACCACACTTACTGACGTAATTGGAAATCTACATAAAATGCTTTTAGTAAAATAAAGACGCCCCACTACATTTTATAACAAACTGTTTTTAAACGTAGAAAGTAAACCAATTCGTTAAGTACGTTTCCTTGCAGACTACTATATTTCTACATCAATAAAACGTTATGCTTACGGTGAAAAAATGTGCAATTTCTGGCAGTTTCACAGACTTTCTCACCAGTTGTTATGCACCACCATGGAACGAGCCCTTTGGCTAAGGCTGTACCCTATTCTCCGCGACCCCTTAGTTAGGTTTAATTCATGACATTCTATCCAGGTGCTGACATTTTCACAAATGTTTGTGTGTAGTCTATAGCCAAAAGTATCTGGACATCCCTCTAAACGCGCTCTATGTCACGGTGGAGTATGCATACGTGGTTGAATGCACAATATTTGAATATACAACGTGTACATTCTATCAAAAAGAGTCAACAGAGAGTAAAAATTCAAATTAGGAATGATTTTGGGTGCACTGAAGCTCTACGATTCAGTCACAGAGGTCTCACAATATTACGCTAATTTAGGTCCAACATTATCGATCTGGAAGGAAAAAGTTAAGGAAGCGCTAAGATCAATCACTCTGGTAAGACTTAGAAATGAACCGATAGGAACTACAAACGCTAATGCATACAGTATGACTACGCATCCGACATTCTCGCCAACTGTAGTTGAGGTCTTCTGTTAAAATTTTTGTACTGTGGCCGTTGACAGAACAAGACACTGAGAAACGACAGAAATCACAGGGGGAATGATCAACGTCGCTTAAAAAAATTAGAAATAACGTTTTCATTATATTGCGTAGTTCTGGGAGAAGATTTTAGGAAATAATGAAGTACAGTAAACACATTAACCCTCAGATGGGCGTATTTGGATTTTGTGGGTACCAGGCAAATGCTTGCCTAATGCTATTCACCTGAATGTGTTGCGCCTACTGTGAAATTCAGCGGAGTTTGTGTGATCGTCTGAGGCTGCTTTTCGACATATGAATTCGTACAAAATTAAGTTTGATCACTGGCAAAATGAACAAATGTATTTATGAAAAATTTTTAGCAATAGCAGCCTTCCAGCAATGTTGCTTTTTTGTTTGAACAGAATCAAAGGCTTTGAACTGCCCATGCCAATGCATGAACTGAACCCCATCGAAAAATTTTAGAACAATCTAGAACATCGATTACAGGGGAGATTAATTCTTCCAAACGCTAGTGAGAGAACATACTGATTTTCATGGTGATCCGTCTGTCGGGTAGACCGTTCGCCTGGTGCAAGTCTTTCGATTTGACGCCACTTCGGCGACTTGCGCGTCGATGGGGATGAAATGATGATGATTAGGTCAACACAACACCCAGTCCCTGAGCGGAGAAAATCTCCGACCCAGCCGGGAATCGAACCCGGGCCCTTTGGATTGACAGTCTGTCGCGCTGACCACTCATCTACCCGGGGTGGACATGACAGACAGAAGATGGCGGAAGGTCACCAAGACTTAATGAGTTGTATGTGTCTGCCCAAGGTCATCCTTATAACATTAGAGTGAAAAAGGAAAATTTAAAAGAAATCATACTAGAAACATTTCTGACATGTATATGCCAGTATCATGGTAAAAAAAATAGTAAAAAAAAAACAGTGCTACAAAGCACACCAGGTGTTATGTGAAGTATAAAACGTCATGAAATTTTTAAAAAAATTCAATACAGCCCCCTGGGTTAATGTTTTAAAATATTGGTCTATTATGTTTTACAATTTCCACTGTCAGACATGGAGTAGGAACTTTTCTAAACGTCTAAGCATAGTCAGCAGTTGCACACGCATCAAAAACCTGTGTTTAACATCAACTAAGAACAGGTGTGGTTTAGTTAGTGTACGTATAAAATGTTACACAAATGTTTTTCATGCTTCAGAAAACACATACACACAATTTACACTTACATGATCATCTGTTGTTTGTTTCGGAAATACCATCTCAAACATCGCCTTGCACACAGAGTCAGTAGTTTGTCATTGGTGTTATATCAGAAAGAACCAGATTCCTGGTGATGACGATGATGATGATGTGCCCAGCCATTATGCAGATGATGAGGATTTAGTGGTGGTACATAATATGATACAGTATTTAGCCGTAAGTTATCAATGCTGGGATCAGATTGTGGAGCACCAAATATGTAAATGCTAATTCATAAAAAGTTTTACTACAATAATAATTTATGCTTGCATGTGTTACTTATCAGCTGTTTTGATTGTAAGTAGCTTAAATAAAAACATAGAAATGTCAAAATGGGTCAACACCTCAGCCACTGACATGGAACATGATGCACTGAGGAACATTTAAGCAACACAAAGCATTATGCCATTCTCGACCCAAAGCTCTCAGGGTTGGGCTCGAGTTAGGGGGACTGGATACATAAAAAGGCCCTCTAAAATAAGAATTTCCACTTACATACGAAGCTTATCAGACGTTTTGGTCATAGGAAGCTTGGCTAACGACATTGCAATTTGTGACAGATATGCAGACACTGAGTCTAACTATATAGTTAGCAATAGACCAAGAGGTTACTCTTGATGAGGAGATGATATCGAAATGGCGAAATACCAATTCCAATAAAATCCTAAGCAATTGTGAAAAATTATTTCTTCTTATGCATGTGTAGGAATCGCACATTACTTTTTCATAAGAATGTTGGAATCATCTGGAGGTGGTCTTGTTGCAACAGAACCTCAGTTGGAGCTGTCATCATCACCACACCCTGGATCATGATCATTGTCAAGACCTTCGTGATAACCTCACCCCACATTTTTGACATCACCTCGTCCTGGACCATTTTACATTGTCAGTTACCTGTAGTAATATACCAACTAGAAGCAGTTTCTTGGTCTGTCCTTAATAATCTCGGTCAGCAGCAAGTATGTTGTATGCCAGCTTTAAATTAATCAGTAATTCAAAGCTGGATTTGGGACACGATCTCATACACCCACATCAACAATAGTATCATGAGCTACCAATATTTGATACGTTTCCTAAACACATGTCTACCTATTTTGGAAAGGGGGCTTTCTAAAATCATAAACAATCCATAGTGTCCTGTCATAAAGTGGACTGCAGTGCTATTCTGTGAGCTCCTATGCCCCACAGTATAGGATGGTGATCGTGAACAATGAGCCGGCTTATGTAATTGGAGGGGAAACGGTGTGATATCACAGGGCACCTCAATTGCAGAATGGTTCAATGAATTCACCTTGAGTGTCATAAACACCCAATTCTCGGAATGCAGGAAAGATGGTCTCATAAGGCACCCAGCCGAGTACTTCACCTTGACATTCACTCACATGTATTACATCCATTACAAAGGTAGTCCTTCTATATCCCTCTTCCAGAGTTAGCTAAAAGACAAGCCATAATTTATGTCCAAAATAGTGAGGACGAGCTAAAAGACATGCCATTGTTTATGTCCAAAATAATGAGGACGACTTTTGCTTTACATAGTCGAGTCTGGATTCCAAAAGAAATTATAAGGAACATGCACAGCATACGGCCCTATACCAAATGAATGATGTTTATGGATACTATACTTTGATGTTATCAATATCCCCTGACCTCCAGGGCATAGCTAAACTTGGAGAGGCAGAATCCGATTATATGAATTCATCTTTACAGCGAAGCGAAATGCAAGGCCGTGGAGAATCAAAATGTTACACCCCTTCACTTCTTCAGTTTTGCCGCTCAGCATACCAACTTGTTACATTTGTTGTTATTCATCCAGAGAGAAGAACAACATAACTGCTGGAACAAACATATGGCCCTTTAATTTCCTCCCAATTAAGTCCACATGACAGTGCGTGGCATATTTGCATCAAGTGCTTGAACCCATCTACTTTAAGGCAGCAATTAGCAAACCATCCACTGGATTGCTCAACACAGGAACCAATATGTCCAGCAGGAGCTCATCCCTTTTGTTGTATATGCTTACTTTGCGTGCACTGTGAGGGTTATCTCACTGCACCATGTGCCACCGTCGCAGAACAACGTACATCATATGTGGTGGCATTTGAGGTTGTATGCCCATATGACTCAAGTCAATCATTTAAAATTGGACGTTGGAGAAAATCCTACGAGATGGTTGCTCTCTGAGTTCAAACAACTTACAAGGGAAGGCGTTATGATTTATCACACCAGCATTTCCATAATCAAATCGCAGGAAAAGGAACCCTACACGAGAAAGCAGTTAACTGCCTCATTTGTGGGCTGCTGTTAGATAAAAAAGGGGAAATTCCGCACAAGGATCGTTGTCTTCTAACTCGCAAGTTCTTCGGTGCAGCACACATTGCAACCTGAACTACTAAACTACAATGACATATACCCATCTTTTATTTACAATTTGGCTGGGTATGATGATCATTCACTTGTTGAGCCCTTAGCTGATTTTGGTTGTGCAATGATCATGTTGGTGTCTTAACTGGAAGCACATAGAAACATATTTCATTTTCGAAAGCGAATCGCACAGAATATTATGCTACACTTTCTGAACTCACTACACCTTATGAATGCACCACTTCAGACACTTGATGCAACAATGTGTTATATATATATATATATATATATATATATATATATATATATATATATATATATATATAGTTAAGGCTCACCGGCCACTTGACCGTCTTCTACTTCTGTGCGAATGCACAAACAGTGCAAAACTCATTTTGTCAATCAAAAGTTATTTTACATGGATGCAGACAGCTTACTCTATTGAGCAAAGGGTTGTGATCCACATGAAGTAATGAAGTGCAGCCGAAAATCCTAGTGGCATAACGCCAGCAAACAACACGGTTAAAGGCCTAATGAAAATAGAGAAAATGTGTAGCAGGCTAGGGAGTTTTTAAGTCTAAAATCAAGAATGTGTGCATACACTAGAGTGACAGTTGACACCCAAAGGTGGCTACGCATGTGCATTGTGCGGCCTCAACGGTTCTCACAATGGACGATTATCTGTGATGTCTGCTCTGCACGGTTGGTGGTACTCCACCTCCTCATCCGCATGTGGTGCATCAAGTTACTATTTAGTTACGTGACTGTATGGTACACACTGTGTCACAGCTGAAAATCAGGCTGCCATCTCTTGATAATATACACTCCTGGAAATTGAAATAAGAACACCGTGAATTCATTGTCCCAGGAAGGGGAAACTTTATTGACACATTCCTGGGGTCAGATACATCACATGATCACACTGACAGAACCACAGGCACATAGACACAGGCAACAGAGCAAGCACAATGTCGGCACTAGTACAGTGTATATCCACCTTTCGCAGCAATGCAGAGTGCTATTCTCCCATGGAGACGATCGTAGAGATGCTGGATGTAGTCCTGTGGAACGGCTTGCCGTGCCATTTCCACCTGGCGCCTCAGTTGGACCAGCGTTCGTGCTGGACGTGCAGACCGCGTGAGACGACGCTTCATCCAGTCCCAAACATGCTCAATGGGGGACAGATCCGGAGATCTTGCAGGCCAGGGTAGTTGACTTAAACCTTCTAGAGCACGTTGGGTGGCACGGGATACATGCGGACGTGCATTGTCCTGTTGGAACAGCAAGTTCCCTTGCCGGTCTAGGAATGGTAGAACGATGGGTTCGATGACGGTTTGGATGTACCGTGCACTATTCAGTGTCCCCTCGACGATCACCAGTGGCGCACGGCCAGTGTAGGAGATCGCTCCCCACACCATGATGCCGGGTGTTGGCCCTGTGTGCCTCGGTAGTATGCAGTCCTGATAGTGGCGCTCACCTGCACGGCGCCAAACACGCATACGACCATCATTGGCACCAAGGCAGAAGCGACTCTCATCGCCGAAGACGACACGTCTCCATTCGTCCCTCCATTCACGCCTGTCGCGACACCACTGGAGGCGGGCTGCACGATGTTGGGGCGTGAGCGGAAGACGGCCTAACGGTGTGCGGGACCGTAGCCCAGCTTCATGGAGACGGTTGCGAATGGTCCTCGCCGATACCCCAGGAGCAACAGTGTCCCTAATTTGCTGGGAAGTGGCGGTGCGGTCCCCTACGGCACTGCGCAGGATCCTACGGTCTTGGCGTGCATCCGTGCGTCGCTGCGGTCCGGTCCCAGGTCGACGGGCACGTGCACCTTCCGCCGACCACTGGCGACAACATCGATGTACTGTGGAGACCTCACGCCCCACGTGTTGAGCAATTCGGCGGTACGTCCACCCGGCCTCCCGCATGCCCACTATACGCCCTCGCTCAAAGTCCGTCAACTGCACATACGGTTCACGTCCACGCTGTCGCGGCATGCTACCAGTGTTAAAGACTGCGATGGGGCTCCGTATGCCACGGCAAACTGGCTGACACTGACGGCGGCGGTGCACAAATGCTGCGCAGCTAGCGCCATTCGACGGCCAACACCGCGGTTCCTGGTGTGTCCGCTGTGCCGTGCGTGTGATCATTGCTTGTACAGCTCTCTCGCAGTGTCCGGAGCAAGCATGGTGGGTCTCAAACACCGGTGTCAATGTGTTCTTTTTTCCATTTCCAGGAGTGTATATGTCATTTGTGTTCATACACAATGTATCACACTTGAAAAAAGTTGAGAGTTGGCCTGTCACCTCTTGATGGTAAACGTCAATTGTGAGAATGTGAGGATAGGATCAGAACCCTGTTGTACTCACCTTATTCACTCAGGTGGTCAAGAGAGAGCGGATATATTTATTTGTAAGTGAAATGTATGTGTGTGTGTGTGATCCAAGTCATTATTATTAGTGTTGTATATGTGTTTCGTTTTCAGCGCAAAATGTCTGTTTCTAATAATGCAATAGTGGTAAAAGACAAAGAAAGAAAATGTAACACAGCTACAACTATATCAAAAAAACTCGAATGCTGCAATTTTTAAAGACTGTCATGGTAAATATACTGTGTATGTTTATGAATAGAGATTGTTTTTAGTGTATGTATTAGTTTTTCATGGTATCAGTCGTTATTATTGTTATTATAATTAATGTAAAAGTATCTATTGCATTGCTATCTTCTCTAAAATCACATATTACACAGAAAAATTGCTAATGAAAATATTATATGTTTTCGAATTAATCACAAATTAATTTGTTACTGTATATCACAGTTGTTCTTATTTACAAAAAACCAACATCCTGATTCTTAAGCCCAATCACACATACAAGCATGTATGTGCTCAGAGTTCAAAACTAGTCACTAAGAAAGGAGCAATAACTCTATTAGGAGTTGAAAAACCACTCAACAAAAATGAAAAGTGTTTAACATGCTTACAAGAAGGTGTGATTTGCAGATAAGGAGTGTAACTCAGTACATGAAATAATTGCCATGGGGATTTGCAAATCATGCTCCATATATGGTCTATGGTAGGAGGTAGCACAGTACATGAAATAATTGCCATGGGGATTTGCAAATCATGCTCCATATATGGTCTATGGTAGGAGGTAGCACATGATCATTGCCAGTTCTATGGAAGTATAAAGTACCTGAATAGAACGATACCTTCTGTATAAGATGAGCACAATAGACAATATGTGGATAAAAATTTACGTACTGTCAATTACGTTCTTCTTACCATACAAATCCTTACCTGCACATCTAGTAGAAGAGATTGTTCAAACCAGTATGACCAGTTGAAGCTTGCTGAGACATGCTGATAGGCAAGGATTAACTTCAATGGATGTGCAAGTTGAAACAGGGCAGCCAAGCAGAAGCTTCCTGGAAACCCGTCATTAGTAAGGGAGGAGGATGATGATCTGGGAAAGTTACTGTAGCAATACGTTGGTTTTCTTTAAAAAATCGTTTATTTATTATCCGCTTAAAAGTAATTTTACATTATTGGAGACACACATAACGCTACTGACTTCTTCTTCTACACACTTCTGCCTGAACCACCAAAGTGATGGGTATCCTTACAATTCCAGGTTCCATTTTGCTGCATGCTTGTAAATATCATTTATACATGATCCTTCTCACTACCTTTCACATACGCAGTCATGTCTCAGTGATCAAAAATTTGAAACAATGTCAGAATATCTCTATAAGCTATCAAAGGATCATTCCAGGATATTCCATGGTAATTATGCATTAACTATAATAGAGTTTTTAGAGTTTTAGTACACTTCACATTTGTGAATGTTTTTGGTGATGCAACATTTGTGAAGAACACATTCTTAAACACAAGCTGTCTGCATTAATCGTAGAATGCTTGCATGTCTATAAAGAATGTTTGCACTTCGAGGTGTGACCACGAGATGCTTTAATTATGATGCATCAGCTGTTCATTTATATATCTTGTTGCAAAATTCCTACGAACAGTAAATAGTTTAATCACATGATCATTTAGTAATAATGTGTATGCTGTGGTTTCTTTTGGGAAATTTTCTCATGATTCAAATTCTACATGGACGTTTATCGGCCCTAGTTTCACAGTTTTGTTCCACTTTGGGCAACCTATAATGACTAAAGGCGCAAATCATTTAAATTTATGTCGGTTGAGGATGTATCTAAATTCATAATAAGAAGTTAAAACCTTGCACCCGCGTCAAGCTATTGTAAACGTTTTTACCCCAGTCCAGATGTAAATTATCAAATGAGCAAATGTAAACTTAAGTTTTGATTGATTTACACTTGTCATATCCAATGGAATCTTTTCTCAGGCCCCCTTTCCTGTCGGTCTGCAGTGCCAGGATAATAAATCGAGGCATTTCAAATTGAACAGCTGTTTAGTAGTCCATGTACATCTGGATGCAGTCAGTAGTATAGGATATTCAAATAGCTCCAATAAACGGAAAGTTAATGGCAATTGGATACCAGCGTTCAATGCCTCAAAAAATTTTAAACACTTCTGGTTGGCGGAAGAAAAAAAAAGGTTCAAATGGCTCTGAGCACTATGGGACTTAACAACTGAGATCATCAGTCACCTAGAACTTAGAACTACTTAAACGTAACTAACCTAAGGACATCACACACATCCATGCCCGATGCAAGATTCGAACCTGCGACCGTAGCGGTCGCACGTTTCCAGACTGAAGTGCCTAGAACTGTTCGGCCACACCGGCCGGCGGCGCAAGAAACATGAGGTATTTCCGATACTGATTTCTAAAGGTACAATTTTATTCTTTTCGGGACCAGTCTGTCTCTGGACACATGAATTGTTATCCATTGCACTTCATACCAGAACTAATTCTTGCTTTGCACTCGTAATGATGCATTTTGTGTCCTTGAAATATCCCATCGGAGTTTTGAGTACTATGCACATGCCAAAGCACTTGCCATAAGTTATGGAGCCTTCTGTGAACCATCTTGGTACTGCTGTTGGTATTTACAGGCCATTCTGGCCTGATGATGTGCAGGCTAAGTGTTTGGTTGCTGTTCCTGCTAACCCTTGCGCGTACATTTGCTTATAGCCCCTCTTATTGAATGGGCTTCTGTAGACCTGAAATGAAGAGAACGAAAACTTTGCTGCCAGCCTTTTGCCTGTGGTTATAAACCATCCTCGACTGTGTTTATACATTATGCTTTCGCTGTGAAGTGGTGTGCTGACTGCTGTGCTCATCAGTTCTGTATCTTACACACATTCTGCTGCTACTTGAAGTGTAGATGTAGTAAGATTCCTTCACCAGGAAAGTCAGTATATTTAACTCGAGATGGGTTAATGTCTGGACAGTCACTGAAACGTTTATGGTTTGGGTGAGCACCTCAATGATTTTATCCTGGGCCAGCTCTAGTGAACAATCAGACTGCCTTCATCAATTTCTCATTGAGATACGCATTCGTTGCAATATTGTACTCGATGCGAATCCACTAGTTGAACTGAATCCTAAAATTTATTGGACTTCTTCACCAAAACTTGACTCCTCGAGAAACCTAGTAGCGATTTTGATGAATATTTCTGGCTAAAGTCTATTGCCTTTTCCGTCGTTTTTATTTCCGTTTGAAACATAATATTGTTTGTTCATAACTCAAACACTTTTAAAAAATGTTTTGTAAATGTTTCTAAATCATCAATACCATATGGGCCAAGGGGTATGTCTACAGATTCTTTCCCTCTTCCTAGATGCAGTTTATTGCTCACCCAAGTGACGACAGGAATGCTGTTGTATGTTTCCAGATCGACCAGTGCAATATTCCATTCCACATTTATAAAACCAATGGTGGAAAGTAATTCGTGCATGGAAACGATGATCGTTCCTTTGAAGTCAGAGTACACTGTGGTGTTGTACCAAGTCAATTTCAGGAGCAAGTCGGGCAGACACTACAACACACACACAAATTATTATTAATTTATTAAAACTTGAACATGCAAATACTTAAATTTGGAAAAGTTGACCTCAACATGACATAATATTCAGTATAACTCTTCTATTCGCATGCAACTGGTTCTTAGTCCGACCACAGTGTCATCATAAGCAGCGATCACAAGTGGTCACTAATTACATAGAGAATGGGCTGAGTGGCACTCTGCTAGGACATAAATAACTTTACAGCTGCACTACCGTAAGGAAACACTTTGGGGATGTGCCTATACCAATGTGTCCGATTCGTTGCTGTTTTTGTTATTAATCGTGGTGCCTTCTTCAGGTAGCAACTCATTCTATGGTCAGCACCACATGTGTGACATCACCTCTAATACTCAACTGACACAGAAAGCTCCATGATGCTTGTTTTTATGCGGTAATCAGGAGGACTATACGAAAAAGAAGTCCACACAAAGATGTATCGAAACTTCAGTAGCGTCCAAAATTGTACAGCAATTGGTAAAGCAACAGCACAGTTTCTTGGCGAGCTTAAGTAGATGTCATCCAGGCTTCTTTTAACTTACACAACCCAGTGAGATCCAGGTACTCATAAAGCATCTAAGCTTACAACTTTACATTCTGCCCTTTCTTGTACTCTTTTTAATATAGTTTTTTCCTGATAGCGGCAGATTCCATCATCCTATTCTGCCAACTCTTTTCTGATAATGATAGATTCCACCAGCCTTTATGTCTTTCCACTTGGCTAAGTTGTTCTTGAGCGATATTTTTGGAGTTTTTCACACTTCTGAAAGTTCTGCTAGTGTGGAAATTAGGAATATGTTAATTCCACCTGATGGCTTAGGTAATGTTAAAACCATACATGCTTTAATCAGTCCTCTTCGCCCTTTTTGCTTCAGGGCACTTTTAGAGGCTGACAGAAATGACTGGATCCAATTTTTTAAACACTGCACATGTTTTTTCTTCTTTAGTGTATATGGACAGCATTCATAACTTGTCAGAAATTTTTCCCAGCATCAAATTGAAGTTTAGTGTATATTTGTATCAGCTGCAAACGTTATATAATGATATCTCTTGCTGCACATATTTTCTTAGCTTCATCAGCTAAAATTCGATCTCCAGCGTAACGTTCTGCCAAACATTTATTTCCAGCATTTGCTATACTGTGCTCTTTGCAAGCCTCACCCAACAGAATAATTCCCTTAATGCCACATGCTAGACTCTTATTTAACATTTTTCTCAGTGAACTGTATTTGTGTGAAGAAATGTGTAATTTCACAGGTGGTATGTTGGAAACTGCCATGTATAACGTACATCCCACCAGCCACATTATGCTGCTGCAAGGTTGAAGAGACTGCACACCTTATTATATACCAGGTCTTCAACATTCACCGTGCTGTTGCTCAATAGAAACCAAGCGAGTTAACTGAGACCCTATTCCCCTGTCATCTTTTGAGATGCTACATGAGAGAGACATCTGTTTTATTGCTTCTCTGTAGTTCTACTCAGTAAAAAGTACCAGTTATTTTACCACAAGCATTACCCTTTCAAATGTAAGTTCTAGGGTTTGTTTGTCACACACTGAAAATTTTAAATATCTCCGTTAACCAGTTCGGTATTTATGATTTCTTGAATGCAGTCTTGTATTTTGAAATATGTACAAAACCACTTACATCAAATTTCTGCTTGCAAGGATTCTCTATTTTAATGCAATGTCATAATGCACTTCGAAGCTCATTATTATGAACATCCGTTGGTTTAATTTTTATTGTTTGATGTATGGTGTGGTTGCTTGTGGAAGAATATTCATCCATTTGTATGTTACACGAAGATTAAAATACACCCATACACAGTTTTTTGGTCATAAACATTCTACAGTACTCGCCTTCCCTTGGGAGAAAGTTCAGTTGTCATGTGTTCCATGCCACCCCATTACTGTCTTGAAATATCTGTTATAAAACTCAACACAATGATCAGTTTGAAATTCTACAGGACATCCATTGTGCAGAAATTGTTCAAACACCCATGTGACTTCCTTCCCCATCTTTCTTTTCACAGGTAAGACCCAGGTGAATTTTGGGCATGTAAAATATATTTGAAACCTTTATTTGTTCAAAAATGTTGCCTTGTATCTACAAGATACACCTACAATAAACCATCCAAACCTCATACTATAACGAGCCGGTGTGGGAATGTTTTTTTTTTTTTTTCATGTTTCTGGAATTCTTGACCGACTGTCTCAATATTCAGTAACGCGTCTTCCTCAAAGCTCTCAAATAACTGATATAATTTCCTTCATGTGAGCCATATTCCCAGGGTTTTTGATGCTGCCAGCAGTCATAACCAATGTATTATTTTGCTAGAATCATCATAATACATATATTTCAGAGAATGGTCATTCCTTTATGGAGACCGCAAGTACCTCTTCTGGCGCTATATCAGCTGAAGATGGTACAATCATATTTTGGTATTTTCTACAATTAAGGATTTTTATTCATACTTTTGGGTGTTGTCTTTCCTATGTACATTAGTCATAAGTAATATTTCAGCATAAGTTTGAATCTCTTCCAGAAAATACATGTAAGATTTTGAAATTTTTGAGAATAATGAATCCAATGAACAAGGTAGTTTTTCAAACTCTCTATTCCCAACCTGTATTGCACCCATAGTTAAACTTATAGACTGGGTGCCCAGGATATACATTTGTTCCCTGCTGTACCCGTATGTTTCATCTATCTCACTATTCGTCGTGGCATACTATCCACAAGTTCATCAAGGCACTGTTGGTCCAGATTGTCCCACTCATCAACGGCAATTCGGCGTAGATCCCTCAGAGTGGTTGATGGATCATGTCGTCCATAAACAGCCCTTTTCAGTCTATCCCAGGTACGTTCGATAGGGTTCATGTCTGGAGAACATGCTGGCCACTGTAGTCGAGCGATGTCATTATCCTGAAGGAAGTCATTCATGAGATGTTCACGATGGGGGCGCGAATTGTCGTCCATGAAGACGAATGCCTCGCCAATTTGCTGCCGATGTGGTTGCACTATAGGTCGGAGGATGGCATTCACGATCGTACAGTCGTTACGACGCCTTCCATGACCACCAGCGGCATAAGTCGGCCTCACATAATGCCACCCCAAAACAGCAGGGAACCTCCATCTTACTGCACTCGCTGGACAATGTGTCTAAGGCGTTTAGCCTGACTGGGTTGTCTCCAGACACGTCTCCGACGATTGTCTGGTTGAAGGCATATGCGACACTCATCGGTGAAAGGAACGTGATGCCCATCCTGCGCGGTCCATTCGTCATGTTGTTGGACCTATATGTACCGCGCTGCGCGGTGTCGTGATCGCAAAGATGGACCACGACATGGACGTCAGGAGTGAAGTTGCGCATCATGCAGCTTATTGCGCACAGTTTGAGTCGCAACACGACGTCCTGTGACTGCACGAAAAGCATTATTCAACATGGTGGCGTTGCTGAAAGGGTGCATCCGAGCCATAATCCATTGGTAGCGGTCATCCATTGCAATAGTAGCCCTTGGCCGGCCTAAGCGAGGCATGTTATCAACAGTTCCTGTCTCTCTATATCTCCTCCATGTCCGAGCAACATCGCTTTGGTTCACTCCGAAACGCCTGGACACTTCCCTTGTTGAGAGCCCTTCCTGGCACAAAGTAACAATGTGGACACGATAGAACCGCGGTATTGAGGGTCTAGGCATGGTTGAACTACAGACAACACGAGCCGTGTACCTCATTCCTGGTGGAATCACTGGAACTGATCGGCTGTCGGACTCCCTCCGTCTAATAGGTACTGCTCATGCATGGTTGTTTACATCTTTGGGCGGGCTTAGTGACATCTCTGAATAGTCAAAGGGACTGTGTCTGTGATAGAATATCCACAGTCAACATCTGTCTTCAGGAGTTCTCGGAACTGGGGTGATGCAAAACTTTTTCTGATGTGTGTATATTTGTTGTGCCCCGTGTACCATAGCCTTCAATGGTTAATCGTCAGATCCATCACGTGGACAACATTCGAGAGTAGTACAGCAACTTTTGAACTCAGGCACCAATTTATTACGTTTGGAAAATGAAGAAGACTCCTAAAATTTTTTATATACTTTGGACGGATCTGTAATTACAATAAACCGTCCAAAACAAAGAGCTTTATCGAGGGAAAGACATACGTTATTGCGCAACATGTAGCAGCATAATAAAAACCTAATTTCGTTGAAGTTAACGACATCTCTGTGCTAAGGTTCTGATTTTTCGCTTTGTCCCCCTACTCTGAAACCCTCAAGCATATTTAGTGTATCAGGCCAAACAGGAGTAATGTTAGTTGGTCGTGCGCATCGCTAATAGTGGCACATTTGGCGGCACGGTTTGTAGGGCGGTCGCAGCTTTTCATGCGCGGCAGTGGTCGCCCTCGAGAAAGCCGGGACGTGAGCTGCGTCCCATGACCTTGTTCCTTGCTCCTTGTGCCTCGTCGCTTGGCATACGGGTGTACGGCCCGCAGCTCACTGCCACTGCCCACCACGTTGCTACTTCATTGTTCCTTCCAAAACGCAGTCACCGAGACAGGGAACCGATGCATTTCCCGATTCATTAATCGACTGAAACGTTTTCACCGTTTTATATTAAAGTCGTAAGTGGACTAGCCACCGGAAATGCACTACGGGAAGTGGAAAGCTACCCATCAACACTTTCCAAAACCTACCTATCTAATACTCCAGAATATCCTTCCCTGTCGGATATGTTGATTAACCTTTTTTCTTTATGGCTCTTATTTTCGGTACTTTCAGTATAGAAAAAAGCCACTCATAGGAGTGAAGAATGGTACGTGCACATGATGGCATGTGTTTATCTAATCTTACTACAAATTCTCAGATGGAGACCGCATAGCAGCATACTCAGAGGAGTTGCATGTAGGGCCTATTGCTATCCTTGGGACTTTGAGAAATGTTGAAACATA
This sequence comes from Schistocerca americana, assembly GCF_021461395.2. Classification (NCBI taxonomy): domain Eukaryota; kingdom Metazoa; phylum Arthropoda; class Insecta; order Orthoptera; family Acrididae; genus Schistocerca; species Schistocerca americana. Next base: position 236,739,743 of record NC_060130.1, read on the forward strand.
ATTGATCGCACAGGTAGATGACTGGAGTGGAATGACTGCAGAACGAGTGGCAACCAAATGGATTCAGGACAATAGTGTAGAAGGAAGATTAGGCACGAGTCTTTCCAGAAGGACTACAACATGAAAATATTGTACAGTACTTCGACTGGCTCAGACGATTAAACAGTTGATAAATTTTGAAATCTGGGAAATGGCTACAAGTAGTGTGTCCTCACAAACCGGTGGAAACAATTTACTGGACGCTGAGTGTTGAAGGCGGTTTACCATGGGTCGTTAACACCATAGCACAGACAATGGAGACTTGCATCGTGTAGAGCCAGACTTTCTGTGATGTTCGTCGAGAGACGTGCTTTTGTTTCTGGCAGTCAGATCGACGCCAACGTGTCCGCAGATTGTCATGTGGGTGGACACAACAAGCAGCCATTCTCGAGACCCACAACTAACTTCCACCCACAAATCTTCATTAAGCCACACAACATGGTTTTAAGTCATGGCAAGAAATTACTCAACATGGAAATGGGGGGCTGTTTTCTTCCATGCCACAAGGAATGCAATAGTGTTTTCGTGCCAAAGGCGGTCACGCCTTATACAAATTTTTATTCTTCATGAGGGTATTTTTTATCCGCCGTTGCAACTACAAAAATGGGTGATTTTTTGTTTTTTGTTTTTTGTTTTCGTACTTCTAGTAAAGCAAACAGAATACAGTGGTGTGCAAAAAGTGTGTTGTGAGAAATGCATAGTGCTGCAGAACATATAAAAAGTAGACGAAAATTATCAGCGTCTAACACAGAAAAACAACGATGTGCTAGCAGACGGCATTCCACGATGTAAGCGAGAAATCAACCGAAAAATCACCACCACTGATGATGCTTTACCTCAATAAAGCGAAACGCGTCTGGTGAAAAAATCACGCATTTTTGTAGTTGTAACGACGGATCAAAAATACCCTCATGAATTATAAAGCAACTACGGACACTATTGCCACACAATTCTTTTAATATCCCTGTTACAATGTGTCTCCGGCTCTTATTACGTCAGCCAAACAGCAGGCGTCGAAAGACGTTCTGCTGTAATTTTATATTATTGCTGTTGTTCATAAGAAAGGGCAGCAGCGTCATTCGGTGAACTTAAGTGAGGATTGCTGAAAAAGGTGACTATAACGACATAGTTGTCCTAGTTTACATGCTTGTCTGCAAATTTATTCAGTAAGAAGGCTACTCACCATAGTTCGCGAGAAAGCAGCGCCTGGCATTGTAAGGACGCATTGCTTATCGTCTTGTAGTGCGATGTCGTAATACAACACACCTGCCCTTGTAATCACTTCCACAGTTTTCATAGGCAGTAATGAACATGTCAGTGAGAAAGTATTTTAGCATTCTTTGATATTATCCATCATGTATATGGAGAATGGGAATCCCAGTTAGCGATGTTTTGCTGTCTTATTCATCGTATTTGACTGACACCATGTAGTCATGAAGCCTTTAAAATACATTGTACAATTTGACTGATGTTTCTACACCAAATATGGCAGATCGACACAGAAAGAGCAGTTATATGAATAGAAGCTAATGTAATGATACAGAATGAAATTTTCACTCTGCAGCGGAGTTTGCACTGATATGAAGCTTCCTAGCAGATTAAAACGGTATGCCGGACCGAGATTCGTAATCGGGACCTATTGCCTGTCATGGGAAAGTGCTCAATCGACTGAGCTACCCAAGCACGACTCACGACCACCCCTCACAACTTTACTTCCGCCACTTCGAGTCTCGGTCCGGCACGCAATTTTCATCTGCCATGATGTTTCTTAATATAAAGATGACTGACAAAAGGGCGTGCTCTCGAAACAAGTAGTGCTGATAAAAAAGTTAAAAATGACAATGGTGGTTAACACAGCGAAATTTCATTCACCTTAGTGTTTGATTGTAACATTATGACGTATCGATCCATTTATCTGTAATGATCGCACACTCCGACTGACACTGCAGTACAAAGACAAAGAAAGTGTCTGACTGTGACGAGTTCAGAAATGGAATGAAATACATGGTCCGGAACATCATCCATGGAACAGTTGCTGGCTTCTCCCAAATTCGGTAATCCCAATTCTCTGATGAGTACATAAGTACCATTTTTTGCAGAAAGTGTCTGCAGATACTTACAGTACTACCCCCCCCCCCCCCCCCAGTCTCGCCAGCCGTGGGTTTGTCACTCTCTCGGTGATTCAGCCACAAGGTAGATTAGTGTTGCACTGATAAACGTCGCAGTCTGCGTTCAGTATCCAAATTACAAAAAATACATTAAATGAACAGTTTACGTCATCATAAAAGACTTGGTCACAGACGTCAATGAACTGTGAGCAACATAGCAGGTACTGTAAATAATAGATATTGTTAAATATTTTTACGGTTATCAACGAAACAATTAACCGACAGTCAGTTTCTAGCCTCCTATTTCAACAGATTCTTAGAATAAGCCATATAGGAGAGCGAAAGCTGTTTGCCTGTGATACACGTCATTCTGAGCGTCAGCCAGCGAAGTAAGAAAAAATAATGGTCTTACAGATTTAAATGGACTGCTTACCACTTTAAAGCGTTTCTAATTTGAAGAAAACATTTAGCACTTACCTGAATCACAGAGCCATAAGAAATTTACTCCAGAAAATTTAGGATAGTTATACTTCTTAGTAGTATTTCCTAAGTCTTATTCCTTTCTTGTCGCCAATAAAATTATTACACCTGTCTTAACATCACTTTAGACAGAATGATAGCAAGCTTTTATCTTAGCTTTATTGTTGCAGTGTTATTGACATGAGAATTATTATGAGTTCTTGATATTTTCTGTCGTACTTAGAAAAAGATTAATTGAAAAAATAATGGAATGACAGTCTGTCTTTCCTCAAAAGAAGTTGAAAAAAATCTTCTAAGAAAAACAGAGCTGCTTACTGTGGCAATTTCTTCCTTTACAGTCACGTGCCGCTGGGCACTTTTGCTGCAAATCATGATTCCTTGTCCGAGTATATATGAATGAACGCATGTATCAAACCGTATAGCTGTTAAATCTTGACACTAGATGTCATAGCAATTTGTCAGAATTAACAAGATTTGAGTCGGTGTGCTGGAACCGTTTTTGATACAGAGAGTACTTCACAATGATTGCGATCTCATCTTATTTTTCAAATTGCACTCTGGACGCTCGCATACTTTGAAAGTCTCAAAACAACACTGAAATAGAACTTCCGCTCGACAATACTTCTGTATATTCTGAAATTTTTGGACAGTATGTGAAGTCAGAAGCGGTGGTGATACTGAAATATAGGGCCGCTGTTTCACGGTTAGATAACCATATGTTTCCCTTTTCCGATGATACCGCAGTCGAAACAGCCCTTTTAATTGCGAAGTTTTTTATCATTTTTGAGTTCAATGACGACTTCTTTAAGTCAGGTCCTTCATAGTGGCATGAAAATGAATAGGCCGCTAATGATCTACACTTAGTTAGTAACATTAAGGCTTATAATGATCTGGCTGAGGTAAGCACTAAGCAATTGCAGGACTACAATAAATTATTTACAAAAGAGAAGATATGGAGACAATATATGCCTCACGTTGTATTTTTTTTTTTAATTAGGGAGTAGGAAGCATACTTTCCAGTTTTCCTGTTGAACCCAAATTACACACAACTAATTTTTTCATGCAATCCTACTAGAGTGTAACACAGAGAAAAGAACTTGTAAAATAAGAGCCACTCTAGTAGAAGAAGATGTCTTGGAGTTTAACGTCCCGTCGACAGTTCGGTCACTAGAGACGGAGCACAAGGTAGGATTGCCGAAGGATGAGGAAGGAAAGCGGCCGTGCCCTATTCAAAGGAACCAGCCCTGCGTTTGCATGGAGCGATTTAGGGGAATCGCGGAAAACCTAAATGTGGAAGGCCGGACGGGGATTTAAACCGTCGTTAGTCCAGTGTGCTAATCACTGCGCCACCTCGCTCGTTGCCCATACCCCTGTCAGTATAAAGCTCCCGCTCCCATGTATTCTTGAATGCCAACATTAAAATAGTTGATACACACCATAATTTCCATACCGTCTGCCATGGCCGAGGTCCAGTTATTTGAAGCATGGGCGAGCATCCGTGTATGCTTGAACAAGGTCTTGTACTTATTTGTTAGACTGTTTTCGGCCACCGCTTATTTTTCTACATTTCTGTGCTAGCTATACACTGATGAGCCAAAACATTATGATCTCTGCTCACCAAGACGTTGGACGCCGCCTGATGGCGTTGAGGGCACGCGGCGCTGTAACAAAAGTATGTACACTACTGGCCATTAAAATTGCTACACCAAGAAGAAATGCAGATGATCAACAGGTATTCATTGGACAAATATATTACACTACAACTGACATGTGATTACATTTTCACGCAAGTTAGGTGCATAGATCCTGAGAAATCAGAACCCAGAACAACCATTTCTGGCCGTAATAATGGCCTTGATACGCCTGGGCATTGAGTCAAACAGAGCTTGGATGGCGTGTACAGGTACAGCTGCCCATGCAGCTTCAACACGATACCACAGTTCATCAAGAGTAGTGACTGGCGTATTGTGACGAGCCAGTTTCTCGGCCACCATTGCCCAGACGTTTTCAATTGGTGAGTGATCTGTAGAATGTGCTGGCCAGGGCAGCAGTCGAACCTTTTATGTATCCAGAAAGGCCCGTACCGTACCTGCAACATGCAGTCGTGCATTATCCTGCTCAAATGTAGGGTTTCGCAAGGATCGAATTAAGGGTAGAGCCACGGGTCGTAACACATCTGAAATGTAACGTCCACTGTTCAGAGTGCCGTCAATGCGAACAAGAGGTGACCGAGACGTGCAACCAATGGCCCATAACATCACGCCGGGTGATACGCCAGTACGGCGATAACGAATACACGCTTCCAATGTGCGTTCACCGCGATGTCGCCAAACACGGATGCGACCATCATGATGCTGTAAACAGAACCTGGATTCATCCGAAAAAATGACGTTTTGCCATTCGTGCACCCAGGTTCGTCGTTTAGTACACCATCACAAGCGCTCCTGTCTGTGATACAGCGTCAAGGGTAACCGCAGCCATGGTCTCCGAGCTGATGGTCCATGCTGCTGCAAACGTCGTCGAACCGTTCGTGCAGATGGTTGTTGTCTTGCAAACGTCCCCATCTGTTGACTCAGGGATCGGGACGTGGCAGGACGATCCGTTACAGCCATGCGGATAAGATGCCTGTCGTCTCGACTGGTAGTGATACGAGGCCGTTGGGATCCAGCACGGCGTTGCGTATTACCCTCCTGAACCCACCGATTCCATATTCTGCTAACAGTCATTGGATCTCGATCAACGCTAGCTGCAATGTCGCGATACGATAAACCGCAATCGCGATAGGCTACAATCCGACCTTTATCAAAGTCGTAAACGTGATGGTACGCATTGCTCCTCCTTAGACGAGGCATCACAACAACGTTTCACCAGGCAACGCCGGTCAACTGCTGTTTGTGTGTGAGAAATCGGTTGTAAACTTTCCTCATGTCAGCACGTTGTAGGTGTCGCCACCGGCGCCAACCTTGTGTGGATGCTCTGAAAAGCTAATCATTTGCATATCACAGCATCTTCTTCCTGTCGGTTAAATTTCGCGTCTGTAGCACGTCATCTTCGTGGTGTAGCAATTTTAATGGTCAGTAGTGTAAGTGGAGCAGACACGGACGGGGGACCACTCTAGTGAAGAAATGGGCTACAAATAGATAAATCAATTGAGATAAGCGGGTTTGACAAAGAGCAGATTATTATTACGCAGAGCCTGTGAACGAACATCTCGAAAACGGCTAAGCCTGTGGAATGTTCATGAGCTACTCTCCTGAGCATGTACGGAAAGAGGTAGGACAGTGAAACTACCACTATGCTGGACGTCCACGACTCTTCACAGAATGTTGGATTAGGAGACTTGTCTGGTCTATAAACAGGAATAGATGGTTATCTGTGACGTCTGTGCAGAAAGAGCACAATCCAGCTGCACGCACAAGTGTTTTGGAGCACATCGTTCACCGAACATTGTTGAACATGGAGCTCCGCAGTAGACCACGCCTACGTGTTTACATGTTGACCCAACGAGATTGTCAATTACGATAGCAATGGGGACGGGACCACCGGGAACGCCGTCATCGAGATGAACTGTGACTTGGAACGTGCGGCGCGCCACGGACGCAGGCTGGTGGAAGCAGTATTACGTTATGGGAGACATTCTTCTGCACTTGCGTGGGACCTGTGGTAGTAATCGAAGACATGCTGATAGCTGCGAACCGCCTACATCCCTTCATACTTGATGTGTTGCCCGACGGCGATGTTATCTTTCATCAGAATGATTGTCTGTGTCTCGGAGCCAGATGCGTGTTACAGTGGTTTATGGAGAATTATAGTGAACTCACGTTGATTTCTCGGCTACCTAACTCGCCTGATGTAAATCCCGTGGAACCCATCTGGGACGCTATCGAGCGCTATCACCGCGTACGCAAATCAGCGGCCCATTGTTTACGCGAATTACGTGACCTGTGCGTAGTACCTCTAAGGCCACATACCTCCACAAACATACCAACAAACTGTCGGATCCATGATACGCTGAATGAGTAATGTATTTCATTCCAAAGACGGTCACTAACAAACGTAGCGTCTGCCACATTCACAAGGAACATAACAAAGGCCTAGAACTCACAGAACTTTGAATTGCTTTGCCAGTCGAACGGTTTTAATTTACTCATGAAATAAAATGCTACGTGGCTTCAGATTGTTTTTAATTATTTCAATTTATTCCAGTGCATAAATTTTAATTATTTGTTGTGAACTGTACGCATTGTACGCAGAGTACGATACGTTTCTCGAATGTAATTATATTACACTCAGGTGTGTATAACAATCCACCGACACTATATGAAGGGGATAACTCACATTTTTCTCGATTTTTCTGCGTTTTTATCGTATTTGACTAATTTTAAATTATCATTTTCTTACTAACAATCACAAGGCTGTTAAGGAGTTCTTGTGGTAGGATGTTACATTCCTCTACCAGCACGGTTAACAACTGTTGGGCGGTCGATGGTGAGTGCACACTTACTGCCACCGTTAATGAATACTAATTATTTTGTTTGTAAATTTAACTGATATATCGGTCATATAAAAGAAAATAAGGCAATATTAGAAAGAAATATTCCGCTTCCGTCGCCATACTAAGTTATAAATTTACGGTTTTTTTCTGTCATAGTTGCTATCGCATTCAAATTTATTAGTGACTAGTTTGCAATACAGTGTACTCTTTCAGACGATTATCTGAGTCTTAACCACATATCTCAGGTAATGATTTGAGAGTTAGCTCTGTGTTCGAAAGTAATCAAAAGTAAATTTCAATGTGAATGCAACTACTACAGCATATACAAACAGTGATGCCAACAACAGTTGATGATCTTTCCACGTCATGCTGCAGTTCCATAAACTAGTAATGTTTTAAGGTTTCATAATTTTTCTTAAAATTTGTTATCGAGGGCTGTTTCCAAAACCTATGTAAGAATGACTCTAATGCTCTTCTAAAAACGGATTTATTCATTTTAATACTTTGCGTGGATACAGCAAGATATTATCAGCATTCCTCCTCCGAGAAAATTAAAATCTTTATGAAATCCAAGAAAGATGTTAATGCAATAGTTACTTTGCTTTTACGTATAAGAAAATATTCAGTTTTTGCCTTTAAGCCTGCTACTTGTCTTTAAAGTACTAACTGAATTAGGATCAACAGCCACTGCGTAACGGAAATTTTATAATGGCCTTTGGTGCCAAAAAACGATCAGATTGAAGTAATTCTATGTATTTATACACAGGTGTGCAAAACTTAATGACGAAAGAAACTTTCGTATGTCGTATCACAGACAAGTAAAATAGTTCTACGAAACTTAGATCATACATACACTATGTGATCAAAAGTATCCGGACACCCCCAAAAACATACGTTTCTCATATGAGGTACGTTGTGCTGCCACTTACTGCTAGGTACTCCATATCAGCGACATCAGTACCCATTAGACATCGTGAGAGAGCAGAATGGGGCGCTCAACGGAACTCACGGACTTCGAGCGTGGTCAGGTGGTTGGGTGTCACTTGCGTCATACTTGCGTATGCGAGACTTCCACACTCCTAAACACCCCTAAGTTCACTGTTTCCGATGTGAAACGTGAAGGGACACGTACAGCACAAAAGCGTACAGGCCGACCTCGTTTATACAAAGACAGCCGACAATTGAAGAGGGTGGTAATGTGTAATAGGCAGACATCTGTTCACAGCATCACACAGCAACTCCAAACTGCATCAGGATCCACTGGAAGTACTATGAAAGGCGGGAGGTGAGAAAACTTGGATTTCATGGTCGAGCGGCTGCTCATAAGCCACACATCACGCCGGTAAATGCCAAACGACGCCTCGCTTGGTGTAAGGAGCGTAAAAATTGGACGATTAAACAGTGGAAACACGTTGTGTGGAGCTACGAATCACGGTACACAATGTGGCGATCCGACGGCAGGGAGAGGGTACGCCGAATGCCCGGTGAACGTCATCTGCCTCCTCCCGTCGGAGGTTCGAGTCCTCCCTTGGCCATGGATGTGTGTGTTGTCCTTAGCGTAAGTTAGTTTAAGTAGTGCGTAAGCTTAAGGACCGATGACCTCAGTAGTTTGGTCCCATAAGACCTTACCACAAATTTTCAAATTTTCCGTCATCTGCCAGCGTATGTAGTGCCCACAGTAAAATTCGGAGGCGGCGGTGTTATGGTGTGGTCGTGTTTTTCATGGAGGGGCTTGCCCACATTGTTGTTTTGTGTGGCACTATCGCAGCACAGGCCTACATTTATGTTTAGAGCACTTTCTTGCTTTCCACTGTTGAAGAGCAATTCGGGGATGGCGATTGCAACTTTCATCACGATCGAGCACCTGCTCATAATGCACGAGTGATCACACGACAGTAACATCCCTGTAATGGACTGGCCAGCACAGAGTCCTGACCTGAATCCTATAGAACACCTTTGCGATGTTTTGGAACGCCGACTTCGTGCCAGGCTCACCGACCGACACAGATACCTTTCCTCAGTGCAGCACTCCGTGAATATTGTGTTGCCATTCCCTAAGAAACCTTCAATCACCTGATTGAACGTATGCCTGCGAAATGGAAGCTGTCATCAAGGCTAAGGGTGGGCCAACACTATACTGAATTCCAGCTTTACCGATGAAGGGTGCCACGAACTTGTAAGTCATTTTCAGCCAGGTATCCGGATCCTTTTGATCACATAGTGTAGAAAGAAATGATACAGTATAGTATAGAAGGTAACTGAAATAAATACGTAGTGAGACGAACGGAAATGGCAGTTTTATTGAAAGACAATAATTAGATTAAAGTCACTGTGTTACGGTCCTTAATAGCCTACCTGTTTTCAGTAGTAAATTCTGCCCTGACGTCATTTTTATGAATCACAACGCGCGACTGCATCAAACAGCCCAGGTGGAAGATGCTCTTGCAGCGAGAGGGCTTTCGGCGAATGGGCTAGTCTGAACATTCCTCGACTTACATCCCATCGAACACGTGTGAGATGCGTTGCGGAGACGTACTGCGGCGCGTCCACATGCACCAACATCGATCCAGCAGTTGTCAACCGCGCTGGTGGAGGAATGGAACGGCCTGCCACAAAAAGTCCTGACCAACCATGTTGACGGCATGGAAGAACATTGCAGAGCGTGCATTGCCGTCCGTGGTGGTCACACACCTTATTAAGAACCATGTCTCGCCGTTTTTAATGCCCAGGGGACCATAATCAATGGTGGGGACTTGAGTGTAATTATTGTCTTTGAATAAATGTTTCACATATTTTGGTGTCATTGTGTTGTTTTCTTTCAGTAAGGCAATACTGACCCTACGACTTATCCTAGAAGAAAGATTAAGGAATGGCAAACCTATGTTTCTAGCATTTGTAGACTTAGAGGAAGCTTTTGACAATGTTGACTCTTTCAAATTCTGAAGGTGACAGGGGTAAAATACAGAGAGCGGAAGGCTATTTACAATTTGTACAGAAACCAGATGGCAGTTATAAGAGTCGAGGGGCATGAAAGGAAAGCAGTGGTTGGGAAGAGAGTGAGACAGGGTTGTAGCCTCTCCCCGATATTATTCAATCTATATATTGAGCAAGCAGTAAAGGAAACAAAAGAAAAATTCGGAGTAGGTATTAAAATCCATGGAGAAGAAATAAAAACTTTGAGGATCGCCGATGACATTGTTGTTCTGTCAGAGACAGCAAAGGGCTTGGAAGAGCAGTGTCTTGAAAGGAAGATATAAGATGATCAACAAAAGCAAAATAAGGATAATGGAATGTAGTCGAATTAAGTCGGGTGATGCTGAGGGAATTAGATTATAAAAGGAGACACTTAAAGTAGTAAAGGAGTTTTGATATTTGGGGAGCAAAATAACTGATTATGGTCGAAGTAGAGAGGATATAAAATGTAGACTGGCAATCGCAAGGAACGCGTTTCTGAAGAAGAGAAATTTGTTAACATCGAGTATAGATTTAAGTGTCAGGAAGTCGTTTCTGAAAGTATTTGTATGGTGTGTAGCCATGAATGGAAGTGAAACATGGACGATAAATAGTTTAGACAAGAAGAGAATAGAAGCTTTCGAATGTGAAGCAACAGAAGAATGCTGAAGATTGGATGGGTAGATCACATAACTAATGAGGAGGTATTGAATAGAATTGGGGAGAAGAGGAGTTAGTGCACAACTTGACTAGAAGAAGGGATCGGTTAGTAGGACATGTTCTGAGGATCAAGGGATCACCAGCTTAGTATTGGAGGGCAGCGCGGAGGGTAAAAATCGTAGAGGGAGACCAAGAGATGAATACACTAAGCAGATTCAGAAGGATGTAGGTTGCAGTAGGTACTGGGAGATGAAGAAGCTTGCACAGGATAGAGTGGCATGGAGAGCTGCATCAAACCAGTCTCAGGACTGAAGACCACAACAACAGCAACAACAACAACCTTCTGTACTATACTGTAACAATTCTCTCTATGTATAGTACAAGTTTCATCGAGCTATTTTACGTGGCAGTGACACAGCATACGATAGTTATTTTCGTGCTTAAGTGTCGCACCCCAGTGTACGTATCTGTACCTACCAGTATCCATTCCTTAGACTTAATAATTCTCTGCATTTAAATGAACGAAGTACAACTTCCGTGCGTTGGAAGGTACTTACTGCTATTGAGACGGTGATGTACCTGTGATATGATGATTTGTAAACTTGTGCATTGTCATGTGTTTGGTTGACAACAATATCGCCGGCCGCTGTGGCCGAGCGATTCTAGGCGCTTCAGTCTGGGACCGCGAGACCGCTACGGTCGCAGGTTCGAATCCTGCCTCAGGCATGGATGTGTGTGCTTTCCTTAGGTTAGTTAGGTTTGAGTAATTCTAATTTCTAGGGGACTGATGACCTCATATGTTAAGTCCCATAGTGCTCAGAGCCATTTGAACCATTTGAACAACAACATCGCCTTCAAAATACTATTCTGCGTATCACAGTGGTTATATATTGTGACTTACGTTTGCACGAGATGTATATCAATTTTCAAAAAAATGAATAGTTTCAGATTAGTGTTCAAAAAACATATCAACCATAATATTATTCCTTAGTCGAAATATCGCGGTCAAGAATCTTTTCTACAAGTTGTTTTGTACTTACTGTACATTGATAGTAAAACACGGTTTCCTACATCTACATACACACTCCGTAAGTCATCATGCGGTGCGTTGTGATGGTACCCCGTACTGCTAATAGCCGCTTCCTTTCCCATTCCACTCGCGTATACAGCAATGGGAAAATAACTGACTGTATGCTTCCGTATGAGCACTAATTTCTCCTATCTTCGCGGTCCTTACGCGAAAAGAATGTTGGCGGCAATACGATCGTTATGCAGTCAGTTTCAAATGCTGGTTCTCTAAATTTTCTCAATAGTGATCCTCAAAAAGAACGTCGCCTGGTTTCAACCAGGTATGCAGCATATATTTTTACTTCGAAATTCACTACAGGCCCGTCATTGGAGTCTTGCATTAAAGTATATTTTATGTCCTTTCTAATGTTATTAAGCGAATGCAAATTGTAGCATTATGCAGTCCTGTTTTGTCGACAAAAATGAATAGGGATACATCAGCCTCAGTCATCATGTGAAAAATAACGTGAGAAGTACCTAGATAATAACTATGGAAGTATACTGTACCGTCAAATAAGTGTGAAACTTTTTTGAAAACACTATTCCACACCTACGCTATTTCTTTATTTAACTGATCGCTTCTAGTTTCAATAATGCAGCCCCTTTATTAGCCGCTCGTGCCAATTAAGGCAATACAGAAATTAGTAGTAACAAAATAAATAGATACAGGAAGCTGTAGTGGAGGAGGTAATATCTATACATTTTATCAGTTACGGATCCGCAGTAAATTTCTCTTTGGAAAAAAATGACAGATTATGAATTAAGTGTCAAATACTTTCAATGTATTTGGTCTCTGACATGGAGATGTTTCATCGTGGTTTAGTGGTTTCATCGTACGTTATATCTCTCTTAACGAATAAGAAATCTCTGTTCCTATTACATTGAAAATGTTAAAAAAATCGACCACATTTCTGGAATGGTACTTGTTTCTATTTTTAATGCAATTTAATTATTGCGATTTTAAGAAAACCAAAAACAAGTAGCAGCATGTTACAATTTCCGCACGCTACATAAAAACAAAATTCGTATAAATAAGTGACTCTACTGCTTACTTCTCGTATATGCATTTCCGTTTGCAGTCTAAAAAATAGACATATTTAACCTATACGAACTATCTTCCGTATTAAATAAATGTTAAAGTGTTTAAAAGTTACTGACAACACACAGATGGTAGGTTTTGTTTTAAGGATCTCTGTTCCACAGTTAGCGAATCGTATCTATTACAAATTGATGATACTGAAACCGAAGCCACTTCCGAGGAAAGGGATGTTTTCTGCCACACAACTAATGCCGAGACTGTGAACTCTGAGTTTAAGAAGCGTTCACTGTCTCCGATTCGTATTTGGAGGATCCCGATGGCGTGTTTGGGCAGGTTGCAGTAACGGTGCGTTGCGTTGTGAGGCGTACGTGTTGCTGTTGAAGATGTCCCCCGGCCGTGGTGGGGACTCCGCTATAAAAGCCGACCCACCGGCCACACTTTCATCAGACTCCTCGAGCCTTCTTCAGCCTCAGTCGCTTTACACCGACCACTCACTACAATGGAACTCCTGCGAGTAAGTGTTGTATGCGAGTGCGTACATTTCGGTTTTTAGTTCGTAAGGAGTAATTTTTTCCTGTTTTTAAGAACTCGTGATTTCGGTCATTTAGTGGAGTCCGTAGCAAAATTTTGAAGTACTGGACTCAGTTACATGATTCAAGTCCTCGAGGATAATCGTATTCAACGGAATATTAAGAGGAAGCTACTTAGCGACATTGCATTCGTCCTATTCGGCTCATATTGCGCTCATCACTCATGTTAATAACAGAATTGAAATGATAGTGCGTAGAAAAGTAAATTATTTTATTTATAATATCAGGGATTGTGTTTCTAAAATTGCAACTACAAGACAGCTTTGTGCCTTAGCGTAGTTTCTTATCTGAACTTTTAGCGTGATACTGCATGACAAATCTGGCAGAAATTTTACTATGTTGTTTATTACTTTTTATTGTGTATATTAAAACGATCTCCTTTCAGGTGGTATGTATACTGATGTTTCTTCTGTATATAAGAGTATTCTCAGCATTGTACTGTTGAATTGTTAACGGGCTGCAATCGATCGTAAACCTTCTGCGAGGAACATGCGCTTAAAAGCAGATTAATACCCCTGTTATAATCTTAAGATAGTTAAAAACTAGACAAATTCTGCTTGTATCCATCAGTCTCTTCCTGTTGTTTATATGTTTGGGCTTCGGAGAAAGGTATTTTAAAAGTCGTTATTCACTTTCATCGACGATGACAGTGGTGAATATCGCTGACATTTTATGAATACCAGTCGAATCAGTCAGACGTGAGCGGTACAAGGAAGAGGTATTTACAAAAAGCATGTCTGGGTACATAAAGTCAACGAGTCAAGATTTATCCCCTGATAATTATCTGGCGGTATCCTTCGCTTGAGCTTCTACTTCAAGTCGACACAACAGTAATTACCAACCATCAGTCTATCACAAACAAAACCATGTAAATATATTTCTGAGTGTTAAGCAGGTCTGGCGATTTAATTTCTCTGCACAATATTTCGACAAATGAGCTAGTCCTCTTCGTCACGTTAATCGAATCTACTTTCCCTGCCTGAAAATACGAACTGTGGATGCTCTACGCTGATCATTTATCTTTTGTGCTGGTTTCCGGCATAAAAGGCCATCGTCAGACAATACTTACCATCGCCAAAGATAATGATCTACGTTCAAAATGATATTGCACGTATAAAGTGTTTTGCAAAACTCTCAACGTAAAAATCGTCTTTGATAGAGCAATCGTGATTGCAAAAGGGAGAAAATTAAATATGAGTGTTATATAAATATAACAGACGTAAAAGGAGATGGAAGAGGGGGCGGTTTCACATAGTTAGGCAGATAACACTACCACAGTTATCATTTGTATCTCTTAATCTGAATGATGGAAGTATTCTTTAAAAACCACAAAAAAATCAGTTCTGAAGAGATAGTCACCAATTTACTCATACATCTTCGCATCGAGACTCAGTAAACACATTTTTAGTCGTAAATCAGTTTTCCATATGCAGTAAGGAATCCATTCTCTGTTCATACTTTTCGCCTATAGATAGAAGACAGACATCCTTGTTTGAAAAATTTTTTGTTACCAATGTGCTTAACCATCTTTCTTGGCAATGAATCAGACTGTCAGTCGGGGAAAAACCTGTACATTATCCATAAGGTGTATATCTTTGATATTCATCTGTAGGACAAACCTTCTAGAAGCCGATCTAAATCTGACATCTTTCTCAATTTGTTACGATTTGTAAACTGACCAGACAAAACCCCAAGACTTATCTGTACCAATGTACAATTTTATTGTTTCCCACAACGATTATTAGCGAAAGCGGTAGCTATTTCCTACACGACTTCCTATATGCCCAATGATGGATGAATTGTGGCTGTCAGTACGCTGCTTCTCTACGAATAACTCAGACGAGGTATAGTTTTCCGACTACTTTCTGGTGTCCACTGAAGGCTGAAAGTTTTGACTAAGTCCACAAATTATGTCACACAGAACACAAAATGACTTAAAACATTTTATGTATCGTAGACCAAAAATGTTCCGTATAATTTCACTATACAGTATCCAGTGCCTGAAGACAATATGGCGCTCGATGGAGGCGATACTAATTAGAATTTAAGTGGTGGTAGAACAATTAATTAGCAGAAATTTGTAGATAAGGAGCGATAATATAGTGTATAGTTCCCGATGTGTAGAATGTGAACCAATTTCAGGAATAAGTCAGAAATACCTTCTCAGTGTCCTTCTGAATTTAGGCGCAGTGCACAGCTGATCACATTCATGTCTCCGGTTGGATCAGGTAATCTAGGTTATGTTCTTTGAGAGAAGTAAAGCAACTAACAGCACTTCCTTTCCTCTCTCACTCCCTTTTATCCGTGAAAACAAGCCGATCATTACACAACGCTGTACAAACATTGATTGTAGTCAGCAACAGCACTGCTACTATTTGGTACAACACTGATAAGTCAGGTGAATAATATAATGGCATATAAATTTGAAGAATCAAAGAGCGACTTCCTGCGTTGTTTGAGGCACTGAACTCATGTCACAGGGGCAGCAAATACCGAGTGGTTGCTTCGACAAGCCATCACTGCTTAATTCACCTACTCTTCTCCAGTTGAAGTATTTCTCTTACTCAATTTCCCTAGAGGTTGAAGAGATGTGTAACTGAAACCTCCAACCCTACAAATTCCACCAGGATCTTGCATGAAAGCGCTGTGCATGACTCGAACTGTCAGCTTCCGCAGCGACCGTGAACGTGAAGTCACTAAATCTTATTTTGTGCCTAGAAACTTGTTTAAACAGCCGAGTTACCTCACCTTCTATATCCACAAAAACGTATTAAAACGTTTTAGTGTTTCGCTTCAGTGTGGGTAATGGCGTGTGAAGTAATGCAATATTTAGCCAACCTCGAGGTTGATGGCTGCTGTGCATTCAATCTTAACAATTTTTTGTACGTTTTAGCACTCTTAATGGCTATGTGAATAATGCTACCTTTGACAGCATAAAACACGTTTTCAGTCATTTCACCAGACATACAATGCTTACGACACAGCACTCGCGTAGGGGACGATTGGGGGTCAAATCCTCATACGATTATCCAGTTGAAACTTCTCTGAGCCTTCCTCGAAGCATTCCTCGCTAATTCCTTCGAGGTAACATGAAACAAGTGTCTGGCAGAACTATTCAGTTGTACAATAATTGACTTAGGCTTCCTAGTCAAATGCTAAGTACCCTAGTTTTAGGCGTGCTCGGTAGATGGACTCACGCCAAACAGCAGATCACGCGATTCAGCGCGTCACCTTGCAACATGAAAGGCACAGCATCCTACAGGAAGGACAGACGAAGATCGAATACATTCTATGATGTTGAAATGTTCAAATGTGTGTGAAATCTTATGGTACTCAACTGCTAAGGTCATCAGACCCTAAGCTTACACACTACTTCACCTAAATTATCCTAAGGACAAACACACACACACATGCCTGAGGGAGGACTCGAACCTCCGCCGGGAGCAGCCGCACAGTCCATGACTGCAGCGCCCTAGACCGCTCGGCTAATCCCGCGCGGCACATTCTATGAATCATGCTGGTAAATGTTCTAATTTCACAACATATATGTCCCATACTTTTACATTATTACATTTATAGCGTGTAAAGCATTTTGAAGTGCAGAAAGTATACCTGCCATTGTACCACTATTGGGGTTTCTTCCAGTTGCATTGGTTCAAATGGCTCTGAGCACTATGGGACTTAACATCTGAGGTCATCAGTCCACTATAAACTTAGACCTACTTAAACCTAACTAACATAAGGAGATCACACACATCCATGCCCGAGGCAGGATTCGAACCCGCGACCGCAGCAGTCGCGCGGTTCCGGACTGGAGCGCCTAGAACCGCTCGGCCACAGCGGCTGGCCCAGTTGCATTCATAAATGATGCGTGGAAAGAAATATTTTTTTTTAAATGCCTCTATGTACGGTGTAATTAACCTAGTCTGGTCTTGGCAGACCCTACGGGAGCGATACACTGCGGATGAAGAATATCTCTACAATGTTTACAGAATACCGACTCGTGAAACTTCGTAAGTAGGCTTTGGCGAGGTAGTTGGCGTATGCTAGTTCAGGTTTTTCAGCATTTCAAAGATGCTCTGCATTGAGCCAACCAAACCTGTGACAATCGTGCTGTCCTTCTTTGTGGGGTGTGTCGTGTTGCAGCCAGTGGAAGGTGACACTGGCAATGTGATCGAAGATCGATCACGACTCGCTATTGGACTGTTAACAAACTGGTGTGAGAAGACTAAAATGTCTATTGCACCACAAAAATCGCTATATATGCTCTTAAAAGGCAAGTTAAATAGGGACCCAACAGTCAGAATTAATGGCCAGGCAGTGTCGCGACAGAGATATGCCCGTTACCTAGGAGTATATCTACATGAGAATTGGAGTTTCTTTCCGCATATTGAGTAAATAACGACAAAGTCCTTAGCTCTGTTCAATAAGATAATATCAACTGGACAAAGAAGATTTCATTTGCCGTCAAAAACAATAAATATCTATCATAACAGTATATTGGCACCAATAGTAGGGCACGCATCCAGTGTGTGGGCCCACAGGTTAGCTCTGGTGCGGCCTGCCGCTGCTGTCAGGCGAATACAGAGGAACGTTCTGTTGAGATGCATTGAAGCATTCAACACAAGTCCAACAGATGCACTGTTGTTAATTGTGGGTCTATGTCCACTAGACCTGATAATAAGGCAGCACGCAGCCTTCTACTGGCTGCGCAAACAGAACATCGACATGGCGCAAAATATAATGCGCAGTCCTCTGGTAAGTGTTAAATCCATCCGAGAAAAAGTGCTTGACATTTGGCAGGACGAATGGGATGGGTCCAGTACAGGCCGTAGAGTCCACGGGTTTCTACCCACAGTAAGGGAAAGACTAAAGAACAAGATTATGAAGCCCTCACAGGGCCTAGTTCACTTCCTTACAGGTCACGGTCCCTATCCCACGTACCTGCATAAAATAGGGAAAAGGCCAACACCGGAGTGTGACTGTGGTGCCCACGAAGGATCGCCAGAACACACCGTGTTTGAGTGTCCAATATACGAACAGGCTGTCTCAGCTTCTGCAGACAAGGAATATAAATTATATATTGACAAATGGCGAATTGTTTAGCAATTTCGCAAAATTGGTGAATAAAATCTCAAGCGAGGCCCAGCGAGCCTACCTTGGGAGAGGGTAAATGCGCTTCAGGTCTAATGCGCAATTGTAAATATGTAAATATTACGTTTGTTTAAGTCTTTGAATTGTAGTAGCTAGTAGTTGTAGTTGCATCAGTATGGTGGTGGGGGGAATAAAAGAGTAGTATAAATGGAGTGGTTTCTTCTAGTAGCAGAGGCCCGCCTCCACGTGGCTAGGGACGGGAAACTCTCTGGGAAGATTCCAGAGAGGCTAAGAGGCCGATCATTAATATATAGCACAGTGTTGCTTAATACTGTGCATGCATTAATAAACCACTTCTGTAGTACTAATAGCAGAGTTAGTTAGTCCTAATACACCCACTCAAAAGTGTCAGATAGTGGGTTATGTATGTTTCACAAAATTTGGGGGAAAAAAAATTTGGCCTTCTTTGTATACGCTCAAAATCCTCTGTTAATCCAGTTCGGTATGCGTCCCACACACCTGATCGGTATTCTACAATGGGTCGCACGAGAGTTTTGTAAACAGTGTGCTTCGTAACCTCATTCCTCGGTACGAACCGAGGTGCAGCACGTGCTTTGCGTGCGACTGAGCCGAGAGTGTGTGGTGTTGCAGGCAGTGCTGTGCGTGGTGCTGGTGGCGGGTGCGTCGCGGGCGGGCGTGGTGCCGGCAGCGCCTCTGGTGGCGGCGCCTGCAGCCGCGGCCGTGGTGGCGGCCGACTACGCGGACGCGTACCCGCAGTACCAGTACGCGTACACGGTGCAGGACTCGCTGACGGGCGACGCCAAGGCGCAGGAGGAGGCGCGCGAGGGCGGCATCGTGCGCGGCAGCTACAGCCTCATCGAGCCCGACGGCGTGCGCCGCACCGTCAACTACTACGCCGACCCCGTCAACGGCTTCAACGCGGTCGTGCAGCGCGACTTGCCCGCCGTCGCCGCCGCGCCCCTCGTCAAGGCCGTCGTCTGAGTTCTGCCGCCCCGCGCTGATCCACGGATTCCACGTCTCACCACTTTCTTACCTTTGTATTACTCTTTTTGTATTCCGTTTCTAGTTATACCGAAAAATAAAATGTTTTTCATTTCCTGAAACGGCATCACTTATTGTTTTTTTCTGCCTTTTTAATGACAAACAGTAATCGTGTAGCTTTGACAGTGAATGAAAGACTCGAATCTGTTGGAAGAGTTCTGGAAAAATCCAGTTCGTCTGCAAAAGACGTCGCATGCCTGAGGGTAGTGCGACAAATCCTCGAGTACTGTTCCAATGTTCGGAGTCCTTATTAAATACGCACGACAATAGGTATAGAGGTAATTATAAATATACAGGGTGAAAAGTATTTAAACCGACAAACTCTGGGAGGTTGTAGGGTGTGGTTTGCGGACTGTAAGACCTTCGGTACACACACCATCAGGTTATTTGACTTGTCGCTCAAACGAAGTAGATGAGTGTCAGCAATGTGTCTCGTGGTCTTATCGTGGCGTGTTTATCTTCTGCCGTTAGGTCAGACGATAGAAATGCCACTTGCACGCTTAGAGTAGCAGATTGACAGTGACCAACTTTAAACAGAACTTGATTAATTTTCACACACATTTATTAAAATAATAAAAAGCATATGTTACATAACTTGATTCTGGATGCTATTTACAATTGACAATCTGAAGTTCCTTTGGTCTTGGTACATTAACCTTATTCTCACATATCCCTGACACTTGACAAAGTGTCTATACATTTATCTTCATGGCTATGTACAGGAATATGATAATCTTATTAGGCGCAGACTGAAACTTGACTACAGACTGGTACAGACTAATGCAGATTGGTACAGACTAATGCAGACAAATGCAGACTGACTAATCGGAGATCTGTACACTCATTATAATACCTCACACATTCAGGTATCACTGCGCGAGTGTGTTCTGCGAGGAGAAAAGGTTCTACTTTAGCAGCAATCTCATTGGCTGCGTTACATATTAATACGCGGATCGGCGGAAGCAGAATTTGGTCCGTCTCTGAGGCAGCGCCATCTCGTAGTGCGGAGACGGACGAGCGCTGCACCTGCGCTGTTGTGCTTAGCGGGGCGCGCTCTAGTGGGAAAGTTGTGTACATGCTGACTATGCGGAACTATGTACACAACATAGGGGACATCAAAACAAATATTTTTCCCTAATGTCATTTTCTCCTATGAGGATTATTTAAACCAGTGGAGGTCATATTACGCTCTTCAGTTATTAGAGGCCGTATTACGGTTGTTAGAGGGCGTATTACGCTCTTCAGTTGTAGGCAACTGCTATCCACCAGTGTAGTAGTGCATTGTCTCTGTTTACTAATGGTTCGATACACCTGGAGTGAATACACCGATATGGTTGGTGAGTACTATGTAGCACACCATAACGGACGAGCTGTACAGCGGGTTTATCAACAAGAGTACCTTAATCGCTGTATCCCGCATCATACGACCTCCGCTGCTGTGTACCAACGTCTGCGTGAGACCGGGTCATTTATCAGATTACCTGGATAGGGACGCCGTCGCACAGCAAGAACGCTGCAATTTGAGGAAGTTGCTGGAAGGCGTACCGCTCGCTACAAGACAACACATGTGGTTCCAACATGACGGGGCGCCGGCACATTTCAGTCGTTGTGTGCGTCGATTCCTGGACCGACGATTCCCAGAAACGTGGATTGGCAGAGGTGGTCCTGTATCACGGCCTGCTCGATCCCCAGATATGTCCCCTCTGGACTTTTTGGTGTGGGGAGAGATGCGCAACCTTGTTTAGGCAACTCCTGCTGCATCAGAAGAGGATCTGGTTGCCCTGATAGTAGTAGCAGCAGGAACAATTCAGGATGCTCCTGGGGTTTTTGCCCGTGCCAGACAGAGCATCATCCGACGATTTAACCTTTGTTTATGTGTCAAGGAGGCATTTTTGAAAATCTGCTGTAATTGAAATTGGGTTGTGTTAATAAAATGGAAAAGTGTTTGTTGGTTTAAACAATTTGCCGCCAGATAAATCTTCCTCTACCGGTTTAAATACTCCTCATAGGAAAAAATGACATTAGGGGAAAATATTTGTTTTGATGTCCCCTACAACCTCCCAGAGTTTGTCGGTTTAAATACTTTTCACCCTGTATATAAATGACCTAGTAGATAGTGTCGGAAGTTCCATACGGCTTTTCGCGGATGATGCTGTAGTATCCAGAGAAATTGCACAATTAGAAAATTGTAGCGAATTGCAGGAAGATTTGCAGCGGATAGGCACTTTGAGCACGGATTGGCAACTGACCCTTAACATAGACAAATGTAATGTATTGCAAATACATAGAAAGAAGGATCCTTTATTGTATGATTATATGATAGCAGAACAAACACTGGTAGCAGTTACTTCTGTAAAATATCTGAGAGTATGTATACGGAACGATTGGAAGTGGAGTGATCATATAAAATTGATTGTTGGTAAGGCCGGTGCCAGGTTGAGATTCATTGGGAGAGTCCTTAGAAAATATAGTCCATCAACAAAGGAGGTGGCTTACAAAACACTCGTTCAACCTGTACTTGAGTATTGCTCATCAGTGTGTGATCCGTACCAGGTCGAGTTGACAGAGGAAATAGAGAGAATCCAAAGAAGAGCGGGGCGTTTCGTCACAGGGTTATTTGGTAAGCGTGACAGCGTTACGGAGATGTTTAGCAAACTCAAGTGGCAAACTCTACAAGAGAGGCGCTCTGCATCGCGGTGTAGCTTGCTGTCCAGGTTTCGAGAAGATGCGTTTCTGGATGAGGTATCGAATATATTGCTTCCCCCTACTTATACTTCCCGAGGAGATTACGAATGTAAAATTAGAGAGATTCGAGAGCGCACGGAGGCTTTCCGGCAGTCGTTCTTCCCGCGGACCATACGCGACTGGAACAGAAAAGGGAGGTAATGACAGGGCACGTAAAGTTCCCTCCGCCACGCACCGTGGGTGGCTTGCGGAGTATAAATGTAGATGTAGATGAATTCACAGACGGGCTGCTAGGGTCGTAACCGGACCGTATAGAGTAACAGAAATGTTCAAATGTCAATCCTTCGAAAGACGACATAGTTCTCGCGAAATTCTGTTGGGTACATTTAGAGAAGCTGTATACGCAAAGTGTCCGTTGTGGTCCGGCGGGTGCAATACTGGACCGGAAATTTTCTTACTTTCAGATCCTACGTGACAGATACAAGTGCACTCAGTTTGCTGTCGAATTGAGTACCGGACACTTTTCCCAGAGTAAAAGGCTATGGGCTCGCCACCACCCAACTCCTAGTTCCGCGGCTGCACAGAAGACTGCGCAACCAAAATGCTGTCACCACCGTATATCACGCGTAAGGATCGTGAGTATAGTACAAGAGACCTTAGGGAACGCACACAGGCATATGAAAGGTCGCTTTTCCCTCGCTCAATACAGGAATGGAGTATGAAAGAAAACCTATGATTTTGGCATGATGTACCGTCCGTTGTGGACTGTACAGTGAGTTGCACGGTATATGTGTAGAGATGTAAGAGGGGCCTATGCAAGCTCAGGGTCGCGATCACCGAACAGCTCTTACAGCAGTCGACATTGCTATTGGTATGTGCGATAGTGCCCGCTTAGGGCCCACGGGTTCACCTGGAGAGTGACGAAGTACCATTGCTAGCCAAGAGACGTAGTCAAACAACTATGAAAGTATGGCTTCGCGTATTCGTTTACCGTTACACTGACATTCACAGAACGCATCTTCACTTATCGCTGAAGTATAAAACTTAATATAACCTCCTGGTAGAATATGCACCCGAACAGGAATTTATTGCAGACCCGTGCCTTTCATGGGCAACGTTCTTATCGACTGAGATACACAAACATGTCTCACGGTGAGCTATCTCAGATTTTCAGTTTGACAGTACTTCTCACGTTTTCTAAAGTTCACAGGGCCTCACATTGGCGGACAATCCCTTGATATACTGACTTGGAAGTTATTCACTGCACCCTAAGAACTTGTCTCCTGGCACTGTACAGATGTCTGCCGGGGATAAGAACCTTAGATAGGTTCGAAGAAATGTGTATACCAGAGCAAGTGACATTTGAAAAGTGTGGTTAGAACAGTTGAACATATTACGTGAAGAGAATTTTTCTTATGTTATGTAGCAAAATAACTTGCTAATCCTTGACTGTCGGTCGTACATAAAAATCATACCAATCTGCAAAACATCTGTAGTATTGGAGCACTGCCACTTTCGATACAATCAGCATAAGAGGCTGTTTCAGATTTTGGTGTACATCATTAATGGCTCTGAGCACTATGGGACTTAACTTCTGAGGTCATCAGTTCCCTAGAACTTAGAACAATTAAACCTAACTAACCTAAGGACGTCACACACATCCATGCCCGAGGCAGGATTCGAACCTGCGACCGTAGCGGTCACGCGGTTCCAGACTGTAGCGCCTAGAACCGCTCGGCCACCACGGCTGGCGTATATCATTACATTACATTAGTTTGCTATAACATCTTACTTGAATCTTATTGTCTAAGGGCTTTACAACACTAGATATCAC
The DNA here is from genome assembly GCF_021461395.2 of Schistocerca americana. Taxonomy (NCBI): domain Eukaryota; kingdom Metazoa; phylum Arthropoda; class Insecta; order Orthoptera; family Acrididae; genus Schistocerca; species Schistocerca americana. The sequence continues at coordinate 236,763,849 of NC_060130.1, forward strand.
GCTGTCTATTTTGCTTTCTTTCACATTTTTCAGAAGCTCGCAATTGATCTTCCTGCTCCAAGTCTCTATGGTTATTGTCACGATTTTTTTTCTTTCAGGCTTACTACTGTAAATGAATAGCGTTTTTACAGTATTTTTTGATAATCGATGATATTTATAAGCATTCGAAATTATGCGCAGTTCTCGACCTCGGTGTTTTATTCATAAGGTAAACCATTAGTAAATAAAAGTTTGTTTGTTACAGTGTTCGTGTTAACACATCTGTATGGTCCTCATTACTTTTTACAGCTAGTGAAGCTGATGTCGCGAGCGTTCATTGGTTACTTCGACAGAGGTGAATATCTTGTATAGAGTACTCATTTTCCCTCTTACCTGTCACTGTCAGGCTTTAACAGAGCGAGGTGGCACAGTGGTTAGCCCACTGGACTCGTATTCGAAGACCCTGAATTAGGTTTTGCGTGATGATTTCCCTAAATCGCTTCAGGTTTTGAAAAAGCACAGCCGATCCCCTTCCCCTTCCTCCCACAATCCGAGTTTAAGCTCCATCTCTAATAAAGTCGTTGTTGACGGGATGTTAAACGCAAATCTCTTTCTCGTGACATCCTTTGAATTTTGACCTCAATACATGTTTTACATTGCCGGTTATTCCACATGTGAAAAACCTCCACCGTCTCGGAACTCCGTCAGTTATTTTTTCACAGTAGTCTTAAGGCCTTTGTTGGTCAACCAGAAGTGTTTTCATACCATTGCACATATTACGGATAATATTTTGTAACAGTGTTCACGCCCGCTCCTATCTAGGTTAGCACATGGTATCTTTTATCAAATAATAAAATCGACATGACGATACTCTAAAGGCGCGTAATATTACAACATAGATTTGCTTGACATTTTACAAGAAAGAAATAATGTATCTAATGGAATTATGGAATAGTTTGTAGATAATGTACGAAAAATTTTAAACGATCCCATCGTACCAGCAGAAAGTGTAAATACAGTTTGAGGCGAAGGGAGTGATTGCATAACGCTGCAATGTAAAATCTCGAAAACGCTCACTTATTCCACAAGAAAGCAACGAAAACTTTGCGAGCCCTTGGTTAACTGAATGCAAGTGATACATCGGTTTTATTAATCTTAGCAGTTATAACAGTTCCAAATTGAGATTTAATTATCTCGTGTTTCAAGAAGTATGCTTGAAGATAGTAACATTCACGTCTTCAAATAGTCTACGATTTGTAACAAATGCCAAGAGAGAGTGATTCGTCCCATTACTGTTACACAAAGTGGTCCACAAGGCTACGTGATTCCTTCCTTCATTTCGTGAGTGATTTTATTTTTGTGTATAAAGCATCTGTAATACTACCGAAGCTTTATTTTGGAAGTAGTTAAATTTCTTCTGCTTTCTTTTTCATTGTGCAGAGGAAAATCTATGGGCGCAATAAAATAGAAGCATATTTTGCTGTCAGCATTTCGGCTGTACGTTAATGACCGCATCAGCTTTGTGTTACACGGCACGTCCACGGCTACTTATAGGGTAATGAAACCGCCTGAATCACAATAGCAAGAAATACAACAGTTCAAGATTCGAAACGACCGAACATCAAAAGTTGAAGAGATTGTATTTTCTCGATCTTTTACGAAATATACTCATGCTCATAAATTAAGTATAATGCTGATACATGGTGAAAATACGCTCTGGAGGGCGGTATGCGGGCTTAAATCACCTCGGGGTATGTGCACGCGGTGCATCTGATCTGCGGTCGTCGCACGGTGGTGCTGGCAGCAGTCCACATACGCAGAGGTGTGTTGGTGCATGTCAGAGTACGGTGCAGCGAGTAAGTGCGCAGACGTTTTCAGACGTGCTAATGGTGACTCTGTGTTAGAAATGGCTCAAAGAACACATATTGATGACGCTATCAGACGTAGAATACTAGGGCGACTGGGGCTGGTCAAACACAGCAGGTCGTAGTACGGACGCTCCGTGTACCACAAAGTGTGATTTCAAGATTATGGCAACGATTCCAGCAGACAATAAACGCGTCCAGGCGCTACTGTACGGGACGTCCACAGTGTAAAACACCACAAGAAGACCGATATCCCACCATCAGTGCCCGCAGACGGCCACGGAATACTGCAGGTAGTCTTGCTCGGGACAGCCACTGGAACAGTTGTCTCCAGACACACAGTCTACAGGCGACTGAACAGAGATGGTTTGTTCGCCCGGAGACCTGCAAGGTGCATTCCACTGACCCCTGGTCACAGGAGAGCCCATAAAGCCTGGTGTCAAGAACACAGTATATGGTCATTGGAACAGTGGTCTCAGGTTATGTTCACGGACGAGTCCAGGTATAATCTGAACAGTGATTCTCGCCGGGTTTCAATCTGGGATGAACAAGAAACCAGATACCAACCCCTTGATGTCCTTGAAGGGGACCTGTAAGGAGGTCGTGATTTGATGATGTGGGGTGAAATTATGATTGGTGCACGTACACCCGTGCATGTCTTTGACAGAGGAACTGTAACACGGCAGGTGTATCGGGACGTCATTTTGCACCAGTATGTCCGCCTTTTCAGGAGTGGGTCCCACCTTCCTCCTGATGAATGATAACGCACGGCCCCACCGATCTGCCATCGTGGAGGAGTATCTTGAAGCAGAAGATATCAGGCGAATGGAGTGGCCTACCTGTTCTCCAGACCTAAACCCCATCAAGCAGGTCTGGGATGCCCTCGGTCGACGTATCGCTGCACGTCTTCGAAACCCTACGACACTTCAGGAGCTCCGACAGGCACTGGCGCAAGAATGTGAGGTTATACCCCAGCAGCTGTTCGACCACCTGATCCAGAGTATGCAAACCCGCTGTGCGGCCTGTGTAGGTGTGCATGGTGATCATAGCCCATACTGATGTCGGGGTACATACGCAGGAAACAGTGGCGTTTTGTAGCGCATGGGCCGGCCGAAGTGGCCGAGCGGTTAAAGGCGCTGCAGTCTGGAACCGCATGACCGCTACGGTCGCAGGTTCGAATCCTGCCTCGGGCATGGATGTATGTGATGTCCTTAGGTTAGTTAGGTTTGAGTAGTTCTAAGTTCTAGGGGACTGATGACCACAGCAGTTGAGTCCCATAGTGCTCAGAGCCATTTGAACCATTTTTTTGTAACGCATGTGTTTCGGGATGGTTTTCTCAACTTGTCACCGATACGGTGGACTTACAGATCTGTGTCGTGTGTGTTCCCTATGTGCCTATGCTATTAGCGCCAATTTTGAGTAGTGCCACGTTGTGTGGCACCACATTCTGCAATTATCCTTAATTTATGAGCATGAGTGTATATACCATGTTGACTATGAATAGGAAATTGAAACTGTGTCGAACCTGGAATCGAACACGGATTTCTGCGTAATATGGAAGGAATAAGGAGAGGTATTTAGCAATTTCAAGTTTTGAGTCGCTCTGTAAAGTACGTCCGAAACCTGCTATTGACAGCAAACAGCCAGCGAAAGCATGTATGTGGAATGGAGTACCAGTACGTATCTAATTTTAAATGGCTGTTCAAATGGCTCTGAGCACTATGGGACTCAACTGCTGAGGTCATTTGTCCCCTAGAACTTAGAACTAGTTAAACCTAACTAACCTAAGGACATCACACACATCCATGCCCGAGGCAGGATTCGAACCTGCGACCGTAGCGGTCTCGCGGTTCCAGACTGCAGCGCCAGAACCGCGCGGCCACTTCGGCCGGCCTCTAATTTTAACTAGTTACAAGTAATCATCTCTATTGCTCGAGATATAAGAATACAGCACGGAGTAACTACAAGAACTACCGGTAAGATATACTTTAAAAGTAAATTCCCGGATGACTTATATGCTATAGTGCGGCGACTGTGTCTTTCAACGCCATAATTAAGGTGCGACTTGTAATAATCTCTGTTAAGCAGTGACGCATACCGACAACGTAATGAAACCAGATACAGTCAAGGGAGGTTTCAGCAAACGTGAGGACAGTAAATACTTGAAGAGGCGGAAATGTCTACTTATCCATTCCCATTTTCACGTGCAACATGAAAAAACCCAAGTGGTGGTAGACTAGTGGTGGCTAAATATTCGGATATAATTATCAGCTACTCAAAGAAAGAGCTCAATCACAGAGGAATTGACAGAAATGATTCCCACATTTGGAAGGATCACTTCCACAACTATCAAAACAGAGAACATTAAAGAATCTTCCGCTAACAAAAGTCAGTATTAGAAATTTATATTCAGTTTTGGAGAAAACATAGGTCGAGCAAGGACCATTTTTCGGTTTTGACCCCTGACAACTTCCGGGTATCACATCAACGTTCCAATCTAGTCATCTTTGAATAAACTCAGATCAAATTTTGTTTATTTATTACTGTTGTTTCACTTATTTTGCACTTCAAGTTCTCCACTTATGTAGGTAATAGAGTAGGCATATTCGAAACAGCCGTTCTGGAAGCGTAACTGGAGCGCACGGCCGGCCGCGGTGGTCTAGCGGTTCTAAGCGCTCAGTCCGGAACCGCGCGACTCCTACGGTCGCAGGTTCGAACCCTGCCTCGGGCATGGATGTGTGTGATGTCCTTAGGTTAGTTAGGTTCAAGTAGTTCTAAGTTCTAGGGGACTGATGACCACAGATGTTAAGTCCCATAGTGCTCAGAGCCATTTGAACCATTTGGAGCGCACGAGCTGGAATTTACGACGCTATCATGAGATTACAGATACCGGTGAGTGTGATCATTACTGTTGTAACGATTGTGATGTTTCACCTGTGTGGTGTCGCAAACAGACAGCAAGATTGGTAGAGTGCCCATGAACTTGTATGGTGAAGTGCCTCATTGCAGCAGTGCGTGTCTTGCCAGAAAAGAGTCTCATACACTAGGCTTAACTCGTGTATTGCTGTTTCTGTGTCTCGCTCCGTAACAACACTGCTACAATTTTTATTATTAATTATCTCATTCTTTATGTCGAGCTCTTCTAACCAAGTGAACAGCATACCATTCGTTGTGGGTACAGCGATTTCCATGGGCGCAAGAGTGTTACCTACACCACGATATTTTTGTTTGGCACCTCCTGATTAAACTTTTCTGCCTTACTTCTCACTTTTTGACTGACTGGATGTTCTAAACCCTTGTTAACGCTCTTCTTCTTATTTTCAGCAGTTTTGCTTTGTTAGACCGTAAACAAACTGAGGTTCAAATTAAAATCAACGTGATCGGTGCTCCAGCTACAAAGCATAATGATTTAAACACAAGTCGCAGGACATGTGTAGGATGTAGTGAGAATTTGGAATTAGCAGTAAGTTATAGCACTCCAGTTTTGACTAACGTTTGGCACCTAATGATGTGGCTCTACAATTCTGAAATAAATTGCACGTGAACTGAACATCAAAATACATTGTGGAATACAGCTATACGAAGAAACTGACAGGGTTATTTGCACAAATTAAACAAAAGTCGGATAAAGCTCTTATGAATATACTATCCACAATGTACTCCGTACAAATGAGCAAAAACAGGGTTTCACTTTTGAAACAACGTATGTATAGCTTTGATGGGCCATTATTGCTACAACATCTCATTTTTTCTCATTAGACTCATTACGATGTCGCTAGAGAGTGATTTAGGCGGCATCTGTTAGCGTTTTGAATGTAAAGATATTCTGTGTAATTAGAGCAGAGTCATCTAAGCCGTAGTCAATCCGTTTATTGATAGATCGAGAATGCGGCTTAATTTTAATGCACCGCCCGCAATCGTTTGACTTTTCCTTATTTCAATCAATCGGATTATTGAAGTAATTACTAATGCCAGGATTACAGTAGAGGAGATACTAAACAGCGCCGGCCGCGGTGGTCTAGCGGTTCTAGGCGCTCAGTCCGGAACCGCGCGACTGCTACGGTCGCAGGTTCGAATCCTGCCTCGGGCATGGATGTGTGTGATATCCTTAGGTTAGTTAGGTTTAAGTAGTTCTAAGTTCTAGGGGACTGATGACCACAGATGTTAAGTCCCATAGTGCTCAGAGCCATTTGAACCATTACTAAACAGCGAAGCAGTTATCAACCTGACAGCTAGTTTCAAGTGGGCAGTGGTCTGCTAAACGGAAACCTAATAGATGCAGTATGTTTTTGCCACATATCACTCATCAAGTGAAAACAGGCAGTTTGGAAGCAACTGCAATTCAGTACGAAAGCCTATCCAGACAGCGGTGAAGCTTGGAGTTTTCGCATGCACATTTGTGGTTCCACATTAACATTTCGCAAGAAAAATTCCAGTCCTAGGAGCAATTGGAAGCGGGGACACAGAATTTTAGTTTGCGACCCTGACACTGAACCAGCTGACTCATGAACAGAAAATGTTTGTTTATTTATTTATTTATCGAGTAGGGTGTGGTCTTTTACCTAAACATTGATATTAAACTGCATAGGCATTAAAGTGAGATGTTAATATCTCGTGCGTAATGTTTAAAATTAGCTAATATATTTAAGCGTAATAATCGATTAATTTAGTAAAATAATCGAGTTATTTATCGGCATATAACATAAGCAGTTCCTCAATCTGTATGCATCTGTTACCTTGTCTACTAACTACCGCATCCCTTCGTTACACGTGCCTCTATTGCAACCGATAACTTTTATCTTAATAAAACTGTAAATGTTCTTACACGTGCTGTGGCTTTAGCAGCTCGACTACATCTACTACCTACGCTTAGGAGAATAATCGCAGTAGTTACAGTTCTTCCAAGATCATATGCATCATGAAGACTCATTCATACACAAACTGCGTATCTTGTTCTGAGCTATACCAATATTACAGAGCTTACTATCAGCTACATAACAGTCTGAGCCGTTACACACAGTTACTGGTTTAATCTAGCAACTGCAAATATTTCTTTGTTTATTTAGTAGCGCCGGTGCACTGAGTCACTGCCAAGGACTCACGGGTCATGTTCATTGACTCACGGGACAACGCTATCTTTTGTGCACTTCTTATTGCAAGCAGATGTCTGAAGAGCAGCAATGTGGACAAGCGTTACACATTTTTTTAAATTTCTCCCACTTTGCCTATTCGCAAGACATAACTGTAGTTCCTTAGCTAATATTTTATCTGTTATCCTATGGAAATTTTACTACAGGTTACATATCTTCTTCACGTAGACAGAGATCGATTTTTGTACAAGTAATAGTTCTATCCTCATTTCAAACCAGTGATTAATTTTATGTTCCCTAATTCAGCTACAACAGATAAGTATAATCGCCGATATGGGCGTGAGGCCCAACCACAGTCATGGGGGCGTTGCGGACTGCACGGTAGGTGGGATACTCCCCTTACCGACAGCCAGAAGGCGATGGGTTTTTCCTCCAAATCCGAGCACTCAGGAATGCTTTTTCTTTCTTCACAGAAACATTTCAGGACGTTAGCTTGCAAACTTTGTAGTAGTTTTGTTATTTGCTGTAGAGAAACCTGAACGGTTGAGAACTCCCTCCAGAGATACATATGTCTAAAATTCTACAGGTGCATCACTGATAGGTGAAGATGGTTAAACGGTTAACAAATTTCGGAGCTTGTTCTGAAACCAGCTAATCGAACGGGCCTTTCACAGACCCTCGTGGAGGGAAAAGGGGAAGCCCAGCTCTGACGCTGAATATTATCAGCAGTTCCAAGTTTCGTAGACAAGTTTAATCATTTTAAAGCAGGTATGCGTAATTTTATGTTAGTAGCTTACCCCTCGGTATTTGGTAAGCACTGCTCGGTATTGACATTGCAACACCTGTCAGGATACCGAAGAAAGAAATTTTAATTATTGTGGATATACAGTGTAGTAGGAAGAACATGTAGTTAAATATGTAGTAGAAGTTGAAAATACAGCATCAGCTGTAAGGTTTTCTTTGTTTTTCAGTGCTTAAACCACTATCGGTTTCGGACTATAACGTGGCCATCATCATATGTTATACTGAAAGTTAAGAAGAGACAGAAGCCAATAATAACTTTTACATGCAGAAGCCGGCCGGGGTGGCCGAGCGGTTCCAGGAGCTACAGTCTGGAACCGCACGGCCGCTACTGTCGCAGGTTCGAATCCTGCCTCGGGCATGGATGTGTGTGATGTCCTTAGGTTAGTTATATTTAAGTAGTTCTAAATTCTAGGGGACTGATGACCTCAGATGTTAAGTCCCATAGTGCTCAGAGCCATTTGAACCATACACGCAGATGTACATATGAGAATCCAAAAAAGAAGTACTACTTAACATTTATGGAAAATAGCGGTAGGTCTAATTGCGATAAGACGTAAGTCAATGCGAAAGCAATACCAGACAATACAACGAGAGACTGCCTGGATAAATAAGTATGGAATGCACACCAGTACACTTAGACTGTGCTGTGACCTTGAGCACCGCGATTGAGAGTACGGAGTTGCGTACACTAAGGAGGAAGAAAACTGGCAAAACCAAATTGGCAAAAGTACTGCCATCTGCTGACGGGAAGAACAACGCGGGAGAAACTAGCCCAGCCATTCACAATTCGAGTCAGTAATTTACATGCAAAAGGAAAAAACCATAGCAAAAAGTTGCACGAACAGCGTTAAGAGTACATAATGGGTGCTAAAGGAATATACTGAACTGAGGCCGCACAGAACTGTTGTAAACCTGCTAACTGGAAGCCGGAAACTTAAAGCTTACATATCAACCGTAAAACACAATGAATTTTTTTCTCTTTGCACGAGTGGCACGCAATTTTATCTTGTTTTAGTGGAGACGCATATGGCGAACTTAGTACACAGAGCTGCCACATCCGCAGTGCAGTGTGCATTGTTTTGAAAGTTCTTCACGGGTTAAAACTGTGTGCCGGACCAGAACTCGAACCTAATGTATTATTACATCTCGGGCAAGTGCCCAAACAACTTCTGGAAACAACTCCCCAGGCTATGGCTGAGCCATGTCTCTGCAATTTCCTTTCTTCCAGGAGACTTATTATTGCAAGTTATGCAGGAGAATTTCGGCAGAGAGACCTCGAACATAGTATGTAGCCATTAGCCTTAACGTCTTAACACGTCAGAATTGCAACGACTGCTTTCCAAATTGCCAGCTATACGAACCGTAGGATTCCGTGTTTTAAACCCGTTGGAACCCTAAACAACACTACTGGCCATTAAAATTGCTACACCAAGAAGAAATGCATATGATAAACTGGTATTCATTGGACAAATAAATTATACTAGAACTGACATGTGATTACATTTTCACGCAATTTGGGTGCATACATCCTGAGGAATCAGTACCCAGAACAACCACCTCTGGCCGTATTAAACGGCCTTGATACGCCTGGGAATTGAGTCAAACAGAGCTTGGGTGGCGTGTACAGGTACAGCTGCCCATGCAACTTCAACACGATATCACAGTTCATCAAGAGTAGTGACTGGCGTATTGTGACGAGCCAGTTGCTCGGCCACCATTGACCAGACGTTTTCAATTGGTAAGAGATCTGGAGAATATGCTGGCCAGGGCAGCAGTCGAACATTTTCTGTATCCAGAAAGGCCCGTACAGGACCTGCAACATGCGGTCGTGCATTATCCTGCTCAAATGTAGGGTTTTGCAGGGATCGAATGAAGGGTAGAGCCATGGGTCGTAACACATCTGAAATGTAATGTCCACTGTTCAAAGTGCCGTCAATGCGAACACAAGGTGACCGAGATGTGTAACCAATGGCACCCCATACCATCATGTCGGGTGATACGCCAGTATGGCGATGACGAATACACGCTTCCAATGTGCATTCACTGCGATGTCGCCAAACACGGATGCGACCATCGTGATGCTGTAAACAGAACCTGTATTCATCCGAAAAAATGTCGTTTTGCCATTCGTGCACCCAGGTTCGTCGTTGAGTACACCATCGCAGGCGCTCCTGTTTGTGATGCAGCGTCAAGGGTAACCGCAGCCATGGTCTCCGAGCTGATAGTCCATGCTGCTGCAAACGTCGTCGAACTGTTCGTGCAGACGGTTGTTGTCTTGCAAACGTCCCCATCTGTTGACTCAGGGATCGAGACGTGGCTGCACGATCCGTTTCTGAATGAGAATCTCACTGCGTAATCTTTCTACATCTACATCTACATCCATACTCCGCAAGCCACCTGACGGTGTGTGGCGGAGGATAGAATGTAGATGACATTACACCTTCCTGCTTTCGCAGTTGAGCTAAAATTCTCATTATTTTCATATCGAAGCATGGAATTTGACATTTGTTCCATGCCGCCATCATGGCATTCCAGTTTTAACGACCAGCAGCGTATTATTTTGCCATAATGTTTTTAGATGGTGGAGTGGATTAGGCTGCGAACCGTTCTGCAGCCACGAACTTCCGCACAACGTTGGCGCTTTGTTGTTAGATACGAAGGATACACGCTGTGGGTAGTCAAGCAGCAGGCCGTGTATGAAGGTTGCATTAGATGAGTAATTTTTACGGAGGAATTAGAAATAAGGCCAGAAAAAAATTCGGTGAGCACGTATTTGCAAGTGGGCGTGTCCGGTGAGGTCTGCCAACAGTGCATCCTGGGAACATGCAGCGGCGCGCATTAAATCGGTCCCAGGGCGGCCTGCGACCGCGCACTCTCACCTGCTCGGCATTCTGCTCACGATGGGAAACCGCCGCTTTCCTGCTACGCGGCCCGACTACGCTGCTGCTTTGGATATCAATCTACTTTTCACTCCTACAATGACTTCATTCTCGTCGCGCGTTGGTTAATCAGATCTGTCATCCTATTTTGTTTACCCTCTACAGAATAGCGAGCTTCTTAGTGGGTAAGGCAGATCAGTATGAGTACTCACTTCCAAAAACTGAGCCGAAACGTAGTGACCACTGCACACCGCGTGAGTGCGTGCGGCACGATGGCGTTGCGGGCACGTGAAGTGGTAAGGAAGGTATCCAGGCTGAGCGGAGCCGAATGGGGAATCATTCTAGCGACTATATTAGCTGCAAGCGGGGAAATACACTGATAGAACCGAAAGGGACAAAGGTCTGGTTGTTATGGCCCGGCGCCTGAGACTGAGCGTCAAACGGCAAAGCTGGTCCATTGTTCGCGTGCTACTGTTAACAGCATCTATGAAAACTGATTAAAGGACAGTGAAACCAAGAGTAAGTAACAAGGAGATGGACGTCCACGTCTCATCACAGAACGTTGAGGTCGGAGTCTTGGCCGACCTGTGACGCAAGATAGGCGGCATCTTTGGCAGATTCGATTACTGAGTACAAATCTGATGCAGGTACAGAATGAATAGCTTTTCTTGATATGCCAGGTCTGTCGTCGTGTCCGAACATCCAAGCGAACAGATACTCGACACACGCACCGCACTACGAACGCGCCGATTTGGGCAGTGTTACGCAATGGCATTTCGTGGGTGGGTGGGGGGGGGGAGAGGGGGGAGGGGGAAGAGAGATCCTCTATCTTCAGAGTGTTTGATACGGCAAGCCACGACATCCTTTCCTTTGTGAAACTCACTGCCTCTGAGTAACACAACGTGAGTCATTATTTGTTGGATGTATTCCAGTCACTGTCTTCCCGTATAGTTTCTGTCCTTACCGATCCTTCCAGTGCTACAGAAGCTCTTCCCTAATTTCCTATCAGCCAGTCTTCCAGTTAGTGTTTTCGACTAGGGGCATTTTAAGAGTAAAGAAGTTTGTTTCTCCAAACATTTCTGTTCAAGATACAGAACGATAACTTATAACATATTTTGATATGAAAATTATTTTTCTACCTCGCCGCCGTTCAAATTTCAAGTATTTTTCACAGCGTTCCGCCTTTCCAATGGCTTCAGCTTCCCACTGACTTCAGTTGCCGTCTAGTTATCGAACCATTCATTAAGGGGAGGTTTACTATCTTTGGACCGAAAAAAGCAAGTTCTTTGAGAATTTTTTTCTCAGGATGTGTTATAGATATCTACGTCAAATTTAGTCAAAATGTTTATCGATATATCCTCTACAAACTGGAATTTTTTGACTGGAAATGTCGAAGAGCAAAGGCGGAAGTGCCGTCGGAACGAAACAAAATTTCGATGTAGGCCTCCACGCGCGGTACGTCACAGGTCAGCCGGCTCGTCTGAAATCAAAATTGAGTCGACGTTAGGGAATATATAAGACTCTTTAAGAGTTGTACCTCGCTTAAGTTATTTGGACCATAGAGACAAGATGGTGGCCATTTGAAAAAAAAAGGGTTTTTTCATCGATTTTTCCACTTCGTCGGCAAAGTAAAAATATTTATAGTTAATGGATCCGAATAAAAGTGGTACAACTCCTAGACAATTTAGTTAGCTTCGTCGGAAACAAAGAATCATGCCAATCGGTTCAGTAGATTTCAAGTTACCATACGGCGCGATAAAAAAGAGTCATTTCGAAAAAACGCGTTTGAAGTTTTGACTACATATCAATGCAATATTATGCAACTTAAGTTCAATCTGCTATTTCGGGCCCATAAACTAGTCCTTCCTCTTCCTCACAGAGGGCGTTCTGCTCCATCTGGGCCATCCTGCACTGCTCCAGAGCCGCTCGTACGGCCGGTGACAAGAGGTTTTCGGCCGCTTGAATCCGGTGGTCGTCCGAATGCTTGGCGAACTGCATCGAATAGAGTCCCAGGGTGACGTCCATTGTTGTCATGGTCTTCAGAATTTCTGTATTCCCTTCGTTGAAGCTGCCCACAGCCAGGAAGTCGCAGTCTCCACAGTCTTCGCAACAGAATACAAATGCTTGGGAACTTCCAAACACACGCGTTCAAACTTTCATTTGAATTTTGTGTGTTTCCTCCCAAGCACCGGTACAATAACTCGTCCTCCGAAAGCGCATCGTAGATCGGATGAATCACTTTTTGAACTTCTTTGGAGAGCGGCTGGTCGTGTTGCTATTCGTCCAGATGTCCGGCAGCCTCTGCAACGCGCCACTTGCACCAACTAGTTTCCCCAGCCGGACAATTTTGGTGTTGTGGGTGGTCATCTGTCTAACACTTGTGGAAATACGTTGCCCAAATTGCCTTCTCCATCTGTTCCACCGAACTGGAATGCCATCGGATTGCCAAGCCGTAGTACGTCGTAAGCTCCTTGATCACTTTATCGGTTTTAGTCATGGGCAAGCACATAGAATAATCTTTCGCGGCTACAAAGTCGAAATTCCCGAAAAAGACTGGTGCGTTAAATAGGCCGATTTCAGGCAGTTGCATTTTTTTTTGTTCAACCGCGAATAACAAACATTTCCGTTCCGTATTCGGAAAAACCGTTTCAGGGGTGGATTCTAAACACTTTTATGGATCCAAAAATGAAATTTTAAAAAAATTGATTTTTTTAACCAAAAGATAGTAAACCTCCCCTTAACATCCTATTTCAGTTCTTTGCTGTTTCCATAGTACCTTCCGCCCAAAAACGTCCTGCCTCTATAGCCGGCCATAACTGCGAAAGTGTTACCGGTGGAGGATTTTGTGCACGAACAGACTTCTCAATTATTTCCCATAAATTTTCCATGAGATTCACGTCGGGCGATCTGGGTGGCCAGATGAATCGCTCGAACTGCTAACGATATTCTTCAAACGATTCACAACAATTGTGGCCCGGTGACATAGCGCATTTTCATCCACGAAAATTCCATCTTTGTTAGGAAACAAGTATCCGAACATAACGATTTCCAGTCAATGATCGGTTCTGTTGTATCAGAGGGCTCAGTCCATTCCACGTAAACATAGTCCACATCATTATGTAGCCACCACCAGCTTGTACAGCGCCTTGTTCACAACTTGGCTCCATTACAATAAGGCGTTGATATAAGTCAACGGGGACAGTTGAAATGTGCGCCACGACCGGGGACTCGAACCCAGGATCTCCTGCTTACATGGCAGACGCTGTATCCATCTGAGCCACCGAGGACACGGATGATAGTGCGACTGCAGGGATTTATGTCTGGCACGCCTCCCGTGAGATCCACATTCGCAACTTATTGTCCCGCATTATATTCATACTGGCCGGCTTCTGGTGGCCGAGCGGTTCTAGGCGCTTCAGTCTGGAACCGCGCGACCGCTACTGTCGCAGATTCGAATTCTGCCTCGAGCATGGATGTGTGTGATGTCCTTGGGTTAGTTAGGTTTAAGTAGTTCTAAGTTCTATGGGACTGATGACCTCAGATGTTAAGTCCCATAGTGTTCAGAGCCATTTGAACCATTTCTATTCATAGTGCCCCTGCTCATCATACTCATTACTCGCGGCTTTACTGCTGATTCCCGTAAGAGTTCGGGCATTGTTTGTGCATCCGCACAGAAGAAGATGGTCAAATGGCCGGTGAGCCTTAACTATATATATATATATATATATATATATATATATATATATATATATATGAAGATGGCATCTGTTCTTTCGCACATGTCCGAACGAACAAATACCATCTTCATATACACTACTGGCCATTAAAATTGCTACACCAAGAAGAAAGTCAGATGATAAACGTGTATTCATTGAACAAATATATTATACTAGAACTGACATGTGATTACATTTTCACGCAATTTGGGTGCATAGATCATGAGAAATCAGTACCCAGAACAACCACCTCTGGCCGTAATAACGGACTTGATACGCCTGGGCATTGAGTCAAATAGAGCTTGGATGGCGTATACAGGTACAGCTGCTCATGCAGCTTCAACACGATACCATAGTTCATCAATAGTAGTGACTGGCGTATGGTGACGAGCCAGTTGCTCGGCACCATTGACCAGACGTTTTCAATTGGTAAGAGATCTGGAGAATGTGCTGGCCAGGGCAGCAGTACAACATATTCTGTAACCAGAAATGCCCGCACAGGACCTGCAACATGCGGTCGTGCATTACCCTGCTGAAATTTAGGGTTTCGCAGGGATCGACTGAAGGGTAGAGCCACGGGTCGTAACACATCTGAAACGTAACGTCTACTGTTCAAAGTGCCGTCAGTGCGAACAAGAGGTGACCGAGAGGTGTAACCAATGGCACCTCATACCAACACGCCGCGTGATACGCCAGTATGGCGATGACGAATACACGCTTCCAATGTGCGTTCACCGCGATGTCGCCAAACACGGATGCGACCATCATGGTGCTGTAAACAGAACCTGAATTTATCCGAAAAAAATGACGTTTTGCCATTCGTGCACCCAGGTTCGTCGTTGAGTACACCATCGCAGGCGCTCCTGTTTGTGATGCAGCGTCAAGGGTAACCGCAGCCATGGTCTCCGAGCTGATAGTCCATGCTGCTGCAAACGTCGTCGAACTGTTCGTGCAGATGGTTGTTGTCTTGCAAACGTCCCCATCTGTTGACTCAGGGATCGAGACGTGGCTGCACGATCCGTTACAGCCATGCGGATAAGATGCCTGTCATGTCGACTGCTAGTGATACGAGGCCGTTGGGATCCAGCACGGCGTTCCGTATTACCCTCCTGAGCCCACCGATTCCATATTCTGCTAACAGTCATTGGATCTCGACCAACGTGAGCAGCAATGTCGCGATACGATAAGCCGCAATCGCGATAGGCTACAATCCGACTCTTACAAAGTCGGAAACGTGATGGTATGCATTCTCCTCCTTACACGAGGCATCACAACAACGTTTCATCAGCAACGCCGGTTAACTGCTGTTTGCGTATGAGAAATCGGTTGAAACCTTTCCTCATGTCAGTACGTTGTAGGTGTCGCCACCGTCGCCAACCTTGTGTGAATGCTCTGAAAAGCTAATCATTTGCATATCACAGCATCTTCTTCCTGTCGGTTAAATTTGGCGTCTGTAGCACGTCATCTTCGTGGTGTAGCAATTTTAATGGCCAGTAGTAAACCGGATATATAACTTGGGTCAATGGTTTCGTGGGGTCTGCGTCAGAATCGAACCCTACCATCAGCTGTTACCAACTAAAATAGGGACTCATTTTACCAGGCCACTGTTTTGCTCTTAACAAAGGCACTAGCTTCGGTCGTTTGCTGCCATAGCCCATTAATGCCAAACTTTGCAGCACTATCCCAACGGATACGTTCGCCGTACGTCCCAGGTTGATTTCTGCGATTATTTCACGCAGTGTTGCCTGTCTGTTAGCACTGACAACTCTACACAAACGCCGCTGATCTTGGACCACGACTGTGTTTACTAAATAATTATGATATTATAAGATTTCTGTTTCCTAGAACAATCTTCCAAAAAAATTTTAATACATTTTTACTGCAGAGTTTCATATTACAATCCAGAAAAAATGCTCCAGTCAATGGAATATTATCATTCACGATCTCCAACAAAGTTAAACCACCAAAAAGATTATGATTATAGTGTTTTGGGATCGAAATGGTGTCCCACTATTCGACTTTATGCCTAGAGGAGAGACTGTAAATGCAGCGACTTCAGTGCGCCGTTCAAAATAAACGGGGTGATCATCTATCAGTTATGACCTTTTTCCTGAATCGTTGACCTGAGCTCGTCAGTTTTCTGATAGTTATTCATCATGAATGTTCATTCGTCCACCATTAAACATGATCACCATTTTCGAACTATAGGTTCATTTATTACGTTTCCATAAACTTCGGTTATCTATCGGTAAATTTCGATGGAGCAAATATTTTTGCATTCGTAAACCACATTACGCTACGAATCTTACACTTGGTGCGCTTGTTCATTTTGTGATGCATTTTACAACTGCATACACAAACAGTTAAAGACCTCTCTGGCTCGTAGTTAGCGTCGTACTGGCGCCAAGGATTAGGAAGACGAATGAAGCTCGGCAGGGGTGGGACGAGAACTGCGCAGCTCGTGAGATCAAAACGTACTTTACATTGTGAATGAGCCTGGTATATAAGCATTTCCTAGCCGATTTTGTGGGGAGCCTCACCATATCTTATAAGTCCACTTTATTGCCTGCATCCACTTGTAAAGCTACATCTCAAACACTACTTTTCTACTCCACTCTGTTTCTTTTTCAACAATCCATGATTTATTTGCGTACAATGCTGTGCACCAAACACACAGTCTCATAAATTTCTTCCTCAAATTAAGACCTATGTTTGATACCAGTGCTAATCCAGAACAGAATGTCAACGGGAACAGTGCAGCTAGATCTGCATAATTGAATTTAACTTGCCAAACGCCCACTAAATGAAATGACTGTAAAGAAAAGACCTGAGGGACAGAAGAAGCACGAAACATGAACTACCGACCAATTACAACATGAAATATCTTCCAATAAGTTTAGTTCAACACTCTTCTCCGCCGCATGACGTATCTGATCATTAAAAAAAAAAAAAAAAAAAAAAAAAAAAAAAAAAAAAAACAGGAAACAGCTATAGTACACTATGTTTTCATTAGACTGGGGAGGAGAAGGATGAGCGTTCTGTAATGGTTTGAGTGATAATATCGTTGCTGTCAGTGGGCCCTATAGTCACAATGTCTAGAAAGGTAGCTTATACTGCCTATGAAGCCATTTCAGTTTTACACGTTCATTTTCTGACGCAGTGATTATTCGCAGCAGGGTACCACATCCACCAAGATGATAATGCTCCAAGGAGGGTACTGCACGCCACGTCCATGGCATTCGATAAGCCTCAAGTGTCTCCCGTCTCCATTACCCCGAGTCTTGTTAAGTGGCGAACACCTCAGGGAGTCCAGCATTCGTTTGTTGCGAACGGGCTAGGCGAACCCGAGTTTGCTGAGCCGAGGACTGGTGAGTGTTGCCCGTTCTCTGTGACTTTAAACTCCGGGCTCACTTCAGAGACCACCGTGCGGTGTGGCAGACGAACGTTGTGTGTCACATGGAACGGGGATTGCGAGGATGGTAAAAACATTTATATAAAAAAAGGCCCTCAGTCTCAAGGTGTGTTGTGCGCAGCTGAGATGCATGGCTGTTGATACGTTACAGTCGTTAGCAGGCAACCTCTGGGTAACCTACCGCACCACAGTCGTGTGAGGGTTACCCAGGCATGAAGGACTCTGTCTGGGTGATCCTGTTAGTACTTAGCTGATAGAAGGTACACCATAGATCAATACCTCTCTTCCCAATGCGATGAGTGTACCGTCTGGGAGTACCCACAACCACTCATCAAAAAGACTGAGGGAGGTTAATCCTCCTGATAATCGGACTGCTCAAGGAGTCATATATCAGAATGTGTTTCTAGTGATCGAGAGGAAGGGGGAGGCAGTCGCAAAACTGTCACATTTCTACATCAATAAAGGTTTAGAGGAGGTTGTTGGTACCTTAAAACCTATTAAATGATTGCGAAATGGTTCCTAGCTGGTTGGAACCAACAAGTCAAAGAAGTTGGAACTTTCAGTGAATAAAAAAAAAAAGATGACTGTGATATAGCTGTTGAAGAAGTTTTCAACTCAAGCAAGGGTGTGATCACATGCTGTGATATTTTGGGTGTGGGTATTTCGGAACTGAATCAAGAATAAGTGTCACAGGGAATAGTCGATGTTGTATAAAGAACACGCAGGAATAATTGAGAGATAGAGAAGACTGCCTCTTCATTGTGACCTTCAATTCTCAGTCGCTACCTGAGTACATCAGACAGAGTGCCTCCGACATACGTTTAGAATTTACATACCTAACCCAATTTTCAGTAAAGAGAGAAAAATTCAGTAAATGAAAGTGACGCAGAGGATCCCTTACGCCAAATCAAAGAAGGATTATAAGGTGACGAAACCCCCTATCTTTACCACTTCTTGCGCTCCCTGAATGTAGAAATCTGTCCCCAAGATAGACCATTATCTACCACAGCACCCGTACTTGTACCTGTATTCCAAAGCAAAAAAAGTAAAGATATAGCAGTCCGGAAAGACAAGACACCAGAGAAAAGTAAGTCTTTAAAAGCGAGCATAGAGTAAGCACCCCAACGGCAAGGTATCTCTCAGCTTTATCTTTTTCATCAAACTCGAAGGGAAACGGGCAGGAAAGGGTCACGACGTTCAGATCAAAAGCTGTCCTGGGCGCCATCAGAAGTCACTCTGGAATGTCCGACTGGTGAGGAGGACGTCAAGGAGTTGGATCCATCGTCACCAGACGAAGACAGCCTCTCCACTGCCCCTTGCTGAACAACTGCCTCCCCATCCCAGTGCAAAGATACGGGTAAGTTAAAACCACGCCCCTAAAATGGCTCCCGTGCTATAGTGGAATATAAATTGATACAGGATGCTTTTGGAGGAACTGAGGCTTGTCGCACAGGACAAATTCTTTTGGCTCTATCTCCAAGAGACTCATTTTAAACAGACGGAGGCACCTGTACCTGGAGGCTATCACCTCCTCAAGAAAGACGACCTTACTGGTGACAGGGAGAAAGGTGGTGTAGCTGTGCTCCTCACCTGTGCCCTTAATCACAGTGCTACAACAGGTAACTGCTAGGATAAAGGTCCATGTTAATGTAACAGTGTGCATAGTGTATCTACCGCTCAATGAACCCATTGATGGTGAGATCCTCAACTAGCTTATTGCTGAACTGCCCCATCCCTTTCTCGTCCTAGATTTTAACGAATACAGTGCACTATAACACCACTTGCTCCAGTCGTCTAGTAACTGAGGATTTCGCACAGAGTGAAAACATAATACTGATGAACATGGTAAAGCTATTCATTTCAGCGCCGCTACAGGTTCGTCTACAGCCATTGCTGCAGACACTGTTCAGTGGGAACTGGACGGTAGTCACTATTACTCCATCTGGGTCCATATGCCAGATGGAGCAGATCCCGAAAGGAAGCCGCCTTCAGAAAAGCTGCTATACAACTAGTTAGCTGTTTTTGAGCATTGTGAATCAGTCGAGGACTGGGTTGACCACATTGCAGCTGTGATTCATCAAGCTGCTGATGCTTCCATCACCAAGTCATCAGGTACACCTAGGAGGTAGCCTGTTCATTCGTGTTACGATGAATGTCGTTCTGCAATCAGGGGCAGTTGGGCGGCAATGCGAAGGTTCATTCGGTGCCCTACAGATGAGAATTTTACAAAGTTTCCGGCAAGGGCAAAGGCTAGGAGAAGTATTCTAGAGAGTAGGAAGAGGGGTTGGCAAGAATTCGAAAACTTCATCAACAGGTGCACTGCGACATCTCAAGTATGGGCAGCCGTTAGAAGGATTTCCAGAGGAAATCACAACCATCAATAGCAGCTATTCGAGGACGAGGGTGCCTCCTAACGTCACGAGAAGACATTGCTGGTACATTAGCTGGATCTTATGCGAAAATTACGGCCGACTCTAGCCAAGATACAGCTTTATGTCTTTACTGGGCGACACATGAGAGGATTGACTTAGATTTACGTTCCACAAACATTGAGTAATACACCCGGACTTTTACTCTCTGTGTATTGGATGCAGCATTGTCCGCAACTCGTGATACTGCACCCAGGAGTCGAAGTATGTCCTCCTTAAGCTTTTAAATGAACTTTGCTACACAGGAGTATTTGTCAAATCATGGAAGGAAGCTAACTTAATCACTATTTAGTTATCGTAGTGTAAGTCTCACAAACTGTGTAGGTACGACGCTGGAGCTGTCTCAGAATAATAAGAATAAAATTTGTGCTCATAATCTGCCTCCTGTGAAATCCATGACCAACTTCATACTCTATACACTGGCGTGCCTCTAAAATTAATGATTACAGCTGTCAAAATCCTGGGTACTGTTCCACAAAGCAATGCACAACTCACGAAGTGTACTAGCACTTCAGTACTTCCTGACTACGCAGTGCCGACAATTCATGTATGGTGTTGACTTTAATACCAATACATTTACCGTTCCTGTATCTGACTGGAATAATTTCATAAGCATCAACGGTTACGTATGTACGAGGTGCATTCAAGTTCTAAGGCCTCTGATTTTTTTTTCTCCAGACTGGAAAGAGATAGAAACATGCGCATTGTTTTAAAATGAGGCCGCGTTCATTGTCAATACGTTCCAGAGATGGCAGCACCGTACGGCAGATGGAATTTTACCGCCAGCGGCGAGAATGAGAACTGTTTTAAATACTTAAAATGGCGACGTTTTCCTTACTTGAACAGCGTGCAATCATTCGTTTTCTGAATTTGCGTGGTGTTAAACCAATTGAAATTCATCGACAGTGGAAGGAGACATGTGGTGATGGAGTTACAGATGTGTCGAAAGTGCGTTCGTGGGTGCGACAGTTTAATGAAGGCAGAACATCGTGTGACAACAAACCGAAACAACCTCGGGCTTGCACGAGCCGGTCTGACGACATGATCGAGAAAGTGGAGAGAATTGTTTTGGGGGATCGCCAAATGACTGTTGAACAGATCGCCTCCAGAGTTGGCATTTCTGTGGGTTCTGTGCACACAATCCTGCATGACGACCTGAAAATACGAAAAGTGTCATCCAGGTGGGTGCCACGAATGCTGACGGACGACCACATGGCTGCCCATGTGGCATGTTGTCAAGCAATGTTGATGCGCAACGACAGCATGAATGGGACTTTCTTTTCGTCGGTTGTGACAATGGATGAGACGTGGATGCCATTTTTCAATCCAGAAACAAAGCGCCAGTCAGCTCAATGGAAGCACACAGATTCACCGCCACCAAAAAAATTTCGGGTAACCGCCAATGGTGAAAAAATAACGGTGTCCATGTTCTGGGACAGCGAGGGCGTAATCCTTACCCTTTGCGTTCCAAAGGGCACTACGGTAACAGGTGCATCCTACGAAAATGTTTTGAAGAACAAATTCCTTCCTGCACTGCAACAAAAATGTCTGGGAAGGGCTGCGCGTGTGCTGTTTCACTAAGACAACGCACCCGCACATCGAGCTAACGTTACGCAACAGTTTCTTCGTGATAACAACTTTGAAGTGATTCCTCATGCTCCCTACTCACCTGACCTGGCTCCTAGTGACTTTTGGCTTTTTTCAACAATGAAAGACACTCTCCGTGTCCGCACATTCACCAGCCGTGCTGCTATTGCCTCAGCGATTTTCCAGTGGTCAAAACAGGCTCCTAAAGAAGCCGTCGCCGCTGCCATGGAATCATGGCGTCAGCGTTGTGAAAAATGTGTACGTCTGCAGGGCGATTACGTCGAGAGTAACGCCAGTTTCATCGATTTCGGGTGAGTAGTTAATTAGAAAAAAAATTGGAGGCCTTAGAACTTGAATGCACCTCGTAAAGGATGAGTGGGTGCCAGTGGGAGGGCAGTGGGCATTCTGGCTAAAATCGCTGATATCACCATCAGCATTCCTGGAATCCGACATCATTACATCTGGACAGTTGTACTGAGACAATGACATCATCATGTCACTGTCCTGTGAAAGCCCTCCAACGCTCCCCTCCCCCCCACCCATGTCCTCATGTCTCCCGTACCCCGTGCAAGCCACGACACCCTCGCCATTAGCCAAAAATGTTCAAATGTGTGTGAAATCGTATGGGACTTAACTGCTGAGGTCATCAGTCCCTAAGCTTACACACTACTTAACCTAAATTATCCTAAGGACAAACACACAGACACCCATGCCCGAGGGAGGACTCGAACCTCGCCGGGATCAGCCGCACAGTCTATGACTGCAGCGCCCTAGACCGCTCGGCTAATCCCACGCGGCTCCGCCATTAGCCCCCCACCCACTGCGCTCCCCGTGCCGTTGCTCCCTGCGTGTCGCGAGAGCGCTCTAATTAATTTGCATATCATGCTGTTGAAATAAATTACTGGTAGTTGTGGTGCTTAATATTTGGGGATGAGGAGACTGACAGAGAGAGGAAGGAGGAGGAAATTGGCTTAGAGAGTGTGAGGAGATGTACTTAGAGAGGGAATGAGGTGATGAACAGAGAGATGGACAGGAGCGGACGGAGAGAGAGAGAATGCGGAGCAGAAGGACAGGGAGAAAGGCAGACTGTGGGGTCACAAGGGGACTGTGGGGAGCAGGTAGAGGAGGAAATGGACTAAGAGAAGATTGGAATACATACCTGGGCAACACCTGGAACTCAGCTATTAAACTTGATATTTGTAAACTCATAAACTCTATATGATCAGCCATTGATATGAGATTGAGTACGTGACTTATGTAATGACTGTCATTGTGTTGGCATGGGACATGCAGCCAGAAAGGATGCGCAACAGAAACGACAGTAACAACAGCCGAAATGCTGTACATCTACATCTACATCTGCATACATACTCCGCAATCCACCATAAGGTGCGTGGCGGAGGGTACCTCGTACCACAACTAGCATTTTCTCTCCCTGTTCCACTCCCAAACAGAACGAGGGAAAAATGATTGCCTATATGCCTCTGTACGAGCCCTAATCTCTCTTATCTTATCTTTGTGGTCTTTCCGCGAAATGTAAGTTGGCGGCAGTAAAGTTGTACAGCAGTCAGCCTCAAATGCTGGTTCTCTAAATTTCCTCAGTAGCGATTCACGAAAAGAACACCTCCTTTCCTCTAGAGACTCCCACCCGAGTTCCTGAAGCATTTCCGTAACACTTGCGTGATGATCAAACCTACCAGTAACAAATCTAGCAGCCCACCTCTGAATTGTTTCTATGTCCTCCCTCAATCCAACCTGATAGGGATCCCAAACGCTCGAGCAGAACTCAAGAATAGGTCGTATTAGTGTTTTATAAACGGTCTCCTTTACAGATGAACCACATCTTCCCAAAATTCTACCAACGAACCGAAGACGACTATCCGCCTTCCCCACAACTGCCATTACATGCTTGTCCCACTTTATATCGCTCTGCAATGTTACGCCCAAATATTTAATCGACGTGACTGTGTCAAGCGCTACACTACTAATGGAGTATTCAAATATTACGGGATTCTTTTTCCTATTCATTTGCATTAATTTACATTTATCTATATTTAGAGTTAGCTGCCATTCTTTACACCAATCACAAATCCTGTCCAAGTCATCTTGTATCCTCCTACGGTCACTCAACGACACCTTCCCGTACACCACAGCATCATCAGCAAACAGCCGCACATTGCTATCCACCCTATCCAAAAGATCATTTATGTAGATAGAAAACAACAGCGGACCTACACGCTTCCCTAGGGCACTCCAGCTGATACCCTCACCTCCGATGAACACTCACCATCGAGGACAACGTACTGGGTTCTATTACTTAAGAAGTCTTCGAGCCACTGACATAATTGCGAACCAATCGCATATGCTCCTACCTTAGTTAGGAGTCTGCCTTGGGGCACCGAATCAAACGCTTTCCGGAAGTCACTATGTGATCAAAAGTATCCGGGCACCCCCAAAACATACGTTTTTCATATTAGGTGCATTGTGCTGCCACCCAATGTCAGGTACTGAATATCAGCAACCTCAGTAGTCATTAGACATCATGAGAGAGCGGAATGGGGCGTTCCGCGGAACTCACGGGCTTTGAATGTGTGCAGGTGATTGGGTGTTACTTGTGTCATACGTCTGTACGCGAGATTTACACACTCCTAAACATCTCTAGGTCCACTGTTCCAGATGTGATAGTGAAGTGGAAACGTGAAGGGGCACGTACAGCACAAAAGCATACAGGCCGACCTCGTGTGTTGACTGACAGAGACGGCAAACAGTTGATGAGGGCCGTAGTCTATCTATCCAGACCATCACACAGGAACTCTAAACTGCGTCAGGATCTACTGCAAGTACTGTGTTAGTTAGGAGGGAGGTGAGAAAACTTGAATTTCATAGTCGAGTGGCTGCTCATAAGCCACACATCACACCGGTAAATGCCAAGCGACGTTTCGCTTGGTGTAAGGAGCGTAAACATTGGACGATTGAACACTGGGAAAACGTTGTGTGAGTGTGGAGTGACGAATCACGGTACACAGTGTGGCGATCCGATGGCAGGGTGTAGACATGGCCAATGCCCGGCAAACGTCATCTTCCAGCATGTGTAGTGCCAACAGTAAAATTCGGTGGTAGTGGTGTTACCTTGTGGTCGTCTTTCTCATGGAGGGGGCTTGCACCCCTTGTTGTTTGGCGTGGAACTATCACGGCAAGGCCTAAATTGATGTTCTAAGCACCTTCATGTTTCCCACGGTTAAAGAGCAATTCGGGGATGACGATTGCTTCTTTCAACACGATCGAGCACCTGTTCATAATGCATGGCCTGTGGCGGAGTGGTTACGCGACAATAACATCCCTGTAATGGACTGGCCTGCACGGAGTCCTGACTTCAGTTCTATAGAACACCTTTGGGATGTTTTGGAACGCCGACTTCGTGCTAGGCCTCACCGACTGACATCGATACCTCTCCTCATTGCAGCACTCTGTGAAGAATGGGTTGCCATTCCCCAAGAAACCTTCCAGCACCTGACTGAACGAATAACTGCTAGAGTGGAAGCTGTAATCGAGGCTAAGGGTGGGTCACCATCATATTGAAGCATTACTGATGGACGGCGCCACTAACTTGTAAGTCATTCGCAGCCAGGTGTCCGGATACTTTTGATCACATAGTGTATTGTCAACAGAGATATGGCGCTTTTAGTGGTTTCAGAATAATACAGTAACTCACACACATCGCAATCAGGATTCATAAGCGCCACAATGCACGAAAAACGCAGGAATTGTTTCTCCCCTATGACCAATGGCGTGATGTTGCATTGCCATCGTGATGCTCTTGACCAGTCGCCGCATAGCCCCACGGCACCAATGGCGTGCAAGCTCGACACTCCACCCTTCGACCTGTTTTAATTTTTATAGTCCGATTGCATATGCACTATCATTCGAAGGCTGCATTGTATACTGAGATGACCAGTATGTAACGCCATCAACAAGCATCTGGACGGGATAAGAAGAAGAGGCTATCAGTGAGCCGTGCGTGGCTCGTGTTCGCGCCATCTCTTATTTTACATCCTTTTTTTTTTTTTTTTTTTTTTTTTACACTGCCACCTCGTTAAGTAAGTTTCAATTTCTGTTGTCACTGAGTTGCTGCTTTGCCTACCCGTGAGCGGCAACAGCAGCGCTTATCTATATGGCTCTTTGCTGACTGCTATTACTTCCAGGTTGACATCTGTCGTGCAGCGAGTTGGAACGCGCCTGCAGAGCAGTTAGGACCTGGCAGTCGCAGAGTTGGGACACAGCGGAAGTTGGTCGGGTTGGAGCAGTAGTGAGGCTTGGATACCCATGACTCGCCCGACCGTTGCCGGCACACATGCCTTGAACTGGGAACAGTCTTGGTTGATCGTCGGTTTGTCGTCTTACCGGATGATGTGTATTTGCTCGCCGATCGCTTATGGGTTGACGATGTGTGTCTCAACCCGTGGTTCGGCCGTGTTATTGCTCGGTCACTGCTTTTAGCATTGGTTGCGTTCTTCGTTCTAGTGTTTGTGAAACTGTGTGTAGCTTCTGATGTCGACTGCTCAGTTGTTTTAGTGTTGTCTCCGTACTGATGTGTGACGGTCGGTCGGTTGGCGTGGAGCAGCGGGGAAATCTCCGCGGGGCGTCGTTTTGGCCGGGCCCGCTGGCGGTCTCTACGCAGTGTCGGAGTGTGTGGGGCTGTTCCCATTGCTACGAGGTCCGTGGCTCACCGACCCTCGACACGAAAGTTCAGTTTGGATTTAATTTACCAGCAAGTCAAGACTGTTCACATTGTGCCGTTTGGTTCTCGTTGTTGGCTGTTGGGACATTCCCGTGAGCAACGTGTGTGTTCGAGTTGGCGAAGGTTTAGCCACCATCCAGTGAATTCTAACTGTATTTCGTTATTTGCAATTGTAATGCACCAGTGGAATTTTCTGCCTTGTGGCCGTTAACATTCCGGTTACCTGTCCTGCCTGTTGACGTAAATTCAAGCAGTGTCCTTTCCTCACCGTGTTGTCGCTGTCCAGCACGGTGTGTACTTTGACAGCTTAATGTATGCTTGGTTGTGGGCGTCCATGCCTTTTACGTTTTGCATTGAACTCCCGGTTGTGTGCTAGTCGAGTGGAGCGCAAGTTACCTTGTCGGTGGGTCCGTTGACTGTCTGTTGGTTGGGTTGTCGTCGGATCGAGAATGGTTGGGCCGACTGCCTGTCTCACCTAAGTGAACGTTTAGTATATCAGGTACTGGCCAACCACCGAAACCTCTGAGCGCCGTTAGCTGCACTGCCTTTTCTTATTTTCTGTTGTGTGTATTTGTAAGTTGAATATATTTTAGTGGTGTTTTAAGTCATGGAACTTCAGCCGCTTTAAAATTAAAGTTCCTTGCTTGTCAAGTTTTAGAATGTTAGGTAGGGGCCTTCAGCCTAATTTAAGATAAGGCTTTGTTGTTTAAATTTATTTTACCTTGAGTTTTAAGTCATGGGGCCTTGAGCCGTTTTTAAATCAAGAATCTTTGTCTTTCGAGCATCAGACTGTTTGGGGCCTTCAGCCTAATTGAAGATAAAGCCGTCGGCACACGGGCCGTGCTGCCGAACGTTAACGTTGAGCGTGCCCAGTTCAACGTGCTGCTCAACGCTCAGGAATGATGCGACTTGTGCATACGGTACGTGGGCCCCAACGTGGTATACGCGATCGCAACGCACTCAAGCGACAGTTGAGGGATGTTTCTAGTTCGTTAATCACACTGTTTACTCAACGGGCGCGTAAAATTCCCACGTTAGCTCTATTAAAATGCACATTTCCCCCATCGTCCACGAAAAAGAAAGTACCATCTCCAATCAATAAGGACAGAGGCTTATAAAGTTCCATTACAAGCAGTGCGTTACAAAATTGGAATACTTTCCGCGCCGGCCAGAGTGGCCGAGCGGTTAAAGGCGCTACAGTCTGGAACCGCACGAGCGCTACGGTCGCAGGTTCGAATCCTGCCTCGGGCATGGATGTGTGTGATGTCCTTAGGTTAGTTAGGTTTAAGTAGTTCTAAGTTCTAGGGGACTTATGACCACAGCAGTTGAGTCCCATAGTGCTCAGAGCCATTAGAACCATTTTTGAATACTTTCCGCATAAGATAAACATTATTTCATCATTCCCACATTTTAGTAAAACCCCAAGGTCAGTCTTACTTGATCACTGTTCGTACCCAGTAGGAGAATCTTTGCAACATGTCAATTACGAAGCGTAAAAGAAAAAGGAGAAAAAATACCTTTATACAAGTAGCGTCAGCTGTCCTTTAGATTAAGCCAATCGAACAAAGTCACCCATCAAAAAAAGGTGAACTTGTATTTACATAAAATCAAACATTACAGTCTATACTTATATTAAACTAATAATAAAGTATCAGAACCTAATAAAAACGCGAATGTTAGGAAAAAAAAAATTTGTCGTGTCAGGACGCGAACCACCGCCCCAACGAAAAAACCTCATTAGTATACAATTTTTTTTTTTTATAAAACCCTTATTAATAAAAACAATGTTACACATTGCAAATACATACTAAGTTATACATACATGGAGTTATTTAAACAAAGCGGTTTGATCATTTCAATTGCGCTGACATTAAGGAAAGACAACAGAAGATTGTGTTACTGACTAAATCACCAGAAAGAATTAAATTGAACATAAATACTTGAGAATGGCGGAAAGGAGATATATAATAAAGTTGACTAGCCTTCCAATTACACTTTCTGGACATTAATTGAATCTAAGTATTTGAAGTGATCAGATCTATATAATCAGTCTTTCACTGCAAAAATGAACAGGGCAATGTGCCAGCCATTGAATATTACATTTATCGGATAGTATCTTATGGTTTTAACCAATCGATAAGGAGATTTCTATAAAAACTGTCTATTTCCAAATTTCTAGTATAAGCCAATAATGCACCTTTCATGATTTGTGTTTGGCACTATTAGACACACAATCTCAATGTCACATAAGTTCTGTACATTAGATTATAAATTTCAAAAAACTACTTTCTGAAGTAGAGAAAGCACACATCATAAATATACTGTAAAATCTTAAATAGTATCCTTAAGGTAACTACAATACATCACTGTCAACACAGTCTTCTTTTTTATATTAACCAATGCCCATTCTTTCAAATACAATTTTTAGCATATTACCGAACTTTTTCTTGTGATTCGAATAGCTTCTAATTTTGTGGAACTCACACAGCATGTGTGCCTTGAACTCTATGATGCTATCGGATCCTAATTTGTTAAGGACGTAGTTAACAAAATTTCCCAGCAACCAGTACACAGCGTTATTTTTTGCTTCTGGGAAATAGCGTGCTTCAGGCCTGTGTATCAATGACAGCGATATATACTCAGGGGATGTTCTTGTAATCAGAGCTATTTGCTCCCGGATCCACTTCCAACTATTCATGTGACCACTGCAAGTATATCGATGAACTACTGTGTCAACTAGATGACATTGTTGACATAAATTTGTTTCACAGAGTCCGATTGCGTGCAGTCTTTCATTGGTGCTAACTATGTTGTTAACTGTCTTGTACCATGACGTTTTTATATTAGACGTGAGCACATTAGAACTAATGTTTTTCCAAATCTCAGTCCACTCAATGTTTGGAAACTTAATGATGCTATTCATTACACTATACCAACACCAAATCTGCTGTATCTAATAATAGTACTTTACCTCTTGCTAAAAACTTTATAATCGTAGATATTTTACTAACTGAAATTTAATTATAACACATTGTACCAAGAACAATGCGTTTTGGGTGGATCTTCAGTGTGTCGCTGCCTTCAAATAGCCTACTCTCATTATACGCAAGTTACAATAATTATTTTTCCGCGAATATGATGTTTCTCATTATTTTATTGGAACGAATCACACAGTTAACAATGAGTTTTGCAGTGATTCTCAATTTGCTGGTGCTCGGAACGGCATATATACGTATAGGCTTGCAATGATTGCCAATACGGAGCGTCACAACTCTGTACTGAAGGGAGACGGCTTGCGTGTGACGTAGGTGGCGTTGTGCCATCTCATTGGTCAACGTTCAGACACACGCTGAGAATATCTGACATGCCAGATATTGCTCTGCACGTTCGGAAAGACTCCCGAGCGTGCTATTCCATGCTGTGACGTCAGAAACTCGGCACGCTCAACGCTCAACGTTCGGATGCACGGTCCGTGTGCCGCGGCTTAAGGCCTTCTGCCTTGTGTATTTTTTATTTAATTTTACCTTTAGTCTTAAATCATCGGCCTTCAGCCGTCTTTAAATTAAGGTTGTTGCTTTTCAAGTGTTAGATTTTGGGGCCTTCAGCCAAATTATAAACCTTACTTAAAGTGAGGCCTTCTGTCTTCTAAATATCCTTTTTTGCGTCTACATTTTGAGTTAATGGCTTTTAGCCATTTAAAAAAAAATTAAAGTGGTTTTGCCCTTAAGACATAAGATAGTGTGACGTATTCAGCCGATAACGAAGTTCAAGAATTTGTACTGTAATGTTTGGTCAAATAAATAAAGTTATATGTGTTGGAGTGTAACTGACAGCCGCTCATTTTGGCCGCTTTCCACAACCCCAACTACCTGTCCTGTCCTACGGTTTAATAGGGTGTATCAATCAGTATATATTTTGTACATAGATGTTTAATTATTATTATTGTGTAAGTGTTTGTTTCGTTGTACGTAGGTTCTATTATTGTTTCAAATGGTCCAAATGGCTCTGAGCACTATGGGACTTAACTTCTGAGGTCATCAGTCCACTAGAACGTAGAACTAATTAAACCTAACTAACCCAAGGACACCACACACATACATGCCCGAGGCAGGATTCGAACCTGCAACCGTAGCGGTCGTGCCGTTCCAGACTGTAGCGCCTAGAACCGCTCGGCCACTCCGGCCGGCAGGTTTTATTATTGTTGCAGGCTACGATCCAATGCTGAACGAGGATCTCAGGTGTTCTGCTACGTGCTATTAACTGAATCACCGCAGCAGCAACAACAGCAGTCACTGCCCACAGGATGTCTTCCTGATCCATACGACCTTTTGTCGTTCAGTCTTTCAGTAGCACAGCCGCAACGGAACCTGAGACTTAGATAAGTTATAGTAGAATACTGGTATTTACTATTACATACGATTTGACTTTAAGTGGATCTTAACATGTAAATGTAAGCCTATCACCACATAGTGACTTTGATGTGATAGCTGAAGCTGGAGAATGTTCAACATCTTGGTACTAACTGCAGTCTGTGCAGTACAAAGGCGATTATCTGTTCAGCATGATAAAGTTCATAGAGAGAAAGTTGAAGACTAAATACTACCAATTACATACCCCTATTAACATCAGTAGTATATCGGGTGAGGCATCAATTGCCAATATGTACAAAGCGGCTGTGCTTGAGTTAAAATCCCAGCGCGCAGTAATACACATTACGCATTCCAGTGTGGTGATTTAAACAACTTATACAATACGATAGTGATTGGGGCAGACAGACTGAGCTGCTGGCGTCCTTATATTAGAACTGCATACTTTTACTGTGTTCACTACTTTCATGAACACGATGTGAATATAAATCAATCAGAACAGTGTATAAATGCCTGTGTTCATGCAGCTCCAAAATATGTAACTGAAAACCCTATAAGCATAAAATCAGCGCAAGCTGAATTTACTGAAGAAGTGCCTATGTTTGTAATAGCACCTATAAATCTGAATACGATTTAAGCTGAATTCTAGGCAAATAGACAATAATTATTTTTGCAATACCGCAAAACACCTGAGTAATGTTTCTATAAATTTTTTTATTATTTTTTTCTACCCTGCGCTATCAACATTAGCGTTCATAGTGGAAAAAGAATCAGGAATTTTTATGAATAATAATACTGATATATAACAAATTAGTTTATAGTTTATTACCATTAACAAAATATTTTTAAAGTTACCTATAGTAAAAAAAATTATGGGAAAAAGATTGCTTATACATGCAGAGACGCATTTTATCAGGTGGGGGAGATATTGTCTGTGACTGTAGTAACCGAATTAGATGACGTGTGTGTCCACACACAGCACCAAAGTCAGCTTCTATCCCCTACATAAGTATTGAACACAAACAAGCCGAATTTGTGGTATATAGGAGGCAATTATATGCGAAAAAGGTGTTGCAGGACAGAATGTAAATTTATGTCAATGTACGTAAATAAATAATACTATTTCCTACAAAACTGTTCTTTCTCAACCCTTGTCAATTCAAGATGGTGATTCAAGACGTTAGAATCAAAGATGATTGACCTGGATCCAGGTGGTGGGAGAATGCACCCCTCCGGTTTTGCAAGCCAACAGAGAGCAAGAGGTAATTACCCAGCTATGGTTCCTATTGGCCTGCTTCTGCATACAATTTAAATACATCCAGTTTTCCAGCTACAGCTACGAGGTGGTGTACCGCTATAATTAGCATCAGTCTTAGTCTGAGTTTCGATGGCAGCAGTATCACAGTTATTCTGAAAGTAGATAGCAACGGATCAGTAATCTGTCGTCCATCTTACTGAAGGTAAGGACGAAAACAAAACTTATCTCATGAGACAACTTTTTGTACTGTGAGATTGTTCTTTTCATTGCTTTTCTTTTTTTCCAGAAACTTATTTGATGGTCAAGGAGTTCGGTGATAACGCATTTCTCGATTGTAGGCCCATCTGGGACCTGTACATACTTGCCAATTGCGAGCAGAGCGATGTATGAAGTGCTCATTGATTTCCGAGGATTCCACGCTACAGACAACCGATTTTTTGCAATGTAACTTGCATTTCAGACGTTGTATGAAGCTCGAAGTAGGGGCATTGCTTCTGGTGATTTCGTTGTGGAGTTGTCGTTGATTACTTTGAGTTCGATTTATGTTCTCCTATATGGTTAGTAGAGAGTCATCGCCAGCACTGCATGAACATAGCTGGTGTGCCACTGGTGACTGCGAAGAACTGCTGACACTCAGTTATTTCAGCTAAGTTCTTTGTCTTCTTGAAAGAGTTGGGAAAGTGAATTGGGTTAAGGACTGCTTTCCGGAATATGAAGTGTATAATACTGAGGAAGAGGGAGACCCATTACTCCCTGCACTCTGACTGAAAATGTGTGTTGACAAATATGAACCAGTAACTGCTGAGTTAAATGTGAAATTGTTGGAACAACGGTAGTGTGATACTCACTCATAAGATTTCTCATATCATGGAACACAACAATGTAATGTTCTGCGTTAAAATGTGTGTGAGTAAGATAAACCTTGTTGTAAAACTACGAAATGCAATGTTTTTTAATGTGAAAATTATATCTATAATGTGTATCACAGCTTTCATGCACAACACAACGAAATAATAATAAGCCCTCTTTTACAAGTGAAATAACTACACCACAGCATGACTGGAAGCTCAAATACTCATCACTATGTGCTATGTACACTGAAAGCTATACAACGACGTTTATGTGTTTGTGTGAAGTTCACAACTGACAGCAAGCAATCAATGTCTGTATAAAATGACATTGTAAGTACGGTCTCTAAGGTGTAGGTCAAGTACAATACAAGTACAATAGCACTCTCAAAGCAAGTCATTTTATGTACAGTGCATTACAAAGTTAGTGTGGGTCTTCACTTGAATGGCTGTATACATAGCACCTAAGCAAAATGAAAGGATGTCTGCTTACCAGTTTACGTCACAGGAGTAATGGTGCTGTAAATACCATATGCTAATATGGAAAAAATACATAGCATTACTTTTGACTAGTAGAGTACCATTGAACATAGTACACTATGTGATCAAAAGTAGCCGGATACCGGGCTGCAAATGACTTACAAGTTCGTAGCACCCTCCATCGCTAATGCTGGAATTCAATATGGTGTAGGCCCACCCTTAGCCTTGATTACAGCTTCTACTCTTGCAGGCATACGTTCAATCAGATGCTGGAAGGTTTCTTGGAGAATGGTAGCCCGTTCTTCACGGAGTGCTGCACTGAGGAGAAGTATCGATGTCGGTCGGTGAAGCCTGGCACGAACTCGGCGTTCCAAAACATCCCAAAGGTGTTCTATAGGATTCAGATCAGGGCTCTGTGCAGGCCGGTCCATTACAGGGATGTTATTGTCGTGAAATCACTCTACCAATGGCTGTGCATTATGAACAGGTGCCCGATCGTATTGAAAGATGTAATCGCCATCCTCGAATTGCTCTTCAACCGTGGGAGCAAGAAGGTGCTTAAAACATCAATGTAGGCCTCGCTGTGAAAATGCCACGCAAAACAACAAGGGGTGCAAGCCCCCTTCATGAAAAACACGACCACACCATAACACCACCGCCTCCAAATTTTACTGTCGCACTACACACGCAAGCAGATGACGTTCACCGGCCGGGCATTCGACATACGATTCGTCACTCCACACAACGTTTTTCCACTGTTCAATCGTCCAATGTTTACGCTCCTTACACCAAGCGAGGCGTCGTTTGGCATTTACCGGCGTGATGTGTGACTTATCAGGAGCCGCTCGAACATTAAATCCAAGTTTTCTCACCTCCATCCTAACTAACACAGTACTTGCAGTAGATCCTGATGCAGTTTGTAATTCCTGTGTGATGGTCTGGATAGACAGATTACGACCCTCATCAACTGTTTGCCGTCTCTGTCAGTCAACACTCGAGGTCTGCCTGTATGCTTTTGTGCTGTAAGTGCCCCTTCACGTTTCCACTTCACTATCACACCTGGAACAGTGGACCTAGAGATGTTTAGGAGTGCGGAAATCTCGCGTACAGACGTATGACACAAGTAACACCCAATCACCTGCCACGTTCCAAGTCCGTGAGTTCCGCGGAGCGCCCCATTCCGCTTTCTCACGATGTCTAATTACTACTGAGGTCGCTGATATTCAGTACCCGGCAGTAGGCGCCAGCACAATGCACCCAATATGAAAAACGTATGTTTTTGGGGGATGTCCGGATACTTTTGTTCACATAGTGTATATCCGACAGCTTCACCATTCAAAAAAGTCCCTCACACACGTGGAAAACCATAAATAGCGAGATAGCTACATCGTTTGAGAGATCAGTTTCCATTTCAGCCTTGTATATTATTATTATGTGCGTATGGACCCTGTCGGATCACGGATTACATTTATGATTCGCCTTTCTAATAGCTTTCATTCTTTCGCTATGTGCTTTCGTCCTCTCTTCTGACCTGATCTTTTAGGGACTTCCTTCTCTGGCTTTACAACCCATCTATTTATCTTCCGACGGTAATGTTTCCTGTCTAGTATGTCCGATGTTACTATCTGTGACTTTTCCAAGTCATATTTGACTTCTTCTATCCATGTAATGTTCTTCCGTTTTGCTGTGTATGTCAGAATCTTGTGAGTTAGCCTTGAGGATGGGAGTCTATGATTGTATTGATAGAATTTCAGCCTTCGTTTCCTAATATCTGCGGCAAGGTTCGACAGTTCTTCTGTTGTTTTGCACGATTTGAGTCTGCACCCCTCTTCTGTTTTATCTCGTCCCAGCATTTTCCTCATGATCTTTTGTTCCTCCGTCAAGATGTTCTCCAGATCGCCTTTTCTATTAAGTACCAAGGTTTCGCTCGCGTACAGCACTTCAGGTTTAATCACTGTATTATAATGTTTGATCTTTGTATCAATGGACATACTTTCCTTACTGTTGATTTCACGCATTCTCCTATATGCTAATTTGAGCTTTTGTAACCGATCTTCCTGTGCTTCCTTTTCCTACCCTGTTGGTTCTATGATCTCACCGAGATATTTGAATTGTGGAATTCTTTTGATCTGCCCGTATTTTGTGTTCAGTTCCTGAATTTCAAATTTAGTGCGAATGAACTTGATCTTCTCGAATAATTTGTAGTCCAGTTTTCTCAGCGCATTCCTTGAGGACTTCAGTCAGTTTCATCGCTGTATTTTCGCTGGCCGCTAGTATCGTTAGGTCGTCTGTGAAAGCTAAACAACCGACCTTGATGTCATCATTCTTTCGTCCGAGTTGAATGGGTTTTCAGCGGCCCTTGGTTTTCAGTTCTCTCTCCCATTCTCGGACGACTTTATCCGGAACAAGGTTGAAGAGCAGTGCTGACAATCCATCACCTTTTCGCACACCGGTCTTTATCCCAAAGGGCTCTGACAATTCGCCCATGAATTTCACTTTTGACTTCGTGCCCGTCAGTGTTTTCTTGATGAGTGTTAATGCCTTTCGATCAAGCCCTACTTCTTCTAAGATGTTAACTAGGGACTGTCGATCGACCGAATCATATGCCTTATTGAAGTCGGCGAACATACAGATGATCGGAGAGGTTTCGGGTTGCTCTGTACTTCAATAGCATCTTCAAATTGAAATTTGTTCAACACAACAACGCCCCGGTCGGAAACCGGCTTGATAGTCACCCGTTTTGTTTTCAAGCTGTTTTTGTGTTCTTTGAACAAGGCACACGTATAGAATTTTGTAGGTTATTTCAAGGAGAGAAATCTCTCTGTAGTTATTGACATATGTTCTGTCACCTTTCTTGTGTAACGGACGGATGAGTGCACATTTCCATTCTTCAGGTACCTTTTACGTTTCCAGATGTCTATGATGATTTGTGTGAGGTCCTCAAGTGTATTTTGGCCTATGTTCTTCAATAGTTCTGCAACTATACCATCTTCTCCAGATGCCCTGTTATTCTTGAGTCTCAAGATGTGTCTATGGATTTCTTCTTTGGTAAGTGGTGGAGATTCTGGGTTTACTTGTGTGGGAGTCTCTTTGGGCCAACTTGATGTCGTCTCCTGGAAGTTGAATAGTTCTGTTAAATATCGAACCAATTCTGTACAATTATCTCGGTTGGTCAGTGCGAGTTCAGCCTTATATATACAGGGTGTCCCAGCTATCTTGTCCACCCAAAATATCTCTGGAACAATAACAGCTATTGGAAAACGACTTTTACCGGTATCAATGTAGGGCTGGGGCCCACGAATGTACATATTTGGAAACATTCTAAAACGAAAGCATATGTGATTTTTAACACAAACGTATGTTTTTTTTAAATGGACCTCCTATATTTTTTCTTCAGCAATCCATAGCATGACAAAGCACATACACAATGGCGTTGATTGCATCGCGATATTCCCATTACATCCCGAGATATTAAGACGCGAAGTTGACGCTTGAAACACCCGACATGCGCTGCTAGCGCACGTCCTGAGGCCCAGGCGTGAACCCCATGCTGCCCGTAATCGCGATGTGATTGACATGCGTAATCACACTTCCATACTTATCAAGAGGTCCGAAATGAATAATACGGTCTGCTGCCATCCTGCATTAACGTCGTACATTCCAGCAGCTATTTATCCCATAGGCTAGGGGTGATGCGGTTCTGTAACATATCTGTGTACCGCAACGTTAGTCACAAAGTTAACTTCGCTTATCGTTAATCCGTTACTAAAAAGGTTATGCCGTTCAACGTTTAAACTTTACTTTGCTGTAGATCTAGCGCAAGTGACAGTTAATCATTCACTCGTAATAGTAAAATTCATGTTGATGGTTTTAGTGAAACGAGGACGTGGACTAAAAGTTTTATCGTTGTTTAGGTTAAAATGTTTTGATTTGGGAAGTTCAGGTAGGACATAGAAGATGAATGTAAACATGTTTAACCTATTAGTTTTATGATCACATAATTATCAATATTATGTTTATCTAATGCGTTAAATGACAAATTCTTGCAAACAAATGTTTCTTAACATCACTGGGTAAAATGGCCCTTTGTAGAAACTTCCACTGTGATACCAGCACTACATACTGAACATAGCGTTCACATCTCATGCTCAAAGTGATCCCCATTGGCTTATATAAATAGGGTCACTCTGCGGATGAAGGATGCCCTACTTCGTGCTACTGTTTCCTCTTTGATGGCTGTACAAGCATCAATAATGCGTTGCTTCATCTCCTCTGGTGTTGTTGGTTCATGTGGTAAACAGCATCCTTCACTGCTCCCCAAAGAAAATAATCCAGCGGTGTAAGGTCCGGAGATCGGGCAGGCCACGTAACTGGGCCACTTCGTCCAATCCACCTACCAGGGAACTTACGGTTCAGAAGTTGTCGTGCTCGTAAGGCGTCATGTGCAGGGCATCCGTCATGCTGATACCACATGACCATTCTCCGGTTCAGAGGTACGGTGTCCAAGAGAACAGGAAGATTGTGTCGTATAAATCTGGAGTATTGTCTGCCATTTTGGATGCCATTTATAAAGAAAGGTCCGATAATGGTATCTCCAATAATCCCACACCAAACATTAACTTTCCACGGACGTTGATACTCTACCTGACGGAGCCATTTTGGATTGTCTGCGGACCACTAATGCATATTCCTCATATTGACAATTCCTTTGTTGGAGAATGATGCCTCGTTGGTAAAGAGAATATCTGCAAAAAAATTTGGATTAGTCAGAAGTTTTCGCTGAGCCCACTGACAAAATGTTACCCTATTGCGGAAGTCATTTCCATGAAGATCCTGGTGTAAATGAACATGGTAAGGATGAAATTTATGACGTTGATTTCGACACACCAACTTCACGTTCAATTTGACGCGTGCTGATCTGAGGATTCACAGCTATGGTAGCGAGCACAGCAACTTCAGCATGTTCATCTGTGTGTGTTCTAGGACGATGTCGAGGTCTTGGATTTAAGCTTCCCGTTTCACGTAGACGAGATGTGAGACGACCAAACATCCGGCGCGAAGGCGATGGTTTGTCAGGGAATCGTCTTCTGTACAGTCGTTCTGCCTGAACAGCATTTCGTCCACCTACAACAGGGTACAGTACAGGTATATAGAGTAGGGTAGAAAACAGACATATTAACTTAATAATCATAATGTTCGCTAACAGTACTATCAACAAACAAGCAATCTCATAACGTATTTCCCCTCAACGTACATTCTCCATAGATCAGCATCATTTCTACCATATCTTCATGTGTGTACATTATACTGTACAGTATAAGTTCCACAACACAACGTTTATTCACAATGTGTACTACCTCCGTGCCATCACTAGATTACTCTGATGCACGACTACACTGGCAAGCGGTGTACTGCACGCCAAAGCAATAACAAATGGGATGCTCGGAGGGTGGTGGAGTACAAGAGTTTGCATGGGTCGCAAATCATAAACAAGGCGAAGTGGTAACTGTGGCAGTAGTGGGAACTACGTTCGACACTTGACTAGGTAGAGCCAGGCCCTGCGCGACAGGCACAATGGGTCATATAACGCATTAGATAAACCTTATTTTAGGTGTGCAGGATAAATAAGACAACCTGACGGGTGTACACCGATCGGTACTGGTTCATATTGTGTACGTAGATACGTAAAACGTGCAAGAGGGAAACCATTATGTGCTTATGAGAGTTGATGGCAGCAGACCGTATTATTCGTTTCGGACCTCTTGATAAGTATGGAGGTGTGATTACACATGTCAATCACATCGCGATTACGGGCAGCATGGGGTTCACGCCTGAGCCTCAGGACGTGCGCTAGCCGCGCATGTCGGGTGTTTCAAGCGTCAACTTCGCCTCTCAATATCTCGGGATGTAATGGGAATATTGCGATGCAATCAACGTCATTGTGTATGTGCTTTGTCATGCTATGGATTGCTGAAGAAAAAATATAGGAGGTCTATTTAAAAAAACATATGTTTGTGTTAAAAAACACATATGCTTTCGTTTTAGAATGTTTCCAAATATGTACATTCATGGGCCCCAGCCCTACATTGATACCGGTGAAAGTCGTTTTCCAATAGCTGTTATTGTTCCAGAGATATTTTGGGTGGACAAGATAGCTGGGACACCCTGTATATATATATATATATATATATGGATGTGTGTTCCACGTCTCCTCCTAAACCACTGGACCAGTTTCAACCACACTTGCTTCACATATTACGTACTGTCTGAATAGAATTGCTGTAAGAGCATGAACCACCTACCTTTCAAAGGGGTGGGAGTGGGGGTAAAAAATTATTTTGTCCACGATGCGTGAATAGCCAGAATTTATTCATCCCATATTTGAGAATGAATGTACTTAGGGACTTGCAACAAACTCTACACACAAAATCAAACATTTACGAAACTTTTTAACTGAAAACCCCCAAAAAATGACGAACGAAAAAATATTTATCGCTTACATCTTTTTCGCTGTTCATGCAGTAAAACTGCAGCATCAGGTACGACGTTTAAATTTATTAATTCTTTACTACTAATTCTATTCGTAACACACTTCGCAGGCATTATTCGCATATGCTACTAAATGTACCTACAAAATTATATCATTGTACGGCACATAGATCAGGAGATATGGTGTCATAAACACAGATGCGTAAAAGCTGCCGCATCATGCACGACGTTTTAATTTGTTACGTCTTACTATTAACTCTATTCGCCACACATTTCGCAGACACTATCCAAATATATTACTGAATATACCTGCAACGTTATGCATTTGTATGACATATTATTCAGAAGATATGACGTCATAAGGACTGAGATGCGTGAAAACGAAGCGACATATATGTACAAATATGTGTGAAATATGATAAATATATGTGAAATATATGTCACATATACGTACTCTGGCAAACCTATGGGTAAAAAGCTTCTTCTAAACCCTTGGATCGATTTCAAACAAACTTGGTATACATATTAGTTACTATGTGGACAGAAATACTGTGGTGGTAAGAACTACCAGCCTGCTATTTCGGAGGGGGTGATAACTTGGAGAGAGACAGTGTGTGGGGCGGCGGGTAAAAGTTAATCATTTGTTTGTTCGCCGTTTTTCTCACGCGAGCCTGGCAACTAATTTACTGGTCAGCCAGAAAGCGAAGAGAAACATACTGACCGTAGTTTCCAGTCTGCACGGCCACATTCTGGTCCAGCCCACTGAAAGAAAAGTTTCTTTTTTCCTATTTCTTGGTGGGATCAGGACTATGATTTTAAATCAAAATTATATTGCATAAAGTTTATCCCATACAACACTTGGAAATTCGACATTTTCAATTGAAAGCAAGTCTTTCTATTTTAACAGCACATTTATCAGTTCAGAGGCGACCTCTACGGTACGTTCCTACCCGATTGTCTTTCGCCCTGGCTAAAATTACTCAATGAAAGTTTGCAATAAATGTTCAAAATTAATGCTCGGCATAAAAGTGGAAATAAAGCCACCACTTGCCACGATGAATTGTAATTCTCACGGACGGCACACTAGCAGTTACTATGGCGAATTCTAAGCGATCCAGGACGGTGTACAGTCCTCGCGAGTTCACTATTCGTTTTTACCGCAAAATACGCCCTTTGTCACAGTTCGGCTTTGACGTCATCCGAGGCAGAGGGTGACCCGACGTTTGACAGACGTGGATCTTAACAGTAGCTGAGTGCGAAGTTAACCTTCTCTACCTGCCTCTCGGGCTATACTTATATAGGTGCCGGAGCGGACGGCCGAGGGAACGTCTGTTGTCTACGGCTATCTGCATACTGCAGCAGCCTCTGAACGACTGCTTTGTCGGGCACATAAACTTTAATAATATAGTTACAAATTACTTCAGAAACCTCTTAATTTTTATTTGTATTCAGTTAAGTTGTTTGAAATCAATGAAAAAGTTTCAGCTTGCTAGAATGAAAACTTTGCCTTCTAGAAATTTCATAGTGGAACTAACGGTAGATCGTTACCTCTGAACCATATCGTTACTAGAACTTATGTCAGCAGTTATTAATACTACAACTCTTAAATTTGGTATAGCTTTATCATTTGTCATGTTTTATCATTCACTTTAACCAAAATTCACTTATCATTTGAATTACAGGTACTTAATCCACTACGATTGGGTATACTTTAGTTACAAAATTGGTTTTTACTTCATTACTCAAAGACTATAGAAGGTAGCTTAACGGGGTCCCTCAGTTATTATTTTTGGGGTGAAATGAAACGTAAAACAAATTTTCATGTTTCTAAGTCCATTATTTAGCGCCTCTGATTTTTCCTATAAACGAAGATTCCGGTGTTATTTTTGTTTTATGGTTTTGAAAACCTGCACCACTTAATCATGAGCTCTACCTGCACCTTCTGACCAATTTCTGGCTTTATAGCTTCATTATTTAGCACCACTTATTTTTCTCTTGAAACGGCATTTTTACGTAAACTGTTAGCTCTAGAACATAAGGACTTGGTATTTGGAACATTATAACACTAAACTATATTTTAACAAAGTTTTAAACATACATTTTGATTTTTAATTTCATACTTAATAATTGTGGTGCAATACTTGCGCGCTACCCGCTGACGCGTTAAGGTGACGTGGCGCTACTAGCAGTGAACTGGGGAAGTCCCGGCACACTCGCTCCCCTCTATATCTCACACACGATACAGCGCTTGGCTTGCTTCAATTCGGGGGGGGGGGGAGGGGGGAAGAGGAAATGGACAGAGAGAATAAAGGGGGACAGGGACACAGACAGGGGAGAAGGAAGTGCACAGAAAGAGTGGTTGGAGTAAATTGACAGAGAAAGGCAAATGGATAATATGGACAGAGAGAGGGAGGGAGTAGGAAACAATGCACAGAGATAGTTAGAACTGACAGAGAGAAGGATTGAATTATAGTGTGTGTGGAGATGCACATCTCTTAGAGAGGGAGGGGACTGTACTTAAATGGGGGAAGGAGGTGATGAACAGAGAGAGGGCAAGGGGCAGATGAACAGAGGGAGAGGTGGAGCCCATAGACAGAGAGATGGGGGGAGGGGAAAGGGAAGACCAGATGGACAGGGAGAGGGACAGGAGAAGATGGACACAGAGTGGGGGAGGAGGAGACTGACAGAGAGAGGGGAGGAGGAGATAAGCAGAGGGAGGGAGGAGGAGAGAACTGCCTTTGAGTGGGTGAGGAGGTGAATATAGAGAGGGGGAGATGTGCTTAGAGGGGAGAAGAAAGTGATGAATACAGATAGGGGGAAGAGCAGAGTTGCAGGTGGACATAGATAAGGGTGAGGAGCACATCGAGAGAAAGGACGACAGCAGGACACGGACAGAGGAGGAATTAGGAAATACACTAACAGGATGTATGTACACTCAAGTGCCAAAGAAACTGATATAGGCATGCGTATTCAAATAGAAAGATATTCAAACAGGCAGAATACGGCGCTGCGGTCGGCAACGCCTATATAAGACAGAGAGTGTCTGGCGCAGTTGTTAGATCGGTTGCTGCTGCTACAATGGCAGGTTATCAAGATTTAAGTGAGTTTGAACCTGGTGTGATAGTCGGCGCACGATCGATGGGACACAGTATCTCCGAGGTAGCGATGAAGTGGGGATTTTCTCGCACGGCCATTTCACGTGTGTACCGTGAATATCAGGGACCCGGTAAAACATCAAGTCTCCGAGGTCGCTTCGGCCGGAAAAAGTTCCTGCAAGAACGGGAACAACGACGACGAAAGACAATAGTTCAACGTGACAGAAGTGCATCCCTTCTGCGAATTACTGCAGATTTCAATGCTGAGCCATCAACAAGTGTCACCATTCAACGAAACATCATCGATATGGGCTTTTGGAACCGAAGGACCACTAGTGTACCCTTGACGACTGTATGACACAAAGCTTTACGCGTCGCCTGGGCCCGTCAGCACCGACATTGGACTGTTGATGACTGGAAAAATGTTGCCTTGTCGGACGAATCTCGTTTCAAATTGTATCGAGCAGATGGACGTGTAAGGGTATGGAGACAACCTCATGAATCCATGGACCCTGCATGTCAGCAGGGGACTGTTCAAGCTGGTAGAGGCTCCGGAATGGTGTGGAGCATGTGCAATTAGAGTGATATGGGGCACCTGATACGTCTAGCTACGACTCTGACAGGTGACACGTACGTAAGCATCCTGTCTGATCACCTGCATCCATTCATCCATTGTGCATTCCGACGGACTTGGACAATCCCAGTAGAACACTGCAACACACCCCATACGTCCAGAATTGCTACATAGTGGCTAAAGGAACACTCTACTACGTTTAAATACTTCCGCTGGCCAGCAAACTCCTCAAACGTGAACATTATTGTATCTGAGATGCCTTGCAACGTGCTATTCAAAAGAGATCTCCACTCCCTCGTACCTACATGACTATCTGAGTGTTTAAATTTTAGTCCAGTGGCATGTCATAGGATAACTTCAACACATATCGCATCCATCAACATCTTGATGTATACAACAATGCTTGTCATGGAAAAATATTTTCTGATCACGTCCAGGGGTTCAAACAGAGATCGTCTCATATGAACTGCTCAACTTAAAAGGCCTTCGCCCTTGGATGTTCAGCCTGAAACGTTACTTTGATCCTTGCATCGTGGTAAGAGTGCGCAATGATCTACGTTATCAGTGGACTCTACCCACACATACTGCAACATGGAAGTAAAAAATTCTGAGAGCGGAGTGCTGGGCTGTTCAAAAAATGGTTCAAATGGCTCTGAGCACTATGGGACTTAACTGCTGAGGTTAGAACTTAGAACTACTTAAACCTAACTAACCTAAGGACAT
Organism: Schistocerca americana; assembly: GCF_021461395.2. NCBI lineage: Eukaryota > Metazoa > Arthropoda > Insecta > Orthoptera > Acrididae > Schistocerca > Schistocerca americana. The sequence continues at coordinate 236,808,182 of NC_060130.1, forward strand.
CACACACATCCATGCCCGAGGCACGATTCGAACCTGCGACCATAGCGGTCACGCGGTTCCAGAATGTAGCGCCTAGAACCGCTCGGCCACTCTCGCCGGCAGCTGGGTTGTTCATGGGGCAGTTTTGCATGCTATCACAGCATAGAGCCGACTGTGCCATTTGGACACAGTGGTCGTCACAATTGCACGGGCTACCCAAGCACACCTCCCATTAGACCTAAATTTAAAGTCTTTCCACACACTACTCATGTAGTGCTCCTACACACGATCCTCATTACTCGCGGAGTTTTGCCGATTCCAGCAAGAGTTCGAATATGGTTTGTATCTGCACCAAAAGGACAAGAAGGGCGACAAAGCAGACATCAGCACAATTTGTTAGTGCAGGGTGTCTACATTCAGGCGCAAGTATACATTCAGGGAAACACATACCTCTTTTGATTGACAGGTTCTTAACCTATTGTTCTGCTAGGAGGATTGCGACCCCTTGGGGATGATCCATCATTAATCTGTTGATCGATTAAATGGTTTTCCATGTCATCCACACCCTCTCTCCACCCACTTAGAAACCTGGCATCACTTCTGATATCAAATTAACTGACTAATTAATTAAACTGATTGAAAAGAAATTGGCCAGAAAAATGGAATACTGCTTCAGTATTCACGAACTGCTTCAGGTCATTCGAATACCTGCCCACTACCACTGTATCATATTGCTGGACTAATTACTTAATTAATTAGATCTATATACTCCAGCTTTCTCTGCCCCCCTCACGCTTCTGGAAATATTGATTGAACGATCACAGTGTATGGAATATTGTTAAACAATTTAGACAACGTGTTTGTTAAACAATTTAGACTATCTGTGGAATATTATTTATTTAAACAATTTATGGGATACAAGGCGGTACGTGGAATATAGTTTATTTGAAGATTTTGTCAGAAAATCGATTAAAATGCGCGGAATATTTAAACAATTGTGGTGCCTTTTTCATTCCGATCACGTAAGTAAACACGTAACACTTCATTTCAAACACGTACCTGACTCATATGATCATAGTTGATGGTGTCTTTAATTAACCCTCCATATGTGGGCGAAATTACATGTTTAATTCCGGAGGTACGCATATAATATCATCCGAAATTGTGCTAAACGCATCCTCTGAAAATTATTTCGAGCAGTTAGTTCATGAGCCCACGTGAATAGTAAATGGTTGTGAAAACGCACTTGACCTCTTGGCAACAAATAATCCTGAGCTAATAACGAGCATCAAAATGTACACGGGGATTAGTGAACACAGAGTTGTCGTAGCGAGACGGAATATTGTAACCCCCAAATCCTCCAAAAATAAACGAAAAATATACCTATTCAAAAAAGCAGATAAAAATTCACTTGACTCCTTCCTGAGAGATAATCTCCACTCCTCCCAAATTAATGACATAATTGTGGACCAGATCTGGCTTGAATTTAGAGAAATAGTATCGGCAGCAATTGAGAGATTTATACCAAATAAATTAACAAACGACGGAGCTGATCCTCCTTGGTACACAAAACGCGTTAGAACACTGTTGCAGAAACAACGAAACAAACAAGCCAAATTTAAACAGACGCAAAATCCCCAAGATTGGCTATCTTTTACAGAAGCTCGAACTTTAGCGCGGACTTCAATGCGAGATGCTTATAACAGTTTCCACACCGAAACTTTGTCTCGAAACCTGGCAGAAAATCCAAAGATATTCTGGTCGTATGTGAAGTATGTTAACGGCAAGAACCAATCAATGCCTTCTCTGAGCGATAGCAATGGAGATACTATCGAAGACAGCGCTGCCAAAGCAGAGTTACTAAACACAGCCTTCCGAAATGCCTTCACGAAAGAAGACGAAGTAAATATACCAGAATTCGAATCGAGAACAGCTGCCAACATGAATAACGTAGAAGTAAATATCCTCGGAGTAGTGAAGCAACTTAAATCACTTAATAAAAGCAAGTCTTCTGGTTCAGACTGTATACAAATTAGGTTCCTTTCAGAGTATGCTGATGAATTAGCTCCATACTTGACAATCATATACAACCGTTCGCTCGACGAAAGATCCGTACCCAAAGATTGGAAAGTTGCACAGGTCACACCAATATTCAAGAAAGGTAGTAGAAGTAATCCACCTAATTACAGGCCCATATCAATAACGTCGATATGCAGCAGGATTCTGGAACACATATTGTGTTCGAACATTATGAATTACCTCGAAGAAAACGGTCTATTGACACACAGTCTACATGGGTTTAGAAAACATCGTTCTTGTGAAACACAACTAGCTCTTTATTTGCATGAAGTGTTGAGTGCTATTGATAAGGGGTTTCAGATCGTTTCCGTATTTCTGAATTACCATAAGGCTTTTCACACTGTACAACACAAGTGGCTTATAGTGAAATTGCGTGCTTATGAAATATCGTCTCAGTTATGTGACTGGATTTGTGACTTCCAGGTCAAAGTTCGTAGTAATTGACGGAAAGTCACCGAGGAAAACAGAAGTGAAGGTAGTTTTATAGGCCCTTTGCTGTTCCTTATCTATATAAACGATTTGGTAGACAATCTGAGCAGTTGTCTTAGGTGGTTTGCAGATGAAGCTGTCGTTTATCGACTAATAAAGTCATCAGAAGATCAAAAAAAATTTCAAAATGATTTAGAAAAGATATCTGAATGGTGCGAAAATTGGCAGTTGACCCTAAATAACGAAAAGTGTGATGTCATCCACATGAGTACTAAAAGTAATCCGTTAAACTTCGGTTACACGGAAAATCAGTCAAATACAAAGGCCGTAAATTCAACTAAATACCTAGGAATTACAATTACGATCAACTTAAATTGGAAGGAACACATATAAAATGATGTGGGAAGGTTAACCAAAGACTGCGTTTTATTGGCAGGGCACTTAGAAAATGTAGCAGATTTACTAAGGAGACTGCCTACACTACGCTAGTTCGTCCTCTTTTAGAATACTGTAGTGCGGTGTCGGATCCTTACCAGATAGGACTGACGGAGTACATCGAAAATGTTCAAAGAAGGGCTGGACGTTTTGTATTATCGCGAAATATGGGAGAGAGTGTCACTGAAATGATACAGGATTTGGGCTGGACATCATTAAAGGAATGGCGTTTTTCGTTGCGACGGAATCTTCTCACGAAATTCCAATCACCAACTTTCTCCTCCGAATGCGAAAATATTTTGTTGACACCGACTTACATAGGGGGAAATGCTCACCACGATAAAATAAGGAAAATCAGAGCTCGTACGGAAAGATTTAGGTGTTCGTTCCTTCCGCGCGCTATACGAGGTTGGAGTAACAGTGAATTGCGAAGGTGGTTCGATGAACCCTCTGCCAGGCACTTAAATGTGATATGCAGAGTATCCATGTAGATGTATACCATTACAGATGACTTAAACATATCTGAAAAACTTTCTTGCTTCCTGCCGACTGCACAGCTTGCCCCAGCCAGCACCCCAGGGCCCGCGACGTCTGTCGGCTGCCTCACCGTGTGGCCTGTTCAGCAGCGCGATCTACACTATTGGCCATTAAAATTGTTACACCAAGAACAAATGCAGATGATAAACGGGTATTCATTGGACAAATATATTATACTAGAATTGACATGTGATTACATTTTCACGCAATTTGGGTGCATAGATCCTGAGAAATCAGCACCAAGAACAACCACCTCTGGCCGTAATAACGGCCTTGATACACCTGGGCATTGAGTCAAACACAGCTTGGATGGCGTGTATAGGTACAGATGCTCATGCAGCTTCAACACGATACCACAGTTCATCAGGAGTAGTCACTGGAGTATTGTGACGAGCCAGTTGCTCGGCCACCATTGACCAGACGTTATCAATTGGTGAGAGATCTGGAGAATGTGCTGGTCGGGGCAGTAGTCGAACATTTTCTGTAACCAGAAAGGCCCGTACAGGACCTGCAACATGCGGTCGTGCATTATCCTGCTGAAATTTAGAGTTTCGCAGGGATCGAATGAAGGGTAGAACCACGGGTCGTAACACATCTGAAATGTAACGTCCACTGTTCAAAGTACCGTCAATGCGAACAAGAGGTGACCGAGACGTGAAACCAATGGCACCCCATACCATCATGCCGGGTGATACGCCAGTATGGCGATGACGAATACACGCTTCCAATGTGCGTTCACAGCGATGTCGCCAAACACGGATGCGACCATCATAATACTGTAAACAGAAACTGGATTCATCCCAAAAAATGACGTTTTGCCATTCGTGCACCTAGGTTCGTCGTTGAGTACACCATCGCAGGCTCTCATGCCTGTGATGCAGTTTAAGGGTAACTGCAGCTATGATCTCAGAGCTGATAGTCCATGCTGCCGCGAACGTCGTCGAACTGTTCGTGCAGACGGTTGTTGTCTTGCAAACGTCCCCATCTGTTGACCCAGGGATCGAGACGTGGCTGCACGATCCGTTACAGCCATGCGGATAAGATGCCTGTCATCTCGACTGCTAGTGATACGAGGCCGTTGGGATCCAGCGCGGCGTTGCGTATTACCCTCCTGAACCCACCGATTCCATATTCTGCTAACAGTCATTGGATCTCGACCAACGCAAGCAGCAATGTCGCGATACGATAAATTGCAATCGTGATAGGCTACAATACGACTTTTATCAAAGTCGGAAACGTGATGGTACGAACTTCTCCTCCTTACACTAGGCATCACAACAACGTTTCACCAGACAACGCCGGTCAACTGCTGTTTGTCTCTGAGAAATCGGTTGGTGTATGTGTGTGTGTGAAATCTTATGGGACTTAAGTGCTAAGGTCATCAGTCCCTAAGCTTACACACTACGTAACCTAAATTATATGTCAGCACGTTGTAGGGTCGCCACCGGTGCCAACCTTGTGTGAATGCTCTGAAAAGCTAATCATTTGCATATCACAGCATCTTCTTCCTGTTGGTTAAATTTCGCGTCTGCAGCACGTCATCTTCGTGGTGTAGCAATTTTAATGGCCAGTAGTGTAGCTTATGTGCTGGAGTTCTTGGAACCGCTGCTACAAGTAGCTAGTAGCTAAGCCATCCCCGAAAAAAGAAACACACTTCCGGCCAGCGTCCACCACCATTTCAAGTGATCCATACGCGTGAACCTACCTGTCGGATACCAGCGCACGCGAAACGCACTCCTTCCAAAGCAAATATCTGCCAGGGAATCGAACCAGAAACCCTGCTGAAGTTAATAAATAATTACATCTTATCTTGAAGACGTCATAAGTATTGCTTCATAAGATGTGGCACACGAAATATTAAGTAAATCGTTAATATAGGCGTTTAAACAATCTGCTTCGAACAATAACATTATGAAACTTCTCAAAATAAAAAAAGGCCGACACTGCAGAGTAGTTTGGGTTTTTTTGACGATAAATATCATTAGATAATCCAAACCTATTACAAATTTACGTTATGACTGGAAGTGGTGATGTACGAAATACCTGTCGGAATTTCAAAATTCAACGTGTATTTATACCGTCATGGTTATAGAGTGCCCAACCACTACAGGTCTGCTAAATGTATTTTCTTTTTTAAAAGTGCTATAGAATCCTTTAGACACGAAGCCCACGCCTACTACAGTAGTACAAGTTTATATGCCAACTAGTTCTGCAGATGATGAAGAAATTGATGAAATGTATGATGAAATAGAAGAAATTGTTCAGGTAGTGAAGGGAGACGAAAATTTAATAGTCATGGGTGACTGGAATTGGAGAGTAGGAAAAGGGAGAGAAGGAAACATAGTAGGTGAATACGGATTGGGGGTAGGAAATGAAAGAGGAAGCGGTCTGGTAGAATTTTGCACAGAGCATAAATTAATCATAACTAACACTTGGTTCAAGTATCATGAAAGAAGGTTGTATACATGGAAGAACCCTGGAGATACTAAAAGGTATCAGATAGATTATATAATGGTAACACAGAGATTTAGGAACCAGGTTTTAAATTGTAAGACATTTCCAGGGTCAGATGTGGACTCTGACCACAATGAGTTGATTATGAACTGAAGATTAAAGCTGAAGAAACTGCAAAAAGGTAGGAATTTTAGGAGATGGGACCTGGATAAACTGACTAAACCAGAGGTTGTACAGAGTTCCAGGGAGAGCATAAGGGAACAATTGACAGGAATTGGGAAAAGAAAAACAGTAGAAGAAGAATGGGTAACTTTGAGGGATGAAATAGTAAAGACAGCAGAGGACCAAGTAGGTAAAAAGGCGAGGGCTGGTAGAAATCCTTGGGTAACAGAAGAAATATTGAATTTTATTGATGAAAGGAGAAAATATAAAAATGCAGTAAATGAAGCAGGCAAAAAGGAATACAAACGTCTCAAAAATGAGATTGACAGGAAGTGCAAAACTACTAAGCAGGGATGGCTAGAGGACAAATGTAAGGATGTAGAGGCTTATCTCACTAGGAGGAGGAGGAGGATATTAGTGTTTAACGCCCCAACGACAACGAGGTCATTAGAGACGGAGCGCAAGCTCGTGTTAGGGAAGGATGGGGAAGGAAATCGGCCGTGCCCTTTCAAAGGAACCATCCCGGCATTTGCCTGAAGCGATTTAGGGAAATCACGGAAAACCTAAATCAGGATGGCCGGAGACGGGATTGAACCGTCGTCCTCCCGAATGCGAGTCCAGTGTGCTAACCACTGCGCCACCTCGCTCGGTATCTTACTAGGGGTAAGATAGATACTGCCTTCAGGAAAATTAAAGAGACCTTTGGAGAAAAGAGAACCACTTGTATGATTATCGAGAACTCAGATGGAAACCCAGTTCTAAGCAAAGAAGGGAAAGCAGAAAGGTGGAAGGAGTATATAGAGGGTCTATACAAGGGCGATGTACTTGAGGACAATATTATGGTAACGGAAGAGGATGTAGATGGAGATGAAATGGAAGATACGTTACTGCGTGAAGAGTTTGACAGAGCACTGAAAGACCTAAGTCGAAACAAGGCCCCGGGAGTAGACAACATTCCGTTAGAACTACTGACGGCCTTGGGAGAGCCAGACATGACAAAACTCTACCATCTGGTGGGTAAGATGTATGAGACAGGCGAAATACCCTCAGACTTCAAGAAGAATATAATAATTCCAATCCTAAAGAAAGCAGGTGTTGACAGATGTGAAAATCACCGAACTATCAGTTTAATAAGACACAGCTTCAAAATACTAACGCGAAGTCTTTACAGACGAATGGAGAAACTGGTAGATGTCGACCTCGGGGAAGATCAGTATAGATTCCGTAGAAATGTTGGAACACGTGAGGCAATACTGACCTTACGCCTTATTTTAGAAGAAAGATTAAGGAAAGGCAAACCTACGTTTCTAGCATTTGTAGACTTACAGAAAGCTTTTGACAATGTCGACTGGAATACTCTCTTTCAAATTCTGAAGGTGGCAGGGGTAAAATACAGGGAGCGAAAGGCTATTTACAATTTGTACAGAAACCAGATGGCAGTTATAAGAGATGAGGGGCGTGAAAGGGAAGCAGTGGTTGGGAAGGGAGTGAGACAGGGTTGTAGTCTCTCCCCAATGTTATTCAATCTGTATATTGAGCAATCAGTGAAGGAAACAAAAGAAAAATTCGGAGTAGGTATTAAAATCCATGGAGAAGAAATAAAAACTTTGAAGTTCACCGATGACATTGTAAGTCTGTCAGAGACAACAAAGGGCTTGGAAGAGCAGTTGAATGGAATGGACAGTGTCATGAAAGGAGGGTATAAGATGAACATCAACAAAAGCAAAACAAGGATAATGGAATGTAGTCGAATTAAGTTGGGTGATGCTGAGGGAATTAGATTAGGAAATGAGACACTTAAAGTAGTAAAGGAGTTTTGCTATTTGGGGAGCAAAATAACTGATGATGGTCGAAGTAGAGTGGATATCAAATGTAGACTGGCAATGGCCAGGAAAGCGTTTCTGAAGAAGAGAAATTTGTTAACATCGAGTATAGATTTAAGTGTCAGGAAATCGTTTCTGAAAGTATTTGTATGGAGCGTAGCCATCCATGTATGGAAGTGAAACATGGACGATAACTAGTTTAGACAAGAAGAGAATAGAAGCTTTCGAAATGTGGTGCTACAGAAGAATGCTGAAGATTAGATGGGTAGATCACGTAACTAATGAGGAGGTATTGAATAGAATAGGGGAGAAGAGGAGTTTGTGGCATAACTTGACTAGAAGAAGGGACCGGTTGATAGGGCATGTTCTGAGGCATCAAGGAATCACAAATTTAGCATTGGAGGCCAGCGTGGAGGGTAAAAATCGTAGAGGGAGACCAAGAGATGAATACACTAAGCAGATTCAGAAGGATGTAGGTTGCAGTAAGTACTGGGAGATGAAGAAGCTTGCACAGGATAGAGTAGCATGGAGAGCTGCATCAAACCAGTCTCAGGACTGAAGACCACAACAACAACATAGAATTCTTAAGCTGATTGGTTGTCTGACCTACACCGGGACAACAGAGGGAGGAAACTCTACCGCGTGATAGGATAGTAAAAACAACAAATACCGCTGAAATGTGTTGAGAAACACTATCCATTCATGGTTAGATGACTGAGATAGTTGAAAACACTCTTACTTCCCACATATTCACGTACCGGGGTCCACGCGCACCTTGCGCAGTACAGCGCCAACGCTCAGAGTCCGGAAGAAACCACTGCCACACCCGCGGCGCACGACCGAAGTCACAGAAGTGCGTGTCAGCCAAAGAGAGGCCCGCCGGATGTGGAGGGTCCCCACCTGCGTGGTAGGAGCTCGAATGCTATCAATACTCCCAGCGCAAACACTCCTCATAATAAATCTTCTCAAATTTCCATGGAGTATACATGCAACACACACAGTCCCAAAGGCGGCACAACCCAAGCTGTATATTAGTTCACTATTCACCTATCCAGGAGTAGTCGCGAGCCAAAACGTCATAAGTCGCAGCAGACCACAAGGTTTCTCGGACTCTTCGAACTGTTGTACAAAGAATGGGCAAGCCCTGCCCAGAACAAAGGCGTCCACTGATATACTGCTTCCGCCCGGGCCTGCTTGCTTGCTGCTATGCTTTCTATGGCCATCTCCTGACTCAAAAGAATATTGAGAACCAGGCACATATATTATCAGTGTAAGTAGAATTAAATATTACGATTGTTGCTGCTGTCTGACACTCAGCAGTGTACTCGATATGTCACCTCTGGGGCTGTGGTTCTGGAACGAATCTCACTATCTATAGCGCACATAATTTTCCACGTAAAATATCCTTCATACCCTTACGGCTATTTATGTGTTAAATCTACACTTCCCTCATGGTAGGACACACAGTCATTTACTCTGCACATGCCGGAATATAAGCCACAGTAACTTTACACTGGAACATATACCCATTTCAGACAAGCAGTGCAGTTATCGTTTATACGTGTACAGCACCTAAAGAAGTTATGGTATACTCAAACTCACACCTCGTTTCTCCTCGGTTCCAGGAGATTATATGACGGTCAAGGCTTCCAGTCAGCACTTCCGAAAGCTGCAGCATTCTGCCAAGACTCTCTCAATGAAGAGCTGTAAAAGCACTATGTGATAAACAACAATGCTCCTACGGACAAAGGAATTGGAAAGACATCATCGATACGGATTGGTGTACTGTAATCAATGTCACAGTAGATAGTGCAACAAGGAAAACGTGAGGATATATTAGGTGCGGCAAAGAGGGATGCCACATTCATTTATTTATTTATTTACACGTCAAGTTCCGTAGGACCAAATTGAGGAGCAAATCTCCAAGGTCATGGAACGTGTCAGTACATGAACTTGATGGACCGCCAACAATTAAGCTGTATTGTACTGGGTGTATAGCCGAAAAAATCAGTAATAATAATAATGTCTATTCCGCAGCCAAGTAAGATGATACTTCTTTTTTAATGACCTATTTCCTTACTTCATTCTTTCTATGGTGATGAGCGTAGACAGTTCATATGTAAAGAAATGGCATACACAGAAGATGCCGGAATAATAGAGATATTCTCAGCAAAAATTCCATCACCGAGGTCTTTCACGAATGTGTAGTGATCTAAAACACGGAAGAGTGAGAAGTTGTTAACGCATTTCTACCATGAAATGTACTGGGAAAATCCTGGTATACCCTATAAAGATATGGCGACGTCGCTTCGATTACTCGACCAACGTGGAGGGGAAGGAGAAGATCCCATGAATGCGTCGAATCTTCAAGTTTGCTGAGATTCAGGACGTGGAATTCTGTTGGTACCCTGATCTCCACTAACTCAAAAAGAAAATACGCGAAAATAGTGTTGTTGTTTACCTGCATGTGAAAATGTGAAATTACTTTGAGAAATATTTGGAATTTTACCTCACAATCTGCGTACTTTTCTTTTCACTTCTTGCTAGTATACAGTTTCGTCCTGATACTATGTCTGTGGTTTTCTGCAAGCACAGGATACATAATTTTAGATACGTTTGCTGCATGTCTTTGGAAGCAGACGCGGTCACGTGCCTCCTGCTTCTATAGTCCAATTCGTGGTGCGTATTCCATGCAACCATTCTATATATTTTGTTATTCTATGTCTTAAACTTCACCCCCCCTAATACACTCATCTTCAGACAAATTAATGTCATTTTCACTGAAGAGCCAAAGAAACTGGAACACCTGCCTAATATCGTGCAGGACCCCCACGAGCACGCGGAAGTGCCGCAACACGACGTGGCATGGACTCGTCTAATGTGTGAAATACTGCTGCGGGGAATTGACGCCATGAATCTTGCAGGGCTGTCCATACATCCGTGAGAGTACAAGGGAGTGGAGATCTCTTCTGAACAGCACGCTGCAAGGCATCGCAGATACGCTCAATAATATTCATGTCTGGGGAGTTTGGTGGCCAGTGGAAGTGTTTGGACTCAGAAGAGTGTTCCTGGAGCCACTCTGTAGAAATTCTCTACGTGTGGGGTGTCGCATTGTTCTGCGGAATGCACAATGGACATGAATGGATGCAAGTGATCAGACAGGGTGCTTACGTACGTGTCACCCGTCAGAGTCGTATCTAGATATATCAGGGGTCCCATATCACTCCAACTGCACACGTCCCGCACCATTCCAGAGCCTCCACCAGATTGAACAATCCCCTGCTGACATCCAGAGTTCGCCCGCATCTCGTGGTCGTGCGGTAGCGTTCTCGCTTCCCACGCCCGGGTTCCCGGGTTCGATTCCCGGCGGGGTCAGGGATTTTCTCTGCCTCGTGATGGCTGGGTGTTGTGTGCTGTCCTTAGGTTAGTTAGGTTTAAGTAGTTCTAAGTTCTAGGGGACTGATGACCATAGATGTTAAGTCCCATAGTGCTCAGAGCCATTTGAACCATTTGAACATCCAGAGTTCATGGATTCATGAGGTTATCTCCATATCCGTACACGTCCATCTGCTCGATACAATTTGAAACGAGACTCGCCTGACCAGGCAACATGTTTCCAGTCATCAACAGTTCAAAGTCGGTGTTGACGGGCCCAGACGAAGTGTAAAGCTTTGTGTCGTGCAGTCATCAAGTGTACACGAGTGGACGTTCGGCTCCGAAAGACCAATCGATGATGCTTTGTTGAATGGTTTGCACGCTGACACTTGTTGATGCCCAGCATTGAAATCTGAAGTAATTTACGGGAGGGATGTATTTCTGTCACGTTCAATTATTCTCTTCAGTCGTCGTTGTTCCCGTTCTTGCAGGACCTTTTTCCGGCCACAGCGATGTTGGAGATTTGATGTTTTACAGATTCCTGATATTCACGGTACACTTGTGAAATGGAAGTACGAGAAAATCCCCACTTCATCGCTACCTCGGAGATGCTGTATCCCATCGCACCGTGCGTCGACTATAATATCACGTTCAAACTCACTTAAATCTTGATAACCTGCTATTGTAGCTGCAGTAACCGACCTAAAAACTGTGCCAGACACTTACTGTTATATAGGCGTTGCTGACCGCAGCGCCGTATTCTATCTGTTTACATATATCTGTATTTGAATACGCGTGCCTATACCAGATTTTTGGCACTGCACTGACAAGTTTTTTTGTAAATAACAACAACAACAAAGTCTTATGGTAACGAAATTTTTGTTTATTCGGTTCATACAGATACCATCTAGGTCTTGAGATTACAGTTCAACTCTTGAGATTGTAATTCAGTTCTTGAGGTACAGTTCAGTTCCTAATGTACAACATAGTTCTTCAGGTACAACCTATTGTTCTGCTAAGAGGATTATGACCCTGGGGATAATCCATCCATAACGTATTTTTCGTTGTCCATGTCATCCACCCCCCCCCCCCCCCCCCCGAATCTCTGAGAAACCTGGCTCCACTTCTGATATCAAATTAATTAACTAATTATTTTAATTGATTGAAAAAAATTGGCAGGAAACAGATTAATTGCGTCACTTTCAGTATTCACGAGCTGCTTTAGGTCACTCGAAAACCCCATACCACTTTATCATATTGATGGATTACTTAATTAATTAGATCAATATCCTTCAGTTTTCTCTGTCCCTCTCCCGCTTCTGGGAATATTGATTGATTGACCGCAGTGCATGGAATATTGGTTGTACTCATGTCCGGTCTCCAGCCAGAACATATCGTCATCTGGTAACAATATTTCGATGGTCCACCAGGCTGCTATCTTCAGGTGAGTAGAGCCGGCCGTTGTGACCGTGAGGTTCTAGGCGCTTCAGTCTGGAACCGCGTGACTGCTACGGTCGCAGGTTCGAATCCTTCCTCGGGCATGGATGTGTGTGATGTCCTTAGGTTAGTTAGGTTTAATTAGTTCTAAGTTCTAGGCGACTGATGACCTCAGAAGTTAAGTCGCATAGTGCTCAGAGCCATTTCAGGTGAGTAGTCCGTCGCACTAAAGCGCCGGAACTGAAATCAAATACGCCACGGCGGCTCGTTTATACACAGACCGTGGATCCACCGCGCGTGCCCGAACATAACTGCCCTCTAGCGCAAGGCACTACAGCTCATCGGTGGTGAAAGGTCGCGGAAACAATAAATCGATTTCAAACAGCTTTTGATGACCGAAACAAGGATCGTTATTTCTTAATGTCAATCACGACAGGGTTCCAACTGTTACTTGAAGGATACCCCTTATCTATGTTCATAATATTGTCAGATAGCTGGATTTCAATGACTTCTTTCACTACACAGTCCAAATACCGCGACGCAGGGGCAACCACTTGTGTGTCATCGTACAACATTTTATGTCCTTCAGTAAGACAATATTCCGCGACTGCAGATTTTTTTGGCTGAAATAAAGGCGTCTGGCGATGATGCTCCACGCAACGAACCTGGACCATACGAAACGTTTGTCCCATATAGGCTTCCCCGCAATGGCAGGGCATCTTGTAGACCCCAGGCTTTCTTTAAACAATTTAGACATGTGTGGAATATTTTTTACTTATATAATTTGCTGGGTACAAGGTGGTGTATGGAATACAGTTCATTTAAAGAATTTTTCAGGAAATCGATTGCAGTATGTGGAATATTTAAACAATTGCGACGATTTTTTCATTCCGATCGCGTAAGGAAACATGTAATTACACCGTCACAGATCCCTTAAACATATGTGAAAAACTTTCTCGCGTCCCACTACCCGAGCAGGCTGCCCCGTCCTGGTACCTCAGTGCCCGTGACTGCTGTCGGCTGCCTGTGCATAAGCGCGCCCTGGCTTATACGCTGGAGGACTTCGAACTGCCGCTACAAGTGACAGCGAGCTAAACCCTGCCCGAACAGCAGCACACTTCCTGTTGGCGTCCACCGCAATCTCAAGTGATGTGTATACATGAACCAACCTGTCTTATACCAGTGAATGCGAGACGTCTTCCTTCCAAAGCAAATACCTGACGGGGTATCGATCCAAAAATACTGCTTAAGTTAATAAACAATTAATTTCCTGTCACACGATCGTGATGTAAGGGATATAATGTAGACGCGGTAGCTATGTCACACACACAAACTGATGATGTCATGAAACTAGTAGCAGGCTGACTCAAAATACACTTTAAAAAAACCATCGTTGCATATAAAGAGAGAGACAGAGACCGAGAGAGAGAGAGAGAGAGAGAGAGAGCTGTAGTTTGCTTTGCAGATGACATAGGGACTAGCATTAGATATCTCACTCCGCCATGGACTTTAAACTGCCCCTGCCTTCCTGGCGCACTTTTCTTGTGATACACCTCACGAACTGCTTCAGAAGTTATTAAATCTGGTGCAGAGTATTACATGTTGAAAATGTCACAAATGTTGCTTCAGAAGATGTGCCACAGGAAATATTAATGAAATCGTTAATATAGGCGTTCAAACAATTTGCTTCAAACACACAGTTCCAAACTGCTCGAAATAAAAATAAAAGATCGACACTGCACAGTAGTTTGCTTGCATAAACAATAGTGTTATGTTGTTTGACGAGAAATGTCATTTAATAATCGAAACCTATTATTATTTGACGTCATGTCCGGAAGCAGTGATGTATGAAATGATAGTTGCAATTTCAAATTTCAACGCGAATTTATACAGTCACGGTTATTGAGTTCCCGACAACTATAGCTCTGCTAAGTGTATTTCCTTTTTTTAAAAGTACTTTTGGGAGGTACCTACCCCATTCTGTGTCATCTAGTAGTCAGGCCTACTAGATGAGTGGCCTGCCAAGCGAGTGCAATTTTTATTCGTAGATCAGAAATATTTTCATGAGTTATCTTACCCACTGCAACTATGCTTGAAATATGAACCCCAGTGCCTATCAGTTAAGCTATAATTTATTCTCGTCCTTACTTCTTAACGCAACGGAATGGATAACGCATCTGACTTATAGCTAGTGCATATTTCTGATGGACTCACTCCACCCTGGCAAGACCACATTTCCTTCCAGTGGTAGATATTTTATTCAAAGCTTGGACATCCCAGCAAGAAAATGGAGGTTATGGTAAAATACCTCAACAAAATGGCTACCCACAACTCAATAATCAAGACCACAATTTGTTTCATATATCTCCTCTTTTATTACAATAAATTCTTTCACGCTAATGTTGAAAAATTCCTTGCATTATACTTAAACACAATAGTTAAACAAGGGATTCTCCACCCAATGAGCATGGCATAACATAAGCATTTTACTATTCTATGGTCTCGTAATGTTTCTATTTATTGCTTCTGTGCACTTTTTCGATTGGTAAGGAATCTTTCGCTACTTCATTCTCTCCCACACTATCTTAACCTCATTCATTAGCAACATAACGAATTTACTGACTTTCGTGCTGTACTAGGAAAAATCATGCTTGACACACCGTATTTGAAACTAATTCGCTACTGTCTCATGCAAATTACACAGATTAAACACACAAAATAAATCACACTGGCAGTATAAAACACATCTCAAAAACAAAATGTTTGGTTATCTACTCTTTCTGCTTTCCCACGTCAAACAATAGTCATCCCAGATTCATATGTCACTGACACACGTAATAATTTTCCTGCCACAAACTCTGGAGGATTTATGCACAGCTCCCTGTGCAATGCGACCCACATGGTGTTGCCGGGTAGATGGTTGACTCACCTTTATTCACTCTCACAGTATCTGAATATCAAGCTGGCGTCACACGAATGTATCTCATAATGGAATTTTTGGTATCTTATTTATCTCACACACGGATCCTCAACTGAATGCTAGGACAAGCCTTCTAATTCTTTTTATTGTCTCATGGTCAGGTTGAGACTCGCACTGTACTCACCACTTGGAAGTGCTTGAGCTTATTCAAGTTCTATGCACGGAAATCTTAATTATTTTCAACTTAGATTTACACACGCAAGTATTTCGTCTTAATACTATCACACGCCAGCATTTCGTCTTATAATTACAACACGTGGTTTCTTTGCCACTTCCGAAGAATCCTATGTTCCCCATGAATTTTTTTAATTGCCTATCTTTTTCCGAACAATTTACCTTAACCTCCCACCAAAAGTTTCTGAAAAGAGAAGTTATTAGTTTTTTTTCTGGAGCACACATAAAGCACATCTTCACACCTCAGGAACCAGCGACAGTGTGCTGAAACATGGCCGTTCATCCGGTCATCCCGCGCTTCTGCAGAAGTGGGGGAGGACCTTGCCACCGTATTGGTCAGCCACATTCCAGGCCCTCTGGTGCTCTGGTATTCTTCCTCTACTTGGTTCGGCCAAAGGTGACCAGAGAACCGCCTCAAAGATGATTATAGAATCTACCTTCACTATCTGTGGTCAGCAGACGACCAGCCATTCATTCAATTCACAAACATTACCTTCTTTCCTACATTCGTATCCGGCTTCGGTGTATTAAATATAATTCTGTTATTATACAAAAAATGCTGTTCTGACAAGAATAACGAAGTATGTTGTACATCTTTTCTATGTCGGGCAGTACTGTATCCTTTCACTATAAAAGTCCTAAGTTGACTGGCTCTCTCAGCTACACCAGGACGGAGAAGGAGGGAGGAAGGTCTACCACGTGATGGGATGGTAACAACAACAAATATCACTGCATTGTATTGAGAAACACGACCCATTCATGATTAGATGACTGAGATCACTGAAGACAGTATTAAATCTCAAGTACTCACCTTCCGGGGGTGCACAATTACCGTGCGACAACGCTCAGAGTCCGGATGAAATTTACCGCTGTAAACGCGGCCCATGACCGCAGCCGCAGAAGGGAGTGTCAGCTACAGAGAGGCTGAGTGGTAGCAGCTCGAATGCTATCAATACTCCCAGCACAAACACCAGTCATATTGAATCTTCTCAAATTTCCACGGAGTATACACGCGACACACTTGATCCCGAAGACGGCTCAACGCAAACTGCGAATTCCTTCACTATTCACCCGTACAGGAGGAGCCACAAGCCAGATTGTCATAAGCCGTGGCAGACCGGACGCTTTCTCGGGTTCTCTGAACTGGTGTACAAAGAATGGGCAAGCCCCAGCCCAGAACAAAGCCGTGCCTTGAGATACTGTTTCCAGCCCCGACCTACTAGCTTGCTGCTATGCATTCTACGGCCCTCTCCCGACTCACAAGAATATTGAGAACCAGGCATATATATTTTCAATGTAACTAGAATTAAATCGTAATAACGATTGCTGCGGCAGACATCGAGCGATGTACTGGAAATGTCTCCTCTTGACGGCTGTGGTTCTGGAACGAATCTCAATATCTATAGCGCATATAGTTTTCTACGTAAAATCTCTCATAACCTTGCGGCTATCAGTGTGTTGAATCTATACCTCCGTCACTATAGGAAACGGTTCAAATGGCTCTGAGCACTATGGAACTTAACATCTGAGGTCATCAGTCCCCTAGAACTTAGAACTACTTAAACCTAACTAACCTAAGGACATCACACACATCCATGCCCGAAGCAGGATTCGAACCTGCGACAGCAGTGGTTGCGCGGTTCCAGACTGAAGCGCCTAGAACCGCTCGGTCACTGCGGCCCGTCAAAATAGGGCACACAGTCATTTTATCTGCACATGCTGGAACATAAGCCACAAAAACTTTACACTTCAACACACACACACTTCAGACAAGCAGTGCTGTTATCGTTTATATGTGTACAGCACCCAAAAAAATATGGTATGCCCACACTCACACCAGCCACGTGTCTCGATTCGCCTCAGTTCTAGGAAAGTATTTGACGCTTAAGTCTTACAGTCAGCACTTCCAGTAGGTGCTGCATCATACCAAGACTCTCTCAAACAAGTGTTGTAAAAGCACAGGCATACGGCACCATGTGATAATGAACAGCACTGACTCTTTCCACATCCTAGAAACTCCTCTCCAAGGGATCCATAAGAGATCAGTGCTACCGATATGGGTTGGTGTACTGTAATCAGTGTCGCAGTACATAGTGCAACAAGGAAAACGTGAGGATATGTTAGGAAAGCAGATCGATTTGAACCGTCGCATTGCGATATTGTGCAGCTGGACGTACATAATTTTTTTGCATGAATAGTAGTCTGATTACTTCCCACAAACTTCTGGTGGCCACAGTACCTTTACGTTCAAGCAGCATAACATTCCTATCACACACAGACATGCAGACATATATATATATATGAGATACGTTCACACTCGCACCAGTAGGTGTCGTTGTCGCACCGCCAAGTAGCAAAAAAGCTTCCCGCTATGACATAATTGTCGATGAATAAGTCCTAGCGTCTTTTTTCTTACTTTACCGATTTCTCCACTTTCATGAAACCTTTTCCTATTTTTGATACTTGTAAATCCAACCAACACACAGTGGCGTCTGGTATATATTCAAAACGACGAATCGGGGTTTTTTGTCAGTGCATTCCATGCATAGCTACGGTAGACCTATCTACCATTACCAGATCATACAAATTTCACCTGACTAAGATACCATTGTGAGTGCAATATGTACTAGAGTACGTTCATTCGAAGTTAATTTTCAGGCGCCAGGCTGATGGGTGGAGAAACCGCAAAACTGTTGTCCTCTAAGCACATTTTTAAGTCCCTTTTGCTAAGCATCATACCTGTTTAATACTTTGGAGCAGGAGGAGGATCACCGCGAGACGTATCCGTTGTTGCAGCTGGCAAAATTTAGTTTGTTACGAAAAAACAAACGAGTCTGTTAAAGCGTCATACAAAGACTTTGTTGGGTATATGTGCGATAAAGGTGACTTAATGAGACTGAACTGTTTAGATTCTGCAACGTGTGTAGAAAAGCTGAATTTTCAGAAGGATATACCACGTTGTTTAGAAACCTCCTATGGGCTTGAATGCAAAGGATGCTTTATTCCAAGCGTACAATAGACTACTGTTTGTCCCTTTCAGAGCAGCACCTGTATGTAACTGAATAATCACTATCAATCCGTCGTCATTCAGTTACTCAACTTCAGGTGTGTGCAGGATGTCTGTGAGTAAAGTAATTCCATAATTCTAATAATGAATTTGGGGACTGGTAGTGAGTGTATTGTGCAAAGTATGCTCATACTTTAGTTATCGCTATGAAAGCGGGATGGTGACCGCACAATTCTGCTTCATCAAGAACACAGCTGTAGCCACACATTACAAAAAATATTCTAGAGCTCTTACTTCCTCAATGTGTTACAACAATTAGCCGTGAGGACTACGGATTCACTTGGAAAAAAGAATCATACTGCTTACAACGTGTTTGAGCGGGTCAAATCAAGAAATGTGTGTAATGTGCTATCGGATATTTATATGAAATTGATTAAGAGTCGTCGCCACGTGAACGCTTTTAGTTCCTACATGTTCCCTAAACAACTTCTACCATCACTATGTGATATGTGCCGCACAGGTGCTGTTTGCTACCTGATGTGTTTAAAAGAGATGAAGTTATTTCAAAGTAAGAGCCCTGCTTTCAGCACTATGTCTCGAATGCGAGATGCCAGATTGATGGACCACCATCAACGTCCCTTATCTCACCTTCGTTTAAGCCTAGCAGCAACATGTTTCTCTGTTTCTCCGAGTCGTATCGCAATTAATTTGTTGTTAAAGTGTTTGATTGTTTCAAGTGAACTTAAAATGCGAAGAGGAAGTTTTCATTCCAAGAAAAATATTCATATAAATGGCTCTTCATAAAACGAGGGAGGCGTGACTATGAAGCCGAATGTGTAATTTCAAAGTGTTATGATATTATTGCGAGTGACGTAAAGCGCAAATCAAACGTGCACTCTGGAAGCACTTAAAGAAATGGGAAGTTACTTTGTAATTCATTCAAACACGTTCAGTTAGTAACAGCAATGAAATTAGCAATGTGCTGTTACGCCGTTAAACATCATAATATCTTTGAAATCAGTGAACTATTCTTTAAAGCTAAGCTCCAAACTTTTTTTATGTTTCCGAAGTCGCAAAAAATGTGACGTTGGGCATAACAAAATCAACAGGAGGATGAGATTTTCCCTCTGCAGCGGAGTGTGCGCCGATATGAAACTTCCTGGCAGATTAAAACTGTTTGCCGCACCGAGACTCGAACTCGGGATCTTTACCTTTCGTGGGCAAGTGTTCTACCATCTGAGCTACCCAAACGTGACTCTCGACCACTCCTCACAGCTTCAATTCTGCCAGTACCTCGTCTTCTACCTTCTAAACTTCACAGAAGCTCTCCTGCGAAACCTGCAGAACTCGCGCTCCTGCAAGAGCAGAGCTTCTGTGAAGTTTGGAAGGTAGGAGACGAGGTAATGGCAGAATTGAAGCTGTGAGGACGGGTCGGGAGTCGCGTTTGGGTAGCTCAGATGGTAGAGCACTTGCCCACGAAAGGTAAAGGTCCCGAGTTCGAGTCTCGGTGCGACAAACAGTTTTAATCTGCCAGGAAGTTTCAAATAGACAGCAATTGTGAAACGATTGTTAGCACCTGACGCCGTAAAAAAAAATGCACAGTGATCTTTCAGCTACAGCTGTTCGCAACTAAATCCGACATTAGCTCCAATCTTTCCCTTTTTTAAGTTTAAGAGAAGTAGCCGGCTTTGATCCGATTTCTCCTCCCCAAATTACGTCCGTTTTCAGTCAGTTTGAGACAAATGGCCGGCCGGGGTGGCCGAGCGGTTCTAGGCCCTGCAGTCTGGAACCGCGCGACCGCTACGGTCGCAGGTTCGAATCCTGCCTCGGGGATGGGTGTGTGTGTTCTAAGTTCTAGGGGACTGATGACCACAGAAGTTAAGTCCAATAGTGCTCAGAGCCATTTTTTGAGACAAATGTCCCGGTTTGTCACAGGGAAATTATGGAAACGCTAGATACATAGAAAGCTGAATGTAAAGTTATTGCGAAATGGTGACGCGCATTATCTGCATTTAATATTACGTTCTGTTTTGTCGCATAGCAAAAAACCCACAACCAGCAGGAGACAAGCAGTACACGCAGACCGGCACAAACCTGTCCATGGTGCAGGTGCACCATCATGCTGATACCACATACGTCGACGTGTTTCCAGTGGGACATTTTCGAGCAACGTTGGCAGATCATTCTGTAGAAACGCGATGTATGTTACAGCTGTTTGGGCCCCTGCAATGAAGTGAGGACCAATGAGGTGGTCGCCAATGATTCCGCACCATACATTTACAGTCCACGGTCGCTGTCGCTCTACCTGTCTGAGCCAGCGAGGATTGTCCACGGACCAGTAATGCATGTTATTGTCTCCTTGCCAGTGGTGGGAAGGGGGGACAGAGGGTATACTTTAATAGTGTCAACTTTTTAGTTACAGCTCGTACAAAATAGATACGTGTTTCAAAGTTTTGCTGACCCTCAAAGTTGTCACCAGCATTGTGTATAGCCCGTTGCCAGCGATTTGGAGGTCGTAGGATACTCTCAGCCGTGCCAGTTTTGTTGACAGTTCGAGCGGCGCGGTCTATTGCCCGACGAATTTTTAGCAGTTCTGAAGCGAATGCCGTGAAGTGTTCCCTTCAGTTTAGAAATGGAATTGAACTCGCGAATGCTTAAGTCATGGAAGTGCAGTAGGTGGTATAGCACTTAGCAGCCTCATCAGTCAAACAAATCAGTAACAGATTCCACTGTACGTGCTTGAGCATTGTCCTGCAAATGATGGTCAGGTCCTGCAGAAAGTGTCATCACTTCTGTCCCTATGCTGTTCATTTTTGGAACACAACCTACGACTCCGAGAAACAGAGAATCACGTTGCTGCAAGGCTTAAACTAAAGTGAGATAAGGGACGTTGATGGTGATACTGAATATATTCCTTCTTATTGTTTCAGCGCATATCCGCCAACACCAAATCGTGAATACGATGAATACTGTGGTGCAACAGCAGACACAGTGGTAGCAGCTCCTGCAGCAGCAGCAGCAGCAGCATCGGCAGCAATGTAAGTATATATTCCATCTTTGTAATACTGGTGTGACCAGCGAGTCTGTAGATGATTTCGAGGGATCAACATCGATAACTGTAACTTTTTTCTCTAATAATTTCGTATTGAGTACATGTCACATTGTTTCAGCATCCAGGGAGCGCGTAATAGAAGAGGCTGAGAGGCAACAGCTGCAGAAACTGCAGTTGCAGCAGCTGTAGCAGCATCAGTGGCAGGAACTGCAGCAGCAGCAATATCATCGCAAGTAGTACATACATTTCTCATTGCATACGTAATATGTGGTGACCAACAAGTCTGACAAGGGGAAGGCCTCAGACACGGCCAACCGATTCGGCTCAAATTTGGCAGGTGGCTTGTTTACAACCTAATACGAAGGAATCTGAGAGATTTTGGGTCAACACCCCCGCGTTTTTGAGAAAATCACCCATAAAGGTTACGACGAGCAATCGACTCAAAATTGGGGGGATCGATACATAGTTGTAATTAGAGCAATTTTCTTCATCAGGTGTGGGGTCCGAAAACGCATACTTTTCCAGAAATCGAGGTAAGAAACTTTTACAACTGCCACTTCTGTACCCACATGGTAAACGCTTTTCGTCGACAGTACCGATTGAGCAACGGCCAAGGTAACTGGCTGGGAATCGGAGAACCCGGGTTCGAATCTCGAAGAAACTTTATTTCCGGGCTTCAGAATTGCAGTGTGCTTCTGGAAACCCAGCGGGAATTGCACAACCGCACGGATGTAATAACTATTCACAGCATAATTCATAACCAACTTTCAGTACCGATTTTTCAGGCGATGATATCGTATGCGTGGTGCGCATCAAAATTAATTCTCGAAAAAGACATATTTTAAAATGTAAGCCAAGTTTGTTTTCCGCCGACTCTTCGGAAGGAACAGTGTAGCTGTCGAAAGATTGCATTCATTAGATGTTCTTGGTGGCGTGAGTATATTTGTTTCGAATGTTTATATGACAAGTACCATCCATCTAGTTGTTCAAAGAAAAGTGTGGGCACGTAACAGTGACTGGAAGAACCATTGTAAAGTGACCTGGACTAACATTTTAGTTGTTTACTATCCCAAGAGATTTGAGAAATTTATTTGCCTACCTTATTATTATGATTCCTTATTCACTTACTTACCTTATTAACCCTCCTATCCCTAGCAATTGAGATATGGAAAAATACAAACGAAAAGAATAACATCCGCTAGGGTTCTCCTATTCCCAGCGAGATACCTTAACCGTTGCGCTGTCGGCGAAAAGCGTTTACCATGTGGGTACAGATGCGGTAGTTGTAAAAGTTTCTTTTCTAGATTTCTGGAAAAGTATGAGTTTGTGGACCCCATACCTGACGATGAAAATTGCTCTATTTACAATTATCTGTCGATCCCTCCAATTTTGAGTCGATTGCTCGTCATAACCTTTAGGGGTGATTTTCTCAAAAATGCGGGGGTGTTGACCCAAAATATCTTAGGTTAGTTCGTTTTAGGTTTTAAACAAGCGACCTGCCAAATCTGAGCCGAATCGGTTGGCCGTGTCTCAGGCCTTCCCCTTGTGAGTTTGTCGTAGATGATTACGAGAGACTAAAATCGATAAATGTTGCTTTTTCACTAAGAATTTCGTATTTTTGCAGTTTATGTCGTGTATACGCAGTTCCTTTCAAAAAAATTCATTGTTTACGTAATATGTTACTGTTGTTGTTGTACATGATTTCAGAGATCAAAATCGATAAATGTTATTTTTCACTAAGAATTTCGTAGGTATCCATTAATTTTTTCACCACCATAGCACTGTGTATACATAATTAAATTTCATCGTATATGTAATATGGTGCATATTATTTGTTGTTGTAGATGATTTCCTGGCAGATGAAGAAGGGGCACAGGTTGGGGTACGTGCTGCAGTTATACTGGAACCATCGGAAATCTCATGTTAAGTGTATATTCTAAAAATTTGTTTTGTTTCTTGTAGTTTCTGTGCGTATACGTTTTTGTTATTAGATTATTATGTTGCAGGTTACATCAGTGAGATGAACCGATGGGCGCTCCCACAATTCAGGCGAGGACGAAATGCCACAGTGTGTGGACTAGATGGAGAGAGACCTTCAGCGTCATGAGGAGATGAGGGAGATGCCAAGGAACCAGAGCGAAATAGGTAACACATACTCACTCTGCTTACAAAAATTCACTTTTCTTTCTTTCCTTGCAACAGCAGGCGATGTCTAGAACATTGTATTTTTTTTTTCTTTATTCTACAGCGGCTGCGTCTGCGGGACAATTCACGCACTACGGCGTGGCTCGGGTACCGGTGGCGGAGAAACCTATAACATCGAGACTGGGTCCTGTGCGGCACGCTTCGCCAGCAAGGGCACCTCTAGTCGCCGCACGAGAAGCTGCACCCGCCACCACTGCTCTCGTCGCCGTCCCTGCCGCCGCTCCCACACCAACTTCGCATTGGCGTCCATGGGCGACACTTCCTCTGGCAAGTGGGTCAGGGCTGCAGCAGCAGGACTGCTCGCACTGGTCCGATTCCGCAGCGTCTCCTTCTCCTCCTCCTTCACCATCACGTCCTCGTCGATTTCACGAGATACGGCACATATCCCTCAACACATCACCGCAAGAAGCTTCGTCACCCAGCTGTAGTTATAATATAAGTAATAGCAATGATCCTGTGGCTAGAGCCATTTCCTTCTCCAGTCCTTTTAGTAAAGGACATCAGGTCAGTAACACCATACCGCAGTTAGAATACTCGGAGATTGCAGATGCCTTTGGGGAGCTAATCTCGTTCACAAGGATCGCGAATCCGGTAGGAGAGTACCGCGACCCGTCGGGTTTCTAAGAGCGTGATTTCATATCGTGAAAATGGAGCTCCTCAAAGTAGTCAATGGTCCACGGTATCCCGCCATTAAATGCGGTGCAGTGCTCTGCATCGAACTGTCGCACCCCCCTCCACCCCCACCCCCCCCCCCATCTCCCCCATAGTTGCCTCTGGTATTGAAGAGACAAGTCATCTTTCGGGAGGAAATGGCGTGATAACGCTGAGCACGTCAATCACCTAGTGGTTTCGTGAATCCACTTTGAGTATTATAACGGACTGGGTTTCCGAGAAGGAAGTTATGGGGTGAGCTAAAGCACTCAGCCGAATACTACACCTGGACATGCATACACATTTCTATGATCCGGTAAATGGAGGATTTAGCTATATCAAGCACCCTAAGAATATAGATTATAAGAGGGCATGTATTAATGTGGAAAATAAAACTGATCAGGTCTGTTTAGCATGGTCCGTCCTGGCTTGCTAGAGAAATTACAATTACAGAGATCATCCTGAGCATGTCGGTACATACCATGTAGGCGACGATATTCGTGGGGCTTATACCTTTGATGGTATCGAGTTCCCCGTCAAGATCCATGAAATACTTAAATTTTAGGTGCAGAATACCGGAATAGTTCATGTTTATGGCCTGGAGAAGAAAAGCAAGCCAGATTAGCAGGACAAGCATATTGTCGTCGACCCCCTCCATTTCTCAAAAATTGCCACTGAGCGTGAGATGCATGTAAACATGATACTCTTCTCTGAAGTTGATAATTATCATTATGTTTGGATCAATGACATGTCCTGCCTTCTCGCCTCCCAGATGAGTAAACATAATGGTAAACAGCATATCTGCTTAAGGTGCCTCAATGCCTTTTCCTCAGAGAAGTTATTAGCAAAGCATATAGTAGATTGCGCTTCCAAGAACACGGTACGTGGCATTATGCCCTCTGAGGAAGACAAATTCAGACAGTTTAAAAATACTCACCACCAGGAATGATGCCTGTTTGTAGTGTATGCCGACATTGAATGCCTCCTCACTCCTATGACCCGGTGTGAAGGTGACACCACGACCTCACATACCACCTTTACAGACAAACACATACCATATGTGTCAATGTACCAAACTGTTCCCTCCTATGACTCAAGGCTTAGCTGCTACAAATCTTATGTCGGGGACAGCCGTGCGGTTTGGCTGCTCACTGAGCTCGAAAAACTTTCGTTTGAAGATTTGTACAGTAACGCGTTTGACTGTCATACCTGTGGGCTGCCGTTAGAAAGGACCACTGTCATCTTATGGGAAAGTTCCGTGGCGCAGCTCACAATACATGCAATTTGACGCACCAGCTACCAAGTCACATACCCATTTTCTTCGATAATTTAAGCAAGTATGACACTTACTCTCTTGTTGAACACTTCGCTGATTTTGGTTGGGAGATAAATCAGGTCAGTGTCCCACCTGAGAGAGTCGAGAAATACGTTTCAGTCTCAAAACGAATGACGCCGAGAATTACGCTCCGCTTCCTTGACACGCTACGTTTTATATAGGCGTCACATCAGAAACCTGTTAAAACTCTTTCTCGATGTAATATGCGTATTACTCGAGCTGCATTTTCCGACGAGGAAAAGTTTCAACTTGTGACTAGGAAGGGGGGCTTTTCCATAACAGTATGTGGATAGTATGGCAAAACTCGACGAAACCAGGCTATCCGACACAACTGCATTCTCCAACAACCTTACAGTCGATACCGTAACGGATGCAGAGTATGAGCATGTGGTGAATTCCTGGCAGGAATTCAACATCTCCACCTTAGGAGAGTACACACGGCTTTACATGGACACAAACGTGCGCTTGCTTGCGGAAGTTTTCGATAAATTTCACAGTCTTTGCATGACCGCATATCGTCTGGATTCCGACTTTTATTACACTGCACTTGGGTTTTCTTGGAACACAATGCTCAAAAAAAGGAAGTGCTGCGTCGAATTATTGACCGATACTGACATGCTTCTTTTATTTGAGCGAGTGAATCGTGAGGGACATTGCCAATGTGTCCATAGGCATGCGAAGGCAAATAACCCACGGATGAGTGACAGGTTCAACGCATCCCTTGATTCGAGTTACATAATGTACTTGTATTTAAATAACTTACACTGGCACGCCATGCAACAATCGTTGCCAGCTGGTGAGTTTCGGTGGGTGCCTGAAGACGAATGCAAGAGATTAGGTGGAAAAATTATGGGGGGGGGGGGTTATGGCGGCTGATTCTGATGTAAGGTATGTGGTGCAGGCAGAACTCACATACACTATTAGTTTCCAAGATGCGCTCGCTGATTTGCTGCTGTGTCCAGAGCAACGAGTTCTGCGAGGAGGCTCCACTTCAAAGCTGATGACAGTGCTGGGGAATAATCGGAGATACATCATTCACTATTGTAATCTCCAGCAGTGTCTCAGCTTGGGGATGGAGCTCGTTAGAATCACCAGGGCTATCTCCTTCAATCAGTATCCCTGGTTGAAGGAGTATATGAGTTTGAACACGAGACAGAAAGCTTCCGTGAGTGTGACTTTGAGAAACATGTTTATAAATTAATGAATAATTCAATTTTCGGAAAAACAATGGAAAATTTGAGGGAATGACGTGAAATTTCGATTATAACTGAATGGGATGGGCGTTATAGCGTAAGAAAATGCATTGCCAGACCAAATTTTAGGCAGGTCACCATATTCAATAAGAATTCCGTTGCTGTGAAGATGGCGAAGACTACATTAGAGTTAACAAAACCTACTTATGTGGGGATGTGCATACTAGACCCATCCAAACTCCAAGTGTACCGCTTTCATTGGTTGGTTGGTTGATCTGGGAGACGGGACCAAACAGTGACATCATCGGTCCCATGAGATTAGGGAAGAATGGGGTAAGAAGCTGGCCGGGCTCTTTCAGAGAAACCATCCTCCCGTTTGCCTGAAGTGATTTAGGGAAATCACGGAAAACCTAAATCAGGATGTCCGGACACGGAAAATTGGAAACTTGTGGTAAAGTTTTATGGGACCAAACTGCTGAGGTCATCGGTCCCTAAGCTTACACAATACTTAATCTAACTTAAACTAACTTATGCAAAGGACCACACACGCACCCATGCCAGAGGAAGGATTCGAATCACCGACAGGGGAAGCCACGCGCGCCGTGACAAGACGCCTGAGACCGCTCGGCTACCCCGCGTGGCTCCGGGCGCGTGTTTGAACCATCGTCCACCCGAACGCGTGTCCAGTGTGCTAACCACTGCGCCACCTCTCTCGGTCTTTCATTATGAGTTTGCGAAAACTCATTTCTCAGATCTTAAATTACTTTATATGGATACAAATAGCTTTATCTATTGAGTGAAGAACTGCGATACATATGAAGTAATAAGGCACCATGGTAATGAATTCGACATGTCCTCATACACGGCGATAATCCTTATGGTATTGTTCCACAGAACAAGAAGGTTATCGGCCATATGAAAGACGAGAAGAATGGGTTGCCAATTGTGGAGTTTTTAGGTCTTCAGTCAAAATTGTATGCATATCGCACTCTGGAAGGTGCCATCCGGAGGCCGGCTAAGGGTGTGCATCGTATGGCATGGAGAGCCCTCTCTATCGAAGACTATTTTCAGTGCCTGTACAATGGTTCGTGGTGGTGTACCGCAGACACCGCATTTGGTACAGTAAACTACACTTATGTTCATAAATTAAGGATAATTGCAGAATGAGGTGCCACACAACGTGGCACTACTCAAAACTGGCGCTAATAGCATAGGCACATAGAGAACACACACGATACAGATCTGTAAGTCCACGGTTTGGTGACAAGTTGATAAAACCGTCCCGAAACACATGTGCTACAAAACGCCACCGTTTCCTGCGCATGTACCCCGACATCAATATGGGATATGGTCACCATGCACATGCGCACAGGCCGCACAACGGGTTGGCATACTCTGGATCAGGTGGTCGAACAGCTGCTGGGGTATAGCCTGCCATTCTTGCACCAGTGCCTGTCGGAGCTCCGGAAGTGTCTTAGGGGTTTGAAGATGTGTAGCGATACATCGACCGAGAGCATCCCAGACGTGCTCGGTGGGGTTTAGGTCTGGAGAACAGGCAGGTCACTCCATTCGCCTCATATCTTCTGTTTCAAGGTACGCCTCCACGATGGCAGCTCGGTGGGGCCGTGCATTATCATCTATCAGGAGGAAGGTGGGACCCACTGCACCCCTGAAAAGGCGGACATACTGGTGCAAAATGACGTCCCATACACCTGACCTGTTACAGTTCCTCTGTCAAAGACATGTAGGGGTCTACGTGAACCAATCATAATCCCACCCCACACCATGAAACCACGACCTGCATACAGGTCCCTTTCAAGGACATTAAAGGGTTGGTATCTGATTCCTGATTCATGCCAGATGAAAACCCGGCGAGAACCACTGTTCAAACTATACCTGGACTCGTCCGTGAACATAACCTGGGACCACGGTTCCAATGACCATGTACTGCGTTCTTGACACCAGCTTTACGGGCTCTCCTCTGACCAGGGGTCAGTGCAATGCACCTTGCAGGTCTCCGGGCGAATAAACCATGTCCGTTCAGTCGTCTGTAGACTGTGTGTGTGCAGACAACCTTTCCAGTGGCTGCGGTTCCTGGGCAAGGCTGCCTGCAGTACTCTGTGGCCGTCTGCAGGCACTGATGATGAGATATCGGTCTTCTTGTGGTATTGTACACTGTGGACGTCCTGTACTGTAGCGCCTGGACTCGTTTCCTGTCTGCTGGAATCGTTGCCATAATCTTGAGATCACACTTTGTGGCACACGGAGGGCCCGTGCTATGACCTGCTGTGTTTGACCAGCCTCCACTCGCCCAAGTATTCTGCCCCTCATAACGCCACCAATATGTGTTCTTTGAGCCATTTTCATCACACAGTCACCATTAGCACGTCTGAAAACCTGCACACTTCGCGCTGCACCGCACTCTGACAAGCACCAACACACCTCTGCGTATGTGGACTACTGCCAGCGCCACCGTGCAACGACCGCAGGTCAAATGCACCGCACGGTCGTACCCCGAGGGGATTTAAACCCGCAAACTGCCCACCAGAGCGTTGTTTTACCATGTATCAGCATTGTCCTTAATTTATGAACATGAGTGTAGTATTCAAACGAGAAGATACCATTGATGACCTTGCAGCTTCTCTAGAATAAATTATAATTAATTGAAACCCCCAGTAGCCGACAGGTGTTGTTGATATACCTCGATGGGGACAGCTGAAAATGTGTGCCCCGACCGGGACTCGAACAAGGGATCTCCTGCTTACATGGCAGACGCTCTATCCATCTGAGCCACCGAGGACACAGATGAATAGCGCGATTACAGGGACTTATCCCTTGCACGCTTGTTCTTTCGAGAACAGTTGCTATCTTCATATATATATATATATATATATATATATATATATATATATATATATATATATATATATATATAGTTAAAAGGCTACCCGGCTATTGACCTTCGTCCGTGCGAATGCGCACAGATTGCCCAAACTCTTACGAGAATCGTCACCTTAGCCTGCGCAAGTAATGAGTAGATGGGCAAATATCTATTAGGTACATTACATATGTAGATTGTAGACAGTTGGGAATGTAGGTCTCACAGGAAGCGTGCAAGGGATAAGTCTGTGCAGGTCGCACTATTCAGCTGTGTTCTCGGTGGCTCAGATGGATAGAGCATCTGCCATGTAAGCAGGAAATCCCGGGTACGAGTCCTGGTCGGGCCACACGTTTGTCCCCATAGAGGTATATCAACAACACCTGTCAGCAGCTGAGGGTTTCAATTAATTATCATTTATTCTAGAGAAACGGCACGGTCATCAATGGCAATTGTTCTTTCGAGAACAGTTACTATCATCACATATATGGTTAAGAGGTTACCCAGCCATTGACCTTCGTCTGTGCGAATGCGCACAGGTTGTGTCACCATGCCTGTGTACAAAATACTAGCTGATACTTGCAAACAGAAATACAGCAACCAGCCACAGTTGATAATGTTATCCATTTACATATTGACGCTCTTGCCGTTTTTGAACCTACAGGTTCATCTTCTGATGGATGGTCACGTTGCTATTACATTTGTTGTTGTTATATAAGGTGTGGCTGAAGGTGTACCTCTTGTTTCCGAATTGGTAACGGCGGTATTTGCGTAAACAAACTTCAGTATTAACAGTGGCTGGTTGCTGTTTCCAAATATCAACTTGTAAAAACTTTGTTATTGGCGCTCAGAACCAATCAGTTTCCTGGCATGCCACGTAGAATGTCTCAATAAAATATTTATTTTCTAATTTCTCTCGTTTTGTTTTGCAGTGATGCTCTGAGCAGTCTAATACTGTGGTATCAGATTACCTTCTAAATTTTTTGCATAAATTGTTGTGGGTTGGCAGGACAGCCAACACCGTATTATTAGAGGAAGCCGAAAGGCACGCGTTTTAGCTCACGCAGGCTGGCGTGAGGTCTGGAACAGGACAAGGAAATTTGACTTTAGAAAAACGGAAGTAGCTGGTGGAATACTTAACTTTAATCCATTAATGAAGAGCGTCGCTCTTGACGGCACATGATTATAGTATCAATAAAACTGGTACTGGCGCCTTGCTAGGTCGTAGCAAATGAAGTAGCTGAAGGCTATGCTAACTATCGTCTCGGCAATTGAGAGCGTATTTTGTCAGTGAACCATCGCTAGCAAAGTCAGTTGTACAACTGGAGCGAGTGCTAGGAAGTCTCTCTAGATCTGCCGTGTGGCGGCGCTCGGTCTGTAATCACTGATAGTGGCGACACGCGGGTCCGACGTATACTAACGGACCGCGGCCGATTTAAAGGCTACCACCTAGCAAGTTTGGTGTCTGGCGGTGACACCACATAAATATCAGTTATGCGCAAACTCAGCTACATTGTTTTTTCTTTCTCCTAACAAATGACAATTTGATACTTGATTTACATCTTAAATTTGATTCTAACTACTGTATTAGCAATTTCGTTTGCAAGTGTGTAAGGGATATGGGGTACAGATATCAGTAAGACTATGGTCCCAATGAAGAACTAAAATATGCAGATAACATACATGAGTAAGGACTGTCTCAATGTCTTCCATGCAGTTGCTTCCAATAGTAAGCAGCGGAAGAGAGATTGAGAAAGTGTGTTTCCTAATGTGTGCTCAACGCAACATTCCTGTAACACGAATTTAGGTACAGAGCTTGAGAAATTTGTCCCAGAAACAGTGTCGCCATGGGGCAAAATGGAAGGCAGCGTCGGTAACACCTGGGGCTGAGGCGAGCCAGTAGATGGGTCCCCAGGGCGCTGACCGGACGGCACCGTCGCTAAAAGCAGACGGGGAGCGGCAGATCCCGTGCGACGACAGAGGCACAGCTGATTGAGATGCCGACGCACCTCACCAGAGGCCCCCAAAACCGGATACATAGCGCGGCCAAGGCAGCGAAGAATGCGCCCTTCGAGCCAACGCCGTGAACCTCGATAGTTGCGGTAGTAGACAACGTCGCCTGGGGGAGAAGCAGGTGGCTGCCGCTGCACAGGAACTTGATGCGGCGGATGTAGCAAAGACATCAAGGTTCGATGAGGGCGACTGTGGAGCAACTCAGCTGGCGAGCGACCATCTCAAGGCTGAGAGCGATACGAGGACAAAAAGAGCAATAACGCGTCCTCCCGAGAATGCGACTCTTTCAACTTCAACATCTGTAACTTGAAAGTCCTGACCAATCGCTCAGCGGCACCGTTTTACTGTGGCGCAAACGGCGCGGACGTCAGATGTTGAATACCATTAGCCTTGCAGAATGACTGAAATTCTGCAGACATGAATTGTGGGCCATTGTCGGAAACAATAGTCTGTGGAAGATCTTCAATGCAAAAGATAGCGGATAACGCTTGGATGGTGGTCGATGACGTCGTGGAAGACATCCGGACAACAAAAGGAAAATTACTGAATGAATCTACCACAACCAACCATCGAGCATTCCAGAACGGACCAGCAAAATCGATGTGTAAGCGTTGCCAAGGGGAAGTGGCTTTTGGCCATGCAAAGAATTTCTGCGGTGGTGCTGATTGTTATTCAGCACACACCATGCAAGGTTAGGTTAGTGTTGTTTTAACGTCCCGTCGACAACGAGGTCATTATAGAGACTGAGCGCAAGCTCGGATTAGGGAAGGATGGGGAAGGAAATCGGCCGTGCCCTTTCAAATGAACCATCCCGGCATTTGCCTGAAACGATTGAGGGAAATCACGGAAAACCTAAATCAGGATGGCTGGAGACGGGATTGAACTGTCGTCCTCCCGAATGCGAGTCCAGTGTGCTAACCACTGCGCCACCTCGCTCGGTATACCATGCAAGAAGAGCACATATTCGTAATAGCGGCATCGATTCCGAACCAAGTACAGTGCTGACGAGCAAGTTGTTTCGTTCTCACTATTCCCCAATGTCCTTGGTGAAGAAGCTGTAAGACAGAGGACCGTAACGAACGTGGGACCACGACCCTGGACTGATCATTATCAGAACGCAGCAGCAAAACACCACGTCGTACAAAAAGTCTCTCCTTGTGAGCAAAAAATCGGCGAGCTAACGGATCCCCGATCCATGACTTTGACAAGGGCCATTGCGTAGCAACAAAACGCAGAACGGTAGCAAGGACAGGGTCGGCAGCTGTGGCTGTAGCTACACGACGAAAATCAATCGGAAACGATTCGACCACGTCATCGGTTTCCGAATCAATGAACATGCAAGCAAGTTCGGAGGAATCGAATGCTGTATCCTCAGCAACAGGCAAACGGGACAACGCGTCGGCGTTTCCGTACTTAGCAGTGGACCGATACAGAATATCGTAGCGGTACTGCGAGAGGAAAATAGACCAGCGAATGAATTTCTGCGCTGTACGTGGAGGTACAGGCTTGGGCGAATGAAAAAGCGATGTCAAAGGTTTGTGGTCGGTGATGATGGTAAAGTGACGACCATACAAGAAATCATGAAACTTTGTAACACCAAATACGAGAGCCAGTGCTTCTTTCTCGATCTGTGAATAATTTCTTTGTGCAGACGAGAGCAATTTGGACGCAAAGGCAATAGGGCGATCGTGCGAACCATCTTTGTGCGCAAGCACAGCATCGATCCCGAAATCCGATGCATCCACCATCAACAAAAGGGGCTTCCGGGGATCGAATGGCGTAAGGCAAGTATTGGAAAGCAACGCCGATTTCAACTGGCGAAAGGCGCGTTCACATTCCGTCGTCCAGACGAACGGAACACCTTTACGGCGTAAGCGATGAAGCGGAGCTGAAATGGAAGAGACCCGTGGAACATATCTGTTATAGTAATTTATTTTTCCCAGCACACTCTGTAGCTGCTTCAAATCCTGCGGCGAAGGCAAGTCTTGTATGGCACGGAGGTGATC
Organism: Schistocerca americana; assembly: GCF_021461395.2. Taxonomy (NCBI): domain Eukaryota; kingdom Metazoa; phylum Arthropoda; class Insecta; order Orthoptera; family Acrididae; genus Schistocerca; species Schistocerca americana. The sequence continues at coordinate 236,842,387 of NC_060130.1, forward strand.
TGGACTGGGACGTATGCCTTGGGCATTGAGTACATGTCCCAGATAGGGTAAGTCACGAGCAAAACACACACATTTGTCCTTCCGCAAGCGAAGACCATTTTGTCTCAAGACCTGAAATAATGTTCTGAGATTGGCTAAATGCTCTTCTTCCGTCTTTCCGGAGATCACAATATCGTCCAGATAGTTTGCTGCAGTAGGGACCGACGCACAAACAGTTTGTAGATATTGCTGAAACAATGCAGGGGCAGATGCACACCCGAATGGCAGTCGTTTGAATCGATACAAACCAAGACGCGTGTTAACCACCAAAACGGGCTGGAATTCTTCGTCCACCAGTATTTGCAAGTACGCATCCAACTTCGAAAAATATTTAACCGAGCACAGTTTGTCAAAAAGATCTTCTGGGCGGGGTAAAGGAAAAGTTGCAGTCACTAGTTGTGGATTCACTGTTGCCTTGAAGTCCACGCAAAGTCTCAATTTTCCCGAAGGTTTTGGCAAAATTACTAAGGGTGATGCCCAGAGAGAAGCCTGCACACCTTCAATTACACCTTGTGATTCCAAATCGTGTAATGTTTTTGCGACCTCATCACACAATGCGTGGGGAACATTGCGCGCTCTGAAAAATTTTGGTTGCGCGTTTACTTTCAGTTCCAAATGTGCTTTATAGTTCTTAGCGCAACCGAGGCCCGGTGCAAAAATGTCTGCAAATTCTTCACAGAGACGAGAAACACTGTCTGAAGGCACAGTCTGGTTCACTGATAGGACCTGATTTACTATAGACAAGTTAAACAACTGAAATAAATCGAAACCAAACAAGTTCACTGCAGAAGAAGAACGAAGGACGTAAAATGACACAAGTTTTGTTTGTCCCTTGTATGTTGTCCTAACACAGGGATCTCTTGACCTAAATAGGTACTTAACATTTGCGGCACGCAACGGAGGTGTGCCCAGCAGTTTGTAAGTGTCTTGATTGAGCAGTGAAACTGCAGCCCCGGTATCGAGCTGGAATGCTATCACTTTGCCGTTAATGTCCAAGTCCACAAAAAGTTTATTGTCCTGCTGACGACAAGAGCGACTGTCTCGTGCAACGTGAACTGACACTGGTACAAAATCACTTGCGACTTGACGGGAGTTCCGGCGATGTCGACGCACACTATTTGTGGGACCAACACAGTCACTGTTAGAGAGAGAGGCACTGGGTGGAGTGGCATGAACTATATGAATTTCCATGGGCGAAGTGTCGCGAGCCTGTGTATCCTTGGTTCGATTCCGATTCCGGCGTGAAGGAAAGGGCCTGGAATGGTTTTGAGCTTCCAATCGGAGCTTTCTCTGGCAAACACTCTGAACATGTCCTTTTTTATTATAGAAAAAGCAAATAGCCTTGCCTGACGGGCAGTTCTCACGCTAATGTCTAGTAGCACACCGCAGGCATGATTTTAGCACTGCATTTGCTTGCCGGCACGGTACACGTGGCTGAGAGCCTGTCGGCAGCAGCACGGCTGGGCGCGAAGACTGTTTACTGTTCCGTGCAGCTCGCTCGGCGGGCCGTTTAACCTGACACACGGGTAGCGAAGTTTCAAATGATTCCTGAGCAAAGTCAAGTGTGTCCTGCCGATCCAATACGTCCATCACTTGTTGAAGGGAGGGATTGACTAGTTTCAAAATCTGTTCCCTTATACGAACATCAGAAACGTTCTGTGCAATTGCATAACGTACCATAGTATCTGAATAAGGAAGTCCACATTGACACTCAAAAGGACAATCCCTAGTAAGGCCCTGCAAGGTTGCAACCCACTCCCGAATAGTCTGACCTGCCGTACGTTTTGTGCGAAAGAAGGTATACCGTTTGGCAACTACATTGACTGATTCTTTGACATATGCATCTAATGCAGACAAAATTTCTTCGTAGGACAGAGTTGCTACGTCGCGTCGGGGAAATAATTTGACTATCACACGGTACGTGTGCACCCCGACGGAGGACAATAAAAAGGCTGCCACTCGTTACTTTGAATTCTGTAGGCGGCGAGATGGAATCCAAATTGGCGTGATAACTCTGTCCAGCTTTCCAGTGCCGCATCAAAAGGACGAAAAGTTGGTGCAACTGCGTGTTGTGGCTGCGTTAGCGGTGGAGCGGCGGCTGCCGCATCGTTTTGCATTGCACGTTGACCCTGGACGAACTGTCCAAGGGCATCCAGTAAGGCCTGCGTCTGCTGATTCTGTAAGCGATAAAATTCGAACAGTACATCTGGAGATGGTGGCGAAGCCATTACACAAGTAAATCAGGGCAATATAGTTACGAACGCGGAGTCGCGGAGTCGCCAATGTTGTGGGTTGGCAGGAGAGCCAACACCGTATCATTAGAGGAAGCCGAAAGGCACGCGTTTTAGCTCACGCAGGCTGGCGTGAGGTCTGGAACAGGACACGGAAATTTGACTTTAGAAAAACGGACGTATCTGGTGGAATACTTTAATCCATTAATGATGAGCGTCGTTCTTGACGGTACATGATTGCAGTATCAATAGTAACTGGTACTGGCGCCTTGCTAGGTCGTAGCAAATGACGTAGCTGAAGGCTATGCTAACTATTGTCTCGGCAATTGAGAGCGTATTTTGTCAGTGAACCATCGCTAGCAAAGTCAGTTGTACAACTGGAGCGAGTGCTAGGAAGTCTCTCTAGATCTGTCGTGTGGCGGCGCTCAGTCTGCAATCACTGATAGTGGCGACACGCGGGTCCGACGTATACTAACGGACCGTGGCCGATTTAAAGGCTACCACCTAGCAAGTGTGGTGTCTGGCGGTGACACCACATAAATATCAGTTATGCGCGAACTCAGGTACATTGTTTTTTCTTTCTCCTAACAAATGACAATTTGATACTTGATTTACATCTTAAATTTGATTCTAACTATTAGCAATTTCGTTTGCAAGTTTGTAAGGGATATGGGGTACAGATATCAGTAAGACTATGGTCTCAATGAAGAACCAAAATATGCAGATAACTTACATGAGAAAGGAATGTCTCAATGTCTTCCATGCAGTTGCTTCCAATAGTAAGCAGCGGGAGAGAGATTGAGAAAGTGTGTTTTCTAATGTGTGCTCAACGCAACATTCCTGCAACACAAACGTAGGTACAGAGCTTGAGAAATTTGTCCCAGAAACAGTGTCCATGTTACTTTTCAGTCATCTCCGAATGCTTCTGTTCGACAGACCACTAATATACCACCATAGCACATGCAGTGTTCCAATAATCAGGCACCTGAATAACAGTTAATCCATAACCCAATTAAAATGAAGTTCATATACTTCCAATTGCACTTTAGAAATAGTTTACTGAGACAGTACTTTTTATTGCAGATGTAGCTAACGCTGGTTTAACATATGCATTCGAATGGTGACTCGATGTTTAACATGCTTCACAAATTTGTGAAGATTAGGTTCAAAATAAATGTTCGATCAACACAACGCTGCCTGCTGGATGCTGTGATAATACGCGATATATTAATGCTCTTAATACATAAAGTACATAGCAAAAAATACAATATAATCTGCTTTAGGAAACATACAGTCACTGATTACAAAAATATGCACTGCATGGACCCAGCCATTATTAGAAACTGAAAGTGTCTAAAATGTGTGCTAAGGCCCAATTACGTGTTACCGCATCTTGTTCACTACTGCTGACGCTTGCCTTGTAGACAAATTTGTCCCAAAATCATCAACTACAATGTCTATCAGTGACTGAGTGGTGCTGGTGTGTTTTCAATAAGGTAAACAAACAAAGTGAAAGACTAACTGTACACTTACACAATATTTAAACAACATGCAGTTTGATTCGTGCTTTTGGAAGAGGTATATTACGAAAACGAATAATTATGAACACAGTCATAATCTTCAAAAATGTTTAGAATATTGCGAAATAGGGTGAACTGAAACAGTGGGGTGGATAGAAACAAAACTACAAAAACGTTCTATGCTGTTGTACTGGATGGCAAATGGGAATATCGTTTAAAGGTTTGTTTATCTAGGTTGATAGTGAACCAACCTAACACGGAAATTACGATTTTCGCAGTTTCAGACAATGTCAGTTGATGTATCGTTCACTCTATGACAAACATCAGAATTGATAATGAATTTGCTTACTTAGAACCTTGTCTGTAAGTACTAATCTACAATGTACTGTTTTAATTTAAGTACCTGGAAATCAAATTTGCAATTACATTTCACTAAACAAAAGTTCAGTTTTAAACAATACTATAATCTCAGCTGAGTTTCGTCTAATAGGCAACATAAGGCTATGTTTTCGGAATTTGTGGGGTGAATAGAAACAGTAATCACCGGTTTTTCTTCAGAAGAAGTTGAAGAATTGTGGCGAAAATGAATAACAACTTGGTACTATTCTCAGCCCAGGAGATTATGTTGTGGTTAAAGTAAACGGAAAAAGTAAGCAGTCATGTAGATTGAATGGATGTAAAATTTGTTATTCAGACGGCAAAGGTTATGTAGCTGCCCTTTTTTCAAATCAAGGTCGATTGAAAACGTCTATTTCAACGGATCAGGATCATTTTTTAGTCAAGGAGGTGTTCTTCGACAGCTCTCTATTACTTCTGTGGATACCTGTGACTTGTAGATCAAAAGACACGATAATTTTCAAAGATGATGTCAGTAACTGAATGTGTTAAAAAGGAAACCATGTTCATGAATTTAATGTTGGAATAACATAATTAGAGACATAACACTATTTATTTGGAAAACAGAATTAAAAAATTATTGTTCCTGTAACATTCTTAGTTTTATACTGAATACGACTTTTTTACCATATCAATTTTGTTTTTTACTTTCCTAGAACTATGACTGATTTTGACATATCATCACTCATCCAATGAAGCAGTAAATAGAAACGATAAAAAGATCAACACTGCCGTTTCTATTAATGTCTGTCTTCACGGTGAATAGAAACATCAAGTATTTATTATTTATGTTATAAGATCTTGAGCTTAGTCCCAAAAGTAATTATAAGTTGAAAGTTAATCACAAAGCCGATAATCCAAATTAACTTTGATTTTCATTTTTGTTTTTAAAGTTATCATTTTTTCTTTTATATTTGAAACCTGTTGCTGTTCATCCCATTTTGCGGTATCCAAAAGAATCACATGATATCTCACCTGCATTGTACAATAGTAAAAGATCAGGAACAATTGAATCTCAGTTATTAAAAGCATTATTTAATATGAAAAAACGTGTAGTACGCTATGGAAGGTTAAAACATTGTGTTTATGAGATGGATTTCTTCAAATTGGTAAATAAGTCAGTACCTAGGGAAACTTTGAGAAAAGTAAAATGTGTATCATACACTCATGTTCAGAAAAAACAGAACACCTTTAACGACTAGTAGTAGGACGTTCATATTCACAGGACACTTACATTAGTAAGTTCTGTAGAAATTATTGGCACTTGAACCATGCCGGCCCCCCGCGTTCAAGGTTAACATCGATATCGCGGCCCAACACCACCCACTGGTGAAATGTGCCTGCGGCTCTCGTTATCGCTATAATCTGAAGGCAACTGATCAGCGTGACTTGGGCAGACTTGCAGATATGCCTCGCATACGTATGAGTGAACTGTACCATCGAATCATTGAGTCTGAAAGAGCGTGCATTACATATTGTCATGGAAAAAATGGAAATGTGCGTCTGGCGTCATTGGCCGTGAGGCCCCTTACGGGGCAGGTCCGGCCGCCTTGGTGCAGGTCTTACTACATTCGACGACACACTGGGCGACCTGCGCGCCGGATGGAGATGAAATGATGATGAAGACAACACAACACCCAGTCCCTGAGCGGAGAAAATCCCCGACCCATCCGTGAATCGAACCCGGGCCCGTAGGACGGCAATCCGTGACGCTGACCACTCAGCTATCGGTGCGGACTCATATTATCATGAGAGAATGTGATTCGTCCGTCCGGGAAATTGCTGGTCGTGTAGGACCAGGTGTATCGGCAGTGCAACGGATGAGTGAAGAATGGTTCACTAGAGGCCGTAGAACACGACGAGATGGATCAGGTCGTACCACCCAGACCAGCCCCCGAGAAGATCGAAACCTCATCCGAATGGCATTGCAGGAGAGATCTGCGTCCTTCTCGGTCTGGCGCAACAGTGGAACACATCTTACACTATCACAGGTGACACTCCATCACCGTTAATTACGACACGGGTTACGTGCGCGTTGTCCACCTCTCCGACTACCTTTGACGAATGTGCAGAAACATGCTAGACGGCAATTCTGTATGGAATGACGTCACTAGGGATAGGAATAGACGCGTCCAGCTTCTGTGTGTTTGAAAATGATGGCCGTATTTTGGTTCGCCGCAGACAGGGGGAGCGGCATCGCAGTGGCTGCATTTGCACAAGACATGCAGTGCCGACTCGAGGTCATATAGCGTAGGGTGCTATTGGGTACAACCACAAATCACAGTTGGTGAGTGTTCAGGGCACTGTGACCACGGTGACCAATTTGAATGACATTCTGCGAACCTTGGCCATACCCTTTCTGCACAACACCTCAGACGCCATTTTTCAGTAAGCCACTACACGACCACGTGTTGCTGCCCAAACACTTACCTTCTTGGTTTCACATGATGTCAGCCATTTGCACTGGACCGCCAGGTCACCAGACCTATCGCCAATCGAAAATGTGTGGGATATGGTGAAACGACGGGTGCAGCACTGTGACGCAGTGCCGGCCGCCACAGATGAACTTCGGAACCAGGTGAATGCTGCATTTATGGCTTTACCACAGCACCCCATTCACCCCTTGTACGCGTCGATGCCATCACTCATGGAACAAGTTGTCAGGGCCCATGGCGGATCCTGTGCCCACTAGGCAACAGGACATACACTGAACCGATGTGACTTAAACGCTGATCATTTCTGCAGAACATGCAAATCTATATATCGTATGAATATGAATGTCCTATTTCTAGTCGATCAAGTTGCTGTATTCTTTCTGAACATGAGTGCATATAAGATGTATAAACAGTTCTAAAAAGTGTGAAAAACTCATTGATTGAACAAATTTTAAATCTAGACACCACTGTAGTAGAAACTGTGTAGATATGTAGCTACAAAATCAATTTTTTTGTTTGCTAGATAATGTACATGAGAATGAGAATATTGGAGATATTTAAATAATTCACATGAAATTTTAATTACAGCATTATCCATTATGAAAGCAAAGTACAGAGATAATGATGAATTTTATTACATGGATAATGATCCTAATATTTACAAGGTGCTCCAGCTGAGTTGTTCCCGCAGATTTTTCCTGAACTATTTCAGGTATCGTAAGTATGTTTTCACTTAAATGAATTGAGAAAAATTCGTCACTAAATGACAGATACTCTCTTGTAATACCTGTGTTAATTACAGAGATATCAGCATCAAAGCCACTTTTTGACGTTGAGGAATAGTAATTTGCTGATGGTGTCATAGTTCTAAAAGGAACAAAATTACCTCCTAAAAATCACTCCTAAAAATCCGATTAGTAGTTTCACAGAATTTACAGTATTTAGAACTTACGATTTATCTGTTTTGAACACAGAGCTATTTGATGTCTTATTGGAAGTTCGTGTTGTTATACGAAATTGTCGTGTCAGGCAGATGTGACACTCCAGTTTGATGCAGCCAAGGGAGTGTATGTAACAAACCGGAATAGTGGAGTAAATTTTAATTTAAAACTGATACTAATCACTCTTGGCTCATGTGGTTGAACTACACAGTAAATGGAAGCTAAAGGATGTGGCAAGTAAGGGTGATTCCGTGTTTAACTACGGTAACCATTCCGTTCTTCTTTCTGTCAGAGCCTTGAAAGGATGATGCTCGCCAAATATTGATGGATTTATAAACCAAGGGGTTGAGGTATAAAAATTTGCTAAATAATAACTTCACGTTATAAGTTTAATAATAAGATATATACTTCGCAAAATAACATCATCAGCAACAACAAAAAGGAAATGTTGTCATTAACCCTTTCTGCCACGAATTATTATGTTCCTAAAAAAATATATTAAGCATTTATTTAGTATGTCCTTATATGAGGACGCCATGGCCGAAAGGGTTAAGTCGCGGGCGTAGGGACATCTGGACAGACTGAAGAGTCCTTCAATATAATTGCATATGCTGCAACAACGCCATGTTTTAATCCTCTTGGGTTCTCAAAACTTGTACATACACTTCATCTTTGAGTTTACCCCAGGGAAAAGGGTCCAGTGGCGTTAAATCAGGCGAACACGCAAGCCAGCTCATAAATCCTTCGTCATGGCCAGCAACCGGAAAAGAGAGTGGTAAGAAATTTTCAGTATCTCTTACCAGTCAAGGTATTGTTGATTTGTAAAGGAAGCTACATCGATAAAGAGGATGGTTTGAAGAAAGAACCTAGTGTCCTAGTGTCCTGAGGTCGCGTCAGAACTGAGCGACCCAATTCCATACACCTTCTGCAATCCCAGCGGTTAGTCTCCTGGTGAAATGACACTTGACGCGGCTGGAAGCTGTTGACGTACAAAATGTGAACAATGCTGGGCTGACTTATTCCAGAGGCACTTGTAATTTCTCTGGAGTGTATATGGATTAAGATCGACAACTGCCGCTTCGCTTGTTTCAGGTCGGCACCTTACTCTCTGCGTAGTATTCCAGTGTGCTTCCAATAACAATTTTTGCACATTCACCTAATTGTCAATCTTGCGGGACACCACGTATCGGGATACCTTTGTGTGTACAGCTCAACTGTGATCTTTGTTTTCTTACTCCATTCTCTATAAAGAACTAGCACACCTAGTCTTTCTTGGTTTGTGAAAGTCACTGATTTTTGGAATCTATCCAGCAGTTGACACACTTAAATTACACAGATAGAATGACGTCTACATTTCTTCTATACTCTGGTGCCACGGTGGAGTAACACTTTGTACCTCCTTAGACGACGTGACATATATTCTTATTTGAGTATGAGAATACAAACTTCCTCATAAAATAAGTGGTGTACATGTTAAGGATGGGTTCCCCTTTTGCAAGTACTTGGAATAAGGTGGACCCATTCTTGTCATTATTCTCCAAGCACGGGAACTGAGCTCAAAACTTCAATATGAAAGTAGTGTGCAGTTGCCAAAGCTGGCAAAAGTCTCTACGGTTGTCGGATTTTCGATTATGTATTTTCCCCTATGACTTTGTGTAATGCTGACAGATTTCCTTCCTCACTCCTCCGCCATCCCTTCTGACATCATAATTCAAGATGGCGGAATATACCACTAGTCCTAAGCTTAAAATTTAGGTAACTTTTATTTGTGTTTCTCCCATGCCGAATTTGGTAGGAATTGTGGTGTCACCGCCAGACACCACACTTGCTAGGTGGTAGCCTTTAAATCGGCCGCGGTCCGTTAGTATACGTCGGACCCGCGTGTCGCCACTGTCAGTGATTGCAGACCGAGCGCCGCCACACGGCAGGTCTAGAGAGACTTCCTAGCACTCGCCCCAGTTGTACAGCTGACTTTGCTAGCGATGGTTCACTGACAAAATACGCTCTCATTTGCCGAGACGATAGTTAGCATAGCCTTCAGCTACGTCATTTGCTACGACCTAGCAAGGCGCCATTATCATTTGCTATTTATCTTGTGATGCATGTACCGTCAGACCGATGTTCACCAATTATGGATTAAAGTTAAGTATTCCAGAAGCTACGTACCTTTTTTGCTAGTCTCAATTCCTTGTCATTTTCCAGACCTCACGCCAGCCTGCGTGAGCTTAAACGTGTGCCTTTCGGCTTCCTCCTAGTGGATTGGCTGTCTTGCCAGTCCACAACAGGAATAGAGGGGGTTAATAAAGTAAGTAGAACAATAAGGAATAAAAACAAGGTATACAACAAATTTCTTAAACGACTTTCACTAGTAAGGAATTAAAATTTTAGTCTTGGTCACCTTACAACAGCCCTTCCAGTCGCTTTGTTACACGTCCTCACTTTCATTTGAATAACTGCATGGATGGGACTTGTCATAAAGCGCTCGAAGCAAATATACTCTTCACATCAAGAACATCTAATGAATAGAATCTTCACGAAAATACAGTGTTCCTTCGGAAGATTCGGTGGAAAACAGACTTGGTTTACATTTAAAATATTTCTCTTCACTTTTTCAGGAATTAATTTTTACGAATACTATAAGTACAATAACATCAGCTGAAAAATCAGTGATATCAGTTGATCATTAATTATGCTATCTATCGTTAGTGCATCTGTGCGGCTGGACAATTCCCACGACGTTTCCAGAAGCACACTGCAGTTCTGAAGCACCGAATTAAAAGTCTGTCCCACAGCTGGCTGTAAATAAGCATCACGCGGTTGGCCGTCTGTGGTCTGTCATGACTAAATGTCACCAGTCTTTCTAGAAACTGTTTCCATACAATGAGACTTCAAATTTTAAATCTTTGCTAATCAAAGACATTTAGAAAATTATTTGCCTACTTTGTTATCATTCCTTATTGGTTTAAATACCTTATTAATCCTCCTATTTCTATCATTTTCGATATCGAAAAAACACAAATAAACGCAGATTGCGTTTGGGAATTGAATACGCTTTCGGTGTTCAGCACTTACCTTACGGGTACGTAAGTGGCAGTCGTAAGTGGTTCTTCCCTCGATATTTAAGAAAAATATGACTATGCAGACCCCATACATAATGATGAAACGTGCCCAATTTTGAAATGTCTATCGATCCCGTTAATTTTAGTCGATATAGCATCCTGAAATTTAGGGGTGGTTGTCTCAAAAACGTGGGACGTCGAGCCAAAATATATTAGACACTTTCATTTTAGGTTGTCTACAAGCGACACTACTTTCATATTGTAGTTTTGAGCTCAGTTCCCGTGCTTGGAGAAAAATGACAAGGATGCGTCCACCTTCTTAAAGTACTTGCAAAAATGGGAACCCATCCTTAACATGTACACCACTTATTTTATGACGAAGTTCGTGTTCTCATACTCAAATAAGAAAATATGTATATTGAGAAAGCAGTAAAGAAACAAAAGAAAAATTCGGAGTGGGAATTAAAATCCATGGAGAAGAAATAAAAACTTTGAGGAAATTCTTTCAGAGACAGCAAAGGACCTGGAAGAGCAGCTGAACGGAATGGACAGTGTCTTGAAAGGAGGATATAAGATGAACATCAACAAAAGGAAAACGGGGATAATGCAATGTAGTCGAATAAAATCGGGTGATGCTGCGGGAATTAGATTAGGAAATGAGACGCTTAAAGAAGTAAATGAGTTTTGCTATTTGTGGAGGAAAGTAACTGATGATGGTCGAAGTAGAGAGGATATAAAATGTAGACTCGCAATGGCAAGGAAAGCATTTCTGAAGAAGAGAAATTAGTTAGTATAGATTTAAGTGTCAGGAAGTCGTTTCTGAAAGTATTTGTATGGAGTGTAGCCATGTATGGAAGTGAAACACAGACGATAAATAGTTTAGACAAGAAGAGAACAGAAGCTTTCGAAATGTGGTGCTACAGAAGAATGCTGAAGAGGGTAGATCACATAACTAATGAGGAGGTATTGAATAGAATTGGAGAGAAGAGAACTTTGTGGCACAACTTGACTAGAAGAAGGGATCGGTTGGTAGGACATATTCTGAGACATCGAGGGACCGCCAATTTAGAATTGGAGGGCAGCGTGGAGGGTAAAAATCGTAGAGGAAGACCAAGAGATGAATACACTAACCAGATTCAGAAGGATGTAGGCAGCAGTACGTACTGGGGGATGAAGAAGCTTGCACAGGATAGAGTAGCATGGAGAGCTGCATCAAACCAGTCTCAGGACTGAAGACCACAACAACAACAACATTTTGCACGGGCCACCAGTCAACATTGGCGACGACTCGTTCGTCGTCATCATAACAAGGGGTGCACAGTTTCACAGTTTTCTCTTCCAGTTTGTTTTAACTACTTCATGCCGCCCTGCATCTGCACTATGGGGACCACTATAAGCACTATCAGGTGTGTGGGATATGTGTGTTGAGCGCTGTTATATTTACTTTAAGCAGAGAGTTTTTGGCACTGTTGACTGAAAATGTAGTGATACACTGACGTCATTGAATTACGTAATATTTCCCTCCTATTGTACTGATATCTTGTTACTTTGTTTCTGTCTATTAAAATGTCACTTGTCGTAAAATGCATCGATTTGCATGGTATCGACACAGACCACTATTTCCTTTATGATCGAGTGTTATTCTAACCAAGGTTCCAAGCATTTGAGATCAAAGTTGTCCCTTTTAAGTGTAAAATGGCAGTAGAATAAGAAATCCCATTTGTCTTAAATTTGTAATTTTAGGAAATCTAAGATGGTGGAACTAGGCTACTTATCCTATGTTTAACATGGCAAGAAATTCTCAAGTATTAGGTGTTCCCTCACGCACCTGACATCGCAGCTCGCTTGTACTGAAGATGGTTTTCAGATTTCTCTTTATCTACTTGCTCCATGCCCATTCGTGCTAAGTTCATGATAAATGTGACCTACTATGACTAATTTTTAAATAGTTGCCTCCAACGGTTCGTCTACTGGGCGTGTTGGAGGAAAGTTTAGGATCTTTTATGTACTTATTTAAACAACAGTGGGCTGCAAGACCGCTGCAGCAACTGCTAGACATCGACACTGGGCAGCACTATCTCTGCCGGCCGACATCACGTAGTGCTGGGGCTTGTCCTTTATCTCCGGCAACGGATTCGTAAGAGAGGACTTGCCGAGCGAGGGTTCACTGTTGGGTGCCTGACATTACATGATTCCCGCTACAGCCAGTTAGACACTGCAACACTCGATCGGACGGATATGGAGCTAGTTTCATTCGCCAAGAATGTAACAACATGGGAAAGCCCTAAAACTATTCTATTTCTATGCCTCTGACAAATTCTTTTCGAAAGCGACGTTATTTCTAGTGCACCAACATTCGACTGTTATTGATGCATGGGATAGCAATAAAGCTATGCTCTTCCTAGAGTTGCGTATTCTGGAAAGCAACGCAAGGTTATTCTATATATGTATATACTCTGCACACACAGTGAAGAACTGACATGCGCTTCACCACGGACTTACTGCATGCTATATGTGATCTTCATTTATAGCTGAATGGAAATGTTTGTTTTTAACGTGATGCTTGATTGTGGTTGTGTGTTTTCACTCATCTGAGTACAACGACACAATACTCACAAAGGTGATATGATATTTATGTAGCTGTGTGAAACTATGATTTTTCAACAATTCTTACATCCTCTAAATCGTTGCCTCTTCGAAATAAATTTTTTATGTCTTTGTTGATTAAGGAACATGGGATCATCAGACTGGCGGCAAACATACAAGATTTCCCATAAATGTTGCAGGAAACTTCTAAGGGAGGTGGGGCATATCATAAGGATTGAGAACTGCATAGAAACCCACTACCGCAAACATCGTCGTTCTCCGGTAGGAATGGCTGTTCATTGGCATTTGAACTGGTCATTCCCACGTCGATGGTTTGGGTGTGGTGTACGGGTTCCCTGGACCCCCACTCTAACCGGATTTATCGAACCTTTGTTTGTCTTTGTGGGGAGTCATGAAATCTCTCGTGTATCGTCACCCAGTGGACTCTGAAATGGATCTCGTCGCAGCCAATCGTCTGCACGGTTTCTACAATTAAAGAAAGTCCCAGTGTCTTCTAGCGTGTCTGGCAATCAATAGAAGGTTAGCGTCAGGCATGTGTGGTGTCTGATGGCACAAACTTCAAGCATCTGTTATAACATTACAGCTGTATGCATGTCGTACACGATGTGTATTCATTAAGTCCAATAAATGTTTCAAAAAAATTTGTTATCCTTCGCATCTTCCTTCGACATCTGTTACCACTTAACCCTGACGTTTGCGGCCATAGGTTGCTATGCAATTCTCAATCCTTATTATGTGCCCCCCCCCTTGAAGTCTGTCGCAACATTTCTGGTATATCCTGTATAGAACTATAGAAATAACGATCTGTTTGACTCTATGGAAGGCCGTCAAAATATATTAAGCATAAACATGCGGTATTTACTATATACCAATCACTTTTGTGTATTGCAAACTACAAAACAACTAATATGTTGTGTTTAAAAGAGTTCTTTTTAACAGTTTGCCAATACGGGCAATACGAATACACGGAAGTAGATAAGTAAACCTCCGTAACCGAGAAAAGATTATTAACTATGTTCAGTCTGTCTACAGTTTCAATTTTACTTGTAAACTTCCTAGCTGATTAAAACTGTGTCCGGGACCAAAACTTAAACTCGTGACCTTTGCCTTTCGCAGGCACATGCCCTACCGACTGATCTCCGAACCACGATCCACATGTCCTCCAGACAATTTTACTTCCACTAGTACCTCGTCTCCTACCTTCCCACACAGTCTTAATCCGCCAGGAACTTTCATACCAGCGCACACGCCGCTTCAGAGAGAAAAATTCTTTCTGGAAACATTCCCCAGACAGTGGCTAAGCCCTATGTCCGCAACACCCTTTCTTACAGGAGTCCTGGTCTTGCAAGTTTTACTGGAGATCTTCTGTGAAGTTAGGAAGATAGGAGGCGAGACACTGGTGGAAGTAAAGCTATAAGGAGGCGTTAGTCCAGTCGGTAGAGCAATTGCCTCCAAAAGACGTGGGTCCAGGGTTCAAGTCTCAGTCCGGCAAACAGATTTAATACGCCACGAAGTTTCATGTCAGCGCACACTCCGCTGCAGAGCGGGAATAGTTAACTCGCAGAGTGGGAATAGTTAACTCGCATTCCAACAAGTATTATATCCAGTGCTTTTTTTCCTAGAAAAAAAGGTGCCGATCCTCACAAAGAAGATGTTATTCCAGCAGCTTCCACAGTTTTAACATATCGTACAATGTACCCTCATCATTTCTAGGTCGCTTTTTGCTTTTGCTATCAACTACAGAATAATGACCTTGGAGCAGCCATGAATCTACAAACCAAGTGGTTATAATTGAACTGACGGTGTTCTGAGAGTTGCAGTGCAGACTGCATCCAATATGGTCTCCCGACCCAACAGCATGCTGCATTTCTAACACGACGTGGTCGACTGATGCTTGCAGCATATCCAGTATAATCAGAGCGACACACTGAGGCGACAAAAAAAAAATATTGAGCCATTCTGCCTCTACAGCCGTCTATAATTGTGAAAGTGTTGCCAGAGCAGGATTTTGTTCACGAACTGACCTCTCGATTATGTGCCGTAACTGTTCGATGGGATTCATGTCAGGCGAGCTGGATGGCCAAATCATTCTCTCGAATTGTCTTCAATGTTCTTCAAACCAGTCGTGAACAGTTGTGGCTGAGTGACATGGCGCACAGTGATCCATATAAATGCCATCGTAGAATGGTTGCAAATGGTCTCCAAACAGCCGAACATACCTATTTTTAGTTAATGCTCCTGTTAGTTGGACCGGACGACCCAGTCCATTCCATGTAAACACGGTCCACACCATTATGGAGCCACCAACAACTTGCAGAATACCCAGTTGACGACTTGGGTCCATGGCTTCGAGGAGTCTGCACCAAACTCAAATGCTACCAACAGCTCTTACCAACTGAAATCGGGCCACGGTTTTTCATTCGTCTAGGGCCCAACCGATATGGTTATGAGGTCAGCAGAGGCACTGCAGGTAATGTGCTGTCAGAAAAGGTACTCGCGTTTGTCGTCTGCTGCCATAGCCCATTAATGCCAGATATCGCCTCAGTGTCCTAAAGAATACCTTCGTCGTATGTCTCACGTCATACACCGAGGTGACAAAAAATCATAACATAGCGATATGCACATATACACATCAGGGTAATATCGAAAACACATAGTATAAAAGGGCAGTGCATTGCCGTAGCTGTAATCTGTACTTGGGTGATTTCTGCAGTTATTACTTGCATTGTTGCTTGTCTCTTAGCACTGACAACTCAACGGAAACGCTCTGGCTCTCGGTTGTTAAGTGAATGCCACCATCTAACAAGTTGACCGAGGTGAGAGGTAACGCCCGAAATTTAGTATTCTCGGCACATTCTTGACATTATGAATGTCGGAATATTGACTTCCCTGACGATTTCCAAAATTGAATGCCCCATGTGTCTAGCTCCAGCTACCATTTCGATTTCAAAGTCCGTTAACTCCCGTCGTGCGGACAAAACCGCTTCGGAAACCTTTTGTCATGAATCACCCGAGTAACCGAGCGAGGTGGCGCAGTGGTTAGCACACTGGACTCGCATTCGGGAGGACGACAGTTCAATCCCGCGTCCGGCCATCCTGATTTAGGTTTTCCGTGATTTCCCTAAATCACTCCAGGCAAATGCCGGTATGGTTCCTTTGAAAGGGCGCGGCCGATTTCCTTCCCCGTCCTTCCCTAATCCGATGAGACCGATGACCTCGCAGTTTGGTCTCTTCCCCCAAAACAACCCAATCACCCGAGTACAGATTACAGCTACGGCAATGCACTGCCCTTTTATACTATGTGCTTGCGATATTACCCTGATGTGTATATGTGCATATCGCTATGTTATGATTTTTTGTCACCTCGGTGTATGTCGTCCTATGCTGTTCTTCAGATGAGGAGGAATTCAGATACATCCCTGATGGACACAATCTTTCAGATATCCCCACAACCAGATGTTACATGGATTGAGGTCTGGGGTCTAGAAGAGCACATATGTTGAAATTTCCTAGAGATAATGCAGTCATTACCGAAGCTTTCTCGAAGCAGATGTTTCACCTAGCAAGTGACATGTGGTGTCGCTGCATCTTGCATTGGTGTAGATTAAAATGTGTTCTTGTGAAGCTAGAATCGAGTGTTGCACAAGGAGGTCCTCATAATGTGCAGATATCATTGTACACCTAACAGGCTCGCGAGAAGTAATCGTCTCGAAGAAAACGTAATAAGAATGAAGACATTGTGAAACCACACCGCACACTCACATATTTTGAATGAAAAATGGCTCTGAGCACTATGGGACTCAACTGCTGAGGTCATTAGTCCCCTAGAACTTAGAACTAATTAAACCTAACTAACCTAAGGACATCACAAACATCCATGCCCGAGGCAGGATTCGAACCTGCGACCGTAGCGGTCTTGCGGTTCCAGACTGCAGCGCCTTTAACCGCACGGCCACTTCGGCCGGCTATTTTGAATGAATTCGATGTTCTTGCACAACATGTGGGGGAGTAGAACCCGTGCGTTCACGGCGCCATGCAGAGTGAATTGTGCCTCGCCCATCCAAAGAATATTCCCCAGCCACGTGGCATCTGTTTCCATGTGTGCCAAAAAACGAAGGACGAAGTCACAGCGTTGTAGCCTATCTTGGGGCTTCATTTAGTGCACATTCTGAATCTCGTAGGCATACCAGTTTAAAATGCGCAGCAAAATTTTTGAAGTGTTGACCAGTGGAGAAACAACTCCTGTGTCGCAGCTGGAGCTCTGGCTGAAGAATCTGAGGCATGTGCTGCGCGGTCAGTTATAGTTGCAGCGACTTCAACTGCCATGCCAATTAGCCGCTTCTCTCTCCCTGCTGCAGCACCTAATGCACCTATTTCTTTAAATTTCTTGATCATATTCTTTATCCCATTTATTGACATGGGGCCTCTTTTGTTTCTGTCGGCGACATTCCCACGACGCAGCGCTGCTGTTGCTGCCATTCTGGAAACAACTTCACCAGCAGTACACGCTCTTTCCTCTCAATAGCCATTGCATTTCGGACGGAAAATTTCAACCTTCTCAACCCTTTACACCAACAGTCATTTCAAAAGAGAAATCAGCACATATCGCCAAGCTACAAACAGCATACTGACCTCAAAACAGGAAACATTTTACATTCTGACTGATTACAGTGTGGTATTTTCACCTAGTGGCAGAAAGAGGAACTACTATTTTTTTAAGCATACTCTGCGGGCGCTCTGGTTAATGAACTTCCCTACGGCGTTTCAGCGTCCTGCGATGCATACAGCATCTGGTGCAGCACTCAGAACACCCTCAGTTTAATTATAACCACCTGATATTTGTTGGGTCTGAACTGAATGAGAAGAGGTCCTACTACCCTGTAGTGCAGAAGTCGTTCATACAATCATTCGTTGGAAAATATTCCTGTTGTGCCCAAAATGTGCTTACAGGAAGTAGTATATTTGGGAACTTATTTTCTTGAAGATATTAACAGAAACCACGAATTCCCTTTCTTTCATTTAAGCGAAATTTGTAAGCTAATTTCCTAATTTCGGCTTCGTCAAATGTCAGATGCTTCCCATGATTTTCTGGCGTATTCTTACAATCCAAAATCTTGGTACACTCAGGCAAATCAACATAACCTCCTGGGAGCAGACAATTTCCAACAGCTTCTTTCAGACTTTTATAGACATCACATGAACTAATTTCAGGACTGTGTCTTTTATTTTTGTGGAGTTCAGTCCTTTTGAACTTCATGGTCTCCTTACTTTAAAGAGAGCTACTGTAGTATTTTCAATTTTCTTCAAAAATTTGCGCTTTATTCATTATCTTCCTGTGTGCCTTGTACATTTCAATATTTTTCTCTTGTAGACCTAAACTTAGTACGCTATGTTCTTGAAGAGCATCACACATAGACCCAAATCAAGAACAAAAATCGCATGCTACTTTTTTTGCTGCTAAAAAAATTATATTCAAGGTCATGAAGTAGTTCAATATCGTTCATATGATATGATATTGGCCTCTCAGCCAATGGGATCACAATAAAGTGGCGGACCTCTAATAGCTCAATTTGGATCCAGCACCCCTTTGTCATTCCTCTTATAATGAGCAAATGGCATTGGTGGGCGGGAGACCCCTCGCGGGGCGGTTCGGCCGCCGCTCCACAAGTTCTTTAACGCCACTACGGCGACTTGCGAGTGAATGAGGATGAAATGATGATGAAAGACACACAACACCCAGTCATCTCGAGGCAGAGAAAACCCCTGACCCCGCCGGGAATCGAACCTGGGCCCCTGTGCGCAGAAGCGAGAATGCTACCGTAAGACCACGAGCCGCGGACATCTCCCTTATCATCTTTTATAAGTAGCTCAATTGTGCATGTCCCTCTTCATTTGAGGTCTGAGCATCGCGGTACGGTAGTGCAGGTTTGTTGTAAACAATAGCAAATTATCAACAATAATTTTCTCTTTGTAGTTCATCTGCATGAGCCTAGTCAGTTGTACTCTGTAGTGGAAGAGTTTGTAAATAATAACAGTAATATTAAAAAATAACTTATACTTTAGTATGAACAATATCGTTTTTTGCAATACATTTATTTTTTACAATCATTTGTTTATTAAAAGTTTTTGGCTTCCATTTACAATGCTGTTTGTTTCTGTGAGATACACAGTTTATTTTTTATTTACAGTCATTTTTATTCTAGTTGATTGAAAGATTTTTTTCTGTACAAAGCTTATGTTACACATACAGTGGTTTTTTTTAGGAAGCAATTTTTTCTTATTTACAATAATTTTAAATTTCTTGTTGTTGTATTTACACATACACAAATTAGCTTTATTTACAAAGTAATCTTTTTGAAAAATTATGACTAACAGATACAATAACTTAAATACTAGATTTCCTGCTACGTATTTACAGTTTCCTAATTCCTTTCATTTAAGACATAAAATATTTACATTTTCTGTGACTACAGTATTTGCATTTAATCAATCACTTCTTTCTTTCTGGTTACATTTAATGGATGATTTCTGTTCTATATACCACACACACACACACACACACACACACACACACACACACACACACACACATATATATATATATATATATATATATATATATATATATATATATATATATAGGGTGTTTCAAAAATGACCGGTATATTTGAAACGGCAATAAAACTAAACGAGCAGCGATAGAAATACACCGTTTGTTGCAATATGCTTGGGACAACAGTACATTTTCAGGCGGACAAACTTTCAAAATTACAGTAGTTACAATTTTCAACAACAGATGGCGCTGCAAGTGATGTGAAAGATATAGAAGACAATGCAGTCTGTGGGTGCGCCATTCTGTACGTCGTCTTTCTGCTGTAAGTGTGTGCTGTTCACAACGTGCAAGTGTGCTGTAGACAACATGGTTTATTCCTTAGGACAGAGGATTTTTCTGGTGTTGAAATTCCACCGCCTAGAACACAGTGTTGTTGCAACAAGACGAAGTTTTCAACGGAGGTTTAATGTAACCAAAGGACCGAAAAGCGATACAATAAAGGATCTGTTTGAAAAATTTCAACGGACTGGGAACGTGACGGATGAACGTGCTGGAAAGGTAGGGCGACCGCGTACGGCAACCACAGAGGGCAACGCGCAGCTAGTGCACCAGGTGATCCAACAGCGGCCTCGGGTTTCCGTTCGCCGTGTTGCAGCTGCGGTCCAAATGACGCCAACGTCAACGTATCGTCTCATGCGCCAGAGTTTACACCTCTATCCATACAAAATTCAAACGCGGCAACCCCTCAGCGCCGCTACCATTGCTGCACGAGAGACATTCGCTAACAATATAGTGCACAGGATTGATGACAGCGATATGCATGTGGGCAGCATTTGGTTTACTGACGAAGCTTATTTTTACCTGGACGGCTTCGTCAATAAACAGAACTGGCGCATATGGGGAACCGAAAAGCCCCATGTTGCAGTCCCATCGTCCCTGCATCCTCAAAAAGTACTAGTCTGGGCCGCCATTTCTTCCAATGGAATCATTGGCCCATTTTTCAGACCCGAAACGATTACTGCATCACACTATCTGGACATTCTTCGTGAATTTGTGGCGGTACAAACTGCCTTAGACGACACTGCGAACACCTCGTGGTTTATGCAAGATGGTGCCCGGCCACATCGCACGGCCGACGTCTTTAATTTCCTGAATGAATATTTCGATGATCGTGTAATTGCTTTGGGCTATCCGAAACATACAGGAAGCGGCGTGGATTGGCCTCCCTATTCGCCAGACATGAACCCCTGTGACTTCTTTCTGTGGGGACACTTGAAAGACCAGGTGTACCGCCAGAATCCAGAAACAATTGAACAGCTGAAGCAGTACATCTGATCTGCATGTGAAGCCATTCCGCCAGACACGTTGTCAAAGGTTTCGGGTAATTTCATTCAGAGACTACGCCATATTATTGCTACGCATGGTGGATATGTGGAAAATATCGTACTATAGAGTTTCCCAGACCGCAGCGCCATCTGTTGTTGAAAATTGTAACTACTGTAATTTCGAAAGTTTGTCTGCCTGAAAATGTACTGTTGTCCCAAGCATATTGCAACAAACGGTGTATTTCTATCGCTGCTCGTTTAGTTTTTATTGCCGTTTCAAATATACCGGTCATTTCTGAAACACCCTGTATATATATATATATATATATATATATATATATATATATATATATATATATATATACTAACTACAAAGAAATATACAGCCACACACCCAGTCACTCCAGAAGACGGTGTGAGTATGGGAGAGTCCCGACCCCTCACATATAAAACATTTGTCACCATAATGGGACAGCACTACTTTCTGCTGTACTGCAGCATGTACGTAAATTCCTCTCGAAACAAAGATTACCTCGTGCACCATGCAGATCTGCATCTACACAGATACCACGCAAGCCGCCGTAGGCTGCACGTCGGAGGCTACCCTGTACCACTACTTGACATTTCCTTTTCTCTTCTACTCGCAAACAGAGCGAGGGAAGACGACTGTCTACATGCATCTGCATGAGCCCTAATTTCTCGAAACTTATTTTCGAGGTCCTTACGCGCAATTTATGTTGGCCGCAGTAGGATCGTTCGGCAGTCGGCTTCAAATTCCAGTTCTCTAAATTTGCGCAATATTGCGTTGCGAAAAGACCATAGTCCTCCCCCCACAGATTCCCATTTCAGTTCATGAAGCATCTCTGCAATACTTGAGTGCTGATCGAATCTACTTGTAAAAAATCTAGCAGCCCGCTTCTGAATTGCTTTGATGCCTTCCTTTAATCCGAACTGGTATGGATCCCAAACACTCGAGCAATACTCAAGAATAGGTCGCATCAGCGTCCTGTAATCGGTCTCGTTAACAGATGAACCCCACTTTCATAAAACTCTCCCAATGAACCGAAGTCGATCATTCGCCTTCCCTACCACGATTTTCATATGCTCGTTCAATTTCATATCGCTTTGCAACGTTACAACCAGATATCTAAACGACTTGACTGTGTCAAGTAGGACACTAGTAATACTGTAACCGAACATTCCAGGTTTGTTCCTCCTACTCATACGCATTAACTTACACATTTCCACATTTAGAGCTAGGTGCCATTCATCACACCAACTAGAAACTTTGTCTAAGTCATCTTCTATCTTCCTATAGTTACACAACTTCGACACCTTACCGTACACTACAGCATCAACAGCAAACAACCGAAGATAGCTGCCTACACGTCAACCAAATGATCTATTTATATATAGAACAACAGCTACCCTGTCACACTTCCCTGGGGCACTGCTGACGGTACCCTTGTTTCTGATGAACATTCGCCGTCGAGGACAACATACTGCGTCATATTACTTAAAAAGTCTGTGAACTAATTTCAAATGCTCGTACCTTCGTTAACAGCCTACAGTGGGGCACCGTATCAAATCTAGAATTATGGAATCTGGCTGTGGCCCTTCATCGATAAGTTCACAGCATATCATTTGAGGAAAGGGGAAGCTGAGTTTCACACTAATGATGCTTTCTAAAACCAAGCTGATGTCTATACCAGAGTCACGTGCGTTTGTTTTATTTTTTATATATATATTTTTTTAAATTCGTTTGGGACTTTGCGCTGGGTGAGAGATTCACAATAAATGCAAGCTAGGTAAGAGGCCCACGCCTTAGAGTACTCTTTGTAAGACCGAATTGGAATTCCATCCGTACCTGGTGATTTATTTGCTTTTAAATCTTTCAGTTATTCCTCTACACCAGGGATGCTTATTACCATGTCATCCCTACAAGAGTCTTTCCGATGGTTAAAAAAAATGGTTCAAATGGCTCTGAGCACTATGGAACTTAACTTCTGAGGTCATCAGACCCCTATAACGTAGAGCTACTTAAACCTAGCTAACCTAAGGACATCACACACATCCATGCCCGAGGCAGGATTCGATCCTGCGACCGTAGCGGCCCCGCGGTTCCAGACTGTAGCGCCTAGAACAGCTGGGCCACCCCAGCCGGCCCCGATAGTCAAATGACGGTATGTTTCTATTATTCTCCTGTGTGAACGATTTCTTGAACGTGAAATTTATTCGGGTTTCATTTTGCTATCTTCAACTACCACACCAGACTTGTCAACAAGGGACTGAATGGCAGCCTTAGACACGCTTAGCGATTTTGCGTAGGACACCATATGTGGAGCTGAGCCAATGCCCTTTAGGAAACACCTCTTGTAATCTTTGATCGTGAAAGCCTTTCAGGCTGCATGGTGCACAACCTTAACCTACCTCTGGATGGCACCTGCATCTGTACATTTGGCTTACATCTTGGATCTGAGCCTCACGAACACCACAATTTGCTAATTATTCGCCTCGTTTTACATTAGACTGATAACCTTTTTGTTTTGTGGTGTTATCCGCCTCATACCCGGACGTGTCGAACTCTTCGTGATTGTAACTAATTACTTCATATGGATCGCACTCTTTCACCCAGTAGATTAAACTGCCTGTATCCATATGAAGCAACTTGGGGTCAGCAAAGTTTGGCTTAGCAAACTCTCACTGAAAGCTGTACATGTGGAGTTTGGAGAGGTCCAGAACACACTTATCGATACAGACAGGTTTCATGACTGCGCTGAAACTCTGACCATTTCCACAGTGACTAGTTCTTCATTGAAGATGATGATCCTTTTGAAATTTAGTATGACACCGTAATCTCTTGCACCGTAACACCTATCCCACCAGTACACCAAATGAACTTCATGGTATTATCTAACATTCTCATGGATTTTCCGAAAATTGAGTTATTCATTAATTTATTAGTCTTTCTCAAAATTCCATGTTGTGACAGTAATCTGGTCAGTATTTAAATCAGCGTACTCCTTCAAGCAGGCATGCTACTCGAAGAAGATTATGTGGGTGGTAGTAACAAGTTTTATCCCCAACCTGAGATACTGCTGGGGGTTTCTTTATTGGATAATTTAACGATTTTTCCCCCAGCGTTGTCAACAGCTTCGGAATGGAACCATTTTGTGGGACCATGTGCTTTGGGCATAGTGGCAAGTCGCTGTGCTCACCGTGCAGACAGGTGGGATATTCCAGCTCTATTTCCAGAACATACCCCTCACCAGCTTCCTCAGTCACATCATAAATCTCTTCCTCTTCAGTCTGTCGATTTTCACCTTGGGCAGCCGTTGGAGCCTTTGAAATGGTAGACTTTGTTGCGTGGCCTGTCCATAGAGGTTGTTTATATTTAAATAAAAGATGTAACTTAAATCGTCAAAAGGCCTGTATGTATCCTCAGTCACTCGTGGCTTATTCGCCTTGGCGTAGCTGTGCATGGACTGGCAAAGTGCCCTGCAATTTCCCTTGTTTAAAGAAGAGCAGCATGTCAACATTGATCATAATTTCGATGCTGACATACGTCTTTCTTAGCACTGCGTCCCACGAAAGCCCTGGCATTATGAAACAGAACGCAGGATCCAGAAAGTATGTGCCCAGGCATACATTCCGGAACATCTCAATATTGTATATTCGCCTAAATCGGTGATACCGAATTCCTGCTTAACATTCACCTCATGCTCAAACTCTGCATCCATTATATGCAGTGCTTGTTAACTGAAGAATGCAGTTATGTTGGGCAATGTGGTTTCGTTGAGTCCTTCCATCAAACGCAGGTATTCGTATGGAATGGCCTCCTTACTCATCAGAAGTTGAAACTTGATATCATTGGAATATGTGGATCAGGTGATAATCGTGTGCTCTGGATGTATCGTCTCTGCAAATTTCTGAAGAGACGTGTGCATGAAGTGAAGCGAATCCAGGAAGAGTAGTGTTATTATTGGCGTACTTCTCATTGAGAACGAGATGTAGTTCTCAACGGTGTCAGGAATAACACTGATCTTATCATCCTTCAACCCAAAAATCGCCAAAATATTGACTTAGGAAGTGGGCATCATACCCACTTAAACTGTGGGAAAAGATGGGTCTATGCCATGGCAGTTGGTGCTTCAAGTTTCATGGATTGTGAGGTGTATAACTTTCCTGTTTGATGACTATGGTCTCTTCAGGGAGTTTACAAATCTCTGTCCAACAGCAGACCACAAATATGACACTCAACTGCCTTCTCATGCAATGCATCATTCCTCTCCACATCGCTCATGCGCGATCATCAGCACCCTTACAAAGTCCCAATTTTTACATAGTCCAATTTCTTTGCACAGTCCAATCTAGCCACAGTCACGAATGATGATGATGATGATGCTGATGATGATGATGAAATGATGAGGACAACACAAACACCCAGTCCCTGGGTAGAGAAAATCTCCAACCCGGCCAGGAATGGAGCCCGGGACCACGTGATCCAGAGGCAGCAACGCTTGCCACTAGACCACGAGCCGCGGACTCACATTGCTCATGGGGATGTTGTCTCTATAAGAGTGATCAACTGACCCTGCAATTATTTTGAGCTCACCGAGCAGCCATCTCGCAGGATTGTTCCTGACGTAAGATTGTTTCAATTGGAGTCATGCGTCCACACAACTTGATACGCAGCCACATACGGTATATGCTGTTCTGTAGAGGAGGTCCATCTTTGCAACCACAACACCATGCTGCGCGGTACAGATGGCCCCAACAACGTGCCGAATGGACCGCTCAGGACTGGCATCACGTTCTCTTCACCGATGAGTGTCGCATATGCCTTCAACCAAACAATCGTCGGACACGTGTTTGAAGGCAACCCAGTCAGGCTGAACGACTTAGATACACAGTCCAGCGAGTGCAGCAAGATGGAGGTTCCCTGCTGTTTTGGGGTGGCATTATATAGGGCCGACGTACGCCGCTGGTGGTCATAGAAGGCTGTTCGATACATGGATGCCATCCTCCGACCTATAGTGTAACCATATCGGCAGAATATTGGCGAGGCATTCGTCTTCCGATCCCACTGTGCACGTCTTGTGAATGACTTCCTTCAGGATAACGACATCGCACGACCAGAGTGGCCAGCATATTCTCCAGACATGAACCCTGTCGAACATACCTGGGATAGATTGACAAGGGCTGTTAATGCACGACGTGACCCACCAACCACCCTGAGGTATCTACTCCGAATCACCGTTCAGGAGTGGGACAATCTGTACCAACAGTGCCTTGATGAACTGTGCCTGTTTGTGTTGATCTCTATTCCAATTATCTGTACAGGTTCCGGAACTCTCGGATCCGAGGTGATGCAAAACTTCTTTTGGTGTGTGTGTATAATCGATGAATTCTTAGGATAAATTCTAAAGCTTGTCAGAAGTGGCCATGCAAAGCAATATTTATCCTCAAGATTCTGGACATTCGTACACGTTTCTTTTCGCAATATATCTTCTGGAAAATGGATGAAACTGGACGCCCCAGTAAGTGGATCATAAAAGTGCAAGTAAATGTCAGGATGGAGTACTTGGCTGAGTGACTTACCAGACCCCCTTTCTCGCATCTTGGAAAAATGGCTCAGTACGATGCTCTCAGTAAAAATTCTGAATCACTCAGGGGTCGACTGATCCCGTGATATCACGCCAGTATCCCCGCCAAATTTGAACGATACTCCTCTCCTCAACATCAATGTCCTCTTTTTCACAGTATAGAACTGCCTTCCACTTACTGGCAGGATACTGCAGGGTTGGTTTGGACTGCCTTAACAGATATGACATGTTAATGATCTAAGAATTTTTAGCGTTGTACTTGATAATGGCATAAAAGTCGAAATCTAGATAGTATAGAAGATAACTGCAGTAATGCACAGTGTAATGGCGGTTTATTCATTCAAAGAACATTGCATGACCGTGGCTAGACATCATCGAAAACTTTTTATCGTCACAGTCATCGACAGTGCCGGCTGCTGCTGCGGGTACATCATGGACGGCTGTGGATACATCATAGATGGACCCACTGCTGCTGCTGGAGGCGCTAGTTCACCGCCTAGCATGCTCACCATATCACCTGCACAGACAGAAAGAGAAACAATATTAACTATCATGTATAATTTTTTAAATAAAGATGTACGTATGAGTCTATAGTTTTTCTGTCTAGTTTCAAAATTAGTCAATGGGCTGGGCTGCAGCATGGACAGTGGAGCAGGCTGCTGGTGCACTGATAACGCGCAGCCCGCATCTCGTGGTCGTGCGGTAGCGTTCTCGCTTCCCACGCCCGGGTTCCCGGGTTCGATTCCCGGCGGGGTCAGGGATTTTCTCTGCCTCGTGATGGCTGGGTGTTGTGTGCTGTCCTTAGGTTAGTTAGGTTTAAGTAGTTCTAACTTCTAGGCGACTGATGACCTCAGCAGTTGAGTCTCATAGTGCTCAGAGCCCATTTGATAACGCGCAAGGCTGCTGGTACATCATGGACAGCTGAGCGGACAGCTGGAACACAGACGGCGCGCAAGGCTGCTGCACATCTGGCGATGACTGCGCCATCGTCGATGGGGCCTGTTACAGGTACAAGTCTAGTGCCCAACATCTCCATATCACCTGCACAGACAGAAGAAGAAACACATTAACTATAACGCATAACGTAAAAAAAAAAATGAAGATATATGTAGGCAACATTAGCTTTTCTACTAACATTCAAAATTAGCTTCCTTTCAAAGAGTCAATGGGATCTTATTGGCCACTATCTCCAGCCAACACCAGTCAAGCTTTTGCATCAAGTGTATACAGATACAAACAAATGTCACATTAATAATACATGCATGCATTGTCGAAGAAGAAGGAGAAGGAAGAGAGCTATTTCTGACTTATTCACTTCTTGATGAATGGCGTCATGCCCCATGAGTAACGCTGGAGGAAGGAGTCAACACATCTATTTCTGACTCATGGAGTGCACCTTCAAGCAGCAAAAATACATAACTTTAGTAACGAAATTTTGTGTGTGTGTGTTTTCGGTGTTAAGAAGAATGGAAAAAACTGCTAATGCTGACATATGTGCTCCTCAATGACAAGTGTCTTTCCCCATGAGCTCGCTGTAGAAAATGAGGTCGGCTCGACAAGGATCTCTTGTATGTTACCATCCTCGTTAATGACGATGGTGGACGGAGTCACGCCGATTGTAATAGGACTCGGTTGTGGTACCAGGTCCACCCCAGGGCCTCGAGCTTATTGAAGAATTCCAAAAACAAGAAAGCATAAAGTTCGATAACTGCTTACATACTCACATGGAGAGGGAAAGAAACTGGTACTTCCTTTCAGAAGAGTCGACATCTATGCGGAAGTCATCCTCTGGCGCGCCTAGCTTTTTCACCAGATCGTCAAGTGCACTGGTGGTCTACAGAGGTGACATGATTCTCATGTCTGCAACAGACGAAGGTGTAATTAGTCATCTGACGGCAAACAATAAAAAAGCGCGCACACGCGCACACGCGCAAACGTGCACACGCGCACACGTGACACGCGCACGCACACGCACGCACACACACGCACACACACGCACACACAGGAAAAGGTAACAGGAATCATTTCCACATACCAGTCTTGTAAGATACATGGAATGTATTCGCAGTTGTGAATATAGACAGCAATCGCCTGTGTAATGGAATGACGACAATGAAAATTTTTGCCAGTCTAGGACTCAAACCTGGATTTCCCGCTTATCGCGAGCGGTCACCTTACCATTTGGCTATACGGGCATGACTCATGGCCAGACCGAAACTCCCATATGTCGTCAACCATGTCAAGTTTGGGTCTGGCTGTGAGTCGCGCTCTATGCTTGCATGGATCCACCGTGTTAATACTATTGTTTGCTGTATTCAGAAGTCGATGGTCAGATATATCGATAGGCCTCTTCCTCTTCATCCGACGTTCAGTTCAATTCTGTTCAGACGCTCCACATTACTTACTTTCGTGTTGGAGAGTCCCATATTGCTCCATTACCGACCTGAAATCCTTATTGTAAAATTCACCTACATGGTCGGTCTGTAGGAAGTCAGGACAACGATTCGTACCAGTCTGAAGCAATTGTTCAAATGCCTGGGCCATGTCTGTCTGAGTATTTACCTTTAGAGGAAAGCCTTATTTGAACCCATTATTCGATCGTAAGTATTCTTTCATATCCAAGAGATCGACTTATCATGAATCATCGAACCATGTGTTATGACTCGTCTGCACTGGAACATTCTGCGAGTGGGCGTCTGGAGACCATAGACCACCGTCTCCATTATTCAATAATTCGTCTTTCTCGAAGCTCTGCGATTATTGACATTATTTCATTCGTGTCCACTGTATTCCCTGGTGCTGCTGATATAGCTACGGTCGAATTATGATTTCGTTACAACCATTGTAACATACGATTATTTACACCAGAGGTAGTGTGTTCAGCTTCTTATGTTGAATGTCAACGACACCACTTGACGCCAGACTAATAATGTTAGAGCATTTCATACTGTTTGTGCTTTTTAATCATCCTTTTCGAGTGTTGTCTAGTCTACATACGTCTGTCGTACGTAATATTTAAGCATATGGTCATATCCCAAAGAATGCAGGTGTTGACAGATGTGAAAATTACCGAACTATCAGTTTAATAAGTCACAGCTGCAAAATACTAACGCGAATTCTTTACAGACGAATGGAAAAACTGCTAGAAGCCGACCTCGGGGAAGATTAGTTTGGATTCCGTAGAAGTGTTGGAACACGTGAGGCAATACTGACCCTACGACTTATCTTAGAAGAAAGATTAAGGAAAGGCAAACCTACGTTTCTAGCATTTGTAGACTTAGAGAAAGCTTTTGACAATGTTCACTGGAATACTCTCTTTCAAATTCTGAAGGTGGCAGGGATAAAATACAGGGAGCGAAAGGCTATTTACAATTTGCATAGAAAGCAGATGGCAGTTATAAGAGTCGAGGGACATGAAAGGGAAGCAGTGCTTGGGAAGGGAGTGAGACAGGGTTGTAGCCTCTCCCCGATGCTATTCAATCTGTATATTGAGCAAGCAGTAAAGGAAACAAAAGAAAAGTTCGGAGTAGGCATTAAAATCCATGGAGAAGAAATAAAAACTTTAACGTTCGCCGATGACATTGTAATTCTGTCAGAGGGAGCAAAGGACTTGGAAGAACAGTTGAATGGAATTGACAGTGTCTTGAAAGGAGGATATAAGATGAACATCAACAAAAGCAAAACTAGTATAACGGAATGTAGTCGAATTAAGTCGGGTGATGCTGAGGGAATTAGATTAGGAAATGAGACACTTAAAGTAGTGAAGGAGTTTTGTTATTTGGGGAGCAAAATAACTGATGATGGTCGAAGTAGAGAGGATATAAAATGTAGACTGGCAATGGCAAGGAAAGCGTTTCTGAAGAAGAGAAATTTGTTAACATCGAGTATTGATTTAAGTGTCAGGAAGTCGTTTCTGAAAATATTTGTATGGAGTGTAGCCATGTATGGAAGTGAAACATGGACGATAAATAGTTTAAACAAGAAGAGAATAGAATCTTTCGAAATGTGGTGCTACAGAAGAATGCTGAAGATTAGATGGGTAGATCACACAATTAATGAGGAGGTATTGAATAGAATTGGGGAGAAGAGGAGTTTGTGGCACAACTTGACTAGAAGAAGGGATCGGTTGGTAGGACATGTTCTGAGGCATCAAGGGATCATCAGTTTAGTACTAGAGGGCAGCGTGGAGGGTAAAAATCGTAGAGGGAGACCAAGAGATGAATACACTAAACAGATTCAGAAGGATGTAGGCAGCAGTACGTACTGGGAGATGAAGAAGCTTGCACAGGATAGATTAGCATGGAGCGCTGTACCATACCAGTCTCAGGACTGAAGACCACAACAACAACAACATGGTCTCTTGTCTCTTGGCAAATACTTTTCAGTGTTCGATGATTTTAGGAATATTAGGTTCACTACACCAAGTGTCCATTCACAGTCCCTGTCTCCAACGTGGATGGCGTCTTTCGTTATGCATATAGGTAGCCTTCCCAACATATACGGCTGATCTCGACGGACACTGTATGTCATATCTAATTCGCTAGCACTGTGAAGTTTGGAGATAGAATATCCTTCTTTGTAATCATCTTTTCTTCTTCTACCGTCTACCACCTTCCGACGCCGTCAACGCGAGCTTGTTAATAATTTCTGTTATGGATATAAACGTTACAGCGTGAGACTATTCATGATCCAGCTGTCCCAGTGTTAAAAGCCGCAGTTTGTGGCAAATAGCTTTCTGAACCTCTATGACCTTGCGTAGTGTCGATATTCTGTTGCTTACTGATCTCACTTCGAGATCGTACTCATCGTATACACTCTGAGGGTGAGGAGTTGTTCGGCTTCTTAACTCTTCTACCTCAGATTTATGTCGATGGACTCTTTCATTCACATCCCCCATCATGGATTCGTACAACTCAATTTTCATATGTACTTCCTTGATAAAGTCATCCAGTTCTGTCAATCGCGCTGTTTCAATTTTCCCTCTACGTATGCGTCACGTCACTGCATTCAGTTATTCTACTCTTCGAATTTTGAAGCTTCTGCACTATTAATTCTTTCCAATTCTGCTAACATTGTGTTGACTGCTTGCGCACTCCGCTGGACTTCGTCATTCGGCTGAGAATCACATTTTGTAGCTTTCCAGTTCCGTCAACGATTGTGTTGATTGCTTGCTCACATCGCTAGATTCTATCATTAAGCTGAGATTTGCCTTTCGCAGCAGCTGCCTTGACCCCGGTATCCAATTCCGTTAATCTCGTGTTGATAATCTCGATTTTTCTGTCGATATATAAACGTATGTTTGGTTTATGCGTCATCCCATCGGCATGAGGACACTGTATCCTTTCGAATTTGTCAACAGCCTACAATATACCGGCAGGGTTACATTTTGGTATCATACCTTTTATAGCGATTCTCATCGAAGTTCTGTATGTGTCGACTCTCATTCAGTTTCTTCGTTTTATCTGTAACCACAAAACCTGTAAGGTGTCAGGCAAATCCAACACCTTCCATGAAAACCCTGACATGATAAGCAAATCCGGCAGTATGTCACATAGCTCCGAATAAATCCTGACATTAAATTAACCAAAGTAATACGATCAACGAGTGAGCAAATGGAATACCACAGACTAACACAAGAACGCCTAAATGCATGTCATACCTTCCCACCGTGAAACAGACGCAGTTCTGAGGGGAGAAATGAGAACAGAAGTCGAGAGCAGAACCGTGTTAAGCTAGGAGGCCCTACGGTAAAGGACGGACACCCACATCGCCGGCTGACCGCCAGGACCACCCCCCAGCCCATGTTAAAAGATAGAGCCCTCCAGAAGAACAGTATAGATCTTACGATAACACTAAAAGGGCCACACCAGCTGCAAGTTTTAGCGTGAGACTTTTTCGCGTCTCTGTTACGTTGCAAACGTTAAAAACATTGCCCCACCACGAAAAGTATAACGTTCATCATTGGATAGACAGAATTTTTGGAGGCGGAGCTTAAGGTTAACATTGAGACCCTGATTGGTCAGTTGAAAACACAGCCAGATAGCTTTTTTTAAACCAACTATGGTAAATTGTAGTAAGGAGAAGTTAGGAGAGAGTTGCTTCCGAGACGGCAAGGTGCGTGGAGCTGTGCCGCCCGCTGCCCCCTGACGCTGCCTAAACACCGACAAGGTAATGAACGCACGCAATGCCACATTTTTGAGCGCATAAGGCTTCACTCAGAACTGCAGAAGTCTCATCTGTTACATTCCCTTTTCACGTAATACTAGTGTCGATCGTCAATTAAATCTCATGGTGTTCACATTTGCTACTTGAAATAAAAATCTGAAACGCGATGATTTTTCTGTTATATAATTACTGAGAAGCCACATCAGCCACTGTAATTTACGACAAGTTAGATAAGTAATTAAAGATAACTGAGGGTCACTGTAGACCATTTTGATAGTTTTCTCTTTTATGAAACTTAACTTAAATCTAGATTATAGATGTGATATGGCATAGGTCATCCTTCGATACATTGTAGAACTTGGAAACCCATGCAGGGAATATTCGTTCACATTTTTGTTGAACGCAGTTGGTTTTTATCATCCTATATTAAAATATTACCAGCAACAGGTCCCAGGTTCAAACTAGTCAATTCCCTAAAAACACGCTCATAGCGTCGTTGCGCGAAAGTGGTAGGGAGACACGACTTAGAACAAACAGACACCACGCAGAATGTTAGAAACATTACTGTGAGTTATTCCAGCAATCCCTCCGTATGTTGACGAATTCGTAGTATGACATTTTGGTTCCTGCATGAGCTTGGTGAGTATGTTTTAAATTCATGTTATCCTGCTTGAAAGCTGTAATAAGGTTTACATTATCCCAGATCAGCTGCTTTGTGATCCTTGAATATGAAAGACTCAAATAAAATATGTAGACTTTCATTTGGCAGCCAAAGTAGAAATATTTCTGGAGCTAATCATGGTTTTAGACTGCGACGTCATCAAGTACAAATACGCTGTTCCGCTTCACCTTTTCAGATTGTGGAATACCGCCGGTTTCACTGAACGTCTAACACGTTACTCCTTCAGTGTTGCGCAATATCATCTACAATAAGCTTATATTTTGGCGAAAATTGTTTTTTTTTTTTTAATAAACACATACATGATCGTAGAGGGCCACCTCAGGATGAGTTAACTGTCGCAGAACTAAATTAGTTTTTCCACAACCTGAAGAACCCACAATTAAAGTTCAAATGTTATCGGGGAGTAATGAGCTATTCTTCTTCTTCTTCCCTCTCTAGTTTCCAGCATCATCATTTCAGGACCTGTCGGTTGCCACAAGACTCTTGTGAAGGGAATGTTACGTCCAGTCCACCACGACATCCACATTGGCATATAATGTATTTTATAGAGACCGTTCTCAGACTTATAAACACTTACAAATTGCAGGGTGTATGAACAGCCTTAAATACGAGCACAGTTATGTAGTTATATCTGATACACTTGGCTCATACACTTCAACATCCATTCTGCCGCAACATGAATCATACAACTGAGTGACGGTTTCTTTCGATGGACGCGAGCAAACTCTAAAAGCTTACCCCAAAACGTCTCTTAAAATCGGCGGATATACGATAGCCACCTTAGTCGACAGTCTACAACGTACTTTATACTGTGACTTTCGTACATTAAATTCTTAAACATCTGTTCCTGCAAAAGCATATACTTTCTGCTGTTAAATATTTTAGCTGTTGGAGAGAAGTCTGCTACGGTGATAGTATAATCCCACAGAATTAATGGTAGTGAATGAACTTTGCTACGGAATGGTACGGAAATATGTAATGACTTATCATCTACATCTACATCTACATCCATACTCCGCAAGCCACCTGACGGTGTGTGGCGGAGGGTACCCTGAGTACCTCTATCGGTTCTCCCTTCTATTCCAGTCTCGTATTGTTCGTGGAAAGAAGGATTGTCTGTATGCTTCTGTGTGGGCTCTAATCTCTCTGATTTTTTCCTCATGGTCTCTTCGCGAGATATACGTAGGAGGGAGCAATATACTGCTTGACTCTTCGGTGAAGGTTTGTTCTCGAAACTTTAACAAAAGCCCGTACCGAGTTACTGAGCGTCTCTCCTGCAGAGTCTTCCACTGGAGTTTATCTATCATCTCCGTAACGCTTTCGCGATTACTAAATGATCCTGTAACGAAGTGCGCTGCTCTCCGTTGGATCTTCTCTATCTCTTCTATCAACCCTATCTGGTACGGATCCCACACCGCTGAGCAGTATTCAAGCAGTGGGCGAACGAGCGTACTGTAACCTACTTCCTTTGTTTTCGGATTGCATTTCCTTAGGATTCTTCCAATGAATCTCATAGTCTATACCATTCATCAGCAGATCATTTCGCTATAACGTCATAAAATCATGGATTTTCGAATACGACCGCCGGACAGAACTCTCTGTCAGATATCATACCGACACTGGCGTGTCTACAGGCTGTGTTGTTTAACCTGCTGCTGCAATGTGCCTTGACATTTGACATCTAACGCATTTGCCGTTCTGCCGTTCTTTCAGAACTGGGTGGGCCATTCATCGACCGCTGTTGTTATTTTTGCAACTCTCTCACTGGCCATTAAAATTGCTACACCACGAAGGTGACGTGCTACAGACGCGAAATTTAACCGACAGGAAAAAGATGCTGTGATATGCAAATGATTAGCTTTTCAGAGCATTCACACAAGGTTGGCGCCGGTGGCGACACCTACAACGTGCTGACATGAGGGAAGTTTCCAACCGTTTTCTCATACACAAACAGAAGTTGACCGGCGTTGCCTGGTGAAACGTTGTTGTGATGCCTCGTCTAAGGTGGAGAAATTCGTACCATCACGTTTCCGACTTTGATAAAGGTCAGATTGTAGCCTATCGCGATTGCGGTTTATCGTATCGCGACATTGCTGTTCGCGTTGGTCGAAATCCAATGAGTGTTAGCAGAATATGGAATCGGTGGGTTCAGGAGGGTCATACGGAACGCCGTGCTGGATCCCAACGGCCTCGTATCACTAGCAGTCGAGACGACAGGCATCTTATCCGCATGGCTGTAACGGATCGTACAGCCACGTCTCGATCCCTGAGTCAACAGATGGGGACGTTTGCAAGACAACAACCATCTGCACGAACAGTTGGATGACGTCTGCAGCAGCATGGACTATCAGCTCGGAGACCATGGCTGAGGGTATCCTTGACGCTGCATCACAGACAGGAGCGCCTGCGATGGTGTACTCAACGACGAACCTGGGTGCACGAATGGCAAAACGTTATTTTTTCCGGTGATTCCAGGTTATGTTTACAGCATCATGATGGTCGCATCCGTGTTTGGCAACATCGCGGTGAACGCACATTGGAAGCGTGTATTTGTCAGCGCCGAGCAATTGGTTCGTCACAATACCCCAGTTACTACTCTTGATGAACTGTGGTATCGTGTTGAAGCTGCATGGGCAGCTGTACCTGTACACGCCATCCAAGCTCTGTTTGACTCAATGCCCAGGCGTATCAAGGCCGTTATTACGGCCAGAGGTGGTTGTTCTGGGTACTGATTTCTCAGGATCTATGCACCCAAATTGCGTGGAAATGTAATCACATCTCAGTTCTAGTATAATATATTTGTCCTATGAATACCCGTTTATCATCTGCATTTCCTCTTGGTGTAGCAATTTTAATGGATATATATATACACAAACAGACGGGTGCAATCCGGGGATGTCAGATCCGGTGAACGTGTGGGCTATGGTATGGTGCTTCGACAACCAATCCACCTGTCATGACATATGCTATTGAACTGCATATATATATATATATATATATATATATATATATATATATATACAGGGTGGTCCATTGATCGTGACCGGGCCAAATATCTCAAGAAATAAGCGTCAAACGAAAAAACAACAAAGAACGAAACTTGTCTAGCTTGAAGGGGGAAACCAGATGGCGCTATGGTTGGCTCGCTAGATGGCGCTGCCGTAGGTCAAACGGATATCCACTGCGTTTTTTTTTTAATAGGAAGCCCCATTTTTTTATTACATATTCGGGTAGTACGTAAAGAAATGTGAATATTTTAGTTGGACCATTTTTTTCGCTTTGCGATAGATGGTGCTGTAATAGTCACAAACATATGGCTCACAATTTTAGACGAACAGTTGGTAAGAGGTAGGTTTTTTAAATTAAAATACGGAACGTAGGTACGTTTGAACATTTTATTTCGGTTGTTCCAATGTGATACATGTACCTTTGTGAACTTATCATTTCTGAGATCGCATGCTGTTACAGCTTGATTACCTGCAAATACCGCGTTAATGCAATAAATGCTCAAAATGATGCCCGTCAACCTCAGTGCATTAGGCAATGCGTGTAACAACATTGCTCTCAACAGCGAGTAGTTCGCCTTCCGTAATGTTCGCACATGCATTGACAATGCACTGACGCATGTTGTCAGGAGTTGTCGGTGGATCACGATAGGAAATATCCTTCAACTTTCCCCACAGAGAGAAATCCGGGGATGTCAGATCCGGTGAACGTGTGGGCTATGGTATGGTGCTTCGACAACCAATCCACCTGTCATGAGATATGCTATTGAACTGCACGCGAGCTATGTGCCGGACAGCCATCATGTTGGAAGTACATCGCCATTCTGTCATGCAGTGAAACATCTTGTAGTAACATCAGTAGAACATTACGTAGGAAATCAGCAAACATTGCACCATTTAGATTGCCATCGATAAAATGTGGCCCAATTATCCTTCCTCCCATAATGCCGCACCATACATTAACCCGCCAAGGTCGCTGATGTTCCACTTGTCGCAGCCATCGTGGACTTTCCGTTGCCCAATAGTGCATATTATGCCGGTTTACGTTACCGCTGTTGGTGAATGACGCTTCGTCGCTAAATAGAACGCGTGCAAAGAATCTGTCATTGTCCCATAATTTCTCTTGTGCCCAGTGGCAGAACTGTACACGACATTCAAAGTCGTTTCAGTGGAATTCCTGGTGCATAGAAATATGGTACGGGTGCAATCGATGTTGATGTAGCATTCTCAACAACGACGTTTTTGAGATTCGCGATTCTGACGCAATTTGTCTGCTGCTGATGTGCGGATTAGCCGCGACAGCAGCTAAAACACCTACTTGCATTTTTTGCAGGTCGTGGTTGACGTTTCACATGTGTCTGAACATTTCCTGTTTCCTTAAATAACGTAACTATCCGGCGAACGGTCCGGACACTTGGATGATGTCGTCCAGGATACCGAGCAGCATACATAGCACACGCCCGTTGGGCATTTTGATCACAATAGCCATACATGAACACGATATCGACCTTTTCCACAATTGGTAAACGGTCCATTTTGGCACGAGTAATGTATCACGAAGCAAATACCGTCCGCACTGATGGAATGTTACGTGATACCACGTACTTACTCGTTACGACTATTACAGCGCCATCTATCCCAAAGCGAAAAAAGTGGTCCAACTAAAACATTCATATTTCTTTACGTACTACACGAATATGTAATAAAAAATGGGGGTTCCTATTTAAGAAAACGCAGTTGATGTCCGTTTGACCTATGGCAGTGCCATCTAGCGGGTCAACCATAGCGCCATCTGGTTTCCCCCTTCAAGCTAGACGAGTTTGATTCTTCGTAGTTTTTCCGTTTGACGCTTATTTCGTGAGATATATGGCCCGGTTACTATCAATGGGTGTGTGTGTGTGTGTGTGTGTGTGTGTGTGTGTGTGTGTGTGTGTGTGTGTGAGTAGTGTCTACTGTAAGTCAGATACCCTGATGTGTCGATCATTCCATCACTATTAGGTGACTGCGCAACTTTCATACATTCAAGACAACGATTTAACCTAGACGTTCTGGATATTCCTGAACATGTTACGACGGTTCAGCTACAGGTTTATGGATTGCGAGAGGAAACTGATTGACATAAGACTACTAATTATATGTCTGAGTAGCATAAATCACGAAATATTTGTAAAATGCGTATGGAAATTAATAGGAAACTTACTGAAAGATGTACCAGTTTAAATACAGTGATCTATTACCTGTTTCCTACACAGCTGATACCCCGGTTATGTGGCGTTTCACACAGGTTTAAGTTACTACGTCAAGTGTTAAAAAGTGACGAACTTCTTTTCTGTATGAGCCCTGCTATAAGCATTATGATGTGAATGCTCAATGCCAGATCAGTGGACCTCCTCCCATGAAACTGCACTGTGTTGTTTGTAAATGTAAAACAATAAATGATTCATTTCCCACTTAGTGTGTGTATATGTTTTGTAGACGTTTACCAAGCCACAACTCGTCGTCCCTCGCTCTCTCGCTGAGACCGTTAAGGGCAATCATATGGACCTCACGCAACATGGGCTATTCAACAGAGAGCCGATAACCACCTGCCTGCAGTTGTCTCATTGATCGCTTCGTATCTAACACTTATTCAGTGCTCATCGACTCGCTTACAACATCCTCTGTGGTTGTATTTACAGCTCCAAGGAGGCGGTACTACCACCTCCAGAGGCGGTGGGCGGTGGTGGCAGTGGTAGAGGTGGGTGGGGGTCATAGTCCGGGGTTGGCAGAGGTGGCGGCAGCAGTAGCAGTGGGCCGTAGGCCGTGGGCAGCAGCGGCCTGGAGGCGACACTCTTGCTCCCGGGATGAGATTGCTATATATTTTTTTAACAGGTTGTCGGAGAGGACGCGGATGGTGGGGTGGGTTGAAACAGCAACAACAAATCTTTACACATACATCGTTCTGTATTCATCTTTTTATGTGCACTGCAAGTGGAAGCACAGAACTTTACAAATAACTGCCGTCTGGCCTGAATAGCATTCAGGCAAATAGGCGGCCTTCCATCTGTGAACTTTCACCCAATAGGTTTTATAGGCTCTACAGATACACACTATGGCACATGACATACACAGGAATTTATACACTGCTCCACTTCGCACACTTAAACACTAATTTTGCTCAAATAGTCTACAAACTTGCAGTAATTATCATGTAATTTTACAACACGGATATACCGGGTGATCAAAAAGTCAGTATAAATTTGAAAACTTATTAAACCACGGAATACTGTAGATAGGTAAAAATTGACACACATGCTTGGAATGACATGGGGTTTTTATTAGAACCAAAAAAAAAAAAGTTATCGGGCCTTTTTTCTTCGAGGAAATGCGTGATTCTGGTTTTGTAACTGCTACCGTGACGGCTGAGAGGTACGCCGATATGTTACAGAATCGCATCATCCCACCCTGGCTGATAAACACCTGTTGGAACGTACGATGTTTATGCAGGATGGCGCTCCACACCATATTGCTAGACGCGTGTAAGATCTCTTGTGCGCGTCGTTTGGTGATGATCGTGCGCTCGGCCGCCACTTTCGTCATGCTTGGCCTCCAAGGTCCCCAGACCTCAGTCCGTGCGATTATTGGCTTTGGGGTTACCTGAAGTCGCAAGTGTATCGTGATCGACCGACATCGCTAGAGATGCTGAGAGACAACATCCGACGCCAATGCCTAACCATAACTCCGGACATGCTTTACAGTGCTGTTCACAACATTATTCCTCGACTACAGCTATTGTTGAGGGATGATGGTGGAGATATTGAGCATTTCCTGTAAAGTACATCATCTTTGCTTTGTCTTACTTTGTTATGCTAATTATTGCTATTCTGATCAGATGAAGATCTGTCGGACATTTTTTTAACTTTCGTATTTTTTTTATTTTTTTTTTATTTTTTTTTATTTTTTTTTTTTTTGTTCTAATAAATCCCCATGTCATTCCAAGCATGTGTGTCAATTTGT
The DNA here is from genome assembly GCF_021461395.2 of Schistocerca americana. NCBI lineage: Eukaryota > Metazoa > Arthropoda > Insecta > Orthoptera > Acrididae > Schistocerca > Schistocerca americana. The sequence continues at coordinate 236,882,947 of NC_060130.1, forward strand.
ACCTTTCTATCTACATTATTCCGTGATTTATTCAGTTTTCAAATTTATACTGACTTTTTGATCACCCTGTATTTTAAGTATATAAACTGACAGACAAAAATAGCAACTTAAAAAAAATAATTAACGTAGAGTAATGAAATTTTAGGAATACATTTGTCTAGGTAACATATTTAAGTGACTAATATTGCAAGACCACAGATTTACGTAAGCGCGAGATAAGCTATTGCAAATGTGAAATGCTGGTACATTAATAACCGATGTAACTGGCAGAATGTCGACTGCAGGCATGGAAACTTGCATGCATTTTGTTGTAGAGGTGCTGGATGTCAGCTTGTGAGACGGAGTTCCGTGCCTCTTGCACCTGGTCGGTCAATACAGGGACAGTTAATGCTGGTTGTGGATGACGCTGAAGTTGTGGTCTGATAATGTCCCGTATGTGCTCGATTGGAGACCAATTTGGTGCTCGAGCAGGCCAAGCCAACATGTCGACAGTCTGTAGAACATGATGGGTTGCAACACCGATACGTCGGCGAGTAGGGCGAGCATTGTCCTACTGGACAACAGCCCCTGGAATGCTGTTCATGAATGGCAGGACAACAGGTCGGATCACCAGATTGACGTCCAAATTTACAGTCATGGTGCGTGGAATAACCACGAGATCGCTTCTGCAGCTGTACAGAATCAACCACAGGCCATAACTACAGGTGTAGGCCCTCTGTTTCTAGCACGCAGACAGTTGGTTGAAGGCCTTCAACTGTCCTCTTTCTAATAAACATACGGCCATCACTGGCACTGGGGAAGATCTAGCTTTCATCAGAAAACACAACAGACCTCCGCCCTACCTCCAATGAACTCTCGCTTAACACCACTGAAGTTGCAAATGGCGGTGCTTCTAGGATCAGTGGAATGCACGATACAGGGCACGTAGATCGGAGCTGTCTACATCTACATCTACATCTACATCCATACTCCGCAAGCCACCTGACGGTGTGTGGTGGAGGGTACCTTGAGTACCACTATCGTTTCTACCTTCTATTCCAGTCTCTGTCTTTGAAGTAACCGATTTGTAACAGTTCGTTGTGCCACTGTGGAGCTAATTGCTGCCCAGATTGCTATTGCAGATGCAGTACGACGCTCCAGAGCCATATGTAGAACACAATGGTCTACCCTGTCGGTAGTGCCACATGAACTTCCAGAACCCAGTCTTCTTGCGACCGTACATTCCCGTGACCACCGCTGCCAGCAATCATGTACAGAGGCTACATTTCTGATAAGTCTTTTTGCAGCATCACGGAAGGAACGTCCAGCTTCTCGTAGCCTGTTACACGACCTCGTTCAAACTCAATGAGGTGTTGATAATGGCGTCTTTGTCGCCTTAAAGGCATTCTTGACTAACATGAACTCACCAGGTCCAATCTAAAAAGTAACTAAGGCTTACGGCGGTTATAGCACGTATTTAAAAACAAACCTGGTTTGCATCCTCGTAGTGGTGCTACTAAGGCAACTCTTATCCGACTGGCGCGAAATTTGAATATACATCATATTTTAAATGTGGAATCATGCCTACCAACTTTTCTTTATGCTGCACATCTCATTCTTGCTGTTGCGATCTTTTTTTTTTTTTTCGTTAGTGTATTTGAACCCTATGGCTATATTCTAACATGACAACACCTTCTCTTAATGATTCGAAAGGGAAAGGCTACCTTTGGAGCTGGTGACGCTAGAACACAACGGTCGAGCGCAGTAGCTAAACATTTACTGGTTTACTTAGTTAACACAGGCGTACACAGGTATGCAGGAAATTCATACTTTTTCTTGTAACATTAAAAGCAATAATCATTGAAACATAAATATCATATAATTTTTTTGAACGTAAAATCTTTAAAAATATTTAAAGGTAATTACTAAAATTCTAAATTACCCAAAATTTCCTTTCCCTTTAACATTAGAACCAACAACCGTTAAAAAATATTAGAATGATCCAAAGTATTTAGAGTAATCAAAGAAGTTCTAGATTTCCTAAGTTTCCTTTTTCTTTAAACATTAAAATAAATAACTTTAAAACCTTAAAATCATCCACGGTATTCTTTCTAAACCAAATAAGCTTAACTTCAGAAACTCTTTCACGTTAGTGTACTGTTACTGGCCATAGGGATGCTGACATGCTGAAATGTGAATGACTTAACGCCAGTTCAGCCAATCTGGTCGTGAAAAAAAATCAACGTTATAGTAGCTACAGAAGAACCAATAACAAAATTTAATTAAAATTCACTGAAGAATAACATGCGCTAATGCGGCTGCACACGAATCAATCTTTCATCAGTACCAAATGCATCAGTACATGGCTCATCTACATCTACATCTACGTGATTACTCTGCTATTCAGAATAAAGTGCCTGGCAGAGGGTTCAATGAACCACCTTCATGCTGTCTCTCTACCGTTCCACTCTCTAACGGCACGCTGGAAAAACGAGCACTTGAATTTTTCTGTGCGAGCCCAGATTTCTCTTATTTTGTCGTGATGATCATTTCTCCCTATGTAGGTGGGTGCCAACAGAATGTTTTCGCAATCGGAGGAGAAAACTGGTGATTTAAATTTCATGAGAAGATCCCGTCGCAACGAAAACGCCTTTGTTTTAATGATTGCCACTCCAATTCACGTATCATGTCTGTGTCACTATCTCCCCTATTTCGCAATAATACAAAACGAGCTGCTCTTCTTTGTACTTTTTCGATGTCATCCGTCAGGCCCATCTGATGCGGATTCCACACCGCACAGCAATACTCCAGAATAGGGCGGACAAGCGTAGTGTAAGCAGTCTCTCTGGTATACCTATCGCACCTTCTACGTGTTCTGCCAGTGAATCGCAGTCTTTGGTTTGCTCTACCCACAATATTATCTGTGTGATCGTTGCAGTTTAGGTTATTTGTGATTGTGATCCCTAAGTATTTAGTTGAATTTACAGCCTTCAGATTTGTGTGACTTTTCGCGTAATCGAAATGTAGCTGATTTCTTTTAGTACTCATGTGAATAACTTCACACTTTTCTTTATTCGGGGTCAATTGCCACTTTTCGCGCCATACAGATATCTTATCTAAATCATTTTGCAAGTCGTTTTGATCATCTGGTGACTTTACAAGACGGTAAATGACAGCATCATCTGCAAACAATCTAAGACGGCTACTCGGATTGTCTCCTATGCCGTTAATATAGATCAGGAACAATAGAGGGCCTGTAACACTTCGTTGGGAAACGTCGTATATTACTTCTGTTTTAACTTCTGTCACGGATATTACTTCTGTCACTTTAGTACAGAACGAGGCTTAGAACAAATGCTGAAAACGACAAATTATCACTATCAGTTTTAATCAACTTTACGTTCACCCTGCCTCTTGAACATGAGGCAATTTGAAACAGTACAGTTAAACTTTTATGCGATTAATTGACAAATTTGTTATCACAGAAATTAATTAACTCCCTCACATGAAAATTTCGGCCAGTGGAACCTGAGAACATGTATCCATAATCAGGAAGTGCTCTGAAGCTGACAGCCCTTCTCTAGAATGTCATGCACACAGTTCAACATGATTTAAACACCCTGGAAGGTCTACAACAGAAAGGCATCCTATTAGCCACTCATATATGAAAATCTGCAGAACTCTGCCAGGGTACACTTTCGCGACACTACAGAAAATAATAAGCCCAACTCACTCTTCGGCGCAACATCCAATGTGGAGGAACTAGGAAAAATCCCCCAGTGACTTGCTGACAGGAAACAGTTTAATTTAAAGGATGAACCTGCACGCGAGCGGAGTCGAACATAGACGGACGAATTAATGTTCCAGCCAAGGCGAATGATCCAGTTCAAATTGCAAACTGAATGCCGACGTTCACCTAAACCAGTAGCAGTGCGAGGCACTAGTTTCAGTGTGATGCGCTCCCCGCCATCCGTCGACCCATCACTCGGACGACGCCGTAGCATTTCCCGCGCTTGCCGTGCACAACTAGCATGCTCCTGGCTCTCGCTACACGGCTTACTCCGCCCTATGTCACCCAGTCCACTAGTCACAACAGGCTCGCCTGGCGCGCTCTTAAAACTGCTATCCAGGCCTGGTATCTCTGACCACAGAACAATTTTTCTTTGCGTATAGGCCCACTCACACCAGAAACCGATACAGTCGCATGTATGCCTCGCAGAAGTGCGAACTGAAAGTTATACGACCGTGTCAATGGCCTCACTGTAAACATCAACTATAGTGACATTGTCGGCCGGTGTGGCCGAGCTGTTCTAGGCGCTACAGTCTGGAACCGCGCGACCGCTACGGTCGCAGGTTCGAATCCTGCCTCGGGCATGGATGTGTGTGATGTCCTTAGGTTAGTTAGGTTTAAGTAGTTCTAAGTTCTAGGGGACTGATGGCCTCAGATGTTAAGTCCCATAGTGCTCAGAGCCATTTGAACCATGTAGTGACTTTACAGCCTAGCATTTGAATGTCAATCAATGTATGGGAAGGATCATACCCGTACGTCTTACATTTACACTCGGACAACGAATACTGAACTTTAGAATCAACGCGTTGCGCATTTTCAATCTCAGTAATTACAGCAAAGTCACTATCCGGATCAAGACCAATACTTAGTCGTTTAGCTCCACACGCAGTAACGTTATACTGTAGGTGCTTCCGAACAGTAGTCCTCTTGACGCGGGACTTGCCTGCGGTTCTGCAAGTTGCAGCGGTGATTCTTGCTACTACTGCTGCGGCATGGTATATTTTAACGAAGGCGATGGTGCAGTATGATTGAAAGACACCGGGTCCGATAAATCGGGAAGACTATCTTAGGCCCACTGCTGCTGCTGCAATGTGGCCAGTAGCGTGTGCGTATCCTCATCAAACATTCCCGCTTCCACAGGTTCAGGGGCGTGTTGTGTTGCTGTTACAATAACAACCCATAAGTACATATTCGAACATATATTAGTTAATAACAATAGTAATATTATATTAGATACTTACTTCCAGTCCTATTTCTCATGTGCTGGGGGCGCTCGCTTGTCCCTGCTGCTATTTCTGGCACTTCGTCATCCTCTCACTGAGATGGTGGAGCTTGGGCTGCTGAATGTATCATAAAGGGAGGGCAGGGGAGAGCTCGATTCCCATTGGTCAACTGGGATTTCTACCATTTTATTATCATCCCACTGGCCGAGAGTGGTTACCGCTATTTTTATACTATGTGGCATAATTATCTATATGGGGTGGAGGGTTCCCGTGGGTGACCGAGATCAGTTCCAGGTGGTTCTTGAGGGAAGAGGGGGTGGATCAGTCACCCAAATGTGTAACCATGCTCCGGATGTCATCTTATCAGCAACGCCCGAACTAGGACTCCTATCTTATTGATATAACCCAACGAGAGCTTAAAATGCTGCCAATTTTAAGATGTTGAAGCTTCACAGTCGCTGCACAAGCGTGTAGTTCCCTGGCACTCTTTGGTGAAACATAATAAGTTACGTAAAGGGTATCCACGAAACTCTTGAATCGGTTCACTCCTGCCACACTGTTCACCGTGTCACTAACAGACAAACTATTTCAAAGCGATTGTTAGCACAAGGCCAGAAGGCTTCCCTTCCATTAGCCTCTTAACACTATTATACACAACAAAAAGCACAGCTGCTTCATCACCAGTTGAAGACAATAAATAATCGTTTCAGTTATCTTCAGAGTGTTCTGAATTCTCAATGCGACTAATTAAAGCATTTAGAATTCCAGTTGCAGTTACATCTTACAGTTCTAGTAAATCTAGGGAAAGACTCGCTGGAGCTGAAAGTTCAGTAAGAACTACACGAATAATAGCAATGAGTGTGGATATGTTACTCACAGCTGCCGATCCATCAGTAAATAATTAGACATTGTTAGTTATACTCTGTTCATGGACTTCACTATATTGTGTGTTATCTGTAACTATCTTCTCATTTCATTTGCGATGTGGCACACAATGTTATATATGCAATTGTAGGTTCAGGAATAAACCCCACGTGTAAGCCATTACGTTCGTGCCAATTTATTTCGTCTTCAGAGTTGTTAAATGATTGGTTTTTCTTCACAAGTTTATAAGCGGTTAGAAAAATATTTTCTGCTACCTCTTTATCACGAGAAAACTTTTTAGTGTTTTATTTTTTCCTTCAGATGTTATTTTTTGGCATGCTTTGTGTCCCGGACTCTCCATGTGACCGCGTCTCTATTTTCTCACTGACATTAGCTATTGTTTCCGGGATTCTCAACAATGGCTGATTTTATCATGTGCCCAGTCCACTGAAATTATTATTCCCGTCCTTTTATCGACGGCTGGACTTCCGACACAACGGTATAGTTTATAGCCTAATTTGAGTCACTCGTTTGTCCCCCAAAAGTCATTTATGTGCAACAGCATCCACCTTTCGGGCCAGTCATAATCAGAATCTTACTTGTCTTGCCCAAGTAGATTCGACAATTTCTGCTTCTTTGACCTTCCTGTTCTTACTAATCGGCACAAATAACTACTTATTTTACTCATTTTCAAGAATGATTGGAGTGATTTAAGATTCCTTTTATGAGTCATTAGTCTTCTGACTGGTTTGATGCGATCGGCCACGAATTCCTCTCCTGTGCCAACCTCTTGGTCTCAGGGTAGCACTTGCAACCTACATCCTCAAGGCGTCAGTGAACGGCTAGGCAACGTCCTCCGCGGACGAGGTTTCAAACCGATTTTTCGAGGCAATCACAGGATCCACGAAATGATAGGTTCCACCAAAGATGTAGTCAACAATCTTAACACTGCAGGTGTTTACGAACTACGGTGTGAGTGCGGAGCTACCTACATAGGAGAAACAGGGAGATCTGTCAGCTTACGAGTAGCAGAACACGAACGCTACGTACGATTACAACAGCATAATAAATCGGCGATAGCGGAACACCACCGTGACTGTGGACAACCTATCAGGTTCCAGGAAGCCCGAGTACTGGCACAAGAATCGTGGATGCGAGAACGAAAAATACGGGAGGCGATCGAAATTATTAAGCAGCCTGACAACATCAACAGAGAAGATGGCTACAAACTCCCGGCGTCCTGGCTGCCAGCCATCCCCGCCCAACGGGCGTCAGAAGCTACACGGGACAAGGACGTATCTGCACAAACAGCTGTAGAGCAACTGTCAGTCCACTTCCGCGCACATCAGGAGGAAAACTTGCCGACCAGAAGCCGAACGCTGATTGGCGGACAGCTACCAATCGTTGACGACACGGACATCCACGAATAGCCTCTTTCCTTCCATCTTCCCTTACGTCATTACTAGCCAATCATAATAGAGGGCCAATTAAAAGTTTTACAACAGTGACGTCAGACATCGATAGTCTCTAATAAATAGAAGCACCTGTCCCCATGCAAAACCAGTCGTGCACTGAGGAAGGCCGCTGCAATTCGGCCGAAACGTCGGTTTTAGTTTATTACTGTTGTTAGTTTGTAGCAATGACGCGGCATAATACCCAGAAGAATTTTAATCACTATGACACCGGCCGCGGAAGCCTACGTTCTTATACATCCTCAATTATGTAAGATATTTGACAAAAAACTAACGTGAGCAGCTCCCAAACATCTGCTTGTTACAGTGGAAATACCACAAAACAAGAAACACTTATATGGCAAGTGCACTGAACGCTGCTGCCTGTTCTCATTAACAATATATGAAACAAAAAAAGTATCATGCCAAATTAACTTCCGACACTAACAATAAAAGTACAAATCAGTCTTATCTGCCTGTCTGATCATGCTAATCTCCTATACTATAAAGCGAATTTTCGTCAGGTTTTCACACCTAACTTGAGCGTAGCTTGGGGCAACATATTGGCTCTCTTTCATCAAAATCGGATCACGGAAAAAGAGATATCGTAATTTAGAGTTTAAGGAGCCTGCTTAGTTGCTGAGCTTAGTAGTTTGGATGTTTACTTTAGTGATGGCATAGTACAGCAAAGAACCAATAGATGGCACTGTCAGTTTCGTAGTACACTAAAGCACCAACAGATGGCGCTTTTAAAGTTTTTACCTCAGTGGCAGAAGTATTTTCAGAAGTTTACGTCTGTGGTGTCACCGCCAGACACCACACTTGCTAGGTGGTAGCCTTTAAATCGGCCGCGGTCCGTTAGTATACGTCGGACCCGCGTGTCGCCACTATCAGTGATTGCAGACCGAGCGCCGCCACACGGCAGGTCTAGAGAGACTTCCTAGCACTCGTCCCAGTTGTACAGCCGACTTTGCTAGCGATGGTTCACTGACAAATTACGCTCTCATTTGCCGAGACGATAGTTAGCATAGCCTTCAGCTACGTCATTTGCTACGACCTAGCAAGGCGCCATTACCAGTTACTATTGATGCTGTAAAACATGTACCGTCAAGAGCGATGTTCACCAATTATGGATTAAAGTATTCCAGAAGCTACGTACGTTTTTTGCTAGTCTCAATTCCTTGTCCTGTTCCAGACCTCACGCCAGCCTGCGTGAGCTTAAACGCGTGCCTTTCGGCTTCCTACAAACCCCGTGGATTGGCTCCTGCCAATCCACAACAAAATTGGCGACGAGGCCAATTCGCGTTCGTAACTATACTGCCCTGATTTACTTGTGTAATGGCTTCGCCACAATCTCCAGATGTACTGTCCGAATTTTATCGCTTACAGAACCAGCAGACGCAGGCCTTACTGGATGCCCTTGGACAGCTCGTCCAGGGTCAACGTGCACTGCAAAACGATGCGGCAGTCGCCGCTCCACCGCTCACACAGTCACAACACGCAGTTGCACCACCTTTTCGTCCTTTTGATGCGGCACTGGAAAGTTGGACGGAGTGGTCACGCCAATTTGGATTCCATCTCGCCGCCTACAGAATTCTAGGTAACGAGCGGCAGCCTCTCTTATTATCGTGCGTCGGAGTGTCCACGTACCGTGTGATAGTCAAACTGTTTCCCCTACGCGACGTAGCAACTCTGTCCTACGAAGAAATTTTGTCTGCGTTAGACGCATATTTCAAAGAATCAGTCAATGTAGTTGCAAAAAGGTATACCTTCTTTCGTACAAAACGTACGGCCGGTCAAACTAACAGGGAGTGGGTTGCAACTTTGCAGGGCCTTACTAGGGATTGTGCTTTTGAGTGTCAATGTGGACTCCCTTATTCAGATACTATGGTACGTGATGCAATTGCACAGAACGTTTCTGATGTTCGTATAAGGGAACAGATTTTGAAACTAGTCAATCCCTCCCTTCAACAAGAGATGGACATATTGGATCGGCAGGACACACTTGACTTTGCACAGGAATCATTTGGAACTTCACCAGCCGTGTGTCACATTAACCGGCCCGCCGGGCGCGCTGCACGGAACAGTAAACAGCCCTCGCACCCGTCCGCGCAGCTGCCACCAGGCTCTCAGCCACGTGTGCAGCGCAGGCAAGCAAATGCAGTGCAAAAATCATGCCCGCAGTGTGCTACTAGACATTCGCGTGAGAATTGCCCATCACGCCAAGCTATTTGCTTTTTCTGTAATAAAAAAGGACATGTTCAAAGTGTTTGCCAGAAAAAGCTCCGATCAGACACTCACAACCATTCCAGGCCCTTTGCTTCACACTGGAATCGGAATCGAACCAAGGATAATCCGGCTCGTGAAACTTCGCCCATGGAAATTCATGTAGTTCATTCCACTCCGCCCAGTGCCACTCTCTCTAACAGTGACTGTGTTCGTCCCACAACTAGTGTGCGTCGACATCGCCGGAAATCCCGTCCAGTCGCAAGTGATTCTGTACCAGTGTCAGTTCACGTTGCTCGAGACAGTCACTCTTGTCGTCAACAGGACAATAAACTTTTTGTAGACTTGGACATTAACGGCAAAGTGATACCATTCCTGCTCGATACCGGAGCTGCAGTTTCACTGAGTAATCAAGACACGTACAAACAGCTGGGCACACCTCCATTGCATGCCGCAAATGCTAAGCTAACTGCATATTCAGGTCATGGGCTCCCTGTGTTAGGACAGTGCAGCCTTCTTGCAACATACAAAGGACAAACAAAACTTGTGTCATTGTACGTCCTTCGTTCTTCTTATGCAGTGAACTTGTTTGTTTTCGATTTATTTCAGTTGTTTAACTTGTCTATAGTCAATCAGGTCCTATCAGTGAACCAGACTGTGCCTTCAGACAGTGTTTCTCGTCTATGTGAAGAATTTGCAGACATTTTTGCACCGGGCCTCGGTTGCACTAAGAACTATAAAGCACATTTGGAACTGAAAGTAAACGTGCAACCAAAATTTTTCAGAACGCGCAATGTTCCCCACGCATTGTGTGATGAGGTCGCAAGAACATTACACGATTTAGAATCACAAGGTGTAATTGAACGTGTGCAGGCTTCTCTCTGGGCATCACCCTTAGTAATTTTGCAAAAGCCTTCCGGAAAATTGAGACTTTGCGTGGACTTCAAGGCAACAGTGAATCCACAACTAGTGACTGCAACTTTTCCTTTACCCCACCCGGAAGATCTTTTTGACCAACTGTGCCCGGGTAAATATTTTTCGAAGTTGGATCTAGCAGATGCGTACTTGCAAATACCGGTGGACGAAGAATCCCAGTGCGTCTTGGTGGTTAACACGCATCTTGGTTTGTACCGATTCAAACGACTGCCATTCAGGTGTGCATCCGCCCCTGCATTGTTTCAGCAATATCTACAAACTGTTTGTGCGTCGGTCCCTACTGCAGCAAACTATCTGGACGATATTGTGACTTCCGGAAAGACGGAAGAAGAGCATTTAGCCAATCTCAGAACATTATTTCAGGTCTTGCGGCAAAATGGTCTTCGCTTGCGGAAGGACAAATGTGTGTTTTTTGCTCGGGAGTTACCCTACCTGGGCCATGTACTCAATGCCCAAGGCATACATCCCAGTCCAGAGCACCTCCGTGCCATACAAGACTTGCCTTCGCCGCAGAATTTGGAGCAGCTACAGAGTGTGCTGGGAAAAATTAATTATTATCATCACTATGTGCGCCACGCCTCTTCCATTTCAGCTCCGCTTCATCGCTTACGCCGTAAAGGTGTTCCGTTCGTCTGGACGACGGAATGCGAACGCGCCTTTCGCCAGTTGAAATCGGCGTTGCTTTCTAGTACTTGCCTTACGCCATTCGATCCCCAGAAACCCCTTTTGTTGATGGTGGATGCATCGGATTTCAGGATCGGTGCTGTGCTTGTGCACAAAGATGGATCGCATGATCGCCCTATTGCCTTTGCGTCCAAATTGCTCTCGTCTGCACAAAGAAATTATTCACAGATCGAGAAAGAAGCATTGGCCCTCGTATTTGGTGTTACAAAGTTTCATGATTTCTTGTATGGTCGTCACTTTACCATCATCACAGACCACAAACCTTTGACATCGCTTTTTCATCCGACCAAGCCTGTACCTCCACGTACAGCGCAGAAATTCATTCGCTGGTCTATTTTCCTCTCGCAGTACCGCTACGATATCTTGTATCAGTCCACTGCTAAGCACGGAAACGCCGATGCGTTGTCCCGTTTGCCTGTTGCTGAGGATAGAGCATTCGATTCCTCCGAACTTGCTTGCATGTTCATTGATGCGGAAACCGATGACGTGGTCGAATCGTTTCCGATTGATTTTCGTTGTGTAGCTACAGCCACAGCTGCCGACCCACAGCTGCCACTTCCCCCTGGCAACGCTTACACATCGATTTTGCTGGTCCATTCTGGAATGCTCGATGGTTGGTTGTGGTAGATTCATTCAGTAATTTTCCTTTTGTTGTCCGGATGTCTTCCACGATGTCATCTGCCACCATCCAAGCGTTATCCGCTATCTTTTGCATTGTAGGTCTTCCACAGACTATTGTTTCCGACAATGGCCCACAATTCATGTCTGCAGAATTTCAGTCATTCTGCAAGGCTAATGGTATTCAACACCTGACATCCGCGCCGTTTTCGCCTCAGTCAAACGGTGCCGCTGAACGATTGGTCCGGACTTTCAAGTCACAGATGTTGAAGTTAAGAGAGTCGCATTCTCGGGAGGACGCGTTATTGTTCTTTTTGTCCTCGTATCGCTCTCAGCCCCGAGATGGTCGCTCGCCGGCTGAGTTGCTCCACGGTCGCCCTCATCGATCCTTGATGTCTTTGCTACATCCGCCGCATCAGGTTCCTGTGCAGCGGAAGATACCTGCTTTTGCCCCAGGCGACGTTGTCTACTATCGCAACTATCGAGGTTCACGGCGTTGGCTCGCAGGGCGCATTCTTCGCTGCCTCGGCCGCGCTATGTATCTGGTTTTGGGGGCCTCTGGTGAGGTGCGTCGGCATCTCAATCAGCTGCGCCTCTGTCGTCGCGCGGGATCTGCCGCTCCCCGTCTGCTTTCAGCGACGGTGCCGTCCGGTCAGCGCCCTGGGGACCCATCTACTGGCTCGCCTCAGCCCCAGGTGTTACCGACGATGCCTTCCATTTTGCCCCATGGCGACGCGCCGCCACTGCCGCCGCCGCCTGTTCTCCCGCCGGCGACGCCCGCAGTGGACGCGTCGCTTCAACCGACGGGCGCCTGGGTCACGCGCCGCCGATCGCTTCCGTGACCAGTTGTCCTCCGCCATGGAACTCTTGCCCGCTCCGGACCATATGTCGTCTTCGCCCGTCGGGTGCCCCGGCCCGATGGAGGGCGACCCTTCGGCCCCTCCTGTCTCTCTACGGGCGCATACACCGCATGTTGGCGTGCACCCTGGAGCAGGTTTTCAGGCGTTTCCTAGCTCCCCTCGGGCCGAATGGCAGGGTGCGGGTGGCACAGCCTCGCCTGTTGTTAGGCTCCCCACCTCGTCGCATACGCCAACATGGGGCCCTCTCCACGGCGGGCGGAAGCCTTATACCCCAACCGCCCGCCGATTTGCGGGGGAGGAATGTGGTGTCACCGCCAGACACCACACTTGCTAGGTGGTAGCCTTTAAATCGGCCGCGGTCCGTTAGTATACGTCGGACCCACGTGTCGCCACTATCAGTGATTGCAGACCGAGCGCCGCCACACGGCAGGTCTAGAGAGACTTCCTAGCACTCGCCCCAGTTGTACAGCCGACTTTGCTAGCGATGGTTCACTGACAAATTATGCTCTCATTTGCTGAGACGATAGTTAGCATAGCCTTCAGCTACGTCATTTGCTACGACCTAGCAAGGCGCCATTACCAGTTGCTATTGATACTGTAAAACATGTACCGTCAAGAGCGATGTTCACCAATTATGGATTAAAGTTAAGTATTCCAGAAGCTACGTACGTTTTTTGCTAGTCTCAATTCCTTGTCCTGTTCCAGACCTCACGCCAGCCTGCGTGAGCTTAAACGCATGCCTTTCGGCTTCCTCATAGTGGATTGGCTGTCTTGTCAATCCACAACATTGTCAGTGATAGATTTAAGCACAGCAGTCTTATCTTTACGAGTACAAACCAACACTGAATTTACTTAGCTAGGATATATGGATTTACTGACTTCGCTTTTTGCATTAACAAAACTACTTTGTCTCTTTCGATGGGTTTCATTCACATTTGACTTCTTGGCCAGTATATACGGATTTACTGACTTCGTTCTTTGTAATAACGATACTACTTTGTTTCATTCGATAGGTTTCATTCAAATTTGACTTCTTGGCTAGGAAAAACGAATTTATTGACAAAGTGACCATGTAAGGATGCCATTTTTACTGACTGGGAAATGGAACCGTAGAAAACGACGATATCCAAAGGCCCTTCTTCAACATCCGTTGTGAAACACGGACGTGTAGCTAGTACGGAATAAAACTGAAAATTTCGTTCGCGAAGACAGTGCCAGCTATTGGACTTTTTTATACTATATTTTGCTTTCAAAAATCAAATACTTTTTATACGTGAGGAAAAGGGTGCCGTTACTGCGTACCGCCAGAAAAACAGGGCTGATTATACGTAATTGTTGTATTTAAGCTGGGGAACTATATTAAAAAAAAAGTCTGGATAAGAGTAGAGAATACGAAATATCGGCATTCACTTAAAAACAAAAATGAAAACGGTTGGGGAATGCAAAATATCTACATTTATTTTAATACGCCAATGGTAAGTAGTTGCACGTTGGAATAACTGCAGAAAAACAATGGATCCACAGTGTTTACTGCTTCATCAAAAATATGTTAATAACCCTTCCTTCCCTTTTGCATCTGCTTTAAAAATGATGGTTACATTGTATCTAAACGTGATTGTCTCGATGGTGTACATCTAGCAACAGAAAATCCATTTTCAGAGGTTAAATAAACCGATGGAATAACTACTTTAACAGCAATTTGTTTTGTTTAAAAACTTGAAGATCTGTACAAAAATTCCACAATAATATGGGGAAGAGTCACTGGATAATGTGGCCAGTCTTGATACTGATATTGGTAATTACATCGAAAATTAAATGCTCCTTACCAAGAAAAATTTAAATATGTATACCGGTACACTCATTATACAACTGTTTGTGTGACAATATTGTGGTAGCTAAAGTTTATGACCTAGTAGACTGCCAACAGCGGTGAGATAGAGATAGAGACAGAGACAGAGACGATCTATTGCAAGAAGTTGTGTTCTGGGAGTGGAACTTGAAATTTGTTCTATATGTACATAATGAATGAAAGGTAACTATACAATCCTCGATTTTACCACACTAACTTCCTCTTATTGTAAATTACACACAGCAGACATATATTGCCGGCCGGGGTGGCCGAGCGGTTCTAGGCGCTACAGTCTGGAACCGTGCGACCGCTACGGTCGCAGGTTCGAATACTGCCTCGGGCATGGATGTGTGTGATGTCCTTATGTTAGTTAGGTTTAAGTAGTTCTAAGTTCTGGGGGACTGATGACCTCAGAAGTTAAGTCCCATAGTGGTCAGAGCCATTTCAACTATTTCAGACATATATTATAAACATGCCACATTGCATATACAATGATTAGAGAAGGCAATATTAATGCCTAACAATATACACTGCAGAACCTCCTGTCGCAAGGAGAACAGGTTAGATTGTCCTGGAGATCAATTCATACACGTATGTCAACGTGATTTTTTTACCATTACTCGCAAAGGAACCGTTAGGTTTTGTCCTAGATTTCTTAGTAATACACAGACATGAAAACCAAATATTTTATTTCGTCATCTACAATCTTGCACACACACTAAAGACTACGACACAGACCATCTAAGGCAGAGACAACTTAAGACTAAGTCTCTCTGTTTTTTTTTTTTTTAATAATTGTCGAGTTACGGCGCAACATTGGAATGTCCTGGACTACTTGCTGAGTAGCTGGTGTCACAGCAACTCCATTATTCTTTATGGCCACAGGTGGTTCTTTTACAACATATGTTGGTAATGGTTGAGTCTCAGATATGTTGTCGGTTTCAGGATCAGAGCTGAAATACATTGGCTGCAGAAATGGTATTCTTAGCACTAAAAATGCCTACACGTTTCCTAAGAATATTACCATTAAGATCTTTTACAACGTCCATAACATTACTGTCTCTTTCCACAATTACACTGAAGCGCCGAAGGAACTGGTAGAGGTAGGGGTGTAAATGTGGAAACCCAGTTTGTTTTTGCTGTATAAAAGAAATGTTTACTTCTCTTTCAGCTTCAAAAATTAGCCAAAGCTAATTCATAATGTTTTTAGCAATGAATGTAATATTATGAAACACAAAAACTAAATATGTTAAAAATTAAAAAACATTTTCTGCTTGCACAACAACTCATTAATTTTTCAAGAAGTGTGGGTAATGTGGAAACGCTTTAAAATGTGTGAAACTGACTACTTCAAACGAAAACTATTGAAAATGTTAGAAACTATGTTATTTTATATTAAATTTAAATTACACAAAATATTTTTAAACGCAACTGTATTAGAAAAATGCTTCATAAGCCAAGTTCACTTGCAAAAGTCGCATATGTAAATATCTTCTTCATTTCCGGCACACAAAGAGTGACTCCACTCCTCACACACTACACACTTAATCCACAGTTTTCCCCAAATGCCTTTGGAAAATGTGCCTCCTCAAAAAAAAAAAAATACAAATTGCATCTTCTTCAGTAGGTTTTTCTTCCCCAATTGCGAGATCCAAATGTGACTCGCCTGAAGAGACAGTTGGTGCATTGGGCTCTTCATCTGAAGCCTCAGATAACTTAAGCCGTTTTTTGCGTGGTTTTATAGGAGGAGCTTCACGTTTTTTCTTGATTTTGGTAGCTGCCTTAGGAAGCTTCTGTTTATCCTTCAGTAAGGAGTCTTCAAGGCGTGTTTTATGAGGCGAAGATGTCAAAACAGCTGATGAAGCTGGCTTACGACCTCTGTTGGAAACCGTCCTCTTTAGAGGAGGGAGTGGCATGATATCTTTTGGAGACGCACACGCATTTGATGAGGTATTTGACAACGATGGTGACCTTCTGCTTTATCCATTTCAATGAGATACTGTACCAACTGTTTCTGAATAGCATCAGGTAGTACAGACTTACGTCCAAGTCTCAAAGAAACACATTCTTCAGGTGACATATCACTATGCACAAATCTTTGAAGTGTCGTCTGAGGTACACTGAAAGCATTTACTGCTCTGCTTAACCCCATCTGCTTTTCCCTTAAGGCTATTATAGCCTTAATCATGTTTTCAGCATCCCACTTCTTCACAATAGCTCTTGGTCTCTGATCAGTTAGCTTTCGTGGCATCTAGAAACAGACGCAAAACATATTAGAAGTAATGTATTTGATGTTGGTATTGTGGAAACGTTTCCACAATGCCATCGTATGTATGCTTTCACATTACCTACACAATGGCCATTTTAAATTTCGGTAGATTACATTAAGCAACTATTCATTTAAGGTTGACAAAGGACTGCTAAAACCTTCCATGCACCTCCCTTTATAAGCTATCAGACGTAAAGAAAGATAACTACAAAGTATGTAGATAAATATAATACCACAACTTACCTCGAAAAAGGTTTAGAAAATGCGCGAACGTAAATTGCATCACTCTCACAGCATCTGTTGCTCAACTGACTTCTAACCCTCTACCATGACAAATAGGAACTATTGCAACAATTTCTGGCTGCCCCACTACAGTGAAGCACTCTGCAGGCCAGATACTAGACGTTTCCACATTACCCACACGCTTCCACATTTACACCCCTACCTCTATAGGTAGGCATATTCAAGTACAGAGGTATGTAAACAGGAAGAATACGGCACTGCAGTTGGCAACGCCTATATGAAACTATAAGTGTCTGGCACAGTTGTCATCCTTCCACCATCCTTCACACCTACATATCCTTGATCCACCCCATCCTTTGTTATGCCAGTGTCGCTTGTATTTCAGCCCCTCCCAGATTTTATAAAGCCCTCCAAATCCTGGAACGCCATGCACTCTGTCTCGCCTTCCATATTCGCCTTCAGTCACCCATGCGCATCCTCTATGACCTCATCCCCCTCTCCCACGTTCTTTTCCTGGAACACATCCACACACTGTACATCGTCTGCTGACTCAATCCCCCCATCCCCTGTTGCCCCCTTCGCCTCCACCCCCAGCCTGTTGCCGCACCTTTAGTGTTGTGTCCCACTCTCACTCCCTCTCCACACTCTCCACCTCCTTTCCCACCATACTTGCCAGCACCTACCTCTCTTGGATGATGAGCTTCGCCCTGACATCTATCCCTCTGACCAACTCTAACCCCACTTTCCTGCCCCCCTCTCCTCAGGACTCCCTACCTCCTACCTCTCTCCTTCCCTTCCCTTCCCCTGGAAGGTTTTCCTCCCTCCTACACCCCCCCCCTTTCCCGTGCTCACCTTCTGTGTCTCTGCACTCCCTCCTGCCTTGTCTTCCCCCTTCATCTGCTGCCTGACCCGCCTTCTGCCTCTTGGTGCACCCCCTGCCCCCCTTTTCGTCTTCCTCCCACCCCCCACGCCGCACCTACTTCCCCTCTTTTCTCCCTCCTCACAGGCCTCCCATCCCTCGGCAGGTCCCTACCAGTGGTTTTTATTCTTTGTGTGTGCTCCATTGTTTACAGCGTTTTTTTTTAAGTCTCACTCTGTTGCCAACTTTTAACTTGTGTTTGACTCCAGTGTATTTTAAATGCCCCACCAATTGCCAGCTGTGTTCTTTTAATTTTATGTCAACTTTTTGTCACCCAGTGAATGTCCCCACATTAGTGTATATTTTATCTTCCATTATCTCCATTTACTGTGTTTTTATGTCCCTCAGTTTTCCCTCTTTTTATGTATGAGTTCCCCTTTTATATTTTTTGTAAAGCCGCTCAGATGCAGAGTGGTGGACTGTGCAGCTGCCAGCCCTCCTCTTCCCATATGGAGCAAGGGCATGAAATTAGAATAAAGAAGAAAAATGGCGCAGTTTTTAGATCAGTTACTGCTACTACAATGACGGGTCATCAACATTTAAGTGAGTTTGAATGTGGTATCATAGTCGGCGCACAAGCGATGGGACACAGCATCTCCGAGGTAGAGATGAAGTGGAGATTTTCCTATACTACTATTTCACGAGTGTACCTGAATATCAGGAATCTGGTAAAACATCAAATCTCAGACGTCGCTGCGGCTGGATAAAGATACCACAAGAATGGGAACATTGATGACTGTAGAGAATCGTTCAGTGTGACAGCTGTGCAACCCCTTCACAAATTGCTGCCCATTTCTATACTGGGCCATCAGCAAGTGTCAGGGTGTAAACTATTCAGCGAAACATCATCAATATGGGGTTTTGGAGCCGAAGACCCACTCGTGTACCCTTGATGACATCGCAACACGAAGCATTACACCTCGTCTGGGCCCATCAGCACTGACGCTGGACTGTTGACGACTGGAAACATGTTGCCTGGTCGGACGACTGTTGTTTCAAATTGTATCGAGCAGATGGACGTGGCACAGGTATGGAGACAACCTGATGAATCCGTGGACCCTGCACATCAGCAGGGGACTGTTCAAGCTAGTGGAGGCTCTAATGGTGTGGAGCGTGTGCTGTGGGACCCCTGATACGTGCAAATAGGATTCTGATAGGTGACCCGTAGGGAAGATTCCTGTCTGATCACCTGCACCCATTCATGTCCACTGTGCATTCTGACAGACTTCGGCAATTCGAGAAGGACAATGCGACACTTCACATGGAATTGCTACAGAGTGGTTACAGGAACACCCTTATGAGTTTAAACACTTATGTTGCCCATCAAACTCCCCAAACATTAACATTGACCGTATTTTGGATGCCTTGCAACGTGCTGTTCAGAAGATATCTCCACTCCCTCGTACTCTTACGTATTTATGGACAACCCTGCAGGATTCATGGTGTCAATTCCCTCCAACAGTACTTCAGACATTAGTCAAGTGCATGCCACGTCATGTTGCGGCGGTTCTGTGTACTCTCAGGGCCCTACACGATACTGGGCAGGTGTACCCGTTTCTTTGGCTCTTCAATGTACAAGGCATGTCCGGAAAGTAGCACCGAATTTGGAAAAAAAAACTCTTTGAAATATTTTTAAGAGAAAATTTGTTTTTGCAAGAAAGAGAATTTCTTAAACTATTTTTCTACATATTTGCCACCGCTGTTCAGACAGACATCTGTCGTAGTGAGAAACCTACTTTTCTACTCCCTCTCCATACAAAAATGCCGCCAGAGAAGACACCGTTTTATGAGTCCTCATCGCCGTCAAAGCTCCTTCCTTCAAATTCACTCTCCATGTTCAAGTACAAGAGGTAGTCAGAAGGTGCAAGATCGGGGCTGCACGTCAGGTGACACGACTGGTCCCAACCGAATTGTTCATTAAAGTTTTGAATAACACTAGCAGAATGGGAACGTGCATCGTCAGAAAGCGACACTGCCTTGACTGAACTTTCCACGCTTTTTGTTTTGAACTGTGTGCCGAATTTTCCTCAGTGTTTCACAGTATCGGACCTCTTGGTAGGAACTCAACAAGCCAAATGCTCTGTCCATCCCAGAAAGCAATGCACATGATTTTTTTGTCTGACAGTGTTGTCTCGAATTTTTGTTTTTTGGGGGAATTCTGGAGTGACATGAAAGACTGAAGTTTCATCACTGGTCACAATTCCATTGAAGAATTCATCCCCTCATCGCTGTATCAGGTAAGAAATGTCAATGTACTGCCAAGTCGCTTCGTTTTGTGGACATCTGTAATCAATTTCAGAACCTAACTGGAACTCAATTTTTGAAAATTTAAGCGACTTGTGACAATCTCAGCAAAATATTTCTTTTTAAAATTTATGAAAACTCATCAAAAATAATTCTTATTGTGAATTTTTTTATTCACTTTCTGAGGCAAATCATCGACAACAGAAGAACACCCACTTCATGCTTCATCATGAACATTGGTTCCTCTGTCATCGAACTGTTTAACCCACTTCCTCACCATTCAATCAGTCATTACATTTTCACCGCAAACATCTATAAGCTACCAATGAATTTCAGCTGGCGTAGCCATCTTTGCCGTCGAAAACCATATTACAGAACGCACTTCACAGTCACCGAGCTCAGAGATTGTCTTAAACATTTTGAACAGTCACTAACAAACGTAAACACAACACAGTCCGGCTCTAATGGCGTCAGTGGAAAGACAGTGAACCAGAGATATAACTGCAAAGGCACGGAACTGCGACACTAGTGCTGCAGTGGTGGTATAACAAAATGGTTCTTACTTACTGGACATTCCTTCTACGCTCTTTCCCATGTATCAGTGTTAATGCCATTTTTCATGTGCACGAAACGTCCTACACTGAATGTTCGACTCTTCCAAAGTATTCATGAGGATCTGAAATTTGGCTGGCTGCCAAATGATTTGGTTAGGGTTAATTGAGCCCCTCCCCATTAACAATGGATCTTGCCATTGGTAGCAAGCTTGTGTTCCTCAGAAATATAGATAGCCGTACTGTAGGTGCAACCACTATGGAGGGGCATCTGTTGAGAGGCCAAACAAACATTGAAACCTCTCCTTAGAAAAATTAATGAATTACTGTCCTGGTAACCCCCTCACGTTATTTGATTTCCAAACAGCTGAGCAAAACTGAACGTACTCAGACATTTCTCTCTTTACTTATTCTGATCATCACTCAACTGACACACAATATTTTTAACACAACGCAATCTGACTTTCAGTAATCCCTACAAAAGAATGGCCCTGACTAACAATAACCTATACCTTTCATGAATCACTTACCTCACAAAAATCTTCGTTACTCGAACTACTGCAATACAGCTAGCGCCAATACTGCAAGCTAAATAAAAGATTCTAACTACTGAAGGTACTAACTACTGATAGGCATAGTTAGCAAATGAAAGATCTGGATGGAGAACAAACAATGTATTTACCTTAATAATATTCAAAAGTCATTATATACATATATATACAGGGTGATTCAAAAATGCATGTAAATATTTTAAGGGTGTATTTGTGAGGTAAATATAAGACAAAAATGTTCTATAAATGTTTTTCCATAAACGTTTAATTCCAGAGTTATCGTTAAATACGAAAGTCATGTCCGTATCAAAACGACGGCAGTGCAAGCAGCAGGATGCCATATTCTGGTACGTAATTCACATACGTATCTCCCAACAGTTGATTCGAAACTGCATGAATAGTGTTTGTTTTTGTTTGCACGTGATGTTTACTCCTACTGTACGGAAGATGGCGCTGATGTTGTTGGTAATGGAAAAGTACGTCCTGTCGTTCATTCATCGTCGGAAGGCTAAAGGTTTCGTGCACATGATGTACTCAAACAGTGAGATGCTGATATGCAGCTTGTGTATGGTGCAGCAGATGGAAATGCACTTGCAGCAAGACGAAGGTACAGTGAGCTGTTTCCAGGAAGACGGTTACCAAGTCATCAGACGTTTGTATCTGTGGACAGACGTATGCGGGAGTATGGCATTCGTCCTGGGCCACATTCAGGTCGACCACTTGAGCATGCAGTGAACGTCGAGGAACATGTTTTGGACCTGGTAGACCAAGATCCATCTATCAGTACGAGACAAATTAGTGCAGCTGTACGACTTCCACAATCTACTGTATGGCGGCTGCTTCGGAGACAACAGTTGCATCCATTTCACCTGCAAAAAGTGCACGAATTGACACCTGAAGACTATCCTCGCCGTCAGCAATTCTGCCAGTGGTTACAAGAGCGTCATTTGAATGATCCAATGTTCATTCGGCGGATATTATTCACAGATGAGGCCATGTTTACTCGTGCGGGTGTAATCAATTCGCATAATATGCACCAGTGGGCTGTCGAGAATCCTGGCGCGAGAATTGTGCGTGGATATCAACATCAATTCTCCATAAACATTTGGTGTGGTATTGTGGGGAATTACTTATTCGGACCTCATGTTCTGCCTCCAAGGCTGAATGGGCACGCGTACTGCGAATTTTTGGAGGGAGAATTGCCTGGATTGTTACAGGATGTCCCTCTTGCAACACGAGCCACCATGTGGTTTATGCACGATGGTGCTTCCGCCCATTACAGCCGCAACGTAAGGGCGTACCTCAATTCTGCGTATCCACATCGATGGATAGGTCGCGGAGGACCAATTGCTTGGCCAGCCAGATCACCTGACCTGAACCCTTTAGACTTTTATTTATGGGGCCGACTAAAGACATTGGTGTATTCTTCTGCAGTACCGAACAGAGAAGTGCTACAACAAAGAATTGAAGGTGGTTGTGAAATTATTCGTGGAGAGTTGAACGGACTGTGTAATGTGCAGAGATCATTGATGCGACGAGCACGGGTCTGTCTGCAAGTTCAGGGACAGCATTTTGAACATGCATTGCATTAAGATTTGTGCAAATACAGTACAGTACAGTACAGTCTGTAAAATGCTTCAATTTTCCTTAGTTATTGTGCATTGCTGTAGTTCAATCAACAGGACCTAAATTAATACAGTGTTCGCGAGGAATTGTTTCAGTTTGTTACGTCACGTTTATTTATCAGTTTGCGTTGTTAGTCCAAATGCACTGTAATTAAACTGTGAACTCTGGGAATTAAATACCTTACGTTGTATTGAATGTATTATCCTGTTTTGTTCATAACTCTGTAATAAGCCAAGTATGGAAAAAATTGTATAGAACATTTTTGTCTTATATTTACCTCACAAATACACCCTTGAAATATTTACATGCATTTTTGAATCACCCTGTATATATATATACATATATATATACATATATATATATATATATATATATATATATATATATATATATATATATATATATCAGTTCATGATATCCAGTCTTACAAATTTACTCTTTCTGATGGACACATGTCCAGATCATACGCTCTCAAAACTCTGCCATCTCTCTCCCCACATCCACCACTGCTGGCGGCTCACCTCCAACTGCGCAACGCTATGCGCTGTTCACATCCAACTGCCCAACACTACAACAGCGAATATTCCAACAATGCCAACCAGCCACAGACTGCACACAGCACAGCCAGTGATTTTCGTACAGAGCGCTACGTGATGTTACCAAAATAAAAACCTAAACAGCCTACTTACAACAGGTGGTTCCTGAAGAGGGGCAGCAGCGATTTCAGTAGTTGCGGAGGCAAGAGTCTGGATAATTGACTTATCTGGTCTTGTAACATAAACCAAAACGGCCTTGCTGGGCTGATACTGCAAACGGCTGAAAGCAAGGGGAAACTAGGGCTGTAATTTTTCTCGAGGGCAAGCAGCTCTATTGTATGGTTAAATAATGATGGCATTCTCTTGATTAACATATTCCAGAGGTATAATAGTGCCCATTGGGATCTCTGGGTGCGGACTACTCTGGAGGAAGACGTTATCAAGAGAAACAAAACGGGCATTCTACAGACTGGAGGGTGGACTAACAGATCCCTTAACCTGACCAGTAGGTTAGAAATTTTAAAAAAGGAAATGGATAGTTTAAAGCTAGATATACTGAGAGTTAGTGAAACTCGGTGGCAGGAGGAACAGGAGTTCTGGTCAGGTGAATACAGGGCTATAAATACAAAGTCAAATAGGGGTTATTCAGGAGTATGTTTAATAATGAATAAAAAAACAGGATAAGCTACTATGTACAGCATAGTGAATGCGTTATTGTTGCTAAGATAGATGTGAAGCCCACACTCACTGCAGTAATATAAGTTTGTATGTCATCCAGCACCGCAGATGAAGAGATAGAAGAAAATTTTTATTAGGTAAAATAAATTATTCACATAATTAAGGGAGATACAAATTTAATAGTCATGGGGGACTGGAATTCGATAGCATGAAAAAGAAGAGAAAGAAATATAGTAGGTGAATATGGACTGGGGGAAGGAATAAAAGAGGCAGCCGCCAGGTCGAATTTTTCACAGAGCATACTTAAATCATCGCTAACACCTGGTTTAAGAATCACGAAAGAAGACTATATACGTCGAAGAGACCTGGAGACACAGAAAGGTTTAAGATTGATTATGTAATGGTAAGACATATATTTCGGAAACAAATTTTAAATTGTATGTGATTTCCAGGGGCAGATGTGCATCTGACAATTTATTGATCATGAATGGTAGATTACAACTGGAGAAATTTCAGAAATGTAGGAAATTAGGGAGACGGGGTCTGGATAAATTGAAAGAACCAGATGTTTTTGGGAGTTTCGGTGGGAGCATTAGAGAATGAATGGCAAGTACAGAGGAAAGGAATTCAGTAGATGAAGATGGGTAGCTTTGAGAGAGGAAATATTGATGGTAGCAGTGAATCAAGTAGGTAAAAAGACAAGGGCTAGTGGAAATCCGTGGGTAACGCAAGAGATATTCAATTAAATTGATGAAAGGAGTAATTATAAAAATGCAGTAAATGAAGCGATAGAGAATACAAACATCTAAAAATGAGGCTAACAGAGAGTACAAAATGGCTAAGCAGGAATGGCTGAAGGGCTAATGTAAGGGTTTAGAAGCATATACCACTAGGGGACAGGAAGATACTGCCTACAGGAAAATTGAAGAGATCTTTGGAGAAGCGAAAACTACCTACATGAACATCAAGAGCTCAGATGGAAAACTAGTCCTAACCAAAGAAGAGAAAGCTGGAAGGTGTAAAGAGTATATAGAGGGTCTGTACCTGGGAGATATATTTGAGAGTAATATTATAGAAATGGAAGAGGACGTAAATGAAGATGAGATCGGTGATAAGATACTGTGAGAAGAATTTAACGGAGTGCTGAATGATCTAAGCCGAAATAAGGCCCCAGGAACAAACAACATTCCCTTATAACTACTGGGAGCCTTGGGAGTGTCAGGCATGACAAAATTCTCCCATCTGCTGAGCAAGATGTACGAAACAGGCGAAATGCTCTCAGACTTCAAGAGCAATATAATAATTCCAGTACCAAAGAAAGCGGGTGCCGACACGTGTGAAAATTACTGGACTATTAGTTTCAGAAATCATGGTTGCAAAATGCTCTCCCCGACCGTTGTAAATCGTGGAGCTCCTCCGAACCGCCTTCTGATGATCTCAGCCTCCATACCCAGCGATTAACTGTACTTCTGTCGACAGCAGATGCTCCATAGACTTTGCACAAGCATTTATGAATATTCCTTACAGTTTCTTTCTCAGCAGTGGGAAACTGAATGTCGGTGTGTTCCTTGTAACGTACATCACCTATAGACGACATTTTGAAACTGTCTTGCAGCTAAACTATCTGTCGGAAGTGACGGAAACTCGACACGCTCACCGAGGAGACCACATACTACATACGTGACGTTTGGCATTCGTAGCGATGTTTCCGGATAAGAATAAAATTGTGGTGCATTACTTTCTGTTCAGCCCTCGTAATAAATATAGTAACATATGAAGATGGTATCTGTCCGAAAGAACAGATACCATTGGTGATCTTGGAGCTCTCGAAGAATGAAATTACAATGAAATCCAGACCATTAGCTGCTTACAGGCGTTGATAAATGTCAACAGGGACTGTTGAAAATGTGTGCCCCGACCAGGACTCGAACCTATGACCTACTTACATGGCAGACGCTCTATCTAACTGAGCCATCGAGGACACAGAGGATAGTGCGACTGTTCTTTCGGACATGTCGAAAGAACAGACACCAACTTCATATAGATAAGGCTTACCGGCCAATGATCTTCTGAAATAAAAATTTTGCCCATTTTTACCTTCTATCATAAATCGAAGACAGTGAAGCTATGGGATTTAAATATGCAGATGAGTGGCTTATGATCCGTTATAATGAAACGAAGCCCTCTTAGGTGCAGATCATACTTCTTCACACTCCATAAAATGGCTCTAGCCTCCTTATCCAAGGTAGAATAATTTTGTTCTTTTCTCCTGATGGAAGTAGCAATCATTTGAGAGAACCCGAGTTAGAGTCTTGGTCCGGCACACAGTTTTAATTTGCCAGGAAGTTTCAAAATGAGTATTATCCAATGTTGCTTGCCATATAGATGGGGCAGAGATAATTCCAAAAGCCAGTCTAGTAAACTTATACAAGCCTCAAGGGCCAACAGTGGTTTGCAGATCTTGCGATCAAATTGTAAATAAGCTTCATTTAAGTCAGGTTTGGTGAATTTCTCTCCTCCTCCTAGCATAGCAAAAGTATCATCTCTGTTTCGTAAGGGATACTGAGGATGACTGGGTTAGGGTTAACAGTTACTTCAAAATCTCCACAAATTCTCACATTAGGTGTCTGACCTTTAGCTTGCTGAATGGTAGTCATAATAGGGATACTCGCTCTCCCCTTGGGTAGTGAGCGCTCACGGTAAAATGTGATGGTCAGATATTACATAGCGTAGAGGACACGCAAACTGTGTGCTATCTTCAGAAGAATGACTTTGTTAAGTTCGTCGTACCCTTAGAAGTAAGCGTGTATACTTATTGGCGCAGTGCTTAAAGTGGAGAACACTCATTTTTAAACTGATGAACAGAATTATGTCCGAGTCATTAACTTCAAAGATAAGACCAGACAACCCACATCAATTTAAAAACGTCAGTGCAGCATGCCTAGCTACGGTTACAACTCACAAATCTAAAGTGTCACTGCTAGTTGCGTGATAAACTTCATAACAAAATAAGTATAGGAAATCTCTCATAAACTACACTTTTGAAGCTTACCTTGAATTAGCAGTACTCAGAAAGTGGTAGCAGACAGCGCTTTAGGGAAAAGTCAAGTTACTGGATTTCATTGACATGTAGTGGTTTTATGTTTAATGTGTGAGTAACAGTCACGAAATACAACTTGATGTCTATTTAAGCTTCATCCGAAAACGTCTTTCGTCGTAAGGCTACACTGTTCTTAAGAATTACCTGATTTTGTTCTTCGCCTCATCAATTAAAATATATGCACGTTTGATTATATTGTCATTTCAGTTCAGCAGCTTGTCACGTAAGGAATTAATTAATCAATGTGAAGCGATACATCTTCGTAGATCTAACACTAACGACTGTAGAATAGACTCGTTGACAATAGTTTCTCGCATCGAGCTGCCTTGTTCTGATCCATCCTCCCCACCCCTCCACTCCACTTCCCTCCCTTCCTCTCTCTGTTACTCGTCATGAGCCAGCTGGTTGCTCACTGCTGAGGCGTGAGCGCGAGCCAGCTCAGACGAGCAGATCGGTGAACAGTCCTGCTCTAAAGAATTAATATGACGACTCTTGACTAGTTACAAATGCACAGCGTCTGTTCTGTACATTGTAAATACTGCTTGTCGGTGTCTAGTACATATACATAGCACATTCTGGGCCTTGGTATAAAGTTCTGTTGGGTTCTAAGCTGGAAGACAACCACTTGCTTGATAATGTGTGAGTTACATGTCAATCTGTTCTAACTGGGAGCCCTGATAGACCTCGTCCATAATCAGCGTTCTTGCAGGGTTGCATTTACGAATCTTAAAGCATTGCCACAAACTAATAACATTACCGGATGTATATGTGTAAATGTCGTGCTGTAGTAGGTTAACAGTGTTGTCTTGGATTTCCACTATAATAACCGTATACACACACACACACACACACACACATATATATATATATATATATATATATATATATATATATATATATATATATATATATAAAGGGTGTGGAAATATCTGAGCCACATGAAAAAAAGATTGAAATAAAAGTTTTTCGATTCGAAATGAAGTCGACTTCTCTGCCCCACCCCCTTGAGGTGGAGAATGAGGGTTGACTTAGAAATCTTCAGTAGGAACCATCAATTTTTATTGTGGATTCGGATTCTCAGAAAAAATGTAACTTTTGTATGGGACAATTGTATCGTTGCATGATGGATGCAACTCTAATCGACACAAGTCAAAAAGAGCTACAAACCGTTGAAAAGTGATAGAGGAATGTTCGATATGTTAACTATCGCGTTCGATACATTTTGTATTCAAATAACTGTGTGATGCAGGGCGGTGAACGTCAGTCGCAGTCAATCGTCATATTCTCGCTGTAGGTGCAACACCTCTCAGTGCGAGGATGATGTCCCATTGTGTCGAGCACGACTGTGGCCATACCGCGACTGATGGACAAGGAAATAACGTCGCGAAGGGGTCGCGCTTCACATTACTGCAGACATTCGAATAGCAAACATCTATTCCTACGTGTGCAATAATTTTGACTATTGCAGACTGGATAGATATTGCTTCGTGCTTTGCGTCAATAGGTATGTAAGAGAAGTTTGTCGATGGTGTGTGAATCTGTTTCCTGAGGGGAAAGTTCCTTCCGCAACATTTCGCAGTATTATCCAACTGTTTACTGCAACTAGAAGTGCTCAACCTACACAAAGAATCCGACCACGACATGTAACGAACGAAAAGGTCGCAGTGGATGTTTTAGCTCTAACTGCCGCATATCCTCACATTATTCATGGAAAATCACATGAGGTGCTGGAATTTCGCGACGAAATGTTCTGCACATATTGTGTGAACAGAAATACCATCTGTATCAGTAGAAAAGATTTGCCGCTTCTGCCTCAGGTTGACCCAAATCTGGGACTATCTACAAATATTTTCTGCTACTGCCAATATCTGACCAATTCCATCAAATTTAATGTAATGATTTTACAGAAATCGGAAAGAATTATGTATTTCAACTAATTATTATAAAAATAAAAACTCTTACACGAAAAATTTAAGATTTTAACAACAAGAAGAATTTTCTTACATAAATCTTCCCAAATCTCATCAATTATTTCAAATATCTAATAAAAATAATTCCTTAGAAATTTTTTCTTCCAGATCTCATCTTTTCATCCCCCAAAAATTTTATTTTTCATTAAAAATTTAATAGAAATTTATAATTTTCTAAATAAATTTTTCTGTATATAAATGGACTTCATTTTTAAGAAGCTCAACAATGTTCTAAATTGTTTAATAAATTATGCAATATTACTACCTGCAGAATTTAAGTGTGAGGTATGAAGAAAGAATTTGTTTGGAGCTTTTCTAATGTTTATTTTCCTTATAAATGGAGCAACTTCGTAAAGATCTTAAAAGGAACTTCACAGTGGTTCAAATTGATTAAAAGCAGAAAGTCAAAGGGAAATAATAAATTAGAAAAAGATAATTTCATTTATTTTAAAGTTAAAGACATAATCGTCAATTGAAAAGCAGTCAAAACAACAATTGGAAATGATTAACTTATTCTAAAATTGTATACATTAAGGTTTTAAGTGTAATGAAGATAAACCACTGAAAGAAATATTTCCATTTTCTGTTGATATATTTGAACATCAAGACAATAAAACATTAAAAGAAATATTTCCTTTTTCTATCAATTTGTTTAGGAATAAAAAAAACGGAGATAATACATTTTTAAAAATTTCATTTTCTGCAAAATTGTTTGGGGAAAAAGGAAATAAAAAACAGTTAATCAATTTTTAGTTAATACAACAGTAAACAAAAAATTACAAACTGTGAATTTCGAAAATATACTAAACTCAAGCGACCCTAATTATTTTTGAAATGTGGCAAAACCAAAAATTATAAACATAGCTAAAGAAAATCTTAAAATATTTACTTGCTTGAAAATATTTTTAATATATTTTGTGACTACAGACATAGGCAAAAACTGAAAATATAGAATATGGACATCAAACTCAAAATTATAGAGCAGATATAATATAAAAATTTAGGAAAGGGAGAACAAATATTTTGACAAAACTCTAATCTTGAAATATGATGATTGGGATGGACATTAAATTGAATTATTGGAATAAAATTAGGAATCAGTAGAAGTATTGCATTTGGAGGATTGGGATGGATATTAAATACAATTATTGGAATATAATTAGGAATCAATATAATTGTTACATTTAGAGGTGCATCTTATATGGAATTGCCACAGAAAATAGTACAAAAATGGTTTTGATGTAAAAAACAATGAAAACAGTTTTCTGTAGTCTATAGCTTCTGTGTTAAATCCAATAGATAGGCAAATTAGTACAAGTAATTACAATGAATTATTTTAAGAGCTTGAAGAAGAAATACCTGATTTTTCATTTATTTATGCAATTAAAAGTACTCTAAAAATCGAGACAAGAATTGATTATATTCGAAAAATGATAATAAAGTTAACGATATTCTAAAGAAATACTAAAATTAATGGCATTCTAACAACTGAGGCTAACATTAGTGTATCTATTAATGTTTTTTCATTCGATGTAACATGTCAAGTATAGCCATTAGAACCAACAAATACAATGAAAGAAGAAATTAATTCAAAGATAGAAAAAGTAAACTCAAAGAAAAAAAATTATTTGTTATACTTTAGAAAATTCACACTACTGTAGGATAAAAGGTTCATTTCTACTCGTTTCAAAACAGATAAATAAAAATGGCCATCAAAAATTTTTCGTTTTTGTTTTTTGCATTTTAATTAATAAGTCAGCAACAGTAGAACTAAAAGAGAAAGATCAATGCATAAACTTTAAAAATTATTAATTTAACCAAAAGTTCCTTTCATTATTTAATCAGATTTTGAAAGTTCGTTAGTAAAAATGGATACTGACAAAAAAGCTTGGAAAATTCTTTTACTCTAAAATATCAAAAACATGAATCAAAAGGTTTTTTTGTGATTAAAAGATATAGATGGGCATTACAAAACTACAGATGTTTATGGAGGGCCAAACCGTCACACAGAAGCCTTTAAACAGATTACAAAGAAGATAAAATTATTTTAGAATATGTAATTCCAAATTGGAAGGTTTAAGGGTTAATGAAAAACAACTATATCAGTGAATCTGGATTATATTGTTCAGTTATAAAATCGCAAAAGAAAGGACCCAAATTATTTCAAAAGTGGGTTGCTAATGGAGTTAGAAAAATGGAGACTAAAACATGAAGAATTATGTAAAACAACTATACAAAGGTCTAATAACACATTTAAAAATCTAAACACAGTTAAAAATAAATAGGTGTAAAACTCAGATAAAAAATTTGATAGAGCTATAGAAATTTTATATTAAAGGACTGGTGAACTAAATATAATAGTACCACATCTTGTACAACAAACTGATAACCCTATTTTGAGACCAAATTTTGTATTTTTGTTCTATATAATGATGCCTGTAGGTATAACTCTTATGTTATTAGACCACAAGGGAGAAAGGACTAGAAAAATAGTTAAACACAATTAGAAATAGACACCCTAATTGCAAACAAATTTGAAGACTTGGTTATTACTCCAGCTCAATAAATTTATATCAAAGAAACAACGAAATTTAGGATTTTTATATCATCAGAATCTTTTCAATATATTAGATACACCAGAACAGTTTTTAATAACATAATATATCAAATCATTTGATTTCTAAATTAACTCTTATATTAGCAGCATTAAAAAATCTATAAGATAATTTTTTAAGTAATATTTATTTCTGTATTTTGAATCTTTATTGAATAAATCGGTACAGATAAACGGCATTTTGGTCCATAAATAGGTTTACCAAATTTTAAGTTAGGTTTAAAAGAAGCAACAGTATTAGTTTGATATAAATATTTATCTTTTTCTAGAAATAATCCATTTCTAAAACCGCATCTACATTAAAATTTATATTTCTTGATTCAGGAGATATAATTTCTAATAAATTATTGAAACATTTTTATTAGCTTCAACAATTTAAAAATTTAAGCCTAAAACTTTTCCAATACTACCTTTTTCATTCATAAATAACATAACACCACTCAATAAAAAAATTATTTACAGTTTTATCTTCTTTAATGTATATATAGGTTTTTAAAATTAATCCAATTTTCTAAATCTATTAACTACTGAAGAACAGAGACTTAAATTTTTGCTCAAAATACAATTTATTATTTTTTGAAGTAATATTTGGAGTAAATAATATTGTGTAAAACCGACTACAACAACATTTTTATGAGAATCTTTTATGAAAACAGAATTACCACATAATTGAAATAACTGATGGCAACTCATTTTTTATTAATGAATTATCTGTAAATCATTACTAGAATAAATGAATCATAAAATAGATCGGGAATTAATGGTAAGTACTCCAGAAGGCAAAAAGAAAAATAAATATAGTAAGCTCCTTCCTAATTCTATTCCACGTTATAAAATAGGACCAAGTGGTTATTTTAATAGTTTATCCTCTTGTTTCCTAAATATGTAAGTAGAACATGGAAATATTTCTTTTAATAGTTTATCTTCATTATACTTAAATATATCACAATTTTCAGTTTTGGAATAAGGCAATGTTTCTAATTTTTTCATTTGGATTCTTCACCAACTGGCGATTATCTACAGACTTAACTAAGTTATGTTTTTCTAATTTATAATATCCCTTTAATTTTCCTCTTTTTAAACTTCATCAGGTTAAACATCAGTGTAGTTCCTTTTAACCTGGTGACAAAGTTCCTCCAGTTATAAGGAAACAGCACAATAAACTTTTTAATTTAAAAAAATGAAACTCGAAATTTGGGAGAACTAATTTACAGGGAAAAAATTTATTAGATTTTTTTATTTAAGAATTCCATATTGTGAAATTTATTTTTATATTTTTTCATTCTTTTAGATCTTAATAATGTCTTCCTAAAAAATTTAAAATTATATCCATTAATTAATTTATTTGTGTCTGATAAAATAATTTTAAATTCATTATTAAGCTGAAAAGAAATTTTTTCTCCATATCTAGTAGTATTTAATAGTCATAGCGAGTGATACTGTATAAAAATATAATTCTAGCTCATTTGATTTTTTATACATTTTAGTACTTACATTGTTGAGTTTCTTATGAAATGAAAAGCGTCTTATATATCTAGACAAATTTATTTACGACTTTTATAAAATTTTTACTCGATGCATAAGGAAAAATAAAATTTTTTGGGAGTGCAAAGACGAGATTCGGGAAAACTAATTTATACGAAAATATTTTTATAAAATTTTTCGATAAAAAAGATATTTCTTGGAATGGAAAGACGAAATTCGGTAGAACTTGTTTATTTTATGGAATATATAAGTTTTACAGAAATTTTTTTTTAAATTTTCCCTTTAATCTTAAATTTTTTCATCCACAACATTTTTTGATAATCAGTCAAAATATATAATTCCTTCGAATTTCTTTTCAATTGATTGAATTTAAAGAAATAATTTGATTCTGAAAGGGATTGCTTGGTGTCATCAGGGATCAGTAGTAGTATGAGTAAGAAATTTAGCCAGCCAGAGTGGCTGAGCAGTTCTAGGCACTACAGTGTGGAACCGCATGACCGCTACAGTCGCAGGTTTGAATCCTGCCTCGGGCATGGATGTGTGTGATGTCCTTAGGTTAGTTGGTTTAAGTAGTTCTAAGTTCTAGGGGACGGACGACTTCAGAAGTTAAGTCCCATAGTGCTCAGAGCCATTTAAGAAATTTATTGCCTGTAGCCCCATATCTGTGCCAGCTTGGGGCAGAACCAGTAGATCTTTTCTGTTCATATCTGTTGTTGCAGCAAGCCCCACATAGGGGCGACTTTTAAAGCTGCTTGAACTTTTGCAATTGGATACAACAATAAATACCAGCCAATGCTGATATTCAGAGGTACTTTTCTCAGATGAAGCAATGTTTACAAATCGTGGTCATATGAATTGGCATAATAGGCTTTATTGGCAGTGGAGAGTATGGACGGATTAAGGCAAGACGAGCTGTAATGCCCCTGGAGTGTCAAAATTAGATGTGGTGTCTTAGGTACCCAGATAATTGACCCATACTTCATAGACAGTAATGAGAATGGTCGAATGTGTGGCGGCTTTTTAGATAATATTGTGCAAGTACTACTGCAAACTGTCTCACCTCAAACAAGAATGGATATGTATCTTCAACACGATGGTTGTCCAGCGCATTAGTCATTAATCAGTGGCCTGCACATTCACCTCATTTGGCGCCTCTAAATTTTTTTTCTATAGGGAATGCTAAAAGAATGAACATGAACCAACAACCCCTGCAAATGTACAACAGTGAATTTATCACTGAATGTGCAAACATTTAGAGAGGTAAGATTCTCTTTCAGAAAAAGTTTGCAATGTGTATTGTGGCAAACCCATTTCAAACATATGCTTTACTAAAACGAAGATTTGTGAGAGACAAGGGCATGCACACAATACAAGCACCCCAGTGGTGAGCGGTAAGGGCACTCAACTAGCACAAGCACCCAGGTGGTGAGAGACCAGGTGAATCACCTAAGACAAGGACCCCAATGGGGAGAGGCAAGAGGAATAAACGAAAACAAGCAACATCCACTTAAGTGCGATCTGCAGAGGTAATTACACCAATAATGTGCACACTGTAATGAGTTATGGTCTGAATAATCAGGTTACTTTGCTTTAAAACACTGGTGTTGCAATGCATAACATGAGAATACCGACCAGCTACCCTTCTATGATCCTAATCTATTGGGTAGTTTCCTCAGATACTATCATGTCTCAACGGATTATAACTCGTTTTTATTTGTGTAGACTACAGCGCCATCTATTACCCAACGGTAAAACTGTTCCATACAAAAGCTATGTATTTGTGCCCTGTATAACCCACAATAAACATTTGGGGCTCCTACTGAATATTTTAAAGTTGACCCCCCTTCCACCACCTGAGGATGGGGCAGGAGGATCGAGTGAAGTGTCAGTGCACGTCCCCTTTCAAGATGCACAACCTATATTACAACCCTTTCTTTAATCCGATGTGTAGATTCCCATATATTTCCCAAAATAGTTTTAACAGCCACACCCTCTACATGCAGTGTTACTTATTATTGATGCACAGGTAAGTCTTCATTTGAAATTCAGTAGTGGCCAGCGTGTGTCTTTGGAATTCTATGGATCATTCGAAGTAACAATGGTCATACTCTGATATGACGGGAAAAAGACGATTTATTTCTCATATAACCGTATTGGTAGCAGATACTTTCAGCGTGGACTGTGATTCCATTATGTCGCCATTATCGTATACCTGGCATAGCGATCATACGAAGTATTTGGGTGTACTACAGATCGCCTAGGTGTCAGCGTCTGAGGAGACTTAATGTAGGATGTGTAAAGCACAATCTGGATTCAGATGCACTTGCAGGCATGCACTTCGTTGTATAGGAGAGAGAAGCAGCTTACAAAAAAACGCTCTGCCCCCTCTCCCCCCCCCCCACCTACCCACCCCACAATCTCCACCCCACCTATCCTCCCCCCACTTCTGTCCCCCTCCCACACTTCTCTTCCATCTCCGCATCCCTCTACCCCCATCTGTTGATGAGCAGATCATTAACGGCTCAACTATACGGCCGCTGCTGGAAGCAACATTGCCACTGGATTCAGAAAAACGATTATTATAAAATTTTACTATGGATAACGTAAAAATTGTGGCTGATTGAGAGTACTTAAATAACCGCTCGGTGCCTCGAATGGTGTCATAGGTCTCAAGTGGCGTTATTTGTAATAGGCACAGTCTCAATATCTCCCTATGCCATCCTGCTTCAGAGTACCACCTTTTTATAGCTAGAGCGTATGTACCAGGTCTTGCTTCTAGTACTTCGAGGCTGCCGCTGTCATAGTATTGTCGAACACACACACACACACACACACACACACACACACACACACACACACACACACAATTTCAGTGGAGAACTCCTGATAACAGTAATAATGCCACACTTGCATTGCGTTAACACAGACATATTTTTTATTTTTTCGATCTACACCACAGTGTATTGGCACTATAGCTCAGACAGGTAGACTTCATGTTAACTTTTTCAACTACCTGGCCACACCACTGTCAAATTACGACAGGTAGGAAAAAATATTACTTTATTTTTCTTCCAATGCCACTGAGTGCTGGTGCGAAAATAAACTGGGGGCACTGCAACTCGTTACTGACTCAGCTATATTGTCGATGCTGTAAAGTATTGTTGCTGCTCAAAATAACTTTTTTGCAATATTGCGAATTTATGTGGCTTCTGTTGCTGCTGGAAGTGACTCTGCTGAAATAAATAATTGTAATAGTACCAGTATCAATGAAAGCCATTATAATAGCAACAATACCACTAATATATTTGACTAATGCTTACTGGCTTCTTGCTGCTGCCTGGTGCTGCTGAGAACGTCTTTTTTGCAGTATTGCGAAGTTATGTGGTTATTGCTGTTCCTGATGCTGCTGGAGGATGACTGATGCTCGTGCTGCTCAGTCATTTGATAGTATGAAATGCTGCTCCACGTGGAGTCTCTGAGCCCAGAAGCCCATTGGCCGAAAGGCGTCGATACTCAAACGCTATTGCAGCCCGTGCTCATCGGACCTGGGCAGTGGGAAAAGAAACAACAGAGATGGCCCAGAGATAGCACAATTACATAAGACCAATTAATTGAGTTATCTCATCAGGGGTCAAGATCGCAAATTAGATCAAAATGTTCCAGAACCAGTATTGTCTTACTATTTATACCCCACTGTACACTTTTTCCCAATTAAATGGCCATTCAGTCATCTCAATAGTAATGTCAATTACGACAATGCAAACATAAGGCCAACACAATACCCAGTGGCCGAACAGAGGGAAAATCTCCGACCAGTAGAGAATCGAACCCAAGCACCTTCGCTCAGCAATCTGCAGCGTTGACCGCACAGCTAGCGAAGCAAATTTATGTACTGCGATGCCACCAGGACTAACCACAGACACGCGAATCTTCTTTGCTGTTTCCGTCTCATGTTTGCTGTCAATGACATATTGCAGTCAGTTGTTCATTTGGGTAATTTTATTGTTAAATTTCTTCACACAGAGAAAATTTACACACAAAGGCGCATACGTTGAACTCTTCTTTGATTTCATGTGGTCAGTTGCTAGGTTTTGAACCGTATTTCTCAATAATACACAGACACAGAACCACCTTACTCTCCATCTACATGCTTAGCAGATATGACAGGAACTACCAAAGTTTCTTAAGGGATTTGGGGGGACGAGTATTAGACCAGTCATTACTGTTACACTATCCATCACAAAAACTCGTTAATATTCAACTGTGACAATTCAAGCCAGAGAAGACCTATTATTTCAGCCTCATGTCAGACATTTTCTGTTGGGTGAGCGAGGAAGATTTTGGAATATTTGTTGCCCTTGTGGTGATAAACCTTGTAGTTCTGAATATATCTGATATTATTAATATTACCCTTGGATCTACTCATAAGATCGAGTATTCGTTGTTCATTAAGTTAAGAATAATTTATGTTTCGTTTTACAGATTTGATGAAGTTCTTTTAAAGACTTTTTATTCAATCTGTTGCCATTATTATTAATATTGTATTCAGATTTTTTATCAGACAGATTAAATTTTGTTGATTAATTTTGGGATACTTTTCCAATTTATATGTTTTACAGATTGATGAAATTCTTTTAAAGATTTTTTTATTCAATTTGCTATCATTTATGTTAATATTGTCAACAGGATTTAGAATAAGAGTGATTAAATTTTCATAATTAAATTTAGAATTATTCTTTAATTTTCTTGTTTCACAAATTGTTCAAAGTCCTTTTATATTTTTATATCTTAGTTCTCTCTTCTTCATGTTTTCAGATTAAAATAATCAATATATACCTCTAGATCTTGTTTAGTTATATTTGTATCACCTTTTCCTTACAATAATTTTCTAAATTAGCATAGCTTAAATCACATATTTGTTTACAATAATTTTCTAAATTTTGAAAAAAATGAGGTTTGGAGTACATTTTCTTCGCTTTTATTTACACATAAATAATTTAGCTTTTTAAAATATTACAAAGTTTGCAACTGTAATTTACTCAGATTTTTTATTAAAATTTCAATCAGTGATATAGATGGATGAGGTTTGATAGAGCTTCTTTATAAGGAGAAATATTAATTAGAAATTTATTTCTTAAATAAAGGAAATTTGTTCATGGATGTACATAAACAAGATCTTGGAGAGCTTATTTATAAATGAAAAAAATTAATTAGGTTTTTATTTTTTAAATGAAATGGAAATATCATTTATTGTTCGAGATAAACACAATCTTGGGGAAGCTACTTATAAAGAAAAAAATTTATTACATCTCTATTTTTTAAATAAATGAAAATTTGGTTCATGAATGTAGATAAACACAATCTTCGAGAACTTATTAATAAAGAGAAAAATTTATAAAATTTTTATTTTTTAAAGAAATGGTAATTTCATTTGTGGATATAGATAAATTTCAAAATGGGGGAAATGACAAAACTGAAATATTGTTTTATATTAGAGAATTTTTAAAAATTATACTCTTGAGCCAGAATCGTTATGTATATATACTACTCACATCCAGTACTGAGTACATTACCCAGTTGTCTGAATATGTGTGCAAATCTATTAAGTTGGAAAAAAACGAAGAGTGTTTTGTCTACTGTTATGCATTTTGCAGCTGTTTATGTTCTGTGTCCGTTACATTGTTTCTACTTCACTACTACCTGTTTAAACTGTTCTGTGGCAAAATAAACGGAACCTTGCAAAATTTCCATTTGTTGCTAATTTTTGGACACCAGTGTGTTCGTTGAATTTCATGGTGAATACATTCAGCTGTCTTTTATTTTGCACCATGCTACTGATGTATATTGTAAATCACTTTCAAACTTCACCTACACGAGGAAATAAGGGCAACAGACAGATTCCATATTTCTAGATTTCCAGAAGGCACTTGACATGGTGCCCAATTGCAACAGGCTTTTAATGAAGGTACAATCATAGGGAATAATTTCACAGCTACATGAGTGGCTCGAAGACTTCTTAAGTAATAAAACCCAGTATGTTGTCCTTGACTGCGCATATTCATCAGAGACAAAGGTTTTCGTCAGGAGTGTCCCAGGGTAGTAGGATAGGACCGCTGTTGTTCTCTATATACTTAACTGAGTTAGTGGACAGGGTAGGCAACACTCTGTGGTTGTTTGCTGATGATGCTGTAGTGTACGGTATGGTGTCGAAGTTGAGTGACCGTAGGAAGATGCAAGACAACTTGGACAAAATTCCTAGTTGGTGTGATGAATGGCAGCTGGCTCTACATGTGGAAAAATGTAAGCAAATCCAAATGAGTAGGAAGAACAAAACTGTAATGTTCAGCTACTGTATTACTAGTGTCATGCTTGACGCAATCGAGTCGTTTAAATATATGGGCGTAACGTTGCAAAGCGATAGGAAATGAAGATACCGTGTGAGAACTGTGGTAGAGAAGGGGAATGGTCGACTTCAGTTTATTGGGAGAATTTTAGGGAAGGGTGGTTCACCTGTAAAGGAGACCACATATAGGATGCTAGTGCAACCTAATCTTGAGTACTGTTGGAGTGTTTGGGATATGTACTAGATCGGATTGAGGGAAGGCACTGAAGCGATTCAGAAGCAGTCTGCTACATTTGTTACTGGTAGGTTCGAACAACACTTAAGTGTTATGTAGATGCTTTGGGAGCTCAAATAGTAATCCCTGGATGGAAGGTGACGTTCTTTTCAAGAAACACTATTGAGACAATATAGAGAACCGGCATTTAAAGCTGAGTACCAAACACTTCTACTGCCACCAATATACTTTGCACGTAAGGACCACGGAGATGAGATACGAGAAATTAGGTCTCATACGGAAGCATACAGACATCATTTTTTCCTCAGTCTATTTGCTGCTGGAACAGGAAAGGAAATGACAAGTAGTGGTACAGGTTGCCCTCCGCCATGTCCCGTGTGGTGGCTTGCAGAGTATCTACGAGGTCTGTTCAAAAAATTGCAGAACTTTGTTCACAAAATTTTTCCACACTTTCGTTTTATTTCTTGTGCATGGTCTCCTTCGTAATACTCTCCTCCACAACTGATACACTGCTCCCAACACCGTTTCCACTGGAAGCATACTTGATATGTCTCTTACTACATATGAGAAGTGCCGTCTACGATTTTTCTTTTCTGTCGTCTATCGTTGCAAAGCTTCGTCCTTTCAACGTGGTTTTCAACTTTGAAACTAAGAAAAACGCCAGCAGGATCCAGGTCTGGAGAATATGGAGGATGAGCCAGCACAGTGAATTCGTTTTTTCTGCAGTAGTCACGCATCAACAGGTATGAATGTGTGGGTGAATTATCGTGATGCACGAGCGATGAATTATCTCGCCACATTTCAGGTAGTTTCCTTCTCACATTTTCTAGCAGGAATCACAACATGCCCTGATACTACCGTCAATTAACACTTTGTCCCTGTGGCACGAATTCATGATGAACTAAACCTTCCAAGTTAAAGAAAACTATCAGCATGGCTTTGACATTTGACCTGATCTGACTGTCTTTTTTTGCTCATGGAGAACTTTGCCGCGACCCATTGTGAAGACTGAACCTAGGTCTCAACAACATATCTGTAGACCCAAGTCTCATCAACAGGTATGGTTCTCTTAAGGAACATCTCGTTCTCATTTGTGCGAGTGGCAAAATTTCGTTAGCGTTTTTGACATGAGCGTCGTCGGTTGACGTCGAAGGGCCTCCTGAAGGAGGGTCACTTCAACTTCCGTCCAGCCATTTTTAAACAGTGTGAACCATTCATAACATAGAGCACGGCTTAAGTACTAATCACCGTAGGGTTCCTGCATCATTTGGTGTGCCTCTGTAAATGTTATCATGAGTTTCACTCAAAATTTAATGCATAGCGTTGTTCTTCCATCTCTGCCATCTTGAAATTCGCAAACTGTGCAACACAACGCTATACTCAATACAGCACTGAATAATAACTAACAGACATACAACAATGAATCTTCCGGAAGTTACACATTATAACATAGATGTGTGCAGAGATGGCAATCGCATTTAGCTCGAAGACGCCATTGGCTCGAAATTACGAATGTTGAAGAAATTTTTGAACAGACCTCATATGTAGATGTAGATGTACTAAACGTTAGAGACTGTACAGTTTGACAAGTTAGTGTAAGGTTATAAACATTGTACTTACAGACATAAAAGACACGAATGTTATACCATGCTGTGATTTATGACAAGATACTGTTGCAGGCCAACCATAGGCAACAAATTTCTCAGCAATATAATAATTGTGCAGAGCAGCTGCTACCAGAAGACTTATTCGCATCGGAACTCAACAACACGGTAACAGCCAAATATAGATCAAGCAGTACATGTAAAACAAGCGAAGATATTGCCATGTTGATGATAAAAACAGTACAGCATATACTAACGAATGAAACCTTAACCAAACAAACAAAGTGGTAAAAAGTAGTCCTTGGTTGAAAGTAAAACTTACATCTGTCAAATGGATCGTAGCATTAAATGTACACCGTAGCTAGCAACAAGATACAATCAATGCCTTCTCTGTGCGATAGCAATTAAAATACTATTGATGACAGTGCTGCTAAAGTAGAGTTACTAAACACAGCCTTTTAAAATTC
Source organism: Schistocerca americana (assembly GCF_021461395.2). Taxonomy (NCBI): domain Eukaryota; kingdom Metazoa; phylum Arthropoda; class Insecta; order Orthoptera; family Acrididae; genus Schistocerca; species Schistocerca americana. The sequence goes on from NC_060130.1 coordinate 236,924,862, forward strand.
CTTCACCAAAGAACACGAAGTAAATATTCCAGATTTCGAAACACGAACAGATGCCGACATACGTACCTTAGAAATAGACATCTGCGGCATAGTGAAGGAACTTAAATCACATAGTAAAAGATAAAAGCAAGTCTTCTGGTCCAGGTTGTATACCAATAAGGGTTCCTTTCACAGTATACTGATGCAATGGCTCTAAACTTAATCATACACAACCGCTTGCTCGACGAAAGATCTGTAGCGAAAGACTGGAAAGCTGTACAGGTCACACCAATATTCAAGAATGGCAGTAGGAGTAATCCACTAAATTACAGGCCCATATCATTAACGTCGATTTGCTGCAGGATTTTGGAACATACATTCTGTTCGAACATTATGAATTATCTCGAAAAGAATGGTTTATTGACACACAGCCGACACGCATTTAGAAAACATCGTTGTTGTTAAATGTAACTACCTCTTTACTCACACGAAGTGTTGAATGCTATTGACAAGGGATTTCAAATTGGCTCCGTATTCCAAACTTCCAGAAGGCTTTTGACACTGTACCTCACAAGCGGCTTGTAGTGAAATTCTCTGCTAATGGAACATTGTCTCACTTAAGTGACTGGAGTTGTGATTTCCTGTCAGACGTCACAGTTCACAATATTTATTGGAAAGACATCGAGTGAACCAGAAGTGATTTCAGGCATTCCCCAAGGTAGTGTTATAGGCCCTTTCCTGTTCCTCATTTATATAAACGATTTAGCAAACAATTTGAGCAGCCATCTTAGGTTGTTTGCAGATGATGCTGTTGTTTATCGTCTATTAAAGTCATCAGAAAATCAAAACAAATTCCAAAATGTTTTAGAAAAGGTATCTGTATGTTGCTAAAATTGGTAATTGATCCTAAATAATGAAAAGTGTGAGGTCATTCACATGAGTGCTAAAAGGAATCTGTTGAGCTTCGATTACATTACAAATCAGGTAAATACCTAGGAATTACAATTATGAACAACTTAAATTGGAAGGAACACACAAAAAATGTTGTGGGGGAAGGCAAACCAAACAGTGCATTTTCTTGGCAGAACATTTAGAAAATGGAACAGATCTACTAAAGAGACTGCCTACACTATACTTGTCCATCCTATTTTGGGGTACTGCTGCGTGGAATGTGATCATTATCAAATAAGATTAACAGAGTACATCGAGAAAGTTCAAAGAAGAGCAGCACGTTTTATTTTGTCGCGAAATAGGGGAGTGAGTCTCACTGAGATTATACAGGATGGGGTGGACCTCATTAAAACAAAGCCCTTTTTTACTTATGGCAGAATCTTTCACTCGACAACTTTCTGCTCCAAATATGAAAATATTTTGCTGACGATGACCTACACAGGGAGAAACGATCACCATAACAAAAGAAGGGCATTCAGAGCTCGCACGGAAAGATATAGATGTTCGTTTCTACCGCACACAGTTCAAGATTGGAACAATAAAGAATTACTATAAAGGTGGTTCGATGAACCATCTGTCATGCACTTACATGTGATTTGTTGAATATCCATATAGATGTAGATTCAGATGTAGAAATAGAAACAAAGGAAGTAAAACTGACCAAAATGTTTGGTAATAAATTTATATTGATTCTGAAGTGCATTCAGGTGAATTGAGTGCTTAGAAAAATATTCCAATTTTAACCTCCATCACCAAAGATGATGGGTGGGGTAGAATCATTTTTTCAAAGTTACATTTTAGTGCTCCGCTATAAGCACAGGATAATGTAAGTTAATAGAAAAGCAATAGAGAAAGAGGGTAGAAGAATGGAGGAGGGGGACAGGAGAAGGAAGAAACGGACACAACCAAAGAGAGACAAAAGAAATTAATGTTCAAGTGTTGGCTTATACAAATCAGCAAAGGGCATGGAGGGGGAAATAAGGATAAGGGAACTGATAAAAAATTATTAACCAAGTCACTATACCTATAGATATAGATGGCAGAGAATGAATAAATGTAAAAAGGTTGAAAGCTAAAGGGGTAGGTAGTGGTAGGGTGGGGACAGGGGGGGGGAGGGGTGTTGAAGGATGGATTGAAGCCAGCCAGGGGAGAAGGTGGGAATATAAAGTACAAAGAAACATGGACATGAAAAGAAGAAATTGTGCTAACAAAACACATGAGGCGGTCCATAGCTTATGAAAATATTTTAAAAGTTTATATCACAATCATTTTTAATGTATGAAAATCTTATTCATAAGGAATGAATTTAGGTTTAAAGCTTTTGTCTGTAAGTATCTCCTCATTTAAGGAGAGTATATAATAAAATATTATTTACAGGGAATTTACCTTGATTCTGTTTCATACTGAAAAGAAAATTTTACAAAATTTATCCCTTTATAATAATTAACTGTTCATCAAAAATTTTATTAGGAGTAGGCCTTGGCATACAAAAAAACAAAAATCCAATCTCACCAACAGAATATATAGTAAAACATTTATCTTGCCTATATGCCTATCTGCTATATCTTTTATCCAGAAGGTGATATTTGTGAAATTAAATTTTTCCAGTATGTTTGGTGTAATGTATTATTCACTGTAGATATTATGCTATATTATATACACCTATCGAGAGGTTACTATCATTATCTTTTCTGGTCGGAACACTCCCACCTGTTGCATCTAACAGTCAGGCCTACTAGATGTGTGGCCTGCCAAGCGAGTGTTTTTAACATTTGTGCATCGGAAATGTTGATATTACTTATCATAGCCACTGCTTCTGTACATTGACAGCAAAGCCCTATCACCCAGCTGCTTTGCTATAATTTGTTTCCTTGTAAACATCTCAATGCAATGGAGTTAAGTCCATCTGACTAATAAATTTTAAATATGGCGCTGTCTGTAAACGTTTCCATGGACTCCACCTTGGCAAGACCACATCCCATTCTGTTGTATTCATTTTAATCAGAGCTTGGCTATTCTAGTAAAAGAGAACTTATGGCCAAAAATATCTGAACAATATGGCTATCCTCTACTAAATGATCATGATCACCATTTCGTTTCATATCTTCTCTCTCATTTTCTGAGATTCTACCACCGCAATGATACAAAATTTCCTCCAATACATTTAAATATAAAAGAAAACAAGGAACTCTCTGCCCACTCGGCATGGTATTACATACTCCCTTTCAGTATCTAATGGTCTCTTAATGGTTTTCCTTATTGCTATAGAGTACTTTCTGGATTGGTATGGATATCCACTACTTCTCTTTCACACACATACACTCGCATAAGCTCATTCATTAATAACCTAGAGAATTTACTAGCAGTCAGGCTATTCAAAGAAAATTCTTGCTTTTTGATACAGTACTTGTAACTAAGTCGCCATATTCAAATAACAGTGATTAAACATGTAAAATAAAACACAACAACCGACATATCACATCTTCCCCACAACAAAATTTCAACCCAAATTAACAAGTCACAGACCTTCGGATTTAATTCCACACATAACCTTTCTTACAAACCTACTACATATTCTGGAAGATTTACACTCATCTCCTACTGCAATGTAACCCTCATTGTGTTTCTGGGCAGATGGCTAACTCACCTTTTTCTCTCTCAGAGTATCAAAATTTCTAACTTGCTTCACACGAATGTAATTAATAATGGTAATTTTAGTATCATGATTACTTAATTATCTCACACAGGGATCCTCAACTGAAAGTTTGCACAAGCACTTCTGCCATTGTCTCTTGGTCAGATTGAGACAAAGTCAATACTCATTATGTGGAAGTGCTTGTCCCTAATTCAAATTCTGTACATGCATTTCTTAAATATTCTCGGCTTAAATTTACAGACACAAGTATCTCAGCTTAAAATTACCAAATGCAAGTATCTCAGCTTAAAATTATCACACATGGTTTCAGTGTGAGCACTGGTCACTTTCAAAGAATCCTAAGTTCCCTATGAGTTTTACCTGCCTACGGTTACATGACTCTCCCGGCAAAAAGTTTTGTTCTCGTCGATATTCTGAAAAGGGAAAACATTATTTCTAGCTACTCTAAAATATTCCACATGCATACCATTCCCATATTCTTTAGTTTTGCGGAGCATACTGAAAAAAGGTGTTTCAACTTCAGGAACCAGCGACAGAATGTCAGAATATTTCCGTTCACCAGGCCATCCCACCCTTCCTCAGAAGTGGTGGAGGATCCTGTTACTGTATTGGTCAGCCACACTCCAGGCCCTCTAGTGCTCTGTAATACTTCCTTTCTTTGGTTCTGCCAAAGGTGACCAGAGGACTGTCTCAAAGATAATTACAGATTCTACACCCACTATCTGTGGTCAGCGGGCAACAAACCATTCACTCATTTCTCATACATCACATAACTAGATATAGGGATCTATTTTTGAAAGAAGTGCATATATCGATTAGTAAATATACAAATTATCCTTCTTTTCTACATCAGTATCTGGTTTCAGTGTATTGAATAAAATTGTTACCTTAAAACCACTCTTCTGACAAGAACAATGAAGTATGTTGTTATACGACGGGTATTACTGTATCCAATTAGGCAAATGTATTCTATGCCAGGTAGTACTGTTCCATTTCACTATATTAGAGAGGCCCATTCTTTAACAAAAATTAGTCTTCAATAGGTTCTTTGTATACATTAGGTTCCTTAAGCCATAAATATTTTTAGGTATATTGTGTAAATTTTCGTGTAAGCTATGTAGTGTCCAATTATTCTTTTGGTACATTTTCATTCCCTCACTTTCATTATTCTTCTACTATATGCCACTAACTGCCCTCTTTAGTGTCATACATCCTCCCCCACAATCCCCCCCCCATGCCCATCCAACAACATCACACTACAATATAGGTTATACTATGGATTCCCTTGGTGAGACTGTAATTTGGTTTTTGTGCACCTCAGAGCAAGGTGACGCAATGGTTATCACACAATACTCACATTGGGGAATGGCAGTTTAAACCTATGTCTAGCATCCAGCTTTTGGTTTTCCATGATTTCCCTAAACTGCTCCAGGCAAAAGCTGGGCTGTTTCCTTTGAAAGGATGCAGACAATCGCCTTCCCTATCCTTGACACAATCCACGCTTATGTTCCATCATTAATGACATCGACGTCGATGGTACGTTAAACCCGATTTTCCTTCGTTCCTTTCGCTTTTTGTGCACCAAAGCCTGGTTCTAATATAATTTTAGATAATAAATTTGTTCTTAAAGAAAATCCAATATGAAATGTAATCTATGTAAACTTTCCTGTAAATAATGTTATATTGTAAATGCAAATAAATATTGTAAATGTAAGTAATATTATATGTATATCTCTTGATATAACAGAGATTCTTGCAGACTGAAGCTTTTTTCTAAATTTGTTTCCTTATGAATAAAAATTTCTTAAGCATAAAAATGATTTTCGTGTAAGCTTTCAAAATATTTAAGTAAGTTATCGACTGTCTTCATATGTTTTAGTACAGTTTCTTCTGTTCAGTTCCATGTTTCTTCCTATTTTATGTTCCCACCTTTCCACCTGGCTGACTTCTGTCCTTCTGACTGGTTCACAACATAACATGTGAAGCGAACATGACATTCAAAGCAATAAAATTGTTACCTTAAAACCACTCTTCTGACAAGAACAATGAAGTATGTTGTTATACGACAGGTATTACTGTATCCAATTAGGCAAGTAAAAAGAACTGGAGGTTACACTTTATCTTTACTGCAGGCTACATTAAACTCGAAGTTATATCATTCATAGATACAATGATCAGCCAGAACATTATTACCACCGACCTAATATCGATATAAACTCGTCCAGGCGACAGTATCATCACCTGGCAAGGAATGACTGCTAGTGAGACGCACACACAGTGCAAGTAGTATCAGTGGGCATGCTGCCCATGTGTAGAATGGAGAACGCACACGATCTATCTGAGTTTGACTGAGGACAGATTCTGATGGACGAGGGCCTCAGCATGAGCATTTCAGAAACTGCACGACTTGTCGGGTGTTCAAGGAGTGCTGTGGTGAGTGTCTTCAACACATGACGTAAACCAAGGTGAAACCTCTTACAGACGTAGAGTTGGGTGGGCACCGCTCATTACAGATATCGGACGTCGTAGGCTGGGGAGGCGGTGAACTGTGGTGCTACTAACATCAGGCTTGAATGCTGGGCAGAGTACAAGTCTGTCTGAATACACAGTGCACCGAACAATCCTAACGATGGGCCTCCACAGCCTACGACCCATGCATGTGCCAATGTTAACACCATCACATCGGCAACTGCAACTAAAATGGGCACGACCATTGGCACTGTACATTGGCGTGCTGGCATAACGTTGCATGATCTGATGAATCCCAATGCCTGCTTCATCATGCCGATAGGAGGGCGCGAATCTATCGTGTTCCAAGGGAACAACTCCTTGACACCTATACTGAGGGACGAAGGTAATCTGGCGGTAGCTCCATTATGCTCTTGTGGACATACATGTGGGCATTCATGGGTCTTGTGGAGCTAATGGCAGGCACCGTGATCGCCAAGGAGTATTTTGCACTTGTTGCAGACCACACTCATCCTTCATGACGATCATGTTTTCTGGCGGCTGTGCCATTTTTCAAGAAGATAATGCACCATGTCACAAGGCCAGAAGAGTGACGGGGTGGTTTGAGAAACACAGTGGTGAGTTCCAATTGAAGTGCTGGCCCCCCAAATCACCAGATCTGAACCCAATCAAACATAGCTGGGATGTGGCTGAATGTGATGTCAGAGCTCATCTCCCCCTCCCTGGAATTTAAGGGGATTAGGTGACTTGCGTGTGCAGATGTAGTGCCAATTCCCTCCAGACCTACCAAGCCCTCATTTCTTCTATGCCATGACGCTCCGCCACTGTTATCCATGCCAAAAGGTTGATATACCAGCTATTAGGTGGAAATCATGTTCTGGCTGATCAGTGTGTGTAAAGTGGTGCATTCATGTGGACTGGGCTGTGGATAAGGGAGAAATTAAAGTGTTAGCAAGAATTAACTCTGAAACTTACTGAAGACGTTGTAGTGTTTTTCTTAATACACCTTAAATAACTCTGAAAATGAGATGACTACTTCATTACAAAAAAAAATTCTGACGAAGGCTAACATTGAATCCAGTACCGTATATATTCTACAGGGTTCATGAAGATGTCTCAACAAAATAAGCTTATTTTTAGAAACTCTGAAAACTAGTTTCAGGAGTTGGTCTGTAATTAGTGGAATTAAAGCAGCAGCTCATTTATCGTATGTCCAATAACTAAATACTATTTTAAAACATTAAGCATCTCTCGAAAACGCGTTGATACTGGTATAATTTAATGCAACAAAATTACAAAAAACGGTTGTTAAAGATCTACTTCCATTGAGGACATTTTTGTTTGGCAAAGAAGTGTCCTTAAAGAACTAGCTCACAAATTTCATTTTATACTCTTCAGGTAACTGAGAATAAATCGCCTTTTAATTCTTTTACAAATATGTCAGTCTTTTCTACGCTTTTTATTCTGATTGGTAGTTTGTTTTTACGAGCTGATTGATATGTTTTTAACATTTATTCGCATTTACGTGTTTCATACTGACTGTAAATTATTGACAATGCCAATGACAGTGTGTGTGTGTGTGTGTGTGTGTGTGTGTGTGTGTGAGAGAGAGAGACAGAGAGAGAGAGAGAGAGAGAGCACTGTTATACACTCCTGGAAATGGAAAAAAGAACACATTGCCACCGGTGTGTCAGACCCACCATACTTGCTCCGGACACTGCGAGAGGGCTGTACAAGCAATGATCACACGCACGGCACAGCGGACACACCAGGAACCGCGGTGTTGGCCGTCGAATGGCGCTAGCTGCGCAGCATTTGTGCACCGCCGCCGTCAGTGTCAGCCAGTTTGCCGTGGCATACGGTGCTCCATCGCAGTCTTTAACACTGGTAGCATGCCGCGACAGCGTGGACGTGAACCGTATGTGCAGTTGACGGACTTTGAGCGAGGGCGTATAGTGGGCATGCGGGAGGCCGGGTGGACGTACCGCCGAATTGCTCAACACGTGGGGCGTGAGGTCTCCACAGTACATCGATGTCGTCGGCAGTGGTCGGCGGAAGGTGCACGTGCCCGTCGACCTGGGACCGGACCGCAGCGACGCACGGATGCACGCCAAGACCGTAGGATCCTACGCAGTGCCGTAGGGTACCGCACCGCCACTTCCCAGCAAATTAGGGACACTGTTACTCCTGGGGTATCGGCGAGGACCATTCGCAACCGTCTCCATGAAGCTGGGCTACGGTCCCGCACACCGTTAGGCCGTCTTCCGCTCACGCCCCAACATCGTGCAGCCCGCCTCCAGTGGTGTCGCGACAGGCGTGAATGGAGGGACGAATGGAGACGTGTCGTCTTCAGCGATGAGAGTCGCTTCTGCCTTGGTGCCAATGATGGTCGTATGCGTGTTTGGCGCCGTGCAGGTGAGCGCCACAATCATGACTGCATACGACCGAGGCACACAGGGCCAACACCCGGCATCATGGTGTGGGGAGCGATCTCCTACACTGGCCGTACACCACTGGTGATCGTCGAGGGGACACTGAATAGTGCACGGTACATCCAAACCGTCATCGAACCCATCGTTCTACCATTCCTAGACCGGCAAGGGAACTTGCTGTTCCAACAGGACAATGCACGTCCGCATGTATCCCGTGACACCCAACGTGCTCTAGAAGGTGTAAGTCAACTACCCTGGCCAGCAAGATCTCCGGATCTGTCCCCCATTGAGCATGTTTGGGACTGGATGAAGCGTCGTCTCACGCGGTCTGCACGTCCAGCACGAACGCTGGTCCAACTGAGGCGCCAGGTGGAAATGGCATGGCAAGCCGTTCCACAGGACTACATCCAGCATCTCTACGATCGTCTCCATGGGAGAATAGCAGCCTGCATTGCTGCGAAAGGTGGATATACACTGTACTAGTGCCGACATTGTGCATGCTCTGTTGCCTGTGACTATGTGCCTGTGGTTCTGTCAGTGTGATCATGTGATGTATCTGACCCCAGGAATGTGTCAATAAAGTTTCCCCTTCCTGGGACAATGAATTCACGGTGTTCTTATTTCAATTTCCAGGAGTGTATTTACATAACATCGTACCTCCTATAAATGTGAAGGTGGAAAAAATTATTTTGGGTACAGTTGAACACAAACCTACTATACAGCTATACTGCATGCCATAACTCAACACTTATTTCCACCACACCACAATGAACTAACAACAGCTTGCCTTTTGTACTGTAACAACTACTGAATCCAATATGGTGTTTCCCAATTACCCAGCATCGATTGTTAACGAAAGCCGATAACAGTTCCTGCGATCTTCGGTAAGTGTGTGTGACGTCAAAATGATGATATGTTTGCACAAAGTCTTCTGTACTGTAGGGTATCCATTTAAAAGTAAGGCAACACTCTTGAGTACATACCAGCACCGATTGATAGCAGCAGAAAGATTCATTGTTCGAAAGAGGGTAGATAACACTCATTTCAGAGTCACTGGAACTTTCCAAAGTGGATGAGCAGCTGGAAGCTGTAATGATTCATAATACCATCTTTGAGAAGATCTTAATTATTCTATGCTTCATCAGTTACTCACTATAATAAGTTCCCTAACATTATCTTTGAGAATAATTTAATTATTCCACACTTCATCAATTACTGGCTTTTTATGTATCACAACAGCCCTCCTGTCGATTTCGGTGACATTTTCCAGATCCTGAATTGACAGTTTCTTAAAGTCACTCACAGCAAACTTTTTACTTTCACGGGCATTATATACTTCCATTTGCGTCCAAATAAGATGATTTGGTTTGAAGTGGCAGTGATAAGGCGGTATTCTTACGACCCTATGTTCACATTTATACATTGCCTTGTCGATAATGTATATTGGGAATTGTGACTTATGAACTGACACGAGTTCTAACAATTCCACTTTTTCAGTATATTATCCACAATATCTTTGTATTGTCATCACCACTGAATAATGTCTTCCTTTCAAGAGGACAAGGTTGGAGTCTTATGCTTTAAAACTGAATGGAGTGGAGCATTTTCAAGAATCTCTAAACTTGCTAACAAAGAATTTTCGAGCCAACTGAAAAATGTTTCATGACTCATTTGCTGATGCTGCTCTGATGTTTTCTTTGTCTGAAAAGCAGCCAACATCTGGGGAAAAGGCCATGGTAGGTACTGTCAGTGATTTGGACTATCTTTCTTCAGTGACCTTCGATATGTTGTTGCTTTTGTGATGATGTGTTGAAATGGCAGGACTCTACCCCTGTGTGTGTGTGTGTGTGTGTGTGTGTGTGTGTGTCATGTCGAAACACTATACATTCTTTCAACAGTGATATGCTATGCATTTGTGTGTATTCCCTGCTGCTCTCAAAAGAAGATTAACATTTTACGGGCACAGGATCGCAGATCCACAGCGACAGGGAGTCAAGGTAACATCTAAAGGAAGACAAGTTCGAAAATCATTCGAAATGCTGAGGAACTGTCAGTATTGAAAATTTTCCATTTTGCTGATTGCAAAGTGGATTCGTAAACGATATTACGAACAATGTGAAAATGGTAGACGCTACTAATTCCTGGAAAATAAGGTCACTACGTATGAACAAAAAGTTTTTTTCTCTTACTGTACAATATATTTAAATTAAAAACTCGGCGGACTAGCAAATAATCGAACTTTTAAATGAAGGTAATTACTGTCACTAGGCACAAAAAATTAAGGGAATCCTCATAAGTAAACAATATTAACATGCTTTCGATTCTGGAATGGGAAACATGCCTACGGCGAAAGAACGAAAAACACATAAAGGGGAGACGAGAAGTCTACTAACAACTGTAGATAATAATTCAGTTGATGTACAAGACTAGAAACTAGCGATAGAGATATGAGACATGCTGAAAGATTCCCATACGCATTTAGATTTGTGGGGACGCATGCTTGTGCTAAAGGATTACACGAACATAGAAAAGAAAGTGAACGACTCAATGTTAGATTGAAACTTCCTGGCAAATTAAAACTGTGTGCTCGACCCAGACTCGAATTCGGCAGTTCGAGTCCGAATTCGAGTCTCGGTCCGGCACACAGTTTTAATTTGCCAGGAAGTTTCATATCAGCGCACACACCGCTGCAGAGTGAAAAAATCTCATTCTTCATTGTTAGATTACCTGGCGAGGCGCAGTGCACCGGTGTTCAAAGTTCGCGGTTCCAGCGTTGAATTATCAGACAAGCAAGCAGTTGTCCGTACTTCGATGGGTATATCTTCTGAATACGAGAATTTTGCAAGAAGCATGTGGTGTGATGAGACAGATTCCTCACTTAATAAATTCAAAAGCCTTTCTTCAGAAGAAGAAAGACGACTTACAAACATGGAATGCAGAAGTGAAAAGAGAGCATTAAACGTTTCGACTTTCAGGAGATGCTTACCACAACAAACAAAGCGTGGCGGAAGTATTCAAAGGGGACGAGGCCATGGAAACAGCCAGCGTGATAACAGTCACGGAAATTACAAGAAAACACATGGCCATGGTGAACGATGTTTTCGTTGACAGGAGAATGGACATATTGAAAAATACTGCCCACACGTCGGTGACAACAGTTTAAACAATGAGCAAACGAACCATAGAAGGGAAGCACACAAATCATCTTCAGATTATATTATGTTAACTAATAGCAAAAGTTCGTTACTCACAGTAAAACACACTGACACACAGTGTCATTCTACAAATGAATTGGGTGTGATGATGTTGGACACTGATCACGTACGACATACACCACTTTCCATAAAAACGAAAGAAACGACGTGTGGATTCTGAACAGTGGAGTAACAGACCACATGATTTGCTAGTGTGATAAATTCAACAAACATGAAGAATCAGTGAAGATAGCTGCTCGTAGATATTTGTTGAGTATGATTTCAGCATTGTATGCATATGCTTGTCAGAAGAATGTGGAGGTCGAACAGTCGACTTGCACAACGCTCTGTACATCCCAGACATCATGTGTAATTTGATATCAGTCCCTCAGGTGACCGATAGAGGAATGTTGGCGCCACTAACAAAAACTGAAGCTAGGATAGCGAAACAATGTGGGGAAATAATTGTGAAACATTCAAGTAAAGGGAATCTCTATTACTTTAGAAAAGACAATTCCAATACTTCAATGAGTGGACATGGCCATGTCACAAATCCTAACACTAACCAGGAGCTGGATTTGTGACACCCAAGACTAGGCCATATTCACATCGATAAAACAAAGAAATAAGTCAAATGCAATGTATAAACTCTCAAAGCATCTAATGACAAGATGTATCAAATGTGCAGTGTGTGCACTGAAGGCAGATGAAAGCTAAACCTTTCCACAAACTGACTGAAAACAGAAGAAATGAATCGCTACGTTTGATACACAGTGATGCAATGTGTGTCTTTGGCTCACAGTCACTTGGTGGAGCGAAATTTTTATCACATTCATTGACAGTTACTGGAGATATGTGAGTAGTAAAGAGATGGCGGCACAAGGACACTTATCAAACTCACATGCAAATTAATTAAAATGGTCCATTAATTACCCCCACCCAACCCCACCCCCATCCTGCAATAACGTCATATGTTTTCCTCAGCTGATACTTGGGTGACCGTTCCCTGCCCCTCCCCACACTTCCTCCCTCTCACCCAGCTGTCCTACTGACGGCAATTCCGAATTTTAACTGGAATTTGGAATTTTGGCGGGAATTTCGAATTTTGGTGAGAATTTCTTTGTCCCAGGGCTGTACTGCCGTCCCACCCCACCACCATCCGAGAATTGGCGGGAAATTAAAAATGGCGGCACCCCTTCTGGGACTCGAACCCTAGTCCTCCTGGAAAAAAAGCACAAGTGCACCAATCAACTTAAGGAAACTGTCCAGGTGCAGGTGAGGAGTGTTAGGTTAGTGTACTTTGTTTATTTTGGTTGGGAAACTGATATACAAGTTAGTCCTAATTAAGTAATTAATCATAAAGGTCACTCCTAATTACACACGTATATGCATGGCGCTACACACGGAGTGCCTAAAATTGCATTACAGCTCAAAAATTAAAGATGCCATACAACAGGTGTTATCCTGCTGGAAAAAATTTCACAGTACCACTCGAAACTAGTGACAGACGTACTCAAACTCTAAGCTTCACCTACAAGCTGGCTGCAAGAAGGATGGAGTGGAAGTACTACATTTTTTTTTTTTGTGGGTATTGTGCTCAACTGACAAGATGCTGGCGCTGGACATACAGGAGCTTAACAAGTATATTACTTGTAAGCATATAGCTGACGACTGTATCTATCGCTGTTTGACATCAGAGTTCGCTACAGACGCCTCCTGCTGCATTACTCGACAATCACCCTGCAACCCAGCTCATCGAAGCCAATACACGTCACCATAACTGATGGAAAATGCTTCTCTGTTCTGATAACGAATCGCAGTTGTCGGGAAAAACAACCAGCCCCCATAAACAACGGATCATAATACAACACATGTACTGTGGATTGGGAAAATCATCGTAATAACACAGCGACCACAAAAACCGACCCCTGAAGATTACAACAGGGGAGAGGGGCGGCAGTTGCACCTGTGTCCTCCTCAATGGGCATTCACGAACTAACCATCTTAGAGGTAGTCTTACCCTCCACGAACCACCCCTCATCCCTACCTCTCCTCACTGTAGGTATGGATGGAGGCCTGTTCTATCTCGTTACTGTTGGTCCACAAAGAGATCCTGCTGGTGGCACTGATATAGTGTCTCCGGTCTCCGGAAATACGTCAAGATAGACAACAACAGAAGACTTCATGCAATCTGTTAAACGTATTTCTCGGAAAGACTGGATGCCCCTGGAACAATAATGAAACTCTGCAAAACCTTCCAGATCGCATTTTCGGATGTCTGCTGCTTGTAGAATAGGCAGCTGCCACACCCTCTGCCGACCACAAGTCCCCCGCCATATCTGGAAGAAGAGTCTTTGGTCATCTGCAGCCTACCGCCCTCTCATAGACGGACGAGTGGGCGAGCCACGCGCAGCACCCAGCCTGGCTTGGAGCAATGCTGGGGTTGGGCTACACAAGCCCTATACATGTCCAACCTGCGTAAAACAAGATAAAAAAACTACCACTATTTTACTGTTAAGGCAGAATGTCCTCATTATTTAGAAACCGGCAACAAAGTAAGGAAAAAGGGAGAATTTAAACTCCAAAGAAAAAATATCTTTGTTATAAGCCATTTCTTTCAGCTTGATGGACAAATTATACGGCCTGAGAACGTCTGTCGGGTTCAAGCCCGTATCTGAAAATAAACAGTCATGCTCTTGTGTATTACAAACATTCCAGGCAAGGGAAATAACATTACAGAATACAGCCTTTCACGCCATTTGCTCACATGTCTGAAAGAAACACGATCATTTTACGTTCGACAACAACAAGCTATAGTTCAAGGGGACGTTGCTGTTTTATATACTATGGCAGGTGCCGTTTTACCAGTGCGATGCAATATCACACTGGCGATTACGAAACAAACCATGCGAGCCCGTCTTGTAATACGAGGAGAACCTCCTGTAAGATCTTACCACATATCTCTCTCCCAATACATCAAAGACAAATACCGTGTAAGTGATTACCTTTGACATTTTTGTTTCATAACTCCCCTCTACCGACCGGTGTAAAGTTTCTGTCATACAGTAGACAATCATTTGCAATAGCAGCAGGTTCTTGTGTTCTAGTTTTGTTAGAAATTTGATCACCACAGTCTGTTTCACGCATTACTCACATGTCGGGAAAAAGACTATCATTTCTAGATCCGACAAAGAGCTATAATTCAAGTGATGTCTTCTTTATAATTAGAGGCTGTGAAGTATGAAATAACACAGGACTTGCAGTAACACCTATTTTTAAACAAGCAATCGTGACGATAATAATAAAAACAGTCATGAATCCACAATAATAAATACAGCCGATTTTTATTAGTTTTATGAGCAAAACTGAATTAATTTGCATATCAATTTTATATCAAAAGTGTCCTCATGCAACCATCTCTCTACTACTTATGTGGTGATACATTTTCTAAAAGCCAAAATTTAAATGTTTCAGTCATTGAAAGAATATAAGGCATATGCAGAAAATTGACGACAGAAAAGAGTAGGAACACTAGGTCTAAACAATGGAGGCGAATATATGAATAAAGAACTCGAAAAATACCTGCTAAAAGAAGTAATTTGGGGGCAGTTGACAATCCCTGGCGCACCTCAACAGAACAGTGTAGCAGAAAGGTTCTACCAAACTCTTTCAAATTTTGTAGGATGTCTGCTCTTAGAGAGTGGATTGCCACAAAATTTCTGGGATGATGCAATAGTAATGGCAAATTACAAGTGAAATGGATGTGCGACAACAGCAGATGATGACGAAACTCCCTAAAAACGATGGCATAGAGGAGAACCAAATACTGACCATCTGCAATTATTCAGACGTCATGTATGAGTAAAAATGAAAAAACTATTACTTGAGGTGTCGTATTTAATGAAAGAATCTTTCCTGCAGTATTGAACAAAGGTGTTGCGAAAGTGATTGACCTAAAGCTCACAATCATCACAGATAATGAAGAAACATTGCAGAATGTAGTTGTTGTAGAAACTGGAGACGCACCTGACATTGAATGAAGTGAATCTGTGGAAACACGCATGGCTTCCAAAACCATTGATGTAGAAAAGGAGACCAAAACTGCTGGCAATGATTGCTTCACAACAGAGGATATTGACCATCACCTACAAGAACCTAAAATAAATGAAAACTGCAGAACAAGTTATGGGTGCCAAGTCAATCCACCAAAATGGCTGACAGACTATAAGACAAAAGAAAGGAAGAAGGCGTATGCTGTTGAAAATGAGAGTATACCAAGAGAAAGGGACCCAAGAAGTCTACAGGAAGCCATGTCGGCGGAAGATAAAAACAAATGGCAAGCAGCAATGTCAGGAGAAATTGAAAACCTAATGTGAAACCGAACCTGGACGAGCATGAGTGATGACTTTAGGAAATGACCAAATACCAGGCATAAATTTTGACAAAAATTACAGTCCAGGTGTAAAATGAAAAGTATGTGACTACTTATGGGAACAACAGTTGAACGAGATAGGGAACTTCATCATTTAGATGTCATTGCGGTGTATGTGATGGCTGATATAAGAGATAAAGCCTATGTGGAATTACCTATGGGTTTCACAAGTGCCACTGAAAAACTAAGAAGAAAACTCAATGGTATAATGGATCAGGAAGAACTGTGTAATGGTGAGTGCATCTGCAAACTTGAAAAGTACATCTATAGGTTACATCAGTCTGGCAGGAGATAGAATGAAACACTTGATGAGTTCCTGCACAAGCAAGGGATGCTACGATTAGTAGCTGACCAGTGTGTTTACTATTTTTGAGAGCATGAACTGACGATAACTACATATGTAGATGATATAAAGTTGTATAGAGACAAAACTGAAGAAAGTAAAATGAAATATATTTTGAGCACTGAATTTGAAGTGAGAACCTCGGAATAAAATGACATGTACAGTCAAATCGAGTTACGAACAAAGATAGAACACTGATTTTAGACCAGACAGCAATGCAGAAGAAATATTAAAGGAATTCTATATGGAAAACTGTAAACCTGTTCAAAATACACTCATCATGAATGTAAAGTTACAAAATGCAACAGATGAAGACAAGCTCAGCAAACATGGTGCATCAAGGTACAGAACCGCAATCGAAAGTCTTCATTACTTGAAAATGGGCAAAAGGCCAGATTTAGCATACCCAGCGTCGTATACGAGCCAGTTCTGCAACAATCAGGGTAAGGGGCACTGGCATGCTGTCAAACACACACTATATTACTCGCAAGGTACAACGAATGATGCATTTGCTTACTGGAAGACTGGTAAGAAAACTGAAATGTATGCTGATGCAGACTGTGCAGCTGGTACAAATCACTGTAAATCGTTTAGTGGATATTTGCTAGTTTTGGGGGTGCAACTGTAAGTTGGAGCAGCACGGAACAACGAACTGTGGCACTAAGCACTACCGAAGCAGAGTTTGTTGCACTGAGTGAAACAGTAAGAGATCAAAGTGGATGAACAGTTTTCTCAGTGAGATTGCCCAAGATTGTTTTCACTGCCATCCTATGAAGATTGTCATCGATAACTGTGAGGCTTCAAAAAGAAGTAAACATATGCATATAAAGATGTTCTTTGTACAAGAGGAGGTGAAGGCCAACAACATAAGTTTGGGATACATTGCAAGTGAGAAGAACGCCGCTGTCTGTCTGACAAAGGCAGTCAAAAACTTGAAATTCGAAACCCATCAGAAGTTAATGGGGGTCATGGGCCAGGGATGGTTTCAGTAATATGGACTATTTCTCTTGTGTGATCTTTGATATGTTGTTGCTTGTGTTATGATGTGTTGAAATGGAAGGACTCTACCCCTGAATGTGTGTCACATCGGAATAAAATACGTTCGTTCAACTGTGATGTGCTGTGCAATTGCACATGTTCCCTGCTGCTCTTAAAAGAAGATTAACAGCTATTAGCGTGCAAAAGAATAAGTCTTTTGTGTTAGCAGAAGAGCCAACACCGTGTTACGAGTGGAGGCCGAAATGCACGCGTTTTAGCTCAAGCAGGCTAGCGTGAGGAGGGAGGAACTATACTGACGTGAGGTCTGGAACATGACAAGGATTGAGAATTCAGAAATCGGACGTAATTAGTTTGGTACTTAACTTTGATCCATTAATGATGAACGTCGCTCTTGACGGTACATGATTCACAATATCTGTTCAAAATACATTCTTGAAGATAGCTCTTATAGTAACTGAATATGGCGCCTTGCTAGGTCGTAGCAAATGACGTAGCTGAAGGCTATTATGGTAAACTGTCGTCTCTGCAAATGAGAGCGTATGTAGACAGTGAACCATCGCTAGCAAAGTCGGCTGTACAACTGGGGCGAGTGCTAGGAAGTCTCTCTAGACCTGCCGTGTGGCGGCGCTCGGTCTGCAATCACTGATAGTGGCGACACGCGGGTCCGACGTATACTAACGGACCGCGGCCGATTTAAAGGCTACCACCTAGCAAGTGTGGTGTCTGGCGGTGACACCACAAAGTCTACCACCTTCGCCAGTGGAGAGTGCCATACCTCCTCTTTTGTCATCACTCCAATCTTTCGTAACCTGCATTTCATAGATCCAAACGATGTCCTCAAAATAATGTCTTTTATTTCACACAAAAATCTGCATCACCTTGCAGCTATGTCTCCTCATTACAACCTAATTTTACAGCATGAAATATTGTTGTATTTAAAACCGAGACTCTGCAGAATTAGTCGCCATGACAGTGAAAGATGGCGGTGCCTTTCGGGCAGACCACTGCTGTGGTGATACCCGTCAGGCACCTCCCCTTTCTTTTTTTGTGATTATCACACATTTTCATTCACCTTTCGTGTATCTAAATTTTCCCTGATTTATATTAATCTGGTGGACTATTAGGGTTAGCGTAAACCACTGATTGGTCTCACAGTGCTTGCATACTTGAGTAGCAGTAGTAGAATTAAACTCGGCTAAAGTGCGAGATTATTGGACGCTGGAGGTGACCGTTGCACTAGGGGCAGCTTTAGACCTTTCCCCAAGCAGTAAGCCAGTTCGCGGATTCCTTTGGAGTCACCGAAACGGGCCGTGGGCCTGGCAGGGCAGTAGTTTATGGGGCCTCCATTCTGGCGGCCGGCCTTGTTCCGCTATCGGCCAAGCTGAATGCGAAATGACACTTCTTTAGAAACTGGTGGCACCGGGCACCCTGGCGCCGGCCTAACTGCTTTGTTAGCGAATGGACGTGGTGTGGAAGCTTGCTCTCCATATCCCATGTGCGGATCCAGGTAATGTGGCGTCGGGCTGGCACCCAGCTAATGTGTTTATTATAAGAACAGCGTACCTTGTGAGACGGGACGACGAATTTCTCCGGATGTCGCATTTCTTAGATGCCGCCGCACCCCGCCACAACGGCGCCAACGAAATCGTTTGTGGGCGAGACGGAGCTTGTTTTCACTAGGAAGCTTCCCTCATGTAGGCTGCAGGACCTCCAGGCATTGTATACAGTTTTTTCAGAGAACAGAATGTGTACTGCACTGCATTGATTGGTTGAGGAAGATCGGGTCTCCTTACTAGAAAACGGTAACCACTGCTGGGCCATGATAGGTTTATTTGAGAACATCGGGGGGAACGGCTGTTTTTCGGAAGGTTTTGAGCGAAAGGGAGAGACAGGTCTTGCTTCTCGACCGTCGTGGAGGACAGTCGCGAGAGCTCTTCCGTTTTTATGGAGAGAGCAGTTAGTTGTAAAGACGTCCGGACACCCGGGCGAAACTTTATACACTCCTGGAAATTGAAATAAGAACACCGTGAATTCATTGTCCCAGGAAGGGGAAACTTTATTGACACTATCCTGGGGTCAGATACATCACATGATCACACTGACAGAACCACAGGCACATAGTCACAGGCAACAGAGCATGCACAATGTCGGCACTAGTACAGTGTATATCCACCTTTCGCAGCAATGCAGGCTGCTATTCTCCCATGGAGACGATCGTAGAGATGCTGGATGTAGTCCTGTGGAACGGCTTGCCATGCCATTTCCACCTGGCGCCTCAGTTGGACCAGCGTTCGTGCTGGACGTGCAGACCGCGTGAGACGACGCTTCATCCAGTCCCAAACATGCTCAATGGGGGACAGATCCGGAGATCTTGCTGGCCAGGGTAGTTGACTTACACCTTCTAGAGCACGTTGGGTGGCACGGGATACATGCGGACGTGCATTGTCCTGTTGGAACAGCAAGTTCCCTTGCCGGTCTAGGAATGGTAGAACGATGGGTTCGATGACGGTTTGGATGTACCGTGCACTATTCAGTGTCCCCTCGACGATCACCAGTGGTGTACGGCCAGTGTAGGAGATCGCTCCCCACACCATGATGCCGGGTGTTGGTCTTGTGTGCCTCGGTCGTATGCAGTCCTGATTGTGGCGCTCACCTGCACGGCGCCAAACACGCATACGACCATCATTGGCACCAAGGCAGAAGCGACTCTCATCGCTGAAGACGACACGTCTCCATTCGTCCTCCATTCACGCCTGTCGCGACACCAATGGAGGCGGGCTGCACGATGTTGGGGCGTGAGCGGAAGACGGCCTAACGGTGTGCGGGACCGTAGCCCAGCTTCATGGAGACGGTTGCGAATGGTCCTCGCCGGTACCCCAGGAGTAACAGTGTCCCTAATTTGCTGGGAAGTGGCGGTGCGGTCCCCTACGGCACTGCGTAGGGTCCTACGGTCTTGGCGTGCATCCGTGCGTCGCTGCGGTCCGGTCCCAGGTCGACGGGCACGTGCACCTTCCGCCGACCACTGGCGACAACATCGATGTACTGTGGAGACCTCACGCCCCACGTGTTGAGCAATTCGGCGGTACGTCCACCCGGCCTCCCGCATGCCCACTATACGCCCTCGCTCAAAGTCCGTCAACTGCACATACGGTTCACGTCCACGCTGTCGCGGCATGCTACCAGTGTTAAAGACTGCGATGGAGCTCCGTATGCCACGGCAAACTGGCTGACACTGACGGCGGCGATGCACAAATGCTGCGCAGCTAGCGCCATTCGACGGCCAACACCGCGGTTCCTGGTGTGTCCACTGTGTCGTGCGTGTGATCATTGCTTGTACAGCCCTCTCGCAGTGTCCGGAGCAAGTATGGTGGGTCTGACACACCGGTGTCAATGTGTTCTTTTTTCCATTTCCAGGAGTGTCCCGGGTTCGATTCCCGGCGGGGTCAGGGATTTTCTCTGCCTCGTGATGGCTGGGTGTTGTGTGCTGTCCTTATTTTAGTTAGGTTTAAGTAGTTCTAAGTTCTAGGGGACTTATGACCACAGCAGTTGAGTCCCATAGTGCTCAGAGCCATTTGAACCATTTGAACCAGGAGTGTATTTTCGCGGACGTGAGACAATTACCGGTGGACGTGGGGTCATCTCTTGCAGTACGACGCTTCAGCAGCACCAGCACCTCGACCACGTCTCGCCGTTCACCGGCTACATCGGTAACGTTGCGCAGCCTCGCCAAATTCAGAAGCCTATCAGTTGTTTTCACGGTCGTCTTTTTCCATAGCAGCCTTGTACACACAGTAGTTACTCACAGTGTCCATTGCATGTTTAATAGTACCTTGACGCAAGAGACCAATCAGTGGAACGATACAGCAGAGTGTGCTTGCCTAGATTGGCATCCTTCCACGCACGGTAGCCAGTCTCATTTACACGTAAATTCCAGTTAGGCCCCACAGGTCTATTGCTAACCAACCCGAGTTCGTGTTAATGAAATGTTATACAGTTGAAGTTTCTTTTCATATGTCTGTTCTCTCTTGACCTTTGTGATGCCGTAGGTCCTTGTCACTAATTTTTCAACGACACCCATTCTCATTCCATAGGATGTCATTTATTTTGTTGTGGGTTGTGGGTTTGAAGTAATTAAATTAATTTTATGTCTATTAGCCATCTCAGGAGTGATCCACGCAGGGGCCACTGTTTAATATCAGATTTCCTTTGCTATTGATAAATGTGGCACCCCTTCGGTATGGTGGTTACGACTCTTTAGCTGTTTTGCAGACGGAGAACTCCCACCACCATAGGCTAGCTTGCAACAGTTTGTTTCTTTCAAAAAGTTTGACCTCGCAAAATCTCAAACTAAGCTTATCTAATGTAGGCCAATCTCTGTTAATATAATATTTGTATATGTGATGCTCAATCGCTTCTTGTGTGAAATGATGTATGCGTTTCTGAATACTTCTCTTCTTGCATGATCCATGAAGTCAAGAGCATCCTGCTTCAGCTGTTTCCTTCTCGTATTTTTCTTGATCAATATGAAGTATGGTCGATTCACTAACCTTAACTACAGCTGCAGTTTGCGTAACTACCTTAGAAACCAGTAAGAGGAGTCCCCCATTTTCTGCCTCTCTCTCAGAATATTCGTGCACATTACACATGAGTTGTCACAATTACCCTTTAAATGCAGTCGCTTGCCCGGCTTTCTTCCATGGCATTATATCCCAAATCTGGTGTCTGGCCCGTTTCTTTCGCATTTCATCAGACATGACAACCGTTCCAAAAACAACACACACGCAGGCCATGAAGGTCCAAAGGTACCGACCTGCCGCCGTGTCATCCTCAGCCCACAGGCGTCACTGTATGCGAATATGGAGGGATATATGGTCAGCACGCCGCTCTCCCAGCCGTATGTCAGTTTCTGAGACTGGAGCCGACACTTCTCAATCAAGTAGCTCCTCAGTTTCCTTCAAAAGGGTTGAGTGCACCCCGCTTGCCAACAGCGCTCGGCAGACCGGATGGTCACCCATCAAAGTGCTAGCCCAGCCCGACAGTGCTTAACTTCTGTGACCTGGCGGGAACCAGTGTTACCACTGTGGCAAGGCCGTTGACGGTAAGAAGATACACACATTTCATACACAGCACTAGCCCAACAATGAAAGTTAACTGACCATTTGTTCTGGCAGTTTGGCAACAGTGCACAATTTGGGTGTGACATTGAGCACTCTGATTGGAGGAAGATAGCTCCTACACACGAGATGTCAGTTATCAAGTAATTTTAATCATGCTGTAGTTTTAGACTTCGTCAGATACGTGGCCATGGACTCTAAAATCAAGCAAAATAAATTTAAAGTTAGTGTTAACTATATTCAATAAAAATAAACTGTGGTAACCGTTATAGTTAAAATAGAATGATACACTATCTAATGGAAGAGTGATGCATACATGCTTTCCATCCAACGCCCAAAATGCATTTGAAAATTTTCACCTTTTCAGTCTCCATTACAATTTACGTTCAGTCATCTTCAGAATTTTGAAACTAACAGTAAACATAAAGTTCTTCAAGAAGGTAGTTTTTTACTTAAATTTACTTTGTATTATTTTATTTAAGAGTGGGCCTACGCTGCAATATTCTGATACTGCGTCACAGGATGTACCATATTCTCTACCTCCACAGAATGCAAACACAAGTTAGGATGAAATGGATAAGGTGGAATTAGACCTGGGAGACTGCAAGACATTTGAAGAAGTTCATTCGTCAGCATCAGCTTCCTTCTTCATTAGCACTATATCGGCGTCAAAAGTGGTTTCTATCCTCTGTCAGCAGTCATCACTAAACTACATGAAATGGGAAAAGAAGATGCTACTGATGCTGCTGCTAAGGAGTACAGAATGCTGAGAAGCTGAGGTGTTTAGATCCAATGCAAAGAATCTGCTCAGAGAGGCTTACAGTCGACGATTTGTTCGAGGCCCAGCTTAAGAATCTCACTAATTACACTAGACTATCGGCCTTGGAAAACCAGGTTAATTCTCAACAGTCTGAGGTCCACTGCAGCCATATCATAGGACTACTCATTTTCGAGGTGGTCAAATAGATTAAGAAGAAATAACACCTGTGGAATCTCAAAACAACTCAGTTACTCAGTTTTTGCAAAGATTCAGACCAAATTATAAAAGCATTTGTTAATAAGTTAGGCAAAATGTCAATTCTGCTTTCAATTATGATTAGTAGTAGTACACAAGAATGAAGATGCATAATTATATTAAAAGAGTGCATAATGTGTAGGCTAATACAACAAAACACTGAACTTCAATTGTCACGAAACTTCCTGGCAGATTAAAACTGTGTGCCAGACCAAGACTTGAACTCGGGACCTTTGCCTCTCTTCAATTGTCATGTTTACGTATTCGTGGTTTATTGCTTCATACGGCATGAGATGTGAGTCAAGAGGAATATTCAGTATGAGTCATCGGCGTTGACCACCGATTTAATATTAATGTCTGCTCTGATGTCACAGTTTTGTTGTTAGTTGGCCAAGGCAATGAATTGAAAGAGAAAAATCTATTGTGGTGACAGACTGATCTGCAGCTTAGACCGTTTGAAAAAATAGCACTAATATTACATTATAGTCAGCATGTTGTATACAGTGTTGTTTACATGTTTCTTATTGCACTGACATTACCTATGTGATACACAAGAACTCTGTATTGGGCTGCTTTTTGGATCTGTAATTGACACTGTGCCTGCAGCTCTGACACGATGGCTAGATGTCATCTTATTTCCATGTACTTTATTACCCGTTTAAATGGCATAATACTAGTAATCTTTATATTATTTCGAAAAAAGGGTATAAAAGTTAAGTATGCATAGTAAAGGTCATTACTCTCTCACTCATATTAGTTTAATGTGGAATATAAACATAGACATTTAAACTGCAGGATAATATTGCGCTAATTTGGAACCCTATTTTCATTGCTCCATATGAGTTCACTCTTTTTTTAAATTGAGGAGCTAATATATCACATTAATATAGTGCACATTTTAAGAACCCTATGGTGACTGAAAAAAAGCTGGAGTATATGCCTGTGCATTTAGATCTTCAAGAAGTTCCTTCTTAACAGCTTGTAATTAAGCTGCTTTGGATCAAGATATTTCTCTGTTAGTTTTCTTCCAATATTACCCAAAAGTGGGTTGAGCAGTTTATTTAATAAAACAACATTGAGTTTCTCGTTGTCACTTGTAGAACACTTCAGCTCATTTGTGAACCTCACCTTAAAGGGTTGCTGGAGCAATGCTCTTAGATTTTTTGTTAGGCAAGAACAGTGTAGTGCTTCTGCAGACACCCACTACAGATAGCACAGTGTGACAAATGAAGGATTCGGATATCATAGCCCACCACGATCTTGATTTTTATGAACATATTCCATGGCAAACAATTATTACCAATAGTTAACATGTCTATGCAGTTATCACATGTCGTTTTTTATTCTGCAGCTCTTACGAGACACTGCATACAAAAGTGACAAAGGCTGTTTTCGTTTTCACCTGACAAGCTGAAATAATTAATTAAATTATATGACAAAGTGGAAGAATTAATTAACGAAATGCTGATGATAAATTTAGTATTAAAATTAAGTACCACCGTTATATTAATCTGAAAATAATTTCCTCTGGTAGCAGGGTTAGATAATGTTTTTCTCTTCACAATTCTAAAATATTACAAAGAATATTTAAAAAGTGTGTAAAATAAATAGTTCTTACTTACTGCTCAATGTTCAGTGAAGTATTTCCAGCACAGAATCGGGCAATTGCACCATCAACATCAGTGTTGAAGATGATGCTGTATGAAGAATTTTTTCAGATGAATGACTGGTGGTGGTTTCCACATTTGCATGCGTAGATAATTTGCATGATATTTCCTTTCTGCAAAGCCTTGGCAGGCATCTTCAACTTGAAAATTGCACCTGTATCTTTTGTGAAAGACGCCTACAACCGTTTGCATGAGCAAATATCGCTACACAAAATTTTTGCTTATTGGTTAACTTTAAGTTGAAAGTTTGAGTAACTTAATTGGAATGGATACAGGATAAGGCATTGCTGTGAGACTAAGTAAAGAATTTTATATAACAACAACATTTATATCACAAAAATCATGAGAATACTCGTTGGTCACTCACTTTACTTAACAGTACAATTATATGGAATGCTGGCCCATCATCAGTGATACAAAATAAAAATAAAAATTTTATCCAACCTGACTATTTCTCCTAACTAAGATGACTATAGAAGTCATCACACAGAGCTTCTATACTCTCCATGGTCTCAGCAGGGAATGCCTAACCGTCTCCCCTCGTCCTGGGCCCACACACAGTGGCCGGAAGGGCTCAAAGCGTCTGCACAGTGGCTATTTGCCAATGTAACGGGATCTGCTAACACATGGGGAACTTATGTATCTCTGGTCCAGTGCAGTCGCACTTTACTTGGTTGGCTAAACTGCATCAGTACATTCACAGAACCCACAGCAGACAGACCAAGCATAAGTCAGCTGACGATCTGCATTCACATTTGCAGACTATACTAAGAGTGATAATGCAACATAATTCCGAATAATAAATCTTATGGTGATCTTCCCTGAGTGTTGGAAGGGCACCCATGTGTGTTTCGAGCATATGAATGTTGTATCAAGCCATGTAGCGGCTCACATGGAGCCATTACATAACCTTCCACTTCTGAGAAAAAAATGAGCAGTAAGTGTCCTTGCTTTGGATGGGAACTTTCAAACATTTTTTTAATCGTAGTGGCAAGACTTGACTCATGTAAATATATGACTGATCACTAATTTTAAGTACACAAAATCCTAATAATCTAATATATAGAACATAATATATGGAAATTATTAACTATTAACAAATTATTCTCCATCAGTGAATATCAACACAGTCCTAATGCAATAACATATAGGCCCATGCCCTTCTGAAACATCATTATGGAAACATACAGCATTTAAGCTGAACACACGTCATTTCATCTTTACCTTGGCCAAGCATTCCGTTTGAAATGTTACGTAATTGAGTGCAATTCTGAAATTGTTAACAAAGACATGATCATTTTCTACATATTAAACATTCGAAATTTCAAGAATCTTTCAATACTCGTGTACAAATACATAATTCTCATAAAACATGTATACAAATCGATAATCGACTATTAGGCACTCAAATTATAAACATGTATTCGTAAGTGTGTCCTCCTTTGAAATAATCTGCAAGACAGAGCAAAACATATGAAATCTTTAAACCTGAAAAATCGAAACACATTACATGAGAAACTTAGCCAAGTACAGTTAATGCAACATTCACAAGCTTATTTTGGCACTTCATCAATATTTCCCTTTTTTTTAAATTGGCAAACAAATATGATGGAAATTTCTGAGATTATCACATAAAGCCATTTAAATTCTTTTAAGTTTCATTATTGAACTTCGGATTAATGTGGTAAAGTCATTTCTTTAACATTGGTCCATATTTCTTTAGTAAGAAATCAAAAGATCAGTTTGGAAGTAGAATTTCCTTTTCACTACAACAGTCACAGATTTTAAGAAATCAGTCTGTGTCATTAACATATGTACATTTCTGAAAAATTACATAAAGATAATATGTGTATAAAATCAGATCTGCTGCAAAAGAAACTCACACTCTACATTTGTTAAATACATAGCACTTTCGAGCACTTTTATACACTTCACTATTGGGCTTGGGGCACTTGAAGGACATTCTTGTTGGGCAACTGGGTGGTTGTTGGGGGCGTGGAGGGAAACTTGTCCCGTAGGTGTTAGGGGCTGTAGCCTGTCCCTCTGTCACGCAGATCAACTCCTTACCTCTGTCCTCTCCTTCACGATTTGGCAGCAGCTCAACAGGACCTGTGGTGCCTCATGTTTACAGCCGCATCACGACATGGCGGCACGCGTTTCTGCGTCAGGTGAGCGTCGACCTCTGGGGCAGGATGATCTCACCCCAGCTGTCATCGCCTCTTGTTGTGTAACGAGTGCCTGGACCCACCTGGCTGACATCTCATAGTAGTGTGGCCTTATCAGCAAGTGTCGTGCTGACAGACACTACTCATGACGTCAGCCCCTCGGTAGTGTCATTCTCTTTTCTTCTTCCCACAGTCCTGCTATGCCCGACTCTGGTGGTGAGTCTGACATGTCTCTTGATTTGGTACTGCAGACACTATGGGTGTGGTGGTGTTGCTGACAAGTCACAACTGGTGCCATTCCCCTTGCGTGCACCTGTCCTTCTTCTCTCATTCATCCTGCTGCATCGCAACACCTGACTTAGGGTAAGCCAAGCTCGCCTCTTGTGGGTGCTGCAGTCTTCAGTTTTGTATTTGGCAATGGCTGCCAAGCTGGCAGCACGTCGCCTTATGGATCATCTGTATGGACCACCCATGACCATTTGAAGTTTCTGCACGACTCCCTCAGTTTGCGGGGGGGGGGGGGGGAGAGTGGGGAGGGGCATCGCCTCGCCTTTCAGTGTGGGTGCTCGACAGGTGTGGGTCACTACCTCTCGCCACACCCCTCTGCTGCTCGTGCTGCTCTCGTCCACCTGGAGTGGCCACTGCTTCCGCCGGGTGGTGGGAGGAGCCCACATTATCGCCTCTGGCGGCTGTGGACAGCATTCGTGAATCAGGGAATTCCAGACGTGGTCCGCTCACCCCATCATCAACCGCTAACTGCCTTCACCAGTGGCTTCCACTTCCTCCAGCTGCAAGCTGCTTCTTGACAGGAATCTGTGGTCAGGGGAACACTGTTCTCAATACACACTTCATAATAATTTTCTAACATTTACCTCTTCTCAATGATTCTTCATATTGTGCCTTATGGGCGTCAACTTTCAAATTATATTTACCAAGGTTTGTGATTCAGCTGATTATTATGTAAACAAATTCTCTATCACTAATTTACAATAGTCTCCTTTCTTAACCGTTCCCTCAATAGCTTTACAACAGGGAAAAAACTTTTTTTACAAGACTTAAAGTATTATTACTTAATGATAAATAAGAAATAAATAGAACTTTAATTCCATGAATCGTTTATCGATTCTTTGTGTATCGTATCAACACTACTTAGGAAGCTAGAATATCAAGTATGAAAACAACCCAAATCATTTCTTTACACTCTCATGTCATTCACACCTCAAATTTCACATTCTTTTATACATATATGTAACACACACAGTCAATCTTGACTAACTACGCAGAAAGCATCCCTAGTGACGTCAAATTTTCCGCATGCATGACTACTCAGTTCAAGCTACTTTCACACTCAATACGTAGAACATGTACTATATTTTTTACCATGCATATTCAATGATTACAGAATATGCCAATGCTACATTAACAAATACAAACACAGATCCACCATTAACCTAAAATACATTTTTCAATGTCTACCATGCAATCTACAACCTTAATTTATACGGTAATTTACTCCTCTGGCTTCCTTACTTTTGTTTTCCCTTTCCGTGCTCCTGGCATGCTTCATGTGGCGTCTTGCTTCATTCCTCTTCAAGCTGTTGAAGACTTATTTGCTACAACATAAATTATCTCCAGAAAATGCATTATCTTTTTTTACTTTTAAATCTTCCTGGTAAATCTTGTTTTTACCCTTTTAACTCTATCATTGACGACTTACATTGCCTTGTTGACAGTATACAACATAATACTTGGGCAACAAAGTCTATGACTGATATTTAATATACAAGGTAACGCTATTTACCTGTATTACATAAATTGTACATTGCTACACTGTTTGCTTCACGTTGGTCATGTGATGCAGCCCCTCGATTTCTTTGTCCATAAGGTCTGGACTTTGATATCATTGGGGTGAGGGATGCGGCAGACTTGGTAAGATCTACTGTAATGGCTGAGGAATTTTTTGCAGATCCTTTTCCTCTTGTCTGTTAGCTTGTGTGACCAAACCCAAACCTTTTGCCCAATATAGAAGTCGATTTTTAGTATTGTCTTTTGGCACTTCTTCTGCTTTATTTCGGTAGCACGCTTGGTGTTTTTCAAAGCTATGTCTGTGATCTCCTTGTGTTGGAGTTGTCTTTCCTTTGGCCATGGTACCACTTATTTGATTTGGTTCGGAGGCTCCTTATTTTTCAATACTAATACCAGTGGCAACATCATTGACGCATTCAGCAACTCGTTCAGAATTACTTGGAATGCCTTTATATGCATGTCCCACGTATTGAGCTTGTGGTAACAGTACATCCTACACACCCGCCCCAACTCTTTCATGATGTGTGCCATCAGGTTAGATGGTGGGTGGAACGAGATAAAGTTCGCCTTCATTTTTCTCCACTTTAACATCTGCAGCCCATGTTGCAACTGAAATTGCTGCCTAATGTCCGAAATTACCCATATGACCGGCCCGATCTCTCGCACGAAATTGTTTACAAATGCCACCGCCACAGTTTTCCCCAATGCTTTCATCAGCGAAGTAAAGCAGACAAATTTTGATGTTAGCTCCATGGCTACGACAATGTACGTGTAGCCAGACTTCATCCGCGTTATTGGCCCATAAAAGCCCACTGTAGCGACTTCTCACTTTTCCCCAATATTGTAATATCTGAAACCTTATCTGCGAGTTTTTCTAACTCTTCTTTCACCTTCTTTATTTCCTACCTATTCTGCACTTTTACCACTTCTACTTTTCCCTCAAGATCCACGATTGCCCTAGTGTTCGCATCTACCTTTCCTTGAGTTGCTTCGATGGCTTTTATACATTTGATCATCTTTTTTTTCGCTATTACATCTTTCTGTTAATGTTTGGAGTCTCTTTTCTAATTTTTCTCCATGTGTTCTCATTTCGACCTGAACTCTTTTCTGCTCTTTCTCGACAGCGCTTAATCTAATACCTACTACTTTAAATTTTTCGCTGACCTCGTTTACAACGTCCTTTCGAAGCTGTTCGAGTAGCGCCTTATTCTCTTCAAATTTCGCATTTACTCCAGTCATGATGCCCTCGAGTTTTGGGTTAAATTTCATATTACTTTCTTCCTGTTTCGCCGTACTTTCTTTCATCACCCTGACCAATTTGGCCACCCACATGTTATTCAGGTCTGTGTTAGCTGACGTAATTTGTCTGCTCGTTATTGTCTCAGTTTCGTCTACACTCGTGCTTGGGTCCAAAGTCTTGCTACTGGTTGGGGAGACAGCTTGACATTTTCTAAGTTCAGGATTGCCACAGCACAACTGAAATTGGGGACATTCCCTTTACTTGTCTAACCCACACCTGTCTCCTCTTTCTCCACGGCTATCTGATTAATGGTAACTTCCTCTGCACCTGACCTATTTATCTTCGCACCACTCCTTGAGCGACCATGTGTCTCCATTTTGGATACTGGGACCACACTTTTGCACAAAGTACCTAATTAACAGAGCTGTGCTCACGGAAAAACAGATTCCCTACCTTGACTACACGAATTACCACCTATTATATTTTGTAGCCTAGAGTAAGCTATAATTACATGGAACCTAGCACAGTCATCACACACAACCTAACACATTTATTGTCACATGCAATGTAATTTAAAGTTCCCCAGAATATATGAATATAACACACACAAAAATTGCCCCCAAAATCACACAAATAAAATCACAAAGCAATGCAACACAGAATTTGATTATTCACAAATTAGAATGTGGAAATTTAATCATTTATTAGTACATCCTAGCAATCTCACATCATCACAAAAGGACTCCTAATTTGAATGATATCCTAGGCTAAAGGGTCGCCACTATGCATAATTACTTTCTTTCCACAAAGCCTTGGCAGGCATCCTCAACTTGAAAATGGCACCTGTATCTTTTGTGAAAGATGCCTACAACCGTTTGCATGAGCAAATATCACTACACAAAATCTCTGTGTATTGGTTGACTTTAAGTTGAAAGTTTAAATAACTTAATTGGAATGGTAACAGAAATAAGGTGTTGCTGTGAGACCAAGTTAAGAATTTTATATAACAACATTTATTTAATAAAAATCATGAGAATACTCGTTGATCACTCACATTACTTAATAGTACAATGATATGGAATGCTGGCCCGTCATCAGTGATACAAAATAAAAATAGCAATTTTATCCAACCTGACCATCTCTCCTAACTAAGATGACTATAGGAGTCATCACACAGAGCGTCTATACTCACCAGGGTCTCAGCAGGGAATGCCTAACCGTCTCCCCTCGTCTGGGGTCCACACATGGTGGCCGAAAGGGCTCAAAGAGTCTGAACAGCAACTATTTGCCAACCCAATGGGACCTGCTAACGTGTGGGGAACTTATATCTCTCTGGTAGAGTGCAGTTGCACTCTACTTAATACCGTGGTTGGCCAAACTGCACCTCCACATTCACAGAACCCACAGCAGACAGTCCACGCATATGTCAGCAGATGATCTGCATTCACATTTGCAGACTATTCTAAGAGTGATAATATAACATAACATAATAAATCTTATAATGATCTTCCCTGAGTGTCAGAATGGCACCCAGCTGTGTTTTAAGTATATGACTGTTGTATCAAGCCATGTAGCGGCTCTATACAACTGTTAAGAGACCAGTTTTAACTGATGTCTATTGCATGCATACAGAATTGTGCATCCATCATATCATTGAAGTCTCCAAGCTACCTGAGGTGTCTAAAAAACAATTCAGTGTCAGCACTCGAACAATTTCTCATCAACACGTAATAGATTCCAATTTTCAATCGATATCATACACACGCTACCTTCGATCCTGCTGTGATGGCAACTGTATCAAACGTCTACAGAGTAAAAGCCTCTTGTTTACTTTGTCCAGATTCCCGTATTTTCTTCATGTAAGGAAGAAATGTTTTGGTGAGCCATATAAGTTGGTCATCATTTATTCCAAAGAAGCGTAGTTTGTCGTTGTTACGCGAAGTACATATGTGATACTGCATATATTGAGAATGTCATATCATCTATGTATTATCTGCATGAACTCAATGGTAGCTTGAAGATTTCCCTGGTTGAGATAATATTCACTTGCGCCAAAAGTGCAAATTTTAAGAGCAACTACAATGGAGTCTGAAAACAACTGCTTTGCTCGTTTGACATTCGCTATCACCAAATTAGTCTGATACACCATCTTTGTGATTACATTCCAGCTTGAACACCAGGTTACTTTGTAGTTTGTAGAGAGTGCTAACATGTTTGCCACTTACATGGTTCAAATGGCTCTGAGCACTATGGGACTTAACATCTATAGTCATCAGTCCCCTAGAACTTAGAACTACTTAAACCTAACTAACCTAAGGACAGCACACAACACCCAGTCATCACGAGGCAGAGAAAATCCCTGATCCCCCCGCCGGAAATCGAACCTGGGATTGCCACTTATATCTCTCCCATCTATTATGAGTGCACTGTATAGAAATTGAGAGCAAACATTTTTGATTTTGTTGCTTTGATCATAACTTACAAACAAATAACGATTTTAATCTAAGGGATGCCTCTTCTACTGCAACAATTATGTGTAGCGTTTTTGGATGTATGTGAAGCCCATTTAAGTAACAGCAGAAGAAGAATGCCATGAGTAATTGGTATTTAGCTGAGAGCCCTCTGAAAAAAAACGTAACAGGCTATTTGTCAACTATTCACCATCCTGTTAGGGTTTGTCATTAAGTTCATCTTTACTGTGGTATTGGTCAGGTTGTCTATCGTACATTAATATTGGTTGAATAGACATTTAATAAATAATTAATGAACCCACCTTATCTTTGTCAAGGGAGACTAACTCAATTTCAGTTTTCACTCTCTTTCATATGTCCTTGGGAATTCCTGTCTGACCGCAAGACACACAAACATACTTTTTAAAAGTGTTAGGTGCAAGATTTCCATTCCTGTGGCAAATGTATCACCTGTTGGATACGTTTTCTAGAGAACAGAAATCGTTACAACTTCTTTACTGTACTTTACTTCCTTTTTATAATGCTTTTAGCTGCTTTGGTGGAATTTAGTAGAGCATTACACATTCCGTCAGCTTCTAATTTTTCATTTTTAACTTCGAATTTTTCTGTTAGTGTTCTATTTTCTGCACACAGCCTTCCTATGATTTTGTTTTTCCTTGCAATGACTCCTGAATAACACTTCCCTGCGTTCCTATTAGAAGAGCAGAAACCCTTACAAGACATGTACACTTGAATTCCTACCTCTGCTTCTTTTTAAATATGACTGCAATGTCAGCTGCAGTTTCTATTATCATGTGCAGCGTGGGAGAAATGCCTTAGACTACTTTCTTGTGCATCAAAGACAGCGTTAAAGTAATTTCCTTTTCTGTGCAGGTATTCAGTTTCTGCCTGCTTATATGATGGGTATCCAGCGAGCATTATTGGGATGTAACTGGGAAGATGTCTCCCAGTTATGGTATAAATACTAAAGCAACTATCATGAAAATGCTGCCTATGTACTACAGATGTTCTGGTAGGCTGCTTAATACTGTTTTCCTCTCTTCCCTGTCATAGTAGAGCCGTACCGGCTTTTCATGCAAGTCGTCATTTACTGGAAATTTTTGGACTGAAGAATCGGTCACTTTTGAGTCTTCATTTTTACATAATGGAATGCGGCAATACACCAGTGTTGCTTCTTTTCTGATCAGTCGTTTAATGACTGTATTTGTTAGTATTGTCATGTGGTTCTATATATAGTACATAATTCAAACTCTATTAAATAACTAGAGACATATAGTGCGTTATATTGTAAGAATACATTTTCATTTTAGTGACTCAAATAGGGAATAAATACCGGATTCCTGACAGACACTATTTTATTCACCTAGCGGGTGGCAAATTGCAACTAGAACACTTTTTGTCATTGAGTACCTAACCTCTAACTTGAATTTTACAATTAATCCATTTAATGTATGCTTAAAATATTTACTGCTGGATTTTTTGTCAGAAATACGTGTGTTAGGTCCTATGTCCATTTTGTGATGACGGTAATAGTAATTTATATTAAAAATCTATTGGGAAATTTGAAATCAATTATTACATAAGAATTTGCTTACCAACAGATTTATCACACCTGTTCAAGAGGAAAATTAAACACCCACCAAAAGAATATCACTCATAAGATTTGCTGTGATGACAGTAATACTAATTTATATTAAAAATGTATTGGGAAATTTGAAATCAATTGTTACATAAGAATTTGCTTACCAACAAATTTTTCACACCTGTTCAAGAGGAAAATTAAACACCCACCAAAAGGATATCACTCATAGCTTTAAACTACAGGGATTTAACATGACATCTATCGGCTGAACTTGAACTACGACAAACAGCAAGAGTGGGAATGTAGATGCCTTCAACCATCTCGCAGACGTCACCAGTGAAACTTATCGCGGCATGTTTCCGGTGGACTGTGCAGCTGGCCCTGGCTGAGGTTCGAGTCCTCCCTCGGGCATGGGTGTGTGTGTTTGTCCATACGATAATTTAGGTCAAGTACTGTGTAAGCTTAGGGACTGCTGACCTTAGCAGTTAAGTCCCATAAGATTTCACACACATTTGAACATTGTTCCGGAATTATGTGGCTCGACGATGAAGGTCATATCATACTAGAAAATTTCAGTTCGACATCGCTTTTGTCAGTTGCCAGGTACGTCAAGAGGCCTGCACACATTCAATATTTATTGACAATACTAATTTGTTAAACCTTCAACATGTTGAAGCAAACGCACGCTATCAACATTCTTATCAATGTTGTCAGTTGGCAATGAGATTTTACCATGTTAAGATGTCGGACACTCATAAGAAATCGTGTGCCACAATTGTATTATGTGTAACAACAGGGAAGAACGAAAAAGAGATAATTAGTCAGAAAATTGTTCGAAAAGGGAAGTGACTTCTTGCATTTACTGACTGAAATCAGAATCACTTTCCTATAACTGAAATCAAAATCACGTTTCAGAAAGAGTTCATAGAATGTGTTATGATCAGTCCTGCATCGTACGATAAATTATTATTGTAGATACATAAGAAAATATAGAAGAAAGTACGTTAACGAGGGGTCATTCTCTGTCGAGGAGAGAGTAGGAGTAACTTCGAGATATCTGGTGTCAGATAGGTCATTTGAATGCTTGAAGTTATGTTCTGTAATATTAGCAAACAAAATCAGTAAAATTGTTTGGAAACGTATGAAGTAATTATATCTGCTTGAAATTAACATAACACATTTCTTTACGTTTTATGATCAGTGCAAACTGAATGCTACAAACCGGTTGCACAGACGGTCATTGCGAACGTGGCCTGCTCAGGCAAACCTGAACGTGTAAAGAGTCATTTAGACAGTCCAGGTCACAGCCTGTCCCAGATGAGGTGCAGCTTGGGTAAATGGCCGGAAAAGGTTTATCCATCGCGCTGACATGTCATATCATAGCTCTGGCACTTATTTTTACAAGAACTTTGCACTATCGCCGACCATTTGTTGATTAATGATGAGGAATATCTTTACACGTGCGTGTATGAAGTTCCGAAAGAGGCGCTTGTTTTGTCACTGTCAGATGTGTGTGAGTGAGAAAGTTGTGATTGAACGGAGAAACATTTTATTTATTGTTGAACGTTCATATTTCTATAAAAAATCAACATTATGATTCACAGTTTGTTTATAATAAATTCTTCCGGGTAAGTTATCAGAATACGAAGCAGCTTGGATTATGTAGTTGTTACCTATTAATGTGTCACTGTACATATTTATTTAGAGATAAAAACGTGTTTCCGATATTTCACAGTGTTTTAAAATGCTGGTGTGGTGCACGGCTATTGAAGTAGTGCCACAGTATTATTACTTGCTGGATGAGTTACATTGAACTGGATATCTGAGAATTTGTGTCAAAAATTACTAAAACTGTATGAGACCAAGAGACTCGAGCGATCATTAGTGGCTGTCAAACACTGATGGAGAGATGGTGCACAAAGAGGTGTCAGTTATACGGCTGAGGCATAGATCTGTCATTTTGTGTACAAGCTGCTGACACAACATAGAGTTATGTGGAACTGACGCGACACAAAATACCGATACGCCTTCGTACTTCATTGACAGAGACCTACGTTTATCGAAAAATATTGAGTGGCGTTTGTAAATGCGTGAAGGCGTGAGAAAAATATTTAACTCTATGTGTGTATGCATGTGTTTAATAATATAGAGGTGCAAATCTCCTGCGAATGGGTGTAGTAGAAGCAAGCAACGCCGTAAGTGTTGACCGTAAGGTATGATGTGATGACGTGCCAGATGTTCAGTGGACTTACATCAGTATTCATGTTGTTACATTGAGGACCATTCAATTTATACATCCATATATACAATCACTTGTCGTGGTCTGAAAGTTATTTTTCATCATCTTCGCGTTCGTAAGGAGAACAGGGGTCTAGTGCAGCAGGGGATACAACCCGTCGGCTTTGGACAAGGACGTCACAAGCCGCCAGAGAGCAGTTTACCATTTTCGCTTTTGCTGTTATGTTTCAGTTTAGTTTTTTTACTGATTGCTTAATAAAGTGGATCTGTTTATTCTATCTCGTGAGATTTTTTTTTAAAAAAGTCAAAAAAACACTTATCAGCCACTGAAGGGAGCTACAACACTAAGAAGAATCGCTTCTCGATTGGCCACTTGTGACGTCATTGTCCAAAGCCGACGGCTTGTATCCCCTGCTGCACTAGTCCCGAGAACAGTGAAATTTTAGGACTGTAGGTGAACAGCTTTGAGGACCCAACAAGTTTGGTCATTTGTGCACTGTAATAACTAACACAAATTCACATTGTTTCTTTGGGGGGGGGGAGGAGTTGAGGATGTAGTCATGTGCGTACCATAGCAAAAATTTAAATTACGCAAATTTGCATTGTTTTTTAAATGAATTTATAGTGTAAGTTATGTTTATCAGATGTATGTATCATTGTGTGTTCTTGTTGCTTTATACAGTGTCAGCCATTAGTCATCTAGTGCCGAGTTTGACGTACCATGCATTCTGTACATTCCTATTTTGATCCTCCGTTGTTTTGCCAGCTTGTACTTATATGTTGGCATCCAGCAAAGAACTTCATTGTCAGCTGAATTTAATGATATTAGGTGTCTGCTTCATCACATGATACAGTGATGTGACATGTGATGTCATACATGTGCAAACAGAAAGAGACGAGAACAGATACTATTTCTTTTGACTGATCAGTTTTGCAGCCTGCTACCTAGGTTAGGTTTTATGGTGACAGTTTGGTATCCAAGTGGTATTGAACATTCCAGCGAATCCCAGTGTTCTACTTACTGTCAATTTACCCTGCTCCATTTCACTCACTCTGATCTTGGTTTGCATGTGTCTCCTAGTAGTTCCAAATATCCGCATCATTAGAGGCCTTTCTGTTTGTGGATGATTTTGACATCTGTCACTGTCATATAGCTATGTCAAAATTGATAATACACACTGAACTTTCTGTTTGAGAAACTTAATTTGAAAACTCTGTTTAGTGTACCAGACATGCCAGGGTATTTTTACTCTTGTCTTTATTTATTTCTTTTGCTGTACCTCTCATTGTGTTCCCTGTACATTATTTCAATCTTATTGTTGTTGGTTTTCAGGCTTACTTTCACACTTGCTCTGTTAAGTTCTTTCATTTGCTGTTTACTATCTGCATCAGAAGGAGACACTAAAATATCAGAAAAATAAAGGTGATTCAGATATGTTTCATTAACTGTAATCCATCTTCATTTAACCAATATAAGAATCTGACAACTTTCTCTAGTGTACAAGAAAATAGTTTTGGTGAAATGGCAGCTTGTTACCTATCTCTTTTGATTCTAAATTTCCCACTATTCTGATGAGGTGTGTAAGTTGATTTAATGACTTGTTTCACAAGGAAAATTTGTGAAGATTTGTTGAAACTGGGTGAAAAGCTTGTTTGGACTAAGAATACCAGAAAAACTGGTATCCTAATTCATACTTGTTGCTTTGTTTTATACTTTTGTTCACTTGTAAGTGGTCCGTAGCCTCTAAAGCCAGCTCATTCCTTTATGCGATTAAAATTTGATGTGTTTTTTCATGTATTTCAGTATGGTTTCAGTGAATATCTTGTACATAACAGAGACATCTCTGTGGTGTATAGTTTCTTAGGTTGGTGTGTGGTGATAGCATCCCACTCCTATCAGTATCTTGCATATGGTGACGGATTGATTTGTACCGTAGCTCAAAAACTAGGTTACATTCAGTGATGTCAGTGTGTGAGGTGGCAAAGCCAATTGATGTGGATACCAAATGAAGATTGTAGTAACAAATCTATGTGTAACCTAGCCTGAGGTCAGTCTCACGTGTTTAACGGACCTTTCATTTTATTGGCTAACACTGCAAGTAAATTCATGGTCCTTCAAGTTGTAACTTTGCCACTTTCCAAATGATTCATGGCTTTGAGTATAGTGATGGCCTAATGAGGCCTGTAACTCAGTGTGTGGAAGATGTAGTTGGGGCTGGAGGAAGCTGTGGGGGTGTCTTTGTACCATAACTCGGGTCTACACATACAGGTTACTGTGAACATGAACTGTGGTGACTAAAAGTTCATGTATAGTGTCGGTAATTTTCCCATTGTCTGTTGCTGTTTGTCTGGACTCACATTCGGGAGGACGACGGTTCAATCCCGTCTCCGGCCACCCTGATTTAGGTTTTCCGTGATTTCCCTAAATCGCTTCGGGCAAATGCCGGGATGGTCCCTTTGAAAGGGCACGGCCAATTTCCTTCCCCATCCTTCCCTCACCTGAGCTTGCGCTCTGTGTCTAATGACCTCGTTGTCGACGGGACGTTAAACACTAATCTCCTCCTCCTGTTGCTGTTTGTAACGATTCACGCAATGAATCATGGGAAGTCAACATGATGAATCATGAATTAGATATAGGTAGCCAATGAGGTCCTCATTCGTAATGTTCTTGGATTCATAAAGTTAGCTGGTATTTTTTCTAGGTAGGCTAGTTATAATTTAACCACATCTCTGGAATTTTTGGCACAACGGGAAATAAGATACAAATAGGTATTTGCAGGGAAGAATGTATGTCACATGAATTGACTGTGGCAATCATGTTGAGATTAGTTAACTTTGCCAACCTAGGTCTCAAGCTGTGCTACAGGTAAGTCTGCTGTCAGAACATTTTTTTCCCCCCAGTCCCCAAAGAAATACAGAAATCAGTAAGCAATCTTAAAATTTATAATAATCAGATCACTAAAAGTTACTCTGGGGCTCTCCACATTGAAAACAGATGTAATCAATTCATATCTTCTGTCGAAGTAAGACGCTACATTCAGCAATTGTCATTGGCTACCACATACTACTACCGGATTGGCCGCAACTGACATCAACAAATCACCAAAATCAGCATACAGCACTATAGCCACCATGATATTTATTTGAAGATTCCTAGTGGCAAAGTGTTGCCCTTTCTTCTACATCTTATAGTGAATACTGGTATGATGTCTTGCTCCTGTCTCCCCAAATAACAGCTGCCCCATTCATTCTGCTGCAGGCATATGTTCCTGGTTTTACAGAACAGTCGCACACCTTATTACACCTCAAATGGCCAAATAACACAGTCTAAATCTCGTGGAAAATGTCTGCGACTTTTTGTAACAGTAGGCGAACTGTAGAAGTTAACATACCTGCAGTTCGGTAACTTTTTGGGATTTAATTGTCAATTTGTGACTTCAGCTGGATATTGCATACCTAAAGAAAGTTGTGGACTCTATTAAGGTGATATAACTAGGCCTAATTGTTTTTGTCTGGTGTGCTTACATCACCTACAAAAATTGCAAGCATCTGTGGTATGTAACTCTTTACTATTTCTTGAGTCTTGGCAGTCTCCTTTCTGTTTGTTCATACAGTTCAGGCATTCACGGCTGATGTGTACAGCTTTATTGATTCTTCTTTATGGCCTCAGTAGGTGCCTTCCAGAGGAGGAGGTTAAAGGGCCAAATTGTAGTTGTGGTGACAGACTGGTTTGTAGCACAGCCTGGTGTTTAGGTTAGGTTGGGAAGAGACAATTTGGTTGAGAGTTGGCAAAGCTGACGAATGTGAGAATAGAAAATCAGCTTGTGGTAACAAACTTATTAAGCATAATGTTTACACCTGTGGCATACTGAAAAATGTAGGAGGAGGGAGGGGGAGGGGTTGCAATATGTAACTTTTACCTAGGAGGAGATGAAATGTTAGGCATAGCAACATGCATTTGACAGTAGCGTAATGCCCACAAAGCCAGAATCGCCAAGGATGTATTTGCAACACTGTTCCAGTTTTGAAGAAATATCTTACTCTGCAGACTTCTTGCAAGTTCATTTCATATTATTTTTTCTCTAGCATAACTGTTTCTATTAAAACAACATTTCTCTAGCTGCCCCTTCTTTCTTTATATCTCAAATGGGAATTATTGAACCCACCAACATGACTCATCTGATTCAACCCATATTATCAAAATGGTGGACATAAATGACTCATTGGAATCCAATATGTCTATAATATGCAGAAAAAAAGAATTGTAGTTATTCTAATAACATCACATTTAATCTACAGTGGCTGACAAAAAAATGTTAACCCCAGAAAGGGAGGAGGAAACAAAATGAAACTTAGTGGGTTTAGAGGGTGTATGATGTTGTGCTGTTATTTCAGCTATTCCAAAATAGTCAAATTTACACAGAACATGGCAGTATGAGCCCATCTATCAGTATGACATTGCCTCCTCTGTTGACTGGATGTGCGCATATACTTGGTTTTAGTAGGGTGTCATAAAGCTGTTGTATCCTCTCGTGAGGCAAGCTGACTCACAACTGTTGTCACTGGTCCCTGATATCCTGAATACTGCCACTAGCATGGAGCTGATGCCAGAGCAGGTCCCACACATTATCCATTGTTGACAGAACTGGGAATGTTGCTGGCCACACGAGTACCTCAACATCATGGAGACAGTTCACAGAAACATGTACCATGTTTGGACGAGTACTGTCCTATTGAATGATGATGCTATGATACTGTCTCATGAAAACTAGCTTAGAAGGATGCATTTGATGTATTGTCAAGAGTTCACTCAATCATTTAATATTTCCCACCACTCGAAACACAGCCATATGTGTTGTGATGTTAACGGCTGCTGCTAGTCTCCAGCCAATGGTGCGGGACGACATATAATGTTATAGTGAGTCCGTTACTTGTTCTTCAATGGCAGATGCAGATGTGAAGGGATTATAAGGTGCTTGGTGCCCAATATTGTGATCTACCCTTGTGGTGGTCAGATGTGGTTGATCGGAATGTGGACGACGAGTATGCATGGCCTCATGTTCCCATGTGGTCTACCATCAGACCTCTGTCACATCTGAATGCCCCACAAATCTGGATGTTGCTAGATTTGATCAGCAAACCAAATGTAGACCCACAGTGAGGCCCCTTTCAAACTGTCAGATGCTGATAATGTCATCTCACATGAGTATGTGGGATCTCCTTGTTCTTCAGTGATTGCTCAACGTGACATTGTGCAAACCCATTATATACCCCAGTGGGCCTGGTAAAAATACTAAACATGGACAACATTAATGCACCCTGATGGCTATTCTACCTGTGAGAGAGAATAATAACTCTCCATTATTTAAATACCTGCTGGTGCTTTTTTAATCACTTTTTTTGTTTGTTTGTGTGTGTGTGTGTGTGTGTGTGTGTGTGTTACATTGACATCCAACCATGTCTTCTTTTGTTAAGTGGTGTACATTCCAAAAACTGATATGGTAACAAAATAGATGCTGTCAGTGTTCTATCACTTTTTCTGCATGTATAGCATCACAAATGAAAACTGATATCTAGTGGATTAAGATACCCCTCTGAATGGCTTTCTTCAACTCAGCTGCCCTTACTTACGGAAAGCCATTATTTTCATTATTGAATAATCTCTGTTTTTAATTCGCTGCTTACCTATGCAAACATGTTAAGAAATGAATTTCGAACAAACGTTGGATGTCATTGTGAAATCCTCACAGTATTTCATTGATGCAACTGATTGATGTTGGATAGTTAAACAAGTGGTCACAATTTGCAACTGGACAAATCTGCAAGTCTCATTTGTTCACTTAACCTGGCCAGGTGGGGACCTCAAATCATTCTTTTGTTTCTTTAAAGTCAGTACCCGCCATTAGACTTTTTGCATGATCATGATTTTGGCTTTAAGTTGCCATTATCAAGTGTTTTAATGCCAACTTAAAGCCGAAATCATGGTCGTGTAAATGTAACACGGCAAATAAAAAAAAAAGTCTAATGGCGGTACTGACTTTAAAGAAATATATTATGAATGTGGCCCCACATTATGGAAAAAAAAAATCTCTTCTGTTGGACTGATTGTGTCATATATGTTTTTACGAGAAGATTAAAGACAGTAGGTGAAAGTACGTAAATAGTCTAAGATAACTACCTTTTATTGTAAATTTTAAGCAGAATTTTGGGATTCCAGGTATTTTGAAGTTTGATATTAGTTCTTACTTCAGCATCAACTAGGTGCCAAATGTGAAATAATAAATATGATATATTAAGGTACTGTATATATTGGCAGGAAATTTGTCAGATAAATGTGGAGCAGTAACTGAGAAAGCAAAGAAAAGAAGTGCTGCATCTCTTTTGTGATGATTTTTCTTTTTAAGAGTTTCTTTTGAAATTAAATTGATATTTTGTTTTCATGTATGTTTGCCCGCTTTTGTAATCATGTGCTATGAATACAATCAATGCATGTCTTTTTGAAATCTGTTATTGGAGGAAACATTTCGAGCAACTTCAATTGTAATTGCAGTATTCCTGTATTTGTG
This sequence comes from Schistocerca americana, assembly GCF_021461395.2. NCBI lineage: Eukaryota > Metazoa > Arthropoda > Insecta > Orthoptera > Acrididae > Schistocerca > Schistocerca americana. The sequence goes on from NC_060130.1 coordinate 236,968,181, forward strand.
TATAGCAATATTTTTGTAATTTTTATTGTTCTTTCATGTTATTAAATACAGTTTTGTTTTTCGACCATTAAGTGTTTCTGTATAGTGCAGTCTCCACATAAAAAATGCAGTAATAAAAATATAACATTTAATGTTTGTTAACTTATCTAAATTAAAATAATAATTTTGTGCATTGTTACTTGAGGATCAGAATTCATTTTCTTTCTGCAGGGATGTCTTTATGGAGAAACATTGGAAGAGTGTGATCCTTCGCTCTGTGTGTGATTATTTTTTTGATCAGCAACGTAAAATCAGTTCTCCAGAAGATATGCCACCCGTAATAGCAACACCACATCATTACCTCATCAGCATCAATCGTTGTTCTATGTTTTTTGTAGCCGTTTGTATGACTGAAGGTAAAATGCAACTACCTTTCATTTAAAGAATTCTGTAGCTTTATCACATAAAAATTTCTTCCACAGTAGACTTGTCAGCTTGTCTTAATTGAAAGTTGTTAATTTATTATTATTATTGTTATTTGTTGTAGTAGTAGTAGTAGTAGTAGTAGTAGTAGTAGTAGTCGTCGTAGTACTGTTGTCATAATCACCACTATCAACATGTGTGTTGTTGCTGTATTTGTTACTACTGCTACTACTGTTGTGAAAGTGAGTAGGGTATAAATTTAGGCCTCAGTCGCACCACAACTGTTTTGTGTTATTTTCCTTAACTGCTCAAGGCAAATATTGGGATGGTCACTGTGAAAAAGATAATAGCAATTTTCTTCCAAGCAATGTTGCACATTACAATGGAATGTTGTTTATACAAGAGAATAAATATCTGGACCTGACAGCCTGGATTACAAGAATGGTACCAACCTCTATCAAAAAGAACCTCAACCTCAGGATTAGCTGTTTTAGTGGCAAAATGTTAAGGCAAAACAGTGGATGGTGATTCTGGGGTACCTGCTGGGCCCAATTGTATCAGGTTCATGATGACCTGTGAGCTTCTATCACAGTAAACTGTAAAATAGCCCCAGATCTTAATCCAGTGGCAACAGAGACCTGTTTTAAAACTCATTAAAGAAAGAGTGTGGCAGGATGTTTATAGTGCCAAAAATGTACACAATAAATATGATTTACTCAAAACATTTGTTGTGTTCTTTGAAAGGTACCGTTAGAATATTTAAAATGGGGGTACTAGCGCTAACAGGCAACCTGTGGGTGGCTGACTAAATGAATAAGGATATCAAGCAGAACCAGTTAGGTATTATATCAAAATGACATCCACATGGATACTCTGCAATCACACTTAACCATCTAGCAGTCCCCCGTGCAGGTCTGGGGGTTAGAATAGGCCCAAGGTATTTCTGCCTGTCGTAAGAGGCAACTAAAAGGAGTCTCATGTTTTGGCCTTTATGTGTTTGTCCCATGTAGGGTGTGACCTCCATTTTTCAAAATTTTGCAAAGAGCGAGCCGGTTGGGGAAGGGCGCCTTACATGGTGTATAATGTCTATCATGTGCTGAGACCTCTTGCATCCTTCGTCGAGTGGATGTGCACTTCCCCTCATTCTCCAGCTGTTGGGCAAGGTCACCCTCCTGGGTGCATTTTCCTCCATCCTCTGTGCAGTATCGCTTTCTGCACTGTCGATGATAGTGGACTTCTTAGCTCATTTGCGCCTGATATCCAGCACAGTAGCCAGTCTGTTATGATGGGGCTGCCATGTACCCTGCTGGTTGTAGCCCCCTAACCACACAGGGATCGCTCTGCTGATGCCTGCGGCATTAACTCCCCACGTATGCCAAGGGGTAGATGCCCGTCACCCTGGGACATCGGGACTCCTGGCAATGGCCATCCTGCCAGGTGGTCTTCGCTGCAGCTGGGTGGCACCCGTGGGTAGGGCTCCTGGTCGGAGTGGGTGGCATCAGGTTGGATGACAAGCCATGAAGCGTAGTACGTCATCTCTTGCTGGTGGTCAAACACCAGCGGTCTCTAAGCGGTCAAGGTCTATCTTCAGTGCTAAGAAATACGACCCCAAATAGTTACCACCCTGGCCACACCATGGGAGGAATGCCAGGCTAAGGATGGCAGTGAAGCTTATTCACCCCAGTACCTCGTATGTACGAGAGTTGGTGGGGAATCTTTCTTGTCAATGAAACCTCAGTTTTTTGTGGAGCTTTTAGAGGAAAAATTTGGGGAAGTGAAGGGCTTGTCCAAAATGCGGTCAGGGTCGGTCTTTTAGCAAAACAGGATCCTCTGCCCAGTCACGGGCACTGCTCACCTGTGACAAGCTGGGGGAGGTTTCTGTTTCAGTCACACTCCATAAGAATTTAAATATGGTCCTGGGTATCATATTTCACAGGGACCTTCTTTTGCAGTCTGCGCACCAGTTAAGAGCGGTGAGGTGTCCATTTTGTGTGCCTCGTCCACCAGGGTCCGAGTGATAATCAGGTTGCCACCGGTGCCTTCATCTTGGCCTTAGAGGGTGACACATAACCCGAGAAGGTCAAGGTGATTGTCTGCTGTTGTGATGTAAAGCCATATATCCCTCACCAATGCAGTGCTTAAAGTGCTGGAAATTCAGCCATGTCTTCCCGCTGGACTTGTAGCATCACCTGTCAGGGTTGTTGACGTCCTTCACATCCCAATACTCTCTGTGCCCCGCCTCCCATCTGTGTTAACTGCGGAGAGCACCATTTGCATTGCTCAGCAGACTGCAGGATTCTCCAGAAAGAAAGAAAAATAATGGAATACAAGACCCTGGACCGACTGACCTACACTGTGGCTGAGAGAAAATATGAGAGGCTACATCCCATGCATATGATGTCAACCTATGCATCTGCTATGACAATAGTTCTACCATCTTCTGTTCCACCGCATACAGTTGGCTCTCAAGAGTTTTCAGGCTCCACCTGCCCCCTTGATGGTGGGGGGCCACTTCCCTCCCTGTTGCTCCTGCACAACCTACTTCAGGAGCAACATCCCCCCCCCCCCCACCCCCCCCTCCCCCACCATCAGGGACGTCAGTCCCCACTTCTAAGCCGAAGCCTTAGAAGCGTAAGTCTTCTTCGACTCCTCTCGCCAGGAATGGATCCCTTGGGTCACTTCCTTCCCAGGTTCCTACCAGTAGCAAAGCTGAAACTCGACAGTGGCTGAAGCAACCACAGGTAGCTGGTCGTAGAGCTTCACAGTCCTCCTCAGCCCCTGAGACTGAATCAGTGAAGCCATCCCAGCCGGACAAACCAAAGGATCAACGACAGAAACCTAAAAAGAAAAAGACCCCCAAGAACTGAGGCACTGCGGTGGCCCCAACACCACCACTACCTACAAGCTCCGTGTCTGAGGATGAGGTGGAGAGTCTGGCGTCTGCTAGGGACCTAGATCTCATTGGGCCCGCAGACACAATGGATGTCATTCGCACAGGTACTCATCTGGTGGCAGCAGGTGACCCTGAGTCATAGACTGAGTCATTGAGTGTTTCATGCCTTCACAGTCTCACGATCACGTAATCCTCCAGTGGAATGGCGGCAGTTTTTTCCACCACTTGGCTGAGCTATGGCAACTGTTAAGCTTTACATCTGCTTTCTGCATTGCCCTCCAGGAAACCTGGTTCGCGGCAATGCAGACCCCTGCCCTCTGCGGCTGTAAGGGATATTACAGGAACTGTAGCGACTATAATAGTGTGTCAAGTGGAGTTTGCATCTATGTCCTAAACTCCGTATGTAGTGAAACTGTGGCCCTTCAAATCCCTCTTGAAGCTGTAGCTCTCAGGATAAGGACAACGCAGGAAATAACAGTCTGCAATGTATATCTTCCTCCAGATGGTGCAGTACCCCTGAACGTATTGGCTGCACTCATTGATCAACTCCCTAAACCTTTCCTACTTTTTAGAGATTGTAATGCGGATAACCCCTTGAGGGGTGGCGACATTCATACTGGCTGAGGTAGGGAGGTCAAATATTTACTGTCACAACTCGTCCTGTGTCTCATAAATTCAGGTGCAACCACACATTTCAGTGTGGCACATGGCACATATTCGGCCATTGATCTCTTGGTTTGCAGCCCTGGCCATCTCCCATCTATCTACTGGAGAGCACATTACGACCTGTGTGGTAGCGACCACTTCCCCATCTTCCTGTCACTCTCCCGGCGTCATGCCCACGGATGCCTACCCAGATGGGCTTTAAAAAAAGGCAGACTGGGAAGACTTCACCTCTGCTGCCACTGCTGAATCTCCCCAAATGGTGCCATCAATGATGTCGTTGAACAGGTCAAAACAACAATCATTTCTTCAGCGGAAATCGTGATCCCTCTCTCTTTAAGGTGTCCCCGGCGAATGACAGTCCCTTGGTGGTTGCCGAAAGTCACTGAGGCAATTACAGAGCGTCAGCGAGCTCTACAGCTACATAAGCGGCACCCTTCCCTAGAGCATCTAATAGCCTTTAAGCAGCTCCGTGCCCGCGTGCGCCAGCTTATAAAATGATGGGAACAGGAGTGTTGGGAGAGGTACGTGTCGATCATTGGATGCCATACGTTATCTTCCAAAGTCTGGATGAAGATCAGATGCCTTTTTGGGTACCAGACCCCAACAGATGTCCCTGGAATTAACATCAATGGAGTGTTATCTAACGATGCAAACGCGATTGCCGAGCACTTTGCTGAGCACTATGCTTGAGCCTCTGCATTGGAGAACTACCCCCCAGCCATTCGTACCCTCACATGGTGGATGGAAAAGGAAGTCCTCTTGTTCACTACACGCCACAGTGAACCCTATAATGCCCCATTTACAGAGTGGGAGCTCCTGAGCACCCTTGCACATTGCCCCGACACAGCTCCTGGGCCATCGCAATGGCAGGAGAGCATCATCATTCCGGTGCTCGATCCTGCTCAAAACCCATTTGCTGTGGAGAGCTATGGTCCCATCAGCCTCACCAACTTTCTTTGCAAGCTGCTGGAACATATGGTGTGTCGGCGGTTGGGTTGGGTCCTGGAGTCACATGGCCTACAGGCTCCATGTCAGGGTGGCTTCCGCCAGGGTCGCGCTACCACTGATAATCTAGTGTCCCTCGAGTCTGCCATCTAAACAGCCTTTTCCAGATGCCAACATCTGGTTGCCGTCTTTTTTGACTTATGTAAAGCATAGGACATGACCTGACGACATCATATCCTTGCACATTGTGCGAGTGGGCTTTCTAGGGCCCGCTCCCGATTTTTATCCAAAACTTCCTGACGCTTTGTACTTTCTGTGTGCAAGTCGGTGCCCCCCTACCCCCCCTCTCCCCGTATTCAGGAGAATGGCATTCCGCAGGGCTCCGTATTGAGTGTCTCTCTATTTTTAGTGGCAGTTAATGGTCTGGCAGCAGCTGTAGGGCCGTCAGTCTCACCTTCTCTGTATGTGGATGACTTCTGCATTTCGTACTGCTGCTCCAGTACTGGTGTTGCTTAGTGTTGCCTACAGGAAGCCATTCACAAGGTGCAGTCATGGGCTCTAGCCTACAGCTTCCAGTTTTCAACAGCGAAGTCATGTATCATGCATTTCTGTTGCCATTGCACCGTTCATCCAGAACCGGAACTTTACTTTAATGACGATCCACTCACTGTAGTGGAGACATATCGATTCTTAAGACTGGTTTTCGACACCCGTTTGGCTTGGGTACCTCACCTTTGTCAAATTAAGCAGAAGTGCTGGCAGCACCTCAGTGCCCTCCGCTGCCTGAACAACACCATCTGGGGTGCAGATCGCTCTACGCTGCTGCAGCTCTACAGAGCCCTTGTTCAATCCTGCCTTGACTATAGGAGTCTGGTTTACACTTCGGTGGCACCCTCAGCGTTGCATTTACTTGACCCAGTGCACCACTGTGGCGTTGGCCTAGTGACAGGAGCTTTTAGAAAGAGTCCAGTGACCAGTGTCCTGGTGGAGTCCAGAGTCCCTACATTGAAGGTTAGCGTGTACAACTGGTTGCCATTTATGTTGCACATGTTCATAGTTCTCCTGCCCATCCTCGCATTGGCAGCCCAGGTCGGGGCTTACGATTGCGGTTCGCTTCCAGTCCCTTCTGTCTGCAGTGGAGTTCTTCCCATTACCACCTCTCCTCAAGGTCCATTCACATACACCTCCATGGTGTACACCTATGCAGCAGATTCTACTTTACCTGTTGTATGGCCCTAAGGACTCTGTTAACCCTGCGGCTCTACGCTATCACTCTAGATTCTTGACATGTACAGGGGCCATGAAGTGGTTTACACTGATGGCTCAGTGGCTGGTGGTCACATAGCCTTTGCATATGTTCATGGAGGACATATTGAACAGCACTCCTTGCCATACGGCTGCAGTGTTTTCACTGCAGAGCTGGTGGCCATATCTCGTGCTCTTGAGCACATCCATTCATGCCCTGGCAAGTCATTTCTCCCGTGTACTGACTCCTTAAGCAGCCTACAAACTATCGACCAGTGCTATTCTCGCCACCCATTGGTAGCATTCATTCAGGAGTCCATCTATGCCCTGGAACGATCCTATCATTCAGTGGTGTTTGTGTGGACCCCAGGATACGTCGGAATCCCAGGCAACGAACTTGCCGACAGACTGGCCAAATAGGCTCTGCGGAAACTGCTTCTGGAGATGGGCATCTCCAAATCTCACCTGCTTTCTTAGGCTGCAGGGTTTTTCGGCTTTAGGAGATGGAATGGCATAACAGTATGCTCAACAAACTGTGTGTCATTAAGGAGACTATGAACGTGTGGAAGTCTTCCATGTGGTCCTCTCATAGGGAATCAGTTGTCCTCTGCCGGCTCCACATTGGCCATACGTGGCTAACGCATAGCTACCTCCTTTGTCGCGAGGACCCACCTAGGTGTCGCTGTTGTTCACAAATGACAGTCATCCACCTCTTGCTGGACTGCCCACTTTTAGCCGCTGTGCGGCAGACTTTTATCTCTCAAAGCATCCTACCTTTGGTGTTGGGTGACAGTGTCTCAGCAGCAGCTTTAGTTTTACGTTTTCTTTGTGAGGAAGGGTTTCATCATTTGATCTAAGTTTTAACACATGGCCTTTGTCCCTCTGTATCCTCCACCCTAGTGCTTTTAGGGTGGAGGTTGTAATGTGTTACACAGTGGCTGGCTTGTCCTTTTTATTCTCATGGTCAGCCAGCCATGGTAATCTGCTCTGTTGTTTTGATCTCTTCTACATGTTTATTGTGTCTCTGTGGGTTTCTTGTCCGATTTTTGTCCATTTTAGTGTTTGTTGCCCTTCTGTCATCCTTGTGGTTTTCTCCTTTCTTCAGTTGTGTTTTGTAGGTCTCAATTATTTTACTCCCACCCTTGTGGAGTTATTTTCATCGGAATGAGGGACCGATGACCTAGCAGTTTGGTCCCCCCCCCCCCCCCCCCCTCTCTTTTAAACCAACCAACCACCTGACAGAGGGTGCATTGAACCACCTTCACAATAATTCTCTATTCCAATCTCAAACAGCGTGCAGAAAAAATGAACACCTGTATCTTTCCCTGCAAGCTCTGATTTCCCTTAATTTATTATGGTGATCGTTTCTCGCTGTGTAGGTTGGCGTCAACAAAATATTTTCGTGTTTGGAGGAGAAAGTTGGTGACTGAATTTCATAGTGAATGAAAAATGCCTTTGTTTTAATTATGTCCACCCCAAATCCTGTATCATGTCAGTGACACTCTCTCCCCTATTTTGCGATAGTAAAACTTGTGCTTCTCTTCTATGAACTTTCTCAATGAACTCTCTTAATCATATCTGATAAGGACCCCATTCCACACAGCAGTACTCCAAAAGAGGACGGGAAAGCATCGTATAGGCAATCTCTTTAGTAGATCTGTTGCATTTTGTAAGTGTTCTGCCAAGAAAATGCAGTCTTTGGTTTGCCTTCCCCACAACATTTTTTGTGTGTTCCTTCCAATTCAAGTGGTTCATAATTGTAATTCCTAGGTATTTAGTTGGATTTATGGCTGTTAGATTTGATTGATTTATCGTGTAATTGAAGTTTAATGGAGTCCTTTTAGCACTCAGGTGGATGACCTCACACTTTTCATTATTTAGGGTTAATTGCCAATTTTCCCACAATTCAGAGACCTCTTCTAAATCATTTTGCAATTTGTTTTGATCTTCTTATGACTTTACTGGATGACAAAAGACAGCATCATCTGTAAACAATGTAAGATGACTGCTCAAATTGTCTCCTAAATTGTTTATATAGATGTGGAACAGTAAAAGGGCCTATAACACTACCTTGGGGAATGCCAGAAATCACTTGTGTTTTACTCAATGACTGTCAGTTGCTACAAACTGCGACCTCTCTGACGGGAAATCACAACTCCAGTCACATAACTGAGATGATGTTCCATAAGCACGTAATTTGATTACAACCCACTTTTGTGGTACGCTGTCAAAAGCCCTCTGGAAATCTGTAAATATGGAATCAATTTGAAATCCCTTCTCAGTACCATTCGCACTTTGTGTGAGCAAAGAGCTAGTTGGGTTTCACAAGAACGGTGTGTTCTGAATCTGTGTTGACTCTGTGTCAATAGACCGTTCTGTTCGAAGTAATTCATAGTGTTGGAACACAATATATGTTCCAAAATCCTGCTGCATATCAACATAAATAATATGGGCCTGTAATTCAGTGGATTACTCGTATTGCTTTTCTTGAATATTGGTGTGAGATGCTCAACTTTACAGTCTTTGGGTACGGATCTTTTGTCAGGTAAGCAGTTATGTATGATTGTTAAGTATGGAGCTATTGCATCAGCGTGCTCTGAAAGGAACCTAATTGGTATGCAATGTGGACCGAAAGACTTGCTATTATTAAGTGATTTGAGTTGCTACAGTATTCCGAGGATATCCGCTTCTAAGTTACTCATGTTGGCAGCTGTTTGTGATTCAAAATATGGAATATTTACTTTGTTTTCTTTGGTAAAGGAACTTTGGAAGGCTACGTTTAGTAAGTGTGCTTTAGTAGCACTTTATTACCTCTGTCTTAGTAGCACTTTAGTACCTCTGCTTTAGCACCGCTGTCATCAATAGTATTTCCACTGCTATTGTGGAGAGAAAGCATTGATTGTGTCTTGCTGCTAGCATACTTTACGTACAACCAGAATCTTTTTGGATTTTCTGCCGGTTTTCAAGACAAAGTCTCACTGTGGAAACCATTGTAAGCATCTTGCGCTGAAGTCTGGGTAAATTTTGACCTTCTGTAAAAGATCGCAAATCTTGGAGATTTTGTGTTCATTTGAATTTGGCATGCTTTCTTCGTTGTTTCTGCAACAGTGTTCTGACCTGTTTTGTGTACCAAGGAGAGTCAGCTCTGCTGTTAATTTATTTGGTATAACTCTCTCGGTTGCTTTTGATACTATTTCTTTGAATTCAAGCCACGTCTGGTCTACACTTAGATTGTTAATTTGAAAGGAGTGGAGATTGTCTGTCAGGAAGACGTCAAGTGAATTTTTATCTGCTTTTTTGAATAGGTATATTTTTCGTTTTGGAGAATTTGAGGTTTACAATATTCAGTCTCACTTAGCTCAGCATTATTTTTTGCTAAGAGTTCAAGTGTGTTTTTGCAACCGCTTTCTATTCGTGTGGGCTCATGAACTACTGCTTGAAATAATTTTCAGAGAATGTGTTTAGCACAAATTCAGATGATGTTTTATGCGTACCTCCGGATTTAAATGTGTATTTTTGCCAACATATTGAGGATAAATTAAGGTCACCACCAACTATAATTGTATGAATATGTGATTCAAATTAGACTCAAGTTTTCTTTGAACCTTTCAGCAATAGTACCATCATAGTACCATCGGAGTTGGGAGGTCAGTAAAAAAATCAAATTATTATTTTATTTTGGTTAACAAGAATGACCTCTGCCCATATTGACTCGCAGGAGCTACCTAGTTTAACTTCAGTTTAAGATAAACTACTTCTGACAGCAAGAAACACACCACCACCAACTGTGTTTAGCCTATCCTTTCTGAACACAGTTAGGTTCATCACAAAGATTTCAGTTGAACTTATCTCTGGCTTTAGCCAGCTTTCAGTACCTAAAACAATTTCATCATCAGTGCTTTCTATTAATGGTTGGAGCTCTGGTACTTTCCCAAAACAGCTACGACAATTTACAACTGTGATAATGATGGTTCCTGGATATACATTCTTCCTGTGTTTGACCCGCAACTTTGAGACAGGAGCCCTTTTTGTGTTCCCCTGACACCCTCTAACCAAAAAAACTGCCCAGTCCATGACACACGGCCCCTGCTACCTGTGAAGCTGCCTCCTGCACATGGTGGACTCCTGACCTGTTAAGTGGAACCCAAAACCAGACCACCCTATGGCGCAAGTCGAGGAATCTGCAGGCTGCACAGTCGCAGAACTGTCTGAGCTTCTGAATCAGACCCTCTGCTCAGCTCTGTACTAGAGGTCCTCAGTCAGTCCTGTCAACTATGCTGCAAACGGTGAGCTCTTCTTTCATTTCGCAAACAAGACTGGCAGTCTTGGCATAAACAAGCTGCAGTAGCCTGTTACAAGCAGTAATGTATGCTTCTTAAAAATGCCATTGTGAGGGCAAAAATCATATGGTATGCAGATGGAATTCCTAATTCTCAGGATAAAATTAAAATTGTATGGTCAGTCATGAAGGAAGAGTCTGGCCAACAGCACAAAGTTGATGATATAAAATTGACACAATAAAAATGTTTTTGTTACTGATAACTCAGATATGTGTACAGTATTTAACAAATATTTTCTGACTACAGCAGATGATTTAAATAAAAATACTTCCTAGGGTGTCAAGCACAACATAGAGGGTGTATCAAATAGTGCAGTTCTAGACATAAATTCTTCGCATGTAGAAAATAAATTGATGCTAAATCACAGTAAGACTCAGTTTTTACAGTTTGTAACACGCAAATCAACTAAAACCGGTATTTTGATTACACAGAATGAACATATAATTACTGAGTTTGAAGAATTCAAAATCATGGGTGTTCAGATAGATTGTAATCTGTCATGGAAAGCCCATGTTCAGGATCTTGCTCAAAAACTGAATGCTGCTATATTTACCGCTAGCTATATGCCTGTGCTTCACAAGAAAAGTTAAAGAACGACCTTTGTATGTTGTTGCTTTCTTGGGTTCTGTACATCAGTCGTTAAAAATGGAATCCTTATAGGATCACATTGTCAGTGTCATTTTTCATATCAGAAAAGTCAAATGTAAATGAAACATATTGAAATAAGAGAAAGATTTACTAAGTTTTTTTATACACACAGTGAAATCCACATGTCTTAGCCATGTAAATTCAAGTTAGTTTGCATTTGTAAAGATAAGATTGTGGCACTTATTTTTGTGACTGATGTAACTTACTAAAATACTTCTGTCACTGAGGTAAAAAGAAGCACACCCAATTGATATTGGTTCTTTGGTGCGCTTGCACCATCAATGAGGTAAATATCTGAACTGCTAAGCTGAGTTTAAATTATATCTTTTTATCTGCGATAAAATTTTGATGAAATAAAAGCTATGTGTTGGCCTAAGCTATTCTCAAGTGACCTGTGAAAACTTTGTGAAAGTTCATCTATTAGCTTTGAAGATGAGCGATTCCAGACTGGCAGAAGTGACAGTTTTACAGTTTTATTCTTAGTATACATTGGAACCGTATCTGCAGTATGTGAGGGTCCAACTCGAAAATTAGTCTACTTTGTTTATTTTTCTATTGCTTATGACACACAGCATTATCTACTGGGATAACTCTTTCCATTCACAAAGGATATACTTGGCTCTGAAAAAGGGGAGTTTGAGCAGTATGTGGTGTAAGTTTGTGAACCTCTTATTGATCCCTGTTCAGGCGTGTGGGAAGTCTGGCAGTGGCCTCTGAATATATGTTGTCTTTTAGGTCTTTTGTTGTTTACAATATGAGCTTGTTCCCAAGATATAGCAGCTTTCACTCGGATAATATTAGGCAGAAATCCAGTTGGCATTTGGAACATAACTCCTTGGCTCTTGTGCAGGGAGTTGTTGCATTATTCTGCCTGCACACATTTTCCGTAAGCTACCACAATAATTAAAGAATCTTGGGAGCTCTCCTCACTCTTTCAAATGTCAATTTGACTGTATAGTACTTTATTTTTCTTCTGTGCTACCTAATTTGGGATTTTATGCCACTATCGAGTACAATGCTAACAGTTCTTACACTATTAAGATGTCATATATAGTAAAGTCAATACGAAGCACGTAAACAAATCTTGTTTACCTGCCTTGGACTGACTTTACCAGGTATGGTAGTTTGTATCTTCTATTGAAAGTCCACTCAACTCTGGCTGGCATGTCAATAGTAGGTCTAGGAGTGCTATACAGTGGGAACTAGGACCAGTGAGAATTCTTTGCCACCCACCCTCCCCCCACCCCCAACAAAAAAGTTTCTGGTGCTGTCATCCACTGGAACTGAGCCAGTGAGACTCATTTCACCTGTTGGGGAACATGCTCCGTTCTTTGTTAAGGAAAGGCAAACGCAAAAGAGCTGGGGTCAATTAATCAACAACAGTTCATACCTGTGACAAATAATGATGGTACTCCTTTGGGAAACAGAAACAGGGGATGAGGAAGGAACACCTCGTACACTCAATGTGTGTGCCTGGCGGCGTCATTTGACATGTTATAGAGACGATACTAGGAACTGGTGTGGAAACTGCATGCGACTGACTGCAGATGGTGGTGCATGTTGGGCCAAACTGTGCCTTTCATCATGGCTCGGAGGTCATGCTTGACTTATTCTAGTGGCTGGCAGAGAAGGTAGAATATACCAGCCTCACTTACAGTGTTTCAACAAAGCTCACAATCTGCAGAATTCTCTCCAAACAGATAATGGCTCTCCTTGTTCTGAGTGGAATGGAAAGCTTGAACAAGAGACTAGGAAGGTTCTATGACAAGCTAAACTGCAACTTCTGAGACTTGCACCATAAGGCTGAGAACGGTAGGGTTGCCGTTAATGGGTCTCATAGTCAGTATGCATCAGAAGCTGCTACCCAAGTAGCTGATGTGGGGCGAACACAAGGATTTTTATAGATTATACGACTCTCCATTCAGTCGAAATATCAATAGCTGCAGGAGACCCGGAGGTATCGGTGCAAGATACAAAGAACTACTCCTACCTCACAGATGATTATCAAAATTCTTGTTGTTAACTGCTGAATCATTTGCAGCAAAGTACCAGAGTTTGAAGTGCTCCTAAAAAGCAGAGAAACTCATAATATTAGGTACAGAAAGGCGGTTATAATCCAAAGTTGACAGTAGTGAAATTTGTGGGGAAAATTTGGTCATCTATTGAAGGAATAGGCTAATGGAAAATGAAGGTGGTGTATTTTTCACAGTAGACAAGAAACTTTATTCCACCGAGATTTTTTGGGAGACACTAGGTATCAGAGGTGAGCATAAAATTATAACAGGATCCTTATATCAATCACCAGACCCACTCCTGATGTAACACAAAACTTAAAAGAAAATCTTCGTTCACTACTACTGAAGTACCCTATTGTACTGTTGTCATTGGAGGAGGCTTCAGTCATCCAATAATCTGTTGGGATAGTTAGAGTTTTGTGCACGGTTGGTGTGAGAATGCAGCCTGCAAAACATTACTAAATTCCTTCTCCATAAACTACCTAGAAGAGAGAGTTTGGAATCCAACTCATGCTGAAAATATTAGGTGCAGTGACAAGAAATATACCTGAGGATGTCTGCATTGAAACTAGTATCAGTGACCATAAGACAGTTGTAGCGACAATAACTACAAAGGATAACTACAACAAATAGATTTATATGTTCAGTAAACTACATGAAGAAACCAGTGTCATATCTCAATAAGGATTGTCATTTAGGACAGGAGCATTGAGAGGAACTATGGCCTAAATTTAAAAGAATAGCTTACAAGACGGCAATGGAATGGCAGTCAGACAGTTGACAGAGTGGTGGACACGGTCACATTACATTGGGTGTCAGATGTGGTGCAACAGCTCATCATGGATGAGGAAGAGGAAGTGCAGTGCAACATTCACTCCCTGGCAAGGATGTGGAGAGTTCCAGTGGCACCAAGTGGACACACAGCAGGTAAGCGCAGTGCCCAGAATGTGTCGCTGGAGATACCTGGGCCAATGGGACACACCAAACGAGATGTTGTAAATGACTCACCAACCTCTTCAGTGCGGCTGTGTGTCAGTGACCTGATCTTGAAACTGATGATAAATTACACCGAAGAAAAGGCTCACAGCAGAGATGGTAATAATGAGTGGTCCCTAAGCCTGCAAGAACTGGATTACTCTACGACCGTGGAGAATATGGCGCTCAGGGTATTTCATACAAAGACTTATGGAGCAATAAGTGGGGACCTCCTTTCTTTCAAAGCACCATGTCAAGGAACAGATTTGCAGAAATATACAGTGGTCTTAGGTTTGATACTATGTCAGGAAGACAGTGTAGGGAAACTGATATATTTTGCCTTTCTTGAGAAATATGGAATACATTTACTGACAATTGCATTGTCTGCTACATGCCAGGTGAGAACATGACTGTTGATGAGCAACTATATTCTTGCAGTTACAGATCTCCATTCCTACAGTACAATTGAGTAAACCTGACAAGTATAGGATAAAATACTGGCTTTTGTGTGATGCTGTCAAGTGCTACGTCCTGAACGGATTCCCTAAATGTGGCAGATGTGAAACTCTTAATCCAAGCAAGAGTTTTGGTCAGCATGCTATTATGAAGCCGGAACAGCCATTGTTCAACTGTGGTCGTAACATCCAATTGACAACTTCTTCACCTCTGTGAAACTGGCAGATGTGCTAAAACAAAAAGGAACAAGTTTAGTTGGCACTCTTTGGAGATCACGCGGCATGAAGTGGAGACAACATATTGTAAGAAACACACTTGTAAAAGTCAGGTGACAATCTTCTCACAGTATACCAAGAGAAACAGAAAAGAAAGCACTTACTCCGAGTAACATGCGAACTGTACGTCAGGTGAATTAGAATTCTGAGAAGAAACTACCAGAAACTGAGAAGTTTTAGAATGAAACTAAGGGCGGAGTCA
Source organism: Schistocerca americana (assembly GCF_021461395.2). Lineage (NCBI taxonomy): Eukaryota > Metazoa > Arthropoda > Insecta > Orthoptera > Acrididae > Schistocerca > Schistocerca americana. The sequence continues at coordinate 236,983,243 of NC_060130.1, forward strand.
GTATAATTGACCAAATGGATAGATGCTACAGTGTCAGAGCTGGCACCCACCTATGGCCTGTGCATGTCTTTTACAATATTCTTGACCTTGCCATGATCAATGCCCACACAGTTTTTAAGTTTCTTACCTTTAAAAAGATTTCATGCTGAGACTTTATCCTCAGAGTAGCAGATGAGCTTGTTGATCCCTACAAACTGCAGAGAGGAGCCAATCTCCCCTCGCATGCACTCACTACTGGCACTGGCCAATACAGAACAGAAGGCATTGTCAAATATAGGTTTCCTGCAAACAACAAAAAGGGAAATAAAACATGAAACGTATGCTTAAAGTGCAACTAGTATGTGTGCAAAAGGTGCCAAGCAAAAACTCTTGTTGAACATCTGAAATGTGAGCCCATCCCAACTTAGACAATTCTGTCAACTTTTTGTTCCTAAATATTTCCAAATATTTATAATTATAGACTGAAGTTGTTTCTTCTTATGTCTTAGTTCCTTGATTGCAATAATCAAGAAAACGTACAGAGCATTTTAGTCACCTGCTGCATTTTAGAATCTTTCACAAACACTCAGTACTTACCTTATTTATCTGTAAAAGTAAAAATAGCATTAGTATTCACATAAACAGTATGTTTTGACAGTTTCAATCTTTTTATAAGGAAAACCGCTGTAACATTGTTTTACTTACTTGTTTTAACAATGATTGATGAAAGACTGTGGAAATTCTTCTGTAAAATTTAAAATAAAAAAGTTTTTTTCTGAAAATTTAAGTTTGACAGTGTACTATTCATTTTAGAAACCAGATTATCCATTGGTTACACTTTAGAGTCTTGCTAAATGTATCATCAACATGGCAACACTCAAAACACCACCCAAGTACTAATAAAATGATGGTTTTCTACTGAGGGTTAAAAATGACCCATGTTGTACTACCATGTGTGCATCAAAGTCTGGTACTTCTATTGTTAAAATATTAAATATGTCGTCATACTTTGTAGAAAGTTGAAATCATTTGAAAGAGTCTTATTCCAGCACTGAGACAACCACAGTGGTGATGAAGTCAAAATGTGGTGTGCCAAAGCGTTCCAAGAATATTTAATTTCAAAACGCGCATGAGCATGCACGTGGGTACTCATGTGTCTGGGCATGTCTGTCTCCTCTTAAAGTCTAGGATTACATACTTTCTCTTGAAACATGGCTTCAGCATCATTAGCTTGCCATGTTTCTGTTTTGTAGCATAGGCCAATATTCTGTGTGCTGCCTCTTGTGATCCAGCTATGTGCTTTTGATTTTACATTACCTTGGTGATTGTGTGAACAGTTTCTGGTCCAGTAAATGGAGTTATCAAGCCTATCCTGATCAGTTTTTCAACTTGTCCATTGCCACTAATTCGTGAGTGACCAGGTACCCTCAGTAGGTTGACCATGTTGCTTTTCCCTAGTCTCACAAGGGCTTCATGGCATTCCACAGTGACTTTTGATCCTGTTGAAGGGGCTGATAGAGATTTCAGAGTTTTTTGGCTATCAGATTAAATGTAGATGCTACAATTCTTGTAGTGCCTGTGTAAATTCTCCTCCGTGCCCACTTTAATAGCAGATATTTCTCTCTGGAATAATGTGGCCAGCTTACCAAGAGAAACTGCTCTTTCTAGTCTAGGTTGTATGCTGTATACAGGCTGATTATAATTAAAGTTTGACTTTCAAAATGATGTATAAAAAAAAAAAAAAAAACTCACTGCTCAGAATGACATCAAATTTGAATGAAGTATTGCAACCCTCTGGGCAGGGGTGCATGTCTGGTAACTGTATGGGTAGGCATGATGGGGACTTGAAGGAATTAACTAAAATAAAGGATGAGAATGAGCCAAACTCTTCTAAGCAGTTTCCAAAATTCAAACATAAAGGAGATGTTCTATGTGTACATCTACATGTACATACATACTCCGCAAGACATCGTATGGTGTGTGGTGGAGGTAATGTGGACCAATATTAGTTGTTTCCTTTTCTATTCCACACACAGATAAAGTGATGGAAAAATGACTGCCTTTGTGTCTCTGTATGAGCCCTAATTTCTCATATGTTATCTTCGTGATCCTTACGCAGAATGTATGTTGGTGGCAGTAGGATTGTTCTGCAGTCAGCTTCAAGTGCAGGATCTATAAATTTTCTCAGTATCATTCACCGAGGAAAAAAAAAAAGGTCGCCTTCAACTCAGTTCCTGAAGCATCTCTGTAATACTTGCGTGTTATCCAAACCCACCTGTAATAAATCTAGCAGCCTGTCTGAATTGCTTCGATATCTTCCTTTTGTCTGAGCTAGTGTGGGTCCCAAACACTCAAGCAGAACTCAAAAATGGCTCACACTAGTGTGTGTTCTGTGGTCTCCTTTACAGATGAACCACACATCCCTAAAATTCTTCTAGTGAACTGAAGTTGACTATTCTCCTTCCCTATTACAATCCTCACATGTCCGTTAAATTTCATTTTGCTGTGCAACATTATGCCCAGATATTTAAGCAATGTGACTGTGTCAAGTAGGACAGTACTAATGCTGTATCTGAACATTATAGGTTTGTTTTTCCAACTCGTGCATTAACTTACATTTTCCTACATTTAGGACCAGCTGTCATTTATCATATGAACTTGAAATTTTATGTAAGTCATCTTGTATCTTCCTACAGTCACTCTACTTGGACACCTTCCCATACACCACAGCATCATCAGCAAACTACCACAGTCTGCTGCCCACCCTGTCGGCCAGATCATTTATGTATATAGAAAATATTAGTGGTCCTATCACAATTCCCTGTGGCATTCTGGACAGTACCCTTGTCTCTGATGAACACTTGCCAATTAAGGACAACATACTGGGTTCTATCACAGAAAAAGTCTTCGAGCCACTCACATATCTGGGAACCTATTCCCTATGCTCATACTTTCCTTAAGTCTGCAATGGGATACTGTTTCAAATGTTTATCCTACTTATTTCCTGGGGTTGTTTTCCAGATGACTGCCTAGATGTTTGGATGACACAAAGAAAATTGACTTTGTCCTCAATTATTTAGAAGGGGATGATACCAATTGGGTAGCAGCCCGTTCAAAAGAATTGTCTTTTTGGAGTGACTTTCAAGATAAATTTAAAAAGAAATATTGGTCGTCAAGTACTCGGGAAAAGTTGACTCTTGAGTTACTAGAAATTAGGTATTTCAGTAGTAGCTGGGATAGCTATAACAAGTACACTAAATGGCAGCTAACAAGAGGGGGACCTGACCAATTGAAATGTGTTTAAGTTAAGCTTTTGTTTAAGAAAGGAGATAAAGAAATATCAAACTTTCATCCAATTTCACTTTTGACAGCATTCCCAAAAATTCTAGAAAATGTGGCGTACAACCAGCTTCATAACCATCTTCCAACAAATAAAACATTTTCAAAGCCATAGTTCAGCTATCTAAAGTATTCTGATATTGAGAAGGCTACCCACACAGGCAGCAAAAATTTAGTTCATTCATTCGACAATATATTACTGGCTAGTGGTTTATATTGTGATCACGAATAGGAATTTGACTGTGTAAATCACAATATCTTTATAAGTAAATTAGAATTATAAAAGAAAATGCTGCAAAACTGTTCAAATGCTTCACCTCTGACATGAAACAGGTGGTGTCCATGGCAAAGATAGATGTATTAAGCTATCAGACATAATCAAACTGGTAACTAATTACATGTGGTGTCCCAAAAGGTTCCAATTTTGGGTCCTAACATTTCTTCTTCAATGACCTTTCATCAGTGACATTAGCAGGTGCCAAGTTCATTTTGTTTTCAGATGATGCAAACACTGGAATAAATAGCGAATCAAGTATAATCTCAGAAAGATCAGTTAATGAAATTATCATGGACATTAATAAATGGTTCCTAGCCAATTGTTTGCCACTGTACTTTGAAAGAACACACTATACACACTTTGCAACTTTTAAAGAGGTTTTGTGCCTGCATATGCCCAAAAGATGAGGAGGAGCAGATAGAAGACAGTGTTAAATTCTTGGTATTACAACTCGATAATAAATTCAACAGGAAGGTGCATAGCTCAGAACTGCTGATGTGCCTCAACAAATATTTATTTGCAATGCGAATCTTGTCAGACACAGATGACGTAAAAATAAAAAAATAAAAACTAGGATGCTATGACTACCTTCATTCCATGATGTCATACAGGATTATTTTTTGGAGTAACTCATCAAGCCAAGCTAAAGTTTTCGAAGTCTAAAAAATGTTTAATAAGAATTATTTGACATATTGTAACATAGCAAGTTATTGCTGAATAATATTTATTGCAATATAGCACGCAGCTGTGTATCACGGTGGCTGTAGAATTCTGTCATTGCTATGAGTCACAGTGCAGCTGATGCCTCTAGCCATGAGAAAGGTCTCCAGTAACATCTAGTAGGAACGTAAACTCTTACCCCCTACGAATCTAAATAAACCATAGAAATTATCAACCGATTTTGTTCAAACTTGGTATACCATCCTTTGTCATTAATAAAAGAATCCTATCAAAATTTCAGATTTTTATCTCATATAGTTCCAGAGATTGAGAAAATTACTTAAAAGTAAAAAAAACCGACACTTATGTTTCAAAACTCAGTTAGGAACAATAGCAGTTTGTCTTTTACTATCTTCTAAAGTCTTACGAGAAATCTCAGTAGGCCTATATAAAATCACTTTATCTGCTAATTATTTTTGTTGTGTGTATACACGGGACTGAATGAGAGAGTGTCTGTGGGACATACGTAAAAACATAATACTATTTTATGTAGAAACTTATGAAAATGGATCGTGGGAAAATTGTGGTGCAACCACGAAGCTGATGACGTATGTCGATGTGTGCTTGCTTTTGTACGAGAGCATTGTCGATGGGTACCGTGCTGGATCAATGACATAGCAATTGCTATCCAGGGCCGACGACGGGCTGCAATGATTTAAATGACACCCTTCACAGACTAATCTTATCACTTCTAAGCGTCTCTGTGCTAAGGCACACTACCTTAGTAAGCAGAGTAAAAAGGAATGCTGGGAGTGCTATGTTTCCTCCCTGGGGTGTATGCCTCTTCATTCCAGATTTGTTCTAAGCTCCGTAGGATTCTGGGCTGCCAGCAACACTCAAGTGTTCAGCGTCTTATCCTAAAGGGTGCTCTGTGGACTGATCCTTCAGTCCTTGCAGGACACCGTGCGACACACTTTGCGACAGCATCAGCATCCTCTTCCTACGAGGTGCATTCAAGTTCTAAGGCCTCCGATTTTTTTCTAATTAACTACTCACCCGAAATCGATGAAACTGGCGTTACTTCTCGACGTAATCGCCCTGCAGACATACACATTTTTTACAACGCTGACGCCATGATTCCCTGGCAGCGGTGAAGGCTTCTTTAGGAGTCTGTTTTGACCACTGGAAAATCGCTGAGGCAATAGCAGCACGGCTGGTGAATGTGCGGCCACGGAGAGTGTCTTTCATTGTTGGAAAAAGCCAAAAGTCACTAGGAGCCAGGTCAGGTGAGTAGGGAGCATGAGGAATCACTTCAAAGTTGTTATCACGAAGAAACTGTTGCGTAACGTTAGCTCGATGTGCGGGTGCGTTGTCTTGGTGAAACAGCACACGCGCAGCCCTTCCCGGACTTTTTTGTTGCAGTGCAGGAAGGAATTTGTTCTTCAAAACATTTTCGTAGGATGCACCTGTTACCGTAGTGCCCTTTAGAACGCAATGGATAAGGATTACGCCCTCGCTGTCCCAGAACATGGACACCATCATTTTTTCAGCACTGGCAGTTACCCGAAATTTTTTTGGTGGCTGTGAATCTGTGCGCTTCCATTGAGCTGACTGGCGCTTTATTTCTGGATTGAAAAATGGCATCCACGTCTCATCCATTGTCACAACCGACGAAAAGAATGTCCCATTCATGCTGTCGTTGCGCTTCAACATTGCTTGGCAACATTCCACACGGGCAGCCATGTGGTCATCCATCAGCATTCGTGGCACCCACCTGGATGACACTTTTCGCATTTTCAGGTCGTCATGCAGGATTGTGTGCACAGAACCCACAGAAATGCCAACTCTGGAGGCGATCCCCCAAAACAATTCTCTCCACTTTCTCGATCATGTCGTCAGACCGGCTTGTGCGAGCCCGAGGTTGTTTCGGTTTGTTGTCACACAATGTTCTGCCTTCATTAAACTGTCGCACCCACGAACGCAGTTTCGACACATCCATAACTCCATCGCCACATGTCTCCTTCAACTGTCGATGAATTTCAATTGGTTTCACATCACGCAAATTCAGAAAACGAATGATTGCACGCTGTTCAAGTAAGGAAAATGTCGCCATTTTAAGTATTTAAAACAGTTCTCATTCTCGCCGCTGGCGGTAAAATTCCATCTGCCGGACGGTGCTGCCATATCTGGGACGTATTGACAATGAACGCAGCCTCATTTTAAAACAATGCGCATGTTTCTATCTCTTTCCAGTCTGGAGAAAAAAAATCGGAGGCCTTAGAACTTGAATGCACCTCGTATTCTGCTGCTCTTCTCCAGCAGGAACGATGAGGTGAAGGAACCCCTTCTGTTTCATCCCCCGCCAAGCTGAAGCCTAAAATGAACATTTCATTGAAGGGGAATTCTTGCAGGCTCTTACTTCTTCATATGACCCAGCCCAAGGCCTGGATTCCATCCAAAACCAGATGATCACCGCTTGGACATTACCTAGAGACATCATCTACTCAGGACAATTCAACTGCATTTGTCTCATGGGTGTCTTCGTCTTGCAATGGCGAGACAGCATAGTTATCCCTGTACTTAAGCCTGGGAAGAACCCAATGTCTCTCAACAGCTACTGACCTATCAGCCAGACCAACTTACTTTTTAAACTGCTAGAGAGGATTGTTAGCTTTCAGTTATGTTGGGTACTCGAATCTTGGGACCTTTTGTCTCCGTATCAGTGTGGCTTCTGGGAAGAGCGGTCTACAACTGATCATGTACTCAAGTTGGAAACAACAGTCTGACAGGGTTTTTCTAAACGCCGAAACCGTATCGCGGTCTTCTTTGACCTACATAAGGCATATGACACAGCTTTGTGCCATCATATGTTAGGTATCCTCCATGACTGGGGATTTTGTGACCCCCTTCTGATTTTTATCTGCGAATTTTTATCCCACCGGCTCTTCCAGCTTAGAGTTGGCACTTCAGTCAACACCCCTCGAATCCAGGAGGATGGTATTCCACGGGGTTCTGTGTTCAGGGTCACACTCTTCCTCATCTCCATCAATGGGCTTATAACCTCTTTGGGCCTCTGGTTACGCTGGCATTGTATGTTGATGATTTTTACATCTGGTTCAGCTCCCATGCACTTCAATGGGCTTATAACCTCTTTGGGCCTCTGGTTACGCTGGCATTGTATGTTGATGATTTTTACATCTGGTTCAGCTCCCACGCACTTCAATGCGAGATGCTTAAAATAGTTTCCACAGCGAAACTTTGTATCAAAACTGGCAGAAAATCCAAAGAGATTCTGATTGTATGTGAAGTATGCTAGTGGCAACACAATCAGTGCCTTCTTTGTGTGATAGTAATAGAGATACTACCAAAGATAGTGCTGCCAAAGCAGAGTTACTAAACACAGCCTTCAGAAAACCTTTCACAAATGAAGATGAAGTAAATATTCCAGAAGTCGAATCAAGAACAGCCGCCAACATGAGTAACATAGAAGTAGATATCCTCAGAGTATTGAAGCAACTTAAATCACTTAATAAAAGCATCTTTTGGTCCAGACTGTGTAACACTTCGGTTCTTTTCAGAGTGTGCTGATGCAATAGCTCCATATTTAACAATCCTATACAACTCTTCGCTCGACAAAAGATCTTTACCTGAAGACTGGAAGTTTGCAAAGGTCACACCAATATTCAAGAAAGGTAGTAAGAGTAATCCACTAAATTACTGGCTCATATCATTAATGTCAATATGCAGCAGGATTTTAGAACATATATTGCATTCGAACATTGTGAATTACCTCGAAGAAAATGGTCTATTGGCACATAGTCAACATGTATTTAAAAAACATTGTTCTTGTGAAACACAACTAGCTCTTTACGCGCATAAAGTGTTAAGTGCTATCGACAAGGTATTTCAAATTGATTCCGTATGTCTGGATTTTCAGAAGGCTTTTGACACTGTACCACACAAGCGGCTTGTAGTGAAATTACATGCCTATGGAATATTGTCTCAGTTATGTGACTGGATTTGTGATCTCCTGTCAGAGGGGTCACAGTTCATAGTAACTGACGGAAAGTCATTGAGCAAAACAGAAGTTATATCAGGCATTCCCCAAGGTAGTGTTATAGGTCCTTTGCTGTTCCTTATCTATATCAACGATTTGCAAGACAATCTGAGCAGCCATGTTAGGTTGTTTGTAGGTGACACTGTCATTTGTCAACTAGTAAAGTCATCAGAAGATCAAAACAAAGCACAAAACAATTTAGAAAATATATATGTATGGTGTGAAAATTGGCAGTTGGCCCTAAATAATAAAAAGTGTGAGATCATCCTCATGAGTGCTAAAAGGAATCCATTAAACTTCGGTTACACGATAAATCAGTCAAATCTGAAGGCTGTAAATTCAACTAAATACCTAGGTATTACAATTACAAACGACTTAAATTGGAAGGAACACATAGAAAATGTTGTTGGAAAGGCTAAACAAATACTACGTTTTATTGGCAGAACACTTAGGAAATGTAACAGATCACTAAGGAGACTGTCTACACTACACTTGTCCGTCCACTTTTAGAATACCGCTGTACGGTGTGGGATCCTTACCAGATAGGATTGATGGAGTCCATCGTAAAAGTTCAAAGAAGGGCAGTACATTTTGTATTATCTCAAAATAGGGGAGAGTGTGTCACCAAAATGATACAGGATTTGGGATGGCCTTCATTAAAACAAAGGCATTTTTCATTGCAGAGGAATCTTCTCTCAAAATTCCAATCACCAACTTTCTCCTCCAAATGCAAAAATATTTTGTTGATGTCGACCTGCATAAGGAAAAATGATCACCATGATAAAATAAGAGAAATCAGAGCTTGTACAGAAAGATATAAGTGTTCGTTCTTTCCTCACGCTATACGAAGTTGGAATAATAGAGGATTGTGAAGGTGGTTTGATGAACCCTCTGCCAGGCACTCAAATGTGATTTGCAGAGTATTGATGTAGATTTAGATTAGGACCTCTCCGTTTGGTGCCATAACAACCCTCAGTCAGTCAGCCAGTCAGTCGCCCTGGATTACTTCCGTACATGCAGTGGGAGGTTCATAACGATTTGTATGATAGCAATCATTTTCAAAACTTTTCGTCTTTTCTCCATCATCACTTGCCTGGATGCCCTCCCAGGTGGGCCTTTTCGAATGTCAATTGAGATGCTGTTTCCTCAGCTGTCATCCCAACTGTTTCACCACACAGTGGCATTGACGAGTGCATATGAGTTTTGACTGACACCATCCTTTCAGCAGCTGTTTCAGCAGTTCCTTCTTTCTTGGCTTCTCCCAAACAGAAGACTGCCCCTTAGTGGACCTCAGAAATTGCTACGGTTGTTAAAGCCTGGTTAAGTCCCATAGTGCTCAGAGCCATTAAAGCCTGTCATCATGTCTTTCAGCACTACAAATGGCATCCATCTCTCGACTGCCTCTTGGCCTTTAAGTGACTTCAAGCCCAGGCCCATTATCTTCTTAAATGACAGAAGCAGATTTGTTGGAAGTGATATGTCGCTGCCGTATGGTGACATACTCCATCTTTGCAGGTATGGGGAAAGCTCAGGTGTATTTTTGGCCTCAGCGTCAGTCCACTACCCAACCTGTTCCATCTTCTCAAACAGAGTCTGGAATGACTCCCTTTATTCTCCGCTCTCCACTGCGTGGAGCCATGTAATACCCTTTTTAGTGAGTAGGAATTCGCCATGGGCCTTGCACTCTGCCTTGACACAGCTCCTGGACCGGACCAGGTGCACAATGAAATGCTTCAACACTTGTTGGTGGCTAGCCAGTGTCATATCTTGTCATTTTTAAATGTCTGTGGAGTGAAGGGGAATTTCTTTCCCAGTGTCGAGAAAGTGCCTTCTTTCCAGTTTTGAAATCAGGTAAACTGCCTCTTCAGATGTACAGCTATCATCCGATCAATTTACCCAATGTCCTCTGCAAGTTACGTGAATCTATGGTGTGTTTAAGGCTGTATTGGATCCTTGAATCCTGGGACTTTATGGCTTCAGTGCAGGGTGGTTTTTGCTGAGGCCGCTCTACTGCAGAGAATTTAGTGCCTGCTACCCGAATGGCCTTTGCCCACCAGCAACAGCTTTTTGCAGTCCTCTTCAATCTGCATAGATCTTATGATACCACAAGGCGCAACCACTTTCTTGCCACATTACATGAGTGGGGCCTCCATAGCCCATGCCTGATTTTTATGTGGAACTTTCTTTCATGTATCATTTTTCAGGTACATGTTGGTGCCTCCTGTAGCACCTCCCATCTGCAGGGGAATGGGATTCTGCAGGGTTTTGTTGTGTCCCCCTCTCATTTTAGTGGCAGTCAGTGGTCTGATGTTGGCTGCTGGATCTATGATATCCCCCCACTTTGCATGCTGATTATTTTTGCATTTATTTCTGTTCCTCCGCAATGGACATTGCTGAATGCAGACTGCAGGGAGCAGTATGCTGGGTGCAGTCTAGGGCTCTCACTTATGGCTTCCATTTTTTGGCTGCCAACACCTACTTTATTCATTTCTGTCATTGCCATACTCTCCATCCCCGCTCATATCTGTACCTTCATGGTCAGTCCAAGAATGTAGTGGACTTTCATATTTTTTTGGACTGGTCCTTGATGCTCAGTTGACATGACTTACCCGTCTTTATCAACTGTAGCTCTTCCATGCCTTAGCACCACCAACTGGGGTGCGAGCTTCTCTACTGTGATACAGCTCTACACAACATTTGTCCAATCCCTTCTAGATTACAGGAGTCTCAACATTACAGATGCTGGACCTGATACACCATTTTGGGGTATGACTGGCAACTAGTGCCTTTTCGATTAGCCCCATGCTCAGCCTCCTAGTAAAGGCAAGAGTTCCACCATTGGGATTTAAGGTTCTGTGCTAATAACAATCAACCACTTGTATGTTATACATTCGCTGCTCCCCAGAGCACCCGAACTACTGTCTCCTCTTTCCAGATATGAAGACTCACCTCCTGCAGTGGTGGCCCAGATCTGGGGTTACATTTGCCATCTGCATCTGGTCCCTTTTTTTCTGAACTCAGCTTTCCTGTCTACCACCTCTTCTCCAGGCCCAATCACGTACAACTCCGTGGTGCAATTCTGCTCAATTTTCAGTGTGTTTCAGGGTTCAGAAGTAGTCTATACTGATGGCAGCCAGTCACGCTGGCTTTGCTCACATTCTAGTGGGATGTAATGAACTCCACTCCCTACCCGATGGCTGCATTGCTTTCACTGTGGAGTTGGTAGCCATCTCTGATGCTCTTTGACATATGCATTCCTGCACTGGTGAGCCTTTCCTGATCTGTAGCAGTTCTTTGAATACTTTACAAGCTTTTGACCAGAGTTACCCTTGTCATCCATTGGTCCTGACTATCCACGATTCCCTTTTTTTCCCTAGGACAATGTGGATGCTAATCAGTGTTTGTCTGGATCCCAGGCTGTGTTGGGATCCCAGTGAATGAACTCCCTACCAGGCTTGCCAAATTGAGATCAGTACTCTGGAATCAGACCTTTGATCAGTATTGCACTGTCAATTCGAAGGATTCGGAATATGGAATGGCATACTCTGACATGTCACTCACAACCAACTTCACAAAGTACAACAAATAGCACTCAGAAACAATAACAAACATGATCAGAATGATGAGTATTGACAGTAGATTCAGGGTAAACAGTAGAAGCAGGAAATAACTTACAAGGAATAAAGGAAACCTGTGCATTATCTCTGCACAGTGCAAAAAAAGAAGATGGCATTTAAATGCCAGATTGCACATTGTGTAAAACCATCATAGCTCACGAAAAAATTGTCGTATTTATATGAAACAAAAACTGTTTTACACAGGAAATAGTGGGCACCTCAAGTATGGAAAAATCTAAAAATCGATTCTTTCAGCCCGTTTGCCTTCCATCTCCCCTTAACTCAATTGAAGATCAAGCTCAAGGCATAACTGGTTAATTCATCTGCATTGCTGGTTAGTCAAACTAGCTCTTATCCTGATTTAGCTAAATGCTTTAAGGTAAAGAGATGGGAATAGCTAACCCTCCCTCTTTGTGGTATTGTACTCATTCTAAGAGTCATTTGAAAGTGATTTATTGTAGTTGAAGTTACTGGTTCTTTTTCCAGATACATGAAATGAAACTACATAAGAGAATAAGACTGTCATCCAAGAAGATCAAGTTTGAAGAAGGGCTTCTGAGTGTGACACACTGAGGAATTTCAGTATGTATTTGAAGACGAAAAGAAACAGTACCTAACAGCAAACAAACAGGATGGTGAAGAACCAAATATGTTGCTTTACTGCTGGAAATTATTGTGTATAAATATCCCAACCTTTATGGACTGGCATATAAGATTTTATTCATTGCTGCTGTTAGTCTACTTTGAGAAATTAGCTCAGGAGTCCACATGAAGTGTAAACAGTTGCAATAACACTTCATAGCTACAAACAATCCTTAGCAAACAGTGTCTTGAAGAATGCGGAAATTAGTGGCCAAAAGGTGGTTATAGCGAGACTGAATACCATTCCATTCAAAGAAGTAGTGTTGGCAGCAATGGAACTTCGTATACCAAGCAAATTAATAAGGGACTGAAGAAGTCCCAAACGGTACATAAAACAGATCAGTACACTGTTGCAGACACAGTGAAAAAAGCATGCCTGATTTAAAAGGGACATAAAATCTCCAAAATTGCAACATTTTTGAGCTGCTCGAAACTTAGTGCAGGTTTCAGTGTGAAATGCTTTCAGTAGTTTCCACAACAAAACAAAATCTGGCTGAAAATCCAAAGAGGTTCTGTTCATATGTAAAGTATACCAGAAGTGAGTCATACTCAGTGCCTTCATTGTTTGATGTCAGTGATACTGTTACCAACAACAGTTTAACTAAAGTGGGTTACTAAACACAGTTTTCCAAAATTTCTTTGCAATAGATGTTGTTGCAAGTATTATGGAATTTGAATCGCGGCCAGCTGCCACCACGAGTAATTTGGAAGTAGATACTTTGGTGTAGTGAAGCAACTTGGGTCACTTAAGAAAAGCAAATCTTGTGGTCCAGACTTTATAACAGTTAGGTTCTTATCGGAGTATCCTGACGAAATAACTCAATTTTTAGCAGTCATATACAACTGCTTGCTTGACAAATAATGCATATCTGAAGACTGGAAAGTTGCACAGTTTGTACCAATAACTAAGAAAGGAAATAGAAGTAATCTGCTGAATTATAGACCCATATTATTGACATAGATTTTTATCAGGTATTTGGAATGTATGCTGTGTACCAACATTACGAGATATCTCATAGAAAATGATCTGTTGACACATAACCAACACGAAGTCAGCAAATGTGAAACACAACTGGCTCTTCATTCACACAAAATAACTATGCTATTGACAGGGGGTGTAAAGCTGATTCCTTAATTATAGATTTGCAGAAAGCTACACAATTACAAACACTTCAGATTGGAAGTAACATAAAAAATGAAACTGATGGGGAAGGCAAACTGATGACTATTTTATTGGTAGAATGCTTACATGATGTAATGAATCTACTGTACTTCCTCATCATGTCCTGGAGTATTGCTGCGTGGTGGGGGATACTTATCTAATTGTATATATGGAAGACATTGAGAAAGTTAAAGGAAGGGGTAACTTGTTAGAGGTTGCACAGAATTATTAAGGTATTGATTTTTAACACGTGCTATTCAAGAATGGACCTATCAAGAAATATTAGAAGCATTCAATAAGTAATGCAACACATTTTTTCCTCAGCCAGTTTCAGGTGAAAAGCTGTGGACTTTGTGGTGGGACATCATGGCATATTTCCACTTCAGTACCTATAGTTTCATGAAGTTCAAATAGGTGGTGCCACTATACATAGCCTTCAGAATGATGTCTGAAACAGAGGTGCAGTCCAAGAAGAGAGCTGTCACTGAGTTTCTTGTGGCGGAGAACCTAAGCATTGCTGATATTCTTGGGCACTTGCAGAATGTGTACGGAGACCTAGCAGTAAACAAAAGCACCGTTAGTCATTGGGCGAGGCGTCTGTCATCATCATAGAAAGGTTGCGCAAACTTGTCCGATCTCCCACGTCCCAGGCAACTGCACCCAGCTGTGACTCCTGCAGTGTTGGAACGTGTGGACACAATCATCCCAGGTGATAAGTGGATCACAATAAAACACCTCGCTGCACAACTAGACGCCTCTGTTGGTAGTGCTGACACACTTATTCACTAGTTGTGGTACTCAAAGGTGTGTGCCCCCTGGGTTCCTCACCGCATGACAGAAGGCCGTAAAGAGCAATGAATGAACATCTGTGCAGAATTGCTTGCACTTTAAGAGGCTGATTGTGTAAAATTTTTTTGTAGATCATCATCACAGGGAATGAAACATGGGTTCATCTTTCTCTTTGAACTGAAAACAAAATGGCAATCCGTGGAGTGGCACCACACCAACTCTCCTCTGAAGAAAAAGTTCAAAACCACACCCTCAACTGCTAAAGTCATGGCGACAGTCTTCTGGGACTCTGAAGGGACCATTCTGTTTTCTGTCCTCCCTCATGGTGCAATGAACAATGTGCTAAACTCAGGAAATTATAGAGGCAACTGCAGCGTGTTCATCACCACTAAAGTGCAAACGAACTTCTCCTTCTCCATGAGAACGCAGGGCTTTACAAGTTTGTGCACCTGAGAGGAGCTCACTGAACTTCCAATGGACTGTTCTTTGTCATCCACCCAGCAACCTGGATCTCGCACCTTCCGACTTCCACCTGTGGCCTAATGAAGGATGCAATCCACAGGGAGCAGTACATTAATGATTGGGCTGTTACTGATGCAGCAAGACGTTGACTATGGCATTGACCAGTAGAGTGGTGCTGTGCAGGCCCCTAAATAAAACCAACCTGCTTTCAAATATTAGTGTTGTGTTTCTTATTTAACACTCCTTTTAGTGTGAAAGTGGTTCTGTGAACCCTCTACCGAACACTTAAGTGTGTATTGAAGAATAGCCACATAGATATAAATGTAAATTTATTGCCTTGGCAGAAAAGATTTAAGTCATGCTGTACTTGCCATTTCAGAGAGTACAATAACTGCTCAAAATTTGAAGGACAGTCTACTTATATACAATTATTTGGTATGTTTCTCACCAAAATTGTTTATTATAAAATTGCATATTTTTATTTAATGTAAGTACAGGATGAACAATTCTCTCAGAAAGCTTACAAGAAACAAAACCTTCCTGCTTCATGCTTCTTGATCCTGTTACCCAAATAAGATATTTTGTGGTAGTTATGTTCCTAATGGATGTAGTTTTTTTTTATTATATTTTATGAAATCTTTTGTATGGAAATATAAAAGTACACGTGACTGCTTATGCTGTAGCAAACTAGCTCTTGCAGCTTTAGTTTATCATATACACTTGGGTAGATTACTTTAAATTTTATGAGCCTGCAAGAATTGGATGAGATGAGCGGTGCTGACGTAGCTCACGGAGTGACTTTTGTGGCATTGGCCACACTGCATCTCAGGAGCTATGGGTTGGGCTGGATGGGATTGCCGGGCCAGCCCGGGCGCATGATGGACTAAGACTTACGCGGAGTAGTGAGCAACACCTGGTGGGTTGTGGTGGGTTAGCAGTCTGCAGCGCATAGGTCTGCCTGTCAGGGAAGGATCCTGAACGAGGTTGGGGAGGGTGTCTGTCTTTGGGGTTAGCCTTCGGGGTCTGTCTTCTTTCTTTCTCAGGCTCTGGCATTCCTAGGCTTACCTTTCCTTTCTTACTGCCCCACCAGGGGCACAATTCTATCCTCCCTCAATCCACATTCAATAGTTCCTTCATGTAAACCCTTCTCGTGTTAGTATACTTAAACCTGCTTTCATAGGATTGCTTGAGATGTAGCAATGCTCAAGTAATCGAATGTCAACTTCAGAAAAGAAACAAATAATTTTCTGAATTCTGGGTTGAAAGATAATTAATGCAGTGCTACACAAAATATGAAAGGTGTAAAGACTGCACCGTAATTAAAATGGCTAAGAGTTTAAACCTAGGTACTACCACATATTCATTTACTTAAGTTATATATTCATTGTGACATTTTTAGCCAAAGCTGGGGAATATGTGGTGTAACATATCACTTCAGCAGACTAATGTGTAACTCTACGTCTATGTAGCCAATGAACGATGATCAAAATAATAGTTTATTAATTAAGGAAAGAAAACTGTGTGTGTGTGTGTGTGTGTGTGTGTGTGTGTGTGTGTGTGTGTGTGTGTTACATAAAACATATGTGACACTTACACAGATGGACAGATGTTCAAGGTGGGACTTCGACTGGAGTATTACCACATGTTGCAATACCTGCAAACAGTTTGTGTAACATCTTTAGCACATTGCACCACCAAGAAAATGCATGTACCATGACAATGCTAAAAATGACATTGCATCAGAACGCAAAACTCATAGCTATCTGCCAAAACTGTTTGTAGTCGGATGTCTGATATCAAACTGAAGAGACAAGCAATGTTTCCTATTACTAACTGTTGAAGTATTGTACCTTTGGGATACAATTTAAGCATTTGAGAAAAGAAGTGTGTTGTCTTACTTTGTAGAAAGTTGAAATTGCTTGAAACATTCTCAGGTTCGAGCACAGACACAATTGAACCAGTGACGGTTAAAATGTCATAATTCGATGTGGTCCAAGAAGAATATTTAATTTCAGGCACAGCAGTATTCAGTTTCAAATCTAAATATACACACACACACACACACACACACACACACACACACACACACACACACACTAAAGGGAATATTGTGGCACTTTACAGTGGTTTGCTGAGTACATATGTAGATCCAGCTGGGATTTCTATGAATGCTTCTTACTCCTCTAAGTATCAGTTTTGTTCAACTTGAGAAATGAGCATCTGTTGATAAAGTGTGTGAAATGGTGAACAGCAGTAATAATGAAATACCATATAGTCTGTGTGTGTTGATTTTTGAAAAAGTAAGAAAACTCCCACTCTTCTACACATGAAAGTATAGTATGGTGTCATATGATTATCAAAGTCAATGTAAAAGACTGTGAAATGGAACACAACTTAGAAACTCCAGCTCCCTTCAGACCATCTTGATGTTCAATGCAGGTACTACAGTGCATAAGAATTTAGAAAAATCAATTCAGTTGTTCACAGCCAGTGGGGCCTGCACTGCATCACATCCTCTTTAGTTGCTGCCATCTCACTGTTGAGGTAAAGTGCCACAAGTGGTGGGCGTTACATAGGGGGTGACTAAGCTGATAGCTTGACTGAGATGGTCCTCCTCTTCATCCAGCCACTCCAGCAATATTAAATGGTTCTAATTCATTTACAAATTGAGCACTGTCCTTTGACATTTAGATACTGCATCTAGCAAGAGGAACTGCTGTATATTACTCAAAGTGACACATTTTACCTGATTATTTATATTCAGATAAGAGCCCAGAGGTTAGTTTACAATCACCCCTCTTTATTATTTTAAGGGACGCAGAGATTAATTTGCTGTGAATGAATAGATTTTGTTCAATGTTCAGTCTGCTTGCAACATTATAAGGGAGGAGTTTTCTGTGACTTACCAGGGTTGCTATTTGGTAATGTGCCAGACTACGTACCAAAGGTCTTGGGTTCAATCCCCAGTCAGTCAAAGGGTTTTCGTGTGTCACTTATCACTTCTTTCACCTCTGAAATGTTTGTTAATATGAGAAATGCTAAGTTGGACTGTGGTTCGGAGTCCACATAGGAGTGTAGGTTCGTCTATAACTGGCTGGGTATGTCGGTTCAGGGACAGAGACAGGCAAAGGCAAACCACATCCAAAAGCACCTGCCTAGTAAAGCACTACTATGTTCAAACCAACCTTATGAATGATCACAGCTTATGTAAGTGATCAGCCAGGCACATTTTTCTTATATTATCCCTTAGTCTATTAATTAATCTAGGTTTTCCTGAGTGAGGTGGTGCAGCGGTTAGCACATTGGACTCCCATTCAGGAGGACAACAGGTCGAACATGTGTCTGATCATCCTGATTGAGGTTTTCCGTAATTTCCCTAAATCAATCCAGGTAAATGTCGAGGTATTTCCAGCGAAAGGGCACAACCAATATCCTTCCTTTTTCTTGAACAACATGAGCTTGTACTCCATGTCTGATGACCCCATTGTCAATGGGACATTAAACTTTAATATTCCTTCCTTCCTTAATGTAGTTTTTAGGAGTACATTTTAGAAGAATACCCACTGTTACCTTGTTTCATTTTGTCTGGTTCAAAGTAGGGAAGATTGTAAGATAACCATTGTAATATGAAGAAAGCATTGTTGTTGATTTTTTGTTGTTGATTCATTCTTTACATTTCAACCATATTAATCACAGATTATTTCAACAAGAGCACTGTTAATGAGTGTCAAAGTTACACAATTACCTGTGATCTGTTCAACTCCAGTCTGGATACTCAGTCATCCATAAACCCTTATCATATCACAGATAGCTTTTTTCATTCGTGTGTGTAACCACATATCACTGCTGTTTCTTTGTTATGAACATTTGTGTTTTCACTAGAACAATTGACATCTTTTTATTCTTTTCAATAATTCCTAATGTTGCCTTAAACACACACAGTTTGGCAATGAACTTTTCTCTTGCTGCTCATTTTGGGACCAAGAACCCATGTGATGGAGCACACTTCATATTTGATGGTATTTGTCGGTTTCAAACCTATTTCCTGTGCAAAACACTGTAGCTATGACTTACTTTAAAACATTTATTCATTCATGTGTGTTGCATGAATTTTCATAACAGGGACAGGTCTTGAGTTTGGCCCCATGTATGCTCCACTTAACGCAGAATAATGAAAGCCTAGGTTCTTTTACGCTATACATGTTTCAGCTTTTGTCTTGCTTTCATAGACACATCTTGACTGTCGTAGCAGATAGAGTGATTTGCATTCTGGCATAAATCAAGTACATAATACTTTACTTTCTTGCTTTCCAGTGCCACCTTTATTTGTTATTGAGTTCCTTCATCGTGTTGTGGACACCTTTGAAGATTATTTTGGTGAATGTACAGAATCAATTATAAAGGAACATTATGTAGTGGTATATGAGGTGAGTGAGAAGGAAAAAACTGGGTTGGTCATAGATTTTCTCTATGCTTTTAATAACATATTTATTCTGTTTTTTCAGTTGCTTGATGAAATGTTGGATAATGGGTTTCCATTAGCTACTGAATCTAATATTTTGAAAGAGCTGATAAAACCACCAAACATTTTGAGAACAATAGCCAACACTGTAACAGGAAAGTCAAAGTAAGATACATGCATTTTTTATATATAGCATTATTTATTCTTCATTTACTTGGATGTTGGATGAAATTATCACTCGTGGAGTAACTTCTGTGATCAGTTAATGTTATGAGAGAGCTCATGACATTAGTAATGAAAGCACCTTCACAATAATTAACAACACAGTTTTGTTGGCTTGCTTTAATTGTGTTGTTGTTTTAAGGATAGGCATTGGTTATTATGGATTGCTGATTATACATTTGTACATCTTCTGGACACCATATGGTTCTGTTCTTTGCTTTGTACAATTGCCACACGTCATTATTTTAGCCCCACGATATGGTGTACACACCATCTCTTCACTGTTCGTTTCTTGAGGTGCTTCAAAACATGGGAAACAGACCTCTAATTGTATTTACTTCCATTAAGAGTAGTTGTGTGTTCATTATTAATGTTTGAGTGAACTGCCAGACTGGTAAGCATGACATGTGTATGGTTAATCCTGACTGCGGACTACTTGTATTATGGGGAACAGTTGCCCATGACATTAGTATTTTCATTGTTCACAATTAAAGTGCACTATTTCAGCTTGCAGTCTCTGTATGCTCAGAGCCTAGTCTCACCAGTCTCTGCTGCTGCCCATTTAAGTGAAAACTCCTCACTGGAGCCTGTTTTCAGGTGCAAGTGGACTTTACTAGGGTAGAAAGAAGAGCAAATACATGAGTTCACAAGTATGAAAGAGGACTTCTGGCATTGATGCTTGAAAAATTGTTGGCTATGATGATTACTACATACTGATACAGTGATTGATGAGTTAGCAGTAGTGATTGATGGCTTAGCAGTGAAAATTATTCTGTTTATAAATCCTTTTGACGAGTTACCAAGTCTATTAAAGACAGTGCAAGAAAACAGGTTACAAGGATGAAGTATATTTGCTAAGTGTTGGTTAATTATTGACATAAATTTACATCGGTCTTCTCAGAAGTTACAGAAATGAATCATAAGCTTCACAATGCTCTAGTAATCCTAAAATGCAAGTT
Organism: Schistocerca americana; assembly: GCF_021461395.2. Taxonomy (NCBI): domain Eukaryota; kingdom Metazoa; phylum Arthropoda; class Insecta; order Orthoptera; family Acrididae; genus Schistocerca; species Schistocerca americana. The sequence goes on from NC_060130.1 coordinate 237,003,870, forward strand.
GCTGTGACCAAAAAATTCACACATAGTGCATTTTTCGGTTGTAGGGCTATAATGTTGACATTTCTCTGTGACCTGTTTTTGTGTGTTGGAGCACACGTTTTCTCAAGGTGGAGGATGAATAAACTAGAATACAAATCTTTTGTTTGCATTAGATGATCACTGCACATTTTTCAGTGGAATCATGGACTGCAAAAATCAAACTTTTTTCCAAATATCACTCTTCTTCTTACGGAGCACATTTGCACTTATATACAATGCATCACATAATTTTCGTCCTACGCCTTCCACAGTCTCTCAAAATGCAGATTTGTTATAGGCAGTCTGATCCTGAGAGTCATCAGTGATTTACATCTTACCCGTGCTACTTGACAACAGCGAAATCAAACAATCAACTTCTGTACTGAGTCACAACTAGCCTCACAGTATTGCATGCTTCAGTGAGAGGGAACAATTCAACGAGTGGGAAGTGACTGCAGTCCTGCTGTTCTTGAACTCGTCAGTCGCAGAACTGTAGAGGTAAGGAAGGAAGCAAGCAAGCAAGCAAGCAAGCAAGCCAGTATAGCACTGACGGAAAAATGGCACCTCAATTTCTAACTTATGTGACCCTCGACATTAGACTTGTACTCTCTCCATTCCTGATCACTGAATTGTGTGGTGGGAACTCTCTGTACAATGTACATTCCAGTAACCCTCCTGGCCTTAACCTTAGTCAGTCATTGACCTTCACCAACCCATCCCCTTCCCTGTTCCCACTCCAGCGCTACACAGCTCTCCACTCCCCCAATGCACCCACAGATTTAGATGATCACACAATATGAAGGTGATTTTTTGGTGTGGAAGGGATGACAGCTGTCAAAGAGCAGGTGCTTTTGATGGTTAGTGGGTTCGGTGCAGACAGAAGTGTGGACAGAGCCATCAGAGAGGTGGAGGTTGAGGTCCAGAAAGGTGGCATGTTAGACTGAGGAGGAGGACCAGGTGATGTGAATGAGAGATGTGTTTAGGCTGTCTGGAAATGCGTACCAGGTGTCTTGGCCCTGTGTGCAGATCATGAAGATGCAATCAGTGAACCTGCACAAGGGGCTTGGGGTTCTGGGATGTTAGAAAGTTTTCCTCTAGATGGCTCATAAACAGATTGGCATAGTAAGGTGTGCTGCGGATGGAGAAGTAGTTGTGTGAGGGTGTAACTTGATTAGATAAATAAGGAATGTATAGTGGCACAGCACTTCAGACACCAGTTGTAGCAAGGTGTCGGGAAGGCTGCAGCATAATTAGGATAAGAGTTGGAGGGATTGATGGATTGGTGACAAACTTCCATGATCGTAGTTTGCCCTCCTCGCATTGTCCTGTAGGCAGCAGTTCTCCAATCGGAACAGGCTGAAGGTCTAATCTGTTTGTGGTGTTTACTATTTCTAATATTTCTTAAAGACGATCCGTTCGGTCAGAATTTGGTGTACTGGGAGTTCAGGTGGGTTTGTGGTTGTGTACCTTAAATAGATGTAGGCTGCATAGACAAGGTGAAGTTACTTGGTGACATATTTTACTGTGATAACTTTATCTTTGCAAAAGCGGTTTGTCGTAGGTTTTCCAGGATATCCATCCCTAAAACTATGCTGACGCAATGCACATAATTCCCTCACTTCAATGTTAATTACAGGTGGAATCCTTTCTACAGTGTTATGTTTCCCTGTACCTTGCAGTACTTTGTCATGCAAATTGAGCCTCAGTGATATTGCACACAGTTTAACTGGTTTGTCTATTGCCCCATTGTGTCTTTAACCGTGTCATTATGTAACCTTTTACTAATACACAAAAACACAACAGCTGAATAAAATATGATGATGGGAGGAGCACACAAATCTAATTCTATATTAATACTTCTCATTTTATTCAATTTCTTCTCCAGTTTGGCTGCTCATCTTTAATACTTTCTACAAAACAAATTTCCAAATGACAATTGGGCCAGACTCCTTGTTCAGAATGTTACATTGCCCATACTAAGCGCAAAATAACATGTGATCCTTTCAAAATTCACTTTACACACCCTCAAATCATCATGTGAGTGTCTCATGACCTGCACATGCAAACCAGAATTGGAAATCTGGTAGGAGACTGACTCGTCATTGCAGGAAATAACCAGGAAGCAGTTTTTCCGCTCGCCCCACTGTTGTGCTGCTGCACGTTGCAGCTGTTGGTGTCCCAAATCCAGTCTACCCTTTCTGACTGTTACTGTCAGAAGCCACTTCTGTCAGCAGTTGTAGCTGGGTAGTATTTCTGATGACAGTTCTAGCAGGGTATCGGAATGGCTGGTGTAATCAGGTACCTCATTACTGACAGAGAAGGCATCGAGTGTTGCTTCACTGAGCAGTGCATTCATGGAGCCAGGTGTTTGTCTATGGCAATTCATAACACAACAGTTACAGTAATACATTTATTCTGAGTGATAAATACATCAGTTGTAGCGTTGCCAGGTGACTGTCAGTGCTCCCCAGGTGCCGGCTGATCTTGGTTGTGGAAAGATTCTCAGCTCAGCAAGTGGCTTCATGTAATGGCAACCGCATGGTCTCATCCTGTTGAGTGGGCAACAGCTGACTTGAGGTTATGTGGTCAGCATTCTGGCAATGTTATGCTGTATCTGCTCCCTGGACAGGCAGGCAGCAATCCATTATGACTGGATCAACAGAAATTGGTCATGCAGTGTAACTGAGTGACTCAGTGTGCAAAACATTTGAGCATGTAGAGTGGAACTGAGGGCCTCAGCATTGGTGGCAGAAACAGCAGTCTGGAGGGGAAAGCTTGCAATGATAGTGTGTGCCTGCAAGGTGGTGGCATCTTTGCAGCTAGACAGGCTCAGGTGTGAACCATGCACCTCTTTCCCTGACTGAAAGGCCACCAGTTTGACTTAGGGTGGCATCGGGCCTAGGTGCATCCAGTAGTCATGCAGTTAGTGAAGGCAGCATCTAGTAATAGCAACTAGGCGACTCATTTTGGATCGTCGATGGGGTGTGGAATGTCCCTCTTGTAGCTGGTGGCAGGCAATGGAAGATTCTGCATGGCTGAAATAAGGAGCATTTATGGCAGCTAAGTCTACCACAGTTTTACCAGCCCATCAGTGCTCCTCATGTAGAATGAGGAAATAGCCAGCTGCTAATCTTGGAATGGATTAAAATCCAGGTTGCAATGGCAGCAGCCTGCTTGCATACTTCTGCAGTGTCAAAGGTGCTGGCATCCTGGCAGTGATAGCTGGACTGTCAGTTTGCTTGTGGCATCTTACAAAAGCACAAATGCTAGCTTCTGCCCTCTACCCTTTACTAAGGATTCTTGTCAGCATATGGCAACATTTTGCTGCTGACCTGGCCACAGGTCTTCAACTGCTTAATGACTGAAACTGTGGTGCAATAGGAATGAGGGCTCCCAGGGGCTCACCACTCTGTGGTAAGTTTGTGCTTGGCTACCACAGGGTGTCCGCCTTTGCAGCACATTTTCCCTCCCATGCTGTATGTCTGTCCTCCTGGTGTTCTTTTTCCCATCCATTAGGAAACAAGTCTGGGATATTTTTAGGAATGTGTTCTGAAGTTTGAGTAGCCTGACATCAGAACACTCCCCCCCCCCCCCCCCCCCCCCCCCCAGGTTTTTTCATTTTTTCTTTCTTCATTCTCCATCTCCGATCCTTCCACCACTTTGGTGTTTGAGGTTCCTGTTTGTTTCTTCTTCCTCCCTGTGTGCTCCTGAAGGTTGGCCCATGGGTCTGACACGTAACAGGCAACTGTGTAACACGTAATTCCCAGCACCGGGGCGACAGGTAGGATTCACACAAACTCCCTTGTACAGGCCAGGCCCAGGGAGGCGTGATGGCCTCAGCTGTTACCTTCCCAAATTGCCAGTTGGTCCCTCCGTGAGAAGTTTAGGAGGTGTAACCTGAGATGTGAATAATCACCTAAGAGGGGGACCAGTTGGAAGGAGTGTGCAATCTGAGATGGTGGCAATCATGGCGGATTTTTTTTTTTTTTTTCATTGAGTCAATCACCATCACAGTCTACATCTACTAAATGTAAACGGAATGAGGCTGAAGATTCCACAGCTATTCTGCTCGTGTCGAGGCCTATCAAATGCTGAATTGTATTGTGGGGTGTTATTTACACTAGACTGCTCGGTGGTCTGACCGAGGGAGAACTCCAAACTTACTTCTTCGGTCAGGGCGTCACTGCGGTCCATCAGGTAATGAAAAAGGTTGATGCAACTGTAGTGCCTACACACACTCTTTCTCCCTCATTTGATAGAATAGTGCTTCCATCAGAGATTAAAGCAGGTTATGAAATCATCATGGTCCGACAATACATTCCAAACCTGATGCTCTGCTATCAGTGTCAATAATACAACCACACTTGAATGTCCTGTTGAAACACGGCTAGATATGTTACTTGTGGTAGAGATGCTCACGAGGGCAATTGCCCACCTCCTTCTCCCCACTGTATCAATCACAGTGATGACCATGCAGCCTCATCCCAAGAATGTCCCATGTATCTCGCTGAGTGGACCATCCAGGAGATCCAGGTGAAGGAAAAGTACCTTACCCCGTCACTCACAAGTTGTTGGCTAGTCAGAAGCCTTCTGTTTTACCGTCTGCCACTTACAGTACCGTTTTTGCTCCATCTCGCTCCATGAAGGACAAGGCCATGTACACCTGCAACCTGAAATTCAACGCTGCAGTTGCAAAATCACCCATTTTCATGGTCATATTCCTGTCTCCTCCTCCAGCTGTGCAACAAGCCACCAAATCTTTGCCTCTGGCAGTGAAATCACCCGCTACACAACCAGCAGGCTGGGAAGGACAGAAGGAATACTCCCGAGAAGACTTTTTACTTCCCTCCAGCCGGCAAAGGCTCCAAGAAATAAAACAAAGGCAAAATGTCTTCTCCTTCACTGACTCAAAGATCCTCTTCGACGGTGGTGGTGCGTGGCACCCTCACCTGGCCAACCTCCATATTGCTGCTGCGCACTGCCACCTGTTTATCCACCGAAATCCTCAGGACGAGATGGAACAGGATCCTCCAGCCTCTGTGTCCTGTAGCAGTGTCTTGGTAGCTGTCGAGGTGACAACCCTTCATTTTTTCTCCCTGCTCCCTTTTCCTCGTAATGACTCTCCTCCAATGGAACGTTCACAGCATTAGATCCAACAAGGAGGAATTACAGCTGCTCTTGGAATTTCATTGTCCATTTGCTTTCTGCCTCCAGAAAACAAAATTGCATCCTTGCGACTGCTTTGACCTATCTCATTTCTTTACAGTCCGCTTTGACCTCCCTCCCCCCCCCCCCCCCCCCTAGGGTGGCATGCCATCTCATGGGGGAGTCATGCTGCACATCTGGGATGATGATCATAGTCGATCCATCTCACTGAGCAAGCGGCTGCAAACTGTTGCAGTCTGCATTTTCCTTCCTCTCTTCATGTTTCTCTTTGCACTATCTACACTCTCCATCATTTGTTGACACCAGGTTAGACTTCCTCCCACTTACTGGGCAACTCCCTCACCCCTTTTTGCTGCTCGGCGACTTTAATACTCCTTTGGGGCTCTTCCAGAACATGTCCGAGGGGTGCCCTCTTGGCTGGCCTACTCAATCAACTCAACATCATCTGCTGTAACACTGGAGCATCGATGTTCCTTTCAGACTCCACAAACACCTGTTCCCATTTGGACCTCTCATACTGCACTGCCCAGCTGCATCATCTCGAGTGGTCCATTCTCTCTGACTCGTACTTGAGCGACCATTTCTCATGTGCCATCTGTTTGCTGACTCCTAACCCACCTACATGTAAACCTAATTGGCAGCTTTCTAAGGTCAACTGGAGGCTTTACTACTCCCTGGTGACCTTCAACAAGCAACTCTTCCCCGTTGTGATGACCAGGTTGAATACCTTACAAACATTATCCTTACTGCTGCAGAACATTCCGTTCCTTGCACTTCACCTCCACCTTTACTGTGCCATGTCCCAGTCCCTTGGTGGACTGAGGTGTGCCTTGACACAGTTCGCATGCAGAGCTTTACTCTCTGTGATTTTAACTTTCATCCTACAACTGCATTCATTATAAACAGTTGTGTGCGCAGTGTCATCACAGTCTTCATGATAGAAAAAACAGCTAGTTGGATTTCATTTACCGGTCCTTTTACCAGTTCCACTCCCTCTTCCATCATGTGGATCAACCTCTGACGGTCCTCTGGGCCAATGTCCAGTTTCCGGCCTGACTGTAGCGCACGATGCCATTGTGGACTCCATTGCTATCTCTAAAATCTTAGGTCACTATTTTTGCAGAGATTTTGAGCTCCACCCACTATCACCCTGCCTTCCTCCATCGGAAACGAATGTATCAATTGCGATTGAAAATGTAGAAAACAGACTTTCTTACTGTTGCTAAATATTTCCATTTGAAGGGTTGGACTGCTTCACAAATCGAAACAGAATTGGATGAAGTTCATATGGGATCTGCACCATCATTGAAAACCATTTACTTTGGGATTAATGAACATAAACATGGGTGGACAAGGACCAACAATAAACCATGCAAAACAGTACTTTTTCACTATGATAATGCACACACATCAGTAATAACAGTAAAAAGTGCATGCATTGGGCTTTGAATTGGTTCCTCACCGACCCAGTTCACCAGACATAACCCGAAGTGACTTCTTCCTGTTCCCCAACTTGAAACTTTATGGTTGTAGGCAGTGAGTATTTTGCAGAGTTTGATAGAACGTATTTTTCTGGTGGGATGACACAGCTGGTGAATCACTAGATCAAATGTGTGTCCTTCAAAGGAGACTGTTGAGGAGTGGGGTGGGTTGCTTATGAAACAAACATTTTTCCCTTGCTTTCTTACCAAACTTATCAAACCTCTGTCATACATCTCTGAGGTACTAAGTTTCACTTGATCACCGATCACAAGCCCCCTTATTTTGCTGTTTGGCCTCCACTTGAAGCTTCCCGATAAAAAAATGCAGCAGCTGCAACAGTGGGCATTGTTCCTAAAGCTGTGTACACACTGCACTTGAAACATGTCAAAACATGTTTCTGGCTACTGCATCTGTACACTGTTCAGAAATATGTTTCAAAGTGTGGAAACAGCTATCTGTAGCAGTGTTGTTACAGATAAAAGGAAACTATGTTTGAGGCCAGCTACCATGTCACTGCTGCACGGTGCTAGTGTACCTATTATGCCATGTTCATTGTCTGTTTTATAGAGTTGTTAGGTGTTGTGTTTCCACTTGCTGTATTGAGTTTTTTTCAAAGAATGAATGAGGCTTGTGGAATGTACGAAGTAAGCAGTTGAAGAAGAGCAATAAAAAACAATGGGCTCTGCAGAGAACTACTGCTGCAATAAATTTCCTATGGTTGTTAAAAAAAAAGGCCATAGACGTAAATTAAAGGAAACTTATTGTGTATACGGGTCACTGTTTTATTCGTGACAATGTCACAGCTTGTGGAACTACTGCTGCATTTGATATTGACACATTTGTAAGCAACCCCAAGACAGACTACATTGTTCAGGAAGTAATTTTCGATGATTTGTGTGAAATCATACCAAATGAACAAAAATTTGATAATATTCAAATTTAATGATCATTTTCATTTACTCATTTATTCTCGACCCTTTAGGACAGCTACCAGTTCTCCACAAACTTCAGTTATTATATGCCAGAAATTAATCAGTAGATGGCATTGGAGGGAAGTTATGAAAGCCAGACCCATCTTCCATATTCAACTCCTGTAGCAAGTTATTCCTGCTAATTGTTCTGTAGTATATTTTTGCCCACCAACAATATTTGATGCCTTTCATTTTGTTTGCATTAACCTTAGAGTATTAATAATGCAGCACCACATATCATTACAGTTTTCTTGTCTCTAGACATAATGTAGCAAACGATATGAAAAGAATATAACTATGTTACTGACAGTACAGATACACTACAAGAAATGTGTACATAGCTTAAGTAACTATACCTTCACTGAGGTGACAAAAGTCATGGGATAGCAATAATGCACATTTACAGATGATGGTAGTATTGCATACACAAGGCATAAAAGATTACTGCAGTGGCAGAGCTGTCATTTCAACTCAAGTGGTTCATGTGAAAAGGTTTCCGATGTAAGTGTGAGTTAACAGACTTCGAACGTGGAATAGTAGTTGGAGCTAGACGCATGGAACATTCCATTTCGAAAATCATTAGGGAATAAAGTATTCTGAGATCCACAGTGCCAAGAGTGTACCGAGAATACCAAATTTCTGGCATTACCTCTCACTATGGACAATGCAATGGCTCGCACCCTTCAATTAATGACCGAGAGAAGAACCATTTGTGTTGAGTTCTAAGTGCTAACAGACAAGTAGTACTGTGAAATAACTGCAGAAAACAATGTGGGATGTGCACTAAATGCGTCATTTAGGGCAGTGTAATTTTGCAGCAGACAACTAACGCGAGTGCCTTTGCTAACAGCACGACATCGCCTGCAGCATCTGTCCTGGGCTCGTGTGACCATATCCGTTGGACCCTGGACACCTGGAAATCCATGGCCTGGTCAGATGAGTCACAATTTCAGATGGTAAGAGCTGACGGTAGGGTTCAAGTGTGGCCCAGACCCCGTGAAGCGATGGATGCAAGATGTCACCAAGGCACGGTGTAAGCTGGTGGTGGCTCCATAATGTTTTGGGCTGTATATGTGGTATGTACTGGGTCCAGTGGTCTAACTGAACCGATCATAGACTGGAAATGTTTAGATTTAGCTGCTTGTAGAAAATTTAAAGCCATTCATGGACTTCATGTGCCCAAACAATGATGAAACTTTTATGGATGACAGTGCATCATGTCACTGGCCCACAATTGTTCGTGATTGGTTTGAAGAACATTCTAGACAGTTCAGTCCAATGATTTGGCCACCCAAATGTCCTGATATGAATCCCGTTGAACATTTATGGGACGTAATCAAGAGGTCAGTTTGTGCACAAAATCCTGCACCTGCAACAGTTTCACAATTATAGACGGCTATAGAGGCAGCATGGCTCAGTATTTTTGCAGGGGCCTTCCAACAACTTGAGTCCATACCTTATCAAATTGCTGCATTACACTGGGCAAAGGAGGTCCGACATGATGTTAGAAAGTATCTCAAGGCTTTTGTCACCTCAGTGCATGAGATCCAACAGCACACCGCACAGCACTCCAACATTGATGCACTTTCATGCTTGTCATGTGGCCCAGTTGCTGACTTCAATAGGTGTGAGGCACTGTGTTTCCAAACAAATATTTTTTAGTAATCTTTTCACTTCCTTTTGCAATTTGTTATACAGGTTTATTCCCTGGTATAAAATGCTGTTTTGAGTTTTTTGTTTGCTTTGCCTGGGTAAACGTAACTCCAAACTGGCTCTTGTTCCATGATTATGCATAGAGCTATTAGTGCAGTATATATCAATATTTTTCCTGATACCTGTATGATGCGCCACAAATTGGTATATGCACTATATTAGTGCAATAAGGATGCCCACTTTTATAAATAGCTCTTAACAATGAGCCTGGCTATTACTTCCATTTGGATTTTCTGCGGTTTAGTAACTGTGTCCATGTTTTGTGCCCGTGATCTTCAGAAAAAAAATCCCTTAGCTAAGAGTGTATGTAAGCATAGTATGTCACCACAAGACATTGGCTGCAACAAACTAATGCTAACACCCTAAGAGCATAATATACTGATGACATTCTTTTTGCCAGTATCTTTGTATGTTCACTTCATGTTAGCAGACAAACAATGTTAATCCCTAAAAACTTGATGTTTGCTACAAAGTCTATAGATTTATCATTATGCTTAAAGTGACAGCTGCTTCCTACCTCTATGTTGCCTTCAGGGGCTCAGCATTCTTTTGCTGGGTGAGAGCTTGGCGACCCCAGGGTTCCTGAGTTGGGGACTGGTAAGTATCGTGAGCTCTGGGCATGCTTCAGCGACCACCATGCAGTGCAGCAGTGGAACATTGAGTGTCAAAGGGAATGTGGATCTTGGCTTGACTCTCGGATCGCAAGGATTATAGAACAGTCATGATGAGGCAACCTTTGGGGAATTTGCTGTACATCAGTTGTATAAGGCTTACCCAGGCAAGCTCTGGGTGGACTTTCTTCCCTAGCTGCATGTTTTTACTCCCAATGATTTGGGTGGCTGTTGGGCAGAATGAACACCCACAATCCTAAGAGGCCTCATACAGCTAGTCCACCGGAGTCATCTCTATCAGTGGCACTACTCAAAGTAACACACCACATCCTGTGGTAGATAATGTTTTTGTTGTGATGAAACATTTGGACAGTTCTTGTAGAAAATTGTTACCATTCCGTACCCATAAAGCTCTCAATGGACTTGCAGGGCAGCTCAAGTCTATCAAGAGGCTGCAGAATGCTGCTCTCCTGCCTGAGGCTATGAAGGCTTCACAAGTACAGAAGCTGTTGAATGCCAAGCTACTTGGAGAATATCCCATCAACAGCAAACTGCACACTGTGTTAAGTACTGTTAAAGGCATTGTCACATGCTGGGACAGTATTGATATGGATACAAAACAACTGTTGGGAAGTAAAAGGGTGACTGAAGTCCCAAATGTTATGAAGAGGGTTGATGGTGAACTCCAAAAATCAGCTTCATTTATTCTGAGATTCAGTATGCTGAAGTTGCTAGAGTATATTGTAGGAGGAGTGCCAACACTTCAGTCATGCCACTGTTGTTTGTGGTGGTCAGGTTACATATGGAAGATTTGGCAGCGCGGCACATGAACAAGGTTTTCAATGCACCGGCCCACCAAGGTGTGTTAATTGCTCCCAGGCCCATCCAGTTTAGAACAGGGACCGTCCTGTCTTCACTGAAGAAAAGAAGATTCAGGGAATTAGTCACCCGATGTCTCTCATACTCTGATGCGAAGAAGGAATTTAAAGCCACTCAGCCGCAAAGTTTTGTCAAGTCTTTTGCCTCAGCATTGAAACAGCCTGTATGAAAGGTTAGTGTTAGCACTCAGACTGACAGTTGAGGAGGGCACATCTACCTGCACCTGTAAATGCAGCTGCCACCATGCATTGCAGGTCCCACAGCCCAGTCCTTATATCACTGAAGCATTGAAAGTTGCCAAACATAATATTCAGTGTAGATAGCAAACCCTCATGGCAGACATTAGAAGACTGTTAAATCAGCCTTGCCACTATCCCAAAATCCAAGTTGGGGACAAAGGCCAAATGACCTTAGGGTTCCACTCAGAAGTCGTCGTACTGTGTGGCCTCTTTGCCGTCAGATGGATCTGACGAGGTTGATACCATCGCCAGTATGGACGTCGATTTTGCCTGAGGGAACAAGTGAGTCCCTCAAGTGGCACTTCCTGTCACCACCACCACCACCACCACCACCACCACCCCTCTGTTGTTGCCGTCTCACCACCATGGCAGAACAAGAAGGGAAAGACAGACTAAAACCTCACTGTTAAAATGGCTTCCATACTGCAATGAAACATTACTGGGTTCAGGTCACACGCAAAGAAACTGAAACTGCTAGCACAGGAATGTGCATGTGCTTGTGTTTACAGGAAATGCATTTTAAAGCGTCTGATGCCCCCTTCCTGAGAGGCTATATGTCGTATCTCAAGGATGGCCTGACTGGAGAAAGGGCAAAAGGATGCTTCCCCTAGCTACTGACCTGCAAGCGGTTGCAGTTCAAGTTCATGTATGTCAGAGGATCACTGTTTGCTCACTCTATTTACCTCCACAGAGTGCGATTGACTCTGCCACGTATTAACAGAACAACTCCCCCGACCATTTCTCCAACTGGGAGACTTCAGTGCCGATCACATATTGTGGGGGTTCGATCGCTGCCTGCCCTTAGGATTGGGGTTTGGAGAGCTTCCTGACTTCTCACGAGCTGTGCATTCCCAACACAGGCACTCCCACTCATTTTTGTGCAGCTACTGTATCACTTTCAGCCATCGACCTCTCTCTCTCTGCTCTCCAGCCCCTGCAGACTCAGTTCAGTGGAAGTCAGTGACGACTTTCATTCCAGTGACCACTTCCCACTGCATATTCATCTAGTGGCTAGAGCTCTCCCTGGAAGGACCCAGCCACGATGGATGATCTGCAGAGCCAACTGGGCAATGTTTGGTAAGTGGGCTGTGTTTGCCGTTCCAGGAGTGGGTGGACCACATCACACCAGAATCCACCATGCCAATGACCTGTCCATCCCAAAGTCCTCTCATCCTAGGAGGCCACCTGTGCCCTTGTGGGCTTAACAGTGCTTTTCAGTCATTCAGGTCAGGCATGCAGCTCTAACAGTTAAAGAGCCCCGCGATGGCAGAAAATCTCAGTCTTTTGATTAGCGAGGCTGAAGGCTTGATGCATCATCAAGGAGAGCAAAAAAAAAAAAAAAAAAGAGTCATGGCAAGTGTTCTTGGACTCTACAAACCATTCCACTTGTTTTTACTACAGTATGGGAAGCCATCAGGAGGATTTTTGGTAAAGGCAGTTGGTTATGTGTAGCAGCATTTTTGGGTCAGGGGTGTCTCCAAACACCACCTGGAGACATTGCACAGACAAAGGCAGAGCATTTTGCACTGACTGCTGCCACTGATAGCCAGGATCCAGCGTTTTGTCATTACTGTGCCACCATGGAAAGGAAAGAGTTAGACTTGAGGTCTAACAATTCTGAGTCCTATAACTGCCCTGTCTCCATGTGGGATCAGGATTCGGCACTGTCTGTCTCTCATGATACTGCGCCCAATCTTGACCAAATACAATACAGCATGCTGCTTAACTTGACACCAGTGTCCAACAAAATCCTCTTATGAAGTTTTAATCCAATGTGGCAGACAGGCAGCTTTCCCAATTCATAGAGGTATGCAATTTTGATCCCTCTTCTGAAACTGAGAAAGGACCGAACGTGTCCCAGTAGTTGCCAGAGTGAAGCTTTAACTAGGTGTATTGGAAAACACCATGGAGTGAATGGTTAACTGTCGTCTCGTCTGGATGTTTGAGGCAAGGTTTCTCCTATGTCGCTCTCATTGTGGATTCAGGAGATTTTGATCCACTGTTGACAATTTTACCTTGCCAGAGGCAGCTTTCCTATGTAAACAGCATTGTGTAGGTATATTTTTTTTATATCAGTAAGGTGTATGATACTACTTGGAGACACCTTGCTCTAGGGCAGCTCCACCTGTGGGACTTATGTGGCTATCTCCCCATCTTTATGTGGTCCTTTTTAATCAAAGCATTTTTTTTTCGGTACTGAGTTGGTGATGCTCTGTCAAATAGTTCAGAGCGGGAGAACGGTGTTCCTCTTTGTCATTGCAATAAGGAGTCCTGTTCAACGCTCCTTAGTTGTGGATGATTTTCTAGTTTTCTGCTCTTCCTCCAGTATTGCAACAGCACTCGTCAGTTGCAGCTTACATTGAAGAGACTGGAGGAGTGGGCTGCAAATACTGGTTTTATGTTTTCTGCAGAGAAGTGTTTGTGTGTAAATTTTAATCATTCTCGTATTTTTAATTTAGCTGAATTGCGAATGTGGAACACTGTTCTCCCTTTTTCCTGTTTTTGGGCCTCATTTTTTTACTCCAAGCTGTCTTGGTTACCACACCTGAAGGATCTGAAGGCAAGGCTCAGAAAGCATTGAACATTTTGAAGTGTCTTAGCCACAGGTCTTCGGGAGCGGGCAGGGCATGTCTGCTTCAGTTGTATAGGTATTTCGTTCAATCACAGCTGGACTATGGGTGCACAGTGTAAAAGTCGGCGTGGCCATCATACATGAAAATCATTGACGCTGTACACCATGAGGGGATCAGGCTGTCCATGAGCGTTTAAAGGACAAGCACTATACACATTGTTTGTGATGAGGCTGGTGAACCACCACATACCATCTGGTGGCAGCTTGTCATGATGTGTCAGGCATGTCAGCTCCTCGCTATTCCCACTTCCCCAGCATATCATGCCATTGCTTGTCCAGCTGTGGAACACCTCTTTATGATACGCCCGTAGGGAATGAGACCATTTGGGATCCGTGCAAAGTGTGTGCTGGAGTCCCTTGGTGTGGGGCATGTACAGGCTCAAATCCAGGGTTGTAACTGACAGCCATCCTGGTTGCTGTGCAGTTGGTGATTTTAGATTTAGTGCAATACAGGAGAGACTGCATTCCTGCTTCTGTTTTTAATGCAGTATTTTCCAACATTTTAAGTGAGCACCACAAGTATGTAGCTATCTTGACAGACGTGTATAAATAGGGGCACCCTGTTGGTTGCTCTGTTGTTTCCCTAGATCGTGTCCTTAAGATTCGGTTGGCTCCTGAATTCACTACCAGCAATCTTGAGGGTGCGGGAGTAGATGAGATGTGCCATACAGATTAGTTCTCTGTTCAGACCCCCCTGTGTGCCCTTCAGTCTCTGCAATGTTTGTATCCAGCTGATAAAGTACTTAAAGATATCCAGGATGCCCTCCTCTGGCTACAATGGCTAGGAAAGGAAGTATCCTTCTGCTGGCTGCCAGGGCACAATTGGTATTGCTAGGAACAAAAGGGCAGTAATAGCAACCAAGTAGGCATGCCTTGATCTTCAGTTAGTTCAGTGTGCCATCCCCTGCATGCTATAGTCTCACCGTTGACGTACAGCATCATGCTATGATTGGAAGATGTCTAACTGGAAGTGGCAGATGATAAGCTCCATCTCGTAGAGTCAGAATGCAGCAGTGGTGTACCTCCTTCCAGCCACTCAGATGGGGTGAGGTTCTCTCTTTACTCGTTTTCACATAGGCCACAACCTTATGATGCATGGCTTCTTGCTCCAGTGATAAGGCCCTCCAATGTGTGGTGCTTGTGGCATACAGATCATTGTGCAGCACATTTAATTAGACTATGTTTTATTTTCTGACCAGAGGGCGGCAGCAGAGTTGCTGACAGACCTACCATGTATATTAGATAACATTCACATGAATGTGGTGAGAGTTTTAAGGTTTTGTGGTATGTCCAACTTGTTTCCTAAAATGTTGGGGAGATGTTCTAGATGTGTTAGCAGGGTGGCTGCCTCGCCCGTGCTTTTTTGTAGGTGATCAGCCAGTCACATTTCCCTGTGTCTTTCTTTTAGATCTTCAATGGTTTTACATCTGTTTTAATCACAAGTGTAGGACATTTACCCTCTATCAGTTGTCTTCAATCATGTGAGATAGTGATTGTGTGGCTACATGTGAGTGAGATCAGAGTGAGTGAATGATTGTTAGACTTAATCCACATTTTTTGTTTTAAAGAGGGTAATAACTTCACTGTTGAGTGCCCATTAGCTCAAAAAAAAAAAAAAAAAAAAAAAAAAAAAAAACACCTACCTCTGTAATTTGATGTGCATACTGTGTTCATTTTGTGTTCCATGTTAATTTATTACATACTGAGCCATTGTAAACATCCTTGAGTATTTCATTTTCTTTCTCTAATAGGACTTCTGATGTTGTGTCAGTAACTATCATGTTGTTGTAATCAGCAGGTCTTAAGTCTGTCAGCATGGTTCACAAATTGTATATTACAACTGTAGTCCTCTAGTACAGAAGAATATTGAATGTTTATTTTAATACCATTGTCCTGCTGTCTGGAGACAAATATTACTTGTGCTCTATGGTAAGTGGAAGCCAGACACACAGTTTTATCGTCTTTCAAAAAAATACCCCAATTCTGGATGAGTGTATCCTATGGTGAAAGTCATCTCTTTTCATTTGCTTTGGAGCGTGAGAGGCCTGTTCAGAAAGTTTTTCTGTTTATCATCATTACACCATAAACCAAAATTTTCTCTTCTTTTACCCTCCATGTGTGAAATGTAAATAAAAAAGCTATCAAATACCAGCCTCCTGTTTTCACCACAAAACTTCTTTTAAAAACCTAAAACCACCCAAACTCACAACTTTGTTTCCTTCTCCAAAGCTTCACTTGCCCCTTAATAAAAATCAAAGGCTATAATTTAGCCTTGCAGGTCTGCAGTATGCTACATTTTGTAACCACATTGTACAGACGTCATGACATTGTATTGTTTCACATAGTTTCTTCCTTTGAAGAAAATAATTGAGTTACCTACTTTTCCTCCACGTTCTGCCAATTTTAGTCCCACACATACTTCTACTTCTGAGAGGATTTCATGTAAGCAGTCATTTATTCGCTGTTTTATCACATTTCTCTACAGTTACAGGTAAACTGATTTTGAGCTTCGTTGGTGCACATTAAATCAAAAACAGCTGAATGAAACTAATCTCCATGGCCATGTCTGTTATATGAATGTTTTCACCCACCCACTCAATCACTGACAGGGTTTAAGTGGTTTTCACTGGATTTAAGTGGTTTCACTCAGTGTGAGACACTGGATTGAAAGATTTCTCCATTGGTTGTGGCTGTTATATGAATGCTTTCACTCACCAGGTTTGAATAAGACAAAAGACTGACATAAGTCTCTGTCTGTTCCCACAGACTGGTTTGTCAAAAGAATGAATGAATAATTCAACCGATATGTAAGACTACAACCAAATGAGTCAACTGTTTTCCAACAGCTGAATGAATCTATTGTTTCCTTTTGGTTGTTCCTATCACTAATTGCTCAGCCAGCTGGCTGTGTTTGAACACTTGACAGCTTCCAGGATTGGCTGGACCACAGCACATGAGTGATGCATCGTGCTGCTGACTTATCCATCCCAAAGTCCTCAGTGCATCTTAGGAGGCAACCTGTACTTTGGTGGACCAATGAGTGCTGCTCAGCAACCTGGGACAAGTATGTGGCTCATCAATAGTTTAAATAATGCCCAACAGTGGACAACCTCACAGCCTTTTGAGTCCCGAGAGTCAAGGCTCAATATGTAATTAAGAAGAGCAAGAAAAGGTCATGGCAAGCGTTCCTAGACTCTGTTCACAATTCCATTTGTGTTAAAAAAGTAATGTAAGCAATCGGAAAGACTTTGGTAAACACAGTTGTTTATCAGCAGCAGCAGTACTGAAAGAGGGGTGTCTCCAAACACCTGGAGACATTGCTTAGACGAGGGTAGAGCATTTTGCAAATTTTGCAATGACGAATGTCACTGCAAGCCGAGGTCGGACTTTTTGCTACTACCATGCGACTGTAGATAGGGGCAAGTTGGACTTCAGATTCAACAATTCTGCCCTTTCTCCATGTGAGAGCTGGAATCAGCACTGGCTGAGACTCGTGATACTGCACCCAGTCACAAATCCAGGACAGCATGCTTTGACATTTGCTCACAGCTTCAAAAGAAATCCTCTTAGAATGTTTTAATTTGAAGTGGCACAGGTCACATCTCTAACTCATGCAGAAAGGCAGTTTTGATACCTCTCCTAAAACTAGGAAAGGACTGCACATGTCCCAGTAGTTATCAGAGTGTTGCCGTATGGAGTTCTATCAAAAAGATCCTGGAGTGAATGGTTAACAATTCTCAGGTCTGGTTGTTGGAGGCCATAGAAATCCTTAGCCACTCTCATTGTGGCTTCCAGAGATTTCGGTCCGCTGTCATCAACCTGACTCTGCTAGAGATGGCTGTTCAGTAGGCTTTCCTATGTAAACATCACTGTCTCGATACAGTTTTTGTCTTTAATAAGGAGTATGACATTACTTGAAGACAGTGTTCTAGAGGAACTGCACCAATGGGGCTTTCATGACCACCTCCCCATCTTCATAGAGTCTTTGCTGTCTTAAGTAGTTTTTTTAGGTTCCGAGTTAGTCATTGTTGGATCGTTTTGAGCAGGAGAATAATGTTCCTCAGTGTTTTAAGCGTTACCTTCTTTGCCATATCCATAAATAGTATAACATTTTTTGTAAGGAGCCTTCTAAAAGGCTTTCTTGCAGTTTTCTATTCCTCCTCCAGTGTTGCAACAGCGACTTGTCAGTTTCCAAGTGCAGAGACTAGAGGAGTGGGCTGCAAAGAGGGGTTTGCAGTTTTATGCAGGTAAGTGTGTGTGTGTGTGTGTGTGTGTGTGTGTGTGTGTTTGTGTCATTTTAACCATTCTTGCCATATTTTTTAATTAGCTGAGGGACACCTGTCTACTTTATAAAGACTAAGTGAGGTTTCTGGGCCTCATTTTCAACTCCAAATTGTCGTGGTTACCACACCTGAGAGACCTGAAATCCAGAACCCAGATGGCACTGAATACCATAAGGTGCTTAACCACAGGTCTTAGGGAGCAGACAAGGCATGTCTCCTCCAGTTTTATAGGGCTTTCATGTGTTCGCAGCTAGAGTGTAGGTCACAGTGTATGGATCAGCAAGGCCTTTTTATCTGAAGATCATTGATGCTATCTACCATGAGAGGATTAGGCTGGCTACGGGTGCTTATAGGACCAGCCACATAACCCCTCCTCCCCCCCACTGCCCCCAAGGGGGCTCACAGCTCTTTAGTGAGTTCATGCGTGGTGCACAAAGGACTCCAAGCTATTGTAGTCCTCTCTGAGGCAGGAGAACTGCCAATCTCCATCCAGCGGCATCTCCTCATGGTATGTTAGGCGCGTAAGTTCCTCACAGCACGGAATTTGCCTGCGTACCATACTGTAGCTCATCTGCATCTGGAATACCTTTTCTCCAATAGTCCATGAGTAACAAGGCCATTTGGGCTCAACAAGGCCATTTGGGCTCTGCATGCAGTGTGTGCTGGAGTCACTTGGTATGGAGCAAGTACACCCCCAGAATTGGGTTTTAGCTGCTTGCCGCCCTGGTTACTGCAGAGACCCAGAGTAATTTTAGATTTAGTGAAATAAAGAAGGGGTTTCACTCCTGCATATATTTTTAATACATTATTTTATGACATTTTATCTCAGCGCCAGAATTCTAAGCTATCTTTACAGGTGGGTCAAAACGGGAGATTCCCTTGATTGCTCTGTTGTTTTCCCTGCCCGTGTCCTCAATATCTGACTGCTTTGAGACTTTACTGTCTTTGCCGCAGAATTATATGCAATCTTGTACATCTACATCTGCATACATACTCCGCAATCCACCATACGGTGTGTCGCGGAGGGTACCTCGTACCACAACTAGCATCTTCTCTCCCTGTTCCACTCCCAAACAGAACGAGGGAAAAATGACTGCCTATATGCCTCTGTACGAGCCCTAATCCCTCTTAGCTTATCTTTGTGGTCTTTCCGCGAAATGTAAGTTGGCGGCAGTAAAATTGTATTGCAGTCAGCCTCAAACGCTGGTTCTCTAAATTTCCTCAGTAGCGATTCACGAAAAGAATGCCTCCTTTCCTCTAGAGACTCCCACCCGAGTTCCTGAAGCATTTCCGTAACACTCGCGTGATGATCAAACCTACCAGTAACAAATCTAGCAGCCCACCTCTGAATTGCTTCTATGTCCTCCCTCAACCTGACCTGTAGGGATCCCAAACACTCAAGCAGTACTCAAGGATAGGTCTTATTAGTGTTTTATAAGCAGTCTCCTTTACAGATGAACCACATCTTCCCAAAATTCTACCAATGAACCGAAGATGACTATCCGCCTTCCCCACAACTGCCATTACATGCTTGTCCCACTTCATATCGCTCTGCAATGTTATGCCCAAATATTTAATCGACGTGACTGTGTCAAGCGCTACACTACTAATGGAGTATTCAAACATTACAGGATTCTTTTTCCTATTCATCTGCATTAATTTATATTTAACTATATTTAGAGTTAGCTGCCATTCTTTACACCAATCACAAATCCTGTCCAAGTCATCTTGTATCCTTCTACAGTCACCCAACGACGGCACCTTCCCGTACACCACAGCATCATCACCAAACAGCCGCACATTCCTATCCACCCTATCCAAAAGATCATTTATGTAGATAGAAAACAACAGCAGACCTACCACACTTCCCTGGGGCACTCCAGATGATACCCTCACCTCCGATGAACACACACCGTCGAGGACAATGTACTGGGTTCTATTACTTAAGAAGTACTTAAGAAGTAGGTGCTGAAACAGGTGAGATGTGCTTAGATAATCTGAACACGCAATGAATTTAGCACTCGTGAGTGCCCCTCAGTCTCTACAACACTTGTACACAGCAGATTAAGTAGTCTAGAATATTCAGGACACTGTCCTCGAACTACAATGGGTAGGGAAGGTGGTCTCTCGCTTCTGGGTACCAGGGCACATGGGTGTTAAGGGCAACAAAAGGACAGATGTAGCATGCAAGGAGGCATCGAAATCCGCACTCAGTTCAGTATGTGCACTCATCTCACTGTTGAGGTACAGTCATTTATTGTTGAGAATATGAGTGTTTAGAAGTGAGAGATGATAAGTAGCTTTTATTAAAGTCTTTGGTGCAGCCGTGATGTACGTCCTTTTGGCCACGAAGATGGGATAAGATCCTCTTTACTTGTCTTCGCATTGGCTGCAGCCCTCTGAGCATGGCTTCTTGCTCTGATGAGAGGACTCTCCAGTTTGTGGCACTTAAGGTGTACAGATCACTGTGCTCCACATTTTACTAGACTGTGTTTTATTGTCAGACCAGAGAGCAGCAGTAGATTTTCACTCAGTACTAAGTGACTTTTAGATGAATATGGTTAAGAGTTTTAAGGTTTTATAATGTGTCCAACTCTTTTCCAAAAAATTCAAGGAGATATTCTTAACATGGGGTCAGGCTGACTGAGTCACCCATGTTTTAAGTCGTCAGCCAGTCACATTTCCCTGTGCCATTGGTTTAGCTCGTATGTCATTTTACTTGTTTTTTAATCCCAGTTATAGAACTTTCACTATTCCTCCTTTGTTTCATGGCATTTGAGGTAGAGTGACTGTGTGGGTCAATGTGAGTGAGATAGGAGTGAATGAGTGTCATTTTCTAGGTTTACTCCTCCCAGTATAACATTGTGAGTTCTTTTTATCAACATTCATTTCTTTTAATATTTGTTGGGGCACTGATGCACACACATGCACTACTGTGTCTCCTCAATGACCGTTCAATGACTGTTGCAGCGTTTGGGTCTCCTCAGCAACAGCCTGGTTCATGCTCCCATGCTGAGTGCTGTCCATCAGTGATGAAGGCTGGAATTTGAATGCTAATATTGCAAATGGACGTCCACTGAGTGGTGACAAGTGGCCTTTTCAGATCAGTCACGTTTTATGCTCCAGCAAACAGATGGCCATTGATGTGTATGATGTTAAATGTTTGAAAGCAAACACCCTGCAACAGTTGTTCTCCTTGGAAGATCTCATAATTATTGTTGGTGGTGGTGGCGGTGGCAGGGGGGGAGGGGGGGGGGGGTAGGGGGGGCGTGTCCTGGTGCATTCACCATATATATAAGCATGGAATCCAACATAAAGGTGGCAGAAGGAAAACACACTATAACAGACTGTAGTTCCTGTTATTGAAGTGACTTGCTAAGCATGTAACAACTAATCAGGTCTGTCACCGGGAAAACAAGATGGGAAGAAAAATTTAAAGCAACACAGGCTAAGATATAATTAACAATAATTTATTACAATTTTATATAGTACGTAAATTGAGTATGAAGATGAGATATGGCAAGAAGTCACAGATCTTACTTTGAGCACTGGTGTAGTTTCTGATTCCACTGAACAGTATCTAACTAAACTAAAAGTATGCCCAGTCTGGCTCTGCTGCAGGGTGTATACGACTCGGGAGATCTGGGAAAAACCCGGGAAGTTTTTCATCTGGGAGAAAACCGGGAAAAACCCAGGAATTTTTTAGAATTCTGGGAATTTGTTATTGTTTCTGTTTTCAGTTACATTTTTGTAATTTTTCACTGGTAAGAACCGATACTCTAACAAAGGATACGAGGTATGGCTAGAAAAAAACCGGACTAGTACTGGTGAAACAATAAAACGAATGCAATAAGGCTGAAAGTCGCGTGGCCTGTCACGTGACTCTCGCTCCGCCTACTGCTCGAGTTTCATCTGCCTCCTGCACTCAGTCTGCCCGTGGCGTCTGTTTTAAGTAGTTGACGTTTTGTCTGTGCATCGGAAAATGTTGAGTGTACAGAAAGAACAGCGTGTTAACATCAAATTTTGTTTCAAACTAGGAAAATCTGCAAGTGAAACGTTTGTAATGTCACAACAAGTCTACGGCGATGATTGTTTATCGCGAACACAAGTGTTTGAGTGGTTTAAACAATTTAAAGATGGCCGCGAAGACACCAGTGATGACACTCGCACTGGCAGACCATTGTCAGCAAAAACTGATGCAAACATTGAAAAAATCGGTAAACTTGTTCGACAAGATCGCCATTTAACAATCGGAGCAGTGTCTGAGTTAACAGGAGTTGACAAGGAAAGTGTTAGGCAAATTCTTCATGAAAGTTTCAACATGAACGAAGTGTGTTCAAAAATGGTTCCAAAGTGTCTCACAATTGAACAGAAGGAACGCCGAAGAATGATTTGTTCTGACATCCTGGAAAACATTGAAAGTGATCCCACCTTCTTACAAAATGTTATTGCTTGCGATGAATCGTGGTTTTTTACTTACGATCCCGAAACTAAACGCCAATCGATGCATTGGAAAACTCCTGGTTCTCCACGACAAAAAAAAGCACGAATGTCAAAATCGAAATTCAAGGCAATGATGATTGTTTTTTTTGACATCAAAGGGATTGTGCACATTGATTGGGTACCAGAGGGACAAACAGTGAATTAGCATTACTACATTAGCGTCCTGGCTACCCTACGTGAGCGAGTACGGAGAAAACGGAACGATTTGTGGAGAAAAAAGTCATGGATCCTTCACCAAGACAATGCCCCAGCTCACAGTGCATTGTCAGTGAAGACATTTTTGGCAAAACACAACATTCCCATCTTAGATCATCCACCCTACTCACCTGATTTGGCCCCCTGTGACTTTTTTCTTTTCCCTAAAGTCAAGTCAGCTTTGAAATGAACTAGATTTGAGACTGTTGAAGCAGTAAAAGAAAAAGCGACGGAAGTAATGTATGGACTTACCGAAAATGATCTGCAGCATTGCTATGAACAGTGGAAAATTCGTATGGAGCTGTGTAGAGACCGAGGAGGATGATGTGTTGGTAAATGTGCCAACACCTTGTAGATAAAGGAGGCCGAAAGGCACGCTATCTAACGCAGACGGGCGTGAATTCTGGAACAGGATAAGTAGTGAATTCTAATAAGAAAAGTATGCAGCTCCTCGAATACTTACCTTTTATCCTTTGATGAGACATTTCATACGATAGCTATCAAACTATGTAAGGCTAATGGCGCCTTGCTAGGTCATAGCCAAAGACTTAGCTGAAGGCTATTCTAACTGTCTCTCGGCAAATGAGAGAAAGGCTTCGTCAGTGTAGTCACTAGCAAAGTCGTCGTACAATTGGGGCGAGTGCTATATCGTATCTCGAGACCTGCCTTGTGGTGGCGCTCGGTCTGCGATCACACAGTGGCGACACGCGGGTCCGACATGTACTAAATGGACCGCGGCAAATGTGTTTCACAAAGCGCCTAGCATCGAACGCACGTTAGTCTATCGATTATTCTTATGACTTTGAAACGCATCCCTGTCGGTTTTTGAACATTTTTGAATGCGTTCTAAGTTTATTTCTGAATGAAGTTGATTTGTGAATGCGTGCATAGTGTATATGATGTCTCTGTCAGGAGAATCCTCGTCGCATGTAGAAACAAACTTTTCTACAGATAAAAGGGGCTATATGAGCTGAGCGGAGTATGGCTGAACGGATGAAAGCCAACCGCTGTCTGATTGTGTGGTTGCTTGGATTTGCGAATGATGAGCATTGTTATAATTACTAGTGAAATCCATAGATTCAGACTACCAGAGTGGAAATAAACAAATAACAGGCAAGAAAGATTACGTATTACTGTCTCAGTGTATCCGAGAAAATGAAAAGTTTGACAGAAAATTTTTGGCCAGATTGCTATACTAGTAAGGGCTAGTTGTACAGTCCCTGTCTAGCAGCTGCTTTAAGTTCTATTCTGGAAGTAGCGCAGAAAACACGTTGTACGAACATATCACAATGCCTAACCGGAGAATAATCGCGGGATAACTAAACCGATGATTCTGTCAGAGTTAGTGAAGTTAACTGGCAAATAAGCTTTGTCGCTGGCAGGAATAGTTACAGAATTAGTGATAACAAGACTGTTTGTTAGAACGAGGAAGGGGAAGAAACGGGGACATCACACAAATTGTGGAACAATATGACGTTTCCAAGTTTATTTAAAAATTTTGTACTACTACTATTCAATCTCGTGCTTGAGAAACTGAAACGTATGAATGAAGTGTGAAACTGTTTCCTAACATAAAGCTTTTTTACTTGTAGCAGGCTTAATAGTCACTTGATATTGGTACTTTGTGAATTACACTCCTGGAAATTGAAATAAGAACACCGTGAATTCATTGTCCCAGGAAGGGGAAACTTTATTGACACATTCCTGGGGTCAGATACATGACATGATCACACTGACAGAACCACAGCCACATAGACACAGGCAACAGAGCATGCACAATGTCGGCACTAGTACAGTGTATATCCACGTTTCGCAGCAATGCAGGCTGCTATTCTCCCATGGAGACGATCGTAGAGATGCTGGATGTAGTCCTGTGGAACGGCTTGCCATGCCATTTCCACCTGGCGCCTCAGTTGGACCAGCGTTCGTGCTGGACGTGCAGACCGCGTGAGACGACGCTTCATCCAGTCCCAAACATACTCAATGGGGGACAGATCCGGAGATCTTGCTGGCCAGGGTAGTTGACCTACACCTTCTAGAGCACGTTGGGTGGCACGGGATACATGCGGACGTGCATTGTCCTGTTGGAACAGCAAGTTCCCTTGCCGGTCTAGGAATGGTAGAACGATGGGTTCGATGACGGTTTGGATGTACCGTGCACTATTCAGTGTCCCCTCGACGATCACCAGTGGTGTACGGCCAGTGTAGGAGATCGCTCCCCACACCATGATGCCGGGTGTTGGCCCTGTGTGCCTCGGTCGTATGCAGTCCTGATTGTGGCGCTCACCTGCACGGCGCCAAACACGCATACGACCATCATTGGCACCAAGGCAGAAGCGACTCTCATCGCTGAAGACGACACGTCTCCATTCGTCCCTCCATTCACGCCTGTCGCGACACCACTGGAGGCGGGCTGCACGATGTTGGGGCGTGAGCGGAAGACGGCCTAACGGTGTGCGGGACCGTAGCCCAGCTTCATGGAGACGGTTGCGAATGGTCCTCGCCGATACCCCAGGAGCAACAGTGTCCCTAATTTGCTGGGAAGTGGCGGTGCGGTCCCCTACGGCACTGCGTAGGATCCTACGGTCTTGGCGTGCATCCGTGCGTCGCTGCGGTCCGGTCCCAGGTCGACGGGCACGTGCACCTTCCGCCGACCACTGGCGACAACATCGATGTACTGTGGAGACCTCACGCCCCACGTGTTGAGCAATTCGGCGGTACGTCCACCCGGCCTCCCGCATGCCCACTATACGCCCTCGCTCAAAGTCCGTCAACTGCACATGCGGTTCACGTCCACGCTGTCGCGGCATGCTACCAGTGTTAAAGACTGCGATGGAGCTCCGTATGCCACGGCAAACTGGCTGACACTGACGGCGGCGGTGCACAAATGCTGCGCAGCTAGCGCCATTCGACGGCCCAACACCGCGGTTCCTGGTGTGTCCGCTGTGCCGTGCGTGTGATCATTGCTTGTACAGCCCTCTCGCAGTGTCCGGAGCAAGTATGGTGGGTCTGACACACCGGTGTCAATGTGTTCTTTTTTCCATTTCCAGGAGTGTATATTCTGCCGTTATAAAAATGACCATGTGTGTCAAAACAGTCTCGTTTATTTGATGTGTGTTACAATTGTTGCAGTATTAGAAAGGCCTGTTTTGTTTTATCTAGCAGACAGTGACAAAATAGATGTAATCAGACCGAGAAACCACACCAGTCTTGGGTCTTATTTGTATTAACAGCTTTTTCAGTATTAGACAGTGACATTTCGATTTTTCATGTAGCAAAACATTTGACGAACTTTGCGGAGGTAATAGATTCTTTCGCAGAAAGGAAAGAATGCTATGTAAAGCTGTAGCAAGATTAGAGAGAAAAAAAATCTAGGAGTTAAGGATTGAAGAAATGTGTATTGTCTTGCTTGTCTCATGTCTTTACTGGTGTTATGTATCCTATATTTAGTTTTGTGTCACACAAAGCAGCGAGTTGTTAGCTGATAGCGAATAAAGAGTGCAAATATTCTGAGGAGGGTTTTTTTTTTTTTTTTTTTTTTTTTTTTTTTTTTTTTTTTTTTTTTTAAGAAAAAGACAGTATGTCAAACCGGCGGACTGTAAGCAGGAGAGGCACCACAGGACATCTTAATTTCCACTGTCCTGAATACAGTTTGATGGCATCCATTACAAAATACACACGTTTCAATTCCACAGAGTGAAATACAGTGTCATGCGATAGGAGAATGCTGTGTTAAGAGGTGGGGCACTGCACTTTGGCACACTTAAGACCAAATAACATGTCCTACATTTCCTTGAACACATGTTTTATGCATCAGACTCTTCAGAAAGATGTGTGCTACAAAATGAACACATTTTTGAAAATTTGATTTTTTAAAATTTTTTACGTCCTATCTCAAACGCTCGATGGTGCGGTGGGGGAGGGGGGGGGGGGCAGAGGCAGTCTTGACTTACAATGGAGAAGTGGGTAGTCTCAACCTGACCTGTATTTAACATTTAGTGATTTTGCTGTTTCCTCTTCGTTTACAGCTCTCACGTCATATGGAAACAAAACAGATTTCTGTGGCTGGGAGCTTTCAAGTGAATTAAAATACATTCACATAATTACGGAAGGCTAAAATGTGTTATTACTTTCAGATTTTATTTTATTTCCACCTTTCTGACAGTCAAGCATTAATTGCCTTGCAGAACAATGAAGTTATTTTTGCCAGTTTGCTAAAGAAATTTTCTTTTATTAATCTTTTCCGCTGAGGCGCACAATATATTTGAAGCGAAGTGTTGAATTCCACACACACTGTTCACTGCATTTCAAGTGCACGTTTTCAACTTCTAGCTTGTATGGTATTATGCTGTAATAAACAACCAAACATGACATAACACAGTATTGGTACTCCAAGAAAATGTACATACCATAAACCACATTGAAAAGCTTAATATGAGGTCGTGGCCTACTTTACTGGGAATCTGGACGTACAAATGTACATTTTTAAATGTGCACATTTAGTATGAGTCACATAATTCCGATGCTCTTGGAGTGTCCTCTGATGACTTGTTTCTTTTATGACATAATGTAAGATCTTTTAATGTTTTACACGTATGAACATATGGGCGCCCTACGACATCGTAGCTGCGCAAGCTCGGTGACGCCTGTCATCTGGTGCTCTCTGGCAGGTGCAGAAATGAACCTATGTCTAACATGTCACGGGAAAAATATTTATTCCTAATGGCGGCTTGAAAAGCGTTACTATCAAAGTAAATTTCCTTTTACAGAAGTTGAACTATGCGTGTGAATGTACGCTGAATTTCTTAAATCACAGACCGTTTGATTCTCATTTAAAAATCAACTCTTTGATGACGAGCCATTTAGATGAATTTCGAGCACAGAAGATCAGACATTTATGTTGGTATTAAAAATTTTATTCGCACGTTTGTGTGATATATCTTAAATTGTAATACACACATAGAAGACCAAAATTATATGTGAAAGCTTCTCTTGCAGCATATTAATCTTATAGACCAATATTATATGTGAAAGCTTTGCTTTTCGTGTAGCAACACTATGTGTATTAATTTAAACCATTAACTTTTCCTGTTTGTGTGTTCGCGCTACTTAACAGTGATGTTGCTATTAGCTGACTACGTCACATGTCCTAAGCTCTGAATACCCACTGTCATCGGCTGGCGAGATCATGTGATGTAAGCTATGACTGTCTTACAAAAGTGCATCGCAATGTCGATTTCAATGCTTCGGAAAGTAACATGCGGTGTTTGGTGGAATTCCAATTTATACTTTCATAATACGAAAACATGCAGCGCACATGTTGCTGCACTTTAAAGATCTTTTCAAAAGTGTTTTTTTCCCTGTGATTTGTTTTCTAAAGCACCAGGAAATTCTACGCCCATGTATAAAACCATAACTGTTCAAAGGACTGATAAGTTATACGGTTCCCAGAGAACAAATACTGTCAGTTAACAGGGAAAAAGTATGTTTTCACTCTGGAGAAAGTGTATTTTTAACCAGGAAATCCGGGAGAAATCCAGGAATTTTTTTTCCTTGTCCGTGTATACACTCTGTGCTGACAGTGACAGGAGATAAGTCCAGGATGTTAATAAACACACACACAAACTGTGCCACCAAGAGACAATGGAGAAACTGACTGAGTGGAACTGTGCATCTGCTTAAATCTGTGATTGGTGGGTGAATGTTAATTTGTGAACTATTTGTCTGATGGCATGTGGAAGTAAGATGTAGTCTGTGTTTTGACTGCTGTCTATGGTGGCGGACCATAATTGAGGCAAATGAATAGGACTATTTGAATAACAGGCAGATACATAATATAGTCTTTTATATGCACCCTTTATAGTGTTCAAACATAACTACATGGTGCCATACTGGACACGGCCTTGCCTTGCAGTGCCCTCTGCATTTTTTGTGTACCATATGTACTGGCGGACACAGCATCTGTCTACTTCATTAGCTTCGCATATCTCAGTGCTTGTCGACATAAGAGTATGGTCCTCCCTCTGACTTTTACCTTTGGCACCCATCGAAAACTTTACCCAAAATCTCGGTGAGGGGGCAGTCGATCAAGCTAATCCGTTCTGCTGTCATCCATCCCCTCGTCTGTGTGGTGGGGTACTATATCCAGCTAGGTCTAGGACATCGCCATTATGCTACAACTGAGCTCTGCTGCTAGTGACAAAGACAGAGGTGGCTGCTGGCTACAACTGCAGGTCCCAAGAGTCAGTTGAGTCGTGTGAGTATTGGGGGGGGGGGGGGGACCAAGAGTTTTGCCTATATGTGCATTCATGTAGCGTGGCTTCATTTGGTTACTGGGTTTCAGTGTTATAACAGTATTAGTTTGGACACTGTACAATAAGTTCTCAAGCTGTTGCATTGCTTTCACTGGTACCCATTACTGCTCTCCATTTATGTAGATGGTAATAATTACCTGATGATTGACTTCAAAAAATTTTTGTCTCGACTGTTGTCAGTGCTTGATTTGTGGATGCACAAGTAACTTCAGTATTGATGTTACAGTATGATGTGATCTCACATGCAATTTTTCTGCTGTAGATTTTGTATCATGTGGAGTGCATTATCATTGTACTGCTAGGTAAATTTTATCATATGAAATGTGAATGTCCTCACAAATCTTTCAGCGAGTCCATTTGCTTCAGTGTGAAATAGTACGGTTTTGGAAATCTGACATGACATTTCTGAACCCAAAAATTTGAACTTCTGTTAAGAAAATTTAATGCCATTGTACCAAAATTTTGATTTTGACAGCTCTTGACAGTGTTCATAGAAGTTTTTATCACATACAGAAATTTCAGAAATGCGTTGATGACAGTCGGCAGATAGCTTCCTAAAAATGGTCCAGCATAGTCAATATGTAAACATGACGAGTGTCCTTATGCCTGTGGCCACAGAAAATATTATCGTGGGGGAGTGATCAGTATTTCTTGCATAAGCGTTATTTACATCTCCATCAGTGCTTTCAGGAGCAATGCATTTGACATGTACAATGTCTCAATGACATTAATGTATCATTTTAAGCACGTTCGGTTTTCGATTTCAGCATTTCATGAATCATTTGTATCTTTTCTTATTCTGAATGTACCAGAATGACACATTTATAGATAGTGAGAACATGTCTCGTGTTCCAAAATGATTTAATTTCTGATTGATAGTTTAACTTTTTATCTGAAGGCCTTTGGCACAAGTTTTGCAATCAAGTTGGAATTCAGTGGAAAATTTTCAGCTGTGTCCTTACTTCTGAAATCTGAAGCAGTCATATATCAGCAGAAGAATCAGTTTTATTTTATCTTGCCCTATTGACAGTCGTTATAGCAAGTCTGGTTTGAATATTGACCTATGGACCAGAAAACAATTTCATAATTATAGTTTGACAAAAGCATTGCCCAGTGCTGCAGGCATTGAGCTGTTCTGGAAGGGACAGTATTATTTGGTCCAAATGTAGCTATCACTAGTTTGTGGTCCATACGCAGAATGAATCTTTGGCAGTAAATGTTCTCGTGAAACTTTTTTGCAGCTAAGATAACAGTAAGACCTTCCTTTTCAGTTTGATTATAATTCCTCTGAGCAGCTGTCAGTGTTTGGATGTGAATATGATCACCCTCTCGAAACAATATTGTTTATATGACAAGTCTGTGATGATCTCATATTTGGAAGAATCTGTTGCAATAATTAAGATTTTATTGGGATCAAATGTGGCAAGAAATCTGGTACCTAGTAAACTTTATCTTAGTTTGTCAAATGCACATTGGCGTTCAATGTTCCAGGTACAGGTTGTTCCGATCCATAACAGTTTGTGAAGTAGCTCCTTTAATTTGGCCAAGAACAGCACATAATTGTTCCAAATATACACTGCCAGCTAATGTATACATTGGTCCTTTCGATTTTGGAATTTGAGATGCATGTATTATGGCCTGCACATTATTGCCTTGAAATCAGAACAGATCCTCATCATGACATTCGGTTTTTGTAAAACAATAATTGGTGTCACCTATTAGCTGCTGGTAATTGATTTTGTAATGTCATTCTGCTCTATGCGACAAAGTTCCTGTTTCACTTTTTCCTTTAATGCAAATGCAATATTGTGTGCTTTACAGAATTTTGGCACAGCATTCCACTTCGTGATGTGCACTTTGTAGTTTTAATGGTGCGGTTGATTAATAAAAAATGACGTTGTTTCAATAGTTTCTGCAACTATTCAGTGTGAATCTGATTCAGTCCTCCATGGATGGTGAAGTTTAATTTATTGAATAAATTGTTTCTACTAATTTTTGTGATTTGTGTGGGCTTAGTACTATAAATTTGGTCTCTTTTGTAAATTGTATGCAAAATCTATTAAGAATTCACCTTTTACTGGAAGTTGTTGGTAGCTGTTGCTATAGTTGAGGCATGTTAGATCCCTGCCAGTTGCGGTGAGTTGGGCATGGTCACTTCACACGCGCACATCAACCAGTCATGTAATGCAATTTCATAAACATCTCTGCGACAATGTATCAGTGTCGCAGCTCTACAGAAGACTCTTGCTTCTCCTGCAGCCATTTGCACTTCACAGTTAAAGCTGACAACAGAGCTGCCAGCTGACAGGGATAATCTTATGCTGACTTGACTTAAAGTAGCAAACTCTGAAATTCAAGTAGTTCTGATGCTCCCAATTTTTTGTATGCCTGTGAACTGATTAAAGAAATGGAAGAGCCCGTGTCTATTTGAAACTTCAGTGGCACTGAGTAACTTTGAGCATCACAGATAGAACTGTATCATTTACTGGGAAAATAACATTCACTTTACTTTTTGCCTGTGAAATTTTATTTATTTCCTTATGTTCATCTTGAACATCAATTTTATTTTTGTTATGAATCACTTTTGTGTACTTTAGCGTTTTATTGTGTTGCCTGATTATCTTCGTGTTGCACACTTCAAATTTATGACCTTTTTTTTTTATTAAGGGCGGTGTGCGTTTCGGAAGAAACAACCTTCTCACTTGTGATTAAGAAACAGCATGCACATAAATGTAATTTTTGTCTATTGAAGCTATTTACAATCTTCTCTGCTTGTGTCTTTTTTTGCCCAGTGACTTATGCACATAGTCGCACTCACAGCCTGTCCATGCGGGTTGTTTTGATGCATTGTAAGCACATTAGTGTCTCCATACTGAAGTGAGTCAGCTGATACTAATGTCGGTTTATGTGGCCAGATTAAAAGAAAATGTCGATGGAGTAGTCAGACTTCAACTTATTGTAAGCTGAGTACATGATGGGCATGTCACAAATGAGAGAAACAACATATGACTTTTTGCACGTTTCATTCTCACACAGAAATTTGCGATCTCTGTTTAGTCCCTGTATCCTTGAGTGGGTTTCTCAAAGCACTGAAAAATTTTATGCCTAGCTGCTGCCATTTGCACTTGAGCCTCAAAGTAACATGCTAGCATTTGAGTGTATATGGGAGTGGGGAGCATCATCAGATCTACTTCAGGGCATCGCTCTTGGTTTAATATGAAAATTTCTGTGCCAGCATTTGCAAGAAGAAAAACTTCGTGCTCAACATCACCTGATAATTGATGCACAATCAAATGTACTCCTTCCTGGAGACATACTTGAGTCAGAATTGTATCTTCTAGTCAAAAGCTGGAAATGGTGGCAGTGACATCATAAATTTTTCATGGTCATGTTCCTTCTCTCCTGCTAGTTTGGACAGATGGGCCACAATAAATTCCTGGGTGGTGGATAGCTGTTCAGCAGCGGCATCATGGACTTGAGGACATCAGATTGAACCATTTCTGTAAAAATGGAATTCTTAACATTATTTGAAATTCTCTGTTATCACCCTGAAAAAGAAATTGGGTTAGCAACCAGAATGTGTTTCATAGTTCCATACAAAAGTATGTAGGGAGTAGGCTACAAACCTATATAGCCCCCTTCTCAACTGCTCCTTCCCTTTCACATCCACTGATCCTTACAATTGCCATGGGTTTGACAAGCACTTGCCAGTTATGTTGTGCTTGCAACCTTGTTTTCCTTGTTGCCAATTCTGTTGTATTTTATTTCCCATCACTAGTTATTTTATCACTCTTTTTATCCATAATCAGGTGTAGCTTTTCTACTCATAACCAGTTTTGGCGTTTGCGCTTGTCGCTGATTAAACATTGCCATTTATGTTTCTCATCATTGCCAGTTACGTTGCTTTCACCAATTAACGTGGTGTCCAACATAAAGGTGACAGGAAGAGATTCCCCCTACCACAGAATGTAGTTGCCATTAATAAAGTGCCTCTCTGTGGTACCTGATTGTAACTGCTTGGTGCCACACAAAAGACTGGTCATGCCTTGGGGCACCCTCTGTATGTATGGCTGTGTACTGTATCTGCCAGCACAAACAACAGTCTGTCTCCTCATTAGTTCACCGATTGCCCATCTAATCCTCAACATTTCTTATACGGTGCCATGCTTCAATAGCTTTTATTCTCCTTTCTGTCACTACTGTACACTGTTCATATTTCACTGTAGTACAAGCCTGCATTCCAGACAAGTACTTTCAGAAAAGACATCGTGACACTTCAATTTAAATTCAATTTACACACATTTCTCATGTTCAGAAACGCTTTCCTTGCTATTGCCAGTCTGCATTTTATACCCACTTTGCTTCTTCCACTGTCATTTATTTTGCTACTCAAATAGAGTACTTATCTGTTTTTTTTCTTTTTTTCACATTTCCTAATCTAATTCCCTCCCCATCACACAGTTTAATTTGACTACACTTCAGTACCCTCATTTTACTTTTGTCAGTGTTCATTTTATAATCTCTTTTCGAGACACTATCCACTCTGTTCAGCTGATACTCAATACTTTGTCATCCTACAGAATTATGCTGTTATTACTGAGCCTTGAAGTTTTTACGTCTTTTCCCTGAACTTTAATTCTTTTTCCATTTTCTGTTTAGTTTCTTTACTTCTCGCCCAGCACCATAACACTGGGAGTAGGCTACAAACCTATATAGCCCCCTTCTCAACTGCTCCTTCCCTTTCACATCCACTGATCCTTACAAATGCAATTTGTTTTCTGTACAAGTTGTAAATACATTTTTACTCCCTGTATTTTTATCCATAATAACTTCAGAATACCGAATAGTGTGTTCCATCTAATATTTTCAAAACCTCTAAATCTACAAATTGTATAAATATGGATTTGCTTTTCTTCAAACTATCTTCTTGCATTTCCCCAGAGCATACTGTTATTTTACCAGTAGCTCAGCTACAGTCAGTCATTTCATCCTTCTGTAGACAGCAGGTGTTACTTTACATCCAGAACTTTTGAGTCCATAATACTCACACCTTTCAGTGTCTGACTGTTTAGACACTGGTGTTATTAGATTTTCGTGAAACCTGAGGAAATTCTGCCTCTGTCCCACATACAAGTTAGAACAGTTTTGTGAGGGTTGGTTTTCCCAAGAATGTCAATAATTCTGATGGAGTGTCACCTACCCCAGGTGTCTTGTTTTGGCTGTCTTTAAGTGCTCTTTCAAATTCTTCTCGAGTAGTGCATCCTCATCTCATATCTGTCCCTTGCCTATTCCCTTCCTGTAATATTGCCTTTAAATGTATTTCCTGTAAACAGCTCTTGTATATATCCTGTCATCTCCATGACTTCCTTTCTTCACATAGTACTGGATTACCATCTGTGCTCTTGTGCTTCTCTTTTATCCAGAAGTTTAATTGATGTTCCTGTACATGACACACATCTTTCCTTTTGTCTTGCATGCTTTTTTCTCTCTGTCAGTATAATTGTCTGATGTATTTATTGCCTTCACATGTTTTTGTATTATCCAAAGAGTTCTGCTGAGCCTTGTCTTATGGCCTATTTGATCCATTGCTGTCATCACTGTATCATTCCTCAAAGCTACCCATGGAATTCCTGTTGTATTTCTTTTGCCTATTTCAGCCAGTTGTTGCCTAATGTTTGTTGCTTTTGAAACTATCAACAACGTTTGGTGATTTCAACTCATCTAGGCCCCATCTACTTATTTTTTTTTTCTTTTTTCTGCAATTTCTTTGGTTTTAATCCGCAGTGCATAACTATATATTATGTTCTGAGTTCATATTTGCTCCTTGAAATGTTTTGCAATTTACAGACTGATTTCAAAATCTCTGCGTTACCATTATATGATACATATGAAACCTTCCAGTGTTTTTTCCACATATTAAACCTTCTTTCATGATTCTTCAACCAGATTTTTACAATGATTAAATTTTGTTTTGCGAAAAAATTTAACAGGTTGCTTCCTCTTTCATTCCTATCTCTCAATCCATGTTCTCCTACCATGCCTCTTCTTTTTCATATTATTAAATTCCAGCCTCCTTATCACAGTTAAATTTTTGTCTCCTCTTTGCATAATTCCTCTTATTTCATGTTACATTGTTTCAACCTCTTCACCTGTTGAACTATTTGTGTGTGTGTGTGTGTGTGTGTGTGTGTGTGTGTGTGTGTGTAAAATTACTGTGGTGAGCCATGGTGTTGTGTGTATATTAGCTATCACACACACACACACACACACACACACACACACACACACACACACACACAGTCTCACTGTGTAAGTCTTCTGTGACTTCAGCAACTCATGTTGTGGTGTTGCTGAAAGAGAACCAAAAACTGCTACAATTTTTTCTGTGCTTTAGGAGGGCCTATGGACCACTCATTCATCACAAGCAGTTGAGTTGTTTTTAACCCTCAATTTTTATTTGTAATTTTCATCATGGAATTTCCATTAATTTACTATACTATCTGACTTGTTTGTGTTTGTTTAAGCTGTGTTTGTCCCTGTGACCACTTGTTGTTCCTCATCTTTCAGTTAATATTTAACTGTAATAACTTGGTGGTGATGGTACAAAATAAATGGCAGGTATTAGTACAGAAGAAATTGAGGTTGAGCTTGTGTAAATAATGAAGTAGGCATATTGGTACTCCTACTGAATTCCAACCTTTGGAATGTAACAGTGCCATGAAGTAAATCCACATTTGTTAAAATCATTTTATCGGAAGAGTGGTTGAATTTGCTAGCTTTAATCATCTGCCAAATGAACCGACACTTCACTTGATTACACCTGTAAAAATTAATGTATCTTGTTTTGTGACCATACAGCCAATCTTGCTCTCCCTTCCTGCTTGTTTTCTTTCTTGTGAGCTATACTTCTTGCCTGTTTTATGGAAACAGACTTTTCTTGATAATCCACTTGTGCTATCACCACTGGCACGTTAATTCCAAAACTCTGATAGGCAGATTATTGGCAATCTGCTAACAGCCCAGTTTTAACTCTTAACAAATGTTCTTGATATCTCATTAAGCAATTGATTCACTCACCATATAGTGCACTAAAAAGTTTCAGTAAATAAAGACTTCACACATCGATGCTGTATTCTGAGCAACCTTACTCTGACAGCTGAACGACAGAACACTGAAAGTGTCAGTAATGAACACCAATATTTAAAATTGGAGGTAATTAATTTCCATTCCTCGTTTTAGTCTGTGCCTGTCATTCTTCTACCTTATAGGTTTTGTCATGACCCATTATTCATTCACTGCAGTGCTTGTTACTATTCCTAAGTTATTGCTGCTAGATTGTGTTGAAAAGACCTTAATAATCAATTTCTTCAATTTCAGTGTGAGTGCAACGTTGCCTAGCGGTCAGTTATCAAATATCCCATGGCGAAGAACGGGTGTGAAGTACACAAATAATGAAGCGTACTTCGATGTGGTGGAGGAAGTGGATGCAATAATTGACAAGGCTGGCTCTACAGTGTTTGCAGAAATACAGGGATATGTAAGTAAATTTTTTATTAATTTTGAATAATTGTAAACCACACAACTCTGTCTCGTGATCACAGTCTGTTTTACAATAAAATGTCTCTTTCATTCCATAAGTAATGTATTGATGTAAGTCTCACAAAATTTTTATTATTTAATCAAATGTTCATTATAAATTTTGACTCACCTGATCTCGCATAGTCAGCTTTCTCTCACTTGAAATTCCACCTGTTGAAATATTTCTCCTCTATTGGAACAATAAAGCAGCTAAGTATGTCGTTCATCTGCTTTAAGAAAAGATGAAATCATTTATTTTACTTGCTTGTGCATGATATAAAGACCAAATTTCTATTTTCAGTTGAATCTCTGAGTGATTTTGCACCAGATGCTGATATAGTGAATTTATGTATATTAAATTTATTACTACAATATTGATACTATTATTAACTTGCAGCAGTATAATTTTCTATAAATTTTATGTGGATGAAATGGGAAAGTGAGGATTGTTCTTCAGCAAAGTATGTTACCGCCATTTAAGAATTTAAATTGCCAATAAGATGCCATTTGTTTGGGGATTGATTAATTAAACAACTTCAGAAGCTGAAGCCATGATTGACACACAGTTTTTTCCTACTGTAGTGACCCAGAGATGGGTACACATTATCAAGAGGTTGAGCAAAGAGTGAGAGTGAGTGGTCCTGTGTATGCCCAGAGACATCAGTGATTCAGCATTATCTGTAATAGCTTTTGTTGATCAAGCACAGTTTACAAAGGTATAGTGGTCTTCAGTGCTGTATTTGGCTGGTGGTTGCAGGTGCATGTACTATAAAGGAATGCTGATACCTCATCAGTGAGCTATGATGTCACCTCCACAGGTCAGTGCCATGGCAGCATGCTGTATTGATTATAGTAGTGGGATGAGGAAGGTGCAGACCACCCAGATGTACTGCAGTGACCCAGTGCAGCTACCACTTCAACAGTCTCAAAGACAGCCTGTTGTGCACTCAATTTAAGACTGCTTTGGTCCAGGGCACCAGTTGTCGTCAAAACTAGGCCCCCAGTCATCCACCAGGGATTGACCAATACTGCACCAGATACTCAAGAGTCAACGAAGGGGCAGCATGGATGTACCTCACCTGATCAATGTGAAGATGGCAGCTTGCAGATAACCTGTGATGACTGAGCATTGGGCAGGGTTGGCTGCTCATTAGTCCTCTCATTCATCCATGATATGCCATTAGGCAGCAGGGGCAGACCACACCTGTGGTTTGCATCAGTTTGCCTGCTTCTTGGTGTTGAAGTCAGCAAGCAAGTAACAGGCTGGTGAACGTCAATCAGCATGTTTCACTGATCAGACTGTAATTCTCTCTGGTTCTGCCAACACAGCAGAGTGTGTTCTTGAGCTCCAAAAGCATCTCTATTTCACAGGTTGAGCCTGCATCTATGACACTGTGGCTCTGCTTGTAGGAGTACATTTGTCCCCGTTCATGAGACATGTCATTGCTCCTTGCCTTGCTGTGGTAATTTCAACGATGATTGTGGATTGCTGAGTTTGGTTCTTTCTGTCTACGTGTGACTTTTTTAGTCGTACTTGGTCAGTGAAGTTACATAGTGTTATCTCACTGTGCCCTGTTGAGTAGCACAGTGGTGCTTGCATATCTGTCTGCCCTATTCTGTGGTATGTTGCACTGGTGGTACACCATGTTGACATAGTGATTGATACACCAGCCCCGCACTAACTTAATCTGTTACGAGCTCGCCTGTCAGAACCTTAACAAAATTTTAAGCCTGCTCAGTAAAATTATTCTGCAGTGTAACATTCCTCCCCTATTTCAAAGAAAATCGTCCCAAATTTTGCTTCTGCTTGCCCTCTATGACATTTTTTAGATCTACTTATGTAAATGTACATGGCGCAAAACTTTTGTTCTTGGGAACTGGCTTACATGGATTGTTTCCTAATTCTATATTATCATTATAGAGTTTTGGCTTGCTGAGCTCTCTTTTATGATTATGTTCCATTATACTTATTTCCTTCTCTCAAAAGTTATACTAATTTACAATTCCATTATTTCATGTCTTGGTTTATGCTAGTTAACCACTTGATAGGTGTCTGATATGTGGCTAATTCTGGATATATGAAGACTCCTGCATCTGATAAAAAAGTAAAATAAGCAAGCAAATTACTATCAGTAATGGGGCAAAACTAGTGGTCATAATGTTTATAGTTGCCACATTTCAGCATTGGTTCTCCTGTAGTATTGTTGAATATGTTGGAACATTTGCTCCATGGAAATTTTGCCCTGCTGAGATACTATCAGTGTGTGTAAGGAGTGTATGAGATTAGCATTCAGGGTATTGGTAAGATAAGTTAGATTCTGTGTTGGCAGTACCGCAGGAATTTTCTCTGGCCAATATGAAGTAGAGAGAGTAAATTGGAGTACAGTCATACCCTTGAGTTTAGCTGAGAGGCAGAAGTTTGTCACAGCTATCTCACACGTTGAGCCATTCACCAAAATGCCACTATCACATAACTCAAACTATACTGTGCCCTGAAGTTTTCCCTCCCTATAGCATTTCGTAATTATGACGCTGGTGCAAAGACTAAGTATATCCAATGTGTGTCTATCTTTTGAAAATGAGGCTGTGATGCAAATATTTCTGTCCATCATTCCATTGTCTTTGTTTCCCCAGAAACAGTTGCATGTTGCCTGTCAGTGCATCAGTCTGCATTTTTGTGGCTTAACAAATGATGATATTCTCCTCGAATGCTCCTCGAGGTCACACAGAGACATAAGAGTGTGAGCTCGTCCATGCTCAAACATAATTAAAATATCTCGCATCTTTATTTGAACCAACCATCCCATAACTGTCCGTCTTACTGAATATGGGTGAACTGTGTAATATCTATATGGCGTGTTCATCTCTACAACTGGTGGTCGAACTAACACGTATAACTGTGCTCTGTCCATTTGCTCTGTTCACATTTGCCATGTGGTAAAACATTGCAAAGTGTTTCTCCGACACTTCTCCTTTATGCCATAGCTCTACAGGGAATTCTTCTTCCACTAGTTGCAACCCTTTTAAGAATTGTGGTGGCAGCAACACTGAACTTAATGGTTTGTTTGCCTTATGGTAAACTATTTTCTGCAGTGACCCATCTTCAATTCGTGCATCATTGAGTCTATGTGCCATTGCTCATAAAAAACTGGCTATTGATCGTTTACTGTATAGTAAGGTCAGTTGCTTTTGTATTTCTCCTAAATTACTGTTCCCTTCATATCCTGGGTGTATTGGGGTAAACCCATGCTTAACTCACATACCGTCTTGGATCTGGTCAGAACATCTTGCTCAAAGTTCGACAATTGTGCTGTATGCCAATCTACTATAGCTTTGGTGGTGTATGCCAGTGTTTGCACTTGCCTAACTGTGGTATTCAGCTCCCAAATACCTTTGTTATCTGCTGTCCCAAATACTGTTTTTAATATTTTCCCTCCTGCATTGAACCACCTTCATTTCCTACAAATTAATATCTGTGGTACAGTGTCAGTGATTTGTGTCAGTGATTTGTGTCAGTTGAGCTCTCAGTTTGCCCTGTGACGTGCTCAATTCCTTGTATTTACCCTGTACCTCAGTGAGGACTTTGTTATCCTCCACTTCCTTATACAGCCCTACAAATGCTTATTGCAGTCCTTGGACTGGTTTCTTACTTCCCACATGTCAGTGTTTAATCTAAATGTCTGTTGGTGACTCATCTCCAATACATTCAATTGTCAAGAAAATAACAGACCTGCTTCCAACGGATGGACGCAAGCTTCATGCATTGCTTGTCCACTGATGCTGTGCAGACACATCATGATTACCACAATCCATTTGGTTGCACTTGGTTGTTCGTCACCTAGGAAAGGAACTCCTGTCATCTCCTCCCTCCTTCAAAAACATGTATATACAATAAAACTAATAAAAAATAAGTGCCTATAATAGTACTATAACGACCCATAGTACAACTCCATATACATTTGACAAGAATAGAACAACTTGTAGACATGGCACAGCTGAACTTTACTACTATTTATCATGTGACCGTAATGCATAGGGTATGCTATGTGCATCCTGCTTGTGTACTGGTACATACTTCCAAACTTTGCTAATTGTTTTCACACGCACTGACTCCATCATTGGGACCTGTGAAAATGGATCTACCATTCCTCAAAAAGGTTTAACTCTATACACATGGAGAGACATTTGTCAGAAACTGTACTTTAATGGTAACCAGAGAAGTCATCTCGATGACCTAATAAGGATTCTGATACTTTGTCAAAAACCTTTTCACCTTTCTCTTAGGTGTGTAAGGGGTTGATGACCAATACCATTTTGACCCACTTCATATTATTGTAGTTTCACATGCTGTTTGGACTTTCCTGTCACTCCAAAGCTTTAGTACTGGCTCACCTTACTTTCTGCCATACCTCACGTATTCTTTTAGCAAATTTCTTAACTGATTCACAGTCTGGTCCTAACTTACAAGGGAACCTCCCCATGGCACCCCCCTCAGATTTAGTTATAAGTTGGCAGAGTGGATAGGCCTTGATAAACTGAACACAGATCAATTGAGAAAACAGGAAGAAGATGTGTGGAACTGTGAAAAAATAAGCAAAATATACAAACTTAGTAGTCCATGGTCACATAAGCAACATATTGGAGAGAGTGAGTGTAGGAGCGCCGTGGTCCCGTGGTAGCGTGAGCAGCTGCTGAACGAGAGGTCCTTGGTTCAAGTCTTCCCTTCACTGAAAATTTTACATTCTTTATATTTGCATCGTTATTATCTGTCCGTTCGTTCATTGACATCTCTGTTCACTGTAATAAGTTTAGTGTCTGTGTTTTGCGACCGCATCGCAAAACCGTGCTATTAGTAGATGAAAGGACGTGTCTGTCCAATGGGAACAGAAAACATTTGATCGCAATGTCATAGGTCAACGGATTCCTCCACAGGAAAACACATCTGATATATTCTATACGACACTGGTGACGGCATGTGCGTCACATGACAGGAATATGTTGTCGACCCACCTAACTTGTACACTTGGCGAAAGGGTAAAAAGATTCTTCTACCTTGCCCGATTTAGGTTTTCTTGTGGATGTGATAATCACTCCCAAAAAAGTGATGAAAACATAAGAGTTTGTCACATAAACTGAAAATAAAAAATTAAACTTTTCACTCGATGGAAGATTTGAACCAAGGACCTTTCGTTCCGCAGCTGCTCACGAGACCACGGCGCTCCTGCGTGTGCATCGTCCTTAATGTTGCCTATGTTCCCTTGAACTACTCAGTTTGTATATTTTGCTTATTTTTTCACAGTTCCACACAACTTCTTCCTGTTTTCTCAATTGATCTGTGTTCAGTTTTTCAAGGCCTATCCACTGTGCCAACTTATAACTAAATCTGAGGGGGGTGCGATGGGGAGGTTCCCTTGTTAGGAATCATGGTATCAAAGAGGGATGCCATTTTTCTACTGTACACCACGTTGGAAGGCAACAGACCTGAACCAGTATGCATTTCAGTATTATAAGTGCAAACTACATACTGCAGATAGCATATTTACCTGGGTATAAGACACCCCTGACTATAAGAAGACCACGCCCCCCCTTTTTTTTCCAACAGTCTTCTTGAGAATTTTTTTTCCTTATTCTGACTAATCAAAATTACAAACCATTTTATCAAGATACAGTATCTGCCAAAAAAGTTAACATTTACCTATTCTAAATTTATGCCATATATTGTCTACACTTTGATAATACAAGGAGAAATAAAATAATTGAAAAGAAATGGTTTACATTAATTTGACCATTTCTTTTCCATCTCCTTTTCCATAGTGAAGTTACACTACATTTTGTTCAATTGTCTTGACGCATATGCTACTGGATGTTCTTGCTCAAAACACGACCAACCACTCCATTGCTGGCATCACAGGAGAAGATAAAGACCTTCTCAAAATCAGGAAAGCCAAGTGCTGCAACAAAAATTAATGCTGCTTGAAGTTACCGTATTTACTCGAATCTAAGCCGCACTTTTTTTCGGTTTTTGTAATCCAAAAAACCGCCTGTGGCTTAGAATCAAGTGCAAAGCAAGCGGAAGTTCGAAAAATGTTTGTGGGTGCCGCCACAACTAATTTCTGCCGTCGAATATATGTAGCGCTACACAGGCATGCTTTGTAGGCACAAAGATAAATACTGGCACCAAATCCTCTGCGTCAGTAAATAATTTTTTTTAAAAAAAGGTGGAAGACGAGCTTTTTTTCTCCACCCCGAGTTTCGACCACTGCATTTTCATACATTATCCAGCGAAGTAAATACAATTTCCGTATTGTTCGTCTTCGAATGTAGCAGCATTTCAGTGTACTACAAAAATCCGGCTGGCAAGACTGTTTGAGATATTTGTCAATATGGCCAACTCTACTTGTCAATATGGCCAACTCTACGTTCTGAATTTTTTCCTACCTGTGAGAAGAGATGGTTGCTAATAGGAACTTTTATGAATTGTGAATCACATGCAGTATTCTCTTCACCATAAGAATAATACGAATATAAACATTTTGCCATGTATTGTTTTGTGTTTGCTGCTATCTCATTTAAATCCTGTCTGCCTAATAAACTACAAAACTAGAGTGAGACAACAGCAAACGCGGAAGAATATACATATCGTGTCATGTTTATATTCATATTATTCTTATGCCTAATACAGTCAGAAATGAAGCACAGCAATTGACTAGATTTTTAAATCTAAGATGACTCTAATTTCTGTGCAGAATGTAATGTACTAAAGAGGCGCCTGCAAAGATTTTCAAATGGAGAAAAATTTTCGCCAAACTCTCGTTAAGAACATCTTCTATCATACGCTGTCTATTACTTGGTTCTTGTTGATCATTATCAAAGAAAGCAGCAGTGTAAGTAACAACAGATAGCAGTCTCTTGTTGCCATTGTTTCGCTAATCAGACGATTCCTCTCTCTCTCTCTTTTTTTTTTTTTAAAGTGGCGATAGTGCGCACAAAAGCAAGGCATGCCGCGAGCGGCGAAAAGCCGTAAACACACACTATCAGAATGCGACAAACAATGCATGACACAGTACAGTAATGCATTTTCAGCTTAGAGTGATGTAAACACCTATAACATAGAAAACGGCGCTTATCAGATCAAAGAAAAATAAGCAGTCAATTCAAACCAGATGAAGCACGTGAAAAAGGAAGGGTACCCGTATTTCACCTGACGCATAGCAATGGCTACCTGGTGAAGCTTAACTGCTGAGCTTACGACTCGAACCAAACTACTGTAGCTGTATCATCATTCATTCGACCTAAATTGTGTCTCATATTACAATGGACCAACTTTGTTTCGATTTCGAGATGCGGCCTAAAACTTTTCTCTCCTCTTGAATGTCGAGTCTCAAATTTCAGATGTGGCTTAGATTCGGGAAAATTTTTTTTTCCTTGATTTCGAGTCTCATTTTTCAGGTGCGGCTTAGATTCGAGTAAATACGGTATGCTGACCAGTGGAATTTCTCACCTGTGCTCTACAGTTGATTCAGGGCTTCCATGATATGTGCTGAATCCTTAACAAATATGTGATAATTGCATAAACCCATTAATTTTGTTGTTTGTGGTGCTGTGAAGTCTGAATTGCCTCTGTTAGATGAGGATCAGTTTGAATACCTTTCCTGCTAACCACATGCCCAAGGTAAGTTACATGTGTTTGTGCAAAATGGCACTTGTGTAGGCTAAGCATTACATGGGTAGATCACGGCCTGCTGAATACATCCTCCAAGCATGTCGCATGCTCTGGCATATCCTTCGAAAATACGATGGTTTTGTCCAGATACACCATGCAAGTGGTCTGCTTTAACCCACTTGCAACTCCATCTGATAACCTCTGGAATGTGGGCAGTGTGTTTTTGAACCCAAATGACATCTGTTTATACTGATAATGTCCGCATGGGACTGTGAAAACAGTCTTTGGTCTATCCTCCAGGACTACTTCCAGCTGATGGTACCCACCTCTCAGATCCGCTGTTGTAAAGTACT
Source organism: Schistocerca americana (assembly GCF_021461395.2). NCBI lineage: Eukaryota > Metazoa > Arthropoda > Insecta > Orthoptera > Acrididae > Schistocerca > Schistocerca americana. The sequence continues at coordinate 237,048,470 of NC_060130.1, forward strand.
GGCACTGTAGGAAGTTGTCCAATGTTTCCGTAATTCTGGGGATCAGATGTGCATATGCCATGGTCTTCGTATTTAGGTAGCTGTAATTGTAACAGAATCTATACTTTCTGGTGCCATCTGTTGACTTTTTTTTGATGTGATGACAATATTTGTTCCCTACGAACTATCACTTTGTTGTATAATACTTTCCATTAACTATTGAGCTATAAACTCTTTTGTTATGGGCTGAAGATGCCTCGCTATGCTGTAAAGCTTCTTACAAACTGGCACATTGTTTCCTATAGGTATACAGTGGTGGGTAATCAAGGACTCTCTCCTGCAAGTGACCCACATTTTATCTTAATGCTGCAGCATTGATAGTTAGGTTGTGAATCTGTCATAACTTGACCTAAAAAGATCTTTCTCATCTAATGTCTCTAATGTGACAATAAATAGGCCCTTCGACACACTAACCACTTACGTGCTAAAGTTATCCAGGCTTACAGGAACCACAAATTCGCCTATATGTATGGTGTTTGTTCTTTCAGACATGTATGGAGGAACAGACATTGAAGGTATCATTATTTGCTGTCAAGTACCACTCACGTTCACCTTGATGACAAATAATTATACCTCCTTTGCTTGACCTGTTGCGGAAATGAGGTGAGGCTGCTAGCTAAGAGAACATGGGACGCTACATTTGTATTGTGTGAGATATGGGAATTTGGATTTGATGAGAAACTTGTTTGGGTAGCAGATGGGAAGTGTGCTCAGATAGCCAAAGTGGTTGAGGCTACCGTTTGTGATGAATGGGAAATCCGGGTTAGAGTCCTGATCCAGCACAAATTTTCACTCGGTGCCATTAGATTTATTTCAATCCTGATTGCAGTTGATGTCAGAATTTCTCTTTCATCATGCAGTGCATTCTATTCAATTCGTAATTTTCCTATAGTGGCTCTACTACATTTCCTGTGGCAAATTGGTATCAGCAGAAACCCACACTAACTTCCACATGTCTGATTGTATTTTATCACAAGAACCAATCCTTAGGATATGTGTTCGCAGTGTAGTCAGCAACACCTTCATGAGGGATGCATCTTGTGACATTGCCTCACATGCAGCAGTATCCCCCAGTGAAAACCGTCTCACTTAGCTGTATTGTATACTGCAAAAGATTGGATTTTGCGTGATGTTTGTCAAAAAAATCTGGGTGCTCACCAGTCTTCTCTTCTCATCCGTGATGTCCTAGTGAGCAGCAGTGGCAGACTACGGCTGTGATTTGCATCAGGTTGACCGTCTCTTGGTGTTGAAGTCAACAAGTAAGTAGCAGGCTGACCATCGCCAATCAACGTCTGGCGGTTTTCCTGAAACTCAATAGACTGTCAGTCTTTCTGGTTCTAGTGACAGGGACAGCATAGCAGCACTACAGAATGTGTTCTTGAGTTCTGAAAGCTTCTGTATTTCTTTGGCCTGCATATATGATGTTGTGGCTCTGATTGTGTGAGCGCATTTCTACTCATTTATTGAATCCATCAGCACTCCTTGCCATGCTGTGGTAATTTCAATGATTATTCTGTATTGCTGAGTTCAGTTCTTTCTGTTTGCATTTGACTTTGCAGTGGCACTTGGTCGGTGAAGTTATGTTGTATTACCTCACTGTGTCCTGTTAAGTAGCACAGCAGTGCTTGCGTTTCTGTTTGCCCCATTTGGAGAACTGTTGCACAATGATTAGCACACCATCCCAGCACTAACTTAATCTGTTATGAGCTCGTTTGTTAGAACTTTAACAAAATTGTAATCCTGCCTAGTAAAATCGTGCAGTGCAGCATTACTATGCCTACAGTCATTAATGCAACCAGATTTGCATTCGGTATATGAATGGAACACCTTTTTTCGGTGAGCTATTACACAGAGAAAGTGTGTCTAAACTATTAATACTGTTATGTTACCAGTGCTTTATGAGACATCTGTTATTTGGAAGCTCCTTAAAGAAAGAGGAAAAATGGAATTTTGAGAACCTCATGTGAAATTTCTTGTGACAGACAATCTGGTTTGCCTGCAGTACTTGATAAAAGGGGGGGGGGGGGTTCTTAATTATTTAATGTGGTAGGGTTGTGTGGCAAAATATTTTCAGTAGTTGCATAATTAGCTTTCAGTATTCAGTGTAAGTAATAAATTGCATTCATATATAAATCTTCCTTTTTTTCCGGCTGCCAATAACATTCGCAGAATTTCAGTGGTGTATTTTTGTTCCTTACTTAATGCCTTGTGCCTACAGTTCAGCTCTGGTTGTCACATACAATTTGTTATCTCACAAGTTTGGCAAATACAGTGGCAGTGTGAAAAGTTCTTTGCTTGACACGCAGATGACTTTGAGATCAATCAAAGGGTTGTTTTTTTATTTTTATTTTTTTTATTTGTTTGGCACAGTTTATCACCAACAGAAATTCATTTGATTTTGATTAAGATTTATAGAGTGTCTTGTGCGTCATTTCAAAGCCCAGTACTGCTGTGGTAAATGAGAACATCAAGAAACTGCACATGACTGTGTTTTATAATTGATGATTAAAGCCATGCAAAGTACCTAACACCATAGACATATCAGAAGAAAAATACAGTTCATTTTACATGAAGAATTGTGTTAGAGAAATCTTTCTGCTAGATGGATGATATATTTTATGAAAAAATGTGGTGTTTTTTAAATCTGTACAGCTGACTTTGTGTGCTAGTATGTTATGGCGGCTGAGACAAGAGTCCACTGTATTATGCCAGAAATGGAACTGCAATCAAATCTGTGGGTGGATGACGTCTGTGACCCTACAACAAAAAGCAACAGTCATTTTAATCTACCAGTGTATGAAAACTTTAAGGGAGACAATAATTACTCCTCTATTAAAACCAGACATGGTGTAGTGAATGTATTGCTGAAGTCGAGATAAATGTGACGCCAATATCCATGAGAGTAGACAAGTTTACTTGGATAGTAAAGAGAGTGAAACATCTGGTGGCAGCAGAGGACTGGAATTTGAGGAGGAAGAGAAAGTAAAATTGGTAGGTGTACATGGGCTGGTGAAAAGGAGTGAAAGGGGAAGTCTCCGGTAGAATTTTATGCAGAGCATAATTTAATTGTTGCTAACACTTAGTTTGAAAATCGTGAAAGAAGTTTGTATACATGGAGACACTAGAAGGTTTCAGATAGCTTATAGAATGGTAAAGCAAAGATTTTGAAACCATAACTGCAAAACATTTCCAGGGGCAGATACGGAGTCGGACGATGATCTATACGCTACAGATGGCAGAGTAAAACTTCAGAAATTACAGTAACATAAAAAGTTACGGAAAGTACTGGAGAATGTCTGGGGTTTCAAATGGAGCATTATGCACAATCATGTGAAACGGGAAGAAAGACACGTGGTAGAAAGTGAATCAGTAGCTTCGAGACTCAAAATAATGGAGGCAGCAGAGGATCAAATAAGTGAAGAGATGAGGCCTGATAGAAATCATTCAAAAATGTGAGATATTTACTTTAATTCATGAAAGGAGAAAGTATAAAAATGTGGCAGAATTATTTAGATCTTTGGGAGAACTGACCATGATTATACTGTTCCTCCTCATTATGTAAGATATATGAGATACCCTTGGACTTAGAAAAAAACATAATATGAATGCCAAAGAAAGCGAGTGCCAACAAGTGAATGTATTGAACCATCAGTTTTATAAGTCACGCTTGCAAAATATTGACAGGAATTATCAATATGGTCGTGGAAAATCGTGTTGGGTGGAAATAATTTAAGATGTAAAGTTAATAATTCACCAAATAGAAGAGCTGTTGTCAGAATGCAAATCAACAGCACTGAAAATTGATAACCTCTGGACAATCCTTGTGTGAGCTATAGAGTGTAAACACACCGGCTAACAAGACAGTGCTGGCACTGTAACTCTGCAGCTCAACTGTGTTGAAGACAGAAGGGAGGCAGAGAGTGCAGAGAGGGATTTGGGAAAGGTGGCCAATCGGTGTGAGGCAGCAGATGTACAGAATAGAACTACAGCGCAAGTGCCCTCACTAGTGAGATCATGCAGTGCACATTGATGCGGTAATGTCGATTGAGAATGGGGGAAATAGGACAAAGGGGGGATAGACTGTGAGGAAGAGTATGCAGGTGTACGGGACAAGTGAAGTTAGGATCTACGAGTATGGCAGAGGCAGGTGTGAACAGTACATTGAAGTCGGGAGAATTGTAGGATCAGATTATGCTGTGCCAGAACAACTGCTGTCTATGTAATTCAGAGAAGGAGGTACCAGGCAAAGGGTCTGGATGACACAGATCATAAAGTAGGCACCAAAATTGTGTGTGTAGTGCTCGTCGGTGTGCTGTGCTGACTTGTGGTGGACTCTGCTCTTGGCTGCAGTTCGGTAGTGGCCATTTGTAGGGGTGAATGGCTGATAGATGGTTATGCTCAATTAGAACACTGTGCCTAAACTATAGCAGAGTCAGTATGTAACATGACTTCTTTCACAGGTGGACCTGCATCTGACAGGATAAGAGTGTGACTGGACTGGAATAGGACATACTTGGTGCTTGTGTCCTTAACTCGGAGAATGGTGATTCTGAAAGCTAGTGAACATTTCATTCTTGTTTATCTGTCATTCAACTACTCAATGCCTCTGATGTTTGGTGAGTGATTACCTTTACACATTAATTTATTAACAGGAAGTACCTGTAGAACAGTAGAAACATTGGCAGGAGCATACTCGGGGTAGGAACTATATGACTTCGAGGTAAATGTAGGAACACTCGAGGAAATACTGACCCTGTCACTTCTACTTCAGTGGTATTCAATCTGTACATTGAGCAATCAGTAAAGGAAACTAAGGAGAATTTAAGAAAGGGGATTGAAGTTCTGGGAGAAGAGAGGGGAAACTTTGAGATTTGCCAACGACATTGTAATTCTTTCGTAGATGGCAGAGGGCTGGGAAAGGCAGTTGAATGCAAAGGATAATTTGTCAGTTCAGGTTAGAAGATGAAGTACAATGTCAAAGTGAAATGAGGGTGATGGAATGTAGTCAGATTAAATCTGCTGATACTGAGGGAACTAGATCAGGAAATGAGACAGCAAAAATAGAGATAAGTTTTGCTATCTGAGCATAATATTAACTTATGGTAAAAGAAGAGAGGACATAAATAGCAACAAAAGTGTTTCTAAAAAAGAGAGATTTGTGGGGGCGGGGGATTGCGGATGTGGGCGTGCACGTGCACATTTTATGCTACAGCAGAAAGACTTTGTTCGAAAGCTTTAGTGTTTTAGTAGTCTCTTCCATTGTACCTGTCAATGACTCAACACCACCTCTGTGTGGCGAGTAGCAATCTATCCTTTCCGTATTGTTGTTTTTCCATTCTGAACTGTCCAATTTATTTAGAAATTTGTTAACAGTGAATATAAATTTATAGGAAGTCTTTTCTGAAGTTGTTTGAAGTGTAGACTTGTATGGGAGTGAAATGTGGACAGTGGAAACTGCCAAAATGTAGTGCTACAGAAGAATTTTGAAGATTATATTGGTAGATCAAATAACTAATGAGAATGTACTGAATTGCATTGGAGAGAGAGAAATGGCATGGCATAACTAGGAGGAGGAATGGTTGATACAATATCCTGAGTATCAAGTAATCATCAGTTTGGCAACGAAGGGAAGTGCAGGAGGTAAAAATTACAGAGGGAAATAAAGTGACTGCAGAAAACAAATTCAGATGTATGTAAGTTGCAATATTCATGCAGAGATGAAGCGACTTCCTCAGGATAGACTAGCACAGAGAGTTGCATAAACCAGTACTCGGCCAGATGAGCATGTGCATCCTATCTCAAGATGCTAAATGGTATTTGTCATCAGAATATTAAGTTGCCAACAGGCACCTGTCACATCAGTCCAGTTCTGAGTGGCTGATGAACCACTGCTCTGAACATAGTGACACTTTCTCATGGTGAGACAAATCCACAAAGCAAAAGCATTGTCACAGTCAGTCACACACTGTGTGGTTGATCATCCAAACTTGGAGTAGAGAATCGGGAATTGTCATGTGCGACAATTGCCAGACAGAATGAAATAGTTAGCGATATCACACAACTAGGGTGTTGTCACACCTTGTGCTAGCCATTAGTGTGACAGTTGAGCATCAGAAGGGTGACCTGTACAATTCTGACTGGGGTTTCTGCGTGCCACCATGTTGTGTGTGTACACTAAATACCTAAATTTGAGAAAAATGACTACCTACAGAGTCAGTTGCAGTTGGTGTCACTGTGTCAGTGATTGAGGTTATTGTTGGCTGCAGCAGATTGTAGCAATGGATAGATTACCTACAGTGTGGTGAGTTTGGTGCCAGATGACAACTGGGGAGTAGCCATACTGTGCAGAGCTATCTTCACGCTGTAAGGTTTGTAAGGGTCTGCCACACACATGTGCCTCCACTCACTGATATGCGTATGAATCCTGTTGGTGACAGGGCACTTTATGGGATAGTGTGGGAGGTATTCTTGTGTGCCTTGTGGAAAGCCAGTGCCACTGCTGGTCTCACAGGGTACTTTTGCACTGCTGGAACTGCACAATCCAGCCATCTGACTTCCACTGCCAATGGCAGCTGCCACCTTAAACGAGGAGCCTCTGCTGGTTACATGCTGGTTTCTGGTGACACAGTTGTCGGACTTGCTGTGAGCACACCATTGTCAGTTTCCACATGTGCAAAATCATAGCACAGACCATGGCAGTCTTTCCAGCTCATGGACACTAATTGAAGACGTACTCCATCAAAAGAGTAATAGTGACAGTCGACCCTACTCCTGCTGAGCAGGTACTGCTCACTGCATTCTCCATGGTATTCAGTAACCCACAGGTGCCTCCCAGGTTGTGCTGCTAAATGGCAAGCCCCTAAAGGAACTTCACATTCGTTTGCTGGATACTGGCTTGAAGAGCCTGGGTGTCCTGAGCTGGGAACTGGCAAGCACCGCTAGTCCGCTGCAACTATAATCTCTGGGCATGCTACAGTGACCACCCACCATATTGCACAGTGGTGCAGATGTTGATTTAAACAATCAGGTTGTGTGGATGGTCAAAACCTGGGGAATCTGTTGTACCTGAGGCTTACCTAGGGAAGTGGGACTCTATCTGGATGGACCTTTATATCCATAGCTGCTCATGAAACTGAGGTGAAACTCTCAAACTGTAAGTTATCAGCCCCCCAGTGGAATGGTTGTACTGCTGGTGGGTCTCAATACCCAATCTCACAAGAGGCCTTGTTTATCCAGTCCTCCATACTCAGTAAATGCTAAGAGTTCTTGTGTTTATAGTAAGAAAATGTATGCTGATACTCAGAATGTGTTTATAACATGTAAAAGGAAAGGGGGCAGCTTTGAGAAAGTTTAACCTTTTTACATTCAAAAAGATTTGGAGGACATTGCAAGCAATGAAATTGTGGAAAGCTAAATGCCCTGGGTAATAAAACCAATGAAACAGAGCTCCACAGCACCTTGAACTACAGCAAAGATGTTGTCCTTTAGAGAGCTGTTAGATATTCCCAGAAAAGAACTGAAAGATAAGTGGGCTCAAGAAGGTATCATTGAGATGTGACATGTAATGGAAAGGGTGGATGGGGAGCTCATAAAATCCGACTCACTTATCCTTGCCTTCACTACCACAAAACTCCCAAAGCATATCAAGGTAGGATTCCTTCACTTCAAACCCTGTCCCTCTGTTCCTGAGCCAGTGCTCTGTTTTAACCCTTTGAGCCCCTGTGGTTTTCTGCCACAAACCACAATTTTTTTTTTCCCCTTTTAAATACGTTGGTTTTGAAGTACCAGTGCCTTGAAGAAAGGAAGACACAGGAGCGTAAACCAACGAAGCACATCCCGTATGGTGAGGCAAGATAGATCTACAAGGCTATGCAGCCTCCCACATTCACCAATATTCTGCTTCAGCTGTTAAAAGGCCTATTCTGACAGCATATCTGTACACAAATGGAGTTTGCTAGTGTCAGTACTACTAACTCATTTTTCAGTGAACTTGTGAAGCAGCAGTTGTTTCACAACCCATGGCCCCCCACCCCTCTCATGACAAAATCAGGAAAAGCCATGATTGCTAACATTGCAGATCTCACAATACCTTCGAAAGCAGGGTCTGGTAAACTGTCCATCACCACCATTACCACTGTTGTGGTAGTTCCTACAAAGCCTTTCCATCCAAAAAAAAAGCAAACGGGAAGTTTCAGCCACAGGCAAAAACAGATAGTAAACTGTCAGGTGATGTCTGTGTCATTCTATCTGATGGTACTACTGATTCTCCTTCAGAGCCAATGGAATGTGGGATCAGCCCAGGACAACCGTGTCGCCCCAAGACTCAATCTCCACCCATTGTAGGATCCCCACACCAATGGAGAGACAGTGTGAAAGGTAAACCCCCAGTGATAAATGGCTCCCATACTACAGTGGAATATTAGTGGGTTCAGGACCTATGTGGAGGAGCTGAAACGCCTAGCACAGGCACTGATCCACTGTGCTTGTATTTACAAATAACACTTTTTAAAGCTACTGGCGCCCCTGTGCTATGGGACTATACCCTTCAATGCAAAAATGACCTGACTGGGGATCCAAGGGAGGGGTTGCTGTGTCTGTCACACACACACACACACACACACACACACACACACACACACCTCCTCTTCTCTCTCCTTGATTACTAACCTAAAAGCAGTAGCCATCGAAGTTTGTGTAGGTCGGATGTTAATATCTGCTCAATGTATTTACTTCCACAGGCTGCGATGGACTCTGAGACTCTCACAGGCCTTATAGAACGACATCCCCACCTATTTCTCCCACTGGAAAATAATATATTCTGGGGCTTGAGCTCTGTTTGTCCTAGGGATACATTTTGGAGAACCTCACAATGTCTCAAGAGCTTTGCATCGTCTACAAGGACTACTGCTGGGTGATCCTTGGCCATTGACCTTTCTTTCTGCTCTCCAGCCCTCACAGGCCCCGCTCAGTGGGCAGCAACTGGTGACCTTCATTCCAGCGACCACTTCCCACTGTGAATCCATCAACCGGATGGAACATTACTTAAAGAAAGCCACCATGATGGATGGTCAACAGAGCTAATTGGATGCTGTTCAGCCAGATGGCCGTGTTTGAACACACAGGCAGCATCCAGTAATGGGTGGACCACGTCACACACGTGATCTTCTATACGTCTGACTTACCTGTACACTTAGCAATCTGGGTCAGGTCACCAGAGCCAAGACCTGACACATAGTTAAGGAGAGCAATAAAAGGACATGGCAGGTGTTCCTGGACTGTATCAATCTTTCCACTTGTTCTGCAAAAGTAAGGTAAGCCGTCAGGAGGATTTCTGGTAAACTAAATTGTTTAACAATAGCAGCAGTGCTGAAACGGGGGTGTTTCCAAACACCCAGACATCGCTCAGATAAGAACAGAGCATTTTGCAATGACTACTGCCACTGCCAGACAGGATCTGGCATTTTGCCACTACTGTAAAACTGTAGAGAGGAACAAGTTACACATAAAATCTGACAATTATGAACTTTACAATTATCCTTTCTCCATGTGGGAGCTGGAATCAGAACTGTCTGAGATTCATGATACTGTACCCGGTCACAACCAAATCCGGTACGGCATGCTTCGACATTTACGAACAGCATCAAAGGAAATTCTCTCTGTCTGTTTTAATTTGATGTGGCAGACAGGTCACATCCCCAGCTCGTGGAGAGAGGCGATATTGATACCTCTCCCCAAAACAGGAAAAGACTGCACATGCCCCAGTAGTTATGGGAACATCACCTTAACGAGCTGTGTCATAAAGACTCTGTAATGAATGGTTAACCATCATCTGGTCTGGTTTTTGGAGACCAGGCAACTCCTTAACCACTTACAGTATGTATTCCGGAGATTTTGATCCAATGTCAACAACATGACTGCCAGAGGTGGCTACCCAACAGGCTGTCCTATGTAAACGTCATTGTATCAGTATATTGTTTGACATCAGTAAAGCGTACTACAGTACTTGGAGACACAGTATTCTAGGACAAATCCAACTTCATAGTGTCCTTCCTATCACTTTCTACATCCTGAGCTGGTGACTTGCTCTTGGGTCGTTTTGAGCAGGAGAATGGTGTTCCTCAGAGCAGTGTTTTAAGTGTTATCCTCTTTTCCATAGTTTTAATAGTATCAAATCTAATGTATGGAGTCTTGTATAATGTTCGATATTTGTGGAAGATCTTGCATTTTTCTGTTCCTCCTCCAGTATTGCAACGACGACTCATCAGTTGTAACTTACAGTGCAGATGTTAGAGAAGTGGCCTGCAGAGGTGGATTTTCTGTTTTCTGCAGACAAGGGTGTGTGTGTGTGTGTGTGTGTGTGTGTGTGTGTGTGTGTGTGTGTGTGTGTGTGTGTGTGTTTTCATTTTAATCATTCCCGTTGTACTTTTAATTCACCTAACTTGCTTATGAGGGACACCACTCTACATTTCAGAGGCTTTATGATATTTCTGAACTTTTTTTAACACCAAACTGTGGTGGTTACCAGACTTGAGCAACCTGAAAGCCAGGACGCAGAAGGCACTGAACATCTTAGAATACCTTATCCAGGGCTTGGAGATCAGACACAGCACATCTACTCCATTTTTATTATGCTTTTGTGGTATCGTGGCTAGACTGTGGGTCACAGTGTATGGATCGGTGAGACCTTCATATCTGAAGATCATTGATGCTATCTACCATGAGGGAATTAGGCTGGCCACTGGTGCTGACAGGACCAGCCCCATACCCAACACAAGGGGGCTCACAGCTCTTTCATGAGTTGTGCCTAAACCTACAAGGGAATCTGTAGAGTAAAAAATCTGTGCAATTGCACATTTATTTATGTATTTATTACTTTGGAATAACTTTTTTGTGATGTTGCTTATGCCAGCTTTGTATGTTGATTTTAAATTCTGGATTCATATGTTTTACAGTTTTTGTCACTTCCATGTAATCTTGCATTGATAGTATCAAACTCATATACTGTGAAATTTCAAATATTTGTGAGTATTGTGATAAACTTGTACTGTTATTATTTTTAGGCTTAAAATTATTTGTGCTCTTTTAAACTTTTTGAGAACACTAGGCATGTCATGTTTGAAAACAATCATTCTCTTATTTTATTGTAAAATTATGTAAGAAACTGTTATTGTTGAGAATGATTGGACTCTTGCAGAACTATGTTTTTGAAAATTTTCAAAAGTTGAGAGAGCTATGGATAACTTACTTCATAACCGATCAGCATTTGTGATTCAGAGTGGCTGCCAAAGAATAGATCACCCAAAATTTTAGTGTACATTAGTGTAAGTAAACATACATTTTTGAGAATTTTTGGAAGTTTCCATTGTCTTGTGCATAAACTAATTGGCATTCATGATTTAGTTACTGTTATAACTAACTTATTGTGTTACATTTAGTTTTCCTTTTCAGGAGGAGTATATATTATTTACATTTATCATAAATTCACTCTATTTTCAAGTTTGTTAATGACAGTAATTAACCTCAAAAAGTTTTAGGAAGCCTGTAATTTTTACTACAGGTTTTTCTATTGCTTTAATAGAAATCTCGTTTGGTGTATTTGCTTCAGGTCTTATAGGGGATTAGTAATTTTTTTGGCCCAATAGATATAAAAGATAATCAGCAGGCTTAATTTAAAGTTATTTGTTCACTGTCCTGTAATACATCATACAAACCAAAATGCGACCCTATTGTGACTGCTGTTCTCGAACACCAGATGAGTTGGTTGATGTTCATAAGCAGCTGGAAATCTCCATGACTACTGTCAAATGATTGGCAGCTGCTGTGAATGTTTGTGTTGGAAGAGTTCCTAAAAGTCTTTTTACCTGTGATACCTTGAGTACTATCCTTTCTGGTGGATCCTATCTCCTCTGCAGGAAGTGCAGGATCTGTCATTACTCATCCACTTGACTGCAAGTGATTTGTCAATGACAGATCCAGGCGTCCTATACAGGGTACACATGCACCAGGGCGAATTCAGGGTGTTATGCCAGTCCCCCTAATCAATGAGTTCAAGGTGTTATCTGTCACTGAAACTGATCCAGTAGGATTCAATTCACCTGTTTTGGGGAAACTTTCTTTGTTCTGTGTGCAGAGGCGGCAAACGCAGAAGGGTAAGGCTCTATTAACTGTTGACAGTTCAATTGTACGGTGGGTAATGGTACCTCTCAGTGAAATGGCAGCAAGGGAAGTAAGCAACACCAGGTGGACTCACTGTGTGCACCTGGGGGCCTCATTCAACATACTGAAGAGGCTATTCCAGCAGCCATTGAGGGAACAGGCTGCAACCAACTGCAGATTGTGGCGCACATTGGAACACACGATGCGTGTCATCTGGGCTCCGAGGTCATACTTAGCTCATTTCAGTGACTGGCAAAGAAGGGTGAGGACAGAGTTTAAACAAGTGTCACTATTTGCAACATTCTAACCAGAACTGAACGTGACCTCCTGATTCTGGATTGAATGGGAGGACTGAACCAGAGACTCCGAGGGTTTTGTGATAAGCTGGGCGGCGATTTTCTGGATGGTAGCCATAGGGTTGAGAACTGTAGGGACTCCATAAATGGATCAGGTGTGCACTAACATAATAAATAGTTCTACTGCTGTAATTCAACTTTTGTAATGTAGACATATAGTTTGTTTTCAGTAACTGTACAATTTTACCATGAGTGAGGAGTGTGGGCTTTGTTGTAGGTTTTTGAGTAGTGGGTTACGATGTGAGATTTGTTCAAAGTATTTTTGTGGTGTCACCACCAGACACCACACTTGCTAGGTGGTAGCTTTTAAATCGGCCGCGGTCCGTTAGTATACATCGGACCCGCGTGTCGCCACTGTCAGTGATTGCAGACCGAGCGCCACCACACGGCAGGTCTAGAGAGACTTACTAGCACTCGCCCCAGTTGTACAGCCGACGTTAATAGCAATGGTTCACTGACAAATACGCTCTCATTTGCCGAGACGATAGTTAGCATAGCCTTCAGCTACGTCATTTGCTACGACCTAGCAAGGCGCCATTACCAGTTATATTGATGTATCAACAAGAGCGATGTACACGAATTGTGGATTAAAGTTAAGTATTACATCAACTACGTACTTTATTTGCTACTATTAATTCTCTTAACTGTTCCAGACCTCACGCCAGTCTGCGTGAGTTAAAGCGTGCATTTCCGCCTCCTTTAGCAACACGGTGTTGGCACTTCAGCCAACACTACAATTTTCATGGGGGGGGAATGCAGGGGGGAAGTCAGTGGTCATTATAGTGAGATCCTCTCCTATGAATGCAGAATCTGTAGAAGAAATAAGTTGATAGAGGAGCAAGAGCATAATATCTGGGCCCTTCAGGTGCAGTTACAATGCACAAAGGAGGAACTAGATACGTTGAGGAAGGTGAAGGGTCATGGAGAATGGGAAATGGCAGTTGGCAAGAAGGCAGCTAGGAAGAGGAGGTATTCAGACAGTTATACGTTGTGTATATGCAGTAGATTTGACCAGCTGTCAGAGTGAGTGGAGAGGAGCCTCGTGTAGCTGTAGATGTAGGGATCATGCAGCGGTCCTCATCAATTAGGAGGCCTAGGTTAGTTGCAAACTCTTAACAGAAAGGAGGAGGTTCTGCTGTTAGGTAGTTCGCACAGTAGAGGTGTGGGCCAGCAGTTGCAGGAAGTGTTGGGGAGTGAATACCAGGTCACCAGCATTGTGAAGCCTAGTGCAGGGTTATCTCAAGTGGCTGACAGCATAGGGGAACTATGTAGGAATTTTACGAAGGAGGATCAGGTAGTGATAGTGAGTGGAGCAGGGAACAGTCTTGATAGGGACAGGGAATGTGATGTAGGTGGTGACCTGGTAAAGATATCTTCTCAAACTGGTGGCACTAATGTACATTTCGTGCAACTGTTTCAGCATCATGATCGGCCTCATCTTAATGCAGCTGGTAGGCCAATTAACATGGGGCTGGGGAGGGTGCGGATGGCAGAGGGTGTGGGTCACATCTCATTGGTGCCAGTTGGGTCTATCAGTAGATCAGGATTCACTAGGCATGGCCTGCACCTCAATAGGTATGGGAAGGGGAGGTTGGCAAACTTATAGGTAGTGGGTGATGATGGTGGTGGGATCACTCATGGAAAAATTTCTGTAGTTGGTGGTGTTAGAGCTGCACCTTTTTTAGATATACCTGCTTAAAGGAAGCCCCTCTAACTAAGTGCTCACCTTCTGAGGACGTAATGTTTCAAAGTAAAGAAGGAATTAGCATATTTCATCAAAATATAGGAGGTATTAGGGGTAAAGTTAGTGAACTGCTCTGTAGATGTTGACTTTGAAATTATTGGTATATCAGAGTACCACTTAAATAATTGGACAATTCAGTGGCTTCCTTTGTCAGGATACAGATTAGCTGGCTGTTTTTCAAGGAGTTCCTTGCAGGGTGGGGAGTGGCTATGTAAGCAAAAAACAGTATTCCATTTGATTCCATAGACATATCATGGCACTGCACTGAACAGATATTTGAATATTTTGCAGGGGCAATTGAAATTAATGAAAGTAAACTTCTAATTGTTGTTGTTTATAGGTCCCCTAACTCTGACTTCAGAGCATTTCTGCTCAAGCTATACAGGGTTCTTGTTTCACTTTGTAGGAAGTACCAGAAATTAGCTATTTGTGGTGACTTCAATATAAATTTTATGTATGGTGGTGCAATAAAAGGGATGTTGATAGATCCCATAAATTCACATGATCTGCTGCAGACTGTGTTTTTTCCAATGAGGGTGCAGGGGAACAATAGCACTGCCATAGACAATATTTTTATTAATTCTTCGTTACTGGCTGGGCATTCTATTAGTAAAAGGGTGAATGGTCTTTCAGACCATGATGCACAAATTTTAACACTACAAGGGTTTAGTACTCGAACAAATGTCACATTTAATTACAAACTATGTAATCCAACCGGAATAGAGTGTTTTCTAAACATCGTCAAGGAACAAGGGTGGCAGGATGTTTATAGTGCCGATAACATAGGTGACAAATATAATGCTTTCCTTAACACATTTCTCATGCTCTTTGAGAGTTGCTTTCCATTAGAACGTTCTAAACGGGGTACTAGCAGTAATAGGCAGTCCGGGTGGCTGACTAGTGGGATAAAGATATCTTGTAGAACAAAGCGGGAATTATATAATTATATCAAAATGTTAGAAGTAGCCACAATCAAGCTACAGTAGCCCATTACAAACAGTATTGTGAGGTGCTCAAAATATTATTAGGAAGGCAAAGAGTATGTGGTATGCAAATAGAGTAGCTAATTCACAGGATAAAATTAAAACTATATGCTCAGTTGTGAAGGAAGTGTCTGGTCAGCAGCACAAGGTCGACGATATAAAGTCAGTTCGCAGTAAAAATATTTCTGTTACTAATAAATCAGATACATGTACAGTATTTAACAATCATTTTCTGCGCATTGCTGGTGAATTAATAAAAATTTAGTTTCTACAGGAAATCATATGACTTTCTTGGCAATTGCCATTCCGAGATCGATGTCTGAAATACTCGTCAGTGATACAGACAAGGGGAAGATTGAGTCAATAATTAAATCACTGAAGACTAAGGTCTCTCATGGTTATGATGGAGTGCCTAGCAGAATATTAAAGTACTGTGCTGCACATGTTCCCCTGTATTTAGCCATATTTGTAATTTTTCCTTTAGGAATGGTCAGTTTCCTGAACGATTAAAGTAGTCAGTATTAAAGCTGCTCTATAAAAAGGGGGAAAGGGATAATGTAGATAATTTTAGACGTATTTCTATGCCATCAGTGTTTGCAAAAGTTATTGAAAAGGCTGTGTATGTAAGGTTAATTGATCATTTTATATCACACAATTTGCTATCAAATGTACAATTCGGCTTTAGAAGTCATTTAACAACTGAAAGTGCTATATTCTCTTTTCTCTGTGAGGTACTGGATGGGTTAAACAAAAGGTTTCAAACACTTGGCATATTTTTTGATTTAACTAAGACATTTGATTGTGTTGATCATAAAATATTGCTCCAGAAGTTGGACCATTACGGAATACGGGGAGTAGCTCACAGTTGGTTCACCTCTTACTTTAGCAACAGACAGCAAAATGTCATTATTCACAATGTTGAGAATGGCTGTGATGTGGGGTCTGTTTGGGGTACAGTCAAGTGAGGATGGGGGGGGGGGGGGGGGGGGCTGCCCCAGGGATCAGTGTTGGGGCTACTCCTGTTCCTTATTTATATAAGTGATATGCCCTCTAGTATTAGGGATAATTCGAAAATATTTCTGTTTGCTGATGACACTAGCTTGGTAGTAAAGGATGTTGTGTGTAACATTGGCTCCATTTCAAATAGTGCAGTTCATGACGTAAGTTCATGGCTTGTAGAAAATAAACTAATGCTAAATCACAGGAAGATTATGTTTTTACAGTTCCTAACACACAAAACCTGATGTTTTAATTCCACAGAATGTGCATATGATTAGTGAAACTGAACAGTTCAAATTTCTAGGTGTTCAGATAGATAGTAAGCTGTCGCGGAAAGCCCACATTCAGGATCTTGTTCAAAGACTTAATACTGTCATTTTTACTATTTGAACGGTATCTGGAGTGAGTGGTCATTCAACATGAAAATTAGTCTACTTTGCTTATTTTCATTCGCTTATGTTGTATGGTATTATATTTTGGCATAACTCTTCCCATTCTAAAAGGATATTTTTGACTCAGAAATGGGCGGTTAGGGCAATAACTGGTGTAAGTTCACGGACCTGTTGTCGACCCCTGTTCATGAGTCTGGGTATTTTGACATTGGCCTCTCAATATATATATTCCTTACTGTCATTTCTTGTTAACAATATTAGCTTATTCCCAAGAATAAGCAGCTTTCAGTCAGTTAATACTCGGCAGAAACCAAACCTGCATTTGGATCGGACTTCCTTAAGTCTTGTGCAGAAAGGTGTGCAGTATATTGCTGCATCCATTTTCAGTAAGCTACCACTCTAATTCAAAAATCTTAGCAGTAATCCACGTGCTTTGAAACTGAAACTAAAAGGTTTCCTCATGGGTCACTCTTTCTATTCTATCGAGGAGTTCCTTGAAAAATTTAGCTTATTCTTGTTGCATTGTTGATTGTGTTTACTTAACCTCATGGACTGACTTTTTTTGGGTTCATAAACATTTATTTTTTTCTGTTATTGCTTTTATGTTGTTATTTCATGTACTGACACGTTCCCTGACCTTGAAGATTTGCTGCTCAATTTGGTCCTATGGAACTTGGTGTGTAAACAAAAAAAATAAACTACACTTCAGGAGCCACTACGCAAGTAGCTGACTGTGTCACATGATACTATGTACAGAAAGCTGGTTGAAACCTGACATTGAAAGCCATGAGAGTTTTGGGTAAAATTTAAGTGTATATAGAAAGAATAGGGTAATGGGAAATAAAGGTGGTGTATTTGTCACAGTAGACAAGAAACTCAGATCCACTGAGACAGAAATTGAAGCTGCATGCGAGATTGTTTGGGCAAGACTCAGTATCAGAGGTGGGCGTAAGATGATAATTGGGTCCTTCTATCGCCCACCAAAACCTTTAGAGAGAACCTCGGTTCGCTTGTACACAAGTTCCCCAGTCACACTGTAATCATTGATGGAAACTTTAATCATTCAACAATCAGTTGGGGAAGTTAGTTTTGTTAGTGATGGGCATGACAAGGCATCCTGTGAAACATTACTAAATGCCTTCTGTGAAAATTACCAGAGCAGATGGTTCAGAAACCCCCCTCATGAGAAAATATATTAGATCTAATGACAAAAAGTAGACCTGCTCTCTTTGAGGAGGTCTCATTGAAACTTGTATCAATGACCATGACACAGTTGTGTCAACAATGGTAACCAGGGTACAAAGGACATCTAAAATGAGCAGAAAGATATTTGTGCTCGGTACACCAGATAAAAGATCAGTAGTGTCATATCTAAATGAGGAACTTTGAACTTTCGGTGCAGACCAGGGGCATGTGAAGGAACTATGACCCAAGTTTAAAAGAGTAATGGTCCATGCACTGGACAGTTACATACACAGTAGAAAAGTTCCTAGTGGGAGGGACCCTCCATGGTACCTGTACAGTGACTATAAAGAAACCTTACAAGAATCATGTTACTGCATAGGTCTGTAGGTAGAGAGATCCTGAATGAAATGCATTTGGCCATCAAGAGGGCAATGTGTAAAGCCTTCAATGATGACCATAGCAGAATATTGTCAAATGGTCTTTCACAGAACCCAAAGAAATTCTGGTCATGTGTAAAAGTTGTTAGTAGCACCAAAGTTAGTATCTAGTCACTCGTGAATGAGACAGGAATTGAAACTGAGTGTAGTAAAGCAAAAGCTGAAATGCTTAACTCTGTTTCCGAATGTTTCTTTACAAAGAAAAACCCAGATTAATTCCTCCATTTTAATCCTCATACCACTGAAAAGATGAGTAAAATAACTTTTAGTGTCAGTGGTGTTGAGAAACAGCCAAAATCTTTAGAATTTAACAGAGCTCCAGGACCCAGTGGAATTCGTATCATATTGTACACTGAATTTGTGGCTGAGTTAGCCCTGCTTCTAACTATGATCTATTGTAGATATCCCAGACAGAAAACCATGCTCTGTAGTTGGAAGAAAGCACAGGTCACACTCGTTTACAACAAAGGTAGTAGAAGTGATCTGCAAAACGTTCCTCCAATATTCTTCACATCGATTTGTTGTAGAATCTTCAAACGTATTCTGAGTTCAAGCATAATGAGATATCTGAAACAGGATGACCTACTCCATACCAGTCAGCATGGATTCCGAAAAAATCAATAATGCGAAATCCAGCTCACACTTCTCTCATATGACATACTGGAAGCTTTGGATGGAGGCAGTCAGGTAGATTCAGTATTTCTTGATTTCCAAACAGTGTTTGACCCAGTTCCACATCTATGCTTGTTGTCAAAAGCTCAATCATAAGGAGTATCAAGCGAAATTTGTCACTGGATTGAGGATTTTTTGGTAAGGAGGATGGTGAGTCATCGTCAGATGTAGAAGTAATTTCAGGTGTGCCTCAGGAAAGTGTGTTGGTACCCTAGTTGTTCGTGTTGTATATTAATGACCTTGCAGATAATATTAACAGTAACCCCAGAGTTTCTGTAGATCACACTGTTATCTATAGTTCTTGAAAGAATCTGCCTACATATTCAGTCAGATCTTGATAAGATGTCAGAATGGTGCAAATATTGGCAACTTGCTCTAAAAGTTCAGAAATGTAAAATTGTGCACATCACAAAATGAAAAAAATGTAGTATCGTATGACTATAGCATCAGTGAGTCACAGTTGGAATTGGCCCACTCCTACAAATACCTGGATATAACACTTTGTTGGTATATGAAATGAAATGGCTCTATTGCGGGTGGGTTAATGCAGGCAGTAAAATTCAGTTTATTCGTAGAATACTGGGAAAATGCAGTCAGTCTATAATGGAGATTCCTTAAAAATCACTCATACAACCCATTCTGGACTCCTGCTTAAGCATGTGGGATGTAGATGTAGATGGATATCTGTACCAAACGTATATTGCAGGTGTACAGTGGAGGGCAGTGCAAACGGTCAAAGGTTTGTCGACCCATAGGAGAGTATCATAGAGATGCTGAAGAAACTGAACTGGCAAACTGTTGAAAACAAATGTTAACTGTCCCAAGAAAGAGTTTCAAGAACTGGCTTTAAGTGATGACTCTAGGAATATACCAAAACCCCCTTCTAATCGCCCACACAGAGATTGTAAGGACAAGATTATATTGATTACAGAAAACACAGAGGCATTTAAACAATCATTATTTCCATGCACTGTGTGTGAATGGAGTGGGAAGAAACCCCAATTAATGGTACAATGTGACGTGTACTCTGCCATGCAGTGTATAAGTAAAATACACTGATCTGATACAAGGAATATCCCACACTGGTGTAAGAATCTGGAGGGAATAGCATGCTGTACATATTCCATTACTAATTATTTTTACACTCTCTCCCCACTTTGACTGTCAGTATGCATTCCAAGAAATTTTATGCTTTCCACACATTGTATGTATTCATTATTTACTTCCAAGTTATTGTAATCTGGGTTTTTGTTTATGTAGAAGTTCACAGTGCTTGGTTCCTTTATATTAAGTGTGACTTTATTGCTTATAGCCCATCTTTATACTCTGCTCGATGTGTCTTCAGCTTTCTCTCTTGATGCTTCTGGTGATTTGTCAGTGATCAGTACATTAGCAATCTACAAACAGTATTCTTTCCCAATGCTTGATACTTTGTGGGAAATCCTTAATCTAATTTAGGAGCAATACTGGACCTAGCACTTTGGCCTGTGGTATGCCTATATTTATGTATTTAAAGGTCAGAAGTATGTTTTACAATATATTTAGAGCTATTTGATATGTGTGTAATTTCACTCAACTGTACTTTATTTCCTAGGTATGACTAGCACCACTTCCTTATTACCCCACTCATTCCCAGTTCCTCTCGGTTATTTAACAGTAGTTTTTGATCGACTGTGTCAAATGCTTTAATTACAGTGAGGAAGTTATCTTTTGTAGAGTTCCCTTTATCTGATGCTTCTAGGACATGTTTTTTGAAATATGCTTTTGCCAGTTCAGTGCCTTTTTCCTGATCAGAAACTGGTCATTGGAAAGGAGGTTATATTTATTTAAATAGTTCTTAAGTGTATCTTGCACCACAGTTTTTATTATTTTTGCAAAGCACAAGAGTTCCGTCTGTTCGTCTTTACATCATTTCATGCTAACACCATGGGGTTGATTCTGCTCCTTACTGATTTCGTCTACTACATATGTAGGAGTGATTGGCTTATTTTCTTTAAGAAGTGAATATCAACGAAGGTTCATCATACATCGGTAGTAATATGGCACACCTGTAACCACTGTCTGATAACTTCTTTGTGACCATTTATGGTTGGGGCTTTGTTCAGTATTACTGAATGCTAGGGAGCATTGTCCATCACAGTTGTTGGTAATAGGAAAGGCAAGTGCTTGACTTCATTTTATTGGGAGAATTTTGGAAAAGTGTAACTCATTTATAAAGGAGACTGTGTATAGAACACTAGTGCAACCCATTCTTGAGTACTATTCAGATCTTTGGGATCCCCACCAGGTCGGATTAAAGGAAAACGTCGAATCAATTCAAAGTTGAGCTGCTGAATTTGTTACCGATAGGTTCAATCAGCATGCAAGTATAATGGAGGTACTTCATGAACACAAATAGGAATCCCTGGAGGTGAGACAGTGTTCTTTCCAAACAGCACTACTGCCCAAATTTAGAGAAGTGGCATTTGAGGCCGACTGCAAAGTGGTTCTATGCCACCAACGTACATTTCGTGTAGTGACCATGAAGATAAGATGTGAGAAATTAGGGCTCGTGTGGAGGCTTTTAGACAGTCATTTTTCCCCTGCTCTGTTTACGAGTAGAACTTAAGAGGAAATGACTAGTAGTGATACTAGGTACCCTCCGCCATGCACCATCCAGTGATTTTTGGAGTATGGATTGAGAGGTAGGCAGGAAATTGTTCTAAACAGTTCCTGAACCACTCAACAAACCATGTATGACCGATGCCTTCATGGTAATCAACTGTCTTTTTGGACCGAAAAACTAAAAGTACATCCGGTACAAAACTACTGGAAGAGTCTGCATAGACCACAGTTAATCTAGCTCCTCTTCTTGTTGGCTGATGACCTCTACTGCTTAGAGTGCCATCCATCCAGCATTTACTGACAGTTTCCCCTGGCCTTTAACCCACATTTTGTGTAGCCATATTATCAAATGAATGTCTTTGCTCAATACTTTGTGCAGGAAAATGCTTAGAGCCTTAACAATATTTGCCTTTTCTAACATGACTATGCATCAGTCTAGTGTTGTTTTTTTTATTTTATTTTATTTTTTTTTTTTTTATTGCAACCCATACTTTACAGCACAAGTTTTAGTGACTTTTCCCACCCCTGAAAAGTTTACTTTCACTTAATGACAAAAATAACTTTTCTGTGGTAGGACACTCCTCCCTGCTTCAGCAAGCATAAACATGCCTGTGAATTTCATCAGTCTGGTAATAATCTAAGTCACTGGCAGAGTGAGGCTGCTTTTTCTTCTTTACAGGAGTCAGTAAAAATATGTTATTTGATCCAGATGGCACGCAATTGTCACAGCTCATGTCTGCATGTTTCAACTTTTGCAGTAATACTGCCTCACTTACTACTGTTCTTGGACTAATTGCAAGAGCTTTTCATGTTCATTCCACAACTATATCAACAGGAATTGGTGGCAGCTCATGAGTACTTTGTTTTCTTTATCCTGCTTGTGAATCTCAAGAATTCTCCATGATAACTCTAATGCCTGGCTGTTTAGCGGCACACCTTGACGTGAAGGATTGTTACTAGGTGAACAAAGGCTTTTTGGTGGCATTTCGCAATTGGCAGAACTTCCTAAATCACAGCAAAACAGAGTGCAGTACATCGCAGGCATGTGATAGAAACCATACACAATGCACATAGTTTATGTTCACTTAAAACAAAGCCAGAAATGCAGGAAATTCACTGTTCCAACTGGCAATGATTACTGTGTTGTGACTGGTTTGTGACCCACGCCTAACACTGTGTACATCTCTTTCTTCACTTGTTACACTGTTATGCAGACAAATTGAAACACACATCTTAAGTGCAAAGATTCAGCGGACTGGGTATAATTGCATGGCAGCATTGCCTGATCTGTTAAAACAAGTTTTGAGAATCATTCAACCCTTTTGAATCTGGCTGTGCTTCCAATGGAAGGAGATCAGTGTAGAATGTGGCTGTGGAGCAATATCCCTGACATCCCATGCTGTTCAACTGTTATCTTGCCCACAGCATGCCTAACCCTGTGTATCCCAAGAGTACCGTGTTTACTCGAATCTAAGCCGCACTTTTTTTTCCGGTTTTTGTAATCCAAAAAACCGCCTGCGGCTTAGAATAGAGTGCAAAGTAAGCGGAAGTTCTGAAAAATGTTGGTAGGTGCCACCACAACTAACTTCTGCCGTCGAATATATGTAGCGCTACACAGGCATGCTTTGCTGGCACAAAGATAAATACTGGCGCCAAAACCTCTGCGACAGTAAATAAATTTAAAAAAAAAAGGTGTAAGACGAGCTTTTTACTCCTCCCCGAGTTTCAACCACTGTATTTTCATACATTATCCAACGAAGTAAATACAAATTCAGTGTTGTTCATCTTCGAATGTAACAGCATTTCAATGTACTACGAAAGTCCGACTGGCAAGACTATTTGGGATGTTTGTCAATATGGCCAAATCTACGTTCTGAACTTTTTCCTACCTGTGAGAAGAGATGGTTGGTAATAGGAACTTTTATGAATTGCGAATCACATGCAGTATTCTCTTCAACATAAGAATAATACGAATATAAACATTTTGCCATGTATTCTTTCGTGTTTGCTGCTATCTCATTTAAATCCTGTCTGCCTAATAACCTACGAAACTAGTGTGAGACAGCAGCAAATGTGGAAGAATATACATATCATGTCATGTTTATATTCATATTATTCTTGTGGCTAATAGTGATACAATCAGAAATGATGCACGGTGATTGACTAGATTTTAAAATCTAAGATGACTCTAATTTCTGTGCAGAATGTAATGTACAAAAGAGGCGTTTGCAAAGATTTTTAAAAGGAGAAAAATTTTAGCTAAACTCTCGTTCAAAACATCTATCATACGCAGTCTATTATTTGGTTCTTGTTCATCATTATAAAAGAAAGCAGCAGTGTAACAACAAATAGCAGTCTCTTGCCATTGTTTCGCTAATGAGACAATTCCTCTCTTTTTTTTTATTGTAAGCGGCGGTAACGCGCACAAAGCAAGCCATGCCAAGAGCGGCGACAGGTCGTAAACACTTATTATCAGAATGCGACAAACAATGCATGACACAGTACAATAATGCATTTTCAGCCTAGAGTGACGTAAACACCTATAACAAAGAGAACGGCACTTATCAGATCAAAGAAAAATAAGCAATCGATTCAAACCAGATGGAGCACGCTTGACGCATAGTAATGGCTACCTGGTAAAGCTTAACTGCTAAGCTTACGACTCGAACCAAACTACTGTAGCTGTATCGTCATTTATCCTACCTAAATTGTCTCTCATATTACAATAGACCAACTTTTTTTCGATTTGGAGGTGTGGCCTAAAACTTTTCTCTCCCCTTGAATTTCGAGTCTCAAATTTCAGGTGCGGCTTAGATCCGGGAAAATTTTTTTCCTTGATTTCGAGTCTCATTTTTCAGGTGCGGCTTAGATTCGAGTGCGGCTTAGATTCAAGTAAATACGGTATGTACATGAAATATGCGATAAGAATAAAATAGTTATTAGTTCCTTTATTGTGGGACCTGCAGCATATGTTAAGTCACAGTAAGACGTTATGCAGAGAATTAGTACACAGTATGCTACTCAGTATTTTATTTTTGCATATAAGCTTACTTTGGCTTTATTGCCTTCATCACTACATTTGCAAATAATCAAATTTATTTATATTTTACATACTATATAATTTATAAAGGTTTGTTGCATTTGATGTTGTACTGACATCCTGACATTGTAGACAGACATATCTCAACTTTGAATAAACTATTACTGCTGTCCATACTTTTTGGATGTAAAATTTTTTTCAGTATTGTTTTAAAGTTGTTCATGGTTTGATGCAGCATGTACACACATCAAAAGAATTTTGCATCACCCTGAAGATAGATGTTGACTGTGGATATTGTATCACAGACACAGTCCCGTTGACTGTTCGGAGATGCCACTAAACCCGCCCAAAGATGTGAACAACCATGCATGAGCAGCGCCTATTAGAAGGAGGGGGTCCGACAGCCCATCAGTTCCAATCATTTCTCCAGGAAGGAGGTACATGGCTCGTGTTGTCTGTAGTTCAGCCATGCCTAGACAGTCAATACCGCGGTTCGATCGTTTCCGCATTGTTACTTTGTGACAGGAAGAGCTCTTAACAAGGGAAGTACCCAGGCATCTTGGAGTGAACCAAAGCGATGTTGTTTGGACATGGAGGAGATACAGAGAGACGGGAACTGTCAACGACATGCCTCGCTCAGGCCGCCCAAGGGCTACTACTGCTGCAGTGGATGACCATTACTTACAGATTATGGCTCGGAGGAACCCTGACAACAATGCCACCTTGTTGAATAATGCTTTTCGTGCGGCCACAGGATGTTGTGTTATGACTCAAACTGTGCGCAATAGGCTCTATGGTGCGCAACTTCACTCCCGACTTCCATGGCAAGGTCCATCTTTGCAACCACGACACCATGCAGCGCAGTACAGATGGACTCAACAACATACCAAATGGACCACTCAGGATTGGCATTAGTTCTCTTCACCAATGGGTGTTGCATATGCCTTTCACGAGACAATCGTCGGAGACGTGTTTGGAGGCAACCTGGCCAGGCTGAATGCCTTAGACACACTGTCCAGCGAGTGCAGCAAGATGGAGGTTCCCTGCTGTTTTGGGGTGGCATTATGTGGGGCTGACGTACACCGCTGGTGGTCACGGAAGGCACCGTAACGGCTGTACAATACATGAATGTCGTCCTCCAACCTATAGTGCAACCATATCAGCAGCATATTGGTCAGGCATTCATCTTCATGGACGGCAATTCGCGCCCCCATCGTGCACATCTTGTGAATGACTTCCTTCAGGATACCGACATCGCACAACTAGAGTGGCCAGCATGTTCTCCAGATGTGAACCCTATCGAACATGCCTGGGATAGATTGAAAGGGGCTGTTTATGGATGATATCACCCACCAACCACTCTGAGGGATCTACGCCAAATTGCCATTGAGGGGTGGGACGATCTGGACCAACAGTGCCTTGGTGAACTTGTGGATAGTATGCCACGACGAATACAGGCATGCATCAGTGCAAGAGGACATGCTACTGAGCATTAGATGTACTGGTGTGTACAGCAATCTTGACCACCGCCTCTGAAGGTCTCACTGTATGGTAGTACAACTTGCAATGTGTGGTTTTCATGAGCAATAAAAAAGGCGGAAATGATGTTTGTGTTGATCTCTCTTCCAGTTTTCTGTACAGGTTCCGGAATTCTCGGAACAGAGGTGATGCAGAACTTTTTTTGGTGCGTGTATATTATAATACATTTTTTATTATTATGACAGTCATAGAAATTCAAGTTTGATAGCTTGTTGTTCACTCAAAGATGTTTATATTGTTGCGGATCATGCATCTATCGAACTGTTACTGATGTGCTTGTAATCTCTGGTGTTTTTGTTATCTGTTATCCCTATATAAATCTACAGGAAACCAACTACTACAGATGGAATAATTAACCATACATCTTCAAATCCAAAAATTCACAAATATGCGTCATTTCGTCCCATGATTAACAGAATCCTAAACCTGCTACTGCAACAGGAGGCCATACATAGAGAAATAATTACACTTCAATACTTCACATACAAGGACAGTTATAACCCTAATATGGTTCTACAGCTATACAAAAAAGGTAAAAAAAAAAGACCCCATAAATCATAAAATCACACTGAGAGAAACTATACATCATCTGCATACCAACAAACGATATGAGAAAATTATCTGATAAAATAAACATCCTCATAAAATATACAAACATGATATTAGCCTACATAACAGCAAATAATATTAGCACAAAACTAAAGCTGTACTCACAAAACACTTAAATGCTGAAATTTACAAAATTAACTGCAACAACTGTACAAAATTTTATATAGGACAGAGTGGAAGACATTTCATTGTCAGATTCAGAGAACACATGAGAGAAACAAATAACAACCAATCAAATTCCTTTACTCACCTTAAAAATGAAAAACATGAAGTTGACAACATTGAAAACACACTACAAATCGTGCACAAAATCCCAAAAGTTCCAGTAATGAATAATTTGGAGGAATTTGAACTATACATACACACAAAGGATTATCCACACAATAAACTAAATAAATAAATGGATTTCAAGCAAACAGTTTTTAAAAAATTATCAATATTTTATGTAGGGATAATGGATGACAAAAACAGTAGAGGTCACAAACACATGAATAACATTTCCATAGATGCATGACCTGCAACAACATAAATATCTTTGAGTAAACAACCAGCTTTCGAACTTTAATTTCTACGACTGTCAAAATAGTAAGAAATGTTTTATAATATATGTACAGTATCAAATCATAAACCACTTCAAAATATTACTGAAAAACTATTACTTCCAACAACTACAGGCAGCAGTAATAGTTTACTCGAAGTTGACATATGTCCGTCTCCTTCAAGTAAAACATCCAATGTCAAAAACCTTTATAAATTGTATAGTATGCAAAATATAAATAAATGTGATTGTTTGCAGATGTACTGATGAAGGCAACAAAGCTTAAATAAGCTTATATACAAAAATAATATACCAAGCAGCATACTGCCTACTAATTCTCTGACTAGTTTTTAGTTTGTTAACATAGAACCATATACCAAACATATTCACAACACCCTCCACCTGCACCACACACAGCAGCACTGTAACTGCAGAATGAACAGTTGTTCACCTAAGGGGAGGGGGAGAGACATATTTAATGAAATGCTCCATTGATGCAAAATTCTGATCTGTATGTATTCCCAGGAATAATGCTGATATCTTTCTTTCAAGTAAACATAATTTGTGCAAAATTTTATCAAAACCTGTGATCAGAATGACACACTTTCCGTGTGAGTTTTTTTAATTCAATTGCATTGCAACACATCTGTTCTAATAATATGTGTAAGGGCTCAAATATAAAAGATAGTGTTTGTCCTAATATTATTCAGTTATTCACATTGTGATCATTTTATAATTCTTTCTTTCAGTATTAACATTTTGTGTTGTCAATTATGTAAACTAATTTGCTGTTTCCCTCCTATTGTTTGTTCCAGATTGACTGCTGCATAAAATTGAGTGGGATGCCCGATCTGACTCTGTCATTTATGAACCCTCGCCTGTTTGACGATGTCAGCTTCCATCCTTGTGTTCGCTTCAAGCGCTGGGAGGTAAAGTTCACTTTCTGTAAGCAAATGTGGATATATCTGTTTAATTTGTTGGTAACTTCTAAGTGTTAATATTTTAAAATTGATATATTGTCATGTAAGATGATACAGTTTGATGAACACCATGATTAACTAATTATTGCTTGCTTGCTTGCAGTCCCTATAGAATTTGTGAAAATGCCTTTTCTTAGGCATTGATAACATTTGCATGATTTCATTAAGCATTTTTCTAAATACACACTAGAGTGTTGAGGTTCTTTCAGTAATATATTTATAATATTGTTCATTTATACAGCCTCTTCCAAACTAGTTTTTTTGACACTGTACCATCAATTTTATTTAGTTAAAACATCATCAGCAATTTGGAAAATGCATGTTTTCCAACATGAGGGTTTCAAAAACTCATAAAGAATATTTTTAATAAAGTACTGAAATGGAATTAATTTACTAATTACATACCCTCATTTGTTTCTAGCTTACATTTGCATGAATTTCCACATGAATTACCACTATTTGAACTGCTTTTCCTGCCTGTTTCTTATTTTAAGTGGTACATATCTCTCATACATCGCATTCATTTAAATATCATATTGCACTTACATTGCTGTATTTATTTTGCTGATGTTTGTGTTTTCTTTCTTTCGTTATGTGATGTTTCAAATGTCAACTTAATAAGAGGTTGTTGGGCTGTCAGAGAAAGGAAGAGAAGTAGGAAAGTGGGAGGGAGGGAGGCAACAGATCATTTGCACAAGTGTGGAGATGACAACCGTAGGTGCAGTATAATACAGGCAAGTTATGTTGTTGGATGGGGACTGGAGGGGGCGGGGGAGGGGGGGGGGCGATACAGGACTTTGAGAAGAGTGGAGATAAAAAATAAGTGCGTATTGTATAAAGAGGAATGCAACTATTTGTGTTTGTTCCTTTCATGTCTGTATTCACCAAGGACCTGGAGGGATGGTATTGGGAATATACTAATCTTGTATAGTTCCCCCCTCCCTCTCCGTCTCCCTCTGGTTTCCGACATCTTTGTGGTCATTAAGAAGATGAAGATTTAAGTTCAACATTCCATTGATGATGAGATCATTAGAGGCCATTCATGAGAATGGGTGGCACTCAAAGTGGGTGACACCATGGCAGATGACATGCATATGAAACGAATTAAGCTTTCTTCCACTAGTGACCACATGGCCCCAGCAATCTTTCAGTTCTGATTAAAATGGCCTCCATACCCTAGTCATAAGTGCTGCTGACCTGTGAGAAGCTGGATGACATTCCTGTTACTATCATCCATCCCTCTCCCTCCCCCCACACCCCAATAACATTCTCAGTACGATATATGGTATTGTCTTCCACCACGACCTTGTTTTACAGACCAATGACAGGTTCAAGAGGCCAAGAAGAAACGTGATAGTTTGCATTCTGCATGCATGACAATGACCTATGCTACAGCTATGACATCATCCTCTCTGGCAGCAGTACCCTCACTCTTTGTACATCCTACATTGGGTCCTTGGGACCTCTTGACTACACCTGCTCCCCTGGTGGTTGGGGACTCTTGTTCTACTTCCTACTCCTTTGGAAGCGTTGACTCCTCACCCCCTCATAAGAGGTCCCTCAGGGTACTCCACACTCAGGGTTCTGCTAATCTGCAACCAGATACCAGCCAGTGGTTGAAGGTGCCACAAGTTGTAGAGCTTTCTGTTCTTCCTCTGTACCTGAAACTAGGGCAGACAAGCCTGTGTGGGCATCGAAATCACCCAAGTCTCACTAATGTTCTGTGCAAGTTGCTCGAACTTAAGGTGAGCCCACAGCTGTGTTGGTACCTTGACTCACAGGTCCTTTTGACTCCATCCCAGGGCATTTTTCACAAAGGCTGTTTTACAGCTGACAATTTGGGTTTGTTTTTGCCTGCTTACAACACGTTCTTTCTCCTTTGACTTACAAGAGGCTTACGACATTACATGGCATCAGCAAACCGTACACGAGTAGGGTCTCCGGGGCCCACTCCTGGTTTTTATCTGAAACTTATCACACTGGACTTCTTGGGTTCAAGTTGAGGTTTCCCACAGTCCTCTCTCCAACCCCCTCCCCCCATCCCCCTCCCCCCGCCCCAATGTACAAGGGGATGGTGTGCCACAGGGTCCTGCATTGTGTGTGCCCGTTGGGCTCTCATCCATGGCTTTTGGTTTTCAGCCGCCAAGACACATGTGATGCACTTCTGTCACCTTTGCACTGTTGATCCACAACCAAACCTCCACCGCGACTATTAATAACTCAGTATGGTGGAGTTTAATCACTCTTTGCGTGGCCTCCCCATCTTTGCCAACATAAGCAAAAGTGCTGGC
Source organism: Schistocerca americana (assembly GCF_021461395.2). NCBI lineage: Eukaryota > Metazoa > Arthropoda > Insecta > Orthoptera > Acrididae > Schistocerca > Schistocerca americana. The sequence continues at coordinate 237,079,034 of NC_060130.1, forward strand.
CACACCTTAATACTCACCTTAATACTTCTTCACTGCCTCAGTAACACTAGCTGGGGTGCCAGATCTGCAGCTTTACAAAGCTCTGATCCTGTCCTGCCTTGATTATGGGAGTGTGGCATATGGCTCACAATCGCCTTCAGTGTTGCGGATGCTGGACCCGATACACCATTGTGGGGTCTGATGTATGACAGGTGCCGTTTGGACTAGCCCTGTGAATAGCCTGCGTGTTATACATTTGCTGCCCCCCCTAGGCATCTGAACTGCCATATTCTTTTTCCTGGTCGCGGTTTCCACCTCGCACAGCATAGGCCCAGGGCTGGAGTCACAATAGTAGTTCGCATACACTATCTCTGAATGGTGTGTACCCCATCCTCAGATCTGTGTCAACCTAGCCCTTGGACTGGAAGACTATTAATATCATGGTTTTTTGCTGCCTGTTCCTGGCCATCCTTGGTGCTTTTCCGAGTTCGGAAGTGCTATACACTGATGGCTCAATGGTAAACGGATGAACTGGTTTTGCCTACACATATGCATGGGCAGTGAACTACACTCCCTGCGAAACAGATGTAGTGTGTTGTGTGCTGACTGCTGAATTGGTGGCTATCAATCAAGCCCTTAGTCATGTTCACCTGGCACCAGCAAGATGTTCTTAACCAGCAAGATGTTTATAATCGGCAGTGACTCTCCGAGTAGTCTTCAGGCTATCAACCAGCGCTACCGTCGACATCCATTGGTTGTGACTGTCCAGAATCTCCATTGTGATCCGGACAAAGCTGGATAGTCAGCCATCTTCATCTGGACCTCTAGTCACATTGGGATCCCAGTTGGCTACCCAGATGCCAACTTTGGTGATTGGGTACTGGAACCGGATCTTTGGTTGACTCTATGCTGTCAGTTGTTGGAGACTTGGAACACAGAATAGTATGCTCTGGTTTCTCCAAACTAACTGTGAGCAATAAACGGTACCACAGCCATGTGAGAATCTTACCTTCATGCTTTTCACAGGGAACCCACCATTCTGTTGGCTTTGTATACTGCTAACTTGTTGCCAGACGATGCCAAAGCATCTGGTCTGCTTTTATATTTTACTCATCAATACAGTTTCCTCTCCTTTCTGTGAGGTAGGCCACTTTGGACTCGTTGCCTGCTCTGACCCAAGGGGCTCATGGTCACCCTTGCTCAGTGGTCCATCTTAGCTCCTGCCATTCCCACTTCTTTTATTCTTCTTAGTCTTCTATATTTGTTGTTTTAATGTCTCATTGTGGTTGTTCTCTTTCCTGAGATTTTATCAACTTACCCACATTGGTTGTTTTCTGATGGTAACATAGGGTGAGGAAGCAGTGGTCACATACAGAGGATGGATCTCCCACCACATAACATGTACCAGGGGCCACCAGCTGTTTTCTGGGCGGAACAGCTTGCCCACCACCTTACTCCTTCTCAGCCTGCTCTCACATTCTACTTCTTTCTCTCTCTTGATTTTACTGATTCTTACTTGCATTCAGGTTTATCAGAATTTGTCTTCTGTGTTCTTCCTCTCTGAGGACTGTTCCCGTCTTTAGGCACTTACAATGAAGGGATCAATAACCTTGTAGTTTGGTCCCTTTAACCTCATCAATCCAATCTAAAATCTCTTCTTCTTCATTCTCATATCAGTCTTTCACCCCCTTTCCCTCTACATCACACCTCCCTGTATCATATAACAATCCTCCTTCCTACCCCTTCTTTTACACACACACACACACACACACACACACACACACACACACATTGTATGGGAAAGTAGAATAGAAAATAGAGCTCTATGAAGACGTTAGTAATCAAGTAAGGTAAATTGTGTACGGAAACAGAAGAGAAGATAGTTTGACTCTTCAGTAAACATTAAAAATTAAAGAATAATGAGTAAAATGTATAAGGATATCTGAAATGTTGAGAGAGTTAAACTGTCATGTTATCAGTGCCACATGATGCTTTGATAAAATCATCACATGAACTACTGGTCAGAGCAGACGGTGGCATTTAGAAGCAGAGCACACTGCCCTCAAGAGACATAAATTAGCTGAGGTCAGTATGCTGAAACCACATAACCTTACAGTCAAAACAGATTGTATAAATGCTGTTAGAACAATCTGATTTCATTAAAAGTGTAAAACAAATATCAAATTTTGTATAATCTTCAGTTTGACAGATTTTTTTACACAGATTGAAAGTAAGATTTGAAGTTTGAATAAATTTATATGGGAAGAAAGAGAACTGATAAAAACTGTGAACTGTCATGATGGATAGAAAAGGACACTATCATTAGGTGCATAATTTAAAAAACAGTACTGAGTCTGTGTAGGTTGCCAAAGGACAATCCCAAAAACTGTGGGAAAAACTACCGTTATTTGTATTTGTAACTTACTTGAATGAATGCTTCCAAGCCATTAGGATGACAGCTGAAAATTAGGTGCAGGCTCACATTTGTGAAATAGTATGCATATGGTAAAATGAGAGGTAATGTACATTGCACTAAATTTGAAGAAGTTGGCAGTGCTGTTTTGAATTATTACTGGTAAAGTTGTGGACCAAGGACCAAAATGCAATACTGTACTTTGAAGCTACTACAATATCAGTAAAGGTACAAGTCTAAACAGGTTACTTAAAATTGCAGAGAATAAATTATGCTCAAACAATTCAGAATTGTAAAACAGCCACTTAGAGTTCAGCACAGGCTAGAGGCTCCCAGAGCAGAATATTAACAGCATCTCAGTAAATATACTGGGCAGTTATAATTAACTTTCACTACTTGAGAGGGCCCCATGAAAAATGAGTGATTGTAGAACAATGAAACAGTGGAAACACGTGTAAGGACATAAGGAAGAGAAATAACAAATGAACTGTAGAAAGAAACAAATTGTATTTTCCATGTGAGAGGGTAACATTTGTTAATTACATTCCAAGTTTGCATTCCAGCTACACAGATGTTGGTCAGTGTAATGATCATCTACATCCACGACAGCCTGGACGTTTGTACAGGTGGGTGGATGATGGAATGTTCAGCTGTCGTGACACTGCTTGAAGATTGCACATTTCATCCAGCATCCTCAGCCATGTCAACAGTAACTTCTTCAACAATTTGTGGCACAATTGGCCATTGGACTCTCCCAGTAGTAATTCCCAAATTGCCAGTTAATTCAGACTTTGGAATCATATTCTTTCAACTCTGGTGCAGTGAGAAGACTGCTCATTATTCCCTTACTGTATCAATGATTGTGAAGAGCAGCAGCACTATTGCTATTCCTTTGATGAAACAGCTTTATGAGTAAAGCCCTGCTGCCCTTGTCCAGATCCATGTTGACTGACTGCAGCTGTAATGCACACTGATGCTTGTGTGTCCGCCCTGTGTCACTGTACCAGTACTGACACCTAATGGCAAGTCATGACACTAACACTACTAACAATGCAAATACTGCAGCGCACAGTCTGAACGTCATTCCTATAAAGTTGGGTACACGTAAAGTAAATAGTTTTCCACATACACTGGCTCAGGTAGCAAAAGTTTAATTATAACCACCCTTGTAACAGCTGGATGATCGTATGTTGATAAGTTGAGATTATTTCTATTCTGAATTGAAACTGAGAGACAGCTAGAAGAAATTAGGTGTGCAAAATACTGAGATGCGAATAAATTAGGACTGTTGTGCTAGCGAAGTGAGCATGCATTGCTAAAACACCTGTCATTTCACCAGTAGGATGTTAAAAAATCTTTTAGAGCAGATTGACTGAAGGTATTGAATGTTACAAATCAGTAGTTCCTCTACTGTACACTATCTGGTCAAAAGTATCAGAACATCTATTAGTGGACATCAATATGAGGTTTGTCCACCCTTCATGTTGATGACGGCTTGACCTTTGATAGAAGTTGCCTGGGTGTCTGTGAAATTATGGTGGCTCATTCTTCCTCAAGAGGTAAAACCAAAGATCGGTAGCAATGTTGATCACTGGGGTCTGAAGGGAAATCAGTGATCTAACTTCTCCCAGGGACCAAAAGTCAACTTGGGCAGCTTTATAAGGGTTGAAATGTACCAGATGGATTTGTTACTCAGGTGACAGCCCGTGAATAGTCCACATTTGAAGTCACTGAGCTCTCATGACTGACTCATTCTGGTGTTACTGCTTCTCTACTGACAACACAATACTTCCCACCTCCTCTTATACTGGTTGGTCTGACTCCTGATATTTATTGGTCAATTCTACATCAGAAAGAGGTGTCCAGATACTTTTGATCAGACGGTGTATATGTTACAGGGTGAAAATACAGTGACTGAGAAAAACTAAATCTGAAATTTAAAGCATTATGTACTGAATTTTCAATTATTAAGGTGATTGTGTGTGGTGTGGATATTTATACAAACACTGCTGTGAATTATATCATCATGTCGTCATAGATAGAAAGATAAGCCCTTCAGTATTGCTATTAGGGATCAAATAAAGACCTTTGCTTTATTGTTGTTGATTGTGAGGTTGGAAAGTGGGTAGGCAATATTATTTTTGTGTTCTCAAGCAATAAATGGAGGTACAATCTTCTAAACATGGAGAACACCTTCTTTTTAGTCTTGGGAAAATTTGTTATAAACTTAAATAAAGCAGTGAAATTTTTTGATGCCACTGTGATTATAAAAACAAGGCATGAGGGACAGTCAAAAGTAAACACCGACACCTACCACAATGGGGTCATTCCGTGATTGGGAGAAAACTTTTCATCTACTACAAGTTTAGCATGAAAGAATTTCGGTACTGTCACATGGAGTGAAGTTGACAAATTTTGGACGTCAAATATTTCTGAAACAAGTAAAATTAATGTACTGGTTTTTCTTTCAGAGCATGGGTATTGAGCTGTATTGATAAAATGTTTGGTGTTTATTATCTTTTGCTGTAACAGATGGAAAAAAAGTCAGCCAACTTCACTCCACCTTGGGGGTGAAGTTACTGATTATCTGTTATGTGGTAATTGTCAATTATTCCTGACTCTAGGGTAACTTTATTTGTTCTGGAGCTTTATGAATGACAGAAAATGATTCTGGTATAATATTTAAATTTTAATACTAATTCCAGTGGAACATGCCAAGAAAATTTAAGGACTAAAAAATGTGATCACAATTTTGATTTGTGAAATTCCAGAGAAACACACATTCTTCTTCTTTAGCCCTAAAAACTGGCTGATCACCTAGTGCTTTACCATAACAACCATGAATCCTTTTTGTCAGTGTTCCTTTGGGAATTTTAGATACTTAGGTAGCCTTGTTAATGCTTATTTTTCCATTTAAAATTTCTGTGAGACAGTTCTAAAACACCCAGGCTATATTTCTTAAATTCACTCACGAGTGTACTTACGTGGCATTTTCACAGTGACTACCCTTAACAATCTCAACTGTACATTATAACAAACCGATCTACGTGACAAATTCCTAAGTTAACAAACAGACACTTGCAACTGTGACTTCCTCACTCCACCACTATACTGTTAATAAACAATTGTTGCTGCATCCACTTTCACTTTGTTGCTGTGTTCATTAGGTCACAGTGTTGCCACATTCACAGATGTTTTTCATAAAGTAACTGCTGGAGAGAATACGTTCAGCTTCACCCCAGTTCCACCAAGAATTTACAAAGTTTTATTTGTGTGTACATAAATAAGTAAATATAATAAAGTTTACTATTGATCTAGTTACCATTATGAAGGATCAGTGCATGACACATGACTTAGTTGCTTGGGTTGTTTTATGCCTGTCACACAGATAAAAACTCATTAAAAAACTTAGAGAGAAAAAAAAACCAGTCCTCCTGAAAAGATTAGCATTCTGATACAGGTTCAGAATACTGTACATGTTCGCCATTACCACAAATTAAGAACTTTTGACAGTGAATGTAATAACTAAAATAAAAGAATTTTCATCACCAATGTGCAGTTTTTAAACATCATACGTTTTTTGAACTTTGCAGTCAACTTTACCCCAGGGGTCAACTTCACCCCATTTAATGGTATATCTTTACAGATATTCATTGCACAATTATGAAATGTTTGAAATACAATGAATATCTGGCATTAACCTTGAGATTATCTGCATGCGTGGTTGTATACAAAATGTTTACGCAAAAGCACAACCTTTGAGTCATTGACAGGTGCACATAAAAACATAGAAAACTTGCTAGCTTTTGTAATAAAGCCTTCGTCAGGTTAAAGTGTAAAACGCGCGCGCGCGCGCGCACACACACACACACACAGAGAGATAGAGAGAGAGAGAGAGAGAGAGAGAGAGAGAGAGAGAGAGAGAGAGAGCCCACACCTCTGTGCCCCTTTGTAGCGATGGGTGGACGCACAATGCATTGCAGTTCGGCAGGTGGCCCAGGGTTAGGTGGTGATTGTCGCAGGTGGGGTGAGTAGAGGGAGGGGGGGGAGGGAGGTGGGACACAGGAAGGGGGACTTGAGGTGGGAGGTGGGTAGCTAGTGGCTCAGAGGAAGGCAGCCAGTTTTCTGGCTAGGAATGCGAGAGGGAGGGGTGGCAAGTGCACAGACTAGGCATGTGATGCACAGGTCTCAGAGCTGGTGGGGAACAACGCCCGATGAAAGTGAAGAGACATTTAATTGAGAGATAGTGACAGGACGTGGGAAGGAGAAACTGTTGGGTGGAGAGTATGCGGACAGTGTGTTAACAGAACTTGGTGCTAGGATAGTTATAGGAGATAAGCCTGTGACTAGGCTGGACTGGGATAGGAAGTGCGGGGTGGATGGATTGGGCAGGCCTTGCACTGTGTCTTCAACAGTGATACAATTCCTATGGCAAGGGGTTAGAAGTTGGCATGGCGTAGAGGTGGACTAGGATGTTGTGTAGGTTGGGTGGGCGATGGAACACCACTTGAGTAGGGGTGTGAAGGCTCTAGAGGAAGATGTCCCTCATTTCAGGGAACGATGATAGATAATCAAAGCCCTGGTGAAGGATATGGTTCATTTGTTCCTGTCCAGGGTGACACTGGGTGAAGAGGGGGCAGCTCCCTTGTAACTGATTCTTGTGGATGGTGGGGGAGGGGTTAGGGGTATGTGACGATAGGGCATGGAAAATGTGTTTACATACAAAGTTTGGGGGGTGGTGCCTGTTTGTGAAGGCCCTTATAAGAATGCCAGCATACTGGCAAGGGAGTGCTTGTCACTACAGATCTACGTGTGGTCAGACTGTATGGGAGGGATCTTTTGGTGTGAAAGGCAAGACAACTGTCAAAATCAGGTGCTGTTTGTGGATAATGGGTTTAATAACAGACATAAGTGTAGATGAAGCCATCAGAGAGGAGGTGGTCAATGCTCAGGAAGGTTGCACATTGGGTTGAGGAGGACTGGGTGAAGCAGATAAGTGAGAAATTATTGAGGCTGAAGCGGATTGAGGATAGGGCATCTTTGCTCTGAGTTCAGATCATGAAGATTTCAACAGTGAACACTCACCAGGTAAGGGGTTTGGGATTTTGGGAGGGTAGGAAGGGTTCCTCTAGATAGCCCACCGTGTGTGTACCCATAGCCATTATGTGGATTTGTTCATACATCTTCCTCTCAAAGGAGAAGTAGTAGTGTTGGTGAGGAGTATGGGTTTTGAGTCTGAAAGATGTTAAGAGAGGTAGTGTTTGATTACAGCAAGGCATGGGCATGAGAGATGTTGGTGGATTGGGAGGTGGCATTAACTGTGATGGATAGGGGTCCAGGAGATAAAGAGGTAGGGGTGATGAACAGTCAGTGAAGGAGGTGGTTAGTATCTTTTGTGAGAGACTAGGTTTCACACAATTAATTGGAGGTGTTGGCCAACAAGAGGGGAAATCTGTTGGTAGAAGCACAATAACCAGCCACAGTGGGGCATCAAGGATTGTTGGATTTATGGATTTTGGGGAGCATGTAGAAGCTAGGTGTGCAGGATGCCATTGAGAATATACCAACTACTTCATGACACACAACTACTTTGAGGGGAAGATATATTAACAAATCCATGGCACAACGATGGGCACTTGCCTGGCAAACTACAAGTTAACCTTGGTGTGGGCTATCTAAAGGAAATTTTCCTAGCCTCCCCAAACCCCTTGTCTGGTGAGGGGTCATTGACGATATCTTCAAGATCTAGCTTGAGGGCCAAGACACCCTATTCTCATTCCTTTCCAACCTCAACAACTTCTCTCCTATCTGCTTCCTCTGGTCTTTCTCAACCAGAAGTGCCAACTTTCTGGACATTGACGTCCACCTTGCGGTTCCATCCACACCTCTGTCTATATTAAATCCACTAACCGCCTACAGTATCTGCATTTTGGCAGCTGTAAACCCTTCCACACCAAAAGATCACTCTCACACTGCCTGACCACCCATGGTTGTGAGGTGTAATGGACAAGATAGTAGCCTCACAGGCAGGAGGTTGTGTGTTTGAATCTCGCCTGGGGCAGTAAATCTTTATTATTTTTAAATTTTTATCAAAATGACTTTGATCATCATTTTATTTAATCAATTGATTTAAATGTCATTTTTTTATTTCATTCCTTTGTCACATCATTTTAATCATAATATCAACTTCTTCATTTGCTCTCATTTTTTTCCTATCAATCTTTTTCCACTTGAAACCTTTGTTTGTGAGGTTTTCATTAATTTTGTGTGTTCGTTTAAATTTAATTTCTTTTGTTTTACCACACTGTTTTTTCGTCCACATTAATGCATTCATTAGATCTTTTTTGCATTTTCTTTGAATTTCATTGTAATTATAAATCCATCTTTCCTTTAAATCTTCGTCTGCTGTATTTTGTCTATAGTGCAGTAGGTATTTAGGTTATGTTTTAAATGTTTTTGTGATGATTACCATGCAAAAAAATTGCCCGGCTGTTAACGAAAACTACATTTTTCACACCACTACAGTGTCAGTATAAATAGATTATTTGGTCTTTCATTTTTTAACTGATAGGTTAGAATTGTCAGATAATTTAATATTATAGTAGATAAGCATAATTAAATTCGTATTCACAAAAATTCCAATTGGAAAAAAATAGTATAAAGAAAAAAATGAAATAGATGAAAAGTTCTTATGGTGATTAAAATAATGTGATAAAGGAAACTGTGTAATCAGAACTTCTTAACATTTTTGAGCATCATGCAAAATTCTGGTACTTTCTTCATCAATTACTTGCAAACAAGAACTCACCAGGGTGAATGATTGCAGGGTATGATACCTGGGATCTTAACCTATATCACCCTACATTTAGTTCCATAAAGCCGATCCCACCCTGGATGCCTCTCCTTGTAAGTAGAACTCCATGCATGCATCTGTGAACACTCTTCATATTCTCTCTGTCTTCCATACTGCACTAAGGAGGCAGCTGCACTGACTTGTCATCACAGATCTCGTCCAAATTTATTCTGGTATGTGCAGTGCTTGGCTAGAAATGAAAGTGACAGGAGTAGTAGCTCCCAATGGCCAAGCATTTAGAAAAACTAAAACTTTCTGTCTGCGGTGGGCCAGACACGTCCCATTTATGTTAGTGTAGTTTCCAGACAGCAGTTGATGCAGCATAAAAGAGTACAGAATGGTAATCCCAGGGTTAAGGGATTGAGTCCGTATGCGGAAACTTCATTTGTAATTTTTACATTGCTTACATTGTACAACAAAAATAGTCCTCAGTAGTAAACTGAATGGACAGGTAGCCCATTTCAAGGCTTTAGGATGTGACATATCATGTAGTCAAAATATGGACAGCCAGAAAGGAACTAATACTTGCCAATGAATATGTGGCACAATAAAAGGAAATGCTTTTGCCATTTCTGTTGCACATTCTTTCACAAGTAAGCCATTACTGAAGCATTTCTGAGCTTTGGATAATTTGAAGCATACTGTACCCAATGCAGTTAAAATCTTTTCTCTAAGACTTTATGGTTCGGACAACTCCTTTTTTTTGTTTAACTTATCAACTGAAGTGCATTGTTTGTCACGAGAGTAACACCTATGTGTCGGCTTTGTGGAGCAAAGAGAAATGTCGAGAAAGATTGTTACCTTTGTTTTGACTAAAGCATTTTTTACGTATTAATGATTGGGGTTTTTCGTTGGAATTATTTACAAAAAAGTACTTAATCTCCCACTCATCATTGTAAATGTGTTTTTTATGTTCTTTGTTTTCGACATTCATAAGAACCATAGTAGAAATACAGTCACAGTAATGACCAGGATAATAGCTACAGAATAACCAAAATGATGACCTGAAAAGTAGTGGAATATTAAGAGGAATAAAGCTAAAAAAAAACTCCGAGAGGAAGCTGACTAACAAAACAGCGATGCCTTTTTGAAGTTGGACGGCGAGTGGAGGTATGACAGTGTACAATTTGAGTAAACAGTCAGAGAGATGGTGCCCCACTTGACAGCTGATAAACAGATGAACCAAAGGCTGTGGACAGGCCGTGATAACACCGTGCGTGTTGTGTTGAAGGGGGAGCACTCACAGGCCGTACTTTGGCAGGCCTGACATAGGCCTTTCAGCCAATTGGAATCAGAAGCAGTACCTCTGTAAGGTGCTGCCTCTATACAGGACTTCAAGAACCTTTTTTTGTAATGGATGTTGGTGACAGCAACCGAGCTGCGTAAGTACGAGGTGCCATCCAAAATTTTCAGGACTGGTGCTGCCATCTGGTAAAAACCTTACCAGGGTGTATATGACCTGGGACAACCAGGAGATCCGGGAAAAACCCGGGAATTTTTTCATCCAGGAGAAAACCGGGGAAAAACCCGGGAATATTTTAGAATTCCAGGAAGTTTTCATTGTTTGAGTTTTTAGTTAAATTTTTGTAACTTTGATTTGTAAGAACCAATACTCTAACAAAGGATATTACTGTATCTCGCTACTGCCCAAATAATATTGCAGCAATAAAACATGAACGAGAGAAAGAAAACTAAAATAAGACTTACGTTCCAAAGGAAATGCGCCATGTAGAACACCAAAACACAGTGGTCATACAAGCGTCTGCCAACAGCAAAATGTGTCAAAGGCTTTAGGAAGACTGTGCAGTGCCTCATAACAACAAATTGCTTCCGATAAGCGTGACGTCAAAACAGCTTACATTAAATTTGTTTGAGCAGTTGCAAGTGAGCTCATGCGCAGTTGAGTCGCCACTTCTGGCTACAGAAGTGTGGCAGTTAGCTGTATAAGTAATAGCAGCCAGATGCTACCTGGAAAAATTTTACTGACGCGCCCTAAGCTGGCAGATTTACATGTGTGTAACAGACCTGGCAAACCGGGGTATCTTCCCTGGGTGGCAATTTCAGGGGGCGGCAGCACCAAATTAATATTCTTGACGAAACAGACCTTGTTTCACAAAGCGCCTAGCATCCTGCGCACGTTGGTCTATTGATTGATTTTGAAATGCATCCCTGTAGAATTTTGAACATTTTTGAACAAATTCTAAGTTGATTTCTGAATGAATCGTAAGTTGATTTTTGAATGCGTGCATAGTGTATGTGATGTCTCTACCAGGGGAATCCCCATTCCATCCAGAAATAAACTTTCCTGCAGACAAAAGGGGCTACACGAGCTGAGCAGAATAAGCCGAACGGGTGAATGCCAATCGCTGTTTATGTGGTTGACTGGGATTGTGAATGATCTGCGTTGTTATAATTACTAGCGAAATCCATAGGTTGAGATTACCAGAGTGGAAATAAACGAGTAACAGGAATAAGAGGTAAAAAAGATTATGTATTATCTTCTCGGTGTATCCAAGAAAATGAAATTTTGACACAAAAGGTTTGGCCAGACCTTTACACTAGTAAGGGCCAGTTGTACAGTGCCCAGATAGCAGCCGCTAAAGTTGTACTCTGGGAGTAGCGCAGAAGACGTGTTGTACGAACACTTAATAACGACTAACTGGAGAATAAATGTGGAATAACTAAACCGGTGATTGTGGCGGGGTTAGTGGAGTTAACCGGAGAATAAGTTTTGACACTGGCAGAGAGAGTTACAGAATTAGTTATGACAAGGTTGTTTGTTAGGACGAGAAAGGAGAAGAAACGGGGACATCATTTGTATAAAAATTTCTTACTACTACTTTTTGATCTCATGCTTGAGAAGCTGGAGCGTAGAAATGAAATGTGAAACTATTTCCTAACATAAAACTTTTTGCTTGTAGGTGGCCTAATAGTCATTTGATATTGGTACTTCCTGAATTATATTCTGTGGTGTTATTAAAAATGCCAAAACTGTATCATTTATTTGGAGTGTATAACAATTGCTGCAACATTAGGCAGGCTTATTTCATTTTATCTAGCAGACAGTGACAAAATATACGTAATCAGATCAAAAAACCACACCAATCTTGGTTACTATTTGTATTAACAGCTTTTTCAGTATTCGACAACTACATTTGGTTTTTTCATGTAGCAAAACGTTTGACAAACTTTGATAAGGTAATAGATTGTTTCCCAGAAAGGAAAGAATGCCATGTAAAGCTGTAGCAGGAGTAGAGAGAAAGAAATGCTGGAACTTAAGGATTGAAGAAATGTGTACTGTCTTGCTTGTCTCTTGTCTTTACTGGTTTTATGTATCCTGTATTTAATTTTGTGTCATAGAACAGCAAGTTACTAGCTAATAAGCAATAAAGAGTGCAAATTTTCTGAAGAGTTCTTTTTCTTCCAGTTGCAAATAAGCCCATCCAATATTAATTCAGAGTTTTTTTTTTTAAGAGGGGCAGGATGTCAAACTGGCCAACCGGGAGAAGGAGAGGCAACGCAGGACATTTTAATTTCCACTGTCTTGAATATAGTTTGATGGCATCCATTACAAAATATTACACGTTTGAATTTCACAGAGCGAAATACAGTGACCATCAATAGAAAAATGCTGTGTGAAGAGGCATGACACTGCACTTTGACACACTTACGACCATTCAAAATGTCTCACATTTCCTCGAAAACGTATGTTTTTATGTATCAGACTCTACAGAAAGATGTGCGCTACAAAACAAACATATTTTTTTGAAAAGTGTGGCTGTGGCTGAGCGGTTCTAGGCGCTACAGTCTGGAACCGCACGACTGCTACGCTCGCAGGTTCGAATCCTGCCTCGGGCATGAATGTGTGTGATGTCCTTAGGTTAGTTAGGTTTAAGTAGTTCTAATTTCCAGAGGACTGATGACCTCAGATGTTAAGTCCCGTAGCTCTCGGAGCCATTTGAACCATTTCTTGAAAAGTGGATTTTTTAAATTTTTTGCGTCCTGCCTCAAACACTCGAGGGGGGGACACTATCTTGTATTGCCCCAGTTCGGAAATATCGTAGATCTGGGGCTGATGCACAGAGTTGTAGTGGAGAGGTGGATAGTCCCCACGTGACCCTTGTTTACGTTTTAGTGATTTTGCTGTTTCCTCTTCGTCTATTGCTCTCACGTCAAATGAAAACAAAAAGGATTTTTTCTGTGACCAGGAGCTATCAAGTGAATTAAAATAATTTCACATAATTACGGAAGGCTAAAACTTGTTGTTAGTTTCAGAGTATTTTATTTCCGCCTTTCTGACAGTCAAACATTAATTGCCTTGCAGAACAACGAAGTTATTTTTGTCAGTTTGCTGAAGAAATTTGACTTTCATTACTCTTTTCCACTGAGGCATTCAATTTATTTGAAACTAAATGTGTAATTCCACATTATTGGCTAGTTCTAACTGTTCGCTGAATTTCAAGTGCACATTTTCATCTTCTAACACGTTTGGAATTATACCATAATAAAGAACCAAACATGAGATAATACAGTGCTGGTACTCCAAGAAAATTTACATCCAAATCTGGACATGCGAATGTGCACTTTTAGCCGAATTATGCATTTTAGTATGGTCCACGAAATTCCGATGCTCTTACAGTATCCGCTAATGTCTTGTAAAAGACATAATGTAAGATCTTTTAATGTCTTACACATACGATCATTCGAGCTTCCTGCGTCATCGTAGCTGCACGAGTGATGCCTGTTATCTGTCGCTCTCTGGAAACTGCCTAAACAAAACCTATTTCTAACAGGTCATGGGAAAATATTGCGTATGATTGTTTGAAAAGCGTTACTTTCAAAGTAAATTTCCTTTTACGCAAGATGATCTATGTACGAGGATGTACGATGAATTTCTTAAATCACTGAGCATATGAATCTCATCTAAAAATAAACTCTTTGAGGATGACCAATATAATTTGGAGCCCAGAAGATCACACATTTATGTCGTTGTTAAAAATTTTACTGGCACATTTGTAATGTATCTTAAAGTGTAACCCATGCAAAAAAGATCAACATTATATGCGGAAGCTTAGCTTCTCTTGCAGCTTATTAATCTTCGAGACTAATATGTGAAAGCTTTTTTTCCCTTGTAGCAACATTGCGTATATTAATTTAAACCATTAACGTTTCCTATTTGTGTGTTCGCACTACTTAACGGTAATATTCCTATTGGGTGACTACATCACGTCCTGTGCCCTGAATATCCTCTGTTATTGGCTGGCGAGATCACGTAACATGAGCTATGACTGGCTTACAAAAGTACATCGCAATCTCGATTTCAATGCTTCGGAAAGTAACGTGCGGTGTTTGTTGGAATTCGAATTTATACTTTCTAACATGAAAATATACAGTGTAGATGTTGCTGCACATCTGACATCTTTCCAAAACTTTTTTTTTCCCCTCCCTGAATTTCGTTTCCTGAGGTGGCAGGAAATTCTACGCCGGTGTATAAAACCATAATCATTCAAAGGATTGATAAGTTTTACAGTTTTGAGGAATAGCATACTGTCACATAACACGGAAAAAGTGTATTTTCACCTGGGAGAAAGTTTATTTTTTACCGGGAAATCTGGGAAAAATCTGGGAATTTTTTTCCTTGTCCATGTATACACCCTGCTTACCTTTGGACTAATGGTCACCATCACACTCGAAGCAGTTCCTATCTGCAAGTAAACTCTGGTCCCAGCACTTCTGCCACTGTTCAAACGTTTTCTGAAAGTCTTGTTCTTTGAGGGTGTTTATCACCGCCAGCGATGCTTCTTGAATCATCTCTAGAGTGTCGAACTGAAGGCCTTTCAACTTGAGTTTCAGTTTTGGGAACTGCGCGAAGTCGCGAGGTACCACATCTGGCGAGTATGGTGGGTGGGGTACAACTGCCATGTTTTTTTGCCAAAAAGTTCCTGGTGAGCAAGGACATGTGACAGGGCGTGTTGTCGTGATGCAGCAGCCAGTTCCCTTGACGCCAAAGTTCAGGCCATCATTGCCATATGTTTTTCACGGAACCGTCGCGAACGTCACAGTAGTGCGCGAGAATTCACTGTTTGGTTGGGTGTGACAAATTCTTTTTGCACAGTTCTCTTGGTATGATGTCATGCTCTTCACATTGCTCTTCACCTGTCTCGCTTTTTAGGGTCTTGGAGAGCCCTCTCTCTTCCACTGGGACGATTGTTGCTTTGTCTGTGGGTCATAACCATAAATCCACCTCTCGTTGCCGGTGATAACCTGTGGCAAGAAGGTTGGGTCATCAGATGTGGTCTGACGAAGGTCCGTGCACACTTCAACCCAATTGTTGAAGTTTGGCAACAATGTCTGGCATTGTGCAGCTAACGGGCCTTCCAATGTGAGCATCATCTTCAATGTCTGTACGGCCAGCCCTGAACTGAGCATGCCGCTCAAACACACATGTACAGCTCATGCTCTATCCCCCAAACACTTGTTGAATCATTTCTAGGGTCTCCGTAGCACTTTTCGTGAGATTTGTACAGAATTTGATACACACGCGCTGTTCTGTTCATAGATCCATCGTAAAATCGCCACACACAAAACACAGAGTATTACGGAAATCACTGTGGACACACAACACGTCCTTCCAGCTGAATGCCACTCCACACACTGGCTCATCAGATGTGGAGCTCTTGCCACCTAGTGGTGCAAAGATCTAATACTCCTACTTTCCAAATGGCAGCACCAGTCCCAAACATTTTGGATTCCACCTTGTATTCACTCTTAAAGCCTGCCTAGCCAGTTTCGACCACCAACCCTTTAGGATTAGGGAAATCCTCCTTCACCCTGCAGCTGGAAACAGTCTGAGCCGACCATTAAAGCGAACGGGGCTAGAACACCTGGGTGGCCAGGAAATTAGAGGTCGCTTTAGGGCCTGTGTGTACACAGTCTGTCTGTAGTCTTAATAAATGCTGGTACACTATTTTCCACGTTATCAGAGTGAATTAATTTTAATGCATAATTTAGTTGCGGGCATGGGTCATTGGCAGGTTAGCTGTTTAAATACTGAAATACATCTCTATGACCCCAACTTTCTTGTAGCTGAACTGTGTATGAATTGGAAGACTGGCTATCCTTAACATTTTTAACTGTGTACTGTTAAGATTGAGAAGAACTGGTTCATTAATTTTGTGCAAATTCTCATTGTGAGTGTCTGACTGCCTGCCAAAAATTTCAATCTCAACAAAGAATTATGTAACACATATTATTGTTGAAATACACTATGTGCTGCATATCTGCCATGTTGGTGATATAGGTAAATAGGAAAGCTATGTCATGCAATATGTAACAAAGAATGTTATGTTATTGTGTGAAATAGAATGTCTTCTGTACATGTCTAGTTGATGGGTGTGAGTCAGTCAGTGATCATAAAAGTGAACTGAATTTTATTTGCTCCTGTAGGATTATATGGTATGCAGTGAATGTGCATGTGAAATAGGACATGTCAAAAATACAAAAACCTTCATTATCAAATACTTCCTAACTATTCTAACATCATTGATTATAATTAACAATATTTACAAATTTAATGTGAGCAGTACTCATCAACACCAAAATTCATTTTCCACCAGATAGTCTTTTAGGTTATTTGAAAACTTAGTGTCATGGATGTTGTCACACTTCTTAGTAATTTGATACCTGAGTACTGGGGTCCTTTTTCAAACATTGCCAGTCAGAGGGGTATGCTTCATACGTCATTCTTCCTGTGTGTGCTGTGGGTGTGTACACTTGCATTTGTAGTCCTTTCTGCAGTATCTTTTGTAACATGTAGTATAGTTTAATATATGTACAAGGAGGAAAAAGTTTAGATGTGTGGTCCTTTGAAGCAGTTCTGCATGTTTCAGAGGTTTTTCTTCTTAATATGATTCTGACTTTTTTTTAATGTGAACACCCTTTTTATCTCTTGAATATTTGAGTTTCCCCACACTACCACATACATTGTAGGTATGGCTCGAAGAGTCCATGGTATACTGTGCACAAGTCCATGACATACTGTGCTCAGAAGCTGTTTGTCTGCATGCTGTGCTAGCTGCATTTTTATAAATATGATGGAGCTGAGTTTCTTACAGACAGAATTAATATGTTTTTTCCATTTCAGCTTGTTATCCATCGTAATACCTAAAAATCTAGTGGGTTCCACTTCTCCTAGTCTCGTTTCATCCGCCTCTAAACCCATATCCACAGCCTTCTCTTTAATTCTGAACACTGCATACATAGTCTTTTTTAGTTTTATAACAATTCCATTTTCCAGGATCCATTGAGCTGTGGTGTTCACAGACATGTATGCTCTTCTCTCAAGCTGTGTCACAGTTTGGTCATTGTTCAGTATTGTCATGTCACCTGCGTACAATATTTTCTTCTCTTTCCCGTCAACACCTATGTGATTAACAAACAGATTAAACAGCAATGGCCCCATTACTGATCCCTGTGGCACTCCGTATTTGATGGTTTTGGTTTCTGACTGATATGCATCCCCTATTGATACATATTACTTCTTGTTGCATATGTATTATTCTATCCACTTCCCTGCTTGCCCTCGAATACCATAGTTTTCCAAGTTTCTTATCAGTATTTCACAGTCAACAGTGTTGAATACTTTGGAGGGACCCAGAAACATTGCAGATACAACTTGTTTTTCATCTAAGGACTGTATAATGTATTCTGTCAGATTGCCAATTGCTCATTCCATAGATCTACTCTTCCTGAAACCGTGTTGTGGTCGTATGAGTATGTTATATTTGTCCAGATAGTCAACTAATCAGTTATACATAAGCATTTCCAGGATTTTTGAGAAACCTGATATCAGTGAAATTGGCCTGTAGTTGTTGGGGTTGTCCTTATCGCCTTCTTTTACGCTGATACCCCTCTGCTTATCTTCAGTTTTTCTGGAAAAAATTCCATCTCTGAGATAGCTGTTTGCTATGTCCAACAATGGTGAGATTATTTGCTCACTTACTTGCTTTATTACATGATTCGATATTTCACCATCACCAGCTGATTTACTGGACTGCAGTTTCTTTATAGTTTCCCTGAGTTCATCTTCTGTGACTGGTTTCAAGAACATGATTCTGCTTCATTTTTGTGATAACTTAGTAACCTTCCTTTGTGGACTGTGTCTTTCCAGTTTTAAGTTCTCTACCACATTTAAGTTGTTATCATTGAATATGTTAGCTGTTTCTCTACCATCTGTAACCATAGTGTTGTTGGTATTTAATCCTGTTTTAGGATTTTTATGCCTTTTCTGGGCACATGAGCTTATCTTATTGCTCAATATTAATACTACAGATGATTCCTTTGTTGTACCATTTTTACTTAAGTTAATGTTATTTGCTCTTAAAAAATATACCTATGTGCAGAACGTAAGCATGGAAGTAACTTTCATTTGACGTTACTCCCAAGTGGCATTGCTCAATGACAAATCACAGCCAAGTAACATAGCTCGATGAAATTTGTACTGCACAGCGAAAGAACTGCTGCAGTATAGTATTGAAGGTAACTGAAAGAAATATTCCGTGAGACAAATAGGTATGACATTTTTATTCAATGACAACCATTACACTGAAGTTACCGTAATTGTTGATGGTCCCCTGGACATTACAAAAGGTGAGGCACGGTTCTTAATATGGTGTGTGATCACAATGAACAGTGATGCGTACTCTGCAATGTGCTTCCATGCTGGCCAAAAGGTTGTAAGGGTTTCTTGGAGGAGGGCATTCCATTCTCTGCCAGTGCAGTTGACAACTACTTGGATGGCCATCGATGCATGTGGCCGTGCTGCAGTACATCTCCCCAAACCATCCCACACATGCTTGATAGGATTTTTAAGTTTGGTGAACATGCAGGTTAGTCCATTCACCAAATGTCCTCTCATTCCAAGAGCTGCTCCACCAACACTGTTTGGTTTGACTGTGCATTTGAAATATACTGAGATCAGTACACCCATGCCAAATTATGCCTCCCCATACCACCATACCTGGGTGTGTTACTTGTTCACACCTCTTGACATATGAGGGTATGTCCAGCATTGTCCAACATTATTGTTTTGGTGGTCCACCAAACATTTGGGCATCAGAGCAAAGTACAAATTTTTTGAGCTAAACCGAGTCATTGGTTTCATGTGATTAACAGCAGGGGAATTAATGTAATGAACTACCATGGCAAACATCAAAACATGTACATCTACATGAATACTCTGCAAATCACATCTAAGTGCCTGGTAGAGGGTTAATCGAACCACCTTGACAGTAATTCTCTATTATTCCAAACTTGTACAGTGCATGGAAAAAACTAACGCCTATATCTTTACGTGCTAGCTCTGATTTCCCTTATTTTATTATGAAGATCATTTCTTCCTATGTAGGTCGGCATCAACAAAATATTTTCACATTCGGAAGATAAAGTTAGTGATTCAAATTTCATGAGAAGATTCTGCCACAATTAAAAAGCCCCTTTGTTTTAATGATTTCCATCCCAAATCCTGTATCATTTCAGTGACACTTGCTCCCCTATTTTGCGATAATACAAAATGTGCTGCCCTTCTGTGAAATTTCTCTATGTACTCTGTCAATCCTATCTGGTAAGCAGTATTCTAAAAGAGGACGGACAGGCGTAGTGTAGGCAGTCTCTTCAATAGATCTGCTACATTTTCTAAGTGTCTTGCGAGTAAAACGCAGTCTTTGGTTAGCCTTCCCCACAACATTTTCTGTGTGTTCCTTCCAATTGAAGTTGTTTGTAATTGTAATTCCTAGGTATTTAGTAGAATGTGCAGTCTTAAATTTGACTGATTTCTCATGTAACTGAAGTTTGTGTGGTACAGTGTCAAAACATCTCTTCACACTCCTGTGAATGACCTCACACTTTTAATTATTTAGGGTCAATTGCCAATTTTTGCACCATACAGATATTTTTTCTAAATCATTTTGCAATTTGTTTTGATCTTTTGTTGACTTTCCTAGTCGATAAATGACAGCGTCATCTGCAAACAACCAAAGATGGCTGCTCGGATTGTCTCCTAAATAGTTTATATAGATGAGAAACAGCAAAGTGCCTATAACAGTAACTTGGGGAACACCAGAAACCACTTCTGTTTTACTTGATGACTCTCCGTCAGTTACGGTGAACTGTGACCTCTCTGACAGAAAATCATGAATCCAATCACATAACTGAGATGATATTCCATAAGCACGCAATATCACTACAAGCCGTTTGTGTGGTACAGTGTCAAAAGCCTTCTGAATCAGTTTGAAATCCCTTGTCAACAGCACTCATGTGAGTAAAGACAAAAACAAAGTTTATTTAACTTTTAGAAGTAACGATAAATATGCTCTCCATGAAAATGATGCATGTTCACCTGTCGAAATATTGATGATGTTCCCCAGCTGCCTTCCCATAAGTTAACAAAATGTTCGATGTGTGAGAGAAGCTCAAATTACACATCATAGTACATATTTTAAAATTTGTATTGTTTCTAAACACCCCCCCCTCCCCCCCCCTCCCCCCCCCCCCACACACACACACATAAATTGTTGTTAATCTGTCCTTTGGTGACTAATTTATGTCCTACTAGTGCATCTGAAAGCAGACATGTAAGTCTTCAGGCTTTTTGGTAAAGGCACTCATGGCCCTGAAATCAATAATAATTTGTGCTGCCACCTTTCCATAAAAATGATGATGATATTATTATTCTTTTAATTTACTTTAATTTATTTTTAATGTATTTTTTTAATTGATTTGTTTGTACTACTAAGGACCTCATGAAAAAACTTAAAATCTTCCCTTTCTTTCTTTTCCAGGAGTTTTTTGTTTGTTCCCTATGTTTTGCTCTTCCTCCTCTTGTTCATGTTGTGCCTGTCTTTCTCTCTGTTTTCTCCAGGAAGCCATTGGAATATCAAAATGGGCCCATCTCCGTATCTGGTGGCATTTGGTCTGCATCCATAGCCCATGTGAGGGCCAGCTAAAATAACGCCTTCGTACTTACAATCTCAGTTCTAAACGTGAATTGTCACACACAAATTTCCTGACAAGATAATGATGATTATTGTTATTATTGATGGTGGTGGTGGTGATGGAGGCAATCACTGAAAGTTTGGGATTTTATCTGACTTTTATCCAAGGAGTACATTGCAAAAGACTTCATAGTCACATTATGACAGATGTTCTCATTCATTATTTTTCATTAATTCACTGTGTTTATCAAACCTTTTGGCACCAGTTGTCAATTTCTTGTCTCAGAACATCTCAAATGTCGCCATAGTTATTCTGAAGATGTTTCAGCTTTGTGTACTTTCTGGCCATATGCGCACTTCCTCTAGACCTTTGTCAACATTCTGCATCATGTACTAGGGATTGCCCCCCCCCCCCTCCAAACCCCTTCCCCACCCTCTCCCTCCCTGGCTTCAAATCAGAGATGTTGAAGATGATGTGACTTAGCTGTTGTATTCCTCCCATCTGTTATGACTCTCATAATTAACCAAACTCTTTGGCTAATTTTTGTCATATTTTTCCATACATTTACCTAGTGGCATGTATACTTTCTAAAAAATCTCAAGTTCTTATTTAGACTAAGTATCACTAAAATTTATAGTTCCGTTTATTCTTTCCACTACAATGATTCAAGAAGTAACGTTGGTTTAGCTATATAGCATGTTAATTAAAGGTTACAGCTAATTACAGTTAGCACTATAGTTTGATATATGAAAAACTTTGTGAGCTAATCAGCTTAGTTACATATAATGTCCCACATAAACACAGAGCTAAGCAGTCTGACTTTCCTATAAAGTACTTTAAATTATCCAAAACTAATTATCTTCTAAAATCATTAAATTCAAAGTTCATAACCCATGCCAATTTCCATCACACATTTTGTCATAACTACTGTTAGATTCTGAATTTTGACTGCATACATTTGTTGCCTTAATTTTTCTGTAAAAATAAGGTACAGCATTGATTAATTTACTTGCTAATCAGTTATTTCATGTATTTTACCATATGGCAATCATGTGTAAATAGGGGGACACACATTGCATGAGGAGAATTCGTTGCATGTATTTTCATAAATTTCTGACCACCATCATTTTCTGTAAACCAAAATCACATTAGTTTTGCTAGTTCTTCCAAAACAATAAAATCTAGCCTAGCCTATTTTCAAAGCATAATGTAACATACAAAATAACATCTCACTGTAGTGTCCATCTATAAGTAGTCAGACATCACCAGAAATTGGCAGTTCACAATTTGTAAGTTCGCAAGTAAGATTGGTGTTGGGCACACTCACAATGTTAACTCACGCCAATACTGCACACATTCAGTATATGAAAATATGCACACTGAAAATCACAAAATTTGAGAACTTTAATGTTTAAAGACTTGAGAGTGATTTCTGTAACCTAAATTAAGGAACATTTTAATTGAACTGTGTTGTGATGAGTAAGAGTGTGGAATGTCATTGTTATCGATACAAGTGATAGTTAGACACACTGAAGCTCATTATGAACTGGGTTAATTGAACTACCAAAGTTTAGTACTTTCTCTAATAAACTGCCACTGGGTAGTGCTAAGTATGAACTGTGACATTGTAGAGTAAATGTGAACTGTGTTGTTGTGCCACAGCATAATCATTACCTTTGCCATTGTAATCGTAGGGATGATCTAGTCCAGCATGCTAATAAACGTTTGTGCTTGACAAGCTGGTCACCATTATTAATAATCCTAGTCAAGAATAAATGTATGCATGAGTGCTACTACAAACAGCATAGTGAATGCATTATTGTGGCCAAGATAGACACAAAGCCCATGCCTACTACAGTAGTACAAGTTTATATGCCAACTAGCTCTGCAGATGATGAAGAAATTGATGAAATGTATGACGAGATAAAAGAAATTATTCAGGTAGTGAAGGGAGGCGAAAATTTAATAGTCATGGGTGACTGGAATTCGTCAGTAGGAAAAGGGAGAGAGGGAAACATAGTAGGTGAATATGGATTGGGGGGAAGAAATGAAAGAGGAAGCCGCCTTGTAGAATTTTGCACAGAGCATAACTTAATCATAGCTAACACTTGGTTCAAGAATCATGAAAGAAGGTTGTATACCTGGAAGAATCCTGGAGATACTAAAAGGTATCAGATAGATTACATAATGGTAAGACAGAGATTTAGGAACCAGGTTTTAAATTGTAAGACATTTCCAGGGGCAGATGTGGATTCTGACCACAATCTATTGGTTATGAACTGCAGATTGAAACTGAAGAAACTGCAAAAAGGCGGGAATTTAAGGAGATGGGACCTGGATAAACTGAAAGAACCAGAGGTTGTAGAGAGTTTCAGGGAGAGCATAAGGGAACAATTGACAGGAATGGGGGAAAGAAATACAGTAGAAGAAGAATGGGTAGCTTTGAGGGATGAAGTAGTGAAGGCAGCAGAGGATCAAGTAGGTAAAAAGACGAGGGCTAATAGAAATCCTTGGGTAACAGAAGAAATATTGAATTTAATTGACGAAAGGAGAAAATATAAAAGTGCAGTAAATGAAGCAGGCAAAAAGGAATACAAACGTCTCAAAAATGAGATCGACAGGAAGTGCAAAATGGCTAAGCAGGGATGGCTAGAGGACAAATGTAAGGATGTAGAGGCTTATCTCACTAGGGGTAAGATAGATACTGCCTACAGGAAAATTAAAGAGACCTTTGGAGAAAAGAGAGCCACTTGTATGAATATCAAGAGCTCAGATGGCAAACCAGTTCTAAGCAAAGAAGGGACGGCAGAAAGGTGGAAGGAGTATATAGAGGGTTTATACAAGGGCGATGTACTTGAGGACAGTATTATGGAAATGGAAGAGGATGTAGATGAAGATGAAATGGGAGATAAGCTACTGCGTGAAGAGTTTGACAGAGCACTGAAAGACCTGAGTCGAAACAAGGGCCCGGGAGTAGACAACATTCCATTAGAACTACTGATGGCCTTGGGAGAGCCAGTCATGACAAAACTCTACCATCTGGTGAGCAAGATGTATGAGACAGGCGAAATACCCACAGACTTCAAGAAGAATGTAATAATTCCAATCCCAAAGAAAGCAGGTGTTGACAGATGTGAAAATTACCGA
The DNA here is from genome assembly GCF_021461395.2 of Schistocerca americana. Taxonomy (NCBI): domain Eukaryota; kingdom Metazoa; phylum Arthropoda; class Insecta; order Orthoptera; family Acrididae; genus Schistocerca; species Schistocerca americana. The sequence continues at coordinate 237,103,417 of NC_060130.1, forward strand.
AGTATCAGTTTAATAAGTCACAGCTGCAAAGTACTAACGCGAATTTTTTACAGACGAATGGAAAAACTGGTAGAAGCGGACCTCGGGGAAGATCAGTTTGGATTCCGTAGAAATGTTGGAACACGTGAGGCAATACTAACCTTACGACTTATCTTAGAAGAAAGATTAAGAAAAGGCAAACCTACGTTTCTAGCATTTGTAGACTTAGAGAAAGCTTTTGACAACGTTAACTGGAATACTCTCTTTCAAATTCTGAAGGTGGCAGGGGTAAAATACAGGGAGCGAAAGGCTATTTACAATTTGTACAGAAACCAGATGGCAGTTATAAGAGTCGAGGGGCATGAAAGGGAAGCAGTGGTTGGGAAAGGAGTGAGGCAGGGTTGTAGCCTCTCCCCGATGTTATTCAATCTGTATATTGAGCAAGCAGTAAAGGAAACAAAAGAAAAATTCGGAGTAGGTATCAAAATTCATGGAGAAGAAGTAAAAACTTTGAGGTTCGCCGATGACATTGTAATTCTGTCAGAGACAGCAAAGGACTTGGAAGCGCAGTTGAACGGAATGGACAGTGTCTTGAAAGGAGGATATAAGATGAACATCAACAAAAGCAAATCGAGGATAATGGAATGTAGTCAAATTAAATCGGGTGATGCTGAGGGGATTAGATTAGGAAATGAGACACTTAAAGTAGTAAAGGAGTTTTGCTATTTAGGGAGTAAAATAACTGATGATGGTCGAAGTAGAGAGGATATAAAGTGTAGACTGGCGGTGGCAAGGAAATCGTTTCTGAAGAAGAGAAATTTGTTAACATCGAGTATAGATTTAAGTGTCAGGAAGTCGTTTCTGAAAGTATTTGTATGGAGTGTAGCCATGTATGGAAGTGAAACATGGACGATAACCAGTTTGGACAAGAAGAGAATAGAAGCTTTCGAAATGTGGTGCTACAGAAGAATGCTGAAGATAAGGTGGGTAGATCACGTAACTAATGAGGAGGTATTGAATAGGATTGGGGAGAAGAGAAGTTTGTGGCACAACTTGACTAGAAGAAGGGATCGGTTGGTAGGACATGTTTTGAGGCATCAAGGGATCACAAATTTAGCATTGGAGGGCAGCGTGGAGGCTAAAAATCGTAGAGGGAGACCAAGAGATCAATACACTAAGCAGATTCAGAAGGATGTAGGTTGCAGTAGGTACTGGGAGATGAAGAAGCTTGCACAGGATAGAGTAGCATGGAGAGCTGCATCAAACCAGTCTTAGGACTGAAGACCACAACAACAACATGAGTGCAAACTAAACTGAGGTGCCATATACATCTTTGCTGAAACACCATCCCACACTCAATTACACTTTCAGCTTTTAGGTGATTAAAAGTGGTGCTACTGAGGAGAGATTACGAGAACCTGGTCAATGTTTTGTCCATTTGGAAGCATTTGTTCATTCTAGGTGGTCACAAAACAGAATTCTGTGTTTGATGTCTTCAATTTATTCTATTTTGCATTATATTTCTTCTTTCTATTTGTGTACTGTGAGATTCTGTTTTTAAAAATTTTGACCTAGTATGTCATATAAGATAGTCCTGTGTTTTGGTTCTGTTTTGGCTGGTGTTTCTTAGTGTGTTGATCTTGTTAGGTAGTGTCCTTCATGCAGCTTTGTTCATGGGTGTGCTTTCTTTCTTTCTTTCTTTCTTTCTTTCTTTCTTTGCCCAAAGAAAGACATTTCTTCAAAATCAGTTCACAGATATATATAGCTGCATACCATTTTCTCCTTGTCAAATAATGTGCTCAAATGGTTTTCAACTTGTCCATCTTGTCATAAATTTCAGTATTATCTCTTGCATACCTCTAGCTTATGATCTTCTGTGAAAAATGTCAAAGAAATATGTTTTTGAATTTACTTAAAATGTTGTACTTTATTACGTTGATATGCTAAAATTCTGCAGTAGTTTTGCTATGGAGAGCTATATGTATTGTGTGAAAATATTGTTCTGAGTGTTACTAGGGAATTCTTGCACAAAAAAGTGAAATAAAATGCACAAAGATTGAAAGAAAATATTGATCTTTCAAAATGTTCATATTTAGTATCTGTGTGTAGCCATTTTGTGATATTTAGTTGCTGTGTAGCCATTATGCTGCTCCTGACAAAGAATACAAATATTACAGATATTATATATATCAGTCAGAACCTTTATTTTAACTCAATGGCCAGAAGATGCGCGGCTTAAATATTAGAAAAATAAAGTTTTTGTGGCAGCACACCCAAAATTTAACAGACGTATTATTTATTGCTCTATGAAAACATCCAGATGCGTGTGACAAACATGCCTTATAATGAGAAAGATATTTTATGTGGGAGAGCTATGGAGACTTTCACTATAGTGACATTTGCAGAAGGTTAGAAATGTTACATCTTTCTTGGAAGAAAGAGCGTGTTGTAGTAATGGGGTATGTGGAGCACGTTTCTTGATTTGCACAAATAGCTTTTGACTAATTGACATAATGGTCCTGATTACAGTTTATGAATTGATTACATGTTTTTTTATTTTATTGCAGGCTGAAAGACTGTTGTCTTTTATCCCTCCTGATGGGAACTTCCGTCTTATGTCTTACCACATTGGATCTCAAAATATAGTAGCGATCCCTATATATGTAAGGCATAGTATTTCCTTTAAAGATGTTGGAGGAGGAAGACTGGATCTCACTGTGGGACCAAAACAGACAATTGGTAGAACTGTGAGTAAGGTTTTGTTTATAAGTAATTAATTTTTTTTATTATTAGTGGCCAAACACTGTGTGTGAAGTTAGCATTTAGAGATGTGTTAGTAGCAGGTCATGTTGTGTAAATCTATGCCGCTTAACATTTTATAACTGAGAGAAGAGACTAGACATGTATCCAAATATTTTATTTGTTTATTTTATTTTAATTTTATTTTTTCAACGTTTTGTTGACAAGGAACCAGCAACTTTGTTAAATTTCTTAAAGTTTTTATTAACAATTCTCTTACCAAATCAAAATTCTGACTTGGTAAGAGGCACGTGTGGGTTGTGGCATTCATTCTGCAAACATTTATAAAGCATGTGTTGCCACTTTGATGTTTATTATTAAGATCAGGCACTGTTAGTGCAGCCTCAGTAGGCCAGGCTTAAAAATGAACTTTTAAGATTTGAAACTGGTTGCCTAATATAATACTGTAAATGTGACAGAATCATTAATAACGGCTTTAACAAATGATGTTTCTTTCGGCAAAACCTTTTACTTATCCTCCTCACATTCTTACATTGCCTGAGGGACGGGGGGAACTGTTACAATAAGAAAGAGAGAACCTAGTTTTCTAAACAGAAATTTAGAGGAAACATTTAATGTACATAGCTGTTCTTCTGTTTCACAGGTCGAGAATGTTGTTATTGAAATTCCAATGCCAAAATCTGTGCTAAACTGTAGTCTTGTTCCTAATCAAGGGAAATATTCCTTTGATCCTGTCAGTAAAGTACTGATGTGGGATATTGGACGTATAGATACATCGAGACTGCCAAATCTCCGAGGCACTGTGAGTTCACTTACACATTATAATTTGTTAGTTGTATTTAAACACACACACACACACATACACACACACACACACACACACACACACACAAAAGTGTAAGACATAAAGTAGCTAATTTGCACACAATTTGTGTGTTTAGTTGATTACTGAAAGAGAATGGGCCAATTACTTAAAGGCCTTTTAACACGTCCATTGGCATCGTCCAGGTAAGATTGTTAACTGGAGCACATGACAGTTTTCATTTTTGCTGTGCTGGACTTCTGTTTTGTACATTTGGATACACTTCCAATCTCTCTGACGTAATAAAACTGCAAGTGCCCAACTGCCACAGAACATTTGTGCGCTCTTTAGCCTTCTCTCTTTGCCCTTCTCATTCAGCAGTTTATTAGCTTACCAAGAATCCACTTCTGTTGCACTCCATTGTTCCAAACTCCCATTTAGTCAACATCTCACATATTCAAACTATATGATGATCATCTAATTCCTCCTTTTTTATCGATTTATAAGGTTTTGCTCTTTCTCATTTTCACATTTTCTTCTTAGCAACTAGGAAAGATGTTGAAAAATCTGTCTATCTTTGTTGCAGATGTTAGCTGTACAGCATTGTTTTCGAATCATAGGTGTTACACAAATTTTCTTGACAGTTTTAGTTTTACTTGTACTACAACTTTTCGTATATAATGTATAAAATCCAGATACTTGGTGTTTAAAAGCTATGGATGAGGGGTAAAACATGTTTGTCCAGACAAGGAAAGTGTTTCTGACGCAAAGGTATTAGGGTAATAATGTGTAGCAAAATTCTGGCTGGGTGAAATGCTGTGTCATGCTATAAAATAAAATGGAATAGATGTGATCTGTCAGCTAACTCAGTGACCTTCCTTTCATTTTGCAGTATGACACATCTTTTCAAGCATAAGAATTGTAATAGGTTTAGAAGTGAGTCTTAAGGAAAAGTAACTGGATAATTAATTTCGGTGATATACGAGTGGAAACATCCTCGATGTTATTCTTCTTGATGCAATAATTTACCAACAGCCGTATGATTTGTAGAAGTTTATTTTATTTTATGAACTTCTATGTGCTGCTACCAGTTTCAGCATTACATTGATGCCATCTTCAGGCCCCACTTGTCATAGTCGTAAAATCGCTATACACGGAAGGAGCCATATAACTGGATCCGTGACTGTGACGAGTGGGGCCTGAAGATGGCATCGATGTAATGCCGAAACTGGTAGCAGCACATAGAAGTCCATAAAATAATATAAACTTCTACAAATCATAAGGCTGTTGGTAAATTATTGCATCAAGAAGTTCATACCAGCTGTCATCCCACGATCCATAATGGATCAACGAAGATTCGATGTTATTCAGTCTGTGTATTGAGCAAACAGTAAAGGAAACAAAAGAAAAATTTGTAGTAGGTATTAAAGTCCAAGGGGAGAGCTTTTATACTCAACAGCACATGGTAGATCTTCAAAGTAGATTTTTTTCATGATTTTACAAAAAGTGCTTTGCACTTCTTTAGGGTATTGATATAAGGGTACGACTTGAAATCATGTAAGTGTGAAGAAAATGGGAAAGGGTAGTGCAGTCCCTGAGGTCACCTTGCCTATCTAGCCAGTACTTTGAATTACTACTATTAAAGGAACACTCAATCTTATGAAGGAAAAAGTCTTTCTGCAGTTTCCTATATTACAAGAAAATATAATTTTGAGACACTCGTCAAATTTTCGATCTGACTGTGTGACATTCATGACAAAATGTACTGAAATCCCAGTGTACGTATTGACACGAGTTGTATATTTGAGTATAATGTGAAGACAAAAGTGTTCCTTGATTTTATGTAAAGAATGAATCAATTGGGGGAGGGGGGGGGGGGGGAGCAGAGGATGGTGCCTCATTTTCAGAGATGGTGCCTCATTTTCAGAGATGGTGCCTCATTTTCAGAGATGGTGCCTCATTTTCAGAGATGGTGCCTCATTTTCAGAGATGGTGCCTCATTTTCAGAGATGGTGCCTCATTTTCAGAGATGGTGCCTCATTTTCAGAGATGGTGCCTCATTTTCAGAGATGGTGCCTCATTTTCAGAGATGGCTAAACTTAAGTGAAAGAGAGATTGCTGTCAAACAGTAGAAGATGTGAAAAAGTTGATAGTTGACAGATGCGCTGGGACAGCTGATCAGCCACAGTTAACCAAGAAACATATATGTGGTACCTTACATTGGACACTTGTGTATGTGACTTATTACGAAAGGCACCCACTGTGTCACCCACACCTCAAATAAGCTCAGTAGTGAAAACAACTGTCCAGTTCAAAAAATTGTGTGAGTAAGACAGTTAAAAATTGTGGTGTCAAGATTTCTACTTCATCCTACAAATGGATGTGTAAAAGTTTGGAGTAAATTTAACAGTAGTGACTTCTCGTGAATATTGCCCTGGCTGTTGACAGTGAGTGAATAGTGCCGCCATGTACATTTTCCTAGTATGTCTATCTGTGGTACAGTATACCCTGGTTCTACATTCCCAGAATTAACATTTTCACACCATTTATGACTTTACCACTCCCATTAAACTTCCTTTGTTCAAAATGGTAATTCACACCCAATTTTTCATTAACATATTTATAATGTTCCTGATTTACACTTTATGAAAAAAATGTTTGCGGGGAAAGAATATGACATAAGTGAGGTAAAATGATGCTGGCCTTCAAGTAATGTTTACAGATGTTATGTGGTTAAGTTTCTTGACAGTAGCACACTCTGTTCAGCAGATCTGAATTGGGAAAAGTCTTAACAGTTACTGTTTTATCTTCTGCTGCTGCCCAGCTCTACTCGGGATGGTGGCTGATGGGACTAACTTAGTGCCTTCAGATAAAGGTATCATGTCTAGTCACAACTGTTTCCAAACTGTCCCTACTGCGCACTCGCAGCTTCACGATTGCTGTGATCTTTGTGAAACCTTTACATTAACTCGAATGCAAATGTGCGCATACTTCACATGTTTTGTTATTTGATCACTTGTAGTACTAGGTGACACCATTGCTCTCTTTGCGTTGCCCGATTGTTTTTGGTTTAAACAGCAAAATTTTGTATTTTTAATATTTGGCAAGACATGTTTCAAGAATTTAATCTCACCATCCAGTGCAAATGTTTACGTAAGTAGTTTTTGTGATGTTTTACCTTCAAACAATGTGGGTGACAGGTTGTGTATGTGGTTTTCTGGCTAATGTAGGACACACAGTAATTTTTAACCTCAAAAAGACAACTACAGTGCAATAAATGCAATACACCACATATGGAAACACCACAAAAATTCTTACGTAAATATTTATGCTTGAGAATGAGAATAAATTCTCGAAACACATTATGCTAAGGTTAAAAAAATATTTAACTGGTGCAATGTTTTATTATTTAAATAATGGATGACAGTTACATGTTTTCCAAAAATGATAATATGTAGGAAATTACGTCACATGACTGTGTTTCCCAGACAGTTACCTGTTCTGGTTACATTAGCAGCTAAACATATATAAAAAAACTCTCAATCTTTTTTCAATAATAAAAAAAGTCCCAGGTGAGTATTTTGATGCCTATTATGTACGTAATTATACATAATAAATTGCAAAAATGAAAGGGGAAATCCTATATGTAACTTCCGCTACTTAAGATGTGATTTCCCATATTTTACATTTTCCCACACCATTTTTGTAAAGTTCCCTGAAAAATGTAAAAGCGGGGCTTCACTGTGTATGTAACCAGTACACAGCTGGTATCCAGAGTTGTGGTCTTCTGGATCGGTTGAGTAAGACTGGTTTTTTTTTCCCCCAATTGCAGTACCATCTGCTGAGATGACAGTGCATGTACTCATGACAAAAATGGTGCAGCAGTTCTTTGAGAAACTCAGTACACATGTTCAGTGATGTGCACGACACTCCATCCTGCCCAGACAGAATGCTGTATGGAATTTGTGAGATTTTGTAGAACAGGTCCTCAATCGCTTGAACATCATGCTTCCAAATCAACATTGCTGCGTTGTGTGTAGCATTGTGGGCCGCACCACATAATTCTACTACTATCAGTGTTTCATTATAATATTCTCACATCAGACTGATGATGCTATACAAAAGGCGAACATAACTAAGAATAATATGTAGATGGCGATAATCAGTAACTGTGCAGCATAGTGCTACCTTTTAATCTTTCACAAGTAAATAGTAAATAGTACTGTGACATCTTTGCATTAATAGCAGGCATGCCATCACTGAGTGGCCTTGTGCATACACTAAGGTGACAAAATTTATGGCATTGTGGTATGCGCATCTACATATAGTGGTATCACCTACACAAAGTATAAAAGGGTAGTGCATTGGTGGAGATATCATTTTTACTCAGGAGTTTCATGTGAAAATATTTCCAATGTGATTGTGGCTGCACGAAGGGAATGAACAGCCTCAAACACGGAATGGCAGTTTGAGTTAGAGGCATGTGACATTTCATTTTATAAATCATTAGGGAAATCAACATTCGAAGATCCATAGTGTCAAGAGTATGCCGAGAATACCAAATTTCAGGCATCTCCTCTCACCACGTACAACACAGTGGCCGATGGCCTTCACTTAATGACCGAGAACAGCAGCATTTGCATAAAGTTATCAGTACCAACAGACAGGCAACACTTTGTGAAGTGAATGTGGAACACACGACAAACATACCCATGAGGGCAGTATGACGAAATTTGGCATTAGTGGGCTATGGCAGCAGACGACTAACGTGAGTGCTTTTGGTAACAGCACAACATTCCCTGCAGCACCTCTCCTAGGGTCATGACCATATCAGTTGGCCCCTAGATGACTGGAAAATGTTGACTTTGTCAGATGCATCCCGATTTTAGCTGGTAAGACCTGATAGCAGGGTTCGAATGTGTCACAGGCACCATGAAACCATGGATCCAAGTTGTCAACGAGGCACTGTGCGTGCACTGATGGTGGCTCCAAAATGGTGTAGGCTGTGTTCACATGGAATGGAGTGGGTCATCTGGTCTAACCGAACCAATCATTGGCTCGAAATGATTATGTTTGGCTACTCGGAGACCATTTGCAGCCATTCATGGACTTCATGTTCCTAAACAACTATGGATTTTTGTGGATGATGGTGCACCATGTCACTGGGTCACAATCATTCACGATTGATTTGAAGAACATTATGGACAATTTAAGTACTCAACATGAATCCCATTGAATGTTTAAGGGACATAATGGAGGGGTTAGTTTGTACACAAAATCCTGCTCTGGCAACACTTTTGCAATTATGGACAGCTATAGAGGCAGCACGGCTCACTATTTTTGAAGGTGACTTTAAATGACTTGTTGAATCCTTGCCACATCAAGTTTTTGCACTCTGCCAGGCCAAAGAAGGTTTGACATGACTTTTGTCATGTTGTTGTAAGTGTGAGATTAGCAAGCCAACAGTTCAGGGTCTGAGACCTGCTAATCTCTAATTTTTATTTCTTTTTGTCACTAATCATTTCTTTCATCTTTGTATATATTCCATGCAAGTGAAAAATGCCAAGTTACACTGTGCTTCGGATTCCATATTATATTGGTGGAGGACCCTCTTACGACTTGCTGTATAACTCAGTTCATAGTCATGAGGAATGCAAGAGTGTGCTGCTTCCCGTTAAAGTGCTTTGCTAGTGAAACTGACCTTTGCTTTTAAGTTCAGCATTACCTTTCTTTATAATTCAGTTTTGTTATACCGACATGTCATAGTTACATATTTATGTGCACAATATTTGGAAGATGCTTTGAAGCCACTTGATGATGAAGCAGAAGTGTGTGTAATATACTGTCAGAATATTTATAGTTAAATTCCTGATTTATCTGCAATCCTTTTTGTTAACATTGCCATAAATAACAAGCCTATGACCTTTTCAAATTTCAGATCAATTTGCAGTCAGGTGCTCCTGCCGTAGAATCAAATCCCTCAATAAATGTAAGTAATCAGTAGTTTTCCCATAACTGTAGTTCCAGTTTTCATATAGCTTATTGTGAATGCAGTTCATCATCAGCTGCTTTGTTTTATGTTGTGAGTGTGTAAAAGATAATGAGCAGATTTGTATCGCATATAATCTTTCGGCTTGTGTAAAGTAATGATATGCATGTGTGTATTAGGCCTTTCTTACGATTTGAATATATTTTGTTTCTTTAATTCTTAGATGCTGCCTTTCTCATTTATTCCCATTTAAGCATTTTTCCCCCATTATAAAGCTTTTGCTGTTCACTTCGGCTGCTGCTGCTAATATTCCTTAGTGATCAATCAGTCTTGACTGACAGTTGTAAATTAATAAATTAATTATCTGTGTTCATAGATGAAGTGGCTATTGAAATGGATGATGCAGCTGCAAGGACAATAAATAATCATTTAAATTCAGTTCCTCAAATTTTAATTAACTTTGCTGACTAAGAAACTTGTTTAAGATGACTACATAGATTTTATACAGATGTATCCATTGTTTTAAACTAAAATGCCAAATATAAATGAAAGTCATATGTATTAGATATTATAGCCTCTTTTTTATGACAGTCCTATCTTTGACCCATGTCCCCTGCACACTAAAGTAGGAGATGATGTGCAAAAGAGTCCACTCATTTGCTCAACTGTAATTTTCAACGCCAACAGCTACAGCTGTGACAGATGCTGGGTCCAGCCGCGGATTTCCGCTTCAGGGAGGGCTGATGCTACATGCCCCCTAGAGGCCCAGAGTCTCTTCAGTAACAGCGTTGAGTTGAAGTGGGGAGGGGTCTATTGTCAGGCTGTGGTTGCTCAAAGAAACATGATTATTCACCACAAATTTTATTGAAGAACAAACTACCACAACTGTAGCACACTTTGCAGTGGCAATGTCCTCCACCCTCCCCAAGCAGTACAGTTTCTGTTTCTGAACTTGAGCACCATGTGCGTGTAATTGATGTTGTCTCTGGTTGCCACCTTCGTGGGCAAACCAGGTAAAAATTTCCACACTTTACTACAAAACTAGCTGAGAAACTTGGCGTTGCCAGGGTATTTATTTATTCTAATCTAATCTTCTATTATCTGTCGCCTTTTCCCTCCTCCCCCTCTGCCCGTCGCCTTTTCCCTCCTCCCCCTCTGCCCGTCGCCTCCTCGCCCTCTGCCCGTCGCCTCCTCGCCCTCTGCCCGTCGCCTCCTCCCCCTCTGCCCGTCGCCTCCTCCCCCTCTGCCCGTCGCCTCCTCCCCCTCTGCCCGTCGCCTCCTCCCCCTCTGCCCGTCGCCTCCTCCCCCTCTGCCCGTCGCCTCCTCCACTGTCTATGTGCATATCCCCCCCCCCCCCCCTCCCCATGGGCCTCACGATTCTTTCTTGAGTTTGTGCTTGGTGCACACAGGGCTCTGAGCTATTGCAGCCTGTCTTCTTTCCATCTCCCTTCTCCCCATCCTACCTTCCTTTCCCCCCTCCACCTTCCCCTTCCACCTCCTACCTCCCTTTCCTGCCTCCACCTCACCCCTCCCCCTCCCCTCTCCTCCCCCTCCCCCCCCCCCCCTCCTCCTCCTCCTCCTCCTCATATCTCTACTACAGTTACCATGCCCTCCACCTCCCCCATAGTTTCCACACCCTCCCCCTCCCCCGTGGCACCCACCAGTGATGGGGCTCTACCCTTGGCGTCTCTCAGGCCAGAAGCCTGCTACCACAACTCGGCCACAAGACGCACAGTCTGTGTATCCCAAGGTTACTCCTTCTCTTTCGGTCTAGGATCTTGCAGAAGCCTGTTCTCCTTCCATACCCTGCCCTCCTCATCCTCCGAAACAACAACAAGAAGAAGAAGAAGAAGAAGAAGAAGAAGAAGTGCCAGGACAAGGCTCCCCCACTGTCCTCATAGGTGACATCTCCCCCCATCTGACATTTATTTATGGATGTCACGCCATCCTCGTCGGTGACGACCTGTAACTGAGTAACAGACCTCCCCTCAGCTTCTTTATGTCTAACCTGGACTCCACCACATGCTCATCCAGGTAATTACAATGGATATTATTGTCACGTACTGGAAATACAACACTGTTTCCTCTTAATCTGTCTTGCTCTTCAAGAAATGCACTTTCATGAATTTGTTATCAAGCATTCTGTTGGAACCCCTGGAAGCAATAGCGGTATGCATGCAAACGACCCTAACACTCACCATTTGCAGTGTCTACCTCCCTCTGGGTAGGACATTTTCTTATGGTTGACTCCCAGTTTTAACACTCAAGTTCCCGCCCCTGTATCTCCTTCTTGGGGACTCCAATGCACACCACCCCCTGCGGGGGGAGTGCCACTTTGATGGGTAGGAGTCTTCTAATTGGCCAATTTATTACAGACTTTGATTTGTGTCTCTTCTATAATGGTTCCCTTACCCACTTCAGTGCCGCTCACAGCACCTTTTCTGCTGTTGATCTGGCGATTTCTTTGCCTGCTCTCATGACTTCCCTACATTGGTCATCCTTTGATGGTCTTTGTGATACTGACCACTTTCCGGTGATCCTGTCACTCCCCTGCCACCACCAGGCAGACAGGCCCCCATGTTGTGCATTCTACAGAGCCAATTGGCTTTTGTATACATCGGCTGTGCACTTCAACACCTCTGTCTTGGATTGCATTGATGTGGTCGTGCAGGATTTCTGTGACACTATCCTTCATGCCAATGTCACTGCCACTGCTATCCCCCATGTCCACGGGTCCCCCTCATTGTCGACCAGTACTGTGATGGACCAAGGACGTCGTAGTGCTGTCAAAGAACACTGACAGGTGCTGTAATGATATAAACAACACCCTTCACCGATCAACCTTACCACTTTGAAGTCTGTCTATGCTGAGACCAACAACCTTACTAAGCAGAGTAAAAAGGAATGTAGGGAGCATTGTGTTTGCCACCTCCAAGCTCCATAGCCTTTTGGGTCACCAGTGAAAATCAGCTGCCCATGGTCTTATCCTACAGTGTGTTCTGTGTACTGATTTGTAAGTCCTTGCAGAACACCTTGCAACACATTTTGCGACAGCATCAGAGTCTTCTTGCTATCCTGCTACCTTTCCCCATCAAAAATGATGTGCTGAAGAAATCCTCCTCCGTTCCAACCCCCAACAAGCTGAAACCTATAATGAACCCTTCATTGAATGGGAATTCTTGCAGGCCGCTGGGCCGAATTCCATCCACAACCAGATGATCCAGCACTTGGAAGTTAGACAGAGGCAACATCTGCTCAGGGTCTTCAACCACATTTGGCTCACAGGTGCCTTCCCCTTGCAATGGCGAGACAGCGTAGTTGTCCCTGTCATTAAGCCTGGGGAGAATCTAATGTCTCTTGACAGCTACTGACCGGTTAGCCTGACCAACATACTTCGTAAACTGCTCTAGAGGCTGATTAGCTTCCGGTTGTGTTGGATACTCAAATCTCAGGGCCTTTTGTCCCCGTATCAGTGTGGTTTCCACGAAGAATGGTCTGCAACCGACTATTTACTCGGATTGAAAACAGCAACCAGATGAGCTTTTACTAACTGCTGACACCTTGTCGCGGTCTTCTTTGACCTACATAAGGCATATGACATGGCTTGGCGCTATCGCATTTTAGTTACTGTCCATGACTTGGGCTTTCGCAGCCCCATCCCCATTTTTGTCTACGAGTTTTTATCCCACTGGCTCTTTCGGGTTTGAGTTAGCATCTCACTCAGCACCCCTTGGACCCAGGAGAAAAATACAATATAATTCTTTTTCTGGTCAGTGTGGTAAAATTTTGTAATTGTGATTTTGTTTTCATATGAGAGGACTGTCAGTTGGTTTGAAAAAAAGTTAATATATTCTTTAAAGTTAGATTCGAACCAGCAATCTATGGACGTCCTCTTTTATAATTTGACGGTCCACCACTCTAACAATTGAGCTACCAAATAATTTAGGTAAAAATGGTTAAAATGACAATTTTCACTAAGAATTCCATTTGAATGACGCTATCCTTCCTTGTAACAGTGGGAAAGCATATATTGGAAGTAAATTAATGTTAACTTCACAGTGCAAAACTTTATTTAATGAAGCTAGGAACTCATACGTCGACATGGTGGCAATTAGCTGGTACATTGCGACCACATTTTACGCATCTTCTCATTCTTTGGAACACTCAAAAACAAATTTTTAGGAGTTTTTATAGATGTATTTGTACAGTACTGTACTAAACACCATTCATAACCCATTTTCCGAAAAGTAAATTCCAAAACAAGATGGCACTGTGAATTAACATTACGACAGTAGGAGCAGCGAGCTAGCCATTGGCATTGCAGGCGTCGTGACTCAAATGGAGCGTTTTTATGGGCTATCAAATTATATGAATTTCATTTCTGTTTTTATAAAAGAATATTGAAATTCACGAGGAAAATACAATTAGGAACATAAATTGACATAATTTTTCATTTATGGGAGTTTCCAGAAAATAGTTATGGGACACGGGTTTCTGACTAAGTAAGGCATGGAAACCCGTACTTACCTCAATCAAAGAAAATCATAACATCCGTACATGAGATGCAATCCAGACAGTGACCAGCAGATAACTAAGGCTCTCCACCACACCGCCACAGCCGCACTTCCCCCCGCCACTGAGCACAGCGTGAAACTTGTGAGACCAGAATTCTGGACCTACAGGTATATATACTGGTAGTGCACTGCAGACCCCCTCATTCCATCAGTACCACATGATGATGGCAGAATGGTTGTTCACTGCAATATCTTGGAACTCCAACGATTGCCTCCGGCAGTACACCAGAGAACCTTGGAAGCATCATATATGCCGGGAAAGCCTCATATCATGTATAAACTGATATGGTTTAGTTTTCTAAACCTGAGCACTGTGTATTAATTAATAGCTCATATCACTTCCCAATCCTGGCTACACCTCCGAGGGGGTGTACAAAGACAGGGTGACTGCAGCATTGGCAGGCCACTTGCTACACATCCAAGCCACAGGCTTGTCATGACTTATGTAGTTGAAAATGCTTCTTCAGAAAAACATGTACACATGGAGCTGTTACAAATACTTGTCAATTTTAGTCAAAGGGATCTCAGTCTGGTGGCAACCACGTACAAGGGAGGGTATATGCCGGTTGTTGGGGCAACATGGTTCTGTAAACAGCCGCCATGAAACTTGACCTCTGCCAATGGTGAGCTTACTGCTGGGTGGTAAGTCCACTGTTGTGGCCTTAGTGCCTTGCTGCCGGTAGTTCACCTCCAGGCTCACTTCAGCCGCAGCCAGCTTTCTGCCCTGGGGCAGCCATTCAAGGCCAGGGTAGTGCAGTTACCCAACCACCTACACCTTGGTGGGCATACTGATGTGTGTGTCTCTGCTTGCAAGATTGGACACCACTGCTGAGGGCTGACTTCCTATACAAGAACAACAGCGGGTTCCCGCACCATCCAGTTGCCCTGCCCTGAACTGCAGAGCTGTGCCCAGATGGCACATGGCCCAACAAATACCCAACACATCAGTGTTGCTGTCAAGCCACTGGCGTCGCAGCAGGTCATGGGCCGTCTGTCATATCAGCACTTTCTCAGTCGTTGCGTACAGCACATGCACAGGGGGCATTGCCACCATGCAGTGCGCTACAAATGTTGTAGTTCGTTGTTCAACAAAATGCGTGACTAATGATTATTTTTCTTTGAGCAACCATTGGTCGTCATCTTAAAACCACCCCCACCTCGGTTCAGCCCAGCTACTGTGGAGTTCATCCATCCCGGGCCTCTGTAGTATGTTACAGCTATTAATTATTTCTCCTCTCTCCATTTTCACAATCTTGCCTCTGCATGGAGTGACGTTGCATGTGTCATTCCTGTATTAGTTCCCTTCTTGACACTGTAGGCAGGTAGCTGCACTAACGTTTCTAACACTCACAAATATGACCTTGCTAATTGCACTGCCCATTTACATACAGAAGTACAAACTGGACTGTATGAGCATGAAAAAACATTTTAAGCTGTCAATGTAAATCACTTATAACTTCTGAATGTGTGTGTGTGTGTGTGTGTGTGTGTGTGTGTGTGTGTGTGTGTGTGTTGAAATTAAAATGTTTGGTAAAAACATAATTGTGTGTTTTATTATTTTTCTAGGTTCAGTTCACCATTAATCAGCTAGCTGTTTCTGGTCTCAAAGTTAATCGATTGGATATGTATGGTGAAAAGTACAAACCTTTTAAAGGTGTAAAATATATTACTAAAGCTGGACGTTTCCAAATACGAATGTAAAATTTATGTGACTGTATGACAGTTGACTGGAGTCAGCTGAAGAGTAGTGAGTATAAATTATGATGTATGAACTAAACTCACAAGCAGAGCTAATTGTTTTCTCCAGTACACTATATATTGTTTTGCATACAATACATTGAATATTCAGAATACATGTATTTACACACCACTGTATTGCCTTCTGCTTTTTTTTGTAAAAGGTGATCTACAGTACAAACAACGGAGTTTATTACCAGTAAGAGAGATATATAGGGTGTCCCTGGAAGAATGGTCAGTATGTGGGGATCTGATAGGAGTGATCATTTGAAGCAAAAAAGTTGAATAAACATAGGCTCCAAAATCCATACCTCAAGAGATATGAACACTTGGTCATCTTTGTTTCTTGAAACTCATCTCTTCTACTGAACATGGTCTAATTAGCTCTTAAGGTATGCATTTTAGAGCCCATATTTACTGCACATTTTTTTCTTGTTTTGGTCTGTACTACAACCTCCCAAAATATGAAGCAATGTACTTTCAGTAAAAGAGAACTGTCTCACAGCATGTAGTAGTGCTCATAGCACTTATAGTATGCATTCTAGAACTCGTTTTTATTAGACATTCTTGCTTCATATGACCATTCCTGTCAGATCCCTAAATATTTACCATTCCTCCTGGGACACAATGCATATACAACGTTCTATTAAGGACACTGCAAGCTATCTTAAGTCTGCGTTTCCAAGCAAAGTTCAGTCCAAGCCATATCAAATTCTGTCTGTTACAATTAAAGTCCATCAGAATAACACCCTAGGCAGTATAATAATAGTTGTGTAGTGTACTCCATTATTTGCATTGACATCAGCTTAGGCTGGCCGGCTACTATGGCCGAGTGGTTCTAGGCGCTTCAGTCCAGAACCGCACTGCTGCTACGGTCGCAGGTTCGGATCCTGCCTCGGGCGTGGATGTGTGTGATGTCCTTAGGTTAGTTAGGTTTAAGTAGTTCTAAGTCTTGGGGACTGATGACCTCGGATGTTAAGTCCCATAGTGCTTAAAGCCATTTGAGCTTAGGCCAGCTTGTATGCCAGAGTCTGGCATGTTTCTGCCAGGGCGCATGCCTGAGGATTGGTGCCTTCTGATTAGTGGTAATGTTGCTCCAGCTACTCAGTTTCCATTGTAATGTTGGCTGGTACCGCTACATAACCCCCCCTCCCCCCCAAAAGCAGCGACCAGCAGGGGAGAAGAGGAAGGTGGTGTGAGATCTGGAGAGGCCACTACTAGGGAAGGCAACAAGTAGGTGTCCACATACATTGCTGCAGAAGGCTGAGGCAGGACAATGCTTGATGAGGGATAAAAGAGTTGCCAGGAGACCAGACAGTCTGCTGGGGTGGAGGAGCAAATGGCTGCTGCGTGGGATGGTGAAGACAAAATCGGTTTCAATGATGCCACAGAAATCGGTGGTGGCACGCTGAGATATACTGAATGGATCTGTGGCAGGCAGAGAGTGCCTTATGCACCCAGATTAGGTGGTGCCCAAAATGACAAGCCCAAACCAATAAGCCAGCCTGGAAGAGAGAAGTGTCAGCTGCTACTTGGGGCAGTGGACACAGCATATCCGAAAGGGTACAGTGAAGGCAACCATGAAGTCAGCCTGCTGACGTTGATCAGTGGCCCTGCCAGTTGCTGCAAAGCCAAAGTGGGAAAGGTGGAAATCCCGTCTGAATTTAGATGGAAACCACAAATTCATGTCAACTGAAAGTGAGGTCTCATTGGGAACTGGGACTGCGCATCCTCATTTGCATGTAACGTCACTTCTGAGTAGTGGGTAGAATAATGAAAGTTAGACAAGTACAGTGTCCAGTGCTGGAGATGATGGGCAGTCCAGTCTGGTATGGAATGGTTGGGGCCAAATGTAGTGAGCAAAGGACGATGATATGTAATGAGATGAAATCTCTGTCTGTAAAGGAATAACTGAAATTCCGAACTGTGTAAATAATGGGAAGGGGGCTCCCACACTCTGAGAATAGTGTTGCTGAGAAGCAGGTAAGATCTTGGAAGCATATGCGCTAGGGCATACTGTTCCATCAGGGTATTTACAGTATAGGACTGTGCTGATACCACGGGGAGACATGTCTGTTGCTATCACCATAAGCAAACTAGGGGTGTACATCTCTAAATATAGTGCTGTCTTAAGGTAGTATTTTAAAGTCTAGAAAGCATGTCAACAACTAAATGACCAGTCCATATGCATGCCTTGACACCGTAGCTAGTTCAGTGTGTATGAGAGTTCTGATAGGTTTTCAGTCGATCGATCATAAGAGTTTATCTTTCTGAGAACCACTTGTAAGTCTTTGACATTTATGCGGGCCTGCATCTTGCCACATCGTGATCCTCTGTTAGTTTTAGTCCATTTTTTGAGTGTTTAAACACTAAATATGTTGTATTCAAGTCCTCTTCTTATCTATCTCTAGAACAAAAGCTCAAGGTTGTGAAGATGGTCCTGTGAAGTCGTACCCATGACCAAAATATCATCAAGTTATGCAGCACTGTTGATAATGCCCTATAGTAGTTGATCCATAAAATAGTAAAATATAGTAAGAGCTGAGATATTCCATAAGATCCCCATTATAAATGGTTAAGTCCACTGTGGCTTGTTTAGTACAAAGTATGTTTGTGAGGTCAATTCAACTAAATACAGTGCAGTGGCCAAATTTTACAGTGTGTTCATCTGTGGTCAGTAGAGGATAAGTTTCCACTTCAGCTTTTGCATCTGTTGATACTTTGAAATTGTCACGATGTCTCTAGGTGATGTTTGGTTTATGTACAGTTACCATGGGAGTGGCCCATTGACTACAAAGACTAGGGGTTACAATGTCTCCGTGAATGAACCTATCTGGCTCTAATTTGAGGCCATCTTTAAGAACCAAAGACACTGGCAGGGCTTTGAAGAAGCGCAGAGCTGCCGCCACTTTAACAATATAAGCTTAGAAATCAGTAATTTGGGTATAAATATCATTTGGGTGGCGATTCTTTTGGAAAACCTGGAATTCTCAGGGAATTAACATTTTACCCAGAAAAATATGGGAAATCTCAGGGAATTTCCGAAATTTGATAAAATCTCAGGGAATCCTGCATTTTTAACCTAGCATTAAATTTCATTGAGTTTTATAAATTACAAATTTTAAAATACTTAATATTTCAAAGTGTGTTAATTATATAAATATTGTTGCATATAGATTATCAGTGTTTAAAAACTGTGATTAAACTGCAGATTATAGCTGGTATATAGCTCAGCTGAAAGGAAAGAAAAGTCATTATTGTGATATGGTGCTGCCCAGTCACCATTTATTTATCAGTAGCTTGTCGACACCATCGTCACGCTCACACCTGGAATTCTCAGGGAATTATTTTTCCCATGCATTCACTGGGAGACCCTTCAGATGGCGTGGTGTGCACTGTTTCATGAACTGTAAATCCAAAAATTTGAAGCTGTCCCAGAGACACTGTCCGCTAACAAGTCAGCTACTAACGAAAATTTACTGGATGAGTGACTCAGTTAGAAGTAAGTAAAACTAGAAACTTACCTGAAAAAGGCACACAATGACATCCATAGGCCTAAAGATTTGCCTCGACTGTCTGCAATGCTGGTGAACCTAAACATAATTAGATTGGTTTAGCAGTGACACAGAAGCACAGATTTCCAGAAGGAATCTCAAAGGATGCTTGTCAATGAATGCAGCTGAGTAAATTATCTGGGCCACATTTTGAGAAGTCAGCACAATAGATTTCTCACTCACTTGGTTTGCTACATATCTGCATCAGAATTGCTGCAATGTGTCTCTTGCAGGTGTTCTTTTCTGCCACACCTGTGACATATTGCATACCAATGGGGGCAGGTGTGTGTGTGTGGTGTGTGTGGTGTGTGTGTGTGTGTGTGTGTGTGTGTGTGTGTGTGTGTGTGTGTGGGGAGGGGGGGGGTGAATGAAATGACGTTTACAGCTGAGCAGTGGCATTGCTGGTGAAATGGTCCATCACCACCAATGTGGTCCTTTACGAGGACAGCTGGGCTGCAGAGTAAGCGTGGGACCTGCCAGGCGGCATGGCATCCTGCGTAAGTGGTGTCAAGAGTGTTAACTGTCATGGTGTCTTCTTCTACCGGAAACAAATCTGTGCTTCATGGGCAGTCTTGTGGGCTTCAGCAATTTGCATAACTTGCATCAGAGATGGATCTCATTTTCTCAGTACAATCTCCCCAAAGTTGTACCCATGTCAATATTTCAAATTGCAGTTCCTTCCTAACTGCAGTTGGTCAGCAGCCCAGTTCAGACAATTGATTGGGGCCCTTCCTTTGATGTGAGAATTCTAACCTGTCTGCAATAATATGTTTCTTCGTTAACAGATGTTCTCACAATAAAGAAAACATTCGAGGTAACTCGAGTTCTGCTCTATTTATTAATGGTTCTACTTTTTGTATTAGTTGATACAGTGTGGGATTTCCTGACAAGGATGTGACCTTTTGTTTTTCTGTATCAGAAACTGTTGAAAGGCTACAGGCACAGGTGGTGCGGGAGATGTTCCTGCTACATTCGCTAATACTTGCACTGCCTTTAATATTGCTACTGTTAGTTCATGATAACCCTGTGTGATATTTTTTAAGAGTTGCTGTAAGTATTTCACAATTGAACAATTTTGTAACTGAGCAAGAATGCGTGTTTTGAAAGTCCGATTTGCATGCATCACAGGTCGAGAGTCATCATAGATAATACGAAAACACTCATAGTGGACTCTCTGCTGTACTTTTATGTAATTGTCCAGTTACATTCTATTTAATTTAAATGTCACTTTAGAGCTCTTAATATTATATCTGTAAGAATGGATGATGTTTAATTTTTTACTGGTATTTAGCTTGATGCATATTGTTCTGTTATTGGATGTTCACAATTATAATTGTTGGCAATGTATTAACTGTAGTATTATCTATATTACAGGTTCCATACAAGTTGCTAAATTTTCACAGTTGCCCATTTCTGGGAAACTGATGTATCACCTGTGCTGCAGCTGACAAGAAGCAGCTGGTAAAGAAACACATTCTGGACAATAAGACACATGTCGGTGTCAATCTCACAGAAGTGTGTTAATGTCTTCAGATGGAAAAAGACTAAAATTATTATAGCATGGATAATTTGGAAAATATAATTTAATGTAATCTGTGATAAGTACTTAGGTTGAAAAATTCTGGGGCTCTGAGTTTCTGTTGGCCACATACGTAGAAAGAAGGAAACTGAGTAAAAAAGCAGGTGAGAGCAGGAGGGGGACTGGGTGTGACATGTCATTGGCTAATTTAGATTAATATGAACACTGGTCTGGAGATAAAAACTTATTACAGAGTGAATATGTTCGAACATGCAGAGCAGTGTCTGAGAGACTGAATGCTTAATTTTGCCTAATCCTCAGTAAAGTTTGTAGTAGCTTTATTTGTGGAATGCTGTTGGGACCTTGTTTCATGTATAGGCGACACCTCTCTCTTATCCTCATGTGTCTTTGAACTCTGGGAATTACCTTTGGGTGACCTATTATCCATAGTTGTGTATCCTAGTAGTGCCTATTACATTTTAAAAAATTGAATCCTTGAAGTTATCTATACAGTCACAGTTACTATTATTATTATTATTATTAGGCCAGGATATATTTAAAGACTAATCTCTCCATTATGGATATCCTCCTTCCTATTAGTGAATGAAACTAAAGCATTTGATCTGAACATTTATGCTGCAGCAATACAATTAATTCTGTTAATTATTTTTATTCTGCTATTCTCTTCAAATACCGAGCGAGGTGGCGCAGTGGTTAGACACTGGACTCGCATTCGGGAGGACGACGGTTCAATCCCCCGTCCGGCCATCCTGATTTAGGTTTTCCGTGATTTCCCTAAATCGCTCCAGGCAAATGCCGGGATGGTTCCTCTGAAAGGGCACGGCCGACTTCCTTCCCCATCCTTCCCTAATCCGATGAGACCGATGACCACGCTGTCTGGTCTCCTTCCCCAAACCAACCAACCAATCTCTTCAAATTTCATCTCGGCTCATTATATTAACACACTAAACACTCAATATTTTAACATAGTGCTAATGTGTTACCACATTGTAATGTCACAAATGTTCATGAAAATGCTGGATGCTCATGGTGACTGAAATTGAGGGTAAATAATTTCAAACATAATTTTAAATTGATTGAGTGTGAAACTGTACTTGCTGTGAAGTAGTTTCACTAAAAGTGGCAGAAAGAAGAATTGCAAGCTTACAGAAACAGTTTTACGTAATATTTGTAAATTGTGCAGGTTCTGAAGTCCTACTGAATGGAGAAATGTGAAGAAATGAATTAAGAGGAGGAGGGGGGGGGGGGGGGGGTGCCAATGGAGTGCTTACCAGAGTACGTGCATAAAAATTTAGGAAAGTATTCTTCCCTCAGCTTAGTAGTGTAATTAGGTGGAGAGCAAAAGTCTATATCACAGAGTTCCTTCACATTACAGTGAACAGTAATATGGGTAATATGCACGTGTGTGTGTGTGTGTGTGTGTGTGTGTGTGTGTGTGTGTGTGTAAGGTAATATGTTCTTGAGAGATAGAAACCTAGAGAGGCCAGAATATTCATTGCAAGATAATGAACGGCACAATAAGACATAAATGACAAAATATCTTACATGGCAGGTGGCAATTGTGTGATGATGATTGTGGCTGCTATCAGTCTTGTATGCTGTCCCAACTTTTTGTATGCCAATAGTCTCATATCCAGGCCAATAGACACCATCTGTCTGCAGAGCTGACTAAGGATTAGGTTGTGAGACCATCAGTTGTTTCCAGTGCAATTGTAAGTACTCTCACTAATGATTTACTGTCGAGTTTTTTGTGAGAATGAGAATACGGCAAGGACATTGGCAACATTATTTCTCAGTCTGTTGTGAATTGTAGAAAAAAGATAATATGTCAGTTTCAAAGCTTCCTAACCCACAAATTCTATCCAATAGCCATTTGCTGGCACAGCCACCACCACCACCACCACCACCACCACCACCACCACCTCCATCAAATCCAACTACTCACCTCTCAAGTTTCACCACTGACTTCTGTGAACTGTTGTATGTTCCTACCTATGCTTACACATATTTTATCATTCAATTCAGTTCCATTTCTTGCAATGCAGTGAGTAAAGACAGCTGCTTACCCTGAGGTGTGAAACAGTGGGTATGCGCATAAAAAAGATGTTTAACACTATAGCTCAGCTTTTCAACTACTACTGTCCTGCAGTTTGTAGGGACCAGATGGGAGGGGGGGGGGGGGCGGGGGGCAGTGGGAGAGCAAGGTACACAATGCATGTGCAAATGTTTGTCCTTGCTCCTTGTTAGGCTACAAATTTTGTTCATCATTTTATTTGACTATTGTATTTTTGATGCATATTCAGTCACCATTTGTGAAACACCTTTCATCGTGACCAGATGCTATTGAGGTGGAGGAATTTTAATCTCTCCTACCCATTGTTTATATCTGATCTTCAATATTTCTTATAGAAATCCACAAAATGAGGCATGACTTCTTGTATTACTTTTAGTTTATGAATTGCTGATTATTAGTCATTATTTTATGACATACATCTGGCAGTTTAAAATCAAATGGAATGCAGCTGATTGGATAAAAGTTGAAAAGTTGTAAAAAATGTGATATAGTAACAGTGTTATTAATGGAACTAAAGAATAAATCATGTGAGGTAGACTGTGGTAATATTTTTGTATTGCTCTTTCTACCAGTGAGAAATATGTGCTGTCTGCAATTAATAAATGTTAATTTTCTTTAACTGTTGAGTGCACTATACATTATTTCACTCCCTTTTAACAACCTTCGATGGTGATGTTTGTATTACAGCTTTTGGAAAGTGGGTTGAAGTGGATCATTGAGATGAATTTGAATGTAAAAATGATGACTTCTCGGTTCTTTAAGCTCTACTCATTTCTGATTAGTTGCTTATTTATGCTGCCAACTCAGCTTTTATTATCTCTCTCTCTCTCTCTCTCTCTCTCTCTCTCTCTCTCTCTCTCTGTGTGTGTGTGTGTGTGTGTGTGTGTGTGTGTGTGTGTGTGTGTGTGTGTGTGCGCACGCGCGCGCGCGCATATGTTGGGTGTTGGGAGGAGAGGGTGTTGGTATGTGTATGCACTTAACAGTGCAAAATGGTCTGCCCATCTACAGTTTCAACCAAATCTTTTACAGCACTGATATATATTAAATGCAACATGACAGTTTTCCCCTTTAGATTGAGAATGCTGTCAATGGAACTTCATACAACTACACTCCAGATATGTAAATAATTAGCATTGCAGGTCTCTGTCACAGGGGTGTGCTTTGATGGTGGTACCATATCTGGTAGGGTATAATGGGGGGTGACTTGCATCAGATATTGAGTGATCAGTGTGAAGGGCATGGAAATGCTGCAGACTCGTGTGAGTCAACATTATCAGTTTGGAAGAGAGCACATTTTGGGTCTCCATTTTTCTGTCTGGTTGAATTGTACAGTATACAGATCAGTGGGGCCTTTGGATGTACCATGGCCCAATGTTGGACTGTGTTGAACGTGACACAAGCGTACTTGTCATCAAGCTTCGAGTTGATCACATCTGACCATCCCAAGAGAGGATCACCACATTGTGCACCGAGCACATTGTAATCCCTTCGCATGTGTGCTTGCTCTCCGAGATAAGGTAATGGACTCCCTGCAACATTCTGTGTCATCCCGCCCGATTGGTCAGAGACTATCTGTGGCCAGACTAGGGAATTACCATCCCGTGTGTAGCTTGTCATTAACACAACACAAGCATCTGCTTTTGGAGTGGTGCTATGAACAGAAAGAATGGACTGCTGATGAATGGTGGCACATTGTGTTCGTTGAAGAAGAGTGATTCTGCTATGCTGTAGAGGGTCAAATAATTAGAGTGAGTAAGTTAGTTAAAGGTAGGAGTTCTACAGTAAAGAAGATGATTAAAATGTGAAGGAATATTGGGAATCAGAAGTTATATGTGTGTTACATTGTGTTGCGCAGATTAAAGGTATCGTACAGTGACACAAGTGGGTCAGCAGAGTGCCTAGTTAAGCAACATGAAAGAGAATGCTGTCTCAATGGCCAGTGAAGGATGTGACAAGAAGGAGCTCACCGTATGACAGTGTGTCTACATAAAGGGCAGTAATCGGGTCAGTTACACCAGCCAAGCAACACCAGAATATTCCACCAACCTACTGGGGAAGAAAAACTGCAGACAGCAGCAGTGGAAATCCGTATTTAAGGTGTGGCAGCCGGCTCATCATCAACTTTCATGAGGCATTGGAGTGATGCTGAGCCTGTGCCACTCAGTGCCGCCACAAGTTTGGAGTCATCACTGCCATCACTGTCCATCATAAGTCACCATCGTAATGCAGGTCATGACCTAGGAGGTGCCAGAGTGACA
The DNA here is from genome assembly GCF_021461395.2 of Schistocerca americana. Lineage (NCBI taxonomy): Eukaryota > Metazoa > Arthropoda > Insecta > Orthoptera > Acrididae > Schistocerca > Schistocerca americana. The sequence goes on from NC_060130.1 coordinate 237,128,684, forward strand.
TCGGTGCTGTAATGATCATTGTATGCCATCAGCAGGCAGCTGCATGTCATGGGAACCATCATCTGAAGTGCATTGTGGTAACATGCTGTCTCTTTCATCCTGGGACGTTGCCTCCACAAAAGCTGTGATGGGCCAGAGCCGGAGACCATGGCCCACTGATGCCAGACAGCCTCAGCTAGGAACAGTTGCTGAGACAGGGCAGTAACCTGTCCCACGGCCGCTGCTGCAAAGTCCCCCCCCCACTGCGATCGTATCAGAGATCCACAGCACGTGGTACCAGCAGCCATTGTATGATCCAGAAAGGCACTGGATGCAGAAGTTCTTCCTTTGGCTAGCAGTAGGTACAACATTATTCTCAGACTCGATCTACTGGTTGCAACCTCGAACGGCAGAACTGGATGGAAAATTGTTTCAGCTAGACTCTGCAGCTAGAATACCTTCATTGTTGCAAAGTCCAACCCATGGCCAGGGGAAACCAATTAAACTGCATACAAGATCCATTAAGGTCAATTTACAGGATCCTATACCGAAAGGTACTGGAAAGCTAGTCTGAATTGATGTTGGTACTGACCTGCCAGTGAACTCGTTGTACATTGATGAACCTTTGGCAAATAAAGGAGAACTAGTTGGAGTTAGTTGTTTTATACGTTATAGCATGTCCTGTGTTTGTGAGATAGACAACACGAGGGTAGTGCATGTCAGTATCGATAATTTTGGCCCCGAGGAAGTAACATTGTCCCAGGGTATCCTGGTTGCGAACTGAAAACTGTTGGATGAGGATGAACTAGACCATGATTTTACAGCAAATTACACAATGCTGGAGAGTCTCAATCGGTAGGCACTAAAGAGTAAGGTAGCACATTTTGAAGCACAGGATAGAGCATTAGTGGAAAAACTGTTCAGTGAGTACATGGAATCATTTAATCTGTCTGATCCATTACCCGTAAAATGGCTCGTTTAACATCAAATTTCTAGTGGAAGTAAAGCAACCATTTACAAATGACCGTATTGAGTTCCAAGGTATTAACAGCCAGTTATGGAAGAATTTGTAGATCAGTAAGAGATGGCATTGTATAAAGTTTTAGGCCTTTTGTCTGCTCCCATTGTAATTGTAAGCAAAACATCACCAGATGATGGCAAAGCATATAATTTCTGTTTTGACTACTGGTTCCTCAACCAGAAAATGGTGTCAGATGTGTATCCCCTTCCTAATATAGCAGACACATTGGACAACTTGGGGTCAATGTCAGCACTTCACAACACTTGATTCACGTAGTTGTTACCACCAGTTGGAAGTAATGCTGGAGGACCAACCAAAAACTGTATCCTCAATACCGACTAGGCATTTTCAATTTTGTTGTATGCCTTTTGGACTTAAAAACATGCCGGTAACCTGTCACTGTTTATTGGATAGTGTGTTGCATGAATTAAAACCAAATCACTGTATGGTGTACCTGAATGACATAATCACGTATTCAAAGAATATTCCAGCAAATTTGGAGTGGTTGCGCAAAGTGTCATCTGTGCGCAGCATGGTTAACATTGAGTTAGAGAAATGTCATTTTGTATTGCAAGAAGTTCGGTATTTGGGTCACATTACAGAGCAGGATGGAATTTGTATCAATCCAAAGCTAGTTGAGGCCATTCAAAATTTTCCAACTCCCATCAAGGTAAAGGAATTACAATCTTATTTTGGGCTCATGAATTTTTACCATAGGTATGTTACAAAATTTGAAAGACCTCTCACGCAATTGCTACACAAAGGAGGGAAGTTTCACTGGACAGCTGAGTGTGAGGCAGTGTTCCAGAAGATAAAAGATCTGTTGACATCTAGTCCCTTTTTGGTCTATCCAAATTTTGAAAAACCATTTATTCTTTCTTGTGATTTGAGTGATTCTTTGCTAAGAGTTATTTTAAGCCAGGAAGTAGATGGACAGGACGATTCTATTGTACACTTCACAGTAGTTCAATAATGCTGAAGAAAATTATTCCGCTGTGGAGAAGAAGATGCTCGCAGTGATTTTTGGAATTGGGCACTTTCGTTATTACCTGTGGGGTAGACGATTTAAAGTGGTAACCGATCACGCAGTGCTTAAGTGGCTTTCAGGACGTAAAGATCCAACGAGTAGATTGTTACGATGGGCTTTGGGGTTGAACAAGTTCAATTACATAGTAGTATATGGGCTGGGAAGGTTGCATGCTAACATGGATGGACTGATCTGTAAGATATGCACTATGGAACGCACAGGCATTGATGTAAGTGAATGGAGGGCAGCACATAGTGCTGACACAAAACTGTCAATGGTTTGGTAAACAGCAGCAGTTCCATAAGAACAACAGAGTATTGTATCGAACGGCGCGAAATGGGGCCCAGTTAGTGGTACCGCAGACCTTGCGTGACAAAGTGTTGAAGCAAGCGCATGATTTGATTTTAGTGGGACATTCAGGTTGAAGAGCAATGGAGAAAAGGGTAGTGCAGAATTATTGTTGGATGGTACATAGGCAGGACATGGACTGTTACATGAAAAATTTTGTATATAATGCATATTTGAATCATCAACTGTATTTATTTTACACCCAAACATCTGCTGGTTTCAGTCTTGGGCCATCTTCACAGATGAAGGGTTAAAATGTTGTAAGCCATTATATTGCATTAGTCATTGCTTAAAATTTGTAGTGCATGTCATGAATGTAAATACATGACAAAGAACTTTAAAAGCAAACATACAAATACTAAATGTATACAGAGCAGTGCTGAGTACTGAGCTGTACAAATTTATTATTCATATATTTGCTTTTAAAGTCCTATGTCATATATTTAAATTCATGGTATGCGCTACATGTTTTAAGTAATAACTGATGTAGTATGGTGGCTTAAACCATTTTAACCCTTCATCCGTGAAGATGGTCCAAGACCGAAACTGGTAGATGTTTGGGTGTGAAATAAAAACAGTTGATGGTTCAAATATGCATTTTATACATCACTTACTGGCTGTTGACAGTAACCTTCCAGAAATGTTTATGAAAATTTGTGTCCCATGTAACCAGTAGAAAATTAAGCTACAGACCTTACCGGAAACTGATAAGTCCTTACAGATGGTAGAATTGGACATCCTAGGATCCCTAGCACAAACACCAGCAGGGAATCATTATGTATTAACCATTATTGACCATTTTTCTCATTATGTTTCCATGATAACTTTACTAGACCAGCAAGGCACGATGGTGGCTCAGGTATTAGTCAGCCAGTGATACTTTGGTTTGGGACACCTGAAACCATACTCATGGATCAGGGCGCAAATTTTATGTCAGAATTAATGCAACAGCTGTGCAGGCTGTTGCACATTAAGAAATTACAGACGAGTGCTTTTGCATCTTCAAGCTAATGGTCACAAAGAATGAGTCCACAGCATAATTGTGAAAATGTTGAGTTTTTACATAAATTCCGAGCATAACAATTGGGACATCCTATTAACCTATGTTGTACCTGCATACAACTCGAAACTTCATCAGAATACAGGTTTATTCCCAAATGAAGTAATTTTTGGGTGCAAGATGCCGTTGCCCTTTGAGTTTTGCAAAACCCAGCCACAGGGAGATATCTCATCAGTGAAGGATACCGCTAGGAGAGTGAAACTTATCTGGAGGCAAGTGCAAAATATGAATGCGAAGCCTTTAGAGAAACAGAAAAGAGCACATGATGTGGAAGCAGTGTTACCTAAGTACCCTGTGGGTCAGTGGGTTGGGTTATGTTAGTGAATTCTTATGTACTGAAGGGAAAACAAAGAAGTTTGTGTCATGGTATAATGGCCCTTTCCAAGTAATAGAGACATCATTAACTTTAAATTGCAGCTCCCCATCTGCCCTTTTATAGTCCGCGTAAGCCGCATTCGCCCATTTAAGCAGAATATGGACAACTTGGCGCATATGGCCCCAGCTCCCATAGAATGGGTGGGAGAAACAACAAGCAGAGAGGAGGAAAAAGAAAAAGAAAAGCGTAGGAAGCAGGCTAATATGGCAAATCACTAGCATATGCTAAGTCCTAGAGAAGGGATGTGGGACTGATATTAGGATTTTCTTTACCTGCAGGATGCATGTTCCTTTCCAAGGACAAGGAGAAAATGGAAGCAGCATGCAGGAGCACATACGGTCCACGGAGGAGGATTGAAGCACGCAGTCTTATCATGTTAGGCCTATGGTACTGAAAGTTTGTGGCCGAAGCAGTACATTCTGTGTCAGGAGGTGTCGTCATCCTCCCAGCAGATGGACATGATTGTTGGATAACCAGTGAACATTAAGGGTCAGTTGCAATATTTGGGCACTCGGAAATGAGATTCAGATACTGGTATAAATGTTTGTGAAATTGCATTGCATGATGAGTAATCAGTCAGTGTGTAATGGTACACAAGAAGAGTATCGTCTTTAACAATCGGAGTTTGCAAAGCTGCAGGTGCAACTATGACAGGCTGCGAAGTTGACCCCACGGCTTAGACGGAAAAGAGGATGGTTGGAATCTGGTGGTAGGATCCTAAAGATAATGTTTGGTACAGCCAATGCGGATCATATAGCTAACATCATTTAAGCATTACGGGAAATTTGGAAGGAGGTGCAAAGCACAGAAGGCAGTGAATTTAGACACAACCCAGCTCACCAGTTCGGAAAGCAATGTGCTGAACAACATGTGGCAGCTTCGTAAGTTGGCCATTACTTTAATGCCACATATTAGGTCATCTGCTGAACCACCAAACGCAACTTGCGTGATGTTGGTGATCGCTTGGACAATATTGGTGCACAGTTAATGACTGCAACATTGTTACGCAGTCTCGCTGATGGCTTGACAGATGGTCAACTGCAGAGTTGCAGGAAGCACTGTTGCACGCCATGCACGGACACCTTACATCAGTTCCACTAGCAATGGAACAATTGTTGACATGTTTGAGAGAAATGGAGACTGCTTGGCTATTGTTACAAGCCAACTGAGAGGGTGTCACCTGGAGGTCAGAGTGCTATGCAGTACACGCATACCCAGTCTTTGCGGAAGTACATCCAACTAAAGGTTTAAGAGATTTGACTAGTGGCACCAGACAGACATAGTCATGCGTTAATATCTACATAAGAGATGTTGTGCTGTCGCACCAGGCCAGTTACCATCTGCCCTTCGATGCTAGTGCATACAGTGCTGAAGTCTTGCGAGTTCGCATTGTTTTGTTCCAAGGAGGTCACGGAATGCGCTAAGGAAGTACTATCAGAAGGTGGGGTAATACTTCCAGTGGGTAAACAACACTGTTTATATTCAGTGCTGGAGTCGGCAGTCGTTATTTGTACACGCTACAAGCAGGACAAGTTAGATGGCACACACAGGTTGGATCTGCAGGGTTAAGAATTAATACTCAATAAAACTTGTGAGATATCTGGACCCACTTTTCACTTACCAGCTACAATAATGGGAACCATTGCCGTCAGTATGGTAGACTCATTAATTTATGTATCTGACCTACCTTCCTCGGTTTTGCCCCCTGAACACCCTTCGTTTCTTAGCAATACCACTGGCAAGGACCTGCTCGCCCTCTGGATCAGGTTATTGCCAGTCAACATGCTCATGTTACCATGGAACATGTCTTAGCACACATGAAAAGCTACAGAAGTTAGCAGCAGCAGCAATTGGTAGTCGTTAATTCATCAACATGAGCCATTTGTGTATCTCTTGTGGTTGTCGGAGTTATATGTATTGTTCAAGAGAAGAGTCGCCCACATTCCACCCCTCCCAACCTTGAGTCTATGGATTCAACCAATCGGAAGGTACCCCCCCTCCCCTCCCCGCCTCTCTCTCTCTCTCTCTCTCTCTCTCTCTCTCTCTCTCTCTCTCTCTCTCTCTCTCTCTCTCTCTCTCTCTGCGCTGACAAGGCAGTGCAATGAGTGAACATTTATGAAGGCAAAGACCAAGTGTGCTTATGGACCATGATGAACAATGGTGTATAAGAGGGAGAACTGTGGTGTACTTAATAATGAGAAGCCACAATATATAGTTTCAAAGGAAGTAAAGCGTGTAAATATGGTACAAGTCCAGCATTGATAGAAGGTTCAAAACCATGTAAATAGTCAAGTGTAAGTAGATGTAGAGGCACAGTGCAAGGACACATGCTGTCCTTGGAAGGAGGGAATGTAGAGGACCGAATGGTTAGACCGAGTAAGTTAGTTAAAGTTAATGAAGTTACTTAAAATGTGAAGGAATATTGGGAGCAAGAAGTCGTGTGTGTTATAGTCTGTTGGGTGGCTCTGTTGTTATGGTAGTGATGCAAGTGGGTCAGCAGGGCACCGAGTTCAGCAACACAAAGAAGAACGCTTTGTCACTGGCCAGTGGAACACATGACAAGAAGCAGCTCGGCACACGACAGGGTATCAACTTTTAGGGTGGTAATAGGGTCAGCTACGCCATCCGAGCAATACCAGAATATTCCACCGACCTACCAGGGAAGAAAAACTGCAGGCACTTGCAGCAGAAAGCCATGTTTAACCCTTTGACTGCTGGAGGCGCACCAACTGCTTGGCACACTGAGGCCTGCGGTGTAATCCGTCTACCTGTGCTAAGTGCCTGTCCATTGGAGCCGCCGCCGAGACTGGAGCAGCCCATGATGCCCAACCCGCCCTATGCTGAATACTTCTGGACTGATTACGACTCACGCAAAGCCAGCGTGAATTTTTGGCGACTTTGAGCTGTAATATCTTGGCCAATAGTTTTTGTAAATAAATCAAATTTGGCAATCTTGTACTACTTTATGCATTCTCTTAAGAATAAAATCGAAAAGAATTTTATGAGCCATATTGAGCCAGAAAATTGCAGGTAAAAATTGGCCAAAAATATTAGTGCCCGAAAAGTTTTCGAAGTTTGGCTTCTCGCATCTCCTGGACTAATGCTATGATGAACGTGAAACTTGGCATGTAGGAACCTAACAACACAAGGTTTTTCAAATATAAAGTTTCATTTGTGTAGCACTTTCCAGTAGAATGAATTAAGTGCAAAATTTAAGATTTTGTAAAAATGTCAAAAATGTGGTATTTTCATTCTGATTTTGCTAAAGAACTATGTTCTATAAAACATTCCAAGCTGTATAATTGTAATACAAGTTGAACATGAAAATCAGGCCAGGAAACAATGTAAACTTTGGATTCACATATCTAGTAGAGTGAACACATGATGAAAATAATATTCAGAGTGCAGTAAATTGATAGCACAAAGATATGGAAAAAAAATATCCTCCTCCTATTTTCTAATAATCTAAAAATTAGTCGAAAAGATGTTGATTTTTATGAAAAGATGAGAGCAGGGTATATTCGGTACTTCTTTTACAAATACCATTTTCTATTAATGATTCAAAGCCAGTTTGATTTGAACAACCAATTTTAAGCCCCCCACCTTCCCCATAACAGCGAGTTTAATTTCCGATATTGGCTAACAACAGGGGCAAAGTAGCAAAAAAAAATAGTTTTAACTTTGGCAAGTTATTTCTCATTGATTAAAGGCGTTTGAAATCAGTTATGGAAAACAGGTTTTGTGTAAGTAGTCCGAATGTGATCTATATTTGTACTACTAAGGATAAAAGAATATAACTGTCTATATTACATGTCAATAATTTAAGTGTGTTGTATGTAGATTAATATGTGGGTTTTGCTTTTTATGATAAGTCTCAAAGCAGCGTACAACTCATAATGGAACGTTGCAAGTTTTCCATTGGTATCTAGTTTCCCAGCACTCTGCAAATGTTCACTCACAATAACAGGCAGAAAATGTCTCCTTGTGAAATGCAAAAAGGATTCTCGTGATAATAGGACCTTTCCCTCCCAGCTCTTTTCTGCCCTGTAGCATATTTTCCTACAACTTTCCTTACGGGAGAAAGGTGAAACTCTGCGAGTGCCATTTTTCGCCATGTTGCCAACTGGTGGAGAGCATGAGCATTTAGAATGCACAAATCCAGAGTGTAAAAAAATACACTATGTGATCAAAAGTATCCAGACACCTCCAGAAACATACATTTTTCATATTAGGTGCATTGTGCTACCACCTACTGCCAAGTACTCCATATCAGCGACCTCAGTAGTCATTAGACATCGTGAGAGAGCAGAATGGGGCGCTCCGTGGAACTCAGTCTTCTAACGTGGTCAGGTGATTAGGGTGTCCCTTGTGTCATACGTCTGTATGCAAGATTTCCACACACCTAAACATCCCTAGGTCCTCTGTTTCTGATGTGATAGTGAAGTGGAAATGTGAAGGGTCACATACAGCACAAAAGCGTACAGGCCGACCTTGTCTGTTGACTGACAGAGACCGCCGACAGTTGTAGAGGGTCACAATTGTCTGCTAGGCAGACTCTATCCGGACCATCACACAGGAATTCCAAACTGAATCAGGCTCCACTGCAAGTACTATGACAGTTAGGTGGGAGGTGAGAAAACTTGGATTTCATGGTCGAGCAGCTGCTCATAAGCCACACATCACTCCGGTAAATGCCAAACGACACCTCACTAGGTGTAAGGAGTGAAAACATTGGACAGTTGAACAGTGGGAAAACGTTGTGTGGAGTGATGAATCACGGTACACAAAGTGGCGATCCAATGGCATGGTGTGGGTATGGCGATTGCCCAGTGAACGTCATCTGCCAGTGTGTGTAGTGCCAACAGTAAAATTTGGAGGTGGTGGTGTTATGGTGTGGTCATGCTTTTCATGGAGGGGACTTGCACACCTTGTTGTTTTGTATGGTATTATTACAGCACAGGCCTACATTGATGTTTTAAGCACCTTCTTGCTTCCCACTGTTGAAGGGCAATTCGGGGATGGCGACTGCATCTTTGAACATGATCAAGCACCTGTTCATAATGTACAGCCTGTGGCGGAGTGGTTACACGACAATAAAATCCCTGTAATGGACTGGCCTGCACAGAGTCCTGACCTGACTCCTATAGAACACCTCTGGGATGTTTTGGAACGCCGACTTCGTACTAGGCGTCACCGACCGACATCAGTACCTCTCCTCAGTGCAGCACTCCATGAAGAATGGGCTTCCATTCCCCAAGAAACCTTCCAGCACCTGACTGAACATATGTCTGCAAGAGTGAAAGCTATCATCAAGGCTAAGGGTGGGCCAAGACCATATTGAATTCCAGCATTACCGATGGAGGGTGCCACGAACTTGTAAGTCATTTTCAGCCAGGTGTCCGGATACTTTTGATCACATAGTGCATTTCTTGTACCATTTTACAGTCTTACATACTGATCCCACTAACTTCAGTAACATGCACAACGGTCAGCCGCACGCATACTCGAATTGTAATCTACAATACATTGCAGTTTCTTTATTGTTTTGCCAGTATTTCTGTCAGTCTTCTCTGTTTCAACCATTCGTGATATGGGACTTGTGGTCTACGTGCACACCTCTCTCTTCTCACACCACTTGATAGCAAGGATCTTGTCAGTGTACTTAAACTCAGTTTCCTCTTATTTTAATTTCTGCTAGAGTTTTGGCATGTTGCGCCTATTCTTACGATTAGTACCTCTTGCGGCTGTTCCATGGTTGTGAAGCCAGAGGAACAGGTTCAGACTTGAGTACCAGTTATCAACATATAGAATATAACCCTGTCCTAAATACGGTCCAATAAAAGTTGCCACTATGTCGCCACTTTTCCCTAAATTGTGGGGCCCAGTTTCTGTTGTTGCACTTGTCCATACAATCAAATCCAAAATATACCCACTCTGACAGTCACACAGTAGAAATGTCTTTATTCCGAATCTACTTCACTTGGTTGTAATAAATTGCTTAAAAGATAATCATCCTTTGAGCAGCAAGAGACTTTCATCTATACAAAGCTGCGATGTGGACAAAATGAATTGTGAAACGTCTTACAATCTTGGTGAACACTCGTCCTAATTTTAAATAGACTGTCGCCTCCAGTACTCGTAGAGTTATCACTGAAGTGTAGCCTTCTCAGAAGTGGACAAAAATGGTCTCGGCACATAATTTGCGCCATTTACAAGGCAAATAGCAACAAAACAATACCTGTCCTCAAATCCGGTGTCTTTCCACTCTAACAGTCAAGAATTCACAGATTCTGTAGTATTTTTTCTGGTGTAAAAGTAAAAACGATTTGTTTCGTCTGCAATAAATTGCAACAGTTCTTCATACATAAATATCACAAAAAATGAAAGAATGCTGCTTGGGTCAGTATCTAGTTGACATTTGTGTCCTGAACTCGGCCGGCCGTGGTGGCCGAGCGGATCTAGGCGCTTCAGTCTGGAACCGCGAGACCGCTACGATCGCAGGTTCGAATCCTGCCTCAGGCATGGATGTGTGTGATGTCCTTAGGTTAGTTAGGTTTAATTAGTTCTAAGTTCTAGGGGACTGATGACCTCAGATGTTAAGTCCCATAGTGCTCAGAGCCATTTGAACCTGAACTCGAGTCATCAGAGTAATGGTTTAATGACTGGAAATTGCTTTCTTCTAGTCAAATGTGTCACTCAAGCGTGCTCTGTTCTGAACCGATTCACTATCACTTTCTGATTCCTCAGATTCAGAGGAACTGCTGACTGTAATTCTTGCTCTCCCCTCTGATGTAAAGGTCTAAGGACTGCAGCTTTGAGATTCTGATGAAGACTCATCATTGCTAGCAACTTCAGATAATTCAACTCGCTGTCACTCCTAGGTGAGCATATCCAGGATCTCTTTATCTGTGCATCCACAGCGACATGACATTTCTGCCATAGAAAAAAGAAAACTGACAAAAACACGGGAAGTGAAGTCGAATTCTACAAAGGGGGAACACAGCAACAATTATATACGCAATCTCGAACTATACAATCAGACCACTGAACAGCTACTGGAAGAGCAGGACGGAAAAACAGCCCTGTGTGTTAACACATATGTCGTGCCCATTTAGCTGTGACTCAGCATGCCTAAGCTCGTCCCTAGTGGTGGAAAAGCCGGTGGCACGGTTCGTGTCAACACGTCCTTAGCACTGTAGGGAAAGCCCAAGGGCCGTGCTTAAACATATCCTGTTCATCAGGGGAATGGCGACACGTGATGAGTTCACACGTCCACAGCAGTCAAAGGGCTAAAGGCAGGCAGCCAGCCAGCTCGTCATCTTTGACCATCATGAGATGTTGAAGTGAAGCGGGGCCTGTGTCACTCACCACCTCCACCAGTTCAGAGTCTTCACTGTCATCACAGTCATCATATCAGTCCCTGTCATAATGTAGGTCGTCGCCTAGAAGGTGCCAAAGTGATACCACCATTGTAATGATCAAAAGACATCGTCAGGAGGCAGCTGTCTGTCATGCGAGTCATCATCTGTGGTATGTTGTGGTGACGTATTGTCGCCATTGTCCTGGATGTTGCCTCCATAAATGCTGTAACCGGGGCCAGAGCCAGGGACCATGGCCTGCAAGACAGCCGCAGCCGGGGATGGTCACCGAGACAGGTCACTAATGGGTCCCACTGCCATGTCCCCCAGCTGCAATCACATAAGAGGCCTGCTGCATGTGGTTCCAGTGGCCATAGTATGACCCAGCGAGACTATAGTACCTCTGTCAAGGCAGCAGATTCCAGTTACACAAACACAGCTACAGTTACCTCCGTGGGTGCACGTTTGAGCCTCAGACAGCCACCTTTGTCACCGCTGAGAATATTACGAGCAGAAGCAAACCTTGCACAATGGGCCTACAACCAATGTACTGCAGTTGATCAATAAATGTTGTTATTCTTATCACCTGGACTATCCATGAACACATCTCCACCATCCTCTTCCTCACGTCCAGCGGAGAATCCATGTTCAAATTTGGTGATGAGTAGTGGAGGCCCATGCCTGTTTACACTACTGACAATGACCACTTGTGGTGAGTATGGTGCTGACCTCTGTAGAAGTCCCATTCTTCCAATGGTTTGGAAAGACAGTTGTGTTACTCCTGGTGTCACGGTGAGAGAGGGGTCATCGGGTATGACTTTAGGTCTTAGTGATTGAGGGAACTGTGATGGCACAGCAGTATGTCACAGACCACCTGCGTCCTCCTGTGTTACCTCTCATGCGACATTATCATGGGGCCATTTTGAAACAGGTCAATGCTGGTCCATGCATAGCATGTGTGTCTGTGAACTGTCTGCATGATGTTGAGGTACCTCTGTGGCCAGCAAAATCCCCAGATCTGCCCCAATAGCACACATGTGAGATCAGCTTGGACGTCAACGCTGCCCCTGTACCAGTCTGCAGAATATCGAGGATCAGTTAAGACAGTTGTGAGCCAGATTGCCTCAGGAGAGGAGACGACAGCTCTGTGACACCCTTCCTGACCAATTAACTTAATATGACCAGGCCAGGGGGAGGTGCAACTCATACTGTCAAGTTTTTTTTTTTTTTTTTTTTTTACTCAATTTTGTGATCACTGAAATGACATCACATATCATCCCAACATGAAGTTTAATTCCATTTCCTCTTCCACTTCTGTGTGCATCACTTTTTTGTCAGGCCATGTGTATTGTTACAGTACATAGTACCTAAATGAAAATGTTTCTCAGTACTCTGTGTAGCTGATCCCCCTGCCCCTGTTTTGCACGCACGCACGCAAAAAAACCATGCAAGAATGACAAGTACCCTTCTCCGCATTTTATTAACCACCTCCCTCCTTAACGATGATTTGTAGTCAATTTCCCACAGGATATGCAACAATGATTTAGCAAGAGGGCCACGTGTGATAACACCCATGGTGAAACTAGTGGAAACTTTCACCATTTGCCTACCTAGATGACAGTAATAAATTACCTATATGACTAATAAATTATGTTAATCACAGTCTAAGAGAAAGTTTAAGCTTATCAGAACCAAGATATCCAGTCTATACACCAACAGCAGCACGAACATTGAGCTTTCTTATATAAAAAATTTCTCGGTTCACTTGCCATGTCAAATTCAGATAAATTTCTAAGCTTTTGATGATATCCATCATCATCATCTTCATCAGGGACTAAAACTGACTGTAATGAACTGGTAAGGTTCCATCTTTTATACCCCCAGAATGGTATCTGATTGGCTGGATACATCATGATAGTGCCGACAGAGGTGGTGCACACTACATCCATAGATTTTGCCTGCACTCTCTATCTAGCATTGCTTCAAGTACCATCCGTTGCATCAGGTGATGAACTGTGAGAAGTATTCCTCTCCGTTTTTTCCTTGTCTAGTGCATAGCCAGTGTGTCTGCTGTAGTTGTTTTCAAAAAATCTGATTTCAACAGCTTCGCTGATCACAGAGTCCCAGTAGTTCGAGAGTGGAGTGCTGGTCTACGGGGACAGTTGCCAATCATTGCATTGAGCATTGGTGTCACCTTAAATACAGGCATTTGGATAAATCAGTTGTTACAGAGCACAGCCTGTTAAATAAGCACAAGATTTTGTTTGAACAAATGAGAATAATTGCCCAGGCTTGGAACTATTGGGACTCAGTGATCAGAGAAGCTGATGGAAACAACAACAGACACACTGGCTATGTACTTAGCAATGCATGGAAGTGTGCACTAGGCAAGGAAAAAACAAACAGGAATACTTCTCACAGTTCACTGCTGGCAACACTAGATAGATCGTGCAAGCAAAATCTATGGATGTAGAGTGCGTCATCTCTGTCCATGCTATCATGGCGTAATCCAGCCAATTGGATGCCATACTACTGGCATAAAAAAGGGAACCTTGCCAGTTCACAACAGTCAGTTTCACTCCCTGACAAATATGAAGGTGGACTTCTGTCTGAACTTTATGCGACAAGTGAACTGAGAAATTCTTATGCAAGACCCCGCCATGAAAACTTCATAGCCATTGAGTTTTCTTATCATCATATTACTGAATTTGATTCCGAGAGTTAAGAGTTTTGGACTGAGAGATGGTCCAATTTCGGCATGGTGTGAGGGAGCGGTACCACTAAACCAATGAGCCACTGGAAGCTATAAAACACTCTCATTGCTGTAATGGTAACATTTCATAAGTTAGAGTTAAATTTTGTAACTTTGTGTAGACTGACACTCTGGAAATGAAAAATTGAATTTACCATTTCAGTATCAGCCGAGAATAATTTAGTGTTTCCTTGAGATAATAATGGATTACCAAGTGAATTTAGCAGCATAGTATACTGGCACACTCAGAAATAAGTGGATGGTCTAAGTTGTCAAACATTTCATACAGTGTTGCCAAGTCGGATCTATATCGGAGTTAAGAAAATATTTTTGCAGCAGTAGCCTCAGTTGATCTGAGTGCATCTGTGGTGTGCCCCTCAGCACAGGCAATGCAGGAGGGCCATTTGAGACAGACGCGGTTGAGTACTGAGTAAGAGAGTATTGGCCACAGTGTTGATGAAACAGCTTCCCATGTTGGCTTTATCTGCCCTGCAACAAAATCACTAATTCTTCAATTTCTCAGAAACTAACAGGTTGTGGACATGGTGAGTGGTAGATTTTGAAGTAAAAAATGTAGAAAGTGCCAAATTATGTATCTGCTCTTATCTACACAGCTTTTAATTTCTTTTTACTGTCACCACCAATTTCCACATTTTCATGATAATGTTGAAATGTGACTCCTGTAAGATTGCACATTTGATGTCTTTCAAATTCATATATGACAGACATATTACTGTTCTGTAATACTTTGGGCAAGCTAATTCAGCAGTTACTTTCGCTATAAATTGGAAGTTTTTGTCAGAAGCTATTAATTATAAGTATTCAGTTAATTTGATTTTTCAATTAAATTTTAATCATGATGACTGATTTTATACTTTAATGTGCATCACTCCATCTACAGTGCAAAAACTCTTGGGTTGGAATTGCAGCTCAATACCTGGAAAAGAGGTCCTTGAAGTTCTATGCCAGTTTCTGACATCTTACAAAATCAGAGAGGTGAGTGAGTTGCCTCAGACACTGGATGTATGAGGTTGCATTGCGTACTTTATACCGTTAACCAGGATACTCCTAGCACTTTACACATGTTAGAGTTGGTGGAGGAGTGGTTTGCAGAACAGAATGAGATTTCTCCATGTGACTGGCCTCCTCCTGCACGAGGTGTAAGCCCTCTTGAAAACAGACGAGTGAGGAAAACAGACTAAATGAGAGAAATGATGTGACTCCATGCCAAGAACCTGTACAGTGGGATCCCTTACTGAATGGATGTAATATTATAAAAATTTCATTTTTTATATTTCAATTGATGTTCGCCAGTGCCTTCTGCCTGGCGGCTAGTTTCAGCTCATAAGTCTCGATGCATTATACCAGACAGAACCACATCGAAACTCACATGTTGAACCATCAGCAGCTAAACTCATGTGTTGCTGATGAGGTAATGCTACTGAACCGTGCGTCAACAATCTGGCTGTCCAATAGGTAGGTTTGGAGGTGGTCACATGGGGGTGGAGCTGCGGCCAGCCGCCAGGAGCGGACACACCATCCGTTCTCTTCTGCTGGCAGCTTCTGACCTGATTAGATGCTCTCCTCTCCTGCTCTCTGGGGCAGCAGCCCATTCAGTTTCGGCAGCTTCTACATAATTGAAGTTCAACATGCCATACCCAATGAAGCTGCCAGTAGTACTTCGCACTTGACGCGCCAGATGCAATGCACAATAACAACAGCACTCATTCATGGTTCACCACGCAGCCTTCTGCCATTTTGGCAGTCTCTCCTAACAGCTGCTGCAGCGAACATCAGGCCACTTGCATGACCAGACGCCTCGCCGCACCACACAGCCAGCTGCCGCCACTGCCGTTCCCAGGCAGTCTGGTGGTACTCCATGCCACTCTGATGCAGCACGGTGGCATGTTCCAGCCACGCGACACCATCCAGGAAACACACATGTTCTGGCCGACTAGCTGAGGCACGTCGCACAACTTTAAACGCTGCAAACATCATCTTCGATGCTGTTTCCTGCTGCTGTCGTCCACTGGGATGCAGCTGTCGACGACCCACTACTGCCGCAACTACAGCTTCATCGATCAATTTTTCGTCACCTCTGCCTCCTTGCTGCCTGCTATGCTGTCATCTCATCGAGTGTAGACCCTTTTTTTTTTTTTTTTTTTGGTGCTCTAATTGTAAAGTTTTTGCCAAGCACTAGGTGTCCTAATATTGTAACCATGCCTCAAACCCATAGTACCGCCACTGGTGAAGGGAACTCCCCACCTATGGAAAAACCAGATCTAGTAGCTGTCCTTCAAGTAGAAGTCGATAAGTTAATATTGAGAAAGATAGAATTGACAGAAGAATGCCAAAAATTGGCTCAAATCAAGTCTACCGATCTAAGTGCATCAGAAACACACCCTGCTGTGCCGCAAATGACGGCTGCAAGCACCTTAAGTGGGACAGTACCTCAGCCATCCGTTGTAACTTCGGCTAACAGTTTCCCTGCAGTGAATTTCATTCCGACGTTTTCCAGGAAACCTAATGAACAAATAAATTCCTTTCTACAAACTGTCTGAGATGTAGGCCACACTTGCGCATGCCCAAACGATTTCCTATTAAATGTACTCCACACTTCTGCTTGGCCAAACTATTTCGTATTAAATGTACTCCACCTTAAATTATCAGGTGACACCCGTACATATATCGAATCAGTTCACACCCTTAGGGACACCACCTCTTTTGCAACGTTAGAGGCTGGGTTGAAAGAGAGGTATTTGGACAGGCGTGACACCGGCTATTACAGGGACAAGTTGTCCACCCTCCACCAGAAGCAAGGGGAGGATGCAGAGACATTTGCTGACTGAATCCGCGCTGTAGCTTGCCGCACTTACACGCTGGGTTCAGATTCTGCCCGTAATGAGGTGTTAATTGAGCAGGCGGATGCCCACTTGATTGACGTATTTATACATGGAATCGACCCATATGTTGGAGAAGAGATAAAAATAGCATCACCCGCCTCACTGCATGATGCCACGTGACTCGCAATGATGCGATAGGAGGTAGGGCATTTTATTGCCAGTTCAGTGCTTCCAAACAAACGAACACATCCAATTTTTAAATACAAGCAGGTGTACCAATGCTGCCGAAAGACAGGCTGTGCTGCTATTCAGTGACTCGCTCCTTATTGTTCTCGGTGTGGAACCATAGGGCATACGAGTAGAAACTGCCCGCAGAACCCAGGGGGAAAACGGGGTCCCTCGCGCAATCAGCAGAAGGAACAAGTCACAAACAATTCACCACGACCTCAAAATCAGCTGGGAAATGGTTGGGGGGCAAGTCATGCTGCCCGGGACTAGGCCCCTTGTAAAATTCACGCGCCCAGTCTGCCACGCTGTCGTAAATGTGGCGACGAATATGCCTCTCAATGGCATAGTTCAAGGAAAAATGTAAGAGTGCTTATCAACACTGGAGCCCAAACCAGCGTGCTGTTCATAGGACATGGGGATAGACGAGTGTTAAAACCACTCCGTTACCTCATTAGTGGTCTGAGCGTAGAAAGAATCATACCCGCTGGGTATTGCCTAGTTAAATTGAAAATCGGAGCCAGCCACTACCGTTTTGACATGGAGGTAATCTGAAAACGAAGGCGAGATTTTGACATCATCCTGGGGAATGATTTCCTCCACCACTATCAGAGTGTAGTAGATTACAGGACACAAACTGTCCGTGTCATTGAGGAAACCCACCGTCTCGGTGGCCTCCACACCATTCTGCCGCAAGGTGTTTGTGAAATGCAGCCGCTTCCACAAGTTCCTTCCGTGCTGTCATGGGCATTACATACAACTACCTCTGTTAGAATGAACAGTGGCATGGAACGCATTCTCTGGCTTGGGGTCAAATCTCGCAAACTGCCGAGAACAACTGTATTGATGGACCCTCTCTGTCAAAATGATGTCCTTGACAGATTACAGGTGCATGTTAAACGTGGCTTATCAACAGTGGAAGTGCAGGGAAAGAAATTTTGTGTTCCTGTCAGTTTGGACAATTTTTGAATGAAAGAGGTAGAAATTTGTAGTGGCACCATTATAGCTAGCAGCCTCGAGATTGAAGAAAACCACCCTGTACAAGAGAAGTTAAAACCTAACCGAAAACAATGGCTTCCGGGACGCAGCATATGTCATATTGCTCTCGTGCTCAGAGACAAATTTAAAGGTAAGTTAGTTCATATGCCTGCGGCTGACCAAAATAAATTGTACTCCATCTTTGAAGAACACTCCTGCTTATTCGAGGAAAGGCATTATTTGCTGGCTGCTGGCCTTGTTTACCATGAAATTCCCCCCCCGGAGATGCAAGGCCTATTGTGCAGAAACCATATAGACTACATCTACATCTACATCTACATTTATACTCTGCAAGCCACCCAACAGTGTGTGGCAGAGGGCACTTTACGTGCCACTGTCATTACCTCCCTTTTCTGTTCCAGTTGCGTATGGTTCGCGGGAAGAACGACTGTCTGAAAGCCTCCGTGCGTGCTCGAATCTCTCTAATTTTACATTCGTGATCTCCTCGGGAGGTATAAGTAGGGGGAAGCAATATATTCGATACCTATCGTATCATGTCCATCCTGTTGTGGAGGAAACTATCCAACAGCAGCTAAAGGCAGGGATAATACAACCCTCTACCAGCCCCTGGTCGTTCCCAATCGTAGTCGTCCCAAAGAAATCAATCAATGGAGAGAAGACCTACCGTCTTTGCGTCAATATGAGAGCAGTAAATAAGGTAGCTACTCCTGATACTCACCCTCTCCCACGTATCGACGAAACACTGGACAGGCTGGGAAATTGCAAATACTTCACTACCCTTGATATGAAGAGTTGGTGTCACCAAATACTGATTGCACAACAGGGCAGGCCAAAAACAGCATTTGTAGTTCCCTCTAATGTGTATGAATTTTTGAGAGTGCCATTCAGGCTGCGCAACATACCAGCCACCTTCCAACGCTTTGCTGACTTACTTGTAAGCGGACTGAAACTTACACTGTGCCTTGTTTATCTAGATGATATAATTGTCTTTTCCAGAACCATAGATGAACATGTTACCTGGCTAAGAAATGTTGTGTCTAGACTAAGAAGTGCCAATTTAAGCTTGAAAATAGAAAAATGTTCCTTTGCTGAGAGTCAAGTACAGTATCTAGGGCATATTATTAGTGCTGATGGAGTAAAGCCACATCCCCTCATAATTGAAGCTGTTAGAACATTCCCTTCCCCTAAACATGTAAAAGAATTGCAAAGCTTTATGGGACTCAGCAATTATTATAGGCGTTTTGTAAAGGACTGTGCCACAGTAGCCAAGCCCCTTACCCACCCGTTGAAAAAAGATCTACCCTATCAATGGACCCCCGAGTGTGAAGCTGCTGTGCAGCATATCACAGATGTTCTGACTAGTTCCCCCTTGTTGATCTATCCCAATTTCGAAAAACCATCCATTCTCTCCTGTGACACATCCGATTTTACAGTGGGGGCTATTCTGAGTAAAATTATTGATGGTGAGGAAAGACCAATTGGTTACGCATCCCGTCAGCTGAATCAGGTGGAAATTAATTACAGTACTACGGAGAAAGTTTGGAGTCAACTATTTTAACTGCCATCTTTATGGGAGAAAGTTTACAATAGTAACAGATCGTGCAGCACTTCAGTGGCTATTAAGTTTAAAAGACCCTAGCAGCCATCTCACCCGTTGGGCCCTGAAGTTGAGTGAGTACGATTACCAAGTGTAACACAAGACTGGAAAGTTGCACCAAAATGCTGACACCCTTAGTAGGAAAGTGATGAGAGTAGCTCAAACAGATGATGTGATGCTGTGTTAATTGACGAATTAAAAGACTCACAGGAGAATGGTGCAAAATGTTGCTCTCCCATCTGGATTTTGTTACAGAAGATGGAATTCTACACTGCAAGGACCCCCCCCCCCCCCCCCTTGGGTAAACACATAGTAATACCTAGAGTCGTGCAATCCAGCATTATTGCCCAGTGCCACGCCAGCATTGCCATGAAGTATTGGTGGGACAAAAGATGGCGAGATGTTGCTAAGTACATAAAAAAACTGCCTACCATGTGCCTAAAGAGCACCATCCCCATGAATCAAAATTCCCTTACAATCTCTTCCTGAGGCATCAAAAACCTTTCAGCTTGTGGCTTTGGATGTAGTCGGGCCACTTCCCATAAGTACACAAGTAGGTAAATATATTCTATCCATTACTGATCACTTTTCTCGATACCTTATTTTGGTACCCATCACTGACATGTCAGAGCTATTGTGGATCATCTTGTCCTTCCTTTCAGAAGCCCTGAAGCCATTATAACAGATGAAGGAATCAACTTTATTTCTGCCTTATTTGTCCAAGTTTGCAAATTGCTGAGAATTAGAAAATGGAGAACCACCCCTTTTCACCCCCGGGCAAATGGCCGCATTGAGTGTGTCCATCACACTGTAAAACGAATGCTTTCCTATTACATCAACTCAGTCCACAGTGACTGGCAAAGATACATTCCATACGTGCCAAGTGCGTACAATAACCGTTTCCATGAAGCCACTGCACATACCCCTTATGAGATAGTGTTTGGCCGCCCTAAGGAATCTCCCTTTGAGATCGATAAATGACCTCCGGGTATCGATCACACAGCTTTTAAGGGGCTAGCCTGCTGCCTTAAGGCCATTTGGAAGAAGGTGCAAGGGAACAACCACAAAGCAACCAGGAAACAGGTGGAAAGAAGTAAAAATTTCCATCCTCCCCCCTATAAACCTGGTGATTTGGTTTTGCTAAAAAACCCTAGTATAAAGAAAGGAAGAGTGAAGAAACTTACCCGTCTGTATGACAGACCATATTCAATCATTCAGCTCTCTTCCCCTGTCAATGCAGAATTGCAACTGCCTGACGATAAGGTGGTCATCCATTTTGATAGACTAAAACCCTATTCGGGAACAATGCCTCTTCCACTGCCTACTGAGACAAGTACCGGACCTTCAGCAGGTACTTGCCCCCCCCCCCCCCCCATGAAGCAGAGGAAAAGGGGTGTTTCACCACCCCTGGGTCACCCTAGATACGCTCTGAGAACTAAACACCCAAATGTCAGATCCAGGGACTAAACACAAACGTACTGCTTCTTACTTAGGAGATTCCCAGTTATAGCAACAAAAAAAAAGAAAGAAAAAAAAAAGGAACAAGGCTTAAGCAACCACCCTGTTACTTTCCTTTGCAAATGAACATTCTATGTATACAATATGTATTTTATGCCCCCATGCTATGGTGCTATGGTAAACCCTAGCCTCCCTCTCTGAAAGAGGTTATCAGAGCTTTACCTGCCCAGCCTGTTCTGTAGTGCTGGCCTAGGTTAGTTAATCCCTAGTTTTAACCAGTATTTTCATTATGTTCACATGATATGCCTAATGGTCAGACAACAGCTCTATTTTCAATACCAATACATTTAATTGTAAATAAAAGTATCATATGGAGAAGTTATGGATCAGTATCAGGATATTGTATGAAGTAATGAATGTATTAAGTCTCTGCCTTTTCATTCCAAAGACTTTCTCCCTGAAATGGCACCATGTTTCGATAAGTAATTTTCCCGTTTGAGCACCCAGAGTGATAATTAATAACACGCAGTACTGAGAAATTTGCTCCTAACAAAGATACATAACTTGTCACTTTGACACCAAAAGAAATGTTAGATAACTCAATGATTATTCTTGTACCTCAGCCGCGTGGCCTACATACAACAGTGACACTCTAAATTCCCCTTACCGTCCCTCACGGACACCTGTTCTTTTTCAGGTTAACTCAGAAGGTAAGTACAGCCACTCTGTGGTACTGCAAAGTTGTAAACACGTGTGCTCTGCCTGTCAGATTCAGGTGAACCCGTCAACAAGGAGTCACTTCAAACATGTGGCACTGCTGTTACCTCCCCACCCCTCCTCAACCTGCACCGTCCCACTAGCCTGCACTGGTTGTCGCCGCCTGATTTCCCTCCTCCTCCCCCCCCCCCCCTTCCTTCCCCTCTCTCCGCGTGCCGCCTGTGTGCCTGACTGCCTTACACATATTAGAACATACTATCTTCGCTATCAGCCAATGTACAGCAATTTAATACAGAAAGGTACCATCTTCTTATTTAATACCTATTTCAAATGTGATTTCATCCATGCTTCCGTCTCATACCCGGGTAACTTCAACTACTTGAAAACCCACCCGTAAATTTACTTGCACATCTAAACCCTTAACATGCCCACTGTCCAGACTATAACTCCGAGGAGAGTTTGGAAGCAAGCGACCTCCAGCTGATGGTACGCGAAGTGGAAAAGCATCGCAATAACGAAGCGTGCCGTTATGGGGTGTCTTCCTGTGCACCGCCATTTAGCTTGGTGACACTCTGCATTTCCGAGCCTTCTCCGAAGTATAGTACCACCATTTAATCTGATGCATCTTGAGAACCGACTACCTGCTCCCTTTCCAAATCGTTAAATGGTTTCACCAATACGTGACCACCACAGCTTATGCACTTTAGCCACCATGAAAGTAAAAAAAATCTTTATAAATGAGCTATAGTAATTTTACCCAATAAACCCATATAAATTGATTTGTTCGAGAAAGGAGTTAGAGTACCATTCTCAACAGTTACTAATCCCACTCTAATATTATTAATTTACGTGAACTGCATTTTATAAATGGTTAGTTCAAATTTCCCAAGGAGACGTGAAAATTTTTCACTTAGAACACGCCGGAGCTGTTGCCGTGGTGTGCTACATGCGCCGTGCAGCCACTCCGCTATCTCAGCGTTAACCTGAAACCTGACTCCGTCGCACCACGTCTGCTTGTGCCTCTTGCCAGTTTTATAATGCTACCTGCTTCACCATGTACAGAGTTTGATCAATTGTTTTACCACTCAGTTTTGGCAGCACCCTAAAAATTCTCACCACACACGCATCTCCACCAATAAGAGAACCCCAAAACAGACAAATTTAAGAGTTAATACCGTGAATTAAATATTACGTACCTATTCAATATGCCCCGCACCTCGAACATAAGACTTATGAAAATCGACTATCGAAATGTCCCCTTATACTCCTGATAGCTTTACAGGTATTAGGAGAGAGCACATGACACAGGAGAACCAGGCTTTGAACCTCGGCCACAGCCGACAAGGAAAAAATAATTACAGGTAAGTCTGTCCCATTACTACAACATGATACACCACATGGCGTCTAATCTCTTTTGCCCATCCAGATATATACCTGAAGGCAAATTCATATTATTGAGGAAAAAGACCTCGTTTCACAAAGCGCCTAGCATCCAGTGCACGTTGGTCTATCGATTACTTGTATGATTTTGAATGCATCCCTGTTGGTTTTTGAACATTTTTGATCAAATTCTAAGTTGAGTTCTGAATGAATCATAAGTTGATTTTTGAATGCAAGCATAGTGTATGTGATGTCTCTGCCAGGAGAATCCCTGTCGGATCTAGAAATAAACTTTCCTGCAAACACAAGGAGACGGGTCTATACGAGCTGAGTGAATAAAGCCGAAAGGGTTTATGTGGTTGACTGGGTTTGCAAATGATCAGCATTGTTACAATTACTAGTGAATTCCATAGATTCAGACTACCAGAGTGGAAATAAACGACTAACAGGAATAACAGGCAACTAAGGTTACATGTTGTCTTCTCCATGTATCCAAGAAAATGAAATTTTGACAGAACATTTTTGGCCAGACTGCTACACTACTAAGGGCCAGTTATACAGTCCCCGGCTAGCAGTCGCTAAAGTTCTATTTCGGGAGAAGTTCGGAAAATGCGTTGTACGAACCCAGGACTAAGATAACTGAAACATACCCTCTGACAAGGCTTTGATCATCTATCTCCATGCTCTGAAATGAGGGACATCCTACCCAAGGTCCTTCCCACCCCTCCTAAAGTGGTGTTCCATTGCCCACCCAAGCTACACGACATTCTAGTCCATGCTTAGACCACTCCTACTCCCAACCCCTTGCCACAAAAATCATATCCCTGTGGATGAGTCAGGTGAAAGACCTGTCCAATCCACTTATACTACCCCATCAGAAGCAGAGCCACCTGTGGATGCGGCTGTGTCATAAGCAACTCTGCTGCAATCACTGCACAGCTTTTATGACTTTATGACTACCAACCAGAGTCCATTAGAATGAATGGCCACCCTGAAACTGTCACCAGGAACAAAGTTGACCACCCAGTGGTGCAGTATGCAGCTGAGCACATTATGCTCAGTTTCATTGCAGTGTATTATGCATCTGTAATGATCCATTTGTGTGTATATTTTAGTCACCATGGATTACAAACTTTACCTTCATGCACTTGGAAGTATCTGCAGAAGTACCAGGGCTAAGATATCTTGGCATCAGACTCCTTTCCTCTGTTTTGATACTTTTGCCAGCTTGGAGAATTATCTAAGAGAACACTATTGTTGAATGATTCTTCTTCTTTGCAATGTGCGTATTGACTTTACATTACGAGTATGGTGAATTTTTCTAGTTGGCTACTCTTCTAGTTATACAGCATTAGCCTTATACAACATCTCTTGTATATCTTGGCTATCAAACAATAACCAACACTTTTCCTGGGGGGTGTCAACAGCCAAGCCTCCAATTCCCTGGGGGTCCTGTGGACCAAAGCATATATCCTAGGCAGTGCATAAGTGCCAGGGAATAATCGCTCACTGCAGCAAGTGTCGCAATACGCCACAATATTGCTGCTTTGTTTTGCAGATACGCTGCATTCACTCCAGAACATGGTGCATGTACAAACAAAACAAAAATACGGTGCACAGAAGGCAGGTTAATGTTCAGAATGTTGATTCCTGCAAACTATATTGGTATCTAAGTGGTGTTCTTAATGTAAGCACATGGACAGCTAGGACAGCACCTGACAGAATAAAATATATATATATATATATATATATATATATGAAAAGGCATATCACACTACATACAACAGTGCCTGACAGCTATTTCATTTTTCCCCGTTATAGTGTTTTTCTTCCTTTCAGGGTGGTATATTAAGTTCAGAACTGGTAGTGTACTCTGACTCAGTTAGGTCAATGATGTCCCTCATTGGAGTGTGTTAAGTGTTAATCTTTCTGCAGTAACCACCAACAGTATAGGGCCACAGTCAGGAGACTGCCTGATGCCCTCATTTTGTGGACAATTTTCCAACTGGTTGTTAATCTTCTAGTGATGAAAACACTGCTCAACAACTGCAGCCAACATTAAATTCTTGTCTGACCATCAGCAGAATGAATGTGCGAGTATGTGAATTGCACAGGAGCAACATGACCATTCGTTAGTAGAGCAAAGGAGAAGCTTGCAGAGTTTGGTATGGCACACCTGAATATTTTAACATGGGATCAAACAAAGTATCCTCTCTGGTTAGCAGTGATATTAAAGCTATTTTTAAATTCAACAAAGTGCAAGAAATTTTGTACACTAGATTTAATTTTAAACAAGTTTTTATAGAGCTCAAAAATTTAACTTATATACACTGCTGTGTCCAAGCAGGGCCATACTGTTGGCTGCTCAGTAGTTTCCCTTGACACTGTCTTTGGGATTAGCCTTCCAGATGAATTCACAGTCTTTGTTGCAGAGATCTCTAGAATGCTAAAGGCACTGAAAGAGATAATGCACAATAGTCAGAACAACTTTCTCATCTGCCTGGATTTCCTAAGTGCTCTATGGACCATCCAGCAAACAGAATATACAGGACACATTTTACATACTGCAACATCAAAGGAAGGAAATTTCACTCTTACTGGGTACCAGGCCTGTGAGAGTACTGGAAAATTGACAAAACGAAATGGCAAAGAAAGAAAGAAAGTAATATTCTGTCCCTTGCTGTCCCCTTGAATGCTGTTACCTCATTACTGAGGGGGAGAGTTATATTAGTATACAATGTGACGCACTTACTGAGTAGCAACATTGCAATACTTACTACTTCCATTGGAACAGTTAAATGTACTGAATACAACTGCTCTTTGTGGTATTTGCACACCATCGTAATTAACTGTTCCATTTAAATTTTAAATGTAGGTGTGTAGGTCTGCAGCATCTTGTTGAAAATCTCTGAAGTTTTAATAGATGTGGACCAGTTCAAAATATGATTTAGGTGGCAAATGGGATTATCTGTATGTCAGCAAAAGTTTATTTTCTCAGATTAAAGTTCAGCCTAATTAAGCATTCCTTTAAGATGAGAGAGCTCACGCCCTATTAGAGCATGTGTACTGTGAAAAGGCACATGTTGTTCTACTAAAGACTGAAGCCAGTTCACATGTCCATCACAGATTACTCAATGAACTACTTATAATTCCCCTAGAGTTTCACCATTTGTGTTCATTGATTGAATCAGCTGCATATACACACACATCAAAAAAAGTTTTGCATCACCCCAGTTCCCAGAACTCCTGAAGATAGATGTTGACTGTGGATGTTGTATCACAGAGACAGTCCTTTTGATTGTCCAGAGATGTAAACAACCATGCACAAGGAGCACCTATAAGATGGAGGGAGTCCGATGACTGATCAGTTCCAGTCATTCCACCAGGAGGTGGTACACGGCTTGTGTTATCTGTAGTTCAACCATGCCTGGGCAGTCAGTACCGTGGTTCAATGGTGTTGACATCGTTACTTTGTGCCATGAAGGGCTCTCAACAAGGGAAGTGTCCAGGCGTCTCTGAGTGAAACAAAGCAATGTTGTTCGGACATGGAGGAGAGAGACAGGAATTGTCGTTGACATGCCTCACTCAGGCTGCCAAAGGGCTACTACTGCAGTGGATGACTACTACCTATGGATTATGGCTCGGAGGGACCTTGACAGCAACACCACCATGTTATATAATGCTTTTTGTCCAGCCACAGGACATCTTGTTACGACTCAAACTGTGCGCAATATGTTGCGTGATGTGCAATTTCACTCCCAACATTCACGGTGAGGTCCATCTTTGCAACCATGACACCATGCAGTGCAGTACAGATGGGCCAAACAACATGCCGAATGGACTGCTAAGGATTGGCATCACTTTCTCTTCACTGATGAGTGTCGCATATGCCTTCAACCAGACGTGTTTGGAGGCAACCCAGTCAGGCCTTAGACACACTGTCCAGAGAGTGCAGCAAGGTGGAGGTTCCCTTCTGCTTTGGGGTGGCATTATGTGGGGCCGATGCACACCGCTGGTGGTCATGGAAGACGCTGTAACAGCTGTACGATACATGAATGCCATTCTCTGACCAATAGTGCAACCATATCAGCAGCATATTGGCAAGGAATTCATCTTCATGGACGACAATTCACATGCCCATCATACACTTGTTGTGAATGACTCCCTTCAGGATAATGACATCGCTCGACTAGAGTGGCCAGCATGTACTATATATTGTAGGATCCATATAGGTTAAACTGAAAGAAATTCTTTGTTAGGACACAAACAGAATTCTTACACAAGTAGAAGTAACAAAATACAAATTTAACAATGGAAAATTCAGAATTCAATGTCACAATATTATGAAAAGGATAGTTGCTATTCACCGTCTAGCAGAGATGCTGAGTTGCAGTTAGGCACAACAAAAAGGTTGTCAGAAAATGAGCTTTCGGCCAACAAGGCCTTCTCAGAGACAGAACCTACAGAAACACATTTACACACATGCAACTCACACACACATGCCAGCAGTCTCTGGCTGCTATGACCACACTGCAAGTAGCAGCACATTATGGGAAACGCAACCGTGTAGGGGGATAAGGAAGAGGCTGGGGTGGGGTGGGGTGGGGTGGGGTGGGGTGGGGTGGGGTGGGGGAGGGATAGTAGAGTAGGTGCGGGGGATGGTAAAGTGCTGCTTTTGGAAGCTTAGGGACGATGTGGAGAGAGGGTAGGGCAGCTAGGTGCAGTCAGGAGATTAGCCGGATGGTGAGGGAAGGTTAGCAGAAAAGGAGAGAGGTAAAAAAACTTTGGGTGCACTGGTGGAATAGAGGACTGTGTAGTGCTGGAATGGGAACAGGGAAGGGGCTAGAGTGTAAGGACAAAGACTAACAAAAGTTGAGGCCAGGAGAGTTATGGGAGCATAGAATATATTGTAGAGAGAGTTTCTACCTGCAAAATTCAGAAAAGCTGGTGTTCGTGGGAAGGATCCAGGTGACACAGGCTGTGAAGCAGTCATTGAAATGAAGAACAATGTGTTGGGCAGCATGCTCAGCAATGGTGTGGTGCAGCTGTTTCTTGGTGACAATTTGTAAGTTGCCATTCATGAGGGCAGACAGCTTGTCAGTTGTCATGCCCATGTAGAATGCGGCACAGCAGTTACAGCTTAGCTTGTAGGTCACATGGCTGTTTTCACAGGTATCCCTGCCTTTGATGGGATAGGTGATGCTTGTGACCAGACTGGAGTAGGTGGTGGTGGGAGGATGTATGGGACAGGTCTTGTATCTAGGTCTGTTACAGAGATATGAGCCATGAGGCAAGCAGTTAGGAGCAGGAGTTGTGTAGGGATGAATGAGAATATTGTGTAGGTTTGGTGTGTGGAGGAATACCACTGTGGGAGGGATGGGAAGGATAGTGAGTAGGACATTCCTCATTTCAAGGCATGACGAGAGGTAGTTGAAACCCTAGCAGAGAATGTGATTTAGCTGCTCTAGTCCTGGGTGGTACTGAGTCCCCTCGTAACTGCAACCATTGTGAAGCATTCTATATGGGCATGATAACCAACAAGCTGTCTGTCCACATGAATGCCCACTTAGAAACTGTGACCAAGAAACAGCTGGACCACCACTTTGCTGAGCACATGATCAAACACAATGTTCTTAATTTCAATGACTGCTTCACAGCCTGTGACAACTGGATTGTTCCACCAACACCAGCTTTCCTAAATTTCACTGGTGGGATCTCTCCCTACAATATATCCTAATTCCCATAGCCCTCCTGGCCTCAACCTTCGTTAGTCTTTGTCCTTACACTCTAGCCATTTCCCTGTTCCTATTCCAGCACAACACAGTCCACTATTCCACCAATGCACCCACAGTCTTTTTACCTCTCTCCTTTTCCATTAACCCTCCCCTGCCATCCATCTAACCTCCTGACTGCATCTAGCTGCCCTACCCCCTCTCCTCCTCGTCCCTATGCTCCCACAAGCAGCACTTTACCATCCCCCACCCCTACCCTGCTATCCATCCCTCTCCCTGCCCCAGCCTCCTCCTTACTCCCACTGTCCAGTTGCATCTCCCATCATGTGCTGCTCCTTATAGTGTGGCCTCAGCATCCAGAGATTGCAGTCATGTGTGTGCAAGTTGTGTTTGCATGAATGCGTGTGCGTATGTTCTATCTCTGATAAAGGCCTTGTTGGCTGAAAGTTCATTTTCTGACAGTATTTTTGTTGTGCCTATCTGCAACTCAGTATCTCTGTGATATGGTGTGTAGCAACTGTTCTTTTTGTAATTAAGTACAAATTTGTTATGTGAGATGGAACTGTGTTTATCTGGGGGCACTTTTGCATCTGGTACTATCAAAACATCTCTCATTGACAAAGACATGGTGATTTGAACTACTAGAGTTTATGAGGAACAGGTTCATGAAGTAGAAATCACTTTTTAAATGAATGTCAACAACATGTGTGAGGAGTGTTTCTGCTGAGCAGATTTATATTGTTTCAAATATACAGTTCAAATCAGTAATGATGGCAGCCACATTAGTTGCAGCAACTATCAGGTTTGACGCCCACTCCCCAGAACTGTTGGCTACACCTGCAGCAGACAGCATCTTGCTGAGTCCATCTAAGGTAAGTAAGTTTATGAGTTATTTTTAATCTTTTTATGTTTTTGGAATCGGAAGTAGTGAAACTTGAGCTAAGTCAACATATCTACCTCATTTATCACCATAAAATGTGTGTTCTGTTTCTTATAATGAGATGCCCATGCTATATTCATACCAATGCTACAGTGTCTTTTTGCCTCATTCTGCTTATAACTACTGTTTACGTCCATATATACATCAATAAATATTTAAATTTATTTATTAATTTCTATCAAACATCAACTGATTACAAAAAAAGTTTTGAAACAAATACTAACAAAGAGATAGAGGGGCTGGCCAATACTTACCTCAACTCGGTACAGCCGATAGATACACAAAACAGAACAGAAAATTTACGTATCCTAGCTTTTGGAACTTTGTTCCTTCATCAGGGAGGGGAGGGGGGAAAAGGTGGGAAGAAGGGGAAAGTGGATTCAGTTACTCACAACCCAGGTTATGAAGCAACGGGGGAAAGGTAAACAGGGAGGGTAGCAAAGATGGAGGCATGGGTGTCAGAGGGAAGCCAAAGATATTATACTGTAAGTACTGTGCCAGCTTCAAACCAAAGAGGATGCATACAGAAGTAGAGAGGTATATAGTATAAAGATAAACACAACTATGTAGGATAAAAAGATGCGTGAATGGCTATAGAGGAAAGGGAAAGAGGAGAAGACTGAAGAGTAAACGTGAGTGAGGTTGGTTAACGTAGGTTCAGTCCAGGGGATGGTGGAATGAAAGGATGTGTTGGAGTGCAAGTTCCCATCTCCGCAGCTCTGAGGGAGTGGTGTTGGGTGGGAGAAGCCAAATTGCACGTACGGTGTAGCAGGTTCCTAGGTCCCTAGAATTATGCTGGAGGGCGTGCTCTGCTACTGGGTATTGGACATCTCCTAGGCAGACAGTTTGTCTGTGCCCATTCATGTGCTCAGTCAGTTTAGTTGTCGTCATACCAATTTAAAAGGCTGTGCAGTGCAGGCATGTCAGCTGATAAATGACATGTGTTGTTTCACATGTGGCCCTGCCTTGAATTTTGTATGTGCAGGCTTTTCTTTGTTCCAGTCTTCTGGATAAGTCAGAGCATTACCTTCTAGAGTTACATATTATTGCCTGGCATTATTATCTACACAACTTTTTCTAAATTTAGTTGAGAGAACAATGTTACATATATGGACTACACATAAAACCAATTTGCTATTGGAATGCATAGATTAAGGAATTTACAGTTTGTGACACAGTATTCAGTATGCCGCAGCAGTGCAGTCTAGCAATTAATTCATTCCACATATATAATTGGTAACTGAGGATCAATTTCATGTAGACGCTATTATCTTTCTCCTTCTCAGGACTGTCCAAATACTATGAGTATTAATGTCACAGCATATGTTCAGTCCATATAGATCCATTGCTTGCAATTGGCACTAAAGTTTCTATATCATTGGTTAAACCAGTCCTTAGAAGACAATTATCAACCATTTTTAGTACAAACATCACACATAATATCAATAAGACCAGTCATTTATGCAAGGGATTTTTAAGGTCCTGGTGGGCATACAATCCTTTAATTTTAATGGGTTTTGTATAGGCCAGGAGGTAACTTCCTTCATACAGAATCCTTACTACTTTATAAGGTCTCATGTACAAAAATTGCCATTTACTATTTCTTTTCCAAAGAAGCAAAGATTTTTGATGAGTTTTTGAAAGAATACATTTGCCTACATGATATCTCTGCATTCGCCGAAATCTTCTATCACAGTAGATATTTCTCCAGTGTACCTGCTCAATGAGTGTGACCAAAACTTGTCATAACTTTGCATTCCAGGACTACTCTTCTCTGCGAAGATGTGGAAGTGGATATATCCATTCATTCCACTCTTTCATCTTGCTTATGAGTTAAGCTGGAGGAAATTGTGTGTGTGGTATAGTGGCAAACTGTTTACAATCTATCCAAATAAAACTGTTATTAGTTACTGTCTGTCATTAATAATGCATGGTCGTTAGTGGTCTGACCTACAATTTCTGTGTACCCTAGTAAACCTGAGCATCTGCCACTATGTTATCTTTTCCTGAGATGTATATGACCTCAAAACTGTACCCCCTTAAAAGCAGTGACCAATGCACTAAGCATGGATGGAGTAGTTTGCATGACATGACAAAGCTTAATGCCTGATGTCACAGAAGACCTTGATGTTTTCCATAAATAAAATAATTGAATTTTTAAAAGGGCCAAACTACTGCTAGAGTTATCAACTTGGTAGCAGAGTAGGCATGCTCAGATTCTGACAATGTCTGGCTAGCAAAACAAATAACATGAATATCTGGCTTACCATTTTCTTCATTGATTTGAAATAGAGAGACTCCTAAGCCTGTAAGGAAGGCTTCAGTCATATGTGGATGATGTAAAATATCAGAGTTAACTAAAGCATCTTTTACCACACCAAAATCTCTTTTGTAGCCACTTGTCGACACCCATGGTGCACTTTGTTTTTTCAGTAGAAGTATCGAAGGTGTACTATTTGAAAACTGATTTAGCACAAACTGCCAAAGAAATGAACACAAACCAAAGAATGCCTTAAGCTGTTTTTAGTGCTGGGGTAAGGAAAATCTCTTAGAGCACTAATTTTGTCTAGGTCTGATGTTACTCCTGTAGTAGAAATTATGTGGCCTAGAAGCTTACAAATCTTGTCATCTGTAGATTTACTGTAACCCTTGCTTCTGAAAATTTTTGAAGTGACCTTCCCAACAAATCTACACTCTCTTCCCATGTATGTGTGGCTACTAATAAATCATGAATGTATAATTTGACTGTGTTTAGTAATTCAGGACCTAAGAATGAACACAAGGCAGTAATAAATGCACCTGAACTTACTTTTAAAATGAATGGCAGTATACAAATTGGAAATCAGTATAATTCCTGAATGTGTTGGTGAGGCTTACTGCCAGTATGAACTTCTCACATCTACACTGATAAGAAATTTAACTCATGGAACTTGCGCAATTTTTCACCTAAATTCTCAGGTCAAGTACTTATTAGAATAATGATTTTGCTGATGGCTCTCACACCTATAACTAAGAAAATGTTTCCACTGGACTTTGCCACAGCTAGTATAGGCCTGCAGCATGGAAATGTAGTGGCACATTTCCATTCAAGCATTTGCTTCAAGTCATTAGTGACCGCCACTCTCTTGGTCCATAGGACGGTATGAGTATTAAGGCAATATATTTTATGGGGTGGAAACTTCACTTTGATACTGGTATGTTTTAATATTACAAGGTTTGTTTCCAAATACATGCACACTCAATGGCACAATAAGTGGGCCACCCCTGAATTCCAATGTGTAGGCCACACCTGATTGAATGCAACCAATATATGCAGGTCCTCTAAACGCTCTGCAGTACAGTCGGTTGACTACACACTGTGGGTACCACAAGAGACTATTAGAGAACACTGCTCATTATGGCAGACAGTCCAGATATAAACCTATACCATTATACAACAAATATCAGAAAACATTACTAGAGATGAGGCAGTCCCTAACACTTGTAAATTAAACTTCATTACAAAACATGACACGCAGAAGTCTTATCACACTCATTAAATTACATGACGAGTTGTTGTTTGTGATCCAAATTTGAATCTACTATTAACCAAACAAAGTTTGCATGTATGATGGAGACTCAACTAGGCATAAAGAGATGAAAAATATTGAACTTTTCACAAGTATCAGTTTACAAGACCAAATGTCCGAACCTGGAAATTAATGACGATACATTTAGCACTGCACCAGAAACCCCACGAAGCTTATATTGCACCCGAGAAGTAACCATAAGAGGTATGTAATAAAGTACAAAGCACAAGTGTGAAATGCCATGAAGTAAAATAGTTGTGGTGGATGGGGAGTAGAACCCAGTACGTATCAAAATCGTTAACTAAGCACAATCAGATATAAAATATGTTCACCAGTAGTGTGATATTGGAAACTGAAATGACAATACAAATGATTTTTGCCTGGCAGGGATTTGAACCCAGCACCTTTTGCTGTTGTTTTATAGCTACGAGTAGACATGAAATATTTATTGTTTCCTCACCAGCAGTGGGATACGGACATGTTTGGCTAGAGGAAATGCTACAAATAGTTCTGTACTGCCTGGGACTCCAACCCTGTGCATATCATTGTTGACACCACATGAAGAGGTGACAACCATCAAATTCTCTTTTATTAGTAGTTAGAATCACACCATTTGTAGGGACATGGAGGAGTTTCGTATCATGAGGAAATGATGAAATCGTGGGACAGTAAGGTCTTGAAGGGTTCAAATCCAGAGAAAAATTGGAATCGGAGCACGAGTCCAGGTCCAGTTCCAGTTCCAATATTTTCAAAATCTCAAGGTCACTTACAATAAGAAATGAAGAGCCTATGACCTTACATGAGGATTGGTTTATGAACTAAAATAGCATTACTACTATAATGACATTACTAGAGACAGAGTTTTTGCAAGTAATGACTTTTGCCTCTGACAGACAAAACTAATCCAACTATGTTACAGAGTCAGTAGTGAATAGACATATTTAATGTATATTTGGAACCACAGCAAAGTCCTGGGTTCTTTACTTGATGTTACTGGAGGTGAAAAGGGTATTTCATGGCAGTTAAAAATTGATACCCCCCCAGTGGGAATCAAACCCACACCTTAGCCATTACAAGCTAGCCTCAGTCCAACCAACCACCAAATTTTATGCATTAGCATAACGTTTCCATAAAAATGGGGTACACAACACATGGTACGAGGAGCACTGACTTCCACTTGAGCTGTTGTTGCGAATAATCTTTTCATGGTCTAGTGGTCAATGTCATGCAATGCGAATATAAAGCCGTGATATCAAATCCAACCTTTTCCTTTCTTTTTTAACCCATATTCTGTCTGTTTTTTAAAAGCATCAGTCTGACAGAAGGTCAGAGACAGTTTCATTTATTTTCTAAGTGGCCAGTAATAGAAAAATCTTGTGGAAACATGTTTGTGAAAGGGCTTATGGGTGTCTGTCATGGTAAGACCAATTTCAGTGCCATCAGCCAGTGGCCACTTGACACAGACCAGCATCTGCCCATGTGATCATGACACATCGGGCATAGAGCCTATGATCTCTAGCAGACTTTTCTGCACTCGAGTTAGCAAGTATAACATTATGTAACATTTCATATGATATAATACTATGTTTCAGCATGCTCCATCATGATTCTGTATGACATGTTGCTATAAACGTATTTAACTGTGTTCCTATTTTGTTCAAGTTTGTAGTATAGCTCGTGCCATGACAACTTGAATATTTCTCATTTTTTATGCTATGAGCAATGTCCTTTATTCAGTAGAAAATGGAGTCTAAAGCAGAGTAAATTCTAACATTTCTGACATTTTGTTCTGTTTGTGTTTAACCCTCAAGCAGGCATGCCAATTTTTGTAACACAAGTGGCGCATGGTGCACTTTGTACACATGTAGTCAAAAGCTGGCATTATGCTACCAAGGGCAACATGTATTAGCTAAATCCCAGTTTAATTTTAGTTTATTTAAACAAGAATACAAGAAACTTACATTACACCACTAATTTACTATTTGATTAAACAAATAAGAAACTTTCATATCGTTCTATTGCCGCAGCTGACATATCAGTCTATTCCAACACTTTTTTAAGCATATACTGAACAGAAACACTCTTTCACTGCAATATAAAAGAACAAAGGCTTTATATATTGAAAAAGTATCAGTTATCACAAAGTTCCTTCCATCTACACAGCTAATGGTCTTGTGCATTTTTGGGAAGTGCTCTACACTTCTCACTTGTATGCACTGTTTTTACATGTCCTTTGTAAACAAAGCTATGGCATGAGTTACGCCTTATGGTGGTAGATGTGTTTCTTGCTTGTCCACATGTGACACACCAACCTCTTTTCTTGGTGGTAGGTTCCTTAGTTCTTTTAACGCATTGATCTTTGTATTTTATGAGGAAAGTTGCAGGGTCAGCAGGAAGTGAATGAATATTAGCTCTTTCCACTAGTCAAGGCTTCAGAAGACACAGTGCTAAATCTTTCAAGAAAATTCTTCTCTTCTTTTTTGGATTTGCCTCTTTTGCATGAAAAATTATTTGAGCATTGATTCCTGCTATATCCATTAGGGCATAGAATACAACCAATAGTCATCTTCTTGTCATCCATGTGACAAAATACACACCTCCCAGTTGATCGACTGTGCTGACTCCTCCCTTTGTTATACTGTAATCCGAAACTATCTCTGGCTTACCTGTAACTTTGTCAGTGGTTCCAAATCATGCATAGTTGCCTTGTTTTGTTTCATCACAAACGAAACTAGCATCATATCATTCTGAAAACCAA
This sequence comes from Schistocerca americana, assembly GCF_021461395.2. Taxonomy (NCBI): domain Eukaryota; kingdom Metazoa; phylum Arthropoda; class Insecta; order Orthoptera; family Acrididae; genus Schistocerca; species Schistocerca americana. Next base: position 237,164,823 of record NC_060130.1, read on the forward strand.
ATAAAGTGGAGTCGATAGCCCTGCATTTCCCAGGTAAAAATTCTTGTGGTATCTCACGTTTGTTTTTTCTCAATGTGCCAATGCATGTTAGTTGCTTTTTCAAAAGGGAGTAGGCTAAAGAATAGCTAGTGTATCAATTATCCATTGTCACATTTCTTCCTGAGCCTTCAGTGTGAGTAACTAGCCTCCCTATAATACCAAAGGGAGAATTAGAAACATTGTGTAGTCCTTTAGGTTGCTTCCGCAATATACTTCAACATTACTAGTGAATAACTGTTTTAGCATCTACGACAACAAAAATTTTTATCCCATACTTCGCTGGTTTGTTCAGGATATGCTGAACAAAAGAACAGCAACCCCAGAAAGCTTGCAACTTTTCATCTACTGTCACAAATTGTCCTACATTATAAGCGTTCTTGCAGTTCATCACAAAGGTATCCAATATTTGCCTTATTGCAGCAAGTTTATCAATTACTCTTCTTTCTTGCCTTGTACTCTTGTTATCAAAATGGATACGTCATATAAAAGGAACAGAAATCTTCTGTAGCTCATCACAGCCCTCATAATCTCCATACCAGTACCATCTACTGTCCACAGTTCAGTGACATTTGTGTGGTTTGCTTTCTTAGCCCTGATGAGATCAAGCAATCCTAACAATGCCATTACTTCATGGCTCATAGTTTCTTTAGCGCCCCTTTCTCTGGAATATTGTATACATTCTTTCTTAGATTGAATGTATATGTTCATGTATTTTACAATTTCATCAATTATTTACAGGCTAAGTATTGTTCAAAAAGCCTCTGTTTCACTTGTGACCCCTCTGGCAACACTGTAGGCCCAGGGAATATTTTCACAATATTCTTTATTTTTATTTTTGAAGTCACATTAGCACATATTTTATTCCCTTTACACATTTTGTCCCTCCCAATAAAAATAACACGAGTGGAGGGTGGCTCTTCACAGTCATCATCTGAATCATTGTCCGCCCCCAGTAGCTGAGTGGTCAGCGTGACAGACTGTCAATCCTAAGGGCCCGGGTTCGATTCCTGGCTGGGTTGGAGATTTTCTCCGCTCAGGGACTGGGTGTTGTGTTGTCCTAATCATCATCATTTCATCCCCATCGACGCGCAGGTCGCCGAAGTGGCGTCAAATCGAAAGACCTGCACCAGGCGAACGGTCTACCCGACGGGAGGCCCTAGCCACACGACATTTCATTTTCATCTGAATCATTAACTTGATCAGAATCTGAATCCTGGTCACTTCATGGTATAAATTCCTCTTCTTCTTCTTCAGAGTCGTCATCGTTTTTGTTGTCTGGTACAGAGTTGAATTGTGGTTTTCTAGTCGAGTAACCGATCAAGCTCATTATCTGTCAGCTTTAAGATTACCCTGCACAGTGATATATCCAGTTACTATGTGTTAGCTTTAGATTTGATTAAAAAGGAACAAATAAAAGTGAAGGAAAAATTACTTACATGAGCAGGCACGTGGTGTACTTTGCACACTAAGATGACACACTCGCAGTTTATTTTAAATTACTGTAGCTCATGTGAACCTATCACAAAACAACTTCTCACTGTACTACCTGAAACGATAATGCAGGAATTGTTTGGGGCTTATATTGTAAAACAACAATGGAACTATGCACAACAATGTTATTTGTAATTGGCGTACTTTATACACAGGTGTGCCTGCTTGAGGGTTAAAAAAGGGGTGAAAGCAGTGAAAGCAATTGAAAATGCCTGTGTCCTGTATGGAGTCAAGTTGTATCATTTCAAGTATGATCATTTTAAATTAAATTAATCACCACATTTAGGAAGGTAAACAGGCATTGATGAAGGTTGTTTCTGTGATTTACTACTAAGGTCAAGGACATAATAGATTTAAGGTTGTCACCATAAATCTAAATCAGTCCAGACTGATGACCATTTGAAGTACCATATGGTAACTTCATAAGCAGTAAATAGTGGATAAATCATAACAAATATTATCTCTAATGATGGCCTGTATATGACCACAAAATGTATTGTTATTGATATACATCTGGTGGCACACAGAAGGTGTATTGTGTTATGAATTGTTTTGCAAGGATGTATCCTTAAAGGTTGACATTTGTTGCCAATAAATGAGATGACTTGCAGTCACAGGGTAACAAATGCAAACTGGAAGACAGCACAAAGGAACTTGGTTGGAAAACATGTCTACTGCACATCTTATAATCTGCCACCCATGTGTATTCACTTTCATTGCCTCTCGTCGATCAATCACCAAGAAAGTTTTTTTTTTTACCTGCACATCATCATACGGTTTTTGATAACAAGGCAGAATATATTTTTGACACTATCTTTGATATTTGTGTCTATTTTGTTCAGTAGCCTAATAGGAAACATTATTAATATGCAGTTCTCTAATACAATTGGTGTCTCATCATATCATCATACAATGAATGGCTCTCTTAATTAGATGTGAAGTCTTTTGTCATACTCAAGTACCTTTACCAGGCTACAACATAAATACAACAGTGCAACTCTGAGAATAGTTGCTGGATGACATGCAGTTTAAAGTATTCAGTCGTACATCTACATCTACATCCATACTCCACAAGCCACCTGACGGTGTGTGGCGGAGTACCCCTATCGGTTCTCCCTTCTATTCCAGTCTCATATTGTTCAAGGAAAGAAAGATTGTCGGTATGCCACTGTGTGGGCTCTAATCTCTCTGATTTTATCCTCATGGTCTCTTTGCAAGATATACGTAGGAGGGAGCAATATACTGCTTGACTCCTCGGTGAAGGTATGTTAGCGAAACTTCAACAAAAGCTCGTACCGTGCTACTGAGCGTCTCTCCTGCAGAGTCTTCCACGGGAGTTTATCTATCATCCCCATAACGCTTTCGCGATTACTAATGATCCTGTAACAAAGTGCGCTGCTCTCCGTTGGATCTTCTCTATCTCTTCTATCAACCCTATCTGGTACGGATCCCACACTGGTGAGCAATATTCAAGCAGTAGTCGAACAAGTGTACTGTAACTTCCTTCCTTTGTTTTTGGATTGCATTTCCTTAGGATTCTTCCAATGATTATTTTGTCATTCTGAGTTTCATGTATCTGTTTGTAGCTCTGTCACAGAGGAGATAAAATGTTACTCTTGTACCAGTTTGGAACTGAGAGCTACTACCTCCTACTCTTTACAGTTTGGATTCAGTTGCCAGAGACTGCAGTCATGCATGTGTGACTCATGTTTGCGTGAGTCTGTGTGTGTGCATCTGTTTTGACAAAGGCCTTTCTGACAGTAAGCTTATTTGTGACAGTCTTTTTGTTGTGCCTATCTGCCACTCAGCATCTCCGATATATGGTGAGTAGCAACTTTCTTTTTCATAATATTGTCACATAGAAGAAGGTGTAATTAGATGAATGACGAACACTAACTTCACTTAACAAAGGTTTATTCAGCACTTGCACATACAAGAGCACAGAGTAAACTGCCTCCAGTCAGAACACATACAGTATATATACCACTACAGAACATTGTAGTACAATGATTCTTGGCATTTGTGGATACTTCTAGAATGTACTCGAACCGAATATAAAAATTAAAACTGTACAGTCCAGGTGAGTTTTGAACTCACAACCCTTCATGCAACAGTTTAGTATCATAACCACTACACCATGTAGCTACTCAGCTTCTCCTGCAACATTGCTCCCTCCTTAAGAGAACAGCGTCTCGCTGTTACATCCTCCTAGTCTGAGAATAAGTCATTGGTCCTGCATACTCCGATTCCTGATGACTGATTCTTGCACTGGCAGTGATCTTCTTAGAACTTCTTTTGTGTCTACGCTCTTCATCACCTTTCCGCTTGTTACCTGTCCCTGGAGCTTCAAATTTACCCTGGGTTGCAGGATCCTTATTTCATTCGAAGGGCGTGGACCGTATCTCTTATTTTTCGTCAGCTTGTGTCAGGGTCGGAATCTTCAACTTCATAAGTAATATCAGACAACTGTCTTACAACCTTATAAGGTTCAAAGCAGCGCCTGAGAAGCTTCTCAGAGAGGCCAACCTTCTGAACAGGAGTAAAGATCCAGACAATGTCACCAGGCTGGTAGACAACAGGGTGGTGGCTCGCATCATACCTTTGTTTTCTTGAGCCTGCAGCGTGCGGAGTCGAGCTAACTGCTGAGCTTCCTCAGCTCTGGTTAACACCTGGCTGATGTAGTCACTGTACACGTCATCAGGATGTAATGGAAACACAGTGTCCATCATCGTCATTGTCGCCTCACGCCCATGCACCAAGAGAAATAGCGTAAATCCTGTGGTGTCTTGTTTGGCGGTGTTGTAGGCAAACGCCACGAAAGGTAGCACCTATCCCGGTTGCTCTGCTCAACATTGACGAACATTGATAGCAGGTTGGCCAAGGTCTTATTAAGGCGTTCAGTAAGCCCGTTAGTTTGCAGATGGTAGGCAGTCGTTATGTGATGAGTAATGTTGCACTGACGGTTTATCTCTGTCACAAGATTTGATTGAAAAACTTTCCCTCAATCCATAATTAACGACCTTGGGGCACCGTGTTTTAATATAATGTCTTCCATGATGAATTTGGCTACCTCGGATGCTTCGGCTGTTTTCGCGGCTTTTGTAATGGCATAGCTTGTCAGATAATCAGTACAAACAATAATCCATCTATTGCCACTAGCAGACGTTGGAAATCATCTGAGGAGGTCAATCCCAACACGCTAGAAATGTGTTTTGGCTGGTGGAATTGGTATCAGTCGGCCAGGTGGTTTCTGAGGAACTGCCTTTCTCCTCTGGCACTCTCGACAGTGCGACACATAGTGACGGACACTCCTAAATAAACCTGGCCAGAAAAATCTCTTGCAGATTCTATCGTACATCTTAATAAACCTTAGATGTCCGGCCTCAGGTGTCTCATGGAATTTCTGTAGAACATCAAAGTGCATGTGTTTAGGAATCACTGGTAGCCACCTCTTTCAAAATGGATCAATGTTTTTCTTGCCAAGTAATCCATTAACTACCTTCACTTGTCCTTTCACATTCTCTGACCAATTTAAGTCAATCATAATTTGAGATATCTTGGCATCCTCCTTCTGCTCAGCAGAGAGATCCTGGAGCGCAGGGAGACAGTCACTATCTTCAAAGTCTTGATGGTCTTGCACAGGGTTTCTTGAGAGACAGTCAGCATCTTGGTGTTTTCTTCCAATTTTGTACACAATGGTAATGTCATACTCTTGAAGACGTAGTGCCCACCTGGTGAGTGGTCCTGTTGGATCCTTAAGACCTGTGAACCAACAAAGTGAATGATGGTCTGTAACAACTGTGAATGGCCTTCCGTAGAGATACTATTGAAATTTGCACATGGCCCAGATCACAGCAAGACATTCTCTTTCTGAAGTTGAGTTGTTTCTCTTGGCTTTTGTAAATGTCCAAGAACCATAGGCTATAACCTTCTCTTTTCGATCTGAAATTTGCACCAGAACAGCACTGATCCCATACCCACTGGCATCTGTGTGTATTTCTGTAGACGCTCTCTCATCACACAGACCAAGTACAGGGTCAGTCGTCAGAGCTTATCGCAGCACATTGAAAGAAGATAAATTTAGCATCAGCTTTTAACAACTCTTGGAGTGGCCTGGCTTTGATACAAAAGTCTTTGATAAAACCACAGTAATAAGAACATAATCTGTGGAAGCTTCTCACATCTCTAATACTTTTAGGAATAGGAAATTCCATTATAGATCTCACCTTTTCTGGGTCTGGCCACAAACCTTCGTTTGACACAAGGAGTCCAAGGATTTTGATTTGTTTTGCTCCAAAGAGACACTTTCTTGATTTCAGTTTCAGTCCACCTTGTTGGAGACACTTAAGAATGGCCCTCATTCGTTTTACATGTTCATCAAACGTCTCTGAGAACACTATAAAGCACTCCATCTTCAGGCCATGAGTGGCCTACCAGGACCATCCGACCACCGTGTCATCCTCGGTGGAGGATGCGGATAGGAGGGGCATGGGGTCAGCACACCGCTCTTCCGGTCGTAAGATGGTATTCTTGACCGAAGCCGCTACTATTTGGTTGAGTAGCTCCTCAATTGGCATCACGAGGCTGAGTGCACCCAGAAAAATGGCAACAGCGCATGGCGGCCTGGATGGTCACCCATCCAAGCGCCGACCACGCCCGACAGCGCTTAACTTTGGTGATCTCACGGGAACCGGTGTATCCACTGCGGCAAGGCCGTTGCCCTGAGAACACTATGATGTCATCTAAATAACAAAGACACATCGTCCACTTCAGTTGCCTTAGAAGATTATCCATCATCCGTTCAAAAGTTGCTGGTGCATTACACAAATCAAACGGCATTACCTTAAACTCGTACAGGCCCTCAGGGGTGATGAATGTAATTTTCTCATGATCAGCCACATCTACATTGATTTGCCAGTGTCCCGAGTACATGTCCATGGTTGAGAAAAACTTCGCCCCCTTCAGACAATCAAGTGTATCGTCAATTCATGAAACAGGGTAAACGTCCTTTTTAGTTCTCTTATTAAGCTTCCTATAATCAACACAAAAGCGCCAACTGCTATCCTCCTTCCTGACGAGGACCACTGGTAATGACCATGGGCTCTGTGAAGGCTGAATGATGTCATTCTTCATCATTTTCTCTACCTCGCTGCGAATTATTCGACGTTCCGTTGTTGACACACGATTTACTCTCTAGCTTATTGGGTGATGGTCTCCAGTGCTAATACGGTGATTCACCATTGATTTGTCTAATTTGCTCTTCACCTGTGGATTGAAGCATTCAGAGAACTCTTGAAGAATGGTAAATAGCTTCTTCTGTTGATCCTTAGTGAGATCTGGTGATAGTCAAGCTTGAAGATCTTGTCTCGTAGTGGTAGCGCTAATTTCGCCCACAGACTCGGCATGGGAGGTTTCTATGATGCTCACTTGTTCTGCAATTAATGGCTTAGTGTTTGCTATGCACACGCATCTTAGAAGGATCTGCGGTTCTCGGGGACAGTTGGACAGTTAACTGTCCGCAATGACAGAGGCTGGGATGACCAAGTTATTCTTCAGTGGTATGTTTCTCTTACATTCCGCTACAAGGTCCATGGGTTGATGCATGGCATGACACGTGGCAGTTACCTTTCTAGTGCTGACTGCAGGCATGATAACTTCATCCAGCACACACAGTCTCCACACACTCGGATGCGCATCTTCCTCTCCACAGTGTCTCATCTCGTCTAGCATAATCGTCGAGCGACCACAATCTATAATTGCCTGAGAAGCTTTCAAAAAGTCCCATCCGAGAATTTCACCGTGACTACACTCTGGTAAGATGATGAATTCTAAGGGCACTTATACCTACACGGATGATACATCTTCCTGTAGGTTTTACATGTTTCCCATTAGCCACCTTCAGAAGAGATGTTTTGCTGTCGACGAATATGGTTTTCCGCAACTGGCGATGGTACTTCTCCGAAATGACTGAATATGATGCTCCAGAGTCCACAAGGGCTTGGGCTGGTCAGCCATCCATGAGGACATCAACGTAGTTTCCTATCATGTTTGTAGTGATCGACGGTGGAGGATTTTTCTCTTCAGCGGCCTCACCTCCAAGGAAGGTCGCACCCTTCAGTTTTCCAGGTTGTGGTGGCTAGGTGAGCGGCTGGAACTTCTAAACAGAGATGGAGACCTTGATCAGCGTGTTGGGGATCATCATCTCCAGCAGCTAGCTTGCGGTGATGGTGACCTACGTCATCCTGCACCCACATCTTCTTGTTCATCTTCGTCGTCCCAGAGTTGGCGTCTGCTAAGATCAGTCTGCTGTCTTCTGGCGTGGGTGTCATCAAATATCTGCCGCCTTTCTCGACAATAGCGCACCACATGTCCCAGCCGTCCACAGTGGAAACATACTGGTTGGTTATCCTGGGTGCTCCAAATATCAGTCTTCCTTGGTGCCCAAACAGGTTCCTCGTGCAGCATTGTAGGAATGTAACTCTGCCTGGGTCTCGACTTTTCCACCGTTTTAAAGGAAAATGAAGGACGAGAGATTGGGTTCAATGTATGTTCCACTTCCTCCTTTATAACCTCTTGAAGCGCCTTGGTTTTATTGCTTGCCATGCAATCCAAGTGCCTTCTGAACTTCTTCTCTCACTATCTGATGAAGAACACTTGTGAAATCAGTTGCTTCCTCCATCACAGACATCGATACAATGTTTGGGAGCCATTCAAACTTCTTGTGTGTAATTCTTTTTTGATGCATTGTCTCGATATACTGGCACCAATTTATGAAGTTGTCTGCTGTCGAAACCTCCTTCAGGAGTAGTGCTTGATACATGTCCTCAGCAACACCCTTCATGAGATGTGCAACCTTATCTTCCTCCTTCATTCTAGGATCCACTATTTTACATAGCTCCAAGACATCTTGAATGTAGGATGCTGTAGTTTCTCCTGGACACTGTGCCCTACACTTTAATTTATCTTCAGCCTTGCACTTCTGTCATTGTGTGTTGCCAAAATACTTGCGCAGTTCGGCCTGGAATACTTCCCAGTTTGTGAACTTCTCTTCGTTGTTCTCATACCATTGCTTGGCAGTGCCCACCAAGTAGAAAAATACATTAGCCAAGCACACAGTGTCATGCCATTTGTTAAATTTGGCTATATGCTCATATACCTTCAGGCACTTGTTGGGATCTTGACCATCGTCTCCATATGACATAGAAGGATGTCTCATGTGGTGGCACACAGTTTCTGTCATCGTAACATCCTCTTCTTCTTCTGTCTCTGATAGATTACGATGTGTTGAATATGGGTCAAACTTGGGTTTTTGCCACGTAAACGGTGGCTCTGTCATGGCCTGATGGGAGCCACTGTTTCGTCAACAATGTGCGGTATCACAAGTTCCAATATCCACCAGAATAATGTCACAAAGAAGAAATTGTAATTAGATGAATGACAAACACTAACTTCACTTAGCGAAGCTTTATTCAGCACTTGCACATACAAGAGCATGAAGTGAACATCTTCCAGCCAGAACACATACAATATATATACAGCTACAGAAAATTCCAGTACAGTTATTCTTGGCATTTGAGGATACTTTTAGAATGTACTCGAACCGAATATAGAAATTACCTGTGCAGTGCAGGTGAGTTTTGAACTCACGACTCTCCATGCAACAATTTAGAATCATAACCACTACACCACATAGCTCCTCTGCAACAATTGTTACATTCCATCTTGGATTTTCCATTGTTTAAATCTGAGAGTTATTGATGAAGGTGAAATGTGTTGACAGAACCCTTAGAATACCCAAGAAGTGCACTAAGGAAACTAGCAGCACTCTGATTGTTCAACTGCTTCTGGAATTTTGCTGACCACTGAACAATCATTACCTGATAGGATGAAGGACATTGAAAGAAATCGGCTGATTTTGTAGTACAGGGTGTGCATGAAGTCCAGGAACACTTTCAATTATTTATTGCACAAGAACCAAACATTGTACAGATATCATACATATGTCATTTTGAAGAGAAACACTGAAAAGTTTTTTTTTTTTCCTCACGTATACCGCCATAGCATAGTTTGGTAATTTGCCAATAGTCAGCGCCAGTTGCAATCATGGCGAGTTCAGATGCAGAGCAAGTTTTCTGTGTGTTGGAGTTCAACAAAAACAAGTATGCTGCTGCTGTTCAGTGGATGTTTAGAAACAAGTATGGTAATAAGCCACCAACAAGAAAGGCGATTTACCACTGGCACAACAAATTTGTTATTACAGGTTGCTTGTGCCCACTAAAGAGAAGTGGACATCCCAGTGTGAGTGAAGTGAATGTGGAGGTGGTACGAGAGACATTCATAAGGAGTCCAAAGAAATCGATGCATTGTGCATCCTGTGAACTCGAAATGGTTCCGACAGTGAAGAAAGTCCTGCGACAGAAGCTGTCTACGAAACCATTCAAATTGGAACTAGTGCAGAAGCTCAATTACGACGGCGAAGACAAGCGTTTTGAGTTTTGTTCGCAGTTGCAACAATTGAATGAGAATTGGGATGATATTGTTGGTCACTTAATTTTTAGCATCAAAGCCAGTTTTCACACTAATGGGAAAGTGAACAGGCGTAACTGTTGAATCTGGGGTACAAAACATCCACATGAATGCATTGAATTTAAGCATGATTCCCTAGAGGTAAATGTTTTTTGTGCCTTGTCATGTTGAAAACTGTACGGGCCATTCTTCTTCACTGAGAGCACTGTCACTTGATATTCCTACTTGGACATGTTGCAGCAATGGTTGATGCCTCAAACGCAATTGGACTCTCTGTTCATCTTTCAGCAGGATGGGGCTCCACCGCATTTTCATCATGAAGTTCATGGGTACCTGAACACGGAGCTGCTGCAACGATGGATCAGCTGTGCTACAGAAGGGGACAACTGTTCCATGAAATGACCTCCCCAATGACCAGATCTCACTCTGTGCCTTTTTTCTGAGGGGACACATTAAAGATCTGGTGTATGTACCACCTCTACCACATGATCTAGCAGAGATCTGGGAGAGAATACAGGCAGCGACTACCACAGTCGACGATGCCATGCTGGGACGGGTATGGCAAGAATTCAATTACCGTATTGATGTCTGCCTGGTCACTCATGGTTTGCATGTCGCATGTTTGTAAAAAAATCTTTCAGAGTTTCTCTTCAAAATGCAATATGTATGACATCTGTACAATTTTTAGTTCTTGTTCAATAAATAATTGAAAGAGTTCCCGGACTTTATGTACACGCTGTATAATGAATTTAGGGAGAGTGTGTCATGGATGTTTTTCTATATTGTTCTTGAGGTTGGAGGAGTAGGGGTGCAGTGGGACAAATTGGGGATGCAGTATTAAGACAAACACTTTTCACTATGCTTCATTGTTTCCATGACATTTTAACCACGATCTTTCACCTCCAAATGCAAACAGGTTTTGTTGCCACTGCCAGTGATATTACAACTGTCATAACATAAGAGAAATTAGAAGTTGCACATAATGACTTTGGTGCTCATTTTTCTTGAGTCTTGTACATGAGTGGAACACCTGAGGAATTGAACCAGTTCTGTGAATCTCTTATGAAACACTTAACATTGAATTACAGAGTAATCGTGTATCACTGCAACATAAATGAAATGCCTCAGCAGAATGTAATTTCAGTCATGCAGCGCTTATTGTTTGAGACACTGAGTACACTTTATAAGTGCTCAAAATGTGAATGATATACTATGTATACACAATTATTTGGCAGGGTTGCTACCAAAACAGTTTACTTTTAAAATTCACTTAGTTATCTTGGTAGAATACATATTTTCTTAAGGTGAGATCTAATGCAGAGTGCTTATAAGAAAGAATAGTTTCCTGCATTGTGTGATTGCTAGCAAGTTGAAATATTGTGTGGTAGCTGTGTTTATCATGAGTGCGTTCTTTAACTTATTTTTTGTTAAATATTTGAATGAAATGTCAACTGTAGATGTGCCTGCTGATGTTATAGCAAAATAGGTCTACCTGCAATACTTTACATTACAGACTTGGTTAGGATAGGTGAAATGTTTGATCTTACAAGGGGTGAGTGTGGCTTTGCAGCCTGGGCCACAGCTCGCGAGCTACAGGCCAAGACGGCTGATGGGCTGGTCAAGCAGCCACATCCTGGTGCCCAAGGCCAGACCGAAATGAATGAGTCAGCGGTGGTGGGCCCAGCAGGGGGCTGTTGCCCCCTGCCTGGGATGGGCCAACACGGTCGCAGTGCAATGACTCTGCCTCTGCTGCTCCTTTTGATTTAAATATATTTACTTCCTCTCCTGGCATCGGTGTAAGAGTGGCAAGCAGAAATACACATCAGGCCATCTTGCAATGGCTCAGTGGGAGAGATCAATGTGAGACAGAGTTGTCCCTCTTACTGAAGAAGGTGGATGTTCCATCAGAGAATCTGAGGGAAGGCATGGCTGCCAGATACCACTGCAATGAGATGGTGGAGGAACTACTTTGAAAGAGGCACTACCAACCTGGCTCAGGCAGGAAGAGAGTGAGCCCACAGCAGGAGGACAGGAAGCTAGTGTCTAAGAGCAGAGAAATTTCCTTTCTGAACATGAAGCACTTGCGGTAGGAGACCAATTAAACTAGCTCCGGCGACATGATTCACCGAAGGCTGAGGGATGCTAGACCGCATGCATGGTGATCTGCTGTGAAATGAGAGCTCAGTGAAGACAACGTTTTATACCAGCTGGCATTTTCTGAGCTCCATCTCAGTGCATCATGGGAAAATGCCATTTTCACTAATGAGAAGGTGTTTTCCAGCAGTAAGAATGGTTCAGGAGTCATTTACAGGCTACAAGGGGCTCATCATAAATGCAAATATTTAACTATGACAAGAAGAAGTGGGCAGCTATCTGTTTCCTGGTGGGGGTGGATTTCTGCATGAGGAGCAGGAATTATTCATGGGATAGGAAGAACTCTTGACAGCGAGCAGTACGCCCACATATTGGAAAATGTGATGCTTCTGTCAGTGTGAATGCTGTACGGAGAAGGGGACTACACATTGCAAGTGGACCATTCTCCCATTCACAAATGTGCATTTGTTTATAATGATACAGTCTTCCCAAAAATTCGTATGAAATGTCTGATACCACCTTTTGTTTATATGCATCCGGATAGTTATTCGACAATTCAGTGCTTCTTAAGGCCTTGCATGTGTGCCTTTATATATATCATTCTGTCCTATTTGATAAAAAATTTGATACTCATTGCGAAGTTGTGTGGAATGTTCTGGAAGGACGTGTGTTGTCATAATTATCGGTGGATTGTTGTCATTGATAAAATTACGTACATATACTAAATTAACTAATCAAGAAATTGAAGTAGTAAGTCCTTAGAAATATATAACTAGAGACTGCAGAGCTGTTATCATGAAAAATCGATCCTTCTAATTAACAAAATGGTAATCTAATAATCCAGTAACAAAAGACCTCACTGTCTTGAAAAACAGCTTAAAAGTTATTACCAAGTGATGTATTTCATTTGTTATTTATTTTTATGTCTTCCTCTGTACTTAATATTCTTTGTAATTACATTTTTTATTAACTCTCCAATTGTTTGTATCTCACAGTTTTCCAATTTCCAGAATTTGAGGCTTCGTTTGTGCATTTTTTGTATGTAATTAGATAAAGCATGAGCTCTGTACTATCATTGAATATTAGTAACAAAATCCAAACTGTAATTCATTACATAAATAAAATAATATGAGAGATATTATTGTAATTAAAGGTCAGAATGATTTTCTTATGGAAAACTAACGATGTTACTATAAAAGATTGTCATTGAATATTGTATTTTATACCTTATTCGGCTATAACATCAGTTTCTTTGCATTTTGTAAATTTTAATTGTAACATCAAAATTGTGCATCAGTTGTAAGTTATTATTAAAATTCTATACAAAGCGATGCTGTGAGGACTCAGTTTTGAAGTTACTTTTGGAAGTCAAAGAGATCAGTGAAGTCTGCCCGTGTTTTGTTTACATAACAAGTATGCAGTTTGGATGTCAATTAACGTGAATAAATTTTGTGAAGCATGAAAATTTCACATTCATTCATCAATGGATCAGGCAGAAGAAACTTAAGTTAAGTAACATTCTCATGAATAATTAGAAATGGTGGAGTTGAGCTGCGATCCATGTTTGAAATGTGGAAATATGTTTAACAAGCGACTCTTTCGGGTGAACTAAGACGAATGCCAAACATAGATTGTCTTGAAAAATTTTGTGTTATGGACGCACAGAATGAATGGATGTTGCCGCAAGGAAAGAGTTGGTGTGAATAAAAAGGACCAAATTCTCGGACAACACTGTCAACCATCAGATGAGTAACAGTTTATCTTCTTAATTAAATATTTTTCTGACAGTGACAAACATTTGTGTGTGAAGTTGTAATTTACCATGGCTGATAACAACAAGGTAAAAATGAGTAAGGAAAAACTGTTAAGCAGTGAACCAATGGAAAACACTTCAGATCTAGGGGCATGAACTATCGCTCAGTAGTAATCAAAGTGTAGATTGAAGCTTTGGTGGTGAGGGTTCCTGTGAAAATGTCACCATGAGTACTCCAATTGCACCAGGAAGAGTAGGCAGAGATGATTTGTTAATGTTTTTAATGCAGCATGTGAAATAAATAAAGGAACAGATGGGACAGATGAGGCAAGAAGCAAAGGAACAGATGGGACAGATTAAGGATATTGGTCAACAGGGTCTACAGTTAAGTCAGCAGTTCAGTGAACAAATGGTGGACTTAAAGAATACTGTTACTGAAACTACTAATCAGATTAGTGTGTTTTTGGTACTTGCATTGTTTAATTCATAAATTTTGGGTGTATTATAGTATTTGAGAGTTGTAGCATCGCGTTTTAGTACCTGAATAGTGTAAATTCGCGTAGTCTCCTTCCGCCGCCGAGCAGTGTCAGCAGTGCGCAAGTAGCAGCATTACTGCATTTACTAGGCAATCTTGTAATTTAATAACCGTTTAAATTTTGTTGAATTGTTTGCGCTCTCTGTAGATTAGTTCAGACGTTCTTTGCAAAACAGTTTTGAGCATGGATAGGGACTGCAACTGCTGTGTTCGGATGCAGGCTGACTTGGCATCCCTTCGCTCCCAGCTTCAGGCAGTGTTGGCTTCGGTCACACAGCTTGAGGCTGTTGCCAATGGGCATCACTGTGGGGGTCCGGATGGGGGTTTGTCGGGGACGGCCAGCTCGTCCCACGCATCCCATGATCGGACTAAGACTGTGGTTGCCCGGGATACTGCCCGCATTGAGGCTGATCCCTCACCTGTGGTAGAGTGGGAGGTCATCTCAAGGTGTGGCAGTGGGCGAAAGACATTCCGGAGGGCTGAACGAAAAGCCTCTCCAGTTTGTCTGACGAACCGGTTTCAGGCTCTGTCTCAGACTGATACTGATCTTCGGCCTGACATGGCTGCTTGTCCTGTTCCAGAGGTTGCCCCTCAGTCTGCAAGATCCGGGCAGTCGCAGAGGGTGGGCTTACTGGTAGTTGGGAGCTCCAACGTCAGGCACGTAATGGGGCCCCTTAGGGAAATGGCAGCAAGAGAGGGGAAGAAAACCAATGTGCACTCCGTGTGCATATCGGGGGGAGTCATTCCAGATGTGGAAAGGGTCCTTCCGGATGCCATGAAGGGTACAGGGTGCACCCATCTGCAGGTGGTCGCTCATGTCGGCACCAATGATGTGTGTCGCTATGGATCGGAGGAAATCCTCTCTGGCTTCCGGCGGCTATCTGATTTGGTGAAGACTGCCAGTCTCGCTAGTGGGATGAAAGCAGAGCTCACCATCTGCAGCATCGTTGACAGGACTGACTGCGGACCTTTGGTACAGAGCCGAGTGGAGGGTCTGAATCAGAGGCTGAGACGGTTCTGCGACCATGTGGGCTGCAGATTCCTCGACTTGCGCCATAGGGTGGTGGGGTTTCGGGTTCCACTGGATAGGTCAGGAGTCCACTACTCGCAACAAGCGGCTACATGGGTAGCAGGGGTTGTGTGGCGTGGGCTGGGCGGTTTTTTAGGTTAGATGGCCTTGGGCAAGTACAGAAAGGGCAACAGCCTCAACGGGTGCGGGGAAAAGTCAGGACATGCGGGGACCAAGCAGCAATCGGTATTGTAATTGTCAACTGTCGAAGCTGCGTTGGTAAAGTACCAGAACTTCAAGCGCTGATAGAAAGCACCGTAGCTGAAATCGTTATAGGTACAGAAAGCTGGCTTAAGCCAGAGATAAATTCTGCCGAAATTTTTACAAAGGTACAGACGGTGTTTAGAAAGGATAGATTGCATGCAACCGGTGGTGGAGTGTTTGTCGCTGTTAGTAGTAGTTTATCCTGTAGTGAAGTAGAAGTGGATAGTTCCTGTGAATTATTATGGGTGGAGGTTACACTCAACAACCGAACTAGGTTAATAATTGGCTCCTTTTACCGACCTCCTGACTCAGCAGCATTAGTGGCAGAACTACTGAGAGAAAATTTGGAATACATCTCACATAAATTTTCTCAGCATGTTATAGTCTTAGGTGGAGATTTCAATTTACCAGATATAGACTGGGACACTCAGATGTTTAGGACGGGTGGTAGGGACAGAGTATCGAGTGACATTATACTGAGTGCACTATCCGAAAATTACCTCGAGCAATTAAACAGAGAACCGACTCGTGGAGATAACATCTTGGACCTACTGATAACAAACAGACCCGAACTTTTCGACTCTGTATGTACAGAACAGGGAATCAGTGATCATAAGGCCATTGCAGCATCCCTGAATATGGAAGTTAATAGGAATATAAAAAAAGGGACGAAGGTTTATCTGTTTAGCAAGAGTAATAGAAGGCGGATTTCAGACTACCTAACAGATCAAAACGAAAATTTCTGTTCCGACACTGACAATGTTGAGTGTTTATGGAAAAAGTTCAAGGCAATCGTAAAATGCGTTTTAGACAGGTACGTGCCGAGCAAAACTGTGAGGGACGGGAAAAACCCACCGTGGTACAACAACAAAGTTAGGAAACTACTGCGAAAGCAAAGAGAGCTTCACTCCAAGTTTAAACGCAGCCAAAACCTCTCAGACAAACAGAAGCTAAATGATGTCAAAGTTAGCGTAAGGAGGGCTATGCGTGAAGCATTCAGTGAATTCGAAAGTAAAATTCTATGTACCGACTTGACAGAAAATCCTAGGAAGTTCTGGTCTTACGTTAAATCAGTAAGTGGCTCGAAACAGCTTATCCAGACACTACGGGATGATGATGGCATTGAAACAGAGGATGACACGCGTAAAGCTGAAATACTAAACACCTTTTTCCAAAGCTGTTTCACAGAGGAAGACCGCACTGCAGTTCCTTCTCTAAATCCTCGCGCAAACGAAAAAATGGCTGACATCGAAATAAGTGTCCTAGGAATAGAAAAGCAACTGGAATCACTCAATAGAGGATAGTCCACTGGACCTGACGGGATACCAATTCGATTCTACACAGAGTACGCGAAAGAACTTGCTCCCCTTCTAACAGCCATGTACCGCAAGTCTCTAGAGGAACGGAGGGTTCCAAATGATTGGAAAAGAGCACAGATAGTCCCAGTCTTCAAGAAGGGTCGTCGAGCAGATGCGCGAAACTATAGACCTATATCTCTGACGTTGATCTGTTGTAGAATTTTAGAACATGTTTTTTGCTCGAGTATCATGTCATTTTTGGAAACCCAGAATATACTATCTAGGAATCAACATGGATTCCGGAAACAGCGATCGTGTGAGACCCAACTCGCTTTATTTGTTCATGAGACCCAGAAAATATTAGATATAGGCTCCCAGGTAGATGCTATTTTTCTTGACTTCCGGAAGGCGTTCGATACAGTTCCGCACTGTCGCCTGATAAACAAAGTAAGAGCCTACGGAATATCAGACCAGCTGTGTGGCTGGATTGAAGAGTTTTTAGCAAACAGAACACAGCATGTTGTTATCAATGGAGAGACGTCTACAGACGTTAAAGTAACCTCTGGCGTGCCACAGGGGAGTGTTATGGGACCATTGCTTTTCACAATATATATAAATGACCTAGTAGATAGTGTCGGAAGTTCCATGCGGCTTTTCGCGGATGATGCTGTAGTATACAGAGAAGTTGCAGCATTAGAAAATTGTAGTGAAATGCAGGAAGATCTGCAGCGGATAGGCACTTGGTGCTGGGAGTGGCAACTGACCCTTAACATAGACAAATGTAATGTATTGCGAATACATAGAAAGAAGGATCCTTTATTGTATGATTATATGATAGCGGAACAAACACTGGCAGCAGTTACTTCTGTAAAATATCTGGGAGTATGCGTGCGGAACGATTTGAAGTGAAATGATCATATAAAATTAATTGTTGGTAAGGCGGGTACCAGGTTGAGATTCATTGGGAGAGTGCTTAGAAAATGTAGTCCATCAACAAAGGAGGTGGCTTACAAAACACTCGTTCGACCTATACTTGAGTATTGCTCATCAGTGTGGGATCCGTACCATATCGGGTTGACATTGGAGATAGAGAAGATCCAAAGAAGAGCGGCGCGTTTCGTCACAGGGTTATTTGGTAACCGTGATAGCGTTATGGAGATGTTTAATAAACTCAAGTGGCAGACTCTGCAAGAGAGGCGCTCTGCATCGCGGTGTAGCTTGCTCGCCAGGTTTCGAGAGGGTGCGTTTCTGGATGAGGTATAGAATATATTGCTTCCCCCCAC
The DNA here is from genome assembly GCF_021461395.2 of Schistocerca americana. Lineage (NCBI taxonomy): Eukaryota > Metazoa > Arthropoda > Insecta > Orthoptera > Acrididae > Schistocerca > Schistocerca americana. Next base: position 237,183,115 of record NC_060130.1, read on the forward strand.
TTATACCTACCGAGGAGATCACGAATGTAAAATTAGAGAGATTAGAGCGCGCACGGAGGCTTTCAGACAGTCGTTCTTCCCGCGAACCATACGCGACTGGAACAGGAAAGGGAGGTAATGACAGTGGCACGTAAAGTGCCCTCCGCCACACACCATTGGGTGGCTTGCGGAGTATAAATGTAGATGTAGATGTAGAATTACTGTTGAGACAGGACAGGGTGAACTCAATACTCGTGTAGGAGCAGTAGAAGGAAGGTTGGAGATATTAGAAACTAATTTCACACAAGAGTTGTCCAAAAATGAGGAGAGATTCGAAAAACTAGATAAACATGTAGAAGTAGACAATTCTCAACTTAAAGAAGAGGTTGTTCAGGCTATGAGACTGTTAGAAGAGAAAGTGGAAGCTTACAAAAGGAACTCTGAGCTAAAACTTACAGACATTTCCAATCAAATAAGTAATGTAGAACTAAAGTATGACGAAAAAATAGATTTGTGTAAAAGTAATGTTGCAGATTTAAGTAAGAAAGTTGTAGAACTACAAGAGGGTGTAGCTCAAAGAAATTTTGTTAGCAATATTAATTGTGTATGGGGTGGCATACCTTTAAAATGCTTTCCAGGAGATGGTAAATTGCATCCTGTTGATTTTTTACAGCATTGTCAAGATAATTTTAGTAATGATATGACAGTCAATGTTAAAATTAAATTTGTTAAGAGATTTTTGGATGGAGAAATAATCTCATGGGTCAATCAGAATGTTAATTGTACCATGTCATGTGATGAATTTGAAAGAAAGTTCTTAAATAAGACCGAGCGAGGTGGCGCAGTGGTTAGCACACTGGACTCGCATTCGGGAGGACGACGGTTCAATCCCGAGTCCGGCCATCCTGATTTAGGTTTTCTGTGATTTCCCTAAACCGCTCCAGGCAAATGCTGGGATGGTTCCTTTGAAAGGGCACGGCCGACTTCCTTCCCCGTCCTTCCCTAATCCGATGAGACCGATGACCTCGCTGTTTGGTCTCTTCCCCCAAACAATCCAATCCAATCTTAAATAAGTTTTGGGCAGAATCTGAGCAAGCTAGGATTAAGAGTGAGTTTTTGAATGGTGAAATGTACAGTGGTGGTGATGGTAGCTTGAAGTATTTTTGTGAAAACCAGTTGAGGAAATTAGTACACTTAGACAAACCTTTTGACGAACTAATACAAATAGATGCCTCAAAAAGGAGATTGCTGGAAAGAGTACAGTGGGAGTTGATTTATGGACCAGATGACTCTGTAGATCAGTTCTTGAGATATGTAGAGAAGTTGGATAGACCCTTTGAGAGAAATAATAGGTTGAGTAATGGCAGATTTGGCAATCAACCATCTGAGGGGTGGAATCAAAGCAGGAATTGAGGCAGGAGTGACAATGACAATCAGAATAATAACAGCGGTTACAAGAGAGGTGATAACAGATGGATCAGCCATAGTAATGGGAATGGAAACAGAGGACATGGCAACAGGGGGAGACCTTGGGAGAATGGCAACAGACAATTAGATAATCACCAATAAAGATGAGGCAATTGTAAATGACAGATGCCTCATTGAGAGCCTGTCAGTTTGGGCAAGAAATAAGTACTGAAATGAGGCTAAACACCACCGGCTTAGAGACATCAAAAATAACTACAGAAGACAGAGTAATCAAAAATATTGGAGTGGAAATGACAGAACTAATGTAAGAAGAGCACATCAGATTAGCAAATTACAGTTTGACAGTAAATTCTGGAAAAGTATGAGTGAAAGTGTGGAAGATAGAAGTATTAGCATCTGTAAGAATGTTGAAGTAGTTCCGTTAGAGGAGGAAACTATTTCAAGTCCATACAATCAGTGTGGCGAAGAAGTTTGTAAAGAAAATGTTGGTTCTTATGGTAATCTTGATGAGTTTGGATTAAGTAAATTAATGGAGGAAGAATCTATCACTGTTAAGCACTTAAGTGACGATACTTGTACTGGTGTACTTGGCAATAATTCTGATGATCATTGTAAAGAAGTTGTACAAGTGCCTATTATTGAAGGTGATATCACGCGTGACGATGTTGATAGTGAATGTGACAGTAGTAATGATGAATGGGAGGAAGTATTAGATGGCATGGTGTATATGGAGATTAAAGAAGATTTAATTAATCGTGAAGATGATGATGATACTAGTATTTTTGAAGAATATCAGAACCAGATTGTACCAATGGAAACTGGGAAGGTATCATCAGATAAGGAACATGTGGACAGACTTTATGATTTAGATGTGATGCTAGAAACTTTATGGGATACTTGCAATAGTCATCAAGACTATTTGTGAAGAATTGCATTCCAACTGGGAAAGTAGAACCAATCAGCAGGCTTACAGTGAGATTAGTTCTGGGAAAAGTGCACAATGTGTAAAAGTGGGATATGACATCAAGCAATCATCTGATGTAGCTCTAAGCAAAATTCAGACAAGTAAGAGAAAATGTGCAGACAAGAATGGTGTAAATAAAAAAAAATTGATGTTAATGAGGAAGACAATGAAGAAGAATGCAGTGAAGACAAGTATGCTGAATTAGTGGCCACCAAAGTAAAAGAAGCTGGAAGTGTAGATGAAGAACAGACAGATAAATTAGGTAGTTTGTTGTGGGAATACAAAGATGTGTTTAGTGAGAAACATGAAAAAGTGAAAAACTATGAATGCAGACGTAATCTAAAACCTCACAAACCATTTTTTAATCAAATCTTATGGAGTAAGTGTCAAACACCAAGAAAAATTAAGATGATGTAAAATCCCTCAGGAGGACACATCTTTGTGTCAAGGGTGTGGCGAGCACTAGGTCTCCGAGCTATGTAGCATTCTATTTTCTTCTTTTTGTTTCCAGATGCTACATCTTTTGCTCGTCTATAAACCTGTAATGAAGTTATCTCTTACAGAAAATACTATCCATTCTCTGTAGTATAAGTTTTCTGTATATAATATGACTATTGAGTGACATTATTTGAGGAATAATTTGAAAATGTAAGCTGTGTACTAAATTTGACTTTCCTATAATAGTGACTGACCATTTATTGTAGTTATACTCTGTAGAGGATGTATTTGATTTGTGGGTGCTTCTTTGAGAATTAGAGGCATGGTCATGATTTTATAAGTTTGCTAATGAGATTAACAAATGGACAGTGGTAAAGATGTACATGTGTTACTAAATAGACAAGTTGTACTGTGACAAAAACATTTTGTGAAAAGTTTGTTATTACAAGATGGTGTGATGACGAGCAGTCTGTGATTTTGTTTGATATGATGAAGAGTTAAATGAGATCTGGGGGGGGGGGGGGGGGGGTCAAATATATTGTATAGTGGAATATACTGAAATATTAATCAAAAAGAAATGATACATATATAGTTCATTTTTGGTCCATTGACTTTAATCTGTATATAGCTAAATCTTTACAGTTTAGAGATGCTTAACTTTGTGTGATTTTGTTTGTAAATATGCTGATAGTATAGGGTAATATGTGAATGCTTTTGATATATTTATACCTGATGTGCCCTTAATTGTAACCTACACTAGTATCTTGAGTAATGAGTTCATCCCTGTTCCTACCTAGAGAACTGTATCTTAGATCCTTACCTGACCTAGAAGTGAAAATTAAAAAATTGTGAGACTAATAGTGGAGTGTGCTATTGCGGCATAGAGACTGCCAGAAAAAGAGGGGCTGCAGACACAAGATGGACAGTGCAAAAGGATTGATGATTGTGAACTGCCAATTCCTTAAGATGTGCAATGTGAACCAGTGACTGGAGTGACAGCTAAGAAAAGAAATCTTTTTGATTTTTTTGATTGGGTGTCTGTATTTAGCAGCCATTCATACCAGAGTGGCTGGGGGGGTGGGGGGTATATAACGATACTGATAATTATGATAATGCGCTTCCTTCCAGAACATTTCTCACACTTTGGCAATGAATATCAAATTTTTATCAAATAGGGTGGTATCAGACATTTCATGTGAATTTTGGGGAAGGCTGTATTGTTATATACCCCCCCCCCCCCCTCCCAGCCACTCTTACAAGTATTACTTGTAGGAATGGCTACTAAATACATACTCCCAATCCAAAAAATCTAAAAGTTTTCTTTTCTTAGCTGTCACTCCAATCACTGGTTCACATTGCACATCTTAAGAAATTGGCAGTTCACAATCATCAGTCCTTTAGCGCTGTCCATCTTGTGTCGGCAGCCCCTCTTTTTCTGGCAGCCTCTATGCCGCAATAGCACACTCCACTATTAGTCTCACATTTTTTTAATTTTCACTTCCAGGTCAGGTAAGGATCTAAGATATAGTTCTCTAGGTAGGAACAGGGATGAACTCATTACTCAAGATACTAGTGTAGGTTACAATTAAGGACACATAAGGTATGAATATATCAAAAGCATTCACATATTACCCTATACTATTAGCATATTTACAAACAAAATCACACAAAGTTAAGCATCTATAAATTGTAAAGATTTAGCTCTATACAGACATATGGCTGAGGTCGCCAGAATGTCAACAGAGAACTGGCCACAAAACCAACCAACTACAGCTAATGCTCTTTGGGACTGCGATCTTGAAGCCTGGTAGGAAGTAGCTTCTTCAGCCTGTTACGTCTGACAGCTTATAGATTCTATGCCAAGATGCATGACAGAAGTACAATACAAAGTGGGATTTTGGATAAACTATTAAAGTCCTCAAAACGTTTTGTTATTTCATCTTTTTCTTCATTTTTCCTCATTGAGAGCCAGTGGAAGAAAAGTATTTTTGTTATTTAAAATATATCTCTCTCTCCTGCTCCATCCATTAATACATCCTCCATCCTCCAAAAATTATGCAAACAATTTTGTCTTACATTTATTCACTCTTAATTTCTCCTCCATTCTCTCCCTCACCCCCTCTTGCCCCTCTTACATTATCACTTCAATTGCTCAATTGCCCTTCTACTTGTGTATTTGTGAAAAGATGTATGGGCAAAGCATACAACTATCACCATCACACCTTAGCAAAAGACCTGGCAGAGAATCTGAGAAAATTCTGGTCATATGAAAATTGCTAAGTGAGTCTAAGGCTTCCATTGAGCCCCTTGTTGACCACTCTGGTGTAGCAGTCAAAGATAGCAAAACAAAAGCAATAGTTTTAAATTTCACATTCAAGGAATCAATCACACAGGAGAACTGTGCAAACATACAATCATTTGACCATCAGACAGACTCCTGTATCGACGACACAGAAATAAGCATACCTAGTGTAGGGAAACAATTGAAAGATTTGAAAGCAAATAAATCACCAAGTCCTGATGGAGTCCAATTCAGTTTTACAAAGAGTACTCTACAGCATTGGCCCCTTGCCTTGTTGCATTTTCGTGAATCTCTTGCCCGGCCTAAAATCCCAAGAGACTGGGAAAAAATGCAGGTGACTCCAATATATAAGAAAGGTAAATGAACAGACCCGCAAAGTTATAGACCAATATCCCTAACTTATGTTTGCTGCAGAATCCTTGAATGTATTTTAAGTTTGAATATTATAAACTTTCTTGAGATTAAGAAGCTTATGTTAATGAATCAGCATGGTTTTAGAAAGCATCACTCTTGTGAAACTCAGCTTGTCCTTTTCTCAAGTGATATACTGAGAACTGTGGATGAAGGGCAACAGGCAGATTCCATATTACTAGATTTCTGAAAAGCATTTGACATGGTGCCCCAATGCAGGCTGTTAATGAAGGTACAAGAATATGAAATCAGTTCACAGATATGTGAGTGGCTTGAAGACTTCTTAAATAATAGAACCCAGTATGTTGTTCTCAGTGGCAAGTGTTCATCAGAGGCAAGGGTATTGTCAGGAGTGCCTCAGGGAAGTGTGATAGAACTACTGTTGTTCTCTATATACATAAATGATTTGGTGCACCAGGGTGGGCAGCAAACTGCAGTTGTCTGCTGATGATGCTGCGGTGTATGGTAAGGTGTCAAAGTTGCATGACTTAGACAAAATTTCCAGTTGGTGTGATGAATGGCAGCTAGTCCTAAATGTGGAAAAATGTAAGTCAATGTGAATGAATAGGGAGAACAAACCTGTAATGTTCAGATACAGATTCAAATGGGAATCCGTGGAGGGAAGGTGTTGTTCTTTTTGAGAAACATTCTTGAGGAAATTTAGAGAATCAGCATTTGAATCTGACTGCTGAACAATTCTACTGCCACCAACATACATCATGCATAAGGAGCATGAAGATAAGATATGAGAAATGAGGGCTCATATGGAGGTGTACAGGTTTTCCCCTTGCTCTATTTGTGAGTGGAACAGGAGGGGAAATGACTAGTTGTGGTACAGGGTACCCTCCGCCACACATTGTACGGTGGCTTATGCAGTATCTGTGTAGATGTAGATTTACTCCATTCTTCCAAAATGTTATAAACAAATATAGTGGTTTCCATTTAAACTGTACTTTCTCGTTTAATTTATGCTTTCTTTACTATCCTCTATCTTTCCTCGCAAAACCTATGAAACTGTATTCTTTTATATCCCCTTAACTATAATCCATTCTTCATTCTGAAAACATTCCTTCTTTTTCTCTCTGTCTTAAGATAAATCAAACTGTGGCATATGTCTAAGTAAGGAATACTTTGCAAGCTTTTCACACATTTATTTTGCACTTCTGTTCTTCTATCCATTCCTAGATCCCTCACTCCTTCCTGCTACCCCTTCCTTGACATCTGCATCAATATCTACATGAATACTCTTCAATTCACGATTAAGTGCTTGGCAGGGGGTTCTTTAAACCACTGTCACATTATTTCTCTACCGTTCCACTCTCATACAGAGCATGGAAATAATGAACAACTAAACCTTACCATGCAATCACTGATGTCTCTTATCACAATGGTCTTGCCTCATATGTATGTATGGGTAACCAAAATATTGTGTCATTCAGCGGAGGAGGTTGGTGATTGGAATTCAGTGAAAACACCTCATCTCAATGTAAAATGCCTAAGATTCAATGATTTCCATCCTAACTCTTTTACCATATCCATGACACAATCTCCCGTATTTCATGTTAATATGAAAAAAGCTGGCCTTCTTTGAACTTTTTTTTGTGTTTTCCATCAGTCCTATCTCGTAGGGATCCCATACCACACAGGAAAACTCACAAAGAAGATGGACAAGTTTGTTGTAGGTGGTCACTTTAATTGATTTGTTGCATCTTCTATATATTCTACCAATAAAACATGATCTTTGGGTTTCCTTCCCCACAATATTTTCTACATGACAGTTCCAGTTTAAGTTGTCCATGATCGTAGCTCCTAGACATTTAGTTGAATTGACAACCATTAGATGTGACTGATTTATCATGTAAGCAGACTTAACAGAATTGTTTGGTATTCATGAGAGAACCTCTCACATTTTATTGTTTAGGTCAAACTGTCATGTTTTGCACTGTGAAGATACATTTTGAACATCATTTTGCAATTTGCTTTACCATTCTGTGGAGTTTATTAAGCAACAGTATTACCTCACACAAATTTAAGAGTGATGTTCTGATTGTCTTTTATATATATTAAAAAAAATAGTAGAAGGTCTACAACACTTTACGTGCAGAATTACACTCATCCCTTCCGTTCCACTAGGTGGCACCCCATCACTTATTACCAACTATGACCTTTCAGACAGCAAATTAAAAAGCCAGTCCCACAACTGAGATGATAGTCCATAGAAAAGCAATGTGGTTGGAAGCTGCTTGTGAGGAAAGACATCAAAAGCCTTTTTGGAACTCTATAAATATAGAATCAGTTTGAGGGCCCATGTACACAGTACATCATGCTAACAAAGTGCCAGCTGTGTCTCACAAGTGCTATGCTTTCCAAATCCATGGTAGTTTGATGTCAATAGGTAATATATTTTGGGGTATTTCACAATGTTGCAACAAAGTATTTGTTCACACATCCTACTACATCTCGATGTCAGTGAAATGGCTCTGTAACTCAGTGGATTATGTTTATTTTTTTCATATGTATTGTGCTGGTCTGTGCATCTTTCCATTCTTCTCCCTCACCATAAATACTAGAATGCTCCTCATAACATCATAGGACAACTAATTAAACTGTTGCATCATTGAGGTAGTTTTGTTACTTTTGGGAATGACAGATCTTGCAAGATTCACTTGATATAATCATGGTATACCAATGAAAGATTCTGAATGAATTCCACTTTGGTGTGTCATCAACTTGTCAAATATTTGTTTCCAGACAGGGGAGATTACTTTCATGCAGTAAATACAACTCATCTATTCTGCAAATTATCTGCAAAAGCCATCACAACAGCAATCAGGAGGCGATAAATGCTACAGTTGGTTGCTTGCTCCATGAAAATGTCGACACACTGTAAAGAGTGAGAGGCAGTAGCTCTCAGTTCCAAACTGGTGCGAGAGTAACATTTAACTCCTCTGTGACAGAGCTACAAACAGATATATCAAACTCAGAATGACATATTTAGAAATTTTGTCATCAGAAGACTTCTAGCTACATTCAGTAACCACTAGATCTAGAGGTAAGAAACATAAAATACTGCTACTGAAAATACACAGATTTGTCAATGAAATCTTATCACTGAATACTTTGCTAACTGTGTGTCATTCAGCAACTACTCTCAGAGTCATTTATGTTGTAGTCTGGTAAAGGTACTTGAGTATGACAAAATACTTCACATCTAATTAAGAGAGCGATTCGTTATATGACATTATGATGAGATACCAGTTGTATTAGTATAGTGCATATTAACAATGTTTCCTATTAGGTTACTGAATGAAATAGTCACAAATATCAGGACATTGTCAACAATATATCCTGCCCTGTTATCAAAAACCGTCTGACGATGCGCAGGTAGATTTTCAATCCCACACATGTAGTGACTGATTCTGAGTTAAGCCACGTTTAAAGTGCAATCACTGAAACAAAACAAACAAAAACTAGCAAAAGAAAACAAAAACAACTTTCTTTGTGGTTTATCAACAAGAGCCAATGAAGGTGAGTATATGTGAGAGTGAGATTAGAAGATGTGCAGTAGACATGTTTGCCAACCAAGTTCCTTTTTGGTTTCTTTCAGGTAGTGTTTGTTACTCTGTGACTGCAAGGCATCTCATTTGTTGGCAAAAAATGTCAACTGTGAAGGATGCATCTTTGTGAAACAGTTCGTAACGCAAAAAAACCTTCTGTGTCCCGCCAGATGTGTATCAATAACAATACATTTTGTGGACAAATACAGGCCACCATGTGAGATAATGTTTATTATGGCTTATCCACTACTTTCTCTTTATGATGTTGCTAAATGGTACTTCAAATTGCCATAAGCCTGCACTGATTTAGATTTATGGTGACCACCTTCAATCCTTTGAAAGGGCATAGACAACTTCCTTCCCCATCCTTTCCAGTTTGAGAATTTGCTTCATGTCTAATCTTGTTTTCAATAAGATGTTGTACCATAATCCTCCTTCCTTCCTTCCTTTCAACCTTGACGTTACTACTGAAGGCCGGTGTGGCCTGAAGGTTAATTGGTCATCACACTTGCCAATTATCGGATACACTATCATTGACCATAGAAGTAAATCACAGAATGTCCTTCATCAATGCCTGTTTGTCTTCCTGAATGTGGTGATTAATTTAATTCAAAATGATCATACTTGAAATGATACAACTTGAGTTTCTCGTTGCAGTCACTGCATACAGGGCACAGGTGTTTGAAATTGCCTCCACTGCTTTCACCATTTTATTAAACACAAACAGTCAGAAATGTTAGAATTTACTCCATTTTAGACTTCATTTTCTAATGCATAAATAACACTCATCATAGCATAAAAAATTAGAAATATTCAAGTTGTCATGGCACAAACTATACTACAAACTTGAACAAAATAAGACCATGTCACAAATGCTAGGATTTACTCTGTTTTAGGCTTCATTTTCTAATGCATAGTGCAGAAAATGAGAAATATTCATGGCATGAGACTTGAAAACTTGAAAAAAGTAAGACAGTAGTTAAATATGCTTAAACATAGTATTATATCATATGCAATGTTACAGTGTTACACTTTCTGATTCAAGTGCAGAAAAGTCTGCTGTAGATCATAGGCTCTATGCTGAATGCAGGTCTGTAGTTTATTGGACACTGCACTTAAATCATATTCTTTATCATTTCTTACAACAATATTGGACACTTCATGTTTACATAACTCTCGCATATAGATATATAGATAGCGGAAAAGGAATATATATATATATATATATATATATATGTAGTATAGTTTGTGCCATGACAACTTGAATATTTCTAATTTTTTATATATATATATATATATATATATATATATATATATATATATATATATATATATAAAAAAATTAGAAATATTCAAGTTGTCATGGCACAAACTATACTACAAACTTGAACAAAATAAGACCATGTCACAAATGCTAGGATTTACTCTGTTTTAGGCTTCATTTTCTAATGCATAGTGCAGAAAATGAGAAATATTCATGGCATGAGACTTGAAAACTTGAAAAAAGTAAGACAGTAGTTAAATATATATATATATATATATATATATATATATATATATATATATATATATATATATATATACATATATATATATATATATATATATATATATAGTCTGTCTGTTACATATATTTGCTAGTTACAAAAAGATTGTACATATACATATATTTCATGGAATTTTCACAAAAAAGTCATTAAAAATACATTATAAAAATGTATACTGACACACTACATAATTTTTTTACTTAAAGACATTCTTTAACACTGTAAGGGCAAGTATTGATCAGATGTCTTTTTAATTTTCTTTTAAAAAGAGACATACTTTCTATCATCTTTACACATTGTGGTAAACCAATCGGTGTACAGTATGCACCCAGCATTTACAGATTCTTTGTCTGTTAATTTTAGCCTACCTCCTTCTATATGATAGTCATTTTTGTATTCATGTATTATCTTTGTGATATTTTCCATTTAGCAATGCAGTGCAGTTAGTTTTTAAGTAGATATATACTGATACTACTGTCAAAATTTTTTGCTCCCTGAATTTATTTCTGCAGGATTCTCTGGGTAATACTTCTGTGGTTCTCTTTTATAATTGTAATACCCTTTGTGTGTGCACATTTGCAGCATTTCCTCAAACCAGGATGCCATATGAGAGGTGCAAATGGGCTAGTCCATAGTACATTGTTTGTAGAGTGTGTCTATTTACTGACTTTGACATTTTTCTCATCAGAAATATGCTTGAACCTATTTTGTTGGACATGTTTTTGATATGATTCTCTGATGTCATACACCTATCCATTGTTACACCTAGAAATTTATAGCTGTCTGTCTCCTTTAGTTCTAGGTCTCCAAACCGGACTGCGTTGTTGTCAAAAGTGTGTTTTTTGTTTGCATGTATCTGCATATATGCTCTTTTGTTTTCATTTATAAAGAGATTGTTTTCTCTGAAATAATTGTTTCCAATTTTCATACTTAGCAAAGCCTTCTCTTGCAGGTCATCTGTTTTATTAAGCAGCTGCTGACTGATGGCGCTGAAATTGGTCTTACCATCAGAGACACCCATATGCCCTTTCACAAACATGTTTCCACAAGAGTTTTCTATTAATAGCTCATTAGAAAATGAACAAAAACTGTCTCTGACCTTCTTAAGACTGATGCTTTTAGAAGACAGACAGAACATGGCGTAAAAAAGAAAAGAAAAGGATGGGTTTGATGTCATGGCTTTGCATTTGCACTGCATGACATTGACTACTAGACCATGAGTGGGTAATTCACAACAGCAGCTGAAGTGGAAGTCAACACTTCTTGTGCTGTATACCCCATTATGACAAAAACATGATGTATCTGAAATTTGGTGGTTAATTGGACTGAGGCTAGCTTGTAATGGCTAAGATGTGGGTTCAATTCCCACTGGTGGTACCAGTTTTTAACAGCCGCAGACACACTCTCCTCACCTCCAGTAACACCTCAACATTAAATATCTCCATTCGCTACCAACTGGAACAGAGTTGGATTCAGTTTGGCTGTCTGAGGCAGAAATCACTGCCTGTAGAAACTCTGCCTCTAATAAGCTTCCTTACACTAAGAATGCTATTTTATTTCATGAACCATTCATCATATAAGGTCATAGGCCCTTCATTTCCTATTTTAAGTGACCTTGAAATTTTGGAAATAATGGCACTGGACTGGTTTTCCCTGGATTTGAACCCTTTGAGATCTTACTGTCCCACCGTTTTGTCATTTTCTCAAATGTCAAACTCCTCCAGGCATCTATGAATGAATGGCATCATCCTACCTACTAGTGAAAGGGAATTTTATAGTTGATACCTCTCTGTGTGGGCTCAATAACGACAATATATGCAGGGTTGGAATCCCTGGAAGCACAGAACTATTTGTTGCATTACCTTTAGCTGAACATGTCTACATCTTGCTACTGGTAAAGAAACAATAAATATTTCATGTCTATTCATAGCTATAAGAGAACAGCGAAATGTGCCGGGTCTGAATCCCTACCAGGCAAAAATCATTTGTATTGTTTCAGTTTCCAATATCAGATAATTGGTGAATATATTTAATATCTGACATCTGACTGTGCTTAGTTAACAATTCAGATAGGTACTAGGTTCTACTCCCTGCCCATTACCACAACTTTACTTCATGGTGTTTCACACTTAAGAGTTGCACTTTATTACATACATTTTGTGGTTACTTCTCAGGGGCAATATAAGCTTCATGGTGTTCCCAGTGCAGTGCTAAAGATATTATCATTTATATCCAGGTTTCGTCATTCAGCCTTTTAAAGTGATACTAGTGAAAACTTCGATATTTTACATCTCTTTATGCCTAGTCAAGACTCAATCATACATGCAAGCTCTGTTTGGTTAATACTGGGTTCAAATTCAGAGCAGGAACAAGAACTTGTCATGTAATTTAATGGATGTGATAAGACATCTGAAGTGCCACCTATTGTAATGAAGTTTAATTTACAAGCGTTAGGGGCTGTCGCATATCTAATAAGATCTTTTCTAATATTGGTTGTATTGCAGTGCAAGTTTACATCTGCACTGAGAGCCATAATGAACAGTGTTCTCAAGTGGTCTCTTGTGGTAATGACTGTGTATAGTCAAACAACTATATGCCACAGTGTTTCGGCATTTAGAGGACCTGCAACACAGTTAAATTATGTTGGTTGCACTCATCAGTGGCCTACTTTTTTTGCTGTCAAGTGTGCACATTTTGATAGAAATTCTTTTAATTTTGCCTGTTGCAATTAGTCAACTGTAGTAGACTCTTAGATCATATCTTGTACTTGATTTTCAACATGTTCAGCCTGACAACAGTGTGAAATTGTACTACTGGTGTGTGTTGTCCTTAAGAAACTTTACCCTTAAGCCCTAGCAGTATTTACCATGCTCTATTTTCCTTTTCACTAGGTCAACTACAACTTTTGGATATTGATGTTTAGAAAGCATGTACCCAAAGAGAAGTCACTCACAACATCCTTTTCTCTTATGAAATCCATGCCAAAAATTCATTCTACTCTCTAGTCACTTTCAATCATGAATGGACATTTTATTTTTCCATTTCCAATTTCAACTCCCACCTTCATTTGCATCTTGACATACTGCGACTTAGCACCAATATCTCAAATGATATTACAATTTTGCACTGGATATATGGGTACTTTGATGACTTCACAAATCTTATTAAGCAAATTTGATGACATAACTCCCACCATAGCACCTGTAACTATGAAATTGTAATCAGATTTTCCCTATGAGAGCATGTACAGTTTCTTGGACAATCTCTTGACTATGATCATGGCATTTGAAATCCTCAGTGATCAGTTCCTCCCGAATGTCTGTATCATTATTGTAAGGTAACAGATTTACTAGAGCACATACTTTGTGCCTCATCCACCCCATGGTTTACTGTTAATGGTCACATTGAGTTTATCATATTCAGTATTCTGGGTGAAGTTCTTCTGGCACCTTAATGTTTACAGTGGTTGGGTGGTTGATTTGGGGGAGGGCACCAAACAGCAAGGTCATCGGTCTTATTAGAGAGGGACAGGGAAGGAAGTCGACCATGCCCTTTTATAGGAATCATCTTGTCATTTGGATGGAGTGATTTAGGGAAATAATGAAAAACCTAAATCAGGATGGCCAAATGCGGGTTTGAACCGTTGTCCTCCTGAAAATGAGTCCAATGTGCTAATCACTGCTCCATCTCACTCGGTTCTGTAGTGGGTTCCTGTATTTGCCAGTTGGTATTGATAGTATAGTTCTGTACTGAAATTTTTAATATGTGTGATTCTTTTACCATCTGTTTACTGTGTGTGTCACATTCATGGAATTGTATTGTTTCTATATGATGATAACCAGTTTGGTATTTGTTACCAGACTGGTTATCATCTATACCTCTTTATGTTAATAAGACTTGATGGGCCACATTCAGCATGCCTTGTGTGATGGGGGTGTCACCAGCTGCATCACAGAATTGATGCAATAGTCTTTTATCATGCGTGACTGTAAAATTTCATGTGTGGTAACCATACTGCTATTGTTATTCTTACTTTTACCAGTTGTGAACACTTTCACCTGTTCGTTTCCAAAAAAGTATTCGTATAATAAAACTGACAGCTAGGAAAGTGGTGCCCCCACCACATAGGACATGTAGTTGGGTGGCAGACATGCATTATTTGTTTATTAATTATTTCACTGTGTGGCATGGAATAAATACTTTCACTATTTATGTTAACAAAAGGGGATAATGAGTCTGGTTTTATGTCAGACTGCATCTTTTGTATGCTATTGATTTGCACCTAATGTATTTTTGAACAGGTTCATGGTAATCTTGTTTACTTCATCCATAGCACCATTCTGAGATGAAAGTTCAGCAGCTGAATGTTGCACTACGTGTGTCAGTTCAGAATCTAAATTTTCATTACTGTTGGTTTCCTTACATGAAGTCCAACCTTATTAATCTCCCTCAAAGCTTTTTGTTTGTATGTCAAATTGAAGTTTAATCTTGGCTTCTTGCTCCACAGTGAAATTCTTGACCTCTGAACAAGGTTTGAGAATGAATTCTCTGATTTGATTTTGTTCCTCAGACAACTATATCATTGTTACAGACAAGCTTTGGTAGGCATCTTCAAATGCAATTATTTTGGTAGTTAATGTGCAGTACTGCAATGACAAATGTGTCAAGTCAGTCAACAAAGCATTTTTCTGTAATGTTAAATTTGATACAGTGATGGTTAAGCTTATTATTTGAGAAGGAATTTCACTATACATAGTTGATATTTCATTATGAATAGTTGATATTTCATTCATTTTTGTTGGTTTCCCTTCATCACATTTATTAAACACTAATTGTAGCGATATTTGGATCTGGTATATGGCTGGTGGTGGGGTTAGCCATAGGATTAATTACTTCATTTTCAACCCGCAATTCTTTTTTGTGTGC
Source organism: Schistocerca americana (assembly GCF_021461395.2). Taxonomy (NCBI): domain Eukaryota; kingdom Metazoa; phylum Arthropoda; class Insecta; order Orthoptera; family Acrididae; genus Schistocerca; species Schistocerca americana. The sequence goes on from NC_060130.1 coordinate 237,198,667, forward strand.
TGAAGCACCTACACCATCTGTTACCGCATTAGCGAATTCACCCTCTATGGTATTCAGTTCCATCTCCTTTTGGGTTCCATTATGGTTAATTTCCTGATTTTTACCATAACACATAAAACGACTGAAATCACGTATGTGACATCATGGAATCGAAATTAATATCAGTATGCAAACTATAAATATTGCTGAGCAAGAATGTTCTGGACATATTTATTTATTCGTCCAGTAAATCTTATATACATACAATGTATTACAGATTTTGGACATATTTTACAGTACAAAAGTACTAGGCAAGTACTCTACTTTGTTACTCATACAATCAGACAAACAGTAGAAACGCTCCTTTAATAAAAAGGTTTTAGTGGCTTTTTTGAATGCATATGTGTGTCTAGTGTTTATAATAATGTCTAGCAGCCTATTGTAGATTGTTATATCAGAGTGATAAGCACCCTTTTGAGAGAGATGTATTTGGAATAATTTGCATGGGCATTTCCCCTTAACCTAGTATGGGGCCCATGCACAGTAGTGTTTTGGACAAAGAGATTCTCTTTCATCATACTTTTTCTTACAAAGAGCACAAGTTGTTGGATATTTGGATATAAGTGCAGGGAAGAGGGAGAATATTTAAGTCTTTAAAACAAGACTTAAATGCACTTCTATTGTTTGCTTTCTTATTATTTGTTTATTCTCTTTTGCTTCCTGAATGTTGTTAAGGCAGGAGGAGAATTTACCCAAAAGATAACACCGTACCTTAATAATGAGTGTATCTGAGAAAAATAAATAGTTTTTACAGTTTCAAGAGTTACATTGCTGGATAGTACTCCAATTACATATATTAGTTTAGATAGTTATTATTATGTGAGAGTTCCATTGTAAATTTTCTTGCAGGCAAAGGCCTAGAAACTTAGTCACAATGATATTCTGAATATCATGACTGTTCATGTGAATTGCTGGCTTTTTAGTATATTTATTTTTCGGGAGCTGAAAGTGTAGAGTAACTGTTTCTTGTTGGTTTAAGACAAGTCTCTTCCTATAGAGCCATTGTGAAACTTCATCTATGATGAAAGTTGCCGCAGCGATGAGATCTTCACTATTTTTCACTTCAACAAGCAGACTGATATCATCTGCAAATAGTACTGCTGCTGCATTCTTTACACATGAGGGGAGACCATTTATACATGACAGTATATCATTAATGTATACTAGAAAAAGAAATGATCCTAAGACAGAGCCCTGTTGTACACTATGTATCAGTGAGGACGGAACTGAAAGGTAGTTTTGTATAGTGTTAGCATGCCTGTGTTTGACTTCTGTAACCTGAAATTGATTACTTAAGTAGGATTTCAGCCACTCATTTGTCATCCCTCATACACTGTAACAATCGAGGTTTTTTTTTTTTTTTTCTTCTTTTTCAGAGAATTGAATGATCTATGACATTGAAAATCTTTAGTAAATCTATGAAAGTACCTGAAAGTTTGGAGTAATTGTCTATTGCACTTAAGATGTGGCTGACAAGATGAAAAGTAGCACTCAGTGTGGAATGTTGTGCTCTGAAACCCTGCTTGATAGCATATTATTCTGACTAAAAAAATTTGTTAGCTGAGCTAGGAGTTGTTCTATAATCTTTGAAAAGCCAGATAGCAGTGATATATGTCTATAACTTTTTCTGGGAGTCACATTACAGAGATGAGACAACCAAGAAATGCTGCACCACTTAACCAAGAGATGCTGCACCATTACACCCTCTCAAGAAGCCAAGTCAGTCATTTTATACAAATTATATTATCACTATTGTTACCACTAATTACTATGGAAATCTTAAATTTTATTCACCAAACAAAATTCAGCTTTGACAGATTACAGATTTTTTGCAAATTCACTCTACATGCAGGCTAAGGAGATAACAATATTGCCCTTACCTTTACTTCTATGATGTAGTGGAAAAAGAATCCAGTATATCTAAAAAATTTTGTTCCTCCAGTTGACTTTGCTGGTTTTTTACATCAGCTCTTTATATTTTCCTCTGGATTCTCTCATAGTTCATTTGATCTTTAGATTTTCAGTGTGGAGCACATTTAACGATCAAGAAAGAAATACACTGACGAGCCAAGGAAACTGGTACATCTGCCTAATATCGTGTAGGGGCCCCCACGAGCAAGCAGGAGTGCTGCAACACAACATGGCATGGACTCAACTAATGTCTGAAGTAGTGCTGGAGGGAATTGACGCCATGAATCATGAATCCTGCAGGGCTATCCATAAATTCATAAAAGTATGAGGGGTGGAGATCTCTTCTGAACAGCACATTGCAGGGCATCCCAGATATGCTCAATAATGTTCATGTCTGGGGAGTTTGGTGGCCAGTGGAAGTGTTTAAACTTAGGAGAGTGTTCTTGGAGTCACTCTGTAGCAATTCTGTATGTGTGGGGTGTCACATTGTCCTGCTGGAATTGCCCAAGTCCATTGGAACACACAATTGACATGAATGGATGCAGGTGTTCAGAAAGGATGCTTACATACATGTCTCCTGTCAGAGTTGTATCTAGACATATCAGGTGTCCCATATCACTCCAACTGCACATGCCCCACACCATTACAGAGCCTCCACTAGCTTGAACAGTCCCCTACTGACATACAAAGTCCATGGATTCATGAGGTTGTCTCCATACCCGTACATGTCCATCCACTAAATACAATTTGAAACAAGACTTGTCTTACCAGGTGACATGTTTCCAGTCATCCACAGTCCATTGTCGGTGTTGACGGGCCCAGGCAAGGCATAAAGCCCATATCAATGATGTTTCACTGAATGGTTCGCACGCTGCCACTTGTTGATGGTGCAACATTGAAATCTGCAGCAATTTGTGGAAGGGTTGCCCTTCTGTCACATTGAACAATTCTCTTCAGTCATCATTGGTCCCTTAATTGCTGGATCTTTTTCTGGCCACAGCAACATCGGAGATTTGATGATTTACTGGATTCCTGGTATTTATGGTACACTCATGAAATGGTCAAACGGGAAAATTCCCACTTCATCACTACCTCGGAGATGCTGTGTCCCATCACTCGTGTGCTGACTATAACAAGACATTCAAACTCACTTAAATCTTGATAACCTGCCATTGTAGAAGCAGTAACCAATCTAACAACTGTGCAAGACACTTGTTATCTTATATAGGCATTGTCAACTGCAGCGCCATATTCTGCCTGTTTACATATTTCCGTATTTGAATACACATGCCTATACCAGTTCCTTCAGTGTACAAGAAAAGCCATAAAAATGCCATGACATAAAAGTTTATACAATGTACATACTATTTGCAGAAAAATCTTGACACAGTGTTACCAGTGAAATGTATCACTCAAATAATAATAATAATAATAATAATAATAATAATAAAAGAAGCAGAAATTACAAGCATTGGCCAAACGACTTAGAAGATACAAAAAAAGTGAAAATAGAAGGAAACAAAACCAAACATTCAACACAAACCAAAGGAAATTTTACCAGACAATAGACTACTCACACATTAAAATAGACAATCCACCAAACATAACAGACATGGAACACTTCTGGAGCAACATATGGTCAAACCCGGTACAACATAACAGACATGCACGGTGGATACAAGCAGAAACAGATACCACAAATGCCTGAAGTGATAATTTTGCAACATGAAGTCACCCAAGCAATTAATTCTACTCACAATTGGAAAGCCCCTGGAAAAGATAAAATGGAAAATTTCTGGCTAAAGAAATTCACCTCAACACATTCACATCTAACTAAATTATTTAACAGTTACATTGCAGACCCATACACATTCCCTGATACACTTACACATGGAATAACTTATCTGAAACCTAAAGATCAAGCAGACACAGCAAACCTAGCTAAATATCGCCCCATAACATGCCTACCAACAATATACAAAATATTAACTTCTGTCATTACACAAAAATTAATGACACATACAACACAGAACAAAATTATAAATGAAGAACAAAAAGGCTATTGCAAAGGAGCACGAGGATGTAAAGAGCAACTGATAATAGATGCAGAGGTGACATATCAAGCTAAAACTAAACAAAGGTCGCTACACTATGCATACATTGATTACCAAAAAGCTTTTGATAGTGTACCCCAGTTATGGTTACTACAAATATGGAAATATACAAAGGAGATCCTAAATTGATACAGTTCCTAAACATAGTAATGAAAAATTGGAAAACCACACTTAATATCCAAACAAATTCAAATAATATCACATCACAGCCAATACAGATTAAGCGTGGAATATACAAAGGAGACTCATTAAGTCCTTTCTGGTTCTGCCTTGCTCTGAACCCACTATCCAACATGCTAAATAATACAAATTATGGATACAATATTACTGGAACATACCCACACAAAATCACACATCTGCTATGCATGGATGATCTAAAACTACTGGCAGCAACAAATCAACAACTCAACCAATTACTAAAGATAACAGAAGTATTCAGCAATGATATAAATATGGCTTTTGGAACAGACAAATGTAAGAAAAATAGCATAGTCAAGGGAAAGTAAACAAGAAGATTACATATTGGATAACCACAGCGACTGCATAGAAGCGATGGAAAAAACAGATGCCTATAAATATCTAGGATACAGACAAAAAATAGGAATAGATAATACAAATATTAAAGAAGAACTAAAAGAAAAATATAGACAAAGACTAACAAAAATACTGAAAACAGAATTGACAGCAAGAAACAAGACAAAAGCTATAAATACTTATGCTATACCAATATTGACCTACTCATTTGGAGTAGTGAAATGGAGTAACACAGACCTAGAAGCACTCAATACACTTACACAATCACAATGCCACAAATATAGAATACATCACATACATTCAGCAACTGAAAGATTCACATTAAGCAGAAAGGAAGGGGGAAGGGGGAAGGGGATTTATCGACATAAAAAACCTACATTATGGACAGGTAGACAATTTAAGAAAATTCTTTATAGAACGAGCAGAAACTAGCAAAATACACAAAGCAATCACTCATATAAATACATCGGCTACACCACTGCAATTTCATAACCACTTCTACAACCCTTTAGATCACATAACATCAACAGATACGAAGAAAGTAAATTGGAAAAAGAAAACACTACATGGCAAGCACCCGTATCATCTAACACAGCCACACATCGATCAAGACGCATCCAACACATGGCTAAGAAAAGGCAATATATACAGTGAGACGGAAGGATTCATGATTGCAATACAGGATCAAACAATAAACACCAGATATTACAGCAAGCATATTATTAAAGATCCCAATACCACAACAGATAAATGCAGACTTTGCAAACAACAAATAGAAACAGTAGATCATATCACAAGCGGATGTACAATACTAGCAAATACAGAATACCCCAGAAGACATGACAATGTAGCAAAAATAATACATCAACAGCTTGCCTTACAACATAAACTTATAAAACAACATGTTCCCACATACAGGTATGCACCACAAAATGTACTGGAGAACGATGAATACAAATTATACTGGAACAGAACCATTATAACAGATAAAACAACACCACATAACAAACCTGACATCATACTCACCAATAAAAAGAAGAAATTAACACAACTAATTGAAATATCCATACCCAATACAACAAATATACAAAAGAAAACAGGAGAAAAAATTGAAAAATACATCCAACTGGCTGAGGAAGTCAAGGACATGTGGCATCAGGATAAAGTTGACATTATACCAATTATACTATCAACTACAGGAGTCATACCACACAATATCCACCAGTACATCAATGCAATACAGCTACATCCAAACTTATATATACAACTACAGAAATCTGTCATTATTGGCACTTGTTCAATTACCCGAAAGTTCCTAAATGCAATGTAACATATACCGTACAGTTAAAAGGAAGTCACGCTTGATCAAGGTCCGCGTCACCTTCCATTTTTAACCAGACATAACATCTGAGACAAGAAAGAAATAATAATAATAATAGAAATTAATATGACTCAAAATGTGAACTGAACCTCAAGATACTATTTGTTTGAGAGGTGGGGCACATCACATTGATGTCAGCAAGAGTACATTAATAACATGGATTTTTTGATGTTAGATACAATAAAAACTCCTACTGTCGAAGACAACCCAATACTTAATTTCTGGTGAAATCAGTCACAAAGCTAATTGTTGAAGAGCAGAAAAGTTTGGTGATGCTGGACCATGATAAAATGAGATGCAGTGCAGGCTAAAAATGGTTTGCATTACAATGACAATAGTAATCAGAGTTGACAGAAAGATATTTAGACTGCGGATTCAACTTTTGATAATCCAAACGTGCATTTGATAACATGCTGATGGTGCACAATCAATCATTTCACTAAACCAATTGCTTCAATGTATTTAACTAGATGAAACATATGGAAATGCTTGATACATAATTAATAAAAAGTGTTATCAATTTATTAATAAATAAAGCCATAGTTTGCTCAAGTGATACCATACTTTTTAACTAAATTACCTATAACAAACTAACATGTCCTTACATCGTGGCAGTCAGGAGACAAAGGGTAACAAGAAGGAGATTTATCATGTCTCAATTTGATTACTGGTATAGGGATTTATTGCACTACACACAACTGGTCACCTCCGAGCTACCATGCTAGCTACCCTCTGCCATCTGGTGACCACCACCTGCATACCAGACTTCCTGCTTTCTTACAGACTTGCTTTCCTAGCCTCCAACATCACCAAACAATGTAAGAACATGTAGCCTACAATGTAAATAATTTAAATTATTTGTAATTTGTTAATAATTATAAAGTGAGAAAATCACACTTGTGTGGTAAAGTCTACTGGTACCTGCTATTAAATAATTTACTTAAATTGCATATTTTACAACACAAGAGAAATTTGTCTAATTGATGAGATATTCATAAGTGTTCAGTGGCATTCTGAAAGGAAATTGCTCCTTGTTCCCATCGTTTATTTAGACTTGTGTTATTCCGTATCATTTTCTCTTAATTTGCATATTTAACAGTATCATAGGTAACTGTCACACTCTGCTCTCAAACTGTACTGTTAGTGTAGTTCCAGAATGGCACACCACCGTGTGTCACTCTGTACTTTATCCTTCAAGTGTCTGTAAATTAATTAATTCTACTATTCAGATTAAAGGAGACCACTCACTGATTTTAAGTCATCAAAGTGCCCATACACACAAAAAGAAAACTTCCTTTCTCAACCTTGAGCAAAATGCACGTAGAAAACACCCCCATACACACACAGTGCCAGTGCTGCATTTTGGCAGGTGGACTAGGTTGTGGTGGGGGTTGTGCTGGTTGGGGCGAAGAGAGAGGTGGGAAAGAGACTTGGGATGGTTGGTTAGTGGCGATGAGGGAGGCAGCAGGTTTGCTGGTTAAGAATGGGGGAGGGAGATGTGGCACGTGCAAGGGCTAGGCATTTTCATTGTCTTAGCTGCTGGGGAATGGTGAAGATTGAAGATGATGTGAGGGTGAATCGGCTGAGGGCGACAGGGCAGAAGAGGGGGAAACTGTTGGATGAAGTGTGTGGGGATAGTGGGTTACTGGGAATTGATGTAAGGATGATTACATGAGTAGCTGGTGGCGGAGGCAAAGATCCAGATGGCTCAGGTTGTGAAGTAGCCATCAACACTGAGCATTTTATGCTCAGCTGCATGTTTTGGTACCAGGTGGTCAGCTTTGTTCTTGACAGCAGTTTGACTATAGCCATTCATCCTGGTTAATAGTTAGGTGGTAGTCATACTGAAATAAAAAGCTGTGCAGCATTTGTAGCACAGTTACAGAACCCTAGCAAGCCCAAAACACTGTTGTTAATCTTACCATAAAAAGTCCCAGTTCCACAGAAGTTTCAACCCTATCAAGTGCAGCCCCACATCCAAATTTAACCATATTGGACTTGTTACAGACCTACTCTCCTTCTTCTGATGCCTAGAGTGGAAACACTTCTTTCCTACTAATCTCTTCAACCAAAGTGAGCATAATACCCTCACTGAACCTTGCCACTCCCAGTTTATACCACTATCCAGCCATGATCCCTAACCACCCTCTGGTCACTTTCCAGGAATTTCTTACATACAGCTTGACATTATTATCCCTACCCAGTTCCATTCCTAAAAACACTAATCTTCCAGCACCCTGAACACAGATCTCAGCCTAATCATTCCACCAGCAGACAAAAGTTCCACCACTGCTGTGACAAGTCACAGTGACTATCTGACAGATGACTTGCACCAACTATCTCACTACTCCACCTTAAAGTTCTGTCATAGTGACCCCATTGCAGAAGCCCAACAAAACCTCCAACCCATACCGAAATTCATCAGCCCTTCCCAGAACCTCTTCCTTGAGTACATCTCCCTCCTTATTCCCATGACACCCCACAAACCCACCTTCTACATGCACCCCAAAATCCACAGACCCAATATTTTTTAAATCACATTGTAGCTGGCTAGTTTACTCCCACTAAAAGAATTTCTACTCTTGTTGACCAACAACTCCAACTAATTTGCTCGAGACCTAGTCTCCAACATCTTCACCTTCACCGACTCTCCACCATCACCACCCCTTTACCATCTGAATCCCTACTTGTTACTGTTGATGCCATCTCCCTATACACCAGTGCCATGGTCTTGTCACTGTCAAATACTACCTCTACCTACATCCTTCAGACTCCAACCCCCACCTCATTCCTTATACACTTTACCAATAATATCCTGACTCACAACCACCTTTCCTTTGGAGTGAAGGTATACAAACAGATGTGTGGCACAGCCATGGACACCCGCATGGCACCCTCCTACACCAACTTTTCTACAGGGCATCTGAGGAAACCTTCCTAGCCTCCCAAAACTCCAAACCCCTAGTCTGGCTCAGGTTAATTGATGATCTTGAGACAGAGACAAGACACCTTATCCTCAGTCCTTCACAACCTCGACACCTTCTCTCCTGTCCACTTTATCAGGTACTTCTCAACCTGATCCGGACATTAACTACCACCTCTCTTATGGCTCCATTCACACCTCTGCCCATGTTAAACCCACTAACCACCAACTGTGCCTGCATTTCAACAATTGCCACCCTTTCCACTTTAAAATATCCTTCCAATACAGCCTATTCCCCTGAGGACAAAGTATCTGCAGTGGTGAGAAGTCTGTTGTCCAGTATGCTGAAGGTCAACAAAGGTCTTCACAGTGAGGCTCGAACCCCCCACCCCCAACCATAGTCTGCAAACAGATTTCCTGTGTCATAGCCTCACAAACCCCCAATCCTACCACCACCTCCAAGAATCAACTACTAAGAAGTGCCCCTTGTCACCTAGTATCTCCCTGGAATGGAACAACTGAATCACACCCCTCAACAGGGCTTTAATTATCTCTCATCAAGCAATGAAATGAAGGACATCTTATCCAAGATCCTTCTAAACCCTCCTAAAATGGTGTTCCATCACCCACCCAACCTACACAACATCCTAGTCCATCTCTGTACTACTCCCACTTCCAACCCCTTGCCACAGGCATCATATCCCTGGGGTAGATCAAGATTCTAATCTACCCATTCAGCACTTTCTACTCCAGTCCTGTCAGGAGCTTACCCTACCTTATCAGAGGCTGGGCCACCTGCTAAAGCACCCATGTGAGATACCAATTCTCCTGTAAACACTGTACAGTTTTTTATGTCAGTATTTCCAGTATCTTATCTGTCCACCATATAGAACCCCCCCCCCCCCCCCAAACTGTTGCCATGGATCAAAGTTGACAGCCCAGTGACACAAAATGCAGCTGAGCATAACATGCTCAGTTTCAGTAGCTGCTTCACAACCCAGGCCACCTGGATCATTCCCTCCACCACCTGCTTTTCTGAGGTATGCAGCTGGGATTTATGCTTGCAACACATTCCTCACTCCCATAATTGTGCTGGACTCAATTTCTGGTAACTCACTGTCCCCAAACACAACACCCAACTGTTTCCCATTCCTCCATCCTGTTACCTCCTCCAGTTCCATGTCCCCACATCACCTCCAACATGCTCTGCTTCCCACTGGCTCTGACAACTGTGCATCACATTCCTAGAAGACGCACCTGCCACACCTCCATGATGCATTCTTAAGCAGAAAACTGTCTTCCTTCCTCTGAGCTGCTATGTATAGCACTTAAATTCTGCATGGTTTAATCGATTTCCATCAATAAGAGCTCATGGATGATGACTTGTTAGTTATTATCAGATTAATTGTAATTGAGATATAAGTTTTATGAGTGCCAGTGCACTTCCTATAGCATAACTTCTAAGGTAATTGTTCTGAAGTAAAGGCATTACTGGTGTGTCTGTCCTTTTGCTCTCTTTGTGTTAGTCCATTTGCCTATTCCTTTTTGGTCTGTCACCTTCAGTTATCTAGCACCTCGATACAACTGCTCAGAATGGAAGCAATTTTCCACCTTCAAAACAGCAGTTTCCAAAGGTTTGCTTTTCTTCAATTCAATTCAATTTAATTTATTGCTCATACAATGTAATTTTACATGCATGTGCATTTTCAACTAAGTATAAAGTTTTTACAATTACAATTTTTTTAGTTTACGTTATTTCTTATTACATTGTAATTCATGATAAATTCAAATTATAAGGGCATTTTTGGAAAAGCCACTGCTTGACTCACTTTTAAAAAGTATCCCTTGTCAATATCTTAACTTCATTTCATAACAAGTTATTAAAAACAGCCTCTTTGACATAGGGGCTTTTTGCTGTTAAAGTTAATTTTCTGTTAACCATATGATAATCTTTTCTATGCCTTGTTTCACAGTTGAGAAAATCCATGTTTCTTTTTCTGATCTTAGTGTCTTCTTTCACTAGCATTATATTTTCTAGTATATACATGGCATAAACTGTGAGAATATTGTGCCTAATGAATAGAATTTTGCAAGAAGTTCCTGGTTTTACTTTTCCCATGATCCTCAAGGCTCGCTTCTGCAGTATGAAAACTCTTTTCATATTAGTTTGGCATGTCCTGCCCCACAGTACTATTCCACAAGACAAGTAACGATACTGTAATCCATAATATTCAGTCCTTAGGCTTTCAGAATTAAGATGAGGTGATAATCTTCTTAATACATATAGACTGGCTGCTTTTTTTCCCCCAGACTTAATCAACTTGCTGCTTCCATGAAAGTTGATCATGTATGCATAAACACAAGAATTTACAATCTGTACAGGTTTTTGGTAGAATTTCATAAATCACAGTATTTTGTCTGTTTGCACCACTTGGTTTAAAATGATTACTATTTGTTTTTTCTATGTTTACTTTTAGGTTCTCTCTTTCAAAGTGAACTCTTGCCTTTTCAGTAAAGTTATGTATCTCTTCAACTAGGCTGGGCTCACTGTCTGCATAGCAGACACCAGATGTATCATCTCCATACATAGTGATCAACTGCTTATTGTCAAGAGAACTTGGGAAAATAATTTACATATGAATAGGATTGGACCTAAAATGGAGCCCTGAGTAACACCAAAATATATATTTCTTATACTTGACCTTCTCCTCTCCACTATTTCTCCATTAGAGTATGTAATCTCTGTGCACTGCTGTCTATCCTTTAAATATGTTTCTAGCAATTGCATGAGTTTCCCAGTGACACTACTCTTCACAATTTTTGATAAGAGCACATCATGATGTACTCTATCAAAAGCCCTTGAGAGGTCCAGGAATACTTCTGCTCCTTGAGATTTTTCATTTATTTTTTCAATAGTACTGCTGCTGATGTGGCACTTCGACCTGTTCTGAAACCATGCTAGAAATCACTTAATATGTCAGCATTGTTGTAATGTTCCAAGATTTTTTTAATACTATTTTCTCTATCAGTTTGATGAAAGTTGAGATTAGGGAAAGGCATCCTTAGTTCTGTACATGCTTTATTTCCCCCTTTTTGTGTATTGGTTTCACTACAGATAGTTTCAACTTCTCACAGAACACACCATCTTCGAGAACACAGTTTATTAGATGAACTGGTGGTTTCATTAGTTCGTGTTTGCATTTCTTCAATAGATATGGAGAAATTTCATCTAATTCAGATGAGTTTTTTGTTTCTGAAGTTGTCAATAAGCTGCAGAATGTCATATGTGCTTACTGTAGGTATTATACTGCAATTCTGTTTGTTACAGGACTCAAATGAGTGCTGTAAATCCTGTTTCATAGAGACATCGTTTTCAACAATATCTATGTTGTAATTATTAAAAATATTGCTGACTAGTAGATGATCAGAGATCTTCATTATTCACAGTTAATTGTACATTATTAATTTTAGTTTCTGTTTTATTGTTTCTGATTTTATTTATAATTGACCAGCAAGTCTTTGAAATGGTATCTGAACCTCGTATCTGGTGGCTGATTCTTTCTGATTTTGATCTCCTGACTTCTTTGCACTACTTATATTTGTACTGCTTGTAGAGTTCTTTATGTAGCTCTGGGTTAGTCAGTCTGTCTCAGCTATACATGTTTTCCATTTCTTCTTTCAGATCTTTTGTTTTAAAATCTAATGGCACAGGTTTTGATTTTGAAGGTGGATTTTTCTGGATACTCACTTTTTTTAATGGAATGGCTCTATTTAAGAGCTCAGTCATGGGTGTACCCAGCGAGGGGCAGGGGGGGCACCTGCCCTCCCCCTAGAAGATATTCGCAGTTTTTTACTAGTTTACTGTTTTATTTAATAATAAATGCTGCATGTTTTCTTGGATTGTACAAGTGCATATTTTGTATTTAAAGTGTTTATTAAAAGCAGTTTTTCACTGGTTTACTGTTTTATTTAATAAGAAGTGCTGTATGTTGTCTCGAGTCCTTGTTTTCTGAGACTAGTACGACCTGCCCCCCCCCCCCCCCCCCAGTTCAGATCCTGGTACGCCCTTGTGCTCGGTCATAATTTCTGTGAACATGTTCCATTTATTGTTGACCCCACTGGTAGTCGTAACTGATTCCCATGATTCCTGGCTTGAACTGTGTCTTAGTATAGCAATGTTGTTTGCAGATAATATTTGCCTGTGCTCATACATTTTTCTTGGTTTGAATTTGGTATAATATTTTAGCACTAGTGTTTGGCCTAAATGATCTGAAAGGTGACCATTTATTACATCTGTTGAGATGATCTGGTCATCACTGAACTACTATGTGAGTTAGCTATTCTGGTGGCTACTAGTCCAAGAAGATCTTTAGCCCCATAAGACAGGATACAATCTGTAAAACATTTGGTTTCCTGGGCAGCATGTAAAGTGTTGATATTCAGATCTCCCAGTATTTCTGAAGAAGGCTTTAGCTGACAGTTAAATGTTTAATAGTCTTTCTGTTGTGCCTGTCTGGAACTCAACATGGTTTCTTCATGATGAGTAGCAGTATATCTGTTTCCTTATATGTTAAAATTTAACTCAGGTGCAGTGTGTCTATGCAGTATTAAACATATCTAGAAGTTAGATGATATAATCTTCTGACAGTCATAAACAAAAGTAACTTACCCTACTCATTATACGTTTGATTCTGCCCAAGAATATTTCTACAGCCCACCCCCTCTTCCCTTTTCTTCCCTCGTACACCTTCCGCCCCTCCCCCCTTCTCTATATCACCCTCTTTCTCTCTTTCTGATTCTACCTGTTTCAAGTAACTGTGAAATGAATCATTCTTCTGAGGAATTTTATAAAGAGGTATAATAATGATAAAAATCCAGCAGATTATTGCCATATTTAATGGGGAGGAACATTTGTTTTAGTGCTGGTACTATGAGTTATGTGTTAAAATAACAGAGCTTTTATTTTGTACACAGTTCACATTTTTGTTCTCTATTTTATGGCTCCCCTGCATAACAGTTCGTTATTTTGTTTATTTCTGCCTAATTATTATATAATATGTGTTAATGAAGAAATGAAATTATTTGCAGTCTGTTTTATCTCATTTGAGAGACTGAGGACCATATTTAGTCATAACAGAGTTAACTCTTATAAAGAAGACTTATAACCCATACAGCTGCAACAATTGAGCAATTCTCCATTTATTGGACATGTGTCTTGCTGATGCATTCAATTGACTAGAGTGTCTGTTTTTACTGTTACGATTATAATGCTGGACTGCTGTTTGCCAAACTATGCTGCTTCATATGTTCTTCAAATAAGTATTAGAATATTCAAAGAAGGTATGAGGATATCTTGTGTGCTCCCTTAATTGTTAATTGTTACAGATAGTCAATAACAAATCCAAATTTAAGTATCCAAGTAACCACTCATAACCTCCATGCATGTGGACTGCTGCTGCTGAGTTGCATTAGATCCAATATAAACAGCTGCTTTCAGTATCCAAAAGACTTTAAAGAGAAACAGACATACAAAACAGAAGCAAAATAGAAAATTTATTTTTTGTACCAATACTTATAATTGCTGTAATTTTACAACAACAGTCAGAGTTAAATTACAACTACTTCTATGTAAGCAACAGGTTGTGTGCATCATATCAGGTACTGTTGACATAAGTTATTACATCTTCTCAAATAGCCATATGATACGTTATGACACTTGTTGTTCTGAAATCACTCTGTATTGCAGAAAAATCATTTTTCCTCTATAGGTATAACAGAATACTGCAGTGAGATGTTACACACTTATAAAAATTCATTCCACATACCTCTGATGGCCTAATGCATAATGTACTTTATTACTCACTACAGCCAGTTATTTCATCAGGTGATGTATTTTAATTGTCTGTGCTGTTTAAATCTACATCTGGAATGAATTTACACTATGAATCTTGTACACTCATTTGGGTAACTGCACTTTTTGGTTTACTTGTTACTTACATAGAAACACACTTAGCAGCAAGATATGTTTGAACTATCAATGTGCCAAGCCTGTGACATGGGAGTAAATTTCATTGAAACTTTATTATCCATTTTATTTTACCATTTTCTGATCAACTTATAAGGAGGACTATTGTGCTATTCACTGTAAATGCAGGTTCAGTAATGACATAACAGGTAAGAGGTACACAGCAATCTTATCATGCAGTGTGAAATCCACTGGCAAATATTCAGAAACATGATTTATAGAGTAACAAACAAGCACAAAACAAATGGTGCTTTCTTTTACTTCACAGTAGCACAGTGGAAAACGAACACTTCTGCTGCCAGACAACATTCAAACCTTTTTTCTAATTATGGCTCATGGAACTTCAGAATTTTGGAAAAATTGCATGACAGTTGCAGTTGTGTCATTGTCAATGTACTACTTCCTGTGAGTAACCAAATATTTTAAACTTATAAATGTTTGCAAAGCATATGTCCCACAGAAGAAGATGTGTTTTATATTGTAAGCTTAGAGCTGTAGTTTTTGCTTCTGAGTTAAACCAAAAATGTGAAATAACTAAGACAGTAGAGACATAGGTCTAAAACTTGACATATTTCTTTTGGACAGTCAATGATTCCACATTATTTCCAAAAGATAGAAATAAGCTTAGATATTCTACTTGTGATTATTTCATTCTTTTCTGGTAAAAATGAGTTTAGAACTTAGTACAGAATAGCTTTTAATTGAATTTCCTAACAATATATATATTTAATTTCAACTATGTAGTGCTAAAAGAATTTACCAAGTTCTTTGAGTGTGTATATCATAAAATTGTATATTCAAACGGATGTTATACTGTTAATAGCACACCTATGGCACTTGAAAACTATATTCATTTTCTGTATTAAAAATATTATAGAAAAATGGAAAATTTAAAGGCTAAACAACAGGAATAAAACAAAAATCAGAAAGGAAGATCATCAACATGCAGAATATGTCAAATGATCTTTCACAGAACACAAAGAAATTGTGGTTGTATTTAAAGGCTGTTAGTGGCACCAAAGTTATTGTACAGTCACTCATCAGTGAGACAGAAAATAAAAATGAGGGAAGCAAAGCAAAAGTTGAAATGCTAAATTCTATTTTCAAATATTCTTTTACAAAAGAAAACCCAGGAGAATTGCACCAGTTTAATCCTCGTACCACTCAAAAGATGAATGAAATAAGTATCAGTGTCAGTGGTGTTCAGAAACAGATGAAATCATTACAATTGAACAAAGCTGCATGGCCCAATGGAATCCCTAAAAGATTCTATACTGAATTTGTGGCTGGTTTAGCCCTTTTTCTAACTACACTTTATCATAGATCACTTGAACAAAAAACCATGCACATTAGCTGGAAGGATGCACAGGTCACACCTGTTCACAGTAAGGGTAGTGGAAGTGATTCACAAAACTACTGTTCAATACCCTTGACATCAATTTGTTACACAATCTTAGAGTATAGTCTGAGCTCAAACATAATGAGATATCTACAACAGAATGACCTCCTCCATGCCATCCAGTATGGATTCCAAAAACATCAGTCATGTGAAACCCAACTAACACCTTTCTCACTTGACATATTGATCACTTTGGATCAAGGCATTCAAGTAGATTCAGTATTTCTTCATTTTAGAAAACCATTTGACTCAATACCATGCCTACACTCATTGTCAAAAGTACAGTCATATGAGGTATCAAGCAAAGTTTGTGACAGGATAGACAATTTTTTGGTAGAGAGGACACAGCATGTTATCTTGGGTGGAGTGTCATCATCAGAGGTAGAAGTTATTTGGGTGTGCCCCAGAAATATGTGTTGGGACTCTTGCTGTTCAAGTTGTATATTAATGACCTTGCAGTAACTTCAGATACCTTGCAGATGATGCAGTCATCTATAGTGAAGTACTGTCTGAAAGAAGCTGCATAAATATTCATTCAGATCTTGAGACATCTGTGACTTTACAACAGCCTTTTTTTTTACAGTGATTTTTAAGTGTTTTTAGGACCACTATATGTTGCTGAATGTGGATATGATCTCAGTTGTGTTAAATTGGCTCCCGTTTTCTAGCAATTCAACATTTATTGGTGAATGTAAATGTAGAGCAATATCATGTCTAAATAGATGTATCCTGATCACAATTCATATGATTATTGCAACTGACGCAAAACTGACATATTAATTACTGTAATTAACTAATTATGTTGCATTACTTCATCACATACAAAACAGTATGCCTATGTTCAGTGAGACTATAGCAATTATCCCTTCATGAAATGATGTTGATTTGATTTTCTTATGTATTGGTCTTCAGGACAATTGCGTTGGAGATACCAACAGTAGTTGGCCGTCACGTGTGTGTCCCACCTGCCTCAATATCTATCTTCCACTATCTTAATTTCTTGGTGGAACTTCTCCCCTTGCTCCTCATTGTAATTACCTAAGTTATATGGAAATCTTGATAAGTGGTTGTGGAGGAAATGCACTTTGATATTCATATAGCACCCAACTTTTTAATGGCTGTCAACATGTTCTGCACAGTTTGTGTGTATCTGTCTGCCTTAAGATCACCTAAGAAGTTTTTCACATCTAAGATATAACTACACCAGGCCAACAGTTCTGAATTATTCATGAAATTTGTCACTTTGGAATCATTCATGAATTTGCAAATCTGCAGCCCATCAAACATACCTGTTTTCAATTTTTCAGTGCTCAATGCAGGAAAAAATCTACATTTGTATTTGAAGCAATTGCCTTCTTTATCTAGGGCCCTAACAAACTGCTTCATCAGTCATAGCTTTATATGCAACGGAGGGAGAATTATTTTCTCTCTCTTAACCAATGGCTCCTGAATGATGCTGGCTGCCATCTACAGTAAGACGTTCCCTTAACAGCCTTATCACTTTGCTCCAATGACCTAGTTTTGCTCTGCTGTCCCATAAAGCATATAAAACAAGGGTACTTTGTGTTGTACCCATGCCGTTGCCCAGGCAAGATGTTTACCATCTTCAGATCACAACAAATAGACCATTGATGTTCATGATGGTGTAATTTCCGCAACATAATTTTGATACTTTCATATTCTTCTTTCAGTTTTGTTGAGTGGCCAATGGGAATGGAAACAAAGATGTTACCATTGTTAAGCAAGACACATTTCAGGCTACTGTTGGAGCTGTCAATAAAAAGCCACCAGTCTTTAGGTTGATATCCCTGTAATCCCAACTGAATTAGTAGACTGGGAATGTTATTGCAATATGCAAATTGTTTGTCTTGGCTGAAGTATTGTAGAAGACCTGCTTTTCTTGTATGGTACACTGAAATTTTTGCATCTGGACTAAGGTAATTGTTTTCCTTTAGCCTGGATGCCAGACGTTCTGATACCATCTTTGACAAATTAAGATCAAATACCAGATCATTTAGTTTCTCTTGAGTGAACAATTTAGGTGTAGAAATTTCTCCTTCACATTTACTGCTTTTGCCCTCCAAATTCCATGTTTCTTCAGGTTCTGACATAAGTTCAGGTAGTTCAGTAAACACTGGTATAGAACTTAACTGTGTGCCACAGGTCTCCTGGATGATTCTAAATCTGGGTACACCCATTTATGTTTTTTAAATCAACTGAAACCTTTGTCATCTACTACACAAAAGTAACAGTCATATTGGTGGTTTTTGGGCTCTCGCCAGTCCACTGGTACACCAAAATTTAAACATTCTCTTTGTCCATTTTTCCATTGTCGTAGATGCTCTACACAACTTTTACACACAGTGTGGGGAGCCCATGGCCTATCTTGGTCTCCAAGCTGTATCCCAAAATATTCAAGGTACCCCTTACTTACAAAGTCTGTGATGGTCGGTCTTTGTTTCTGCAAGCAGTACTCACTGCAAATCTAACAGAACACATTTGGGTTGTTTATGCATCCTCTTCATAAAGAACTCATATTTTCCTGAAACATATAAGATAAAAACACAAAATAAATTTTAAAGAATTTAATAGAATATTTAATTGTGAAATATCAAAGGGTGTCAAAAGTTAGATGAAAATAAAGATCAACGATACTGACGTAAAGTTAGCATCTACAAGAACATTTAATTAAAATCCAAGAACATAAATATCTTCAGAACTAGAGACAATTCAGAAAAGTGAAGCCATATTTGGATTCAGGGCCTCTGAAATATAATAAATGTGTTTGAATATACTTGGAAATAAAAAAAAAAAATGTAAAGCTGTGTAATCATCTGGGTTTACTGTGACCCAGAAGTCTTGTATTCTGTTTCAGTAAATCCACCAAATGATTTTCGCTTTTTAACATGTAATGCCAATTATTATTTGTCTATTAATTGATAAGCAGTTTGCAGCTGCCTGGGCACCATTATGCACAACATAAGCATGACTTTCTACACATATTCATTTATTTTCACTCTTTTCTTGCAATATATAATAAGATTACTTTTATCTTTCTTTCCTTCTCTCCATAACTGGTATTTGTGCTGCCCGCTGAAATTCCTATTACTCTTTTCTCAACACTTGTTCAGAACGTGTAAGACATAAGAAGTCAAATGCTCAGCACTTGAAAATTCATCAATTCCAAGACTTGGACTGTGATACCTCTATATGCATGGTAACACATAACAAATACATGTATCTGTTTAAAATTTATATGACAGAAATAATTCATCATTAATAAAATATATAATGCTTCTTTGTGGCTCTTGATTAGTTGTTCTGCAGAAAACAGTATGTGAGTAGTGCAATCCACTGACTTGAAACTCTAGTTGTGCATTGCAGTGTGATATGTAAATGTAATTTCTCACACTACACATTGTTTTCTTCACACCTGTAATAGTTTTTATCAATGGGAAGCTGTAAATTTTAGATTTCAGCAGCATACTTTTAAGACCACTTCCATTAGTTTGATGACACATGAATTACATCAGCACATGATTTAACTCCAGTACTAAGTTTTGCATAACGAACTGAATAGTTAATATTTCCATCTTCCCGATCAATGAACAAGAAATCTTTCAGTAATACACTGTTTATTTTACACCAATGGTTCTCTTACGAGAAACCCAGGAATTTACCAAAATCACACCTGGGAGTACTGGAATAAATTGTTGCAAAACACCATCGCATGATATTATCTCATTCTCCCCAACAGTTTACCTTTTCAATGAACTGCTTACTGTATACTACTTCCACTGTTTGTATCTGTGCTTTCTCAAAGTCTTTCCAACTTGTTTGATCCATGGTATATTCTCTAATTTTTGATGTATTCCATAGCCTAGTGTGTAAATCTTGTTGCTGGGATTCTTGCAACATGTCCACTAAATTTAAATCCTCCTTTTCTAATGTTAGCTGTCAGACTTGAGAATTTCTCTGTTTTATGAGACTTCAATCTCTACTGGAACTCCGGTTTATCTAGGCCAAAAATTTTCCTTATACATGGTCGAGTTACATGAATATGACCACCGCCCTATGTTTGTGTCAACGAGTAGTAATCGCTCACAGACGGTAGGCAGCAGCGCTAGCTTTGGAGGGTATATAAAGTGAGTTAGGGGATGTGGAGAACCGTGCAGTCATTGTATTTCGGCAATGGAGCGAGTTATCTGATGTCCAAAGGGCATGATCATTGGCTTTCAGGCCAAGGGCAGAAGTATTTCCGAAACTGCTATGTTTGGCAACTGATCCCATATTCCATTGTTCAAGTACACCATGCATGGTAAAGTGGTGCTATCTAAAACTGCGACTGAGGCAACTGTGGTGCACCATGGGTCACAGCTGACAGGTGCGGACGACGGCTGCGGAGTTGTGTAAGGGCAAATAGATGGGCAACTGTTGAGCAACTGAACATGCAGATGAACTGAGGGGCTACCAACAGTGCCTCTCCAACACTACCTGTGCAGCGAATGTTGCTGCACATGGGTCTCTGCAGCTGGCACCTGGTTCATGTGCCCATACTGTCTGCTTCCTATTAGTGATGAATGCTGTAATTTAACCCCAATACTGCAACTGGGGATTCACTGAGTGGCAGGCTTGCGGGCCTTTCAGATGAATTACGTTTTATGTTCTATCGAACAGATGGCCGCCTTCCAACAGTCGTCAGAAGGGTCGAGGCCAGAGGAGGGAGAATTATGGTCTGGGGAATGTTTTTGTGGCTTTCCTTAGGTTATCTAGTCATTCTGGAAGGCACAGTGGATCAACACAGGGGACCATGTCCACTACTACAATGCAGTTTTTTTCGTCAGCACAGTGGCATTTACCAGTAGAACAGTGGAATGTGTCACACAGCTTACAGTGTACGAGCATGGTTTGAAGAGCACCATAGAGAGATTACTGTACTCCCACGGCCACCAAACTCCCTGGATGTATACCTAATCAAAAATCTGTGGGACCACCTCGATTTGGCTGTTCGTGCAATTGATTCTCAACTGGAGTCGCCATGGCACCACATCCCTGTTGGTACTTTCCAGAACCTAGTTGACACTCTGCCTGCACATCTCACTCTGGTCCATGCTGCTAAAGGTGGTTATCCAGGTTTTTGACAAGCAGAATAGGTTTCCAGATAGATTTTTTAATTATTTTCTGCATTCACTAAGGGCTTCAGCTAAGATGAGATTCAAGGTTGGTGGTGGGAGTCCATCTCCTTGGCATATTATTGTGACTGGACAGTGTAATACTTCATTCTTCCTTTAGGGTGTCTCACAGATCGCCTTTTCTGTTGAGAATTTAAATTTCGTTCACATACAGTCTTTCAGGACAGATCACCTTATTGTATGTTCTTTCATGCACGCTGTCTTCCACTTTTGAAATCAAGCTCACAGTGCTTCCCTTATTAGCCTCATTTCTTCTATTATCTCCAGCATTCTTGAAGTGTCTGACACTTTTGATTTTCTGTACTTCAGTTTAGTTTCTAAACGTTAAATTTAGTACAGATCAACTCGGTTTCTGTTTTTTAAGGAATCTGTAAGTCAGCCTTTTCATCGCCTTCTTCGAACACCTTTACTTTATTGCTGTAGTTTTACTGTCCGCAATCGTTGGTTAATATATTAAAAAACTAAAAACCCGCCTCGATTGCGAAAAAAGCACCTAGTGTTAACCCAGGTTTCAGCGTAGATAACTACACCTTCCTCAGAACAATAAAACCCACAAGTGCCTAAGAAGACCTTCGTCAATGCTTAAAAGAACACCTTAGCCATACATTTATAAACGAAAAAGAAAAGGAAAACACAAACAGTACATATGTACCAAGTCAAAACCACTACTTAACTTAATAGCGTACTCTCCACCTCACACTGGCCTATGTTCGATGGGCCATGACCCACCATAAACTGCGGGTCATGGCCCATCGAACATAGGCAGGTGTGAGGTGAAGAGTACACTTGTCCAATTTTAGCGACTTCCACCATTTCAGTACTTGGCCAACTTTAACACGCTGTACTTGTGATTTATTCACGGCAATGATACATTTTATTTGTTTTGTGCAGTATTTAATGTAGTTCAATTAAGTAATAGTTTTCATTTATTAAAATAGCTAAAACTATACAGAAAAAGTGCAGAAATGTAGTTTTACGAAGGTGTGCGAGGGATGGCACAGATTTGCCACTTCTGCCGTAGGTGCAATATCGCCTTTATATGGCTCTGTATCTGGCACATTGTAGAGGAGTATATATTGAGAACATGCCTGAATCATACAAATTACATTTTCACGATTACACCATCAAGCATTATTCTATAAGGAGACAGGACATTAGCATACACACAACAATTCATTGTCAGTTTAATGTCTAGTTTTTATTTATGTCTTTTTTACTTTTACTGCATTTCATGTGCGGTACTGTACACTAAATAAATAACCCCTTTCGAAAGTTCAGATTTAATCATATGAATGAATATATCGAGCTTTTTCTGTGTCTTTCATTTTTTTAACATTGACTCTCATAATTAACACTGAACAAATGTATACTGAAAGTTACATGATCTGGGCTGTTGGTTTAAGGTGTAATCCAGACCTGGAATTCATCTAAATGAATGTGGAAACGCTATTAAACCCACTCTCAAATTGTTATCTAGAATCATTACGTAACTGCCTAGGATTATTATAAGACAGCCCTAATATTTTCAGTTCGACACATTATGCAGTGGGTTGCAGAATATGTAGTTCTGTTGCTATGTCATGAATAGCGTTGTTACTTGTGAAGTTAGAGACTATGTTGACGCCTGTATCTAACATTTTCCCGAACTTAATAAAATTTTTAGTTTTTCTCACTCCTGTTATAGGAAAAAGCACGTTCTCCTTCCGATTGATATACACTGACAGAAAAAAATCGCAGCACCAAGATGGAGTTGTGCAACATAAACGAACGAAACTTCCTGGCAGATTAAAACTGTGTGCCGGACCGAGACTCGAACTCGGGATCTTTGCCTTTTGCGGGCAAGTGCTCTGCTATCTGAGCTACCCAAGCATGACTCACGCCCCGTCCTCGCAGCTTTACTTCTGCCAGTACCTCCTCTCCTGCCTTCCAAACTTAACAGAAGCTCTCCTGCGAACCTGCAAAACTAGCACTCCTGAAAGAAAGGATATTGCGGAGACATGGCTTAGCCACAGCCTGGGGGATGTTTCCAGAATGAGTTTTTCACTCTGCAGCGGAGTGTGCGCTGATATGAAACTTCCTGGCAGATTAAAACTGTGTGCCCGACCGAGACTCGAACTCGGGACCTTTGCCTTTCGCGGGCAAGTGCTCTACCATCTGAGCAACCGAAGCACGACTCACGCCCGGTACTCACAGTTTTACTTCTGCCAGTATCTCGTCTCCTACCTTCCAAACTTTACAGAAGCTCTCCTGCGAACCTTACAGAAGTAGCACACACACACACACACACACACACACACACACACACACACACACACACGTATGCATGCACGTGCGTGCGATCACACTCGCTCACAAGACAACTATCTTATTTGGGAAGGAAGGCGCTTTATTTTGAAATATTGCTTAAACTGCAGAACGAAAAGAACTGTTTATAACCACATGACGAAAAATGGTAACAGTGAGAGATGTAACATTTTCAAAGGCAATGTCAAGGTCGATATCTTGGTACCTATAAAAATACTTGCCATATATTGTGAGACATTCAAGTCTGCACGCACAATGAAGCTCCTAAACTTAAATATTACTGCATGTAAACTGTGTCTATAACTGAATAAAAAGTTCTTTGGCTTCCCACCACGTCAAGTAATTAAAATTACAGGATCGTTCAGCCAAGCACTCCTTGACCACTGTCAAGTGGTATGACTGCCAGTGAGCTGCTGATACGCTCTTTTTATATAGTAACTGCTGGCTGTGGCGTCACAGGTGCCCATGGCATCGCCATATGTGGGCATATGTTGACTAGGCGTTCAATGCATCCTCTTCAACTGCATGACTGTTGTATCTTATGCTGTGCTGAGCTGCAGGACACCGTCTCTGTTTAGGTTGTTATCAGTGGTTTCTATTTAAATGGCTTCCTTAATTGCACAATCCCAGAAGCCAGCAAGCCACTACGGATGTTCTGTCAAATATTATATGGTGTCCATTTTCTAAACCATGCTGAGCTAAAGCAGATTTCTCTAATGCTCCTTCCTGCATTGTTCCACAGTGCGTACTGCTTGCCCAATGTAAGACTGGCCACACTCGCCAAGGTATCTTGTAGACCACAGATGTTCTGAGATCTGCTGCATCTTTAATTGGTCTCAGTAATTGACAGATTTTTGTCGAAGTCCTGAAGACCGATTTGATCTTCTGTCGTTTCAGCAGGTGCCTGGTCTTGCCGACACAGAGCCACAGAATGGCAGGAATTCAAGTGTCTTTGCCTGCTGCTCGTCTGTGGTCTTCTTGGAGGTATTGCCTGGGATCACTTCATTTATTGGATGGACGTTACAACCATTGTTCCTGAATACCTTGTGTAGGTGGCTCAGCTCATGGGGCACGTTATCAGCATCTGATATCATTCTTGCATGAAGCACCAATGTTTGTAAAATAGTGCGTTTCTGTGTTAGGTGATCATGGCTGATGGCATGCAAGTACAGATCATTGTGGGTGGGTTTCCTGTAGACGCAATAGCCAGGCATCCATTTCGTTTGTTGCGGACGAGAACGTCGAGGAAGGGCAACACATTCTCTTTTTCTACCTCCATGGTAAACTGGATGTTACTGTTAATGCCGTTAAGGTGTTCCCAGTTTCTGATGTATGTGGGGAAAAATGACGAACGTGTTGTCTATGTACTGAAACTACACAAGATCCAATCGCTCCTCAGGCCTCTGACAAAAATCGGGCGATTACTGAGACGAGTTAAAGATGCAGTAGGTCTGAAAACACCTGGAGTCTAAGTGGCCAGCCTTATGTCAGACAAACAGTATGCACTGTGGAACAACACAGGTTGGTTGATTTGGAAGAGGGAACCAAACTTTATCACCTATGCTACCTGAGAAGTCTGCTTTAGATCAGCGTGCTTTAGAAAAGGGACACCAGATAAAATGTGACGAAACAGCGATCATGACTCGCACAAACTGCTTCTGGGATTGAGTAATTAAAGAAGCCATTGAAACAAAAATCACCTATAACACTCTAAATAGAAATGGTGGCCGGCAGCTCAGTGCAGCTTGGGATCCACCAGTTGCACAACTGAAGTAGTTGCATCGAAAACTGAGATATGGCGATGCTTTGGTAACCTTTGGGTCACAGCTAGCAGCTAGAGTATACAAGGTGCATGCCAGAAGCCCATTGGCAGTCATATTTGTGCTCAGTTGAAAGCTTGTGTAATTTTAATTACTTGGCGTTGTTGGAAACCTGAGAACTTTTTATTCATTGTCACTACCGTGGTACTATGCAGTTATACATGTCTGTAGAACTCATTAAAATGCATGCTTATCATAATATAAATAAGCCCTTTATGAAAATTCAATGTCACACATCTTACAAGCACAATGATGCATCAAATGCACCCACTGCTTAACAAAAGTCACTGTATATATTCCATAACACAGCAGTTGATATGAAAGATAGAAGTCATTGAGTACATACCAGTAGTGAGTGGGTACAATGAGTGCATTTGCTATGTTTTTATTGCATGTACTTTTTTTAGAAGTAAATTTAATTATTTAATTAATTATGTTATAGAAATTAATTAATATAATTTAATAATGTTATATTGTATCCAAGCCGATTTTGAGTACAGTAAAATTACAGGATGTAATAAAAATCTGTACAGAATGTAATAAAATTTCAGTTGAAAATAATGGGCATTCTGAGCGCACTGGAGTTCATTTTTAAAAATTTCGTATTTGTATATCAAATTTAGTAGGGGATAGTCATCCCCCACGAGATTACTGTGAAAAAATCAGAGAATTTAAAGCAAAAAGTCGAGATCACGAAATTCATTACCATTATTGTTAAGCTTCTTCACTCCTTTATATCTCAGTTTAATAGTCCCTAATTCAGAAAATTGAAAATCCCAGTCACAAAATAAAATTCAGATATATGTCTGGCAAAATAATTTTAGTTTATTGTTGAGTTCCTAACGTATTTTATATTCTTGTCTAGTATTCAAATATTCGCTACTGGTAGTTATATAAAATTTACTTGTACCTCACTAACCTTTTTAAGCAAATATAAATTGCCAGAGTTCTTGAACTTCTTCAATAAGGCTTCCATTTACGTAGAAAAAAATTTTATAAGGAAAAAAAGTAAAATTTCCTAGTTTTTCAATCTACCTTTTAATATAGTTATTACCTCAGGAACTAATACTGATGGTTTATTATAATCAATACTAAATAAAGATAAATCAGCTGCACCGTCTCTTACTACTTTTCTATGAATTCATTATATTCATAGAAAGTATCATCCGTGAAAATACACCAAACAATTAATGTACCTAAGCACAGAATTCATTCCAGTAGGCACTCCTGGAAATTCTGTAGTTATAACACCTCGTCTTTTATATTTAAAATCGTGTTCATCTATCACCACATAGAAAACTTCATTAAGGAATAAAAATGTTCTTCCTATATATGTGTTGACTACAATATTTATTAAAAATTGTTCTGTAGTCTTGTATTAGATTTTGGCTTAGGATGTCCTGGTATTAATTGTAATGTATCCAAATTTATCATACTGTCAACAAATATAATAACTTCCGTACTTGGTTTTTGACATATTCCATCTACTGTTTGTAAATCTTATGGCAAAAATTTTAAACAGTTCGTTATTAGCTGTGATTTCATACCCTGCCTTACCCACACCCACTTCTGATAAAAAAATTATATAAAATTCCATTCACAAATAATAAGATATTGAACTTCCTAATTTTACATAGAGATTCAACTGGTTCAGATGAAACAACTGGAATTCTTTTCAGTATAGATGTCTTTGTTGTCGACATTTTTTACCATACAAACTTTGGATACCATCGATATCATCTTGAGATATTTCTAAATGTGAACCATTATAGTATGGATAAATTATTGCTCCATCAACAACGGTATGTTCTAAACCTAGAGCATGAACTAAACATTCAATTCGGTTTATTTTATGTCTTGGTGTATTCCCCTCAATCTCCAAGTACCAGAACTCTTCATCATCCATATATATTTTCGCTAGATCATTATTCAAATTTGGAAAAAATGAGTGACCTAATGCCCATATACATCCTTTGGACAATGGTGACCATGTATTTGATAGCTATGTACTTCTCTCTTATTTATAATTAAAATATTATTATTATTGCTATCTTTATGAAACTGAATGTCAACTTAGTTTTGCCGTAAAATAAATACAGACTCTGTGACTTGAAATAGCTTTTTAGTTGAACCTTTATAATTCAAGTTTATAGTTTTCTTAATGAATGTATATATAGTAGTTCTATAGTCTAGCTTGATTAAAAAAATTCTAAAGTTTCTTCACGCAATTCACAACTTATTTCAAGACCATATGTGTACTAAATTATCATTAATGCTTCTACAAATACATCATCATGCACTTCAGTAATTTTTGCACCATCCTCAATTCTAAGTAACCACAATCATTCAACTATTTCAATGCTTTAAACTATTCATCTGCAACTACTATTTTCAAAAATAATGATAAAGCTACCTTCATTCATGTAGACTTAAAATAGTATAAGATAAGGTTGAAATAGTTGACAAATAACGAAACAGCGCTACCTAAAAATGAAATTTGTCAGTGAACCAATTATGAAAAATTATAATAAAAATTGTTTTATTAAATGGAGTCAGCATCGATCTCATCAACAACAAGCTCTCATACAATAATTAGCAAATGTTTATGGCTGTTGATGAAAAGAATAAACCATGATTTAAAGCTAAAGATATGGCTAAACTTCTAGAATTTACAAACACAAGAAAGGCAATGTCAGACCGTATTAAAGGAAAATTATGGGAAAAAGTATATAGATTTGAAGAGTAACGATTTGTTACTTTTGCGTCCAGATACAAAGTTTGTTAATGAACGTGTTCTATATTCATTAATCATGAAATCAACAATAAGATTAGTTGAAAATTTTGAAGATTTGGTTTTTGAAGACGTTTTACCATCAACGTGTAAACATGGAGAGTATAAAATTATAAATGAAGTGAAAGATATGTATTGAGGTTATACACTTCTGGAAATGGAAAAAAGAACACACTGACACCGGTGTGTCAGACCCACCATACTTGCTCCGGACACTGCGAGAGGGCTGTACAAGCAATGATCACACGCACTGCACAGCGGACACACCAGGAACCGCGGTGTTGGCCGTCGAATGGCGCTAGCTGCGCAGCATTTGTGCACCGCCGCCATCAGTGTCAGCCAGTTTGCCGTGGCATACGGAGCTCCATCGCAGTCTTTAACACTGGTAGCATGCCGCGACAGCATGGACGTGAACCGCATGTGCAGTTGACGGACTTTGAGCGAGGGCATATAGTGGGCATGCGAGAGGCCGGGTGGACGTACCGCCGAATTGCTCAACACGTGGGGCGTGAGGTCTCCACAGTACATCGATGTTGTCGCCAGTGGTCGGAGGAAGGTGCACGTGCCCGTCGACCTGGGACCGGACCGCAGCGACGCACGGATGCGCGCCAAGAACGTAGGATCCTACGCAGTGCCGTAGGGGACCGCACCGCCACTTCCCAGCAAATTAGGGACACTGTTGCTCCTGGGGTATCGGCGAGGACCATTCGCAACCGTCTCCATGAAGCTGGGCTACGGTCCCGCACACCGTTAGGCCGTCTTCCGCTCACGCCCCAACATTGTGCAGCCCACCTTCAGTGGTGTCGCGACAGGCGTGAATGGAGGGACGAATGGAGACGTGTCGTCTTCAGCGATGAGAGTCGCTTCTGCCTTGGTGCCAATGATGGTCGTATGCGTGTTTGGCGCCGTGCAGGTGAGCGCCACAATCAGGACTGCATACGACCGAGGCACACAGGGCCAACACCCGGCATCATGGTGAGGGGAGCGATCTCCTACACTGGCCGTACACCACTGGTGATCGTCGAGGGGACACTGAATAGTGCACGGTACATCCAAACCGTCATCGAACCCATCGTTCTACCATTCCTAGACCGGCAAGGGAACTTGCTGTTCCAACAGGGCAACGCACGTCCGCATGTATCCCGTGCCACCCAACGTGCTCTAGAAGGTGTAAGTCAACTACCCTGGCCAGCAAGATCTCCGGATCTGTCCCCCAGTTTCCTCTGTTTTGAAAATATTTCATGCAATTTTCAGGTCTCTATTTTGTCATGAAATTCTCTGACAAAATCTTCTGAACATTTTTGATTACATGGAACATGTATTCAGTTGATTTAATCGTGAAATTCAATATGGAGTTTTCAGATATTTTTGTCAATATTATATTCTATGCCAGTTTAGATCTTTCTGAAAGCCTCTATAAAATCTTCGGATAATCTATCATACACTAATAAATATTACCAATTTACTTTATGTTGAAATTCTCTCACAAAATCTTCGGAAAACTTTTGACACCTTGATATATTAGTTCAATCCAATTTATCTTTAAATTCCTCATAAGATCTTCAGATAATTTTTCTCTATTTGATACATATGTGCAATCAATTTAAGTAAATGAACTCTTATTTATAATATAACCAACAACTTTATCTCTGCATGTTTCCTTTGTTAAATATAATGCACAAAATTATTCAACATTTTAATTTTTACATTCAAGATGAATCACTTGAATAAGTTGTCGTTATTTAGCGTTTAGCTCATTCACCTCGTTATTACTGTCAATGTTAACATTATTGTTGTTGCTGTTACTGTTATTCTTAATATTATGTTTGTTATTGATACAGCTGTTAATAAGATCAATAAGTTTAGAATAACATCTAATTCCAAAATATTTTGCTCTAACTTTTAATTCACTTTCTTTTCCTCTTTCCATTTGTAAGAGATATTTTTATATGAAAAATAAAAACTATATTTCCAGAAAAGAGATATTTGAAGAGATAATGTATTTATTACTAATGATAATATACTTTGTTTTATTCATTCTGGATTAAACAATAATACTGGTCCTACCATTGTAGGGCCCATGATGGCAGGCACTGAAAAGATTAGAAAAATGAAGTTTAGCTTTATTCAGTCTTTAAATAATTGCAATCTTGACTATACTGAAATAAAGAAGTAAAATGAAATCAGTGTTTAATTTTAGTAAAGAAATGTTTGGGAATAGAGTGGAATGCATCATCATGAGGGTAAAATGCGTGTAGAAAATATGAAAGTGTTAATTTTGTCATTAATATTGTACAATACATTTGTATATAAAAATTTTTATTAATCAAAACGAAAAATCTAATAGAAATTGTTGTCTGTTAAATGGAACCAATTCAAAGTATGTCTTCTTCAGCTGTCACTTGATCAAAAGCACCATTAATGAATATATTTGAGAATAATAGCTTGAGTGTTTGAACAATAAAGAACTGTTCATGATAACTGATAAAGAGGATAATCCTTGGCTTAAAGCTAAGGATGTGTCTGACATTTTAGAATTTAAGAAAACATGAGAAGCAATTTTACATCATGTGAGATAAAAAATTATTAAGATATTGTGCATAGCAATTTGCTGCTCCCTTCAAACATGCTACCACACACTATATTTATTAATCAACCAGTCTTATATTCATTATTTACAAAGTAAAAAATAAGATTAGCTGAACAATTTCGCGATTGGGTTTAAGAAGAAGTTTTACCAACAATTAAAAAACATGTCAATATAAACTACAAGCAGCAACTGAAAATTTTGAAGAACATAGTGAAGATTTAAAAATTGCTGAAGAAATTTCCATAGATGCTGAAGAAAAGAAGAGAAGAAATTCACAGCTTAAAAATATGGAAGAATTGCTTGTGGAAAAAATTATCGAAATGCAACCATACGTCATTGTCTCAACTGAAAATGCTGATCTCACAAATATGATTGATATTCATCGATTATTTGATAAAGACTTTGAGTGTGGTTACCATGTGATTAGATGTCAAAGAAGACTGCTACAAATGCGATTGTATGTAATAGAAGACAGACATCCAAATAGTGAAGCAATAATAACAATAGAATAAAGTCATAACTCAATCAACTTGTGCAATAAAATAAAAGAAGAACTGAATCAGAATATTGATTTTTACTGATATTACGTTTGATTAGACAATGGGGATACTGAGCAGCAACTTTTACAAGATGTAAGAAATGATTTATAAAATAACATTGACTTATAAAATACCAATCATTTAACATACACTTTGTCTCCTTTCTTTCTTAAAACTTGTGCACTTAAATATAGATCTCGATATTTTGTCTTCTGTAGTTCATGCTCATCAAAATTTCCCATTATTTTTTTCTCCATCCAATGCCTTTAATTTATTTGTGGTTGGATTAGAACGAATAACATCTTCAGTTTCAAAAATTTCTGTTGACTGTTGGCTATTTATCCTCCTTCAAAAATTTCTTTAAGTTTACTAATTCTAACTTTATTGCGAACTTTATATTTAAGTTTGACATTAGATACAAATGCATTTGGCTTATAATTTTTAATTAACTTCTATTGGCTTTATTTTTATTGTTTAATGTTTTATACTATTTTATTCATCAACCAATTTTTCAGCTAGTTCAATACATTTATAATTTCCTTGAAGAGCAACTTTTTTCCACTTCTTTTATTTAAACGTTCTATTAAATCAT
This sequence comes from Schistocerca americana, assembly GCF_021461395.2. NCBI lineage: Eukaryota > Metazoa > Arthropoda > Insecta > Orthoptera > Acrididae > Schistocerca > Schistocerca americana. The sequence goes on from NC_060130.1 coordinate 237,230,821, forward strand.
TCTACAACAGATGCATTCAATTTGGTAAAAGTTGAATAATGCTTCATATTACATATTTTAATAAGTTTTTGAAAATTTTTATTATAGACTGCTTTACCATTGTTGTTGTTGTTGTGGTCTTCAGTCCTGAGACTGGTTTGATGCAGCTCTCCATGCTACTCTATCCTGTGCAAGCTTTTTCATCTCCCAGTACCTACTGCAACCTACATCCTTCTGAATCTGCTTAGTGTATTCATCTCTTGGTCTCCCTCTACGATTTTTACCCTCCACGCTGCCCTCCAATACTAAATTGGTGATCCCTTGATGCCTCAGAACATGTCCTACCAACCGATCCCTTCTTCTAGTCAAGTTGTGCCACAAACTTCTCTTCTCCCCAATTCTATTCAATACTTCCTCATTAGTTATGTGATCTACCCATCTAATCTTCAGCATTCTTCTGTAGCACCACATTTCAAAAGCTTCTATTCTCTTCTTGTCCAAACTATTTATCGTCCATGTTTCACTTCCATACATGGCTACACTCCATACGAATATTTTCAGAAATGACTTCCTGACACTTAAATCTATACTCGATGTTAACAAATTTCTCTTCTTCAGAAACGCTTTCCTTGCCATTGCCAGCCTACATTTTATATCCTCTCTCCTTCGACCATCATCAGTTATTTTGCTCCCCAAATAGCAGAACTCCTTTACTACTTTAAGTGCCTCATTTCCTAATCTAATTCCCTCAGCATCACCCGACTTAATTAGACTACATTCCATTATCCTTGTTTTGCTTTTGTTGATGTTCATCTTATATCCTCCTTTCAAGACACTGTCCATTCCATTCAATTGCTCTTCCAAGTCCTTTGCTGTCTCTGACAGAATTACAATGTCATCGGCGAACCTCAAAGTTTTTATTTCTTCTCCATGAATTTTAATACCTACTCCGAATTTTTCTTTTGTTTCCTTTACTGCTTGCTCAATATACAGATTGAACAACATCGGGGAGAGGCTACAACCCTGTCTTAATCCCTTCCCAACCACTGCTTCCCTTTCATGTCCCTCGACTCTTATAACTGCCATCTGGTTTCTGTACAAATTGTAAATAGCCTTTCGCTCCCTGTATTTTACCCCTGCCACCTTTAGAATTTGAAAGAGAGTATTCCAGTCAACATTGTCAAAAGCTTTCTCTAAGTCTACAAATGCTAGAAACGTAGGTTTGCCTTTCCTTAATCTTTCTTCTAAGATAAGTCGTAAGGTCAGTATTGCCTCACGTGTTCCAGTGTTTCTACGGAATCCAAACTGATCTTCCCCGAGGTTGGCTTCTACTAGTTTTTCCATTCGTCTGTAAAGAATTCGTGTTAGTATTTTGCAGCTGTGACTTATTAAGCTGATAGTTCGGTAATTTTCACATCTGTCAACACCTGCTTTCTTTGGGATTGGAATTATTATATTCTTCTTGAAGTCTGAGGGTATTTCGCCTGTTTCATACATCTTGCTCACCAGATGGTAGAGTTTTGTCAGGACTGGCTCTCCCACGGCCGTCAGTAGTTCCAATGGAATATTGTCTACTCCGGGGGCCTTGTTTCGACTCAGGTCTTTCAGTGCTCTGTCAAACTCTTCACGCAGCATCATATCTCCCATTTCATCTTCATCTACATCCTCTTCCATTTCCATAATATTGTCCTCAAGTACATCGCCCTTGTATAGACCCTCTATATACTCCTTCCACCTTTCTGCTTTCCCTTCTTTGCTTAGAACTGGGTTTCCATCTGAGCTCTTGATATTCATACAAGTCGTTCTCTTATCTCCAAAGGCCTCTTTAATTTTCCTGTAGGCGGTATCTATCTTACCCCTAGTGAGATAGGCCTCTACATCCTTACATTTGTCCTCTAGCCATCCCTGCTTAGCCATTTTGCACTTCCTGTCGATCTCATTTTTGAGACGTTTGTATTCCTTTTTGCCTGTTTCACTTACTGCATTTTTATATTTTCTCCTTTCATCAATTAAATTCAGTATTTCTTCTGTTACCCAAGGATTTCTACTAGCCCTCGTCTTTTTACCTACTTGATCCTCTGCTGCCTTCACTACTTCATCCCTCAAAGCTACCCATTCTTCTTCTACTGTATTTATTTCCCCCATTCCTGTCAATTGCTCCCTTATGCTCTCCCTGAATCTCTGTACAACCTCTGGTTCTTTTAGTTTATCCAGGTCCCATCTCCTTAAATTCCCACCTTTTTGCAGTTTCTTCAGTTTTAATCTACAGGTCATAACCAATAGATTGTGGTCAGAGTCCACATCTGCCCCTGGAAATGTCTTACAATTTAAAACCTGGTTCCTAAATCTCTGTCTTACCATTATATAATCTATCTGATACCTTTTAGTATCTCCAGGGTTCTTCCATGTATACAACCTTCTTTCATGATTCTTAAACCAAGTGTTAGTTATGATTATGTTGTGCTCTGTGCAAAATTCTACAAGGCGGCTTCCTCTTTCATTTCTGTCCCCCAATCCATATTCACCTACTATGTTTCCTTCTCTCCCTTTTCCTACACTCGAATTCCAGTCACCCATGACTATTAAATTTTCGTCTCCCTTCACAATCTGAATAATTTCTTTTATTTCATCATACATTTCTTCAATTTCTTCATCATCTGCAGAGCTAGTTGGCATATAAACTTGTACTACTGTAGTAGGTGTGGGCTTCGTATCTATCTTGGCCACAATAATGCGTTCACTATGCTGTTTGTAGTAGCTTACCCGCATTCCTATTTTCCTATTCATTATTAAACCTACTCCTGCATTACCCCTATTTGATTTTGTGTTTATAACCCTGTAGTCACCTGACCAGAAGTCTTGTTCCTCCTGCCACCGAACTTCACTAATTCCCACTATATCTAACTTCAACCTATCCATTTCCCTTTTTAAATTTTCTAACCTACCTGCCCGATTAAGGGATCTGACATTCCACGCTCCGATCCGTAGAACGCCAGTTTTCTTTCTCCTGATAACGACATCCTCTTGAGTAGTCCCCGCCCGGAGATCCGAATGGGGGACTATTTTACCTCCGGAATATTTTACCCAAGAGGACGCCATCATCATGTAATCATACAGTAAAGCTGCATGCCCTCGGGAAAAATTATGGCTGTAGTTTCCCCTTGCTTTCAGCCGTTCGCAGTACCAGCACAGCAAGGCCGTTTTGGTTATTGTTACAAGGCCAGATCAGTCAATCATCCAGACTGTTGCCCTTGCAACTACTGAAAAGGCTGCTGCCCCTCTTCAGGAACCACACGTTTGTCTGGCCTCTCAACAGATACCCCTCCGTTGTGGTTGCACCTACGGTACGGCTATCTGTATCGCTGAGGCACGCAAGCCTCCCCACCAACGGCAAGGTCCATGGTTCATGGGGGGGTGCTTTACCATTATCTGTTTGTAATTTGCTTAGACATCTTTGTTTTAAAGTCTTTTCAAAATATTTCTACTAGTTATACCTTTAATTTGAATAGACAAGCATATTTTGATAAAGAAAGATTACAGTTAATAAATATTTATATCTTTTATTTATTTTTGAAATTCCTTTAAATTTACTAGAATCTGTTTTCACCATATCAGCTTGCCATAAATCACCTATATCAAGAGGGACAACATGTCTTCTTTTAAAATGTCTTCTTATCGGTTTATGTACATGATTAATAATTTCTTCTCGAATATTTTACGGTTTGGGTGAATCACATACCCCTTCACCTACAAAATTTTTTAGCGAATTTACACTTTTTACTTCTACATATTGCATAAACTCCTTCAATTCTTTGTCTTCCTCTTTTTGTAGTAGTTCTATTTGGTGATGGGTGCCAGTAAACATTTTACATATTATACACCAAATATGATTGTCTTAAAGATTATTAAGGCTATTCATTTATATAATATTAAATGTCACTGACGAAAATTATTTTTGCATCTACTGGAGCCAGCCGGAGTGGCCGAGTGGTTCTAGGTGCTACAGTCTGGAACCGTGCGACCGCTATGGTCTCAGGTTCGAATCTTGCCTTGGGCATGGTTGTGTGTGATGTCCTTAGCTTAGTTAGGTTTAAATAGTTCTAAGTTCTAGGGGACTGATGACCTCAGAAGTTAAGTCCCATAGTGCTCAGAGCCATTTGAACTGTCTACTGAAACAGTTTTAACTTTATCTTCTAGTTTTAAACTTAGAAAATTTTATTTATGCAATATTTTTATTGACTGGTTGCCAGTAGATATTTCATATAGATTATCAAACACACTTAACAAAATATTAAAATCATTAAATGATAAATCTTTTTCTATGTTTTTACCAGTAACACCAACTTTATAACGGTAAACATTCAAAATTATGTGTTTTTTAATCACCACCAGTCATAAAAGTAAATTCAGTAATTTATTTATCATATACCTTTGGTTCCAGTGTACCGCATCTATCTAAAGCATAAATCAGATTTGCATTGTTGTTATGTATCATTTTACGATGTTCTTCTATAGCACTATCATAAATTGTATTCCCTTTATTGAAAGAAATCACTTCTGCTTTTCATATTCAATTTTTGTAACAAGGTCGTTTAGTCGCAGACTAAGTTGTGATAGGTGACGCAAAGTCTGCTTTAGCTGAGGCAGACTCATTTTCTTAATAGTGTTTGGTAACTGGATCAGAATCATTTACGAGACCTTTTATATCTATCAGTCTTCTGCCTTTAAAATCAATAAAACTTTTTAAATGCTTTAAAAACGTTACTCAGTTCATTTTAAATTTCTTAATTACATTCTATTTTTCTATCTACTAATGATTCTAATTATGCATATGTATTATAAACATCACTTATATTGTTGTTGAAGTATTTGATTAAATTTTTAGTTTCTGAATTTTTCCTTCTTTTTGTTTGATTCAAAATCTTCAGTTTTTGATTCAAATCATTTTTTTATTTTGTATAGGAACATTGATCTTGTAGCTGCCTTTAGGCTATGCCTTAGTTCCAAAACTGTCCATCAACTAGATTCAAAATATCATTAAACTTACAATTATCTGACATTATTTTTAAAACAAATGTACTCAAATGAACACAAATTACTTTTTCAAAATTTTGTATTCATTGTTGTTATAGTACAATTCACTTGAGCCTAGACATCTTTAAGAATATTTCCTTCAAATGAATCATAAACAAATTTTTATCTTTATTCTTGTAATGACAGATCCAATGGTAGCCACCATGATCAGATGTATCTAAATTAACTATGCCAGATACATATCCTCTAGGATGATTAGGTAATTCATCAATCATAAAGACACCACGAAAATATTTGGTTTTTAATTGTTTAGCAAGTGCTTCTGTATCAGAATTACTTATTGGGGTAGGATACATGGATTATTTTTGGGAATTTTTTTCATTCACACCCCAGCTTTCTTCTCCATTGCTATGTTATGTTTTTTGGTTCTTCTAATTCTGTATCACTTTTTCTCCATTTCTGCTTTTGCAATATCAGCTGCTCCACCTTCTTGTGAAGTCATAGTTGCTAGATACGATAATGCTGCGAATAATAAAGGAAGAAATCCTCCTTCACATTTTGTTAGTCCTGAACCTTCTTTCTTCATTGTTAGGTGTTCGATAATTTTTTCACTTCATGTATACCTAATGTTATGAGTAAATTACCACCTGTTTTCTTATGTCTCTTTTTTGTGCATCAGTTAAACATTTCAATACCATGTAATATATAATTTTGGAGTTTCATGTCAATTTATTTTGGTTTAGTTTTCCACTACCTAGTAAGGTATAATAAAAGGTGAAGTTATTCTTTTATAAAGATAAATTTTTTTATAAGTATTAACATATTTTATAGTCCACAAACATTATTGTCAAGATCCAAGACCATCCTAATTTTATCTTTTGATACATTATTCCTTTGACTGCTGTAGCAGACAATTTTTCTCCAGTTGATGCATCAGACGCATACATTCTTTCTTTTGCAGCTAACTGAAGTTGTTTATCTGCTATACATCTTACCTCTAAATCTTTCTTATCTCTACATGAAATATGTTTTCTGCAAGCCTCATTTATTGTATTTATTTGTTGATCTCCTATAGGTAATCTTTCATCTAAATTGGTCCCCAGACCACAAAATCTATAGCTAGGTAGATGAATTTCAAGTGGTAATTTATTAATTATTCTGTTATCCAATTCTTTTCCATTATTTTCACTTTGCCAGAATGTGTGTGGCAATCTATTCAAAAATCTAATCACATGTGAAATTTCTTTTGGATTGCTGATAGTAAAATTAGTAAATTTATTTGTTAACATTTGTCTATTCTCACTTTTTCACTGCAGTAATTTTTATTTCCACTTAATTCTACTCCATGAGTAACTGCTCATCTATCGATTAAATTTCTAACATCATTGATCCAAATCTATTCATTTGGTTTTTCTGCATAAATCTGAACTTGAAAGTGATTGTCTCACTATTGGAAAATAATCTTCAGCAAACACACATATCAAAAAATAGCAACCCCATGTAGCTGGCCCAGGTTTAGCTTCTTTACTAATCCCATGAACAATTAGTATAATGTTAACAATTTTTTCCTAATTTTTCATATTCTATTATTTAGTCAAGAGCTTCTTTAAAATCATTTATGTGTTCAAGTAAAATATCATCATATTCAAACATTTACTTTTTAAAAAGATCATCAAATTTTAATTCAACACCAACACACTTATGATAAATGTGATTTAAATTTGTATCGCCATGTCAAAAATATTTTAAAAATTCAGATTAGACCTTACTAATTGTTTTGCTATTTTTGAATGTGTCTGAGATAAGTAAAAACGATCTATTCCTTTATGTCTTCCTCTAGTCAAATGTTCTCTAACTACATCTTGCTTTTCAAGAATGAAATCATCAGAAACTATAACTGAATTATCTTGGCATTAATCTAGTGAAATGATATGTTGATGATTTTCATCATATTCAACATTTATCATAAGTTTGTTGGTGTTGAATTAAAATTTGATGATTTTTTTAAAAAGTAAAGGTTTGAATATGATTTGACAGTCGGCAACAGAAACCAAAACATTGCATTAAAAAAAGCGTTCAGTGCATAGTGCTGTGGAATGCAGAAAAAACAGCAAATTGGCGCTCATAGGAAGAAGAACAAGACCAAAAATGCAACAGGAGCGTAATATGTAAGAAACTGTCTACGCAACCTGCCACTGATGATGCCTTGCAGAAAATAAAGGCGAAACGCGTATGGCACTAAAATTGTGTTTTATTCAGTTGCTGTCAGACGGTCCATAAGTGAAAATCATCAACATACCGTAGTATTACGCGCAACTGAGGAGGACAGGACCAAAAAATTGAAGATGTCTAGTGAAATGATTTCGTCATTTTCTCCAAAACCGTAGTATTCTTCTCAATCTCTTTATTTTAGGCTTGTTTATAATTTTTTATAGATACTTTGTTTTTCAGTTGATCTAAACTTTGTGAATAAACATACAAATAATTTATCTTTTGCCTGTTTATCTATCCTGGAGCTAGAATATAATTTACAATCCCATATGTTGTTTTCCTACAACCACTTGGACTTATTATAACACATCAAAGAATTAGGCTAAAGTTTAACATGTTTATCTTTGTATTTCTTCTCTGGAATTCTTATTTCTGGTTCCAAATCTTTTTTCATTTAAGTTAATCAAATTTTATTAATATTAAATGAGTAACCTATTTCATTTAAGTTGTAACTCATCTGTTCTCAAAAACATATTGACTGTACCTATATAAGAACGTTTTAACTATGTTACACTGTTTGGTTTTCATACATTTATATATCGAAGTATTGCAAGAAAAAGCAATAAATTATGTTGTGATGTAGAATCGACAGAAATTCCTGCTGGCCAATATAGTTTGAAATTTTAGAAAATTTCTTCATTCGAAAAAATCCTAATATGCACGTTAAAGCAGATGAAATTGTAAATCGATTTATTATTGAGAGTGATCTTGAACTATGGTTGGGTGTGGAGGAGTGTATTGGAAGTGTGCTTGGATTAAGTAACCAGATTATTGAAGCTGATAAGAAAGCAGTAGCTAATGATGTCCCTAAATTTATTCTGTTCGAGTTATTTAACATAAATTTTAATCTGGCTTTTGGAACATTTGTGAAATCATACGAGTCCCTTTCAACAAGAAACTAATATTATTGCTTCATTGAAGCCTAATGCTGAATGTGGTGGACCAATAGTTCATAAACCACCTTATTCTGTATATATTACAATTCTTGATACTATACAGGAATTAGAAATAGCTCTACCTGAAGAAAATGATAATTTGACTGACCTCAATGGCACTACTGTAACAATTATATTAGAAATGGCTTAATAATTTCTTATCTTTAGTAAACTATAAACAAAACAGAAAGCTATCACTTCCACTCATTTGCTGTGAAAGAAAACTGAAAAAATAATCTAAATATTTCTAACAAGGAAACAGAAATTATCGTAGATATGATGGAGATGGATGCTTCATCTAATTATGCTCAGTTATACATGAACTTCAGTATTATTGGAGCTAATGGTACAGATTATGCAGCATATGAAAATCTAATAAAAATCATTTGATAGTTATGTGGCAAAGCTATTTGATGTTACAACCATAAAGAAAGTAAATAATGTTATTTCTAGAATAGCACATCGTTTTATTTCATCATCAGTTTTGTTATATTTGACTTCATCTCTTAATGAAAAAATAAGTATGGAAGGACATTTTCTCAATAGCTGTAAGGTAAAGGGTAAGAAAAATAAGGTGATTTATCCATTGAATATGCTTGGTGGTTTCTTTAGGGACTACAAAGAAATCTTATAGGAATGGTATTTCACTGTAATTTTTACTTGGAGTTCCAGTGCTACAGATGCTCTGCTTAGAGGACCTCACTAGAATGGGGCTGGAGTTGAACTAAAAGGTACACATCCAAAAGAAGGTAAAATTGGAAATACGTGTACCTATTGTCAAATATGAACCGAATTATGAGCTTGAACTACGCAAAAATATACTGAAAAATACTGAAATTCGAATACTTTTCTATGAATGACAAACTGTAGAAGATACTGGCTTAGGTAACGACAAAATTCTGGAGCTAGATATCACGTATTACTATAACTCATTAGAGTATAATGTGCCTTATTTTGTTTTTGTTGTGTTTCAAACTAACAATAAAACTAACCAGCTGGTTGATTCATCGTGATATGATCACATTAAACTTCATAATATTTACATTAAAAATGGAAGGAATCAAATATTTCCTGAATAAATGTGGAATTTGGAGCCACCAAACTATTATCTGAAGGTGTACGATGCATTTCTTGATTTTAAACGAGTTACGTAATTGAAGAGCGATGTAGATATAAGTCGGGGTCGGTTTGAGCCTCTGGGAAGTTATGTCGAGCACACAGTATTTTCTTAATCGTGTTTTACTGTTGCAAAACTCTGTCTCGGTTGTTCTATGTCTAATGACTAGCTGATGTTCGCATTTGGCTTACATGTGATGTCAACTAAAATTTACAATTATATTCACAGTTTCCACAGGAAGATAATGAAAGTTTTGCAGGAGTGTAATCGCAATGTAACTTGTGCGAAATGAGGACGTCTGTTACTGACTGATCACCACTACAATTCAGAGACTTGTTTCTGAATTAATGTTGCTATCAGGGAATAGCTGAGATTTCTTTTCCATAAGTATTGAGATATTCCAAAAGTATTGCCAGTAGTTAGTATTAAAAACTACAGAGTTCTTTCAGAAGCAAAGCTCTTACTTTTGTCTTTTTGCGAGCCTCCGCTATTTTGTATAGCCTACAAAGCAGCTTTACGAAAATAAAATTGCATCCACCAAGTTGTTCATATAGCGATCCCGTTGATTCACTATATTTGAATCATATTGCTTTAAATTCCTTGAAGAATTTTATGCCATTTGCTACTGAGTTACTGAAGGGCTAATCTTATGTCCATTCGTTGAAATGACTTCGGATCCAAGCGAGTGAAAGTTAACTTGTGGCAAACTTTAATTCCATCGAATTCTTGAAAGTACGTATGTTTTCCGTAAAAATTGTAGCTGATGACGTCATCGTTAAAAAGTACATCATTTTTATTACATCAGTTGTTTCTTACGCAGTTTATGGCATTAATACACTCTGAAAAGCCCATATTCTTTTGGTTTCATCCACTGGTTTTGATATAGAGCAGGTAATGTTTTTTATACCAGTATTTCCTAGACATTGCCAGATCTTTTTATTCGGTTGACTACCACAAGAAGCGAATGCAGTAAGTTTCGTTTCAGCTTGCTCTAACTATTTAATTACTGAATTCAACATATGCAAGACTTCACTACGAGTGGGACTGCGACTTTTATACATAGCAACAAGTTGACTCTAGTTAGGCAGCAGAGCAACGATCATGAACAGCAGAATATGATTTCCAAGGTTATTATTACAATCATATGGAATATATTTCTCTAAATTGAGAAACCCATGAACTTTGAGCGAAGTGAAATGTAACTATTCTTGGAGCTTCATTTTGTCAAAAATCATCTTGTTAGTCACGAAAATAATTCTTAATTCCTTCCACAGTCTGTGTGTTAATTCTACATGAGCATTTGAGATCATTTCTGGATCTTGTTTTGGAAGGTTGCTGCAATAATCCGTACTTCAGACAACGTCTGTATCCTTTTGGCCTCCTATTCTTTAAGATTACACAGTCCAGAAGAAACTCGTTATTATACCACACTCCCTTATTGTCTTTAAATTGGTATTTCTTTAACATAGTGTCAAGTACGATTTCCTTTTTCTTACTGTTTCTTACAATGGTGTAAGACATTTGACTGAGCCCTCTTACGCTTTTCACCCGATAGCTGCTTAAACAGAAGACTGATTTCGGCATTCACTGTTCTTAATTTTTTGGGTAGTCGTAAAATTTCCACTTTCTTGCTCTTCAATATTGTTCTTAATGTAATTACTGCTCCGTCCAGTACCGATCCGTTTTCTACATTTTCCTCTCTGAAGAAACACTGACATCTCGCATACACAGTGACACCTGAGGCTATAATGTATGATAAGACAGTTAAGATTAATTGTTTAATGGTCGTTACCTCCGATTGTTGAAAAAAAACATGTATAATATAGAAATATTTTATAGAGGTGGTGTTGTACACCTTTATTGACTGTTAAGAACTGCAGCATGCAATACACAGCTCTAATGGTATATTTTATTAGAGACAACTAATTTTGGTCTAGGATCACACCGTCATTGAGTCCAAAAACTGTTTCAGCTATGCATTAGTGTAATGGAACAACAGTTATCAGATGTGCTGTATTCTATCATTGATATTAGCTGTATTTATCTGACATTATAATTATTACAATATGCATTAATGTAATTGGAATAACAGTTGTCAGATGCAGATTTTTCTGTAATTGGTATTAGCTGTACATATGTAACATTATTAAAGATGGGACAATTTACATCTCACAATTGTTTTTCCAGTTATGCTAATGCATAACTGAGATGCTTTTTGGACCTACTGATGGTGTGGTCCTAAACCAAAATCGATTGACTCTAATAGAATATATATATATATATATATATATATATATGTATATATATATATATATATATATATATATATATATATATGTGTGTGTGTGTGTCTTGATATTTTTTGAAAACTATAAGGTGGTTGCCCACTCCTGAGCTACTGAATTTACACATTTAATATATTACATAAATGTTCAGAAGTTCATTATGTAATACACACCTATATATATGAAGTTGTTGACCATACACCTCGAAATTCTCAACCAAAATGAAGATTTTTCTCTTTTATACATGCCAAGAAATTGGGGCACAGACGCGTTTTCACATCACTAAAGTATCCGAACAACATCTCTTTGGTTCACTCCGAGACACCTGGACACTTCCCCTGTTGAGAGCCCTTCCTGGCACAAAGTAACAATGCGGACGCGATCGAACCGCGGTATTGACCGTCTAGACATGGTTGAATTACAGACACCACAAGCCGTGTACCTCCTTTGCGGTGGAATGACTGGTACTGACCGGCTGTCGGACCCTCTCTGTCTAATAGGCGCTGCTCGTGCATGGTTGTTTACATCTTTGGATGGGTTTATTGACATCTCTGAACAATCAAAGAAACTGTGTCTGTGATGCAATATCCTCAGTCAACATCTATCTTCAGGAGTTCTGGGACCCGGGGTGATGCAAAACTTTTTTTGATGTGCGTAATAGCAAGACTCTGCCAGTATTCAAAGTCTTGGCTTGTGATGTCAGATTAAGTCTGTATCAAACTTCCACGTCAGCCATATTTTACCCAGGTCGCCCATCTTATGTCAGCCATATTTCATCCAGGTCCACAGTCTCCTATTCCGACGTCAATGCAAGACTGCGCCAGTATTCCAAGTCTTGGATTGTGACATAATAGAGCCTGTTCCAGTATTCCAAGTTAGCCATATTCTGTAGGCCTTATTTTATTCAGTTCAGCTATTTTTCTTTGTCATCTTGTATTCTGGCGTCTCGTTCTTGAATTGGGGCGTCATAGAGCATCTTCCAGTACTCCAAGTCAGCCAGTATGACAATGCATCAGCTTGAATTTCGCACCATTTCATATTTGGGACAACAGCTCTACTTTCTATTTTTTAAAATTTTCCATCAAAACTTGTAACCCCACTGTTTTACACGTTGGGCAATTGACCTTTCTCAGATGGTGATGGTGTGAGGGGGGGGGGGGGAATCCAACTATTCATCGAGGATGTCATCGATGACGTCATTGACGGTTAATTGATGACTTCATCACCCTAGAAAATCACGCTAGACCTGGCTGATACATATTTCAGTAGTTACTTCATCATAAACATTGAAAATCAAATTGCATGGTAAAACTCTGTAGAGATACAGGTGAAATATGTGTGCCAATACATGTGAAAAAATTTAAATATATATGTAATATGTACTTGGGTAAAACCCCAGGTCGTCCTAAACATCTGGAATGATTTCACACAAATTTGTTACATGTAAAATTTACGATTTGGAAAGAAATTCTGTTGGGGTAAGAACCACAAGTCTCCTATTGCATTGAAAGTGGTAACATGGAGGGAGCAGGGGCAGGAGAAGTTGGACAGACCGAGACAGGAAAGATCGTATGGGCACGGATAAGTGCGGGAAGAATATGGACAAAGAGAGTGGGAGGGGGAAAAGGACAGAGAGATGGGAGAGGAGGATATAGACAGAGAAAGAAAAGACGAGGAGATGGAAAGAGATGAGAGGAAGAAGTAACACACAGAGAGAGGAGAGGGAGAAGGTGAACAGATAGAGGGGGAGGAGGAAATCGGCAGAGAAAGGGAAGAGGAGAAGATAGACAGAGAGTGAAGAGAGGAGGAGATACACAGAGGGTGAAAAGCAGAGAAGCCACACAAGGACAGGTGAGAGGAAGAGATGGACAGAGAGGAGAAGGAGAACAGGAGGAAATGGAGAGAGAGTGAAGTGGAGAAAGTGGACAGAGAGATGTAGTGCAGGAGATGGATAAAGAGGGGTGAAGGCAGTGATGGAGAGAGAGAAATGGAAGGAGGAGATGGACTAATACAAGATAGCAACATATCCATACTCTGGCAATGCTGTGTACTCATATATTAATAGCGTATATAAAGCTATTTGGGCGATATCATTAATTCTTCAGTTACAGAAATTTATGGGAAATGAAATTCTGCACATTTCTAAAACCAGTTATATAAAGTGAAAGCAGTTGAGCCACACTTTGCCACTCCCTCACCATCTCGTACCTTGCAATGGGAGTTCTACCATGGAGCATGAGATATTTGCAAATGAGTTGACTTTCTTTGAGTTCTTAAACCTTTCAACTCTATTCAAAATGAAAATTTGAGTTAGTTTACAACAGCTTCTATTTACAATGTATTAATCTAGTAAATAGATTTTGCTAATACTTCTAGTTAATTCGATGTTATTTATTGACTATTGGTATGTATTAGAGTTATAATGTAACATATAGACAATTAAATACGGTATTGACAAGATTTCCTCAATTGTACTACCTTTAAATTTCAACAGAATACTTATTCCACAGTATATGACCAACTTATACCTTGGAACATTTTTTCACATTTGGAAAATCTCACTTTTCTGGATAATTTTTGTAATTTCAGAAAAGGACTGCAGCATACAAAATGTGGATGCTATCATTTCATTATGGAATAAGAAGATATATTAAACTTCTATTACAGGGCTGCCTAGAGGTGAAAGTTAGAAGTGCATTCCACGATACGACACTTTCCCCTACTTTCAGTCTGTTAGTTGTATTACAGATGTGTGTGCCTTATGTTCATAGTCCCTACAAACGTAGTGAATTCTGGAAAATTAAACAAGGAAAACTAGAAAAATAAAATCAGAAAGAATACTGTAATATTTAAAACAATTTCAATTAAATATCTTGCTTTCATGGTTAGTGTATTACTTTTGGCACAAATGAGCAATAATTGTGCAAAAATGCAGCTGTAAAGATTGAAATGCAGTGCGTAGAGCAACATATACATGACTACCAGTTCTGTACTACAATGCTTGAAAATGCACTTTTATAGAGGACTTCAGTAGGTACTGATGCTTTACTTGTGGGACGTAGCTGAGCCATTAAAACTGTCAGAATATACATACTCCAATTAATACAGAAATTCTCAACTGGATATTTAAGTTAAAAGTTTATCCTCTAACAGTATAAAGGTATAAAGAGAAACAGTCTCCTTATTAACAACTCTTGATTTCAGTACCACCCCAGAGGTACCAAGTATCATACATTATTCTACTTTTTATGTGCAGACCATGATATGTACACATCCACATACAAGAATCAGGGTCAGATCAAATTAATTCTTACAGTATGTGTCATCAGAACCATCATGTACAGTCAGTGCTTCACTCTCAGGTGTTGATTATCATTGATACCAAAAAAAATCATGATGCAAAGCTTCTGAAGACTAATTAGGTGTATCTTAGCGACTTCTTCAAAATGAATGGAGTCTCTCGCATGACCTGAAATCTTTAGTAATGTTATACATTTCGCAATTTTACATGTAACGTTTCAGCTGTTAACCCAAATACAAAAATATCAATTAACAAATGCCGCTAACTGTATATGATTTTTTACAACGTATGTGATTCTGTCATGTGAAATTCTTTGTAACGAAGAATGGCCTGAACAATAAGCGTAATGCATAATTGCTGCAGGGTACTAAGCTCAGTACTCTTCAGCAAGAACCACAAAAATAGCCATTTCAGTTTAATTATGGTATCTAGAAGTTATGTCTCTTACAGAACAAAATAGAATTGTAGATTGTCTTTAAATCTGTGGAAGAGACACAGACAGCATTAATTTTTTTTGAATGTGTATAATGTGCCACATGAATCTGTAGGATATACATCAGCAAAAAAACTATATGCTGAGTATGACATAAAGGTATTACAGACAATAGCTGCAAGTGGGCATTGATTTGAATCAATGGGGAAGTTGCAGATTTGTCCTGGACCAGGATTCATCCCTAGGTCTTCTTCTTGGCATATGCTCTGACCACTGAGCCATCTGGACACAGTGATCGTCACATCTATGTGGGCTACCCCAGATTCTCAACTTATCCACACACTATGAATGTAGTGCCCCTTGCTTATTATCCTTATTACTCATGGCGTATTGCTGATTCCCGTAAGAGTTCGAGCCTGGTGTGCATCTGCAACGAAGGGATCATTGGCTGTACTATCCTTAATTATGTATGTGTGGTGTCCATTCTTTTGGACAGCCAATGATATCTTCAGTGTAGATGCACACCAGCTTCAAACTCTTACAGTAATTAGCGAAATGCTTTGCGTAATGATAATAGTGGGCAAGGGTCGCTACATTGGTAGTGCGTCGTTAAGTTGAGAATTTGAGTCTGGCAGGAGGTTTGCAAGGGTTGTCCATGCAATTCCGATGACTACTGTGTCTGGATGGCTCAGTGGTCAGAGCATCTGCTTAGCAAACAGGAGACCTGGGATCGAGTCTTGGACTTGCACAAATTGTAAACTTTCCCCAGTGATTTAAATCAATGCCCATTCACGGCCAATATACACTGAAGAGCCAAAGAAACTGGTACACCTGACTAACATCGTATAGGACCTCGGTGAGTATGCAGAAGTACTGCAACACGACATGGCATGGACTTGACTAATGTCTGAAAAAGTGCTGGAGGGAACTGACATCATGTATTCTGAAGGGCTGTGTATAAATCCATAAGAGTATGAGGTGGTGGAGATCTCATCTGAACAGCATGTTGCAATGCATCCCAGATATGCTCAATAATGTTCATGTCTGGGGAGTTTGGTGGCCAACGGATGTGTTTAAACTCATAAGAGTGGTCCTGGAGCCACTCTGTAACACTTCTGGACGTGTGGTGCGTCGCATTGTCCTGCTGGAATTGCCCACGTCCATCGCAATGCACAATGGGCATGAATGGCAGCAGGTAACGAGACACAATGCTTAAGTATGTGTCTTCTGTCAGAGTCGTATCTAGACATATCAGGAGTCCCATATCACTTCAACTGCACACACCCCACACAATTACAGAGCCTCCAACAACTTGAAAAGTCCCCTGCTGACATGCAGGGTCCATGGATTCATGAAGCTGTCTCCATATCTATACATATCCATCCGCTTGATACAATTTGAAACGAGACTTGTCCGACCAGGCAACATGTTTCCAGTCATCAGCAATCCAATGACGGTGTTGACGGGCCCAGATAAGGTGTAAAGCTTTGTCTCTTGCAGTCATCAAGGGTACTTTTGGCTCCAAAAGCCCATATCGATGATGCTTCATTCAATGTTTCACACGCTGACACTTGTTGATGGCCCAGCACTGAAATCTGCAGCAATTTGCGGAAGGGTTGCACTTTTGTCACATTGAACAATTCTCTTTAGTTGTCGTTGGTCCCATTCTTGCAGGATCTTTTTCCGACCACAGCGATGTCAGAGATTTGATGTTTTACCGGATTCCTGATATTCACCGTGCGCTCGTGAAATGGTCATAAGGGAAAATCCCCACTTCATCTTTATCTCAGAAATGCTGTGTTCCATCTCTCATGCGCTGACTATAACACCACGTTCAAACTCACTTAAATCTTGATAACTTGCCATTGTAACAGCAGTAACCGATCTAACAACTGCCCCAGATACTTGTTGTCCTACGTAGGCATTGCTGAAAGCAGCGCCATATTCTGCCTGATTATATATCTCCGTATATGAATATCCATGCCTATACCAGTTTCTTTGGCACTTCAGTGTATATATACTAAGTAATCTGCTAAAATGGCTCTTTATTTGGAAGAGAGGTGATATATCACGTGGGGCAAGGCAGTTACTGCAGTGTGGTCAACATAAAGCTGTCTCAGGATATGCATTTTGTTAAAACAATTTGACAACATTGACGTCAACAGTGGCAATTTCTGGCAGTGTACATTGTTTCAGCCTGAAGCATTTTCCAGTCCAACCAGCCACTCGTATGGGAGAACTGTGTGTCAGGGCAAAAAGATCACAACTGCCTTTTAGTATGTATGTTTCGTTCAAACTTGGTCTTTTTTGTATGAATCTTATAAGTAACTACAACCAGTGTTGTAATTTTCAGCCTTGTAACTGAGTACAGTTTGTGGCTAACAAGGATAATATTGTACGAACCATAATGGATTAGGGTGTTCGTGACTTTGATGTAGAATTGAAGCAGAGTATAGATACCAAAATAGCAAAATCTTTTTACACACATTGATACAAAATTTCAGTTTAAAACTGCATCAGAATAATGGCGACTTGACGTGCATAGCTATGGAATAAAATGGTCTCTTTGAAGTTCAATCGAAACATGAAAGGAAATGAGATCTAACGGAACAAGAAAGGATGTGAGAGCTAAATGATAACAGAACAATGCAGATAAGAACGTCATTACAAGATGTTGTCAAAAACTTATTTACCTCAGCCAGATTTTAAGAAAAAACAATGTAAGGGATTTTCATCTAGAAATATGTCCTTGTGGGCTTCATTACTTTTATTAGGGAACAATGGCGTCTTTTTTCTAGATTTTCAATTAAGTTAGTCTGTATAAGCAATCACAATGTCTTGTTTATTGAATAGATGCGCTTGTTTCAAGTGTTTTCAGGTTTTTTGTATTCTTACTAATGTTATCTCATCAGCATACAGTACATATCTTTTCTTGTCACTGACTTTGAAACTGTTTCTAAAGAGTTTGGATAATAGTGAATCAAGTACAAGTCCCCGAGCTACAGCTTGAATCCAATATCTTTTCTCACATACTGACTTCTGTAGCCAACATACAATTTTTTCCATTGTGCTGCATGTGCACATATGCCACAGATTCCAAATTGGACAGAGCCATTTCTGCACAGTTTCCTTTTGTTAAAATGTGTTGTTCCAGAATCAGAAATTCTCTAGGAATTTAATCAGTCGACTGTGAGAAAACATCTCTGATTTTTATGAGAAATCAGTTATTAAAGCTACTAGTCTGTAAATACATGGGTCATCCTTTCACCCTTCTTGTATACTGACATTATTTACAGAATGAGATTTTCACTCTGCAGCGGAACGTGCGCTGATATGAAACTTCCTGGCAGATTAAAACTGTGTGCCCAACCGAGACTCGAACTCGGGACCTTTGCCTTTCGCGGGCAAGTGCTCTATCAACTGAGCTACCGAAGCACGACTCACGCCCGGTACTCACAGCTTTACTTCTGCCAGTACCTCGTCTCCTACCTTCCAAACTTTACGGAAGCTCTCCTGCGAACCTTGCAGAACTAGCACTCCCGAAAGAAAGGATATTGCGGAGACATGGCTTAGCCACAGCCTGGGGGATGTTTCCAGAATGAGTTTTTCACTCTGCAGCGGAGTGTGCGCTGATATGAAACTTCCTGGCAGATTAAAACTGTGTGCCCGACCGAGACTCGAACTCGGGATCTTTGCCTCTCGCGGGCAAGTGCTCTACCAACTGAGCTACCGAAGCACGACTCACGCCTGGTACTCACAGCTTTACTTCTGCCAGTATCTCGTCTCCTACCTTCCAAACTTTACAGAAGCTCTCCTGCGAACCTTGCAGAACTAGCACTCCCGAAAGAAAGGATATTGCGGAGACATGGCTTAGCCACAGCCTGGGGGATGTTTCCAGAATGAGATTTTCACTGTGCAGCGGAGTGTGCGCTGATATGAAACTTCCTGGCAGATTAAAACTGTGTGCCTGACCGAGACTCGAACTCGGGACCTTTGCCTCTCGTGGGCAAGTCCTCTACCAACTGAGCTACCGAAGCACGACTCACGCTCGGTACTTACAGCTTTACTTCTGCCAGTACCTCATCTCCTCCTTTCGCAGGAGAGCTTCTGTAAAGTTTGGAAGGTAGGAGACGAGGTACTGCCAGAAGTAAAGCTGCGAGTACCGGCCGTGAGTCGTGCTTCGGTAGCTCAGTTGGTAGAGCACTTGCCCGCGAAAGGCAAAGGTCCCGAGTTCGAGTCTCGGTCGGGCACACAGTTTTAATCTGCCAGCAAGTTTCATGACATTATTTAGTTTATTTTTAATTTTCTCGCAAATCATCCTGCATTGAATGAGGAGTGTGCAGTTTCCAACAATGCTTCAGCTATTTCCTCACTTACATGCTTTATTATATGACTCGACATTTCGTCATCCCCTGCAGACTTCTTTGACTTTAGTCTCTGAATGGTGTTTATGAGTTCCTATTTTGTCACTGATCCACACGAAATTTTGTACAGTATATATGAAATTGTTGAGGAGTATGGTAGCGATGTTTGATGCATGTGTAACTCTGGTTTTCTCAGTTTTCATCGTTTTAACAATATTTATGTCATTTGCACTCTTTTCTCTATGCCTCTCAATGTTACTTTTGGTCCACGCAATTTTTAATTTTATGCTTTGAATGTGTTATGGCTCTGTCTATTGAGCTAGGACAGGTATATGGGAATGTCAGGGCTGAAATGTCAGTGACTCACACACAACCTCACAGCTTTCCAGGTCTGAGTAACAATAAAAAAGGCAAGAACAGATTTTGAGTCACCCTGGATTAATTTAGCAGAACTAGTCAACTGTTTTTCTCTGGTACAGGGCATTATTATAATACCCCTAATTTGAGTCCACCATGCATACTTCGCATGTTGATCTAAAGTAATTAGTTCATTTGTCACTTATTTGTCTCATTTATATCTTTATGTGGTTATTTTCCCCTCTGCTGTTTCCTCTACTGAATACACACACTGTTGCAAACAGTCCGTTCATTTGTCTCTACTGTGAACTGTAAATTAAATATTTCAGACATTTTTTCTCAAAGTAACAATACTGCTAATTTGGATATATTAATGTTTATTAAACCTCATACAATAATTACGTTAAATTTTTACAAGTCACTTTCATAAAAAGAAAATATGTTGCAAATGTGGAATTATTTATCGTTATCCACATCTAAATAGTATTCAGAGAAGATTCATGCAACTCAATGTTTATTTTCAGGACTAGCAGAGACCAGGACAGTGAAGAAGTATTTGAAAATGTTTTGGAAGGACTCCAAACAATTTATACTAAGAAGCTGCTTCCTCTTGAGCAAACATATTTGTTCCATGAATTCCACTCGCCAAAACTGTATGAATCTGATTTTAAAGCAAAACCATCAGTTTTACTTATTGGTCAGTATTCCACAGGAAAAACTTCTTTTGTAAGATACCTTCTAAATGACGAATATCCAGGGATGCGGATTGGTCCTGAACCAACCACTGACAAATTTATTGTTGTAATGCATGGTGAGAAAGAAGGAATCATTCCTGGTAATGCATTGGTGATGGATCCGGAAAAGCAATTTAGACCATTATCAAAATTTGGAAACAATTTTTTGAACAGATTTCAATGCTCAATAATGAATAACGAAGTTCTTAAGTCAATATCAATTATTGATACACCAGGCATTTTGTCTGGAGAAATGCATCATATTGACCGAGGATACGACTTCACAGGTGTCTTAGAATGGTTTTCTGAACGAGTTGACCAAATTATTCTTCTGTTTGATGCGCATAAGCTTGATATCTCTGATGAATTTAAAAGGGCAATTGAAGTCTTACGTATTCACACAGATAAAATTAGAATTGTGCTTAATAAAGCTGATACAGTGGATCATCAGCAGTTAATGAGAGTTTACGGTGCTCTTATGTGGTCATTAGGCAGAATAATGCACACACCAGAAACAGCAAGAGTTTATATAGGATCATTCTGGGACAAACCAATAAGAAATGATGTACACAAAAGGTATGTTAAGTTAAGCCTTTTTATAAAATTTATCATACTAGTAATAGTTTGCTTTGCAATGTAAAATATGCTGAAAAGTAATTACATACTGTCATAACAATCAGATTAAATGCATGTTATGTAATTGTTAGTCAGTTTTAAAATCATCAATAATGTCTTCAGGGAATTTTACTTCTTCAGAATCATAAACAGAATCAGAATTTTATTGTCTCATTATGTACACAAATAAATCGTTGATTTAAAGCACAGGAGACATGTCAATGTAAATACTACAACTGAGATACATTCAATGTGTTAAAAAACTGAAATTAATCTTAATTTACAAAAATCATTGCAAATTTATTTCATTAATTTAATAAGAAAGCTAAACAGTATTTTGTCACATTACAAAGAATCATCATTTAAAAATTCCATTACGAATAATATTTTTGAAATAGAAAGGTGTGTAATTTTATCTTCAGTAAACACAGTTTGATACTGTGAGAGATTTTCTCTTTTAACTTATTATAAATTTTCACAGCCATGTATCGAAGGGCCTGGGAGTATCTATGAAATGGTAAAATGAATTTACTTTTGTTTTGTGTATCACACATATGTTGAAAATAGTTTTCTACAATTAATTCTGGACTAGTAGGGAGAAAGTTTCACAATTTTAAATACATGGAATAGTTACAATCTTTAGATTCCTGACTAAAGGTCATCATGTATCTTTAGGCTTTTGTTACTTATATTTCTAAAAGTAGTTTTCTGAATTAGTATTTTCCAATTTTTACTACTTGCATTCCCCCAAAAGACTGTTCCATATCATACAATATAGTGGTAAACAAATGTCCTAGTGCCCAAGTCATTACATGGGAAAATATTATCATTGCAAATGCAAGACTGTTTAGCTTGTTTACCTGGTAGCTTATATGAGAATACCAGGATAAACTTTTTCTCTAAATGTCCCCAGGAATTTGACAGGACCTGCTTCCCTAAGTTTCTGATTTTTGTGGGTTGTTTGAAAGTACTGTTGTTTTATTGTTTAGGTTTAAACAATGTTACTTGTTTTTTTCATTCTTAATTTTAAGCCATTTACATCAAACCAATGTCCTAAACTATTTATTGTGTCAGTGACTCTTTGGGGAATTTGTTGTGTGGTCTCACTTTCAGTGGGTACAAATGTGCCACCTGCAAATAAAACCGAGATGATTTGTTTAGGAGTAAGCCATTACATAAAAGAAAGAAAGAAATGGGATTAAAATGGAACCTTGTGGGCCTCCCTGTGAATAATTTTGCATTCTGAGCAACAGTATCCTGGAGCTGCCATTAAAACTATCTTTTGCTTTCTATGTGGTAAATATTATTTGAACCATTTCAAAGCACTACCATTTGTTCTGTACATTTTTTGTTTATGTAAGAGTAGAGAATGGTTTATGCAGTCGAAAGCCTTAGTGTTGTACTACATAAAATAACACTTATTAGTACACTGATGCGTTCTTAACGTTACTCCTGGAGGAGCCAAGATCATACTACAAATTATAAAATATCAGATAACTTTATTACAACTTGAATAAGATGAAATAATGAACTTTGTAACAATCGAAGTTCACAGGAATGTCATAAGTACTTATTTCTCTTAGTGAACATTAATGTATCGCTTGAAATAGAACAAGATAGTAGTGTGTACTCACAGAGTACAATTCACTCTGTCTAATACTATTGTCACACTGCTGGCTCAGTAGAGAAATAATGCTGAAGTCTTTTACAATTATTTGTAACTAGCCTGTGCTCAGATGTGTCAGCAAGCTGATGTGGTGGTGGATGGAAACTCTCCTGGAGGTTGTATACACTACTGTCTCTCATTCGTCATTGCTTCTGGCAGCGACTGTTTGCGTTTAATTCCATCGTGAGGTACCAACCTCTCTTGGCACCTTGCCCTTTGGACCACAGTACATTTTTCCCCCCAAACTTCCACACCGTCTTCGCGTAGTGCTGTCATGTGATAAGTGCGGAGAGGAAGGCCTGAATGCTGATGTATATGAGAAGAGAGGGGGCAGAACTGCGGCTGATGGCAGCTCCCTGTCTGCACCTTGGCATCTACCTTGCAAGTGATCAGGAACACCGGCTGAAAACTGGAGAGACCACAGCAGCAGTGGTGCAATGTTCATTTCTCTGTATGGTGCCAGCTGCAGCTGGCAGAGAGGTGGAGGTGACCACTGTTGTGGACCCTAGCAGCATGGTGGATCTTTGGGTGCAACATTGGAGACAGTATCACTGACAGAATCATAAGACCTCCACAGCTAGTGGTGATACTGATGCAGCCCAATGGAACCTTGTACAACATTAAAAGAACGTCCTATGGCTTTTGTTATGACACTGTGCTCCCAACACTGTTCCTTAGAAGACTTCATCCTGTGACTGATACTTTATCCAAGCCGGTGGAATGAATTTTTTCCACAGTGACTACAACAGATGCAACGGTGTACGGTGGTGACAACTGCATAATAAATCTGCAAGCAACTTCCTGCCATGTGGCAAGGAGCAGTAAGAGGAAAGAAAAATCTTAATAGCTTCTCCATCTAACTTTTTATCATTCAAATGAACCTTTCAGCTTTGTCATTAGACTGTGTGTGAAAAGGAGCAGTAGTTATGTAGTGTATTCCATTGGTGGTACAAAACTGTAGAATATTGGCTGACATGAATTGCAGTCGATTGTCTGAGACAAGGACTTCAGGAAGTCCTACAAGACAAAAAAATAAAGGACAAAGGTCATATTCTACTGGCAGTAGTGTTGTATGTTATGATAACAACAAACTCAGATTTACTACATGCACCTGCCACCAACAGCCATTGCGTGTTCCAGAATGGACCCATGAAATCAATATAGATGTGTTACTGTAGTCCAGACGGACGTGACCACTCAAATAGATGCCTGGGTGAAGTGATTCTGTTCTGCACAAACACTGCACGAAGAAATGGTTTTCTCTATCTTAGCATCCATGCCTTGCCAAATATCGTGATGTGAGGTGAGCTGCTTTGTGTGAAATACATCCCAATGACTGTGGTGGAATTAAGACAAAATTTCCCATTGGAAGGAGTCAGGAAACACAATCCATGCATTGTCATTCTCTGTATGCAACAGCAGAGCACTTGACCATGTGGGCAGTGTGTCACGATGTGGAAAATGGCGGCACGCCATTGGATGAAGACTTTATTTCAAACTACATGGCCACCCATTGTGCACATACTGCGAAACAACCTGCAGAGCTGGGTCAGAAGCAGTTTCTACAGGTATGTGCCGAAAGTCGAGTGGAACATTTTGAGGACTTTCAAAATCCTGTGTATCTCTATAATGTCATGATTACTCATACATATCAAATGCTGTGTCAGTACTGACCAGTAACTGAGACAGGAAGTCAGCATTCGAAAGTTGTGCAGTGGGCCCGTATAACAACTCATAATTAGAAAATATCATAGCCGAATATCGCAATTTTTGCGCTGTCCGTGATGGGACGGAATTGAAAGAATTGAACAAGGCCGTTAAAGGCAATGATTTGTAAGCAAATATAACTTCTGAACTACAAGCATTGGTGGACTTCAGTAACACAATTGATTATGGCGAGCACCTCGGTTTTTGGTTGATTGTAATTACACTGCGCCTTGTAAAGAGTTTTGAGAAGAACCAGTTCTACAGTAGAGCACAGCTCCAATTTCATAAGAAGGTGCATCCACAGCTAACACTACAGGTTTAATTGGACCAAAATGAATCAGAAAATGAGACTTTATAATGTGTTCTTTTGTTGCTGAACTGTGTTCTGACATTCTTTGGACCACACAAAGGGAATACCTTTCTGGTGCTGCTGGTCAGCAGACCAGCAATTTGCGCAGTGTTTTCAGTGAAGTTAATGTAATAGGTTACCTTCCCCATGGCACCTTGGAGCTCCTTAATGTTATGGGACACTGGCAGGGACTTAATGGCAGGTAAGTGATTAGAAGGATGAATACCCTGTGCATTTACACTATGTGATCAAAAGTATCCAGACACCACCAAAAACATGTTTTTCATGTTAGGGGCATTGTGCTGCCACTTCTGCCAGGTACTCCAAGTCAACGGCCTTAGTAATCATTAGACATCGTGAGAGAGCGGATGATGTGCTTTGCAGAACATGGACTTCAAACGTGGTAGGGTGATTGGGTTTCACTTGTGTCATATGTTTGTACAAGAGATTTCCAGACTCCTGAACATCCCTAGATCCACTGTTTCCGATGTGATAGTGAAGTATAAATGTGAAGTGACATGTACAGCACAAAAGCGTACAGGCCGACCTCATCTGACTGACAGAGACCACCGAGAGATGAAGAGGATCGTAATGTGTAATAGGCAGACATCTATTCAGACCATCAAACAGGAATTCCAAACTGCATCAGGATCCACTGCAAATACTATTACAGTTAGGCAGGAGATGAGAAAACTTGGATTTCATGGTCGAGTGGCTGCTCATAAGTCACATATCACGCCGGTAAATGCCAAACGACGCCTCGATTGGTGTAAGGAGCATTAACATTGGACGATTGAACAGTGGAAAAACGTTGTGTGCATTGACGAATCACAGTGCCCAATGTGGCTATCCTATGGCAGGATGAGGGTATGGCGAATGTCCAGTGAATGTCATCTGCCAGCACGTGTAGTGCCAACAGTAACATTCGGAGGCTGTGGTGTTATTATGTGGTCATGTTTTCATGGAGGAGGCTTGCACCCCTTGTTTTGCGTGGCACTATCACGGCACAGGTCTACAGCCATGCTTTTAGCATCTTCTTGCTTCCCCAGTTGAAGAGCCATTTGAGGATTGTGATTGCATCTTTCAACACAATCGAGTAGCTGTTCGTAATGCTACGCCTGTGGTGGAGTGGTTACACGAGAATAACATCCCTGTAATGGACTTACCTGCACAGAGTCCTGACCTGAATCCTATAGAACACCTTTGGGATGTTTTGGAACGCCGACTTTGTGCCAGGCCTTACAGACTGACATCGATACCTCTGTTCAGTGCCGCACTCTGTGAAGAATGGGGTGCCATTCTCCAAGAAATCTTCAAGCACCTGGTCGAATGTATGACTGTGAGAGTGGAAGTTGCCATCAAGGCTAATGGTGGGCCAAGACCATCTTGAATTCCAGCATTACCGATGGAGGGCACCATGAACTTGTAAATCATTTTCAGCCAAGTGTCCGGATACTTTTGATCAGACAGTGTATAACATGCCCTAAATATTCATGTTCTTTGTAGAAGAAGGATCACTTTTCCTTGTTTCACTTGAAGCTAGCTGGAGAAAGTACTTGAAACAAGCACTAAAAATGTACCAAATGCTCAGCACGCATACAACCTCTGACAAGAATACTGTCCAAATAGTTGATACGAGAAGGAACTTTTGGTGTCAAGTGGTGAGAAATGGTGGGAGCTGAAGCACTTCCAAACTCCAGTCTTCGAAACTGGAACAAACCCAGATTTAGATTCAGACTGTTTATTCGTCATTCAGCATTGTTACATGCAACAGATTTTGTCAGTTCACTAAACCTATTAATTTTATAAAACAAATTTTTACCTGTTTACGTTGATATTGGGCATTTCTAAAAGTTCTTCAATGAATAGAATGGTTCAGTTATCAAGACATTGTGTAACTTTTCCTTAAATACTTTGATTGGTATGCTTGAGACATGTTTAGACAATTTCTTATATATATTAACTGCCATGTACTTATGACTGTTGTTAGCTATTGCTAATCTATTCAGTGGGGAGAGCACAGAAGTACAGATGCTTGTATTTTAGTCATGCATTTGATTTGTTAGATCTAAATTTGGTAGTTCAGCTAGTATTTAGTTAATTCTATCAAGAATATATAGATTAATAACTGTTCATATTCCATATTTAATGAACAATGGTTTACAATGTGCCATATTGTCTACCTTTGCCATTACTCAGACTGCTTTCTTCTTCTTTTGTTGTTTCCCGAGAGTATTAACCCACACCCTAAAACAGACTGAAAAAAAGCTAAGTAACCTGTCCTTACATATTCAAATGGCACACAGTGCATCAGTTTCTTCAGCAGATATATAGCTCTCGACAGCCTAACCACTATGTGTTCAACGTGAGAGTTCTCCATTAGTTTAGTGTCACATATGACACCTAAAAGTTTTGCATTTTGTTATTCTATTTGTCCAGTCTTTGATAGACTGAACTACATATTCTTGGTCTTTTTCTCATTTAACGGTAGACCATTTGCATTAAACCATGATATTGCATTTTCTTTTGCCAAATTCATACTACTAGCAAGAGTGTCAAATACATGGTTCACAGAAAAGTTGTATCATCTGCATACATACATGTCTTTATGTCTATGTTTCCAGGTAAGTCATTTATATGTACAAGGAATAGAAGTGGTCGTAATTTAGATCCCTGTGGCACTCCATGTCGGACCTCAGGTGTGTTTGGCAGATGAATTCCTGAACTCACCACTTGCTTCCTTTTATTAAGGTATGATTTGACAAGTTTTATTAAACTTTTGTCACATATTCCATAGTACTCTAGTAATAGAGCAAAACAGAGTGGTCAACACAGTCAAAGGCCTTGCTCATATTACATAAGGTTACCTGTAATTGGGCATGGTCCTCGAATGCTGCTAAAATTTCTCTCGCTAAGAGTTCTGTGGCATGGATAGCTGACTTTTCCTTTCTGTAACCAAACTGTGATGAACTTAACATGCCATTTAGTTCTAAGTACTCATACATCTGCTGATATATTATACCTTCAAAGACTTTGGCTAATACTGAAATAAGAGAAACTGGCCTGTAGTTTGCTGGATCAGATTTGCTGCCCTTCTTAAAGACTGGAGTCACCATGGATAGTTTGAGAGGATAAGGAAAAACCACTTCTATGAGACCAAGTTTACAAAATATGTTAATGGTGCTGCAGTGTAACGTATTATTTCTTTCAGTAGGTTGTTTGGCATATTAAAAATATCTTAACTATGAATTTTTGATTTCTTTGATAATTTTAAGAACTTCATCTTGGCATACCTTTTTGAAGTGTTTTGTAGAAGGTTTGGCCTGATTATGATTTAGGTTTGTGCTCTTAAGATAATCTATATATGTTTCAATGGGCTACTGATCAACTTTTTGATTTCATCAGCACAGCTTACAAAATATTTGTTGAATGTGTCTGCTGGGTTTGTGACTATCTTATCAAAGTTTCCGATTTCACATTTAACAGTATTAATTACTGACCAGACTGTTTTGCACTGGTTTTTACTATTTTTTAGGAGATTTGTGTTGTATCTCTGCTTAGCCAATTGTAGCTCTTTCTTATACTGTTTCTCAGTGGTTATTTCATTAGAGTTATTTACTTTGTTAAGGCACTTTAACAGCAATAGCTTATTTTTTGAATTCTCCACGTATCTGGTGTACCACAGTTAACGTTTCTTGTTTTATGACATTTGTGTGGAACAAGATGAGCTTTTAACATTTGTATTAAGTAGTTGTGGAATGTTTCATAAACTGTTTGGGCATTAGAATTGCATCTTGGAACTAATTTCTCCCAGTTAGTTATGCTCAGCTGGTCTGTTAGTTTTCTGAGACTGTTTTTTGTTAATATTAAGTTATCAGATTTTGATAATTTTTGTACAGTCTTGTTCTCAACCACTTTTATAAAATGTATTAACTCTCCTGTTACATGGAGTGGTCTGAGTAATCAAATTCACGTCCACTGGTGGAGTACATATCATAAGCACAGTTGACAAAACTATTACCTAAGCATTCTTTTAGTCTTGTCGGTTCTGAATTTACATGATGGAAGTTGTGCTGCCTTAGCATATTCACTAACTTATTTATGCTGGGTTTCTTACATGTTACATGTTATAGGATCAGTACACTTTTCATACCTACCATATAACACACTCAGTTTTAGGGTTTCCTTAATGTAACACAAGACATGTTTTAAAGCATTTCATAAATCCACTCTTGCACATGACAATGAACTTCCTTCAATACAAAATGGCACATCTGCAGACAAGTGTCAGTTGTGTCACTTGTAATCCACTAAAGAAGTCCTGTAAACAGGCTACGGTTTCTAGAATGTCCTTAGAAAATGCTATAATATCGTCTGAGTGGACCATACACTGTTTCAGGTTCAAGCCTAATAACACTCCATCCAGTAGGACTTGGAATGTCACCAGCTCATTATTCAACCAGAATGCTAATCAACTGGACTGTTAATGGCCTGATAGAACCATAAATAAAGTCTTAGGTCTCTCCTCCAGGACTACTTTCAACTGATGGTACCAACTTCACAAATCCATAGTAATAAAATAATGGCCAGTGCCCTCAGTTATCCAAAGTTTCTGTAATATTTGGTATTAGGGTACACATATGTAACCATACATTGATTTAAATAACAGCAGTCACAACATAATCTGTAGGCCCTACATCTAGGTCTACATACTTACTCTGCAAGGCACCGTATGTTGCATGGTGGAGGATACCTTGTACCACTAATAATTTCCTTTACTGTTCCACCTGCAAATAGAGTGAGGTGAAAAGGACAGCCTATATGCCTGTGTATGAGCTCTGATTCCCCTTATCTTACCTTTGTTGTCCTTACGAGAACTGTACATTGGCAGCAGTAGAGTCGTTCTGCAGTAAGCTTCAAATACTGGTTCTTTAAATTTTCTCAGTAGTGCTTCATGAAAAGAACATCATCTTCCAACCAGCGATTCCCTTTTCAGCTCATGAAGCACCTCCAAAATTTTCATATGTTGTTCCAACCTACTGGTAATAAATCTAGCAGCCCATCTCCGAATTGCTTTGATGTCTACCTTTAATCTGACCTGGTAGGGATCCAAACACTCCAGCAGTACTCAAGAATGGGTCACACTAGTGTTCTATACATGGTTTCCTTTCAGGTGAACCACACTTTGCCAAAATTCTCCCTATAAACCAAAGTAACCATACGCCTTCCCTGAAACCATCCTTATTTGTTCGTTCTGTTTTATATTGCTTTGGTGCATTATGCCTCGATATGTAATCGCAGTGATTTTGTGAAGCTGTATGTTGGTAATGCTATATTCAATCCTTAGGAGATTCTTTTTTTTACATTTAGAGCAAGCTACCATTCATCAGACGAATTAGAAAATTTTTCTCTCATCTTGTGTCCTCCTACACTCTCTTAACAACAATATCTTTCTGTACACGACAGCAGCATTAGCAAACAGCCACAGACTGCTGCTCACACTATTGGTCATATTTTTTATGTATATGGAGTTTAAGAGCGGTCTTATCACACTACCTTGGGGCACTCCCTATGATGCCCTTGTCTCTTATGAACACTCGCTGTCAATGATAATGTACTGGCACCTACTCCCTTACAAGCTCTTCTTTGACATAATTACTACAAGCGCCCTCCACAGTCTGGTACTCTCTTCTATTGTTTCATTGTAGAGTTGTTGCTTCATAAATTCTAGCATCACCAGCTGAAGATGAGTTGGAACTCGATGTGGTTTCCTGTACAGTGGTGTTTCATTCACACTAGGAACCAAACACTGTGTTATCTGTGTAGCTGACAATGTTCTTGGAGGACTGAACGATTCTGTGTACTCTTCTAGGAACTTCTTTATTATTCCCCTGTCACTTCCTTGTAAATGTGACACTTTTCCCGTAGTGTGGCTAAGTTTCTAGACTGTCTCAGCTTAGAATACCTTGTATTGAAATTCCTATGTAACTCTTCTTCCTCCAACACTTCCAGGCTAGCTATCAGTACAATTAACGACAGCTCCAATTCCAATGTCCCAAAAGTATCGATGCAGATGGGAACTACACCGATTTCAGCATCCTCCTGCATATAGTACAAACTATCCAATTCCTCGTTTTCTGCCTATGGTTCAAATATACACAACGTATTAACTGACAAATCTACTCGTACACCTACCCAGACTAACTTTCTGGTACCTTATGGTAGTTTATTGTGTGAGTCAAGAGTAAGGGACTTTGCGTGCTCTTTAGATAGCTTTACTGATGTCTGGGCACATATTGGGGCATTTCTGTTTTCCCTGCAGAAAAATCCAAAGAGGGCAATTATGTCAACTGTGTGCCATTCCAGATCGACTTCGGCGTGATTTTTACTCGCAAGGAGAACACAGCAAGTGCGATAACCTGATTTCCCAGAAACTTCGCTCAGTGGAAGAGGAGTCATAATAAGTGGACACATGTCTCAGCTTATCCATAAATATTCGACTTTTTCTGAGAAAATGATGGTCAAAATTTTCAATGTAATTTAGATGCCTTTTAATGAGTAAATCGTTCAGATGAAGTGGTGCCGCTGTGGCTAGTGTTTCAGCTTCACTCTTGTGGCTTGTGTTTGAAACCTGATCATTACTTTTATTCTTGTTTTTCATTCATTTACATGTATCCGTAGAAGATTACTGCACAAATGTTTTCCGATTAATATTAAAATATCATTGTCCTTATTTGTCTGCCAATTGCATGTCTGGAGACTGAATTTAAAAGAAAACAATAAACGAATGAAAAAATCATTTTAAATTATTTTTGGTGAAATTACTGTAGCATATCTTCACTCATAATCAATTGCAAGCAGCAGTTTTCGCTAAAGTGATGTGTTATGTGCGGTTTGCCACGAAATTATTGCCAATGCGCCAAATCTTGAACAATACTAACGAAGTTTCTTTCCTGTGTGAGATTCACTGGAATTAATGTCATTGTGGCAAACCTGCCTTTGTGGGATGCTCATGGTGTTCGAAATTTTTATGTTTCGAATGTTTCTATGATTGGTATCATTCAAGGGAATGCAACAAATCTTCCTGAAGAATAAACATAATAATAAAAACATAAGAATCAATATAAGATTGGTATAAGAATGAAATAATTACAGGAATACGATAATTTAAAAAGGTTGTAACCCCTGAAAATACCACACACACATATATTACATAGTAAATGTACGACAATTATTGTGAAACACAGCTGTAATGTTACAATTAATGTAACGCCCTTGTATCCCTTAGTTTGATAAGGAACATTAGTGTAGTAATTTCCTACAGACGTGGGTAAATAAATGAAAAAAATAAATAAATAAAATAAAAACAATCATCGGGTTTTGGACATGGGGTATATTATTGAGGCAATGTGATACTAGCCGCAGTGCTACCATTCTGGTTGAAATCAGTGTGCGCTAAAAGGCATCTAAATTAATCTAAATTAAATCGAGAGATCTGACCGTCGTTTTCTCAGACACGGTCGAGTATCTACGGATAAGCTGACACATTGTTCGCTTATGTTGACTCCTCTTCCACTGAGCAATGTTTCCAGGCAATCGGGTTATGGCAAGAAAATCTAGTGCAAGTATGATATTGTGGCAACTGCCAACTCGTGAAGTATTTGCATGCAAACTTGGAAGTCTTTTCCCTTCCTCTTAGAAGTTCGTCTCTGCTGAAGTGATCAAATGAAAAACTACGCTCACATATGCCACTTGGTCTACAATGAGGTAAATTCAAATTCTTGACATCAAGTATGCCCTAACTTGGTACAGATACCTACAATCATGCATCTTTGTACCCTTCATGCTACGTAGTCTTAATTTTTAACATTTCTATGCAGCGACAGCAACTGATATTGTTTATATAAGAATATACAGCCTACAGTTGCAGGTTAACTTTATCGTTTACCTAGGTTTCAAAGTTAGTAATAACGTCTTCTTCAGAACCTGCAACAAGTTAATATTATAATGCGCTAGTAAATTATATTAGATATGGTCATCCTACAGGATGCAACGTGTAGTACTTATATGTTTGCCTAAAACAGGCCATGTCCTAAGTCAACTTCATAAAACTTGATGCACAACCATAAGGTTTTGTCACTTCTATTAAACCAGCTGTAGAAAATTCACTTTAAGCCCATTGTATGGGCCTCGTCATGTGACTAGAGACTGCGGACCGCGAGGGCTTTGCGGTCTGCCTCACAGAGGGCGGCGTGCATGCGCGAGACGTATACAATCAGACTCTTATTATGCACACGTCAGATAACCTTTTAGCTATGAATTAATTTTATATTTTATTATTGTAAGTTAATTACAGTATCCAGCATGACTACGTTTTACATTCTACTACAGAGCTTTCTAAGCTGACCAACAAATCTCGTATGAACATCTGTAGGAAAGGATCTATTATTACAGAATCTGTGAGGTCACATGCATTATGAATTATTGTAAGCCTAGTATAGGCTGGAATCCTTCGAAGTATGCCCTATTTTTCAGATACAGTTGATCATTCAGTAAATTGCCGCTATCTTTAATTAGGTGTGCATAAATTTGTAGTTCCTCAAGCGCGTCGAGTCTATATCCCTTAACTTCATGATGTAGTAGCTCTATGTCACGTAAAGGTTTAGGTGTATGAGCTATTTGCACCAGATGTTCCGCAAAGGGTGACCCCCTTGTTCCTACGCCCTTTATTGGAAGATGTTCTTTAAACCTTACTGCTATAGCTCTGCCTGTTGACCTATGTAATAACATGGGCAATCATCACACATAATCTTATATACGCCTGATTTCGCTGACTTGTCGCCGTCTTTCTCAAGGGAATGAACCAAATTTTGCTTTAAACTATTACTCGTCAAGTAGGAAATTTTAAAACCTGAATTTTTCAACAGGCGCCCTATCTTGTAGGATACATTACCTATATAAGGAACCGACAACTTGTTGCAGGTTCTGAAGAAGACGTTATTACTAACGTTGAAACCTTGGTAAACGATAAAGTCAACCTGCAACTGTAGGCCGTATATTCTTATATAAACAATAGTCTGTCATTGATTCAGTACACAGGTGTCTTGTGCTCACACTTACTGGGAACGGTGTGCACAGGGTTGTAGGTGGAGGCCAGTGGGGGCAGTTGCTCCTAGTGAAATTTTATTTAGTTACGAATATGAGGGCCAAAGACTTTCGATATAAGGATCCAACCTCCTCCTGCCAATGGCCTTGTCAATCAAAGCAGAAGAGCAGACACAGTTCCAGAGCAACCTTTTGACCATGGGGTGGAAAACTGCCGCTGAAAGGCGGAAGAACCAGTGGCAAAATGATGCAAAAATCAGTGGTAACTACTGCATCAAAGACACATGATATATTATATTTAACCATAGATGCCGGATTTTTATCACCTAAAATGCGTGGAAAATTGCTAAAGTGACCTGTAAATATTGCTGTGAATTGTGGCGCTTGCCCTGTGCTGTAGTGGTTAGAGTTGCTGTCTGGTGTGCTGCAGGTTACCAATTCAAACCAGATCAGTAGCAATCATTTGTTATGTGGTACATATCATTTATGAAAGGTTCTTGAAATATCTTATGTTTGTATGATCAGAAAAATTCGATATTTATACAAATAGCTTCACTCTCCATCCAGCACGCCAGTTCGGTTCTAAACATACATTTGTGTTCGTAATCAACATTCTTTCACTGTTAAATGTTGTATTTTGTTGACGACCCTACTTTCGGAATTGAGTTTGAGTGTGGTTACAATGTGACATTCCGATAAAATGAAGTAATAAGATATAAAACGTAACGAAAGTCGATTGTAAAATGAGTGAGAGTATTGAAAAACTTTGTTGATGGTAAAAACAGAATCTGCAAATAGGATAATTAGTTGACAATTGCTAGGTTTTTTTTTTTTTTTTTTTTTTTAAGAAATCTCAGTCTTCGGAGATGTACGAAATATGTTGTAGAGTATGACAGTCAGCACACTGAGGGTATCAAAAGCGAGGGAGCGTCAGTTTTCAGATAATAGTCAGAAAACCTACATACAAATATAAATATTTTACAGAGGAACATTAAGTTCGGGACAATATCGATACAAAATATCAACGTTTTTATTTCAATACCCATAACTTGTAAAACCTAGGATGTTAGCAAACGATCAAGTTTTTTTGTCAAATTTACTCTTATTTAGCCACAGACCTGTCAAACAAGCCCATACACACACTAACAAAGTATATTTTATTAATCTCAGTATTGAAGCAGATGTTGTTCTTTATGCTGTATTTTGACACTAACAGGAATGTCTACAAATGCCGATAAAGCATTTATAACTTTGATCTTGGCAGTCTGAAGAAGTAGAAGAAGAAGAAGAAAACAAGACATTGGACCAAGGAATGGTTGAAACCAAGAGAGAACAATAAACATGAATACCCATTAAAGCAAATGTTACTCTCAGAACCTGATGGTTGGAAGGTATCAACTTTCTGCGAATCTGCAGTGAAACGTTTAATCACTTGTTTTGAAATACTTCGCCCACACATTGAAAAATAAAACAGAAGCATATGAAAATTTATTCTCTTCTGGTTGGTCCTCTAATGCTAGTTCATTAAAATATCACAATGTGGGAACATACAACGTACATCGTTTGTGGAAGGACTGAAGAACTACAATTTTCCTATTCTATTGCACTTCTGCTTCCATGTTGTGTGTATAATTTTCTGTTTTCTTATTATCTCTTCCTGTGTAATATGTACCTGGGAAATATGTGACACCTTTACCATTCTGGTAAATGCTAGTGCTATTTGGTTTTTGTTGTTGACTGTAGTTTCCATAGTTGTCGAAACTCATGAAAACGGTACACTGAGATAAATTGTAATGAAACTATTTTTCAGTAAACATATGCAGAAACAATGAAAACGTTCGCCATCTTGTCAAACTCTCCATCAATCCAAATTTCTGACAAACATGTGAAACACATTCTTTAAGACGGGTTTCCACATGCAACAAAAATGATGGCACTTGGCCATCACTCGAGTGGCGTCACTGAAGTTGTGTGTGGATACACCCAAACTTCTGTGGCACCACTCAAGTGACATCACGTTTAGCTGTGCCACAAAAGCTCAAAACATTTTAATTCTATGATGGAATTTTCGTTCTCCAACCATCACTTAGCATCAGACAAGGACACCATCTTTTAACCTAATATGCTGTATCTGATGTTTTTTATATTTGTACAACGAAAGTATGTAGATTCAATTATCAACAGCATTAAGGATGTATGTAAAACATATTGTTTTGAGTATGGGTTATTTCTACAGTGGTAGGACGTGCATTATGAGAAGATAATGAGTAATTTATGTGATGAAAGTAGATTATGTTTTGATTACAATCAATCAGGGTATTTTTGTACCACTTTCTTCCATTTCAAATGGCTGCTGTTTCATCTACCATCGTTATTCTCTACTAAAAGTGACAGTTTTAATGCCTGTGTGGTTTCAAGTTACCATTTCAACTGGCTTGTGGTAGCTGGCGATCGACAAATAAGTGATTGCAATGGTGAAGTATGATATATCTTTTATATAGTTTTCTTTGTAATGTTATGCCACCTTTTGTACTTTGTGGTAAAATCTCATTGTACGTGTTTGTGATTATTAAATGAATGTGCTACATAAATGCTTGTGTCTGCCTACTGCATCTGCTTTCCCAAGGAGAATTCCTTCTGTGGTAACCCGACTATGAGCAGAAAATTATGATTCCGTGAAGCAACTACGGGACAAAAAAGGAGGACAACGGCAGTGTTTAGCTCCTGCTCAGAGCTGCGATATCAGATATTTATGACGTCCTACAATCGCAACTGCAACTGTCTACAGTTCAAAGTAGAACTGCACAGCACATCAAATTGCCAGTATTCTGGACATCCAGACCCAAACTTTGGTTCCTGTATGCAGAGAGCACTTTTTGCTAGTACAACATTCACGATGCCACAGTGCAGTTCCATTGCATCATAGTGCATCTCAGCAAATCACGAAGGATTCTAGCAGAAGAGGTTTTGCATTCGCACAGCTACATAGCTTTTAAGTGCTGCTTAATTCAATATTTCACCCCAACACCTGAAAACGGACTAAAGAGGATAATGGTCACCAAAGATTTTGGTAACAAGTCAAACTGTCAACTTATGTGCAAACTTTGTTCACTAGCAGTACCTGATTTTCTGCCAGAACAGTCCTTATGCATGCTTTGGCTGAAGAAACTGCCAGAAAATATGAGAATAGTCTTGGCTGCAGACCAAGACGCCCCCCTCCCCTTCAAGGGTGGGCAGAAATGCTGAGCCTATTGCAGCATGCTCAGAACTGAAAAATGGCAGTACTGTTGACTTCATTACTTCCTCTGGAGGCCCCAAACCGTGCATTTAGGAGGCGGGCGTGCGCAAAGGTCCTGGAGCAAGCATCATGGGGAAAGCACCGATTTCCACTACCGTGCAGCTAGCAGAAAGCATTCAGGTTCTGGCTTCAGAAGTGGTAGTAGTTCCTGCAAAACAAGCAGCAAACGTCAGACTCAAAATCGAGTGGTTGCTAATGGTAGGACAACAGACAGTATAACGACAGGCTACGAAAAGGTGTGAATCACTTGTGCTAGTTCCATCAGAGGTTAAGGGTTAAGGTACGTAACTGCGCAGCCCCATGTCGGTACCCAAACTCGTTTGATTACCTCTAACGGGCGCAGCAGGTGGTCGTACAGGAATTGTCAGTGGCCCTCCCCTGCTCCCCTCTGTTTCAGCTATCAAGCCAGTTTCACAGGGGTCGTCTGCAAACAATATTTTCCGCGATGTACAGTCGTGGACAAAACGAGCGAGACCCCTCGCCTTTTCGTTATGCTGATTCGCACAACTTTAAAGCCTGCTACACAGCATAACAGGCAAGACGACGAAGTGCTACCAACATACTATTCACAGGCGTGAAATTTAAAAACTATCCGAACTTTGTCAGACTGTTTTCAGTCATGTGTAAGACTATATTAATGCTGATTAGTGCGTTAAACACAACACGTAAATGTAAGATATAAATGAAAGAAGAAACGCTAATGAGTACGAACTGTACTAATAAAAATGAATTTCAAAGTGGTTCAAATGGCTCTGAGCACTATGGGACTTAACATCTATGGTCATCAGTCCCCTAGAACTTAGAACTACTTAAACCTAACTAAGCTAAGGACAGCACACAACACCCAGTCATCACGAGGCAAAGACAATCCCTGGACCCGCCGGGAATCGAACCCGGGAACCCGGAAGCGAGAACGCTAACGCACGACCACGAGCTGCGGACAATGAATTTCAGCTTATCGAGATAACATAACTCTTTTGGTAAGACAAAGTACCCCAGATCGTTACGAATTAGCAAAATATTATGCGCCTTCGTCCGCGAAACGCTCTGTGTCATCGAAAAACGCTTTTGTTTGCATGAATGTCACCCCAACTCGCGTATCAAATCTCGGACTCTCTCTCCCCTATTTCGTGACATTGTAAATCGTGCTACATAAACCGCCGTATCTTTAGATTGCGTTGACATAGAAGCTCACTTTTTTACACCACCAAGGGACCGTATACCGCAGGAAGTGCGATACATTTCCGCTTATTATGTCTACCCGTACTCGAGGAGAACGGGTTTTAAGGGTCGAGTGGACAGATAGACGGCCAAGAAAGTGAGACTAGTAGCGTTCCATTTCTACCGATTTAGGTGCCGAAATCCTAACAACGAAAGTAGCTACGACAGTTACTGAAGATAAGGGCCACATAAATAATTCCCCCTACTCTTTATTCGAAATGTTCTAGTTGCAGTCGATACATCAGCATATTAATCGTAGCTATGCTTTCGATCCAAATCACGTTCACAGGAATTCAAATAAAATCCATTTGCCTATACACGTCTTAATTCAGATCCCAGTAGTAATGCCGCCGCGTTTTAGAAGTGCGAGCATTCCCATTCTAGCTAGCTTAAGAAACAGTTCAGCTAATGAACGTTTTCTGGCTGTGGCGAGTCTAATGAAGAATTCAAAACATTGTTGAACACGTTTGGCAGCTATGTAGCCGTTTATTTCTTGGGGTGGTACAGAATTATTCTAGTAAATTTACTCGTTAATAACAGTATTTTGTTATTTCGATAAACATCCCGAATGATTGTCACATAAGCGGTGACATAAA
Source organism: Schistocerca americana (assembly GCF_021461395.2). NCBI lineage: Eukaryota > Metazoa > Arthropoda > Insecta > Orthoptera > Acrididae > Schistocerca > Schistocerca americana. The sequence goes on from NC_060130.1 coordinate 237,270,188, forward strand.
GGTAGAAAATTCATGTTTTTGAGCCCAGGAAGCTCAATGCAACAGAAACTGCAGATCATTTTGCCGTTCTCATTGCGAAATTGCCGGCTTATTCATGTCTGGGGTAATAATAGAGGGCTGTTTGCCTGCGTTGTCTACTAGCGTAGTGAAAGGTGCTAGTTACTGCAAGGGAGGTCTGGTTTGTTTACGGTTCTAACCTCGATGTAGACAGATAGGCTATCAGTAAAGCAATTTTAAGAAATTTTCGCTCCCCAATACGTTTTATTGCTACCTTTATTCTGTACCGGCGCCCTGTGGATATCAATATGAAACTCTTGTAGAATTTCATACTTGTTACTGCCTACTTTTTCCGCTTCTGCCAATAACTGAATTGAATTAAGTGTGAGACTGAAAGATTTTTAACTGCATCTCGTTATGAATCTTCACGCATTGCTAAATTTGCAAACTTTCATGGTACGTCAGCAACGGTAATATAGTATGACTCGTCCGAACGTTGACACAGATCGTTTCGCGGCCGAAGGCGCATAATATTTTGCTAATTAGTAACGATTTGGGGTACTTTGTCTTACTAAAAGAGTTATGTTATCTCGATAAGCTGAAATTCATTTTTATTAGGACAGTTCATACTCATTAGCGTTTCTTCTTTCATTTATGTCTTATATTTACGTGTTGTGTTTAACATACTAATCAGCATTAATATAGTCTTACACATGACTGAAAACAATCTGACAAAGTTCGGATAGTTTTTCAATTTCACGCCTGTGAATAGTATGTTGGTAGCACTTCGTTGCCTTGCCTCTTATGATGTGTAGCAGACTTTAAAGCTGTGCGGATCAGCATAACGAAAATGCGAGGGGTCTCGCTCGTTTTGTCCACGACTGTACATCCGGATGTGCAGTGCAAGAATATGTTCACAGCGGAGATGCCAAGTCGTCTTTATTCACTCAGCGCAACTGTTCAAATGGGTACATGACCCTGAGTCTGGAGACAACACCAGAGGAGAATACTGCACACTGGAGTACATTTAACATGCAGGAAACGTCTCACAGACAGCATTATAAGTTAGAGCCCATCCTGGACAGGGAGTTGGTACACATGCGGCGACACTATATTACAGCCACACCCAGATGTGAGAATTTTAGCCTTAAAGGGTTATATTATTATATATATTATTATATTATGTTAACCGGGGACCTAGAAACGACAGAGAGGCTCCGTCCCCACCACAGCCGCAGTGATCCGCAACCCCACGACGACTACCGCAGTCCACTTCACCCCTCCACCACCCCACACCGAACCCAGTGTTATTGCGCGGTTTGGCCCCCGGTGGCCTCCTAGGGAACATCTCACACCAAAAGAGTGTAACCCCTATGTTTGCGTGGTAGAGTAATGGTGGTGTACGCATACGTGGAGAACTTGTTTGTACAGCAATCGCCGATATAGTGTAGCTGAGGCGGAATAAGGGGAACCAGCCTGCGTTTGCCGAGACAGATGGAAAACCGCCTAAAAACCATCCACAGACTGGTCGGCTCACCAGACCTCGACACAAATCCACCAGACGGATTCGTGCCGGGGACCGGCACTCCTTCCCACCCGGAAAGCCGTGTGTTAGACTGCACAGCCAACCGGGTGGGCTTAAAGGGTTATAATTGTGAGGTCACAAACCAACAAAAAGTGACTCTGAGTATGAGGGAAATCATCTGAGAGTCGGATTTACAAATATTACAGACCAATCCAAACAACAGGTCATGATGGATAGACAGTCAGGGAAGGGCTCTTTGGTCGACACAGGGTCGGATATTAGCGTGTTGCCCAGAGACTTGCTTAACCCAGATGTTACAGCGGCACCACTCCACCATGAATAATTCAACAATAGAAGTGTATGTGAAAAAGTAGATGGTGTTAGATCTTGGTCGGTTTTTGGTTGTAAACGTCACTGAGCCCATCCTGGCAGCAGATATTTTGCACTATTTCGACCCTGTTATGCATGACAGTAAAGGGCTTATACAAAAGGCTACAGTAGTAATGACTAATCACAGTGAAGAATGGCACCACATTGTCAACGAATTCACAGACATTTCTTCTTTGGTAGAGGTGAAGGCGATGGTTTAGTATAACGCACAGTGTTTTGTACTCACCATGCCAGGACAACCATGTAGTTTACAGCAGCAAAAAAGATATGACAGATGCACCAAGGAGGGAGTGACCAGGCCTTTGGAAAGTAAGTGTGTTTCACCACTGCACCTTTTGCAGAAGCACACCTGCATGTAGAAGCTGTGTGGAAATTACTGGATATTAAATTTAAGGACGATTATGGGCTGTTATCCTGTACCATATACCTCCTATTATGGATGTACACAATTCAGTTGCAGGCACTACGATCTTCTCTGTAATCGATTGCACACGTGCTTATACTCAAACTCCAGTAGCACCATGCGATCTGGATAGGATGGCAATCACCACACACTCTGGATTATTTGAATATTGTCACATGCCATTTGGGATAAGAAACGCTGCACAAATCTAGCAGCGTTTCATTCATCAGATGCTCCGCGTACTTACTGCTTCTTACATGGACGACATCCTAGTCTTTTAACAGTTATGAAAACAGCATAAAAAATACACTCCTGGAAATTGAAATAAGAACACCGTGAATTCATTGTCCCAGGAAGGGGAAACTTTATTGACACATTCCTGGGGTCAGATACATCACATGATCACACTGACAGAACCACAGGCACATAGACACAGGCAACAGAGCAAGCACAATGTCGGCACTAGTACAGTGTATATCCACCTTTCGCAGCAATGCAGGCTGCTATTCTCCCATGGAGACGATCGTAGAGATGCTGGATGTAGTCCTGTGGAACGGCTTGCCATGCCATTTCCACCTGGCGCCTCAGTTGGACCAGCGTTCGTGCTGGACGTGCAGACCGTGTGAGACGACGCTTCATCCAGTCCCAAACATGCTCAATGGGGGACAGATCCGGAGATCTTGCTGGCCAGGGTAGTTGACTTACACCTTCTAGAGCACGTTGGGTGGCACGGGATACATGCGGACGTGCATTGTCCTGTTGGAACAGCAAGTTCTCTTGCCGGTCTAGGAATGGTAGAACGATGGGTTCGATGACGGTTTGGATGTACCGTGCACTATTCAGTGTCCCCTCGACGATCACCAGTGGTGCACGGCCAGTGTAGGAGATCGCTCCCCACACCATGATGCCGGGTGTTGGCCCTGTGTGCCTCGGTCGTATGCAGTCCTGATTGTGGCGCTCACCTGCACGGCGCCAAACACGCATACGACCATCATTGGCACCAAGGCAGAAGCGACTCTCATCGCTGAAGACGACACGTCTCCATTCGTCCCTCCATTCACGCCTGTCGCGACACCACTGGAGGCGGGCTGCACGATGTTGGGGTGTGAGCGGAAGACGGCCTAACGGTGTGCGGGACCGTAGCCCAGCTTCATGGAGACGGTTGCGAATGGTCCTCGCCGATACCCCAGGAGCAACAGTGTTCCTAATTTGCTGGGAAGTGGCGGTGCGGTCCCCTACGGCACTGCGTAGGATCCTACGGTCATGGCGTGGATCCGTGCGTCGCTGCGGTCCGGTCCCAGGTCGACGGGCACGTGCACCTTCCGCCGACCACTGGCGACAACATCGATGTACTGTGGAGACCTCACGCCCCACGTGTTGAGCAATTCGGCGGTACGTCCACCCGGCCTCCCGCATGCCCACTATACGCCCTCGCTCAAAGTCCGTCAACTGCACATACGGTTCACGTCCACGCTGTCGCGGCATGCTACCAGTGTTAAAGACTGCGATGGAGCTCCGTATGCCACGGCAAACTGGCTGACACTGACGGCAGCGGTGCACAAATGCTGCGCAGCTAGCGCCATTCGACGGCCAACACCGCGGTTCCTGGTGTGTCCGCTGTGCCGTGCGTGTGATCATTTCTTGTACAGCCCTCTCGCAGTGTCCGGAGCAAGTATGGTGGGTCTGACACACCGGTGTCAATGTGTTCTTTTTTCCATTTCCAGGAGTGTACCTTTGACAGGTTTTTACACGCCTATAGGAAACTGGTGCCATGGTCAACAAAGATAAGTGCGTTCTTTGCCAGCCCAAAGTGCAATTCCTAGGTTATGAGGTATCAGCAGAAGGACTCACACCGCTTGTGGAATTAGTAACAGCCATGAATATGCTCCCAGTCTGAAAACATTTGACGGCCTTAGAAGATTCCTCAGAACGCTGAATTATTATCGTTGGCACTTATTCCAGGCTGCAACATTGCTGCTACATTAACAAATCTGTACAAAGGTAAATACCTTGTGGGGTCAAAGGAGGTACTTTGGAATTCAGAACAGGTGACGATATTCGAGAAAGAAAAGAAATATACTGCACAGGTGGTCCCGCTGACATTGTTGCAGGCACCATTGGTTCTCATGGTTGATACAAGTCAGGTGGCTGTGTGGGTGGTATTCCAGCAGTTCGTCGAGGATTCCTGGCAACCTTTAGTGTTTTATTACCAGCCACTCACAGGCACACAGAGTCTTGGAGCGCTATTGACAGGGTGCTGTACAGGGTGTATGCCACAGTCGAGTACTTCAGGTATTTGATCGAAGGAAAACCTTCCACGATTTATATGGATCACGAGCCAATCATGCCTCTATTCTAAAGAGATTCGTCTAATGTCTCACTCAGGTTGACAACCACAATGGACTTCATAACGCAATTCACAATGGATGTGTACCACATAAATGGAAGTGAAAACATAGTCAGATGTTACACAAGCATGAAGACCATACAGTGGAACAACATAGCACATGCTCGAGCACTTGACCCAGAGATATGGGCCCTGGAGGAGCAGGGTCAATCAGGTTAGAACCAGAAGCAAGTGAAGACACTGTCAGGAAATTTGACCTTATGATGCGACATACACATGGCATGACATGAGTTTTCATACCTAAGATATTTCAGCATGTCATTTTTGAAGCATTCTATGGCCTGGTGCATCTAGAGGTATGAGCTACCATACAGCTGATGACTGAAAAGGTGGTGTGGTCTGGAATCAAACAGTGTGACCACTGCCACAGATGTGAACTGGGCAGGCACATGTCTAGACCGACAGGATCAATCATAAGACCTACAGCCTGGTTCATACTCATTCATGTCGATATGGTCTAACCAGTCACATACTCCAAAGGCTACTGTTATTTGGCCAGGATCGCAGACTGCTTCACAAGATGGCCTAAGGCTTTCCAGTTGTCAACATCACCGTTGTGCCCATGGAAAGAAAGCTACTGGTTGGTTGCAAGATTCAGCATGCCTGAAACAATAACTACTGATAAGGGCCCATAGTCCAAGCCCTCATTATTCCAAGAGTTGCTTTGCATCTGTAGCTGCAACCAGATTCATACAATGAGTTGCCACCCATCCAGCAACAGGATGATGGAAAAAATCCACCACATCCTTAAGGAAGTACTGAAGTGCAATGATGTTACATGTACAGAGGATTTGTTGATGGTGTTGTTAGGAGTATGGTCAGCCTTCAACGAAGACATGGAACACCCACTGGCACAACTGGTATACGGTCAAGCATTACACCTACCTACTCAATGGATCTTGGACAAGCTAGTAGATACCCTGTCAATGCAGCTGATTTCAGAATTTGGCAGACCACACCACGAAACTATGGGCCTCCTCCGACCAACCACTCCCAAGCCTCACAGAGACAAACCCATCTTTGTCCACAGGGACCTAATCAGCTCACCACATGTGTGGCTTCAGTATGACTCTGCTCGCCCCCCCCCCCCCCCCCCATTATTCTATCCTTACAAAGTACCATTCAAAGTGGTGTTGTGGGAGCCACACACATTTAAGACTCGCTGGAATGGCCGAGAGGAGATGGTGTCAATTGAATGGCTTAAACTGACTCCTGTAGTCATGGAGACAGGGGACACAGAGGCCGCCACCCTCACACTTCAGGCACTGTGGTCTCACGTACCAGTATCAACCTATGGGCGTCTTTAAGTTGGTAACGGAGTAAGAAGTTCTGTCTGACACTGATACCGGTCGCACAGAGTCTGGCAGACCCAGTGGTGTGTGCACATTCAGCCACATGTACAGCAGCTCAGGACTACAAATGCTCTTTGCACTCAGAGACCACACTGAATGTAAACGTCCACTCAATATTACTTACCCTTCATGAAATTTGGAATAAGCATATATCGGACAAATACCAGCCCTAACTGAATTCAATACGGCATACTATTGATGTTCAAATCTAAGTCGCACAATGGATAATGTGTAAGTGAATTTACATCAATGGAAGTTTCACAAAGTGTACCATTCAGTGTATTATTGGATTCTCCATGTCTCTCTTATTGCACACTCATGGCATGTACTGGCCTTGCCATGTTGATAATGGCGGTCATGATGGTACAAAATGGCGGGAGTGGGTGCAAGGTTTGTAAATCGAAATGGATGTCAATCCATATTATTTGTACACTTTTAACATTTATTTACTCAGATAAGCACCCTTGGCAGGAAACAGATAATTCTCTTGTTTTTCGTCTACGTAAACTACTGGCCTCCTATGTATATAATTAACTATTCACAGTTATTTTACTAATGCGGGTAATAATAAAACATTTAATCTCTAAGGCGATGTTGTACTGCTCTAGGAAAAGGAAAAGAATGTTCTGTAAATTAAACATTCACACACACACTCACACACTACCTCCCTAACGTCTTCTACACCCTTGAGAGTTTGAAGCAGAAAGGAATAGCAGAACAAGACAGTGGCCACTTGGAATATTCAAGCATACTACCCTAAATTTGGCGGTTTACCCAGGCCATTACCCAAACTGTGAAAACATCGATACATTATCACAGTTCCTAATAGTGCAATTTCTTTCTCATACACATACCCAGTTCCAGTCCAGATAAAAATTAAATAAATAATACAGTAACATATTTCCCCTCCAAAATTGTCATGAAATACCTAATCGAGGCACATGCTGAATAGTACAAGTTAAGATTATGCTCGCCAACCTCGACTGCATTCCGATCACTCACGCTGTCTCCGTAATTATTGTCTGTCCATCCAGCAGCCACCATGTCTGCCACAGATAATGAGAATTCCGTGTACTCACCATGTATACATACTTGCCTGTACAAATGATTACACACAGAAGTAAATTCAGTTTAATTATACACTCCACACGCAAATAATCTCGATCTACAATCTGCACATGCAAGGCTCATCTGAATTCGGATCAAGCACTTTCTGTCGACATTGTCTGTGTAGCCAGCTATCATAAGGTCCAATGGAGACAATAGGTTTTCAAAGTACTCACCATATGTTCATGCTCGCCCATTCAAAAGAAGTCACACACAAATAATTTCAACTTGCTTCTATGCTTCACTCGCACATAGTTTCAACATATTATCATTTGCAAGTCTGGTTACAAAGCATGCCCTTTGCATAAGACAAGAATGCCGGGTTGGTTAAGTCCTTCCTCCTAAATTGTCCTATGGAAATATCAGCCTCTTATTGCTTCGCAATATCTCCTAAAGAGGAACAGAGTAGTGTGTAATTCGACCTAAATATTCCATATACAATACCCTTGTCGTCAGCAAAATTAGTGGAGCACATACTAAAGTCAACTGCCCTTCTCTAGCACCAGCGTCTGAGTGCCGCACATGGCGTCACCAGTGACCAGTCCTTCTTCCAGTAAATGGTGGGGAGAGGATTTACTACCAACCATGGCCCACCACAGCTGAAGAACTGTACACATCTTTGACCCATGATCCTACTCTGCTGTTCTTGGAAGAAAACCCAAGTAGGCAATAACTTGGAACTGTACAGGCAAAATTTATGAAAGCTTCCTCTATCACCAGAGCAGATGACGCACTCCAAGCCATTCAACACCAAAACCAACCACCAGAAGAAAACAGAAATGAAGATATCACTGAGACACTGAGGGCACTTGACGATTAATGAGGGATGTGCATTAGAAATCAAAACAGCACAGCTTGTCCATTCCTTCTCCATAGCACACTGATAGCACTGTACTGAAATACAGAGAAATTATGTGCATAAATGCGACCTGCTGGTCTATCTAAAGCGGGCAAAAATGAAAGAGGAAAAGTGGTACCCTTTCACCATGTCATTTCTAGGAGGAAAAATGAACAAGATCTGTCCTTGCGATCAGTGACAGTCTCCAACATCTTTTCCAGACAACTGTGCTGTCTAGGATAAGACCATAACGTCCTAGTCAGCATGTAATACAACAAACTGCAAAAGAAAATTCGTCCCAGATCTTCGAGTTCTCGTATCTATGATATAGAATGCCTAAACTCTACTAACACAACGTTTGTGTCCACTCCCACTGAATGAATCTGAATTCTCCACCACAATTACTACAAGTAATTTAGGTACACTCATGAGATACATCATGATCCTGTGGTAGTCTTGATATACAGTACCTAAGTCTAGTTTACAGAAAATCAACAACACAAATGAAATCAAATCACGCCCCATGTATTATAGGGAGCGTTAACACACACACTAAACGATCATTGTGATCCTGTTCTTTTTCATACAGTTGTATAATAAATACACTAGGAAAAGCAAAACAAAATACAAAAACACTAGTAATGCATTGTTTGTAATTGACATCATTTACGGTACTAACCTTTCCAACATCAATTTATTCCTTATTTTCTTTTATGTAGTATGACCCTTTTGTCTGTTCACATGAACAAGCAACACCACCCAGTATCTGTGCCTTTAGAGTTCACACTCCGTCAAAACTTAGTCTGATATGGCTATTAAGCAGCTGCAAGTACTCGCAATAATCACAGAGACATTTCAGAGCGAAGCCCCTTAACCATGTCATACTATGAAATTAATCACATGCAATGAAAACCTCCATTCATACTCACAGGACACTACTATCACAAATAAAACTTCACTTCCAAATGGTCATGTGTTACCTGATTCAAGTACTTGCTACTAATACTTACACCTAAAACGATGAAGAAATGATTTTGGGCCTTTCTGTTTCATATTGAATAACTGTTCTCATATTACCAAAGTATCGAATTATCGAATTGTAATCCTCAGATTGCCCAAAATGGTCACATCTTATAACGTTATTGTTAAACAAAAAACCAATCTGTCCATAGGCAAGAGGAGTCCATAGAAATACTATGCATCAGAGAAACGGGTCATAGTTGCGGTGGGCATTCTTCCAAAGAAACTTGGAGGAGCCAGTCTATCCAGGATCACTTTAACAGATCCTCTTTCTCTCTCTCTCTCATTCAGTCAAACTCTGAGTCAACTCAAGAGTCTAATTGATACTTCTTCCTTTCCCCTAAGAAATAAAACGTCCCACATTGCACCTATTGGCCATCCCATCACCCTGGAAGGAATGCGACGTTCTTTTTCAGAAACATTATTGATAAAATTTAGATAACCTGCATTTGAAGCTGACTGCCGAACGATTCTACTGCCGCTAGCATACATTGTGTGTAAGGACCGCGAAGATGAAATTCGAGAAATTAGGGCTCATGCAGAGGCATATAGACAATAGTTCTTCCCTCGCTCTATTTGCAAACGGAATAGGAAAGGAAATGACTAGTTGTGCTACAGGGTATCCTCCGTCACGCACTGTGAGGTAGCTTGCGGAATATCTAAGCAGATGTAGATGGAAGGCCCGTCATCCAGACAGCTATGTGGAGACTTGGGTGATGTCAAGCATGCCATTCAGCACTGTTCAGCTGGCTGTATCGCTGGGTCACTGACTCAGCTTTCTTCCAACGCATTCGCCATCAAACTGTTGTCACTGCGGCCATAATAGTGGCTTGACCTCTCTGGTGAACTTGAAATAAGTATAGAAACGTGTACGGCGTCTCCTTCCCACAAACGGTGTAACGAAGTTCTCAACCATATACAACGTCCCGACAAAAATATCCATAACATGCCTTCTAGTTCCAAGTAAAGTTAACATGGCTTCTTACATATACCAAACAGTTTGGTCCTGAATGTCTGTTCAATCCCTTCTGCTGCCGTGAAGTTGCAACAGTCAATCAGATTCATTTAAAACATTCACTTGCTGCCCTACGTATGTCAACAACATAAAGAATTAATTCTATCACATGGTGAACTACATCAGCCTTCCTGAATCTATCTCACGTACATGAATGGAACTAACTGTGCAGCATTTATGCACAGGATTTGAATATCTTTCTACATTTAAATTATAATAAACACACAACATCTTAAAATTAATTTAGGGCTAACCAACTAATCTGCCCACACACTGCTGAATACTATACACTTCTGACATCGTTAGCATGGAGGCGATCTCCATCGTTCCTCACTACGGAACTCCTGTAGATAAAACAAACAACACAGACATAAAACCATCTTATAATTTCTCACAAAAGCACAGAGTTTTAATTTACTGATAATCCTTAAAAAAACAGAACTTACTATTACTGTGAGCTGCGTTAATGAGGTATCTACATATAAAGGCACATACATTCTTGTGATGACAATAGCACACAAAAAGGCAATGAACTCCAAGAGGAAACCATTTTCTCCCTATCTACACTGAATGTACATAAAGTTAAGTCTCAATGGTAGAATGAGAGAAAATGTTACACTCAGAAACTGTGCTACTAATGAGTGATGTATCACTGGCCCGTCATTTGTACTCAAGCATTATTATGGTATAAATTGGGTGTACTAGTGACAGCTCAGACTTGTGAATCCCCTAATAAAGGACAAAACATTATCTCATAATACCATCTTACATTATCATCCACTCTATTATTTTACAGAAGTGTTATATCACAAACTAGTGCTACTTAACATATGTTTAATCATCATTAACTGATTATACATCATTATAAGCTTGTAGATTATGCAAGCTGGCCTTCAGAGCGGTCATAAAAATCGAAGGCTTCTACCAAGAAATGCTTATGGCATCTACACACAAGAAACAGTTTTCAAATAGTTCCTGAGGAATTGTTTTGGAACATATATCCTTTCATAGGAAAGAGAGTAGGTAGCTATCCCAGAGATAACACAGCTTTCTTATTCATTAACAAGATCAGGTTACTTGGAGACCTAAAAGATCATTCACACATTTGTTTCCTACACTACACACATGAACATATCTCACTAACCACACTCATGCTGAGGTGTCGCCCATACTCACTAAATGTACCACAGGATGATCCACATCGAATCTGTTCCGTAACAGTTCACTGCCTGTTCTGATTGACCAGTCTGCCCAGATTACACATCTGACATCTGTAATGTGCGGTGGCCACCCAACCCAACGATATCTGGATTTTACCTTGGTTTTGCCACGTATTGAAGAAATTCATAACAGCACTCCTTGAACACTCGACAAGTCGTACAGTTTTTCAAATTCTCATGCTGAGCCTCTGGGCCATCACAATCTGCCTTCAGACAAACTCAGATAGATTGTGCATCTTGCCCATTCTAGACATAGGCAGCACTCTCTCTGATACTACATGCACCATGCATGTGTCTGACTAGCAGTTATTCTTCGTCAGGTGTCGCTGCTGTCTCCTGGAAAGGTTTATATCGATAGTACGTTGATGGTCACAATGTTCTGGCTAATCAGAGTAAGTCCACATTTGTACAAAAATGACATTTACTTGACTCAAATGGTTTGCAGCTTGCAGGAACACCTTGCATATTAGAGATGGAAAACAAAACTACAAAGAATCAAAAAAGGAGTGTTGGCCCGAAAAATGTCATTACGTGATGCAGACGGGAAATTTAACACACTACACAAGGAGCTTGAGGAAGAGGAATCTACATTAAATGAGTATTTTAGAAAGTCTAAGTACCAGTGTTTCCATTTGTTGCGTCAAATTGCACCAAGAATTACTAAAAGGAACAGATTGTTACGAGCTGCCTTCACATCCCATGAAAAATTGGTTGATTTAAGGTTAAGTTTAAAATGACAGTCCAGTGTAGCCTTTTGTGCAATAGTGTTATCTCTGCCAATAACTCTCCCTCCAAGTTTATAGATGTTCTTTATGTCTTATATTTGGCTTTTAATAGTCCAAGTGTCTTATTTGGAATGGGATTAGGTAGTGAAACCACATAAATATTGACAACTTATGCTTGAAAAACTTTTTCACACGCAACCCAGAGTGCTACTTAACTATAAATAAGCCTACCACAAACATATATTTAAACAAACAACTCTAATAAATTACTTGAAGTATACTTAACAAAAAACGTATTTTTCCACTGTGGCAATTTCTGAAAGCTTCAGACCATTTCTTTATGGACCATTGCAAATGCATGACAACATTCAAATAAATTCTTCTTACTAATCAATCTGATACTACCCCCATACTGTTTTCACTTCAAGTTGCAGCCATATTGCAGTCCATTTTATTGTACAATATTAAATATGGTAACAGTATGTAGAAAAATTCACTTTATAAATGTAGAAGATGGCAAGTAATTTTGTATGCTCATGTCATACAATACAGACTGCTGCCTCACTGCCCCAATTAATCTCTCATCATTTATTATAAAATTGCAAATTTAAAAAACAAATAACGAAATGACACAATTTATAACAAATAACAAAAATAATAAACAACAATGAACCGATCTCAGCAACAAAAATCACAACAAAACGAAACATGGGGGCATGCACATGGCTTTGTATCGGGAGGAAATGAGCTTGAGGCTCATCTAGTCAGCAGTGGACAGATGAGATCAGCCATCAAAACTTCCCAAGAAGCCTCAGCGATGCCATGATATGACATGATATAATGGAATGGCCAGTGTGGATGCTGTTGTTTGAAATGCATTGTGGAATGTTTTGATAGGTCATGACATGATGCGATTTGACGCCCTGACAACTCATACCCCATGATCTCTGCCAGAAATGTTACAGTCATTCATCACACCAACAATGCTCACGGCATGGCCAGTCACATGCATCTGTGGCTCGACCCTCTGAAAAACAGTCCACCCCTGTCCTGTCTTGCAGCAAGCTACAATGTGGGTGGTCACAAGTACCTGTGCGCAGATGACCACACCAACATTCCTCCTCTCTTCTCTCCTCATCATTGAATTTTTCATGGAAAAGGGAAGAGCAACAACATAGAATGCGAAGAAATTATGTTACATTACTGAATATAAGTATTCCAACAGAAAGATAGAGCACAGTTTCTTTTTCAGTGGTTAGTAACAGCATCTCACCAAAATGTCTTCCTTTCATTTGTTATCGAATATTGTGGTCGAGGTTGTCGTTTGAACAAATTTCCAACAAAATATTGGAATCTTCGTGTATAAAGATAAAACTTAACAAATATACATATAAGGTATAATTAACATTTTGGATATCTAAACGATCTTCAATGTGTTAACTCATTTTCGTTTACAGTAATTTTCATTAACAGTAATTATTTGTATTGTGTATCTATTCACACCCTATGAATATCTAAATAATGCTCAACATGTATCCTCAGACTTTGCTTAGCAAGAATTATTTTCATTGTAGTAATCACACATCTTGTACCTTGTGAGACAGTCAAAGAAGGCTCTAGCTGAGCCATCTCTTTACAATACTCTTTCTTCCAGAAGTGCTAGTCCCAAAAGGTATGCAGGAGCACTTCTGTGAAGTTTTGAAAGTAGGAGAGAGATACTTGCAGAAGAAAAACCATGAGTGCATACAATAATTTCCTCCATCATACCTTAGTGAAAGATCTTGTTGAGAACCCAGGAGGATTCTGGTCATACATAAAACCACTAAGTGGGCCAAAGGCTTCTATCCAGTCACTTGTCAGCCAATCTGGTGTGACAATAGGAGACAGCAAAATGAAAGCAGAAGTTTTAAATTTCGTGTTTAAGAAATCATCCACGCATGAGGATCGTACAAACATACCATCATTTGACTGTCACATAGACTCTTGTTTGGAGGACATGGAAACAGGTATCCATGGCATAGAGGAGCAACTGAAAGAGTTGAAAAACAAATAAGTCACCAGGTCCAGTTGGAATGCAAATTCGGTTTTACAGGGAGTACCTGGCAACATTGGCCCGTTACTTAGCTTGCTTTTATCATGAACCTCTTCCCAAGGAAAAGTCCAATTTTCTTAACATCGGCTTGCTGCAGAGGTCATGAACACCTTCGTAGATCAGATTTAATAAAGTTCCATGAGACAGTATAATTTCTGTCCACAGATCAGTACGGTTTTAGAAACCATGGCTCGTGCGAAACGGAGCTTGCCTCTCTCTAATATGATATCCTACACACTATGGATAGGGGGCAACGGGCAGATTCCATATTCCTTGACTTCTGGAAAGCATTCGACATCGTGAGTCACTGCAGGCTTTGACGAAGGCGGGGGTGGCTGAGCGGTTCTAGGCACTACAGTCTGGAACCGCGCGACCGCTACGGTCGCAGGTTCGAATCCTGCCTCGGGCATGGATGTGTGTGATGTCCTTAGGTTAGTTAGGTTTAAGTAGTTCTAAGTTCTAGGGGACTGATGACCTCAGCAGTTAAGTCCCATAATGCTCAGTTCCCTTTTGAACCATTTTTTTAAAATATGCACGCCAGGTTGGTGGTTGGGAAGGCGAATGTCCGACTTTATTTTATTGGGCGTGTTTTGGGAAAGTGTAGCCCATCTATAAATGAGACCACATATAGAATGCTAGTGGGACCCGTTCTTGAGTACTGTTCATATGTTTGGGATCCCTGATCACATTATAGAAATACATCAAAGCAGTTTAGAAACGTACTGCTAGATTTGTTAACGGTTGGTTCGGTCAGCATGTAAGTGTTACAGAAATGCTTCGTGAAGTCAAATGGGAAACCCTGGAGAGAATGCAACGCTCTTTTCGCGAGGCACTATCACGGAAATTTAGAGAAGCGGCATTTGAGGCTGACTGGACATCGATTCTACTGCCGGTAATGAACATTTCACAGAAGGACCACGAAGGTAAGATGAGAGAAACTAGAGCTTGTATGAAGGATTATAGATAATTGTTTTTGCATTCTATATTTGCGAGTGGGACTGGAAAGAAAACGAACATTAGTGGTATGTGACGCCCTGCGCCATGCACTGTTTGGTGGCTTGCGGAATGTATATGTAGCTGTAGATGTTAGATCAGTCAGTAGGAACATTGCCCACAAAGGCAAGTTCATGGGTTCAAGTTTCGGTACAGTTCACAGTTTTAATCTGCTGATAAGTTTAGAAAATAAGGCACACTCTGCTGAAAAGTAAAAGGGCCATTCTGTAAAAAATCCCCTGCTATAGCTACGCCATTTCTAGACAATATCCCTTCTTACAGATGTACTATGTCAGAGAACTTCTGTGAAGTTTGGAAAACAGTAGAGAGGTACTATACTGTAACAGTGGGCCCTGAGTTGTCCCTTAGTAGTTTGATCATTGAGGGCATTTCCCACTATACTGACTCTAGTCATATCAAACTTTTGTTCAATTAATGACCTGTATGGTACAATCTAAATTCAGGCCCGGAGTAAATTGGTTTTGATACGTTAATTCTGTAATCCAGGTTTGTGAATTCTTATTAATTCTTCTGGATGTTTGGCATAATTTTTCCATAAATATAATTTTTCATTTATATATCAACATAACTTTAAACCTTCAATCCAACACTATGAAAATTAGTTGAAAAAAAGCAATGACAAATAATATGAAAACAATTATAGATTAATTTTGTTATTTTTCACACTCAGTTTAAATGCACGTGAAGCATATGTTCTTATTTATGTTTTTACTAATTTCACTGCAGATATGTAATTGAAACTGTTGTGGGTTGGCAGGAGAGCCAACACAGTATTAAGAGAAGAAGCCGAAAGGCACGCGTTTTAGCTCACGCAGGCTGGCGTGAGGTCTGGAACAGGACAAGGAAATTAGAATTTAGAAAAACGGACGTAGCTGGTGGAATACTTAACTTTAATCCATTAATGGTGAACGTCGGTCTGACGGTACATGCATCACAACATCAATAGCAACTGATAATGGCGCCTTGCTAGGTCGTAGCAAATGACGTAGCTGAAGGCTGTGCTAACTATCGTCTCGGCAAATGAGAGCGTATTTTGTCAGTGAACCATCGCTAGTAAAGTCGGTTGTACAACTGGGGCGAGTGCTAGGAAGTCTCTATAGACCTGCCATGTGGCGGCGCTCGGTCTGCAATCACTGATAGTGGCGACACACGGGTCCGACGTATACTAACGGACCGCGGCCGATTTAAAGGCTACCACCTAGCATGTGTGGTGTCTGGCGGTGACACCACAGAAACCATAACTTAAACAAAAATTTTCCACATTTTGTATTCGCGAAATTTACAACCATTGGCATTTGATACGATTACTAAAAATCATCACATGAATACATATCATCAGAAAACATTATATAAAATAAATTTGTTAAATAATCTTGAAAATGGAAGTTGTCATATTATTAATTTGACTTAATTAAAGTTTTAGGATGTTCTGGAAAGGCACACAAGTCATTAACCACTTTCATCAGTCTTTTATTAGTCATATTCAGTCCTGCTTCTGTCTTGGTTGGTTAGCATTTTGTATTTGACTTGACTTGGTGGATGTTTATTTGTGTCTTTTCAAAAATATTTGTGAAATATCGGGTGATAGGATAAATAAACAGTGATTAACCACTGAAGATTTGACTCCAGCCTGTGTCAACTAAGAACGCTGTATGGTACCTATTCATAATATTATACTATTCTCTGTCAGATATGAATACTGACTCCCCATTCAAAAATGATGATAAAACTTTTCACTTTTCTTCAGCGATACTTCTCTTGGATCTAGGAATGCATTTCTGTAAAACAATTTTGTTTCTCAAACAATGTTCATCAAATTTAAGTATTAATTGATATTCAAGGAGACAAGTACGTCATATATGTGGACAAAAGCAGGAATAAGCAACTCGTAGCCGGAATCTAATATTTTCCAGGACACCAAAATAACAGAAGTGCAAGGCCCGTGTTACGACAGAGAAACAGAGAACGGCAAGTGCATGACAGTGAACTCTGAATATGAGAAATATGGCGTGGAAATCCGTATAATTTCTGTTTGAAATATGAGTATAAAATGACCAAATTTTTCCATTTGTACTATATGGGTGGGCCTCATAGTCTAGCGGTAAAATGCATGACTGACCTTCAGAGCGAATATATTTGAGGAATCTCAAACAAAAACTTCTCGAAGCCGGGGTTCAGTGAAGCAAAATTTTATGATTGACACCATGGTCCAGAAATCGTTGGGTTCGGTGGCCACCGCACATTACAGATGTCAGATGTCTAATCTGGGCAGACTGGTCAAACAGGAGGGGCAGTGAACTGTCACGGAACTAAAGCAGACTTTAGTGCTGGACAGAGTACAAGTTGTCTGAAGACACAGTGCACCAAACACATAAAATGATAGGCCTCCGTAGCTGAAGATTCATGGGTGTGCCAATGTTAACACTATGACATCAGCAACTACAACTGAAATGGGCACTTGACCTTCGGCACTGGATGTTGGTGCAGTGGCAATATGTGGAATGGTCTGATTAATCCTGATACCTTCTTCACCATGGTGATGGGAGGGTGCAAATCTATCGTCTTCCAGGGGAACAGCTCTTTGATACCTGTACTTTGGGATTGAGACAAGGTGTCAGCACCCCCATTATGCTATGGGGAGCATTCACATGGACATGGAGCTGTTAAAGGCACCATGATGGCCACGGAGTATCGTACACTGGTTGCAGACCACGTACACCCCTTCACGACGATCGTATTTCCCAATGGCAGTTGCATTTTTAACAAGTCATAACACCAGGAGTGTGACGGAGTAGTTCTAACTCATTGCCCACCCTCCCCAGCATTTATGGAAATTAGGTGTCTCTTTTGTGCAGATGTAGTTCCAGTGACCGCCAATGACCTATTAAGGCCTCGTTTCTTCCGTGCCATGATGCATTGCCACTGTAATCAATGCTAAAGGTGAACATACTGGCTATTAGATAGCTGGCCATAATGTTCTGTCTGATCAGTGTATATAAGCTACTGAAATGTCTACGTGCACTTCACTCATAAAAACAGTTGAAATCTATCTTGTGAAGGTCACAGTTCGTACAAAAAAAAAAAAAAAAAAAAAAAAAAACACTTGAGGTCAGCCATGCAAGTTGAGATCAGGTGACTTGAATTAACTTGACATGCCTTGACATGATGGAATGTGTGAATACACCTTGACATGACAGTGCCGAAATGTGACAGCCAGTGTGAATTGGCCTTAAGTGTGACAGGGGTGGCAGATAGTTGTCATCAGTTGTGAGAGAAGGTTATTTGAAATCAGCAAAATATATGTCGTGACCTGATCACACTGCTGTTGCAGTCACTCACAAGTGAACAAATGTTGTGGAGATGACTTCTGGAATGTAGCTTGGACTGTGATGTACTGCTTGAACGTCTTGTTCAGTGCAGTAACATTTTTCCCCAGGCAGCACAAAAGCAGCAGCATGACATCGCTGAGGGTGTTGTCATATCCAGTAGGTGACTGTAGCATCTGCAATTCAGTGAGTGTGATGTGGGTCATACAATGTGATTGCCAAGTGTGCATGCCCATTAATGGAAGAGCTAAAACTCTGATGGAACCAGCAGAGATGTTTGGTGGATGGTGGGAGATTGGTGTCTGCCACATGACCAGTTGTTATATCAAGTGGCAGCCACTGTGGGGAAGTGTCATCCTCTCGTGGGGTGTTGAACAGTCTGGGTCACATTGTCTCAGTGTGGTTTGGATGGAGGCATGACATCATGACTGACTGCCATGGCAAGGTGGGGTTGCCAGCTTCTTCAGTGACAGCTGGGAAAAGTTGTGGTGTATCAAACAGCAGGAATGGCATGGGAGCAAGAGTGACAAGCTCAATAATGATTGGCTGAATTCATGCGCATTCAGGTCCTTTCCATCATGAAGAGAGCCAAAGTTGGAGCGAGGCAAGATGGCGGCCATTGTCAATGGGGCTGGTTGTACATTGCCAACTGCACAAGTCAGGAGGGTTGAGAAACATGTCCAAGCACTGTTCAACTGGTTGAAAGGCACAAGTGTGAAAATGTCTACTGTACAAATGCAGCATAGTCGAAACAGTAGCAATAATAAGAGCACACTGTCTAACTAGTTGGATAGCATTTCAGGCACTGTAATGACACTTCGTACCTGAATTTAAGTTGCATGGAGATTGTTGAATGCACCATTACGCAGCACCAAACATGTCAGTTATACATTCCATGCCTAAACGAGTAATTTCTTGTACACTGATGGAGGCAGAGCATCATAGATGCACTGGATGTTCATTACACTACACAGCTGTGGCGTTATTTCAAATCTGAATAGAGTCTGATGCATTGCAAGTGAATGTTCTACATCATAGCATGGCACATTAAACAAGGATGCAGGAAAATCACTGTCAGTTCATGCAAAAAGGATAGAGACAAAGTGCAATAATGACTGCATTGTCAATGCGGGGTAACAGGCCTGGTGGTAACATGAGAAAATACGGCGCCATGTGGTAGTTAGAGTTACCAATGTAGGAACTTGGGTATGGACAGCTGTGATAAGATATACAACATACATCCATACAATAGAGTTCGTTACTTTATTTATGTAATGTATGTACACTGTTGTGGGCTGATCATCCTACTGAAACATAGGCTGAGTCTAGATTAAACTGGCAGAGAGTATCTACAAAGAGCCACTCAACGGTCAGAGATGTCATGTTGTAGGGTCTTGCCGGTTGAGTCCCCACACTCTGTTCATGTATGGGTTCAGTTTCTGCCTAGCTACACATGTGTGTATATCACCGTTATGTTTGAATAGGTTTTCCTTTTTTGAAGATGCTCCCTTAGAACATGAGCTTGTAGTCTGGTCCAGAAACAGTCATTATTGAAATCAATCATTACATTAACTTGCTGTTTTTAAGTAAACGAACAGTTTAAACAAAAATGCCTATTTTTATGTTTAAAAAAATGAAAGGATAAAAATAATACCAGTGACATAGACTCTTTTAAATAATTATGAAATATAACTTTTGAAATAATGGGATACACCACTTTTATAAGACAGCAAATATGTACCTTGTTACAAAATATAAATGTTTGTATGATAAAATTAAGTGTGCTTTTAGAACATAATGACAGTTTTGTATTTAATGACAATTAAATTTGCATGGAATATTATGTAACATACATTTGGAAAAATATTTGAAACATATGGCATTTGTTGTGGATGATTTCAAAAAACAATAAAAACCAAATTAAGTTTTGTGTAGGTACATATTCTATTTTGAAACTAGGTCATTATAAATAACTAATTTTCATAGCACAATATTGTCACACAGATACTTGCAAAAATATTATTATGTTATTGAGAAATTTGAAAACATATAAAATTTCATAAATGCACAAATATATAGCATATCTGTAACATAAATTTCATACTTTCTAGATAAAATTGGAATAAAAATTACTGAAAAGACAACATCAGTTAACCCAGAAAGTTACCATAAATCATGGTTTGTTATAAGTAGTACTACAAATTTAGGGGAACAATATGGAAAATTTATAATGTATGTGGAATATTTTACTAATTTCACTATTTGGATAATGGTTTTTGAGGTACATGCTTTATGCTCCTCCCTCGTTAGATTTATTTTCATTTACTCTAATTCCTTGCTGACCTCAGTTTGTGTATCTTATCAATAATCATGTAATTTACATTCCACTCCACGTTTATTATTCCCAATTTATGATACTCCTCTACAATTCCTCTGATTTTATACATTACATTTGCTCCTTTTCGACCTCAGGTTCATCTTTCACAGTAATAGTAGTTATTGTCATTTATGGTATAGAGTCATGAATTACCATTGCTATAAGAACTTCACTCTCTTTTTAGACATAATCATATGATTTCTCTAAGATTTTAAGGGAGACTTACTGACTATTATATACTCTTCTACATCCTCTCCACTTTTTTGCATGCCATTCAATCATACAACCCATATGTTTCACAGTAATATTGAAGTGCCTGAAACAACTCCAAAGTTCTGAATAAGAGATGCAAACCACTTTCCTTTGCAAGTAACTTTTTAATATTACTGTCTGATAATGACATATCTGTGATGTTTCTCTCTACTGTGCAATGCACGCTTTCAGTAACATATCTGAGTTATAAGTTAGGTTGCGTTGGGTTTTTTGGGGGAAGAGACCAAACAGCGAGGATTAGGGAATGATGGGGGAGGAAGTCGGCTGTGCCATTTCAAAGGAACTATCCCAGCATTTGCCTGGAGCGGTTTAGGGAATTCATGGAAAACCTAAATCAGTATGGCCGGACACGGGATTGAACCGTCATCCTCTCGAATGCAAGTCCAGTGTGCTAACCACTGTGCCACCTCGCTCTGTAATCATAACTTTTATCCACAATTATAAATATTTGTCACTGATTGTATAAGTATTTATTAACACAATATTCCATCTAAGTTTCTAAAGTAAAATTTTCTCCAATTCACTATCACTTTAACATACATAAAAGAGAGTTTTAAGTCATTTGTAAAGGTAGGCTCTGTAACTGATTGTACACATAGGCCCTAAAGTGACCTCTAATTTCCTGGCCACCCAGGTGTGCTAGCCCCGTTCACTTTTATGGTCGGCTCAGACAGTTTTCAGTTGCAGGGTGAAGGGGGATCTCCCTAATCCTGAAGGTTTGGTTATTGAAACTGACCAGACAGGCTTTAAGAGTGAGTATGAGGTGGAATCCAAGATTTTTGGGACTGGTGCTGCCATCTGGAAAGTAGGAGTAATAGATCTTTGCACTACTAGGTGGCGAGAGCTGCATATCTAATAAGTCAGTGTGCAGAGTGGCATTCAGCTGGGAGGACGTGTTACATGTCCACAGTGATTTCCGTAATACTCTGTGTGTGGTGTGTGGCGATTTTACCATGGATCCACGAACAGAACAGCATATGTGTATCAAATTCTGTGCGAATTTTGGGAAAAGTGCTATGGAGACCCTAGTAATGATCCAACAAGTGTTTGGGGGACAGAGCATGAGCCGTACGTGTGTGTTTGAGTGGCATGCTCAGTTCAGGGCCGGTCGTACAACGTCAAAGATGATGCTCAGACTGGAAGGACCGTTAGCTGCACAATGCCAGACATTGCTGCCAAACTTCAACAATTGGTTCGTGCAGATTGACGTTGAACCATTCAAGACCTTACAGATGAAGTGGGTATTGGTTATGGGACATGCCAACGAATGTTGTAGTGTGCATGGACCTTCGTCAGACTGCATCTGATGATCCAACCTTCTTGTCATGGGTTATCACTGGTGACGAGAGTTGTAGTTATGATTATGACCCAGAGACAAAGCAACAATCGTCCCAGTGGAAGAGCCTCGGCTCTCCAAGACCCAAAAAGCAAGACAGGTGAAGAGCAGAGTGAAGAGCATGATCATCAGTTTCTTTGATACCAAGGGAATTGTGCACAAAGAAATCATCCCACCCAACCAAACAGTGAATTCCACGTACTAATGTGATGTTTTGTGATGGCTCCATGAAAATGTGTGGTGATGATGACCTGAACTTTGGTGTCAAGGGAACTGGCTGCTGCATCATGGCAGCATGCCCTGTCACAAATCCTTGCTCACCAGGACCTTTTTGGCAAAAAACAACATGGCGGTTGTACCCCACCCACCGTACTCACCAGATTTGGCACCTTGCGACTTCGCGCTATTCCCAAAACTGAAACTCAGGTTGAAAGGCCATCGGTTCAACATTCTAGAGAGGACACAAGAAGCATTGCTGGCAGTGATAAACACCCTCGAAGAACAGGACTTCCAGAAAACATTTGACCAGTGGCAGAAGTGCTGGGACCGGTTTGCACGTGCTGGTGGGAACTACTTCGAAGGTGATGGTGACCATTAGTCCAAAGGTAAGGTTTTCAACAGATGGCAGTACCAGTCCCAAAAATTTTGGATAGCACCTCGTATTTCAAGAAGGACCGCTTGTCACTACAGATGTGAAGGCAGTTGGTGGCTAGGCTGTATGGAAGGGACTTCTTGGTATGGAATGGGTGGCAGCTGTCGAAGTGGAGGTATTGCTGGTGGTCGGTAGGTTTGAGATTGATGGAGGTACTGATGTAACCATCTTTGAGGTGTAGGTCAACACTGAGGAAGATGTCTTGTTGGTTTCAGTAGGACCAGGTGAAGCCAGTGGAGTAGAAGGTGTTGAGGTTCTGGAGGAATGTGGATAGGGTGTTGTAATCCTCTCATTATTATATACTAGAAGCTAAAACTTCTTGCTCTTAATGCTCTTTTATCCACAGTTACCTTATAAATTATTGACTTTGCTTTAAATGAATGGGATGGGATGTTTACAATATGAAAAATTTTCATTGCAGATTGTTTGAAGATGAAGAACAAGATTTGTTCCATGAAATGCAATCTCTGCCACGAAATGCTGCTTTATGGAAACTGAATGAACTAAGCAGAAGAGCACGTCTTGCCAAGGTACAGTATACAACATTATAACTTATACTGATATTAAACTTCCTGGCAGATTAAAACTGTGTGCCGGACCGAGACTCAAACTCGGGACCTTTGCCTTTCGCGGGCAAGTGCTCTACTGACTGAGCTACCCAAGCATGACTCACGGTCCGTTCTCACAGCTTTACTTCTGCCCATACCTTGTCTCCTACCTTCCAAACTTTACAGAAGCTGTAGAGTGAAAATTTCATTCTATACTGATATTTTCTACCATAAGGCAATGTACTGATTTTAGGTCATAATACAAAAATTTGGAGGTAGAAGAATGAGAGGGAGCCAGAACATTGACAATTCTCATAATGTGAATATGTCACTGCATAACTGGTCAGTGGGCAGATTCCTCTCAATAAAGTGTAGTAGACAAGGTTTGCTATTCGGGCAGTAATATAATGGACGATAACTGAAGTAAAGAGGATGTAAAATGTAGACTGGGAATGGAAAGAAAAGCTTTTCTAAAGAAGAGAAATTTGTTAATAACAAATATAGATTTAAGTGTTAGGAAGCTTTTTCTGAAAGTTTTTGTATGGAATGTAGCCATGTGTGGAAGTGGAACATGGATGATAAACAGTTTAAATAAGAAGAGAACAGAAGAAGATATGTATGGATGAGAAAGAGTTTGGATAGGAAGCGAATAGAGACATTTGAAATGTGGTGCTACAGAAGAATACTGATGATTACGCTGATGACCACGCAGTTGAGTGCTGCTCAGACCAAACATCATCATGCTAGTGATTAAATGGGTAGATCATGTAACTAATGAGAAGGTACTGATTAGAACAGGGGAGAAAATAAATTTTTGGCAAAACCTGACTAGAACAAGAGGTCGTTTGATAGGACATATTCAGAGACATCAAGAGATCACCAGCTTAGTATTCGAGGGAATGTAGGGGGGTAGAAATTGTAGAGGGAGACCAAGAGATGATTATGGTAAGCAGATTCAGAAGGATGTAAGTTGCAGTACAACAACAACAACAAAAAGGTCCAGAGAAAGGAATGTATTAGTGAGAGACAGAGAGAGCTTAAACCCCCATCCTGAGACAGTAGGTTTTCAGAGGAAGACAAAGTATGTGAGGTAGTGGATTAACAGAAATTTGCTGGTTATGTGTGAGCATAGTATGTGTTTATAAATGTATTTCACCACAGAAGGATAATGCTCCACTGCAACTTAACATAATAATAAAATGTACAATATTATGAATGTGGTAAAACTCATCAGAAGAGTACATAAGGACACTGATGTGACTGTTTGTCCCTTATGAGCATAATCTGTTAGCCCCATTATGTGGCTGTCCCAAAAAGTACTCAGTATTGTCTTGTCCAATGAATATTATCTTAATCATTAGTGGTACTGCAGCCATGTGTTTCCACTGCTTGACTTGCTCCTGTGTCATAGTGATGCATCTAGAATTCATCCATCATGATTCTGTGGCTAAAGAAGTCATCTGGAATGGCCTAACACAGCTACATCATTTCCAATGCTGCTTCATTTTGGCAGGCTTTTTAAATAGGTGTGAGCAGTTATGGAGCCCAGTGCTTTGTTATGTTCAAAATTTGATATAAGATGTTGGAAGCTGATCCATTAGTGCTTTTCACTATTGCCTCTGTTGTTATGTGCTTATCTTAGAGGACCAGGTCATCCACTTCTCTCACAGTTCCCAGCTCTTCACTGAGCAACAGTTTGCCACTTTGTTTTGCATCTTGTTTCACCACAGTTGAAGCATCTACGCCTCCTAACCACTATGCCATTTCACAGTATATTGTTGGTGCACACTTCCATTACCTTATTATGGATTGTTGTAAAGTTGTTCCCATCCAAATGTGGAAAATGAATTGTTACTGTGCTCTATTTTATCAATGGGCTGTGTAATTTTGTCTTGGCTCCTCAGCATGCTACAGTACTTTGACAAGGGGATTTCAATGCATACCATGACTATAGAAGTAGACCAGCAAGCAAACAGGAAATTAATTACATAACTTTATTTTTTTTTGTTGAAGTTATAATTAAAACTTTATGACTACCGTTGTCTTTACAATAATCAATTGTCATATTAGGCAGTACCTTTTCAAAAATCTATCTAAAAGAGGATGTAGGTATAATCATTACATGTAATTTGTTGACATATTGTGTATTGTTATTATTAGTACTGTTATTGTATTACGTGTAATCCAAAAATAATGACACTGCAATAAAATCCAAGCAGCTCTTACCCTGATACAACAAAATAATTGTTTCATCTAGGTTTATTATGGTACCTCTGTTGTACACAAGGCACTGGATAGAAAAATGTATGGAAAGTTCTGGTTGAAAGTTATGAATTATTTAGGTATGAAGGCAACCGAGAAGCAACATTGCAGTGCCGTCACTAAGCACACACAAAAAAGCGCAGAGCTTGGCTAGCTTTCAGAATGCACTTCTTTGCGCACCCACACACACACACCGCGCACGCACACACCTGTCTCCCTACACTGTTCTCAGTTGACCAGTTGACTGCTAGCTCGTTACTGACCCACAGTAAGAGTGTACTGGGGTGTGGTGGAAGTGTCGGGTGGTGGGTAGTGGTAGTGGGTGAAGGGGGGGGGGGGAGAGAGGTGGGAGGCAGGGGGCATGGAGGGAAAAGTCTAGCAGCTCGTGGGAGAATGGGGCGCCATCTGTGGGCTAGCTAGGTCGGGGGGGGGGGGGGGGGCAGATGGCAGACAGCTGGGCATGTGATTTCATAGACTAGGGCATGAGATAACAGCACACAACTAGCTGATGTGGGGACATATACTGGGCACGGGTATTGCAGCAGGTGACACACACACACACACACACACACACACACACACACACACACTGTTGGGGGGGGGGGGGGGTAGCAAGTTACATTAGATTTAGGCCAGGAAGATTAAGGGAGTGAAGGATGTTCTGTAAGGATAGCTAGGATAGCTCCCACCTGCACAGCTCAGAAAAGCTGGTGGTGGTGGGGAGAATCTAGATGGCATGGGTTGTGTAGCAGACATTGAAGTCTTCCATATTGTTGTGCTCTGCTGTATGTTGTGACACTGCCTGCTGCACCTTGTTTTTGGCAAGAGTTTGATGGTGGCCGTTCATTCGAGTTGACTGCTGGTCGATTGTCATACCAGTGTGAAACGCATATAACATGGCTCCTTTCACAGGTGGCCCATTGACTTCATCTGGTTCTCCTCCACCCATTGTGCCACCTTTCTAGACTGCCTCCTCTCAGATGGCTCCAGACACACTTCGGTCCACAGCCAACCCATCAATCACCAACAGTATCTGCACTCTTGACAGCTGCCACCCCTTCCACACCAAGAAATCACTCCCATACAGCCTAGCCACCCATGGTAAACGCATCTGCAGTGATGAGAACTTCTTCTCCGAGTATGCTGAAGGCTTCACAAAGGCTTTCACAGACAGACAGTACCCTCCAGGCCTAATTCACAGACTTCCTATGACATATCCTCACACACACCTGATCCTCACATCCATTTCAAGCATCAACCATAAAGAAACGTCCCCCTTGTCACCAAATACCATACTGGACTGGAACAACAATCACATCCTTTTTCAAAGCTTTGATTATCTATAATCATCCCCTGAAATGAGGGACATCCTACCCAAGACACTCCCAACCCCTCCAAAAGTGGTGTTCTGCCACCAACCCAAACTTCATAACATCCTAATTGATTCCTATGCCACTTCCACCCCCAATCCCCTGCCACAGGGATCATACCACTGCGGAAGACCCAGATGCAGGACCTGCCCAATCCTCCTACCCAGCACCACCTATTCCATTCCCATCACAGACTTATCCTATCCCATGAGAGGATGGGCCACCAGTGAAAGCAGCCATACTATATAACAACTCTGTTGCAACCACTGAAAGCGTTTTACATTGGTATGATAATCAACCAGCTGTCAATTAGAATCAGTGGCCACCCCACCACAACCAGCTCTTCTGAACTGGGCCGATGGGAGCTATCCTTACAGCACATTCTTCCCTCCCTTAACCTACCTGGCATAAACCTAACATAACTCACTACCCCACTACCCCTTCCCTCCCCCTAATTGTGTGTTTGTGGGGGGCAGGGGGGAGGGGTATGTGTTTGCGCGTGAGGGAGAGAGAGAGAGAGAAGAGAGAGAGAAGAGAGAGAGAGAGAGAGAGAGAGCGAGTAGGTGTACACCAGTTCCTCATTCCCTGCCCCAGTACCCTTCCCCCCACCCCCCCAGTTTGTGTCCCCACATCAGCTAGTTGTGTGCTGTTATCTCATGCCCTAGCCTATGAAATCACATGCTCAACCACCCACCACCTGCCCCACTACCTGCACCCATAGCTAGCCCACAGTTGGCTCCTTACTCTCCCATGAGCTGCTAGATGCTCCAACCCCCCCCCCCCCCCCAGTCCCCTCTCTGCCTCCTACCTTTCTCCAGCCCTCACCCCACCCCACACCCCCATCTAACCACAGTACACTTGCTGTGGCCCAGTAAAGAGCTGACAGTTGACTGAGCACAAAGTGGGGAGACAGGCATGTGCTTGTGAGTGTGTGTGTGTGTGTGTGTGTGTGTGTGTGTGTGTGTGTGTGTGTGTGTTTCCTACAGCTAGAAAAAGGAAGTGCATTCCAAAAACTATTCAAGCTCCGTACCTTTCATTTGTGAGCCTGTCAATGATGCAGCACTTCTATCTCCATTATTGGATATAAAATATATTTATAAGTCAGTTAGTTAAATTGCAGAGTTAATCATTAAAAGTTTTGTAGTCGAGACAGTTTAGCATGTTCTCTTCACATAAAACTTAAATAAATTCATTATTTATTTATGCTTTCTCATATATGACATACTGCAAAACTGAGCAGAAGTAAAACTGTGAGGACGGTGTGTGAATCGTGCTTGGGTAGCTCAGTTGTTAGAGCACTTGCCCGCGAAAGGCAAAGGTCCCGAGTGCGATTCTCGGTCCGGCACACAGTTTTAATCTGCCAGGAAGTTTCATATCAGCGCGCACTCTGCTGCAGAGTGAAAATCTCATTCTGGGCAGAAGTAGTTTTCCAGCAAGTACAATGTCACCTAGGTTTTCAGAGCACTTACCATCTCTAATGATCTTGATGCTGATGGGATATTGAACCCTAATTGTCCTTCCTTCTTTCAGAGCACTCAGTTTGGAAACAGATTTTATATTTTTAAGTAGCTTGTTGTACAACATGTTCCAGGTCAATGAGAATTTTTCTTGAATGAGATGATGTGTCAATAGTTAATCCATATGTCACTGTTTAACCTTGTGCTGTAATCATGGAGAATCTTAGTATAAATATGAAATGTTAATTTCTCAGTGTAAGTTTTCTGGCATACATACTTATTTCAAATATGTAACTGCAAGGAAGAAGTAACATATTCAGTTCCTGAAAGATAGGTTTATGTAATTTCATGCTGCTTTCACTGATCATTTATTTATTTATTTAGTTGTTCATTAATCCACAGATAAATTTCTATGTATGGATGTCCTTTTTGTCTACTTTGTAACTGCTCAACCTGCTTATTTACTTCTAATAATTTTATGTTGCATGAACTCTTTAATGGAATAAAAACTATTTTTAGTAAATATCCTTGAGCAAATGTTTTAAATTTATAGACTTTCTTCATGTTTTTGATATGTTTTGGAAGTTTATTATGTATCTTCACTCTTTGGTAAAACATCATGGTTTGGGTCTTTGCTCCATTAATTTTATCTGGGTACAAGCAATCGCTGTATGTAGCTGTTTGCTGCATATGGCTCAATGTTTTTTGTATAAAAACTGCAGTTTGAATCACATATTCACTTTTAACTGTTAGAATATCCCACTTTTTTAATATCTCAATGCAGTGGGCCCTTTTGTGGCTCTTGCTCATTGTTCTGATGGCTGTTTGTTTGCAGTTTTAGCGCATTTTCCACATTCTGAGCATTTGTACCCCAGGATATTATGACATAATTAATGATGGAATGTATGTGTGCAGTGTATGTTGTTTTTAGCATGAGCTATTAAACACTGTGTTTAATACTTGTAATGCATAATATGCTGTACTAATTCTTTTTCCAAATACCATTTAAACTGCTGATTGACATACATACCTAAAATTTTTGTGCCAGCTACACACTCTATCATTTCATTATGTACTTTAAGTTTTGTTATACAAAGTTTTTTTATTTATTTAGGAGTTAATGTAATTAGTCTTATTTATTAAGAGTTATTTTATTGTTATTTGACCAGGTGGGGACTGCCGAAGAGGCCTTTCTGCTTTTACGTCCAACATTCCTGATGTCCTATCTATAATTAACCTCCTAACTGACATTTATTATACCCCAGAATATGTTGGCATACTTCAGGATTAAATATAAGCAAGTTAGGTGTATACACACAATTTTTCAGCAGTAATGTATCTGAAGAGGATTGCTACTACATAAAACATTTGTGGCTGTTTAGAGTTTTAAAAAGTGGTAGGGAAGATAAACCAGAGATTTTTGATTTTCTAGAATATGTATGGATGGAATGTGAAAATATTATGAAAAGGATAGTTAGTACTCAGCATAATGCACCGCACACACACACGACCACAGTATCTGGCTGCTGAGGCAAGAATGCTTGCAGCAATGCATGATGTGGGAGAGGTAACCATGTTGTGGTGGTAAGGAAGAGACTGGGGCAGAGAGGGGGAGGGATATCATGGTAGGAGTGGGGGTGGTAAAGTGCTGCTTATGAGATAGTAGATGGACAAGGTGGAAAGAAGTTAGGGCAGCTAGGTGTAGTCATGTAGTTTGGAGGTTAGATGGTAGGCAGTATTGGAGGGGATTGGGAGTGTAGCAGAAAATGAGAGAAGTAAGTCTGTAGATGCATTGGTGGAACAGAGTGCTGTGTAATGCTGGAATGGGAACAGGGAAGGGACTACATGGGTAAGTAAAATGAGTAACAAAGTTTGAGGCCAAGAGGGTTATGGGAACGTAGGATATGTTGCAGGGAGAGTTCCCACCTGCACAGTTCAGAAAATCTGGTGTTGGTGAGAAGGATCAAGGTGGCACAGGCCATGAAGCAGCCACCGAAATGAAGAATATCATGTTGGTAGCATGCTCAGCAATGGGATGGTGCAGCTGTTTCTTGGCCCCAGTTTGTTGTTTGCCATTGATGCAAACAGACAGCTTGTTGGTTGTCATGTCCATGTGGAATGCAGTACAGAGGTTGCAGCTTAACTTGTAGGTCACATGACTGATTTCATAGGTAACCCTGACTTTGATGGGATAGGCGATGCTTGTGACTGGTGTAGGTGGTGGGGTATTTATGGGACAGGTCTCGCATCTAGGTCTATTACCGGCATATGGGCCATGAGGCAAAGGGTTTGGAACAAGGGTTGTTTGCAATGGACAAGGATATTGTGTAGGTTTGGTAGGCAGTGGAATTTCACGGTGAGAAGGGTGCGAAGGACAATGGGAAGGCCATTTCTCATTTCAAGGCACAATGAGATGTACTCAAAATCCTGGCAGAGAATAAGATGCAGTGACTCCAGTCCTGGGTGGAACTGAGACATGAGCAGAATACACATCTTTGGTTGGATGGTGGGACTTTGGGAGGTGGTGGGTGACTGGTGAGATAAGGCTTGGGAGATCTGTTTTTGTACAAGATTGGGATGGTAACTCCGGTCTGTGAAAGGCACAGTGAGACTCTTAGTACATTTCAAAAAAGGGTCACTTGTCAATGCAGATGTGATGGCAGTGGGTGGCTAGGCTGTATGAAAGTGACTTTTCGATGTGGAATGGGCAGTAGCTGTTGAAGCTGAGGTATTGTTGGTGGTTGGTAGGCTTGATACAGTGAGAGGAGGTATCAATATTGGCAGAGGTGAAACCTGAAGGACAAAGACTGTAGGTGGACCAAAAATAAGACAGAGAGCCCCGGTGGCCAAGGGCCTTCAGATAGTTGTAGCAAGGAAATAAGCTCCAAGGACAGAATACTGTGGAAGAAGCTACTTGACAAGGCCAAAAACTGACTGTGATTTCTGGGGCCATGAGAGGAAGAGTGTGTCTGGGCCCTACATATGTCGCCGTGCTAATGATTTCATGTGAGTCATACCTCAGTGAAACTTGTAGGGTAGCTTTATAGGTCTTGGCTGGGTTGTGGGAGGATGATGATTTGACATTCTGCATCCTCATTGGTCAATCACAGTAACTGGAACAGGAGTAACAATATTAATAATACATGCAATATGAATAAATGTAATAATGATGATTCTCGCTTTTCTTTTGGGGAATTGTTAGCCAGAAATAAAATGGTTGAACTGGAAGATAATGATGAAATTGGAGTGGGTTTACCGTCAATGAATATTACAGAAAATTTTGAAACAGAGGCAGTGGTTCTGCCAGAAGTGGAAACGGGTGTTGATGTGGAAGTGAGGGGCAAAACAAATAATAATGAAATTATTTGTAATCAGATTATGTATGTGGACATGTAGATGAGTAATGATGGAAATTCTTCAGATATTTATGTATGTAAGTCTGCTCAAAGTGGAGCATGTACTGTTAGTGATAATATTGATATTGTGCCTGTACCAATGGGTGCATTTGATGAAACAATAGGTAATGATGTAATGAAAATGCTGTGACTGTACTAGTGGGTGCACCTGATAATGTAGTGTTTGTTAACAATGAATTAGTGAATGAAGCTGAAGTTGATTGAAGTAATGAAAATGTTGAGTTTTGTCCTGAGGAAGAAGTTGAGACACGTATTTGTGGAAGATGGTCAGATGGTTCTGAAAGAATATTGGTAGTGACTGGGTACAAAAAGAGGAAGATGAGTATGTTGCTAGTGACTGGGTATCTTATGATAAGATCCATAAAATAATAATTCCTGAGGAATGGCACACTAGGATATAAAGCAAGTGGTTAAGAATTTGCTTAAGGAAGATGCAGATATAGGATATAGGTATATGAATAAGAGTGTTTGTATAATGGATAGAGAGAGCAGGGAAAAGTTGAAGCAGATCTGTTGGAAGAGACTGGATTAAAGAGGGTAATTATTGAAAAAATTCAGCTAGTTATTAATATCAAAGTGGAAAAGGTAGAAAGTATTGCACTATTAGATTCTGGGTCTAGTGTGGCAGCTGTATCTGCATTATTCTGGCAACAGATAAGAAGCAGAGATTTGGTGGAGTTAACTATAATTGGGATTAAAATACAGACTGGAACTGGGGGGTGTAGCAAGCCATGAAAGATGAAAAATCTATTAGATTTTAAGATTGAGGATCAATATTTCAATATAGATTGCTTTGTGATACCTGGCCTTGCTATGGACATCATTCTTTGGATGTATTTTCTTATTAAGTACCATATGGTTGCAGTATTATTGTAACAGACAGAGTTCTGGAATTTAATGATGGAGGTAACAGCAAAACAGTTAAATTTAAAAAGGAACTGACAGGGGTAAAATGATGATTCATTTAAAAAGGAAGAATGAGTATAATGGAGAGGTATGCTTTCTAGAGAAAATAATTGATAAAATAAAAGAAATCAAACATTTGCCAAGGAATCAAAGCTCACAGCTCAAGATACCATTGCATAAATGTAAAGATGTGTTTTCAGATAGGCCTAGGGAAGTAGTCAATTTTAAATGTCATTTAAAGTTAATGCCCCATAAAGTAATTAGTCTGAAACCTTTCACTATTGCTGGGGCAGATAAAAAAATGGTAAGGACCAGAATAAAGAAAATGCTAGATTGGAGGTTATTGAGTTGGGCAGGTGTGTGCATATACTAACCCAATTGTTATAGTCAAACAGAAAGGTGGTTCTGTGAGGATTGTGTTGGATTTGAGGAGATTGAACAAAATAATTTTATAAGAGAATTACCAATCAGAACACATGAATGAACTTTTGCAAAATTTTAACAATATACAGCTCATGTCTAGAATACAGTTCACTTCTGATTTCTGGCAGGTGAGGTTAGCCAAAGACAGCAGGCAATATACTGCTTTCTTGTTTGAAAAGAGAATGTATATGTTTAGAGTTGTTCCATTTGAATTATGTATATCAGTGGCTGTGATCATCAGGGCATTAAATCATCTTCTTGGATATGAGTTGTTGACAAAATTTGCTGTGCATGTTGATGGTATATTGATAACCAACAGCTTGTGGCAGGAACATTGCTAAATATTGGAGGAGGTGTTCAAAGCTGTATCTAAAGGGGGGATGACTCTTAACCTGAATTTGTGCAGGCAGAATTGTCATTCCTAGGTTACCTGTTAACGTCAGAGAGTATACTACCTCACAGTGAAAAGATAAAAGCTATTACTGAGAGCAAGAGACCAATAAATAGTAAACAGCTGAAGTAATTTATTGACCTTTGTAGATTTTACCATAAATTCATCAGTGATTACAGGATAAATTCACCAAATCCATGTAGGTTATAAAAATAGTATGTTACCTAGAATTGGTCTCCTGAGTGTGATAAGGAGTTTGAAGCTGTCAGGAGAAGCTTACCTAACAGTAAAGTATTATACTATCCAGACATTTCATTGCCTTTCTGCATTGCATCTGACAGCTCAGATTATGGTGTAAGATAAGTCCTGTTCTGTGAGAAAATGACATATGGAATGCTAGAGAAAAGAACTATAGCATTAATGAGCTGAATACTGTAAACATGAAATAATGTATGGGATATGAGAAAAAGAGTTATTGACTGTGGTATTTGAGTCTCAATAATTTAGGATTTATCTGGAAGACAGGGAGGTTGTTTTCTTTACTGACCACAATGCTCTAAGATACCTCCTGCAATGTAAACTATTGAACAATTGATTAATGAGATGGACCATGTTTCTGCCACAAGAGTCTACAAAAGAGTTCCAAATAATGTATATAAAAGGTGTTGAGGAAGAGAAGAAGATGAAAGCAATATGCAAAGATATGCATAGCTTCAAAATGGGGATCCAAAATTGAAATTTCTTAAATTTAATTTTGGGTCTAAGGGATATGAAAAAATTAAACAGTATTATAAGATTTACAGGGGTGTACTGTTTAGGCAAAAACGTTTAGACAAGGAAGAATGGAGGCTGTGTTTCCCAGATGAATAGCTAGAAACATGGAACACAGAAGTAGTTAGAAATAATTCAGGAATATGCCATCTTTAATAACATGGCTAGAAGAGTAATGAAACAGCTCACACCTTGTGACCAATTTTTTTTCAATTTTTTATTTATTTATTTATTTATTTATTTATTTATTTTTTTACACCTGCCCACAGGTCATGGTGGACTGAAATATGTATTATTAGCAGTAGATTTACCCCCTAAAAGGAGCCACAAGTAATAGTGTAGTTAATAAACTAGAGAAGGTCCTCAGAGTGAATGTCATATTGCCTGATAAGATCCTATTAGACAATGCAGCATAATTTACTTCCAGAGTGTGGGACAAATTTGTAGAATGGGCAGGCATTAGACACATGAGGGTACTGGTGTACCACCTCCAGAAATCCTGCTGAGAGGTGTGCATGGGAACTGGGTGGGTTGTGCAGGAGCTGCTGTGACTGTGTTTGAAGATCTTACAAATATAGTTAAAATAGTGCCACTGGTTTCTCTCCATATGAAGTGATGATAGGAATAAAACCTAATAATTTTCTAGCAGAGAATGTTGAGTTTCCTTCAGTTAACCTTTGAACCAGGCAAGAGGGAGGCACTAGAAAATCAACATTTTCTAAAGAAGGGTTCTGAAAGAAAGAAGAGACAAAATGGAAAATATAGGACAGTAAAAATTTAAACAGGGAGATAGTCTTAGAAATAAAGAGACCAATGAGGAAGTAAAAAAATTATTTGAATTGTATAATGGGCCATTTGAAGTAACAGAATTCCTACATCCCAATGCCTACAGACTGGTGCACCCAATATCAAAGAAACCTTTGAGTCTGCAAAATATAACTGAGCTGAGGAGACATATTGAAAAGTGAATGAAGAGAATACAAAGTACTCAAGTGTAGATTTATTTATCATGTTGTACAGTTCTAAGCAATTTATGGGGTTTCTTGTTGTTAATTGTTTCCTGAATGGTATATACATGTTGTGTAACATGGTTTGCACAGCTGATACTGGTGGAATTGATGACAGAAGTTTCATTTAAATGAGAATCATAGGAATTTTAACTATTCATCTATTCATGAGAAGATATGCATGGATATATGGGGGGGGGGGGGGGGGGGCATTAGATAAAGAAGCAACTATGGTATGGGAAATAATTCATGGGGGTTTAAGTCTGATGCATTCGGGTGAGATGCATACTGGGATGTACAGTACATTATTTGATTATTCTCTCTTGCCAGTATGTAAATGTAATGTTCAGATTTAGAATCTTGGAAATCAATGGATTTTGATTAGGTCAATCTAGTTTGGTGAGTATTTGTGCAGACATGAAAGCAAGAATTAATTGTTTATTTTGTCAATTAGAATCATGGGTAGCTTTTGGGATGCAAAGGAGATTCTTCAAAATTTAAAATGATTTGTTTATTATCAATTAATATATGTGGTATATCCAGCTGTTTTAATACACATTTAAACATTTGTATTGTTGCCTTGATCAGTATCATTTGAGATGTAAACACAGTAGACACATGGTGAACCAAAAGTGGGTTTCTGTAGACTGAACAGTGGGGAATCGTGGATACAAAATATTGGCCACTCACTCACTGGGACATTTGTTTGCACATCTTAATAGGATATGGCTTGGTTGGTAATGAGTGGCACAGCACTGCTGGCTGTATACTGAAGAGTGTGGAAGGTTAGAAATGTGCCAAGACTGCCTTGGACATAAGAATCCAGTTGCACCAACCTGATGCAAGTACAGGAACAACTGCCTGTGTGTGTATTTGATTTTATTTATTGAGCACCCATTGTGGAAAGAAAAGTGAAAGTGATAACATATTTTAATCTTGAGTGCTGTGTGTACAAAGACTAACATGAGCATTTATTATATGTAAAATCATTTGGGTTGCTAGCCCAGTCAAAGACTTGATTACAAATTATTAATAGCACATTTAGGTAAAGATACATCAATTATGTTTAAGTTATATGTGTATATGTTTGCTAGTGATAATGCTCATGCAGATTGATTAACCACTCACAAAATTATTACACAAGTTTTGGTATAGTTAAATACATGGAAAAATTGGTACTTCTTGACACTGTGTAAATGGTGAGGAATGGTGCTACTTCATATAAGAATCAACAGGTGATTGATGTATGTGACATTACAAGCAGCTGGTTTGATAGCCACAGGACAGACTGAATCTCACAGACCAGCTGTGGGTGGGTTTGAATGTTTGTTGGGACATCCAGCTGTCAGACAGTTGTGAAAAGTGAGCAGAGTGAAAGTAAAGGCAGCTAGCAAACCGGAAGGCTCAGTGGTTACTGGGGTTTTTCCAGGCAGAAAGAGGGGGTGTTCCAGTGACATGGTTGTGGGATGAGCTAATATGGAAGGACTTGTGACTTTAAATGTCATCAATACGATTTCAATGAAAAATGCATTAAAATTCATTACAGGCATTCTGGAGTAAGACCAACGACAATTTTGGACTGCACCATTTGGATGAGCTCATTAAACATAAATCCATATCAAAAGCTTAATAGTTAAAAAGTTATTGACATTATTACCATTATTGTCTATAGTAAATTCTAACAGCTGAATCCATCACAAACATCAGACTTGTGATACGCAAGATGAACGAGTATAAAGCCTGCAAAGTAATGAACAGATTATTTTTATAATTAAACACTATAAAAGATGTTATAAACAATTTAGTTTATTTATGTAAGTAGTGCCATATCTATGAAATCCTCCACAGAGAGAAAAATGATCTTGTAAGCATGAGTTTCTTTCCTTAATATTCCAATAATTTCAGTGTGTACCAAGCTGTAGTTGCAATTTTTAAAATAGGTAAAGTAAGTGTTTTGACTAGAATGCTGAATGTGGCAATTTATGTCTTTGTGATTTATTTAAACTTGTGAAAATAATGGATAAGTGAGTTTGCTAAGAGATTGCAGAATGACTGCAAAGACTTTCATATGTTTTATCATAAGTATTTATATGAAATTATTATGAAAATTATTAATGGCGGGCAAGATGAAAGTATCTGCACTGAATCGAGGAATGGTCATATGACCAAACCTTTGGATAAGTGTGTGGGGGCAGCACTCATGGTCTTTCACCTGTAATCTTGCATCTGAAGAGTTGCTGAGGTATTTCATCTGGAGCTGTTAATGCTATGGGCGGTGTGTATGCCACAAACGTTATTTTCATGTGCCAGGACTTGTGCACTGTGACTTAGGATATGCTGCTAGGTATAAATGCTATGTCCATACAAAGTAATACCAAAATTTGCTCAAGTGATAGATGAGTTACTTGTATGTGGCCACCATTTGCAAACGCTGTGCTTCTCTAAAAAAAAAGAAGTTAAAAGAGACTTACTTGAAACTTAAAATGAATCTGTTTTGATCAATGTTATTTTCCTTTGGGATTTCAACCAACAGATTCAACCTCAGTACACCTTTTATTGAATTGTTTGCAAATGTCTCACTGCTAATATAAGTCTTTGTTATTAACATTATTATGTTGTGTCATTGGGAAAAGCAGCCATTCACAAAGTTAATGATGACACATTGTCCACACACTGGTGAATGGGAGAAAAAGTGGTTTTGTTGCCTCAAATTTTCTATATGATTTAACTACAGGATTGACACAATATGGAAGTGATTTTCTATTGGGGAAAAATATAATTTGCTGAGAGAGCAAGAAATTGAAGCATGTTGCAACCACAACTACTGAAGCTGAGTATGCAGCTTTAAATTCTGCCACCGAAGAAGCAGTGTATTTGAGATAGGTGATAGGAGAATTGTTAAATGATATACATCAAAATACTCCAATCATTTTCCTACAAAATTCTGTGCTGCATTCTAGATTGAAATCTGATTGTGCAAAAGATTACTTTATCACACAATGTGTAAAAAGAAGTGAGATTATTGTTAGGTACTTGTAGTCAAAGGAAATGCCTGCTGATGTATTAACTAAAGCACTTGCTAGGTAGCAACACATGTATCTTGTACATAGGTTGAAATCATCACCAGATTAAATGCTAGTTGTTTTTAAGTTGGTAATCCTGGCTCCTTGTTTCACCTTTCTCATTGATGGCCACAAGGTATGGACTCTCTCTGAGTACAAAACCCTCTGTGTGTGTGTGTGTGTGTGTGTGTGTGTGTGTGTGTGCGTGCCATTAACATGTTTCTGTGAATATGAGTATCATGAATAATGTAATTGTTATTTTTCTTTATTCCCACCAACCTCAATGTGATAACAATATGGCATAGTGTGTACATGATCATAATAAAGATATAAGAAAAAACTTTTTATTCTGCAAACCACTTGAGTCAAATACTGCAACAGAAAACATTTTGAATGTGATTGACCTTTACTTGTTTAAAGTAGGTATTCCTTGACAAAAATGTGTCAGTATTTGTAAAGACAGGACCAAGGCAAGGTACAGTCACTTAACAGGGCTGGCAGCAAAAGTGAAGAAAGTTGTACCCAGTTGTTAAACACATACTGTATAGTATGACAAGAAGCATTGGATTCTAAGGACATGCCCAAAACTCTTTATGTTGTTTTGGCAGATGCTGTAACCTTCATAAACTTCATCAAGGCAAGGGCTCTAATTTCACATCTGTTCACACTATTATGTGAAGATATTGGTGATAAATTTAAATGTTTGTATCCTCAAACAAAGCAAGAATAATATTCTTTCACTTTTATAATTATGGAAAGACAGTGAACTAGCTCTCATGGAATATTTGGTTAGAGACATTATTACACATTATAGATTCTCCAGAAAAGTTTTGAAAAGTACTTTTCTGAAGATTACACAGAATTTGACTGCATAAGAAATCTATATTCAGGTAAGCAGCAGAAGAAGCAACCATGAAAGAAACTTTTATTGACATGATGAGTAACATTCCAATGGAAGGTGCTTTCAAAAAGAAAACTCTTCCTTCTTTTTGGATGGGAGCAGAAACAGAACATCCTTCTCTTTTCAAACAAGCAGTTCAAATAATGGTACTTTTTGTCACTACTTACATGTGTCTGAGTAGCAGTATAAAAAAAATAAAAACAGGAACAGATTTAATGTTGAATTAGGCTTGAGAGCTAAGTTGAGCTCAACTGAGCCAGACTTTGGTGTTCTGATTAAAGATAAACAGCAGCGTGCTTCCAGCTGAAACATGTAGATGTTCTTTCATCAGAATCTAAATTTGGAAACTGTCTAATTACTGATTTTTAAATTTGATTTAGCATCAAAGTTTGATATGTTTCCGCTTTTTTTCGTTTCTTTGTTTTTGGACACTGATTTACTATACTCCATGATCAGTTTATCACTCTCTTGCACAAATGGTTTATATTATTTATGATGTAAAAGTTTTATAAATATGTTACATGTCATTCCTCTCTTACTCACTGAACATTTATATCAGAACAACTTGAATTTAATTTCATCTTATTTACAATGTGGGAAAGACAGAAAGCTACTTACCATAAAGAAGACATGTCAAGTTACAGACAGGCACAGTTAAAAAATTATCACATAAAGCTTTTGGTCACAGCCTTCCTACCTGGAGTTTCCATTGTTTGATTTCATCTTATTTGCCACAAATAAGAACCACATGCGAACATGAACAACTCTGTAAAATAAGTGCTTCCACAAAACCTCGTATATGTGTGTGTGTGTGTGTGTGTGTGTGTGTTTTGTCTATTCCTGATGATACTGACTCATTTGAAATATTAAGCAATATATGGGTAGTTACACTGACAAAGTGTGTGTGTGTGTGTGTGTGTGTGTGTGTGTGTGTGTGTGTGTGTGTGTGTGTGTGCATTGTCTATTCCTGAGTATACAGACTCATTTGAAATATTAAGCACTATATGGGCAGTTACAGTGACAAAGAAAGCATTTGTAGTGAAGTGTTGCATACAATACAGTCTACAGGCACTAAGTACTCATGATTTATGGAGTGATTCACATCAACATCAATAATCTTTGCAATTCAGGATGCTGACCTGAAAGAACATTTTATAGTCGAGCAGAACAGAATTCCCACTCCAACCCCCCCCCCTCCCCCCCCCCCCCTCCCCGCTCCCATGAAGAAAAATTATCTATGTCCCTGGTAATTTCCATTTTAAAGACATGTTAAAACTTTCCTAGACATTTACATTGTTTTCCTCAGATAAGAATTTGCATGCCCCCTATTATGAGGTTGCAAAAGTGCTACAATATCTTGGTCTAATGTGTGGGCGAAAGACCTTTTTACGATTATGAAACTAAATATGTCACAACAAATTTGTGAAATTGTCTGTGTCTGCATGTATATTAATAGTCTCTCCAGATTAAAAATTATAATGTGTCTTCACTGTTCTAAAAATAATTAAATAGTACTGAAAACTTATTTTATTAGTGATCTGTGTTGCTGAAAAATAGGAAACATTCAAATACAGTGGAACTGCATTGCCATCTAAATATGATGTGGTCACAGATTCCCCTCGTCCACCTCCTCCTACTCAGGCAATGTGATGTGGTAGTGGTGAAGTGTGTAGGTAGGCTGAGCGTTATGGCACACAAGCCATGACGCAGCTTGTGAGCTGAATTCTTCACTGCCCGAGCTCTAAAGCAATATCTCCTGTTCCCACTGATAGTGTTTCTGTTGTTCCTGTTGTTTGTGGATTTATACCTACATGTATATTGTTCAATTGTGATTTACATTACCAACTTCTTTTCCAAAAAAAGGTTTATAGTTATTTACAGGAAACAAACAAATAAAAAATAATCAAGTTCTAGTCAGTTGAATTTCAACAGTTTCTCTATCATGGTAGCTGAATGAGAAAATATGATAGCTATAGTTGGACATGAAATAGTGGATACTAGAAGTGTATGAAATGTTAGTGTATTTCTTTGCCATTAATTATTGCCTGAATTGTTTCCACACCATATTTTATAACTGCTCAAAATCTACAGTTCCAAACATGAGAGTATGAGATGGATAAACTTTTCACTTTAAAATTATTTTTCAGGTTCATGCATACATAATAAGCACTCTTCACAAGGAAATGCCAATACTATACAGAAAAGAAGCCAAAAAAGAGCATTTAATTCAACATCTTGATGTTATTTACAAGAATATTGAACACAAATATCAGATATCTCATGGAGACTTTCCAGAGCTGAAAAAAATGCAGGTATTTACAAACAGTGCTGGTTGTATGAGACTAACTTAACTATTTATCCTAGTAACAGAATGAATGTGTGCTGAATTGGAAATTGAAAATTCATGACAAGATCTGGACTCAAATAGACAGCAATTTCTTATGTTTCACAAACCATTAGGGTATTCACACACTCACTTTGGCCTGATCCAAATTCTCAATGTTGTTAAATGTTCCCTCCTGTATTTTAATTGATGTATGGTCTATAAACACTCATAACAGGATAGAGCCATAACTAGCAGTTGAGCTACTACTTTTTATAGGGTAAGCTCTCTCTCTCTCTCTCTCTCTCTCTCTCTCTCTCTCTCTCTCTCTCTCTCTCTCACACACACACACACACACACACACACACACATACACAAAAAAGAGAAAAAGAAGGTCACCTCACACAGGCACTGAAACTCATCCATAGGAAACAACTACGATGCTGATTCCTGATAAAAGAGGACTAGGAGAGAGGAGAAGGAGAAAGATGAAGGCAACAGACATGAGAGAGAAATCTCAATTCTCCTATGTCTACCAATAAGTCTAATGGAATGTACTTATTAGAATTTGACATTTATGGTATCTATAAGATTGTAAGCATATGTATATATGTAAATTAGTTCTGATATAAGCATTTTGTGTTGCTAACAGAAACAAAATATTAATAATTAAATTGATATTATCTTTGATAGTCCATTAAATTTCAGACATGCAGCTGCGCAAATAAAATTCCCTCCACTGATATTTCAGCCACGTATCGTCCGGCCATCCTCAGAGTGAGTCACAAGACTGACAACAAGATGCCAAGCACAGCCTTATGAGCTCCACTGCGCATGCGTGTCACAGATGCTGGTTGGCAGCAGAGAAATATGTTTACACATGCGCCGCCTGTGGTGAAGGCGTACAGACATTCAATTCGCTTATCAATGTATGATTGGCGGCAGTGACACCATGACGACTTCTCTGCAGTTTAATTACCCCAAGAGCCAGATTCCATGCTTTGCCCAAATTAAAACAAATATTTCTATTTATTAAATTATTAGCTAATCTAATCTCTATAGCTTCCTTGAAGACAGATCCCCAAAAAGAAGAGGTGGATGTTAAAATCTTCACCTCACTAATTCATGGAATGCCCTGTATCAATACAATGTTCGGCCACAGATGACTTGTTTGGCTGTTATAAGCGTGTGTATCTTCAATGCTCCACACACCTCTCATGAACGATGCGTGTTATTTGACCTATGTACGACTTCTCACAATTTCTGCAAGGAATGGTATTTCTCTGCCACCAACTAGCATCTGTGACCTGCATGCGCAGTACCGCCGCAGTGGAGCATATAAGGCCACGCTTGGCATCTTGTCGTCAGTCTTGTGTCTCACTCTGAGGATGGACGGATGATACGCGGCCAAAATATCAGTGGAGGAAATTTTATTTGTGCAGCTGCATGCCCGAAATTTAATGGACTATTTATTACGCTGCAAGAAGTTGAAAATGCACATTTTCTTTGATGTTTGAATTTAAATAGATACAAATGGCACATTAACTGTCATTCTGATGTGAATGTTCATTTCTTTCATAGATCATATACTAAAGCACTTTATTCTTCATATTACCAGGATGAATAAAATCAATGTTCAATTCCTTATTTCAGGAGCTGTTGGCAGAACATGACTTCAGCACTTTTCAACCATTGAAGCCTGAACTGTTTGAAACTGTGGAACACATG
Organism: Schistocerca americana; assembly: GCF_021461395.2. Classification (NCBI taxonomy): domain Eukaryota; kingdom Metazoa; phylum Arthropoda; class Insecta; order Orthoptera; family Acrididae; genus Schistocerca; species Schistocerca americana. The sequence goes on from NC_060130.1 coordinate 237,313,822, forward strand.
CTTCAACATGACATCCCTCATCTGATGGAAATGATAGTCCAGGATGAAATTCAAAATAACACTGAACCAGAGGCACAAGGTTAACTCCCAATGAAATACCTACCTGAAGAAGCAAGTTTCATAAAAATATCAAACTCCACCATTTGAACTTTCTTTAAATATCCTATAACCTAATTTGTGTAATTATTAGGATAACTGCCATTGATAATCTACACACAGTGCAGCAGCATACCTTTGTGAAGGTCTAGTTCTTTGAGCTGATTCAGTCAGCAATCACAAAGTTACTGGACAATTTACTGAATGTAGATTGCACTAGACTGTTTAGCAGTTATATAAAAATGCCAAGTCACAGAATTTACATACATTTCTGTACTGTGTTGGGTACACTACATGAGGGCAAGTCAATAATTAAATTAATGCTGTGTGTGTGTGTGTGTGTGTGTGTGTGTGTGTGTGTGTGTGTGTGTGTGCACGCGCGCGCGCGCGCAATTTCATATGTAATGTGCATATGGTTTGTGCATGCATACAAATAACTCTACAGATATACACACATGTAGATAGTATAAAAGTACTGATGCTGTGCATAAAACATTTCCTCAATACATCTTTTCTTGTGGGAGTGCTAATACAACAAGGTACTGGTATCTGAAAGTGGAAGTAGGTTGTAAAGCAGCACCTGATTTTCTGTAGCCTTCACCACCTCCTTGGTATCAAAACTGCCTGTTGTCTTGAAGCTGAAGATCTTATTCAGTCTCTGCTGATGTTTTCTCAATAACTTAAACTCAACACTACAATGTAACGTGCACTCCACACATTTTATTTGCCTCAGAGTTAGATTATTTGGCCACTGACTTGTTTTGCTACCTCGTGAAAATTATTAGCACTTGCAGTCACATCAGCCCTCACAAATAATTGAGAGTCCGCCGGCAGAATCACTCATACAAATTACAAAGTTATTAAAACACACATTAAGAAAGCACACAGTTCACATGCCATACTGGCTTGCAGAACTCTACTGGATAAAAGTGCACTGCAGTTGTTCACTTAGTTCACTCATTAATTAAGTCATCATGCTCAACAATAACTAATTTGAATAACAATGACAGTTCAAGTGTCCGATTAACCACAACACTGTCCAAACAAAATATTCATTAACTGGAGTTACAAAAATCACTTGAAAGTTTGTAAACATCACTTAGTTTTTGCAGAGCACATGCATGTATTTTCATGAACTAACCACACATAGTTATAGCAAGAGCATATATCCATAGCACAGATCTTGCATGCTTGTTAGCTTGACATGGACTGAGCACACACTGCTGACTATGAGTCACATCTAACTATTTAGATACTGCTGCATAAACAAATTGTTTCAGAAACCACACAATCATTTCAAATATGGCTAGGTTACATTTTGTTCTTCCAGATGGAGTACACATATTGCTAAAATTTTTGTTTCCTAAAAGATGAGGTAATCCATGAATTTAGAAAATTTAATGGAAGTGCTTTATGCATCCACAATAGGAATACCTTAGTTACAAGTATGAGTGCCATATTGGAATTGCTGTACATTATGTGGCATTCTTAACTAATGATTAAGTCATTTAATAAAGTATGTCATCTGGTGCATAAAAATATGTGTAACAAAAGTTCAATAGCAAAGGTCAGAATTTAGCTAGTACTTGGGTGAAATCTGTAATGTAAAATTTGGCCTCTTGTGAATTTTAATGATAGTTATCTCATCAATTAATTAGTTTCACAGAATTGGAATACATTATTTAAAAGCTGAACTACTAATCTTTCTGTTCAGTGGTTTCACTATGCCAAGAAATACTTATTAGATCACAATGTTTTTATGGTAGGTATGTAATATGGTAGAATTTTCAATTAAAAATATTATGAAAAGGATAGATTGCTACCCACCATAAAGATGACCCACTGAATTGCAGACAGGTACAACACAAAGACTGTTACACATTATAGCTTTCCAACAAAGCCTTCATTAGCAAAGAACACACAGGCACATCCGCAGAAGTAAGCCCACCTCATGCACACATGATCACTCTAGTCAGAGCTGGCAGTTGTAATGATTAAGTCTGCTTTGGCCGAAAGCTATAATGTGTAAAGTCTTTCTGTTGTGTCTGTGTGCAAACAATCATAACAGAGGGAATAGTTCCAACTTTTGATGTCACTTCACCCCAACTTTGGGTTGTATAGACAGATATTGATAAATAGCTGAGTGCATAATCCAAATATCTAAAATACATTACACAATAGTCATCACATTTTCATAAAACCCTTAATTTACATTATTAGACATTATTCTGTAACTTGAACTGTTTCTGGTACTGGTCATCACTCACCATACTGAAATATACAAGTTTTTTACATTAATTTTTTATTTACTTAATTTATCAATTTGTTCAGCCAGTTGTATTTCAGTTGACGCAGGTTGCATCATTACATATAGTCCCTGACATTTTAGTGCATGTATAGCACAGATTGCAGCATGACACACAAATGTTATTTTACAGGATATCTTCTAGATCCATCCCCTTAATTAAAATATTTATGTCATCCACAAATTATATGGATTTCATGAGGAAGGTCATGAATATATACCAAGAACAGTAGTAGCCCCGAGACACTTTCCTGAGGCACACCATTTAGGATCTTCCCCGTATCTGAGTAGTATTTATTACTCTCCTCATCTAGTATTTCTACTTTTTGATATCTGTTCATGAAGTAGGACTTTATCAGACTGAATGCAATTCTTCCCACCCTACAGAATTCTTCCCTGTAAAGTGTTTGCACTTCATAGTCCAGAATTTCTCATGCTGACAAAGTTGATTTATTTTTTTATCTATGTACAGACAATGAATTTCTTGGGTAGGAAAACAATTTACAGTTTTACAAATGAATAATAATAATATTTTTAAATCTGATGTTTGCCCGCATCTCGTGGTCGTGCGGTAGCGTTCTCGCTTCCCACGCCCGGGTTCCCGGGTTCGATTCCCGGCGGGGTCAGGGATTTTCTCTGCCTCGTGATGGCTGGGTGTTGTGTGCTGTCCTTAGGTTAGTTAGGTTTAAGTAGTTCTAAGTTCTAGGGGACTTATGACCACAGCAGTTGAGTCCCATAGTGCTCAGAGCCATTTGAACCATTTTTAAACCAAATCTGATGTTTACAATACTTCTTGTCTTTAATCCAATATCTTTCATCAACACCTCAATTTGTTGCCTTCAAATGATCAGGCAAAGAGTTTGTTCCCGGGAACTCCTGACAGTGGCTGTGGCTACACTTGTACTGATGAATTGCTTACATGCAAAGAATGTACAACACAACTTATGTGAACCAAATGGTACATTTTTTCTAAGCCTAGTGCAAAATATCTACACCTACATTTACATCTATCCTCTGCAAACCACTGAGAATGTGTAGCAGAGGGAACATCCCATTGTCCAAGTTATTAGGGTTTTTCCCAGTCCATTCACATTTGGAGGATGTGAAGAATGGGTTGTTTAAATGTCTCAATGCAGGCTGTAATTAATCTAAATTTGTCCTCATGATGCCCATGGGAGTGATAAGTTGGAGGTTGTAGTATATTCCTGGAGTCATCATCTAAAAGCCAGTTCTGGAAACTCAGTAAACATCTTTTCTCAGGATAGTTTATGTCTACCTTCAAGAGTCTGGTAATTCAGTTTCTTGAGCGTCACTGTGACCCTCTTGCATGGATCAAAAAAGCCTTTGTCATTTGTGCTGCCCTTCCCTGTATACTTTCAATACCCATTATATCCCTCACACTTGGATGATGCCGGCCAAAGTGGCTGTGTGATTCTAGGCGCTGCAGTCTGGAGCCGAGCGACCACTACGGTCGCAGGTTCGAATCCTGCCTCGGGCGTGGATGTGTGTGATGTCCTTAGGTTACTTAGGTTTAATTAGTTCTAAGTTCTAGGCGACTGATGACCTCAGCAATTAAGTCGCATAGTGCTCAGAGCCATTTGAACCATTTTTTTGAACTTAGACAATATTCTACAATGGGTCACATGAGTGATTTGTAAGCAATCTCCTTTGCACAGTGATTGCACTTCCATAGTATTCTACAAATGTACCATCCACTTTGCTCACAACTGAGCCTATGTGCTCATTCCATTTCATATCCCTACAAAGTGTTACATCCAGGTATCTGTATGTGTTTACTAATTCCAGCTCTGATTCATTGATGTTATAGTCATTTGATACAACATTCTATTATGTTGTGAGGTGCACAATTTTACATTTCTGAACATTTGAAGCAAGTTGTCACTTTCTGCAACACTTTGAAATCTTATCAAGATCTGACAGAATATTTAGTAGTGTCTTTCAAACAGTAGTTAGTTATAGATGACTGTATCATCTGAAAAAATAAAAAAAATCATTATGTATTTAACATTTATTACTAATTTATAATAATACATTACATAATTACTTCAATTAAGGGGTAGAGATGTATCTTTCTTAATCTGAGTTGGTGTTACTACAAAGCAAAATCATGCAGGTTTACTGGAAACACACTTAAATTATTTGTCTCTATCAGAATTTTTGTTTCCATATCACATGTTGTAATTAGTTAATTGCCATGGTATCTTTCCTTGCAATGGATATTCGCTTAAAGCTATAGGCTCCAAAGGTGGAAATAGCACTTTTTATTGTAATAGAAAAATAATTGTGCAGCAGTATATAGTTTCATATAGCGTTCAAATATTAACATTCCATTCAACTCTTGTTTGAAGTATCATTAATTATAGGCATAGTATCAAATATTGCTTCAGACCACATATGCACTTCACCATAACAAAATTGTATTCACTTTCACATAGTTACATTTCATTCTTTCAGTTTGCCTGTACTTTCATTAAATACTTTGCCTAGGGAACCTTGTTAGCTGTAAAACTGCATCAGCAGAAAAAAAAACTACCACAAAGAGAGGGTCCCTAACCATTGCTGCCCCACACAATACTCATTATTACTTCATTACTAACTTCCTTATTACTCTGCATAACTTCATTAAATATATCTTCAGCATAATACCATAAAGCCTTAATTCCCAACTTTGTTTTGTTTTTCAAAATTAACTGTAAAACGACTCTTTACAGCAATAAACCAATTTTCTATAACAAAATTTTGCAGTTCATACATGAGTATATTACTTCACTTGAAAATTACTTATTCTATTCTTAACCTACCTGAAGGGCTCCTCCATGACAAACACTCTGTTTTTGTAGTCAGTATGGTTGGTAACACTGTTTGTTTTATCTCAAAAAAATTTACATTAGCTTGAAGAGCAAGATGTTGACTTATTCTCATGGACAACAGCACATTATGAGATACTGATTTCATTTCCACCATGAAGTGAGCAAAGCAATGGTAAATCTATTTCTACTGGTGCTACAATATCAGTGTGTGTGTGGTGTTGTAAGCACAGCATACATCACCAGACAGCACCACAGACATTGATAGGTTGACAATCCAATCCAGGGATGGCGTACAGCCCAGCAATTGCCACACCAAGAAGTCACATTGGTGACACCACAAGAGAAGTGATATGCACTGGCGCCATAGCAGAACAGGCAGTTCCAAGTCAGGTCAGCTACCGAGGAGACTGCCTTCTACTTGTGTACTTTGTACCACATCGTCTACTTCTAACAAGACGACACGAGCCCCTCCTCAGTGAATTTTCTAGTAGGACAAGAACTGTTTACTATCCAGCCTTAGCTTCTGTACCAGTAGTTGCTTTTCAGGATTTGTTGCCTGAGTCAATTTGCACAAAGTTGAGTATTCATCAATAAATGTGTGTGTTCTTGTCACTAATCATTATCATTGTTTCAGTGTTCTCCTTGTTCTCCTCTCACAGTGTTTCCTCAGTGCATTATAAACTGAAATCTTCTTCTGTGGTTGTGTTAAAATTGCGATACAACATTATCCATTCTTAAATTCACACTTTAAGCTGAAAAAGAATTTGAAATTAATTACACAAATGCCTCAACATTATTAAACCCAAAACAAGGTTAAAACATTTTTCACGAAATGTTAACTGACATATTAATTGTCGTGCTTCCATCCTCTGTTATACTACTTACATTTAAAGACAAACAAAAAAGCCACTCCCTGATTTAGGGACATTAATATACCTGCAATATGAGAAAACTAGGTGATGATTAAATTTCCTTCTAACCTACTGATAGGATAGTCAGAGGATCAAGTGATATATGAAAAGAAGATTAGAATCTCACAGCTCAGGGGGGCATTACTCACCATGTAATGTATCTACCACATAACAGTGAACCCTCTACCTATTGGTAAGTTCAGAATTACATTGACCACCTGGCTTTCCAAGTAATTTTGGAATACTAGGTGAAATTTCACACTTACTTCTCAAAACATTTGCCATTCCATTTCAAAATTCAACAAAATCTTCAAACATCTGACAACCAGGAAACACATATGCACTGAACACTACATCTACATTGAAAATTACTTTTTGCGTATTTACATTGATAACCATTTTTTGCAAACTGCCTACTTTATTTAAATTCAAAAAATTGTTTCTACACTCATCACACTGTTTACTTCCTCATCAATTTCTAACAGTCTGTACATAGCTACCACTATCAATATAGCAACAGGCCCCTTCACTTTGGTAACCTTTCCAACATTCACAGCTTTCAACACAACATTATACACTTTAATTCTTACTACTTGCTTTTCATTTAAATTATTGCTAATTTCACACTCCTTACATTCCTCTCTCACTTGACAACCTGGCACAACCTCATCTGATTTGTCTACATCTCATTTTACTTTTTCACTGCTGCAGATGTGCTCTCTACATTTGCTGCTGATTGTTCCATTTTCAGAAAACTATAGGTATAAGAACTAGATTTTTGCTCACCTTATAATCTGATATCTTCGGAAGACAGTGGGGTATAGCATCTGTTATTGCCAGTCAGTGGGTGTTCCCTCTTGTTATTCTAAAGAAATTGTCCAGTAGACTCTGGTTGTGCACTGATTTTAAGAAAACTGTGAGTCTTCAAACAGTCATTCTTTGTTATCCCTTGCCATGCCCAGAAGAACTGCTGGACAAGTTAGATGTCAGTCATTACTTTTCCAAAATTTATTTCCATGACACTTACTTGCAGATCCCACTGGCTGAGTAGTTTCAAAAGGTATTTGTCATTAATACTTATCTGGCTCTCTTCAAATTTTTGAGATTGCCATTTGGCAGTGCCTCTGTGCCTTCCATATTTCAGCACTTTCTGGAGCAGCTGACTGTAAAAGTTCCTTTTCAAATTCTTTAGATGACATTGTCATCTCTAGTTTCACTCCTGAAGAACACATTAGCAATATTGTCACTCTGTTGCAGGTGTTGTCTGTAGCTGTTCTCAAACATAACAGATTGGACTTGAGTACTTAGGACTTGTCTTTAATAGCCAGAGTGTTCACCCATTTCAATAACATTTGTTTGGTATCCATGAACTTTCACCCCTGATTCAATGCATGGGAAATGCAATCTGTCTTAAGGAAGTTCATTTATTACATCTGATTTATTTCTGGTGCTACCCCAATTGTGGCTCCCTTACATCACTTCCACAGGAAGAATATTCCTTTTGTTTGGTCACAAGAGTATCAGTCTGCTCTCCAGAAGTTGAAATATGCTTTGCTCAGTGTTTGTTGCCTTGTTCATTTTGATCTGGCCAAACCTGTGGATGCTTCCTCATATAGCATCAGTGCAGTTTTGTTGCAGAAATTTGGTGCTGTTCACAGGCCTGTTACCATTTCTTTGAAGTTGTTGAACAAAGCTCAAGCTAATTATTCAAAAATTGAAAAGGAGGCTCTCACTAAGTTTCACCAGTATCCTTTTCGCAGAAAATTTTACTTGCTAACTGACCACAAACCTCTACAAAATTTTGTAGCCCTTCTCAACCAGTCCCAACTTGCACAGTCCATAGACTGCAATGGTGTGCCCTTCTTTTGACAAATTACCAATATGAGATAGTGTATTGGCCCACTTCTAAGCATGCCAAAACATATGCTGTTTCCTTCCTCCCTGTCCAAATTTGACATTCAATGAGTCTTCAGCTTCTTGTTGCTATATTGATGCACAAGATACAGATGTGTCACATTGTTCTCCACTTAATCACTGGAAAATTTCCCAGGCCACAATTGTGGACCCTGATTTGTGGATTCTGTTGCACTATGTCCTAACTGGCTGGCAACATTCAATCAGACAAATTCATAGCTTGTTGGTTTGCCAATATTTTCCCTGTCTGTGCGCACTTGCAATTCACCAAGGTATCATTTTGCTTTCCACTGATAAAGATCAGTCACATATTGTGGTTCCCAAATGTCTCCAGCTTAATGTGATTTGATTGCTATACCTCAGTCACTGGGCAATGCTTGCCTCAAGAAGTTGATGTGACATCATTGCACCTGGCATGGTCTGAATGCAAAATTGAACAGTTGACTTCTCAGTGCCAAGCCTATGCTGAACATCAGTGAACCCCACCTCAGTATTTCTATGCATGGCCCAAGCCTTGAGCACTTTGCCAACATTTGCACTATGATTTCATGGGCCCTTACTGGATTACATGTTGGCTCATCATCATTGATGCTTACATGAAATTTCCCTTCATGGTTCCTATGCACTCTACTATGGCTCAGTCTACAATCCAGGCATTGTCATCAATCTTTTGCCTCAAGGTACTGTGTGAAGTGATTGTGACTGACAACAAACCTCAGTTTGTTGCCACTAAGTTTAAAGAGTTTTGCACTGCCTCTGGCATCAACCAAGTCAGAAGTGCACCATTCCATTGTCAGTCCAACGGAAAATCTGAACAATTTGTGCAAACATTTAAGCAACAGATGGACAAACTTTGTGCCTCTCATACAAAGGATTAAGGTCTGTTGCTATTCTTGTCTTCGTACTGCTCCCAGTCATGTGATGGACCATCGTCGTTGGAATGGTGGATGGTGCCACCACACCTTGCTTCAGTTTCAGCACCCACTCTTGTGTGTGGTACCAACTCCACTTTGACAGGCAAAGAATCACACTAATGGTTTGGTCATTTACGGGTTTTATGATGGATGGAGGTGCTGAGAGCAAAACACTATTGAAGGATTTCTTGGATGTTCTCTCTTTTTACTGCATCAGCTCAGAGAATTTTTGAGGCACCACCATAATCATATTCATCCATGTGAATTGCGTGATCCTACTGCAGGCTTTGTGCTTTCAGACTGTATGCCTGCCTAGGTGCAGCAGCCCCAACTGCATCTGGCTCCTATGGGCCGCATGCCATCAGCATCAATCTTGGAGCTGATGAGAGTCAACGCATTTTTACAACAACTTCCATTTCAACAGCCACCATCATCTGGGGCTGGGCCCCTCTTCCCAGTTGTTGTCCCATGTGCTGCCTTTGGTCCTTCTGCAGTCATCAGAATGGCTTCATCTTCCTTTGCTGCTCTCCCTCTGGATGTGGGTGTGTGTCCTCTGATTGGTCTTTCAGCTGGTGTTCCCAGGTAGGCTCAGGGCATATGCCAAGTGGGCAGGAGCTCAGCATCCATTATTTCGGATCTCATCTCCTCATTGCCACTTGGATCCATCTACCTCACCTACCCCCCCCCCCCCCCCCCCTCCGTCATTGTTCATTTTGTTCATTCATCTACACTACATGATGGTGGTGAGACAAGGTTTAGTGGGGAGAGATGTGGTATCACATATTGATATATTGATATCACCTCACATGCATCATAAAATTGGCAATGGAAGTGCAAATTTCCTTCAGATGTTGATAGCAGTCACGGTAGATGTTCCAGATTCTATGGTGCATGCCCACTGAGCCACACCTCCAGCAGCTCTGAATGTGTGGGATGACCAACAGCAGCCACACAACCCATTCACACTCAGAGAGACTTTACTGTGTGATGCTATGTGGACGCCGCCTAGTCATGGCTCTGACACCATCATTTGTGCTTTAGTTCAGAGAGCCTCTGTCTTGTTAACATTGGGAATTGGACACTATTTCTTGCTGCATTATTTGCGATGAGTCTGCATAAGCTTGGAGGAACAGAAGTTATGTAAATCTTCTGTTTACTGTATTTACTCATTCACTAATCATTTCTGCTCCTGTTCAGCTTTTGTACAATGACTGTTGCTGCACCACTCTGTAGCCAACCTCTCCTTACCATTGTGTATGGAGTAGTATGCAACATTATGAACTCTTTAATGGAGTAAACACTATTTTTAGTAAATATATGTTTTAAATTTATAGAACTTTATGTTTTTGATCTCTTTTGGTAATTTATTATGTATCTTGACTCCTTGGTAAAGCATTGAGGTTTGGACCTTTGCTCTGCTTATTCAGTCTGTGTATAAGCAATTACTGCATCAGGTTTAAAAATCATATATGGAGCTGCTTGCTGCAAATTGCTCAAAACTTTTGTATAAAAACTGCAGTTTGAAATATATATTCATTTGGAACTGTCAGAATGCTCCATTTTTTTGAGTACTTCAATGCAGTGGGCCCTTTTGTGAATCTTGCTCATTGTTCTCACTGCTCGTTTTTGTAGTCTGAACACATTGTCCTTATTCTGAGCATTTGCACCCGAGAACATTATGCCATAACTGGTGATAGAATGTCTGTGTACAAAGTATATTGGTTTTAGGCATGAACTATTATACACTGCTGTTAATATTTGTAAGGCATAACTTGCAGTTAAAATTTTTTTTCCAAGTGCCCTATTACATTCAGCCCATTTTAATCGTTGATCAAAATACACACCTAAAAATTTTGTGCCAGCTATGCACCCTGTGGTTTCACTATATAGTTTTAAGTTTTGTTATATTAAGTTTTTATTTATGTAGAAGTTCATGTTATTAGTCTTTTTACATCGAGAGTTACTTTATTGTTATTTGACCAGTCATGGACTGCCATAAGTGACTTTTCTGCTTTTACTTCCAATATTTCTGGTATCCTATCTGTAATTATTATATTGCTGTCATCAGCAAATAACACAGTTTCTCCTTGTGTGACCCACAGTGGAAAGTCATTAACATAAACAAGAAACAATATTGGACATAATACACTCCCTCAAGGGACTTCAGATGTCTTGACCTGAAAGATGTTTCAACATATAATACAAATCACTTGAAATTTTGGATCTCTTTAGCTTCTGCACTCTGTCTGCTAGGTAAGACCTAAACCATTTATTTACCACCACCCCCCTCCTATTCCTAGTAGTTCAAGTTTACCTACAAGTATTTCATGATCAACTGTGTCAAATGCTTTACTGAGATCTAGGATAATGCCTGTTACTTGTTCTTCTCCACCTAAGGCTTCTAAAACTACTTTTATAAATTTTGCTCTAGCAGCTTCTGTTCCCTTTCCAGATCTGAAACCAAATTGTTCTTTGAGTAGAAGTCGGTTTTTATTTAAGTAATCTGTAAATCTGTGTCTTATGATAGTTTCTATTATTTTTCAAAAGGAACAATAATGGAAATGGCCTGTAATTCTCGATACTTTTTATAACACCTTTCTTATGTACGAGAAGAACTTTTTCATGCTTTAGATAATCAGGGAAGTAACTTGATGATAATGACTTATTTACAATGTCTTGTCAGATGTTCTTTCATGCTGCTAATGCAGTCTTTTAGTAGACACATTGGAACTTCATATCAAACCTATTTCCTCTCCAATGGTGGATAGGAGCAGGATTGTGTAAGGTACATAGTCAGTTGTAGCTGTATGTTGTACTTCTGGAAGATTTTCTTACAGTTTGCTTGCTATATTACTAAGGTAGTTGGTTCCAAAGTTGGCCATGTCCTTTGGGTTATCTACTAAATTATCTTTAATTCAAACATTTATGTTCATCTGCTTTGACTTTTTGTTACCAGTTTCTTGTTTTACTATATTCCAAATGGCTCTGATTTTATTGTTTGAGTTCTGTAAGGTCTAATAAAATTTATGAAGATTGATTTTAAAATTATGTTGTGTTACAAATAATTCAGAGAGATTTTAAGGTGCTGGTTCTTTACAATGGATAGTGCAGGATATATGCTAAAAATAGTTTGGTGAAACATTTCAAGCTAACGGTTCTCAAGTGAGAATATCTGATGAAGAGCTGAATCCTCTTCAAGTAGGAAAAACAAAATACATCAGTTGGAACTACGTATACCAGAATGGTTTTAGCTGCAATAGATACATCTGTGCCCATACCAAACCTTTCCAGTCAGATAACATTACCAAAACATTTTGCAGACTATTTTAACTCCTAAACAAGGTCTTTTGAGTCCTGCAGACAAGATGGAACAAGATCATGTAGTACTGTGCTTGTGCTCCACCTAGAAAATTACAACCATCTACATGAATTCACTGTGGAGGAAGCATGTAAACAAAATCAGTCTAAACCAAAGCGAACAATAAATAATACATCTTTAACAGAAACTCCAACAAAAGTAGAAACAGGTCATGGAAAGGGAGCTGGGGCAAAATTGTTATTGAAGATGTCAATATGTCTGTGAGTCATAAGGTGGAACAAAACATTGACCATCTCACTAAAAACCAACCTTCCAGACTATGAATACAATAGAACACTGTGAATATGAAATCACATTTTGTGGTTTGAAGATATGGAGCAATGATAGTACGCATTCATAACGTGAGCATATAGAGTAACTACTTTAAATCTTAATATAACAAATTGAAATAATAATAATAATAATAATAATAATAATAATAATATGTGATCAGACTGTACAGTCTAAGCAATTACCTTTCTGCTTTGGATACAGATATTGTATGTTACCGAAAGTAACAACAATATTTTTTTCAATGTTGTTAGTTATGTAGTAGTTTTAAATAAAGTTCCTGAGGGAGACACTACTATTCTCTTTACAGAAGGAATTCAGTATACTGTAAAAGCTATGTTATCATTTGGTACAGGGTTAATGGTACATTTTTGAGACCTGCTCCTGATAAACATATATATATCCATCAAAACAAACATAAGGTGTGCCAGAAGCATGTTGTTTAAAGGCCAATGTAACTGTTGAGATGCATACAAATATAATAATAAGTACAGAACTTAATTTTTTATGGAGAATTAGAACCAAAATTTAAATCTTAAAATTTAACAAACTCCTTAGTTTTAACTGATAGTAGGGTACAATTTTTTCATGGTGAAACATTTTTTTCTGACAGAATTTATTTAACTAAAGCCCTTAACCAGAACTTTCTATGTTGTAAAATGTGGTCACTGGATTTCTCTAGTCATAGTGTGTATCATACAACAGTGAACCACACAGCATTAAATTTTTTGATGGAGAAGAATTTTGGCCACTGAGTGTCAATTTTAAATGACAATAGACTTTAGATTGCCACAGCAAATACTTGACAAAAGTCACTCTCTGCTCAACTGAGAGAACCCTCTTGGGTTACATGGTGAATGCAATATGCAAAGCTGCAGTTTAAAATACTTCTTATTCATTGCACAAGAGATAAAGCCCTTTGGAGGAAAACTACCTTGGACTACCATTTTATTTGTGTCCCTGGCTTATACAGCAGGAGCCTCGCATTAGCAAAAAACATTATCAGATTAAAACATGTTAAAGCCAAGTTGTCCTCAAACCATTCCTTGCAAGTAATCAGTTATGTTCCCATAGTGCAAAGAACATTACCCAAGAGCACATCTCTATTTATCTCATAATCAGGAAAATATGAAGAGCTCAATAAAGATATTGACATACATCCACAATAAAATTAGCAATGACTTTTCTGACCAGACTGCTACTGGCAGACAAGACTGAACGTTATATGAAGTTGTACGAAGGCTGATCAACAAAGACTCAGTCTGATTTTTTTTACAGATATGTATTACTCCACATCAATGTTTACATAATATTTTTTTTAAATTGCACCCCTCCTACTGGAATGCACTTTTTACATCATCTCTACCAGTTCTCAGACACATGGTGCAGGCCATTCTTGGTCAGGTCCTTCAGAATTGCCTCACATTTCTCGAGCACTGCTTCAGAGGTCTCAGATCAAATACCCTGAAGCTCTGCCTTTAGTAATGGGTATAAAATAAATCACAGGTTGCAAGATTGGGGCTATAAGGCAGATGTGGTACACAGGTTATATTGAATCAAGCCAGAAACTGCATGACTTGATCTGAGATGTTAGGCCATGCATTGTCATGATGAAGTCATCACCCTGTCTGAGAAAGGTCTGGTCAGTTCCTTGAAATGTGCTGCCTCAACTTAGTCAATACTGATGTTTAGTAGTATGCTACTGTAACAGCAGTGTGAGAGTGAACTGCATGCTACTAAATTATTCAGTGACAGTCAAAAAATGTGATCACCATCACTTTCCCCATAGATGGAACAAATTACACCTTTTTTGGTGTTGGAGAACCCTGTGATTTCCATATTGTGCTGGCTTGTTTTCCTTCAGGATCATAATGATGCAGCCATGACTTATTATCAGCGATAATCAGTTATAGAAATGCATGCCCTCCATCAGAGATGCTGCACCCCATGCCTTGTCTCCATTCACGCAGCCTTTTGTTTGGTAGTCAACAGACATGGTACCCAACAGGCACAAACATGGGTTATATGGAGATAATCATGTATGATTGTAAAGACACTGCCACATGAAATTCTCAACACTTCACTAGGGTTACTTAATGTTATCCATTGATTTTCATGGACAATCACGGCAGCTGTGTTGATGTTGACTTCAGCTACAGCAGAAGCTGAAACACTAAATCCACCTTACTTAACACAAACAAGTCAGCCTTGTTTGAAGTGCTTGGATCACCTTATCACTGTTTCATGAGGAGTGAATCTTCACCATATACTTGCTGGAACTTTACATAAGTTTCAGTGGGTGTGTGGTTTAAACAAAAACATAATGTTATTGCACCATACTGCTCTTCTGCGTCACCTCCATTGTTTGGTATCCGAAATGCAAAGAGCATCTACAAAATAGAGCATTACTAGTATCCTACTGATAGGACAGTGCTGCCACCTATGGACAGCATATACAAAAAACCTGCTGCTTTTCAAATATTCATGGTACAGATAGGAAACTATAGCAGAAGCTACAGGAAAAAATCAGTGTAAGTATTTGTTGATCACCACTCATATTCTGATAACAAGGGGTAACCTCATCCTATTTCTGGACAGGTACTTAGTGAAAAACTCTTCCTAAGATTGCTTTTGAAGAAAATGCAATTGGAATGGAAAATTTCAGATGACAAAATCAAAACTATCCCTAAGGCACTTTGACATAAGATCTCAAGAACTGACAAGCTCTAGTTGAATTCATGTTTAATTTAAGAATCTAATCAGAGCAGAAATAATGATGCTTGATGAATCATTGGCAAGCATTGCATTCCCACTGGCTTTCTCACAAGGGTCAGCCATTCTGACATCCAAGAAATCAGATGCCAAAGTTCTACTAGGCTTTCAACCACAAACACTTTTAAATCAATATTTCAAGATCCTTATACAGCTCATGACATATCAGAATGCTCCCCTTACTCCATGAATTAATTAGTTATTATCAAGGAAGCACCATAATTGGTCCATTAAGACTAAACACTAAAACAACATATAGATACATTATCAGTTTAACTTTTTTTATCAAGAAGAAATAGCATTAGCTTTCCTTTGGTTTGCTAAGATTTTAGATAGAATTAGTCATCAGTACTTACTTGACACAATGATTTAGATATGGTTCAGTTCTCAATATGACTAAGATGCTTCTAGGCGCTTCAGTTTGGAACCGCGTGACCGCTACGCAATGACTAAGATGGTTCAGCAGCATATCCTTTCTTCTAGGCGCTTCAGTTTGGAACCGCGTGACCGCTTCGCAATGACTAAGATGCTTCTAGGCGCTTCAGTTTGGAACCGCGTGACCGCTACGCAATGACTAAGATGCTTCAGCAGCATATCCTTTCTTCCAATAGTGCTTGTTTGGTAAGCTATATCGGAGACATTCTGAGAAGTTTGAAAAATAAGGCAGAGGTGCTGGTAGTATTGAAACTGAGATGATGGACCTCAAGTAATCTGAGGATAACTCAGTGGGTAAGGACAATTCTCATGATAGGCAGGGTTCTGTGTTTGAGTCCAGTACGCCGGCCGGTGTGGCCGTGCAGTTCTAGGCGCTTCAGTTTGGAACCGCGTGACCGCTACGCAATGACTAAGATGCTTCTAGGCGCTTCAGTTTGGAACCGCGTGACCGCTACGCAATGACTAAGATGCTTCAGCAGCATATCCTTTCTTCTAGGCGCTTCAGTTTGGAACCACGTGACCGCTTCACAATGACTAAGATGCTTCTAGGCGCTTCAGTTTGGAACTGCGTGACCGCTACGCAATGACTAAGATGCTTCAGCAGCATATCCTTTCTTCCAATAGTGCTTGTTTGGTAAGCTATATGGGAGACATTCTGAGATGTTTGAAAAATAAGGCAGAGGTGCTGGTAGTATTGAAACTGAGATGATGGACCTCAAGTAATGTGAGGATAACTCAGTGGGTAAGGACAATTCTCATGATAGGCAGGGTTCTGTGTTTGAGTCCAGTACGCCGGCCGGTGTGGCCGTGCGGTTCTAGGCGCTTCAGTTTGGAACCGCGTGACCGCTACGCAATGAGTAAGATGCTTCTAGGCGCTTCAGTTTGGAACCGCGTGACCGCTACGCAATGACTAAGATGCTTCAGCAGCATATCCTTTCTTCTAGGCGCTTCAGTTTGGAACCGCGTGACCGCTACGCAATGACTAAGATGCTTCTAGGCGCTTCAGTTTGGAACCGCGTGACCGCTACGCAATGACTAAGATGCTTCAGCAGCATATCCTTTCTTCCAATAGTGCTTGTTTGGTAAGCTATATGGGAGACATTCTGAGAAGTTTGAAAAATAAGGCAGAGGTGCTGGTAGTATTGAAACTGAGATGATGGACCTCAAGTAATGTGAGGATAACTCAGTGGGTAAGGACAATTTTCATGATAGGCAGGGTTCTGTGTTTGAGTCCAGTACGCCGGCCGGTGTGGCCGTGCGGTTCTAGGCGCTTCAGTTTGGAACCGCGTGACCGCTACGGTTGCAGGTTCGAATCCTGCCTCGGGCATGGCTGTGTGTGATGTCCTTAGGTTAGTTAGGTTTAAGTAGCTCTAAGTTCTAGGGGACTGATGACCTCAGATGTTGAGTCGCATAGTGCTCAGAGTCATTTGAACCATCTGAGCCAATCCAGTACACAAATTTATTTGGTAAGGAAGTTTCAAAATAGCACCTCCAATCCTCCCACCACCCCAAGAACCAGCCACAAAGGAGTGTTCCCTTCATCACCCAGTAGCTCCCCAGAGCGGAACAAATGAACCACGTCCTTCTCCAGGACTTTGATTATCTCTCATCATGCCCTGATATGAAGGACATCCTATTTGAGATACTTTCCACCCCCCTAAAGTGCTGTTCTGTTGCCCACCCAACCTCCATAATATCCTAGTCCATCCCTATGTCACTCCGAATCCCAACCCCTTGACACAAAGAACATATTCCTGTGGAAGACCCAGGTGCAAGACCTGCCCAATCCACCCACCCAGCACTTCCTATTCCATTTCCCTTCCACACCTCTTCCAGATTGCTGCTTGCATCACATGTGATAGTTGTATTCCAGCTCAAGATGCTGGAGTTGGTGATCATGCATGTGTGAGGTGCACTTGCTTTTGTGTGTGAATGGTGTGTGTCTCTCTTTTACTGGTGAAGGCTGTGGCCAGAAGCTTTCTGTAAGTGTCTTTTAATTGTGCATTTCTGCAGCTTGATGTGTCTTCTTTATAGTAAGTAGCGATCTGTCTTTTCCTACATTGTTGAAACAAGTAAAAGTAATACCAATACTAAAACATTGTGATGCCGAAAATGTAGAAAACCACAGACCAATTTCTTATTGATCTTGTATTTCCAAAATAATAAAAACCATAATGAAAAATAGACTAATGAAGTAAATAAATAAATACAACCTGCTTTGCAATGATCAATTCAGTTCCATGCCCACAAGAGCTACACTTTTGGCTATAAAATTACCAAATATGCAGCAACCAGTCGCAAAATCATGTTTTATTTATTCACTTTTGCAAATCGATTTCCACTGATTAACAGCCACCATCAGTACTTTCAACCAATATGTGCCCTGAGTAGTAATACTGTCTTAAGCAGAGGTCAAGTTTATGGCACATATTGGATGAAAGCACCGATGATGGCTGTTCATCGGTTGAAATCGATTTGCAAAAGTGAATAAATAAAACATGATTTTGCGACTAGTTGCTGCATATTTGGTAATTTTATGGTTTACGGTCGCTGCATGACTTGGGAACCACATGGAGCCCACCATTCATAACTTTTGGCTATAGCACAGTTTGCTAAAGCTGTACTCAAAGCACTAGACAAGGATGAGAAAACAAAGGGCATCTTTTTTGATCTATCAAAGGCATTTGATACAGTTGACCACAGAATTTTATTACATAAAATAGACCTATTAGTGATAAGATGTATGGCAAAGAATTAGTTTCAGTCATACTCGGAAAACTGGAAGACTGGTTGAAATCTCACCTATTTCTAAAAGATAAGTAGTAAAACACTTATCAGATCTGAAATATACTAATATAGGGAGCCCCCATCTAAGTGTATTGAGCCCAGTTCTCTTCCTTATGTATATAAATGATTTCCCACAGAGTGTCAGGTGTGGAGAAAAAGTATTGTTTGCTAATGACAGCATCATAATGATTACTGACAAAAATTCAACATAGTTAACAGAAAAATCCAATGAAGCTCTGAGAGAGATCCATAACTTGTCATTAAAGAATAGACTAGCTTTAAATGTGAAAAAGATAATATGTATAAACTTCTAACTAAATAAAAAAACCAATGATAGTAAACAACAATGTACTAGATTGTGTAAGTGATGCCAAATTCTTGGTTATGAATGTAGGCTGTCAATTGAAATAGAAAGAATGTGTGAGAATTTTTGCAAAGAGGCCACCTTTAGCATGTTACACAAATCCTTGCTCCAGCATGCCAAATTTCATGCCTCAAAGTAGCGTCAGTTATGGGATAATGTTTTGTGGAATAAGTCCTGGGAACATGCAGACTATTTTCGAGATACAGAAAAGAGCTGTGCAAATAGTAACACAACAAGTCTAAAGAATTATTCAAAAAGCTAGAAATTCTGACAGTTCCATGTGATGACATCTGATGATGATGATAATGTTTTATTTGTGGGCCACTCAACTGTGCAGTCATCACCACCCATACAAATTCCCAATCTGTACACAGTCCAGTCTAGTCCCTTTCATGAATGATGATGGAATGATGAGGACAACACAAACACCCAGTCCCTGGGCAAAGAAAATCCCCAACCTGGCCCGGAATCAAACCCGGGACACTGTGATCCAGAGGTAGTAACACTAGCCACTAGACCACAAGCTGCAGATGTGATGACATCTATCGCAGCCTAATGTATAAAATCTTAATATATGCACCATAAACAGCACAATACAGTACCATACAACCAAACCCAGTGTTTCATCTAAACGGAAGAAAAAGTAAAAAAACTCAAAATAGTATATTATACCATGGAATAAAATTGTAAAATAGACTGCTCCAAGAAATAAAAGATGTAAATATTCACTAAATAATAGTGATCATAGTGTAAATGAATATTTAAAATAACTTAATGTTCATGAACATTGTACAATGTAGTAATTTATGACATTATTAGAAGAGTAGGACTAAGTGTAAGAGCTATAAATACTGCAAGTGGCGTGTTTATTTTAATAAAAAATATTGTGCAAACATTTGACAACATCCATACAATGTATATTGTTCTGTGGATACAAAAATAAATAAATCAATCAATAATGAAGAAATAAGTAACCAAGGAAACCTAAAATCTGTGTCAATGTGCTGATTATCATATGGGCATCTGCAAATAGTTTCTCTGCAGATGGTCTAGTTATGTCAATAGAGAATGTTAGAAATCTTGTTTTTATTTAGTTATTTTTTTGTCAGTTGTATTTTGTGTGGCTCATCCACGGGTAATCATAATGTCAATAGAGAATGTTAGAAATCCCACCCAGACTCACACTTGAAGGATAGAAATATAAGTTCACAAAAGTGCAACCCACTATTTTTTTCCTAGTGTAGTAATTTAAATTTGACTAAAATAAACAGTAGAATACGTGCCAGTGCACTTATTGCCACATAATTTGCTAGGATTGTAATGAGTGAAGTATTTTTCTCTGCCTTAGGGGAATTTAACAGAATCTGTCATATGCATCATGTATGGCTGTTTTTACTGCAGTGGCCAGCTGCATGAACCCAAGTCACAAAAAACAGTCGCCTGCTCTGCCTTCCATATGTTACTATCACATGTGTTCACCTGCATTCACCCAATTGGGTCTCTGAATATTTATACACTAGAAAAAATTATATTTTACTCATGTTTTACATTACAAAATATTTATTGAACTTTTGACCAGTGTTCCTAATGTATTTCCCTTTTGATAAGGCACATTATAAAATTGAACTTTAATACTACAGTGCAGAATTGATTGGCTGGTTTTATTCATGATAGAACAATACCCTAATCATCACATGAAATAAATCACTGCCTACCTTATGCACAACTTCTGTACATTTGTGCTTCTAATCAGCTTCTGCAACAGCAGTTAACTTCTTTGAGACATGAAGGCTGTTAGAGTTCCCCTGAAAAAAACAAACCAAAATTACGATGGTTGGTCACCAGCTTTGTGGGAGCAGACTCAATTCAACATTTCTGGAGGAACCTGACTCAAACTTAAGTTTGAAAACCGAATTCATCTGAAATCTTTGTTTAAAAAACTGACTTTACTTTTAAAGGGAAATATTTAGGTATTTTATGTTAAGCCTTTCTCCAAACTCAAACACAAGGATACTTTAATTTAACTGTAGCACACTCACTACAAATGACTAATCCACAATGTCACTAAAAATGTTATCATGTTGATAATACTACTTTAGAAAATTTGGTCAAGAAAATTTATTTTAACTAAAACACGTTCTCTGCACATTTAAACAAGCAAAGCAGTCATAGAATTTATGAGCAATTCTTCACCTCTGAGGGAGTGTTCAACATTGCATTCTTGTGATGTTTTTGTGGTGACAAGTTTTTGTCATAATCTTGAACATTTGAAAAACATTTATGTATTCAAAATTATTAATTAAATATTAATGAGGAGACATGAAACTTATTGAGGTAAACAAAAGTTTAAGTCACTTATCTTGAATTACTCTATTTTATAAGACTGCATAACATATTTTGAAATACTGACTGAGCTCTCTGACAATTCCAGAAATCGTTAACAAATCTAAAATCTGCCATGCCTAGAGTATGTAGGCATTGCGATTCTGCTGTTGAGATGAGATGGCTGAAGATAGAAGCCTTCTTTTTTCAGTATGGGTGACCATTATTACAACATGCCCTTGTGCTTGTTGACGCCATTATCCTCTTGGTATCTGCACCCAATATTGTAATCAGTTTCAGTTCGGAGAATTTAAATAAAAGGGATGATTTTATCTGCTGATTTCACTTCTGATATTAGAGTTGGTTGCACAATTCTCACAATTACTAATATGAGGAGGGAAAGGTACTCACATCTGCACCCTCTGCCTACCTATCTCCATCTGTCTTTTTCACCACTTGCACATGGTTTGGTGTCACAAGGTCACCTTGCCCACTGAAAGGAAAACCCTGAGTGTATTCCCTTCATAACTACATCTATATTATTTTAATGTCAAAAAAGTATTAAATCTTATTTAGAGTCAGTCAGTTTCTTTAACAAAATAACAATTAATGATCAACTTAACACTGCTAACATTTATTCCATTGCATATCTTCGTTCAGATATGATGCATGTATGTCGCTTTCTAGGTGTCATGGCTTTCCCAAATATGAGTGTGCTGTTGGTAAGAGAAACTTCTCATACTTTTTCATTTTGTTGAAAACTATGAAATATTCTGAACATAAATTTAGGTTATGCTCCAAGCAACAAGTAATTTTACCAAATATATTATATATTTGTGTATGTGCTTTTCAGGAGGAGTTTTTGAGATTTCTGAAGAGATGAACAATGACAGCTCCAACAAAAGGAAGAAGAAACAACCTCTAACTGCAGCCACTGAGAAACTGAAATGGTCAGGTAAGAAATGCTTATTAGGGAATCAAGCAAAAATTCCAAATTACATTTTCTACTTGGAAAATATAGGAGGAAGTTGATTATTTTACATTATTTCAATAAATCTGAAGCAAGAGATTTTCTACATTAGCTATCAATGTCAATATAAATAATGTTTTAATATGATTATACAGTGGTGGCTGACAATTATGTGCCATGTGCCAAAGTGCTACAGCATGCTGTAAATATTGCACTAAAATCATGCCACTTATTCTTGAATGTGAGCTGAAATCACAGTAAAATTAGGACATCTCTCTTCAAATGCATCCTCGCATGCAAACAAAATGGACAAAAACATGCATTGTAGTGCTCTTTCTATTATGAAACTGCACTAGGCTGAGCAGACATCCCATATTGTATGGGACTTTTCCTTATTTAGCTTAAGTGTTCCATTGCCTCAACACAATATGTATGAGATATATATTGCCCCATTTTTCATTAACCATCCCATATATTTTGAAATAGTGTGCTTTTAAGTGACATGTAGCATAACCAAATGAAGAACAAATGTGGTCATATCCAAAGAATAAAGAAAATACTGTGTTTGATCCCCCCCCATGAACCATGGACCTTGCCATTGGTGGGGAGGCTTGCGTGCCTCAGCGATACAGTAAGCTGTGCCGTAGGTCCAACCACAACAGAGGGGTATCTGTTGAGAGGCCAGACAAATGTGTGGTTCCTGAAGAGGGGCAGCAGCCTTTTCAGTAGTTGCAGGGGCAACAGTCTGGATGATTGACTGATCCGGGCTTGTAACACTAACCAAAACAGTCTTGCTGTGCTGGTACTGCGAACGGCTGAAAGCAAGGGGAAACTACAGCTGTAATTTTTCTCGAGGGCATGCAGCTTTACTGTACAGTTAAATGATGATGGCATCCTCTGGGTAAAATATTCCGGAGGTAAAATAGTCCCCCATTCGGATCTCCGGACGGGGACTACTCAAGAGGACGTTGTTATCAGGAGAAAGAAAACTAGCATTCTACGGATCGGAGCATGGAATGTCAGATCCCTTAATCGGGCAGGTGGGTTAGAAAATTTAAAAAGGGTAATGGATAGGTTAAAGTTAGATATAGTGGGAATTAGTGAAGTTCGGTGGCAGGAGGAACAAGACTTTTGGTCAGGCGAATACAGGGTTATAAATACAAAATAAAATAGGGGTAATGCAGGAGTAGGTTTAATAATGTTATAACCAGGAATAACACAATAACCTCGTCAGTCTGGTTTATTAAATCACAAATCACTTTTTAACAATTATGTTAGCCAAGCGTCTACCCAGGCTCACACTCAGAAGTAATGCATAATTAAAGTTTGGTTATACCAATGTCCAAATGTGCATAGTGGGGTGCACGTCCCGTAATTATTCCCATGTCCAGTGAAGTTCAGTCTCTCCAAGTGAAGTCGCTAGATTTCCGCCGAGCAGCCAGGTAACCTCGAGTGGTGCGGCGAGTCATCCACAAGCAGCTGGAACACTGCGTAATGCACTTCCCGATGAAACTGTCGTTTGCGGCGGCGGCCGGGTTTATATAAGGCTTGCTAGTTAATGGAGCCGTCGGCTGGGGTTGCTGTTTCCCAGGGAAAACCAATCGCAATGTTTCCTGTCGTAGCCAATTGCTGTGTGCTGACAAACGCGCACATGCGAAGGCGGCCAGCGATGGTAGCCGCGAGCCGCCTGGAGAAGTGCAGCCAGTGATGTATTTCTCGGCCACGTAAGGGAGCGTGCGTGTGAAGACGGCCAGCGATGGAAGCAGCGGGCCGCCCAGAGAAGTGCGGCCAGCGATGCATTTGGCGGCCGCGTACTGGAGCGCATTGTTCGGTGTTTGTTAGAAGTGCTGTATACCACACCCCTTCCCCCATGGGGAAGCGTGGAAACATTGGCTGTGAATGAACGCCACGTCCATGGCGTCCTCCTCCTCTGAAACCTCGGCGTCGGCGGTGAGACTGGGCACAGGAGCATACGGGCGAAAACGCCCCGGCCGGGGGCGAAGGTTATAGCGTGCGGACCACGGGAGCAGAGGAGGCAGTGCAGGAGGAACCAGTGGCATGTCTTCATCGGCATCCGGAGTGACCTGGGGGTGGCGATCGGGGGAGGCCTCGGAGTCCCCGGCTGGCTGTGGCTGGGCCTGGTCCACGTCCGGGGAAAGAAGCTCTGGCTGGGAGGCGTCGTCCGTGAGCCGACCGGGGGCCAACTGCAAGGACCACCCTGGCGTGTCCTCCTCTGGTTGGCGTGGGGAATCAGGGGAAGCAGGGGACGGGAGGAGAATATGCCGAGGGGGGGAGGAGAAAAACGATGGGGAAGGCAGGTGAGGGCGAAGCTGACTGGCATGTCAAAGAACCTCCTGGTTGGGAAGTTGAACCCGGAAGACTTTCCTGCCCCTGCCCTGGATGATGGTGGCCGGAATCCAGGCTGGTTATCGGCCGAAGCCCTTCGCCCACACCAGAGTACCTGGGCGGAAACGAGAAGCAGTCAGCGACGGAGCCAACCGAGGTGTCAGC
Source organism: Schistocerca americana (assembly GCF_021461395.2). NCBI lineage: Eukaryota > Metazoa > Arthropoda > Insecta > Orthoptera > Acrididae > Schistocerca > Schistocerca americana. The sequence continues at coordinate 237,338,603 of NC_060130.1, forward strand.
AGAAGCAGGTTCAACAGGGTCCGGGGCTGCCGTCTGTGAAGAAGTTCCGCCGGGCTTTTATCTTCGATGGGCATGGACCTGTAACTGCCCAAGAAAAAAGTAAGAGATGCGTCGGGGGAGTGATCCTGGAGGTATTTCTTCATCTGTGTTTTGAAGGTGCGGATCATCCTCTCTGCCTCGCCATTAGATTGAGGATGGAAGGGGGGCGTCGGAATGTGGCGAATGCCATGACGGGCACAGAAAACCCAAAAATCCTCACTGCGGAACTGCGGACCATTATCCGAGACGAGAACCTCCGGCAGACCTTCTATGGCAAATATTTTTTCTAAGGCTGCAATAGTGGTGGAGGTGGAAACGGAGTTGCAGTGGACAATGTATGGAAACCTGGAATATGCATCGGTGACAATAAAAAACATGGCATTAAACACCGGCCCAGCAAAATCAACGTGCACCTGTTCCCAAGTGCGAGCACATGGTGGCCAAGAGGCAAAGGAATGTCGTGGAGCTGCCTGCTGGCGTTGGCAGGAGGGACACGCCTGCGTGAGGCGTTCAATCTCCTGAGTCATAGCGGGCCAGTATGTGAACCGGCGAGCCAAAAGCTTCGTCCGGGATATCCCCCAATGACCTTGGTGTAACAGGTACAGAACGTACTGACGTAAAGACTGCGGAATGACGTCCCGCCGATATCCGTCGCCCGAAAGAAGTAGAAGGACCTCGTCAACCAACTGAAGCTGATGGCGGACAGTAAAGAACTGACGAAACGCCGCAGAAGCCGTGAGAGGCGGTCGTTCGAGCCATCCATTACGCATGTGACGACAGACTTGTCGGAGCACCTTGTCGTTACTGGTTGCGTCCGCGACCCGAGAGCTGGTAATGGGAAACGCCTCTACTGCGGCCTGTGCTTCTTCGTCTACATAAAAACACAGAATTTCCTCTTTGTCGAAATCCAAATCCGGTCCCCATGGAAGGCGGGAGAGGGCATCAGTGTTGGCATGCTCGGTTGTGTTGCGAAAGTGGATTTCATACTGGTATCATGCCAAAAACAAAGCCCAGCGCTGAAGACGGTGAGCAGTCCGGTCAGGGGTCTTTGCTGCAGGATTGAATAATGATATGAGGGATTTATGATCCATAATGAGGTGAAACTTTGTACCATACACAAAAACATGGAACTTCTTTAAGGCGAAGATGATAGCCAGTGCCTCTTTTTCAATTTGGGAATACCAGTGTTGCGTATCGGTTAATGTTTTCGATGCATAAGCCACAGGGTGCTCCAACCCATCTGCCTCCCTGTGAGCCAGGACCGCCCCAATGTCTGTATCCGAGGCATCCGTTGCAATGACGATTTGCTTAGTAGGGTCAAAACGTGCTAGGCACGGGGCCTGCAGTAATTGGGATTTCAACCTGTGGAAGGCGCGGTCGCATGCCAGCGTCCTCTCAAAAGGCTGCCCGGAGAAGTACGGCCAGCGATGTATTTCTCAGCTTCATTGCAGCCACAATTGTCTTTGGGAGTTCCAATATGAGCTACTTTTCTGAAAGAATCAGTATTTTGAGCTCGTCTGTGTTACTGGAACTTATCTATGCACTGGTTTGTCTTTCTAGAGAAGAGTTTTCAATGCTTTTTGGCTCAATTTCCTGAAATTCTTGAACAACACGCTGCTGTCTTTGGGACAGCGATGGAACATGCTCGCTCTTCCATCCGCTCGCGTGAGCGACTACGGTAGGCGCTGGGCGTTCCATTTTACTGGTGAGTGAGTATGGCGTCCAGGAATGTGGTGCGGTACGCGGACAGAGCACAAGCTCTGCACACATCGACTCACGCTACGGACGTGGCTGCAGGCGACAGTAGCACCTCTGGTGTATGTGATGGCTTTCCAGAGTGTGCTCCCCCTCGATTGACAGCGTCAGACGCTGTAACAACCTCTGCAAGAGGTCACGGTAGCACCTGTGATGTGTCCAGCAACTTCCCACAGTGTGCTGCCACTGAAGCAGCTGCTCCAAATTCGAACGGGTGCCAGGGCTTGCACACACGTGAAGTAGTTCAGAAGAGGCCTGTATTGATGGCTATGCTTTAATATTCATTCGCCAGAACACTGGACGTTGGTGACTGGCAGACGGTTCATCCCAACCAAGAAGATGGTGCCGCGGACGGGACCAGATCTCGCACGCTTCTGCGCCTGTACAACTGCCTGACGTTGAGCTTGCTCCGCCAGCTGCTGTTCACAGCTGCGCCAACATACCATGTGCGAGCATTGCAAACACGAGAGCTGACAACTCGCAGATCTTGGAAGCAAACCTGGCCATTGAGATCGGAATCACTCCCGCTACAAGGCCATCCGACGTAGATTCACGGAAGCCCCGTGCTGACGTGAGTGAGGTTTTCAAACCCATCAAAAGTTCTGCTGCAGCTAGACCGCAAGCAAGAGCTCTTCGTAAAGCGTCCGAGAAGGGCACTAGAGCACAGCAAACGCGGGAAATGCCTGATGAAGACGGTTTCGTCAGGCCTAACCGCAAACATACGGCGAGGGCAGTTACATTTAACGCGCCAACGCAACAGGTGGAAACCGACAACCGCTTTTCTAACGTAAATGACAATACTAATGAAGGTACAATCGACATGGACGTATCCGTGCCGACCAAGCAGGGAAAAGTTTACCACTTCCACCACCAGTAGTTATTAACCACCCAGTGTGGATTAACTCTATACCTGGCACTAATTAGCCCCGTTATAGAGTACGGTTCTGTAGTGTGGGGCAATGCCGCAAACATCGACTCTGTAAAACTACAGAAAGTGCAGATCAAAGCTCTCCACCTTGCTCTGCACTTACCCAGACACATCCCCTCTAGGGAGCTTCACGAGCAGGCTAGGGTTCCAGTGTTAAAGGACCGCCTCAAACAGATCGCCCACCAGTTCTATGAAGAGGCGCAGTGGTCTGAAAACCTATTAATCGTCTATCTGAGTAACCGGATACATTGGCTCCCGACCACAAGGTGGCCAGACCTATTGCGTGTATAAAAAGCACAATAAGAGTAATAGGTTAATAAAACAAGAATGACACCTAGAGCACACACAGCGGAAAGAGAAGTGTAAAAAGCCAAAGAGCAGATAAGTAGACAATGTACTACAAGTTCCAGAACTACGAAAGAAACGAGATCAAGGGATCTCCATAAGTCAACTGAGTGAGTGCCTGCGGCTTTCGCAAATGTCTTCCCCGCCTGTACCATACCAGATACACGAGGTTTATTTTTCACAGCGCCTCGTCTAAATGCAGAGCAACTGCGAAAACATGCTACATGTTTTTCTGGACAATTGCAGCATTTCGGCTTACCAGTCCGTGGTGAGAGACATTCACCACTTTCGTATTTTCCGGCACACTTAACGCAGTGAGTAGGCCTCGTGCAAAGTCTATCCATGTGGTTGAGACTTTGGCAGCTAAAACTCTGTACCCTCCCACGTTTCACTTTCAGTTTCTCTACTTCTACTTTTATATTCGCGACGAACTCGACTTGGAATAGTTTTCTGTTCGCGATGTTATCCTGGAGCACCACGCAGAACAGAGCCTGCTCTTTGTGGGTCTTAGGAGACTTCATTTTGCTTCAGAACGTGCAACGAAACACAGAAAACTCTGTTCTTCACGCAAATGATCTGGCTTCATATTGAAGGGCAGTTTCCGAAACACTGCCTTAATAAGTTTCATCGGCTCTGAGACGTATGTAAACCTATGCAGTTTTTCGTGCCTGACCGTTTTCATCACTGCTTCATAGTCATCTCTGTAGCGCGATGTAACTTTGTACAAGACGCGTCCGGTAAGACGAACGGTAAAATTATTTTCCACGACGAATTTGATTTTAAGTTGGAGGGATTTGTCATCCTTTTTCCAGTTAATAACTACCAGTGGTGGACGTGGTACCCTTTTTCCCTGCTCGGCCAACACAGATGCATCCATGTCGGTTGTTATAGCTTCATTAGCATTGTCATTCAGGCTAGAAAAACGGTTGTCGGTTTCCACTTGTTGCGTAGGTGCGTTAAGTATAACGGCTCTCGCCGTATGTTTGCGGTTTGGCCTGACAAAACAGTCTTCCTCAGGCATTTCCCGCGTTTCCTTCGCTCTAGTGCCTTTTCGGACGCTCTTGCCCACGGCCTCGCTGCAACAGAACGTTTGATGGGTTTGGGAACCTCACTCACGTCAGCACGGCGATTCCGTGAATCTACGTCGGATGGCCTTGTGGCGGGAGTGAATCCCATCCCACTGGCCAGGTTTGCCTCCAAGATCTGCGAGTTGTCAGCGCTCGTGTTTGCAGTGCTCGGACATAGTGTGTTGGTGCTACTGTGAACAGCAGCTGGCAGAGCAAGCTCAACGTCAGGCTGTTGTACAGCCGCAGAAGCGTGCGAGAGCTGGTCCCGTCTGCGGCACCATCTTCTTGGTTGGGATGAACCGTCTGCCAGTCACCAACGTCCAGTGTTCTGGCGAGTGCACATTAAGGAATAGCCATCAATACAGGCCGCTTCTGAACTACTTTACGTGCATGCGAGCCCTTGGACGCATCCACGGTTGGTGCAGCTGCTTCAGTGGCAGCACACTGTGGGAAGTCGCTGGACACATCACAGATGTTACCGTCACCTCTTGCAGAGGTTGTTGCAACGTCTGACACTGCCGATCGAGGGGGATCAGGCACATCAGAGCGTGCGTGTCTGCTTAGTGAGTCGATGCATGCGGAGCTTGTGCACCATCCGTGTACTGTACCACCTTCCTCTACACCATACCCACTTCTTTTCGTATCTCTATTGCCTTTCTGGCCGTATTTATATATGGGGGCAGCTGAAGGGAACATCTGTCGTCATCTGTTGTATGCCCAGGCAGCTGCATCTAAATGGCCACTTTCTCGGAGACATTTTATTTAATAACTCGGTCATGAATCAATTTACAATCTTCGTAATTTTTATATGAATAGAGTAAGGTTGGCTTTAATTACAGAAAAAAGTTTGAGCTCGGCTGCATTTAAACTTTGATGGCTAGAAGTTTTAGAATGGAACTGACAGTAGAACATTACCTTTTAATTACAACTGTAAGAGACCTTGTATTGATTGTTATTTACATCAAAGTCTTGAAACTTGTTATAACTTTATTATTTAATGTGTTTCATCAGGAGCTGTAATCAGAACTTGCTATCATTACTATAAATGATACATAATCTATTGGCCGGCCGCGGTGGCCGTGCGGTTCTAGGCGCTTTAGTCCGGAACCGCGTGACTGCTACGGTCGCAGGTTCGAATCCTGCCTCCTGCATGGATGTGTGTGATGTGGCTCTGGCTCTGAGCACTATGGGACTTAACATCTATGGTCATCTGTCCCCTAGAACTTAGAACTACTGAGACCTAACCAACCTTAGGACATCACACAACACCCAGTCATCACGAAGCAAGAGAAAATCCCTGACCCCGTCGGGAACTGAACCCGGGAACCCGGGCACAGGAAGCGAGAACGCTACCGCACGACCACGAGCTGCGGACTGTGTGTGTGATGTGCTTAGGTTAGTTAGGTTTAAGTAGTTGTAAGTTCTAGGGGACTGATGACCCCAGATGTTAAGTCCCATAGTGCTTAGAGCCATTTGAACTTAATCTATTACAAATATGGACATTTTTGTTCCAAATTCAGTTTTCAGTAAATTACTCGAAAATTATTAGAGGTAACTTAATGGAGTCACACAGTTAGGGTTCTTATATCAAACTGACGCTTCATACCAATTTTCACCTTTCTAAGTCTAATATTTAGCACCTTCAATTTTTCGTAGAGACGCCGATAGTAGTGGAGCAAACTATGTACAAGCACATTTTGTTAGTGCGGGTTGCCTACATCAGGGGCAGGTAGGCACTCAGGGACAAACATATTGTTCTCCTTTGATTGACAGGTACTTAACCTATTGTTCTGTTAAGTGATTTTCTATGTCACCCTCATTTCCTTAAACTACTGTACCACCTTTGATTCCAGATTAAATAATTAGTTATGTCCTCCCCCACCTTTCGAATTTCACATGCTTTTGAACGCTATTTCTGGAGTAATCTTCTTCTTTTTCACTCAACCCCTTAAACTATTGTACTGTGTTTTACATAAAAATTATGGAAATTAACCTAGTGCTATGCACTTAACCTGCTGTTCTGCTCCATGTCACCCACTAACCCCCCCCCCCCCCCCCCCCCGCCCGTTAACTATTGTACAGCTAACACCACGTTGATATAGAAAATTTATGTAAATTAATTAAATCGATATTTTTCACATGTGTGGGGTAATATTTTTAATTTGCAGCATCCTATTGGACAGTGAAATTCATGGAAGACAGTTCAAATAATTTACGGATTTACTGCCAGGTGCACACCCTGCCGAAATATCGGCGGTGGTCGATGACGTCACCCGGCAGCAAACCTGTAAATTATTTGAACGTTCAATTTGCCGGGAAAAGTTAAGGTCTCATGATGGAATACAGTTTAAACAAAAGATCGCTAGTAAAAAACACATTCTCCTTGACCAATGTTTCTAAAGTGTTCAAAATGCTGTCAGCTACACACTGAGAGTGGTTTAGCACATCACTGGTACTGTCTGTTCCTATTTCATCATCCCTATTATTGGGTTGTGTGTGCTGACCGACTGCGATCTGTGTTTTTGTTACTGGCTGTGTTACTGTTTCCGCCTTGTGAGCGCCAGTTTCCTCATAAACGGAACTTAGTTTCCCACAGCTTGCTGTGTCCATTTGATACAGAATCTCCGTGTCTCAACGGCACATTATTTACATTTCTTATTTCGTTATAATAATTGTTGCGAAAGCATGATGGCTGTTTACGCGCTCTTCCTCTGCCACGACCTTGACTATGATAGTTATATCTTGTATTCTGAACCTCCATACTTCTAACATTCACGTTCCTATTGTTATTATTTCTGTTGCTTACGTGATTGTTAGAAGGGCTGTTATTATCTTGCACGTGCTCCCTAGCAGCAGCTACTCTTTCTACTAGTTTCTTTTATTCAATGAACCTATCCACATTATCTCTGGGTGCGGAAATGATTCTTTTCTGCCAGTACCAAGGCAGTTTACCTGCAAGTTCTATGATAATGATTTCTGGTTTCATCTTTTCTGTCAGATGCGACAGCCGTGAATCCCACTTTCTAGAGAACTCTTTGACTGACTCACGACCTGGAGCAAACTTTTAACCACTCAAAAACTTTCTCAAGACACGTTTTCTTTGTTTCGTGACCAGCCCCTATTAAGAAATGCAGTTTTAAATTCAGAAAGGGTTTTGTATCTGATCATTACGCCAGCTGATCATCGCAAAGCATCTCCCGACAAATGACTTCTTATGAAAGAGCGTTTCTCTCGCTCTGACCATGCATTAGGCAAAACATCCTCAAAACCATCCCAGAACTCTAATGGGTGAGTTTGTTTGTCTGGATCAAAACGTAAAAATTGGTGACATCGATGATAGTAGCGTCAATTGAAGTAACATGCTGTACAGTATTATTACTAGAACTACCAGAGGTTACTCTATTTTCTATGTTAGTAATACTAGTACTTTGTTCTTCTACTTGTAATTCTACCGCTTCTACTCTGTCAGAGGCCGGCCGAGGTGGCCGAGCGGTTCTAGGCGCTTCAGTCTGGAACCGCGCGAGCGCTACAGTCGCAGGTTCGAATCCTGCCTCGGGCATGGATGTGTGTGATGTCCTTAGGTTAGGTAAGTTTAAGAAGTTCTAAGTTCTATGGGCTGATGACCTCAGATGTTATGTCCCATAGTGCTCAGAGCCATTTGAACCACTCTGTCAGAACATCTTTTGTCCACATCCTCACATAATTTCATACAGTCAGATTTTACTTTCTTAATATCTTTTTGACATGCCTTTACTCTAGTAGTTACTCCTTCAAATCGAGTAGAGCAAAGTTTGGATTCGTTGCCTATTCTTTTTGACAATCTCCCTTCCAAGACACGTTTTCTTTGTTTTGTGACCCGCCCCAATTAACGTCTTTAAAATCTTTGCGAACTTCTCTAATTTCGCTTTTGGTAGTACTATGCAATTTATTTAGCTTTTGCCCTACTTTGACTTTCAGATCATGGTGGTTAGCAGCAATTTTAAAATTTAAACTACTGAGTTTTGAGGTCATTTCATCCTTTAATGCTCTATTGTTAGACTCAATCTTACTTAAGTGTTTGCTATTGGATTCCATTCAGTTCTTTATTACTATCCTTTAGTTCCCTATTACTAGATTCAATCTTACTATTCAGCTACTTACTATTTAATTTTATCTTATTGTTCAGTTCTATATGATGCGATTCGAGTTTAGCAACTAGTAATTGCATCCAGTTTGGTGCCTCTACATTGCAACTTGACATTTCGACCGATTTTAAAGAACACTCTAGCATTCCACATGGCTGAATTTTAGACATATTGAACTCAATGTCATTATCTGATAATTCTAGCAATTCTACCTTTTACGTTTTTGACCTCACCTTCAATTACCACGTTATCAGAAAATGGCTCTAACTTTGCAGTAACATTGAAATTAACTTCAGATTCTAGTTCCGAGAAATTACATTCCGATTTTGGATTTACTATTTTGACACAATCATCCTCATTAATTTCAGTTCCTAATTCTGACGGTTCATCGTCAGAGACTGATTTCATCTTATGTTTCACATTACTCTCATCAATGTTTTCCATTTTAGTAGCCAATTAGCTGCAACTAACAAATGCTTTAAACATTCTTGACCTAACTTATTTGCTTGTACTCGACGAACGATGCCGGCACGGCGTACCAGGAACTGTGATGCGACGCGTCGTGACGTAATGCAGGCAGCAGCAGCAACTGTGGAAGTGAGGATGGCAGCGAGCATCGCCTGCTGCAGTAGCTCCAGCGGGGTTGGGCACCAGTGAGCGCGCACAGTAGCTTGTAGGTAGTTCGAAGGTCCATGCAGCTCCGTGATGACGCGACGTCTTCTTCTAATCTCAGCGCCGGTGGCACCCGTGATCTCGTGTCGTCTTCTTCTCTCATTCCATCACGATCAAGGTCACTGTGGCTAACATTCACAGCTTAGTTTCCACACTTGCGAGCAAATCTTAGCACTGTTCTCGCGCTGGTTGCTGGATATTTCACTTCGGTATCCTGTTAGTGCGTATCAAGTCCACTGTTTTGTGCTGATCACTTTCCTGTTCTATTCACCACACGTGGGGCGGCAGCGCCGTTTTGTACAAGAGCCTGAAAACTATTTTTGTGGTCAGCAAGAAAGCGATGGAAAACATACTCACCATAATTTCCAGTCTGCAGGTCCACATTCTTCTTGTACTGAAAGAAATGTTTCTACTCTCTATTTACTCAACGGGACCAGAAACTATGACTATAAATGAAGTTTTGAGTTCTAAGTGATTAATATATTTGATAAAATTTCACATGCACAACATTGTAACATTTATGATGATAATAATAACGTCTCTATCAAAAACAGCACTATCAGTAGTTCATAGGCGACCTCTACGGTAAGTTCCCATTAAATGATCTTTCGCCGTGACTTTTAATAATTAGAGGTAATTGCTCGCCACAAAAGTGGATAATAATATTACCATTTGACACGTGGTCTTGTTAACATTTCGAGCGACACAAAAAAAGTTACTTCCGTGAAATTTAAGCGACCCAGGACGATGTACAGTCCTCGTGAGTTCACTTCCTATTTCTACCGAAAACGTGTCGAGCAGCAACTTAGCTGTGACGTCATCTGAGGCAGCGCGTAAGCAAGAGTTTAACTGACATAGACAGAGTGATAACTCGTTGCGAAGTATGTCTCTCTACTGCTCATTTCCTAAAAAGATAGCCCTAACTGCCTGTTTTTTGTACAGGCTAGGTTTTGTGTAACTGTTCCTGCGTTCTCCTTAAGTCGGTTTATATTGTTATATTGACCTAACTGTTGTGTTTGTCCTCTTTGTGTCTGGAGCACTGACAGAGCCTATCTCCTGCTGAATCAGAGCGGGCCACCTGGCGGTCCTTCGCTTGTGCTGCTGGTTCCCAAGACTTGAAATTAGCCGATTGTCAGACTGCTGCAACGCTTCATAGAACCGCCGGGCAGTCTGTTTTATGCTAACCCTTATCATGTGGAACCTCGTTTCCTCATGCAAGGCCCTGGTCGGGTATTATCGCGGTAAGTGCAAGGCGACTTGCAGAACTCTCCCTTGCACCCCATGGAGCAGACGAATGTATGTATCGGCTGCGTTCCCGCACATTGTACACACGTATTCTAGCACTGCTCTGATCAGTGCCAGATGTCACGTAATTCCTCAGTGTGGATGAAGCATTGATCCTGTGTTTAGTAGGAGATATAGTGCCTTCAAAGGTGCATGCGCTTTCCCCCGGACCTCACGGATATATGGCTTCCAGATGAGGTGCCTATCGACACTTAGCCGTGCGAGACCAGGGGATGGGGTCTCCCATGATTGGCAAGGGCTGAAGGTCCATGGGCACTCTATGTCGCGTTATTACGTCGGCCTGGCTTTCAGTGGCATTGAATTTAAGGCGCCATTTCGTACCGAGGCTCCCAAGTCATCGCATGCCTCCTGTAAGCGGCGGCGAACGACGTCAGTCCTTAGGGAATGCGCGTAGAGTGTGGTGTCATTCGCAAACAGTCCAAGGGATTCTTTCGAATACCTTTCATTGAACAGGGAGCAGGCTTATTGGCCGATAGTTGCGTAGAAGCGTCGCTTCTTTGCCTTATTTGGGGATGGCAACCACCTCCGCAGGTTCCAGTCCGCAAAACATAGTTGAAGGCATTTGAGATAGGCCACAGTTTGTGTGTTCTCTTCGTCTATATTATATATCGGCGTGAAGTTATTCGCAAAGCTGTCAGCCAAGATAGCCTCGGCGTCAGGCTTGCAGACAACCCCTCTGCCGACTTGCAGAGGAGAAAGATGGTGCCCTTTGCTTACGAACTGCTTATTCGCAAGGCAGAGCCATCTTCAACGTGAAGCATGGCTATTTTGCCTGCCCAGTTTTGATTTCGGTGGTTTTCCGCGGCCATCTTTATTTCACGGTGCACCCAGTTTAGGTGGAGTTTGGTGGCAGGATGGCGTGTAATTTGCCATTTGTGGAAAAGCCTTTTCTTATTTGAAATGATCTGCAATATCTCAGGGGGGAGCTGACGTGATCTGCCAGGAGGCCTTTGTGTTTCACTGGGTGTGGCAGCGTCTACAGCCCAGAGAGAGTCCACTGTAAGCTGCTACAGACAATATCAGGGTCTGGGATGGCAGCAAGGGAGTCTTGTAGTTCTTCTCTAACCTACTCCCAATTTACCCTCCCTAACAGCCAACGACGTTTGAGTGACTCCACACCGTCAGTGCCTACGTCGAAAACGACCGGCAGATGCTCTGACAAGAGAGCCACTCGACTCGTGGTAGTAGGGAGGTGTCTGACTCTCTTCATCACCGTGATGTCGAGCACGTCAGGGCGGCCGCATGTGTTGTTTGGGTAGTGCGTCGGGTCATGACCCTAAGACTACCGTGTTGTGCTGCCGAACTACGCGCAGCAGACGGCGACCATTGTTGTTTGTTTCACTGGAACGCCACTCAGGGTGTTTTGCATTGAAGTCTCCCACAGTAAAGACTTTACCACAGAGAGAAAGTAACGCTTTAACATGTCTGGGTTCTAGTGGTCTTCCAGGTGCCAGATAAACCGAGATAAATGTAATTCGACCTGACATTGTCTCTACTGCAACAGCAGTGACCTCAATTGTTGATAGTTGTGGGAGCTGTACAACATGGTGTTTCAGCGAAGTCTTAACGTAGACGGCAGTGCCACCCCCCGCGGTAGGCCTATCAGTGCAGTGACAAATGAAATTTGCTGCCCGCGCATGGATGCCAGGTTTTAGGAAGGTTTCCTGGATGAGGCATATGTCAACTGCCTCGTCACGGAGGAACTGCCGGAACTCTCCCACGTGGTGACACATGTTGCATGCATTCCGTGTGCGTACGGTTCGTGATGACTGGGTGTTGTGTGCTGTCCTTAGGTTAGTTAGGTTTAAGTAGTTCTAAGTTTTGGGGACTGATGACCGTAGATGTTGAGTCCCATAGTGCTCAGAGCCATTTGACCCATTTTTTTGCGTACGGTTAGGCCATAAACTGTATTGGCATGGTGCACATGTGTTGCCAGTTGGTGGTGGGATGCAAGGGCCATCTGCACTGCTGTCACTAGGACGGTGGGAAGAGTCTGGAGTAACTCTTTGACTTTTCTTTTCATCTCTTAAATCGCCGTGGTTTGCACCAGTTTCCTTACTTGTCTAAGTTTCACAAGCGTTACCTCTTTGGTCCATCCCCATGAATGCCTATCATTTCAGCCTGCTGGCCAGCGTGATTTACGTCGGCACGCGAGCAATGATCATATTTTGCATGCTTTTCCACACGAGGCTGTGCTGGTACAGGCTGGTGGTGGGGTGGGGTGGTAAGGGGTGGTATCCTTTCCCCTCGTGACATTACTAAAACTAAGATCAGGAGTAACTTGTATGGCTGGATTGTCATTGGCGCACTGCTTAGTATTGGCCTTACGGAAACTTACACCCGCTATGGCTAGCAACGTGCTTTTTGGTGCAGTTGCAGCACTGGGGCGTTTCCTATGACTTTACTTTGCACTCACGAGTTTCATGCGGCCCATCCCATTTTACTCAGTTGGACGGCATCGTAGAGAACTTACCTACATGATTTAGGCCTTGGCACTGAAAACATTGTGCCCCCTGGCCCTTGCTGCAAAACTTTTCAACCTGTATTCCAGTGATATTCGCGATGTTTTTCAACTGGAATGCTTTCCTATGTTGTCGATAAAGATAACCAGAAAAAGCGGGTTCTGTTTATTTGTGCATGGCATTTTCATGCGGGAGACGGCTCTGACGCCGAAACCTAGTTCTTCCATCTCCTCTTTGAGGTCCATATGGAAAGATAGTTTCCGGAACACTGCCTTGAGCAGCTCAAACGAGTGGGTGGTATAGTATGGCAGACTTCAGGCCTTAGCCGCACTCATAACGGCATCGTAATCCTCTCTCGATTTCACATTGACCTTAAATGTGTGGTGGCCTGCTGTTCTAATCGCCTCAGAAAATTTAGACTAGACCGCACTATTTAAGAGCTGTTGAAAACTCTTAAAATCACTCGACCATTGTATAACAGTCGGAGGTAATGACAGTGGCACGTAAACTGCCCTCCGCCACACACCGTTGGGTGGCTTGCGGAGTATGAATGTAGATGTAGATGTAGGAGGTGCGGCCCTCTTTGGTCTACTTGGTTTCGTGTTGTTATCAGTTGGTGCGTCAGTGAATGTGACATACCGGTTTGCAGACGGTAACGGCTGTGACTGTGTGAGCGCAGGTGCCCTTGTGGTGTGCTTCCTGTTCAGCACTTCAAAGCTCTCCTCCGTGGGGAGGTCGCCATTGGCAGCCTTCGTGCACACGGCAGAGGGCTGCTTCTTTGTGCACGCCTTATGCACCTTACTTTTTGAGGCGGCAGGCTTCTTAGTGGAATTTCCCCAGAAGGTGCTGCAGGGCCCTTCCTCGAGGATGTGTCCGCGTCGGGTTGTCCCCTCGCGGTCGCGTTCACCTCAATCTCTGGTGCCTGGCCGGGATTAACCCCTCCAGGAACGTCAGACTTTCACATGACCACAGCTGTGGTCGCTGAAGCCTCTGAAACGACAGCGCAGCTAGTAACTGCGCCATTTGCGCTTTCGCTGGCACTGGCGGTGCATGGGGCAGGTACCACCGGAAAACAGCCTCCCACCTACATCTAAAGCGCGTGTTACGGTGATTGGGAGCAAGCCCCCGCCCATCACACTCGCTGAGTTAATTGACTGAGTCGTCTGCAAGCGCGACCGAAGCCGCGCCCGCCGACATAGCACTCTACACAACATCATCCATAACTCGCACTCTCTCTACTGCCTCTCTGGCCCTATTTATATATGGGAGCAGCGGGCAGCTAAAGGGAACGTCTCTCGTCAACTGCTCTATGCCCAAGTAGCAGCATCTAAATGGCCGCTTTCTCGGACACATTTTATTTAATAACTCGGTCATGAATCAATTTACAATCTTCGTAATTTTTATATGAATAGAGTAAAGTTGGCTTTAATTACAGAAAAAAGTTCCAGCTCGACTGCATTTAAACTTTGACTGCTAGAATTTTTAGAATGGAACTGACAGTAGAAGATGACCACTGAATTACAACTGTAAGAGACCTTGTATTGATTGTTATTTACATCAAAGTCTTGAAACTTGTTATAGCTTTATTATTTACCGGGTTTCATCAGGTGCTGTAATCAGAACTTGCTATCATTACTATAAAAGATACTTAATCTATTACAAATAAGGATGTTTTTGTTCCAAATTTAGTTTTCAGTAACTTACTCGAAAACTATTAGAGGTAACTTAATGGGGTCACATAGTTAAGTTTCTTATATCAAACTGACGCTTCATACCAATTTTCATCTTTCTAAGTATAATATTTAGCGTGTTCAATTTTTCGTAAAAACATCAATTTCGGCCAAATTTTTGCTCCAATAAAGTTGAGACTTGTAACAGTTGAAATTGACACACATTTGCACATTCTGAACAATTTTTGGCTTCGTAGATCTATTCCTTAGCGCCACTTTTTTTTTCTTAAAACGATGTAATTACGGAAACATAGTCATCTGATCACTCTGAGATTTAAATATCTTAACATTAATTTACGGAAGTATATGTTGACAAAGTTTGGAATAGCTACTTGAATTTTTAATTTCATTATAGTGCAATAGTTTGTATGCTACGCACATGCGCGTTATGGTGACGTGGCACTAGTAGCAGTGAACTGGGGTAAGTCCCGGCACACCCGCTCGTCTCTGTATCTCTCAAATGATTGAAAGCTTGTTCTGCCACAAGTGGTAACATGTGAGGACGCAGGATATCTGCGATGTACCATTGTGCAGTCAGATTTGCTCGAGGTAACATATGAGGACAAGGGATGTCCGTGTTGTACCAATGTGCAGTCAGATTTCCTCATTTCCTATCAGCCATGGCCAGAACTCATACACAATGGTTCGACACGCCATGGCACAAACAGCAACACCACTGCGCCTCTCTAAAACAGTGGAAGAATTGGATCACTCTCCAGGTCACTGTCATTCTCACCAACAAAAATTTGGAACCTTTGGAAGGTAGGAGACGTGGTACTGGCGGAAGTAAAGCTGTGAGGACGGGGCCATGAGTAGTGCATGGGTAGCTCAGACAGTAGAGCACTTACCCACGCAAGGCAAAGGTCCCGAGTTTGAGTCTCGGTCCGGCACACAGTTTTAATCTGCCAGGAAGAATCATATAACTCTGTTGGCAAAAGCCTTTCGGAGATTGACGTCTGAAATACTCCTCTGTGATACAAACAAGGGAGATACTGGGTCTATAATTAAATCACTGAAGACTAAGGACTCTCATGGATATGATGGATTGCCTAGCAGAATATTAAAGTACTGTGCTGCACATGTTAACCCTGAATTTAGCCATATTCGTAATGGTCAGGTTCCTGAACAATTAAGGTAGTACTCAGTAGTAAGGCCGCTTTATGAAAAGGAAGAAAGGGATAATGTAGCCAATTTTAGGCCTATTTCTATGCCATCGGTGTTTGCTAAAGTTATTGAAAAGGCTGTGTATGTAAGGATAATTGATCATTTTATATCACACAATTTGCTATCAAATGTATAGTTCGGCTTTAGAGGTCGTTTAACGACTGAAAATGCTATAATCTCTTTTCTCTGTGAGGTACTGGATGAGGTAAACAAAAGGTTTCGACCGCTAGGCATATTTTTTGTTTAACTAAGGCATTTGATTGTGTTGATCACAAAATATTGCTCCAAAAGTTGGAATACTGGGAGTAGCTCACAATTGGTTCACCTCTTACTTTAGCAACAGACAATAAAAGCTCATTATTCACAATGTTGAGAATGGCTGTGATGTGGGGTCTTAGTGGGGTACGGTCAAGTAGGGGTGCCCCAGGGATCAGTGTTGGGGCCACTTCTGTTCCTTATTTATGTAAATGATATTCCCTGTAGTATTACGAGTAGCTCTACATTATTTCTTCTTGCTGATGACACTAGCTTGGTACTAATTTCAGAGAATGGGCATATGATTAGTGAAACTGAACAGTTCAAATTTCTAGGTGTTCAGATGGATAGTAATCTGTCGTGGAAAGCCCACTTTCAGGATCTTGTTCAAAGACTTAATGCTGCCATTTTTACTATTCGAAAGGTACCTGAAGTGAGTGATCGTTCGACACAAAAATTAGTCTACTTTGCTTATTTTCATTCGCTTATGTCGTATGGTATTATATTTTGGGGTAACTCTTCCCATTCTAAAAGGATATTTTTGGCTCAGAAATGGGTGGTTCAGACAATAAGCTGTGTAAGTTTACAAACATATATATATATATATATATATATATATATATATATATATATATATATATATATTGAGAGGCCAATGTCAAAACAACCAAACTAGTGAACAGGGGTCGACAAGAGGTTTGTAAACTTACACAGCTTATCGTCTGAACCACCCATTTATATATATATATATATATATATATATATATATATATATATATATATATATATATATATATATATATTGAGAGGCCAATGTCAAAACAACCAAACTAGTGAACAGGGGTCGACAAGAGGTTTGTAAACTTACACAGCTTATTGTCTGAACCACCCATTTCTCAGCCAAAAATATCCTTTTAGAATGGGAAGAGTTACCCCAAAATATAATACCATACGACATAAGCGAATGAAAATAAGCAAAGTAGACTAATTTTTGTGTCGAACGATCACTCACTTCAGGTACCTTTCGAATAGTAAAAATGGCAGCATTAAGTCTTTGAACAAGATCCTGAAAGTGGGCTTTCCACGACAGATTACTATCCATCTGAACACCTAGAAATTTGAACTGTTCAGTTTCACTAATCATATGCCCATTCTGTGAAATTAGTACCAAGCTAGTGTCATCAGCAGGAAGAAATAATGTAGAGCTACTCGTAATACTACAGGGAATATCATTTACATAAATAAGGAACAGAAGTGGCCCCAACACTGATCCCTGGGGCACTCCTACATGACCGTATCCCACTAAGACCCCACATCACAGCCATTCTCAACATTGTGAATAATGAGCTTTTATTGTCTGTTGCTAAAGTAAGAGGTGAACCAATTGTGAGCTACTCCCAGTATTCCAACTTTTGGAGCAATATTTTGTGATCAACACAATCAAATGCCTTGGTTAAACAAAAAAATATGCCTAGCGGTCGAAACCTTTTGTTTACCTCATCCAGTACCTCACAGAGAAAAGAGATTATAGCATACATATATATTCTTTACTGTCATTTCTTGTTAACAATATTAGCTTATTTCCAAGAATAAGCGGCTTTCATTCACTTAACACTCGGCAGAGATCAAACCTGCATTTGGATCGGACTTCCTTAAGTTTTGTGCAGAAAGGTGTGCAGTATACTGTTGTACCCATTTTCAATAAGCTACAACAAAAATTCAAAAATCTTAGCAGTAATACACGCACTTTCAAATCGAAACTGAAGAGTTTCTTCATAGGACAGTTCTCATATTTTGTCGATGAGTTCCTTGAAGAATCGAGATGATTCTTATGTTGTATTGTTGATTGCGTTTACTTAAACTTATGGCTTGACTTTTTTTGGGTTCACAAACATTTTATTTTTATCTCTTATTACTTTTACATTGTAATTTCATGTACTGACACGTTTGATGACCTTGGAAATTTGCTCCTCAATTTGTTCGTACAGAGCTTGACGTGTAAATAAACAAATAAATTCTCACGTAGCCCAACATTGGGCCACTGTCACATCTGAATGCCCCACAGATCTGATATTGTATGATTCAACCAGCAAGACATATGAAGGCCCAGATTCAGGCCTCTTTGAAACCCTTTCAGCAGTTTCGCACATGGATGTGGTGTCTCCATATTACTCAACATCTGATGTTTTGTATACCCATTATATACCCTACTAGCTCTGGTAACAACACTAAACATGAACAACACTAAGGCACTCTGGTTACCATTCTATCTCTCTCAGTGAATTGCAGCTGTATTCGTTTTCATAGCTGCTGATGGGGTGTACATGTACAAAGTTATATTGATATCTGACTATGTCTTCTAAGCGCTTCAGTTTCTTGTCAGGCAGTCTTCAAAATGAATTATGTTAATCTCGAATTGTCTTTCCTTGATTTGTTTCTTCAATCTGCTTGGAGCTTGAAGTTGTATAACACGAACACAGTTCTAGTGTCAGATAAGTCATACTTTTACATGGGATAGGTGATCTTTATATACTAGCAATAAATGTTTTAAAGTATTGTTGATGCAGTTTATTATGTAAATAAATTACATCAGTAAATCAAAAATTGTTACAGCGGATGCAAAGAAGGAATTTGGAAACCCAGACCTGCCTGATGGAGTCCTTGGAAGAATATGGAAACTATCTGATATTGACAGTGATGGTCAGCTGGACAGTGATGAGTTCTCCCTGGCCATGCATCTATTGAGGAATAAAGTGTTCCAGGAGAATTTAAATCAGACGCCATTTTCAGATGGTCTAGATGATAAAATAGAAGTGTAGCTTGCAGAAAATCATATTGTGAAACAGTTTTATATTTTATATGATATACATGTTAAAAGTTCAACTATTAATTAGATTTTCTACTGTATATAAAACAAAGAAACTCAAAACAGTGCTAGGCAAACAACCATAGACATGTCATAAGACTGAAAATCCCAATCATTTTCTTGTAAACACTTACCAAGAATTAATCAGTAATAACTAAACAAGGTATATAATCTTTTATAAGATTATCATGACCTTCTACAGACAATATGAACGAAGTTTCACACAAAAATCTTGCAATGATAAGTTCACTGGACAAAATTATAGTCACTTCACATGTCAAAAATGCTACTTATTTCTTGGTTTTACAGGTAGTGAGGGAAGAGGTGATACAAGAAGCAATTGTTCTGCAAGCATAAGCTACTTTTCGGGGGGGCCCCAGATGTGGTACAGTGCAAAACATGTATTTTTGTGGTGTTTAATAAAGGTTCTTAATGTGTTGTGATGGAGTGGAAAACTGAGTGTGTGCTTTCAATTAATTTTGATTGGGAAAGGCAGACCATGCAAGTAAATCACTACATGCTATCCCGTGGTTTAATTGTGTGGATAGGATTATCAGAGAAATGAATATTTATTATATTCGCTGTATGGTTACCTAAATTGATGTACATGTGATCTCTACAGCTAGAGGTGTCTCTAGGCAGTCAGTCTACCAACTCTGTCTGATGAATTATGCTTACACTGTATGGCATTCAAGTTCTCAAAATTTTTTGAGTCATTTAAGAAGTCTATATTTAAATTAAAAGCTAAAATAATTTCTGTATTCTTATATTTCTTACACAAAATACCTATCATTTATTTCACGTTTTGTAAAAAGATGTCAGTTGTACAACTTTGAGATCTGTACAGCTCTATTACAACCAGGGGCAATTTATTTACAATTAATTTTATTGCTGCTACAACAAATATTACTTGTACACTAAGTTCTGCAATACAGTCAAGTTTTGTGAACTGTAAATTATCTTTACAATATATGTATGGCAACCCTCCTTTTCCCCTTTCCTCACTTCAATGTATGCTCAGCAGAAATTGCTGGACAAAGTATAGTATTTTACTTTCACCATAATAATTAAATTATGAGACACATCATATTTTATAAGAAGCACCACATCTGCACTCTACACAATGAGTATGTGCTGTAATTATATGCACTTATTGCTGGGGTATTGAATATTTTAATGTAGCACTTTTTTTTATTTGTGGCATTTAGCTCTTACCATTTTTATTACAACATAGTGTTTACCATCCTCATCATTCTTTACTAGTTTCATGTGTTATTTGGAAATTTACACGTTTAACTAAGAATTTGGGTTCATAGTCCATTTAACCTGAAAAGTTACTTATTTGTTGAGGCTTCACAATTTCCTCTTTGCTGCTGCTGACAAGAGAACCAGTATCTATGTGAATGAAGACTCCTTTATAGCTGTCGCTAAATTCATGTTCTGAAGCATCCCATGAACTTAACATGTTCTTGCAACGTTTGTTCAGCTTGTGTGCACAAATAGCTGGGTGAATGTCTATTCAGGAATTCAGCACTACCACATTTTTCACCAGGGACTTATGTATAAGACAAAATTATTTTTTATTTTTTTTATTACTGTGAGATGTCCATTTTTTCTTACGATATCCTGCAACTTCATAATTATATGAATGATCAAACGCAGCAGTCTGCTTGTTTTAGCGATTATGATCACCTATCACCTTACGTTTCTTGTAAAAACGATTTGTTTTGTGTTTTGGGTCACCATTTTCTCTCTTGAGCACTGCTAATCCTTAATTTAATGTTTTAATGTCACTATGTGACACTTCAATAATTTCACTGGAAACCCATGTTTGGTGTAAGTTGCAAGCCACTAAAGTTGCAAGCCACTAAAAACATTCAATGACCAAGGTCACATAAATCTTTCTTTATTACAAACAACCAGTTTTGACAGACTTTACTATCATCTTGAGGTTCATTTGTCTATTTATTTACGTGCCAAATTCCGTAGGACCAAATTGAGGAGCAATCTCCAAGATCATGGAACGTGTCAAGACATGAGATTACAACATAAAAGTAATAACAGATAAAAATAAAATGTTTATGAACCAGGAAAAAGTCAGTCCATAAGTTAAGTAAATGCTATCAACAATACAACAAGAATCAACTCAATTTTTCAAGGAACTCCTCAACAGACTAGATGGGAAGATCATTGAAAATGGATGCAGCAGTATACTGCACACCTTTCTGCACAAAAGTTAAGGAAGTCCGATCCAAATGCAGGATTGATTTCTGCCGAGTATTAACTGAGTGAAAGCTGCTTATTCTTGGAAATAATATATATTGTTAACAAGAAATGAACTTACACAACTTATTGCCCGAACCACCCATTTCTGAGCCAAAAATATCCTTTTAGAATGGGAAGAGTTACCCCAAAATATAATACCATACGACATAAGCGAATGAAAATAAGCAAAGTAGACTAATTTTTGTGTCGAACGATCACTCACTTCAGGTACCTTTCGAATAGTAAAAATGGCAGCATTAAGTCTTTGAACAAGATCCTGAAAGTGGGCTTTCCATGACAGATTACTATCCATCTGAACACCTAGAAATTTGAACTGTTCAGTTTCACTAATCATATGCCCATTCTCTGAAATTAAAAAGGCGGGTTTTGTTGAATTGTGTTATAAACTCTAAAAACATAGTTTTCCTGTGATTTAGCGTTTGTTTATTTTCAACAAGCCATGAACTTGGGTCATGAACTGCGCTATTTTAAACCGAGCCAATGTTGTCAACAACATCCTTTAGTACCAAGCTAGTGTCATCAGCAAGAAGAAATAATGTTGAGCTAATCGTAATACTAGAAGAAATATCATTTATATAAATAAGGAACAGGAGTGGCCCCAACACTGATCCCTGGGGCACCCCTACTTGACCGTATTCTACTAAGACCCCACATCACAACCATACTCACTATTGTGAATAAGGACCTTTTATTGTCTGTTGCTAAAGTAAGAGGTGAACCAACTGTGAGCCACTCCCAGTATTCTGTAATGGTCCAACTTCTCGAGCAATATGGCTCCAAGCACTATGGGACTTTACATCTGAGGTCATGAGTTCTGTCTGGAGCAATATTTTGTGATCAACACAATCAGACACCTTAGTTAAATCAAATAATATGCCTAGCATTCGAAACCTTTTGTTTAACCCATCCAGTAACTCTTAAAAAATCTTTTGTTGAGAGTTGAAGATGACAGCAAAGTCTGTAAAAATTGTTTTTTTAAATAAACAAGTATTTATATGATCTTGGCTATTGAATTTTTGTAGCAAGTAAAACAGATGACTCCTTCAGTATTGTCAAAATGAGAAAATTCAACTAACAAATTTTAGGCACATTTTTGGGTACCTTTCATGCATTTCACACTCACAGTTCATCTTGCAATCCACTTCAGACACTATTTACATGGTGGACTAGTAAACTTCAGCTTTTTGGCAAGCATTGTGTCACAGCACTTTTCTACAGCTACCATCTTGCACTGCATATATATATATTTTATTTTCTCTTGTGTTCACTAACTTCATGCAGACACTCCTGTCAAAAAAAAGCATTCTGTAAACAATAAAGTAGCCACAAAAACAAAAAAGTGTACCTCTTAACACTTAAGATTGTCATAACCAAGTATGTCAGAACTATTTTCTCCAACAGAGAAATTATCTGAAGCGCTGCCCCAAAATTAGCTCTATCTTACCCAATATCCCTCCCATGCCATTCATCATAAGTTTTTGTTAGCCCTCTAAATATCTTTACAAACTCTATGTCACTCTTTATTTTGCTTCCTCACTTCGCAGTTAATAATATCCATATGATGCAAAACTTATTGTATGCACCATCCTGCTTGCACTTGCTCCAGCCCCATCCCTGGTAAAAACGTCTTTTTCAAATGGAAAGCTATGTTTATCACAGCTATTCTATAAATTTCCCATAGGTGCCTTATTTTCCTGTAATTATTTTCCAAAGCTGGTAAACTTGTATACCTCTGTTGCTATCAGTTGGCTTTTTAATGCAGCACCCTGTTTGCTACATAATACTGTTCTGTATTTAATCAAATTTCCAAGTTGAAACACTTCTATATCACACACTTAAAAATGTGCTATGTGCTTCACCTATCTCACCAAAGAATTTCTATCACCTCATGATGTTTCTGATCAGAGTGATAATTTGATTCTATATTTCACGTGGTATTAAAAAGAATGTTCACTGTTCCTGTCATTAGCATCAAACAGATAGCTGTGCACAAGATCCAGTTCTCATGACCACCAGATCAGCAGTTACAACAGCTGTTAATGCTAATGATAAGAGAGAATACCCAGTTATCATGACCAACAGAACAGCAGTTGCAACAGCTGTTAATGCCAGTGATGAGATAGATAGGAGCTGTACTTAATGCAAATAGTGTGTGCAGGCATCACAAGGGAATGATTCAGCTTCACAGCTGTGAGTGAAAATTTTGCATGAAGAAAACATTTTTAATAATACAATTTGTCTGAATGGTATGAATTAAATGCTCCATAGGCACAAGGAAAATTATCTCAATTTATCAAATTTAATGAATAAAGTTTTAAAGATTTTCTTACGCTACAATTGACAAAAAAATGACTCAGTAAATGCAATACAAAGAATGCTGATTGTGGCCAAAGCTGGAGGCAGTTAGTGCCTTTAACTTAAAACAGCCTTAACTCATGATAACAAAGTATACAAATTGTAATATATTTTTATCACTCTCTGTTGTAAAGTGTTAAAGCGGTGCAGCAAAATTATTTTCTCAACATTGTCTGAAATAATAAATGTATTTAGTCACATCATTGATTGTATTTATGAGTGAAACCTGCCACAGTTCACAGTCACATCATATAGCCACATTTAATAATAAATATGTATAGATGCTCTATTTTCTACAAGAGCGATTTCAAGGGAGAGACAATGAGGCTAGATTGAGGGTAGTAGATGTTTCAGTGAAACTACATATAATGTAGCTTTTCAGGACAAACCCCTACAACTTAAATTTGTGTGAGTAACTAACTCATGTATTTAAGGAAATATTAAGCAAACTATATAAAAATTGAATATTTATTGTATATACTGTTCTGTAGCTTTAACAAATTGTGTGAAATGCTTACTACTATAATAATAATTCACAGGAGATGCTTCTTTTATACTTTATTTACGTCTACCAGCTTTCAGTGATGGCTCATTGTCAAGCAATGTCTAAATACAGTCTAGCTGCAACAGACAAATAGGACGAAAATTTAATGCAAGATACAAAAACATATAAATAAAAGTGGAAACAAACTGTCCATGTGTAGTATGCATCTTAAAAAAAAAAAAAAAAAACTGCAGCAGACACCAAGTGCCCAACACACACACCAGTTTATGAGCCAACCAAACAATCATCCAATGTGTGTGTGTGTGTGTGTGTGTGTGTGTGTGTGTGTCTCTGTGTGTTTCATTTCAGATAAATCTGAAATACAATCTGTTTTCTTTTGGCTTTTACAGTTGACTGGCTTTTGTTACTAAAAGTATGACACTTTACTGTCTCTGTATGCCACATGAAAATTCAATAGATTTGATGAAAATTAAATAAGTGCTTCATTTCTTGCATGTTTATTGCTGTTCTACCCACAAAATGGTATGAAAATGATGATCACTGTATAGTTAGTGAGAGAGGAAAATTGTATCAGCAAATGAGAGAGCTTCCTTAAACATGACACACTTTCTTTTGCAGTACTGAGAATCTTTTTACTTGATCAATAAACACTTTTTTTACATACTGTCTGCAGCTAAGATGAATCATCACAGCTGGAATGTGGCTACAAGTCAAGTGATGTGATCTAAATGGGATAGTGTGTGCTATTCAAGATACATTTTCATGAATAAAACTACATGAAAACTGTAACTATGACTAACTTAAAAGAGAAGTTGCTACTCACCATATAGCGGAGATGCTGAGTCCCAGATAGGCACAACAAAAAGACTGTCACAAATAGATAAAGCTTTTAGCCCTTAAGCCCTTTGTCAACTCACACACACGACCGCCTGAGACTGCGCTCCTGTGTGTGAGTTGTGTTTGCATGTGTGTGTGGTGTGTTTGTGTGTGTGTTTTCCTTTTCACAATATTGTTACATTCCATCCTGGATTTTCCATTGTTTGACTAACTTAAAAGAGGTGTGACTGACATAAATATACACCACTGGCCATTAAAATTGCTACACCAAGAAGAAATGCAGATGATAAACGGGTATTCATTGGACAAATATATTATACTAGAAGTGACATGTGAGTTTCACGCAATTTGGGTGCATAGATCCTGGGAAATCAGTATCCAGAACAACCACCTCTGGCCGTAATAACGGCCTTGATACGCCTGGGCATTGAGTCAAACAGAGCTTGGATGGCGTGCACAGGTACAGCTGCCCATGCAGCTTCAGCACGATACCACAGTTCATCAAGAGTAGGGACTGGCGTATTGTGACGAGCCAGTTGCTGGGCCATTGTTGACCAGACGTTTTCAATTGGTGAGAGATCTGGAGAATGTGCTGGCCAGGGCAGCAGTCGAACATTTTCTGTATCCATAAAGGCTCATACAGGACCTGCAACATGCGGTTGTGCATTATCCTACTGAAATGTAGGGTTTCACAGGGATCAAATGAAGGGTAGAGCCACGGGTCGTAACACATCTGAAATGTAACGTCCACTGTTCAAAGTACCATCAATGCGAACAAGAGGTGACCGAGATGTGTAACCAATGGCACCCCATACTGTCACGCCGGG
Organism: Schistocerca americana; assembly: GCF_021461395.2. NCBI lineage: Eukaryota > Metazoa > Arthropoda > Insecta > Orthoptera > Acrididae > Schistocerca > Schistocerca americana. Next base: position 237,364,125 of record NC_060130.1, read on the forward strand.
TGATACACCAGTATGGTGATGACGAATACACGCTTCCAATGTGCGTTCACCGCGATGTCGCCAAACACGGATGCGACCATCATTATGCTGTAAACAGAACCTGGATTCATCCGAAAAAATGATGTGCCCGAGATGTGTAACCAATGGCACCCCATACTGTCACGCCGGGTGATACGCCAGTATGGTGATGACGAATACACGCTTCCAATGTGCGTTCACCGCGATGTCGCCAAACACGGATGCGACCATCATTATGCTGTAAACAGAACCTGGATTCATCCGAAAAAATGATGTGCCATTCGTGCACCCAGGTCCGTCGTTGAGTACACCATCGCAGGCACTCCTGTCTGTGATGCAGCGTCAAGGGTAAACGCAGCCATGGTCTCCGAGCTAATAGTACATGCTGCTGCAAACGTCGTCGAACTGTTCGTGCAGATGGTTGTTGTCTTGCAAACGTCGCCACCTGTTGACTCAGGGATCGAGACGGGCTGCACGATCCATTACAGCCATGTGGATAAGATGCCTATCATCTCGACTGCTAGTTATAGGAGACCGTTGGGATCCAGCGCAGCGTTCCGTATTACCCTCCTGAACCCACCGATTCAATATTCTGCTAACAGTCATTGGATCTCGACAAACGTGAGCAGCAATGTCGCAATACGATAAACTGCAGTCGCGATAGGCAACAATCCGACCTTTATCAAAGTCGGAAACATGATGGTACGCATTTCTCCTCCTTACACAAGGCATCACAACAACATTTCACCAGGCAACGCCAGTCAGCTGCTGTTTGTGTATGAGAAATCGGTTGGAAACTTTCCTCATGTCAGAACGTTGTAGGTGTCGCCACCGGCGCCAACCTTGTATGAATGCTCTGAAAAGCTAATGATTTGCATATCACAGCATCTTCTTCCTGTCAGTTAAATTTCGCGTCTGTAGCACGTCATATTCGTGGTGTAGCAATTTTAATGGCCAGTAGTGTATCTGCAACTCAGCTTGTCGACTCTTTTTATCTTAGGGGGTGTTTCTTGACGTCTGGGTTTTTAAAGTATCAATGAAGATATAAGTTCACAGTATAATGACATAGAGGTTTATTTCAAAATCCAACATTTAAAACAATCAACTTCAAGTTTTCAACTTCATGAACTACACAAAAGAGAGTCACAGTTAAACAAACACTGATTTCAAATTTATGAGACTGCATTATATTTCAATTTCATGTTTCGTTAATAGTTGTAGAATTGGGTAAAAAATGACATTCACAGCAATCAGACCAGAATTGCAACTACACTTCACAACGTCAACAAGACTAGATTGTCCTCCTCGAGAACTGAACAAAGACTATGAAACATGAAAATCTATACAAACATAGCACAACACTTTGCTGCAAAGTACCAGTGATACATTTTTACAGCATTAATGACTATTTTTTGCAGGACTAAAACATAAGCAGATTAAGTCTTGTACATGTTTTTCTGTGCTTGCATTAACATTTACTAAAATTACTCAAGATATAAACCAAATTTATACAATCAATATAATTATATATTTTGAACATAATTTTGCAATGGAATATCCATGATCAAATATTGAAATACACAAGATTCAGGCCAATAACAGATGAAAGAGTCAAATAGAATTTACTGGACAATTAACTTCTTAAAAATCAGAGGTTATTATATAAAATACAAATGATGTAAAACATGAAAAAGAATGAACTTAAAATAAATTTTTGAAAACAATATATTGATCCCAAAGGCTCCCTTACTGAACATCAGATTTGCATTAGCTGAAAAATGAATGAATTCATAAATTTCTTTAATACTGGTTGGTATCATAATTTACTGTTGAACAAAGGTACTTGATGTACTAAATAGTTTTAATATTCCCCCACCCCCCTCCCATCACCACCACCACTGCCACCACAAAATACTATGCATTTAAGATGCATTGGAATGTGTGCCCCTATGAAATACAACTATTTATATGAAAAATAGTTATCACATATACTGAAAACTTGTCTTGCTATTAAAATTTTCACTTTTAGTTGAATTTTTGCTTTATACTGAAAATATTCTGAAACACTTTGTGAATATAGCAAAACTAAGCTTTGGTATAGACAAATACAGATTGTTATATTTAATAGTGTAATGGTTTATGTAATTTTATGTAGTCCTGAAAGTGACATAACTAATCAAATATCCAAATCAAAATTTTTGGGCAACTTCACAAAAAAGTATTATGCAGCTGGACAGAAGACACCTATGCAAAACGTAGTTAAGACTCTCTTTAGCTCAAAACACAGATTATAAACATTTACAAACAACTTAGAAATTATTCTGTTTCATATTTGCATCAGTGTCCATGGTCCACACTCACATTCACACAAGAAAATAAAAATGAGATAAGTAATTATAAAATTCTTATTAAAAACATTTTTTCCTTTCCAATTCTTTTTCTTCATTGTCCATCCACGTTAAAACGAAATTTCTTATTTTAGATGATTCACAAATACTTATAAAGATAATTGTTCTTTCCCACTCATCCTTCATAGTCTACATTTATTCACTGTAATGATGTCTGTTTCCATGCCATTTGGTTCCACTTTTACTTTTGACAGACATACAACAGTTCACATTGTCTTTGTTTGGTGTTCTCTGAGCTATGCTTGACATCAGTTCTCTTTGTGTATCAGTACAGTTCTTAGTATATGTAATCAGCTTCTTCTTGATCTTACTTAAATACTGTGTTCAAGTTGTTGATGCTTCTGTGGAATAGAGTTGCCTTGTCTGCTGGTTGTCTTGTACTGATACCCACTTACAACATGACTGAAGAAAAGTGTAGTCCTGTCCTCTACTCAAATTTATAATCTAGTTGGTCCTCTGTTTATTCTCGTGATGACTGATGGTGTTACTGAGGACATATTACGTTCATTGTTGGAACAGCAAGAATCATTCACCATTATATTGCATTACCAATCACAGGCACAGTAGTCTTCTGTTTTGTCTAGCTGGCATGCTCCTCCATCTGTATCACCTGTTGTTTCACCCTCCGCAGCCTCCATGGGTTAACTGCCTCCCTTTTCTACATATGATAAGACCGTTGAGAAATGGGACACACTCGAGAAACATCTGTGACAACTGTTTTAAGCTTTTGGGATTACTGGCACCATTTTATGTCATGCCTTGTTAATTTCATGGATATTGCTAAGAATGTTCAAGTCTTATGTCAACTTGCCCCTTTGCAGGATTTGTCTTCTTTAACGTTTGATCAAACGTGTGAAATACTTTCAAAATATTACTGTAAATGCACTCATGTTAATGCATATTGGGTGAATTTTACCACTGTTGGAAGCAACCACATCAGTCCTACTGAGCATGGGCACCTGAACTCCATGGGTTAAGTCACTGTTGTCATTTTGTGTCCAATGTGTGCACAAACACGAGTATGCTGATCAGATGGTGAGAAATGCTATTATTTATTTACCTCCGTATTATAACGTGCAAGAACATCCCCTACAGTGTGAAAATCCATCCCTCTCTGAGGTTTTAGCTATTGCACAGTCATTCGAGGTTTCACAAACTGTGGGTAACCGAATTGAGTCATGGTGTGAGGTATCAGCGATCCAATGCTCTCTCCACACCATAATTCAGATAATTCACATGGTGGTCTGGACATGATCACAGCATCAAGGCAGCCAGCCTCACTCCCAACATAGTAAACAGGCCAGCAAACAGCAACATATGCATTCCCACTCGTGTGTTTCTATTATTGTTTCATTAACTATGAGTGCCCAGACTGCTCCAAACGCTGGGCTGCCTATTATAATTGCTACAAAAAATGTCACACTACCTCTGTTTGTAATGCAAAACTTCAGCATAGCAATCCTAATGCAGATATAGACCTAAACAATGTATCAGCTATTTCTGTTCTGCCAAACAAGCTTTTCTTTGATGTTATGGTTTTTCGTACAGTTCTGCACAAGCAAGTGGATACAGGAGTTGCAGTAACCTTGTTAAACTCACAAACTTACATTGATTTGGACTCCCCTCCACTTCTTCTACATCTACATCCATACTCGGCAAGCCACCTGACGGTGTGTGGCGGAGGGTACTTTGAGTACCTCTATCGGTTCTCCCTTCTATTCCAGTCTCGTACTGTTCGTGGAAAGAACGATTGTCGATATGGCTCTGTGTGGGCTCTAATCTCTCTGATTTTATCTCCATGGTCTCTTCGCGAGGTAAACGTAGGAGGGAGCAATATACTTCTTGACTCCTCAGTGAAGGTATGTTCTCGAAACTTCAACAAAAGCCCATACCGAGCTACTGAGCGTCTCTCTTGCAGAATCATCCACTGGAGTTTGTCTATCATCTCTGTAACACTTTCACGATTACTAAATGATCCTGTAACAAAGCGCACTGCTCTCCGTCGGATCTTCTCTGTCTCTTCTATCAATCTTATCTGGCATGGATCCCACACCGGTGAGCAGTATTCAAGCAGTGGGCGAACAAGTGTACTGTAACCTACTTACTTTGTTTTCGGATTGCATTTCCTTAGGATTCTTCTAATGAATCTCAGTCTGGCATCTGCTTTACTAACGATTAATTTTATATGGTCATACCATTTTAAGTCACTCCTAATGCGTACTCCCAGATAATTTATGGAATTAACTGCTTCCAGTTGCTGACCTGCTATATTGTAGCTAAATGATAAAGAATCTTTCTTTCTATGTATTCTCAGCACATTACACTTGTCTACATTGAGATTCAATTGCCATTCCCTGCTCCATCCGTCAATTCGTTTCAGATCCTCCTGCATTTCATTACAATTTTCTATTGTTAGAACCTCTCGTTATACTACACCATCATCCGTAACAAGCCTCAGTGAACTTCCGATCTTATCCACAAAGTCATTTATGTATATTGTGAATAGCAACGGTCCTATGACACTCCCCTGCGGCACACCTGAAATCACTCTTACTTCGGAAGACTTTTCTCCATTGAGAATGATATGCTGCGTTCTGTTATCTAGGAACTCTTCAATCCAATCACACAATTGGTCTGATAGTCCATATGCTCTTACTTTGTCCATTAAACGACTGTGGGGAACTGTATCAAACGCCTTGTGGAAGTCAAGAAACACGGCATCTACCTGGGAACCCGTGTCTATGGCTCTCTGCATCTCGTGGACGAATAATGCGAGCTGGGTTTCACACGATCGTCTTTTTCGAAATCCATGCTTATTCCTACAGAGTAGATTTCTAGTCTCCGGAAAAGTCATTATACTCGAACATAATACGTGTTCCAAAATTCTACAACTGATCGGCGTTAGAGATATAGGTCAGTTGTTCTGCACATCTGTTCGACGTCCCTTCTTGATAACGGGATGACCTGTGCCCTTTTCCAATCTTTTGGAACGCCACGCTCTTCTAGAGACCTACAGTACACCGCTGCAAGAAGGGGGGCAAGTTCCTTCGAGTACTCTGTGTAAAATCAAACTGGTATCCCATCACGTCCAGCGGCCTTTCCTCTTTTGAGCGAATTTAATTGTTTTTCTATCCCTCAGTTATCTATTTCGATATTTACCATTTTGTCATTTGTGCGACAATCTAGAGAAGGAACTACAGTGCAGCCTTCCTCTGTGAAACAGCTTTGGAAAAAGACATTTAGTATTCTTCCTGTGTCACAAAAGTTAGTAAATTACACTAAAAAGATTATTCCTATTCTCGGCCAATTCTCTGCCCCAGTCACCTACAATTAAATAGTCCAGTCACCAACATTTCTTGTTGTAGACAATGCAGCTACTGAGCATCTTTTTCTATTAGCTGCTTTTAAGTTGTTTGGTTTTACTATTTCGGATGAAGTGAATTCAGTCTCTGAACAAGTGTTGTATACACAGTTAGATTCTTTATGCTCTAAGTTTTCTTCTTTGTTCTTTCCTGTATTGGGGGTGTGCCAACAGTTTTCAAGCACACATTGCCATGAAACCTCCTGCTCAGCCTCTTTTTTTTCCGAGATTGTCCAGTTCCAGAAGTGCGCATGAAACAAGTCAAAGATGAAATAGATTGCCTCACAGAATTTGACGTTGTTCGGCCTACTGCATGAAGTGAATGGTTAATCCCCATAGTAATAGTAAGCAAACCGTTTGGCTCATTAGGCGTCTGCAGCAATTTTAACGTTTCTGTGAATGCACAATTTATAGTAGGTACATACCCGATATCGTGCCCAGGCAAACTCTTTGCAAAGTTCTCAGCTGGTCAATATTTCTCAAAAACTGACTTTGTTGGATGCCTATTTACAACTCCCTTTAGATACAGAGTCACAATATATATGTTAGTTGTCAATACCAACACTTGCGGATGCCTTTTGGAGTTGCCAGTGTTCTAACACTATTTTTCAACACTTTTTGGAACAACTTACAGTGTTTGTGCCGAGTTGCGCAAACTATTTAGATGACACGGTAGTTTCTGGTGCATCACGTGAGGGACATTTAGAAAATCTCCGTACTCTTTTTTTTCTGTCTTCCAACTGACCGGGTCTAAGCATAATTTAGAAAAATGTCAATTTTTCAACCTTCAATCATTTATCTTGGGTATGAAGTTTCTTCTGAGGGTTTCAAACGCCTGCATCGACATGTTTCTGCAATTGTGTTGCTTCACTGCCTTACATCAGTCAAAGAACTTCAGGTTTTTCTAGGCAAAGTTGCCTACTACCACATATTCTTGTGTTGGGCAGTGACAATCACACAGCCATTATATGCATTGATGCAAGGGACTCAGTTTTGCTGGTCACTGGCTTGTGAAACCATGTTTTCAGCCCTTATGACCATGTTTCAGTCTGGGTCCAGCTTAGTGATGTACCAGTTAAGCCTCCACTTGGTCCTTGCGATGTATGCTTCACAGTATGGATTGGGGGTGATACTGGCTCATAGATATTCCAATGGCTCTGAGCAGCCTACTGCTTATGCCTAAAAAACGCTAACTCCTGCTCAAACTAGGTACTCTCAGATAGAAGAGGAAGCTTTGGTCATTGTACATGCTGTGAAGAAATTCCACATTTTCTATATAGTACCAAATTCCACCTGGTCACTGATCACAAACCATTGGTATCCTTATTCAGTCCTTCTGCATCATTACTGACAAAGCAGCACATTACATTCAACATTGGGCTCTTTTCCTTTCGCATTACAACTACGGGATTCAGTTCCTCTCTACATACCGACACATAAGTCCTGATGCTCTGTCCCACTTGCCGGCTGCTCCAGGGCCAGTATCACATTAGGAGGAATTTCTGCCCCCAGAGGAATGAACAACTTTACAAAACCCCACATTTACACATATTTTTAAAATATTCGTATTATATATATGTTGAGTCACCTAAAACTTGCAGTGCAAATACTGCAGAAATGGAAAGTGCTATTGATGTACAGTTTTTACAGAATGGGTTCGTAGTCAAGGGCATGTATTGTTAGTCAATAAACAGATTGTAATAATACTTAGCATATTTTTTGTGCAACATACACTTCATAAAATGGAAAAATGCATATTGACATTAAAAAATTAAAAGATGGGTAAATGAGAATGTCAGTGGTGTTTGTTCTTGAATTCTAACGCAAGTCATTTATGAGATATTCTACCTTGAAAACTTTCCCTATTGATACATACCTGTGTCATTCAACCCATGTAGCTTCTGAGTGCATTGCGACTTGCTAGTCAGTTAGTGTGTGACAGTCCAAGTAGTAGGTCATGAGTGGACAGTGGTATTTACCAATGTAGAAAAAAGCTGATATGCTCATGGTGTAGGAAGAATGCAATTCATTCTTGTACAGCATATGCTGTAAGATATCTTAATAGACATCAACTGTCTTGGCAATTATTTATCAACCTCTTCAACCAGTTATGTGAAAGTGGTAGTGTAACTCTTAGACAACATAAAAGAAGCAATTTGAGGATGGTGATTATATCTTTCAACACGCTCGAGCACCTGTTCATAATGCACGGCCTGTGGTTGAGTGATTACGTGACAATAACATCCCCGTAATGGACTGGCCTGCGCAGAGTCTTGACCTGAATCCTATAGAATACCTTTGGGATGGTTTTGCTCCCCAGGCCTCACAGAACGACATTGATACCTCTCCTCAGTGCAGCACTCCATGAAGAATGGGCTGCCATTCCCCAAGATACTTTCCAGCACCTGATTGAACGTATGCCTGCGAGAGTGGAAGCTGTCATCAAGGCAACTCCGTGGCTGCATCGATCCTGATGATTTGCTATCACCATACCATGGGGGTTCTGCATACTACCCCACAGATCACTGTTGTGAAAGTTGAAGATACCACTCTGCATAAAGGTGGCCTCATCTGCGAATACTATGGATGACACAGATCCTGGAATCGTGGTTGCCTGGTGAAGAAACCAGTGACAAAACTGCTCCTGATATGGAAAGTCTGTCGCTAGTAAGTCCTGCACATGGGGTAAGTGATAAGAGTCGTAGTAATTGTCATGGTGAATGTTTCACACAAATGTCTGCCTTACCCTGTACTGACAGGCCAATTGCCTGGTACTGACACAGCGATCACCTTCTTCAGTATTAACCACATTTTCCTCTAAGTCTGGTATCTGAACATTTTGGGTACATCCTTCATGATTTTCTGTTTCCTGAAACGATCCTGTCTCAGACAAATGGTGAAACACTGTTTGAAACATTGAATGCTGTGGTTGTTGTCGTCGGGGATAGGTCTCCCGATACTACCTTGCCGCCCTCCGCCCATTGCCATTTGCCTTTGCGTAAGTAAACACCATGTCATATATATACACCAAAAGGTCAAAGGCAGCATGAATACATCGCTCCAGTGTCTCCACATCTGGACCAGGCTCTGGATAGATGATACTTTTAAGATGGTCCCATAACTAGAAATTGTATGAGTTGAGATCTGGCGAACAAGTAGACCACGCAACTGGACCCTCTAGTCTGATCCATCGACCAGGGAAGACACAAGTGAGATGCATCTGGGCATTAATGGTAAAGTGGGCTGGATATATATATATATATATATATATATATATATATATATATATATATATATATATATATATGTGTGTGTGTGTGTGTGTGTGTGTGTGTGTTTGTGTGTGTGTGTGTTGACGAATGAATCAGGAATTTCTTTCAAAAAAAACAGTAAAACATATAAAATATACACATATACACTGTGTGATAAAACTATATGGACACCCATAAAAATATATGTTTTTCATATGAGGTGCATTGTGCTCACCAGACCTCCCCCCCCCCCCCCCCCTATTTTTGAACTCCAGATCCTCAGTAACTGGTGTCTCAGCTGTTGTGCTGCCACTGTCACTGTTAATGGATGCCCTGGTGATTGGGGTGGCCACTGTGGCCCATTCATCTTCTTGATGTCCGTCTGGGGTGAGGCAATAGTAAGAAGAAGGTCATACCTCATTGACATAGGCTGGCTCCTGGTTTAATTTGTCAGACATCTCCTCTGAAAGAGACATGCTTTTAAGCACTCAAATGAAACCATCTCCTTGCACTCATTCTACAAAATTATAAAAATGTGTGATCAACTTTTTATCTCTGCATAAGGTCCATTGTATGGAGCACTAAAGACAGGTGGATGGAGTCATCTTACATTAAAACGTTAGCAGTGGCGATCAGATCCCTCGGATTGAACACTGGTTTGCCACCATGAAGTCTAGGTGCAGGCAGCCTCTGCAGACATAGTCTCGAGGAATAGCTTTCCTATCTCATAAATATTCACCACTGGTGGAATATGTGTGGTTTTATCAATAATAAGGTAAGTGGGCAGTCTCAAGTTTTTTCCATAGACCAACTGGACCCCTGTGTGTCCTATGTCTTCTTTTGGAGCTGTCCTTAAACCCAACAGGACCAAAGGCAAGGTGTCTATCCAATTTTCAACTCTGCACATCAATGCCACCTTCAAGGTTTGACGCAGGCACTCCACCATCCCAGTACTAGCGGGATGCTACTTGGTGGTGCAGTTGTGTGAGCAAAGGCATAGTCGAAGCAACTCCTCGATCAGTGATGTTCATGCTCCTGCCCTGTGCTGAAAGTCTTAAGTTCCTCATTGGGATATGACACTACTGATATTTTTATCTAGTTTACTGAACATATATATCTTTCTGATGGTTTAATTGTCCTTTGTAATTTGTAAAAATTGCTGCCACAACAGTGTCATGATAACTGAAACCAGTTTCGATGTGGACATCCTCAAAGAGGTTAGATCTATTTGTGGCCATTAGGTTCAATATATTTTCCTCATGAGTGGGCTTCCCAATTATCTGTTCTAGGTAGTTTTCAGAGAAGGCATTTAGTAATGTTTCACACAATGTCTTATCAGGCCCACCACTAAAAACACAGTAATTTCCCAGTTGATTGTTGGATGATTGGAGCCTCCACCAATGATTACAGTATGGTTGGGGAACTCATGAACAAGTGAACTGAGGTTTTCTCTAAAGTTTTCGGGTACATCAGAAGATAAGTCTGGTAGGTGATAGAGGGATTCAGTTATCAGTTTATGCTCACTCCTGGTAATGAGTCTTGCCTAAAAAATCTCACATGCATCATCAATTTGTATCTCAGTGGATTTGAGTTTCGTATCTACTGCCACAAATACACCACCTATATTTCCTCTTTGCCTATCCTTTCGATTTACACTCAATTTTTTCCCAAAAGCCTCACTGCTATCAATTTCAGGTTTCACCTATCTTTCCATACCCAGTATTATGTGAGCTTCACTGCTTTGTAGCAGCGCTTGAAAACCCAGTATTGTGTGAGGTTCACTGCTTTTTAGCAGTGCTTGAAACTTTGGCACTTTGTTGCTAGTGCTTTGGCAGTTAAACATTAGGATTTTAATACTTTCACTTGTGGGAGGCATTTAATGCAATTTTTCACCGATACTTCTGGGTATCCTACAGCTGTCGCTATCTGGACTGGATGGATAGTCGCCTAATCTAAAAACCACTTGTGTGCATCCCACACACAGTCAACTACCTGAGTAGCACCCTCTGACATGTAGTGCATGCACGACCCATTTAGAGACCTCCTACAGTTCTCAAACCTTTGGCACAAGTCCAAGAAGTCGCAGCCTAGATTGTCAGTGAACCTTTGAAGTCTCTGGTTCATTCCTTCCACTCGACTCAGAACCAGTGGACACTGCCACAATTTATGAGCTTAAACTCCAAGCACAAGGCTGGTCTCCTCAGCCTTCTCTACTAGTCTCTAGAATGACCTAAGTATGACCTCAGAGTCCAGACAAAAGCCATCTTTTGTTCCAACATGCCCCACAATCTGCAGTTGATTGTACCCTATTCCCTCAATGGCTGTTGGAATAGCCTCCTCAACCTGTTGAATGAGACCTCAGGCATATACACTGAGTGCACATAGTGTCCTTCCCTAACCCTTGCAGCCATTTCCCTAAGGGGTACCATCATTCACTCTACGTTTGAACTGCTGATGATTAATAGACCACTACCCTTTTGCATTTGCCTCCTCTTTACACTGGACAAAATGGGTTTCCCCAAAACAGGTGAAGTAAGTCCCACTGGCTCAATTTCAGTTTCAGTGGAAAACGATGCCTTTAACGTGTTCGTTAGGAGGATTTGTATAAGGGCATGAGTCCTTCCTGGCCCCCATCCACCCTCTAGAGAAGGCCTATATCTACCATCCTACATCCACAGAAGACAGCAGGTCCATCTAGTAATGAATGTGCAGCAACAGATTTTATAGTATTCTTCTTCTTGTCAGCAGCAGATGTTGTCATTTCGACGTCTTCAATTGTTTTATATATTGTCTGTCTGTCAAAGTTCACGCGCTCAGAGAGCTGACGTAACATGCTGTTGCATACTCTATGCTGCTTGTCAGTCCTCGGCGGCTGGCGCGCTGCCAAGATGGCCTTGAGCCGCCTTATCGGCGGGGTCAAAGGTCACGCGCTCGTAGAGCTGACGTAACATGCTGTTGCATACTCTATGTCGACAGATTCTAGATGTACCCTTGTCCGTTTTTAAGCTACGCTACAGATCACTTTATTTATGAAAATACAAAGTACAGTGTCCAACAAATTTTACATATTCACATGTTCCTTTACCTTTAATCCAAATAAATACAGTTTCATTTACAGATATTTTACGTCTATTACGTGTATACAAGGAAAAGGGTGAGGGTGACATATATGATGATTTGCCAAAGTCTTTATTTGCATTTTCACAAACATGATATGTGCGGTAAGCTATAATGTCTCTGTCTACGAAACTTTCCAGTCCTGATACATTGGGTACACCTGTACCACCTCGTACAACAGCGACAGTTAGCCATCCATTACCATGCGAAAATGTATCATTCAGATCAATACTGAAGTTCAGTCTACATCCACAGAAGACAGCGGGTCCATCTAGTAGTGAATGTGCAGCGACAGATTTTACAGTATTCTTCTTCTTGTCAGCAGCAGATGTTGTCATTTCCACGTCTTCTATTGTTTTATATATTGTCTGCCTTGCACGACGACGATATCTTCTGTAGGGCATCTTGGCAGCGTTCAATGCAGTTGCCTGTGCAGCAGCAGCAGCGCGAATGATCCGCTCGTCGTCGTACTTCAGTATTGATCTGAATGATACATTTTCGCATGGTAATGGTTGGCTAACTGTCGCTGTTGTACGAGGTGGTACAGGTGTACCCAATGTCAAGTGGACGACTAATGATAGATCCTGTACTTTCTGCAGAGGAGCAGGATTCGCAAGAGAAGATAGTACTTGGGGTACCTCTGGTACTGGTATCACAGGCACACGGCTCTCGTGAGCTCTTCCAACACACAGACTCGCAGCAGCTGCCAATCGTTTCCCAGTAGTCTGTGTGATTTTGAGCTGTTTGCAAACGTCAAACAACCTAGCTCATGCTCGAGAACAGTATTCAAAGAGGGGCTGCATTTGACTGGTGCAACATATTAGGGGCCAGTGAACGAATAATTTTAAATTAAACTAGCTGATATTCTTTCAATCTGTTGAACTAAACAGTTGTTAATTTCATATAAGAATTGAAGAAAATATACAAAACGAGATTTCTATCAAGGCAACAGAAAGATCTTTGGTAAAAATTACTTGTTTCCTGAAACGTTTTGAGGTCAATTGAAGTTATTAGCAAACGCAAAAATAGAGTTAGTTTACAATTAATGTAGATAATATATATTGCAACTCTTCTTTAAGGGAAAACTAGATGCAACAAAATATTTTAGAATGTCTGCTACAGTAACAAAATCACAAACGCCGATTTACTACAAATTACCCGTAGATTCTGCAATGTACAAAAGGTACCTTCGAAAATTCTCAAAAACACGCTGTTATTTGCCTTGATATACAATAAATTGAGGGGTGATGTATTTTTTGGTAGTAACTGTGAACAATAAATACTGATTTGCTACAAAATAAGCTACGTGTCCAAAACACTCGTACCAGTAACTTACAAGAATGTAGTTTTGTAAGCATCCGGTAATTCTCAAAAATATCCTATTTCAACAGAAAAGTGGAATGAAATTAGAGACCAATTGTTTTGAACAAGGACAGGCTTACTGTTCTCAAAAAATTTTAAACAACAGTACAAGTTTATCGTGGCACTAATCCTTGGATAAATATATAAATAAATAGTAATACCATACAAAAAGAGTTTTTTACTGCAAAAAATGTTATAAGGACCATTTTGAACAAAAAACAAACAGACTCATACCGAACTGCCTTCCAGAATCTAAAAATATTGAATTTTCCATCCATGTACATTAGGGTGTCCCTTTTTGCCCTAAAAATGTTTTTTACAAACATTTTATGCTCACACCTGAAATGTTTTCTGTTTGGTTACATTTACTCTAGAAACCAATTTTATCTCCATAGCATGACATTAACCCAAGCCATCCGCAGCTCGTGGTCTAGTGGCTAGTGTTGTTGCCTCTGGATCGCGGGGTCCCGAGTTCGATGGCTGGCTGGGTAGGGGATTTTCTCTGCCTGGGGACTGTGTGTTAGCGTTATCCTCATCATTTCATCACCATCATTTTTGACTTTGGCCAGATTGAATTGTGAAAAAATTGGACTGTGTAAAAGTTGGGACTTCGTATGTGCCCTGATGACCATGCAGTTGAGCGCCCCACAAACCAAACATCATCATCATTAACCATGTCAACCAGAGTGCCAAATTTTAATATTAGGAATTTTTAGGTTCTGCAGTTTTAAGTCAGTGCTATTGTTAGGCCTACTGATGGCTGCATAAAATCAAAATTAAATTCCATTTTTCTGTTTAGGATGCATTTGGTATTCTAGAGAATATTTCATTTTCGGTGTTTATTTCTTGCAGTCCAGTTACAGTGTATGATGTTCCTGAACACAGAGCAGTAGATATTCCTTTTGCTCTTCATCTATGGTCAGTAGCTGTGAAAATCTTGCATTACTTAACACACTTTTCAGCAAAGTCGTTAACAACTCCTAACTCCTGAATTATCCTTTTAGCGTCTAAATATGAAATGCGGCCTGTCCATGTTGACGGGCGTTCTTGAATAAAAATAGTGTCCATAATTTTCACGTATGAGAAGAGATCTCTGTTCTTGGTTCACAGAGAGTCAGCTAACGTTTTCTCTGAAATAGAGATCAGACTGGACTAGGAGACGTAAATTAGCTAGTAAAAATCAATAATAAATGGTAATCGGAATAATATTAAACTTAACATACAACGGTCGATGCAATTCTCCACAAAACGGAATGTATCACTTTTCCACTTGTAGATTCTCTCTGTCGAAATATGCTTCCATTTAGATTTTGGATTGTACATCTACATCATCATCAAAAACCGGTGAGAAAGACAGCTGTTCCGATATATATCACAAATGATTACTAAATTTCCTTATAGCTGCTTTTGAATTCGTGAATCTATCCTTTCATATGGTTTCAATTATTTTAGGAAGCAGAGACCGAGATGAACAGCGTTTAAAGATCCACTACAATTACGGCATGCTTAACATAAACACTTAACAATGAAAAGAGAGGTATCTCTCAATGCATTATTTTCAATCTATAATTGTAATAGTGATCGTAGCAGAAACATTTTTAACCACTAAATTGAGTTTGTCATCCATCGTGCTTGATGCATTGCTCCAGGAGGGTATATTTTCAGTTTTTTGCAAAGTCTCTCCCCAAAAAGAGTCACACAGAACTCTATGAGTTCAGGGTAATCACCTCTCACAGTTGGTTCATTTCACTCACTTTCATAAAATTCCAACATCTCCTTACGTTCTGACTCATTAAAAAACTAAGCCATAGTTTTCTTGCCAGGGTGAAAATTACTGACACTGACATTTTTCCATTTGGCTCAGAAATGTTGAAAAACTCGTATGTCAGGATTGCTTGTTACACCAAATACTTTATATTCAGATTAATTTTTAAAGTAAGCTCATACATGCGCTGACATCATAAGAAATATGACAACTCTCTGTTCAATTTGTGTTTAAGTAAGATGCATACCCCATTAAGACAAGCAGTGTTTTAGGCAGTTGAATTGCTCCAGAGACATTGTCGTCAGTACCCCAATATGTTAATGCGTTCCAAACTACATTTACTTACATTTCACCAGAACCATTCTTTAATTCTGGAATGTCAATGAGCTGTTCACTATCCCCAATGTAATAGTGGTTGGACATCTTTATTCTTTTGGCTCCCTGACATTTAGTGCTGCAAGAGTTTACCATTTCGGTGAACAGGAAGAACTGCTGGAATATCATTCTTGAAAGCTGATTTTATTGTTTTAGATCGTTCTCTTTTTCTGCGTGATTCCATGAAGAGAAGCTTTCTTAATACAACGCTCTTCAGTATTGTGATCAAGTGCCTCTGCTGTCACTTACATTCAGCTGGCATCTATCCAAGGCAGTTGCTAATTTTTCAGTAATAAAATCTTTGGTACCTCGCCTTAAAACATTCTCCAATGAACTGTTTTCAGAAGTACATCTTAAAAAATCACTATCACTAAAGTCAGTTTCATCTGAACTTAAAAATGTCGTACCTGATTCTTCGGCTAATGAAGAAGGAAGTATAGCAGAAGATGTAGAAGTTGTGCACTTTTGTTTCTCTTGCCTTTTCTCTACTTCCAAGTTTCTCTACCTCACCCTTTCTTCTTTATCCGCAATTAAATGAGAAGCCCTATCTCTCCCGCCGAATTCTACATACGTTGATGCCTCTGACTACCACCTTTTTCGATCAGTGGCATACAGTCTGGCTGACCAGCACTTCCGATCATATGAACAAGTGCAAAATTGAATCGATTCATGGATCCCCACAAAAGACGCCCAGATCTTCCGCCACGGGGTTCGTATGCTGTCCGAAAGAGGGGAGAATGTAGTGGCCAGCGATGGGCAATACTATGAATCATAATTTTTTGCAAGTTTTTCACAATAAAGCCCCGAACTTCGAGAAAAAACGGTGGAAGCAAAGTTGTAGACCTAGTAAAAGTGGCAGGGAACATCAGCTTGCCACAAAGAGAATAACACAAACAAAACATATAAAGCCTATTTGAAAAGTGTCTGACCTTTTTTTTTTTGGTGCATGCCTGATGGATTTGAAACTTGGTGAGCTGACATTGTACCTTTGAGCTCACGCATGAATTTTTCCCGCCTGTTGATAGCATCAGTTTCTGGCAAGCAGCAGTTGAGTGACGTAGTATGTAGTTTTCTTCTGGGTTTTTCATTACAAGGGAAATCACGGAACGACTGGTGCAGCGCTACTGCATCAGATTTTGCCAGAAACTGGGCGACAGCCAGGTGGAAGCCACTCAGAAGGTTTAGATGGCTTTTGGTGACGATACTATGGGCATCACACAGATCAAGGAGTGGTACAACCAGTTTAAAGATGGCCACACACGGTGGAGAGCGAGCCACGCTCTGGTCTCCGATCAACATGCCGAAATGACAAGGTCATTGGCAAACTGAACGCTGTGCTGATGTGGGACCGTCGTGAGTATCAGAGAAATTGTGGAAGCGGTAGGCATCAGCAAGCACCTCTTCAGCACATTCCATTGTGAGCGAAGATTTGACAATGAGGAGAGTGTCAGCGAAATTCGTGCTGAAGCTGCTGATGGCAGAGCAAAAACAACTTTCAGTTGAAGTCTCACAGGACATGCTGGACTCCACAAACAATGACCCTGACGTAGTGAACGCCATAATCACTGGCGAAGCATCCTGGGTGTATGGGTATGGCCCAGAAACCAAATCCCAGTCGTCACAATGGTACCAATCCCTTTCACCAAGTCCAAAGATGGCCCACAAAGTGTGGAGCAATGTCAAAGTGATGCTGCACAAGAGACAGCCCTCGTGGTCAACAGGAAATTAGTGCCTCCATCACGACAATGCTCCAGCACATTCTTTGTACTTAATTCAGACTTTTTTTGGCGAAAAACCAGATTCCTGTTCATCAACAGGCTCCTTACGTTGAGTCTCCGAGCATAGGAATTAAGGGAGAGAATGTTGTTCGGTGGCTGGTGTTCTCTTTCTACAACACAACTGCTCACATGTATTAACAGAGTTCTTGATTTACTTAAACAGATAGCTTCTACGTAACTTTAACAGCGTCCATGTGTTGTAGTACTGTAGCATCTCAGCTATTACGCGACTGCAGATTTTTGCAGTAAGTTTTGTTACGTTATGGCAAGCTTTTTTGGAAGCCTGCAGTATAGTAACATTCGGCGGCGGCCGACTTGGGGCCTGCCGTATCCGTCATAGCCGCACCTGTCGCTAAAGCGGACCGTGAGAATGCTCACCGTGGTGCGTACTAAAATCGCTTATTCACCTCACATAAGAAACTAAATAACTATGTTAAATATTATCTGTTTCATTCCAAATTTGGTACATGAACGTTTGTTATTCAGAAGAACTTTGCGGATAATACACTCCTGGAAGTGGAAAAAAGAACACATTGACACCGGTGTGTCAGACCCACCATACTTGCTCCGGACACTGCGAGAGGGCTGTACAAGCAATGATCACACGCACGGCACAGCGGACACACCAGGAACCGCGGTGTTGGCCGTCGAATGGCGCTAGCTGCGCAGCATTTGTGCACCGCCGCCGTCAGTGTCAGACAGTTTGCCGTGGCATACGGAGCTCCATCGCAGTCTTTAACACTGGTAGCATGCCGCGACAGCGTGGACGTGAACCGTATGTGCAGTTGACGGACTTTGAGCGAGGGCGTATAGTGGGCATGCGGGAGGCCGGGTGGACGTACCGCCGAATTGCTCAACACGTGGGGCGTGAGGTCTCCACAGTACATCGATGTTGTCGCCAGTGGTCGGCGGAAGGTGCACGTGCCCGTCGACTTGGGACCGGACCGCAGCGACGCACGGATGCACGCCAAGACCGTAGGATCCTACGCAGTGCCGTAGGGGACCGCACCGCCACTTCCCAGCAAATTAGGGACACTGTTGCTCCTGGGGTATCGGCGAGGACCATTCGCAACCGTCTCCATGAAGCTGGGCTACGGTCCCGCACACCGTTAGGCCGTCTTCCGCTCACGCCCCAACATCGTGCAGCCCGCCTCCAGTGGTGTCGCGACAGGCGTGAATGGAGGGACGAATGGAGACGTGTCGTCTTCAGCGATGAGAGTCGCTTCTGCCTTGGTGCCAATGATGGTCGTATGCGTGTTTGGCGCCGTGCAGGTGAGCGCCACAATCAGGACTGCATACGACCGAGGCACACAGGGCCAACACCCGGCATCATGGTGTGGGGAGCGATCTCCTACACTGGCCGTACACCACTGGTGATCGTCGAGGGGACACTGAATAGTGCACGGTACATCCAAACCGTCATCGAACCCATCGTTCTACCATTCCTAGACCGGCAAGGGAACTTGCTGTTCCAACAGGACAATGCACGTCCGCATGTATCCCGTGCCACCCTACGTGCTCTAGAAGGTGTAAGTCAACTACCCTGGCCAGCAAGATCTCCGGATCTGTCCCCCATTGAGCATGTTTGGGACTGGATGAAGCGTCGTCTCACGCGGTCTGCACGTCCAGCACGAACGCTGGTCCAACTGAGGCGCCAGGTGGAAATGGCATGGCAAGCCGTTCCACAGGACTACATCCAGCATCTCTACGATCGTCTCCATGGGAGAATAGCAGCCTGCATTGCTGCGAAAGGTGGATATACACTGTACTAGTGCCGACATTGTGCATGTTCTGTTGCCTGTGTCTATGTGCCTGTGGTTCTGTCAGTGTGATCATGTGATGTATCTGACCCCAGGAATGTGTCAATAAAGTTTCCCCTTCCTGGGACAATGAATTCACGGTGTTCTTATTTCAATTTCCAGGAGTGTATATCAGCAGATTAAATTTTCCACTTTCTTCCACGAAAGACATTAGTGTGCACATCATTACATTATTTATATTTTGAATGGTACGGAAGTCATTAAATAAATGAATTTCATTTTGAGAGTTTTCTGGCTGGGATGCGCAAAGATTTCTGAGAAAATCCAATAAAGCACAGACTACTTTTTTGCATCCTTTCGTTCCCTCTGTTTGAAGCCAATCATAAAAAGCAATCCTTCCCTTTGTCTGTGCCTGGGAATGAGTCTTAAAGCGCAAATTGTGTATTCGAACTTGTCTTGAATAGAATACTGCACCTGCAGAGACTTTTGGTGTTAGCTGATTCTCCCGTATATCAAAACATACTTTAACCACATTTGGATTTCCCTCCTTCAATAATGCACTGAACGTTTTTGCACAAAGTTTCTGCAACCTATGGCTTGTTGCTAGTTAATTCTTTTTTTCCAGATTTATTTCCTTTTTTAATTCCAGTAGACCAATCTTACGCTTTGAGCATGTGTATGTAAGGTTCAAATGGCTCTGAGCACTATGGGACTTAACTTCTGAGATCATCAGTCCCTTAGAACTTAGAACTATTTAAATCTAACTAACCTAAGGACATCACACAAATCCATGCCCGAGGCAGGATTCGAACTTGCGACCGTAGCGGTCGCGCGGTTCCAGACTGTAGCGCCTAAAACCGCTCGGCCACCCCGGCCGGCTGTGTATGTAAGGGCAGTGATTAAATCAGTGATATTAAATATGTTTTACTTTGATAAAGAACAAGTAGGAAGGCCTGATGTTTCCCTTTTTTACAGAAATGTGTGACTGGAGGTGAAGATCCCCTTACTCGGCAATTCCGTGTGTTCATCTCACCAATCAGAGAAAAATTAGAACTCTGTCTGTCCATAGGATGGTCCAGGGCCAGCCCTAATCAACTTCAATCCTTGGGAGAAAGTGGAGAGCGAAGTCAACACATTGTTGTGCATTCTGTGGTGCAAGTTGCTGTACGATATGGATCTTGTATGAAGATCATACCGATAAAGCACCAATTGCGGCGTGGCGGATGAAAAAATGTTCCCTAGCACTGAGTGAAGCAAGCTGCGAATTAATGTACACCTACCTCAGTACAGCGTTCGTTCACCATCCGTTGCTCTGCATTCGTAGGTACTATGTAGGCGATGTTAAAAGTAGCGCTGAAGAAAACCATCGTCCATACTTACGATTGCATAATCCGCGTAACTCAGGTAACAAAATAAACCTGTAAACCTCTAGAAATAACGGGCAAAAGTGGATGCTTCCTTCCTTCATTGTAAATGTCTGTTTCCCAATTCTAATGTTTTTTATTGTCTTTTAGTTATGGTCGATAGCACGTTTACTACCGGTTCACGCAGCTTATATCACACGCAAGACAGCCAGAAATGTACTAAGTCCAACCCGAAATATTACGAGATTAATACAGTCAATACCTTGCTACGAAACGAGTTTCACACTCGGTCCTTTTAAGTGGATTCTTCAAAGGAAGATGCTCGCCAAAAAAACTTTTCTGTAAATGCATACTGAACACCCCACGCAACGCAGAATTCTTCACAAAGACCGATAGTTTCACACTCGGTTTTCTCTACAACAAACACTCCAAAATCTCCCAAACTTCACAGAACTGTCCGTAAATGCGTCTGCTTGCACGGTGATAAAAAACGGAGGGCGAAATAACAATCACTTCCTTATTTTACAAATAACTTTCTCGGACACGTCTAACATGATCTTCTCGTCCGACAGCTAGTCCACGACTGTCTGAATGCCGTTGCTTTCAGGGCATATAACTCATTCCAATGCGCGGGAAAGACTTTACTCTGATTGGTTGATCAAAATGAACAGCCAATTAGATCAATCTTTCAAAATCATATTCGCGCTTAAACTGTTTTGCTCCAATCAACATGCACAGATGCATTTACACCATTTCATGCTGCAAATATTAACAAAATGTTCCACCAAACCAAACCAAACAGAAACTAAGAGAAAACTATGCTTTAAATATAATTTAGAACTAATTATCCTCTTATTACCTTTCTGGCTGCCTTATTACAAACACTCGTAGACATCGTCATCCGCCAGTTAGGGGGATTTACAGTTTTCATGACACCCTGGTGGCGTAACACTTGCTAGTTACGTAAGGTGTAATACAATATAGAATTGAAATTTGACGTATGTCTCATATACACACTCACATTCACTCTTTACTCTCACACTAACACAAAATATAAATATTAATTTTTAAACTGTTATTTTAATTACGAAAGAAAAATTATCGAAAGTTTATAGTTGAAAATCTTTATAAACTAAATCAGCACAATGAGAGTGTTATTACTGTTTTCAGATAACAAAAGAAATATAAACTGTTATTGTTCCTATCTGAATTTACTTTCTTAAGTGTCGGTTAAGTACTTTTTAATGGGTTTTTTATATCTCCGAAACTACACTCCTGGAAATTGAAATAAGAACACCGTGAATTCATTGTCCCAGGAAGGGGAAACTTTATTGACACATTCCTGGGGTCAGATACATCACATGATCACACTGACAGAACCACAGGCACATAGACACAGGCAACAGAACATGCACAATGTCGGCACTAGTACAGTGTATATCCACCTTTCGCAGCAATGCAGGCTGCTATTCTCCCATGGAGACGATCGTAGAGATGCTGGATGTAGTCCTGTGGAACGGCTTGCCATGCCATTTCCACCTGGCGCCTCAGTTGGACCAGCGTTCGTGCTGGACGTGCAGACCGCGTGAGACGACGCTTCATCCAGTCCCAAACATGCTCAATAGGGGACAGATCCGGAGATCTTGCTGGCCAGTGTAGTTGACTTACACCTTCTAGAGCACGTAGGGTGGCACGGGATACATGCGGACGTGCATTGTCCTGTTGGAACAGCAAGTTCCCTTGCCGGTCTAGGAATGGTAGAACGATGGGTTCGATGACGGTTTGGATGTACCGTGCACTATTCAGTGTCCCCTCGACGATCACCAGTGGTGTACGGCCAGTGTAGGAGATCGCTCCCCACACCATGATGCCGGGTGTTGGCCCTGTGTGCCTCGGTCGTATGCAGTCCTGATTGTGGCGCTCACCTGCACGGCGCCAAACACGCATACGACCATCATTGGCACCAAGGCAGAAGCGACTCTCATCGCTGAAGACGACACGTCTCCATTCGTCCCTCCATTCACGCCTGTCGCGACACCACTGGAGGCGGGCTGCACGATGTTGGGGCGTGAGCGGAAGACGGCCTAACGGTGTGCGGGACCGTAGCCCAGCTTCATGGAGACGGTTGCGAATGGTCCTCGCCGATACCCCAGGAGCAACAGTGTCCCTAATTTGCTGGGAAGTGGCGGTGCGGTCCCCTACGGCACTGCGTAGGATCTTACGGTCTTGGCGTGCATCCGTGCGTCGCTGCGGTCCGGTCCCAAGTCGACGGGCACGTGCACCTTCCGCCGACCACTGGCGACAACATCGATGTACTGTGGAGACCTCACGCCCCACGTGTTGAGCAATTCGGCGGTACGTCCACCCGGCCTCCCGCATGCCCACTATACGCCCTCGCTCAAAGTCCGTCAACTGCACATACGGTTCACGTCCACGCTGTCGCGGCATGCTACCAGTGTTAAAGACTGCGATGGAGCTCCGTATGCCACGGCAAACTGTCTGACACTGACGGCGGCGGTGCACAAATGCTGCGCAGCTAGCGCCATTCGACGGCCAACACCGCGGTTCCTGGTGTGTCCGCTGTGCCGTGCGTGTGATCATTGCTTGTACAGCCCTCTCGCAGTGTCCGGAGCAAGTATGGTGGGTCTGACACACCGGTGTCAATGTGTTCTTTTTTCCATTTCCAGGAGTGTATTATTTCCCTATTCATAGTCACAGCTATAGGCCTCCTAACAGTGTTTGGTAAAGTACACTACTGGCCATTAAAAACACCTCGAATATGACGTGCTACAGACGCGAAATTTAACCGACAGGAAGAAGATGCTGTGATATGCAAATGATTAACTTTTAAGGGCATTCACACAAGGTTGGCGTCGGTGGCGACACCTACAACGTGCTGACATGAGGAAAGTTTCCAACCAATTTCTCATATACAAACAGCAGTTGACCGGCGTTGCCTGGTGAAACGTTGTTGTGATGCCTCGTGTAAGGAGGAGAAATGCGAACCATCACGTTTCCGACTTTGATAAAGGTCGGATTGTAGCCTATCGCGATTGCGGTTTATCATATCGCGAGATCGCGAGATCAAATGACTGTTAGCAGAATATGGAATCGGTGGGTGCAGGAGGGCAATACGGAACGCCGTGCTGGATCCCAACGGCCTCGTATCACTAGCAGTCGAGATGACAGGCATCTTATCCGCATGGCTGTAACGGATCGTGCAGGCACGTCTCGATCCGTAAGTCAACAGATGGGGACGTTTGCAAGACAACAACCATCTGCACGAACAGTTCGACGACGTTTGTGGCAGCATGGACTATCAGCTTGGAGACCATGGCTGCGGTTACCCTTGACGCTGCATCACAGACAGGAACGCCTGCGATGGAGTACTCAACGACGAACCTGGGTGCACGAATGGCAAAACGTCATTTTTTCGGATGAATCCAGGTTCTGTTTACAGCATCATGATGGTCGCATCCGTGTTTGGCGACATCGCGGTGAACGCACATTGGAAGCGTGTATTCGTCATCGCCATACTGGCGTATCACCCAGCATGATGGTATCGGGTGCCACTGGTTACACATCTCGGTCACCTCTTGTTCGCATTGACGGCACTTTGAACAGTGGACGTTACATTTCAGATGTGTTCCGACCTGTGGCTCTACCCTTCATTTGATCACTGGAAAACCCTACATTTCAGCAGCATAATGCACGACCGCATGTTGCAGGTCATGTATGGGCCTTTCTAGATACAGAAAATGTTCGAATGCTGCCCTGGCCAGCACGTTCTCCAGATCTCTCACCAATTGAAAACGTCTGGTCAATGGTGGCCGAGCAACTGGCTTGTCACAATACCCCAGTCACTACTCTTGATGAACCGTGGTATTCTGTTGATGCTGCATGGGCAGCCGTACCTGTACACGCCACCCAAGCTCTGTTTGACTCAATGCCCAGGCGTATCAAGGCCGTTATTACGGCCATAGGTGGTTGTTCAGGGTACTGATTTCTCAGGATCTTTGCACCCAAATTGCGTAAAAATGTAATCACATGTCAGTTCGAGTATAATATATTTGTCCAATGAATATGCCTTTATCATCTGTATTTCTTCTTGTAGCAATTTTAATGGCCATTTGTGTAGAAAAAGAGCGCCGAAAAAAGGAAGATATTCTTTCACCCACTTTCACTGTTGGAACAACATGGCTTCGTCAACATACTAAATAAACATTGCAAAACAAAAGATTTCAAGTGCAGTGCACTGAAAGCCCTACAATGTAAGATGCCTTACAAAATAACTGCTTAGCGAGCGATGGTTTACAAAAAGTCTAAGATGAAGGTTTTCTTGTCAGTATCAGACACTTATAATGAAAGTCTGTGGTGGTTAAGGTAGAAAAATGCAGAAACTACACAGCCAGTAGGTGAGAAATGCAGCCAAGCCGGCCGAAGAGGCCGAGCGGTTCTAGGCGCAACAGTCTGGAACCGCGCGACTGCTACGGTCGCAGGTTCGAATCCTGCCTCGGGCACGGATGTGTGTGATGTCCTTAGGTTACTTAGGTTTAAGTAGTTCTAAGTTCTAGGGGACTGATGATCTCAGAAGTTAAGTTCCATAGTGCTCAGAGCCATTTGAACCATTTTGAGGAATGCAGCCACCTTGGAAAAGAACATGGTCGATAAGGGAAAAAAAGTCTTACAACTTATGTGGCATTTTAAAGTACCAGAAGGATCAGAAGAGTTTTATAAGGACATTGTTGAAAGTGATCAATAGATTTCCAGTTTAGTGTTGTTGTAACCAGTACTTTGCGTATTATTTCAATGTTTGCTGCTATTTTTCACTTTGGCGTATCAAAGTTTATGGAAATGAATGATACTAATGGTTTATATTGTAGTATAGTATTGTATTTCTATGCAAAATGAACAATAAAGTAACTTCCTTTGTAATTAAATATAAAAAAGAAACATGAAACATCACTTTGAATGTGTATATTAACAAAACTTTTAACTTATACCTGTGCATTTAGTGACTTTGGAAAAACTTTGTCCTTCTACTCTGATATAAAAAAATGGAAATTTTAGAAAAATCAAACACACAATTGGAATCATTTTTAAAACCATTGTAAATGCTAAATTATCTCGTTTATATAATTAGTATCTCAGTATGGCGCTTAAAAATGCGTTTCCTAAATTTTTTTGTGTTTATTGACTTTTAAAGACAAACTCTTCAGATTGCAAAGCATCTTCCTAGAAGTCTACAGTACAGTATGAGTGAAAATATATTGCAAAACCTGCTAATGGATGACTTAATGGAAAAAGAATTTTGTAGGTTAGTGGAATATAGGTCTAAATAATGAGGTATGCTGTTATTACTTGTGTGTATGTACTGCAGTCAGTTCAGAATATCGTAGTGTGATATATGTTGTAGGCATAGAGTTTTATAGCACAGTATAAAAGATGCCATAAAAGAACACAAGGAAAACTACATGAAAGATGTATCACATTTCTCTGTTGCAGCCACTTGTTATTTGTCGATCGCTAGCTGCTACAAATGCCCCCTTGTTTCTTTTTCCTTTTTTTTTTAATCAAAGAAACCTGGAGCACCAGGAATATGTGGGTACTGGCGTCTGACCATGCTTCCAGCTGACATTGTTGGTGGCAATTCCTGTGTATCTGTCTGCCGAATCCCAGGTCCAATGTTCAAGCTGCTGTCACTCACATTGACTTTTAGTTTTGTGCAGACTGCGAGAAGAACTTGTGCCTGAGGTGAGGGGGTGGGAACTGCCATGTCCCGTCTCCATGTCCAAATGAGACAGTTTAAGTCGTTCTACAGACAAAATTTCCATTCCAGCGAATCTAAAATATATAGGGGGCTCCATTGCACCACTTTGAATGGTCCTGTGTAAAGAGACGATAGAGGGGGGTTGAACAAAGTTGTCCTGAGGCGACATGTGTGGTGAGCTGAACAGGTCATTGTGGATGAACTTGGGTTTGTCTCCTTCAGGCTTGGGATAGGTTAGTCAAAAGAGGTCAACAGTCTTACAGAACAGCCCGTCAAACTCCAAAATCGAATGTGTCAACATGATGTCTGCCAGCTTCTCTGCCATCCTAACAAAACCATCGGTTAAGCCTCTGTCCATATAACTTCCTTACACATCAGCACCACCTTCAGGGTGCTGTGGAATCTTTCTAGCATCCTGTTGTTGGATGGTTGGTAACTCATTGAATGAATGTGGTTCTGGCCGCACAAGCAAAGCAATTCCTGGAATAATGTGGCCTCCAGTTGTTGCTCCTGCCAGTAACTACTGTTTGGGACATGCCGAATCTTGCAATACATCCGCTGAGTAGTGTCCTTGTCATGTGTGTGGCAGTGATGGCCGGCCGGGGTGGCCGAGCAGTTCTAGGCGCTACAGTCTGGAACCACGCGACCGCTACAGTCGCAGGTTCGAATCCTGCCTCAGGCATGGATATGTGTGATGTTCTTAGGTTAGTTAGGTTTAAGTAGTTCTAAGTTCTAGGGGACTCATGAACTCAGAAGTTAAGTCCCATAGTGCTCAGAGGCATTGTAACCTTTTTTTTTGGCAGTGATGACAACAACTGGAATATCCTCATGGCACCCTGTGAAATGGTCTACAATGGTAAGCAAATAACAGTAGCTGTTGGAGTATGGGAGTGGCCCGACCAGATCCATGTGGATATGTCCAAACCCTGCTGTAGGTGTTATGATGGATCCTATCTGTCCAGAGAAATATCTTCCCATTTTGCATTGTAGCAGCAGTTGCACAGCTGTTCCCATTTACAGCAGTCTTTGTTGATTCTAGGCCACTACACCTGTTTAGTCAACGGCTGTATGGTAGCCCATATCCCTGGATGTGCCAGGATGTAGAACCCCTCAGATATGCCATGCCAAAAAGCCTGGTATGAAAACTTGTGTCATGTCATGTGCAACATTGCACCAGAAGGTTAAATTATCTGACAATATCTTGACTTGCTTCAGGTTCAAACCGGATTGGCCTTGCTCCTTCTGCAGCCTTATCTCTTTGTTGAGTGATTGTGGTTGTGCAATTTATCCCAATATACAGTCTTCACACTTGAGCAACATCATTTTTTTTAACCCAAATTGCATGTACCAGTAGGTTTCTAACTTATCTACATTAGATGGTGTCACCAGAATTGGAGAGTATGCACGTGTAAAATTGATAAAGAGAGAAGACTGTATTACCTACCATTGAACTATTTACAACCATAACATGTGGTATAGGACACCAGTCCAGGATCATATCCAGAAATTGCTGCACAGCATCCATGTGCTCTCGTATTTCTGCACCATGTGCAATGGCGAAGCCTATTGGGTTTCCAAAGGCCTAATCACTCCCTGATTGATATGCTTGTCCATGTCTTCCTTTGCTACTGCAAACTTCTCAGGGATAAGGCAGCAGAGCTCAACCACCAGTGATTGACCTGGCATGATGTGTATGAAATGCTGTGTGTTGTGCTGAATCATCGTCTTAGGCTCTACCATAGAATAAATGCCTGGAAATTCCTTGAGAATGCAGTGACATTCTTCATCATGGCTAGTTATCGCTATTGTTGCCTTTTGTTGACGCCCACAATGAAGACGGAATAGTGCAAAAA
The DNA here is from genome assembly GCF_021461395.2 of Schistocerca americana. Lineage (NCBI taxonomy): Eukaryota > Metazoa > Arthropoda > Insecta > Orthoptera > Acrididae > Schistocerca > Schistocerca americana. The sequence goes on from NC_060130.1 coordinate 237,392,307, forward strand.
AATCTGCCCCCAGGATGGGCTCAGTGATCTTCACAACCAGAAAAGTCCATGTTAAGTATTCGTGTACGCCAAGATCTGACGCCATCTTCTTGTTGCTATATCCTTCTATTGTAGAATTATTCGTGATGGTTAAATGGAGAGGTGCTGCTGTGCCATCTAGACCAAACAAGTCTCTCAGCAACAAACTAATAACAGACTGTGTGTCAACCAAAAAGTCCTCTATGGCCGTCTATCCATCATAGTCGTTCTGTAATGTTCGTAAATAAAACTCTCAGATGTTGCTCTTGTGTTTGGAGTTATCCTTTGCTGGATATCAGCCTAGAATTAGTACTCTTCAAAATTTAAATTCTCATATCCAGACTCAGATATAGTATAGTACCGCCATGTGTGCACCAACTCCATGCCCAGGATACGTTCCAACTTATGATGCTGATTGTGTGTCGAATCCTGTGTGTTAATCTCCTACGTCTGGTATTTTCCTCTGTTGTCGTTGTTGTCACTAACTTCAAGGAGATGTGCTCGTTTGAACGGTTACACGTGAAGAAAGGACGACGATTTGACATCTCTGCTACGCACACCTTCTTGTGTTGCATGTCTGGGTGTGCGAAGCAGGAAATATCGTCTCCTAACGACTCCTATGAATCTGATGTAGTAGCCAAGGTAATAGAGGGTAGAACAGGGCGACTGAGAAATCTTGTTTGATCATCTGCTGTGCCCATTAGAGGTCGTCAAAGGAGTTTGGGTAGTGACACGGAGCCATGCAGTTATGTGCCTTATTTCTAAATCTCTGATGAAATCAGCACCAGTGATTTTTATCCTTTTAAAGCCTGTCGTCATACTGTCTATTGCCTTGCCATTGTCAACTGATAGATTTTGCGTCTGACGCATGGTGCATGTTCAGCAGTGCTGGCACTTGAACTGCTAGAGCCTGAATGCTTTCTGCTAGCTGCTTGGTATCAGACACTGCTGCTTGCCCCTCAATGTTTGCTCTGGGGTCACTGTGAGCACCCGTCTCCGAAATGCTCGGTTCAGGGCCTCTACCTAAAGTGAGGCAGTCGACAGTGCTCCCAGCTGTCAATTATAAGCCTGCCGCCATAACCTTACCCTTTTCTGAGGACACTTGATAGGGGAGATCTTTGTCTGCAGCCAAAATTATTCTCATATTTCTGGCAGCGCCTTATACCAAAATACGCATAAGGATGGCTCTGGCAACAAATCCAGCCCTGCTAGCGCACGAAGATTGGGAAGAAGTTGATAAGGTGCATTGTCCTGAAATTTTCGGCAGTCATTAACCTCTTTTGTTTGTTTTCCGGTATTGGGATGGATATTAGTATAGCACATATTATGCACCAGGTAGCTGTCAGAATGTAAAACCTTCCCAAATTTCGGGCCTGGATGCCCAGAACGTTGGGAATTTGATGTGCTGCGCAGTCCTACCTTGTTCTGTTGGCCATTGCAGTCGTGGTTGCAGCCCTTCGGAAGTACCTGGTCTGGCAGCTTGAAGCGGGAGCTGAACGTTGCCATGTCCTCCTGTTTTACCCCATCGTTGCTTTGTGAAGACGTTATTTTCTGTTGAAAGCTGGGTCACCACTGTAGGAATGCTCCTTATGAAAGTAGATGCAGTAAGAAGACACAGGCTGTTATAAACACTCCTTTAGTGATCATAAAGATGTACAATACAGTTTTACCCTACAGTGCAAGAGACGCCATAAAATAATACAAAGAAAACTACATGAAAAATATATCATACTTCACTGTTGCAGTTACTATTTATTTGTCGTTCACTAGTCACAGCAACGAAAAGACCAGTTCGCACTGGCCATCACAGCACCATCACACCACAGTACCATCACGTCACGGTGTACTCATACTGTCCATAATTTCACAGCACATCCAGTCAATTCAAGTAACGCAATATCAACCTACATGGCTGCCCTCAACGGTTTTTCAACAATAACTACGATCTTTGCAAGCTGATTTTCAACTGTTTTTACACACAAAGTGCACACACAATGTGGTAGCTTATATGTGGAAGTAGATGTACACTTTTGTACAAAAATGACATTTATTTGACTCAAATGGTTTGCAGCTTGCAGCAACAGCTTGTATATTAGAGCAGGAAGACAGAAGTGCAAAATAACATATAAAAGAGTGTGGGCCCCTAAAAATGTCATTATGTGGTAGAGAAGGGGAATTTCAGACACCATACAAGGAGCTTGAGGAAGAGGAATCTGCATTTTATGTTTTAGAAAGTCAAAGCACCAGTTTTTTTCGTTTGCTACATTAAATTGCACCCAGAATTACTCAAAGGAACACAGTGTTACGAGCTGCCATCCACATCCTGTGAAAAATGGGTTTGATTAAGGTACAGTTTAGTTACCAGTCCAGTGCAAATTTTTGTGTAGCAGTCATATCTCCATCAATAATTTCCCTTCAAGATTTACAGATTTTCTTCACAACTTTTATTTGGCTTTTAATACTTAAAGTCCCTTATTTGTACTAGGGATAGCTAGTGAAACTACATAAATTTTGACCACTGGTACTTGCAAAACTTTTTCACACACAACCCAGAGAACTACTTAACAATAAATAACCCTACCATGAACGCACACTTAAACAAAAAACCCTAATACATTTCTTTATTTATATTTCACAATTAACGCGTTTTGTCACTGTTGTAGTGTCCAAAGGTTTCAATCCACTTCTTTATCAGACATCACAAATGCCTGACAACATACAAATGAAGGCCAATTCACACTGGCCATCACAGCACTGTCACATCATGGCACCATCACCTCAAGGTGTGTTCATACTGTCCATCACATCATGGAATGTCAAGCCAAGTCATGTGATCCCAACTCGCTTGACTGTCCGCAACTGTTTCTTTGTGGGTATTGCTATCTTTGCAAGATGATTTTCAAATCTTTCTACCTACGAAGTGCAGCTTGCAGGAAAGCTTGTATATTAGAGAAGGAAGATGGGAGCGCAAAATAATGCAAAAAGAATGTAGGTTCAAAATGTCGTTATGTAGCACAGAAGGGGAATTCCACACACTATACAAGGAGCTCGAGCAAGAGGAGTCTGCATTTTAAGAGTTTTTAGGAACTTGAAGCACCAGTTGTTTCTTTTTATGCCTCAAATAGCACCTGAATTACTACAAAGAAGACAATGTTATTAGCTGCCATCACATCCTGTAAAAACTTGGTTTGAGTAGGTTAAGTTTAGTTGCCAGTCCAGTGCAAATTCTTGCACTGTAGTCATATCTCCCATAATACTTTTCTCTTCCAGTTTTATAGCGATTTTTTACGTCTTGTATTTCACTTTTAATAGTTTAGGTACCCTATTTGTACTACGATTAGCTAGTGAAACTACATAAATATTGACTACTGACGCTTGCATAAATTTTTCACACTCTATCCAGAGAGCTACTTAAACAATAAATAAACCTGCCACAAACACACTTGCACAAACAACTCTAATACATTACTTGATGTATACTTCACAAGAAATATTGTTCTACTGTGGCAGTGCCTGAAGGTTTCAGTCCAATTCTCTATGAAACATTGAGAGGTTCCTTGCCCTCTTTTGCATGTCTCCTCTCATTTTCACCAATTTTATTAATGTTCTATGTCATTTCACGGTAGTAACAGACCGAATAAGGTTATTGTAATGAGAGTATTTGTACTGAGAGCTCAAAAAATACTTTTCACTTGATTCCTAAACATGTTGTTTTACTTCCGTGGGTGGCCTGGGCGAGGTGAGCATTGTAGGATGCGACACACTGCGTTTCCGGTTGGGAGCTGCACTTCCCTGACTTCTGAGGGGTTCGTACAAGGCGAAACGGCCTTCGATGTTGAGTGGTACTTAAGACAGGTAAATAAATTAGTGAAATCAATGTGAAGTGAAGTAGAGATCAGAAAATAAATGAAAAATTTAGTTTAGTTTAACACTGGCAAACAGCGGGCAGAGCAGCAGAGGCAATGACCATGAAGTCAGCACGTTCAGGAAAAGCCATCGCCCTCCCCACACAAGCGGAAGCTGTCAATTCAGCCATCAGGGCATCGCCCGACCGGCTCACGTGTTTCTCAGTTGTCACATGTGATCAAAGGCCCTCGCCTACATTCCAAGAGCCAATGACCGACATTAAGAAGATTCTTCGAGAAGCTTTTCAACGTGACAGAAGAGGCAATGACCGTGAAGTCGTTCACCTCCAGTGAACTGAAGTGAATAAATACGCGAGACGCAGTGGGCCCAACAGGAGTAGTTTTCAGTTCAGTTTCGGTGCTGAAGACCATCATGCAGGAAGAAACTACTTCGTGCACAGAAGCACCAAGTCCGCCGCTGTAATGGAATAGCAAGCAGCAGCCTCACCTCCAGAAGAGAGAAGTTCGAAGGTATTTGAAGACTGATTTTTACATACCCGTGTGACTTGTGAGGACGGGAAGGAGACGGCCTCACAACAGCAGTCACCTGTGAGCTGGTGATGAAGATATGACAGCCGAAGACTGGCAAGCTGGAGTCCATTGTTCGAGTCCGGGACGACACTGGCCTTCCCCCGTCGCGCCAGTCACCTGGCCGACGCACAAGACTGTCACACGCGGCCTCATAGAGAAGAGAAACACTGGGACGCCACATCCAAGGAATCACCATCCGATTCACGACTTCGTTCTCAATAATTAAATTGGCCACATCGCAATGTGCGTCTCCAGTCAACTGGGCGAGACGGTGACACGAGATACACACTGCCAGGCATTATCAGACGCTGTCGCTCACGCAGCAAAAGGCTTCGCAAACGACACAGCTGCCGCTCTCCCAGCCAGAACAATCCAGTAAGGAAACCATTGTACAAAACTTTCAATAAAAGTTATCTTCTGTAAAAATGCTGTTTCGTTCTACCTCATACCCGAGCCAAGGTAGAAGCCACCCTGCTCACATGTTGTTAAGAGAGAAAAAGTAATTTATTTAGTGTTTTTCACCGAGACATAATGCTTTAGAATCAAATGCCCTTTGCAGTAATGCTCATCCTGCCAATTGACCAGCATCAACTGAGGCTACCCAGTTACAGTGAGACGTGTGAGTGTCGCCGCAGTTTATGTCTACCGTTCCGGCGCGTCAGGAAACAAGATTCCTGGCACCGACTGACTGCATTGTCCTTATCATTCTGAGAATACTTGTGGACTGTGCCATGCTGGGTGCGACTGTCTGGTACCAGATGGCTGGTGGTCTAGGCAGGTTGTTTTCGTAGTCGGTCAAACGGTAAGTTCAGTGCCCTCAGCTGAATAGCAGAGGCATGATTGGTCAATTTAAACTGAGGCTAGTTGATGTCATAAAGACCTGCTCGAAATTGGAGGGAATGGTCGCTATTGGCGCGAATGATGTTTTCAGACAGTGTGGGGGAATTTTGGAATCAGAACTGAATGCTGCTTCGCGGTTTTCGAGGAGAGTAGGGAGTTGAGCAATGCTGACTCCATTTTTGCATCACATCACAGAGCGGATTCGGGATCTGATCTTCCTCGGAGTCGGATGGTCTTGCGACTTGGTTGCTCGTTTTCGGTAGAACTTAGAATTCTCGGGCAGCCTTCGCGGCCATGGGTTGATACAGAGTTGCCGCATGGCAGAAGTCGGCGCCTACATCATCAGGACGCTGCCTATCGACGATGTGCTGCAGATTTCAGTACTGGTACAGTATTTTGTGGCTCCGGCATTGTAGGACCTTATCAATTTTATACTGAATCCCTCAGCAGCACGCGCGTTCGCTTTGCTACAAGTCCACCTTGCTTGTTTCTCCATGTGTTCCCATTTGAGCTCTCACTACTAATTGCGATACTGCTATATAGTTGGGCGATTAATATTTGATCCATTAGGGCCTCCAGTCATTATCTTCAATCGTTTGCAACACAGAGGGTAGGAGCCCCTTGTTCTCGAGCCAACTCTTATTCTCATAATATTTCAGTATATCCTGTCCTTTAACCCACTGTTTGTGTCGATAATCATGTACATTTATGTGGTGATGTATAATAAATGTCATTGGAATATTTAATCCGCATATTATTTCGTATATATACGTAGAATCTCATTTAATGTTGTTTATTATGATAAAGTTCTCTTTTTTATGAGTAGATTACGATTTTTATTAAATTATTGTGAGTGTGTACTCCTTATTTCACCAACTAGCAGGGTGCACCATCATTTTCTTCTGTCATTGTTGCGCACATAAACAATTAGGTGGTATGTAAGGAGGGGATCGAGTGCATGTCCAGTTCTCATGCAAAATTCGTCTGAATTAAAGAGGTACAAACTCTTCTCCACCCCGACAGCTCGCATAATATGGCGACCCTTGCCTCGGTTTCTTTCCTGTGACTGCTGAGACGCTGTCAAGACTTGATCGATAACATTTCATGATTGAAGAAAAACACCATAATTAATTTTCTTTGCTGTAATTAGATTTCGCGATAGAAATATTTTGCGGCGCGCATGTAATAGCCATTGATTTTCTTCATTTATTTAGTAATTGCATGTTCAAATGGCTCTGAGCACTATGGGACTTAACATCTATGGTCTTCAGTCCCCTAGAACTTAGAACTACTTAAACCTAACTAACCTAAGGACATCACACAACACCCAGTCATCACGAGGCAGAGAAAATCCCTGATCCCGCCGGGAATCGAACCCGGGAACCCGGGCGTGGGAAGCGAGAACGCTACCGCACGACCACGAGCTGCGGACAATTGCATGTTGTTTTATTTGATGTGTGTTGGTTGATGTGTGTGGGTTCTATACCACATCACATTCCGTTGAAACTGACAGCGTTGAAATTATTTTGAAGGGGTCGTTTTACCGTCATTTGTAGTTGTGGATTAAATTTTGTTTTTGGTAGTAGGAGTCGATTAGTGCAATTTTTGTGTCAAGTGTTATATAGGGATATGGGGTTTTCGCTGTTATATTTTTCTTGTTGTTGATGTTCCGTGAATGAATGTTCACTCGTAGCAGGGCATGACTGTTGTCTAACGCATCTCGAATAAATAGACTGCACACGATGGAGCAGGATCAGGGTAGTAACAGGTTTGAGCAAGGTGAAGAACTGTTGAGTTTTCCCACGGGACGGGAGATGAGGAACACAGACGTTAGACGCGAATCGGAGGCAGACGGAGAACAGGAGAACGTGAACTGTGAAATCAGTGAGAAAGAAGGGGAGGTAGAAGTGAATAGGCTTATGGAGGCTCTTGTTAATATAAATAAGAACACAGATGAGAACATACCGAAGAAAATTCGGCATCGACAGTGTAACAGTACTCAAGTGTCTACAGTAACATCACCAATTGGTGAAGACAAGCCTTGTCAGCCGAAGGATTTATTATTAGAGGTTTTTGGGGGGTGGTAAAGGACACAAAGGAGAACCTAGAAAAGAAACTGGATGCAGTAGAGAATAAGCTACTTGCGATTGTGAATGAGGTCAAGACTGAAATAACGGAGGTCGGCAAGATGAGTGTCGAAGCCAAGGAAATGGCGACCGAAGCCAGGAGGGATGCAAAGTTATCAAGGGTAGAGGCAGCTGGGGCAAAAAAAAATTGGCAAAAATCGCAAATAACAGTGCCAGAATCGCTAGGCGAACTGGACACGTCGATGCGGTAGAAATTGCTGCAATAAAAGCCCAGGGGAAGGAAGCACTTGCGAGTACGACGCAAAGAATGGAAAGCGTTGAAGAGCGCGTTGCGGCTATCATTCAAAGATGTGAAAGCGTAGAAGAACGTGTAGCACGCCTTGAACGCCAAGTACGAATTGGTACATCGCGTCCAGAGGCGACGACTGGCGGACACGGGAGTGTGACGCCGGATGGCGGCCTATTGTGCACCGGCTCGGCGCAAGGTAGTGGACTACGAAGCGCACACAGCAGCCCAGAGAGCGCACGGATGCAATATTACAGCCCGACCGCAACAACTAACGCTCAGTTCCAGTATCATTATGGGGCAGAACTATGAAGTCACAGCACGCACCAGAAGATGTCAGCTCGCGCCGAACAGACGGGCGCGTTTGATACTAGAACCAATAAAAATGTGCAAGAGGGACCAGAGTTTGAATACAAACACTTTTTATCGGTCCTCAAATTCTAAACTTTTTGGGAATATGGAGGCTCACTTCACCCAAAAATTTGGCTGTCACAGTTTTCTAAAACGCTACCAGTATCTTGGCCATTGACAGCAAAATTAGAATTTATCTGCGGGCACATCTAGGGCACGGCAGCTGAGAAAATGCGCGGTGTTGCGGGTATTTGCCGAACGTACCAGGAATTCACCGACGCGTTTCTCTGAACGTATTGGTCGCGTGAAATGCAAGACCGAATAAAACAAGAAATCATTTTGCGTCCAGATCTGAAGGCGTCAGGATAAAAAAGCACCACGAAGTTCTTTGAGGCTTTAATTAAAATGAATCAGTTTCCTGATGTGCCACATAGTGATGGTGAAATAATTAAGTTCTGTTTCGCGAAACTGCCAAGCAACTACCAGCAAGCGCTTGTAGGAAAGTACGGAGTGAATATCGAAACATTCAAAAGCCTTCTGTGCGAGTTGGAGTTAATTTTTGAAAAAGAAGCAGCGCATGATCGAAGGAAAGGGCAAAATAACTACTACAATGGCGACTTTCGTGGAGCACCGCGCAATACCATCCATCAGCGTGATGGAACATCAGGGAGGCAGGACTATAAGAGACAAAATTCAGGACGGCAGAATAACTGGCAGAGGCAAAATGATACCCACCAGTACGACACGAACTGGAAGCGCAGAGATTCAGATGAACAGCGGGATGAGTCAACCGAAATACGTTGTCCTAACTCGAGTTCTAGTCACCGAAACAGAAATGGAGGGCGAGACTGAAGCCAAGTCCGTGCGGATTCGGCTCGGGGAAAATCCGCACAAATACTCGGACAGAGCCGTTAACATATGTTTAAATGTAAGGAGCGCGGGAACGTAGTTTTCGTATAGGAAAAAAAAGTGGTGTCTGTGTGTGAAACAAAAAGGAAACATTTGTAAAATAAACTGGGTTAGAAAACTACTTACTGTTGTGTACATATTACAAATTAAGTGTGGTAATTTGTTTTTATTTACGAGTATATTCTTTAACACGTAAATGTGTAACACGAGGAGGCTACGAAGCGACATATGATCTTGCGCGAAACTGGTTAACTCAGAAAGCGAAGTGTCGGTCTAACTCACTTTTCCGGACTTTCCGTTACATGGAGGAGCCACCACTCTTCCCAGTCATTGGTAACACAGACTCGATCTTCATGTGTGTTTTGTCTTTACACCATACCTATTACTGTGTCTTTGTTCAGGAAGAGCTACTGGATGCATATCGACAGTGTTCTGGGCACGCCTTACAGCTTTGCACCATTTGTTTGTTTTCACGGTATTTGTCACTGGTGCCATGGGCACACAATTGCAATGTTGCACCTATTTTCAGTGAGGCTTTTTTTTTTTTCTTCGTTGGCGTGTTGGGCGCGCCACAGCGCGTTGCACCATACTCTTAGGGTTTGGAGGCGGATATACGAAGGTGGCCATTGTGCCCATCGATGCCACTGCTGTTGGGCGCAACCTTTCTGGAGTGTGGTGAGTTTCTCGTACGATGGTACGTCACGTCTCTGAGCGTGTGCGGTCGTCGGGATTTATCGTATGAGTGGTGTTTTGCAGAAGGTTTGCAATTCCTCAACAAGTCCGGTAATTGGTGTCTTGGTGTGAGACCTAGCACACAAGAGAAGTATAAAAGTATGATATTTATAAGAACTTGTTTACAGAGGTAGAGTCTTTGCATTGTAACTTGCGAAGTCTGCCGTGTTTGTTTTTTGTGTGTGTAAATTTTCCACCGTAAGTTTCAGTACATCCAGTTCCATCTCAGATGAGTAGCGACCAACACTGGCGTATCGGCCACGCCAGAGACAGCAACATCCATCAAGTTGTCTCAGCGGGGTAGTACGGGGGAGTGTGTATGGTAAATGGGTGTAGCCGATAAGTTACATATAGTATTTTTAATAATTTTCATTACAAGGCCATTACATCTAATTTTTTCTCGTCTAATATGTGTTCATTGTGTATTTGTGTACGGCTGCCATGTCTTGAGTAGTTTCAGGGATCCATTGAGGCCTCTGGGATCAGAGATGGCGAGGGAACTGCAGTGGCGCCTGTAGATAGCGTAGTTAGCAAATATAAAGTGTCATCTGTAGTTGTGAGCATGCTCCAGTGATGGGTACGCCATAGTTGAGATTACATATAGTATTTTAGGATTGTGGGTAGCGTACTTCAGCTTTTATTTACCTTAATGAATCCATAATTACACACAGACACACACACTCATTAGTATTAACAATGGGCCCATAGGTTAAGTCACTATTCTTTACAATAAGCATTAATTATAAAGTCTCTCAGAAGAGTATAAGAATTTTATATTGTATTAGTGTAACAGTTCTATTCATGTAAATATGGATTTCTGTTAATTATTCATTGATTGTACAAAATACGATTTTTACGAATTCTGAATGCCGTTTTTGTGAAAAGTTTTGAGGAGGGACAGGTGACCCCGTTGGCAGCTGGCCGAGGAGATAGCACGGCGCCGCTCAGCGGTGACACAGAAATGGGGATACCACTGCAGGTGCCGGATGACGAGGGCGTGCCTTAAGTGTTGTGCAGGTACTGGGAACAGTGAGTGACTGCTAAGCGAGAATTGACACTACAAGGTGGTCGGTGTGGAGTAAATGGGGGCCGAGCCGCAGGGAAATGCAGCTGTCAGTCACGACACATCCCCCCTCTCCCCTACGGTTCAGAGCCGCGTGCCGCTTACCTGCTCAGTGCAGTGAAAGAAAGGCAGCGGCTGACGTGGTGGACAGCTCTGGGTCAGCTGAGGGCGGACACAACCCCGGATTCCCACTCGGACAGGTGACTCCGTTGGCAGCTGGCCGAGGAGATAGCATGGCGTCGCTCAGCGGTGACACAGAAATGAGGGTAGCACTGCAGGTGCCGGACGACGAGGGCGTGCTCTAACAGAGGCGGCTCGAAGCTTTGGAGAGACCTCTTAAGCCGCACTTACCACAGACGCCGTTTACAGTTCCTGCACGAGTTCGCATAAGTCACTACAATAGCCAGGACTGCACGGTCAAAGCAGTTCTGTGCTGGGTATTGCTGAACTGCAGTTTGTCGTGATTATCTCCTCTCCTATAGAGAGCAGTTCCGAGCAATCGGCCACATTGATCGATCTGCTATCCTTGTTTCAACCTCAATCAGATAACTCCACGAGCATTGGAGTCACTTTAAGAGTAGTATCCTGTATTGCAATTTTTCGGTCTAGATAAGGCCAAGTGTTACTGTCTTCGGACAGCCAACTACCTGTCCTATGGCTCTGTCCCAAATCTTGCGGTCCTCAATAGAATCAGAGCCTGTATATGTGCTTGTCATTGTACAGCACTATACTGCACATCAACAATAGGCTGTCGCACCACCCCACGAGCTTCTTGTCGATGGACAACGCCGCTACAGACTGAAGGATGACTGGAGCTTCTTCCGGATGCCGCACCTGGTTCCGAGAAACATTAGATTGGTGCCCACACCACTACACGCACTCCTCCCAGGAGGCACCCCTTTCTGCACGCCAGGAACCACCACCCCACTCCACAGACGAGTGCGGTAATGTCCGTGTGTTGAGTGATTCGTTGTGTGATGTTAGCATGTGAAGAATGTTATGGTCAACTGCCCCCCCCCCTTTTTTTTTTTTTTTTGCAACTGCGTGAACACAGTAATATTTGTGCCTTTAGTGAAAACATTGTTGTTTTTCCAGCCCCCAAACTTTATTTAAGACACCAGAAACTAGAAATACAATCTTAACTGCATGTATATTGTTTTGTTTTATATATTTCAGTCTTATATATATATATATATATATATATATATATATATATATATATATATATATATATATATATATATATACATGTTAAAACTAAAGGCATCCTGGTTCCCTATCATCATCTCAGTTTGGAACAAAGTTTTTTTTTTTTTTGTTATGCACACTATGTTACATAATCTTCGATCACACAGGTATACTCACAAAATTTTTATTTTTTTTTGTGTACACTATATCTCTCCATCTCATTTATGTTGATGCCTGCCAATTGTCACTATGTGTACCAATTTTTTGTGTATGTGTCAATAGTTACAAAATGTTACACACAATAATATGCTACAGTTACACGAGAGTATTTTTGTTTGTGTATGTGAATGGGATATCTGCGATTACAATTTTGGTTAATGGTGAATGAACCACCAGTCAAGCAATCACTGTGAAAAATTATCATCCTTTCTGTTCAGGGAAATGGCGTGAGAGTGGTTAAATGTTTCGACCATGAAGCATAGAAATATTGTTAGTCTTTTTGGCTTCATGCAGTAGTATGTGTGTGTTTGAGTTGGGCACCAGTAGCTAATTCTTAACTGTTACCTTAATGAGAAGCTTGCAGGTCCATTAGGTCAACATTTTACTGCAGTTTCGAACTTGGACTTCTGGCACGTGTTCAACGTTTGTATGACTGTGCGAGTATGTCCTTGTATGACAGTGGGCTCCCTGAGGATGAATCTGTGCTGCATGTGACTTGTTCGTCAATGTGAGTAAGATGTTGGCAAAGTCATAAGAAAAATTCCACCTTTCATTTTACCATCAATTTCCAATTTAATCTGCCAATTTGTTGTGACATTTTGGAAACTGTTTAGACCGATTCTTTTTGAGTGATTGACACACTACCTTTGTCAAGTGAGTCAACCACTACCAAAATTAATCTGAAGTGACTGGGGGGTAATGAGAGGTTCCATGCCCTCTTTTGCATGTCTCCTCTCATTTTCACCAATTTTATTAATGTTCTATGTCATTGCACGGTAGTAACAGACCGAATAAGGTTAATGTAATGAGAGTATTAAGTACTGAGAGCTCAATAAATACTTTTTACTTGATTCCTAAACATGTTGTTTTACTTCCGTGGGTGGTCTGGGCGAGGCAAGCATTGTAGGATGCGGCACACTGCGTTTCCGGTTGGGAGCTGCACTTCCCTGAATTCTGAGAGGTTTCGTACAACAGACTTAAGCGACTAGCGGAACGACTGACTCCGGTCGAGTTTCGCCTATTGTATATAGGACGAAACGACCTGCGAGACGTCTCAGTGTCGCCGCAGTTTATGTGGTTACCGTTCCGGCGCGTCAGGAATGAAGATTCCTGGCACCGACTGACTGCATTGTCCTCATGATTCTGAGAATACTTGTGGACTGTGCCCTGCTGGGTGCGACTGTCCGGCACTGGAGGGCTGGTGGTCTAGGCAGGTTGTTTTCGTAGCCGGTCAAACGGTAAGTTCTGTGCCCTCAGCTGAATAGCAGAGGCATGTTTGGTCAACTTAAACTGAGGCTAGTTGATGTCATAAAGCCCTGCTCGAAATTGGAGGGAATGGTCGCTATTGGCGCGAATGATGTTCTCAGACAGTGTGGGGGAATTTTGGAATCAGAACTGAATGCTGATTCGCGGTTTTCGAGGAGCGTAGGGAGTTGAGCAATGCTGGCTCCATTTTTGCATCGCATCACAAAGAGGATTCGGGATCTGATCTTCCTCGGAGTCGGACGATCTTGCGACTTGGTTGCTCGTTTTCGGTAGAACTTAGAATTCTCAGACAGCCTTCGCTGCCAGGGGTTGACACAGAGTTGCTGCACGGCAGAAGTCGGCGCCTACATCATCAGGACGCTGCCTACCGACGATGTGCTGCAGATTTCAGTACTGGTACAGTATTTTGTGGCTCCGGCATTGTAGGACCTTATCAATTTTATACTGAATCCCTCAGCAGCACGCGCGTTCGCTTTGCTACAAGTCCACCTTGCTTGTTTCTCCATGTGTTCCCATTTGAGCTCTCACTACTAATTGCGATACTGCTATATAGTTGGGAGATTAATATTTGATTCATTAGGGCCTCCAGCCATTATCGTCAATCGTTTGCAACACAGAGAGTAGGAGCCCCCTGTTCTCTAGCCAACTCTTATTCTCATAATATTTCAGTATACGCTGTCCTTTAACCCACTGTTTGTGTCGATAATCACGTACATTTATGTTGTGATGTATAATAAATGTCATTGGAATATTTAATCCGTATATTATTTCGTAGATATATGCAAAATCCCTTTTAATGTTGTTTGGTATGATAAAGTTCTCTTTTTTTCTGAGTAGATTACGATTTTGTTAAATTATTGTGAGTGTGCACTCCTTATTTTACCAACTAGCAGGGTCCACCATAATTTTCTTCCGTTACCGTTGCGCACATAATGAATTAGGTGGTATGTAAAGAGGGGGTCGAGTGCATGTCCAGTTCTCATGCAAAATTCATCTGAATTAAAAAGGTACAAACTCTTCTCCACCCCAGCACCTCGCAATGTCACAAATACCTGACAACTTATAAATAAATTCCACTTACTAATCAATCCGATTCTACCCAAACTTTTTTCACTTGAAGTTGCAGCCATATTGCAATCCTTATCTTGTAAAATATTAAATACGGTACTGATATGTATAAAAATGAATTTTATCCATGTAGTAAAGGGCCAGTAATTTAGTACGCTAGTATCATACAATTCAGATTGTTGCCTCATTACCTCAACTAATCTTTCGTCATTTATTATAAAATTATAACTTTTAACATAAGAAATAGCGAAACGAAACAATTTATGACAAATAACTAACAACAAACAACTGATTTGAACCATGAAAAACCACGACGAATCGAAATATGGAGACGTGCACATGACTGTGTATGTGGCAGAAATGGGTGAGACTTATTGCATGCTCGTAGTGTCACGTGTGACATCATTATGAGGTGTACACGTTTTATCGAAGTCAACATAGACCACGTATCTACTTTTGTGATAATTTGAGACACTAAATTATATCCTCAAGTGGAATATTCACTACAATTTTGGAAGCTATTGATGTGTGTGAACCCGCAAATTGTTGGAAAAAAAAGGATCAAGTGTCAAATGAGTAATGTTAACAGAACTTTGCATTTTACTGATTTCAAGATCATTTGGAAACGTTGTCAGCTCATTACAGCCACTCCAGACTGGCATTTGAGAAAAAAGCCCCTTGATCACCTATTACCAGGAACAATGATGCAGCTATCATGCACACAAAAACTAAATGAGAAATTAAATTTAGCATTAGGTATGATTAATGACTTCCATGATGTCCCACAGCAAGTAAGTCAGACTGGCTCCAGTCTCTCTCCCTGGTGGGATTGAAAATCTCGAAAGTGTGTTTGGAGGTCAGAACCAATAATCCTTGCTAACAAACTTCAGACATACTGATGAAGTTCTTCAATGACATTTGTAAATGCTTGACAATATGGAGGATATATTCTGGCAGTAGTTATTCCAGTCTTTAATTTTGACAAATGAATTATTTATGAAGGTAATTCTCTACTTGCAACTAGTTTAATGTGGTCTCTGTACCATGCTGCACACTGCTACTTGGAGGCAATTTTCGCATTTTAAAAAAATTTTACTCCACGAAGTTTCGAATATAGGACCTCCTTCATGGCATGACTTCCTTTGGGCCTATTATACAATCTACAGTTAAATTCAGGGTAAGCTAATCGAGGAATAGGCTAACCATGGGTTATCTTAGTGCTCTCCTTGTATGACACCATTTTATTCCCCAGTTAGTTATTCCTGGAATAGCGTTTCCATCCAGTTACGTTGGCGGCAACTTAAAATCACACTGGGTATTTTCACGTATGTCATTTCATATTTATTTTAGTCGTTGTCTGCAGAAATAGCGTGCCTAACGTGAGCGATAAGCGTACCACATCGCAAAATTGTTCGGTTGAGGCTATTTTGAGGCTGGTAAATACTGTACATTAGTTCAAGAGTGTAGCAGAAAACACGGAAACTTTTGCTGTCTCATTCAGTGAAAACATTTGTGCAAAACATTTAACTAAGTTTGTAGGGTACTTACATGTCTAACAATATAACGATCTATCGTAAAATTAGTTAAAAGATCAGGTATTTTTTGTTTGACCAGTAAGAGAAATCTCTAGACTTCCGAATAACATATGTGAAAAAATGTGCAATAGTTTCCATTCTTGAACAGCTCCACACAGATCGATAGAGCAGCTACAACAGATCTACGAAACCCCCCTCCCCCCCCCCCTCGCCCACCACCAGAAGAAAACATGTAAATATAATGTCCAGAAAAGGTAGCAGAGGCTACACAGACTGGTCGCGCCCCATACATTAAATGTAAGTTCCAAGTTGTGTACCATGAAATTTACGTCTTGAAAAAATTGTCATTGGAAGGACGCAACAGTTCAGGCAGGGACATAATATAAAATCAACTGTGAAATGCAGTCTGCTTTGTGACATAGTTGGTCTTTTCATAGTCTCCAACTGTGACAACACAAACATAATTGAGATTGATTTAACTGACAATCCTGAGAGGTGTTACTGGGTAGCTTGCTGTTGTGTTTATGTCTTACAATGATTAATTGATTACAGCAGCAAGAGGTGTCTACAGAAACTACATTTGCTGAATTACTGAACAGTGTGCATCCACTTTTGCAGTTATTTGGCGTATATAAATCTTGTTTATAAGATATGATTTTTAATAATTATATTGAACATATATGTGAAGAATAAGATGCCAATATTTGCAATAAACAGCTGTAATCTTCTTTGTAATTTTAGGGTAGAAATGTACCTATATCACATATCCAAGCTGGAAACTGTTATTGTATCTCACCCTAAATGTTTGAGGAACAGTAACTATTTAATAAATAATTTTGGCTTCTGCAATCATCTTGAGCACCTGTATGTAATCTGCGAGGGAAGGGAAAGTAATTAGAGGTCTAATATCTTCACTGCATTCTTCCTTTTCTTGTCATCTTAGTTTAAAATTATCAGTTCAATTTTTAGAATAAAAACACCTGTTCTCAAATGTGGAAGAATTATCAGAGTTGGAGATGGTGCTACTTTGAAAGTAGCATGACAAGAAACAGAAAAGTGAGGAAGAACTGTATTGCTTAAAAAAAGAACATAAAGTTCAAAATTAGGACCAGAAAATACAAATTAAACAAATGATTTCAGAATAAAAGTCCATTATTCCATATACATGTTTTTATTTTATTTTCATGTAATTACATCAGAGAACTGAAATAATCACCAAAACTGTCTCTTGTATATGTTGTCCAGTGTCATGCACATCCTTTCAATAATCCTGCTGCTTGTCCCCTTGCCAATGCCAGTGAAGGGTCTAACGAACAGAAAAAAATCACCAGAGGCAAAGTATTTGAGTGTTAATAGTAGCTGCTTCATTGGTGGAACAGTCATTTATGAATGAAAGAAAAACAATGACATTAGACAATTTGTTTGACAGTTCCAGAGAAATTTAAAAATATAACTTACAAGTTACTCCTTCCGCTGTTATGATTATGTAAATTCAATAAGTAAAGATTTCATGTTAGCAGAATGACAAGTACGTATGTTCTTATGACACACAGATAACAATTACTTTATGATGAATATGGATATGGTTATGCGGATAATACTAATATCCAAGAAACACAACAGCCATATCCTATAGCTTTCTTAAAAACACTGACTTTCCTGTTAATTTTAGCCCGCCGGATTGGCCAAGTGGTTCTAGGCGCTACCGTCTGGAACTGTGCGACCGCTACGGTCGCAGGTTCGAATCCTGCCTCGGGCATGGATGTGTGTGATGTCCTTAGATTAGTTAGGTTTAAGTAGTTGTAAGTTCTAGGTGACTGATGACCAAAGAAGTTAAGTCCCATAGTGCTCAGAGCCATTTGTTAATTTTAGTGTGTTAAACCTAGCTTGAGTAAGCACAAATAATTTATATGTTTATAGGAATAATTCTGGTCGTGTATAATTATTTTTGCTCTGAAGCATTCGCTAAAAGATAGAAAGTTGTTCTCCCAGTGGGAGATAAGAACGAACAATGTTTTCTGCTATAGATGTGGCTGAGTGAACTCTGGATATTAGATTAAATTAGATTAGATTCAGTTTCCTTTCAATAAATCAAAAAATTAGATGATTCTCGTGGGTGTGGAACATGTCAGAAAGAATAACATTAAAAAATAAAACACTTGCATATAATACTCATTTGTGAGGAGATCATCAAAATAGATGAATACATTACAATAAACTGAAACTGCTAATATTTACAGAATTAATACATAGTGTGCACTTTTAATAAATTTATCATACACAAACTACCTTATCTTGACTGTTGTGACAAAGTGCTGTCAAAACTGAAATCTAATAAACATTTTTAGTTATGCTGTTCTACCAGTGCTTGTTAAGATATTCATCTATATAGTAGAAGTAGTTGCCTATCAAAATGTCTTTCAAACTCTGTTTAAATTGTGCTTTATCTGAAACCAAGTTTTTAGTGGTTGCTGGCAATTTATTGAAAATGTGTGCTCCTGAGTATTGGACCCCTTTTTGGACCAAGGTTTGTGATTTTAGTTCTTTATGTTGATTGTTCTTACTCCTAGTATTGATACTATGTATTGAGCTATTGGTTGGAAATGGAGATACATTACTTACAACAAATTTTATTCTGAGAAGCATTAGCTAGAATACAAAGGTCTTTGAACAGGTTTCTACATGATGTTCTTGAATTTACACCACTAATGATTCTTATTACACACTTTTGCATGCTAAAAACTTTTGCTCGGTTTGATGATTTACCCCAGAATATGATCCCAATGACATACTAGAAAGCAAAGTATGCAAGTTCTTTATATTTATATCTCCTACATCTGACACCATTCTCACTGCAAATACAGATTTGTTTAGATGCTTCAGCAAATCCCAGAAATTTAACACTGTCAACCTCTTCAATCTGCATATCTTCACACATTATACACATGGTGGAAGGAAATCTCTTACAGGTTCTGAACTGCATGTAGTCGGTCTTTCCAAAGTTTAATGACAGTGATTTAGCTTTCAATCATTTATCAATGTCAGTGAAAATTTGATTAACAGCCATTTCTAAATCTGTACTTGACTTACTACTTATTGCAATGTTTGTATCATCTGCAAACAAAACAAACTTGGAATCTGGCAATGTAACAAATGAAAGGTCATTAATGTACACAAGAAAAAGCAACAGAACCAAGATGGAATCTTGAGAAACACCACATGTAATTAATTCCCAATCAGATGAAGACTGATTGCTTACTACACAGGTATTTTGCAACAACACCCTTTGTTACCTGTTTGTTAGATAAGACTCAAACCGTTTCGCCACACTGCTGATGACACCATAATATTCTAATTTATTTAAGAGAATGCTGTGATTCACACAGTCAAAGGCTTTTGGCAGGTTCCAGAAAACTCCAGTAGCCTCCAGTTTGTTGTCTAACAAATTAAGTACATTCTCGCTGTACGTGTAAAAAGCTTTCTCTACATCACAGTCCTTAAGAAAACCAAATTGTGACATGGACAACATATTATTTGCAGTCAGATGCTTAAGGGGATCACACAATTTTCAAATATTTTTGAAAAAGCTGGCAAAAGTGGAATTGATCATAAGTTTGATGTTATCTCTTTATCCCCCCTCTTGTAAAGAGGTTTAACTTCAGCTTTTTTAGCCAGTTTAGATATGTCCTGCTGATAACTTTGTTGATGCTATCTCTTTATCCCCCCTCTTGTAAAGAGGTTTAACTTCAGCTTTTTTAGCCAGTTTAGAAATGTTCTGCTGATAACTTTGTTGATACGTTATCATAATCACTAGAATACTTCGATTTTAATAATTTAATGATACATTCTATTTCTTTGGGAGACGTGAGCGTCAATTCCATTTCACTAAATTTATTTGTAGAGACTGGTCTCAGATACTCCATTGCACTGTTCACCAAACCTGATAACCCCAAGCTGTCATAACAGAAACAAAGTACTTTTTTAAGAGGTTTGCAATGTCAGCCCAATCTGTCTCTGTGTTCTCTATATCCCAGGAAGTTTTGTTGCCTGATGTGATAATCTTTTTCTCATATTGAAAGCTGCTTAGATTTCTGGATTACTTGTTTCAGTATTTTGCAGTATTCTTCGTAATGCATAACAATGCTAACATCAGAGCTGTTCCCATGTAGTTGATACACTCTCCTTTTTGTCCCACATGATATCTGTTTTCCTTTTGTAGCCCATGGTTTATTTTCAGACTTCTGCTTCATCAGAAAAAGAATTTTCAAAGTAGGAAGTAACTTTATTAATGAATGCTTTGTATTTTCCATTTGAGTCAGAACAATTGAAAACATTTATCCAGTTCATGTCATTGAGCAATCTCCTAAAATTCTCAATTTTTTACTGATTTATTACCCTCCTGTCCTCAGATTTAATATCTATTTTATCCTGGTAAGTGTCAACATTTAACACAAGATGCTGCACGTCATGATCAGATAGCTCATTTACTATTTGTTTTGTGATATGACTTTTTCCTAGATTTGTCTACAAAGATATTATCAATACCAGTATCAGAGCATTTACATACCCTAGTTGCAATGTTCACAGTAGACATTAAATTGAATGACAGTGTTACTGATTGCAATAATTGTTCACTGACAGAGCTTTTCAATAAATCCACATGAAAATCACCAACAATCACTATTTCCTTCTTTTTTACTGTGAGATTGGATAACAGAGTTTCCAGATCTTTTAGGAAGAGGTTAAAGTTCACGGAAGGTGCTCTGTATATACTTACTTTTTGTAAACCCTCGTCGCCAGTTTTGTAATGGTCTCGTCGCTACTGCTGTGGAGGACAAGTTTGGAGTTTGTGAAATGGCTTCTCGTGCAGTACACTGCTATGACAATTTCTCTCTACCAGTATTACACAACTATGCCGTACAGTCAGGTAACAGAATAGGAGAACGACGGCTCTACAACACTCCAACAAATTAATAACGAAGTCACACAACTGAGTTCAAAAGGTTTACTTAGTTTTGTGACTCGTCGAAAATGCAGCCTGCAACACCTAATTGCAAATATCGTAGGTAGACTTCACAGTACATAGCAAATACAAATTACAACAACTGTCTCTTAATTTCTAAGAGTTCGCTAAATGAGGTTCCCTGTCTGAGTCAGCCCTGAACGATGATCTGTCTTTCGAGTAGACTTCTGTCCATTGTCGTTTGGTCATTGGTGGATTGTACTCGGCCGACAATTGGCCAAGTCGAAGTCGATATATTCATCCTCAGTGCCGTCTGTGGCGCTGGTGGAGCTCGCGCAAGTGGTGAGTCACCAGCTCACATCTTTGGGCCTGTGATGCTTTTGACCTGGCTGTGTCTTGTTCGGACGACACAGCATTACTGTTATAGAGGACTTAGTACGAAATACTACTTCTGCTGCAGAAGCTTCTAAGTGCTGCTCTGAGCGAACTGTATTAATATCAATATCATTGAAATCAAAACAGTTTCTGACAAATGTGGCAATTCCTTCTTTCTACATATTAATTAGTTCACTATCAGACTATTTGTTACATTAAACAATCATAATAAGCCATCAATCTCAGGAAAATGGCACTTAGCAGAAGTGAAATATAAGATACTTCAGTTTAAGTTACCTTCAGCTAGTTACAACCTGAAATAAAGGGGGACACTGAAAATAACTTGATACTCAAAGAAAGATAAAAACATAGCATTCCACGCACTTCTTCCACATACTACAACTATGTCAATACTTTTTCTAGATTCCTGTCTGCTCGTATTATACAGGGTGTCCCAGTCATACCTCCCTGATTTCAAAGACCCAGGAAAAAAAGAAACCCACATTAGATACGAAAATCAAAAATGCACCACATTGTAGAGCATCTCATAGAATTTATTTATTTATCATCAATATACCTCTACATGTGAACCATTTGTAGCACGAAGAATATCGAGTCTGTATTCAATTTCTTTGTAACATTTCCTCCATTATTGTTGCAATTGCATTAGTGATATGCTGTCGCAGTGTGGCAATATCATTCACTTTGGTCGCATACACGTCATCCTTCACGAATCCCCACATGAAGACCTCAAGCAGCGTGATGTCGAGTGAATGTGGTGACCAGGCAATGGGTCCTCTGAGTCTGATCCAATGATTGGGAAATTTCCTATCTTGTAATTTCCGAACAGTCGTTGACCAATGCAGGAGAGTTCCATCTTGTTGAAAAACGATGTTGGGTTAAAAGTCTTGTATCTGAGGGTACACAAGCTGCTCCAACATGTCCAGATGCACTGACCCATTCCCTGTTTGTTCCACAAAGAAGGACGGACCAACAATCCTGTCATGCATTACCCCATACCAGACGTTTAGTTTAGGACTATCACGAACATGTTCAATGGCAATGTGCGGATTTTACGAACCCCAAATCTGAACATTATGCCTATTAACCTTTCCTGATAGATGAAAGGTTGCCTCATCTGAGAATAAACATTTTCCCAGGAAGCTGGCATCCATATCAATACACTGCAGCATATCTGCAGCAAATTGCTGTCAGTTTGGTTTGTTGTTTGGCGTCAGATGTTGCAGAAATTGCACTTTGTAAGCACACATACGAAGACGCTGGTGAACGACATGATGCAATGTTAATCGAGGTTCATCAAGTTGCCTAGATGCTTGATGAGTTGACTTACGTGGGCTTCTGAGGAACGTTTGTCTGATGTCCTCCACTGTCTCTTCTGAAACTCCATAATGTGCATCGCCAGAATGTTTCAGAACACTTCCAGTTGCCAGAAACTTCCTATACCATTCCTTTATTTTTTCACATCAACTGGATCTCATTCATACACACGAAGATAATTTCTTTGGACAGTAATCAGCGATTTTGTTTCTGCAAACCACACTACTGCTCATCCGCACTGCTGTGGAGTCGCCATTTTGTGACCATGCTGCACTCTGGCGAAGATACTTGGCACTTCTAACGTGGGAATATAAATTCTTTGAGATGCTCTACAATGTGGTGCATTTTTCATTGTCGTATCTGCTGTGGTTTTTCTCTCCTGGGTCCTTGAAATCAGGGAGGTTTGAGTGGAACACCATGTGTGTATATATATATATATATATATATATATATATATATATATATATATATATATATATATATATATATATATATACAGGGTGTTACATAAAGGTACGGCCAAACTTTCAGGAAACATTCCTCACACACAAAGAAAGAAAATATGTTATGTGGACATGTGTCCGGAAACGCTTAGTTTCCATGTTAGAGCTCATTTTCTTACATCTCTTCAAATCACATTAATCATGGAATGGAAACACAAGGCATCAGAACGTACTAGGGTGACTTCAAACACTTTGTTACAGGAAATGTTCAAAATGTCCTCCGTTAGCGAGCATACATGCATCCACCCTCCATCGCATGGAATCCCTGATGCGCTGATGCAGCCCTGGAGAATGGCGTCTTGTATCACAGCCATCCACAATACGAGCACGAAGAGTCTCTACATTTGGTACTGTGGTTGCGTAGACAAGAGCTTTCAAATGCCCCCATAAATGAAAGTCAAGGGGGTTGTGGTCAGGAGAGCGTGGAGGCCAGGTAATTGGTCCGCCTCTACCAATCCATTGGTCACCGAACCTGTTGTTGAGAAGCGTACGAACACTTGGACTGAAATGTGCAGGAGCTCCATCATGCATGAACCAAATGTTGTGTCGTACTTGTAAAGGCACATGTTCTAGCAGCACAGGTAGAGTATCCCGTATGAAATCATGATAATGTGCTCCATTGAGCGTAGGTGGAATAGCATGGGGCCCAATCAAGACATCACCGACAATGCCTGCCCAAACGTTCACAGAAAATCTGTGCTGATGTCGTGATTGCACAATTGCGTGCGGATTCTCGTCAACCCACACATGTTGATTGTGAAAATTTACAATTTGATCACGTTGGAATGAAGCCTCATCCGTAAAGAGAACATTTGCACTGAAATGAGGATTGACACATTGTTGGATGAACCATTCGCAGAAGTGTACCCGTGGAGGCCAATCAGCTGCTGATAGTGCCTGCACACGCTGTACATGGTACGGAAACAACTGGTTCTCCCGTAGCACTCTCCATACAGTGACGTGGTCAACGTTGCCTTGTACAGCAGCAACTTCTCTGACGCTGACATTAGGGTTATCGTCAACTGCACGAAGAAATGCCTCGTTCACTGCACGTGTCCTCGTCGTTCTAGGTCTTCCCCAGTCGCGAGTCATAGGCTGGAATGTTCCGTGCTCCCGAAGACGCCGATCAATTGCTTCGAACGTCTTCCTGTCGGGACACCTTCGTTCTGGAAATCTGTCGCGATACAAACGTACCGCGCCACGGCTATTGCCCCGTGCTAATCCATACATCAAATGGGCATCTGCCAACTCCACATTTGTAAACATTGCACTGACTGCAAAACCACGTTCGTGATGAACACTAACCTGTTGATGCTACGTACTGATGTGCTTGATGCTAGTACTGTAGAGCAATGAGTAGCATGTCAACACAAGCACCGAAGTCAACATTACCTTCCTTCAATTGGGCCAGCTGGCGGTGAATCGAGGAAGTACAGCACATACTGACGAAACTAAAATGAGCTCTAACATGGAAATTAAGCGTTTCCGAACACATGTCCACATAACATCTTTTCTTTATTTGTGTGTGAGGAACGTTTCCTGAAAGTTTGGCCGTACCTTTTTGTAACACCGTGTATACAACAGCTGTGTTCTGTAGCTGAGCAGCCATCACCGTTTTATTTTTAAATACTGACTTTCAAATGGTTCAGATGGCTCTGAGCACTATGGGACTTAACTTTTGAGGTCATCAGTCCCCTAGAACTTAGAACTACTTAAACCTAACTAACTTAAGGACATCGCACACATCCATGCCCGAGGCAGGATTCGAACCTGCGACCATAGCTGTCGCGCGGGTTCAGACTGTAGTGCCTAGAACTGCTCGGCCACCCCAGCCGGCTACTGAATTTCCTTTTACTCTTACTGTATTAGACTTAGCTTGAGGAAGCACAGATAGTTCACAGGCTTCAGTGAATAATACTAAGAGGGAGATAGTGTTGTTGCTCTGAAGCATTAATGGGCCCATAATCCTAATATTTTCACTGAAAGGCGAAAGTTGTTGTAACTCTGATGTGATGTTTACAAAAAGAGTCATTCCTAAGGGAAAACAGAGTGGAAGATAATTTGCTGCTATTGAAGTAATGTGGCTGAATGAAGTTGGAACACTACCGTTTCATCAAAACGTTTGACTGTATGAAAAATCAATGTTTTTATCTAAAACTGAAACAGCTGTTAATGCAAATAGTACCTATAACTGGTGTGGTTGTTCGATCTGGTTAAGACTATTAAGGTACTGCTAAATAAAACGGAACAATCCTTTCCACTACTGCAAGAATTGTAACACACATCAGATGAATAAGACTGTTTTGGCATAATCCGTCATTTTCATGTGCATGATTTGCGTAAATAACACGACTGAGTTCATGAAGGACTGAAATAAAACGCATACTAGTACAAATAAACAGTACTATTTTAGAAAACAGATAAATAGTCTCACCTGTCCCTCATATGCTCTACTTTCTCACATGCAACATTGAAAAGAAAAGTACGACGTCCTTTGGTAAGTGAAATCTGAATATAAATTCGGAATCTGCGTCGTCTCACTAGTTTCTCCTTCCTTATTCTCATGAGCAGTTCACAAAAAACCTCGTCCTTGCTGTCTACAACTCTATCTGACACTATTCCTCCCATCTTGAAAACTTATTCCCCAGTTCTCTCCCAGAATACATACTAAATGCCAGCTCCTCCTGTATGCCGACGACACAAATATCCTGATAATTAGTAGAGGTGACAGATTGCAAGATGCAGTCAGTGAAACTACTTAAGAACAGTAAATATTAACTTCCACTAGAGATAATCTTACTCCCTTCACTGCAGTCATAGTTATTGGAAAAGATGAAATTACAAACAGGCAGGGCACCAAATGTCTTGGATTTACCATCAGCAACACTCTAAATTGGAAACCACATACTGAGGCACTGTCACAAAACCTTAATAAAATCTATTTTATATTAAGATTACCAAAAGACACAGTCAGTGTAGGTACCTTGAAGCTGGTGTACCATGCCCTGTTTGAGTCTGCCTTGAGCTGTGGCCTAATCTTCTGGGGAAATAGCTCTGATTCTCTCATAATTTTCAAGTTACAAAAAAAAGTGGTAAGAATAATGAAATTAAAAAAAAGAGAACTGAACACTGTAAACCACTGGTTCAACAGTTAAAAATCCAGTCAAAGCCATGCCTCTATATAATGGAACTAGCTTGTTTTACAGTACAGCACTTGGAATCTTTCCACAGAAATGCAGACCGCCATACCCATGACACCAGAAACAAACCCTAATTACTAATTATAGCTCACAACACAAGATTATATGCGAATGGAGTTCAGTATATGGGCATTCAAATATACAACGACCTCCCAACACATATAAAAACAAGCAAAAACCCAAAAATAATGAGAATTAAATTAAAGGAATTACCACTAAATCACTGTTTCTATTCCGTATGTGAATTTATTGAAACAAAATTTTAATTACTTGTAATAAGCTGTTTATTGCCTTGTAGATAGCTCTACTTAGTTAGAGAATTTAATTATTGTACCTTATTTATATTCTGTCTATATTTCATATATGTATTCTGCTATGTGAAGCCAGCCGCGGTGGTCTCGCGGTTCTAGGCGCGCAGTCCGGAACCGCGCGACTGCTACGGTCGCAGGTTCGAATCCTGCCTCGGGCATGGATGTGTGTGATGTCCTTAGGTTAGTTAGGTTTAAGTAGTTCTAAGTTCTAGGGGACTGATGACCACAGCTGTTAAGTCCCATAGTGCTCAGAGCCATTTGAACCATTTTTTGCTATGTGAAGTATGTACCACAAAATTTTAATTATTTGTAAAAAGCTGTCTATTCACTTGTAGGCATTTCTGCTTAGTAAGATAATTTAATTATTGCATGTTATTCATATTCTGTCTGTATCTATTGTATGTATTAATTATTTTATGTTATTCGAATTCTGTCTGTATCTTTTATATGTAGTCTGCTATGTGTAGTATGTACCACCACTGTCATCTCTCATCACACACCACCTTTTTTATATTTTATCTATATATCCTATGTATTCTGCTATGTGAGTTATGTATCACTACTATCATCTCTCATCATACACCATCTTAACATAATTTTCAAATTGACTTGTCCTATATCATCATGGGCTTTGGTGTACAAATTGTATGATCTACAGGAGCAATGATAAATAAATAAATAAAAAGGGTACAATAAACTCACACGGTGGAAATGAGCTTCGGAGTCACGTGATCAACAACGGATGTGGCCGTCTTTCTCGACGATGAACGGATGATATCAGCCGTCAAAACTTCCTTCCCGAGTAACATGGATGGTGCCTTGACGTGACGTGCCGTGACGGACAGTGTGAATTGGCCTTAAATTCCACTCATTCAGCAACCTGATTCTACCGACAGTACTTTTTTCACTTAGAACTGCAGTCATATTTCAATCCATTTCATTGTAAAATATTAAATGCGGTACTGGTAGTATAAAAAATCACTTCATAGATGTAGTAGAGGGAAAGTAATTTAGTAAGCTCATGTCCTACAATCAGACTACTGTCTCACTGCTTCAGTTAATCTTTCGTCAATTATTATAAATTTTAACAAAAGAAATTACGAAACGTAACAATTTCTAAGAAATAATGATCAACAAACTACTGATATCAACCACGACTAAATCTTTCTTCCCAAGGAACCTTGACGGTACCGTGACGTGACGGTGAGTGTGGATACTGTCGTTCGAAATGCAGTGCATTAGTGCAGAATGTTTTGACGGGAAGTGCCGTGCCGTGGCATGGCGACCAGTTTGAGTAGGCTTTTAATCATTTGTAGAATGTTGTTTAATATTGTAATATGGAGGCAAAATATTTCATAATATTAATTAAGTTGACTTGTCCTATATTGCAAATTGACACTCTGCACATGATGTAATCAAAAGAGATCAAATAAAAATCAATCAGTTGATGTATAGAGTCTTAGAACCTACAAATCGTTCAGCTTGAACTATCGATATTGTAGATCGACACTTAGTTGCGCGGGAGGTGGAAGTTTGAAATGGTGAGACGGACGCTAATTTTTACTAAATGGTATAATACGCGTTAGTGTCAACAATGAAAATGTTTTTTTTACATTTCAGCGTAGTATGTTGGTTGCTGCTGGACTGTGTAGGGTTATAGTTGTACGTGGTACGAACGAAGGGTTGTGGTTATCTGTGGCGTGAGAAGTAATCCTGATAGCCAAGATAATTTTTTTCAGATTTTGTTTGGCTTTATCTGGAGAATGGAGTTCAATGCAGAGGGTAGGTTTCGTATTATTTTGCATTTCATTGAACGGTAATGCTACAGTTTAAAGCTACAGAGATGACATTATGTTTGATATTATTTGTGTAGAGTTAAAGCTAAAGAATCTGCACACAGTGTCCTACAAATCGTAGTTGTTGGAGATCCTGAATTATGTGTGTCCTGTTTTTGTTTAATTACTTTCAGGGCTCATTTGCAAAGTGTGTAGTGTTACTTGCCTGTGGACAGTGACGAAGGATATTGAAACATTGAAATAATTAAACTATTTTTGATCATGTTGAGCGCGGACGTTCTATTTATAAGATACTCCACCGTGGAGAAGGAATCTGGAGTTTTTTAGAGCACTCCAGAGACACCAGAAAGGTGAAAAGGAAAAGTTGTCAGCAGCCAATAGCACGTGAACATCAATGTTAGGGCCTAGAGCAGTTCAGAGAGAAATTGTATGTCTGATTTAGCATGTCATACTGTTGTAAAAACCTACGATGGTCTCACATTCTAATTAGCTTAAAAACGTGGCAATTTATGAAGGTGAATGATCTTTTGTGAAAAAATCACATACAGGAAAATTTTACTTGACAATTGATACCATGACAAATGGCGCATCAGTAACGTTAGTTGTTAATATACTAGTAATCGTCACATTCTGTAGTTTTCTGTTGCTGCAGACATACTTTAGATGTCACCATAACCTAAAGGATCCCATCTATCACCTTCCTTTGTCAATTTTGCATTTACAGATGATTGATCCTTGAAAAATTATGTACAGATGTCAACTGCCTAAATTCATACCAAAAAACATTTTCATGGGTATAGGCTGCTATATAACCAACAGTACTGTTCTTTGCCTTAGTGTGGAGAATGAGTAACTGGTACATGATAATTGTCACAGCATAGGCCTGTCATGTCCATGCAAAATATCTGATGTTAAATTTTGTACTGAAATAACCCATTTAGAATGAGGTACAAATTTCTTTCGGTGTAGAAATTCAGTCAAATTGTGTATTTGTCACATTTCTGTATTAACATAGTGTTATCAAGTGTCATACTGGATCACTTGAAACCTTGATTGTGGTGACAGACTATCAGTAGTGTAGCCAAAGGTCTGGGTTAGAGTGGAGTTTCATAATTTGGGTGCGAGTTGGTGAAGCCAACAAATGTGGATGCCAAATAGTTTGTAGCAAAAGATGATCTGTAGCTTAGTCCTTTACATTTGCTCCATATTTACCACACTTTGCGATGTTTAATGCATCTTCCGTCATAAGAACTAAAACTGATAGTTAAATTCAAAAACCTTGGAGTAAATAATCAAAAGGTGTAAGGGTATTGTTATGTATCTATACTATATCTATATATATGTTTGAGCATGATGCTCAAACAATGAAAAACAGGGGGTCCACCACCTCTCTTTTAGCATTAAATAGTAATGGAGTCTGAAGTTGAGGCAAGGGGCACAGCAGAATCTTTTAAGATTATTATTAAAATAGCCCAGGAGTCATCGGTATGTGTCTTAGTGTGTGACAGTGATAAGCGGACCTATGTTTTATGTTGCGAGTAACAAGAAACAGCCCCGAAGTCATCAAGAGGTGTCCTCAGTGACTTTGGCAATGAAGAATGAAACTGCGTTATATTGCAAGTTACATGAAACGAATTGTGTGTGTTGTGAAGGAATGTTATACAATAGGGATTTACCATGAGGCAGTGCCGCTTTTAAGACACTGACCTCATACTTGGAATACTGGAGTTACTCTGTCTGACCATCCTGATTTTGATTTTCCGTGGGTTTTCTAGATTGCTAAGGCAAATGTCGGGATGAATCACTAATCAAGGCCGTGTCCTATCCCAGTAAGCTCCCTGTCCTATCCTCATAAAGCATGATGTGTGTGCCGTGTGTTGTATATTTTTGCCAATTGATTTGCATTGTATTACCTTGACAAATCCTGAATCATTGTGAGATGATCCTTAGATGAATGAAGATAAAATAATGAATGAATACATGAAGCACTTTGTAGAAGTGTGGTGTGGCAGCCAACTGATGACCACTGTGAGCTATGTCTTGTGATGGAGAGTGTGAACTGTTTTCTGGTGATTAGGCTTAGATTAGATCAGATCATTTATGCTGTTTGCCTCATTTATTCATACTCTGGAGATCGCCAAGGATTTAGTACAACATATTCTCATTTAAGAGTTGTTAAATTTGTCACAAAACATGCAAATGAATAGTACTCTGAGTGCTTGTGATTATTCTTTAGCTATGGTAGCCATGGATCATGGAACAGAAAATCAATTTACAACACTTAATTGACATTGATCAGATTATTACACTGAAGGTGTGAAGAAGTTAGATTTTACACAACAAATTATTTGAAGGTGTGATTTTGAATATATCCAGCATTTCATTTGTGCAACTGTTAATGGAAAACTTGCTGTTTGTGCTTGAGAAAAGTAAATGATATTTCAGCAGGCAGTCTGTCATTCATTCATTATTATGATTTAGGAAACACTGCTCTCAACCTAAAGCTTGGTATGAACACCACAGTATTTCCCTAGCATGCTTTAGAGTCTGATAAGCCATTGCCATTCTCCCATCTCCCAACTGACTTAGTCAGTTACAGGAGGACATGAATTTCAAGATGGACTGGGAACCATAGTGTAGCTGGGCATTTTTTGTGCTAACAAATCATTGTCAGATTTGAGAGAAGTGATAAGCGACAGAAGAAATTCTTTTGAGGGACTGAGGAGTGAACCCCAGGATTTGTAGTCTGGCACTTACCCACTGAGCCAGATTGTATTAGCATATTAAACTGCTGCATGCAGATGCCTTGGCTTAGGTTTCTCTGTCACTGTTTACACATGACAGCTTTCCATTTTGTATGCGTTGTAGGTTTGATCTTAATAATGCTGTTCAGTACGATTTGCAGGAAGTAAGGTCTTAATCATACAATGAAGGCTTTCACGGCCGGATGGTACTGTTGTTGATAACTCTTCCGGGTCATATGGCCGTGGTCCACGGAATACTTCTATTCCTAACGTTTCGTCCAATACTACGTTGGACATCCTCAGAGGTATGGCTGGTCCTGCTGAGTCCTGCCACTCAGGAGGACCAGCCATACCTCTGAGGATGTCAAACGTAGTATTGGATGAAACGTTAGGAATAGAAGTACTCCATGGACCACGGCCATATAACCCGGAAGAATTATCAACTAAAGTCTTAATTATCTGTCGTTTTTTGTATCTGTGACTCTAAATTTCGTAATTTTTTGTATCAAATTTTCTCCAGATCAAATTCTTCAGGATTTGATCCCAAACTCAAAATTAGGAGGGGGGTCTCTGTAAAATATGACTAATTCACATGGCAAACAGTGGAAAATCCAGGATGGAGTAATGAGAAATAATGACAATATTATGGAAGTCCAGCTGATCGTTTGTGTCTGAATTGCACTAACATGAATGTGTGTGTGTGTGTGTGTGTGTGTGTGTGTGTGTGTGTGTGTGTGAGTGATTGATGTCTACCTTAGGAAAAGGTTTTTTGGTTAAAAGCTCACATGTTTAGCAGTGTTTCTGTTGTGCCTGTCTGCAACTCAATGTCCTCCCACTAGGTGTCTCCATCTTGGTGCAGGGACACATTACCAACATCTTCTCGATATCACAAACAAGCTACGCAATTTGTCAGTCAGCGCTGGATGACCTCTTCATTCTGTAATTTGTTAGAAGAGGTCATGGTCTTGCTCAAATTACCCATCAGTTTTTTTTCCCCCCCACTTCAAGTATTAAATACTGTATATCAGCTACACCAAATCCATGCATGTATGTGATTGAGATACTTATTTACAGAACATTTCTTCCAGTGTAGGCTGGGAGATAATTTTTTAAACCATGTTCTCCAAGATAATGGTGCCATCTCCACTGGGTGTTTTAAGTGTGACATTGTTTGTAGATGATAGGTAAAATGATACAGTCCAGCACATTGGGGACAGTGCCTCATTATACAAATGATGTAAGTTTTCAGTAGAGTATTGTCAAACCATCACTATTCTTTAAGGTAGGTAATTTCAGTTGGGAGAGTTGTTTTGGGCTGGAACTAGATACTAATCTCCCATTCCACAGTGGTAGAAAATAAAAACCAATCGAATAGCAAATTTGATAAAGTGAGTGACTTTAAGAATTTTTTTTCCCTACACCTTTGTCTCAGTATAGTATTTTATGCAGTTATTCCATGTTACACATAAGGACATTAAATCCATGATGCTGCTGCTGCTGATGATGATGATCTGCAAACTCATGGAGAGCCAGAACAGGCTCAAGGGCAAATCACGTGAGGCTCTCTGTCTACAAAAAGTACTTCAGTCTTATTGTGTAAGGCTTTTAGGTGTACAGTAAAACAATCAGTTTCACAACAGAAGCTCTGATGCTATGAAAATGAAGTATGATCTCTCTGTCAAATTTCATTCAGATGCTTCAGTATGAAAAATGGTACATCAGAAAGTATAACACAGGACAGAAACATCAACAAAGTTCAGTCTAATGAGAACTACCAGGGGGAAAATAACTTTGAAGAAATAATCCAACATGTTAAAGAAGTTATTGGCATGTCACACGGCTCTTAATTATAATTTATCGCTGTGATGTAGAGTGATTCAGTTTTACAACTGTGGTGCGTATGCACACACACACACACACACACACACACACACACACACACACACACACACACACACACACACACACAATATCTAATAAGGGGAACAACTCTTTAAGAAAAACATGTACAGGATGGGTGAAAAGTAGCTCTGTAGCTTTAAATGTGCATAAACTTTTTATTAATGAATATTTGCCCACAGAACAAGCTGCAGCCGATTCTCTAGACCATGGGAGTGTGTGTACTACACCACAATTCTAACTATGATCCTGTGTTGTCGACCAAACATAAAGAAATGTCATCAGTTTCTGCAGCGAACTCGCAGCTACATTTCAGTGGAAAAACATTATCCTCTCCTCTAACTACTCCAGTGTGTGTGTGTGTGTGTGTGTGTGTGTGTGTGTGTTTTCGATAAACCACCTCTTTGGCCCTAGGCCCAACCCCCACAAGAAGAAGTCACAAGGGGTGAGGATGGAACTTACTGGAAGCCATTCATGGGGTCCTTGCCATCCCAGCCAACATCCTGGAAAGCGCTGGACCAGTCAGTCATGAACAATGCAGGCAAAATGTGGTGGTGCTCCGTCTTGCTGAAACAGTATATCCACAACATTGCCCTATCATGCTATCAGTGGCCACACACATTCATTCAGCATTTGGCAATACTGGTCGCTGTTCATAGTGTTTTGCAATATTGATGGATCAATGAGACAGACTGTCAAATTTGTTCGACTTGGTGATTTTTCAGTTGTCATTTCAGGATTTGTTGTGCCCAATGACATTTGTTTCAACTGGTGAATCCTCCAAAGTGAAATACCCCTTCATTGCTCCAAATAATGTTCTTCAACAAATCTGACCAATGGTGATGCCATGATGGCATAATTTCCTCATATTCCATCTGCCTGTCACAATCCTCCAACTGTAACTCCTGAACATAATGAGGTTTACAAGGTTTCCAGATCGGGTCTGTCTTTAACACCACACACACCATGTGCCTGCTTATTCCACTCTCATGAGATGTCTGGTGTGTTGATTTACCAGGTTTGCTCGTGAAAACATCTGTCACTGACACTACATTTTCTGGAGATTGTGCCACTGAAGGTCGTCCTCGTGGTTTATCCACAACTGACCGTTATCATTAGTGTGGTGTGACAATTGCTAATGGTTTTAGGACCAAGTGTGGCATGTGGGCCACCTCTGAATGAGGGCTACACATAGCTACACTTCAAACCGCAAAGCGACCTGGGTGCGCTCTTGTAAAAACTTTCCTACCATCTTGTCATTCACCATAACAAGATGCTGTGGATGGTCAAGGTATTCTCAGGGATCGTGTAACAAAACACAACAGTGTTTATTACCAATCACAAAACATATGAAAGTCTGTCCTTCTACTTTTATTTTTCCCCCTCTGGCTTTCCATTGGATGGTCTTCTTGGTGCTGATTCTGCTTGGATTTATTTTTTGGCTTTTGACACTCAGGTTTCCTGAGCTTTGGGCCGAAGGGTGTCACCAGTCCCTTGTAACTGTAAGCCCTGGGCTTGCTTCAATAACCACTGTGTGGTGTAGGGTTGGAACGTGGGGTTTCACAGGGAATTGGGATCTTGGCTTAGCCATCTGAATCGTGAGAGTGGTAAAAACCTCTGTGAAAAATTCCTTAATCTCAAGAAGTGCTGTCCACAGTCATTAGCAGGCTGTCTCTGGGGAATCTGTCACATGTCTGTTGTATAAGGCTTACCCAGGCAAGTGGGGCTTTGTCTGAGTGGACATTTTAGCCCTAACAGCTAGTGGGAATACCATGAAGCAACTCAGACTTTCTTCCACTAACGGCTGCAAGGCCCCAGCAGTCTCTTCAGATTAAAAAGATTATTAGGATGCAGATAAATAGGACCCTAAAACATTTCTTTCTCTGTCTGCTCTGTGGGGAGAGGGACAAGCTGGACATTTAGGAGCGAAACACTTCACCCAATACTTGGTATGTACTCAGACTGATGGGGATACTGTTACTGCAGCAAAGGAATTATTTTTTTGAAAACATTTAAGACAAATTTGGTAGTTCATTGAGTCTCTGGGAAAGATGCAGAATGGTTTGCTATTAATTAAAACTCCCTGTGGTGCCCAATCTACAGCTTTTCAGGCATGTGATTGTCTAGATGATAATTTTGCCCACACAAAAGTTGAACATGGTCCAAGGAATTGTCTTCCATAGTGACCTTACTCTCCAAAGAGATGGGGAAGTCCGGGCTCACCTGCAGTGCTGAGGTGCGTGTGCCTTTGTCTTAGCCTCTGAAGGGAATGTCCTGGAGAGAGTTAAGGCCATGGCATACTGGTGTGATGTGAAACCATATGTCTCACCATCTATGCTGCGCTTCAGATGTTTAAGCTTAGGACACATCATCCTGCTGCACGGCAGACCCAGAATGTGGCAACTCCACAAAAATAGTCATCTTGAACATCACCCTTGGTGTGCCAACTACACGGAAAATGATGCTCCATATTCACCAGTTTGTCCAGATTTCAAAAAGGAACAGAAGATCCAGGAATATAAATCTCTTGACTGCCGGTTGTACACCGAGACATGGAAGAAACATGAACACCTACATCCTGTTGATATGACAATCAATTACACAAAAATCATCACCATTGTCACCACATACCTCAACCTTCCCCAAACTAGATGTCTCACCACTCTCCTCTCCAGTAGTTCTCATGGTACCTTCCTCAGGAATCGCTCCCACAACTGACCAATGTCTCGACAGTTACTGGCCAATTAGCCTGACCAAGACTCTCGTCAAACTTCATGAAAGGGTGGTTGCCTGCAGATTACCCCTGTTTGTTGGGCCTCCTTTCTGGTAAAAAGCTGACTTGGCTGCCAAACATTTGTCAGCTGAAGACTAGCTGCATGTCAAAACTTACCGCTCTCTGCTTCCTTGCGCACACATCTTGGGGTGTGGATCATGTCCCTCTTATTCGTATTTACTAGGCCATGCTTTCATCCCGACTGAACTTCGGTTGCCAAGTTTACGGCTCAGCGGCTCTTCCAGCTTTGAAACTGTTACAACCAATCCATTATCTTGGTGTGCGTCTGGTTACTAGTGCCTTCTGGACTAGTCCCGTAGACAGTTTTCCTGGAAATGCAGAGATGTTCCTTGTTCATATTCTATGGTACCAGCTCTTGGTTGCTTATGCAATTGCCATTCAACAATTCCCTGATAATCCTCTGTATCCAATTCTCTTTGCATGCGAGGAGTGTTGTTGTCATCCTGATATGTGGCCTACCCAGTAGCAGAGCCTTCCATTTTATAAAACAGGCTTCCCGTGACCATGTTTCAATACGTAATGATTCAATGAGCTGTCGCCAGGCTATTGACGGATGGTATTCTTGCCACCCTTTGGTCTCTACTATTCATGACCTTCTCACTGACCTTCATCATGCTGCCTACTCAGTTGTCTATCCCAGTGCCCCAAGTCACTGGGTATCCTGGGGAATGAACCAGTTGATCGTTTGGGTAGAGGAGCCATTACTCACTCTCCATTCACTCTGACAATTCCAGGTGCAGACCTGCAGGTGCACATAAGCTCTACTTGCTGAGAAATGGAATGACATCTGGTGGGCTACTTCCCTGTCAAATAAATACTACGCAATCAAGATGACTACTACAACATGATATTCTTCTGTCCACTTTTTCTGGAAAGAATCCACAGTCTATTTTCGTCTCCACATTGGTCATACTAATTAATCCAGTTTCGTTTCATGTAATGAGCCACCCCCACATTGTGGTTGTGGAGCCATAGCTTATGTCTTGATAGAATATCCCATCCTTTTGGCCTTCATTGGTATGTATGGACTTCCATACTCATTGTGTTTAGTATTGGTGGACAATTCATGGAGTTTTCCATTCTAGGTGACACACACTGGTGAATAATGGGCACTCTTGACTAATGGATCAGGGCAAGGAGAGCTGTGGGTGGTACGTTGTGCTAAACACAGAAGAAGATGAAGATGAAGAAATAAAAATCAACTTTTTTGTGACTAAAACAGTTACATAATTTAACGTAGACTGAGGTGATAAAAGATGTGGGGTAGTGATATGCACATATACAGGTGGCAGTGGCATCCCATACACGAGATATAAAAGTGCAGTTTGTTGGCAGAGCTGCCATTTGTGCTCAAGTGATTCATGTGAAAAGGTTTATGACATGATTATTGCCACATGACAGAAATGAACAGACTTGTACCGCGGACTGACATGTGGGAGCTAGACACATGGGATGTTCCCTTTCCAAAGTTATTAGGGAATTCAATATTCCGAGATCCACAGTGTTTACATCTACGTGATTACTCTGCTGTTCACAATAAAGTGCCTGGCGGAGGGTTCAGTGAACCACCTTCAAGCTCTCTCTGTATGTTCCACTCTCGAATGGCGCGCGGGAAAAACGAGCACTTAAATTTTTCTGTGCGAGCTCTGATTTCTCTTATTTTATCGTGATGATGGGTGCCAACAGAATGTTTTCGCAATCGGAGGAGGAAACTGGTGATTGAAATTTCATGAGCAGATCCCATCCCAACGAAAAAGTGTTTGTTTTAATGATTGCCATTCCAGTTCACGTATCATGTCTCCCCTATTTCGTGATAATACAAGACAAGCTGCCCTTCTATGTACTTTTTCAA
The DNA here is from genome assembly GCF_021461395.2 of Schistocerca americana. Classification (NCBI taxonomy): domain Eukaryota; kingdom Metazoa; phylum Arthropoda; class Insecta; order Orthoptera; family Acrididae; genus Schistocerca; species Schistocerca americana. The sequence goes on from NC_060130.1 coordinate 237,430,080, forward strand.
TGTCATCCGTCAGTCACACCTGATGCGGATCCCACACCGCACAGCAATACTCCAGAATAGGGTGGACAAGTGTGGTGTAAGCAGTCTCTTTAGTAGACCTGTTGAACCTTCTAAGTGTTCTGCCAATGAATTGCAGCCTTTGGTTTGCTCTACCCACAACATTATCTATGTGATTGTTCGAATTTAGGGTATTTGTAAATGTAACCCCTAAGTATTTAGTTGAATTTACAACTTTCAGATTTGTGTGACTTATCGTGTAATTGAAATTTAGTGGATTTCTTGTAGTACTCGTATGAATAACTTCACACTTTTTTTTATTCAGGGTCAATTGCCACTTTTTGCAACATATAGATATTTTTTCTAAATCATTTTGCAATTCATTTTGGTCATCTGATGACTGTACAAGACGCTAAATGACAGCATCATCTGCAGACAGTCTCTAGGACGTCTACTGAGATTGTCTCCTACGTCATTAATATAGATTGGGAACAATAGAGGGCCTGTAACATTTTGTTGGGGAATGCCGGATGTTACGTCTGTTTTACTCAAAGACTTTCCATCTATTATTACGAACTGTGACCTTTCTGGCAGGAAATCATGAATCCAGTCACACAACTGAGGCAATATTCCATAGGCACACAGTTTGGTTAGAGGACGCTTATGAGGAATGGTGTGAAAAGCCTCCTGGAAAACTAAAAATATGGAATCAATTTGAAATACCCTGTTGATAGCACTCATTACTGTATGAGTATAAAGAACTAGTTGTGTTTCACAACAATGATAATTTCTGAATCCATGCTGACTATGTGTCAATAAATTGTTTTCTTCCAGGTACTTCACAATGTTAGAATACAGTATATGTTCCCAAACTCTACTGCAAATTGGCATTAGTGATATGGGCCTGTAATTCAACAGATTACTCTTACTTCCCTTTTTGGGTATTGGTGTGACTTCAGCAATTTTCCAATCTTTTGCTATAGATCTTTCTGTGGTTGAGTGGTTGTATATAATAAATATGGAGCTATTGTATCAGCGTACTCGGAGAGGAACCTGACTGGTATACAATCTTGATCAGAAGCCTTGCTTTTATTAGGTGATTTAAGCTGCTTTGCGACACTGAGGATATCTACTTCAATGTTTCTCATCTTAGCAGCTGTTCTTTATTGGAATTCAGGAATATTTACTTCATCGTCTTTTGTGAAGGAGTTTCGGAAAACCGTGTTTAACAACGGCTTTAGTGGCACTGTCATTAGAGACTTCACCGTTGTTCTTGCACAGTGAAAGTATTGATTGCGTCTTCCCGCTGGTGTGCTGTATGTACGACCAGAATCTCTTTGGGTTTTCTGCCAGTTTTCAAGACAGAGTTTCATTGTGGAAATTATTGGAAGCATCTCGCATTGAAGAACGCACTATATTTCGAACTTCCGCAAAACTTTGCCAGTCTTGGAGATTTTGCATTCTTTTAAATTTGGCATTTGTTTTTCACTGCTTCTGCAACCATGATCTGACCCATTTTGTATACCATGAGGGATCAGTACTATCACTTACTAATTTATGTGGTATATATCTCTCAACTGCTGTTGGTACTCTCTCTTTGAAATCATTCCACAACTTTTCTATGCTTGCATTATCAGATCAGAAGGGGTGAAGACTGTCTCTTAAAATGGCATTAAGAGCATTTTTATCAGCTTTTTAAATAGATATACATTACATTTCTTTTTGATGATTGTAGGTGTTATGATATTCAGCCTAGCAGCAGCTGCCTTGTGGTCATTAATATCTGTATTCATCTCTATACTCACTCGCATTCGGGAGGACGACGGTTCAATCCCGCGTCCGGCCATCCTGATTTAGGTTTTCCGTGATTTCCCTAAATCACTCCAGGCAAATGCCGGGATGGTTCCTTTCAAAGGGCACGGCCGACTTCCTTCCCCGTCCTTCCCTCGCTGTCTGGTCTCCTTCCCCAAAACAACCCAACCCATCTCTATACTCACTATTTGTCCAAGATTATTTGTTGCTAAGAGGTTAAGTATGCTTTCACAACCATTTATGCTTCGAGTGGGCTCATGAACTAATTGTTCAAAATAATTTTCTGAGAAACCATTCAGTAAAATTTCGGATGATGTTTTGTGCCTGCCGTTGGTGTTAGACGTATAATTTTTCCTGCATATTGAGGGTAGTTTGAATTGTATGGGTGGGGTACCTCTTTGAAATGAGACTTAGGCTTTGTTTCAACTGGTCAGCAACTATATCTTCTGAGTGACGGGTCAGTAAAACAATCCAATGAATAGTTCAGTCCGATTGTCAAGTATAATGTGTACCCATACTATTTCGCAGGAACTATCTACTCAATTTCACTACAAGGCAAACTACTTCAGACAGCAATAAATACTCCACCAGCAACTGTATTTAATCTATCCTTTCTGAACACTGTTAGATTGTCTGGAAATATTTCGGCTGAAAATATTTCCAGCTTTAGCCAGCTTTCTGTACCTATAACTATTTGAGCTTCAGTGCTTTCTATTAGGGCTTGGAGCTCTGGTCCTTTCCCAGCACAGCTACGACAATTTACAACTACTATACTGATCGTTTCTACAACTAACTTGCTGCGTTTTACCTGCCCCTTTTAGACCGATGCCCTTTCTGTGGGTCCCTGAAACCCTCTAACCTAAAAATCCCACCCAGTCCCTTCCACACAGCCCCCACTACCCATGTAGCCGCTTCATGTGTGTAGTGGACATGTGACCTATTGAGCGGAACCCAGAAACCCACCACCCGTTGGCGCAAGTCAAGGAATCTGCAGCCTACACGGTCACAGAACTGCCTGAACCTCTGATTCAGACCCTCCACTCGGTCCTGCAGCAAAGGACCACAGTTGGTTCTATCAACGATGCTACATGTGGTGAGCTACATCTTAATCTCGCAAGCAAGGCTGGCAGTCTTCACCATTTCCACTAGCCGCCCGAAACCAGCGACAATCTCCTCCGATCCAAAGTAACACACATCATTGGTACTGACATGAGCCACCACCTGCAGTTGGCTGCACCCTGTACTCTTCATGGCATTTGGAAGCAGCCTTTCTACATCTGCAGTGACAGTCCTGACTCCCCCCCCCCCCCCCCCCTGTTATGTACACGGAGTGCACACTGGCTTCCTTCCCCTCCTTGGCAGCCGTGTTCCTAAGGGGCCCCATTATGCCCCTAATGTTGGCGCTCCCAACTACCAGCAAACCCACCCTCTGTGAATGCACAGACCTTGTGGCCCAAGAAGCTTCCTCTGGAACAGGGTGGATGACTGCTAAGAGAAATCATTAGCCACAGATAACACCCGAAAACTGTTCATCAAACGAACGGGGAAGGCCCTATGTTTGGCTCCTCCGAAAGTTTTTTGCTGCCTGCCAGACTTTGGAATGATTCCTACTCGACCACAGGTGAGGGGTCGACCCCAGTGCAGGTAGTACCCAGGGTGGCCGCAGCAGTGGACCGATCGAGGGATACGTGGGATGTGCTTTGCGTCCCTCGCATCCCCTCGTCTGACCCCCACAGTGATGCCCCTTGGCAGTGGCCCCAGTCTGTGTGACAGAAACCAGAACAGCCTGGAGCTGTGAGCGCGGGTCAGCTCGCTTCTGTAGACAGCAATCACAGTCCCCATCCATTACTACAGTTGCTCCTGTTTGAAGCTCGTAAAAATATGTAACAAACGAATGGTATACTCGACTTATTAGCAACAGTAATTCAAAGTGCTCTTTCACTAACAGTCTAAACGACACTGAGCTACACTAACCAAAACAAACAAAAGCCAATACAATATGAGGGTCGATAAAAATAGTGGTACTGTATGCTATGCTGTTATTAAAAAAAAAAGGTTGTGCCCAGTAAGCACTCGAACACGCAAGAAATTACAAAAATAATCTAGTAACTACGTAGGTATCTGTAAATAAGTCGCTCTTGTTGGAAGCTCGTAAAAATATATAACAATATATAACATAACAAACTAATGGTGTACTCGCCTTATTAGCAGCACGGACACGAGGTGCCAGGAGTATTACACTTCAGGCATTACCTCTCACCATGGACAGTGCAGTGGTCAGTGGCTGTCATTTAATGACCAGCAGCAATGACATTTGCATAGAGTTCTCAGTGATAACAGACAAGCAATACTGTCTGAGATAACTGCAGAAATAAATGTGGGATGTACAATGAACATATCCATTAGGACAGTGCAGCAAAATTTGACATTAATTGGGTATGGCAGCAGACGATAGATGCAATAGCCTTTGCTAAAAGTACATCAGCTGCAGCAATTCTCTCAAGTTCATGACCATATCGGTTGGGTCGTAGATGGCTGGAAAACCGTGGCCTGGTCAGATGAGTCCCTGTTTCAGTTGGTAAGAGGAGATGGTAGGTTTAGAGTGTGCTGCATGACACACAAAGCTGTGGACCCAAGTTTTCAACAAGGTGCTGTGTGACCTGGTGATGGCTCCATAATGGTACAGGTTGTGTTTAAATGGAATGGACAGGATCCTCTGATCCAACCAAACCAGTAATTGATGGGAAATGGTTTTGTTCGGCTATTTGGGAGACCATTTGCAGCCATTCATGGAAAATATATTCCCAAACACCTTGGAATTAGTATAGATAACAATGCGCCATGTCACTGGGTCACAGTTGTTAGCGACTGGTTTGAAGAACATTTTGGACCATTCATGCAAATGATTTGGCCACCCAGATTGCCTGACATGAATCCCCTCGATTATTTATGGTACATAATCGAGATGTCAGTTCGTGCACGAAGTCTTGCATCAGCAGCACTTTCCCAATTATGGGTGGCTATAGAGCCAGCATGGCTCATTATTTCTGCAGGTGACTTCCAGAGAATTGTTAAATCCACACCACTTTGAATTACTGCATTTCATCAGGCAAAAGTAAGCACAATAATAGGAGGTATCAGCTCTGTGTTTCTTTACTTATTATGACGTTCAACTACTGTCATCATCAGCTGTGTCATTAAGATTAAGGGAACATAAAGAGCAACAAGCATTTGCTGTACGACCTCAACTACAAAAGATGAAACTAACAAAGTTTTAAATTTTGTAAAAAATCCACTCACCTAAACTTAGAATTTGCAAAACCTATGCCTAATCAGGGTGTCAGCTAATTACATGACTCAGAAAGTTAGACAACGATGTAAGTTCTAGCCAAAAGATGACACTAATATTTCTGTGTGTGTGTGTGTGTGTGTGTGTGTAAAAATATTATTATTATTATTATTATTATTATTATTGTTGTTGTTGTTGTTGTTTTTATTATTTTATATTTGCAAATAGACAGACAGTCTTCAAATTACAAACATCCAAATTCAAATTGTAAAACGCAATTTAAATGAGTGCGGTTGCGTAATCATAAAATTGACTTTACAGATGTCAGAAGTTAGACTATTTGGAGTTATCCTAAATTTGACAACATTTATTTATTGGATCTGGTACACAATAATACCTATGCAAGAAAGACACAAACTTTAGTATTAAGTACATTTTGCACTAACATGATGTTATTATTAAAGTAGCACTTGCTGTTACAATTACACATGTCTGATAAATAAAAAAGCTGTGGCCTACAAACTAAAACCTAGCGAAACTCTGCACTAAAATGTGTACTCTTGTGAAGCAATGACAAAAAAGAAAACAGTTTGATTATTAAATTAAAATATTTTGGAAGGCAGCTGCATCTTGTGGAAGAACTAGTAACTTGCTTCCTGAGTCAAACTGGTTGCCATGCACCCAGCTAGAGCTTTGCCAGCCCAGCAGATACCAGACAAGGTATGGCCTCGCAAATAGCAGGAGAACACGCCACAGTCAACACGTCACACTATCAGTTCTTGAAAAAGGTCTAAAAACCAGTTAGGACTAAATTCACTCTGTTCAGAATTCTTTGTAGGGTTTTAATTTTGTGGGTAAACATTTCTATGTCCTCCAGTAAGTTTAAGGTACAGTAGAGTACCGCTATTCCAAACTCCACTATTTTGAAAATCCAACTATTCCGAACATAGTTCAGAAAAAATACTGATCTTTTTTTAACTTAAAAACAGGAGAAATTAAAAAGACGTTTGTGAAAAAATGTACATTTGGTATTACACAAAGAAGTTAAATAGAGATATGCATACAGCCTAAGCCTGGCAAAAACACCTAAAACCATATTGGAATGAAAGCTGGTTACTAATGGTGCAGTACATACAGTACATGTTGGCTTCTGTAGAATCATTTTTAATCACTGCTAAACATATAAAGTAACCAATTTACACACACTTAAAAACTAAAGTCAGTCATTTTTTCTGACGAAGACAACTGGATCTACTTGAGGATGCAATATTCCACCATAGTTGCATGAACATATCATCATTTGGCGCTGTTCGACTCAGCATAAGGTGAAGTCAAGAGCATTTGCTGCATCTGTGTGTGATAAGAGTTCAGTTTGAGAGTTCATCTCCTCCTCTGTTTCCTCCTAGTCGATTTGAGCTGATGAGCCGTGCACCTTTGCTACGATGTCTTTGTCTCCGTACACCTGGTGGCCACTTTCATGAACAGCTGTCCACTGCTCAACATAGCTTTCTTCCCTGTTTCTATAGCCAGGGATTTTCTTGACTAGTGGAAGGTCACAGTCTTTTTTAACTGGTGTAAAACTTGTTTCAACAAATTCCAATGTAGGCCAGAGATTTTTCCATGACTTTTATAATGCACATTCAGTGCGTTATCCCATACTTCATCCAACCAGTAAGTCACATCTTTTATTACAATTTTTGTTTAGTGGCCTGCAACATGCCCTGCTGTGATGTGTAGACAAACAAGTTTCATTTCTTCTGCGTGGGATGGGGCACTGTCTATGAACAGCAGAGCACAATTACGTACGAACCCCCCCCCCCCCCCCCCCCCCCCACACACACACACACACACACACACACACACACACAAAGCCCCCATGCTTTGCAGCATTTTTTTCCCTTCCGTGCTGCATGTCTCTCCTGTTGCTATTCTTTTTCCCCTCCCGTGGAGAACATGTTTTGGGTGTTATTGGGAATGTTCTGCATTGTCTGTCGCTGACGTAAGAACAGTCTCACCTTGGTTTTTGCTCCCTTTTCCTTTCTTTGTTTCCCTTCTCTCATTCCTCCGCTTCGGCGTTTGAGGTTCCTTTTTTCTTCTTCCTCCCTGTGCGCTCCTGAAGGCTGGCCCACGCGTCTGAATCATAACAGGTGACTGGGTAACATGTAATTCCCAGTCCCGGGTCGACAGATAGGGTTCGCACATACCCCCTGGTACAGGCCAGACCCCGGGCGGGGTGATTGCCTGAGTTGCAATCTTCCCAAATTGCCAATTGGTCCTTCTGTCAGGTGTTTGGAAGGTGTGACATGAGCTCTCATGGTCTCCCGTACTGAAGACAGTCAGTCCTTCGCCACGGTAAATCCATTTGTTATTCAGAAAGGTGTTGATGCAATTGCCGGCCCTGTGAAATCCTACTCTCGTTCACGTAATGGCACATTGCTTTTGGAGATTACGTCTGATTATTAAGCACAACAACTGCTTGCTGCCTCTCTTCTCCTCGGCTACCCTGTTCGTGTCGAGGCCCATAGAACTTTGAATTCTTCCCCTTGGTGTAATTTACACCAGGCTGCTCGACGGTCAAACCTAGGCCAAAATCCAATCTTACCTCTCTGATCAGGGTGTCATTGCCATCCATCGTGTAATGTAAAAAGTAGATTCTTCTTTAGTGCCCACCTGCCCTCTTTTTCTCACCTTTGATAGAGTGGTGCTTCTGTCCAAGATCAGAGCAAGCTATGAAATTATCACAGTCCGGCTGTACATTCCAAACCCGATGCGCTGCTACCAGTGTCATCGTTTCAACCACACTAGAACATCTTGTCGACACCCAGCCAAATATGTAACATGTGGTAGGGATGCACACGAGTGCAATTGTCTGCTTCCTTCTCCCTGCTGTATCAATTGCAATGGCAGCCATGCCACCGCCTCTCGGAATTGTCCCGTGTATCTTGATGAGCGGGCTGTCCAAGAGTTCTGGGTAAAGGAAACAGTGCCTTACCCAGGCGCTCGCTAGTTACTGACTAGTCGTAAACGTTGTTTTCTCCCGTCTGGCACCTAAAGTTCTGTTCTCATTACTCCTTGCTCCATGAAGGATGTAGCTATGCAGACATACAATCCCCATTTCAGCTCTGAGGTTGTGAAATCGACGAGTATCAAGGTAGCATCGCCATTCCCCCATCCAGTTGTGCAACAAGCTGTCAAACTCTTGCCTCAAGGGGCGAAGCCACCAGCTACACAACTGGTAGGACAGAAAGGACAGTAGTAGTACTCGCATGAAGACTTCCTCTGTCCCTCCAGCCAAACAACACCTGAGTCTTCCTGTAACAGGAAAGGCTCAAAGAAGTCCACCAAAGGAAAATGGTCGTCACCTTTGCCAACTCGAAGGTCCTCTTTGGCATTGTCGGCATGGGATACTTTAGCCCGGCTGGCCTCTGTAACGCTGGTATGCTCCGCCAACCATTTTTCAGCGTTGGAGTCCATAGACTGACAGCACAAGCAAGCGAATGCTTCTGTGGACCCCATGGAGCAGGATCCTCCTCCTCCTCCTCCTCCTCCTCCTCCTCCTGTGCCTTGTAGTAGCGACTTCACCGGCTGTCACTCAGCAGCCGCCGAGGTGACACCCCTTAATTTTTTCCTTATCATGACTCTCCTCCAATGGAATGTTTGCGGCCTTCGCTCCAACAAAAACTTATGGCTGCTCATGAAATTGCAGTGTCCGCTTGTACTCTACCTCCAGGAAACAAAATTGCGTCCTCATGACTGCTTTTAGCTCTCACATTTCCTCATGGTCCACTTTGACCTTTCCCCCTCCCGAGAAAAGCAATACATCTGATGAGGGAGTCATGCTGCTCATCCAGGATTATGTTCATAGTCAACCCATCCCCATGACTACCCAGTCTCAAGCTGTTGCAGACCTTATTTTTCTTCCTCACATGACATTTTCCCTTTGTACTGTTTGCATCCCTCTGACATTCGGTGTCACCAAGGCAAACTTCCTCCAACTTATTGTGCAACTCCCTCAGCCCCCTTGGCTGACCTTCTCAATCATCTTAACCTCATCTGCCTTAACATGGGTACACCCACATTCCTTACAGATTCCACTCACACCTATTCCCATTTGGACATCTGCTTCTGTACTGCCCAGCTTGCCCGTCATCTTGAGTGGTTCATTCTCTCCATCCAATTGCTGACTCCTACCCTACCTATGTGCACATCCAAATGGCAGCTTTGTAAGGCTGACTGTAGGCTTAACTCCTCCCTGGTGACCTTCGATGAACATTTCCCCAATTGCAATGACCAACTGGAATGTCTTACAAAAGTTCTTACTGCCGCAGAACGTTCCATTCCTCGCACTTCTTCTTTACCGCAGTGTGTCCCAGTCCCCTGGTGGACTGAGGCATGCCACGACGCCACTCGAACACAGAGACATGCTCTCCGCATTTGTGACTGTCATCCTACAATGGCAAACTGCATTCATTATAAATGGTTGTATGCTCAGTGTTGTCATGTTCTTTGGGATGGCAAAGAAGCTAGCTGGGTTTCATTTACTAGTTCTTTTAACAGTTCCACTCCCTCTTCCATCATGTGGACCAACCTCCGATGGCTCTCTGGGATCTAAGTCCATTCACCAATTTCTGGCCTGATGGTAGCAGACGATGTCATAGTGTACTGTATTCCTATCTCCAACACCTTGAGCCACCATTTTCCGGAGACTTTGAGATCCTCCCACTATCACCCTGCCTTCCTCCATCGAAAATGAGCAAAGGAGGCTTGGGTGATACCCTTCTCTTCCCAGAATAGTGAGTGATTCAGTGCCGTCTGTACTACGAGGGAGCTAAATCGTGCTCTCACTTCGTCCTGATCCTCCACCCCAGGGCCAGATGATGTTCGTATTCAGATGTAGCAGCACCTTTCTCTTGTGGGCGAGGACTTTCTCCTTCATGTGTCCAACCACCTCAGGGCAGAGGGCATGTTTCCCAGACACTGTCGTGAAGCCACTGCCATACCCATACCCAAGCCCAGTAATGACGCCATGACACCCATTATCTAGTTGTGAACTAAGATATTGTGTACTGCTTTTGTGTCTAATATGATGAACTTTTGCCAATTTTTATTGCTTTATATACATTCTGTTGGTAGCAATTGCTGAAAGATTGATGCAATGTGTTCCTTAAAGGCCAACTGTAAAAATTTGAAAATTGGCTGCAGTTTTTAAACGAAAAATGGTATGCTGACAGTTTTTTCCCTGAACATCCTTTTGGACATGTAGTTTCTGAAACCATGTTAGAATTGTCCAATTAAATTTTTATAAATTAATTTTATTTAATTTTATTCTTAAACTAGAAAAACTATTTTGGACAATTGTCCCCATCTGGAAAACACTGAAAAAATTAGAAAGTGATCTACAAATAATAAAGATTCATAAGACAAAAAACCAGTTTTGAGAAATGAATGGCACTGGGGAAAAAATTTTGAACACTTTCTTACCTCTGCCATATTATTATTATTATTATTATTATTTATTTTATGGCCTTCATTGGACCACTGTAGTCAAAAATACAAAGTTCTAAACAAGTTGTTACACATGGATACAATTTGGTTCGACAATAACTTAATATATTTAGGTAATATAATTATTAGAGGCTATTCTTATATGAAAGGTGTTTTGCTCTTCTGTCTGCCCAATATTTCTTCATTCTTTCAGATATTTTCTTTCTTTCTTCATCTGAGACAACTCTTCCTGTACTCCTTTTATTGATTTTCATTTGTAGTCTGGTTTGCGGGTCTTGCAGTATTCTGGTTTTCTCTGTCTTGTTTTTTAGGTCATCTACTGTAATTTGAAGTTCTTTTATATCTTCCTTAATTTCTGTGATCCATTTAATGTCGCTCTTGCTATTCCACAATTTTTGTATTATTTTTTTTACTAATTCTGTTTTCTGGAGTTCTCATCAGATGTGCAAAGAATGAGATGCGTTTCTTCCTGATTGTACTCATGACTGGTTCTATTTTCTTATATACTGTTTCATTTGATGCTATTCTCCAATGTCCATTTATTTTATACTGTTTATTTATACATGTCCTAATTATTCTTCTTTCTATTTTTAGTATTCTGTCAATTTCTGCTGTATTAGTTGTTTTGAAGATAGTTTCAGCTGCATACGTTATTTCTGGTTGTGTAACTGTTTTATAGTGTTTTAATTTTGCATCTATAGATAGGCTTTTTTTGTTGTATGTAGTTTTGGTAATGTAATTTGCATAGTTCAGTTTTTTATTCTATTTTGCCATGATGGCTTCTCATTTAGATTGTATGTTATTATTTCGCCTAAATATTTAAATTTATCAACAATTTTGATTTCCTGTTCTCCTATTGTAATTTTGTTTGCAAGTGGTGGATCAGTTAGCATAATCTCCGTTTTTTTCAAATGATATTCTAAGGCCTACTTTCTCTGCTATTTCTTGTAGTGATTTCACTTGTTACCTGGCTTCTTGAACGGTGTTGGCTAAGTGAACAAGATCATCAGCGAATCCCAAGCAGTTTAAGCTAATATCATCTTTTGCACTTCCAATTCTTATCCTCTTTGGATTGTCCTTGTACCATTCTCTCATTATGTATTCCAGTGCACAGTTGAAAAGTAATGGTGATAGGCAGTCACCTTGTCTTAAGCCTGTTTTTATGAGGAATGGTTCTGAAATTTCTCCTCTAAACTTCACTTTTGATTTGGTGTTAGTTAGAGTGAGTTGTATTATTTTAACTAGTTTTGGATGGAGTCCTAGATTTCTTAAAATTTTTAATACTGAAGGTCTGTGGAGACAGTCATATGCCTTCTTAAAATCTACAAATGTTATTGCCAGAGGTTTGTTCCGTTTCTTGTAGTATGCCATAATCAATTTTAAACTAATTATCTGCTCTGCACAGCTTCTCCATGGTCTGAAACCTCCCTGATATTCCCCTAACTCCTGTTCTAATTGCTCCTTGATTCTTTCATATAGGATCTTGGATAGAATTTTATATGTGCAATCTAGGAGATAGATTCCTCTGTAGTTTTCTGGGTTGCTCTTATCTCCCTTTTTGTGTAGTGGGTGGATGATAGCTGTGGTCCAATGTTCGGGAAATTGTTCTGTTACCCAAATTTTTGTTAGAGCCATGTGTAAGGAGGTCTTGACTGTGTCACTTGCATATTTCCACATTTCAACATTTCAACAAAAACCTGATCTTCTCCACATGCCTTATAATTTTTTTGTTCTTTAAGAATTTCTTCTACTTCTTGGAAAGTTGGAGGGTTTAGTTTGTTAGGTTTGGTTTTTATTGGGGTATTTATGTTGATTTGTAAGGGTTCTTTGGGTTCCTCGCAATTCAGAAGTTTGTAAAATGCTTTTGCCATGATTTCTGCATTTTCCTTGTTACTGTGTGTCATTCTTCCATCTTCATCTTTCGGTATTAGTGTAGGGGCCTCATATTGTTGTAGTTGTTTCCCAAAGATTTTGTAGTAGTTCCTGGAGTTGGTTTTATGATAATTACCTTCTATAGACTTTATAATATCTTTATGAAATACTCTCTTGATTCTTCTAATATTTTGAGTGAATTTTTTTCTTTCATTTTTTAGGTTGATGGCATTTTCTTCAGTTTTATGTGTTTGAAACTTTAACCATGCTTGGTGTCTATCTTCATGGAATTTGTCACATTCTGATGTCCACCATGCATGTTTCCTTCGTGGGTTCAAGGGAGCTAGATTCTCTGCTTCTTTTTTAAGATTAGGCACTAGTTGTTCTAGATCATCTGTTAATTTGATGGTTTGTGTTATTTGTTGGTACTTATTATTTTTAATTAGCTGATGTGGGTCAAACCTCCTTTTTATTTTATTAGTTTTTCCGGTCCTCTTCTTTAACGGTGTGAATTTGATTTTAATTTTAATTTTAACCATATAATGGTCTGAGCCTGTGTCTACTCCTCTCAGTACTTTAACATTGTGGATCTCCTTATGAAACTTTTTGTCCATACAGAAATGGTCTAGCTGCCACTCACCCTTCCTCCAGTCTGGATGTTTCCATGTTTTAAGTTTACTTGGCTTCCTCTTAAAGTATGTTGATTTAGATATAAGGTTGTGTTCTCTGCAGAGTTCTACAAGTCTTTGACCGTTTTTGTTTGTAAATTTATGTGGACTCCATTTTCCAATTATATCTTTATATTTCCTTTCTTTTCTCAACTGAGCATTGAAATCTCCCAATAAGATTTTTACATTCTTTTTATTTACTCTGTTCACAGTTTGTTCTAGAAGGTCCCAAAATTTATCTACCTCTTCCTTTGTTTTTGTTATACAATTTTTTTCATTTGTTGGGGCATGAGCATTTATTATTGTATAGGTTTTATTCATTGTTTTAAAGCTTAGAGTCGCAATTCTTGCTGATACTGCTTGGAAATCCGTTACTGAATCTATTATTTTTATATTTACTAAAAACCCTGTTCCAAACTGGGGACATTGTTTCATTGCCCTCGGTCCTGGTTTCCCATTATAAATTCTGTATCCTTGTGATTCGAATGGGTCCTCTGTGGTGTTTCTCATTTCTTGGATCCCTGTTATTAAAATTTTTTGTTTATTTAGTTCATCTGTGAGCTCCTTGAGTTTTCCGGTCTGCAGTAGTGAGTTTATGTTGTGTGTTGCTATATAATTTATTTGCTCATGTTTAATCTTCTTTTTGTGTTTTAGCGTGCATTTGGATGGTTGCAAACGCTCCGATTCGTTGCTGTCTTCTAGTTGACTACCCACCGAATCCGATGTAGCCTTTTCCTGCCTTTTTGAGCAGGACGGTGGAATTTTTTTCCTAAAAGACCTTTCCATTTTTGACTGTAGAAGGTTGTCAACCTTAGTTGGAGCAAGCTCCGATTTACAACTCCGGTTGTTAACCGCAGAGTGTGTGTTTGGTCCGCGAGAGCTATTTTATTTCACTCAAGTCCGCCAGTAAACCGGTGAGGACTTCCCGATCCGCCACCTGGGACGCGCCACGTAGGAGTATCACCTCTCCTCCTACTATGACAGCATAGTAGGTTCGTGGACCTCTACCATAACCATATTAACTCGATGTAAAAATACACAGCATTTTGTTTATAATCTTTAAGCATTTTGTCAAAAGCCAATATTGTCAACACTGCACAAAATGCTGGCACTGCAATCTGCATTCAAATTGATGAGACACTTTGAGGCTTATATAATATTTTTTTTTGTATGAGAACCACTTTTCTTCCACCAGCTGTGAGGGCTCTTTGGTCACACAGAGCTAGGTGGCGCAGTGGTTAGTACACTGGACTCGCATTTGGGAGGACGACGGTTCAATCCCGCGTCCGGCCATCCTGATTTAGGTTTTCCGTGATTTCCATAAATCGCTCCAGGCAAATGCCGGGATGGTTCCTTTGAAAGGGCACATCCGAATTCCTTCCCTGACCTTCCCTAATCCGACGAGACCGATGATCTCGTAGTTCGGTCTCTTCCCCCAAAACAACCAACCGACTCTTTGGTCAGAGAACAAGTAAAGCCTGTTGCTGTGGTGATATCAACTTCACACATAATATGAGAGAAAGAAATATCACAATCATCATTATCAGGCCAATAGAAGGACGGGCATGGTCCATGTGGATGCATGAACCTTACTGTAACGTCTCCTTCTTCACAATTCACCTTCTCAACAATTCCCAAATACCAAGAAAAGTCATATGCTCATGCAGCATAGCAGTTGGGCTGCACAGTGCATTCTGACATTAGTGGTAGAAGTGCATCTGAGAAATCATACATGATACTAAAATCCATATCACAACTCAGCCTTTTTGCTCGTCTTGGTTGGTGATATTGGTACAATGTGATGCATAGATCGTGTTCGAAGAATTGTTTTTGCACTTGTGAGGTGCTGAGAAAGACAATGTCTGACTTGTACCATTTCATCTTTTGAAACAAAGAGAACTGAAATGCCTTGCAAGTTCTCGTGACAGAATTCAAGTACCTGTGAAGCTGTATGTATTTGATATTTATAACCTCTTTGCAAACTTGGTTTTGTGACAAGTCTTTTATCAGTGCCGCCAATACCAACACAGGGAGATTTCCCATGGCTGGTAGCAAAAAAGGACCAACTGCATTTTATGTTGAAGTCGTGTTCATGGTAGC
Source organism: Schistocerca americana (assembly GCF_021461395.2). NCBI lineage: Eukaryota > Metazoa > Arthropoda > Insecta > Orthoptera > Acrididae > Schistocerca > Schistocerca americana. Next base: position 237,445,323 of record NC_060130.1, read on the forward strand.
AGATATTTCTGAAATAATTACAATTTTTATATTGTGCAGCACAACCATCAATGAAATATTCAACATACACAAGATGAATTTCTGGAAATTCACACTTAAAAAAATTCAATACAGTCTTCTGAGTCTGGTACACCAAAGCAGCATCATGTTCTACATCATCAGAAACAATACAAATACTTTTTGCATGCAACTGTTTGTCCTTTTTGTAATATATGTGGACAATGTGAAGAGTGCAGCTGCCATTGTTCCAATGGTACCCCTGTACTTCATCTTGAACAACAAAATTGAGATTTTTCACTGAAATCCATTAAAATTAACACTGATCCTTCATCAAGTGTTTCCTTCTTCATTTTCAGGTAGTCAGATTGTGATTGAGCAAGTTTTTCAATTTTCTTAATTAGTGTGTCACAGAATTCTGATCCATCAGTTGATACCCATTGACTGTACTGAACCATCTCATCAGGATCATAGTCTTCTATTTCATCTTCTATGTCCCCCTGCGGGTTCGGGGGTTAGAATAGACCCGCGGTATTCCTGCCTGTCGTAAGAGGCGACTAAAAGGAGTCTCAAATGTTTCGGCCTTATGTGATGGTCCCCTCTCGGGTTTGACCTCCATCTTTCTAAATTATTCCGAAGAGCGAGCCAATTGGGGAAGGTCGCCTTACATGGTGCCCTGTATCCGTCGTGCATTGAGACCTTTAGCCGGCTTTTTCGTCGTTGCAATGGTGTCCCGCTCGTTTTCGATCTCTTGGGCGAGGATACGTCCCTGGGTGCGATTACCACGCTGCACTCTGCAGTGTTGCTTTTAACTGCGACGACGACCTTGGACATTTTTGCACCTAAGATCCAGCACGGTAGCCAGTCCGTTGTGGTGCGGCCGCCATGTACCCTGTTGGTTGTAGCCCCCTGACAACACAGGCTCTACTGATGCCTGCGCCGTTAACTCCCCATGTATGCCAAGGAGTAGATGCCCATCTCCCTGGGGCATCAGGACTCCCGGCAATGGCCATCCTGCCAGGTGGCTATTGCTGCGGCTGGGTGGTGCCCGTGGGGAGGGCCCTTGGTCGGAGTAGGTGGCATCAGGGCGGATGACCCGCAATGAAGCGTGGTACATCATGTCTCGTTGGCGGCCAGCCACCAGCAGTCTCTAAGCGTTCGAGGGCTCATTTTAAAGCTAACGTTTATGACCCCAAATCATTCCCATCCCTGGCCACACCATGGGAGGAATGAAAGGCAATGAATGACAGTGACGTGTATTCGCCCAGGTATCTCATCTGTGCCAGAGCTGATGGTGACTCGTTTCTATCCGTGAAGCCTCAGTTCTTTGTAGAGCATTTAGAGGACAAGTTTGGGGAGGTGGAGGGCTTGTCCAAAATGCGCTCTGGGTCAGTTTTGATCAAAACGGCATCCTCTGCCCAGTCACGCAGGTTACTTGCTTGTGACAAGTTGGGGGATGTTAACGTTACCATCACCCCCCATAAGAGTTTAAATATGGTCCAGGGTATTATTTTCCATCGGGACCTACTTTTGCAGTCTGATGACGAGCTGCGCGCCAATTTAGAGCGCCGAGGTGTACATTTCGTCCGGCGCGTTCATCGGGGTCTGAGGGACAATCGGGTAGCTACCGGTGCCTTCATCTTGGCCTTCGAAGGTGATACATTACCAGAGAAGGTCAAGGTGATGGTCTACCGATGTGACGTCAAACCTTATATCCCCCGATGCGGTGCTTTAAGTGCTGGAAGTTCGGTCACATGTCTTCTCGCTGTACTTCTAGCCTCACATGTCGAGATTGTGGACACCCATCTCATCCCGATACTCCATGTGCTCCGCCTCCCGTCTGAGTCAACTGTGGAGAGCCTCATTCCCCTTGCTCGCCGGACTGCAGTATCTTACAGAAAGAACACAAAATCATGGAATATAAGACCCTGGACCGACTGACCTACACTGAGGCTAAGCGGAAATTTGTACGGCTACATCCCGTGCGCATAATGTCATCTTATGCCTCCAGCTCCAGCTCCTTCAGCTGCAAGACATACAGTCAGCTCTCAGAGTCAGAGGACCTCACCTGCCCCCTTGACGATGGGGGCCCCTTCTCTCGCTGTTGCTCCCACATCATCTACCTCGGGAGCAGCACCCACTAACCCACTGGGGACACCAGTCCCCACTTCTAAGGCGGAGAAGCGTAAGTCTTCTTTGGCTTCTCTCGCTCGGAAGGGATCCCTTGGGTCACTCCCTTCCCAGGTTCCTACCAGTGGCACAGCAGACACCAACCAGTGGCTGAAGAAGCCACAGGTCGCTGGTCAACGGGCTTCGCGATCCTCTTCGGTCCCGGAGACTGAATCCAATAAGCCCTCTCAACAACGGCAACCCCCCCCAGGGGGTCCACAACTCTTTCGTGGATACGTACGTGGCGAGCACGGGGCCCCGAGCCATTGCAGCCTTCTTTCTCTCCCGGGCTGCATTTCCTTTCCCTTCCCCTCCTTTCCCCTCCATACCCCTTTCCCCTCGCCCTCTCCTCTCCCTCTATTGGTGTCCTTGCTTATGTTGGCCCCCGCTATCCTCCTGGTTCTGTTGGTTTTACACTCTGGCTTTGTTGCGTAATCATCTCCTCCTTTTGGCATTCCTTGGTCCCCCTCTGGGGTTTGACCTCCATTCCAAAATTTCTCTTTCCGTAGTGTGAGCCATTTGGGGAAGAGCACCTTACCTAGTGTCTCCGACGTGTGCCCTCCTAATATATTCCACCTTTCTTCTACGTCGTTGTCTGATGCTAGGGTGCATAGCCAGCACGGTAGCCAGCCCGTGTGGTGGGGTCGCTATGTACCCTTTTGGTTGAGCCCCCTGAACACACAGGGATCACACTTCTGATACCTGAGCTGTGACCTCCTCATGCATGCCTTGGAGTGGTTGCTCGTCATCCTGGAGCATCGGAACTCCCGGCAATGGCCGCCGTGCCAGACGGCCCTTGCTGTGGCTGGGTGGCGCCCGTGAGGAGAGCCCCTGATCGGAGTGGGTGGTATCAGGGCGGACGCTATGCAGATGAAACGCATAAGGGTCCAAACCTCTGGCCGCTCTTCTGCGGCCGTCTCTCTGCGTGGTACTGATTCCTCAAGTGCTGCTTCTCTTGCCCCTTCGGCCTTCCCTTCCGTGGCTACCCCCTGGGAGGAGGGTCAGGCCCGTCGTCTAGGGGCAAAACCTTTCCCCCGTTATCTAGTTTGCACCAGGACTGATGGAGATACTTTCACCGGTGTCAAACCTTTATTCTTTGTGGAACACATTGAAGACAAGTTCGGCGAAGTGGACTCCCTGAGCAAGATGCGGTCGGGTTCATTACTGATAAAAACTGCTTCGGCTGCCCAATCTGCGGCCCTTCGTGCCTGTACCCATCTTGGCACAATTCACGTGTCCATTACCCCTCACCAGTCTCTAAATATGGTACAAGGTGTGATTTTTCACAGAGACCTCATCCTTCAAACTGATGAGGAACTTCGGGACAATCTCGGACGGCGGGGTGTTCACTTTGTTCGGCGTGTTCAGAAGGGTCCTAAAGATAATCGTATTGATACTGGTGCCTTTATCCTGGCCTTTGAAGGGGATACCCTTCCTGAGAAAGTTAAGATTATGGTCTATCGCTGTGATGTGAAGCCGTACATCCCACCTCCTATGCGGTGTTTTAAGTGCTTGCGTTTTGGCCACATGTCTTCTCGCTGTACCCAGGACCCTCTCTGTGGTGACTGTGGACGTCCACTCCATGAGGGGAGTCCCTGTGTTCCCCCTCCTGTATGTGTAAATTGTCATGGTAGTCATTCTCCACGTTCAGCAGATTGCCCAGTCTATAAGAAAGAAAAAAAGATACAGGAGTATAAGTCTCTTGATCGTTTAAGCTACACAGAGGCCCGTAAGAAATATGCACGACTGCACCCTGTGTCCATGACATCTAGTTACGCCTTGGTTACATCTTCATCCCTTCCTCCCCCTTCCTTACCCCCGTCCCGGACCCCTCTCCTTCCCCCCTCCCCTGCGGCTCCCACACCTTCTCCTCTGGGCGCCGCTCCCCCTCCCCAGCCGGAGAAGTGTCCCACTCCTTCGGCGTCTGCCGGTCAAGGGCGCCTCTCCCGGGATGCCCCTTCCCGGCACCTTCCAGGTCAAAGGTCTGCTGCAGCGCGGCGACCGCGAGAGCCGCGGTCTATCGGCCCCCAGGTCGCCCGGTCTCTTTCTGTTCCTGATCTTGCTGCAGCTGGCTCCATTATGCCACACAGCCCTCCTCGAACTCAGCCTGAAAAGAAGAAGAAACATAAGTCCCGGGACAAAGAGCCTCTGGTGTCACCGGAGGTCCCTTCCCCGGCTTCACAACCGGATTCTGACCTGTCGTTTATGGATGTCGCCCCCTCCTTGTCGGTGACGGGTGGGGACCCGGCGGTATGACTGGATTTAGCGTGTTCAGCCCTCATTTAAACCATCGTTCTGTGGTTCTCCAATGGAATTGTAATGGCTACTATCGTCACCTTCCGGAATTGAAATCCCTTCTTTCGTCCTACTCAGCAGCTTGTGTGGTTCTCCAGGAATCTCATTTTACTGATGCTCACTCACCGACCCTCCGTGGGTTCCGTGTTTTCTGTCGAAATCGGGTCGGACCCTTGCGGGCTTCTGGTGGCGTTTGTACGTTGGTCCGTACAGACATTGCTAGCACGTGGATTCCTCTCCAAACTACATTGGAAGCAGTTGCTGTTAGGGTCCACTTAGACTCTGCAGTCACAGTATGCAATCTTTATCTCCCTCCTGACAGGACTCTTACACCTGCTGCCTTAACCACCCTTCTTCAGCAACTTCCTCCTCCCTTCCTCCTCCTTGGGGATTTTAATGCTCATCATCCTTTGTGGGGCAGTGCCTTTCCATCTAGACGAGGTCTTCTTATCGACCAATTTATTGCAGACCACGACCTGTGCCTTCTTAATGATGGCTCCCCTACTCATTTCAGTGCTGGTCATGGTACCTTTTCTGCCATTGATCTTTCTCTTTCTTCTCCCTCTCTCCTCCCTTCATTACACTGGTCGCCACACGACGACCTTTGTGATAGTGACCATTTCCCGTTGATTATCACGCTCCCTTCCCGCTCCCCGATGGAGAGGTTACCTCGTTGGTCTTTCCACCGCGCCGATTGGCCTCTCTATACTGCACAGGTCGAGTTTTCTCCCTCTTTGTCGGGTTGTATTGATGACGTCCTACGTGACGTGTCTGACGCGATTGTTAGCGCTGCTAACCTTGCTGTCCCGCGCTCATCTGGACAATTTCGTCGTCGGCAAGTCCCGTGGTGGAGTACGGCCATTGCCATTGCCATCCGTGATCGCCGTCGAGCTTTGCAACAGTTTAAGAGGCACCCATCTGTAGCCAGCCTTTCTACCTTTAAGCGCCTTCGCGCTAAAGCCCGTTATTTAATCAAACAGAGCAAGCGGATATGTTGGGAACGATTCGTTTCTTCCCTTGGTTCCACTGTCCCTCTGTCACGGGTATGGGCTACACTTCGCTCTCTCCAAGGTTGCCATCGGCAGTCCACCCTCCCAGGCCTTCACCTCCCAGATGGCATTTGTACGGACCCATTAGTTCTCGCAGAACATCTTGCGACCCATTTTGCAGTGGCATCAGCGTCGGCCTCCTATCCAGCTGCTTTCCTTCATCACAAACAGCAGGCTGAAGCTGTCACCTTATGTTTCACCACTTGTGAGTCAGAATCTTACAACGAACCTTTCACTGAATGGGAATTTCTTTCTGCTCTATCTGCTTCTCATGATACGGCTCCTGGCCCAGATTCCATTCATAACCAGCTGCTTCAACATCTCAGTGCTCCACAACGGCACCATCTTCTTCGGGTGTTTAACCGTATCTGGCTCCAGGGTGACTTCCCTTCTCAGTGGAGGGATAGCATTGTGGTTCCTGTCCTTAAGCCTGGTCAGAACCCCCTATCTGTTGACAGCTATCGGCCAATTAGTTTGACCAATGTTGGTTGTAAGTTACTTGAACGGCTGGTAGCCCGTCGGCTCACTTGGGTCCTCGAATCTCGGGATCTATTGTCCCCTTACCAGTGTGGCTTTCGAGAGGGACGATCTCCAATCGATCATTTGCTTCGCTTGGAATCCGCAGTTCGGCAGGCTTTTTCCCAGCGCCGCCATTTGGTTGCAGTGTTTTTTGACCTTCGCAAGGCCTATGACACGGCCTGGCGCCATCACATCTTACTAACCCTTCATCAGTGGGGTCTTCGGGGCCCACTCCCGATTTTTATCCGCCAGTTCCTGATCCATCGGTCATTCAGAGTTCGAGTTGGTACTGCTTTTAGTTCTCCACGGACCCAGGAGACGGGCATCCCACAGGGTTCTGTCTTGAGTGTCCTTCTTTTCCTCATTGCTATCGATGGACTTGTGGCCTCTGTCGGTCCCTTGGTCGCCCCTGCCCTGTATGTGGATGATTTCTGCATTTGGGTTAGTTCCTCCTCGATGGCATCTGCAGAACGGCAGCTCCAGGTGGCTATACGGCGTGCCTCTGCATGGACCCTCTCCCACGGGTTTCAATTCTCTCCTTCAAAATCGCGGGTGGTCCACTTCTGTCGCCGTACTACGGTCCACCCTGATCCAGAGCTCTATCTCGCTGCACAAAGATTGCCTGTGGTTCCACAGTTTCGTTTCCTAGGTCTTCTTTTCGACAACAAGCTCACTTGGCTGCCCCATATCAGACTCCTGAAGGTAGGATGTTTCCGTAAACTCAATGTCCTTCGCTTCCTTGCCCACTCCTCCTGGGGTGCGGACCGTTCCCTCCTCCTCCGTCTTTATCGTGCTCTAGTTCTGTCACGTTTGGACTATGGTTGTCAAGTTTATGGTTCAGCTGCTCCTTCCACGCTGCACGTGCTGGATCCAGTCCACCATCGTGGTATCCGTTTGGCCACCGGTGCCTTCCCTACTAGCCCTGTTGATAGTCTCCTGGTTGAAGCTGGGATCCCCCCCCTTTCTGTTCGGCGGTCCCAGCTTCTGGTGTCTTATGCCCTTACTATCCGTTCTTCTCCCGCTCATCCTTCCCATTCTATCCTATTCCCAGACCATGGACGTCGCCCGCCTGACTCCCGCCCTCGGGCGGGTTTACCGGTTGGGCTGCGCCTTGCGTCTCTTACCCGTGATTTTCGGCTTCCTTCTTTGTCCTGTCTTCCTCGCTCCCTCCCCTCCACCCCTCCTTGGTTAGTTCCTCGGCCTCGAATTCGGATGGATCTCCGCCGCGGTCCGAAAGATTCCATCCCCCCGGTGGTGTTCCGTTCCTTTTTCCGCCAAATTTTATGGGAGTTTCGGGATGCTGTTGTTTTTTACACTGATGGCTCTAAATCTGCTGATCATGTTGGGTATGCCTTCACGTCCTTTGTTGGAACGGAAAATCATCTACTGCCACCCTCATGTGGGGTGTTTACTGCGGAATTGATGGCAATTTCCCGGGCCCTTACCTTTATTAAACAATCCCAACACAACCGCGTTTTGTTATGTACGGACTCGATGAGTGGCCTTCTTGCTATTGACCGGTGTTTTTCGCGCCATCCCTTGGTCTCTGCCATCCATGACCATCTCGCTGATCTTCACCGTGCTGCATGTTCCATTGACTTCCTATGGGTCCCGGGCCATGTGGGTATCCCGGGTAATGAGCTCGCTGATCGTTTGGCTGGGGGAGCAGTTACTTACCCCCCGTTTTCTGTAACCCCTCCTGCAGCGGATTTACGGCTTCACATCAAATCCCACTTTGCACAGTCATGGGCCAATTCTTGGGAGGCTACTCCACTGTCTAATAAACTTCGTGCCATTAAGGTGAATACAGGCCCATGGCGTTCTTCCTTTAGCCTCTCCCGCAAGGACTCGACCACACTGTGTCGTCTCCGCATTGGCCATACCAGGCTGACCCATGGTTTCCTTTTGCGTGATGAGCCACCCCCGCTATGTGGTTGTGGAGCCTTCCAGTCAGTGGCCCACATTTTGGTTGAATGCCCCCTTCTTTTGGCTCTGCGTGCTAAGTACAGACTACCCCACACTTTACCTTTGATGTTGGCTGACGATTCCCGGATGGTCTCTCTGGTTCTAGGTTTCCTCCGGGAGAGTGGTTTTTATTCTCATTTTTAAAGTTTTTAATCTCCCTCTGGTGTTGGGGCAGGGCGGTGAGTGTTTGGGTGTCTCCCACTGTAGGCAGTGTTCAGAGATTCCCGATTCACCTCCCTGACCGGAATCCTCTTTTCTTTCCCTTTTACTCTGTTTTTACCCCTTCTTTTTAAGGCTTGGTTAGTTTTTCTATTCCCATACGTACTTTCTGCATTATAGCAGTTGTACCTTTTAAGTCACAGGTGGTCTTGCCTATGCTGTTTCAGCATAGTGTTGGGTTCGTTCTCTTGCCAACTTCCCTCATTTGTTTTTACTAATGACAACGTGACTGCCCTTTTACGTTTCCCCTTTATCCGTTTTATTTTTCTGACTATACTGAGATGTCCCGTTAGCAGAATGGAGTCTATTTGAAACAAGGGACTGATGACCTTGCTGTTTGGTCCCTTTAACTTCAAACAACCAACCAACCAACCAACAACGGCAACCAAAGGAACAGCGAGAGAAAACGACTTTGAAGACCCGTAAGACCAAGACACCTGCGGTGGCACCTACTCCACCGCTACCTAAAAGCTCTGCGTCTGACAATGAGGTGGAGATCCTTGCGTCCGCTGAGGACCTCGATCTCGCCGGTCCCTCAGACGCAATGGATAGCACTTGCACAGGTGCTCCATCAGAGGCAGCAGGTGACCCAGCGGCGTAATCTGCCTTCCCAGTCCCGTCACGCCTTTCTCCGCCATGGACAATATCATCCTCCAGTGGAACTGCAGCGGTTTCTTCCACCATCTAGCTGAGCTCCACCAACTTATCAGCCTTCACCCTTTCTTCTGCATTGCTCTTCAGGAAACTTGGTTTCCAGCAATGCAAACCCCCGCCCTCCGTGGCTATCAGGGTTATTATAAGAACCGGGCAGCATATGAAAGGGTGTCTGGTGGCGTCTGCCTCTATGTCCTTCACACTCTGCACAGCGAGTCTGTCCCTCTCCAAACACCTTTAGAGGCTATTGCTGTTCGGGTGTGGACGCCACAGGCTGTGACCATCTGCAGTCTTTACCTTCAACCGGATGGTGATGTCTCGCAGCATGTCCTGGCTGCGCTGATAGCCCAATTGCCGCCACCTTTCTTGCTATATTGGGCGACTTCAACGCCCATAACCCTCTGTGGGGTGGGTCAGTGGCAACAGGTCGAGGCGCCACCGTTGAGCATTTATTGTCGCAGCTCGATCTCTCGATTTTAAATGATGGTGCCTTCACACACTTCAGTGTGGCGCATGGCACATACTCCGCCATTGACCTTTCAATCTGTAGCCCTAGCCTCTTACTGTCTGTCCAATGGAGTGTGCATGACGACCTGTGTGGTAGTGACCACTTTCCGATCTTTCTGTCACTACCACAGCATCACTCTTCTGGGCGCCCTAGCAGATGGGCTATGAATAAGGCTGACTGGGACTTGTTCTCCTCCACTGCCGCTATTGAGCCTCTCTCTAATGATGACATTGATGCGGTGGTTCAATCGGTCACCACCGGCATCGTTACTGCCGCCGAATCTGCCATTCCCCGTTCCTCTGGGTCCCCTCGGCAGCAGTCTGTGCCTTGGTTATCGCCTGAGATCGCTGCAGCGATTACAGATCGCCGGCGGGCGCTATAGCGTCACAAGCGACATCCCTGCATTGAACACCTCATCACCTTCAAACGGCTGCGTGCGCGGGCCCGCCGCCTTATCCGCCAAAGCAAGCAGGAGTGCTGGGAGCAGTATGTGTCCACCATTGGCCTCCATGTCTCTCCATCACAGGTCTGGGCCAAGATCCGAAGCCTCTATGGCTATCGGACCCCTGCCAGCGTCCCTGCGCTCTCACTGAATGGGGCAGTTTGTACAGACTCCGACGAAATTGCCAACAGCTTGTCAGAGCATTTTGCTTTTAGTTCAGCTTCTTCCAATTACCCACTGGCCTTCCGCTCCATGAAAGAGCGGATGGAACGTCGGAGCCTTTCGTTTCGCACCCACCACCCACAATCTTACAATGCTCCATTCAGTGAGTGGGAATTTCACAGTGCCCTAGCCGCTTGCCCTGATACCGCTCCTGGGCCAGATGGCATCCACTGTCAGATGCTGAAACACCTTTCAGTGGACTGCCAGTGGCGCCTCCTCGATCTTTACAACCGTCTTTGGGTCGAGGGGGAGTTTCCGTCGCAATGGCAGGAAAGCGTTGTCATCCCCGTTTTGAAACCTGGAAAGAGTCCTCTGGAGTTGGACAGCTACCGTCCCATTAGCCTCACCAACATTCTTTGCAAGTTGCTTGAACGGATGGTGAGCCGGCGCTTGAATTGGGTACTGGAGTCAAGGAGCCTTCTGGCTCCGTCTCAGGGTGGGTTCCGTAAAGGCCGCTCCGCCGCCGACAATCTGGTGAGCCTGGATTCGGCCATCCATACTGCCTTTGCCCGCCGTCAGCACCTGGTCGCTGTCTTTTTCGACATGCGGAAGGCGTACGATTCGACATGGCGTCATCACGTCCTTTCTACACTTCATGGATGGGGTCTTCGGGGCCCTCTGCCGATCTTTATCAGAAATTTTCTGTCGTATCGTACCTTCCGCGTGCAAGTCGCGGCCTCATATAGTTCCTCCCATGTCCAGGAGACCGGTGTGCCACAGGGTTCTGTTTTAAGTGTCTGCCTGTTTTTAATAACCATTAACGGGCTCGCTGCGGCCGTGGGAAATTCTGTATCCGCTTCCCTGTATGCTGACGACTTCTGCCTTTACTACAGCTCTACTGGCATTGCAGCTGTTGAACGTCAGCTACAGAGCGCTATCCGCAAGGCGCAGTCTTGGGCTGTAGCTCATGGGTTCCAGTTTTCGGCAGCCAAAACCTGCGTTATGCATTTCTGCTGGCGACGTACTGTCCACCCGGAGCCGCGGCTTTATCTTGCCGGCGAACTTCTTTCAGTGGTGGAATCACACAGGTTTTTGGGGGTGGTTTTCGATGCCCGGTTGACTTGGCTGCCTCATATCCGGCAGCTTAAACAGGCGTGTTGGCGGCATCTAAACGCTCTGAGATGCTTGAGCCACACCTGCTGGGGCGCCGACCGATCTACCCTGTTGCGGCTCTACCAGGCGTTAATCCAGTCCCGTCTGGATTATGGTAGCCTGGATTATGGCTCAGCATCCCCATCTGCGTTGCGGGTGCTGGACCCAATTCTCCACAGCGGGATACGCCTTGCCACTGGTGCTTTCCGCACCAGCCCTGTGGACAGCATACTAGTGGAGGCAGGTGTCCCTCCAATGCGGTTCCGACGCCAACAATTACTGGCTGCTTATGCTGCCCATGTTTTTCACTTGCCTGGGCATCCAAATTACCGTGTCCTGTTCCCGCAGTCAGTCGTCCATCTGCCAGAACGTCGGCCCCGGTCGGGTTGTCCGATCGCCGTATGCGTCAAAGAACTCCTCTCTGGGCTTGGGTTTTTCCCATTTCCACCTTCTTTCCGGGCACCTCTGCGCATGCCCCCATGGTGTGTGCCTCGCCCTTGCCTTCGGCTCGATTTGGCACAGAGCCCGAAGGACTCAGTCCCTCCAGAGGCCTTCTGCCGCCACTTTTATTCCATCCTGGCCACGTATCAGGGCTCTGGAATTGGTTACACTGACGGTTCGATGGTAGCTGGTCGTATCGGGTATGCGCTAACTCTAGGAGACCATTCCGAACAAAGTTCCTTGCCGGATGGCTGCAGCGTTTACACTGCTGAGCTGGTCGCCATCTTTCGTGTCCTAGAGTACATCCGCTCCTGCTCAGGTGAGTCCTTCATTCTCTGTAGCGATTCCCTGAGCGGTTTACGAGCTCTCGACCAGTGTTTTCCTCGTTCTCGTCTGGTGATGGCTATCCATGAGTCCCTGCATACTCTTGCCCGTTGCGGCCGCTCTGTGGTCTTTGTGTGGACCCCCGGTCACGTCAGTATCCTGGGCAATGAACGTGTTGACCGCCTGGCCAAACAGGCCACCAGTGAATCCACCCTGGACATTGGCCTCCCGGAGACTGATTTGCGGGCAGTCTTCCGCCGCGAAGTTCTCTCGCTTTGGGACACTGTATGGCGCAATCTGCCCACGCCAAACTAACTCCGTTCTCTCAAGGCGACGACGCGTGTGTGGCAGTCATCCATGTGAGCCACTCGCAGAGATTCAGTTGTTCTTTGTCGGCTCCGCATTGGCCACACTCGACTGTCTCACAGTTATTTATTGCGTCGTGAGGACCCGCCTCTCTGTCGCTGTGGGGCGGTTTTGACGGTGGTGCACATTTTATTAACTTGTCCGCTTTTAACTGTGCTCAGGCAGACATTTGCGCTGCATGATACGCCCCCTCCCCTTTTACTAGATGCCTCTGCCACGGTGGACTTAGTTTTGCGTTTTATTCGGGCAGGGGGTTTTTATAGTTTAATCTGAGTGTTTGTTTTTTAGTGTTGATTCTGACTTTTAGCCTCCGACTTTAAACTGAGTTTTTAATGTGTTCTTGGTGGTTGGCTTTTCCTCTTTTTTTCACTATGGTCGGCCAATATATATATTGTATATTTTGTTTATTTTTTCACAGTTCTACACAACTTCTTCCTGTTTTCTCAATTGATCTGTGTTCAGTTTTTCAAGGCCTATCCACTGTGCCAACTTATAACTAAATCTGAGGGGGGTGCGATGGGGAGGTTCCCTTGTAAGAAGAGCCTTCCGCTAGAGAATATTCATGGAGGGGGAATGCCTGACTTCGTACAAAATTCCCTAGGTATTGAATACCAAGCAACTAATTAAAGTGCAGGACTCACCTATGTCTCCTGTGATATAGGCTCTCTTGGGATAGCTCTTCTCTAAAAAGATTGTGTGGTGATTATTAGGGGAAGGGACCAGGAAGAGTTGACAAACTTGCCTGACAACTGAGGTGGTCACTGGGCTCATAGCTGAGAATATTACTCGCACTCCATGATGAAATGGCCTGTTGAACATGTAAATCCAGAGCTTCAGGAGCCACCCAACAGGATGGATGTAATTTAGGGATCACCCTTTATACAGTCACATTTACATTCTAATGTCTGGTAAGAGGTTACTTGTACAACCAATTCCCAGAAGTATTTAGTGTGATTGGAGGTGTTCTCAATTTCTGTTATTTCGAGTATTTTCAGTAGGCATTTTTAGGGTAACAGTTTCCAAACAGCAACTGCCAAATAATTATGGACACAGTTGCAACCACTGTCTTTCATGAAATAGATGTGAGCCATTTTCTTTTTTCCGGCTGTGCTGGTCAGATAGCACCAATAAAGTATTCCTTTCAATCAGTTTGAGCTAATGAGGGAGAAATACAGTTTAACAGAATTATAAGTACCATCTCAACCACACTGTTCAGAGAAAATTTATTGGATGAATTAAGTGAATCATTCCTGCTTGTAATAGTTGTAGATTGTTGCAGTTTGTAATCATTATGTTGACTGTTATCATATCTTCCTTGAATATGGAACAGTGGACCAGGAATCAGTTATTCTTAAAACATTGGACAGTCTTCATAAAAATTTAGATTTAATCTGTAATTAAGCATTATATTGTATTAAGTTCAGTTTCTAAGCATTATATTGTATTAAGTTCAGTTTCTGTAGTGTTATATTTTGCTTCAGATCACCAACACATACGGTACAATCCACTGAAAGATGAATGGGTTCTTGTGTCGCCTCATCGCATGAAACGTCCGTGGAGTGGTCAAATTGAGCGTCCTCAAGAAGAGGAAATTCCAGAACATGATCCAAATAACCCTCTGTGTCCAGGTGTTACAAGACCTAATGGACAGGTAATAAATGATTGCAATACAGCACGGAAAGTAACATTTTATGTGAGTGGCAACTGTGCGTTAACTGGACTGTCCACAATATTTTAATGACAGTCCATTCACACTTTCTGATTTACTAAATAGTTATTAAAATTACTTTGAAAGAACTGTAATACAGAATAATGCAGTTAATAGTAATTCTAAGTAAACTTTATCCATAGTTGTGTGTGTTAGAAATATGCAGTTCTTGTAGAGTAGTCTCGTAGACAGTCTCCTTGCTGAAGTGGGGATCTGCCCTCTTCAGAATCGACGGTACCAGATCTTGGTCTCCTGTGCAGTAAGGATTCAACAGTTCCTTGGCAATCCCATGTATTGCATTCTCTTTGTGTATGAGGGGTGTTGTCCTTCTGACACCCAGCCTTGGGTGGGGATACAAGTTGGAATTCACCTTGCTTCCCTATGGCAAGGTCTCCGTCTCCCTCCCTGAGCTGTGTTCCTTGTGTTTTCTCACGCACTTGGACATGGATTAGGACTGATCTCTTGCAAGATCCTAAAGTCTCTGTTGCCCCCCATGACCTTTTGACATTGTTACATAGAGTTTTTAAAGAGTTCCAAGGTGCTACCATCTTTTACACCAACGGCTCTAAATCTGTGAATCAAGCAGGATATGCTTTTACATCTCTTGCCAGTATGGAAAGCCATTAGGTGCCAGAAACATGTAGTGTGTTTATAGCTGAGGTGACAGCCATTAGCAGAACCCTCCATTTTGTTAAACAGACTTCCCTTGACTGTGTTTTAATATGAACTGACTCAGTGAGAAATCTCCAGGCTATTGACTAATGTTATGCTTCTATTCTGTTGCATTTGTATATTGAGCAAGAGAAAATGATCATCTGTTGCTTCTGTAAATGACCTAACCTCTCCTACCTAAACTCAGGATCCCTATGTGACCTATATAAGGTGATGTCAAAAATGTTGAAGTCTTCCTTCAGTTCAGGTTCTATAAATTGACCCAACAGTGTTTGACAAAAATGGTGTCCCATTTCTTCCCAATATACTCATCTAAGTTCCCGAGAATATCTGTTGCACTTTTGCATGGACTATTTGGACCAGTTGCAATCCTAATGATGTGTCTCTGAGTTCCTTTGGTGCCTGCAGTCTTGCTTGATACAGATTCCGTTCACCAGAATCGGTCACACTAGTATGTTGTAAGTGATTAAATTGATAGATTAATTGCACTTTTCAAGTTCCCTTCCAACAAATTTAAGTATTCCATTCTCATTCACTATGTTTGTCCCTAATCACAATGTTTCTTAGCATTACCCCTAAATATTTAAAGATTGTGATATTCTCCGCATCTTCACCATTACTCTTATAATGTAATACTGTTCTTTCTCTTCATTATAAGGATTGACATAATGTAAGACACAAACAATAGCACAGCCACAGTGAACCAAAATTATTCTTACCCCACATATCGGCGAGCAGCAGGTGACAACATAGACACAAACATAAAAACATTCCAGGTATTGATACAAGCAGTTGCTGAGAATAAGGGAGAACACAATATGAGAGCGAGTGCCTGCTGCGCTGCTCTTATAAAGTGGAGGGCTCTGGTAGATGGTGTGGTGGATGCCATGCCATGTGGCCAAGATATGTAACCCACTGCCTCTGGTGGCCAGGCTGCACAGATGCCGTTGGCAGAATATTTGAAGTATAGAGTACCAGTGACATCGTGATGTTGCATGTATTGAAGTGTTATGTACAGGATTTTAGCACCCCTTACTCCTTGGAGAAAGGGTGGTCCACCAATGTGGGCACTGGGGTAACTGTTGAAACATCCATGGCCTCTGTGGCAGAAGCTGCAGATGATGACGATGGCAGCGGTGGCATGAGGATGTTCCAAGTTGGAACCAGGGAGTAAGTGCAGAAGTGGTGCGGTCATGGATACATGCGATGGCTGCTGTCCCACAAAATACCGTAAGAGAGGACCAGTGAAAAGGGTGCTGGTAGCATACCGAGTTCTATTAGTCCAAAATTCAACAAGACAATCATATATCTTCAAAAATATTCTTACTGTTTCTTTGACAAGATAGCATATATGAAGTTATTTATTTTATTTATCTTTATTCATCCAAGGACCATCTCGCTGTTATTCAGGATTTGTCAACGTAATACAATGCTAATCAGTGAGCCGAAATATAACACATGGCATACATAACATGCTTTAAGAGGATAGGACAGGTAGCCTGTGGGGATAGGGCAGGTGGTTGGCCATGGCCTTGATTAAAAAACTATCCTGGTACTTACCTTAGCAATCTAGGAAAACCACAGAAAGCTTAAATCAGGATGGCCGGACTGAGCAGCTTCATCCCCCAAATGTGAGAGCAGTATCCTCACAGCTGCACTGCTGCATTTGGTAATTCTCTATTACCCAATGTTTCTTCATCTACACACACATTGTTTCAGGCAACTTGCAATATAAAATGTTGTTTCCTTGTTTACTGCCCATACATTGAGAACACCCACTGATGACTCCTGGGCTGTTTCCTGTCACTTGCTATGTAAAATGTAGTTCCATCCCTGATGGGCACACTCAGTAAGACACCTACTATTGACTCCTGGGTTGAGAAGATGGTGCTGTGCCCCTTGACTCAGTTCCGGACTCTTCTCAACTCTGTACTGTTGTTGACCCGAAAAACTAAGCCAACAGACATTGCTATCATGCTTTATACATCTTGACACATGACCCTTGTGAAAGCAGTAAACAGTAATATTGTACTGAATTTTGTCAAGTTGCTGTAGTTATCCCCTTTCAATTACTGTCCACTACTGTGGGTCCTCTAACAAGGGAACCTCCCCATCGCACCCCCCTCATATTTAGTTATAAGTTGGCACAGTGGATAGGCCTTGAAAAACTGAACACAGATCTATCGAGAAAACAGGAAGAAGTTGTGTGGAACTACGAAAAAAAAAGCAAAATATACAAACTGAGTAGTCCATGTGCAAGATAGGCAACATCGAGGAAAGTGCGAGCTCAGGTACACCGTGGTCCCGTGGTTAGCGTGAGCAGCTGTGGAACGAGAGATCCTGGGTTCAAGTCTTCCTTTGGGTGAAGAGTTTAATTTTTTATTTTCAGACAATTATTATATGTCACCAGTGTCATATAGAGTATATGATACGTGTTTTCCTGTGGAGGAATCGGTTGACCTATGACCTTGCAATCAAATGTTTTCGGTTCCCATTGGAGAGGCATGTCCTTTCGTCTACTAATCGCACCGTTTTGCAGTGCGGTGGTCGCAAAACACAGACACTAAGCTTATTATAGTGAACAAAGACATCAATGAACGAACGGACAGATCATAACTTTGCAAAAATAAAGAAAATAAATTTTTCACTCGAGGCAAGATTTGAACCAAGGACCTCTCGCTCTGCAGCTGCTCACGCTGACCACGGGACCACTGAGCTCCTGAACTCTCACTTTCCTTGATGTTGCATATGTTGCACATGGACTACTCACTTTGTATATTTTGATTATTTTTTTCATAGCTCCACGCAACTTCTTCCTGTTTTCTCGATTGATCTGTGTTCAGTTTTGCAAGGCCTATCCACTGTGCCAACTTATAACTAAATCTGAGGGGGTGCAATGCGGAAGTTCCCTTGTAAGTAATCTTTAACTGTATAATGTGCGTTACTTGTGAAGAATGTTTTATCTGTGTTTCTAAACAAATGAATTTTAGTAATCTTTTTCATTTCCTCAGGCAATTTGTTATACAATTTTATTCCCTGATATAAAATGCTGTTCTGAATATTTTTTCTTGGGTAAATGGAACTACAAACTGGCTCTTATTCCATGATTATGTATAAAACTATTAGTGTAGTGTTTTTTAAATAGCTCTTTAGAATGAGTCCAACTACTATTTCCAGTTGTTATTCTTATGGCCTTGCCCTGCATTTTATAAGCCCTGTCCATGTTTTTTTTGCCTCCAATTCCCAGAAAAGAATCCCATAACTAAGAACTGAGTGTATGTAAGCACATTATGTCATCACAACACATTGACTGTTACAAAATGATGCTAACACTCTGAGAGCATAGCATGCTGATGACATTATTTTTTATATGAATGCCTGGTGTCTATTCTTTTGGACATGTCTTAAAGAATGGACACCATGCAGAATCCACTGCTGTGATGCATTATATGTAAATTGAAGGTGGAGGGGGGGGGGGGAGAGGGAAGGGAAGGGAAGGGAAGGGAAGGGAAGGGAAGGGAAGGGCTTACTGATGTCAGCTGCATTGGGATATTATGCGGAATCAGCAGCAACAAGTGAAAATGTGTACTGGACTGGGACTTGAATCTGGGATCTCGTGCTTACTAAGCAAGTGCAACAACCACTGCGCCACCCAGGATACAGTGTTCATCACAACAGCATGGACTATTTCGGCATGCCTCATGGCCAACCCATATTTCCACCGATCACCACCTATCCACAGTCCCTGTCCATTTCCTCCATGCTTGCTACTCTCAGGTTCCTGCAGGAGGTTGGATGTACTTGTGAATCTGCACTGAAGAAGGTGGATCCAATGCCCATACACGCGGATGAATTCTGTGAACAGACATCACACATTGATTTCTTTAGTGCAGATGTACAAGTACGTCCCACCTTCTGTGGAAATCTCAGAGTAGTGAGTATGGAGGAAATTGACAGGGACTGCTGATAGGTAGAGCTTGGTGAGACTGTGAGTCAGCCATGAGGTGTGCCAAAATAGTCTGCGCAGTTGCGATGAACACTGTGTCTTGGGTGACACAGTTGTTAACGCTCCTGTGTAGTAAGCAGATGATCTCAGGTTTGAGTCCTGGTCAATGCACATTTTCACTTGTCAATTTCCTCCATGCTCGCTACTCTGAGATTTCCACAGAAGGTCGTACATTCTTGTGCTTCCACACTAAAGAAGGTGGCTCCATTGCCCATCTAAGTGAATCAATGTGTGATGTCTGTTCACTTATCCGCATAATGTCACGATGCAGCTTATATTAATAACCCCTCCCCTTCCTTTTCATTTCCTTTCTTTCCATTCCACCTTCAATTTACACAGGACATTCTTTTTTTCCAGTATCTTTGTTGGTTCACTCCATGTTAGCTGACAATCAGTGTTCATCCCCAAAAACTTGGTGTTTGCTACACAGTCTTAGATTTATCATTTATGTGTAATGTGATAGAGTTGCTTCTTCTCTTTATGCTGAAATGTATACTGTTTATTTTCTTTGTGTTTCATGTTAATTTATTACATGTCGTCCAGTTGTAAACACCCTTGAGGGTTTTATTTACGTTCTGTAATAGGACTTCTAATATTTTATCAGTAATTATGATATTGCTGTCATCAGCAAAGAGAACGTTTCCTCCATGTCTTAAACTACCAGGGTACAAAGCAACACAATAGAGGAAAGGAAATTCAGTAGTAACCTGAGGTACTAACCAGATTGTGGCAGATGTTAAAAGTGACCACCATTCATCTCTTGGCATTTTTGAGCCCTCCTCAGCAAGTTGCTAAACAATTGGACCCAATATGCTACCCTGAGTGAGGAACACCTGTGTTTATGCGTTTCTTGTCTGACAGTTGTTTTACTAAAAATTTATCAGCAGCAGACATGTGAACAATCTGCACCTTTTGCAGCCTGTTTTCAAAGTCCATTCATCTGCTGTTCCTCTTATACCTAATGGTTATAGCTTTCTCAATAATGTTCTATGATCAACGGTGTCAAAAGCCTTGAACAAGTCTAAGAAAATGCATGTAACACAATTATTCCTATCATGAGCTTCAAGTACCTCTCTTGTGAACTCTGCAATGGCTGATATTGTACTTCTGCCACTTCTGAAAGTAATCTATGCTTTGCTAACCTTTAACTGCTATCGATGTGCTCTCTGAATTCCGTACTGAGCATGACTTTGTTATCACTGTACTGCTTACCAAATGCTGCTAGCTGTGCTGAGAGATATGAAATATTATAATCAGATTTTAAGAAAACTATTCTGTGAAAAAATTAGATTTTTGTTCATCTTACATTCAGATATATTCTCGATAAAGGACTGAATTTCCTTTCATTATTTGTCATAGTTACTGTGCTGCATCAAATTAAGTAAAACACTGCATGACATTTTAAAGGGTTTGTAGAGGTGAAAATGCATTGTGTAAACTCTGCATATGGTTTATTTTAGCTCAATATCGCAGTGTATGAAGTGTAGAAAAGATATCGAAATTTTATTTAAAATTGAGTGGAGAAAGATGTCACATTTCTTTCTAGAGCTATTTGTTTTTGTATCTGCCAGGTGGTTGGACATGTACATTGGGAATAACAATCTTCATATTTCATAAACAGTTAAAGATATCGAAATGAGATTTTTTTGCAAGTGACAGTGCCCAAATAGGCCTGTATGTTGTATGATTAACCCTCAAAACTTTTTTTTTTTTTCCGCCGAGACATGTAAGTAACTCATCTGCAGCAGTGAAAGGTTGGCAGGATGGGTCGTGTAAACTCGTCAGTAGTGTTTAAATACGTCCTCAGCAGCTGGGGAGTGGGGAAGCATGGAAGCTAACTTATCCTCAGCAGTCAAAGTGTTACTCATGTAATTCATGAGTGTCACTTTCATGATTGCTTCAATTATTTTTGAGAATGATGACAGCATTGAAACTGGCCTGTACTTTTCAATGCTTTCCAAATTACCTTTCTTTAGTAAAGGCACCACTCGTGCATCGTTTAGATACTCTGGGTAAACATATGAACCAAAGGATTCATTTATTATGCTTATTAATGGGGGCTTGTATGGTATCAGTCCACTCCCTGAGAACAGAGACTGGAATGTCATCTATGCTTGGTGATTTATTTTTTAATTGTTATACTGTTTTCCTGACTTTTAGCTCTGTTGTGGAAATCATCATCATTGTGCTTGCTGTGTAAGTAATTGTGGGTGCTACATATGTTTTAGGAAGATTTTGCTGCAGGTTCTCTGCAATACCAGGGAAATAATCATTTACAAAATTTGCTAATGCCAGAGGACTTTCCATTATCCTACCCCATCCTTTATTTGTCTGCCTTTCCAGTCTCCTTTTTTATGACATCTTGCAGCTTGCTTAGTTCCTGTCATTCCCTCTGGAACATAGGGCTATGACGAGATTCCTCCATCTGGTACAATTTCTAGCAAGTCTCTTCACTTCACTCCAGGTTTTCCCATCCTCTGCAGCTTCTCTCTCGATCATCTTTTTCCACATCTGTTTGGTGCAACCAAGTTTCGTCAATGTATGCCCAGTCCAGTTACATTTTCTTTCTTTGATTTGTATGTTGATTGGTTGCTGATTTGTCTTCCTCCAAAGATCTTCATTTGTCATTATATCTGGCCACCTCACATTTAAAATATGTAGAGACAGCGATTGATAAAAACTTGGAGCTGGTTTTTGATGTGGTTACTCACCTTCCAAGTTTCACTACCATACAACAGAACAGCCTTCACATTGCTATTGAAAAGCCGGAGTTTGGTCTTCTTTGAGGTGTTCCTGTTTCTCCAGACAGGGTACAGTTGTACAAATGCACCATTTGCTTTGCGGATGCGACTACGGATGTCCTCCTCAGTGCCTCCTGTAGTCGTGACTCTACTTTCAAGATAGAGGAAAGATTGGACCTGTTCTACGTCCTTTCCATTAACTATATGATATCACTAAGATGCTCTCAAAGAAAAGCTTCCAGAGGAACCGACCATTAAGGAATAAGAAAGGGGAGATACTAACTACACAAGAAGAACAATCATGTAGGTGGAAGGAACACTTTAAAGAAGTTCTAAATAGAGACTTTGGTGGGGAGGTAGAAGAACAAGAACAAATGGAATACAATGATCCTAGTCCCAGCATTGGTGTAAATGCACCCACGAAAGCAGAAATTCGTATAGCACTGAAGCAGATCAAGAATGGGAAGGCACCAGGACCAGATAATATAACATCTGAGATGCTGAAAACAGGCTTGGACACCACTGTTGAGTTATTGCACATCCTCTTAGAGAAGATATGGAGAGAGGAAAAACTGCCAACAGATTGGAAATGAGGTATTATAGTAAAAATACCCAAAAAAGGAGATGTTACTAACTGCAACAACTGGCGGTGCATTACCCTAATGCAGGGCTTCACAACATACGTACTCGCGGAGCAAGCTGTGAGCAGCAAGGCGCGAGCACGGAGCAGTGCGAGCACGCTACCCCCACTACCGGACCAGAGCGGAGAGTGGGGAAAGTCACGTGGGGCACACAACAGCTGCCGCCAGTCAATGTAAATCCGCAGCCACCTGCAGGGATATCATTCACGAATTATTACTGCGACAAATGAATCAAATAAAGGAGAATGTACACATGCCACATAATTTTATTAGCTTAGTGTATGCCTCTACATTCGCATTAATTTGTGAACTGTTACACAATAAAAGGTGTCACTGAAGTGTGGGATTCTCGGTTATCTTGTACTTTTTGCCCTTTACAATTGCGTCTATGTTCGGAGTATTGTTCTTGTGCATTTTAGGCGCAGCGTGCAGTTTAAATTTCGATCAGACAATGCGTTTCTCAGGCGCGTCTTGTTACATTTCATTGCAGAGAACAGTTGTTCACAAACATATGTGGAACCGAACATTGGTATTATTGTAGCCGCCAGTTTGTGCAAACGATGAAATCTATCTTGAGGGAAGTGTCTGTAGAATTCCAAAATGTTTTTCTTGTTCTGAAATTTGTCTCTGTATTCTCTGTCACACTGCAGGTCAATAATTTCTTGCTGCAGCTCAGGACGAATCTCTTAAATATTCGCTGAATATGAAGAGAACAGATCAAAATCACTGTCTAGTGCTGTCAGATCTTGAAAGCGCTGATCAACTAAACTATGTGAATAACGTTCACAGTCTTTGTGAACATCTTGCATGGATGATAATCTAGGAAAATGAGCTAGGTTTCCTGTTTCCAGCTGACTCACCGAAAGTGTCAATTTCATTTTAAAAGCTCGTATTCGATCTATGAAATGAGTAATTAGCAGATCTTTACCTTGTAGTAAAATGTTCAAAGCATTCAGATGGCTAGTTAAATCTGCTAAGAACGCGAGATCACATTCAAACATGCGCGCGCAATTCCCCCCCCCCCCCTCCCTCCCCTCCCTCCCCTCCCTCCCTACTCCGCGACCTTGCACCTGCTCGCGAGCACGTGCCTGAGCAGACGCGAGTACTCGTGCTCAAAACCGGCCAGTTGTTAAGCCCTGCCCTAATGTCAGTACCGAGTAAGGTACTTTCGAGGATCAGTTTAAACTGCATTAAGGATTCTCTGGAAGCACAACTGAGGAGAGAGCAGGTGGGTTTTAGAAAACATCGAAGCTGTGTGGACCTTATCAATACTCTGAGTTATTCTGGAACAAAGTGCGGAGTGGCAACACACCCTCTACCTTACCTTCATTGACTTTGAAAAGGCTTTCTACTCTGTCAACCGAAGAATCATATGGGATACTCTTGCAAAATATGGCATTCTAACAAAGATTATTAACATCATCAAGGAAATGTATGTAGGCTATGAATGCCAAGTAATACATAATGGAGAACTAACAAAGCCTTTCCAAGTTAATTCGGGAGTACGACAAGGATGTATTCTTTTGCCAACACTATTTCTTTTGGTGTTGGACCGTGTGATGAAGAGAGTGATGGGGGGAAGAGAGGTGTGCAATGGGGGATGTGGGATAGGCTCGAAGATCTAGATTTCACAGACGACATGTGAGTAATGGGACAACAATATCAAGACATCGAAGAGAAACTGGCCAGGTTACAGAGAGAGACAGAAGTTGCAGGCCTCAAGGTAAATGTTCGCAAAACTAAAGAAATGCGGATAAATTCGACCATCATGAATAGGCTGGCCATTAATGGAGAGGACATTCTACAGCACTTTGCATTTATTTTCTGCATTATATATTAATGTGTCATTGAAATATTTTTTCACTGCAGCATACCCTCTTGTGTATTTTTTTTATACCTCTGATAGGACTCTAGGAACTGTGGATTAGTGCTGCAGTGCAAGATGTATTTCACACATGTTCATCTTTGTGAAGCTATGCTGATTGTTTGAGAGAAGCCTCATCTCCTCTGGGAACATCATAAAGTTTGAGCTTAGAATGTGCTTGGTGATCCTGAAATAAAAAGGTATCAGTGCAATTTGTCTGCAATTTTTTGCATCCACTTACTCTTTTTGCAAACAAGTGTGTTCTGCATGTTTTCCAGTCACTAACTTCTGCCTAAGAGATTCTTGACAGATATTGATTGACACAAGCTGTCTAAATGCAATGTGACATATCAATAATTGCTGCTGGCTGGCATGTTGTAGTACGCCAGTTCAAACCCAGCCACCTGCAATTATTTCTTATTTATACTGTGATTAGAATTTCTTTATGATTGACATTTCAGTGAGTCAAGTGGTAGGGACTTGGCGTCAGCCAACTGCAAATGATATTCTTGCTCCATGTGTTTGCTGTGTTGCGAGTTTTGAGGGCACAAACTGTACCAGGTGATGTAGCATGAGACTTGGGAGTGGGCCATGCATAGCATGCTGCAAAGGATGGAGGGGAGGCAAAGGAGTGCCCCAATATACAGTAGTTTTTGCATTGTACCACTATAAACATATTGGTATGCAAATAAGGCAGAATTACATCTGCTGCTAAAGTTAGTGTTTGGTAAACGATTTAGTTTCCGTACAAAAATATTGAAAGGAAAACTGTCATATTCAAGATCTGTATCACATGATCATAAATGAAATATATGGTTAAAAGTTTGGATTCTTTCATATCTTATAATCTGACATCATGACTTGCCTTTAGAGGTAATTGTTGTTATGATGTTTTGAAATTAAGAAACCTGTAGCACTTAATTTGGAGATCTTGCAGTGAAAAATGTTGTCACTTTACGTTCAGTGGATTTTAAGGGCACTATATGCGGTATGCAGCCATCATACCGAAATTGTTTTCAAGGGTGGATGGAGAGTTGTATCTAAATTCAGTGTGAAGGAAATGTAACTGATATACTGACAGTACGCCACTGTGTGCTGCAGTCAAAATTGTCCCTGTTCACTATGCCAAATTCATGTGTTGTGTTTCTATTTCTTATGAAATTTACCACATCGGTCACGTCCACAGTATAAGTTTTCATTACAGTTACAGTGCACAGTAACGAAATGAAATGAAATGAAATTATCTATGTGACACATTAGCATAAGAACAAAGCACTGATTCGTTAATGGAAATGTTGTGGGTTCAATACAGTCAACTGTTTTTTAAGATTGCTTTTATTTTTCTTAAGAAAACTTATGTTCGTGTAGTAATGCAGTCCTAAAACTAATAGCACTCATCTTAGGTTGTATAATACCTTTATTAATGTAATAAACTGCTTTGTTGTATATATATATCAGGAAAGAGGGAAGGAGAGGGAAAGATGAAAGGATATGGGTTTTAAGGGAGAGGGTAAGGAGTCATTCCAATCCCGGGAGTGGAAAGACTTACCTTAGGGGGAAAAAAAGGACGGGTATACACTCGCACGCACACACACACATACCCATCCACACATATACAGACACAAGCAGACATATACAGAGGCCTCTGTTTATATATATATATATATATATATATATATATATATATATATATATATATATATATATATATATATATATATATATATATATATAAAAAACCACATCCTTTCGTCTTTCCCTCTCCTTGCCTCTTTCCTGATGAAGCAACTGTGGGTTGCAAAAGCTTGAATTTTGTGTGTGTGTTTGTGTGTCTATCAACATACCAACACTTTCGTTTGGTAAGTTACATCGTCTTTGTTTTTAGATGTATTTTTCCCACCTGGAATGTTTCTCTCTTTTTTTATATATATATATATATATATATATATATATATATATATAAAAAAAGAGAGAAACATTCCAGGTGGGAAAAATACATCTAAAAACAAAGACGATGTAACTTACCAAACGAAAGTGTTGGTATGTTGATAGACACACACACACAAAATTCAAGCTTTTGCAACCCACGGTTGCTTCATCAGGAAAGAGGCAAGGAGAGGGAAAGACGAAAGGATGTGGGTTTTAAGGGAGAGGGTAAGGAGTCATTCCAATCCCGGGAGCGGAAAGACTTACCTTAAGCCGTCGGCACACGGACCGTGCTGTCGAACGTTAACGTTGAGCGTGCCAAGTTCAACGTGCTGCTGAACGCTCAGGAACGATGCGATTTGTGCATACGGTACGTGGGCCCCAACGTGGTATACGCGATCGCAACACACTCCAGCGGCAGTTGAGGGATGTTTCTAGTTCGTAAATCACACTGTTTACTCAACAGGTGCGCGTAATTCCCACGTTAGCTCTATTAAAACGCACATTTCTTCCATCGTCCACGAAAAGGAAAGACCATGTCCAATCAGTAAGGACACAGGCTTATAAAAGTTCCGTTACAGACAGTGCGTTACAAATTTGGAATACTTCTCCGCGTAAGATAAACGTTATTTCATGATTCCCACATTTTAGAAAAACTCCAAGGTCAGTCTTACTTGATCACTGTTCCTACCCAGTAGCAGAATCTTTGCAACATGTGAATTATGAAGCGTAAAAGAAGAAGGAGTAAAATATCTTTAAACAAGTAGCGCAAGCTGTCCTTTAGATTAAGCCAATCGAACAGTCACCCCCCAAAAAAAGGTGAACTTGTATTTACATAACATCAAATATTATAGTCTACACTTGTATTAAACTAATAATAAAGTATCAGAACCTAATAAAAACGTGAATGTTAAGAAAAAAAATTGGTTGTGTCAGGACGCGAACCACCGCCCCAACAAAAAAAAAATCTCTTTATAGAACACCGGCGCTCTTCATTACACTAAACCAACATCTCCGTGTTGGCACTAATCATAGTATCTTAGCTCGTGCTAAAAACACTAATCGTAGATATGTTACTAACTGAAATTTAATTATAACAAATTGTACCAAGAACAATGGGTTTTGGGTGGATCTTCAGTGTGTCGCTGCCTTCAAATAGCCTACTCTCATTATACCCAAGTTACAATAATTCTTTTGCCGCGAATATGATGTTTCTCATTATTTTATTGGAACGAATCACACAGTTAACAACGGGTTTTGCAGTGATTCTCAATTTTCTGGTGCTCGAAACGGCATATATACGTATAGACTTTAAATGAATGCCAATATGGCGCCTCACAACTCTGTACCGACGGGAGACGGCGTGCTTGTGACGTAGGTGGCGTTGGACCATCTCGTTGGTCAACGCTCAGACGCATGCTCAGGATATCTGACATGACAGATATTCCTCTGCACGTTCGAAAAGACTCCCGAGCGTGCTATTCCATGCTGTGACGTCAGAAACTTGGCACGCTCAACGTTCGGATGCACGGTCCGTGTGCCGACAGCTTTAGGGGGAAAAAGGACAGGTATACACTCTCTCGCACGCGCGCGCGCACCCTCCCACCCACCCACCCACCCACCCACCCACCCACACACACTCACACCCACACACACACACACACACACACACACACACACACACACACACACACACATATATCCATCCGCACATACACAAACACACACACATATCCATCCGCACATACACAGACACAGAATATATATATATTCCTTGGGTTCAGTTTTTGGAAGATTTTTCTCTTCTAAAGGCATACAGAATTGGAATATATGAATCATTGTGTAACTTTTGTTTATATCAAAGGCCATCAAAAACATGAACAAACATTCAGTAATTGTTATCATTCAACTGTTATTGATAAGGCACCTATAGTTACTTCCAGAAAACATGACATTATTGACTGGCTACAATAAAACAAACATTCCTCTACCAGATGACTGTAGAAAGGGTGAATTACTAGTTTTTCATGGCTCAGAACAAGCCATCTTTACCTCTGTAATCTCTATATTGTAGATGAACTTGCAAAAAAATGCGGCTGTAGTATCCTCAGACTGCCATCATATCACTGCCATTTCAATTCAGTTGTGCTCATATGGGCGCAATTTAAGTGTTATGTGGAAAGGAACAATAAAAAATGTGTCCTGGTGGAAATGGAAAGCTTGACAAATGATACTACAAGCCGAACATCATCAGATTGGCAGAATGGTGTAAGACACGTGAAGGAAGTAATCATTAAAGCATGGGAAAATTAATGTCATGGATAATAACATAGAACAACTTACTATTTCATTAAATTCTGACAGCAGTTCTAGTGACTACACAAAAGATATTGAAAGTGATTAAGATATAACTGATGTACAACCATGTGTTACCAGAACTCACTTATGTTTGTCTCTTACAATGCTCTTAACTGATTTGGACACTCTGTTACTTTGCAAAATGTGTGTGACTGAATGGTCATCTTATTGCTGTTATTTATCTATAACTTGTGATTACAGCATCTTAATGCATCGCTCTACCTACAGAAGCAGCGGGCACCACTACAGATTCGCACATGTGCTGAGTAGTCTGGGTTGTAGTGGGGGGAGGGGCGGGGTGGGGGGGGGGGGGTACTCTCCATGTCAACCATGTTTATGTTTTATGATTGGGCTGTTTTCTCTTAATTTACAGCTCTCATGTCAATTGTAAACAAAATGGATTTCTGTGGCTGGGAGCTATCAAGTGAATTAAAATACAGTCACATAATTATGGAAGACTAAAATATGTTATTAGTTTCAGTTTTCTGATTTCATTTTATTTCCACATTATTGGTAATCAGGCGTTAATTGTCTTGCAGAACAGGCAAGATATTTTTGTTGGTTTGCTAAACAAATTTGGCTTTTATTGATCTTTTCTGCAGAGACGGCCAATTTAAAACAAAGTGTTTCATTCCACACTATTGGCTAGTTTCAACTGTTCCCTCAATGTCAAGTTCACATTTTCATCCTATGGCACCTATGACCTAATGCTATAATAAAGAACCAATTATGAAATGATACAGTACTGGTACTCAAAGACAACTGGCATCCCGAAAACCATGCTGAGAAGCTCAGTACCACGTAAGTGCCTATATCAGTGTGAATCTGGACACATGAATGTGCAATTTAAGTCAAATTATGCAATTCAGTATGGTTTTTGAAATTCCATTGCTCTTGGAGTATGCTGATGTCCTGTTTCTTTTATGACATAATGTAAGAGCTGTTAATGCTATATATATACGAATGAACGTAAATCTTCACTGGAAGATGACTAAGTAGCAAATGTGGTCAGTAGTATTGAATAAAATGTTTCGTTTCAAATATGTTGACAGCTTTAGCAGAATTTTACACATCTGCCTTCCGTGAAACACAATGTTTTTCAATCACAAGGCATGTTTCAACACTAGTCTGTTGTGTCTTCTGGGCTTAACGTTATTTCTTAATTTGTTTTGTTTATGTCTTAAATTTACACAACACAATTCTTCAGTAAATTAGAAGCTGGCAGCACACTGTGTTTTATCATTATTAACTCCCAACAAAACTTTATATTTACTCCTGGTGTAGAATATAAACTGCCAGTTATACACTTTCTTGGATTCACAGATTACCTTCTTAATTTTCTATGAAATTTGAAAAAGTCATGAAAAATTTATCATACGTAGTTCTGGTATATACAAAAAACAGTTCTTTTTATTTTTCCAAGAAATTTGTATCCCTTCTTACAAACTTGTTGCAGTACTGTGTGAATGTAAACCTGATTGGAAATGCTAAATAACAGTATTGCAGAGAATGAATAAAAGCAAAAATCTATGTTAAAATCACCACATAGTGAAATATTAGGGTACTCTGTGTTGTAAAGTCTAATTTTGAAATGAGTATTATGCAAAGTAATGCTTCCTTATTTTGCATTCTTTATCTGGGTAGGATATGATAAAGCAGTTGCCCTAAGTATAATAACTCCGTATGTCCCCTCCAGACAACATGCCGCAGTGCTGCACATGGTCATGTGATATGCCACTATACACGAAATTCCAAACAGAATGGCATATGAGCAGAGAAAACACTGAGGATGGGCTTCCTACATCATCGTAGCTGTGCACACATAGTAATGCCTGTTTTCTGGCACTATCTCGCAACTACTCAAGCCAACCTGTTTCTAATAGGTTGCAGGAAAATATTGTGAATGGTTGTTTGAGATGTGTTACTTTCAAAGTAAATTTCCTTTTATACAAGATGAATTATGTTACATGTGAGAATGTGCAACGAATTTGTTAAATTGTACAGTGTTTGATTCTCATTCAGAACTAAACACTTTGGGGACCAGCCACTTAGAAAAATTTTGGCCCCAGCAGACCAGCCATTTATGTCTTTATTTAAAATTTTGCTAACACATTTGTGTTTGATATATCCTAAAGGGTAACACACACAAAAAGGGACCAATATTATATGTGAAATCTTAGCTTTGCTTGTTGCTATACTATATATAACTTTTTCTGTTTGTGTGTTTGTGCTACTTAACAGTGCTGTTGCTGTTGGCTGACTACATCACGTGTTGTATGCTCTTAATATGTGTTCTCATTGGCTGGCGAGATACGTGATGTGAGCTGTGATGGGCTGACAAAAATGCATTGCAATCTTGATTATAATGCTTCAGAAACTAATATGCTGTATTTGGTGGACTTTGTATTTATACTTTCGTAACAATAAAATTCACAGTGTACATGTTGCTGTGCATTGAAGATCTTTGCAAAACATGTTGTTTCATTTTAAATTGCTGGCTACCACAGCTGAACTTCCACATTTTGAAAGAAATAATCCACATTGGCTGTAGAATACTTTTTTATTAAGTCACGACCAGTTTTGTATCACTAGAAGATGCATCCTTAGGTGATCTGTACAAATATGGAAAAATTCTTTTGTGAAGACTCCTCAATGGTGTAAAGAACAAAGGGATAGTGGTAAGTAGTATTATGGAGTTGTGCTTGAAGAATATTCACAAAAATTATTTTTAATAGGTCATTGCCGAAAGGTAGCTGCCTTACTTAGAGCCACTCCTAATCATTCATGTCATGTTGAAAATGAATAGTGTGCTAAAACCAGGAGTTATTATTTAAAACAAAAGGGGTAGCAGACCCTATAAAAATAAAATCTGGATAAAAACTAGTAATGCATCGAGACAATATCAAAGTGTGAACCCAGTAAACGAGAAGAGACTTGCACAATCGAAAAGGTGGTTGAGTGACAGCAGGCAAGGCAGTACTGACTGCTGTGCAATGGGGAAGATGTTTACTGGTGGTATCAAAGGTGATGTGAACAAAACCGATGCTATGGAGGGTATCAATTGGGTGAAGGGGAGGGGGGGGGGGGGGGGGGGGGCAGCTACTTAAAAGAAAAAAAGTAATAAGGATGAGTCCCGTTTATAAAAATCCTAAAGGTGGATAATTAAAATGCAAATATTAATAAAACCAGAGTAATAATATAAATTCCCCCTTTCACAAATACAGTTTATAAAATACTGAAAGTGGCTGGTTAAAAGTGTAAAATATTAATAAAGCCCGAGTGGTAATACAAATTCCCTCTTTCACAATTACGGTACCATATTGTGAACAAATGCGAAGGGCTAGTCTGTGAAACGAAAGAAACGTGACCACCCACAAGAAGAAGATAAGGAACTGTTCAAGTCCAGGGCATTCCTTCTGTATGTCAGCAACCTTTCATCTAACATAGGCAGAATCCTAAGGAAACATCAAGTTAAAGTAATCTTCTGGCCACTGGCGAAGATTAGTGCCCTTCTCAGTTCAGGGAATTTTTTTAGAGCATGGTAAATCTTTCTTAAATATTAAGGGTATGTCCTTTGCTTTCATAATGTAACCTTTATAATCTTTTGGATGTTGGTGATACGGTGGCCAGTTTCACACAAATGCGTGTTTAATGCTGACTTACTGTACGGTAATATTTCACACAGAATCGGA
Organism: Schistocerca americana; assembly: GCF_021461395.2. Classification (NCBI taxonomy): domain Eukaryota; kingdom Metazoa; phylum Arthropoda; class Insecta; order Orthoptera; family Acrididae; genus Schistocerca; species Schistocerca americana. Next base: position 237,477,193 of record NC_060130.1, read on the forward strand.
AAATGTGAGACTGCAAAGGATATAATTTCGGCTTTTTACATCCCAAAGAATAATGACCAAAAACTCAGGCATAGGGAGACTGCAACATGAGATAAATTTAAGCCATCAGGGATTTATAGTATCACTTTTGACGATTGTAATGCTGTGTACAATAAATAGGTCAGACAGGAAGAAACTTTGGAACCTGCTTCAGAGAAAACATCAACAATTCCACTTCAAAGTGACCACTGAGTGCACATTTGCTCGAAACTGGGAAATGTGGGAAAAATTCAGATTATTTTTTTTTCTTGTCCGCGTATATATTCTGGTCTAGGAGGTCAGCTGTCTTCCAACTGTATGTTGGTGTTCATAATAAACTTGCTTTCAGTGCTACTTGTTGTACCTCATTTACAACTCTGCTTTCAGATTGGGTTTTGATTGTTGTTAATGATGTGACATTGTGTGATGGAGATGTCAGGTACTTCAAAACATATGCACAACCATGGCTCCAATTAGGCTATGTAAAAACTGTTGCCTACATAGATAGGAACCAGATTAGAAGCAGCTGATCATTCCTAAGGTTTGTGTATTCAGAAGATCACTGAATTTCAAAACATCATGAATTCAACTGCACTTCAGGCATTCATCAATGTTTCCTGGAGATGGTGGCCAGAACCCAGTGAAATCTCCAAGAGGATTTGACCGAGCTGCCAAGTGCAACAGGTAGGATGAGAAGTTGTGTTTCACAATTGTGTACACGTATTGCAGAAGCTGACAAAATCTCACACTTGGTGAAAGGATTCGGAGACTCTTCTGGTAAATGATCTCACAGTGACATAGGAATTCATCAAGTGGTGCCAGTATATCAAGGATATGCAACAGAAAAGTCTGACAGAAGAGGTATGATCGACTCCCAAACATGGTCCTTATGATAGTTGTGGGAGATCACAGTGACCTTGCCTCTCTGTTATTCCTTGAAAGAAGAAAAGAAATATAGCAGTTTATGGCATGTTGGACTTACGCTGCAGCCATCAAACGACAGCCCAGTATCCAACAAACACAGATATGATTTCCTCCACCAAGTATAACAGCCTGCAGGACAGCAGACATTTGGAGGACAGAGGACAATGTTCCTTTATGTTTCCACTGTGAACATATTGAACATGTATGCTGCTTCAGAGAAAGAAGTTTTACTCATTAGTATAGATGCTCAGATAAACTGTGTTACTGAGTTTCTCCTGGTGTATACAACTTTCAGATAACTTCCATGATTCAGCCACGTAAAACTTTCAGCGACCGCCGACATTTCGGCGGGAGAACATCCTGCCATTTTTAAGGCAAACTGCAATGGCCAGGTGACGTACATGCCTGTCCGTTGCAGTTTGCCTTGAAAATGGCGTAGTGTTCTGCCGAAATATCGGCGGTCACTGAAAGTGTTACTTGGCTGAATTCCCGGAAGTTATTTGAAACTGTGTATCTTTTGTCGGTTGCGAAAAGCTACTCAGGCTCACAAAAGAAACCTACATATCAGCAACAAATATAAGTGTTACAAATGGTCAACAACATCTTTGGATTATTCATTGTCATGAGGAGCCACAACTCATCCTTAAAGGTAAATGCATAAAAATAGAGACAAACCATTGCTGGATGGGAAGCACAGTGTAATCAACAAAAAAGTATGCTCTGCTGGAACTACACACAACGTAGGGGAGGAAGTTGTTATCAAACTGCTGATAGGATCTGGCCTGTCCGAGGAACAAGTGATAGCCATTCTGCATCAATTTCCAAATACTTTCAAATTCTGTGTGGAGAATAGGCAAACCAATCAGCCAATTATAAAACACAGTATCAGCACTGGGGATCACCTACCTAATAGCCAATGCTTGTGTAGCTTGTCACTAGCTGAATGATGTGTAATTCAGGAGAAAGTGGAGAAGATGCTGCAGGATGACATCATTGAACCTTTGGAGAGTCCTTGGTTCTCTCCTGTGGTCATCGTGAAGGAGGAGAATGGCGAATGATATTTCCCCATCAACTATTGACAGCTGAACAGAATCACACAAAAAGGTGTCTGTCCATAGCTGTGCATTGATGACACCTTTGACTGTTGAAAGGAGCAAAGTTTTTTTAGCTATGGACATGCAGACAGGCTACAGGTAAATCATGGTTGACAGAACTGACAGGGAAAAGGTTGCCTTGATACCTCCTGATGTCCTCTGTGAATTATTTTGTAGAAGGTGTTTGAAGAACATCTAAGCTCCCTGACAACTGTGTTGAAGTGTGTTCAGACTACAGGTCTCTGCCTGGATCCAAAACAGTGCCTCTTCAGCACCCAAGAAGTAAAAATCTTTGGTCATCTAGTTGGTGACAGAATCCATCACAATCCAGAGAAATTAAGAGCAGTCACAGATTTTCCAACTTCTCAGCACGTTTGTGATGTGAGATATTTTCTTAGAATGTGCTGGTACTCTCTGTATCAAGGCACATCCCTTGCAAGGACTACTGCAGGGGACTTCAAATTTTCCTGTAATGAGGCACCAGAAAGATCTTTCCTTGTCCTTAAGGAGGCCGTATTATCATTTCTCGTTCTAGCATTGGATGAGGAGAATGCTGAGACAGATCTACTATCCGACAGTGTATGTTATGAGATAGGTGCAGTTCTAGTACAAATTCAGTAATGTGCTGAAAAGGTTGTAGATTATGCTTCCAGAGTACTCTACAAGTTTGAGATGAATCACTCCAAAACTGAGAAAGAGTACCTTACAGTTTGAGCCATCAACTCGTGGCCATATTTATTTGGCAAATTATTCACCGTTGTGGTGGACAACCATTCTCTGTGCTGGCTAACTAGCCTGAAAGATCCATCAGGTCAACAAGTGAGATGGGCGCTGAGGTTTCAGAAATACATCATCACAGTGGTATACAAAAACGACACAAACACAAGGATGCTGATTGCCTTTTAAGGAATCATTTGCTAGAAAACAGTAGTGTGGAAGAAACCTCAATTATCTCTGCATTAAATGAAATAGCTGTTGAACAGAGGGAAGATTCACCATTGCTGGAAACTGCAGAAGCCTTGAAGGATGAGGAATCGACCAAAAGGTGATTCCAATTAATAAACAAAAGATTGTACAAGAGGAACTATGATCCATTGGAGTGGAGATGGTTGCTTGTTATTCCAGCCCATCTATGGCCAGCTATCCTACAGTTTTTCCACCACCCTCCAACATCTTGACACCTGGTATTCGTGAAACTCTAGAGAGAATTGGACGCAGTTATCATTGACAAGTCTTTACCAATCTGTTTGACATTATGTGAGCAACTGAAAACTGAAGGAATGGCAGCTACAGAAGCGTGTGCTGCAATTACCTCTGGGGCATCTGATAGCTATCACACCTTGAGCAACACTGTCCCTCTGAATTGGAGTTGACCTCTTGAGATTCCTAAAGTCAATAAATGAGAACTGATAGATAAAAGTCTGCTGTGTCATCAAGAATGCTGTGCCAACTGTTGAAACTCCAGAAATTGCAAAGTTCCTTGTAGAAAACATCTTGTTGAAGCACAGAGCCGCTGTGTGATGATCACTCATCATATGGAAAGCTGCATCAAACCAGCCTTTTGAGTGAAGATCTCAACAACAGAACCATCGTTGATTCTCCTGGATCATAGACATTTAATTATTATTTAATTTTGAAACTCACCTAATTTATCATATTTGACCATGTGATTACTTATAAAACATATTTTTTTTAAAAAAAACTAGAATACCTGTAAGACACATGTGTAAGGGTATGCGACCCAACCCTAAGACTATATAAATTAGCAACTATTATTCAGGATTGTACATTGGCCCCACCCATCTTAAATGATTGGTGGTTGTTCTCATTTGCAAGAGGCATCCCAGGTAGTAAGTAAAAAAGTGGGAACTTTACAGAGTGACTGACAAATGTAAAAGCATGAATGTGCACCACATGCACATCTCTGCCTTCATTTGTTAATTGCTGTGGAAGCTGTGTTGTATAGAACTGAGATTGTCCCAATTACTTTTAAGGAGAAAAAGATCCAGGAAATATAGGGAGAACCCTACAGTGAAATGAAAAAGACATGTAAGGCCCAACACTCACATACTTTTGCAACATTGTTTGCTATAACAGTGAAAAAAATTCTCCAAAGAGTAAACATATCAGCTCAGAATGAGAGAAATTCAGAAAATGCAAAAAGAAAAACACACATTTATATTAAAATGCACTTGTTAAAGTGCAGAAGCCACAAAACATTTTATCTCCACCAAAAAGCTAATGAAACCTTTACCTGCAAATACAGCACAGTCCCTACACCAAGAACAATCAAAGGTGAATCTAACAGTTTTTAGTACTGTAACTATATCCTCACATACACCATTAAAAGATAACCAGGGAATAAAAAGCAGGAAATATAAGACAGTCAAAATGATTTAGTAATAGTTTTATGTGACTAATCTGATGACACTTGTACAGATGATATCGATGAGATGTCTTGTGTGTTGGAGCCACTGAACCACTCATCCAATCCACCATCTGGTTTAGGCTCCCCAATTCTGGAAAGGTAAGATGAAAAACAAAACTCTGTTAAAATGGCTCCTGTATTGCATTGGAGTGTTAATGGCTTTGACTCACATGGAGCAACTGAGGCTTCTAGCATGGGGATGACTTGTATTTCTTGCAAACACATTTTAAACTTCTCATGTCCGTGTGATGATGGGCTATACCATCCAACGCATGGATGACATTACTGGGCAAAGATAGAGCAGCTGTGCTTGTCAAGAGTGTATACTATTTCTTTTCTGTACATCTGATTATGGGACTTTGAGCCATTGCTGACGAAATTGATTTGAAACAGAGGCTACGAGCATTTTCTCTGTACGTACCAACACAAGGGGTATTAGATTACGAGGGTCTTGAGGTTCTTATAGACCAACTCAGCCGACCATTTCTTCTCCTGGAATGCAATGGGTTGTACGAAGAAAACTGAGATTGTACTTTATTCTCATAATTCTGGAGAACATTCTCAGGTACACGTGAATAATAGTCTGAGGATATACTTCACCTGACACTGTTCTCAGCTCTAATAAAAGGGTAGATGAACTTCCTTAACACGAAGAACATTCTTTGATTTGGTATGAATAAAACCAGAGAAGCTTCACACAAGTAGTGGAGTATATTCTCCATTTCTCGAAGTGAGCTCTGTTGCGTGCTTTGAGCTGAGCAAGTTCTGCTAAGGTTAAGTTTTACTTTTTTTTAGTAAAGATAGAATTTATGTTGCTGTGAAGGCAAAAAATATATACATAGCCCGAAGAAATAGTGAAGAGAGAAACTGCGCAAATTTATGTGGGCTCAACATTAGAAATAATTGGCTGGCGGACTTCCTTCCCAAACATCATGAAAGAATAAGGTGCGACCTTTCCAACAAGGCAAAAATGAAAACATTTTTGTGCTACTTAGGAGACCAAAGTTTTCAGACCAATATACAAGAAGACTTAGAAATACATCAAACAGCTGTATCACTGATGTTTTTAGACGTTCATCATGATGTTTTCTCGCAGCGTAAATCTTATATTTTGTCATGTTAGAACTAAGAAAGTGGACTAGAGAAATTAATAACTGGTTTATTAGAAACCTAGCTATCTGTTTTTTACAACAAGACCACATGGGCAACTGCTTAAGTACATGATGTGCGAGTGGACCCTCGTGCGTCCTATTTAACCTAAATTAACTTGTATTAGAAAACTGACAGACTTCCTATTTGGAGTAGATAAAAGTGTACTGTAGCCTAAAGATTTAATTCACATAACGCGTTTGCCTAACTTCAATAACAAAAAAGTATCCCACATGTCAAAAATTTGGTAATATAGGCAGAATATGCATTTTCGTAACCTGTCCGTTATTGTCTTAATTATTTGTTGCTGCACATAAAAGTAAAAGTGAAATGTTGTGCAACTCTTCCAAAACAGATTGATGCCACCAGTTTCATATTCGTTCAGTGAATAATTTGCTTGTTTGATCAAGTTGAATGAAATGTAAGATTAAATGCATGTTCTGTGACAGACACAGTAGATGACATACACCAATAATCTTCTCAAGGAGCGGGGGAGGTAGTGAGAAGCAACACCACCATCAGAGAATATACTTCGTTTTTTTTTTTTTTTTTTTTTTTTTTTTTTTTTTTTTTTTTTTTTATACCAAATTTTGAACTATCTCAAGGAATGTTTTTTTGTTGTGAGAATCTTTTCCAGAGAATGTTCTCTCTCTCTCTCTCTCTCTCTCTCTCTCTCTCTCTCTCTCTCTCTCTCTCTCTCTCTCTCTCTCTCCCCCCCCCCCCCCCCCCCCCCCCCCTCCCCTCCCCCACATGACCCCCATTTGTTTTTATGCTCAGCAACTACTTGGCCCAGGTTTCGAGTTTGAGGGCAATGTGACACCTCAAGAGCTGTGTGTCCTAGACAGCAGCAACTGTACACACACATTTCTGTTTGTTACAGTTTCATCCTCAGTTGTAGACTTCTCATTCCTTTGTCCAGCTCTCTCAGTTTCTGCTCAGTGGAAAGTTACTGACTTGCATGCCAGTGACCATGTACCACTCTGGATCTGGCTACTAGGTAGTGTAGTACATAGTAGGAAGCCGCCGAGATGGTTATTTGACAAATCAGTCTGGCTGTTTTTCAACACAGACAGTGCCTTGGAATGGGTGGATCACATTACAGATATAATCCACTGTATGTTAATGTATTTGTTCCGAAGTCCACATGTCATCTCAGAAGACAGTCTGTACCTCAATACAGTGGGAATGAAGCTCAGCGATTTGGGTCTGGTGTGTGGCTTTGCAACAGTTTAAATAGCAAACGGGCAGAAAACTTCAAAGCCTTTCAGACAGTGAGTGCTAATGCTCATAGAGATCATAAATCTATTGTGAGTATGTGGGTGGTGGGCTGAGCCATTGCAGTACTTCCTTTCTGTACTGCAATATATTTTCTCAGACTCGGTCTCTAGGTGAGATTCCCTGCTGACAACCTAGTTGCTCATAGGATGTTGACCTGTTACAGGTAACTCATTTTCAAACCCCACGTCTGTGTTTCACCTGCTCCTTCACAATTTTATTTACAGAAGTGCGGGCTGTGTGGGAAAGGTTACCCAATGCTTAACACGGTAGACGGTTCATATAGAGAGTCGTAAAAAGTGATAGACCCTGGACTACATGGGGAACATACTATTAATGCCTGAGCTGTTAACTCCACACGCATGCCAAGAAATGGGTGCCTGTCCATTTGGGGGCACAGGGCCATCGAGACAGAATGCCATTACTCTGCATATGTGGCACCCATTGTGAGAACCTTCGTTCAGAGTAGGCGGGAATCATCGCAGATATTTGGTCCCGTGAAAAGACCTAATTTGTCAGCTGGTGGCTGCAAGGCTCCGGTAGCCTCTTCAGGCAGACTGGTATTCCCTCTTTGGCCAAGCCATGGAAAGAAAGCAAAACTGAGTGACTTGTGGAAATTTACTTCCCTCAGTTTCTCCCTCAGGGGCCCATGATTCTTTCGTGATTACTTGCATTGCAAGCATGGGACAACAAGCAATTGCAGCATCTATTTCATTTTTTGTGCTCCCCTGTCTCATCTCAGATTTTCCTTCCTTTCTCTTACTTTCTCATGACAGCAGCCTTTGATGTCGAGCCAGCTATCTCCAAGATTCTCGTTTCCTCCTTTGACATATTCATTTATTTACTTATCACCACCTTTTGGCTGAAGCAAATTTTCGTCCCTTTCTGGCTTTGATCTTCTTTCTCAAATCTTTTTCTGTAGTGTGAACTGGCTGGGAGAGAACACCGTAAATAGTGTCTACTGCATCCCGTGTTCAAGATCAGCTGTGCACAACACCAGAGTAATCTCATATATGCACTTAAAAGTCAGTGTGGTAGCCATTGCAATGTTGTAACCATTGCAATGTAGTGGAGTTGTTATGTACCCTTTAAGTTGAGACTACAGGTAACACAGAGATCACACTGCTGATGTCTGACCTGGTAGCTCCCTATGTGTGCAAAGGAGTAGATTCCTCTCATTCTGGGGCATCAGGAATCCTGGCAAAGGCCGTCATGCCAGATAACCTTCTCTGAGGCTGTGTGCCACCCATGGGCAGAGCCCTTGATCGGATTTGGTGGCATCAGACTAGACATTTCAGACATGACACACACAAAATTAAATGAAAACAGTGGCCATTCTGATCCAACCACCTCATGAGACAGATACAGGTACTTTAATGCAGATAGTTACAATTCTACTGCTTTCACTATGCTGACTACCCCATGTTAACAGCAACAAGCCAGATGAATGGAAATGATGATTTAATTTATCAAATTCCTGATATGCACTTGAACAGATGGAGATACTTTTACTGAGACGAAACCACTATTATTGTGGAAAACATTGAAGATAAATTTGAAGTTGAGTCATTGGGAAAAATGTACAAGGAACTGTTACTGATTAAAGTCTCCTGTGCTGCCCAATCTTCAGATCTTTAGGCGTGTGAATGACTGGGTGATATACCATTGCCCCCACATAAAACTATGAACATGGTCCAAGAGTCCCCTTCCACGGAGACCGTACACTCCAGACAAGGCGTTATGGGCTCATCTCAAACTGTGACGTGTACATTTGGCAGGTCGTACAAAAAAGTCCTGAGGATAATCCAAAACATACAGGTGCTTTCATTTTAGTCTTTAAAGGAAATGTCCTCCCAGAAAAAGCTAGTCATGGTGTACAGATGTGACATGAAACCGTATGTCATACCATCCATAAGGTATTTCCAATGCTTACGCTTTGGTCATAAGTCATCCTGATGAACGGCAGACTCAAAGTGCGGAAACTGTGGATGATCACTCCAGGAAAGTAGTCCTTGCAGTCAACTGCCTCTGTGTGTCAGCTGAATGAAATACTGTCTCACTTATTCAGCGGTTTGTGCTGTCTTTAAGAAAGTGAAGAAGATACGAGAACATGTCTGTTGACTGCATGTCATACACTGAGATGCAGAAACAATATGAATGCCTACATACTGTTGACATGATGACCAGTTATGCAAAAGTCAAAGGCATCACCTACCCAGACCTCAATTGTTTCCAGACCATATTTCCCAGCACTCCCCTCTTTTGTTGTTTGTGCAACACCATCTTCGGGAACCGCATCCTGTGCTCAGATGGAGAAGCAGCTTCCTTCTCCTGAGTCTCTGATGTGATAACTTGTGCCACTGAAACTGCTGTTCATCTTATTAAGTGTCCCCTCTTTTGCTGATTGGTGCGATGGTGCAGCAAAGGCTTCACAATAGCAATTGAGGATCGTCATAGGGTGCTCCTGCATGTAGAGCAGCATCCTTCCCAGGTTTCCCTCCTCACTTTTAAGCGACTTCATGCTGAGGCTTGCCATCTAATTAAGAACAATAAGAAGGAATGCTGTGAGTGTTGCATCTCCTCCTTGGGAACGTATGCCTCGTCCTCCCAGGTGTGGGCCAAGCTCCGTAGTCCTTAGGGCTGCCCCAGATCAGCAGTTGGTTCTGGTTCTGAGCACTATGGGACTCAACTGCTGTGGTCATTAGTCCCCTAGAACTTAGAACTACTTAAACCTAACTAACCTAAGGACATCACACACAGCCATGCCCGAGGCAGGATTCGAACCTGCGACCGTAGCAGTCGCACGCTTCCGGACTGCGCGCCTAGATCAGCAGTTGTTTGTGGTCTTGTCCTTCAGGGTGGTTTTTGTACTGGTGCATTGGTTCTTGTTTCAACACCTTCTGACCAACTTCGCAACAGCATCAGTGTCCTCCTCAACCAGCTACCTTTCTAGAGCAGAAATTACAAGTTGAAGACAACCCACTCTTTCTCCCCCCTCCCCCTCTCCCTCCCCCTCCTTTCACTGACAGGGAACTGCTTCAGGCTCTTGTCTTGTCTAACGATATAGCCGCAGCTCCTGATTCAATTCATAGTCAGATGTTCCAATGCCTGAATGTTACTCAAAGGCTACATTTGTTCCAGTGTCTTCAACCATATTTGGCTCGAAGGTGTCTGGCCTTCACAGTGCAATGATGAGATAGTATCATCATCCCATCCCTGAAGCCAGGCAAAAATCCAACATCTCTTGACAGCTGCTAATTGATTAGCCTCACATTTGTGCTCTGCAAACTGCTTGTGATGATAATTTCTGGCAGATTATGTTTGGTTTGCAAATCACAGGGCCTTTTCTCCCTCTATCAGGGACAGTCCACAACGCCCATCTTGTTAGGTTGGAAACAGCAATGTGATTGGCTTTTTCTAAATGCCACCACCTCACGGCAATCTTTTTTGGCTTACATAAGGCATATGACACCATTTTCCATTGTCACATTTTACTTACCTTCCGTGACTATGGCTTCCAAAGCTCCTCCTGATTTTTATTCATCAATTTTTATCCCAATAGTTGTTCCGGGTTAGAGTTGATACTTAGCTCTCTATAGGTCCAAGAGAACACACTTCCTTATTGCCATCAGTGGGATAGTGACGTCTGCTGGGCTGCTGATCACCCCAGCACTGTATGTCGATGACATTTGCATTTGGTATTCCCACTCCAGCAGCCTCAGCTGAATGCCAGCTTCAAGGTGCCATTCGAATGGCCTCTACTTGGAGACCTTCCCATGGTTTCCTGTTCTCTCCTGCAAAAACCTGCATCATTCATTTCTGTCCTCTTACTGTGGTCCATCCTTACTCAGAACTCTACTTGGGTACCCAGCACTTGGAAGTTGCTGCACAGTTCCACTTTGGGGCCTCCATTTTCATAAAAGCTGCCCCATATTTGTCAACTAAAGACTAGTTGCATGCATGAGCTTAATGGTTCTGCTTCCTTGGCCACATATCTTGGTGTGTGGATTGTGCTACTGTTCTCAGTCTTGTCCTGACTGGCTATGGTTGCCAAGTTTACGGCTCAGCTGCACCTTCTGCTGTGAAATTCTTAGATCCTGTCCAGCATCTTTGCATGCAGCTGTCTACTAGTGACACCTGAATTAGTCCTGTAGGTAATGTCCTCACTGAACCAGCGATCTTCCCTATTCATTTCCAACAGTACCATTGTATGCAAATGCTGTTTGACAATTCTCTGCTCATCCAATGTATCCATTCATTTTAGGTACGGGGGGGCAAGGGGGAGGGGCATCGACCCCTGCTACCTGCCTCGGGTGGGATCACCATTGGAATGGATCTTGCAGTTGTCTGCCAGGACCTAACACTATCCTCCTTAGAATGTACCGCCCATGCCCCCCCCCCCCGCCCCGAACCCCAACCCCACCGGTCCTCTCCTTTTGGTTGTATCCAGACCACAAAATTATTTCAAGAACCTAAAGTATGTCGTCCCCATGACCTCCCAGTGTCTGTGACATTCTGTTGTTCTTCAGGAGTTTACATTGATGACTAAAAATATGGTAAGATCGCATATGCTTTTACATCTCCAGCCAGTCCATAGTCCAATTTGTTGCTGTGAAAATGCAGTGTTTTTATGGTGGAGCTGTTAATTGTTAAGAGAGCCCTCCGTTGTATTAAATGGATCTCCCTTGACTGCATTTTGATATGTAGTGATTCAGTGAACAGTCTCAAGGTTTTTAACTGATGTTATGTGGGTCCCAGTCATGTAGGTATTGCAGGCCAACCATTTGGCTAGAGGAGTGATTACTTGCCCCCAATTCACTTTGATGATCCGAGGTGCAGATTTGTGGGTGGAAATAAGACCTCTGTTCACTCGGATATGGAATGATGTACGGTGGGCTACTGTGCTCTCTAATAAACTCCGCACTACTGGGGAGACGACAGCTGCGTGGCATCATCTTTCTCTTGCTTTTCCTCATGGAAGAAATCCACCATCTTATGTTGCCTCCTCATTGGTCATATCAGAGTAACCTATAGTTCACCCCCCTGCCCCCTTCCCATTGGAGTTGCAGAACTTTACAAATAGTAGCTCATATACATGTGGAATGCCTCCTCGTTCTCACTTCCAAATTCCTTTTACTCCATTTAGTTTATCTCTGAGTAGCACTTGCACCCAACTTCCTCAACCTCATTATTTTTTTTATTTATTCCAATGTGTGTTTTCTCTTACAGTTTTTACACTCTGTACCTTCCTCTAGTACCATGGCAATTATTCCCTGATGTTTCAACAAGTATCCTATCATCCCATCTGTTCTTCTTGACAGTGTTTTCCATGTGTTTCTTTCTTTGTCAGTTCTGCAGAGAACCTCTTCATTGCTCATCTTGGTTTACTCTTGTGATGTGAGAGCATGTTTTTCACCCCAGATGCTTCACTTTAAATGCTGACGCTTTGGTCTTGTCTTCCCAGACTATATATGACCCAATTTGTGGAGTTACCACCTGCTTATGTCAACTGTGGAAACGACTACCCTTTCTGATTCCTAAAGTGTGCTATCATAATTGAGGAATACAAAACCCAAGGACTTAGTGTCTGATAGCCTCTCATATTTTTAAGCTCGGAGAAAGTACACTCATGTATTCTCTGTGTTGTGTCTAGACAAGACAGCCTAGACACAATGAGAGGAAGCTGAAAGGCACGCGCTAAGCTAAAGCAGGATGGCGTGAGGTCTGAAACAGGATACGTAATGAATGCTATAAAGAAAAGTACGTAGCTGCTGGAATACTTAACTTTAATCCATCCGTGTGGTACATCTGGAGATTGTGGCAATACAAGTGAGACTCCATAGATACATGCAATGTTACTAATGGCGCCTTGCTAGGTCGTAGCCATTGACTTAGCTGAAGGCTATTCTAACTATTGGCTCGGCTAATGAGCAATGCTTCGTCAGTGTAGTCGCTAGCTACGTCGTCCGTACAACTGGGGCGAGTGCTAGTCCGTATCTCGAGACCTGCCTTGTGGTGGCGCTCGGTCTGCGATCCCTGACAGTGGCGACATGCGGGTCTGACATGTACTAGTGGACCGCGGCCGATTTAAAGCTACCACCTAGCAAGTGTGGTGTCTGGCGGTGACACCACACTCTGTCTCCAAGATATTGACTTCTGCCACTACTCCCCACAGGGGCTCACATCTATTTTTTGAGTACATTCTTGGGCAGCATGGGCCCCTGGTCCTTGCAGCACTCCTTCCCCTTCTGTGCTGCAAGTCTGTCCTCCTACTATTTTTTTCCTCTGCCTTTCCACTGGGTGATTTTCTTTGTGATGATAGTGCTTGGATTTGGTTTGTGATTTTGAACCCTAATTTTATTCCCTTCTACACTGAATTTCATTGTTATGAATGCAAATAAATGCGCATTTTTGAGAATTTTTGGAAGTTTCTGTTGTCCTGTGCGTAATTTAATTTGTAGTAAATCAGTGTTTATGATTTAGTAACTGTAGCAGATATTCTAATGTATTGTGTTACATCTAGTTTTCGATGAAACAGCAGTAGATACTATCTACATTTAACATAAATTAGCTCTGTTTTTGAGTTTGCTAATATAATCAACCTCAAAAAGTTTTAGGAAACCAGTAATTTTTACCAGAGGTTTTTCTGTTGCCTTTATAGAAATCTTTTTGTGTGTATTTGCTTAAATTCTTATAGGGAATTATTAATTTTTCTAGCCCAGTGGATTTAAAAGCTAATCAGCAGGCTTCCTTTAAAGTTATTTGCTCACTGTTCTGTAATACATTGCACCAACCAAAATGCAGCCCCACTATGATTGCTGTTGTCGAAAACGGGATGAGTTGGTTGATGTTCGTAAGCAGCTGGATATCGTCCTGACTGCTGTCAAAACAGTTGGCAGCTGCTGCGCGTGTTTGTCTTGGAAGAGCTCAAGTATTGTCCACTCTTGTGGATCCTCTCTCCCCTTCAAAAAGTACAGAATCTATCATTACTCATCCACTTGACTGCGAGTAGTGTTTCCATGGTAGATCTAGGCATCCTGTAAGTATGGGTGAGGAACAGGTAGGACTCAGGGTGTTATGCCGACCTCCTATTCGACAAGTCGAGGTGCTGTCTTTCACTGAAACTGAAACTGAGCCAGTGGGACTCACTGCACTTATTTTGGGAAACCTATTTTGTACGGTGTCAGGAGGAGGCAAATGAAAAAGGGTAGAGGTTTTATTAATCATTGGCAGTTCAAACGTACAGTAAATGATTGTACCTCTTGTACAAATGGCAGCAAGGTACAGGAAAGGTCACCAGTTACACTAAATGTGTACACTTGGGGCCTCATTCAGCATGTTGAAGAAGCTATTCCAGCAGCCATTGAGAGAACAGGGTGCAAGCAGCTGCAGATTGTAGTGCACATTGGAACAAATGATGCCTTTCATCTGAGCTCCAAGGTCATACTTGGATCGTTCTAGTGACTGGCAGAGAAGATTGAGAAGACCAGCCTTGTTCACAGAGTTTCAACAAAGCTCAAAATTTGCAGCATTGTCCCCAGAACTAATCATGGACTCTTGGTTCTGAGTCAGGTGGAGGGACTGAACCAGAGATTTCAAAAGTTCTATGACAAGCTAGGTTGTGACTTCCTGGACTCGTACCATAGAATTAAAAATTGTGGGGTGCCCGTGAGTGGGTCATGTGTGCACTACACAGCCCAGCCCAGAAGCGTCAGTTTAAGATTGAACGAGATGCCTCCCACAGGTGGTGTGGTTATCAAAATGCTAGTGGTTAACTGCTGAAGCATTTACAACAAAGTGCTTCTGGAAAGCAGTGAAGTTCGCCTAATTCTAGGTACAGAAAGCTGATTCAAACCTGAAATTGATAGCAGTGAGGTTTTGGGGAAAATTTTAGGTGCATCTCGAAGGGATAGGCTAATGGGAAATGGAGATGATGTATTTGTCACAGTAGACAAGAAACTCCAATCCACCAAGATAGAAATTAAAGCTGCATGTGAAATTATTTGGGCAAAGCTCAGTATCAGTGGTGGGCATAAAATAGTAATTGGCTCCTTCTATCACCCACCAGTCTCATACCCTGATGTAATCTAAAACTTTAGAGAAAACCCCAGTTCGCGTGTACATAAGTTTCTCAATCGTACTGTAATCATCAATGGAGACTTTTATCATCCAATTGGGAAAATTACAGTGTTGTTAGTGGTGGGTGTGGTAAGACATCCTGTGAAACATTACTAAATGCCTTCTCCGAAAACTACCCAGAACAGACACTTCAGAACCACATTCATGATGGAAACATATTGGATCTAGTGGCAACAAATAGACCTGACCTCTTTGAGGATGTCCACATTGAAACTGGTATAAGTGACCATGACACTGTTGTGGCAGCAATAATTACCAAAGTACAAAGGCAGCTAAAATAAGCAGAAAGACATATATGTTCATGTTCAGTAAGCTAGATAAAAAATCAGTAGTGTCATATCGCAATGAGGAACTTTGAAGTTTCAGCACAGAGCAGGAGCATGTGGAGGAACTATGGCTGTAGTTTAAAAGATAGTTGACCATTTACTGGATAGGTATGTACCCAGTAGAACAGTTCGTAATGGGAGGGACCCTCCATTGTATACATTCACTGTAAAGAATTTTCTAAAGAAACAGAGTACTGCATAATAGATGTAAAACAAAGCATAGGACTAAAGATAGAGGGACGCTGTATGAAATACATTTGACTCTCAAGAGGACAGTGCTTGAAGCCTTCAGTGACTACTGTAGCTGAAGATTGTCAGATGATTTTCACAAAACCCAAAGAAATTCTGGTCACACGTAAAGGCTGTTAGTGGCACCAAAATCGGTGTTTAGTCGCTAGTCACTGAGACAGGGCCAGAAACTTATGACAGCAAAGTGAAAGCTGAAATGCTTAACTCTGTTTTCAAATCTTCCTTTACAAAGAAAAACCCAGGAAAATTGCCCCAATTTAATCCTCATGCCACTGAAAATGAGTGAAATGAGTATTAGTGTCAGTGGTGTTGAGAAACAGCTGAAGTCACTAAAATGGAACAATGTTCCAGGGCCCAATGGAATTCCTATCAGATACTATACTGAATTTGCAGCTGAGCTTGCCCCCTCCTCTAAGTATGAGGGCAGTTCAATAAGTAATGCAACACTTTTTTTTCTGAAACAGGGGTTGTTTTATTCAGCATTGAAATACACCAGGTTATTCCCCAATCTTTTAGCTACACAACACTATTTTTCAACGTAATCTCCATTCAATGCTATGGCCTTACGCCACCTTGAAATGAGGGCCTGTATGCCTGCACAGTACTATTCCACTGGTCGATGTCGGAGCCAACATCGTACTGCATCAATAACTTCATCATCCGCGTAGTGCCTCCCACGGATTGCGTCCTTCATTGGGCCAAACATATGGAAATCCGACGGTGCGAGATCGGGGCTGTAGGGTGCATGAGGAAGAACAGTCCACTGAAGCTTTGCGAGCTCCTCTCGGGTGCGAAGACTTGTGTGAGGTCTTGCGTTGTCATGAAGAAGGAGAAGTTCGTTCGGATTTTTGTGCCTACGAACACGCTGAAGTCGTTTCTTCAATTTCTGAAGAGTAGCACAATACACTTCAGAGTTGATCGTTTGACCATGGGGAAGGACATCGAACAGAATAACCCCCTTCAGCGTCCCAGAAGACTGTAACCATGACTTTACCGGCTGAGGGTATGGCTTTAAACTTTTTCTTGGTAGGGGAGTGGGTGTGGCGCCACTCCATTGATTGCCGTTTTGTTTCAGGTTCGAAGTGATGAACCCATGTTTCATCGCCTGTAACAATCTTTGACAAGAAATTGTCACCCTCAGCCACATGACGAGCAAGCAATTCCGCACAGATGGTTCTCCTTTGCTCTTTATGGTGTTCGGTTAGACAACGAGAGACCCAGCGGGAACAAACCTTTGAATATCCCAACTGGTGAACAATTGTGACAGCACTACCAACAGAGATGTCAAGTTGAGCACTGAGTTGTTTGATGGTGATCCGTCGATCATCTCGAACAAGTGAGTTCGCACGCTCCGCCATTGCAGGAGTCACAGCTGTGCACGGCCGGCCCGCACGCGGGAGATCAGACAGTCTTGCTTGACCTTGCGGCGATGACACACGCTTTGCCCAACGACTCACCGTGCTTTTGTCCACTGCCAGATCACCGTAGACATTCTGCAAGCGCCTATGAATATCTGAGGTGCCCTGGTTTTCCGCCAAAAGAAACTCGATCACTGCCCGTTGTTTGCAATGCACATCCGTTACAGACGCCATTTTAACAGCTCCGTACAGCGCTGCCACCTGTCGGAAGTCAATGAAACTATACAAGACGAAGCGGGAATGTTTGAAAATATTCCACAAGAAATTTCCGTTTTTTTCAACCAAAATTGGCCGAGAATAAAAATGTGTTGCATTACTTATTGAACTGCCCTCGTGTAATCTGTTATAGATTCCTCAAACAGAAAACTGTGCCCAGTTCTTGGAAAAAGTACAGGTCACACCTGTCTACAAGAAAGGCAGTAGAAGTGAGCCACATAACTACCATCCGATATCCTTGACATCAATTTGTGGTTGAATATTAGAACATATTCTCAACTCATACATAATGAAGTATCATGAACAGAATGACCTCCTCCATGGCAGCCTACATGGACACTGAAAACATCGATCATGTGAAACCCAACTCGCACTTTTCTCACATGACATACTGAAAGCCTTGGATTAAGGCAGGCAGATAGATACAATATTTCTTGATTTTCAAAAGACATTTGACTCAGTACCACACCTACCACCATTGTCAAAAGTACTATCATGTGAGGTATCAAGTGAAATTTGTGACTGGATTGAGGAGTTTTTGGTAGGCAGGATGCAGCACATTATACAGGATGGAGCCATTGTCAGATGTAGAAGTATCTTCGGGTGTGCCCCAGGGAAGTGTGTTGGAACCCATGTTATTCATGTTGTATATTAATGATCTTGTGGACAATATTAATAGCAGCCCGAGACTTTTTGGATATATGCAGTTATCTATATTTAAGAAAAAAGCTGCATAAATATTCAGTCAGATCTTGATATGATTTTAAAGTAGTGCAAAGACTGGCAACTTGCTTTAAATGTGGTGGTTTGCAGAGTACGGATGTAGATGGGATTTCTCAGGACGCTCTCTTCCCAGGACTCTGCTGTCCTGCCACCTGATTGCAGCCAGTGACTGAAGAAGTTGCAGGTTTTAGGACTTTGCATTCCTCCTCTGTCCCAGAACTTGTGGTAGACAAGCTTTCTCTAAACCGTCTTAAGTCAGAAGGACAAGAAGTAGTCCTCCAAAAAGAGGGAGAATCTGATGGTCCCCATGCTGCCAGACCCCACATGTTCTGGCTCTGTATTCGAGGTAACGTTTCTTATGGCCTCTGTGGCCCCAGACCTCGCACACCACATACAATGATTCAAAACAAATGTGTATTGATGCAACCAGTGGCATCAGACAGCACTATGGGGTGACCCACCGCCTTTGTCCCTTCACACCACAGGATATTATAATACGATCCTCCAGTGAAACTATAGCAGTTTTTTCTGCCACTTGGCTGAGCGAAGACATCTTCTTTGTACTTGTCCTGTTTTTACATTGCCTTCCAGGAGACTTGTTTCCCAGCAATACAGACCCCTACCCTTGGCTGCTATCGGGGCTATTTTAAGAACTACACTACTATGAAAGAGCATTGGGTGGTGTCACTCATCATGAATTTGAAGGCTGTGGTTGTTCTTGTGAACAAATCTCTGGAATTTAACCTGTAATGTGTATGTGTCCCAGGCTGTGTTGGGTTAATTAAAGGCCGATGACCTTTTGTGGGGTACAACTGCGACCACTGGCCATGGTAAAGCTGTCAAAAACTTACTCGAAGAGCTCAATCTTTGTCTCATGTATACTGGTTACTGGTGTTCGCACACACTTCAGTATGGCGTGTGTCGTATTTGGCATTGACCTTTCCATTTGCAGCCACAGTCTTCTCCCATCTGTCCACTGCAGAGTCCATAATGTCCTGTGCAACAGTGACTATTTTCCGACCATTTTGACCCTCCCTCGATGTCACTGACATGGGTGTCCACCCAGATGGGATCTCACCAAAGCTGATAGGGATGCTCTATATCACTGCTGTTGCCCTTTGCACCCTGTCACATGGAGATATCGATACGGTTAAGCAGAGCACAACTGTTGACATTGGGTCATTTCACAAGTGTCCTAGTGGTCCCCACTCGACCATATCAGGTTCTGTTAAAAATTTGTATGTGTATACATATGTATGTGTTAGGTCACTGTGCAAATTTTGGCTCAATTCTGTCAGTGGTTCCAGAGCTAGGGCCACCTTAGTGGACCCATACTAAATCACAAAGTGCATGGGGTATAGCTTTGTGCGTTTGTTGTGACATCTGTCACCTTGAATTTTTGTTCACTAGTGCAACTTTCAGAGCTGAATGCAGCTATAGCACACAAATTGCTCAGAAATTACTATCCCTTATGTGACTTGGTCTGAAAGTGTCTTGTAAAATTTATTGTGAAAGATTTAAGTCAGACTTAAGCATTTTTTGCTATAAGGGAAAAATAGCTATGACCCTGATTTTTGAGCTGCTAGCCAACAATCAGGTGCTCGCTATACTGCACCAGTATTAACATTTATGAGTGTATAGTTCTGATTTTATTGACCCTTGTCTCAAGTGCAAATTTACAGTATTTTTCAGGACCAGTTTTTAATATGGCTACCACCTCTGATCTTCTTTTAACTGACACCATTGAAAAGAGCTCATTTTTTGCTACAAGGAACATTAAAAAGTAGAATGGTAATTTTCCATATAAGGTTTTCAAACTGGCTTCAAAGATACCGTAGCTTTTGCATGTACCGCGTGCTTGACAGAATGGCCTAAATGAGCAAATCAACAACATTGTTGTGAACATAACAAAGCAGTAGGTTCACAAAATGAACAAAGCATCATAAATTTGTTGCTGGTGTTCATGAAACTCCTTTCATGGCTCTAAAATTCTCTTCAATGCGCTTCAGCACCTCTGATGGGTAAGTGTATCTCTGACCCATGGAATTGGCACTTGGAGCTGGCAAAATGCTGAATATCTGCTGCTCTGGGATCCAGCAGGTGTCCTTCCTAAGGGGCCAATGGAATGAATAAGTTGGACGATCTGGATGCATGAAACTGACTAAGGCATCTTGTTCTACCAATGATGTGTCACAGATGTTTCCAGTCCACCATTTGTTGTCATAAATGCAGGCTATGTATTGCCCAGATTGGAGGCTATCAATTGGAACACTCGAGAAGTATGCTGATTGATCAACACTTGCAATAAATGGCACTGTGTCATTGGAAAATCTGCAAATTTGTAACCATTTTTGATCGTTTGGTCTGAAGCAGTGGTTTTCTCTGGTCCCTGCAACCGTACAACCATTTTCAAAACTCCTTTCTTGCAAAGGTCTCGTAGCATCAATATCTTTCTTTGTGATAAAAAGGAATTTGATTCCGTGAACTTGTTCATCACAAAATCTGAATAGATCACTTGGTGTTAGAATTTTGTCTGAAGTCGGCCATTGGAGACTTGCTCTTGTTGCTAATCACTTTGTTGTGACCCCAATATCATCACATGGGGACTTTCCATGGCTTGTGGTGAAGAAGTTCCATTCTGCACTGATACTGAAGTCTCTGTAGTGCTGACATAGATTCATGAAGTTCTTGAAACTTTTGTATTGGGCAGCTGAGCCATCGCTGAAATAGCTGATGTGCTTCAGCACTGGAAAGTGGTTTTGCAGATGATCAATCAGTGTGGAGCAGAAAACATGAACTGCAATTGTATCATGTCGCAAGTAATCACTGGTGACTCAGAAGCTAAGACGCTCAATCTTTCCAGTCAAAGCCTTGTAATAAATAACAAAGGGATGTAGTGTGGCCTGACTATTTTCCCTATGGAAGCCGTGTACAGCGTCCTGCACAATAAATGCACAATTTTCTGCAAAATCCATGAGAACAACCACCTTTCCACATTCTAGATTTTCTTTAATTTCTTTTAGGTAGTTGCTTTGATGCTTTGCTATGTAATGATGTGATGAGAGAGTCACACTTTTGATCACAATGTTTTGGATAAATTTTTCACTCGCTGACTGTTTTGTCTCCAGGGTATCTCCATCAGTGTGTATCCATTCCCTGTATTCAATTGCTTCATCAGTGTCATTACGTTCAACTGCAGCTCCTACAAATCTTTCCAAGACTTCTAATCCAGGGCATGGCTCACATCATTGGAGCATTCAATCTTTTGAATCCATATTGCAAACTGTTTTGGCTAACAAACCCTTGTAGTCATCCTTAATTGGAGTCACTGCTAGCCACAACTTGACATTTTGATGAGCTGTACAAACACAAACTGAGTGTGTTCCTGCTGAACCAACTGTGATGCACCACTTTGGTCGACACTCAGAAAATTTGGAAAAGCCAACTTTTGGTAAATTTTGTCTGCAGTATTCTTGATAGGCTTCTTTCAAGTTACAAAGCAACAGACATTTCTGCATATGAAGTTCTTGGCCAGTTGGTGTCCTTATGGCAACAAAGTCCTTTTTTCCATGACAGATTCGGCTGACTTCATCAGTGTCATAGAATTTTGCTACACTTTCCTTAATAGACTCTTGCAAAGCCTTTCCTCGCTTTTGATCTGGTTTCGCTAAAATGCATTTCTCTTCCTTCACCTTTCTGGCAGTTTTCACCATTCTCTCAGACATGTTGAATTCTTCCATCGTTTTTTTAATGTTCCAACTACTAGGGGCCAAAGTTAAAATCTGAAGTTTCTCAGAAGCTGAGGACACCTTCAGCTTTGCTTTCAATTCATTGATGAGCACTTTGTACGAAGAGCAATCATGGCATTTTTGACCTGGTTGCAGTTCTATGACATCACCTGCTTCAAGCCTGCCAAGTTCAGCAATTTTGGTAGCCACAACCATTTGAACTTGCCTTATCTTTCGTGTTGCATATCCACTAGAATGCCAGTTTGAAACACGTTCAAATTTTAGTTGTGACACACCAATTGCTGTCAAGCCAGAGTTCAAGCTATCTGAAGCAACTGTAGCATCATCTTCATCAGACTCTGATGATGGCAATGGCTTGGCCTTTTTTGCATTGATGTCAACCCTACAAGCAGACCAAAGCTTCTATTCAGGCTTAACATCAACTGTTGTAAGTTGTTTCAAAAAGTCGACTGTTGCGACGTCAATAGGAAGCAGACCTTTGTTGAACACGATTCTTCTTTTGAAATGGATTGCAGCATGTTTTCTGCAGATATTGAAATCTGGTCAACAGTTCTGCTTCATGATGTATACACATTTTGGCATCACAATCGAGCATAAATCCAATTCGTCGAATAAGCAAATTCCGAACCTCCTCAAAGAGGTCACTAATTGACTTCAGAAGGCCTTTGTCCTTGGTGAACTTAGTTAAATGACACACAAACTTTTTAATTTGTCCAATGGTGCACTGCTCTAGGTCCATATTTCCATTGTTCAAAGCCATAACAACTTCAGCAATGATTCAACAATGGATTGAAGGAATCAACCAAGCTGCAAGGTAAACATCCACAGGCAATAACCACAAATGATACAATAATTGACAGTTTGCATACAAACATGAAAGAGATCCAAATCAAATTACATAATAAAAATGAGAATACTGGAGAACATTCCAGAAAATTCTGGAAGTTTCTAGTGCCTTGTTGTAAAACTGTTGTATCTGCATGTAAGTCTCTGGAATCCATGCCTTGTTTTATAAAACAGTCATACCTGCATATCAGATGTCCAGAAATTTCCAAAACCTATGGCTTGTTATAAAATAGTCATACCAGCATACCGAATTTCTAGAGGTTTCTGGAATCCATGCCCTGTGTTATAAAACACCAATATCTGCATCTCAATTTACAGAAATTTCTGGAACCCATACCCTGTGTTACAAAACAGTCGTACCTTCATATCTAATTTCCAGAAGTTTCTGGAACACATACATGAAACAATTGTACCTGCACATCAGAGGAAGAAAAGTATCATCCTTCAAATAATTTGTACCAACAAATCACAAGTGCCTTGACGTTCTCCAGCACAACAGCTGCCAACGTGGTAATACATGCGGTAAGTGTATCAGCTTAGGTTTCTTTTAATCTACTTTAAATGCCTAATATGGAAAATTACCATTCTAATTTTTAATGTTCCTTGTAGCAAAAACTGAGCTCTTTTCAATGGTGTCAGTTAAAAGAAGATCAGAGATGGTAGCCATATTAAAAACTGGTCCTGAAAAATGCTGTAAATTTGAAATTTTCAATTTGACACTTGAGACAAGGGTCAATAAAATCGGAACTATATACTCATAAATGCTAATACTGGTGTAGTATAGTTAGTACCCGGTTGTTGGCTAACAGCTCAAAAATCAAGGTCATAGCTGCTTATCCCTTATAGTAAAAGAAGCTTTCAGTCTGACTGAAATCTTTAGTGATAAATTTTACAAGGCACTTTCAGACCAAGTAGCATAATGGATAGTCATTTCTAAGGGATTTGAATGCTTTAGCTGCATTCAGCAACAAAAGTTGTACTGTGGTACAAAAATTCAGAGTGATAGATATCACAGAAGATGCACAAAGTTATAACAAAGTTGACCAAATTCTTCACACCATGTGCTTTGTGGCTTGGTATGGGGTCCATTAAGGAGCCCCTAGCTCTTTAACCACTATAACAATTGAGCCAAAATTTTGCACGTTGACCTAACACATACATATGTATACAAAAACAAGTTTTGAACCGAATTTGAGATGGTCGAGTGGGAACCGTTCTTTATTCTAGGACACTTGACATGGAATGACCCCATTCTGTCAGCAGCTGACACAGCGAACCTTTCTTCCTTTAGATCCCTGTGTTGGAAGACAGTAGCTTATTGGACATCCGAAATTGCCGTGACCATTAGAGATTACTGGCAAACTCTCTAGTGCCATAAGCAACATCTGTTGATGGAGCACCTCATTGCATTTAAACAGCTCCTTGCACAGGTTTTCCACCTGGGCCAGAATCACAATCGCAGTTCACACACAGGGCCTCTTCTGTGAACTCATGGTACCCCCCACTGTCGCCACTTACTAGGGAGCAATCCCCATGGTGTGTACCCCATCATCAGATCTGCCTCAACCTATGCAAAAGGTTCTGTTGACTCACATGGTTTTTTGCCACTTATTCCTGGATACCCTTGATGCATATTCGGGATCAGAAGTGGTATACACTGATGACTTTGCTGTCGATGGGTGAACCGGTTTTGCCTACACACACACAAGGTGCAGTGAACAATGCTCCCTGCTGAATTGATGCAGTATATTTACTACAGTCATGCTCATTCTTGCACTGGGAAGATGTTCATAATTGGCAGTGCTGCCGTCAGCGCCCATTGGTTGTGACTATCAGGAATCTCCTGTATGACCTCTACCACGCTGGATGGTCGAGTGTCTTTGTATGGACCCCTGGTCACATTGGCATTCCAGGAAATTAGAAAATACTGACCTGTTGGCCATGTTGGCTAACAGGATTCAAAGTTAGGAGATGTAGGTACTGGAACTGGACTCAGTTGACTCTACACCAACAATTTTTCGAGGCTTGGAATGCAACTTGGTATGCCGTGGTTTCTCGGAATAAACTGAGAACCATAAAGGAGACCACAACTGTGTGGTTGTCTTCCCTCCGTGCTTCTCTCAGGGAATCTACTGTCTTCTGTCAGATTCGCATTGGTGCCACTTGGTTGACCCGCAGCCACATCCTCTGACATGAGGATCCATGACACTGTTGGTGTGATGCCCATCACAGTGTGCCAACACCTTACTGGACTACCCTACTTTGGCCATCTTATGGCGAAACCTTTAACTTACTGACACGCTACCTCCGGTGCTAGTGGACAAGACCAAAGCAACTGATTTGGTTTTACATTTTACCCATGAAAGTGGTTTTTAGTCCTCTTTGTGACATAGAGCACAGTAACCTCATTGGCCGATTGAGGGATTGGAGCGGTGCACTGTGGCCTGCTTCTACCTGAGGGGCCCGAGGCTGCCCTTTCTCAGTGGGGCGGCCTGGCTCCAGCTTTTGCCATGTTACTTGTTCTTATTCTTTTACATCTGTCATTGCTCGACAGAATCATCATCATTGTTCTCTTTCCTGAGATTCTTTCTTGTTCCTTTAGCTAGTTTACTTGTGGTAATGGAGGGTGTGGAAGCACCAGTCAGATGCATAGGGTGTGTTTCCGGTTGCAAACAGGTCCTGACAGCCTCCAGCTGCTTTCAGGGTGGAGCAACTCTCCCATCTTCACCCTTTTAAGCCCTCTTTCACTTCTACTTGCTTCTTTCTCTTGGTTTTCTTGATTCTCAGATAAAATCAAGTGCATTGTCTTTCATGTCCTTCCTCTCTATGAACTATTCCCAGCTTGAAAGACAAAGGATTAAGGGACCAATGACTTTATAGTGTGGTTCCTTTAACCAACCAATCTATTCATCAACTACACGATGACCTTTTTGACAGTGACTAGTTTCCGGCAATCCTGCCATTTCCTTGCCACTGCCTGACTGACTGTCTACCACATTGGGTGCTTCAAAGAGCCAACTGGCCTTTGTATGCCCCTGCTGTTCTATTCACTGCCTCTCCGTTGGATTTCATTGATGAGATTGTGCAAGGCATGTCAGACACAACCATCCATGCCACAAGAACTGCCATCCTCCTTTCTACAGCCTCTGCTTCCATTCCCCCATCCTTCCCACTGTGAGGTAGTGTCATGGTGGAGCAAAGACATTGCAATAGCTGTTTAGGATCGCCGATGAGACCTGCAACGATTCAGACTACCCTTCACAGACGACCCTTATCACTTTTAAATGAGGCCCACTATGTCTCCTCCATAGGGAGGTATGCTTCTTCATCCCAGGTGTGGACCAAGCTGCGTAATCTTCTCGGCCACCAATGATCAACAGATGTTCTGGGTCTTGTCATACAGGGAGGTCTTAGTACCGATTCATTGGTTCTTGCAGAACACCTTGCAACAGCATCGATGTTCTCATCCTATTTGGCTACCTTCCTACTGCAGAAATGACAAGTTGAAGACATCTGATGTTTCACTTCCCACCCAGCTGAACCCTATAATGAACTCTTCATAGACTGTGAAATACTTCAGGCTCTTGTCTCATCACACAATACTCCTCCAGCCTCGGATTCAGTTCACAATTGGAAGACTCAACACCTGAACGTTCCTGAAAGGCAACATCTACTCAGGTGCTTCAACAGTATTTGTTTTCAGCGTGTTTTCCTCTCAAAATGCCGAGATAACATAGTTGTTCCAAACCTTAAGCTATGCAAGGACCCAATGTGTCTCAACATTAAGAATTGGCGCTTCACTCAACTCCCCACAGGTCCAAGAGAATGGCATCTCAGGGCTCTGTGTTGAGCGTATCACACTCTTCTTCATCACCATCAATGGGCTAGTGACCTCTATTGGGCCGCTGATCATTCCTGGGTTGTTGTATGTGACAATTTTTGCGTTTGCTACAGCTCCCACTACGTATTTTCTGCTGAATGCCAGCTCCATGGTACCATATAGTGTGGGCCTCTGCATCTGTTCTTTCCCATGGTTTCCAGTTCCCTCCTACAAAAATGCAGGAAACACTGACCAGAATTTGCCGTCAGGAGGTGAAATTATAATGGCCTGTGTATAGAGAGACTTAAAAATAGAAGAAAGATTGTACCTTTGCTTTTGGAACTTGTAGTTTCATCTTCAGGGAAGAAAGAGGGATAAGTTGGAAAGGAAGAGCTCTCAGGTTTTCTTGATTAATAGCATTTGATTAATATCGTGCTTCCAGGTTTTTCTGCTGAGTTGTCGTTTCCAACTCAACAGAACACTCAGAAGTAGCCATCTGCTTTGAGGGTGTAGTGAGGAAAAGATGAAGGGCTAGAGTGGTATGTGTGCATGTTCCCTCTCAAGATACCACTACTATTTTCAGTTCCTCTTTTACTGTTCTGACTGCAGATGTTCTGTTACGTTTAATAAAAAAGTGGTTGGACAGGTTGAGGGAAAATACCAATTTTTAATATTTCACCTGAAAAAATATTTTTGGTGACTTTAATCATTTACCAGCTTTTTAAAAATTTTAATTTGCATCTTTGTTACTAGTGGAGGAGGAGCGCTTTTGAGTTTTAAATAAGTACCAGTAATCTTCGTCTCTCTTATTTGAGAGACACTGAATCTGCTTGCTGCCTCATCTAGACCTCGTTTAGGGATGTACTTTTCGGGTGAGAGTAAGACTTTCACGTCTAGTTGAGCTGTGAACTGTTTCTGTATCTCGATTTTGTACAGAGACCACTGAGCTGTGGTTATCACAATCTGATGAGGACTGTTCTCTGGTCTGTAATTACTGTACCACTTGTTGTCAGTTTATGGTAGGCCGTTCTGGCTCGCGTGTCTGCCCATCGGCGGCCGAATGGGCACAGGTGGGAACAGGTGGACAGGGTGAGCAAATGGGCTGATGCACAGGCTATCTTGCAGACAAGCATATCTACATCTACATCTACATTTACATTTATACTCTGAAAGCCACCCAACGGTGTGTGGCGGAGGGCACTTTACGTGCCACTGTCATTACCTCCCTTTCCTGTTCCAGTCGTGTATGGTTCGCGGGAAGAACGACTGCCGGAAAGCCTCCGTGCACGCTCGAATCTCTCTAATTTTACATTTGTGATCTCCTTGGGAGGTATAAGTAGGGGGAAGCAATATATTCGATACCTCATCCAGAAATGCACCCTCTCGAAACCTGGACAGCAATATGTGACCATATTCCACTGGCCAAGAACACATGGGCAGAGAGGGCTGAGTGTCTTGCACTTCTGTGGAATGTGTGCGGTTCAGGCCTCCATGGGGCAGTATCGGAACAGCCTGATTTACAGTAACGTGTAATTCTACTGTTACTTGAGGACCTACAGTTTTCAGTCATCTGACATTCTGAATCTGAACAGAACACAACCCCACATAATTAGTTTCCCTACAACTGGTACTACAATAGATTTTCCCTGTAATTTTATAAGAAGATTCCTAGACTACAGAGACCTTTGTACTCTGGCACATTTAATTAAATCTTTAAATAATCCAAGGTAATTACGTCGCAGTTCTCACTGGTGGCTAGATACGGAGGAGCATTCTTTCCCATTAAATGTTTTGCTCGACTATTTTTAGGATTAGTGAACCCAGCAATGATTCACAACTGCTAAATGTCTATAGGAATTGGATATACATCCTGAGATCCTCCTCCTCCTCCTCCTCCTCCTCCCCCCCCCCCCTCCCCTCTCTCGCTTTCTCTCTCTCTCTCTCTCTCTCTCTCTCTCTCTCTCTCTCTATCTATCTATCTCTCTATCTGCTAGGTTCAGTGACAGTATTTCGACAGTTCTGGTCAACAAATGGGTGGGATTACAGAGTTTTACACAATACAGATTCCATAATAGCAAGCAGGTACCAGTATTGTAATCATAGGGCAATAAGCCATACATAAAACTTCCAGGTTTTTTGTTAAAACTGTCTGTGATGAAGAAAACAAAACAGCACATAGTTTTGTGTACAATTTTTATTTAAAATTATATACAAGGAGGGAGAATATATATGTGAGAAACAACCTGTCTGCAGATCTAAATGACCTGCTATCATAGTTCAAACTGACTGCGAGAAAAAACAAAACCTCACATTTCCACAGCACAGCATTTTCTTTAACAGAAAATTTGGACATTGTTGTTTAAAAAATATGTAGCCTATGTTCATCTCAATGCTTAGTAGAGTATCCTGTAAGAATTTGAAGTAAATGGATTAAGAAGTTATGTGTGACTGCTACTCACTGCGAAGGTGGCACATTGATTTGCACGCAGGCACAATGAAAAGACTGTTACACATTTAGCTTTTGGCTGAAGCCTTCTTCACAAAAGAAAAGAAAGGAAACACACACACACGCACGCACGCACACACACACACACACACACACACACACACACACAGGAGACAGTAGACATTGGTGTAAAAGTTCACATAAGCATTCAGCTTTGTCTTTACTGATATCACAGTTGACAGTAGATGGAGCACTAAATGTTCTCCCTTACTTATTTTCTGAGCTACAGGTCCTGACGAGAAACTGCACCCAGGGTCATTGAAAAAAATTGCAGACTTGATCCTCTTGCTGGACCCAGGTTCAGGGTGTTCTTTGTATTCAGACCTTTCCACACGTCTGCTAGATGAAGAAACTTGTGGTTTCATAAGCTAAAATATGTAAATTATTGAATTATTGTTTGTTTGCAGTGTGTGTGTGTGTGTGTGTGTGTGTGTGTGTGTGTGTGTGTGTGAGGGATGGAGCTGAGTGAGTCTTAACAATTAAATATTAGATCTGAGTGACATTTTTTCCCTTGTGCCTGCTGATACCAAGGCACTAGGATTAGGACTGTTTAGCATACAAGTTTTCATTCAGTGTCAAAAGTCAGTCATTCAGTGTCAAAAGAATTAATTATATGCTAGCTTGTGTTTATCTTGTTTACATTAAATTCCTGGGTTATTGTTTTTCTGTTATGTGTATTGCATTTTAATTTTCAGATAAATCCACACTACACTTCTACGTTTGTGTTTACAAATGATTTTCCTGCTCTTCTGGAAAATGTCCCAGAACCACCAGAAAGTGGTGATCCTCTGTTCCAAATGAAGAAAGCCGAAGGTACCTGTAGAGTTATGTGTTTCCATCCAAAATCTAATGTGACCATTCCACTGATGACTGAAGAGGAGATCAGTACCGTCATTTCAGGGTTAGCTATTTCACTACTTCATTTATGTCATTCGTGTGTGATAAATGTCAGATATTATACATATATTTGAAAAAAGAGACAGCATTGGTCGTATATTTTTTTTACTATTGCAAAATCGATTTTCTGTCACTGAGTGACCATCTTCAGTGCTATATTGTATAACTTAAATTGGGATGCACTGTTGTCACTAAGCTTGTGATTGCCGTAAGCTTAGTGACAACAGTGCATCCCAATTTAAGTTATACAATATAGCACTGAAGATGGTCACTCAGTGACAGAAAATCGATTTTGCAATAATAAAAAAAATATACGACCAATGCTGTCTCTTTTTTCAAGTATACCTGTTATCTGGTCGTAGTGCACAAGACAACATGGAGTCGCCAATCAATTATACGTATAAATAATGAACCTGTGGGGCCCTACTCGAAAAATAGTTGAAATGAGGAGTGTGACAAAATTTAAAGTAATTGGTGAGCACTTTTAATGAATTCAAACTCTTGTTATCGTACTTTACTAGAGCAGATATCAATGTATTGCAGACCAATTCTGAAATATTGGACTCTGCATTTACAAATGTGTTTACTAAGCTAAAGTCTTGTATAAGATTGGTGGTATTGGTGTGATAATGATGATCTCAACATACAAAAGGCAAGTTACAAAAATGAAATAAAATTGCTTTCCTGTAATTGTATTCAATTTCACATTCAAGGCTCCATTTTTAACATATGTACATCAGTATGACAGATCTTCAAGGCACTAGTGTTAAATATGGTTGATTTACTTACAAGGGAATTGTCCAGTCAACATGTTGAACCCACTCTGAAATTCTTTGTGCAGGAATAATACAGTGAAAGAAATACACTGTCAAAATTTTAACTGCTAAGATGCACTGCAGGTATCTTTTGAAAATAGTTGAAGTTACTGATTTTTGTTGCATGTAGAACTGCTTATGACAGCTGTTAGTATAGCCTTTCATGTGTAGCATGCGATCAGCTCTGACAAAAGCATAGCACTGCTTTGTGCTAATATCTCTTAATATATGGAGTGACACAAGAAGATTTGAAGCACTTAAACCATTCAAAAAATGTCGCGTATCATTAATGTTTTGAATAAGAGGTAGTTCGTGTTGACAGCTAAACTGTTGTGTAGATAATTCTTGCATAGGAGACTACCAGAGGTAAATCAAGACAGTGTTTGATGTTACATTACAGATAACTTCCATTGATCATGACTTTAATTTATTGAAATGAAATACTTCTTACATGAACATCATTTTATAACAGTTCCTGTAGCACAGTTCGTATGATAATTTTTGAATAATGTATATTTAGTTACAATGGAAACAGTTCTTTGTTTATTCCCCATAATCATCACAATAAAGTGAAGTGTCATTTGAATCATGAAAAGAAATGTTTTCTTGAGACCAGGCACATCTGATGAAATAGACCTTAATGCTCTCAGGCATGTCACAGTAACTATTAGTTTTATTTATGCAGAATTGTAGTGGAGTAAGAAATGGTTCTCGCTGTTGCTCTGCTTGTTGTACTGCATACCAAGCATACTTAAAGCAATTCATAAAATGTGCCTGTGCAAATTGATAATGCACAAATGACTGAAATTTAAGAATACCGATCTGCTGATAAATCTCAAATGACACAGAGCTATTGGAAATCATATTGTCTGACAATTTCCTTAAAAATACTGTCCATAGTCGAAGAAATT
Organism: Schistocerca americana; assembly: GCF_021461395.2. NCBI lineage: Eukaryota > Metazoa > Arthropoda > Insecta > Orthoptera > Acrididae > Schistocerca > Schistocerca americana. Next base: position 237,508,696 of record NC_060130.1, read on the forward strand.
ATTTATTAAGAGTTGCACTGGTTGTTCCATGTGGAATCTAAATTGTTTCGACAGTCTTTTTGTCATTGCCCTGAAAGACAGGTATTATGTCCAGGCCAAGAGTACAACAAAAGCAATGAATTAATTTCTGCAACTGGTTCGAAACTATTTTAAATGAAATGTTAAAAATTATTCTTTACTATTTTTCCAGATTATGATAGGTCAATTATAAGATTGTTTGCCACTAAACAGCACTTTTTTTAATTTTTGGTCCTAATATGCCTTGAGGTCTCTGAAAACTGATATAAAGCTGTGGAAACAGTAATTGACTCATATTTATCTCTGTCGTTGTAAACGAATGTGTCATAGCATTAATTGATTGCACAACAGACTCATGTCTTTTTTCGCTTCTAAATGGTTGAGTGCGATTTACTCGCAGTTCTTTCACAAAACCTGATCATCAGCATTATACACGGCAGAAGGGGTATAACAGCAAGCTTTGTCTTCACATCAGCTATGAATTAATGGCATCTCCCCTATATACTTTTACTTGAAGTAAACGCCATTGTTCTGTGACTTCTTATATGGTATGATTCCTTGAATCTGCATAAGACGTGACACCAGCAATGTTCATCTCAGTTGCAATTTGGAGGACCAAGTCTTGTAGATCTCCATCGGTAACTGCGCATTGCCTCTCATGAGCAACTCTACGTGGTTCATATGTCAAAACAACTGTAAAGAACTGTTGTTCATATCATTGATTAAAGCTTAGGGGTTTATGTTGGTTATTAATGGGGGGTAAGGGGACTTCATGGCCACCCTATACAGTAAATCTTTCAGATACTTTGCGTTCACAATTTTGCAAGTTTAATTTTGGAACATATTTATTACTTTGTGTAAGTCTTTCTTCTGTTTACACAGTTCATGGTCAGAATTTATGTAGCAAAACCAGGATCTTTCTTTTGGTGTATTCTTCCCGTATAAAAAATTTCAAGGCATGTTTCATCATGTCAGACTGAACCATTCCCTTGTTGGAACTGTGGTGATCATCTAGTAAATGTTGCCGTCGGAAAATCATCTCCCTGTAGCTCTTAAAAATATGTTTGCAACTTAAAAGAAAACAGTCTTTTGAATTATAATAGTAAGTGATGAGATAATTTACAACTTCCACTTTTCTGTTCTCCATTAGATGTTAACTCACTGAGAAATCAGTGTGCATGCTATTCTGTGCCACTGGTTGATGCATTGTGAACCTTCAGTTGAAGATGGGGGCAAGATGAGAGAGAGAGAACAAATCAGGAGAAAACAAAAATGAATCCGAGTGAAGTAGAAGGGCCACTGAGCTCCAATTTCAATGCCAGCAGGCAAAATTAACTGAATATTCCTATTTGTTATAAAGTTTATGGGATAATATTTGTAGTAGTGTGGAAAATTGTGTTAAATGAGTGTGGAATAATTGAGAGGAATGGCAAAGTAAGCCTATGGAAGAAATGGCTATTTGGGTATCCAAACCAAAATATGAATAAGAACCCAAAAAGAAAGAAACTGTGGAAACTGAAAAGCAGGAATGGAAAAAGATGTGAAGTCAAAATGGGAGGGGTAACTGAGTAAAAGGTAGACATTTTCTTGAAGCATGAAATATTTTGGCTTAATGTTATTGTAGGAAAGTATCGCTGAAGTGATTGGGTAATGCTAAGTGGCAAGTACCTCACGGAGCCCAGCCAATAATGGTTGGATCCAGGTTTGACTCTGAGTGTACTTTAATCATGACCACAGTTGGGTACAATGATGGTACATGATGTGTGCTACAGCCCTGCATCCATCACTGGCTATGCACGTGCACATGGAAGAATGCAGCCAGCAGTCACCTCATGCGCCAACTGGCTGTGACTCGCTGAGTATGGGGCAAATGGCATGTGGGTCTAACAGACGTGGCGTGGCAAGCGAGCAATGTGACTAATATTGCCACCCTTTCTTTGAGCAAATGAAGTAGTCTGGTTGTTAATGGTAGAAAAATAAAATACACTGTATCAAAATAAAGTACTATTTATTTTTCTTAATTATTTTGCTAAAAATATTTATTTAACAAACAATTGTCACTGCTTAACAGCTTCACAACATATTGCCAGTGTATATTTAAGTTAAAATACATAAATGATTAATTTTTATCAATTTCAGAAGTGCTTTGTTTCTTTCATCACAGGAGAAAAAGGAAAGAAAACTCTCTGTGAAAGTCGAAGTCATGGGAATCAACAATAGAGAATAATTTGTACACATTCGTAAACTTATCATTTTTTTGTTAAATATTTCTTGCCATTTGTGTACAGTGTATAATTCTGCAAAACCTTCAGAAGTATATATTTAATTATATAATTTATTTAATAATGCAATTTCCCTATGTAGCTCATCCATATTTAAATTAAGATTTTACAGCTTTAAATTTTCAACTATTTTAACAAAATGCCAAATGCAACATTGCTTTTTAAATTCATATTGCTTAGTGTAAATAACCAGTTTGTATCATTAAAATCAAACTCTTTATTTAGGTACTTTAAAGCTTTGTCAACAAATAATAACAACCTTGTTTGAATTTTACTGTTCATTTCAGGTGAAGACATGAGCTTAATTTTTTTTCTCTGTTTTATATGCAAAGAAAAAACCAAGTTTTCTTTTTGTTAGTGTATTTTCAAGATTGTCCACAATATTATACAAATCCAAAGTTGTTATGCAGTTTCCTTCCAGGCATTTTACAGCATTATTAAGCAAATTAAAAATATGGCTGCAATAATGCAAGTAAATTCCAGGCAAAGTGTTAAGCATCAATAAGTTTGTAAAATCACTGGACAGTTTTGTCCTTAGCTCTCAAAATAACTTCTGATGGATTTCCAATTTATTTATAATGTATCTCTTCAGGGTAAAAGAGAGCCATCTCATTTCCACATGGCATTTCACTTCATGAATGTCTCAATCCATTGATTCTATTTTCATAACAGAGTGGGCTTAACTAGTACAAATTTTCAAAATTACAGTCTGTGTTTCATGTAATAAACTCGTGGCGTGTCTGATACACTTATGCACTGTGTGTGCATGAATTAAATCTCTCATAAATAAAGAATGGATTAATCCAAAATTAGCATTTTTGTTGTCAGCACTTAGCCCTGATAGGTTATGAAAAGATAATTTTTATGTTTCAAGTGGCTTTTGAATTGCTTCAAATATGCCATTTGTAGACCCATCACTATTTTCATAAAAATCTATTAACTTGTTTTGAACACCATTTTTGGCTCTAAAATAATGCACCACTAATGGAAACATTTATATTGTTTTCTTGTTAGAAGAATCACTCTGTACGCAATAAAATGAATTATCTGTATTTAGATCATCTTTGCATTTTGAATATAATATGGATCCAACACATCTATAACTAGAGCTTCTGTTTTGGTTCTACTCAGACGAATACTTGAAGCTGTTCTTGAATTAACATAAATAATTATATTCAGTTTTACAATACAGTCCATACAGTTGTCGGACAGATGATGTTTTACAGTCTGATATGTTGAGTCTAGTTTATCCACAGAAACAGTTTCTTTACAACTGAAGGCTCAACTTTTAGATATAGGAGCAGAAGGAGAGCCCAGAAATTTCTCAAGTTGGTCAGATATATTTTTTCCTATTCTGGTATATTTTTATGATATTTTGTTTCCAGCTACTGCTTAATCTGGAAATAAAAGAGTAAACCATTCACACGTCTCCCACCTCCAACCACCAGTGCAGCCAACAATCATAACCATAACGCATGCCCACACGCACACACACTCACACACACACACACACACACACACACACACACACTCTCTCTCTCTCTCTCTCTCTCTCTCTCTCTCTCTCTCTCTCTCTCTCTCTCTCACTACATATACATGCATAAATGATTTTTCCACTTACCTCTCCTGTTCGAGCCACAGAAACTGTAATTATAACGCTGCATAATTTGCATTTTCCATTGTATTTGTTTTGTGGATCATTAGTGAACCAAGCGCCATGTTCGATTTCCCATGGGCATTTACACTTCTGCAATTGTTTTGTCTTTTGTATTGTAGTATTAATCTTTTTGGCACTTTTTTGGGTGTAATATCTTCACTACTTGACCTGTTTCACAATTAAGATTACATTTTGCATGTGTATGGAGAGCACTCAGTTTTATTAAGTTACTTTTATACATCATTCCCTACTACATAAAGTTGTCAAACCACCTTTATCCATGATTGTGTACTACATAAGGCTATCAAACTAAATCCCCCCCCCCCCCCCTCTCCCTGCCCTCCCAGGGGCCCACACCTGTTTTGTAAGTACATACTTGGCCACCATAGGCTCCTCCCAAGTCTTGCAGTGCTATTTCCCTTTCTGTGCTGCAAGTCTGCCTTCCAACTATTCTTTTTTCCTCTCTATATTTCCACTGGTTGCTGTTCTTGGTGCCGATTGTGCTCAGACCTGGTTTGTGTTTTGGACATTCGTTTTCTGATCTTCTAGTCTACTACAACTTTTTGTTATTTCCCTTTGGTGGGTTTGTCTTGGTACTTCTTTTCTAAATTTTACAGAAGTGTGGTTTGTGCAGGGAAGGTTGTCCAGCATGGTATATGTTCCACCTTTGTGCCCCTTCTCTCTTTGCAATTTTCTTTCTTGCGAAGGTACTATGCCCAAAACACTAGCCATCGCATTGGGGAGAACAGGGGTGGGGAGTGGCCAAGTACCTGCATGGTTGTAGCCTCCTGACCATACAGGGATCGTGGTATTGGTCTCTGAGCTGGAAATTCCCCACACAAGCCAAGGGGTACGTTCCAATCGTGGTGGGGACATGAGGACACCAGGCAATGCTTTACTGGCAAGGTAACTGCTGCTATGGCTGGGTGTCACCCATGGGGAGAGCCCTCATTCAGAGTGGCTGGTACTATGGTGGAAGATTTGCACATAAGCCGATTTAAACTTTCTTCTGCTTTCTTCCGAAGCTAAGACATCATACAATTTGGAGAGACGTGACCCCAAAATGTTCCTACCGTGGCTATTCCATGAGAGGAACATACAGCTCAGAGACAAGGTGAGAAATACTCGCCCCTCAACACATGGTTTCTTCTGTGATGGACAGGGAATCCTTTCGGACTACAAAGCCTTTGTTCTTCATGGAACATCTTGCAGATGGGTTTGAGGAAGTGCAGCAATTTGAAAAGTGACTCCATTCTGCTTATAATGACCTTCCCTCCCCCCTCCCCCTCACCACTCGCTCACTCCCCCTTCCCTCTCCCTCAACCCCCCCTTCCCCCACCACCCCCCTGGTAAGTCTTGGGTGCTGTTCACCAGTGACAAGCTGGGTGATATATAACCGCCCCCCCCCCCTCCCCCCCATAAAATTCTGAATAGGGTACAGGTATCATTTTTCACTGAGATTTCCTTTTATAGACTGATGACAAGTTGCGTGCTAATATGGAGAGATGAGGTGTGCATTTTGTCCGTTATGTCCAGTGGGGATCAAGAGAGAACAGAATGGATACTGGGGCCTTCATCTTGGCTTTTAAAGATGACTCATTGCCTGAAAAGGACAAGGTGATGGTGTATCACTGTGATGTCAAGCTGTATATTCCTCCTCCCATGTGGCACTGCAAATACATTCAATTTGGATATGTCTTTGTGTTGTAGTGCCAACCCAGTCTGTAGGGATTGTGGCCACCAGTTGCACGCACATGCTCCTTGCATCCCACACCCCGTCTGTGTCAGCTGTTGGGAACACCATTCCCTCTGTTCTCCAGACTGGACAATTTTCAAACATGAAAAGAAAATCCAGGAATACAAAACCCTTGACTGTTCCACATATCAAGAGGCCAAGAAGAAATATAATTGCTTATATTCTAAGCGTTTGACAAATGACATATGCTACTGCTATGATGATGATGTCCTCTTTAATTACTGTGCCACCGCCCTCCCAGTCTTTTACATCTGGCCCTTGGGGCCACCCAACCTGCACTCACTACCCTGGTGGTTGGGGGTCCCTGTCTTTCTGCTTCCACCACACCTCCTTCAGGAGTGTTGATTCCTATCTGCCGGGGATGTCAGTCCTCAGCCAGAGAAGCAACACCCTCCTCCAGCACCTCTTACCAGGAAGGGACCTTCGGGACTGTCCTTTCCCAGGACTCTGCTGATCTGCCATTAGATGCCAGCCAGTGGCTGAAAAGCCAAAGGTTGCAGATCATATGACTTTGTGTTCCTCCTCTGACCCCCCCGCTGCCAGACCCCACATGTTCTGGATCTGTGTCTGAGGCAACATTCCTGGTGGCCACTTTGGCCGTGGAATCCCCTATTCACCTTCATTCGAAACAAATGTTTATTGATGATGTATCTTCACAACCGGTGGCAGCAGGCAGCACTGACTGATGACCTGCCCCCTTGGTCCCTTCATGCCACAGGATACTGATAGTGTAGTCCTCCAGTGGAACTGTAGTTGTTTCTTTCTGCTACTTTGTGGAGGTGTGACATCTTCTCTGTGCTTTCCCCGTCTTTTTTCACCACCCTCCAGCAATGTGGACACCTATCCTCAGGTGCTTTTGGGGCTATTTTAAGAATCCCACTGACTGTGAAAGAGAATTGGCTATTTTAAGAATCCCACTGACTGTGAAAGAGAATTGGGTGGTGTTTCGCTGTTTGTTCTTGACACTGTTTACGACAAACACATATCACTCAACATGGAGGCTGACGATGTCGTCTGCACTGTTGTTTCATCTCCCCCAACCTTTCTTTATATTGGGTAACTTTGATGTGGTGGAACTAGGACCACTGGCCATGCTGAAGCTGTTGAAAAGTTACTCGCAGAGCTCGATCTTTTCCTCTGGAATACTGGTGTTCTCACACAATTCGTGTGGGTCTTATTCAGCCAGTGACCTTTCCATTTGCAGCCCAGGTCTTCTCCCATACATGTACTTCAGAGTCCATAATGACCTGTGTGACTGATAATTTTCCAGTTTTTTTGATCCTCCATCAGTGTCGCTTGCCGGAGTGTGCACTGAGATGAGCTCTCTCTCGGACCCAAAGAAATCCAAAAAATGTAAGAGCAATCTTAATAAGAAGTATTAAAGGGTAAAAATCACCACCTAAAAAAATTACAGCCAGTAACATACTTATAGATACAATTCTCGCTACCATTAACACCCACTGGTTGTGAATATCCAGGATCACGTTAGAATCCCAGGTAATGAATGTGCTGACTGGTTCGCCAAAGTAGCTACCAGAATACTGTCTTTGGAGGTGATTGTACTGGAACTGGACCTTCGGTTGTCTCTGCACTGACAATTGTTGGAGGCTTTGGAAATGGATTGGTGAGCCCTTGTTTCTCCAAATACAAATAATGTGAGAACCATGAAGAAGACTATGACCATGTAGCGGTCTTCCCTTCACGCTTCTTGCAGGAAATCTGTCCTCTCTCGTCTTCGCATTGGCGGCACTTGGCTGACTCGTGGCCACATCCTCCAACGTGAGGATCCATCCCACTCTCAGTGGCCCACACCCTACTGGGGCGGCTTTTAAGGTTTTGTGATGTGTCCAACTTATTTCCAAAAATTTTAGAGAGATACTTTTAAAGTCTTAACAGGGTGACTGGCTCACCCATTATTTTTGTAAGTGATCAGCCTGTTACATTTCCCTGTGTCTTCATGTTAGCTCTCCTATGCTCTTCAGGCGTGGTTGTGTCGCTCAGTGCGAGTGAGGTGGGAGTGAGTGAACGAGTGTCATCTTATGATTTTCCTCTTCACTGTGTGCAACAAGTTTGGCAATTTTATACACATTCACTTGTTTTAATGAGTGTAAGGGTGCTGATAACTTTGCCGTTGAGCGCCTATAAGCTCAAAAACACATCCTACTGGACTGGCCTAATTTGGGTGCCTTGTGGCAATACCTTAAACTTTCTGATGTGTTACCTCTGGTGCTAGTGGATGATACCAAAACGGCGGACTTGATTTGACATTTCACTTGTGAAAGTGGTTTTTAATCCCTTATGTTATGTAGGGCACATGAGCCTCATATGCCACTTGATGGAGGGGTGCCCTGTTGCCTTCTCCGACCCGGGGGGGCCAATGGCTGCCCTTGCTTGGTGGTGTGGCCTGGCTCTTGCCCTTCCTACCTTTTTGAAAATCTTATTCATTTACATCTGTTGTTAGTTGACAGACTTGTTGTCATTGCTTTCCTTCCTGAGATTTTATCTTGTCCGTGTAGATAGTTTACTTATGATAATGGAGGGTGTGGAAACACTGGTCAGTTGCAGAGGGTGTGTTTCCAGTTACATAACATGTCCTGAGGGCCTCCAGCTGCTTTGTGACTGGGACAACTCTCCCAGCTTCACCCTTTTACTCTTGTCTCCCTTCTGCTTGCTTCTATGTCTTGGCTTTCTTGATTCTCTGGTACGACTGAGTCCATTAGGATTTGTTCTGTGTCCTCTCTAGGGCTGGTCCCTGCTTGACACACAAAGGATTAAGCACTAATTACCTTGTAGTTTAAGTGCTTTAATGTCATCAATCCACCCGTCCATCCAAATAATCCAACTTAGTTGCACTGAATTTGTCTGTCACAAAGCAAACTGAAACACACAGCACAAGGATTTGCTATGCCACAGTAGTACCATAACTGTTAGGTTGCTTAGGTTGGCAGGAGTTGTTTCACATGGAAACAAAATGTTGCAAATAGTGCTGGTATTTAATGAGCAGTACTTTGGAGGTCGTTGGCTAATTTTTGATGAAGTAAATAACCCACAGAGAGATGTTTGCATACTTCGCGCAGACAAGCATACTCATAAGTGGTGCTTGCTATTTGTGAAGAATATGAAATTAATGGACTCGTAGTCTTTCCCAATTGAAACTCTGACATGAAATTTTGACATTGTCAGTATTGAAATTTAAGTTTAGCTTGTATTTCATGGATCAGCTACTCTGCCAGTCTGTTGTATGCAGAATTATGATCAACTTTTGTGGTCTGTTAATGATTATGATTTACGTAAAATGAATCATAGAAAAAAATCAAACTATGTTAAATAAATTATTTTCATGTACATTACTGCAAAAAGGTGGGAATTTAAGGAGATGGGACCTTGATAAACTGACTAAACCAGAGGTTGTACAGGGGTTCAAGAAGAGCATAAGGCAACAATTGACAGGAATGGGGGAAAGAAATGCAGTAGAAGAGGAATGGGTAGCTCTGAGGGATGAAGTAGTGAAGGCAGCAGAGGTTCAATTAGGTAAAAAGACGAGGGCTAGTAGAAATCCTTGGGTAACAGAAGAAATATTGAATTTAATTGATGAAAGGAGAAAATATAAAAACACAGTAAATGAAGCAGGCAAAAAGGAATACAAACGTCTCAAAAACGAGATCCGCAGGAAGTGCAAAATGGCTAAGCAGGGATCACTATAGGACAAATGGAAGGATGTAGAGGCTTATCTCACGAGGGGTAAGATAGATACCGCCTACAGGAAAATTAAAGAGACCCTTGGAGAAAAGAGAGCCACTTGTATGAATATCAAGAGCGTTGATGGAAACCCAGTTCTAAGCAAAGAAGGGAAAGCAGAAATGTGGAAGGAGTATATAGAGGGTCTATACAAGGACAATGTACTTGAGGACAATATTATGGAAATGGAAGAGGATGTAGATGAAGATGAAATGGGAGATACAATACTGTGTGAAGAGTTTGACAGAGCACTGAAAGACCTGAGTCGAAACAAGGCCCCGGGAGTGGACAACATTCCATTGGAGCTACTGACGGCCTTGGGAGAGCCAGTCCTGACAAAACTCTACCATCTGGTGAGCAAGATGTATGAGACAGGCAAAATATCCTCAGACTTCAAGAAGAATATACTAACTCCAATCACAAAGAAAGCAGGTGCTGACAGATGTGAAAATTACCAAACTATCAGTTTAATAAGTCACAGTTGCAAAATACTAACGCAAATTCTTTACAGACGAATGGAAAAACTCGTAGAAGCCGACCTCGGCGAAGATCAGTTTGGATTCCGCAGAAATATTGGAACACGTGAGGCAATACTGACCCTACGACTTATCTTAGAAAATAGATTAAGGAAAGGCAAACCTACATTTCTAGCATTTGTAGACTTAGAGAAAGCTTTTGACAATGTTGACTGGAATACTCTCTTTCAAATTCTAAAGGTGGCAGGGGCAAAATACAGGGAGCGAAAGGCTATTTACAATTTTTACAGAAACCAGATGGCAGTTATGAGAGTTGAGGGGCATGAAAGGGAAGCAGGGGATGGGATGGGAGTGAGACAGGGTTGTAGCCTCTCCCCGATGTTATTCAATCTGTATATTGAGCAAGCAGTAAAGGAAACAAAAGAAAAATTTGGAGTAGGTATTAAAGTCCATGGAGAAGAAATAGAAACGTTGAGGTTCGCTGATGACATTGTAATTCTGTCAGAGACAGCAAAGGACTTGGAAGAGCAGTTGAACGAATGGACAGTGTCTTGAAAGGAGGATATAAGATGAACATCAACAAAAGCAAAACGAGGGTAATGGAATGTAGTCGAATTAAGTCGGGTGATGCTGAGGGAATTAGATTAGGAAATGAGACACTTAAAGTAGTAAAGGAGTTTTGCTATTTGGGGAGCAAAATAACTGATGATGGTCGAAGTAGAGAGGATATAAAATGTAGACTGGCAATGGCAAGGAAAGCGTTTCTGAAGAAGAGAAATTTGTTAACATTGAGTATATATTCAAGTGTCAGGATGTCGTTTCTGAAAGTATTTGTATGGAGTGTAGCCATGTATGGAAGTGAAACATGGACGATAAATAGTTTGGACAAGAAGAGAATAGAAGCTTTCGAAATGTGGTGCTACAGAAGAATGCTGAAGATTAGATGGGTAGATCACATAACTAATGAGGGGGTATTGAATAGAATTGGGGAGAAGAGGAGTTTGTGGCACAACTTGATGAGAAGAAGGGACCAGTTGGTAGGACATGTTCTGAGGCATCAAGGGATCACAAATTTAGCATTGGAGGGCAGCGTGGAGGGTAAAAATCGTAGAGGGAGACCAAGAGATGAATACACTAAGCAGATTCAGAAGGATGTAGGTTGCAGTAAGTACTGGGAGATGAAGAAGCTTGCACAGGATAGAGTAGCATGGAGAGCTGCATCAAACCAGTCTCAGGACTGAAGACAACAACAACAACACATTACTGGTCTCGTAAAGTATAAAGAACAACTGCCAAAATAATGTACAGTACTTTATTAAATTGCAGGTTCCCACAGGGGGGTCACAACTCTTTCGTGAGTACATACTTGACTACCACAGGGCCCTGGCATTGGCAGCATTACTTCCCTTCTGTGGTGCAGGCTTATGCATTCACTATCCCTTTTCCCCACTGCCTCTCCATCGGATGGTTTTCTTGGTACAAACCCTGCTTGGACCTGGTTTATGATTTGGGACTCAAGTTTCCACTTCCGGCATTTTCTAGAACTTTTAATTAAATAAACGCATGGTTCCCATTGTTGGGTATGACCTGCCACCAATTTTCAAAATTTTCCAGAAGTGTGGGTCGTGCAGAGAAGGTCGCTCACAGCAGTGTATGATCCACCTTTGTGCTTTTCCATCTTTGCACCATTCCTTTTAATAAGAACTCCCCATGTAGGCCAAGGAGTACGTGCCCGTTGTGACTGAGGCACAGGTACTCCGAGCAGTGGATTACTGGTCAGGTAGCCATTACTGAGGCTGGATGGCACTCATGGAGAGAGCCCTTGTTCGGAATGGGTGGCACCATGGTGGAAGAGACGCAAATGAAGTGGATGAAGTTATCTCCCGCTGGTGGCCATACGGCCCCAGAAGTCTCTATGGAATGAAAGTCTTCACTTAATACTGAGAGGTATGACCCTAAAATATTCCCTCCCCTGACCACTCCATGGGAGGAATGTAGGGCTAACCGGCAAACAGAGAAATACTCCCCCAATACTCAGTTTGTGCTTGGACTGATGGGAATTCCAGTTTGTGCGAGGACTGATGGGGATTCCTTGTTGACCACGAAGCCTTTATTCTTTGTGGAGAACAAAGAAGACAAGTTTGGTGAAGTGGCAACCATCTCTAAAATGAAAAGTGGGTCAATTTTTATCAAAACAGCATCCCCTGCCCAGTCATGGGCACTGCACCTTGTAACAAGTTGGGTGACTTACTGGTGACTGTCACTCCCCTTAATAGTCTAAATATGGATCAGTGTATCATTTTCTTCTGAGACCTGCCCTTGCAATCAGATGATGGGTTGCACGCCACATTAGAGCTACAGGGTGTAAAATTCATCCGTCATGTACATAGGGGGCCAAAGGGCAATAGGGTCACTACTGGTACCTGCATCTTGGCCTTCGAGGACAATTCATTCCCTGAAAAGGTCAAGGTGATGGTATACCAATGCATTGTGAAACCATATGTCCCCCTCCCTTCAAGTGTTTGAAATTTCAATTAGGCATGTTTTCGTGTTGCAACACTAGTTCCATCTTAGAGAGTGTGGATGACTGTTGCATGTGAACTCTCTTTGTGCCCCTGCTCCCCATCTGCATTAACTGGGAAAAGCACAATTTTCTCTGATCGCCAGATTCCATAGTTTTCCCGAAAGAGAAGAAAGTACAAGAAAATAAGACATTGAATAAAATAACCTATCAAGAGTCCAAGGTGTAGTTTGACCAGTTGCACCCAGCACGTAGAACAGTGATATATGCTGCATCTACGACGACATCGTTCCCTGCCCCTCAGGGCTGCTCGACCAAGCATGCCCTCCTGATGGTTGTGGGCTCTCCTCTTGTTGTTTCCCCCACACCTACTTTGGGATTGTTGGCGTCCCACCCACCAGGGACATTGGTCCCCACCTCCCAGCTGGAGACAAATCACCTTCCTCCGGCTTCTCTTGGCATTTAGGAGCCTCTCGGGACACTTCCTTCTAAGGCTTCTGCCTACAACTGGATACCAGCTAGTGGCTGCCGGAGCCACAGGCTGCTGGCCACAGGGCTTTGCAATCATCATTATTACCTGAAACTGATTCAGAGAAGCCCTCACCATCATCCAAATCCTCCAAGGAGAGGAAATATAAGAAAAGGAGAAGAAGGAGATTCCAGTGTCACCCACACCACTAGATTGTGCCTGTTCCACTCCTGTGGCCAAGGCAGAGATTTTGGTGGCCCTTGAGACCACAGGTTGCACAACTTTATGGAGCTCAGGACCTATGTGTGTTGATGCCTTAACCCCACAACCAGTGCTGGAAGGTGACCTTAGGGCCTAACCTGCCTCCTTGGCCCATCATGGCCTCACGGTACACTGACAATATTATTCTCCATTGGAATTGTAGCAGTTTCTTCCACCACCTGGCTGAGCTACGACATCTTTTAAGCACTTCCCCTGCCTTCTGTATTGTCCTTCGGGAGACTTGGTTTCCAGCAATGCGGACCCCGACCCTTCGTGGTTACTGGGGATATTATAAGAATCGTGCTAGCTATGATGGGGTTGTTTGCTTATATATTCTGGACACACTGTATAGTGAACTTGTGCCTCTTAGTACTCCTTTGGAGGCTGTGGCTGTTCAGGTAAGGGCATTTCAGGATATTACCATCTGCAGCGTTTCCCTCCCTCCTGATGGTGAAGTGTCTCAGAACATATTGTTTGCACTGGTTTCTTGGCTTCCCACATCTTTCATAATCCTGGGTAATTTCAATGCCCATACCCTTTATGGGGTGGAACCATGATCACTGCCTGCAGTCAAGACCTTGAAAATTTACTGGCACAAGTTGACCTTCGCCTTTTGAATACTGGTGCTCCCACACACTTCAGTGTGGCACATGGTACTTCCTTGGCGACTGACGTTTCCATCTGCAGCCCTTGTCTTCTCCCATCCATCCACTGTAGAGTCCATGAAGACCTTTGTGGTAGTGACCACTTCCTGATCTTCCTGTTCCCCCTCAGTGTCACTCCCTCGGACATCTGCCCAGATGGGCTCTCAACAGTGTTGACTGGAGTGCTTTTTTCTCAATGCTGTTGCCCATGGTGACATTGGTGAGGCAGTCCAGAATACAGCTACAGCCATTGTTCCGGCAGCTGATTTACAGATCTCATATTCGTCGGCCTGTCCTGACTGAAGATAGTACCTTGGTGGTTATCAGAAATGGCAGAGTCCGTTAGAGATCGTAGGCGGGCTCTCCAACGCCGTAAGCAGCACCAATTGATTGAGCACCTCATTGCCTTTAAGTGGCTTTGTGCCTGGGTCTGCCATCTAATAAAATAACAGAAGCATTGGGCAAAGATCAGACATCTCTGCTGATATTAGACACCTGCAGGTGTACCTGGTATTATATTGAATGACACTGTCTGCACTGACCCAGACGCCATTGCTGAACATTTTGCTGTGCATTATTTTCGAGCTTTGTCATCTGAGAGTAATCAACCTGGCTTTTGTGTTCTGAAACAGTGGGTGGAACGAAAGCAGTTGTCTTCCACTACATGTCACCTGGAGCCATATAATGCTCCATTCAGAGAGTGGGAATATGTCAGTGTCCTAGCCCACTGCGTGATACAGCCCCGGGGCTGGACCGTATCCATGACCGAATGATGAAGCACCTGTCAGTAGATTGTCAGCATCATATCCTTGTCATCTTTAACTGCACCTGGAGTGAGAGTGAGTTTCCCATCGCAATGCGAGGAAGCATCATCATCCCAGTTCTGAAACCAGGCAAGCACCTTGTGCCGATGGCTAGTTATCTCCTAATTAGTCTCACAAAGTTCTCTGTAAGTTGCTTGAATGCACGGTGAGCGAGTGGCTGTGTTGGCTCCTTAAGTCTTGGGGTCTTCTGTCTCCATCCCAGGGCAGTTTTTGCCTAGGCTGTTCGCTACTGATAATGTGGTTTACCTGGTGTCTGCCATCCTAAGAACCTTCGCCAGATGTCAAAACCTTATAGCTATATTCTTTGACCTGCGATAGACTTATTACACCACATGCAGAAACTACACCACATTCTCACTACCTTACACGAATGGGGTCTCCTGAGTGCCCTTCCAATTTTTATCCAGAACTTTTTGTTGCGTGTTACTTTCCAGGTTTGAGTTGGTGCTTCCCACAGTACCCCCCACCCCCACTGCCCCATATCCAAGAGAATTGAGTCCTGCAGTGCTCTGTACTGAGTGCCCCTCTCTTTCTAGTAGCCATCAATGGTTTAGCAGCAGCTGTGTGGTTCTCAGTATCACCTTGCTTGTATGCTGATGACTTTTAGCTCTACTATTGCTCCACTAGTTTAGGTATTGCTGAATGTTGTCTCAAGGCGCCATATGAGAGGCACAATCATGGGCACTCGCCCGTGGCTTTCAGTTTTCAGCCGCCAAGACACACGGCGTGTGCCTGTCCACATCGTACCCTCCACACCCACAATCAGAACTTTACCTCGACGACCAACTACTCAATATGCTGTAGACTTAATGCTTTTTGGGACTGGTCTTTGATTCTCAGTTGACATTGAGTTCCCCATCTTTGCCAGCTTAAGTGAAAATGCCGGCTGCGCATTAATACACTTCACTGCTTGAGTAACACCAGGTGGGGTGCAGATAGCACTATCCTTCTGCAGCTTGACAAAGCCCTGATACAGTCCTATCTTGATTATTCGAATCTGGCATATGGTTTGACATCACCCTCAGCATTGCAGATACTTGTTGCGATACACCACTGTGTGGTTCAACTTGTGACAGGAGCCTTTTGAACTAGCCCTGTGAGCTGAGCAGCTTACTTGTGGAGGCTCGGGCCCCTCCATTGAGGATCGGGCACCAACAGCAGTTTGTCAGCTATGCTACACACATTCTCCGCTCCCCTAATCATCTAAACTACCTTCCCCTCTTTCCAGACATGGAACTCGTTATCTCCCTCAGTGGCGGCCCAGATTAGGGACTACGATCGCGATCCACATGTGGTCCCTCCTCTCTGAACTCCAGCTGTTTCCTCTACCATCTCTCCTCTGGGCCACTCACATATGCCTCCGTGGTGCATCCATCAGCTACAGCTTCATCTTGATGACCTATCACAAGATCCTAAAGCTTCGGTTCATCCCGAGGCTCTCTGTTATCAATTTTTCTTCATCTTCGGTGCATCCCGAGGTTCAGGAACAATCTATACTGATGGCTTGATGGTTGGTGGTCACATAGGCTTGGCTGGTTTTAAGTTTTATTTGTGAAGGGGACTTTCACCACTCTCTTTAAGAGGGTTGTCACTGAACCTTATCGGCACATTGAGGAGTTAGCATTTTTGGAAAATAAGCTGTACACAGTGTGGTGTCAGAGTATTTTCAACATACCTAATTAAAATATATAAACATTCATTACTGTTATAATTATTTATTTTACTTATATTTGTTTTAAGTTGTTATTTTATGTTTTAGAGTCATGATTACAGCCTATTTTCCAAAAATGGTAGTTCAAGATCCAGCTTTGTTACGCAGGGATGTATGTGGCTTGAAAGCCTCTTTAATTTATGTTGTAAGAAAAGATTTCAGTTTCCAAAATTAATTTATGCTAGTGGGGTATTTTGCAAAATTTCAAAATATTACAGAAGTTGATTGTGCAGTTTTCAAGAACATTAATTACATACTAACTTTAATATGAAAAAATTTTTTGTGTATCATTATTTCCAAGATAGTCCCTCTAAACTGAAAATGCCGAATTACCTTTTGGGGTGTGTTTTATCCCTTAAAAGTGAAATTGGGGGAAAAAAAGAGAAAGAAAAGAAAAAAAAAAAAAGGAAAAGTGTTGCACTATTTTGCCTCAAAGTTTCATCAAGATTGTTTATTGACGTTTGGGAATGTTCCCTTGTACGTTGGACAGGATTCCTAATTAACACGTAGGACAAGAACTGTAAATGACAAAACAGAACAACGGAAAAAAATGGAAAGAACATCTGGAATGAATGAAAGAAATGAGGATTCCAAAAATGGCCTTACAATACAAACCCTAAGGAAAGAGGGACATAGGATGGCCAGTTAAAAACTGCAGCTGAGACCAAAACTGGTCAATAGACCTAATCTGTGAAAGGCAGAGGAGGAGCAGAAGATAATTTCATTGTAAAAACCCTTTTTCAAGCGTGAAATGGGCCTTAAGCTAAGTCATAACGAAGTGGCACTGATGGCCTCATGCATATTGGAATCCATTTATAATTAGAGTTCCATTTTAGCTGTGAAGTTACTGTGTTTTTTATATGGAGAAAGTGTATGTTGTGATCCTGAGAATCACCAAGTATTACCACAACAAATGAATATGGTTATGTATAATGAATGTTCAAGTGATAATCAAATACTGAATGTTATTGTAGGGCATTTATTTAGCTGCGGAACTGTAAATTCATGTGAATGAATAGGTTTGAAATAATGCTTGCATTCAGTCTGCAGGTAAAATCACACTGTCGGTGAGATGTTGTGGACAGAACAAATGCAAACGATATGTGTTGAGGAAAGTGACACATGGTTGTACGATGGGTATGATTTATTTATTTTTTTTAATTTTTTTCCTGAAACCACTTTGGTTTTATTCAGGAGTTCAATACACCATATTATTGCCCACTCTTTTAGCTACAAAACCATTCCTTTCCCCAACATAATCTCCTTTCAATGTGATGTCCTTACACCACCTTACGGTGGGGGGGGGGGGGGGGGGGCTGTATGCTCAGATGGTACTGCTCTTCTGGTCGACGTCGGAGCCAATGTCTTGCTGCAGCAATAATCTGCCTATCATCCATGTACTGCTTCTCACAGAGTACAGTCTTCTTTGAACCAAACAGATAGAAGTCAGAAGGTGCGAGATCTGGGCATCAGGGTGGCTGAGGAAGAACAATGAAGTTCTGTGAGCTCCTCTCAAGTGGACAGACTTGTGTGAGACTTTGCATTGTCATGGAGAAGGAGTAGTTCATTTGCATTTCTGTGATGATGAATCTTGGATGAAATTCTCCGCATGTTCCAACATTGCAGGAGTGACAGCTGTGTGCGGCCAGCAGGCATCTGGGAGATCTGACAGGTTTGCGCAACCTTGTTGCAGTGCTGAGAGGTGCCTTACCCAATAACTCACTGTGCTTTTGTTCACTGCTAGGTCTCTGTAGACATTCTGCAAGTGCCTATTAATATCTGTGATGCTCTGGTGTTCTGCCAAGAGGAACTCAATGACAGCTCTCTGCTTGTAGTGCACCTCCATTACAGATGCAATTTTGAGTTCTACATATAGTGATGCCACCTGTCAGAACTTTATTACACTATAGAGGTGGAAACGGGAAGATTCCATCATGTTCCACAACAAATTTCATGTTTTCTTTATTTCCGTGACCTACTTTACATTTTCTGAAGATATTTGTGTTCCGTCATTACAACCACAAGAAAATGCATGTTTTCCTCGCCAGATGTGTTTTGCTTAATTGAAGTAAACCATCATCAGTGATCTGTGATTAAAGATATTTACAATTAGATTTGTTTTCTATATCAAAAAACAGTTCATTAACAAATGGTTGGTTTTTACTTATGGTAATTTTTGCTTGGTTTTTCGCCTACATCCGGAAATGCCATATGCCAGCACATTTTTGGTTCCTTTCTTTGTTAGGGACTGATAATTGTGGTCTAATTTTACACTGCTTTGCAGAACTGTGCACCTTTGACATTTAACACAGCCAAGTTTTGTGCACCACTGTTCACTGTTTATTTGTATACTTCTAAGTGCGTATTGTGTTTTGTAGTGTTGCCAACATTGCACCTAGTTTTTCTTTGATCTACATTTTTTCTTCTCTCTGTAGTTCATTTTATGTGTTATTCTATTTAATTATGTTACTGCGTAATTACAGAGTGACAGTTATTGAACTATTTGAAAAAAAATGACATTAATTAGTTACAAACAATGACGTGCACACTCTTTATTCAACATGTAAACATCACTACAGATATTCGGATTTAGGTTATGACATGTTTGATATGCCTGCCATCATTGACGATGATGTGGTGCAGATGAATAGCAAAATTCTGCATTACTCGCTGAACTATTGGAATGTCGATGCTGTCAGTGACCTCCTTAATGGCTCTTTCAGCTCAGCAATGGTTTTGGGTTTATTGGTGTACACCTTGTCTTTAATATAGCCCCACAAAAAGGAGTCACATGTGTTCAGATCTGTAGAATAGGGCAGCCACTTGAGGTCAACGTCAGTGGCCTCTGAGTACCCCAGAGCCAGAATGTGGTCCCCAAAGTGCTTCTCCAGGACATCAAACACTCTCCTGCTTCAATGGGACCGAGCTCCGTCTTTCATGAACCACATCTTGTCGAAATCAGGGTCATTTTGGATAATGGGGATGAAATCATCTTTAAAAACCTTCATGTACCATTTGGTAGTTACCTTGCCATCAAGGAATATTGCACTGATTATTCTGTGACTGGACATTGCACACCACACAGTCACCCACTGAAGGTGAAGAGACTGCCTCTGGATGAGGTATCGAATATATTGCTTCCCCCTACTTATACCTCCCGAGGATATCACGAATGTAAAATTAGAGAGATTCGAGCGCGCACGGATGCTTTCCAGCAGTCGTTCTTCCTGCAAACCATACGCGACTGGAACAGGAAAGGGAGGTAATGACAGTTGCACATAAAGTGCCCTCCGCCACACACCGTTGGGTGGCTTGTGGAGTATAATTGTAGATGTAGATGTAGACTTCTCAGTCGTCAAATGTGGATTCTTAATCCACGAAATGTGCCAATTTTGCTTGCTGACAAACCCCTCCAAATTAAAGTGGACTTCGTTGCTAAAACAAACCATATTCGCATCACAGTCCTGTTCGTCAATTCTGTGGACAATAGTGTTGGCGAAACACAACCATAGTTTCATGACCCAAGTGTTTAATGGCTTATGGGTTTGAATCTTGTATGGAAAGAGAATGCAGGTCTTCAACAACAAGTTGTCGCAGTGTCTCCTGGTTGATTCCCACCTGTTTTGCAGCTCATCTGATCAATTTCCTGGGGCTGATTTAAACACTCCACATGTCTTCACAGTGTTTTCAGGCAGTGTCACCCTTTTTGGACAACCAACATTGCCAATACTGTCATCATGAACACTAGCCTTTCTCCCAAACTTGTGACTGAAATTCTTGATTGTTAGCACAAGTGGACCAGTTGTCTTCAGCTTGAACTTGGTCACAAACATCCTTTGAGCAACAGTTGGACTGTTATTGCTCACATAGTAGGCCTTCACAAGTGCTATATGCTCACACATGCTGTACCATGATGTTTTCATGTGCAAATGGCAGACAACAACAATGTGCGTGCACATGCACATACTAATCCTCATCATGCCCCCAGCCAACCATGCAGTTTGAATGTCTTAATTTAAACTGTTCAGAAGTTATGACTATTTTATTTCATATAGTTCAATAATTGTCGCCCTGTATATACTGTGTAAGGAAAATGAAGGAGTAGTGATGGAGTTCAAATTTTGTGTGGTGAGTAGGTTGGGAGGGGAGGAGTAAAGATGAGTGGACAGTAAGTGCATAGTAGTGTGATGGAGAACGAGTTGGAGGTAAAAGGTGAGGGGCAAGAAATAATACAGGGTGATTCAAAAAGAATACCACAACTTTAAAAATGTGTATTTAATCAAAGAAACATAATATAACCTTCTGTTATACATCATTACAAAGAGTATTTAAAAAGGTTTTTTTTCACTCAAAAACAAGTTCAGAGATGTTCAATATGGCCCCCTCCAGACACTCAGCAATATCAACCCGATACTCCAACTCATTCCACACTCTCTCTAGCATATCAGGCGTAACAGTTTGGATAGCTGCTGTTATTTCTCGTTTCAAATCATCAATGGTGGCTGGGAGAGGTGGCCGAAACACCATATCCTTAACATACCCCCATAAGAAAAAATCGCAGGGGGTAAGATGAGGGCTTCTTGGAGGCCAGTGATGAATTCGATTCTTTTAATCTTATCGGCTGCAGACAGTGCTTGAACCTTTTTCGTAGGACTCTCCATACAGTTGATTGTGGAATTTGCAGCTCTCTGCTAGCTCTGCGAGTCGATTTTCCTGGGCTGCGAACAAATGCTTGCTGGATGCGTGCTACATTTTCATCACTCGTTCTCGGCCATCCAGAACTTTTCCCTTTGCACAAACACCCATTCTCTGTAAACTGTTTATACCAACGTTTAATACACCATCTATCAGGAGGTTTAACACCATACTTCGCTCGAAATGCACGCTGAACAACTGTCGTCGATTCACTTCTGCCGTACTCAATAACACAAAAAGCTTTCTGTTGAGCGGTCGCCATCTTAGCATCAACTGACGCTGACGCCTAGTCAACAGTGCCTCAAGCGAACAAATGTACAACTAAATGAAACTTTATAGCTCCCTTAATTCGCCGACAGATAGTACTTAGCTCTGCCTTTTGTCGTTGCAGAGTTCTAAATTCCTAAAGTTGTGGTATTCTTTTTGAATCACCCTGTATAAAATTGGGTGGTGGAGGTGTTGAGTGAGAGAGGGTGAAGGATGGAAAAAACACTTCTTTTTATGTGATTTCTTCAATTATTTTATATAGTGTCTGGTTTCCAATATTTATTTTGTCATTGAGCAGCTGTTTATTTTGTGTTAATGCTTCTTGTAGGTAGAAGTTTTCTCAGAATGGGAGGAGGTGTCTTTCTTTACTGATTCTTATGATGATCATTTCTTTTTCAGTAGTGCTTGGTCTGTGGTATTTCTGTTTCAGATGGTCTGCAAATGTTGAACGGTTTGTGCTGTATTTCCATGCTCTGATGTGTTCTTTATATCTTGTGTCAAATGTTCTGCCAGTCATCCTAATGTATATTTTTTCACATTCTCTGGAAGTGCGCTGATAGATACCAGATTGTTGGTATCTATCTGGTTTGATTTCAGTTTTGGGATGCGTTTTTGTATAGAGTTGTTTGTTGTGTAAGCAATGTTTATACCTCATTTTTGAATATGTTACCTATTTTACATGCGAATTTGTTATGGTAGGTCATTGTATATCATTTTTTGTTGTTGTTGTGCGAGTTGTATGTGTTGATGTGGTGTGCTTAATTTTTTTCATTATTTGTACCTTTATTTTTCTGTTACGTTTGTTTACCAGTGTTTCTTTTTGTCCATTTTTAATGCTGTTTGTTTTATAATGGCCAGCTCTTTTTGGTAATCAGAAGTGTTTAGAGGGATCCTGTTCGGTCTGTTTAACATGTATCTGATTACAGCCTGTTTCTGTTTCTGTGAGTGGTTTGAGGTTGCATTTAAAATAGTGTCACTTGTTGTGCGTTTCCTGTGTATATCAGATGTGTGTGTGTGTGTGTGTGTGTGTGTGTGTGTGTGTGTGTGTGTGTGTGTGAAGGTCTTTTATTATGGTTGTTTATAGAAAGTTGAATGTGTTTTCTGGTTCTTCTTCTATTGTAAACTTAATGTTCCTTTTATGTCTCTGTGTAGTTGAAATTTGTTTTTAGGTTCATGTACCATGCATATCATCCATGTCCCAAAATGGGAATGAAAACCAAACAGATGCCAGCAATCTGGTATCTATCAGCTCAGTTCCAGAGACTGTGAAAAAATATACATTAGGATGACTTGCAGAACATTTACAGGACATAAAGAACACATCGGAGCATGGAGATACAGTACAACCATTCAACATTTGCAGACCATCTGAAACAGGAATACCACAGACCAAGCACTATTGAAAAAGATATGAACATCATAAGAGTCAGTAAAGAAAGACACCTCCCTCCTGTCCAAGAAAACTTCCACATACAAAAAGTATTAACGCAAAATAAACAGGTGCTCAATGACCAAATAAATACTGGAAACCAGAGACTATATAAATATATAAAATAACTGAAGAAATCACTTTTAAAAAAGAAGTGCCTTTTCCATGCTTCACCCCCTCTCACTCAACCCCCTCCCCCCCACACCACCCCAAATTTTATATCACTTCTTGCCCCTCACCTTTTTCTTCCAATTCACTCTCCATCACACTACTATGCACTTGCTGTCCATTCATCTTTATTCCTCGACCCCCCAATCTAGTCACCACACAAACTTTAAACTCCTCCACTACTCCATTCCTTTTACACAGTAACACAATTAAATAGAATAACACATGTAATGAACTACAGCGAGAAAAAAAATGAAAAAAAACCGACTACGAGGGCAGTTCAATAAGTAATGCAACACATTTTTTTTCTGAAACAGGGGTTGTTTTATTCAGCATTGAAATACACCAGGTTATTCCCCATCTTTTAGCTACACAACACTATTTTTCAACGTAATCTCCATTCAATGCTACGGCCTTACGCCACCTTGAAATGAGGGCCTGTATGCCTGCACGGTACCATTCCACTGGTCGATGTCGGAGCCAACGTCGTACTGCATCAATAACTTCTTCATCATCCGCGTAGTGCCTCCCACGGATTGCGTCCTTCATTGGGCCAAGCATATGGAAATCCGACGGTGCAAGATCGGGGCTGTAGGGTGCATGAGGAAGAACAGTCCACTGAAGTTTTGTGAGCTCCTCTCGGGTGCGAAGACTTCTGTGAGGTCTTGCGTTGTCATGAAGAAGGAGAAGTTCTTTCAGATTTTTGTGCCTACGAACATGCTGAAGTCGTTTCTTCAATTTCTGAAGAGTAGCACAATACACTTCAGAGTTGATCGTTTGACCATGGGGAAGGACATCGAACAGAATAACCCCTTCAGCGTCCCAGAAGACTGTAACCATGACTTTACCGGCTGAGGGTATGGCTTTAAACTTTTTCTTGGTAGGGGAGTGGGTGTGGCGCCACTCCATTGATAGCCGTTTTGTTTCAGGTTCGAAGTGATGAACCCATGTTTCATCGCCTGTAACAATCTTTGACAAGAAATTGTCACCCTCAGCCACATGACGAGCAAGCAGTTCCGCACAGATGGTTCTCCTTTGTTCTTTATGGTGTTCGGTTAGACAACGAGAGACCCAGCGGGAACAAACCTTTGAATATCCCAACTGGTGAACAATTGTGACAGCACTACCAACAGAGATGTCAAGTTGAGCACTGAGTTGTTTGATGGTGATCCATCGATCATCTCGAACGAGTGTGTTCGCACGCTCCGCCATTGCAGGAGTCACAGCTGTGCACGGCCGGCCCGCACGCGGGAGATCAGACAGTCTTGCTTGACCTTGCGGCTTTGCCCAACGACTCACCGTGCTTTTGTCCACTGCCAAATCACTGTAGACATTCTGCAAGCGCCTATGAATATCTGAGATGCCCTGGTTTTCCGCCAAAAGAAACTTGATCACTGCCTGTTGTTTTCAACGCACATCCATTACAGACACCATTTTAACAGCTCCGTACAGCGCTGCCATCTGTCGGAAGTCAATGAAACTATACGAGACAAAGCGGGAATGTTAGAAAATATTCCACAAGAAATTTCCGGTTTTTTCAACAAAAATTGGCTGATAAAAAAAATGTGTTGCATTACTTATTGAACTGCCCTCATAGGTGCAATATTAGAACACTACAAAACACGATATACATAGAAGTACACAAATAAACAGTGAACAGTGATGTACAAAATTGTGCTGTATTAAATGTCAAAGATGCATAGTTTTGCAAAGCAGTATAAAATTAGACCACAATTATCAGTCCCTAATGAAAACAGTAACCTAAAACATGCTGGCATATGGCATTTCCTGTTGTAGGTGAAAAACAAAGCACAAAAATTACCATAATTAAAAACCAACCATTTGTTAACAAACTGTTTTTTGATATAGAAAACAAATGAAATTGTAAGTATCTTTAATCACAGACCGCTGATAATGCTTTACTTCAATAAATCGAAACACGCTTGGTGAGGGAAACGTACATTTTCTTGCAGTTGCAATTGCAAAACAAAATATGCTTAGAAATTCCATATTTTTTCAACTGAAAGGGATAAAAAAAGAAGTGTTGCATTACATGCTAAATGCCCCCTTGTAATTGTTAAATTAATTTATAATGAACAAAAAAGTTGCATCCAGCTTCACGGTAATCTCCAGCAGTTACATTACTTCATGTCTGATTTCTCCTTTGTCGGAGATTTCCAAGTAACTGTTCAGAAACAGGATGTCGTCAACATTTATAAGGGAAATACTTGATCTCCGTGCAGAAAGTCAGAAAGTAATTGTCCACTTGTGCTGAACACACATTTAGGTGATGCATTGGTAGTTGATATTCCATGGTTTTTCAGCCACGGTCACCAGTTTAGGGTAACAATGTTACTGTGAAAACAAATCACTGCCAAAGTAATATTATTTCTAAAGATAAATTTCCAGGTCCTACCAAAAGGATAATAATTTACCTTAGATTGCCACCATTTGTACACATCTTGGTCATCTCTGGTTCTATCCCTGAGATAGGCTTCGATTTCACCCTCTTCTCGTCACTGTCATGCGATCTGTGATGGCTGTCATCATGTGGTTTCTTCAGGAATGATTGGGCAGCTGGCTCAGTCACAATATCCTCAGTCGGAATTGTGGCCTGGCACAGAGTTAAGTCACGTTTTAGTTTGTTGCCCATTGATTCATACGAAACATTTCGGGGGGGGGGAATGCAACAGATTGCAATTTGTATTTGAAATTGCTTGTTGCCGCACTTTCACTGGCCTTGGTGGGTGGTGTTTCACAAGCCTAGAGAGTGACAGCGGAATGTACTGAGCTGTCAGTGCTCTTTCAGCTGCCATTTTGCCTGTTTCTTTCATGAAAATAGTAAAAAAAAACTAGTTAATTCAAGAATAGTTTGTTGTTTTGATGACAAAAGAATTACATGATATCTGGAATAAGTCTCCAAAATAATATTTATGGGTAAAAAAGAAAAATAATAATACAGGTTAAAAATACTAAATAACAGGGCTTAATCCAGTTATGTGAATGAGTGTTACTAAAGGTACCTGTTCAAAGTTGCGCAGAAATGAAAACAACATAAGCAACATTGAATTCCATCTTGTTTCTGCGTGTTGTCTTAAGGTTATTTCACGTTGGTTCCTCACTCCAACATGTTTGCAAAGTATAACAATCTGTTTTCATTATGAGTAAGCTGCAAACAATCTAAAACTGCCAGTTCATCTGTGACAGGTGCATTTATTACTTTCAAAAATGAGGATTATTGAATTTTATCTTAAATGTACAGAGATAACCAGTTCAAATCAGTGCATTCCAGAGTGTCTCCACACACTCTTGCTGTACTCTCAATTGCTTTCATGAAATTTATTTATTCTCTTAGGTCATTGACGTGCTCCTGCAGGTCTTCCACAAGCTTTTCTGGTTTCCCTGTCTTAATACTTGACATACGTGTAAACTATACAGTACACTTTCATATCATCACCAAAAATGTACATAGAGGTAATTTACTGAGAAACTGTGACATACTTGTTCTGAATTACAATTCAGGCGCTGCTGTGCAGGTACTGATGACTTAAATACTCTCTTCATTTGTTATGAAACTTCTATCAGTGAGTCTTTTAAGCACTTGTCGGAATATCTTGCAAAAGCAGCAACAAGCCGAGCTAATACTACAATCTTCTTTCCATCATCATCATAAATATTTAGATCTGCCAGTTTCCGAGTAAATGTGGTCTTCAGACCAACATTAAAGCAATGAGCGGAGTAAGACAGTTGCTCTACTTTCGCAAGGGACAATACTTGTACAATGATGGGACCACCATGTGTCACAGATGTTACAGTTCTCAATATTTCAGATGTTAGCCCTATTTTGTCACTTTTCTGTAATATTTACTTATTAGTATTTTCTGCTGTTTCAGATTCATGAGATAATTTTCTGGTGAATAGAACCCTGTTGGTAAGATTCCAATTCTGGTCAATATAATGGACAGTTAGAGTCAAATTATGATTTTGTGTGGAATCCTCAGTCCAAAAGTCAATTGTAGCTGTGATGCGTTCATTATGTAAAGCTTTCAAAATTTCTGGCCATACCTCATCTTTAGCAGCATTTGCACATGATGCAACTGCACCCAAAATTGTTGTAGGATTGCACAGTAACTCGGATGCACTGATACACTCATACTTTGCTGCCAACCGCCGTCCGTGGTGGCCGAGCGGTTCTAGGCACTTCAGTCTGGAACCGCGTGACCGTTACGTTCGCAGGTTCGAATCATGCCTCGGGCATGGATGTGTGTGATGTCCTTAGGTTAGTTAGGTTTAAGTAGTTCTAAGTTCTAGGGGACTGATGACATCAGATGTTAAGTCCCATGGTGCTCAGAGCCATTTCAACCACTTTTTTTTTTTTTTTTGCTGCCAACTCAACGCATACTTGCACTACGTTCATAATATGTGGACCGGTGAATGTAGTGAACAGCCGAATGTCACCAACACTCATATTAACACAAGCATCCATAAACCTGATCTTCATTTCGGAAGTAACTTTCATTGCACATGTGTCCATATGAGTGTTTGCACTGCACACTTATGTGTTGACAGCCAGGAGGGACTTGTACCTTTTTTGAAAATTTTTATGTTGGAATATGAAAACCATTCTACAAAACCCATGTATCTGTTTGTGCTCCTTTCGAATCTCTCTCCAAATTTTTCCCTGCCTGGCTTCATTATGTGACTACTTATTTTGTCTTGCATCGCCCAGGCACCTGCTAAATGTTTTCCTGGATATTTTTTCTCTAATTGTGCCATTGTCTTCTTTTGGGAACCTTCCCCAGAGAATGATTGTCTTGCACCAATGTTCTGCTTTTGTTCATGCATCTCGTGACTAAATCGAGCAAATGAACTAATATGACACGTTACAGTCAATAATGTTAACTGCACTGACTGGAAAGAGGAAGGAAGCGTAAGGTATAGTGGTAAGTGTAGTGCATTGCGCATGCGCACAATGCAAGTTCACAACCAGTGTGCAAGTGTGTGGCATCACGTGGTAGTAGATGAGCTCATGGTTTATGCGTGGCCGTCAGGAAGTGCTCACACAGCTGCATTAGCAGATGAGACAGCATCCGTCACCTTTGGCAACTTCTGCCAATGTTCACAAAGTGTATTTGCCCTCACTCTCATACAGCCGTGTGCGGGCCATGTGGTAAAGAAACAAGGTTAGGCTTTAATGTCTGTTCGGCATTAATGTTGTTGGAGATCAATAGGGTGGGCATCTTAGCTTCCCCACATAGGTTGCAAGAATGACAACCCCTCCCTTCCACCCACTCCCCCCACCCTCCCACCTTCCACCCTGTGCCCCTTAAAAAACTTGTGAGCCTCAGAATGAGCTATGGACTGATGAGACGAATGGTGGTTTGAGGATGAGCACTTTATTGCGAGTAACTTGCGTAGCAGGTTCTTAGTTATTTTAGGTTAATTTCGAGAGTCGCCTTTCATTTCCTTGGCATTTTGTGGAGCCATAATGTATTCTCAATAGCAGCAACCTGGAACAGTTATGATTTTTAGTGGGCTTTCAGGTAGCTCTCAGTTACCAACCCACAGAGAAAACCAGTTACACTCGAGTCATTTAGTGAGACAAGCAGGCAATTAGTGAGAGGCCACAAATGTGGTGAAACATGTTTATAATTATGAATGGGTAAATTTGTTTTTATGCTCCTTTCTTGAGGGCTCAGGGGTGGCTGTAGGACAAGTGATTCATACAATTTTGCAATGGTACGCTGCCAGAGATGTTACATCAGCTGTTCCTCTTTTTGAGCTTCAAACCTTAGGGCATAGTGTCATTTAGGGAAATTGTAGATGACAGAGAACTTCAGAAGGAGAGGTTGGAGAAAGAGTGAGTGAAGTCAGATATGTTACCAAAACAATGAGTGATGAACTAAACAGATTAATGACCTCAGTCTTAATGTTAAATTCATCTGTGCTGCTCTTCGTGTTTTGAGAAGAGATTTCTCCTCTTGTAGGTGTGGCACTATGTGTGTATCCTTATGTACTGCTCCATCTGCCAATGGCTTGTGATACAGGTTAGTGGACATGTGAAAGCTACCATATATTGTCTCACAAACTGGGAGCAGAATGCTCCATACCTTCTTGTATCTACTTCAACATTTACCACTTTTGAAGTCCAGGCTGTTCTCAATACCTCAAGGATGGGAAGAATGTATCAGAGATTATATTAATACTCAATGCTGAAGCAAAGAATGTTTGTCTGGCATTACATCCTACTATATGTAGAAAATTATGCACTTCAGTTCAGCAAGATTTAACTGCTTTCAGGTACCATGAGGAAATCCTGGGTTCTCATGCACAGTTTTTGTGAGGTGCTGTGGGCCCAGACTTTATATTGATGGGCGATAATGCTCAACATCATAAAGAATGGGTGGTTGATGACTTTTAGGAAATGGAAGATAATGCATGCATGGCATGGCCTGCTCACTCTCCCAATTTAAATCCCATAGAGTATGTCTGGGATGCACCAACCACTCTTCAAGACTTGTGAACTGCTCTGCAGGAAGAATGGGCATTATTGCCTCAACATGAGATTGATGATATCATTCACAGCATGTCCCATCATTGTCAGGCCTATATTGGTTCCAGAGGTGGTCACACCTCACACTGAGCACATTAACCAGTTGTCAGAATGTTTCTGCAAATCCGTTAAGTTGGAAGGGGGGGGGGGGGGAGGGGGGGGGCCGAAGAGCATTTCTGTCTACCAGTATGCATGTTGCACTTGATTACATCCTGTATTCTTCACATTGTTTCTATTTTACTATTAGCTGTTTATACTGTTCTGTGACAAAGTAAATGTACCTTGCAAACTTTCTGTTTGTTGCTTTAATTCTGGGCACCAGTGTAGTAATTAACCTACAGTGGTGACATACTCTGTCCCTTGAATCATTCTCCTACTGTTAGTGGCTTCGACTGATGTATTTGTGACATCATTTCATTACTGTCGTTTTCAAAACATGACTCTGTGACTACTTGTGAATTAACTTGACAGAAATCAACTACTACTGCCATCTGCCTATTATTACTGTTTTCAATTTCATCTTCACTGTCTGTACTGAATCACTCTAATTTATCTTCCAGATTTTCTTGCACGTTTTGAATTTTGCTTTCTACTCTAACTTTCATTTAATATACAGGGTGTATACGATCTGGGACAACTGGCAGATCTGGTAAAAACACGGGAATTTTTTCATCTGGGAGAAAACTGTGAAAAACCTGGGAATTTTTTGGAATTTCGAGAAATTTTCATTGCTTTAGTTTTCAGTTAAATTTTTGTAACTTCGACTGGTAAGAACCAATACTCTAACAAAGCATATTACTATATCTCTCTACTGCAGGATAATACTGCAGCAATAAAAAACGAATGAGAGAGAAAAAACGAAAATAAAATCAAGTTGCAAAGGAAATGCACCATATACAGCAACAAAACACAGTGCTCATACAAGCGTCTGCCAACAGCAAAATGTGTCAAAGGCTTTAGGAAGACTATGCAGTGTTTCATAACAACAAATTGCCTCCAATGAGCGTGACATCACAACTGTTTACATTAGATTTGTTTGAGCGGTTGCAAGCGAGCTTATGCGCATGTGCAGTTGAGTCGCGTATGAGTAGTACCTTCTCCTGCTTCTGGCTATAGAAGTGTGGCAGTTAGCTATATAAGCAATAGCAGCAAGCAGCCAGATGCTATCCAGAAAAATTTTACTGGTGCACCTAAGCTACCAGATTCGTGTATGCGCAACAGGTCCGGAACTAGGAGGCGGGGACAAACCAGGGTATCTGCCTCGGGTGGCCATTTCAGGAGGGGAAGGGGGGGAGGGGGGCAAATTCATATTATTGAGGAAAAAGACCTTGTTTCACAAAGTGCCTAGCATCCAGCACACATTGGTCTATCAATTACTCATATGACTTTGAATGCATCCCTGTTGGTTTTTGAACATTTTGAACAAATTCTGAGCTGATTTCTGAATGAATTATAAGTTGATTTTGAATGCGTACATAGTATATGTGATGTCTCTGCCAGGGGAATCCCTGTCACATCTAGAAATAAACTATCCTGCAGACAAAAGGGGAGGTCTATACGAGCTGAGTGGAATAAAGCTGAACAGGTGAATGCCAGTCGCTGTTTGTGGTTGACTGGGCTTGCAAATGATCAGCATTGTTATAATTACTAGCGAATTCCATATATTCAGACTAATAGAATGGAAATAAATGACTAGCAGGAATAACAGGCAACAAAGATTATGTATAGTTTTCTCCATGTATCCAAGAAAATGGAATTTTGACACAAAATTTTTGACCACACCGCTACACTACTAAGGGCCAGTTATACAATCCCCAGCTAGTAGCCGCTGAAGTTGTATTCTGGGAGTAGCGTGGAAAACACGTTGTACAAACCGGAGAATAAATGCGGGATATCTAAACTGGTGATTATGGCAGGGTTAGTGAAGTTAACCAGAGAATAAGTTTTGACACTGGCAGGAATAGTTACAGAATTAGTGATGAAAAGATTGTGTGTTAGAATGAGGGAGGAGAAGAGACAGAGACTCACACAAATTACGGAAGAATATGACGATTACAAATTTATATAAAAATTTTGTACTACTACTTTTCGATCCCATGTTTCAGAAGCTCGAGAAGATGAATGAAATGTCAAACTATTTCCTAACATAAAAATTTTTGCTTGTAGTAGGCCTAATAGGCATTTGATATTGGTACTTCGTGAATTATATTCCGTCGTGTTATAAAAATGATCATTTGTGCCAAAACAGTCTCGTTTATTTGGTGTGTGTAACAATTGCTGCAGTATTAGGCAGGCCTATTCCATTGTATCTCGCAGACAGTGACGAAATACACATAGTAAGTTTGAGAAACCACGCCAGTCTTGGGTACAATTTGTATTAACAGCTTTTGTAGTATTAGATGATGACATTTCGTTTTTTCATGTAACAAAATGTTGACGAACTGTGATGAGGTAATAGATTCTTTCCCAGAAATTAAAGTACAAAATGAAGATCTTTTTGAAAAGTTAATTTTTTAAATTTTTGGTGTTCTACCTCAAACACTCGAGGAACGGGGAATGCCACTATCTAATATTGCCCCAGATCAGAAATTCCATAGATCCAGACCTGATGCACAGAGCAGTCTGAGTTGTAGTGGGGAGGTAGTAGTCTCTACGTGACCCATGTTTACGTTAAGTGATTTTGCTGTTTCCTCTTCATTTATTGCTCTCACGCCAAATAAAAACAAAATGGACTTCTGGGGCTAGGAGCTATCAAGTGAATTAAAATACATTCACATAATTACAGAAGGCTAAAATATGGTATTAGTTTCAGATTTTATTTTGTTTCCACCTTTCTGACAGTCAAGCGTTAATCATCTTGCAGAACAATGAAGTTATTTTTTTTTTGTTTGTTAAAGAAATTTTACTTTTATTAATCTTTTCTGCTGAGGCAGTCAATTTATTTGAAACGAAGTGTTTAATTCCACACTGTTGGCCAGTTTCAAATGTTAATTGCATTTCAAGTTCATGTTTTCATCTTCTAGCACATATGCCATTATGCCATAATAAAGAACCAAACATGAGATAATACAGTACTGGTACTCCAAGAAAACTTACATCTGTATCTGGACATACAAATGTGCACTTTAAGTCAAATTATGCATTTTGTATGGTACACAAAATTACCATGCTCTTGACGTATCCTCTAATTTCTTGTTTCTTTTATGACATAATGTAAGACCTTTTATTGTTTTACACGTATGAACATATGGGCGTCCTGCATCATTGTAGCTGCGCAAGTGCGGTGATGCCTGTTATCTGGCACTCTCCGCCAACTGCTGAAATGAATTTATTTCTAACAGGTCGCGGGAAAATATTCCGAATGGTTGTTTGAAAAGCATTACTTTCAAAGTAAATTTCCTTTTACACTAGATGAACTCTGTGCGCGAATGTGCGATGAATTTCTTAAATCACAGAGCATTTGACTCTCATTCAAAAATCAAATCTTTGAGGATGACCATGTAGGATACATTCGAGTTCAGAAGATCAGACATTTATGTTGTCATTAAAAATTTTACTGGCACATTTGTGTGAAGTTTAACACGCGCAAAAAAGATCAACATTATGTGTGAAAGCTTAGCTTCTCTTGCAGCTTTTTAATCTTAGAGGCCAATATAATACATGAAAGCTTTTCTTTTCTTCTAGCAGCACTATTTATATTAATTTAAACCATTACCTTTTCCTATTTGTGTGTTCGCACTACTTAACAGTGATGTTGCTATTGGCTGACTACATCACGTGTCCTATGATCTGAATATCCGCTGTCACCGGCTGGCAAGATCGCTTGACAGAGCTATGACTGGCTTACAAAAGCGCATCGCAATCTTGATTTCAATCGTTTGGAAAGTAACATGCGGTGTTTGGTGGAATCCGAATTTATACTTTTGTAATACGAAAATATGCAGTGTACATGTTGCTTCACATCAGACGTCTTTCCGAAATGTGTTTTTTCCCCTGAGTTTTGTTTTCTAAAGTGCTGGGAAATTCTACACCAGTGTATAAAACCACAACCATTGAAAGGATTGATAAGTTTTACAGTTCCAAGGAAAAGTATACTGTTACTTAACGTGGAAAAAGTGTATTTTCATCCGGGAGAAAGTGTATTTTTCACAGGGAAATCCGGGATTTTTTTTTTTCCTCATCCACATATTCACCCTGATCTAAGTTGCTACTTACATCTTATGAAATGATTCCATTTTTTTACTGTGACAGTACTGCTGCTCAAATGTGATTTTAAACTATTGATGCCACCTCTGAGATCTTTGCTAGTTTTTTTATTAGTTTCTTTCATTTCTGCCCTCAAACTGTCCGGTTTTGAATCCATTCATGGACCTAATGTATAAAGTGCACTTTTAATGTCACTTCTGGTTTCTTTGTGACCTACAGCAACTGTTGTAACCTGTTACAAATTATAAGAGAAAATCCCTTGTAATTGACATCATCACATTCCTTCTTCAGTCAGTTATATAACCTGTCTGTCTGTTTCTTATTTGATTTCACTTTCGCCGATTATCCATACATGACTTCCTAATTCTTGCCCCCCCTCCCTT
Source organism: Schistocerca americana (assembly GCF_021461395.2). Lineage (NCBI taxonomy): Eukaryota > Metazoa > Arthropoda > Insecta > Orthoptera > Acrididae > Schistocerca > Schistocerca americana. The sequence continues at coordinate 237,542,754 of NC_060130.1, forward strand.
ACCACCACCACCACCACCACCACCACCACCACCACCACCACCACCAAACACAGTCTTCAGTTTCCATCTTGGCAGTAGATACTGTACATTTAACAAAATTTTAAACATTTTTACCTTATAATTTATCCTATATTGGTTGCTGCCACAATGTATTTCATGTCATAATGCCAAGTTGTTTTGCAGGCATAAAGTGGTTTCCTTATTGACTGAAGTCCATTCCAATATGGTGGTGGCATTCCCAACTTTCTATTGGGTGATTACTTCAAGTATGGCAGCCACGTGCTCATTTCTGGTTTTAAACACAGCATCAACCTTGTACTCTTAACATGTCATCTGCAATGCTTTGAATTTACTCTAGTTACCTTTATTGTATTTTTCAGTGTACTATTTAAACTTATCACCAGTGTAGGCACATCACTCCTTTTTTCTTATAGTTTGTGAGTTCTTTTATTGTGCCTCTATTGGATTATTACCACACAACTGGCACCATTTGTAAATGGCCTGATCTGGTAATTTGCCGTTGATGGTCTCATAAGCTATTGCTTTCAATGACTCTTGTGCTGTTGATGGGTGTGATGGACTGTCATTAAAGAGTGTACACTACACTGCAGCACATAGTTTTTCAATTCATTCAGATTCATTGAAATAGAATTGTACTTTTTATGATGATCAGCTTTTTATTTGTCAGGAGCCGCCGCGCAGAGTGGCCGTGCGGTCTGAGGCGCCATGTCACAGACTGCATTGCCTCTCTTGCTGGAGGTTCGAGGCCCCCTTGGGCATGGGTGTGTGTGGTGTTCTTAGCATAAGTTGGTTTAAATGGAGTGTAAGTCAGGGACCAATGACCTCAGCAGTTTGGCCCCCTTAGGAATTTACACACATTTGAACATTTTGTCCGGCACCTTGATATTTAAACCAGAATGGTAAGCTACACTTGTTTATGAATTATCACATTTCATTGGTGGCAGAATAGATCTGTGATACATGAATATGATACATCTACTGTATATCTCCAAAATAATGATGAGGTTTTTCCCCAAAATTTCATGTCCAGAAATAGGGGATCGTCTTGCATTCGCTGCATGTGATGTGGAATTTTTCTTTTCGTTACTGAACAGAAGCTTGAGCTTCCATTAAGCTGTAACTCTACACTTTGCCATGCTTTAACCATGAACTTATTCATGTCTATTGAGCATTTTTTACGGTAGCAAGAAGTGTTTGTTCTAGTAAATTTTTTTTATCGATTGTGGCTTGACTTTGGAGATCTCACTTCTAAACTGCATAGTAAAGTGTGTAATGGATCATAGTGTGGAACAATGTGGTTCAAATCAAATATTTCAGTAGGATGGAGGCGTTACTGTGATACAAATTTCAAAATCATGGTTATTCGACCTGCTGAAGCAACGAATAATTGTGCAGCTTTGAGGGAGTATGGAGTCCCAGAAGCTAATGTTCAGAAGTGGCAAAAGGACAAAAGATACCTGAAAAAATGGGAAGTCAGCTAGGAAAGCTTTCAGTCGCTCACAAGTGGTAGTTTTGAAAATATTGAAATGGAAGTAGTGGCGTGTGTGTGCGAGAAACCTAAAGAAGGAATGGCAGTTCCCTGCGATGTCATATGAAATAAAGCACACAAATTGGCACAGGAACATATGGTTCAATGTTAAACCCGCTCGGGGTGGTGTACTAGGATGATGCAATGCAATGGACTTGCACTGCTACATTGAACATACCGTGCTCGGTGCCTTCCAACATTCTATGTGGAGAAACTGCTCGATTGTCAGCTACATGTTATGAGACTAAGAAATGAACATGCTAACCTCTTAGGGAAATTCTAAAACACTGATGAGACTCCTGTATTCTCCGACATGCCAGCCAATACAACAGTTGAAGAGGAAGGCACCAAAAGTGTATTGGTCTGCTATGTTGTGTGTGCTGGCCGATGGAACAAAAATGTGACCCTACATCATCCTCAATCGTAAAATTGTGTCAAAGGAAAAACTACCACCTTGTGTCGCATTTCATTACAACAGAAAAGCATGGATGACCAATAAGTAGGTTATAGATTGGCCCCGTATGGTATGAGTAGGAGATGAAGTGCTCCTCTGAATAATTGTGGGATGTTGATCCTTAATGCTTTCAGATGGCATCTGACACCAGCAGTGAAGGCAGAAATCATGAAATTAAACACAGATCTTGTCATCATTTCAGGAGGCATGACTTTGCAACTAGAAGTGTTAGATGTAGTGTTGAAAAAGCCATTTAAAGAACATCTGAAGCAGCTTTATTTCAAGGTGGTCAAGCCCTGGCCCCTTCCAGGAAGTTGATGAAGCCTCCAGTATCTAATTGTGGAATGGATCCAGACTTCTTGGACATGCATGTCCATTGCATCAGTTGTGAGTGGCTTTAAGAAGTGCTGTGTAACAAAGGCACTAGTTGGAAGTGAAGACAATCTACTATGGCATGAAATGCGAGATAACCATGACTATTCTAGTGAGCAGGTCTTAGTGGCATCTGTATCTTACAAAGGGAGGCCTTTATCTGATTATATTTTCTGTGTACTGGTACTTTTATTGTCTCCTACAGTTAGCTGTAGTAAGGTAACCATATGTGAGTTTTCATAATAAACCTAGTATGTGTATGTATGAAGAATATGGGTTGTCTTGCGTTTGGAGTCCTGTTGGATTCAGAAATACGTAGTATATACTTCTCCCGCACCTTGATGTTATCGTAAAGTTTGATAGCTGTGAACTTGATGCAGATTCACAGGGAAGTGGTGTACATATCGGCGGACCAACTGATAATGACAAATGTGTTAACATTTTAATAGCTAAACAAGGACTGACTGAAGTGCTGTTCTGCCCACTTATAGATGAGCTTATGAACAAAAGAATAAAAATCAAAATTTTATGTTACACATTAATTAATAACATCAGTGAGGACAAAATCTGAGAATACAATTGTAAGAAGCAAAAGAGCAACTTGGCTTAACTATGTATTACCAGAGGAAAAAAGACAATCTACAGGTACTACTTCATATAAACAATTTCTACTTCTGGAGGGATTCCCAGAGCCTGCCAAAAAATTACTAGAAATGAAAATTTCCAAATTGAATAATTAATTTGATTTGATTTGATTTGATTTGATTTAAGGGCTACAAAGATGCACATTGAAGGAGGTAAGCTGGATACTGCTGAACCATGTGACTGTTTGTTTGTGTAGACAATATTTCAGACAATGCATCCATTCCAAAGTCATATAGTCCTTTGGTAAAAAAATCCAGTTCCTTAATGGCATAAACAATGCTGCTTGGCAACCAAGGGCAGGTATGTGAAGTGATTTCTGGAAATCCATCATTAGTTTCACATGTTTAGTAAACAAACTGTATAATTTTGAAACAAGTATGGTGTTGGATTGAAATCTTCCTAGGAAGGAGACTCTAGTAAGTTTATCTTCGTGGGGGAGACATAATCATAAGTCAAAGTAGCATCCAGTGTATTTCAAGGAAATTTGTCTGTGTTCCTTACTTTTCAAACTATGCACAGCAGTTTTTAGTTCAGACAAATTATAGACGATGCATGAAAGACATGCAGGGAGGTCATCTCATTAGGAAACAGTTACAACATGCAGGAATACTTAAACTATGATCAGAATTTGGTATAGAGACTAGCAGCTGATCCAGCCCAATAATAAATGTAATGTAATTCACATATAAAGACAAAAAGAATCGATACTGTTTTACTACGCAATCAGGGATCAGTTATTGTGTGACATTGTAAATTGTGGCTGACCATCAGAGTTCGGCTAAGTGCTGGTGTAATGTTCTGAGGAGTGGGGCTTATCTTGAAAGCTTAAGACAGGACACAGAGATGGCACTTATCTGCTGCTCGAGAAGCGTAGCTTTGAGAGGTGGAATCATTGTAAAGTAAAGGGGGTGAGGTAGTAAACTGCTGGTCAGAATGGAAGAAGGTAAAACCCAAGAGCTGGTTTAAGTAAAAAGCTTGGGGGGGGGGGGGGGGGGGCAATTGAGCGGATTTGCATGAAAGCACAGTTTATTGAGCGTGTTATTAATTTATGTACTGTGTAATTGAGCTACAGAAAATCTAGATACTTTGGCTCAATGAGAGAACTTCAAGGACTCTTTGAGACAATCTGTACTACAATTGTTAATTGAGATACATCACAAATTAAGACTGATGATTGTTCACGACCTGTAAAAATCTTGATTATTCTGTAACTCCAACAGAGACAGACATATAGAATATATTAAATGAAAAATAATGTGTGATTAGAGTTCCATATCAGTACAGCTGATAGTTCCAGTGCTACAGCAATAATTGTGCCAAATATTTGTGCACTTGTATAATTTTTGAAGACACCGTCATAAAGGAAGAGCCTCTGGAAAAAATGGTCTAAGTCACATTTTGTTCATTTTTGCAGGAGAGGAAATTTAAGCTTTCAAGATGACAAAAATATACTTAAAATATTCCACTCGAATGTAACAAATATAATTGATGCCAAATTTGATTGTAAAGGAATTGCATTGGAAAAAATAGTAATTTGAATTATGTGATAAAAAATATGAAACATGCATAGAATGTACCTCTTTATCACAAAAAGAACGTGGTAAATCGATCACTTTTTGGTAGGCTTTCACCCCTTTTTTGTGTTGTTTAACTTCGGAAGGTTCTTTTTGTTGGTCTTGGATTGTGGTTTGCTATGTGGTAGATTGGAAGAGAAATTGTACGTGTCTTAATCACAAAACAGTTTGCATATTTTTTGTAAGATACTGGCAGGAGCTCTAGAAATATAGTGTTAGATTTATTATTTGCAAAACAGTCTTGTTTTACCATACATAAAGTATTGTATTACAAAACACTTATCATTACATGCCTGATGAAGTCATAAGAATTCGTCAGGCCTCTGTGGTTGATACTCAGGCTGAAAATCTGTGTGTGGACTACTAGAACATCCAAATCTGCTGGTGTTTGGGATTTTATTCATATAATTGTGCAAAAAATTTAATAACTTCGTTCACTCGTTTATTCCCTACAACTTCAATTTAAGTATAAAATATTCCATCGCTGTTGGACATTTGATGAATGATGAAACTGTAAAATTATAATTGACACTTTTATTAAACATAACTAGTGCTGCTATTTGGCAAGGGTAGGTTTTTTAGTCCATGCATAATAACTTGGTGTTCCATGACAGTTTGTCCCAGCAGATCGCCCAAGAGATAAGAAAATGAGAAACGTGTGTTTTTTACCATTTATATGTAACTTTTCTTGTGTTTCACTTGACAACTGTATAGTGTGGTTTGAAAAGCAGAATCAGCAAGTTACTAGTTTACACTAGCATCTTTAGGCTTCACTTTCATGTGCAAATAATTGTTCCAGTTGGTCCCCAAAGTCAACAATTGTGCATTTGTCAGAAAATGTCGAAATGGGGAAAATTTCCACAGGTACACAAAATGGGCCTGATTGCTGTTGCAGAAGCAATGAAAAAAGCATGCCAAATTTAAAAGAATGAAAAATCCCCAAGATTGACAAAGTTTTGCAGAAGTTGGAAATATAGTGTGTATTTCAATGCGAGATGCTTTTAATAATTTCCTCAATGAAACTCTGCCTTGGAATCTGGCAAAAAACCCAAAGAGATTATGGTCATACGTAAAGCACTCCAGTGGTAAGATGGAATCAGTACCTTTACTGTGCAATAACAACAATGCCACTAAAGCAGACTTATTAAACATGGTTTTCCAAAACTCGTTCACCAAATAAGATGCAGTATATACACTCCTGGAAATGGAAAAAAGAACACATTGACACCGGTGTGTCAGACCCACCATACTTGCTCCGGACACTGCGAGAGGGCTGTACAAGCAATGATCACACGCACGGCACAGCGGACACACCAGGAACCGCGGTGTTGGCCGTCGAATGGCGCTAGCTGCGCAGCATTTGTGCACCACCGCCGTCAGTGTCAGCCAGTTTGCCGTGGCATACGGAGCTCCATCGCAGTCTTTAACACTGGTAGCATGCCGCGACAGCGTGGACGTGAACCGCATGTGCAGTTGACGGACTTTGAGCGAGGGCGTATAGTGGGCATGCGGGAGGCCGGGTGGACGTACCGCCGAATTGCTCAACACGTGGGGCGTGAGGTCTCCACAGTACATCGATGTTGTCGCCAGTGGTCGGCGGAAGGTGCACGTGCCCGTCGACCTGGGACCGGACCGCAGCGACGCACGGATGCACGCCAAGACCGTAGGATCCTACGCAGTGCCGTAGGGGACCGCACCGCCACTTCCCAGCAAATTAGGGACACTGTTGCTCCTGGGGTATCGGCGAGGACCATTCGCAACCGTCTCCATGAAGCTGGGCTACGGTCCCGCACACCGTTAGGCCGTCTTCCGCTCACGCCCCAACATCGTGCAGCCCACCTCCAGTGGTGTCGTGACAGGCGTGAATGGAGGACGTGTCGTCTTCAGCGATGAGAGTCGCTTCTGCCTTGGTGCCAATGATGGTCGTATGCGTGTTTGGCGCCGTGCAGGTGAGCGCCACAATCAGGACTGCATACGACCGAGGCACACAGGGCCAACATCCGGCATCATGGTGTGGGGAGCGATCTCCTACACTGGCCGTACACCACTGGTGATCGTCGAGGGGACACTGAATAGTGCACGGTACATCCAAACCGTCATCGAACCCATCGTTCTACCATTCCTAGACCGGCAAGGGAACTTGCTGTTCCAACAGGACAATGCACGTCCGCATGTATCCCGTGCCACCCAACGTGCTCTAGAAGGAGTAAGTCAACTACCCTGGCTAGCAAGATCTCCGGATCTGTCCCCCATTGAGCATGTTTGGGACTGGATGAAGCGTCGTCTCACACGGTCTGCACGTCCAGCACGAACGCTGGTCCAACTGAGGCGCCAGGTGGAAATGGCATGGTAAGCCGTTCCACAGGACTACATCCAGCATCTCTACGATCGTCTCCATGGGAGAATAGTAGCCTGCATTGCTGCGAAAGGTGGATATACACTGTACTAGTGCCGACATTGTGCATGCTCTGTTGCCTGTGTCTATGTGCCTTTGGTTCTGTCAGTGTGATCATGTGATGTATCTGACCCCAGGAATGTGTCAATAAAGTTTCCCCTTCCTGGGACAATGAATTCACGGTGTTCTTATTTCAATTTCCAGGAGTGTATTAAACATGGTTTTCCAAAACTCCTTCACCAAAGAAGACGCAGTAAATGTTCCTGAATTCCAGTCGAGGACAACTGCAAAGATGAGAAACATAGAAGTATATATCCTCAGTGTAGCAAAGCAGCTTAAATCATTTAATAAAGGCAAGGCCTCCAGTCCAGATTGTATACCAACCAGGTCCCTTTCAGATTATGCTGATACAATAGCTCCATATTTAGGAATTACATACGACCACTCACTCACAGAAAAATCCGTACCTGAAGACTGGAAAATTGCTCAAGTCACACCAATACCTAAAAAGGGAAATAGGAGTAATCCGGTGAGTTACAGGCCCATATCACTAACATTGATTTACAGTAGTGTTTTGGAACATATACAGTATTAGAACATTATGATTACCTCGAAGAAAACGATTTATTGACACATAGTCAGCACAGATTCAGAAAACATCGTTCTTGTGGAACACAACTAGCTCTATATACTCTTGAAATAATGAGTGCTATCAACAGGGGTTGTCAAATTGATTCCATATTTTTAGATTTCCAGAAGGATTTTGACACCGTTCCTCACAAGCGTCTTCTAACCAAACTGCGTGCCTATGGAATATCGCCTCAGTTGTGCGACTGGATTCATGATTTCCTGTCGGAATTCGTGGTAATAGATGGAAAGTCATCGAGTAAAACAGAAGTAATATCTGGTGTTCCCCAAGGAAGTGTTGTAGGCCCTCTGTTGTTCCCGATCTGTATTAACGACACAGGAGACAATCTGAGTAGCAGTCTTAGATTTTTTGCAGATGATGCTGTAATTTACCATCTTGTAAAGTCATCAAATGACCAAAATGAATTGCAGAATAATTAGGTAAGATATCTATATGGTGCAAAAAGTGGCAGTTGACTCTGAATAAAAAAAAGTGTGAAGTTATTCACATGAGTACTAAAAGAAACCCGCTACATTTCAGTTATGCTATAAGTCGCACAAATCTGAAGGCTGTAAATTCAACTAAATACCTCAGGATTACAATTACAAATAACTGAAACTGGAACGATCACATTGATAATGTTGTGGGTAGAGCAAACCAAAGACTGTGATTCACTGGCAGAACACTTAGAAGGTGCAACAGGTACACTAAAGAGACTGCTTACACCACACTTGTCCACCCTCTTCTTGAGTATTGCTGTGCGGTGAGGGATCCGCATCAGGTGGGATTGACAAATGACATCAAAAAAGTGCGGAGAAGGGCAGCTCATTTTGTATTATCGTGAAATAGGGAGATAGTACCAGAGACACGATATGTGAATTGGGGTGGCAATCATTAAAACAAAGGCATTTTTCGTTGTGACAGTATGTTCTCGTGAAGTTTCAATGACCAGTTTTCTCCTCTGATTGCGAAAACATTCTGTTGGCACCCAACTACATAGGGAGAAATGATCATCACGATAAAATGACAGAAATCGGGGCTCGCACAGAAAAGTTTAAGTGTTTGTTCGAGAGTGGAATGGTAGAGAGACAGCTTGAAGGTGATTCATTGAACCCTCTGCCGGGCACTTTATTGTGAATAGCAGAGTAACCACGTAGATGTAGATATTGACTTGAGTATTTGGTCAAGAAGTATCCAAAAAAAGAAGAAGAGGATGAGGAGGAGTAGGAGTAGGAGTAGGAGTAGGAGTAGGAGGAGGAGGTGGTAACACTGCATAATAACCACCTTTCATTTTTTGGGATACGTTCCACATCTTTTCCTTTTGATATTTTCCTTGACTCTTGGCCTCACATAAGTCAGCTCAAGGACAGTGCCTGTAGAGGCAGCATGCTTCGCTAATGTGCCAGCTTCCTCATTATAGGGGGTGCCAGTGTGAGAATGCACCCACAGCAAATGTATACTGTGAACATATACCAAAACCATTTCCAATATGCAACAATTGGTTAGGGACTTAAAGGAAGAATCAGAGGACTTAAAAAAAGTACACTATTTACCAGGTACCTCAGTAGTGTAGCTTCAGTAATGGAACTCTTTTCAGGTTACCGTTCTAATCCTTCTTTTGTGAAGAAGAATATGTTTTGTACAAGTATTTCTAAGCATTATGTTCAAATTTAAGAGATATGTCCGCTCGATATTGTGTTGGGTAACTTGGCTATAATATAAAAATGTGTCGTCGTAACTGCCGTCTGCTTCACATCTGCTGTGCAGCAAGCTACGTTATTTTAGGTATTAACTGTATTTTTCTTACTTGTCACTACTTCTTCCATGTGTTTTTGCTTTTAAGAAGCTTTAATTTTCGAGTACTAGTAATAGTGTTCCACAGATTTCGTGTTTGTTTGGAATACAGTCAGAGAGAGTCCCCTTAGTCAGCTGTAGTGCCAGTAGTGCTAGCGTTTTTTTTTTCAGTACAGTCCAGAGACAGGTAGTGCTATTTTCATTGTTTTCTACAAGAAGTGTCTAGTAACCACGGTTTAGTCAACTATCAGCTGCCTTTAGTGGATTAGCAGTCTAGTTAAAAGGTGATTAACTCTCTGCAGTAAATTGATTTCTTAGGATGGATAGGATGTGTGACTGCTGTGTACGGATGCAGGAGGAGATGGCCACTGTTCGTGAACAGCTCTACGTGTTGATGGCCGTGGTCAGCCGTCTTCAGGCTGCTTCCTCGTAGTGTAGCGGCAGTGGGGAGTCTGGTGTGTCGCATGGTACACCCCAGGTTTTACATGCTTCGCCCACGGTCACTGCTGTCGAGACATCTTCGCGGGTACCGGGCGCGGTTGGGCCACCCTCTCCCCAAGGGGAGTGGCGGGTTCAGCGGCGTTTGCAGCGCACGAGGCGGAGGGTCAATGTGGAGGCTGGCCGTGTGGCATCACCCGCTCAGCCTGTGAGTGGACATATGGCCGCTTCTTCGGCAAGGTCCGAGCAGGCACACGGGGGGGGGGGGGGGGGGGGGGGTTTATTAGTGATTGGGAGCTCCAACATGAGGCGGTTGATGGAGCCCCTTAGGGAGATAGCGGAAAGGTCGGGGAAGAAGGCCAGTGTTCACTCTGTCTGCTTGCTGGAGGGTCTCATCCGAGATGTGGAGGAGGCCCTGCCAGCAGCGATAGAGAGCACTGGGTGCACCCAACTGCAAATTGTTGCTCATGTCGGCACCAATGACTCCTGCCGTCTGGGTTCAGAGGTCATCCTCAGTTCATACAGGCGGTTGGCGGAGTTGGTGAAGGCGGAAAGCCTCGCTCGTGTGGTGGCATCTGAGCTAACTATCTGTAGTATTGTTCCCAGAACCGATCGCGGTCCTCTGGTTTGGAGCCAAGTGGAAGGCTTAAACCAGAGGCTCAGACAATTCTGCGGAGATCTGGGGTGCAAATTTCTCGACCTCTGCTATCGGGTGGAGAAATGTAGGGTCCCCCTGAATAGGTCTGGCGTGCACTTTACGCAGGAAGCAGCTACGAGGGTAGCAGAGTACGTGTGTAGTGCACATGTGGGTTTTTTAGGTTAGAGAATTCCCTCCCTAGGCCCGACAAGATGCCTCCTGAGACGCGACAAGGTAGTAGTAGGCAACAATATTAATGTGCTAATAGTAAACTGCAGGAGCGTCTATAGAAAGGTCCCAGAACTGCTCTCATTAATAAACGGTCACAACGCCCACATAGTACTAGGGACAGAAAGTTGGCTGAAACCAGATGTCAACAGTAATGAAATTCTAACCTCAAATTGGAATGTATACTGCAGAGACAGGCTGGACAGTGAAGGGGGAAGCATGCTTATAGCGATAAAAAGTACAATAGTATCGAAGGAAATTGACGGAGATCCGAAATGTGAAATAATTTGGGTGAAGGTCACGGTTAAAGAAGGCTCAAACATGGTAATTGGATGTCTCTATGGGCCCCCTGGCTCAGCAGCTGTTGTGGCAGAGCACCTGAAGGAAAATTTGGAAAATATTTCGAGTAGATTTCCCGACCATGTTATAGTTCTGGGTGGAGATTTTAATTTGCCGGATATAGACTGGGAGAGACAAACGTTTATAACAGGTGGCAGGGACAAAGAATCCAGTGAAATCTTTTTAAGTGCATTATCTGAAAACTACCTTGAGCAGTTAAACAGAGAACCGACTCGTGGCGATAACGTATTAGACCTTTTGGTGACAAACAGACTCGAACTATTTGAAACAGTTAACGCAGGACAGGGAATAAGCAATCATAAAGAGGTTACTGCATCGATGATTTCAGCCGCAAATAGAAGTATTAAAAAAGGTTGGAAGTTTTTCTGTTTAGCAAAAGTGACAAAAAGCAGATTTCAGAGTACTTGATGTCTCAACACAAAAGTTTTGTCTCAAGTACAGATAGTGTTGAGGATCAGTGGACAAAGTTCAAAACCATCATACAATATGCATTAGATGAGTATGTGCCAAGCAAGATCATAAGAGATGGAAAAGAGCCACTGTGATACAACAACTGAGTTAGAAAACTGCTGCGGAAGCAAAGGGAACTTCACAGCAAACATAAACATCCAAAGCCTTGCAGACAAACAAAAATTACACGAAGTGAAATGTAACGTGAGGAGGGCTATGCGAGAGGTGTTCAATGAATTCGAAAGTAAAGTTCTATGCACTGACTTGGCAGAAAATCCTAAGAAATTTTGTGTCTTATGTCAAAGCGGTAGGTGGATCAAAACAGAATGTCCAGACACTCTGTGACCAAAATGGTACTGAAACAGAGGACGACAGACCAAAGACCGAAATACTAAATGTCTTTTTCCAAAGCTGTTTCACAGAGGAAGACTGCACTGTAGTTCCTTCTCTAGATTGTCGCACAGATGACAAAATGGTAGATATCGAAATAGACGACAGAGGGATAGAGAAACAATTAAAATTGCTCAAAAGAGGAAAGGCTGCTGGACCTGATGGGATACCAGTTCGATTTTGCACAGAGTATACGAAGGAACTTGCCCCCCTTCTTGCAGCGGTGTACCATAGGTCTCTAGAACAGTGTAGTGTTCCAAAGGATTGGAAAAGGCCACATGTCATCCCCGTTTTTAAGAAGGGACGTCGAACAGATGTGCAGAACTATAGACCTATATCTCTAACGTCGATCAGTTGTAGAATTTCGGAACGCGTATTATGTTAGAGTATAATGACTTTTCTGGAGACTAGAAATCTACTGTGTAGGAATCAGCATGGGTTTCGAAAAAGACGATCGTGTGAAACCCAGCTCGCGCTATTCGTCCACGAGACTCAGAGGGCCATAGACACGGGTTCACAGGTGGATGCCGTGTTTCTTGACTTCTGCAAGGCGTTCGATACAGTTCCCCACAGTTGTTTAGTGAACAAAGTAAGAGCATATGGACTATCAGACCAATTGTGTGATTGGATTGAAGAGTTCCTAGATAACAGAACGCAGCATGTCATTCTCAATGGAGAGAAGTCTTCTGAAGTAAGAGTGATATCAGGTGTGCTGCAGGGGAGTGTCGTAGGGCTGTTGCTATTCACAATATACATAAATGACCTTGTGGATAACATCGGAAGTTTACTGAGGCTTTTTGCGGATGTTGCTGTGGTATATTGAGAGGTTGTAACAATGGAAAATTGTACTGAAATGCAGAAGGATCTGCAACGAATTGACGCATGGTGCAGGGAATGGCAATTGAATCTCTATGTAGACAAGTGTAATGTGCTGCGAATACATAGAGAGAAAGATCCTTTATCATTTAGCTACAATATATCAGGTCAGCAACTGGAAGCAGTTATTTCCATAAATTATCTGAGATTAGGCATTAGGAGTGATTTAAAATTGAATGATCATCTAAAGTTGATTGTCCGTAAAGCAGATGTCAGACTGAGATTCATTGGAAGAATCCTAAGGAAATGCAATCCGAAAACAAAGGAAGTAGGTTACAGTACGCTTGTTTGCCCACTGCTTGAATATTGCTCACCAGTGTGGGATCCGTACCAGATGGGGTTGATTGAAGAGATAGAGAAGATCCAACGGAGAGCAGCGCGCTTCGTTACAGGATCATTAGATAGAGAATATCCAACGGAGACCAGCGCGCTTCGTTACAGGATCATTTAGTTATCGTGAAAGCGTTACGAAGATGATAGATAAACTCTAGTGGAAGACTTTGCAGGAGAGACACTCAGTAGCTCAGTACGGGCTTTTGTTGAAGTTTCGAGAACATACCTTCACCGAGGAATCAAGCAGTATATTGCTCCCTCCTATGTATATCTTGCGAGAGATGAGGATAAAACCAGAGAGATTAGAGCCCACACAGAGGCATACCGACAATCTTTCTTTCCACGAACAATACGAGACTGGAACAGAAGGGAGAACCGATAGAGGTACTCAAGGTACCCTCCGCCACACACCATCAGGTGGCTTGCAGAGTATGGATGTAGATGTAGATGTAGAATTTTACAAAGGGTTATTTCAAGTGTTTTCATTGTGCAGTCATTGATTTTTTCCATGTTTTTCTCAAATAAGACAAAAACACATACTTACAGGCTTTACCCCATTTATGAGGGTGAAATGCTGCAATTTTTGTTTTAGCTAAATTATAAACTTCTCTGTAATTAATAATCACACAGAGCAGGAATTTGGATAGATTATAGGTAACTACTCAACCTATGACTTCAGTTCAAAATCATGGAAAAATCTAGTTCTCACTGACCACAGTATTAGAAAAACTGAAAACTGTGGGCCTGTACCCCCACCTATCCTACTGATTTATTTTCCACTACCTTTTTGCTTTCTTGCTTTGCATTTTGCTTTCTTAAATAAAATGTAACAGCCCTTAGTTTGTGAACCTGTTTCTTCATACTAAGCACTTTACAGATTAATGTAGTTTCTAACTTTTATTTTTCAGAGATATCTTGTAAGAGCTTTACATTTGAACCTTTTAATTCTCCTTGAAATTTGTGATAGATAGAGGAGGTATTTGTAAACGGGTACACAAATGATATGTTGAATTTACTGTTAAATATTTTCCGGTGTGTGTTTCATGCAACAGGGAGTTCAGGGTATATTTATTTATTTAAACCATGACATTTTTTAATTGATAGTTCTTCTGGAAGGTAAATTCTGTTTCTTTTGCTTGTCATATTGACTCTTTATTCCCTTAAGTGCATCTATGTGATTTCTAATATCTGCCTCCGTTTCTTTGGATAGTTTTCAAGGACGGTTAGCATGCATGCCTCTTGCGAATACCTGATGAAACTGCAATTGTCCGGTCATAACTGTGGGTTCTTTGATTAATTTGGGAGATGGCTGATTGGAACTAAAACATACAAAACATTGGTTCACCTTATTAAGAGAATGATAAAACGACTTCCTTAACTTGATACAATTTTTTTTGCTGCGGCAGTGTGTCGAATATTTACAACTGTCTTCGAACAGTAAAGCATCATTTGATGCACACAATTACAAACTCCTGTCTTAAAGTACATGTTGAACATTTTAAAAAATGCAGTTTCATCTGAAGCTTGAATAGTGCTGGTGTTAACTGTATGATGTTGACTGCTTCATTGGAGGTCATGAACTGTGGTGAGCAAGTCTGTGCTAATCTCTATATTAACCTCTGTGTGATAGCGCTACAGTGGTGAGATGAAGGGTGTGTCTTCAGGAGCGCCTCCCATTCATTGTTGCGGATGGCAGCGAGACATCGATGCGCATAGCCGACTTCCGTGTGACACCACGATATTTGGACGATACCACTCCTCTTTTGTTTTTGGGAGATATTACAGTACTCTTCATATATGCTTATACAGTCTGCAGTCTGTGATTTGTTGTACTATGTAAAGCAATGAAGGCCTTTTATCAAACTCATAATATCATTTCTTTTCATTCTTACAGTGTATGGGAAAGATCAATCTCTGGCATTCAAATTGTCATTCTTAGACCTTCTACCAGCAATTAATGTCACAGAAATTAAGCTGGGTAAATTATTCATCCAAGTTCTTGATAAGCTGTTCTTCTTTGTCTTGTTTGATTGTTTGAAACACTCAAAGAATGAGCATTTGCAGTCACTTCCCAACTAGTGAAACGTTGCTGTAAGGTCACTACAAACATTACTAATTCTGCTACAACTTTTTTTCTTTTTATCTGATAAAGAGGTGGCTTCTCACCTTCATCTTCTGGTAATCCATACATTTTAAAGATCCTAAGAGGACCACGCAACTATCAGACTTCAAATTAAAATGTATAACTATAAGAAAACAAAACAGAGTAAGAAATTCAACCGATCACATTTTTAGTCACAAGCCAACTTGTCTAACAGGCGTAATGTAAACAGTGGAAGCAAATGCATGACTTGCCCGATTCTTTCCATGAGAAGAGTGACTTAAAACATTTACTCATTCAAATGACTTTGCAAGAAACTGCAAATTTCATGAAACAAAAAAATACAGTGATTCACTTTTATTTTACACACGTACCTCTTTTACTTATCTGCTCTGTAATACAGTAAATGCTACCTTTCTTGTGTAGTGACATTCAGCTGATAAGTTAACAAGCAACTATTATTGTTGCACTCTAGATGTGAGTGCTCTAACTTAAATTTCTCGTATTTTCTACAGGTGGATAGTACAAATGAATGAACTTGGAGAAAAGTATGCATGGGTCCAGGTTTTTGAAAATAAGGGTTCTATTATGGGTTGTTCAAATCCACACCCTCATTGTCAGATTTGGGCATCGTCCTTTTTACCAAATGAGGCAAGGATAAAAGATACGCACCAAAGAAAATACTACGAAAAATTTGGGTACCCAATGTTACTGGATTACCTCAAAAAGGAACTTCAAAAGCAGGTTGGTGCTTGTGCATATTAAGATTGCAGGTATCAGAAATGTTGATTTTGTGAGTTGTAAGTTTACCATTAATTCTGAATTTTTTTAGAAGCTAAGAATATTATCACGGAGTTTTTTAATTTGAGCAAAAGTAAACGTCTGATTAATGGACACTGATAATGTTGGCCCTCATTTTTCAACTTTATAAAAGTTCAGACACAACCTCCTTATCTTGTTCCAAACAACAAAAGATCAGATGAGCAAAGCAGCCCCCTATGACAAGTTCTGAAATGTTCACAAATGTATTTATGTGCTGGCTGATGTAATACATGGACCCACTTGGTTCCACTGTGTTAGTGCTGGACTAGTTGCAACAGAATAAAGTTTTATTTAATAGGAACTTTTGATGGTGTATATGAAACTGTCTTTCATACAACATTAGTTTATAAAGTAATTTGCTTTGTTTCCTTATTTTGTAACCGGACGTGTTGTCTTCCATGAATGATTTTTTTCAAAATTATTGTTTCAAACTACTCTCCAACCAGTAAGTAGTAAGCATTTTATTGTACAGTCTGAGCAGTAAAACTTACAGTAAAGGATATCTAACATTGGTGATTCAAAAAGCTTCCAATTTTTTTGCAAAAAACATGGATTCTTACTTCAAGAGCTGACTACATCATCAGTAAGTTATTAAAGGTATATGGCAAATAGATCCACTTACAGAAACATTTAACTAGAAGCGTAGACAAGGAAAATTGAAAAAAGAGATGGTTTTGTTGAAATGATGGACCATTTATTTGTCATAGGTTATTGAAATGCTTTGTAAGAGATGGAAAAAAGCGAATAAGAATTTCCTAAAGCTTCAATGCAAAAAAAAGTACACCCAGTCTCTGTCGTTCGTGTGGATAAAAAACTAAAATGTGAGGAAGAAAGATTACCAAGGTACTTAAGAAAAAAGTTGAATGTCATTTTCCCCACTCATCAGGTTGGTGCATCAAAAGCAGTGATGTTGGTGATGACAGTAGAGCTTGTCAGTCATTGTTCAGTAAAGATCAGTAACAGCATTAACTGCAGCAGCAGTGATAGTTTGAGCAATTCAAGATACTTCGTACATCTTTACTGTAATTTGCTAAAGTTGTTTTTAGATGCAAGATCAGTTATAGAAATGGATTTTCCGTTTTATTGGTTGCTGCAGAAGCTTTTGATAATGATACTCAAAACCAGATGGCAAATTGTGCTTTTAAGAGCCCCAGAAAAAAAAGAAAAATAGAGAAGCAAGACTTGGAACTGATTAACAATATTAGCATCAAGGACTGCCAAGACTTAGTGTTGCAATGGGATGGGAAACTTCTCCCAGCATGCAGAGGTTGGAAAGGTTGATAGAATAGCAACAATAATAACTTTTCAAGGCAAGGAGCAATTGCTGGGAGACCCTGAAATCCCAGCATCTTTGGAAATGACCAAGCCATGGCTGCTTAGCAGTGGATAAGTGAGATATAACTGACAAAATTTGGACACTTTGTTTTCATTTGGTGAAGAGTAACATATGTCAATGAAATATTGGTGGGGCTAATCCATAAAACTTGCTTAATTGTGACCTGTTGTACCATCTGAGTCCTCACATTTTTAAGTTTTGAGTAGCTGTTTCAGTTCACTGATAGTCCTGCTTCTTATGTAGACATATGACTCGACAAGAAGTTTTACATGACTGCTAGCAATTAAGTACCTTATGCCGTAGCATTAACTGTGTAAGAACTTACTGTTTTGATTATAATACATTCTGCCAGATTATTGTCACTTAGATTAAAACTTGTTAGAGAAATATAATAAATAATAATGATGATGATGATGATGATGATGATAATAATAAACATCTTAAGTGATTGTGTTGTCATTTTTCAAATATTTAAAAGCTGTGGATGTTATAACGTCAAGTTTAACACATATATTTCACAACGACACAACACATATAAGTCACAGAGTAAGTTGATAAGCAAGACATGTGTACACGTTAGCATTCGAATGAGCACTGAGGCCCAGTCTAGCGACCACTGCTCGGCTGGCCACTTAGGTGGCACAGCTGCTGCATGGCTGGCAGACATCGCCGCACATAGAGGACACGCGTAATTGTGCGGCGGCGCTTTGAATAATCGGCGAGTCACAACACTTTTCCCCCCTTTGAAATTGTTGCACTGGTCCTGATGGAGGTGTCCTGGAGATGGCTAACATCCATAGGCGTTGTTTGACTCGCCGCAAAGTCTCGAGGAGGAGGCTTCCCGTACGGACGGAAGTATCCCCGATGATAACGGGTCGAGATGACAGGAGACGTAGGGGTCGAATCTGCTGGGCCCCCATGCACCAATCTGCCCGTTGCGGCAAGTCCAGTTGATATGACAGGAGGCATGGGCGATGTGTCGGCGTCCGTTGGAGGAGGAGGCGAGTAGATTTGCTCTGACAGGGGATGGTCATTTGGTTCCTGCATGGGCACATCTCCTGGTGGCGTCCGTTCTTGTGCTGGCATCGCGATGACGGTGAGAGGGCTGCATTGTGTGTATTGAGAGATGCCAAGATCCCGAGCATCAGGTAGAGCCGAAGGTGTTGTAGCGGCATTCGGAACGGGCCTTGCCGGCACACGAGGCCGAAGCTGGTCCGAATGACGCACTGCAACACCCATGGGGGTGCAACAGTAAGACGCCAGAAACTGGAGAAGCGCATCATCAGCAGCAGAAGAAGTCAGAAGTTTCCGCATCTGAGTCTTAAATTTGCGGACCAGTCGTTCAGCCTCACCGTTTGATTGTGGATGGAACGGTGGGGCCGTGACATGCATAACACCGTGACGAGCACAAAAATCCGCAAATTCGGAAGAGGCAAATTGCGGACCATTATCAGTAACCAGAGTAGAGGAGAGGCCTTCCAAAGAAAAAATGCGGGCGAGAGCACTGGTCGTTGCCGCGGTGGTAGGCGACGTGCAACGGACAATGAAAGGAAAGTTAGAGTAGGCGTCAATTACGAGGAGCCAATAAGTACCTAAAAAGGGTCCCGCAAAGTCAGCATGAATGCGCTCCCAGGACTTCTCAGGTGAAGGCCACGGTGACAAAGATGACTTCAGGGCAGCGGCCTATGACGCACAAGAGCCGCAGGCAGCGCCCATGTGTACTATTTCAGAGTCGATGCCAGGCCAGTACACATGACGGCGCACCAGAGATTTTGTGCGAGACACACCCCAGTGCCCTTGGTGAAGGAGGCGCAAGACCGAATCACACAAAGACGCAGGTACCACAACACGCGGCGAAGCATTGTCAGTGGAAAGGAGGATAACACCATCCCTAGCCGTGAGGCGGTAGAGCAAAGCTTAGTAGTTCCGCAATGGATCAGAAGTCTTAGCGGACGGGCGATCTGGCCAACCCTTCTGAATGCAGCGTAAAACCCGGGAGAGGGTAGGGTCAGAACCCGTAGCAGCCGCCTGCCTGTCCCCAGTGATGGGGAACCTGTCCACAACCCGCTGCTCGGCAACATCCAGGTGGAAACACAAAAGTTCGTCCCTATCGAATGCCAGATCAGGACCCATGGGAAGGCGAGACATAGCATCAGCATTTGCATGTTGAGCTGTTGGCCGGAAATGAATCTCATAATTGAAACGAGACATGTAAAGAGCCCAATGCTGGAGGTGGTGTGCAGCCTTGTCGGGAAGTGACGTTGATGGATGAAACAATTGGTTTGTGATCCGTAACAAGATGAAATTTTGAGCCATAGAGAAAAACACCAAACTTATGAAGAGCATAAATAATGGCCAAAGCTTCTTTTTCAATTTGAGAATACTTTTGTTGGGCATCCGTGAGCGTTTTGGAGGCATAAGCAATGGGTTGTTCCGAACCTTAAGAAAAACGGTGTGCAAGGACTGCACCGACCCCGTATTGAGAGGCGTCTGTGGCAAGAACAAGATGTTGGCCAGGTCGATAAGTAGCCAGGCACGGGGCCTGTTTCAGCATAGTCTTCAATTTCTGGAAAGCCGCATCGCATGATGCGGACCAGTGAAAAGGCACGTTTTTATGTAACAGGCGATGCAACGGCTGAGCCACCGAAGCCACAGACGGTAAAAACTTGTGATAGTATGCTATTTTCCCCAAGAGGGCCTGCAGTTCCTTAACAGATGTAAGGCGAGGAAGGGCATTGATTGCAGCGACAGTTTGCTGAAGCGGACGAATACCATCCCGAGAGAGTTGAAACCCCAAGTACGTGATACATGCCTGAAAAAATTGTGATTTCTGAAGATTACACTTAAGACTGGCAGTCTGTAAGACATGAAAAAGTGTGCGGAGATTTTGAAGATGTTCTTCAGTGGTGGAGCCAGTGACAACAATGTCGTCCATGTAATTGATACACCCAGGGACAGGGAGCAATAATTGTTCCAAGAATCGCTGAAAGAGAGCAGGGGTGCTAGCAACCCCGAATGGAAAGCGTTGGTATTGATAGAGGCCGAAAGGCGTGTTAAGGACCAGAAACTGCCGGGAAGCAGTGTCGAGAGGAAGTTGATGATAAGCTTCTGACAGGTCAATTTTAGAAAAATACTGGCCTCCAGCAAGTTTAGTGAACCGTTCTTCAGGACGGGGCATAGGGTAAGTGTCGATGAGGCATTGAGCATTTACAGTGGCTTTGAAATCGCCACAGAGACGAATATCACCACTTGGCTTATCAACGACAACGACAGGAGAGGACCACTCACTGGAAGTGACAGGAAGCAAGGCCTCTGAAGTAGTGAGACGATCCAACTCCCATTTTACCCGATCACGAAGGGCCACAGGAATGGGCCGAGCCTGAAAAAACTTAGGCCGAGCAGTGGGTTTGAGCGTGATATGAGCTTCAAAGTCGTTTGCACGGCGTAACCCAGGAGAAAAAAAGGGACAAAAACGTCGTCGACAAGGAATCCAGTTGAGCATAAGGAATAGCATCAGAGACAATATTGACAGAGTCATCTATGGAGAACCCAAAAACGCGAAAGGCATCGAAACCAAAAAGATTCTCTGCGTTACTCTGGTCGACCACAAATATGGGGACAGTGCGAACGACGGATTTGTAAGATACCTCAGCATTAAACTGTCCCAAGAGAGAAATCTTCTGTTTATTGTACGTCCATAATTGCTGAGTGACAGGTGACAGGAGTGGAGAACCCAACTGAAGATACGTCTGAGAATTAATTATAGTGGCAGCAGAACCGGTATCCACCTGCATGCGAACATCTCGACCAAGGTTTTGGACAGTGAGGAATATCTTCCCTGAAAGGGAAGAAGTGCAATTCACAGACAACACAGAATCAGAATCAGCGTCATGTTCATGAACATCATGTATGCGGTCGGATTTGCAAACGGAAGACACATGACCTTTCTTTTTGCAATTGTGACACACAGCCCAACGTTGGGGACAATCCTCGCATGAATGTTTCGTAAAACACCGCGGACATGAAGGAAGTTGCCGGGGGTTTTGCTGCAGTTTCTTAGCGGGTTGTTTACGGTTAGGCCGAGGCTGCGTGTGGGAGCGCACTGCGGCCTCGTTGGCCGGCGGGGACGCGCCGCACGCGTCGTCAACAGCGCACAGAGGTTGTATTTCCCCGACATCATCCCACGCCTCTATTTGCGCCCCAGCGGCGCGAGAAATTTCAAAAGACTGCGCAATGGAGAGAACTTCATCTAGAGTCGTATTTGCCAACTGAAGGGCACGTTGCTGAACTTCTTTGTCGGGCACCGACCGGATAATAGCATCCCATACCATGGAATCGGCATAGGATTCTTTGTGAACGTCAGTAACAAGTTGACACTTTCGACTGAGGCCGTGAAGTTCAGCAGCCCAAGCGCGATAGGATTGATGTGGCTGTTTTTGACAACGATAAAAGGCAACACGAGAGGCTACCACATGCGTTTGCTTTTGAAAATAGGCAGACAGAAGTGAGCACATTTCAGCAAAGGACAAAGACGAAGGATCCTTCAAAGGAGCCAATTGCGACAACAACCAATACATTTGAGGTGAAATCCAGGAAAGGAACAGAGACTTACATGGTTGTTCATCTGTGACATGAAATGCCAAGAAGTGCTATCGAAGACGTTTTTCATAATCAGACCAGTCTTCCGCCGTCTCGTCGTAAGGAGAAAAAGGAGGCATAGCCAACGACGAGAAACGCCCCGCATTTGACACCACGACAAAATCGCGAATCGCCACTGTTAGAAGCGTTTGCTGTTCAAGGAGATTTTGCAATAGTTGCTCGACAGTAGCCATGGAAACCTGTGGGTCAATGGTGAAAAGGAAAAATCCACTACCTCGTCGCCAATTGTTATAACGTCAAGTTTAACACACATATTTCAGAACGACACAACACATATAAGTCACAGAGTAAGTTGACAAGCAAGACATGTGTACACATTAGCATTCGAATGAGCACTGAGTCCCAGTCTAGCGGCTGCTGCTCGGCTGGCCGCTTAGGTGGCGCAGCTGCTGCATGGCTGGCAGACAGCGCCGCACGTAGAGGATGCGCATAATTGCGTGGCGGCGCTTTGAATGATCGGCGAGTCACAACAGTGGAGTACTGTGTGCTTCAGTGGAAAATATGGATGGAATATACAATGGAAGTCCACTTTCACACTTTTCAAGGAACTTAGATTGATGTAAATTGTGGGCAAATGCAAATGATGGGAATTTACTTATTAAGCATATACTTTATAAATCATCAGTAAGCCATTTTACTAACTGTATTGGCCTGTAATATGAAACACTTGGTTTTACGTAAGTTTGATATTTCACGAACACATTGGTGGTGTCAACTATTCTACTATAAAAATCAGGACTGCAGTTCATTTAATGTACTTCTGATGAGTTTTTTCTAAGCTGTTTCCTTCTTCATAAATATATTCAAAAGTTTTGATGACATCTGCAACAGAAATATATTTCTTTACGATATTCGCTGCTGTATTTAGTAAAACCTTAGCAGAAGTCCAAAAGTAAGTATGTTGCGTACATATACATGACACTTAACTGCAGACAGGAGGTGTCTATGTATTACCTCAAATCATAATACTTGCTACACCGTATGCTAGAAAATATTCTTTAAGAAAAATATGCAATATATAGGGCAGCAATTGGCAAGGTGTGATGTTCATTGATTACATAAGATTGTGGAACCAACTAAACTAGGAAACTTCCTGGCAGATTAAAACTGTGTGCCCGACCGAGACTCGAACTCGGGACCTTTGCCTTTCGCGGGCAAGTGCTCTACCAACTGAGCTACCGAAGCACGACTCACGCCCGGTACTCACAGCTTTACTTCTGCCAGTACCTCGTCTCCTACCTT
Organism: Schistocerca americana; assembly: GCF_021461395.2. Lineage (NCBI taxonomy): Eukaryota > Metazoa > Arthropoda > Insecta > Orthoptera > Acrididae > Schistocerca > Schistocerca americana. Next base: position 237,566,037 of record NC_060130.1, read on the forward strand.
CCAAACTTGCTGTGAGTACCGGGCGTGAGTCGTGCTTCGGTAGCTCAGTTGGTAGAGCACTTGCCCGCGAAAGGCAAAGGTCCCGAGTTCGAGTCTCGGTCGGGCACACAGTTTTAATCTGCCAGGAAGTTTCATATCAGCGCACACTCCGCTGCAGAGTGAAAATCTCATTCTGGAAACTAAACTAGGGTTCGATAAACATTATGATGTGACATGTATGAAGATTCTTGGTAGCCTAATGAAATGTAATTCTTTAGGACATGATATAGAGTGGAATGTGCAGTTAAATTTTAGTTGTGCTCTTGGGTCTCTAACTGACAAACACTTAAGAAATCTGGACCAAGACCCATGAAAAGCGTGTGACAAACATGATAGTAAAAATTGGTATTTCTTTCTTAACTCACAGCAATTTAAGCTGTGCTGTTAGCTCCAAAACTAACCACAATCTCGGAAAACGTACACTGCTTGCTAATGTATCTCTTATAACCCTGCATCAGTCATCTCATTGAGACATTGCCACTGACATGTTGATGTGTCGGCTCCTACTATAATGCCACTACAACAGTATGTAGTACATCGTTAAAATGACACTCATTATTACAAGGAATCATAAATCTTCTACTCTGCTTCTGATACAATGCAAGTATAATACTGTCCTGGTTGAGAACTGAATCCACAACACAATATTCCCCCGGGAGTAAACACTGTCCAGTGTGATTGGTCTGACACTGACATGACTAGCACCGCTTGACTTCGGCGGCTATTATACATGTAGACTGCTGAATAACTTCCAATCGGCAACTCCAAATGGAAGTTCCCACTGAAGAACTGAAATGCAGCTGACTCACAGAGCTGTGAGGAGTTAAATAGCTGTGTGGACAGATACACACTGACTCTGCACTACTGACTGACATTTGAGTGATATTGCGCTTGCACTTCATTGGCTTGTCAAGTGGCATGATACCACAATTCTGTCTGATTGATTGTACATGATAGACACACACAAAGTAGTGACATCTGTTGAAGACTGCCGAACTGCTGCCTTACTGGTTACACCTTGACATGTAGGCCATCCAGCCACCACCCATGACTGAAGGGCAGACTAGACCAGCAGTTGTGCCTTGGGTCACAGTGGTCTCCATACAATTCATAGTTATTACATTTTTTATTACATAATTTTCCAACAAATCCCAAGCAGTTTATAGATTTTCTGCAAGGGGTGCTACATTTGTGATGGTCAGAAACTAGTTTGTACATTATCTGGAAGAAACGCTAATGTACCGCACTAAGATATGAAAATTTGTTGCTCAAATAGTGAAATGCTTCCCCAGTTTTGTCAATGGCCTTAACGAAGTTTTGCATTAGGCCCAATTTTACATGAAGAGCAGGGAGCACTAAGTTCTTGTAGTCAACAAGTGCTTCGTGCATAACATTGTGAGATCCTGGTTCAGGTGATTCACGCTTAGGCCCATCTTTCTTTTTATAACGAAGTGCTATTCCAGAGGTACAGGAAGCGACAGAATTTGGTGTAGCCATGTTGTAGCTCAAGTAATATGCCTACGAGATTCATATCCCCGGAAAGCTGCCATTTAAACTTGTCATAGTTCAACTGCAGTAACAAATGTTTAATGTTATCATATGTTTTTTTCATGTAAGGTGCATACCCAGTCAGAATCGATGGTGACACTTTGGTCTCATGCAGTAGCCCACACCTGAGATGTGGTTTGGAGAAGTTGATGAACAACCTCCACAGATCACTTTTGTATTCAGTGCCAAGTTCTTTTCATAAAATGTAAACTTTCATTGCCAGAAATGTCACGATTAATAAAATGTTCCGGGCTATTATACCGTGGTCAAATGGACTTCACATTAAAACCCAACATTTCGTCCCCATCTGCAGACGACGTTTTCAAGGGCAATTGTAGCTTCTGTGAATGTCCGATTCACATCCTGGTTCACTACCGACTGCAGCAAAATTCTGCTTCCGCGTGCTTCTGCACAATGGCATGATGTCACATGTTTTGAATACCCAAGCACAATTGGCTAGTGCTGACTGCCATCATCTGCTGTTGTTTTATCACCCCATGGTGGAAGACATCATCTTCAGCACCATAATCTAGATCTCATTCAGTTTCACAGCCTCCTCCTCCTGGGGTGTTTCTACAATCTATATGGTATCTGCTTGTGGCTGTCAGTACTTGAGTCCTGCCAAAATGAATGTGGTGGTCTCCTGGCTGCAAAGCATTTTCCACAACAGCTGATCTATCAGTCTTCCATCTTCTGCAGTTGCCCTTGTGCTCTTCTAGTTGTTTTTTGACTATTCTTTTAGTAGTACTCATGTATAACCCCTACAGCTACATGAAACCGTATAAATTCCTGCTTTTTCCAGCAACTGCCAAGTTCTTGCTACCATCATTACAACCGTATGTGGGTCAGTTGGATTCATATATGAATAATTTGGCACATTTTAATCAGTAAATTAAAAGGCTTAGTGGTCAATCCGGAGGACATGTTAGTTAGTTTTGAGGTGGTATCGCTATCCACTATGGTTCCAAACAGTGAGGTATTGCAACGGCTGAATCAGATTTTTCCTCTCAATATTGCAGAGCGTTTTAAATATTGCCTCACAACCATGTATTTCAAATAGAATGATGAGTTCTGTGAACACATGGGTGGTATAGCTATGGGGAGCCCCATAAGCCCAGTTGGACTGAATTTATTTGTGGGAAAATTCGAGGAGCATGCATTGGAAAATGTGAACAAGAAATCGACTATTTGGTTCCAGTACATGGATTATACATTTGTTTTGTGCAAGCATGGCAGAGAGAAACTAGGTTGTTTTCGCAATATCTCAGTGGGATCAATCTGAAAATTCTGTTTACTATGAAGGAAGAGGAGGCGGAAGATTAAATTTTATTGGTGGGCAAGTTCTCAAGAAAGAAGATGGTAGGTTGGGCCATATAGTTTACTGATAACCCACACAAATAATGGGAAATCCGTTCCACCATGGCATAATAGCTCAAAAAATTTTGTTAATTGTGAAAGTTTTTTTCACTTTCAAAAAAATCGAAGGAATGGGATATGGTGGTTTCGGAATGCAGTCACATTTGCTATCTTACCAAGACAATTTCACTGTTGCAATCTTGATGCCAACAGCTCACCTATACCTTTCAGCAATTCCAGATCTCTCACTATTATTTTCTAGTTTGTTGTACAGTCATTGTTACACACACAATCAGGATCTTTCGAAGAACAGGGTTTTGGAAGGTGATGGTGCAGCACTACTTTCCTGCTGCCCTCATCACTGTCACTATCAGGTGGGATAGGAACAGGCTGTGTGTCTCTGTGAGGCATGTGTTACATGGCTGATGGTACGTTAGCATATGCCAGGGAAGACTTTTTCTTCTTGGAAATACCATGTGTTCATGGAGTTGTCATACAAAAATAACAATCATTCACTGGTGATGGTTCTCAGCAGATCATGGGCATAGCAAAGCCCATGGAAGATTTTTTATGATTCAACCATGAATGAAGTCGTGAGACACAAGATATGCGATATATATGAGGAACCCAGGGCTTGACCATGTCCTCGATGTCACAGCCAAAGTACAGTATTTATGCCTCCCTAATACACTGAAGTACCAAAGAAACTGGTATAGGCATGAGTATTCAAACACAGAGATATGTAAATGGGCAGAATACAGCACTGCAGTCAGCAGTGCCTATATAAGACAACAAATGTGTGGCACAGTTGTTAGATCAGTTACTGCTGCTACAATGGCAGGTTATAAAGATTTAATTGATTTTGAACCTAGTGTTATAGTCAGGCGATGAGACACAACATCTCCAAGGTAGCAATGAAGTGGAAATTTTCCCATACTGCCATTTCATGAGTGTACTGTCAGTATCAGGAATCTGGTAAAACATCAAATTTCTGACATCACTGTGGCTGGAAAAACACCCTGCAAGAACAGGACCAAATTATTGCAGATTTCAATGCTCGTCCGTCAACAAGTGTCAGCTTGCAAACCACTCAACAAAACATCATTGATATGGGCTTTCGGAGCACCCTTGATGACTGCACAATGCAAAGCTGTAAGTTTGCCTCACCTGGGCCTGTCATCACTGACATTGGACTGTTGACGACATGAAACATATTGCCTGGTCGGACAAGTCTCATTTCAGACTGTACGGGTATGGAGACAACCTCATGAATCCATGGATCCTTTGTGTCAGCAGAGAACTGTTCAAGCTGGTGGAGGCTCTGTAATGGTGTGGGGCATGTGCAGTTGGAGTGATATGGGATCTCTGATATGTCTAGATAAGACTGACAGGTGACACGTATGTAAGCATCCTGTCTGGTCACCTGCATCCATTCATGTCCATTGTGCATTCCTACGGACTTGGGCAATTTCAGCAGGACAATGAAACACCCCACATGTCTGGAATTGCTACAGAGTCGCTCCAGGAACACTCTTCTGAGTTTAAACACTTCTGCTGGGCACCAGACTTCCCAGACATGAACCGTATTGAACACATCTGGGATGCCTTGCAAAGTGCTGTTCAGAAGAGATCTCTACCCCCTCATACTCTTACGGATTTATGGACAGCCTTGCAGGATTCATGGTATCAGTTCCCTCTTGCACTAGTTGAGTCCATGCCACATTGTGTTGCTGCACTTCTGCGTGCTCGTGGGGCCCTACACGATATAAGGCAGATGTACCAGTTTCTTTGACTCTTATAGTGTATATGGCGTTATTGATCTCCTTTGCAATTTCAGTATAGCCCATCTGCAAATGTCGCAGAAATTGTGAGCACTGCTTATGCATTTTTGTGAGCTATATTGAATCACAGAAATTACAGTGACTACACAAACTAACTGCACTTCAGTAACTCATTCTTCCAGCACACAAACAGAATGTATCTTTTAACTATGGGTTAAATGAAACATGTTCCACTCCTCCCTTCCTCTGCCCCTTCCCCTTCCCCATCCTCTTATTACTATGAGCCCATATAGGCTTCAAAATCCCACTGAAGGTAGACAGAGTGATGAAGTTTCAGGCAACAATAGTTGTGTGTATTTTGTCACAAATACACACAGCTATTGTTGCCTGAAACTTCATCACTCTGTCTACCATCAGTGGGATTTTGAAGCCTATATGGGAAGGGACTGACAATGAACACTAATGAAATATAATTACAGGGTGTTTGGGAAGAAAAGGTCAATGTTGTACACGGTAATGGTATAAGTAATTCTGAACAAAAACTGTTATATGAACATAGGTCCACAAATGCTTCATTAGGGAGGTATGGGTATTGAAAGGAACTTTAATTCTGCAAAACTGATGTGCACAACTTGAACATATACGCAATACAACTGGACCGTAAAGTGATTTTCTTGAAAACAATGTCACAGAGAATTACAGTTATGTTACACATTCTTACATAATGTTTATTTACTTTGCATTTAGTACATAACGCAATACAACATGCATCTTACATGAATTCAGTTGAAAAAGATGTACCACGTCTTTTACAAATGGCTTTAATGCTTATCATACAGATGTTGTACAGTTCACAGAAGAGGTTCGAATATACCACCATGAATGTCAATTTAGTTTTGCGCTCTTGCCCTAAAATGTTGTGTTGCTTGTTCAGTTGCCTGTGGTTGGTTCCTAAGCAATTCAGCAGCATCCATGATGTGACGAAGCAGGCTCATCTCATGTGTTTACCTTCACTTTATGAACCTCCAATTTCATCCAACCCCATATACAGAAATCTAAAGGTGTAAGGTCAGGTGATCTTGGAGGCCAGTTAATAGCACCGCCACGGCCAATCCAGTGATTGGGGTAGGTGAGGTTGAGATGATTCCTCACATGTAAGGTAACGTGTAGGGGCACCATCATGTTGAAAGTACATTCCAGTTTACTTGGCTAAAGGAATGTCTTCCAATAATACCACAAATGCATTTTCAAAAAAATGCAGGTACCTTTCTCCTGTCAATTGCTGATTGATAATAAATGGACCTATTGAAAGGTTACTGATCATGCCACACCAAACATTTATGGCAAAACAAGCTTGAAAATTGCTACCCACTGAAGCATGTGTATTTTCCTGTGACCATAGATGGTTATTGCATGTGTTATTTATTCTGTGCTGTGAAGACTGGGCTTCATCAGTAAATAGTATGTTTGAAGCAAATGACTACTCTCAATTACCCAATGACAGAATTGAAGTCATTGGGCATTGTTTCCAACAGAGAGATTTTGGGCATGCTGTATGTGAAATGGATACAGGTTGTCCGCATGTAATGTTTCTCATACACACGTCTGTGGGACATTTATATGCAGGGACATTCTTCGTATGCTCGTACTGGGACTTCACTCAACACTTGTGATAATTTCTTCCTGTTCTTGCAAAGTTTGTTGACATGCACGCTCAGATGAAAAATGTATACTTGGAAGAGAGCCTGTTGCAAGCAAAGTGATAAACACTTTGGTAAACACCCTGCGATCAGGTAATCGTTGAGTCGGAAAGCGCCTGTGCTATTCTTCTCTTGCAGTGGTAGCACTACCATCACAGAAGCCATAAACATACACCATATCTGCATATTCCTCGTTACTCTAGGCCTGTGGCATTGTTAGCAGTGCTTTTACGCAAACAGTTAACACCATACACTACGCAGCTAACCGATCAGTCGCCGGTACACTACGCAATGCAGCTTACACTACACAACTGCACAAACAACGGGTGATTGTAATATGTATGTCACATGACCATAATACATGGTAGGCTGCATAGCATAAACATGGTGTGTACCCATACTTTGTTTGCAAGAAAATCACATCATATTATGTCCAATTGTATTGCGTATATGTTCATGTGTGCACATCAATTTTGTAGAATTAAAATTCCTTTCAATACCTGTACCTCCCTAATGAAGCATTTGTGGACCTATGTTCATATAACATTTTTTGTTTAGAATTACTTATCTTATACTATCACTGTTTAAAATATTGACCTTTCATCCCCAAACACCCTGTATAATTAAATGCACCTCCCTGTAACTTGGAAACAAGAGCTAATTTGAGTTTTACATTGTTATTTTCATTATCAGCATGGTCAATAGATTTCACACACATTTATTTCATCCCCCTGATATGTTAGTATACAAACTGACTATATCAAAATGAAAGCTACTTTACACATTCAGGCAGTTTGATGTTATCCATTATGGATACAAGCTCATAACAGTTTTTTATACTTTTATTGTTACTAAGTGTATGTTATGGTAGCTCACACAGCATTCTGTTACACATCCTCTTCACATTATAATTTGGACTTGTACAGTTATCTACTATTGCTCTCATTTACCTATCTGGTTTATGTAGCTTCTTCATTTGTACATGAAGCAATGATGATTGCGGATTCATGACATTGATTTTCCACTTGTCCTTATTGACTTTGAAAAGAAAATTACAGTGTACAATCTTTCGTTTAAGATTTCGCAAATATCAGTGCCTTTGGGGGAAAAAAATTCCACTTCAGAAATGTAATCACTGTTATTAATTAAAATGACAGCATTCCCCTTATCTGCCTTTTTGACAAGAACATGATTCATTTCTAGTTCACTATTCAAGTCTTTAAAAGTCCTTTTATCGAGAATGCATGTTTGACTTTCCTGTTAACAACTATGGAGTGCCTTGTTAGTTAAAACGGCCCTATCAGCTTGTTTACAATAAGGCAGTTTGCTTACTCCTAAGTGATTTTTACTTCAGCAGTGTTATTTGTGACTTACTGTTTATTTTTATACTGGGCTATATTATGTTGTAAATCTTTCTGTAGTAATGTATCCTCCTTGTGACTGAGCTCCATGTCAGTTAAATTTATTATCCTGTCTGCAAACTTATATTTATCTGCACTTCACAGCCTGTTCATTTTATAATTTGAGTTGCTTGTAGCTTTCTTAGCTTCCGCTGATGTCTTAAAAATATGAATCTATTCTCACTCTCACCTTTGTTGCTCAAAATATTAATAAAATGTAAATTGCAAGAGCTTTAAAATATATCATAGAATAACATGGAGTTTAACTGCTTCTGTATTGTCCAGATGTTTCACTTTGTATGTATTACTAATTGCATTCTTCACCCATGTTTCTTGGAATCGTATTTGATTTTTAATGCTGACATTGACGAGTTCGGCAGTTTCAACTTCGTTTAATTACGTTAAACATATCTTATTAAATCTAATCTGCATCACACTCTTCATTTTGTTATGTCTTGACACGTATCACATGTTAAGGTCTCAGATTGCCTTACCCGGCACATATTTCATTACTTTGGACGTAATGTCTTGTATTCGGTCTTCGACCATGTTGGGCTCAATAATATACTGTTGTCTGGGTTGCTAAATTATTTTTAAATTATTTTTATTGTACTCCTTATTACACATTTTGCTTTAACAGCATCATCAGATAGATCTGTGGTACAAAGAACTAATATTAGAATGAATGAAACACAGTTTATAAGATAAAAGTGTTCAGAGTAATTGTGGTAGTGCGTAAGTTGAATTACATACCTTATGGATACATGGCATCTAGTCATAATATCCAAATGCCAAATTGGCTCTCACTGTGTCGCTCATTACAAAGTAAACATATTGAGTCACCAAGTGACTGAAGTGAATTGCTTATACTGAATAGGAGTTCCATATTATTTTAATGTAATACAAATATTCCCACCATAAATATTGTAAATATAGCTTGTACATATTACATTGTAGAACATGCTATTATTTTTCAGTAAACATTGTTGTCTGAAATTGCTCACATGACACTACATTTACAGTACAGTTTTTAAAAATAACCAAAACTGCAATTAATACTTGTGCAGTAGAAAACATATTACTGCTTATTAATTAAATAAAGCATGAGTTATTGTGTTACATATAGAGAGGAAAAAGGGAGCTTGATTTTGAAGTAGGAAGAGGAAAGGCACCCTTTTCATGACATCCTGAATAGAGGACATGGCCCATGCATAAAATCTTCAGCATTCTTCTGCAGCACCACATTTCAAAAGCTTCTATTCTCTTCTTGTCCGAACTGCTTTTCGTCCACATTGGAATTCCATATAACTCCAGTTGCCCAGACACTGAAAAAATGAACTTTTGTTTCACAGGTGAGACAGTTTGCTGCCCTGTAAAATTGGAAGACTCTAGGGATGTATTTCGTGGATGAAACACAAAATGACTGCAGCCACTGTAAATGTCAGAAAAAAATATTAGAAATGATAGGAAAGATGAAAACTGACTGTATTTTTGGATTATTAGATTAGATTAGTTTTTCGTTCCACAGATCCTTGCTGAGGAGATCCTCGTGGATGTGGAACATGTCTTTTTTTTTAAGCTGAAATAACAATACTAATAGTATGAATATATACAATCCATCGTTTGTTTCTATTAGAAAATTCGTCAATGGAGTAGAAGGAGTTGGCCACTAGTAAGTCTTTCATGCTCCTTTTAAACTGATCTTTATTTGTAACTAAATTTTTTATGTTTGCTGGCAAATTATTGAAGATGAGTGTTCCTGATTAGTGGACCCTTTTTTGAACTAAAGTAAGTGCTTTTAAGTCCTTGTGCAGATCATTTTTGTTCCCAGTATTGTATGTATGAACTGAGCTGTTTGTTGGAAAAAGAGATATATTATTTAGGACAAATTTCATTAAGGTGTAAATATACTGAGAGGCAGTAGTTAGTATACCCAGTTCTTTGAAGAGGTTTCTACAAGACATCCGTGAATTTACTCCACAAATAATACGTATTACACGCTTTTAGACTCTGAAAACTTTTGTTTGAATTGAAGAGTTACCCCAAAATATTATACCATATGACATTATGGGATGAAAGTAGGCAAAGTATGCAAGCTTTTTCATTTTTGTCACCTATGTCTGCTAACGCTCGAATTGCAAATGCAGATTTGTTAATGTGTTTCTGCAGTTCTGTGGTGTGCTCCTCCCAACTGAATTTATTATCAAGCTGTAATCACAGGAATTTAAGACTGTCAACCTCTTCTATCTGCTCTTCTTCATACTTTATGCATATGCTGGGTGGAAACCTCTTACAGGTTCTGAACTGCATATAGTAAGTCTTTTCGAAGTTTAATGTCAGTGAGTTGGCTTTAAACCATTTATTAATATCCATGAAAATATCATTAGCAGATCTTTCTAGAACTACACTTAATTTACTATTTATTGCAATACTTATGTCATCTTTAAACAAAACGAACTCTGCTTCTGGCAGTGTAACTGATGAGAGATCATTAATGTACACAAGAAAAAGCAATGGCCCTAAGATGGATCCTTGTGGGACACCACATGTAATTTCTTCCCATTCTGATGATGACTGATGACTTAATTCACTAGTTCCTTGTACTGACACCCTTTGTTTCCTGTTAGCGAGGTATGACTTGAACCATTTTGCAGCACTGCCTGTGACAACATAGAATTCTAATTTATTTAAAAGGATGTTGTGGTTCACACAATCAAATGCCTTTGACAAATCACAGAAAATACCTGCTGCTTGTAATTTGTTATTTAATGAATTAAGTACATTTTCACTGTAGGTGTAAATGGCCTTCTCGATATCAGAACCCTTCAGAAATCCAAACTGTGTTCTTGATAATATGTTATTTGTGGTCAGGTGGTTGAGAAGCTGCCTGTACATTACTTTTTCTAAAATTTTTGAGAATGCTGGCAAAAGTGAAATCGGTCTGTAGTTTGATGGTATCTCTTTATCCCCTTTCTTGAATAGAGGCTTAACATCTGCATATTTTAGCCAGTCAGGAAATGTCCCAGTTATAATTGACTGGTTACACAAGTAACTTAGAATTGTACTAAACTCACAAGAACATGCCTTAATTAACTTTGTTGATATTTCATCATAACCACAAGAATGCTTTGTTTTTAAAGGTCTTATTATGGAAGTTATTTCTTTTGGTGAAGTGAGTGACATATTCGTGTACCTGAAGCTATTTACCAAGCAAGGTGGCGCAGTGATTAGCACACTGGACTCGCATTCGGGAGGACGACGGTTCAATCCCGTCTCCGGCCATCCTGATTTAGGTTTTCCGTGATTTCCCTAAATCGTTTCAGGCAAATGCCGGAATGGTTCCTTTGAAAGGGCATGGCCGAGTTCCTTCCCAATCCTTCCCTAACCCGAGCTTGCGCTCCATCTCTAATGACCTCGTTGTTGACGGGACGTTAAACACTAACCACCACCACCACCTGAAGCTATTTGTAGAGGCTAGTTTCAGATATTCAAGGGCATTATTTACTGATCCTGACAATCCCAATCCCATTCTATCAGTAACGGATATAAAGTACTTGTTAAATAGATTTGCCACACTATGCCCATTGGTTACTAATGTGACATCTACCCTTAATGCTATTTGCTCCTGTTCCTTTCTGGTTCTACCAGTCTCCTCTTTCACTATATCCCATATTGTTTTTATTTTGTTCCTTATCATTGCTATCTTCATCTCGTAGTGCATTTGTTCAGATGTCTGAATTACTTTTTTTAATATTTTACAGCATTCCTTGTATTTAGCTAAATCATCAGCATTGGAGCTATTCTTGGGCGACAGATACATTTTCCTTTTTGTCTTACAGGAAATCATTATTCCTTGTGTAATCCATGGTTTTATTATATACTTCTATTTAATTTGAGTAACTTTTAGAGGGAAACAGTTTTCAAACATGGTACTGACATTGTTCATGAATATTTTTCATTCATGTCATGAGCACTATAAACATCTTTCCACTTGAATGACATTTTCACTCTGCAGCGGAGTGTGCGCTGATATGAAACTTCCTGGCAGATTAAAACTGTGTGCCCGACCGAGACTCGAACTTGGGACCTTTGCCTTTCGCGGGCAAGTGCTCTACCATCTGAGCTACCAAAGCACGACTCACGCCCGGTACTCACAGCTTTACTTCTGCCAGTATCTCGTCTCCTACCTTCCAGACTTTACAGAAGCTCTTCTGCGAACCTTGCAGAACTAGCACTCCTGAAAGAAAGGATATAGCGGAGACATGGCTTAGCCACAGCCTGGGGGATGTTCCCGGAATGAGATTTTTGCTCTGCAGCGGAGTGTGCGCTGATATGAAACTTCCTGGCAGATTAAAACTGTGTGCCCGACCGAGACTCGAACTCGGGACCTTTGCCTTTCGCGGGCAAGTGCTCTACCATCTGAGCTACCGAAGCACGACTCACGCCTGGTACTCACAGCTTTACTTCTGCCAGTATCTTGTCTCCTACCTTCCAGACTTTACAGAAGCTCTTCTGCGAACCTTGCAGAACTAGCACTCCTGAAAGAAAGGATATAGCGGAGACATGGCTTAGCCACAGCCTGGGGGATGTTTCCAGAATGAGATTATCACTCTGAAGTGGAGTGTGCGCTGATATGAAACTTCCTGGCAGATTAAAACTGTGTGCCCAACCGAGACTCGAACTTGGGACCTTTGCCTTTCGCGGGCAAGTGCTCTACCATCTGAGCTACCGAAGCACGACTCACGCCCGGTACTCACAGCTTTACTTCTGCCAGTATCTCGTCTCCTACTTTCCAAACTTTACAGAAGCTCTTCTGCGAACCTTGCAGAACTAGCACTCCTGAAAGAAAGGATATAGCGGAGACATGGCTTAGCCACAGCCTGGGGGATGTTTCCAGAATGAGATTTTCACTCTGAAGTGGAGTGTGTGCTGATATGAAACTTCCTGGCAGATTAAAACTGTGTGCCCAACCGAGACTCGAACTCGGGACCTTTGCCTTTCGCGGGCAAGTGCTCTACCATCTGAGCTACCGAAGCACGACTCACGCCCGGTACTCACAGCTTTACTTCTGCCAGTATCTCGTCTCCTACCTTCCAAAGTTTACAGAAGATCTTCTGCGAACCTTTTCATCTTTCCACTTCATATCCTTGAGCAGTTTTCTAAAACACTCAATATAATAATAACAACAAGGCTTGTGTGGACTGCAGTGCCCAGCTAATGGGCTATTACCCTTCTGAGAGGAAGGAAATAATGTAGTGGAAGAGATTTCTTGCTTGGTCATAATGGTAACAATAAATTTGTGTATTATGTATAAAATATCTGCCTAGTAACAAATGTCTTTGAATTCAGAGCTGAGTTAGCAGAAACTTTGGTTAGCAAAGAAGACCTGGTTGAACCAAGTTCCACTCAAAATAGTTCACCTGTAAACAGATTCCATGGAAGACATTTTCCTAAATTAATTCTGGGTACAGAAATATCAGAACGGCCTCAGAGGAGATGTAAGGTTTGTGCTGATTGAAGCAAGGAAAGATGTGGGAAAGTAGCAAGGAAAAGTGCTGGCTATGATGGTGAAGAATGTGATGTAGGACGTTATTTCCCAAAATACTGTGACATTTTCCATATCAAGAAAAATGTAACTAAGTAAATATCAGTAAAGAACCACATTTTCAAACAGTTCATTTTTAGTCTTAACAACTTGTAATCCTATCTCTATTTAGGGAATGGAATATGAGAAAGAAATTTCTTTTGTTGTGAAAAGAAAACATTTTTATTTCAATATGAAGAAAATGTCACTGATGTTAACTGTGTTTCTTTGCATTATTTCATAGAAAAATGTTGCCTGTTTCAAATACAGGGTGATTCAAGAAAAATACCACAACTTTAGGAATTTAAAACTCTGCAACGACAAAAGGCAGAGCTAAGCACTATCTGTCAGCGAATTAAGGGAGCTATAAAGTTTCATTTAGTTATACATTTGTTCGGTTGAGGCGCTGTTGACTAGGCGTCAGCGTCAGTTGATGCTAAGATGGCGACCGCTCAACAGAAAGCTTTTTGTGTTATTGAGTACGGCAGAAGTGAATCGACGACAGTTGTTCAGCGTGCATTTCGAACGAAGTATGGTGTTAAACCTCCTGATAGGTGGTGTATTAAACGTTGGTATAAACAGTTTACAGAGAATGGGTGTTTGTGCAAAGGGAAAAGTTCTGGACGGCTGAGAACGAGTGATGAAAATGTAGCACGCATCCAGCAAGCATTTGTTCGCAGCCCAGGAAAATCGACTTGCAGAGCTAGCAAAGAGCTGCAAATTCCATAATCAACTGTATGGAGAGTCCTACGAAAAAGGTTAGTTATGAAACCTGAACGTCAACTACCCGAGGCGATGGATCGGCCGCCAGGCAGCCCGTGACAGAGCACTTCATCACTGGCCTCCAAGAAGCCCTCATCTTACCCCCTGCGATTTTTTCTTATGGGGGTATGTTAAGGATATGGTGTTCCGGCCACCTCTCCCAGCCACCATTGATGATTTGAAACGAGAAATAACAGCAGCTATCCAAACTGTTACGCCTGATATGCTACAGAGAGTGTGGAACGAGTTGGAGTATCGGGTTGATATTGCTCGAGTGTCTGGAGGGGGCCATATTGTACGTCTCTGAACTTGTTTTTGAGTGAAAAAAAAAAAAACCCTTTTTAAATACTCTTTGTAATGATGTATAACATAAGGTTATATTATGTTTCTTTCATTAAATACACATTTTTAAAGTTGTGGTATTCTTTTTGAATCACCCTGTACAATAAACTGAAGTTCTGTGCAGTAGAACCTGCTACACAAAATTCAGAAAAGCTGTGGGAAAGCACAATATCAGCCAGTTAAATAACACCCTAGCTGCCTAGTCATCAAAGTGTTAACTATCTGAATAATTTCTTTTTTCTTATCATACATTCTTTCAATCTCTTTCTCTGCAGAGCCAGTTGGCATAACAACTTGTACTACTGTGGTGCATGTTGGCTTCGTGTCTATCTTGGCTATGATAATGCATGTAGTATGCTGTTTGCAGTAGCTTACTCACACTCCTATTTTGTTATTCATTTTAGGCCTACTCCTACAGTGTTGCTGTTCCACCAGGTGCATAACATTGTCTTTTGTGGATGTGCACAGGTCTTTGTATGGGGAATTGCTGCTTTTTTGGGCTCAGCCTTTCCTTACTTTTCCTTATGTCAGCATAAAGACACCATTTCTCATCACCAGTAACAATACAGGACAGAAATAGTCAGTGTTGTTTACAATCCAGTTGATGTCAAGCAAGCAGAGATGCACGTATGGCCACACGCAAAATTTTATGATTTTGGCATAGAGCATGAGGGCGGTACCCATACACTAGATTTTCGAACTTCCCCATTGCCTGCAAATGTTTCACGGTGGTGCAATGATCACAGTTCATCGCATCACTGACATGGATCGTTATGTATTAATGTGTTTTCTTCATAAAATGTTGAAGGTCTTCCTGAACAGAGAGAGAGTCACTAATGTCAAAATGGTCCACCTTGAAACGAGAAAACCATTTTCTTGCCAAGCTCTGTCCAGTGGCATTATCCGCATACGTGGTTCAAATGTTTCTTCCTGCCTTCGCTTCTGTCACCCCTGTAATGAACTGAAACAGAAGAACATGTCAGAAATGTAGTGATTTTTACACTTGGCACTCCATTTTCTAGCATCTACAGCCCCACCCACTATCTGCAAATGACAATACGTAAACTCAAATAGTAATTGGGAGACTACAAATAAAATGTGGTAATTGATAAACAAACCCACAGCAACCAGAATATCAACATGCAAAACAAAAATGCTACGAACGTATGCACCAGCCTAATAGATAGCAGGCACCAGGAGCCCCCCCCTCCTCCCCCACCTCTGCGCGCGCGCGCGCGCGCGCGCGCGCGCGCGCGCGCGCGCTCACACACACACACACACACACACACACACACACACACACACACACACACACACGCACACACGTTCTCTCTCTCTCTCTCTCTCTCTCTCTCTCTCCCCCCAGTTGTATACACTTCTGCCCAGTGTCTCTGATTCTGGCGTGAAATGTTCTGTTTTTATTAGTAACTGTGGTTTCACTGTTACATCATCTCCATCCTCATCATTTGACGAAAACTTGGACTCACACAGGTGCTCCTTCATCAGATGAAAATGTTGAAAATCTCCAGGAGGTTGGTCATTACTCATTACTGTGCAATGCATGCTCCAGCAGCTCAAAATCAAGATTTTGGCTGCAATGGAGTGTTTTCCCAGCTGTACAAAGCCATATTCTCAATCAAAATCAACACCTTTTCGAAGTTTCCTTTCTCCTCTTCATTTTGATTTTAGATCTTACAGTTGCAGTCACTATACACAGTTTGACTTTCAGGAATGTACTGATTTGGTAGTTCAGCTTTCATATCCCAAGACACTGTCTTGTAGAAGCTTCCCTTTAAAAATTTTTTGCTCTAAGCGAAGATACACATTTTCACACTGGTGCTTATGCTTTGCTTTGCAATGATGGACTCACATCCCACCACCTGTTACTGTGTGACTAAGTCCTCCTCTCCAAAGTGCATTAAATGAGATTTCAAAATCTGCAAATGTTCCTGTTGGTGTTTGTCATTTGATGTGTAGCTAGTCAAAACTCTGTCATATTTCAGAGATTCATGGACAACTGGAAGTGCTGTACCATGGCATGCCCAGTGTCAGTTCTGGCACAACAATAATCAAGAATAATTCACTCAACTGTCTCAATGTTCGTGTGTATTTTCAAAGTGGGTGGCCTGCCAGAACACTCTTCATCGCAGACAGATACAAGTCCACTTTTTAAAAAAATTATTGACTCAAATTTTTTTCTCCACAAAGACAGCTATTTCCATACTGTAACCACATCCTGTGAATTAATGTCCACAGCTTTAGTCTCAGAATAGACAAAACTAATTGCTCACCTCAAGAAAGAAAGAAAGAAAGAAAGGAGGTTACAGCATTTCATGCTGCTGTCATGCTGTCAAATGATGGAACAGGAAAAAAACTGCCTCATTGCCCTCATGATAAAATGCAGTGATATCTTTAACTATAATGTTTTTAGAAGTATGAATATTTTGAGAATGAATTGCCTAATTATGTTTATTGGCATAAAATGAAACTTGTGTGTAACTTAAGCTCTACATCAATAAGAGGTCTACAAAAAAATTCTGCCAAATTGTTGACACACATAAATCTTATTGGTTGCCACTTGATCCTTTCATGTATAGATTTTCTCAGAATACTATGTAATACTTAATGAGAATTTGAAAATTGCAACCACTCCCCGTACCTTATAGCATTAATGATTACATTTAGCTTTTACAAGATCATGGTGTAACAGGTATTAGTACAGAATTTTGAATTTATTTCATGACTTTCCTTATAAATGTGTTTAGCATGTTTACTTTCACTAAAATCAGTTCATTGCAGTTAGAGACTCTTCAGTATTAATTAATATTGTGTAACAGCCACAATTTTATGCTTTTCATTTACAGCTGTGATTTTTTTTTTTATTATTATTTTAAGTGAGAATCTTTTTCCAGGTATTGTGTGATACCACAATGAACAGCAAGTGCTAAAATTTGATCAGTTATTACCGTAATTATAGAAATAATAATTTCAGGAAAGTGGTTTGTAGTTGGAAAATTATATAAAAGAGTATAAAATTGTGTGGTGGTTGTTTAACATTTTGTTGTATTTCTCCAGGTTCGCGTGGTTATAGAAAATAGTGACTGGGTGGTTTTAGTTCCATATTGGGCTGTATGGCCATTTGAGACAATGATCCTTCCTCGAACTCATATTAAACAAATGACTGATCTAACGCAAGATGAGATAGAAAGTTTAGCAAGCATAATGAAAAGACTAACTACAAGATATGATAACTTATTCCAGACCTCATTTCCATACTCAATGGGCTGGCATGGTGAGTTCAGTTTTCAAAAAACATACCCTGAAACCTCAAATTTTCCTATTTACATTTACAATATAAATGATAACAAATTTATTTTTCTAAAGATGTTTGCTTTTCATGTCTTGTTATGTGCTCTTTAGTGACCAATCATCATAGTAATAATAGGGGATAATAGTGCTCTGCTTTATGAATAACTGTTGATCTAATGTGGTGAGAGTGTCGGAAAACTGTCAGTGTTTGGGTGAAAATGATATAACCTTTTATTTATTTTAAAATTTTTGTGCTTATATTTCTTTCCATAAAAAAATACATGGAAATGATGCTAATCTGTGTGAAAATTGCAACAAGGAATCTACACATGACTGAAATGAACTTTGTAATGCTTACTAGGTACATAACAACACAAAAATTATTGTGATTACGTAAATTTACACCGTTACACTGCAGCTGACTGTTGGCTGTACCATCACATCTAGAATGAGGTTCATGAGAATGGCGGAAAATACTGCACTGCTTTACAAATCACTGGCAACAGGTGTAATGAACTTTCCATTAATTACTGTCTTCCTGGCACTCACATTATACTATAACATTAGACTGCATGCCAGACCTTATTATACTTTCTATCATAAGCAAACCATTCTTTAAACAATATTAATTACAGTAATGCTAATCTGAACTCCTGAGTTGGCACACCTGTTCTGTTTCACATCCAATTGGGAAGTTAAACTGCTACGCAATAATAACTTTCAATCACTGTTTACATTGTTAACAATGGCACATTGCTTCTACTGAAATTTATATTTAAAGAATGGTAATGCATAAAATATAAAGTATGTACCTATTGTAGGTAGTAGGCTATTCAATTCTCACATGACATCATAGAAGTCCTTATATGTTTCTGGGTAACTTCCCTGTGTGTGGTATGAAGGCAAGTTGGCAGAATGTAACCTGTAGTACCTGGAGGATATGAATGAGCAAGTAGGTAGAAAACCTATAAGAGCCTTGTAGTCTTTCGCGCGGCACCCAGAGAATACAATGTCCAGGTGTTTTAAATGTGTTCTGCTCTTCATTGCCTCCTCTATGTGGTAAGTAACAGTATAGGCTGATTCATATAGTTATTCCACCTAGATTTTCCATCATGCCAGATATTGAATGTAATTGATGAAAGGAAGAAATATAAAAACACAGCAAATGTACTAGCTAAAAGCTGTAGAAGCATCCATGACTAGGAAAAATAGATGCCATGTATAGAAAAACAAACATATGTCTGAATGACAAGAACTCGGCTGGGAAGCAAGTACTATGCAAAGAAGGGCAGGCTGAAAGGTTGAACTAATAAATGGAATGGCTATATAAATGAAAGAAATTTGAAGACGAAATTATGGAAAAGGAAGTGGAGGTGGATGAAGATGACGTGGGCTATGCAATGTTGTGAGAAGTATTTGACAGGGCACTAAAATATCTTAATCAAAACAAGGCACCTGGAGCAGACGACCTCAGCATTAATATTCTTGGGAGAACAAGTTGTGATAAAACTATTCCTCCTGGTATGCAGACTATGTGAGACAGGGGAGGTACCCACTGACTTGAAGAATCATATGTAGTAATCCCAATACCAAAATAAGCAGGTACTGAAGGGGTAAATATTACCAAACTATCACTGCAATCAATTATTATTGTAAATTATTTACAGGGATTATCTACATAGAAATGTAACTTCTGGTGGAAGCCAACCTTGGGGAAGTTCTGATTGGGTTCTGCAGAAACATAGGAACACACAAGGCAATATTGTCCCTACAGATTATCTTAGAAGATAATCTGAAGAAAATGAAACCCAAATTTATAGCAATTATTGATTTAGAGAAAGCAATTCACAGTGTTAACTGGAATTTTGTAGTTATCAGGGATCAGAAACTGGGAACAAAAGGTTATCTATAACTTGTCTAGAAACCATACTGCACTATAAGAGTCGAAAAACATCAAAGAATGGCAATAATTAAGAAAAGAGTGATACATGGGTGTTGCTTATACCCCACCTTATTTCCCCCCCTGCGGGTCCGGAGGTAAGAATAGGCCCGAGGTATTCCTGCCTGTCGTAAGAGGCGACTAAAAGGAGTCTCACACTTTTCAGTCTTTATGTGATGGTCCCCTGAAGGGTTTGACCTCCTTTTTTCAAAATTTTTCCGAAGAGTGAGCCGATTGGGGAAGGGCGCTTTACATGGTGCATCGTGTCCATCATGCATTGAGATCTTTAGCCCACTTTCTCGTCATCGCATCGCAGTCCCGCCCATTCTCCATCTCTTGGGCACCTGGGTGCGTTTTCCACAATGCACTATGCAGTGTCACTTGCTGTGCTGACAATGACCATGGACTTCTTTGTACCTTGTATCCAGCATGGTAGCCAGTCCGTTGTGGTGGGGCCGCCATGTACTCTGTTGGTCCCCCTGACAACACAGGGAACACTCTGCCCATGCCTGCGCCATTAACTCCCCACATATTCCAAGGAGTAGATGTCCATCACCCTGGGGCATTGGGACTCCCAGCAATGGCCATCCTGCCAGGTGACCTTTGCTGCGGTGTGTGGTGCCCGATAGGAGGGCCCCTAGTCCGAGTGGGTGGCATCAGGGCAGATGTCATGCCATGAAGCATAGTACATCATCTCTTGCTGATGGTCTGCCACCAGCAGTCTCTAAGTGGGCAAAGTCTAACTTTAATAGTAAGAAATATGACCCCAAGTCATTCCCCTCCCTGGCCTCACTGTGGGAGGAATGCCAGGCTAAGGATGGCAGTGAAGCTTACTCGCCCCGGTATCCTCGTATGTACGAGAGTTGATGGGGAATCTTTCATGTCCATGAAGCCTCAGTTTTTTGTGGAGCATTTGGAGGACAAGTAGGGGGAGGTGGAGGGCTTGTCCAAAATGCACTCTGGGTCAGTTTTTATAAAAACAGCATCCTCTGCCTAGTCATGGGCATTACTCGCTTGTGGCAAGTTGGGGGATATTTCTGTTACCATCACGCCTCATAAGAACTTAAATATGGTCCAGGGTATTGTATTCCACAGGGACCTTCTTTTGCAGTCTGACGGCAAGCTGCAGACCATTTTAGAGCGGCAAGGTGTTTATTTCATCCGGCACGTCCATCAGGGTACGAGGGATAAATGGGTTGCCACCAGTGCCTTCATCTTGGCCTTTGAGAGTGATACATTGCCCGAGAAGATCAAGGTGATGGTCTACTGCTGTGACGTCAAGCCATATGTCCTTCCCTCAATACGGTGCTTTAAGTGCTGGAAGTTTGGCCATATGTCTTCCCACTGTACTTCCAGCCCCACCTGTCGGATTACTCCTTGCGCCCTGCCTCCAATCTGTGTCAACTGCAGAGAGCATCATTCACCTTGCTTACAGAAAGAGAGGAAAATCATGAAATGTAAGGCGCTGGACCGACTGACCTACACTGAGGTTAAGAGGAAATTTGAGAGCCTACACCCTGTGGCTATGACCTCCTCATACGCCACCGCTGTGAGAACAGCTCTCACCCCATCAGCTTCTCGAATTCCTGTCGCCTCTCAAAACCGAGAGACTACACCTGCCCCCTTGATGGTGGGGGGGGGGGGAGGCACTTCCCTCCCTTTTGCTCCTGCACCACCTACTTTGGGAGCAACACCCACCAATCATCGGGGATTTCAGTCCCCACTTCTGAGCCAGAGAAGCCTAAGGCTTCTTTGGCTCCTCTAGCTAGGAAGGAACCCCTTGGGTCACTCCCTTCCCAGGATTCTACTAATGGGAAAGGTGATACCCACCAGGGGCTGAAGAGCCCAAAAGCAGCTGGTCGTAGGGCTTCACACTCATCCTCAGTCCCGGAGACTGATTCAGTGAAGTCCTCCCAGCCAGGGAAACCCAAGGAACAGTGCAAGAAATCGAAAAAGAAGACCCCTAAGAACAAGGAACTTGCAGTGGCACCCACACCACCGCTACCTACAAGTTCTATGTGTGAGGATGGGATGGAGATTCTGGCATCTGCTCAGGACCTTTATCTTGCCGGGCCCTCAGACAAAATGGATATAGACTGGTCAGGCAAAAAGTTGGTGTAAACTGCCTCATTGAGTGTTCCATGCCATCCCAGTCTCATGATGATGTCATCCTCCAGTGGAATTGCGGCGGTTTTTTCCACCGCCTGGCTGAGTCACAGCAACTGTTAACCTTTACACCTGCTTTTTGCATTGCCCTCCAGGAAACCTGGTTCGCGGCAGTGCAGGCCCCAGCCCTCCGCGGCTATAAGGAATATTACAGGAACCATAGTGACTATAATCGAGTGTCAGGTGGAGTTTGCATTTATGTCCTAAACTCAGTCTGTAGTAAACCTGTGCCCCCTTCAGACCCCTCTTGAAGCTGTGGCTGTCAGAATACAGACGACGCAGGAAATAACTGTCTGCAATGTATACCCAGATGGTGCAGTACCCCTGACTGTATTAGCTGCACCAGTTGATCAACTCCCTAAACCTTTTTTACTTTTGGGAGATTTTAACACCCATAACCCCTTGTGGGGTGACACCGTGCTTACTGGCCGAGGCAAAGATGTCGAAACTTTACTGTCTCAGTTCGACCTGTGCCTCCTAAATACTGGAGGCCACCACAATTTCAGTGTGGCTCGAGATAGTTACTTGGCCATTGATTTATCATTTTGCAGCCCAGGACTTCTCCCATCTATCCACTGGAGTAGGAGTGACCACTTCCCCATCTTCCTGTCACTGCCCCAGCGTCAGGCCCACGGACGCCTGCCCAGGTGGGCTTTAAACAAGGTGGACTGGGAAACTTTCACCTCTGATGTCACCATTGACCCTCCCCCACATGGTAAGATCGATGTGATGGTTGAGCAGGTGACTACCACAATCGTTTCTGCGGCAGAAAACGCGATCCCTCGCTCTTTAGGGTGCCCCCGGCGAAAGACAGACCCTTGGTGGTCGCCGGTAGTCACTGAGGTAATTACAGAGCATCAGCAAGCTCTACAGTGACATAAGTGACACCCTTCCCTAGAGTATCTGATAGCCATTAAGCGGCTCCGTGCCCGTGTACACCAGCTTATTAAATGACAGAAACAGGAGTGTTGGAAGAGATACATGTCGATCATTGGGTGCCATACGTCTCCTTCCCAAGTCTGGACGAAGATCAGACATCTTCTTGGGTACCAGACCCCAGCAGGTGTCCCTGGCGTTACCATCAATGGCGTGCTATGTACCAATGAAAATGCAATTGCCGAGCTCTTTGCTGAGCACTATGCTCCAGCCTCTGCATCGGAGAACTAACCCCCAGCCTTTCGCACTCACAAATGGCGGATGTAAAGGAAAGTCCTCTCATTCACTACACGCCACAGTGAACCCTATAACTCTCCATTTATGGAGTGGGAGCTCCTCAGTGCACTTGCACATCGCCCCGACACAGCTCCTGGGCCGAATTGGATCCACCGTCAGATGATTATGATTAAACATCTCTCGTCGGACTACAAGTGCCATCTCCTAGTCATCTTCAACCAAATCTGGTGCGATGGCATCCTTCAATTGCAATGGAGGGAGAACACCATCATTCTGGTGCACAAACCCAACAAAAACCCACTTGATGTGGATAGTTATCGGTCCATCAGCCTCACCAACATTGTTTGTAATCTGCTGGAATGTATGGTGTGTCGGCAGTTGGCTTGGGTCCTGGAGTCAGGTGACCCACTGGCTCCATGTCAGGGCGACTTCCGCCAGGGGCACTCTACCACTGATAATCTTGTGCCCCTTGAGTCTGCCATCCGAACAGCCTTTTCCAGATGCCAATACCTTGTTGCCTTTTTTTTTATCTACGCAAAGCGTATGACACTACCTAGCGACATTGTATCCTTGCCACATTATACAGGTGGGGTCTCCGAGGCCCGCTCCCAACTTTTATCCAGAGTTTCCTTTCGCTCCGTACTTTCTGTGTCCAAGTTGGTGCCTCCCATAGTTCCCCCCATATCCAGGAGAATGGGGTCATTAACAGTCTAGCAGCAGCTGTAGGGCCGTTCATCTTACCCTCTCTGTATGCAGATGACTTCTGCATTTTGTACTGCTCCACCAGCACTGGTGTTGCTGAGCGGCGCCTCCAGGGAGCCATCCACAAGGTGCAGTCATGGGCTGCTAAGTTGTGTGTCATGCACTTCTGTCAGCATCGTACCGTTCATCCGGAATCAGAACTTTACTTTCATGATGATCCACTCACTGCAGTGGAGACATATCGATTCTTAGGATTGGTTTTCAATGCCCAATTGACTTGGCTACCTCACCTTCATCAGCTTAAGTGGAAGTGCTAGTAGCACCTGGATGCCCTCTGCTGCCTGGCAACACGAATTGGGGTACAGATCGCTCTACGCTGCTACAGCTCAATAAAGCCCTTGTTCAATCCTGCCTTGACTATGGGAGTCTGATTTATGATTTGGCAGCACCCTCTGCGTTGCATGTGCTTACCCAGTGCACCACTGTGGCGTTCGCCTGGCGACAGGAGCTTTTAGGATCAGTCCAGTGGCCAGCGTCCTTGTGGGATCTGGAGTCCTTCCATTGCAGATCCGACTTTCACAACTGCTAGCCAGTTACATTGCACACTTTCGTAGTTCTCCTGAGCATCCGAATTACCGTCTCCTTTTTCCACCGCGGCAGTTCATCTCCCGCAACGGCGGCATAGGTCAGGCCTAATGATTGTGGTTTGTGTGAGATCCCTTCTGCCTGAACTGGAGTCCTTCCCTTTACCACCTCCCATCCAGGTCCATTCGCATACAGCTCCATGGTGTACACATAGGCCACAGATTTGTCTGGACCTTTCGCATGACCCTAAGGACTCAGTTACTCCTGCCACTCTCCACTGTCACTTCCTCTCGATTCTTGATGTGTTCTGGGGCTCTGAAGTGGTTTACACCAATGGCTCGATGGCTGATGGTCATGTACGCTTTGCCTACGTCCACAGAGGCCATTTTGAACAACAGTCCTTGCCCAATGACTGCAGAGCTGGTGGCTGTCTGTCGTGCACTTGAGTATACCTGTTCATGCCCCGGGGAATTGTTTCTTCTGTGTACTGACTCCTTGAGCAGCCTATAAGCTAAAGACCAGTGCTACCCTCACCATCTTTTGGTAGCGTACAGCCAGGAGTCCATCTATGCCCTGGATCGGTCTTATCATTCAATGGTGTTTGTGTGGACCCCAGGACACGTTCGTATCCCAGGCAACTTGCCGACAGGCTGGCCAAACAGGCTGTCTGGAAACCTCTTCTGGAGATGGGCATCTCTGAACCTGATCTGCGTTCTAACTTACGTCATACGGTTTTTCGGCATTGGGAGATGGAATGGCATAACAGTACACACAACAAACTGCGTGTCATTAAGGAGACTGCTAATGTGTTGAAGTCTTTCATGTGAGCCTCTCGCAGGGAATCAGTTGTTCTCTGCTGGTTCCGCATTGGCCATGGTTGGGCGACCCATGGTTACCTTCTGCGCTGTGAAGAGCTGCCTGAGTGTCTGTGTAGCGCCTGGTTGACAGTGGCCCATATTCTGGTGCACTGTCCCACTTTGACTGCCAAGTGTCTAAATCTTGGGTTACCGGACTCGTCGCTAATTTTATCTGACAACACCTCATCGGCTGATTTAGTTTTACGTTTTATTCATGATGGTTGGTTTATCATTTGATCTAAGTTTTAGCACATGCCCTTTGTCCCTCTGTGTCCTCCACCCTAGTGCTTCTACGGTGAAGGTTTTAATGTGTTGGAGAGTGGCTGGTTTCTTTTCTATTCTCTTGGTCAGCCAGCAATGGTAATCTGCTTTGTTGTTTTAATCTCTTCATCCCGTTTCTTGCGTTTCTATGGTTTTCTTGTCTCCCTTTTTCCATTTACATGTTTGTTGCACTTAATCGTTCTTGTGATTTTTCCTTTCATTCCGTTTTGAGTTGTCAGTCTCGTTTGTTTTATTCTCACACTTGTGGCATTGTTTTAGTTGGAACAAGGGACTGATGACCTCATTGTTTGGTCCTTTTCCCCCTCTTTTAATCCAACCAACCAACCAGCTTATTGAATCTGTACATTGAGTGGGCAGTGAAGGAAGTGAAAATAAATTTAGAAAGGGAATTACAATTTGCTGAGTCCATTGTAATTGTGTCAGGGCTGGCAAAAGGACTTAGAAAATCAGCTGAACAGATAGATAGTGTCTTGGAGAGATTGTTATGTGAACATAAAAAAAAAAGGTAAAGTAGTGCAGTTGATGAATTTGTGATGTAAATATGAATTAATCACTTCTAGGCGATCACCAGATAATTAGCAATACAATGAAGAAAGGATTAAATCTGATGATTGTGGTTGTGCACAGAAAACTGGCCTAGAATAGTATTGGTATATATTTGTGTGAACATATTTAGAATGAGCGAGGTGTAATAAGGTAAGAAATTGGATTCGCGTTTGGGACAGCAGCAGTTGAAATTTCCAACCAGCCATCCAAATTTATTATTTAAGCAGTTTCTCCTAAATCAGTTAAGGCACATGACCTCACCATCGATGGAATATTAAATGCTTATCTTCCTTCCTTCCTTAAACATACAGAATTTGAGTAATTAATTAAAATACAGTTGCAGTTATTCAATTATAAAAGATGATCTATGCATTGTTAATTAACTCTTTGGCTGTGCTAGACTGCTACAGCAGTCAGTCAGCCATGCCCTGAGTGTGGGTCACTGCTGCATCAGTGGTACCCATGATGCAGTCAGTTACAGTAGAAGTAGTGAGACATATGCTTGTTTACCGTTTAGCTGTGATGAAATACTAGGTCTCTGACTGCAGCATACTGTTGATGGACTCTGAACACACCATATTGTTTGCTTTAAATGCAACAGATTGCATTCCAGTGGACAGTACGTGATTTCACTGGGAGTTAAGTTTCAGCATTATGGGCTGAATTTCACCACATTTTACTTGCTGTAAAACATACACATGACATTTCAGTGTACACAGCTGGACATTAAAATAGCAGCAGCATGAAGGCTACGTACAACAGATGTCAAATTGGCATGAAGTGTACAATTAGTGTTTGGACAATGTTGACTGGAATACACTCTTTCAAATTCTGAAGGTGGCATGGGTAATATACAGAGTGCGAAAGGCTATTTACAAGGATAATGGAATGTAGACAAATTAAGTCAGGTGACGCTGAGGGAATTAGATTAGGAAATAAGACACTTAAAGTACTAAAGGAGTTTTGCTATTTGGGGAGCAAAATAACTGATGATGGTCGAAGTAGACAGGATATAAAATGTAGACTGGCAGTGGCAAGGAATTTATATCTGAAGAAGAGAAATTTGTTAACATCGAGTATAGATTTAACTAGTCATGAAATATGGAACCATTTTCTGAGCCATGTCAAGATGAAGCTGTCAGCTTGTCATCCTTTCTGGTTCAGCAAAGTGTTTTATCAGTGTGACCATCCGGAAATACTAAATCCACAGTTTGGCTGTGCTGTCAGTTTTCCCTAGTCCTTCCAGTTCTTTGTTAATTTTGCACTGAGACTGCAAAAATATGGGTTGTCTTGTGTGGATATGATAACACATCTATCATTATCATAAAACATGTTGTTCAAACCATCACATTCATCAGGGTAATTTGAATAGCATCAGATATTAAGCTGGATAATGCCTGATGAACTAAAACATGAGCTGTCAATGCTCGAGCATAGACATGGCCAGACATCAACTTCTCAAGGCTATTTTCCACATAAATACATGACAGAAGTTCCTTCAGGCTGCTGCTGGCTTCAGTGTAGCCTACTGCTCCCATGAAGGACATTATTGTGTGAATCCCACCAAGACGAATGACGACAGAGTTCAAAATTGGTTCTTGACCACTAGACACTACGTCATATGCTATTACATACCAAGGTTGGCCAAACGCACCTCTTCTATGAAGCCATACCACCCAGGTAATGACACGTGGTCTGACCACTTCACAGAAAGCCACATGAAATCCCAAATTGAAAGCACAGTTTTGCCAGGCAGTGGATGTGATTTTTCAGTATCCCCATTGTTTCCAATCGACAGTAATTTGTTTTTTGAATACTTGTATTTCAACAGGACTTATTTTGTATGAATCTTGAAAGAAATTAAATCCTCTACAACAAAGCTCATTACGCATTCTGCACATAACAAAAAGAGAGAGAGAGAGAGAGAGAGAGAGAGAGAGAGAGAGAGAGAGAGAAGGTGAAACAACTGACATCTAATGTTTTTTCAGACTTCTTGACATTTTTGCAGATTTTCACAGCCCGATATCTCAGTAGACGTTCTGAATTTTCCACCATGTTATATATGAAATTAACAGGACATTTAATGCTCTTTAACAATGCTAATGGCATATTTTTGCCTAAAGCACACTGGAAGTGAGTTACTAAGGAAAAACTGAAAAAGTGCCCTTTCTTAGTGGTTTTTTCAGGGTGGTGGATAACACACAAGGGGGATAAGGTCTAAAACTTGGATTTTTTTAATGAGAAACATACCTGGAAATAAAAATTATTCCACCTTCTGCATCCAACCCCTTTTTCAGAGCTATTTCTTCTAGGCTAATTCGACATCTCACACTTCAAGTTAACAAGAGACATGAGAACATAAGTAGCCATTCATAATGCCGGTAGCTTTGTTGTATTAGCCAAAGAGTTGGCTGAATGTTACACTGACATAAAAATGTGTAAGGTTTTATTGGTACAATGTGTTTTTCTCTGACAGAGGAATGGAGAATATATTGAGACCGTTTTCAATCACACCTGCTCAATTTTATGCCATACCCACCTCTAAGGGCTGAACAAATGAAGAAATGATGTTAGTCTTGAAAAGGCAGAGGTTAGAACTGTGGATGTGTTTGTCAAGGGGATAAGTCCACAAATTGGCTGAGAGATAAAATTTTACTCACCCCCATCTTTACTAGAGGCTGTGCGCCTCACATTGTTGAGGGAAGAAGGTAACCACTTTGGCTTGTCGCCCTCTTGTGGATGTGATGAATGCCACATTTTCAGAACAGAGACAAATTGTATGTGTTGCAAGTGACTTAGGATGTGTAACAGCAAAGTGTCATGCCCCTTGCTCTATTTACTGTAGAGATCAACCACCTAAATAGTGTAGCTGCTCAAGGTATAGGCAGAACAGAGGCTACAGAGGATTTCGGATTTCACAGTAATGGAAGTTATGGACCAGGAAATGGAAGAGGTGCTGGTATGGCCACTGCTCCAAGATCCCAATAAAATCTGCTAACCTAGTTAATTGAGGTGGAAAATCTGATTGTTAGAGGCAACATCTAAGCCAAACTGGTCAAGATTTTAACACTACGATGTCCGGCAACACCACAGTGGTGTCGTGCGCGAAACAGTGGTCAATGGCCGGCAACACTGCAGTGGTGTCGTCTGCATAGTATCGCTCAGTGGCCAGTGACACCTCAGCGGTGTTGTGAGCATAGTATTGCGCAGTGGCTGTCGACAGCACTTTAGTATCTTTTGCATTCTCTTGGTGTTTTGTTTAGGTAACAGTAAGTTACGCACGTCAACAAGTGTTTTGTTTTTATAAGTACTTGTGCCCTTTCATCATGGTGGACGAAGAGACAATAGGATTATTTACGATGAATGCGCAGATGTCCTGTCTGACGTTCCAGATGACTTGGCCGATTGGGAAGAAGACATTGGATGTCAAAAAAATGAAAGTGAAGCAGAATCGTAGGAAGATAGTGAAATACATCCAAGAATAATTCGGCGAATGCTACAGTTGCCAACTGATTCGGTTGCATCAGATGAAGAAGACAGTGCAAAGTGGTGAGACTTTGATATACCGAGGACCAGTAAAAAATTTGAAGGATCCCCGGGTCCAAACATATTTCCCAAAGATACACAGAGTGTTGAGGATATCGTAGAATTATATATTGGGAATGATCTATTTGAATATATTAGCAATGAAACCAACAAGTACTACAGTCAAAATTGCAATAGAAGGAAACTGGATTTAAAAAATGCCAAATTTGCTGACATTACAGGACTTGAACTTAGAACATGGTTTGGGTTTTCTATCCTTATGGAAATTGTAAAAAAAAGCAAGGATCGATGATTATTAGTCAACAAATCCGTTCATAGACACACCGATATTTTGCAAAACAATGTCTCCCAACCGATTCAGACAAATATTATAATTTTTACATTTTTCTGACAGCAACAATACACCAGGTAATGCTGACTGGCTTGTCAAAGTGCAATTCGTAATTGATTATTTTTCCAAAAAGTTTAAAGAAACATTTAATCTAAGTCAAAACATCTCAGTTGATGAAGGACTGATACTGTGGCTTGGGCGGTTAAATTTTAAAGTTTACAATCCATCGAAAATTACGAAATACGACATACTGTGTGATTCGAGTACGGGATACATTTCCTCATTCATGATATATTCCAGCACTCGACAAACTTTGGCAAAAACAGTGATGGAACTATTGACACCATCTGATGGAAAGTGGCATTACCTCTGCATGGATAATTATTATAACAGTGTAGAACTTGCAGAGAACTTACTTGAAAAGAAAATTCGAGTTTGTGGAACGATACAGCAAAATAGAGGATTTCCAGAAAATTAAAGTGCACAAAAGTCAACGTGTTTGAAGCTTGTCATCAACGGAAAGGTGACAAGTGGCCGGCGACAAGCCAAGTAATCTGACTTAGCACTGCCGGCGCAAAGCGAATAAATTTGTACGAGACCTGCAGACGGCAAAGTGTTAATAGACAAAGGTGCTCAGGTGAGCTTTTTAATTAACCTTTGGTGATAAACAGGCATTAAATTTGCTGTGCTATTGCGTTAGTGTACTGGGAACATAACATTTAGTTCATTGTGAACATACTGTGATGATGTAGATATTGGTGAAAGAGATTATGATTTTGATATGGAGGTGCTTAGGAAAACAGGATAGTATTTGGATGTTTATCTGTGGAATGTTTTGCTATGACACTTTCAGGGATTCATGGACATATGGTTGCCAACTGCCCAATACCATGACTCAACATACTCATTTTATGGCGATGACAATGCAAAGGCATGAGTAACTCAAGGAGAAAGAACTGTCCCTTGAATCTGTATTAAATCACATACCTTACCGTCATAAGCACACCAAAATCCAAGAGTCTGCAGGAATTATTTTTCTGATCGATACACTTGCCAGAAACTGAGTACATGTGAAGAGACACATGCGCTGAGCCAAAAGCATTAACAGAGAGATACCTGTTAGTGGTTTCTTAGATGACTTCAGAACACAAGCTATTAGAATTCCGTGTGGAACAGTACTCGTCAGTGTTCAAGAAATAATGTCACGAAATTTTGAGAACTTACAGTTGTGTTAGTAGAGACAGAAAGTGGTCTGTGAATAATCAAAAACTGTTGCCAATCCTGGATGTGTGCAATCGCCCCACCTACAAAGATACAATTGTGGGAGAAGTTAATACATTTTTCAGAGGTGGACAGGAACCTGTTGTATAGGTTATTGGAGGAATACTGGTGGCTGTTTATAGAAAGACATTATTTACCAGCCACAGAGCTAACACAACATAAAATTCGAACTGGGAGTGCATGGTCAATAGCTCAGAGACCATACCACATTCCCTGTCATTTATCAGTCATAGAAGAAAGCATCCAACATCAGTTAGATGCCTCTGCCAGGCACTTAACTGTGATTTGCAGAGTATCCATGTAGATGTAGATGAATAATTAAGCCTACCTCTAGCCTATGGACATTGCCCATTGGCAGAGTACCTAAAAAGAACATCAGTGGAGAAAACTTACCACCTCTTAGTGATATGCAAACAGAAAACTGGCATTGATGAAATGCTCAACCACTTTGAAAATTAAAAAATATTTCACCACTAAAAAGTATTTCACCACCCTGGATATGAGGCCTCGATATCACCAGGCACCATCTGTTCCTGAGGATATACTCAAGATGGCACCTTCTGTGCCTTCTGAGCTGTATGAATTATTCATAATGCCTTTTGGTTTAAATCCATCAACTAGTTTGGAGAGGTTTGCAAATTTATTATTGTGTGGATTGAAACCAACAAAATGTTTAGTGTATCTCAATGATATCATTGTATTTTCGCAGACAGTTGAGGAACATAAAGGATGCTTGAGAAGTGCACTGCCGTGTCTACAAAGTGGTATCTTGAGCTTAAAACTAGAGAAATGTTCCTTTGCTAAATCTCAGGTGCGATACGTGGGCCACATTATAAGTTCTGTGGGCATTAAATTTGATCCGCATTTCACTGAGACCATTGGCAACTTTCCTATGCCAAGAAATGTAAAGGAACTACAATTATTTTTGGGTCCAGCCAATTATTACCACAGATTTGTGCAAGATTATGCAACCTTCACAAAGCCTTGTGAGAGAAGGGGTACCTTTCAGTTGGTCTACTGAATGTGATGCAGCAATGAATTGAAGAGTTTTGCAAAATCTTTCCTCTTAGTTTATCTGGATTTTGAGAAACCATTCATTGTCATGTGATGCTTGCAATAACACTGTTGGCTGTTTTCTAAGTTAGGAACAAGGTGGTGTCAAGCACCATCTGGTTATGCACCCCACCAGCTTAACAAAGCAAAAATTAATTACAATGCTACCAAGGATGAGTTGCTAAGTCTATTTTTGGGTGTGAATTATTCGCAGTGTTATCTCTGCAGATACGTTCCACAGTTACTACGGTTTCTAAATTAAAGAGATCTGAGTAGCTGATTGACACAAAGGGCTCTGAAACTGAGTACGATATGCTCTGCCAGAGACCTGAGAAATTGCACCAACAAGTTGACCCATTCTATGGGTTACAAGCAAATGAAGTATTTACAGATGAATTGCAGAGAGTACAGTAACAGGATGAAAAGTGTCAAACTTGTCACATCACAGGAATTTGTGTCTAAAGATGGTATTTTATATTGCAAAACAATGCAAGGAAACGGTCTGGTAATACCAAAACTACTTCAGTACTGTATTATTACACAGTGTCATGACAGTGTTGAAGCTCACCATAGTGGAACTCCAAGGGACTCAGCATTCATTTGCTGGGTACGGGCCATAATACCCCGGGGTTCCTGAACTGGGGACGGTAAGCGCCACCAGTCCTGCCACTGTCACCTCTGGGCATCTTCAGTGACCACTGTACGATGCAGTGGTGGAATGTTGTTTGTTACAGGGAACGGGGATCTTGGCTTGACTGCCCTGATCCTGAGGTTGGTAACAACCTCTAGTAAAAAAAACCTGAATCTCAATGTGTGCTGCGCACTGATACAAAGCATGGCTGTTGAGGTGGAACACTCATTAGTGGGCAACATCTGGGGAACCTCCTGCACCTTAGTTGTGTAGCACACAGGGTTTAGGTAGGCTTTGATTTCCCTAGCTGGTTGTGGGACCGAGATGGAACCCACAAAAGTTTCTCCTTCTCGTCTCAGCAGAATGGGTGGACCACGGGGGGTGGGGGGTAATCAACACTCAATCCAACAAGAGCGATCATGTAGTCAGGTAGACATCCTGACTCATGGGTTTTTCAGAGTACCTGTGGTAATAGTAACAGACCTTGTGCTGCTGGTCAGAATGTGTTTATAATGGTTAAGAGGAAAGAGGGCAGCTTCAGTTTTGCCTTTCTATATCCAAAAGGGATTAGAGGGAATTTGTGGCACTTTAAAATCTGTCAAGTGCTTGTGCAAGGGATACTGTTAGTGGAAACTCCTTCCCAGTAAGTAGCGAACATTGAATCAGCTGGATGCCTAAGGGAATTTGCCATAGAAACGTAGCTCCACAACACATTGAACTACAGCAAAGGTGTTGTCATGCAGAGATCTGGCAGACATTCCGAAAGAGGAACTAAGAGCTGAGTGGGCCCAAGAAGCCATCATGGATGTGCAAAATACAATGAAAAGGGTGGATGGCGATCTGGTCAAATCAGACTCATTTATCCTCACTTTCAGTATCACAAAACTCCCAGAGCATGTTAAGGTAGGTTTACTTCATTTAAACTTGCAGCCCTCTGACCCCAACCCAATGTGCTGTTTTAAATGCCAGCATCTTTGGCACACCACCTTAATATGTAAGGTGGCAAATGTGGCAAGGCCACCCATGGAGGAATTGGTTGTTCATCTCCAAAGTGTGTCAATTGCTCTTGGGATCACACTGTCTGGAGTAGAGACTGTGGTGTCTTCCTTGAAGAAAGGAAGGTACAGGAGATTAAGCCAACAAAGCACATCCCTTATAGTGAGGCCAAAAAGATCTATAAGACCGTGCAGCCCCTACGTTCTCTACCTCCTTTGCTTAAGTTCTTCCTCAGCCAGTTCAAAAACCAGATGGTGCTGTAATAATGGAGGTTGCTAGTGTCGGCATTAACACTTGCATTTGTCAGTGCACGTTTCGAACTGCAGTTATTTCAGAGCCCACAGCCCCATCCTTCCCCCCCTCCCCGAGAACGTAAGATAAAACCACAGTTGCCACCACCATGGAACTCCCAGTACCTCTAAAGGCAGTGTGTGGTAAAAAATTCAGCACTGCCGCTACAGCTGCTGCATGTGATAGTTCCTACAAAACTGTCCCAGGGAAAAAAGCAAATGGGGAAGCTTCCAACACATGGTAAAGCCAGGCAGTAGACCATTAAATCATGTTGATGTCATTCGACCTGACGATTCTGCTGCTTCTGCTTGAGACTGAATGGAATGTGAAGTCAGCCTGGGCCAACCATTTTGCCCCAAGGCTGAACCTTCACCCATTGTGGGCCCTCCAACCTGGAGGAAAGACAGAGTGAAAGTTTCTACAACCTCCATCATAAATGGCTCTCATACTACACTGGAACATGAATGGGTTCAGAACCCACATGGAGGAACTGAAACTAAAACTCCTAGCACAGGTACACCTCATGGTGTTGTTTCTACAAGAAACACATTTTAAAGCCACTGACTGTGGGGCTATGCTCTCAACTGAAAGGGTGACCTGATTGGGAAAAGAGACAAGGGAGGGGTTTGCTGTGTTTGCTAATAACATATGCCACTCCTCTGCTCTCTCCTTGGTTAGTGTCCTACAAGCAGTAGCCATTGCATTTCATTTGGGCCAGATCATCACTTTCTGTTCACTGTTCTTACCTCCACAGGATGCAATAGACGCTGAGGCTGTCATGGATCTTATAAAACAACTCCCCTGCCCATTTCTCCTACTGGGTGATTTCAGTGCACATAATGTCTTGTGGGACTCTAACTATACCTGCTGTAGGGGTCAAGTCTGGGAGAACCTCATCTCATTTCAGGAGCTGTGCATCCGCAGCCATCAACCTGTCTTTCTACTCTCCAACCCTTGCAGACTCGGCTCAGTGGGCAGCATCCAATGATCTCCATCAGTGAGCACTTCCCAGCGTGGATCCACCTACTGGATGGAGCATTATGTGAACAGAAGCCATCGAAACAGATTGTCAGCAGGACAAACTGAATGCTGTTCAACCAGCTGGCTGTATTTGCACCCAGTAAGTGTCCAGGAATAGGTGGACCATATCACACAAGTGATCCATCGTGCCACTGACTGGAGGTCATCTTCGAATGCAGCCTGTACCTTGTCGGACTCATGAGTGCTGCTCGGCAATCCAAGTCAGCCGTGTGGCTCTCTGATGGTGTAAATACCACCCAACAGTAGACGATTTCACAGCCTTTGAGTCACGAGAGCCAACTCTCATGCGTAATTATGGGGAGCAAGAAAAGATCATGGCAAAGATTCTTAGACTGTTTATCAACTGTTCTACTTATTCTACAAAAGTAAGAGAAGCTATCTGGAGGCTTTCTGGTAAACACAATCATTTACCAGCAACAGCAGTGGTGAAACAGGTGTCCCCAAACAATGCCTGGAGATGTTGCTCAGACCAAGATACAGCATTTTTCTGTCACTACTGCCTGTGCCAGCCAGGATTCAGCATTTTGCCACTACCATGTGACTGTAGAGAGGGGTAAACTGGACTTAAGATCCACCAGTTCTGAGTCTCATAACTGCCCTTTCTTCATGTGGGAGCTGGAATCGGTACTGTCTGAGACTTGTGATATTAGACCCGGTTGTTACCAAATCTGGCAGCTTGTGGAGAAAAGCGATTTCAATACCTCTCCTCAAAGCATGAAAGTACCACCCACATCCCTGTAGTTACCGGGAGTGTCACCTTAACGAACTGTGTAGCAAGGGCCCTGAAGCAAATGGTTAACTGTCATCTGTTCTGGCTTTTAGATACCAGGCAACGTCTTAGCTGCTCTCAGTATGGATTCCAGAGATTTCGATCCACTTAGACAATGTGACCCTACTAGAGGCAACTATTCAGCAAGCTCTCCTATGTAACAGGGTGTATACGACCCGGGACATTCAGGAAAAACCCGGGAATTTTTTCGTTCGGGAGAAAACCGGGAAAAACCCGGGAATTTTTTAGAATTCTGTGAATTTTTCATTGTTTTAGTTACCAGTCATATTTTTGTGATTTTGACTGGTAAGAACCAATACTCTAACGAAGGATATTACTGTATCCCGCTTTTGCAGAATAATACTGCAGCAACAAAACACAAACGAGAGAAAAAAAAAACGAAAATAAGACTTGAGTCGCAAAGGAAATGCGCCATATACAACAACAAAACACTGTGCTCATACAAGCGTCTGCCAACGAAAGCGTGTCAAAGGCTTTAGGAAAAATATGCAGTGCTTCCTACCAACAAATTGCCTCTGATGAGCGTGACGTAGTTGAGTCGCGTGTGAGTAGTACATTCTTCTGGCTACAGATGTGTGGCTTGGCGTCACTATCTAAATTGCTCTGGTTCAGAAATCGTAAATCCGGGGCTGATGCACAGAGCAGTCTGAGCTGTAGTGGGGAGTTGTGTAGTCTCCATGTGACCTGTGTTTACGTTTAGTGATTTTGCTGTTTCCTCTTCGGTTATTGCTCTCACATTAAATGAAAACAAAAAGGGTTTCTGTGGCCAGGAGCTACCAAATGAATTAAAATACGTTCGCATAATTACGGAAGGCTAAAATATGTTGCTAGTTTAAGGTTTTATTTCCACCTTTCTGACAGTCAAGCATTAATTGCCTTGCAGAACAATGAAGTTATTTTTGTCTGTTTGCTAAAGAGATTTGGCTTTTATTAATCTTTTGCACTGTTGTAGTCAATTTATTTGAAACAAAGTGTTTAATTTCACACTGTTGGCTAGTTTCAACTGTTCGCTGCATTTCAAGTGCATGTTTTCCTAGCTCGTATGGCATTATGCCACAATGATTAACCAAACATGAGATAATAGAGTACTGGTACTCAAGAAAATTTACATCCGAATCTGGACATAGGATTGTGCACTTTAAGCTCAATTATGCATTTTAGTATGGTTCACCAAATTCCGATGCTCTTGAAGTATCCTTTGATGTCTTGTTTCTTTTATGACATAATGCAAGATCTTTTAATGTTTTACACGTACGAACATGCGGGCTTCCTGCGTCATCGTAACTGCGCAGGCGCAGTGACGCCTGTTATCTGGAGCTCTCTGGCAACTGCTGAAACGAACCAATTTCTAGCAGGCCACGGGAAAATATTGCGAATGATGGTTTGAAAAGTGTTAGTTTCAAAGTAAATTTCTTTTTACGAAAGATGAACTATGTGTGAGAATGTACGATGAATTTCTTACATCACAGAGCGTTTGACTCTCATTCAAAAATCAACTCTTTGAGGACGACAATCTAGAAGAATTTCGATCTCAGAAGATCAGACATTTACGTCGTTATTAAAAATTTCACTGGCGCATTGTGTGATGTTTCTTAAAGTGTAACATGCTTTAAAAGATCACCATTATATGTGGAAGCTTAGCTTCTCTTGCAGCTTATTAATCTTCGAGATGAATATTATTTGTGAAAGCTTTGTTTTTCTTGTAGCAACACTATGTCTATTAATTTCGACCATTAACTTTTCTTTTTTGTGTGTTCGCGCTGCTTAAGAGTGATCTTGCTATTGGTTGACTACATCACGTGTCCTATGCTAGCATCAGCTGGCGAGATCACGTGACATGAGCTATGACTGGCTCACAAAAGCGAGTCGCAATCTCGATTTCATTGCTTTGGAAAGTAACATGCAGTGTTTCGTGGCATTAGAATTTATACCTCCGTAACACGAAAAAATGCAGCATACATGCCGGCCGTGGTGGCCAAGCGGTTAAAGGCGCTACAGTCTGGAACCGCGTGGCCGCTACGGTAGCAGGTTCGAATCCTGCCTCGGGCATGGATGTGTGTGATGTCCTTAGGTTAGTTAGGTTTAAGTAGTTCTAAGTTCTAGGGGACTGATGACCTTAGAAGTTAAGTCCCATTGTGCTCAGAGCCATTTGAACCATTTTTTTTGCAGCGTACATGTTGCTGCACATCAAAGATCTTTCCAAAACATGTTTATTTTCCCCCTGGGTTTCGTTTTCTAAAGTGCCGGCAAATTCTACTTCTTTGTAGTAAACCATAAACATTCTAAGGATTGATAAGTTTTACAGTGCTGAGGAAAAGTATACTGTCGGTTAATACGGAAAAGGTGTATTTTCAACTGGGAGAAAGTGTATTTTCAACCGGGAAATCCGGGAAAACTCCGGGAATTTTTTTTCCTTGTCATTGTATACACCATGTGTAAGCATCACTGTGTTGGTATATTCTTTGCATCAGGAAGGCATATGACACCATTTGGAGACACAGTATTCTAGAGCTACTCTGTCAGTGGAGATTTCGTGGCCAGCTCCTCATCTTCATACGGTCCTTCCTGTGTAAGTGCTTTTTTACAGGTCCTGCATTTTTTAGGTCCTGAGTTAGTTGGTGACATTTACCACACCTGAAGGACCTTAGAGCAAGGGCCCAGAACGCACTCAACAGTTTGAAGTGTCGTAGCCACAGGTCTTGGGGAGCAGACAGGGCACGTCTGCTCCAGTTTTATAGGGCTTTCATGCGAACAGGACTGGACTGTGGGTGCACAGTGTATGGGTCAGTGAAGCCTTCTTACTGGCAGCTTGTTGACACCATACACCATGAGGCTATCAGACTGGCCAAGGGCACTTGCAGGATCAGCTCCATACCCAGTCTGTGCTGAGGCTAGTGAACAGCTATATACAATCAGACAACAACTCCTCATGGTGGATCAGGTGTGTACATTCCTTGCTAATCCTAGTTCACCAGCATACCATACTGTTACTCGTTCAGCTATGAAACACTTCTTTACCAATTGTCCATGGGCTGTTAGGTTTTTAGGGATATGCGTGAAGTGTGTGCTGGAGTCCCTAAGTGTGGCGCATGTGCAGGCTCAAATCCGGGATTTTAACTGGCTGACAGGCTGGTTACTACGGAGGCCCAGGTTAAGTTTAGATTTAGTGCAGAACAGGAGAGATTACACTTCTGCTTCTTTTTTAAATACGATATTTACTGACATTTTCAATGAGCACTACAACTGTGTAGCTGTATTCATGGGTGGGTTTAAACTGATGGATTCCATTGGCTGCACTGTTGCTTTTTCCAGATTGTGTCCTCAAGATTCGGTTGCTTCCAGAGTTTACTGTATTTGATGCCAAATTATCCATGACCTTAATGGTGATGGAGCAAATGAGATCTTCCATGCCTAGAGTTTACTGTATTCGATGCCAAATTATCCATGACCTTAATGGTGATGGAGCAAATGAGATCTTCCATGCCTGCTAAATTCCTCATTTATTTTGACACTCTGAGTGCTCTCTCTGCAGTATATGTATCCAGCCAAAAAATACGAGGGGTGTTTGAAAAGTCCGTGGAAAAATAAAAACTACTTATGTGTTTGGAGTAAACCTTTTTTATTTTTCGGCATAGTCTCCTTTTAGACTTACACACTTCATCCAACGCTGTTCTAATTTGTTGATCCTTTCCGAATAATAGGATTTGTCCAAGTCTGCAAAATAGCTATTAGTTGCTGCAATCACCTCCTCATGTGAATAAAATCTTTGTCCCACCATCCATTTCTTCAAATTGGGGAACAAATAGTAGTCCAAGGGAGCCAAGTCTGGAGAATAGGGGGGATGTGAAACGAGTTGGAATCCTATTTCCATTAATTTTGCGAGCACAACTGCTGAGGTGTGTGCTGATGCATTGTCATGATGGAAAAGGACTTTTTTGCAGTCCAATCGCCGGCGTTTTTATTGCAGCTCGGTTTTCAAATTGTCCAATAACGATAAATAATATGCACCTGTAATAGTTTTACCCTTTTCCAGATAGTCGATGAGGATTATCCCTTGTGAATCCCAAAACACAGTAGCCATAGCCTTTCCGGCCGAAGGCGTGGTCTTCGCCTTTTTTGTTGCAGATTCTCCCTTGGTAACCCATTGCTTAGATTGTTGTTTGGTCTCAGGAGTATAGTAATGTATCCATGTTTCATCCACTGTGACAAAACGACTCTTAAAGTCCTGCAGATTCTTCCTGAACAGCTGCAAACCATACTTGCAACACTTCACACGATTCCGTTTTTAGTCAAGCACGAGCAATCGCAGAACCCATCTTGCTGATAGCTTTTTCATGTCCAAATGTTTATGCAAAATATTATGTACCCATTCATTTGAGATGCCCGCAGCACTGGCAATCTCACACACCTTAACTCTTCTGTCATACATCACCATATCATGGATTTTATCAATGATTTCTGGAGTCATAACTTTGACAGGGCATCCAGAACGTTCAGCATCACTTGTGCCCATATGGTCACTCCGAAAATTCTGAAACCACTTATAAACTGTTCTTATCGTAGGTGTA
The DNA here is from genome assembly GCF_021461395.2 of Schistocerca americana. NCBI lineage: Eukaryota > Metazoa > Arthropoda > Insecta > Orthoptera > Acrididae > Schistocerca > Schistocerca americana. The sequence continues at coordinate 237,606,636 of NC_060130.1, forward strand.
GAGTCAACGTAATGTTTATCAAGCTTCTCTTTAGTCTCCTAAGGCGTTTCGCCTTTCATAAAGCAAAGTTTAATCACCACACGAAATTCTTTTTCGTCCATTTTTTTGACAATCACTCAACTTCCTTGACTCACACAAATGGCAAACAGAAAGAAATAGACCAATATAGTTGAAACTTGGTGTGCATTCTTTCCAAAGATGCTACTAACTAAACATGACCTCGATACGCACCAGTGGTGCCGTCTCTTGGACTTTGCACGGACTTTTCAGTTGCCCCTCATATCCCACAATATCCAGGACGCCATATTCCACTTACAAAGGCTGGGGAAGGAGGTGTCTTTTTGCTGGATGCCAGACCACCTGGATTTTGTTGGGAATGAAAGGGTGGAGGGAGCCGCCAAGAAGGCATGTTGTGACCCTTGGTTACTTCAGCGTATCAGCCCGCTACATACTATATTCTTTCTGTGGAGATACAGAGTCGTACATCAAAGGGAAGATAAGTGGCAGGAAGTGACAGTAAAGTGTCTAGTAAAGCCCACAATGTGACGGTGGCTGGCGGTGGCGTACCTCCTTTCAGCCAAACAGATGAGATGAGGTTCTCTTTACTTGTCTTAGACTACAGCCTTGTAATGCATGGCATCTTGCTGTGGCGAGGGATGCTCCCATGTGTGGTGCTTGCAGTGTACATGGCACTGTGTGCCACATTTTCTTAGACAGTATTATATTTCCAGACCAGAGGGCAGCAGCAGATTTCCTGACAGATCTTCTGTCTATTTTAAGTAACATTCAAACTAATGTGATGAGAGTTTTAAGGTTTAGTGATGCATTCAACTTGTTTCCTAAAATTTTAGGGAGATGTTCGTAATATGTTAACACAGATACTGGCTCACACATGTCTTTTGTAAGTGGTCAGCCATATACATTTCCCTGTGCCATTATTTTAGCTTCTCTTTAGTTGTACTTACATTTTAACCCCAGGTGTAGCACTTTCCACCCTTTCTTCATTGTCCTAAGGCCTGTGAGATAGAACAGTTGTGTGGGTCAAAGCAAGTGCAAGTGGGAGTGAGTGTCATTTTATAGCTTTTCTCTTCACTATGTGACAACTATTTTAGTCATTGTATCCACATTTGTCACAAGAACTGAGGAATTCATCAAGTGTAGTGGAAGACCACCTCTTGTGCACTAGCTTGTAAGAGAAGAAGAAAGCATTTTACTGCAGCCACAACCATTGGACCAAGTAAGCAAGATATAGCAGCCATAAATGTTGACATCGGTAGATAATATAGAATGTTGAAGCAGATTCTTAGCACCAATCTCCCTCAACAGTTTGCTAATAACCTTGCCATTGAGCGCTCGTAAGCTCCAAAGACACACACTCCCCCAACAGTTGAATGAATCATGAAAGTGAACTTGGGCTTATGATGCAGCTGTCAGATGACAACCTAGCACCCATCAGTGCAGTTACAATCAATTCCTCCACTAAGTATATCGCCCCGAAAATGAACAGATGTTGGTGGACAGAGGACATCACACCATTATGTTCTTACTGTAGATGTCCTGGACACATTGTATGCTGCTGCAGAGAAAGAAGTAAAGTTTCCTACGACAGTTACACCCAAGACATCAACCGTCACACCCATTTTATTAACACCCAAGACATCAACCGTCACAACCATTTTATTAATGCCAGTCGCCAGGAGATGATAATAGTCGAAATGCGGGACAACGCCCATTGCCATACCCTGGACAAGCTCGCTCCCCAACATGCTATTTCCTATAGCCCTGCAGATGTACCATCCATTTACATAGCTGCCAAATATGGGAAAACTAAGTGAGGTGACGATCTATGAAGGTGAGGCTATCACAGATGGAAACCCTCTATGCATGACAATCCCCAAAATCTTAAGAAATCTCGTTATCATCATCGATGGCCAATCTGCCCAGGTGCTAGTCAACTCGGGGCAATCCTTTTATTCACAGATGAAACTTCTTGAAGACATCACAGGTAGTCATCGACAGTGGAAAATAAATGTACCAGATTGACAAAGCTATTTCAACAAGCACGCACAAAATACTGCTCTGGACAGTTTTTGCTGTTAAAGATGTTTGTTATCCCACCATCATAAATAAGATGAGTTCCAGATGCTCAACTAAACTGTAATGTTTTGTCGATTGCAAAAAGCTACTCAGGCTTGTGAAAGGAATCTACTTGCCAGCATCAATCACAAGCAGGTAGGTGATCCAGAACTTTGGATCACTAAATCTCACAAGTTGCCACAACTCGCACGTAAAGGTATGTGCGTAGGAACAGCTGGACCAGTCAGGAAAGACAACTTCATTCCACCAATGACGAATTGTGCTCCACTATCACTGCAAACAATGCAGAGGAGGAAGCTACTATCAAACTGCTTGACCAATGTACAACTTCGGCAAGCGTTAGTGACTCTGCACCAATTTTTGAATGCTTTCATATCCGGACTTCAGAAAAGAGATACTAAGTGGCCCATCATAAAATACTGCATCCACATTGAATATCATCAACCAATTAACCGGCACATGTATAGGATATCACTGCTGAATGATGGATAATCTGGGAAGAATTGTGGCAGATGCTGCAAGATGACATCATTGTACTTTCCATGCCCTTAGTGCTCTCCTGTGGCCCTCATGAAGAACGAGGATGGCACATAGCGTGTCTTCATCAACTACCGGCAACTGAAAAAAAAAATCATGAAAAACATCTACCCATTGTGTGCATTGATAACACTGCAGGCTGCTTGAAAGGAGCAAGATATTTCTCAACTATGCACATGCAGACAGGCAACTGGTAAGTCAGTGCTGATGAAACTGCATTTTTTCAAAGATGTTTGAAGAACATGTAAGTCACCTTACAGCCTGTTGAAGTGTGTTCGAACTGCAGGACCCTGCATGAACCTGTAAAAGCTCTTTGTCACCCAATAAATAAAAATCTTGGGTCATCTAATAAATGACAATTAGTCCACCTCAATCTCGAGAAAAAAAAAAGCACAAAAGTTTTCCAACTCGGCAGCACTCTTTTGTTGTGAGGAGCTTTTGTTGGAATGTGCTTGTACATCGACTCATTCATAAAGGATTTCTGTACCAAAGCACACCCCCTTACAAGAAGTACTGCAGGGATGCTCCAAATTTTCCTCTAGTGAGGCACAGAAATGAGCTTTCGTTGCTCTTAAGGATGCACAAAAGTAATCTTCAGTCCCAGCATTCAGTGACAAAGACTGCAAGGCAGCACTTCACACTGATGGTATCTGTTGTGAGGTAGATGCTGTTCACAAAGATGCTAAAAAATTGTAACTTATGCTTCGAGAGTACTTTCCAAGTCCAAGATGGACTACTGTACAACTGAGGAAGAGTGCCTTGCAGTTTGTCAGGCCATTATCAAGGTCCAGCTGTATTTATCCATCAAACAGTTCACTGTTGTGATGTGCTGATTAGCCAGAAGGCTCCATTGGGTAGCGGCCTCACCTCCATAGATGGTTTCCTCGCTTATTTTTCATGGATTCGGCAGCTAGGCAAGTGTATGGTATCTTTGTGTGGTGATGGGGAAAAGTATGTTGGGAAAATCGATTCTGTTAACTGGTGAGATGGGTGCTGAGGCTTGTGGAGTTCGTCATCACAGTGATATGCAAAAATGAGCTCAAACACAGGGACATTAACTGCCTTTCAAGAAACCCTTTGGTGGAATTTCGTTGCTTGTGGGACATCATCTGCGAAGTTAAAAATTATCACCCTTAATCCAGAAGACAAAAATGCAGAGACATTGTCCATGTCCTCCGTATGAAGTTCTACTACAGTCCTAAGGCAAAGGTTGACAGTGAAGGCATCTTATTCAAGAAAACTGAAGACTCACTCGATGACTGCAAAGATGCAATGAGAAACTCGTTATACTGAAGAGGATGTGACAACACGACGAGGACGTGGGATCCACCAGTGCTGCCATACATAGGACTAATGACCAGCGACCATTAATGTTTCTCCAGGAGAGCGAGCAATCCCTTGAGCTGAAATCACTTTGAAGATCATCATTGAAAATTTCAGTGCGTCAAACAGGTGCTTGAATCTTTTTAAAAAAAACATCATAATCTGTCGTTTCAAAATGTAAGTGGAGAAAGTGAGACTCTAGTCATTGAAAGTGTAAGCTATTGGGAGAACATTACTTTATATTAACAGATAAATTTTCAGGCTTATGAAACTGGCATCTTTTATCATTTTGTTCCTGCAAAATTGTGTTCTAGGAAGGGAGAAGAATGTCATGAAGGTAAATAGTGAGAGAAGTGAAAAGTTGCCCCCACTATTAACTTCTAGGTGTTTCCAGAACACAAAAACGCTACTTTTTACTCAAAACAGAAGTCGCTGAGGATGACAAATCTTTGACTTTTCAGCCATTTAGATGCCAAGATGGGCACAGCAGGAAGGGAAAATGTACTTATGATTGACGTTTCGACTTTACATCCCAAGAAAACAAAATTTCTGAGGAATGTAAATGTTGTGTTGTTCCTCCAAGCTGCATAAGTCATCTGCAGCTGCTGGACCTAAGCATAATTCACTCCGTTAATGTCAAATATAGAGTAGCAGCCATGTAGATGTCAACTTCATTCTTTGAGAAGATGAAACTGATAAGACTGATTATTGTGCAACCTATGCATATGGTTTTTACCATCTGGAATTTTGTAGCCTAACACAAGATACTGTGTTAAATTGTTTCACAAAGGCACATCTGGTACATCAATTGCTGTTGAAGATACTTCCGGAAGAAGACTGGTGTAGCAAAACCGATATTTCTGAAAATACAACATTCTAGGACATTATTTTTTTGTGTTGATGATACTCTGACTTCCGTAACTGAGAGTGGGGCAAGTGAAATGCCTATGAGGCAACGAAGAAGAAAAGAGGGTGTTCCATCAAATATTGCTGTTGACCAAGGAATTGGTACTGTGTGGAACTTTTTTTACTCTCTTAATGCAGATGAATCAATTAAAACTTATAACCAGCTGGAGCGACAACTTCTTTGACTATTGTATGCTAGGAGTTAAAAACAAGACTTCTTGGTATATAAAAAAAGGATGTGTTCTGTGAAAGTTGTGATAAATATATATTTATTGTATTTAAATTTTTTGCACAACATGTTGGTAATTTTGTAATTAAATAGCACTTACATCACCTAAATATGCTTGAATTACGATTCTGGGTCACTCCTTCCATGTACTTTGACAAAGACCCTATTTACGGAAAAAATATTTGTGTTCCCAGAGATTTGTTGAAAACATGGTTTACTGTATTACACCTGCACACACTTTTGTGTCAAGAGAAGACGTTTAGAAAGTAGTGCTTTTACTTTTTTTACTTTTTCTGTTTAAGGTGCTCCTACTGGCCCATACAAAGACAATGGTGATCATTGGCTGTTCCATGGGATTTATTATCCTCCCCTCCTTCGATCAGCAACTGTAAAAAAATTTATGGTTGGGTGAGTAATTGTGTTAATGTTGTTTTGCAACTGCATTAGACAATTTTTATATAAATTGTTCTGTATGATTTCAGATATGAAATGCTGGCACAGTGCCAACGTGATTTAACTCCGGAGCAGGCTGCAGAAAGACTAAGAAATTTGTCAGAAATACATTACAAACAACAATGATTTCAGCAGGAATGTACTTGTAATGTGCAAGCTCATCACAAATCTATTTGCCAAACTTGTTACTTTATCCACAAAATCGTTTACTTGAGATGCTATTTGTAAAAGATTGTTTACAAAGATGTATTATGTAGCAATAAAAATGTAGTGAACATGTTGTTAATGAAGTTTAATGTATTATCTCATGGCCCCTGTTTCATATGCGTCGTGCGTGTGTGCCCCCCCCCTCCCACACACACACACACAGACTGGGTGTTCAGGCCAGACTGAAATTGAAGTGTGTTGAATGGGAGCAACAATCCATAGTGGAGCAGGGAAGGGGGAGGGCTAGCTGGGTATGGATGGGGGAAGGGGAAACAGGGCTGCCTGGCAGAGTGCAGAAGCTAGAGGTGGCAGACAAGGTTACCTGGTGCCACGTTGGGAAGCTGTGGGGAAGGCAGGGAAAGAATAAAGAGTGGAAAGGAGAGGAGCAGAAATGGGGCAAAAGATTAGTAGGTGCATTGGCAGAGAGCAGTGCACAGTGAGGGTGAGGAGGTGATAGGACAGAGACTGTTGGGTGGAGGGTGTAAAGACAGTAGGAGGTTGAGATTGGGGTGATTTTGTGAGTGAGCAACGTGTTGTGACTATAACTCCCATCTGCACAGTTTAGAAAAGCTGGTGATGGATGGGAGAATCCAGATGGCCCAGGTTGTGAAGCAACCATTGAAATGAAGCATGCTATGTTCAGCTGTGTGTTGTGGAACAGTGTGGTCCACTTTACTCTTTGTTACTGTTTGGCAGTGGCCATTCATCTTGGTGGATAGCTTATTGGTTGTCATATCAATATAAAGAACTGAGCAGTGATTGCAGCAGAAAAAATGGAAATGAGCGTATGGGATTGTTGGCTGGGAGGCCCCATCCGGGGAAGTTCGGTTGCTAAATGCAAGGCTTATTTTAGTCGACGCCACATTGGGCGACTTGCGTGCCATTGGTGAGGATGAAATGATGATGAGGACAACACAACACCCAATGCACGAGCAGAGAAAATCTCTAACCCGGCTGGGAATCGAACCTGGGCTCGCTTGCATGGGAGGCGAGCATGTTACCACCCAAATAAGCAGGCGCGCATTGCAGCAGAGCTGGTACACGACATCACTGCTTTCACAAGTGCCTTGGCCTCTGATGGTAGGGGATAAGCCTGTGTCAGGACTGGAATAGGAAGTGTTGTGTGGGTGTATTGACAGATGTTGCACCAATGTCTTCCATAGAGGTATGATTCCTGTGACAAGGGGTTGGGATTGCGAGTGGCGTACGGATGGACTAGGAAGCGTAGATTGGGTGGGCAACAGAACACCACTTCAGGAGGGGTAGCAAGAATCTTGGTTAGAATATCCCTCATATCACAGGATTATGACAGATAATCAGATCGCTCACGAAGGATGAAAAAGGTTCAGTTTCTACAGTCTAGGATGGTACTGGGTGATGAGGGGGGGCACTCGTATAGTTTGTTCTTGCAGGTGGTGGGAGGATTTGTGGTATGTGGAGGTATGGAACGGGAAATCTATTTGCAGACTAGGTCTTGGGGATAGTGCTTCTCTGTGAAGGCCTTTGTGAGACCCTCAGCTTACTAGGCCAGGAAACCACCATCATTGCAGATATGCTATCCCAGGGTGGCAAGGCTATGTGGGAGGGACATTTTTATGTTGAAGGGATGGCGACTGTTGATATGCAGGTCATGTTGTTGGTTGGTGGTTTTGATGTGGACAGAGGTGTGGATCGAACACACAGACACGAGGAGGTCAATGTCTAGAAAGGTGGCACACTGGATTGAGAAGAACCAAGTGAATTGAATGAGAGGCAAGGTTTTGAGATTGTGAAGGAATGAGCATAGGGTGTCCTAGCCCTGAGTCCAGATCATGAAGATGTCATCAGTGAACCTGAACCAGATTAGGGGTTTGGGGTTTTTGAGAGTCAAAGGAGGTTTCCTCTAGACAGCCCATAAACTTGTTGGCATAAGAGGGTGCCATGCAGGTGACCATGACAGTGTCAATGATATTGTTTGTATACCTTCCCTTCAGAGAACAAATAGTTGTGTGTGGGCATATAATTAGTGAGTTGTATGAGGAATGAGTCTGGAGTCTGAAGAACATTGGGAGAAGTAGTGTTTAATACCCACAAGACCACAGGCGTGAAGGACGTTGGTGTATAGGGAAGTGGCATCAACAGTTAAGAGAAGGGATCCGGGAGGTATAGGTGAAGCGACAGTTGAGTCAGTGAAGGAAGTGGTTGGTATCTTTGATGTGGAACACTAGATTTTGGGCAACAGGTTGGAGGTGTTGGTCAGTGAGGACGAAAATTCTTTCAGTGGGAGCACAATAACCAGCTACAATGGGACATTAGGATTGTTGGGTTTGTGGATTTTGGGGAGCAAGCAGAAGGTGGGTGTGATAGGGTGAGGAGGAAAATGGATTTAAGGAAGAGGTTCTGAGAGGGGCCTAAGGCATTAAGTGGGGATTGGAATTTCTGTACCCATTCAGAAAAGTATTCCTTTTCGTACTAAAATCAAGTCCCACATTCTTATCTTCAAATGCTGCCTGAACTGTGTAATCCTCACCCCCCCCCCCCCCCCCAATCGCCCCCACAGTGGCCTAATTACACTCATGCTCATAAATTAAGGATAATTGCAGAATTTGGAGCCACACAACGTGGCACTACACAAAATTTGCACTAATAGCACAGGCACATCGGGAACACACACGACAAAGACCTGTATTTCCATGATATTGGTGATAAGTTGAGAAAACTGTCCCGAAACACTTGTGCTACAAAACGCCACTGTTTCTTGCACATGTACCCTGGCGTCAATATGGGATATGATCACCACGCACACGTACACAGATCACACAACGGGTTGGTATACTCTGGATAGGGTGGTCAAGCAGCTGCTGGGGTGTAGCCTCCCATTCTTGCACCAGTGCCTGTTGGAGCTCCTGAAGTGTCGTAGGGGTTTGAAGACATGCAGCGATATGTCGACCGAGAGTATCCCAGATGTGCTCAATGGGGTTTAGGTCTGGAGAACAGGCAGGCCACTCCATTCACCTGATATCTTTTGTATCAAGGTACTCCTCCACGATGGCAGCTTGGTTGGGCTGTGCGTTATCATCCATCAGGAGGAAGGTGGGACCCACTGCACCCCTGAAAAGGCGGACATACTGGTGTAAAATGACGTCCCGATACACCCGACTTGTTACAGTTCCTCTGTCAAAGACATGCAGGGGTGTACATGCACCAATCATAATCCTACTCCACACCATTAAATTACGACCACCATACAGATCCCTTTCAAGGACATTAAGGGGTTCGTATCTGGTTCCCGGTTCACACTAGATGAAAACCTAGCGAGAATCACTGTTCAGACTATACCTGGACTCATGCGCGATCATTACCTGGGACCACTGTTTTAATGACCATGTACTGTGTATCTGACACCGGGCTTTACGGGCTCTCATGTGACCAGGGATCAGTGGAATCCACCTTGCAGGTCTCCAGGCAAATAAACCATGTCTATTCAGTCGTCTGTAGACTATGTGTCTGGAGACAACTGTTCCAGTGGCTGCGGTAAGGTCCCAAGCAAGGCTACCTGCAGTACTCCGCAGCTGTCTGTGGGCACTGATGGTGAAATATTGGTCTTCTTGTGGTGTTGTACACTGTGGACGTCCCGTACTGTAGCGCCTGGACATGTTTCCTGTCTGCTGGAGTCTTTGCTATAATCTTGAGAACACACTTGGTGGCACACGGAGCACCCATGCTACGACCTGCTGTGTTTGACCATCCTCCAGTCGCCCTAGCATTCTACCCCTCATAACTTCATCAATATGTGTTCTTTGAGACATTTTCAACACACAGTCACTATTAGCCCATCTGAAAACGTCTGCACACTTGCTGCACCGTACTCTGACATGCACCAACACACCTCTGCATATGTGGACTGCTGCCAGCGCCACCGTGCAACGTCCGCAGGTCAAATGCACTGCATGGTCATACGCCAAGGTGATTTAAATCTGCAAACCACCCACCACAGTGTTGTTTCACCATGTAGCAGCATTATCCGTAATTTATGAGCATGATTGTATAAACATTCCTGTTTCTGGATCTTGCCCCTCCTGTCACTGTGACCTTCACCTTTTCAAGATTACATCAGTCCTGTAACCCCCCCCCCCCCCCCTCCTTGCCACATGCATCCCACATTTGCTCCTTTTGCAAGATAATGCTACTGTGCACTCACTACTACATACATCTCCGAAATTGATCCCTTGCACTCCAGCACCTGGAAGAGCACTCGAATCACCAGCCTGCTGACATCCTAGTGCCACCTTGGCCTTCCAGTATCCAACCCCTATCTTACCCACAGTGCACCTCCTCGTCAACACATTATATCATCTAGATATGCCTAACTGATCTTTCAGCTTGCAACATCCCCCAAACCTCCCTTCAAACATTCCATTAAATCCAGAGCTGAATCAGTCCCAGAACAGTGTTGTTAACTGTTCCAAGAAGACCCTCAGCCCACAGAAGTTTCAGTCCTATCCAAAGGCATTGCCTCCAGCCCTATATCCGAATTTAACCATGTTGGACTTGTCAAAGACCTACTCTCCTTTTCCCAAGCACTGCAATGTAAACACTTCTTTGCCACGAATGCCCCCAACCTAATCCCAACGTTGAACCCTGCCTCTCCCAGTTCATACCATGATCTAACCACGATTGCCCCCTCTTCCACCTAACCACCAACTGGTCGCCTTCGAAGAATTCCTTACCCCCAACTTGGCATCACCATCCTTCCCCATGCCCCTTCCCAAGAACACCAACCTTTCAGCAGAAGAGAAGGCAGCCATACACGTTCTCAAAACAGATCCTGACCTAATGAGCCCACCTGCAGACAAAGGTTCCACTGCTGTCATCATGAATCGCCATGACTACCAGGCTGAAGATCTCCACCAATTATCTGACTCCTCCACTTATAAACTCTGCCAAAATGATTCCATCCCAGAAATTCAACATAACCTTCAATCCCTGCTTAAATACTTACACTCTTCCCAGAACCTCTCCCCTGAATCCATTTCCCTCCTCAGCCTATCATACTCTGCACACCCATGTTTTACATGCTCCCCAAAATCCACAAACCCAACAATCCTGGATGCCCATTGTTCCTAGGTATTCTGCTCCCACTGAAAGAATTTAGATTTTTATTGACCAAACCTCCAACCTGTTGCCCAAAATCCAGCCTCTGACATCAAAGATAGCAACAACTTCCTTCATCAACTCTTCACCATCCCACCCCCTTTACCTCCTATATCTGTACTAGTCACTACTGATGCCACTTCCCTATACAATATCCCTGATGCCCAAGGTCTTGCCACTATTGAACACTACCTCTCCCAATGTCCTTCAGACTCCAAACCCACTACCTCATTCCTCATACACCTTACTAATTGTATCCTAACACACAACTACTTCTCCTTTGAAGAGAATGCATATAAACAAATCTGCAGTACTGCCATGGCCACCGGCATTGCCAGCCTGTTTGAGGGCTGTCTAGAGGAACCCTTCCTACCCTCCCAAAACCCCAAACCCCTGGTCTTGCTCATGTTCATTGATAATGTCTTTATGATCTGGGCTTAGGGTCAGAAAACCCTATGCTCATTACTCTACAACTGCAACACCTGTCCCATCCACTTTACATGGTTCTTCTTGATATAACATGCCACCTTCCTGGACATTGACCTCTTCCTCTCTGAGGCCTCTATCCACACCTTTTCCCACATTAAACTCACCAGCCACCTACAGTACCCGCATTTTGACAGTTGCCATCCCTTTCACACCAAAACATCCCTTCTGTACAGCCTAACCATCTGGGAATGCCGTATCTGTAGTGACGGCAGCTCCCTTGTCAAGTATGCTGAGGGTCTCACAAAGGCCTTCACAGATAGGCACTAACCCATAGACCTAGTCAGCAAACAGATTTCCCATCACATATTCCCACACACCCCAAATCCTGCTCCCCACCTCCCTCGTCCTCAAGTACCAGCTACAAAGGAGTCCCTCCCCCCCCCCCCCCCCCCCATCCCCTTGACACCAAATACCCGGACTGGAACACTGAACCACTTCCTTCGTCAGGGATTGGGTTATCTAACATCATGCCATGATATAAGGAACATCAAATCCAAGATCCTTTCCACCCCTTGCAAAGTTGTGTTCAACCACCCACCCCTATCTCCACATCCTACTCCATCCCTATGCCACTCCCAAGCCCAACCTCTTGTTACAGGAATCATATCCCTGTGGAAGAGCGTGGTACAAGACTTGCCAAACCACCACACCCTACGTAATGTGCAATTGACCAGTTGATGTTAAGAGAGAGAGACCCATCAGTATAAAGGGAGAGACGAAATATTAATGTTCGTTAACAGGACACATCATAAAATAGTTGCCTGTGTAGGGAAACAGTTTGATTAGAAAGTCTGTGTGATAGCTCCATTCCTTACTGTAAGTTTTCATCGGAACATCAGAGTAATTCTAATGGAACATAGTCACACACCAATTCCTCGCACACCTTTTTAACTGAATATCTACTTCACATAAACAATGCACTTCTGACGTGTTTTGGAAGAGGGAGCTGCCATACAGTTCTCCATGCAGTAGCACAGGTAAAGAATTTTGAATGCAATAATGGTTTAGAGCAGGAATGCACAGACCGTGGTCCATCATTGATCTGATGGTGGTCCAGCCGCAATGTTCGTTCTTATAATTGACCCCTTGTATCTTTCATTCCCTCCCAAAAAGGAGCGGGTTGGCCCACGTAGAACTTGGTTCTTTAGAGAACACATTGTTGTAACTATTTCTTAAATAAAGTGAATAAGTGTGAAATAAACGAGAACAAATTATATAAAAGTTTTTTTTAATTCCTTGCATTCCTTACCTATTCACAGTGAGGGGTTTGTGGCCAGCAGTACTGCAAAGTCTGTACACCTCCTGGTTTATAAAGCTGCTGTTCACATGGAGACCCTAGGATCGCAGTCAGTTCTAAAAACAATAAAGTGACCAGTGAGGTCACTTTACTTCACCAAGCCAGTCAACATGAGGTGTGGCTACTGGCTGTGTCCTGCCAGGTCATTGTTGTTGACATTGTCTTTTACATACCAGATTAAATTCTACTTAATCTACATGCTTATGGAGGTATATGCCCAAAAACATATAAAATTCTTAAATAAAAGGGTGTGGCTACATATACTGATGTGTGTCAATTGATTTTAATAAGGATGATGTTGATGCAGAAAGTCTAACACAGGATCATGCCATAGCCAATAGACATTCAAACATTCCAACAGTTATTTGCTGTGTTGAAAGGATTAAAATCACATCAGTTTCTGATGGATCATGATGACGTAATCGTCTTTTCAAGGAATATGCAGTAGCATAGACAACGACCAAGGGAAGTGTTCAAGAGGTTGCTAATTGCCCATTTGACACCAGTCACGGAAAAAATATCACTTTGCCCTGGAAGAAGTCACTATTTAGGACATAAAATTAAAGAGAACAGTTTGAGGACTGATCCTACATTAATACAAGCAGTGCAAGAGTTTCTGGTACCAGGAACAACCAAGGAGTTAGAATCTTTTATGAGTCTCATTAATTAATATGGAAGGTGGTTGTGAGGGGATTTGTGAATATAGCACCACTGTATACAGAATTTTTGGAAAAGGGTATTAAGTTCATGTGGTCAGAGCAGTGCAAAGGAGTGTGTGTCAAAAATGGTTCAAATGGCTCTGAGCACTATGGGACTTCTGAGGTCATCAGTCCCCTATAACTTAGAACTACTTAAACGTAACTAACCTAAGGACATCACACACATCCATGACCGAGGCAGGAGTCGAGCGTGCGACAGTAGTGGCCGCACGGTTACAGACTGTAGCGCCTAGAACCGCTTGGGCACTCCAGCCGGCGAGTGTGTGTCACATTGAAAAAGGTGTTAACATCGAGCCTGGTGTTGGTGTTTCCAGACATTTAGAAAGAATTCATATTATCATGTGATGTATCAAATCAATTTCTTGGGTGTGTTCTAACTCATGAGATTGAAGGTTAGGAAACTCCCATTTTCTTCCTTTTCTTTTTTTTTTTCCTTCATTGAGTCAATTGAACAGAGCAGCGAGTAGTTATCCTACAACAAAGAGTGAGATGCTTAGCTCGGTGTACAGAGTAACATACTTCCAGTATTACCTGAGTGATGGAAAGTTCAAGGTAATGACAGACCATGCTGCTTTGAAGTGGTTACCAGGTGTGAAAGAACCAACCAGTAAACTGATGAGGTAACCATTAAAAATCAGTGAATTTGACTGTGAAATAGTCCCCAAACTGTGGGGAAAAACATGGAAATGCATTTGGGTTGAGCAGGAAGATAGCGGTAATACAAACTCAGTCAGGACCTTGAGGAATACCGGACTACACAGAGTACCAAAAAGGAATGTAAACAATACTGCAAATAGCAACAGTTCAGTGTATGTGATCGATTATTTTGTCAGACTAAGTTACTACTATGATGGTTGAGCTGGCAGTATTGAAGGATGTAGTGCTCCTGAATTTCATGACACATGTACTTCCATCCATTGCAACACCTTTGACCATAGAGAATTCCTGTGTTTAATTCCCATACATCATGTGTCGCAGCCCATTGAGGTGAATATGCCTCAGTCGGTTGTCCCTGGCCATCACTGACATTGGGTGACGGCTTCTGCTCTGGGTGCTATGTAGGCATCCTGTGGTGCTGATGGAATGCACGGCCTTTGCAGACCATGGCCACGAAGTCAGCAGCGATCTACTTCCCTCAGTGATGTGAAGCCCCCATTTGCCTTTGACTCCACACATGTTTACCTCGGCAGCACATGGAGATGTCTGTGTAAGGTTTCTGACTTCTGGCAAGAGTCGGACAGTAGCTGGTGCTGAGGCACTAAGTTTCATTTGGAATTCATTGCTGGTGGCAGCAGTTATGGACGGTAGGCTGGTTCGAGCGTGCCGCCAACTCCTGTAATGAACTTAGTGCTAGTGTCAGGTGCAACCTTGTCTTGAACCTATAACTGCTGCTAGTGATACCCAGTTGTCTTGATGCATGGCGTGGCCATTGGCATCGTGGTGGTGCTGTACTATGGCGACAATACAATTTCCTCTGCCTCGAAACCGAGGCATATTTCTATTGCTCCGATACACATTTGTTTCGCTAAAACCTGGCCTCTAGTTATGTTGTCCATAATTAGTGACTTGCCATGGTTTGGTGACATTGACCCGCCTGCCACAGTCATTACCGCCGTGCGCTGCAGTTTTCTACTGACCGTGGCTAGCCTCTCCTTGCTATCCCTGTATGTGTGTATGTTAATCTGAACCATATGTCGCCACACTTGTGGGTACCAAACTGCTGCTGTTAATGCATTGCGTCATCCCAGCTTTTTCCCAACTTATTATTTTAGCTAAAAACTGGTAGGTGCGTCACACTGCCCCACACCAAGGAGAAGAACCAGCCCCTCAGGTCTTATTTGTGCCAGGTTTCCTGCTAAGAATATTTCCCCCCTTAATCCATAAGTAAATATAGTTACCGCTACACCAGTTACTCCTACCCAAGGTATATAGAAAAAGCAGGTAGGCCATTCTGGCCCTAAGTGAGTAAAAAAACTCCCAGACCCCCTTGCGCGCTTTGACGTCATGGAGAGGACGCTGCAGTGCTGTGCATTCAGTGGAACACGTAAGTGGTAGTGTACATCCAATAAAAGTAATTTGTTTTGAGACAGTCATGAGCAAGGGTCATTGTAACTGTGCCGTGGCACATTGCATTAATACTGCTCGAACGACGACGGACGTTATTTATCACGTTTTTCCCAAAGATGAGCACTTTCAACGTGAATGGACAGTTCGATGCAAACGCAAGGACAAAGTGAATGTGAAAACTGCACGAGTGTGTTCAGCTCATTTTCGGTCTGACGATTATGAACAGGATCTGAGAAATGAGCTTCTAGGGTTACCTTCAAGAAAGGAGTTGTTACCAACAACAATCCCCTGCATAAACATTCCGGACTGGCATGGAGAAGAAATTGCGGAACGCGGTGATGCAAACGAAAGGGTAAGACGTCTGCACATACGTAACACTTTAAATAATTGAAACTGAAAAATAACCGTAATACAAACGAATTCACATAAATGCTACGCTTTTTGGCGCATTACTATATTCCTTTACGGGAGTGAATGACTCACTATATAGTACAGGCAATAAATAATGTTGCTCAGGTGTATTTGCTTTTCCTCCTGGATATAATAGCTTCATTTGTCGTAAAAATACCCGTTATTTTTACGTATCCTCGATATGTTAACTATTTTAAAGCTAGTATATAATTCAAATGACAAAATCAGCATATTTCGCGTAATTTGTTTAGATTACTTCTGTAAGAATATCTGATACTGACAAGTTGACTTTGTAGCGTGGTGGTATGGTTTCAGATTCCTGTGTGGGAGTTTATCACTTAGTATGCCTGTATATCGATAGGGTTGCATGGACCGCGGGACTGCTACGGTCGCAGGTTCGAATCCTGCCTCGGGCATGGATGTGTGTGATGTCTTTAGGTTAGTTAGGTTTAAGTAGTTCTAAGTTCTAGGGGACTGATGACCACAGAAGTTAAGTCCCATAGTGCTCAGAGCCATTTGAACCATTTGGTTGCATGGAGAGCTGCATCAAACCAGTGTCAGGAGTGAAGACCACAACAACAACAACAACCTGTATATCCTCTTAAATTTCTATTTTTACATTTTATGAATTTAAGCTATTGTAGCCGCTTATGCCACTGATATTTTATCGCTTTTGTCAATTTATCTGATTTTTAGTGAGAAATTATTCCAGTTGCCTAGTACTTATTAAAAATTTTTATGAATAGTAGGCCTACTCGGTAAATAATTTTAGGAATAATAAAATTAAAATTAAATTCATTCCTTAGGGATCTGGAAGTTGTGCACGACGCTGTGGAGCAAGAAGTTTGCAAAAGCGAGCTTTGACGACTAGAAACTGTCACCGAAAAAAAAGAAAGTCGACTGAACCACATGTACAGATTGCGTTCATGAACTCACTGAAGTAGTGAATAAGAATTTGGAAATTAAGGAACTGAGGGCCGAGATTGAACTTTTAAAAAAAACTGAATGTATAGAAAGAAGCGGCACTAAAAAAAAATGTGATGCAGCCTTACGAAGTAAAACGAACGATCTCCGACGTGTTCTTTCGTTGAAGCAGGCAGAAAAGTCAAATTGCACAAAAGTGTAAATAGTGTATTGTCAAAGTGTTTTATACCGGCGCAAATAAGATGCCTATTAAACGAAAATAAAAGGGTAACGTGGAATTCAGGGGACATTGCCCATGCATTGACTTTAAGAGCTCTGTCACCTAAAGCATACACTTATTTGCGAAAGCGAAAAATTCCTTTGCCGTGCATGGCAACCCTTTAGAAATGGACGAAGGAATTTAAATGCAGACCGGGAATTCTTGAAGATTCCTGTGTTTATTGAAAGCCAAGTCACACACTTTTACTACTCAAGAGAGACTAGCAGTTCTGACATTTGACGAAATGAATGTTGATGGCCAAATATGTTACGATTCGTCTGAAGACGTAGTAGTCGGACCACATTCCAATGTACAAGTCTGCATGATACATGGGTTGTGTAAGCAGTGGAAACAACCAGTTTATTATGATTTCGACACTGTGATGACTAGTAATTTGCTTCAGAGCATCATTAAGGCAGTTGAGGAATCAGGAATCAGTGTTGTTGCTGTGACGTGTGATATGGGCGGAAAAAATATAAAAATTTGGAAGGAACTGTCTATCAATACAGAAAGAACTTATTTCGTAAATCCAGCAGACGACACCAGGAATGTATGGGTTTTCTTCGATGTACCACATCTGTTAAAGCTATTACGGAACCATTTCTTGGATACAGGCATTACGGTACCTGATGGATACAAAATATCTAAGGCAGCTGTACAGGAACTTTTAAAGCATCAAAAGAGTGACTTAACGATAACACACCACATTAGTGAAGCGCACTTAAAAGTGGACGAGCAAGGCAGAATGTACGGATGGCAGCGAGCCTATTTTTACGACGAACAGCTCAGGCTTTGAAGTATGTTTTTCATAAAGGCGTTGAAAGTAATTTTATTGAACTCGTTAACGACGTCTTTGATGTCTTGAACTCTAGAGTTCCAAAAGATGAATGCTCACCCCTGCGAAGTGGGTTTGGAATGAATCTCACAATTCAAGAAAATACTTCGAAGAGATTCTTAGATATCTGTCAACAATGCGCGTTAGTGAGAAAGAAAGAATGTTGCCTTTCCCAAAAGGTTTCATAACTTCAATAAAATCTCTCTTTGGTCTTTTCGAAAGTCTGAAAAGTATCAAAGTTAGCTATATATTAACTTGTAGACTGAATCAATATTGCCTGGAAAACTTTTTTCCTAGGGTACGAGGATTAGGTATTTTTTACAACAATCCTACACCTTTTGAAGTACCGTAAGGAACAGGATACGTCTCCTTATACTGACGGGTAATGCAAGTACTACTTCTTTCTTTGGTAAAACGCCAGTTACTAAAGAATTAAACACAGAATCTTCCCAATGTGATGTCGACCCGGATTCTGCATCCCTAAGTTTCATTACCAGTGAGCTCTGTGTAAATGTTGTTGACGAAGCGCCGCTACGAGAAATCCCAGAAACTGTGAATGTGGCAGAAAATTTACTGACAGATGTGGTAACA
This sequence comes from Schistocerca americana, assembly GCF_021461395.2. NCBI lineage: Eukaryota > Metazoa > Arthropoda > Insecta > Orthoptera > Acrididae > Schistocerca > Schistocerca americana. Next base: position 237,625,113 of record NC_060130.1, read on the forward strand.
ATAGGGAATGACTCTGTAATCTCAGATGTTCTTCCAGATGCGGTATAATACATTGCAGGCTATATTGCATTTAAGTGCCACAACATTGATAAATCACTAGGCTTTCCAGCAGCAAAAAGTGAAGGAGATCATGCTGCAGACTGGATATCAATTATATCTTGTGGTGGTCTTTACACTCCAACGCCAGCTTGGCAAAACAGAGTGTGTCAGTTTGAAGAAGAATTTGCTGATTTTCACGGAAATGGAGTGTATAACCAAAAAAATGTCGTAAAGTCTCTGTGCTCTATTTTAAAACAAAAGTTTCCTGAGGTTCATGAAGCAGTTATTATTCATTACGTAAAAACGAGAACATTTATAAGGATTAGACATCTCAATCAAGAAGCAAAGTTGGAAGAAATGAAGAAATGTGCCGCAAAGAGGAAGCAGTTATGGATTGCATCGTCATCTGGTAAATGGCAGTAGAAACAGACTACATTTACATTTGCTTCTTCATCAAACAAGTGAGTTATTTTTCATCTTAATTATCATTAATTTACTCTTAATGTGTACAAAACCCTTGTTTTGACTTGTACAGATGCATATCGAACGAAACCGAAAGTAAAATGAACAAGTAACATGGCACTAAGTCTGTGAAGCGGCGCATTTGTCGTGTAAGCATACGGCTGCGATGCGCTAGGGTCCTCGTCATGACGTCACGGCGCTCCACCCAATAGGAAGCGTTTTCGCCTGAGTGCCCCCCCCCCCCTCGACTCCTACCTACTACATAATTACCATATTAATCCTGAACCTAGCAATCTAGTCTCCATGCCTCATTCAGGGAATTCAGGCCATGGGAACACGAATCGTCGCTGAATTAGGTTTCTGAATGACTCATCGTCTCAGTTGCGTAAAGGATAAGCCAAGCAAAATCAGAGTCAATCACATTAGGAATTGCGTCACTGAAGGACAAAGTTACTTGATGTCTGCTATCATGATACTGCCTTACATGCTGCAACAATTGTTTTACTGTGATTCGCTGTTCTACCACAGCTATCATCTGACTCCATGAATGGTGCAGGCTGGGTTACCATGCATCATTCACGATGGTAATGTTCTGTTTGCACAACATCTGTAGAGGTTTGTCTGGCCAATACAGATGTGGCTGTGATATATTCAACAGAGTACCTCACATCATTATGGCCCGTAAATGAAACGTGGCTTGCATAACATCACACTTAGAACCGTTGATCAACAACCCACTACCTTGCAATTCTAAACGCCTTCCTTCTGTGAGTTTTCCTTCCTCATAGTAACTGGCTGCAGCTAATATGTTGTCATATGCCAGCTATATTCGATGTAAACCTGCTCTATGGAAATACTGTGATGGTTTGAGCACCTCTTTCTGACATGGACGTCGCTCTGCTCTGTCTCTGAACAGGTGCATGATACATTTAATTCCACCTGTTGCATCCTTACATGTCGGTGTATGGCCATTTCACTGATACTACTGAAGTCCACCCCAGTCATTACCATGTTTCGATCCCAGTCTTTCTTATGAGTGCTGCAGGCGCAGTGTTCCAGTAACAAATGACCTAAATGTATCAACACTTCACGTCCTAACAGTTGACCTGCACGAAATAATTTGTCACCAGTACACGCAGGTGAACCACATAATGATAATACAGGTCGCAAAGAATAACAGGTAGCCAGGAAGCGGGGCTGGTAACGGAATCGTAATAACAGTGTTAGTCAGCCTCCATTAATGGTAGAAATTGTCACCTTAGCTGAGCGTAGTGCTGCCGCAGTGCAGGAAATTCCAAGGCATTCCCTCCAATTTGTCTTCCGTTTCTCAAATGGTGCATGCTGGTTTACCAACGGAACATCACGATCCACAGGACTTTTTTGCACCATGGTGCCAGAAACCCTGTAGTACTGTTTTCCCTAGAGTTAGAAAAATTAACCACAATATAGTGTGGTGAACGACATTCCAAGTAGATGGAACTCATCTTGCAGTATGAAAACATAATTAACAAGTTACTTTATGATTCAAGAGAGTATCCTTCTGTCTAATGCATGTACAGAACTCAAGTTGCAATACTGATTGGTGAAATAACACATTTGCCACAACCGTCTGATATGGCTCGGGAGGAGATGGTTGACACATCTCTAACCTGAACACACAAAATGAAGTAATACACTACGTCATTTCAGCAAAGTTAAAGCTTATCCCTTCTAAGCTGATGACTTTGTTCTTATTTGGAACAGCTCACAGTCCGATTTGATTTGAAGAGAACAGCAAAGTTTTGTCTTTTGTTTGATGGTCCTTACAAAGTAAAAAAAGCCATAGGAGACCATTCATATTTACTAGAAGATTCTGGAAAAGGTTCCGAAAAAGGTTTTCTGGCTATACCTGTAAGCAACCTGAAGAAATTTTTCAGTTGAGCGATGAGATAGAGTAAAGACATCTTTTATCTACTAGATACTTCAAACTATCGTTGTATCTTAGGAGACATATTTAAATGAGTGTCTGGTTATCAAAATATCATATCAACAGCGCTGCTTTGCATTGTGAGAGTACTGTTCACGTTATTATTTGTTTCAGTCGTTCTTGTGTTACTCTATAGCAAAAAGTATTAGATCAGACGGGCTGCTGCAACATTGCGTCTTGAAATAGCCATTATTTTGTCCCAGGTCATAGGGAGTCCTTCAAATCCAAAACTGGTTTCATTTAATTCTAATACTATAAGGTCTAATGTTCCCATAGAGATGGTTTTGTTTATGAGTGTGTGTAGGCACAGTACCACAAGTCTGACCTTTCACGTCCTTGTTTAAAATTCCGGTCTACACCAACATAACTCCAGGTAGTCCATCTCCCTCAGAAATTACTGCACCAGTTTGGATACGACCCAAATGTTGTGTGTGACAGCTGAGGCACACCAGTCTTCTTCAAGAACCTGGAGAAAGCATATGGTTTTGCCTGCAAAGTGACTGATAAGTTAGGAAAGTGATTAGCTACTGAAGGAAGCTCTGGCACTAATGTACAGAACTTTTACTCCTATCAGAATGGCGTACTTACTGATCTGAGATATTCCAGAAATCAATAGGGAAGACAGAAAACTTTCACTGTCACAATAATAAACTTATTGACCCTTCCCAACGCAGACTAACTCCGAGTCTATACGCTGAGAGAGCAGCTAGTATTAAAATTTATTTGTATCCTCCGCCATAATTTTTAGTTATAGAAAGGTTTATGTCGTATTCACCAAATACTTTGTGCACAGCTCGTGGTCTAGTGGTTATCGTTGCTGCCTCTGGATCACAGGGTCCTGAATTCGATTCCTGGCTGGGTTGGGGATTTTCTCCGCCCAGGAACTGGGTTTTTGTGTTGTCCTCATTGTCTCATCATCATTTGGGAAGTGCCGAGACTGGACATGGAAAGATATGGAAGTTGTACGGGCGCTGATGGTCACGATGTTGAGCGCCTCACAAACCAACATCATCATCACTACCACCACCACCACCACCATCACCAATTAAATTTGGTGGCCTACACAGAAAACAGCTGCTGTATTGAGGTGGAATGCTCGCACACGCAACTGTCTGGTCACTGGGTAATGCTGTACTTAAAAATGCAGAATGCTAAACAAGCTACAATTATTTATATAAATAATGTACTTCAGTTTGAACAAAAGGTGTGACACAGATTTAAAAGCTCTATACACTGATCTAAACTAACACAGTGAACAATCACTAACTACTAACATAATAGCTGTTCAGCCTGGACAGCCGTCAGTGACACTTTCTGTGTTCAGGCAGGTAACATTCGGCGTCGTTTGTAGCGACAATGACACAAAAAAAGACTCACCATGAAGGAGTTGGTCAAATTAGTTCAAAATCGATAGTCATACAGGTGTCGACAGAAAAAGCAAAATTTTAAACTTTTGCGGTTAATGGATGAATATGACACTGACAGGCAGTATCACTGTGCAGTTGGCAAGGGAAGGTGAACAGTGGATAGGTCGATACCAGGACATAAAGTCTTTTGAGAACTTCGTTCCGTGTACTCAGTTGGACAGTAACAATGCCTCCCAGACAGGTGTGTCAACAATATACCCAGATGTCTGCATTTGAGAGAGAATGTATAGTCAGTCTAAAAAAAAAAATAAAAAAAAGAAGAAGTTGGAGTAAGCAATGAATCGCTCATAATTTGAACAGCAGAGCTGCCACTAATCGATGGTGTTGCCAAGTATGTGTGTACCATAGCCGAACACAGTGTGAAGAAGGAAGTAGTCGACCTAGAGAGAGGACAGAAAGTGAGAACGAAGGAATCGTCAGAGAGGCACTCAGAATCCCAGATTTATCATTATCATCGATCTAATGTGCAACTGGTGCTTCAGTAACAACAAGGATCTTTAATAGGGGAGTGACACAAAGTGGACTGAGCACACAGCACCCCTTGTACCAACTACCATTGACCTCTGTACATAAACAAGCCCATCTGCAGTGGTGTCGAACACATTCGGCCTGTAATCTCATCGACTGGGGTATTGTTGTGTTCAGTGATGAGTCCCACTTCGAACTGGGCCCCGAAGACCAGCCAAGACATGTCTGGAGACGCCTCAGACAACAGTGGCATACTAAGCTGACTCTCGCCCGCCATTCAGACTGATATCTGGACTGGTGGTCCCCACTTCATCGCTACCTCGGAGATCTTGTGTCCCATCGCTCGTGCGCCGACTATAACACCACATTCAAACTCACATAAATCTTGATAACCTGTCATTGTAGCAACTGCGCCAGACATCTGTTGTCATATATAGGCGTTGCCGGTCGCAGCGCCGTCTTCTGCCTGTTTACATATCTCTGTATTTGAATACGCATGCCTATACTAGTTTCATTGGCGCTTCAGCGTATTTAACGTTTTTAAATGAAACTGAGGCTATATACCAATTTTCAGCTTTCTAAGTCTACCACTTCGCGCCTTCAATTTTTCGTAAAAATGCCGATTTTTAACAAAATATTGCTCTGATCAGGTTGCCACCTGTAACTTTTAATTGTCACATGCATTTGCGTATTCTGACCCATTTATAGGTTTCTTGTTTTATTACTGAGCGCCATTTATACTTTCTTAAAACCGTATATTTTGACTAACGCTCTTAAATTATGATGCAGTTCTTGGTAGATTAAGCACAGGCACATTATGATGACGAGGCAGTAGTAGTTGTAAACTGTGGTAAGCCCTTGCACACTCGCTCGCCTCTGTACCTCAGCACTCTTTCACCACATCATCTCCTATGTATTCTTATGAAAAAAATTTACAAACAAGTGATGTTACTATGGCTGACCTATTTTAAATGAAATTTATTTTCGGTAAATTTTCCTTAATACGCACCCACAAAATTAACCACACTCCCCCCCCCCCCCCCCCCCCCCAATATATAGATGGGCTATCAAGAAGTGCTGCGTTATGCAGGTGATATATACCACAAAGATGAAGATATACAACACTATCATCTGCCCCATAGTACTGTACGGTACAGAAAGCTGGACGCTTACAACGAATGAAAGAGAAAAACTGAATGTTTTCGAAAGAAAAGTAATGAGAAAAATCTGGGGACCTGTGTTGGAGAATGGCGTATGGAGAATTCGAAACAACAATGAAATTTATCATTTAATGAACCAACCCACTATCATCGAGAAATTAAAAAGGAGGAAAGTGCAATGGGCTGGACATGTGGCCAGAATGGAGAACAACAGAATCACCAAGAAATCATTTGAAGGAACTCTCCAGGCAACAAGACCATTGGGCCGATCTCGTACAAGGTGGAAAGATGACACAGAGAAGGACATCGCAGCATTAGGAATTTCCGCAGGGTGGAGAGAGGCTGCGAGAGATAGAAGGCGGTGGAAGCAGATCGTTGATGCAGCGCGTAGTCTACAGGGCCTGTGATCGCTGAGAAGGAGACGAAGAAGATTCCGATTCCCTGCATAACTCAGCACTTCTTGATAGCCCATCTGCCAACAGATTGTTCTTCCCTTGGATCTATTTAACATCAAGGTCGAACTGCTAAAGATACATAGCGCATCTTGATAGTCTTGGATGCTCAATTTGCAAATTTTTGAAAACGTAATTGCTTGTGATGACTATATAATATCACCTTGTGGCCTACCAAGTAATATTCAAACTTTTGCGTACCAAACACAATAACCAGTGCCTCTAATTCCAAAATTCCATCATTTCGCTCAGCAAGCTGTAGTGAACGACTAGCAAATGCAATTGTTTTGTGTACCTTTTTGTCGCCTTCTGTTTCCATCTGAAACACCTCAACTGCGATCCCGTAACCACTCGCGTTAACTGACAAACAAAAAGTTTTTGAAAAATCTGGATGTCTAATAGTGGAATACTCAGCAAACAGTTTTTTAATTCTTTAAAAGCGGACTAACACTCTTCTGTCCACACCCATGGGGTATTCTTCTTCAACATTTGGAGTAGACAAAGTGCATTAAACAAGCTATCTTTTGCAAAACGGCAGTAGAATCCGAACATACCGAACATTGATCTAAGTTGCTTTCTACTCCTGGGCGCTTCAAACTTTTTAGTGACTGAGAATTTGGAAGGATCGTGTAATATACCATTCCTCTTAATTTCATGGCCTAAAAACTTTATTTTGTTTCTAATACACTCAGTCTTCTCGAACTTTAATTTCATACCTCCTTTTTCTATAGCTTCTAGCACCCTGTCTAGTAGACCTACATGTTCTTCCCACGTGGAAGTTGCCAACAGTATATCGTCTACACAAATAATCACCTGGTCTAACAATTCCTGTCTCAATATATGAGCCATCCCTCTTACAAAGACACACACAGAAATATTTAATCCAAATGGAACTGCTTTATTTTGGTAGCACTATTCTTCATACAAAAAGGCTTTATACTTACGAGATTCTTTTCACAGGGGCAAATTCCAGTATCCACATGTTATGTCCATTGACGTAAGATACGTAAAGTATCGAAACTTTTGTATCAGTTCGTCCATATTTTGAGGGTAGTCACTCTCTCTTATCACAATCTCATTTAGCAACGTGCGTCCAGTGCTAATCTGACGCTTCCATCACGCTTCTTTTTTTTTTTTTTTTTTTTTTTTTTGGGCAGGTAGTAAACAGAAATTTTTATGGTGCACAAAAGACTATCACTTCATAGTTGAAGGAAAGTTGCCCAGCTGCTCTGCGAGAGAAGGGAAATGTGAAAACGAAAATGGGAAAGAAAAAATGCCTTCTGCATTGGTGAGCATCTGAATAGTATCGTAAAATTCCGACAAGAAATTAAGTCCCAGGAAGCAAATGGGATTCATACATACAGGTCACTGGCAACCTCTGCTATCCGAAATATTGTATTTGAAGCATTTAACCGTTAATTATGATTTTCAGCATATTTCCAAATATCCTCCTGTAGTCACAATGTTGGCTCATTTTAAAGTGTTCAATTTCTATGTAAGAATAATAGTCGAGGAAAGTAGCATGCCTATTCTGCATAATAAACGATGCTGTGTGGCCCATGATTCACGTTGCAGCGTTGTTTTTTGCTCGTGGATATCTCAGTTTTTGTGGCTGAATGATCTCTAAAAGGTCTATACCACAGGCCGTCGTACGGTCTATTACCGACAATCGTTGACGAAGAAATGTAGTAATTTCTTCTGCATGTCCGCACGTGAACCTATGAATAAGCGTATCGACTCTTCCGCATGCGTCACAGTTGGGCGTTGGATGAAGGCCTACTTTATGTAGCTTTTCATTCGTTGCGACTTTATCGTTGACTGTTAGATACCAGTCGGCTATGACGCGTGACGGTAACACGTCGCTGTGCACATTCCGCCATACTATACTCCAATGTGTATGCTTAGGACAGCAAGAGGACTGTTATATTCACTCACTGCTTGCTCATTGACACTCGATGCCAAGAGATGTTGAATTTCTTTTCCAACAGCTTCCTTTTTCGCAACATGTATCTGATACGGTTTCTTGAAAAGTACCTGTCCAGGCTTTACATTTAAACGGCATTCATAGCCTTTAATTTCACCAGGCATATTTGAGAATACTTTGTTCATCAGAAATTTGATCTATTGACTGTACCTTAGCCACCATTTCTTCCAGGATATAGTTTACTTCCACAATAGCATGTTGCACAACATTCCCGAATTCACTATCTTCCCGCAAATGTCCCTCATTCTGCACTACCATAATAAGCAGTTCCCATGCTTCATTATTATTGCCCATCTAATTACCTATGAAAGGATCCGTAAACACTCTAGACTCTGGTAAAGTTAACGCTAAATGGCTCTGATTAAATTCAATCTTTCGTTGATATTTAATTGGCTCTGACCACTATGGGACTTAACATCTGAGGTCCTCATAAGGGAACCTCCCCATCGCACCCCCCTCAGATTTAGTTATAAGTTGGCATAGTGGATAGGCCTTGAAAAACTGAACACAGATCAATCGAGAAAACAGGAAGAAGTTGTGTGGAACTATGAAAAAAATAAGCAAAATATACAAACTGAGTAGTCCATGCGTAAGATAGACAACATCAAGGACAGTGTGAGCTAAGGAGCGCCGTGGCCCTGAGGTTAGCGTGACCGGCTGTGGAACGAGAGGTCCTTGGTTCAAGTCCTCCCTCGATTGAAAAGTTTACTTTTTTTATCTTCGCAAAGTTATGATCTGTCCGTTCGTTCATTGACGTTTCTATTCATTGTAATAAGTTTAGTGTCTGTGTTTTGCGACCGCACCGCTAAACGGTGCTTAGTAGACGAAAGGACGTGCCTCTCCAGTGGGAACTGAAAACATTTGATCGCAAGGTCATAGGTAAACCGAGTCCTCCACAGGAAAACACGTCTATATTCTATATGACACTGGTGACGGCATGTGCGTCACATGACAGGATTATGTTGTTGACCCACCTAACTTGTACACTTGGCGAATGGGTAAAAAGATTCTTCTACCTTGCCCGATTTAGGTTTTCTTGTGGATGTGATAATCACTCCCAAAAAAGTGATGAAAACATAACGGACGGACAGGTAATAATTGTCTGAAAATAAAAAATTAAAATTTTCATTCGAGGGAAGACTTGAACCAAGCACCTTTTTGTTCCGCAGCCGCTCACGCTAACCACGGGGCCACGGCGCTCTCTAGTTCACACTCTCGTTGATGTTGCATATCTTGCGCATGGACTACTCAGTTTGTATATTTTGCTTATTTTTTTCATAGTTCCACACAACTTCTTCCTGTTTTCTCGATTGATCTGTGTTCAGTTTTTCAAGGCCTATCCACTGTGCCAACTTATAACTAAATCTGAGGGGGGTGCGATGGGGAGGTTCCCTTGTCAGTCCCCTAGAACTTAGAACTGCTTAAACCTAACTAACCTAAGGACATAACACACATCCATGCCCGAGGCTGGATTCGAACCTGCGACCGTAGCGGTCGCGCGGTTCCAGACTGAAGTGCCTAGAACCGCTCGGCCACACCGCCCGCGATATTTAATTAAAAGGTCTGTACCAATCAACATTTCGATACTTAATCCAAACACGATTAAACAGGGACGATCTATTATACCTACACCAATTGGTATCAAAGCTTCGTGCTGTACTGGTCTAGGAAGTTTTCCATTAGTACTTAATATTCTTAAGCCACTTATTTTCATGACAGATAACTCATATTTATTAGGATCGTAATCATAGAATACTTGGGACAAAGCACTTACTTCGCAGCCGTTATGAAGAAGACAACGCGCTGTTATTCCTGAGCTGTTAGTTTTAATAATAGGGTGAGTTATTCTAGTTTGAACAGTTTCATCAAGAAAGTCTTCTAATAAATCTTTTTCAGTCTGTCTCCAACTAAAGTATTTTCGTCTATTGCAAGTACATTCACACTTAGATTCACGTGGTCATCTAGCTCCACATCCGCAGCTGTCTTTTCCAACCTGTCCACTAATTTTAAATCAAAGCATTTGAAGACTTCCTGTACTTTTGTTTGCTGCACATCAGCTAAAATACTCTCTACCCTTGAGCAACTGCATCTCTGTGCAAAATTGCTATCTGTGATACTGTCGCCTGCTTCTACAGTTTGTGGCCATTCAACACAGGTAACAGATTCCTTAACCTCATTATTACTGCTACCCCCTTCATCTAATAACTCCTCCTTCTCAAAACGTTGCAAAACTGACTCTTCTTCCTCCATCGAAACTTTAGTCTTCAGATTGCTATCACTGTCGCAAATGTCTTTACTTTACCTTCTTCCTCATTTGGTTAAAACCAGTTAATTTGTTTTTTCCTATTATCTCCGGGATTTTCTTTTCCCTTTTTGTCCCACTTTTCTAATGTGTCCAGAATGCGGTCAACTAGATAATGAGAGTGGTATAACACACTACTGCTACTGTCTGTTTCTATTTCATCATCCCTGTTATCGGTTTGCATGTGCTGACTGACTGTTGACTGTGTTTTTGTTACTGGCTGTGTCACTCTTTCCGCCCGGTGAGCGCCAGTTTACCGGCTGTTGTGGTCGAGCGGTTCTAGGCGCTTCAGTCCGAAACCACGGGGCTCGTACGGTCGCAGGTTCGAGTCCTGCCTCGGGCATGGATGTGTTATTTAGGTTTACGTAGTTCTAAGTCTAGGGGCTGATGACGTCAGATGTTAAGTCCCATAGTGTTTAGAGCCGTTTGAACCATTTTTGAGCGCCAGTTTCTTCATAGATGGGACTTAATTTACCACACAGCACCTGTGTTCATTCGATTCAGAATCAGGTTGGGTAGCATTCTGCTCTCCGCCTTGTCTCAATGGTACACTACTTATATTTCTGCCTTCATTATAACAATTATCGCGAAAGTGTGGTGGCTGTCTACCTCCTTCACCACTACCGCAGACTTAACTACGATAATTAAATCGTGTATTCTGAACTTCCATACTTCTAACATTTACGTTCCCACTGTAATTTCGGTTATTTATAGGACTCTTCTTGTTCTGCACCTACTCCTCAACAGCAGCTACTCTTTCCACTCACACCAGATACTCAATGAACTTGTCTCTAGGTGCGGAAATGATTCTTTTCTGCCAATACTGAGGCAACTTACTTACTAGCCCCATGCACATTATTTCGGGTTTCATCTTTTCTGTAAGATGTGACAGCCGTGAAACCCATTTCTATAGATCTCTTTCACTGATTCAAGACCAGGAGTAAACTTTTTGCCACTCCAAAATTCTCTCAAAACGTTGCTTTTTTGTGTGATCAGTGCCGGCCGAAGTGGCCGTGCGGTTAAAGGCGCTGCAGTCTGGAACCGCAAGACCGCTATGGTCGCAGGTTCGAATCCTGCCTCGGGCATGGATGTTTGTGATGTCCTTAGGTTAGTTAGGTTTAACTAGTTCTAAGTTCTAGGGGACTAATGACCTCAGCAGTTGAGTCCCATAGTGCTCAGAGCCATTTGAACCATTTTGTGTGATCAGTACTCATTGTATTTTTAAATACAGAATGAATTTTATATCTAATCATTGCGTTAGCTGACCATTACAAAGCATTTCCTGACAAATGACTTATTATGAAAGAAATTTTCTGACCCTGAATTTGGTGAAACATCCTCACATCCATTACAGAACTCTAACATTGGAGTTTTTTGCCTGGATCGTAACATAAAAATTGACAAAACCCGATAAAAGCTGCGCCAACTGAAGCAACATGCTGTACAGTAGTATTACAGAGTTACAAGACATTACTCTACTTTCTGTTTTAGAAATACTAGTATTTAGTTCTTCTACTTGTAGTTCTGCTGCCTCCATTCTTTCAGAAATTTTTTTGTCAGTACCTTCACGTAATTTCACACAGTCAGATTTTACTTTCTTAATATCCTTCTGACAAGAATTTACTTTATTAGTTTTTCCTCAAACTGATTAGAGCAAAATTTGGACTCATTGCCTAGTCTTTCTGACGACCTCCCTTCCATGACGTCAACTGAGTCTTTGTAATATTTACAAAATTCAACAATTCCGGTTTTGAATATACTATACAATCTAATTAGCTGTTGCCCTACTTTGACTTGCAGATCATAGTGGTTTTATAACCTAAGCTTGTAAGGTGTCAAACAAATAACACACCTTATACTGAATTCCTGAAACAATTCCAGTTAAATCAATATGTCACGTGACATAGTTACTTGAAAATGTACGAATTTTATTGATAGGCAAATCGAATAAACAAGACGACATTTCATGAATATAAACCACTAACATTCAATCTAGTAATTTCACGCAAGTAATTTCCCAGACCCGAGCTACGAGGCGCAGTTCTGTGGAAAGAAGAATTTTACAACAGCAACGCCCATCCCATGTTCGGACGAAACCTTCACAGCAGGACATTCAGCAGACACAATGCGACGCTGGAGCCACTGTTCAGGCTATTGTAAAAAGTAGCCCTTGTCCCTCCTTTTAACGATGACACTTCGGAAAGCCTTTCTGCAGGAATGGTTCAAATGGCTCTGAGCACTATGGGACTTAACATCTGTGGTCATCAGTCCCCTAGAACTTAGAACTAATTAAACCTAACTAACCTAAGGACATCACACACATCCATGCCCGAGGCAGGATTCGAACCTGCGACCGTAGCGGTCGCGCGGTTCCTGACTGAGCGCCTAGAACCGCGAGACCACCGCGGCCGGCTTTTCTGCAGGAACACCGTTGGAGATGGCCGATAAACGTTCGGAGAAACCCAACTCTTAAACATTGGTGACTCACTGTAGCCACGTGGAAAAAAGCCGTTTGTCTCAGTATTACGTAGCAAAAGTTAAACTCTGCCCTACGAAAGAAACGATACCTGTGACAGATTACAGAAAATCTAGTGTGTGGAGTTATAACAAGTACGAACGCTCTGATTGGCCAGAAAGGAAACGCGTGGCCACCGGCTTTGACATAGGCAAGTGCAGACAGAAATATTCGCTCTTCTCGTGCAGCAAATCGTGTTTGAGCAAGGCGACTCGCTCCACACTGAGACGATTGCGGGAGTAATTTTGTGAACACTTGTTCACAGGCTCGTCTTAACTCATAAGGAGCTAAACTGCAATGTCTTCTAGTACAGAGAATTGCACTGAGCAATGACAATTAATGCTTGCGAGCGATTTGAGGGCAACGACGTACACACTATTCCAGCTACATATCAATGACGTATATGCTATTCTAGCCAAATAACGTGTACCATGCCAATTAACTTAGCTAGGGAATAACTAGGAGTCTTGGGTTCACCAAAGACGTAGCAAGTGTATCAGATGGGTGTTTAACAGTGGAGAGAGATTTAGTAGAGATTCTCAGGTTCACAGCTCACGCCAGCAGCAGCCAGTGCCACTGCTGACCAAAGGTAAATACAAGCACCCATGCTACACCAGCAAGTGATATTCAATTGACACTTAGAACTGTTGTTGTCTCCGTCTCTCTTAATTTTTTCATACATTCAACCATGACCTATAGTTAAACATACACTCCTGGAAATTGAAATAAGAACACCGTGAATTCATTGTCCCAGGAAGGGGAAACTTTATTGACACATTCCTGGGGTCAGATACATCACATGATCACACTGACAGAACCACAGGCACATACACACAGGCAACAGAGCATGCACAATGTCGGCACTAGTACAGTGTATATCCACCTTTCGCAGCAATGCAGGCTGCTATTCTCCCATGGAGACGATCGTAGAGATGCTGGATGTAGTCCTGTGGAACGGCTTGCCATGCCATTTCCACCTGGCGCCTCAGTTGGACCAGCGTTCGTGCTGGACGTGCAGACCGCGTGAGACGACGCTTCATCCAGTCCCAAACATGCTCAATGGGGGACAGATCCGGAGATCTTGCTGGCCAGGGTAGTTGACTTACACCTTCTAGAGCACGATGGGTGGCACGGGATACATGCGGACGTGCATTGTCCTGTTGGAACAGCAAGTTCCCTTGCCGGTCTAGGAATGGTAGAACGATGGGTTCGATGACGGTTTGGATGTACCGTGCACTATTCAGTGTCCCCTCGACGATCACCAGTGGTGTACGGCCAGTGTAGGAGATCGCTCCCCACACCATGATGCCGGGTGTTGGCCCTGTGTGCCTCGGTCGTATGCAGTCCTGATTGTGGCGCTCACCTGCACGGCGCCAAACACGCATTCGACCATCATTGGCACCAAGGCAGAAGCGACTCTCATCGCTGAAGACGACACGTCTCCATTCGTCCCTCCATTCACGCCTGTCGCGACACCACTGGGGGCGGGCTGCACGATGTTGGGGCGTGAGCGGAAGACGGCCTAACGGTGTGCGGGACCGTAGCCCAGCTTCATGGAGACGGTTGCGAATGGTCCTCGCCGATACCCCAGGAGCAACAGTGTCCCTAATTTGCTGGGAAGTGGCGGTGCGGTCCCCTACGGCACTGCGTAGGATCCTACGGTCTTGGCGTGCATCCGTGCGTCACTGCGGTCCGGTCCCAGGTCGACGGGCACGTGCACCTTCCGCCGACCACTGGCGACAACATCGATGTACTGTGGAGACCTCACGCTCCACGTGTTGAGCAATTCGGCGGTACGTCCACCCGGCCTCCCGCATGCCCACTATACGCCCTCGCTCAAAGTCCGTCAACTGCACATACGGTTCACGTCCACGCTGTCGCGGCATGCTACCAGTGTTAAAGACTGCGATGGAGCTCCGTATGCCACGGCAAACTGGCTGACACTGACGGCGGCGGTGCACAAATGCTGCGCAGCTAGCGCCATTCGACGGCCAACACCGCGGTTCCTGGTGTGTCCGCTGTGCCGTGCGTGTGATCATTGCTTGTACAGCCCTCTCGCAGTGTCCGGAGCAAGTATGGTGGGTCTGACACACCAGTGTCAATGTGTTCTTTTTTCCATTTCCAGGAGTATATTCACGATTGTCGGCCATAACTGAAGCAGAAACGTGAGATATCAGATCTAATGAAAAGAATTGATTATCCACTGCAGAGTGCTTTATACGAAGTTACTGAATTGCTTTAATTGTGTACTTCTTTTTGATTGCTCTTTACCGATGTCCATCCATTATTTGGTTATTTTCATAGTGCATTCTTGGCTTAATTGATATCTCTGGCCACAATTGTATTTAATTTGTATTTTATCGACCCCCAGACAAGGTCATCGACCATCTTATTAAAGAAGCTTAGAATAGTTAGGAATTTCGCTTCATAGTTGTGAACACCCAGTATTAATATTGTGCCATCCTGTACAAATGACAATTATGACTGCTTCATAAAAATAAACTTTAATAACGAAAATCTAAGATTTTTAATTTTTTGCTAACACGTAGTTACGCCTGAACCAGTACACTAATTACTATTAGCGATAACGTTTCCTCTACAGAGGGTGTAGTGAATAGATCAGAACCAGTTAGATAATGGCGACTGTGGCACGATGGTAAAATACCAAGGTAAGGTTATCGACCATGTGTAATTAGTAGACAGAAAAATATCCTCTTAAAAATTTTCATATTAAATTTTTGTGTTGTATCTACCAATGGTAAATATCAGTGGATACTGACAAGTCAATTAGGAGACAGAGATGTGCAATGCACCGACAGACGTACGCAGTATTCCAATAGTATAGTTGTACTGCCTTTGTTAGCTTTAAATTTTTCTTGCAAGCGCACAGGTAGCTGACACGGCGTTGATAAGTTGGTTCTGTCCCAATTGGTAAGTGATGGTCATACGGTCTTGTTATTGTATCAAGGGAGCTAGCAACAGACCGGGGTGGCCAAGCGGTTCTAGGCGCTACAGTCTGGAACCGCGCGACCGCTACGATCGCAGGTTCGAATCCTACCTCGGGCATGGATGTGTGTGATGTCCTTAGGTTAGTTAGGTTTAAGTAGTTCTAAGTTCTAGGGGACTGATGACCTCAGAAGTTAAGTCTCATAGTGCTCAGAGCCATTTGAACCATTTTTGAGCTAGCAACAGTAAACAAAGGTGGAAGGTAATAATTTTATGAAGCGAGTAAGGTCCTATGATCGCATG
This sequence comes from Schistocerca americana, assembly GCF_021461395.2. Lineage (NCBI taxonomy): Eukaryota > Metazoa > Arthropoda > Insecta > Orthoptera > Acrididae > Schistocerca > Schistocerca americana. The sequence goes on from NC_060130.1 coordinate 237,641,137, forward strand.
ATTGCACGAAGTAGGACATGTCAGTTAAAAATGCAAAGACAGGAATCAGAGAGATTAGTAATGGCAGTTAGAGACCTTGATCGAATGGAGGTAGACACCCAGCAAAATAACGTACGGGAACCGGACAGGACAACAGACGACACAACGCCGCTAGGAATATAACAAGGGGTGCAGCAGGACTTAAATACCGAGCAACAAGGCGCCGTAAGCGGCGACCACCATTTTGCAGAGGTGCAAGAAGATGGGAACGTCTTGAATACGTAGAACTCATAGTACATGTAATAAGACCTCCCTCACAACGGTGTACAGGCAATACATTCGAAATGTGTTACCACATGGTTCACTGCAGTCAGTAGCAGACAGACACGAGAATGTAAGCACAGAACGAAGTGCATTGGAAGAAGAAGTAGTGGGACCCGTTAATTTGTCGGAAATTCTCCAGCATTTAACGTACAACATAAGGATACAAAACAGAGAAATAAGCAACAGATACGTGAGCACAGTGCAGGAACAGCGAAACAACGGCAACAACAGATATGTGAGCAGATTGCAGAAACAACAAAACAATTGTGTGAAATTAAAAAACAAAACATAGAGGTCAAAGAACAATTATGTCACACTGGGGAAGAGGCAAAAGAATCCCGAGATGTAATCGGAAATTTAATAATAGGTCACATGCAATTAAGAGCAGATATCGACTAGGTCTACGTGAATGTGCAGACATGGCGGGATGACACCCAGACCGAAATAAAAACGTTGCATGACGACACTCAAGGTGAAACTAAAACATTACGTGACGACGTCAAGACATTATGTGATGACAGAAAAGCATTACGTGACGATACCCACAGTGAAATTGCAAAGATAAGCAAATAGGTTGATGCAGTTACACGCCAAGCAGCGGACACAGCATGGGAAATAGTTGAAGATACTGTGTTGCAAAAACGCGTCACGAAAGCGGTCCTCAAGAGGTACGATACTCGCATCGTGAGAATAGAAGCGAAAACAAAGCACCAATTCGAAAAGCTCAGGGAAGAACTGTTGCGAACTATACAAGGGCGAAGCGATCAGGATTGTACAAGCTCTGAATCTGTAAGAACTTCCAAGTCATTAACGCCACCAGAAAGCCAAGAAGTTTCACAAGGAATGAAAAAAAGATTTCATACAAATACAATTCCAATCACAGGCAGAGAAGAAGTTACGCGATAGCCGACCACCTTCGATGCCACAGACAGTTTCGAAACTTCCGAAGAGCAGACGGCACCACTAAAACATCGGATACCTCAGGCATACTTTTCGGTAGAATTCGAACCACATGAGGAAGTGACAAGATTAGCCAGGCAAGATACCGAGCCAATACATGACTGGGAATTGCAAGGGCGCAAAGGTAATATCGTAATGCATACCACCATTCCCACAGAGTCAATGGAAGGAAGTCAATGCGTTCCATTGCAACGATATTATGCAACAGTAGGTGAAAGTTACAGTGGACGATATCCACTGGATATACCACAACGTGAAAGACTGCCACGTGCAATGATCGGAAACAGAAGCGGCAAAGATTCTCGAATTTCTTATGGTACTACGACGAGGTATGACAATGATCATTTCCTCTCTGTAAGGAAGTTTCAGCATTTCTGTGAAGGAACCTCACTGCATCTACGAACCTTCATTGATCAGTTCAGAGTAGGACTACCAGAACATTGGACATTAACACACAAACTAGACTTTATATGCAGCCATTTGTCTGGAACAGTAGTAGAAACGATGCAAAATGTAACAGATAAATGTCGATCATATGAAGATTTCAGAGATATGTTTCCCTCACGCTACTGGTCGAGTGAAGCACAAAATAGGGTGAAGCATGAACTACTACAAAATCCATACTTAGAAAATTTTGGAGAGAAGAGCCTTCTAAAATTTTTCGAAGCAATGGCAAAGAAAAACCAACGTTTAGATCTGCCATACAACGACGGAGAATTAATTCAGTTGTGTACCATGAAGCTGCCACAATACCAACAGTCATTGGTAGGGCGCGGAGGCAATGACGTGGAAGCCTTCAAAGGAATTTGGAGAGAACTAGAATTCATATTCTCGGAAGATGACACAAGAAAAAAGTGAAACCCGCTTGAAAACGTGAATGAAAGACCGCGAAATGCGCCGGAGACCGCACGAAGGAATGTCAGCTATTACGAACCGCGTGATAACTTCGCGCTAAGAAGTGACAATAGATTCGAACAAAGAAATAGTTATGGGTATGGGACGAGAAATGGCAACGATTATCCACCCAGGAATGGCAATAATTGCTACAGAGGGAATAACGGCAATCGCTGCGGGTATTGGAGGGCAAACAGGCCGACAAATTTCCAGCAGCGAAACCCGTATCCACAAGTCGAACTAAGACAGGAAGGACCGAAAGAAGAGTGGAGATAAGGCCACCAAACCCCGATAAACGTTCCAATTGACGAGACGGCGCCCAAGCCAAGGAGAACAGCGCACCATCCCAGGCAAGCCAGCAGCATAACGAGAGAAATAAACACTTGACACGAGAGATGAAAGATAAAGGAACAGAACAGCAGGGACCGGAAGAAGGCGAAATACAGCTAACATCAATTTGGAGACGATTTAGTTGGGAAGATTTCGCAAAAAACGGACTAACAGAGCAAAAAGAGGCAAGCATAACGTAAGTCGAGTTAAGAGGTAAAGTAATTAGCATCGCAGAGTTATTTAATACTGAAACTAGGGAGAGCCCGTTCCCAGGGGATAATGTACCATAGAGTGAAATAGGATCACAGGGATCAAAGGATAACAGGAAAATGACAACATCATGCTGGGGAGAAATTAATTGGGAGGATACCGACGATGAAAACAAACTACCAGAGGCAGGCACAACGGGAGAAGAGAATACGGACGAAGTAATTAGAATTGCCGACTTATGTGAGGTTAAGACCAGGGAAAACGAACTCACGGATGTTAATGCACAGCTGAAGATAAATTGCAGTTGCACACAGGTCCTAATGTGTGCAATGATGGAAGTTACTGAGATATAATAAGGGCATTTAGATGCAATTATTTTGGAGTTTCTACGAAGAAACAAGAGGCGGATCTAGTTGAGCTGATGGAAGATGAAAAATGTGGAGAAGAAGTTGTAGGAGGGAGAGAGATAGTGGTCGAGGCATATCCTACACAAGGTTCGAATTCTCAGGTAAAAATCCTGAAACGACTCACGTATGATTCAATGGAGGATGCTTTAATGCAGGGAGATGAGGAAGAACAAAGCAAACCGGTCGCGATTCAACCAGGCCGTGGTAGCAAAAAACTCAATTAATATAGTCATAGACAGCTGAAGCCAGCTAACCTCGATTTCGGAGAACTTATTTAACCAATGAAATGCTAATGAAGAATTACAAATTTTGAAAACGAAGAAGATTAAAGTGAAGGGTCTCATCAAAAATTATTCTGCGGATGCCAGTGAACAAAAAAGGTTAACTCTTTCGTGCTGAGGTCAAAAGATCGAAGCCAATTTCTTTATTACAGAGAAATTAACGGCGGGCACGATAATAGGTGCAGATTTTCTGAATGAAAGACGAACAGTGCTCTTTGAGCAAAGGCTGAAATTAGAGGAAATACCAGTAATGAATAACCAATTAAGACTGATGTCAGACAAGGATGATGAGCAACCAGAACAATGTACAAAGGGGGGAATCACCTTATCTCACTAGAGAACTCCTGTTTGAAGTACGTGAAGAAATCGATGGGAAATTATTAGGAGAAAAAACATTCCCGATGAAAGTGAAAGGGAATTAGAAAAGCCGGCCGGGTGGCCGAGCGGTTCTAGGCATTACAATCTGGAACCGCGCGACCGCTACGGTCGCAGGTTCGAATCGTGCCTCGGGCATGGATGTGTTTGATGTCCTTAGGTTAGTTAGGTTTAAGTAGTTCTACGCTCTAGGGGACTGATGATCTCAGAATTCAAGTCACATAGTGCTCAGAGCCATTTGAACCATTTTAATTAGAAAATTTTTGCTGGACAAGGTAGAGGCGTTTTTACCTAAGCGAGGCAGTATCAAACACTTCCAATACAAATTTGAAGTCAAAGAACACAAGCCATTTAGAGTACCACCTTATACAATACCACTAAGTTACAGTCCACCCCTGGTAGCTGAGTGGTCAGTGCAACAGAATGTCATACCTAACGGCCCGAGTTCGATTCCCAGCTGGGTCGGAGATTTTCTCCACTCAGGGACTGGGTGTTGTCACTTACAGGAAATTCGTTGTAACTCTATTGAAATGGTGAGAGCTTCTATGATGATGCACTTGTTGAAGAATTACAATTAGAAACATCGTTGCCAGGCGACATAACCTCTTGTACAGAAAGCTTTCTAAACTTGTTTCCTCTAAATTGTCGTTTCTTGAAAATGCCTTTGCGTTTCATCTTCAATAAACTCAACAAAACACATAAACAAGCACTGCAAACGTAAGTATAACAACTTCTCGCAATCACACTTGAACAAAACTAACCGCATGTTTGAAAGCGTGTTGTTTACAAACAGCAGAAACAAAAGAATACCGACGATTGCATTCTAAGGACAGCCAACACACTCGGGAGTAAAAAAAATTCCTAACGTCCAATGTAGGGAATATAAAGATCTAAAATATATGCAGAATAGTGGGTGACAGAAAAGTGGGCTTGGCACATAAACACACGTGGTAGGTAAATGCTCTTTAAAAGCTCGAAAAAAATTTGTTCAGCAAAATCCTTTTCAGAGTACTTAAATTAAACCTTGATCTACCGAAATATGATGAAAACCGAAGATCGATTTTTTTCGACCTGAACCACGGTATGGCCCCCTTGAATAATAATATCATCTACATATCGTTTGAAACATACTGCTTTTTCCAGTGAGTTGCTCCTGCCGATGAAAGAATTTATTTCTGAATTATTTATGAAAAGACGTCCCCACTAGGCTTAACAGCCAAGGTTAACCCTTCATTTTGATGATATATTTTACTGTTAAACTGGAAATAATTGTAGGAAAGTGACAACGCTAGAAGTTCAATTAATTCCACTATTTCTGTTTGTATTAACCTGTAACACGTTACCAAATTGTTTTTTATGATTACTAACATTCGCCTATTGATATATTAATGTATATATATATAATCTTTTGGGATTTTTTTATCTTTAAGAAAGTTCGTGACTGTTTTTATAGTGGTAAACTTTCCCTTGACAAATGCTTCTTTTAACTTTTTGTTTAAGAGTTTTTTCAGTTCATAAGTGGGTGAGGCCCCATAGTCAACTATCAGTCGTATTGTCTTATTTATTTTATGTGTCTTTATTTGTGATTGCAGTCTCGGAATACTAGTTTCATTACTTTTACATGTCACTTTTCTTGGTCAACTAAAATAAAATTGCATTTATCTATTTCGTTTCGGAGGGCGAGATTAAATTTTTTGGTTTATCTTTATTAACATGATTTATATTATTCTCAGCAAACAGCTGTTCAGTTTTTGATACATAACCTACATCATTGAGAATCACAATGACGTTTCTTTTGTCTGCTTTCGTCACGATAGCTTTGCTCTCTTTTCACTTAGCATTAATGGATTTTAGTGTATTGGTTTCAGTATTTTTATATGCTTATCCAACGCATCTGTAAGATTTTTTTGTAGTTTTAACAACAGTCGCAATAGCCTGAGCTTTAGTAGTATCAGCGGAATCTCCTGTAATTTTTGTGTCCGTCACAATTACTGATGCATGCTGTGTGAAAGGGTAAGAACGCGCTACGTGCAGAACCAAAACATCTTATGGGAAAGTTGGCGAAAGTGGTAGAGGATTGGCACTAGTTCAGAGTAGGTCAGTGAGGAACCGTAGTTGGGTGGAGGAGATTGCGCATTTTGACGGTAGTCTGCAGGGATCTGTCGTTGTGGACGTAACATGGTATTTTGGGTGCACACCAGAATGCATCTGCACAGTATTTTCGTGAATTTATAAGGATTTTTATGGGGGATTATCGACAGTGTGATAATTATGTGGTTGCAGAGGGGTTTGGGGAGATGGTAGGAAGGTGTGGTGGTATGTATAAATAGAATTTATATATATTCTTTTGGAGCTGAGAAATGTGTGGATTAGTCATGAATATGGGAGAATTATGTGACTTATCGAGAATCATAGCGTAAATCGAAAAAGACAACCACCAGTCATGAGGCACGACAGTCATTTCTGGAAGATAATAGGCGACGTAGGTAAGGCAAGTAAACAAAATTAGATTTTCTGTATACAGACTCGCAGAAGTACAAATGATAACTTGTACAGAAAATGAAACAGTCAACGAGAAGAGCCCAATAGAAAGATAATAAGTGAAGATGGAAACTATGGACAAATTAAAATCTTAACGAAAGGAAGAAGAAAAGACCACAAAACCGTATGTTTAAAAAGGGAAAGTGAACTTTATCGACGTCACAAGTATCTCCATCTAGAGCCAAATAGAGATGAAACTGGTGATAAAAAGGTTTTATCTTACCATGTACCTAAGGATATAGCAATCTGTATTGAGAATTTACTTATTTATTCAGTTTCATATATGATATTGTTCACAGAGCACTGAATGACGAAAAACAGAGCTTTTCGGTAGATCATCTCAGAAGAATGACATGAGAAAGAGAATGAAATTGAATATGGGGAATTCTGATGTGAGAATGGAACATACATCAACAAAAAATGTTGAAATGTGTTTGAAATCTTATGGGACTTAACGGCTAAGGTCATCAGTCCCACAGCTTACACACTACTTAACCTAAATTATCCTAAGGACAAACACACACATCCATGCCCGAGCGAGGACGCGAACCTCCGCGGGGACCAGCTGATACATTAACAGAAAAAGACACGCAATACGGAATAGGTGATATACGCATCTGTTGTCAGACAATGCAGGTAGCACTATTTAGAGATATAGAGAAGCGGTTTGGTGTGGCATTAAGTTGCGTGAAGTGCTGCGACGTCAAGTAGAATGTGCAGTGCCAATCTACCTGTCTCACTATCTCTACCGAGCGAGGTGGCGCAGTGGTAGCACACTGGACTCGCATTCGGGAGGACGACGGCTCAATTTCGCGTCCGGCCATCCTAATTTAGGTTTTCCGTGATTTCCCTAAATTGCTCCAGGCAAATGCTGAGATGGTTCCTTTGAAAGGGCACAGCCGACTTCCTTCCCCATCCTTACCTAATCCGATGAGACCGATGACCTCGCTGTTTGGTCTCTTCCCACAAACAACCCACAACCCAACCCACTATCTCGAACCACCGCCCACTTTTTATCCACACCAAAAATATGTGTCTAGGGGTAGGAAACAAGAATACAAAAATTAAACTATTGTCTTTGTAAAATTTTGTTGGTCTGTATGGTGATGAAGTTAGTTTTTAAGAATATTGCTCTGAAAACATGAAGTGCGTACCATGAATATAGATTATGTATTGTCCTATTCGGTAGAGTTTTTATTTTGGTTTGTTTGTGTGATAAACAGAACCTCTTATGAATGGTAACAGTTCCATAAAACAATTTCTTTTTGATGAAGATAGGTCTGCTTCATAGTAGGAAATTGTAAAGATTTGTCACAAGAGTATACTTACATGTTTGTAATGTTGTGTATAATATGTAACTAAGAGAGTTTTTGTTAATCTGCACAAAGATGCTGAGCACTTCACAGGGCAAGCACACCAGTACTATTTTCCGTTGCATGATCAGCAGAGCGAAGGAAGGCGAGCATGGTATTGTGGGTCTACAGCAAGTAGGGATCCCGTCGACAGCAGAGATTACTGGCACCGCCAAATGACAAATGCCTGGTATGCGCCAGAAAGGAGACCGTAACTGACAAAAATGCCTAGCACTTGCTGGAAAGCAGGCCGACAGGTGGATAATCGCCTGCGGCGCCTTGGGGAATGCGCAGCTCAGGGGATTCGACTCTCTGACAAGACACGTAGCGAGCGGCAGCTAACGACAGCAATGGCAAGTCTGTCTGTACAGCTCTAAGTAGAATTGTGGAGCAAGTCGTCGGCACTCATGTCACACTAGCAGTGGGGTAAAGACCTTAACAAGCATTCCACTCCCTCTCTCTGAATCATCAGGGTGCAGCAACGAAGTATCGTCAAGGCGGAGAAACACCAGTGAAGAACCTTCCAAAATCCTCCCAACCATCGTAACTGTTGTACAGATCCTTATTTTTCCTTTAAACACTTCCTTGACACACCATTTGAATGGGATCAAAGGGCACTCCCTGATTTCCATTCTCTGAAGAAGGTGAAAAATACCATCTAGACATGCAAAACAGAGGTATGTCTTCTTAAAACTTTTTTTTAAAAAAGGGGATTATAGCAGCAGAAGAAGAGACACTGAGAAGAATACTGGTATTACCACTTATTCAGGAACAATGTTCTGCAGCCCAGAGTCATGAACAACGTATTTGCTGCACGTATCTAAAAGAAGAATAGATCTGGCGATGTGTTGAAGAGGCCGATCTGTCATCATTCCCGGCGGGGTCAGGGATGTTCTCTGCCTCGTGATGGCTGGGTGTTGTGTGCTGTCCTTAGGTTAGTTAGGTTTAAGTAGTTCTAAGTTCTAGGGGACTGATGACCATAGATGTTAAGTCCCATAGTGCTCAGAGACATTTGAACCATTTTTGTCATCATTCTTGCCAACTGAGAAGCAGATATCCTGGCTCATTACCAATACTACGAAGATTTCAATAAATTCCCACAGCCAGTAAAGGATGAAGCGACAATGCAGTGCCGTTGTAAACATTGAACTTCGCCCTTCAAACACTTATGGCGTAATGAGTCCTTCTCTCTATCTAAACAATTTTGGGATATTAACTAGCGTCCTAATGAGTGTCTGTGCTCCATAAACAACCGGGTGCTTAGTGAATAGATATATATGTAGCTCGTATGCAGATTCAGAAGCCAACCGCGGTGGTCTCGCGGTTAAAGCGCTCAGTCCGGAACCGCGCGACTGCTACGGTCGCAGGTTCGAATCCTGCCTCGGGCATGGATGTGTGTGATGTCCTTAGGTTAGTTAGGTTTAAGTAGTTCTAAGTTCTAGGGGACTGATGACCACAGATGTTAAGTCCCATAGTGCTCAGAGCCATTTGAACCAGCCAGATTCAGAAAAACAAGACTGATTAGGAATAATATTCACATGTAAATTCCTTATTTTTATGTAAAAGTGATAGTAGATCACTGTTTTTAAAAAGCGAAAGACTGAGAAGCAATGGTCTGCAACAAAACACCATAAGAGGACATATAGAGACATGTAACCATGATTAGTGATTTATGTGTCAGAGACAGTGTCCACTTTTGTGTGACTGGAGAGGTCAGTATTACGCAATGATCAGTCACTGCAGAGCCATCATAAGAGTGGAAACACGTAAAAAAGTGCCACTTTGCCTCGTCAGCATCACAGGGTGGAATATTGATATGTGAGGGCATTCAGACGGAGCAGAATGTCTGGGAGGCGGGTCTGACATTCTGTCACATTAAGGCTCGTACAGTACATGCTGCTTCAAAAGAGAGGCGTATGTGGAACCAGTAGAGATAAGACGGTCATACTGTGCCGACAGAGTGTGAGACTACTGCCACCTTGTCCGCTTGGGCGTAACAGACAGAACAACTTCATCCACTGTGTTGCGTGTTGTTAGAGGACTGCAACAAGTGTGAACATATTCACGTCGATGATTCAATGGCGTCTTCTGCGGGTTGGACTAATGGCATGTATGCCATTGCGTTGGCGTCCATTGACTAGAACAACCAACACTGCAGACTGCAATGGGTATCTGAACGTCGACACTGGTGTGCTAAGTGCCAAAATGTTATGTTTTCGGATGAGTCCCACTTCACCATGTCCTATAGTGATGGCTACATATATAATCGACGTCGCCATTGTGTAAGCAATTGGACAGACTATATTTTTGAGAAGCATAGTGGTCAAACCCTAACAAGTGCGATGTTCTGGGTCGCCATTTCCTATAACTCGCGATCTCGCCTCCAACGTCTTGAGGGAAATCTGAACGGTTACCACTACATCAGACATTTTTTTACAGCCCGAGGCAGGGCACCTCATGCAAACTATTCAGCATAACATACTTAAACAGGACAACACCTGGAAGCATGTGGCCAGGAATGTGCAAACCTCTTTTAAAGAACAATGGGTACCAGTGCTTCCATTTGTCTGACATGTCGTCCATCGAACATATTTGCGTTATGCTCTGTCGGCATTTTGTTTGTTCAGGTCCTCCTGCAGCGACAGTTAACGCTTTACGGACATGCCTACAAGATATGTGGCTGAGTATTCCCCAGAAGCATATTCAGGAATTCTTTGATTCCATGTCATGACAGCTAGCAGCTCTGATTGCAGCACCTGGTGGCACTACTCCATAATGCATTTCCATAGTCACAGCGCATGCACAGTTCAGTAATGCTAATCATTTTTGTACTGTCATATCCCTAATCAGTTGAATAAATTTCATAGTGATCACATCTCTTGGCAATGGTGTTCCACTTTTTCCAAACAGTATATATATATATATATATAGGGAGAGAGAGAGAGAGAGAGAGAGAGAGAGAGAGAGAGAGAGAAAACTCATAAACAAAATATAAATGTCCTTCAATAATAAAAATAATATATACCTGGCGAAGCAAAATTCGCGCACTCGGGCTTCGCAGTGCAACTCCTCACATGCCAGAGATAAAAAAGTCTGCCACAAAATTTCGTACAGCGAGCACATCCGGCAGAAAAAGGCAATCTAGCAACACTAAACCACATTTATGGTAATTACCTCTGTCAGCACACATTAGTTGCACTATGCAGTTGATGCAGTAGATAGAGTTTTGCGTTAGCAGGCAGGAGGTCGATGGTTCAACTGTTTTTGGTTTGGTAAATGTAGTAAATGTGGCATCTTAATCTTCAACAGCGATTGCAGTGGGTCCTCTAGAAAACTTTTGAACTTACATACTACAATCGAAGAAATGTAAGATCGGTCAGCTTTGAAATGAGCCCTTTCCACGTCTAGAGAGTGAATTTATTCACACCACTTCATGCGCTAGATGCGAAAGCTGTTTTCTTTCTACCCTCTTCCAATGACCCCATAGATTAGTACCAACTATTATCCTTGTCTCGTTCAAGTCCATTACGTTTCGTTAGGGCCTTACGTTACTAGTAGGACTAGCAATGTGCTTTGTGAACAGTGTTCAAGCTCAGTTACTATTTGTAGGTTTATCACCATTGTCCCACTATTTATGCCTTTCAACACTGAGTTTGGTAACCATATGCTGTTTAGTACATATCTCAGTGCATTATTATTATTACTATTATTCTATCGATGGGACTGTGGAAACGTCATGTCTATTACCATTAGGGAAACAGTGTAATTCGAAACTGAACATTTCACAATTAGCGTCTTGGGATGGATCATGCAGAATAATATTTGTCAGACGGGTAATGCGCGTTAGGTGGAACTGCTTGCACGACTGATGGCGTGTTTATACGGTATGTGCTGTCCACCAACAGGGACTAGTTGCAAGCAGAGTAACGTGCCTGTGACAGACTCAGATGTACATGCATACATGTATGGAATTTTCTCATTGTAAACCTCTAAAACAGTGTGACAGACGAATGGCATACACAAATGATGAATATGTTTATATGCTTCTGGTCCTTGGTGCATCTGATAACCGGGCTGGTGTTGCCACTCGTGAATGTGCTGCTAGATATCCTTCTCTACACCATCCAGATAAAAATGTGTTTCGTCGTCTGGAGCTGCACCTTCAGGAGTCAGGTTCTCTCTTTCCACCATCACGTGACGGAGATCATCCATGGACTCGTCGTACTCCAGCTACTGAGGAAGGTATTCTGGAGGTCATACACCAAGAGCCTCAGCAAAGTATGTGTAGCATAGCAAGGCAGCTGCGTGTCCCGCAGCACACTGTTGTTAACGTGCTGCATGAGCATGGGCTCCACTCCTATCGTTATGCTTTCATGCAACAACTGCATCCTGCATATCGCCATCAGAGGATGCAATTCTGTGAACGTTTTCAACAACAACGGGAAGCCAATGATGACTTCGTGAAGACTGTAATATGGTTAGATGAAGTAGCATTCACTCGTGAGGATGTCTTCTTCAATATGCACAATGCCCAACATTGGTGTGAGGTTAACTCGCATGTCACTCGTGACTGCGGATATCAAGTTTGCTTTGGTATCAACGTTTGGGCCGGAATATTGGGCGACAGGCGTTTGGGCCCCTACATGTTGCCTCAACGGTTGTCTGCACGAAGGTATCATGCATTCCTCTCAAACTATCTGCCTGATGCACTGAAAGATGTTCCACTACATGTTCGGCAGAGGATATGGTTCCAACATGATGGTGCACCTCCACACTCTGGAATTAATGTGTGTCAGAATTCGTACAGAACATTTGTAATGTTGTTGCTTAATTTGCTATGAAAGCGGCGCTGATAGACAATAAAAGCGGTTTAAAAGCTGTGAGCTGTCTGGGGAAGTTGACCTTGCATTACTGCGCAACTGTTTCACCAGGTATCCAGTCTAGCTTACCAAATTCCCAACCAGACTAACATTAATTATAATCTTTTAATAGTCATATGACAACCGGTGATATATATATATATATATATATATATATATATATATATATATATATATATATATATATATACTCCTGGAAATTGAAATAAGAACACCGTGAATTCATTGTCCCAGGAAGGGGAAACTTTATTGACACATTCCTGGGGTCAGATACATCACATGATCACACTGACAGAACCACAGGCACATAGACACAGCCAACAGAGCATGCACAATGTCGGCAATAGTACAGTGTATATCCACCTTTCGCAGCAATGCAGGCTGCTGTTCTCCCATGGAGACGATCGTAGAGATGCTGGATGTAGTCCTGTGGAACGGCTTGCCATGCCATTTCCACCTGGCGCCTCAGTTGGACCAGCGTTCGTGTTGGCCGTGCAGACCGCGTGAGACGACGCTTCATCCAGGCCCAAACATGCTCAATGGGGGACAGATCCGGAGATCTTGCTGGCCAGGGTAGTTGACTTACACCTTCTAGAGCACGTTGGGTGGCACGGGATACATGCGGACGTGCATTGTCCTGTTGGAACAGCAAGTTCCCTTGCCGGTCTAGGAATGGTAGAACGATGGGTTCGATGACGGTTTGGATGTACCGTGCACTATTCAGTGTCCCCTCGACGATCACCAGTGGTGTACGGCCAGTGTAGGAGATCGCTCCCCACACCATGATGCCGGGTGTTGGCCCTGTGTGCCTCGGTCGTATGCGGTCCTGATTGTGGCGCTCACCTGCACGGCGCCAAACACGCATACGACCATCATTGGCACCAAGGCAGAAGCGACTCTCATCGCTGAAGACGACACGTCTCCATTCGTCCCTCCATTCACGCCTGTCGCGACACCACTGGAGGCGGGCTGCACTATGTTGGGGCGTGAGCGGAAGACGGCCTAACGGTGTGCGGGACCGTAGCCCAGCATCATGGAGACGGTTGCGAATGGTCCTCGCCGATACCCCAGGAGCAACAGTGTCCCTAATTTGCTGGGAAGTGGCGGTGCGGTCCCTTACGGCACTGCGTAGGATCCTATGGTCTTGGCGTGCATCCGTGCGTCGCTGCGGTCCGGTCCCAGGTCGACGGGCACGTGCACCTTCCGCCGACCACTGGCGACAACATCGATGTACTGTGGAGACCTCACGCCCCACGTGTTGAGCAATTCGGCGGTACGTCCACCCGGCCTCCCGCATGCCCACTATACGCCCTCGCTCAAAGTCCGTCAACTGCACATACGGTTCACGTCCACGCTGTCGCGGCATGCTACCAGTGTTAAAGACTGCGATGGAGCTCCGTATGCCACGGCAAACTGGCTGACACTGACGGCGGCGGTGCACAAATGCTGCGCAACTAGCGCCATTCGACGGCCAACACCGTGGTTCCTGGTGTGTCCGCTGTGCCGTGCGTGTGATCATTGCTTGTACATCCCTCTCGCAGTGTCTGGAGCAAGTATGGTGGGTCTGACACACCGGTGTCAATGTGTTCTTTTTTCCATTTCCAGGAGTGTATATATATATATATATATATATATATATATATATATATATATATATATATATATATATATATATATATAAGAGAATTTAAATAAAAAGAAATAAATCAGTTTATATTTGGAAATTTATTTTAACATTGATCATTGAAATTTCAGCATATTAAACTTGATTCATAACTAAACTGGTGCCTTATTTAGGATTGTGAAAACGTGAGTTTGTAATCTTACAGAACACATCAAATATGGAGCCAAGATTGGGAGACTGCATACAACACTGCATTCATAAAACAACACACAAAGAACGTTGAAACATATGCAAGAGGAAACTAACCACAACCAACCAATTCAATTTTCACCCAAAGAAGTTACGTTCGTAGCACAATCCTGTCCGTCATATAATTACCACACACTGGTATACTAAATTCATACTAACTCTCTGTGAAATCTTCCCGAAAAGAATAGCTGAGGGCTACTTTGATGATTACACCACCTTCACGTGGTCAACTTGGTTTACACAAAGAGTGTAACTCCACAATAATTTTGATAATTAAAATAAATTAGGTCGAAAAGCAATTTACAAAAGAAAAACCTCAAAGTGGTTTCTATCGTCTTACTATTAACCTGATGGATCAAACAATTGTATAAGCACGTGGTACTGGTCTCACAAAGTACACCCCACGTGGGTTGAACATAAAGAAAAGTTGCTATATTGAAAAATATAGTCAAGACGAGACGTTATAATCTCACGCACATTCGCATTGAAGATTGATGATGCTAGTTAGAGTTACTGATCAACACGTGGTTCCACTTTACTCACAAAGTAGTGACAAAGCAACTACCAGAATATATTCTGAACTTCACACTCGAAATACACTACGTTGCAATTTAAGATAACATTAGATATTTTAGAGCTAAACCTGATATAAAGGTGATTAAATTTTCAGTTAGGCTGAACTTAAGAAATCCATTGTCCTACGGACTTAGCAGACATGCGCTTAGCCGGAGATCTTACCACTTCAGACGCTCGCCGCGTACAGACTGACCTGGGCTCCTACCAAGGGTGCTTCCGTATACAAAACGGAAGTGACCAGAGAGGCAGTTTCCTATACCAACATGACAAGGGACGGACAGGATTATACTAAGCATAGAAACCTCTCTGCATTTAGAAAGCGTAGCTACCTGTTCCGACGTTGGTCCTACTGATCTCTAGCAGACAGGCTTGTCTGCTACCATCCAGCACGCAACTACAAATACATTTGCTCATTCATCCTCTCACACAGAAGGGAAGGGGGATGACAGTATCTTATCATATACAGTATATAAAAGAAAGCGGATGTAGGTTCCGTATGAGACTGTGTGACATGAATTACATATATGAATTACATATAAACTGTGCTTTAAAGTGTAATAGTGTGACAGATCGTTCTTGTTTATGTGTAAAAGTAACACATTCCACTGCTCAGTCTCCTCCCAGATAGTCAGAAACACCACAGTAAATTTAGAAGAGGTATTAATGCCGTAAATGACAACATATTTAAGAAATTAACATGAAAGGAATCCAACAGAGACCTTTCACATTTACAGGAAAATGGCTAAGACATAGAGGTCCAGTTGTATGGCCACCGCATTCACCTGACCTAAATCCCTTGGATTTCTTCCTGTGGGGACACCTGAAGAAGCTTATGTTCTCTACTACGTCGACGAATGTGGAAGAATTGGTAGCTCATGTTTATGCTGCTCTTGTTACTGTGGGTCCAGAGCTGTATGATCTGGTGGGTTGTGCAATGTTTGGACGTGCAGGGAGGTCGCTTTGAGCATCTGTTGTTCTAAGGACAATGTATTCTGTTGTGAAGGTCATGTTGTCGTTAATATGGACATTATTATTGTCACTGGTTGTTAATGTGTGACATCTGAGTGCTCGTATTACATCTAGCATAAATGACAAGTAGATGTTGTGTTATTGTACTGTGCTATCATCTTTAACATCATGAAATTGATATTGTTTTTGCAGTTATTCTGTCCTATGACAGGTCATTTGTTTCAACTGTCTGTTTGTTATTTGTCTAACCATGTATTTGTTACGTTCAGCGTTACAAAATGTTGTAAATTTAGGATACATGTGACATAAGAAACCGTGTATTATACAGTATGAAATGTCAGAATGAAATTAACAAATAAAAAAAATGCACCCCAACCCATGCCCGAACCATCAGCCTCCTGCCTGCTAACCCAAAACACGATCCTCTGCACCAACAGCACAGCACGACCAAGCTGTTATGACAGGTGGTTACCATACATGTGGTTGCAGTGTTGCCAGACTCTTTAACGTCCTTTTTCTACCAGTGTACCCGCCAGACGAAATGTCGTGAGCGACATTTTTTTATCGCTGGCATGTGACGAGTTGCGCTGCGAAGCCCGAGTGCTCGAATTTCGCTTCACCTTGGTGCTTTGCCCTTAAAGAGCTCAGTTAGACTAAACTACATGGCCAGTTCCTTTTGCTGCCTTCCTTGGTGCCCAAACTTCCCTCATTCGCTCGATGTGTTTCTGTTACCTGTCCTCTCTCCATGCTTCTTGTCGGCTTCGTGTCTTCGGCTTCACCTTGGTTGCCTTTTTGGTTGCCCATATTTCTTTCATCTTCCGGCTGTGATCTTGTTTGCGTGCTTCGGTCCGTTTTACGCCTGTTCGTTTATCACAGTGTATATCGTGTAGTTTACTTTTCTTAATGATGTTTCTGAATTTTGTTCTATCGTTTATTGTTTCTGGTGTGATGTTGAGTTGGTTCAGGTCGTTTTTTACCTCTGCCACCCATTTTTTGTTTCTAGTGGTCACCCAGTCAAAGATCTATTTGGTCAGTCTGTGTGATGGCATTCTGTATAGGTGTCCATAGAACTGTAGTCTGCGTATTCTAATCTTTTCTGTGATTGTCTCGGTATGTTTGTATAGTTCCTTTGTAGGTTTCCTGATCCATATTCCATTGTTGTTAGTTGCGCCAAATATTTTCTTAAGTATTTTCCGTTCTACTTTTTCTAGTTGTCTGATAACGTGTATGCCCTAGGATTAGTGTGGTATCTGCTGCATACAGTGCTTTGGGGAGCACCACCGTGTCGTAGTGGCGTAATTTGGCGTTTTGTGAGATAGACTTCTTGTTGTACTGATTCCACACTACTTTGTATGCCTTGTCCAGTTTAGTTTTTCTTTCTCCGTTTGAGTCTCTGTTATGGCCGCTCATCTGTAGCGTTTCACCGAGGTACTTGAAGTTTGACGTTTTGTAAATCGTGCCGTACTTTGTGTTCAGAGATAAGAGTTTCTTTGTGCTCATAAACTGTGTCTTTTCGTAACAGATCTGTAGTCCAGTTTTGGAAGCGATTTCGTGTAGTTTTTCAATAGCTTCTTTTGTTTCGTTTATACTTTTCGTGACAATCACCAAATCGCCTGCAAAAGCTAGGCATTTAATCTGTAGGTTTCCTAAGGTTATCTCCTGTTTCGATATTTCCCATTCTTTTATTACCTTATCTACGAGGTGCATTCAAGTTCTAAGGCCTCCGATTTTTTTTCTAATTAACTACTCACCCGAAATCGATGAAACTGGCGTTACTTCTCGACGTAATCGCCCTGCAGACGTACACACTTTTCACAACGCTGACGCCATGATTCCATGGCAGCGGCGAAGGCTTCTTTAGGAGTCTGTTTTGACCACTGGAAAATCGCTGAGGCAATAGCAGCACGGCTGGTGAATGTGCGGCCATGGAGAGTGTCTTTCATTGTTGGAAAAAGCCAAAAGTCACTAGGAGCCAGGTCAGGTGAGTAGGGAGCATGAGGAATCACTTCAAAGTTGTTATCACGAAGAAACTGTTGCGTAACGTTAGCTCGATGTGCGGGTGCGTTGTCTTGGTGAAACAGCACACGCGCAGCCCTTCCTGGACGTTTTTGTTGAAGTGCAGGAAGGAATTTGTTCTTCAAAACATTTTCGTAGGATGCACCTGTTACCGTAGTGCCCTTTGGAACGCAATGGGTAAGGATTACGCCCTCGCTGTCCCAGAACATGGACACCATTATTTTTTCAGCACTGGCGGTTACCCGAAATATTTTTGGTGGCGGTGAATCTGTGTGCTTCCATTGAGCTGACTGGCGCTTTGTTTCGGGATTGAAAAATGGCATCCACGTCTCATCCATTGTCACAACCGATGAAAAGACAGTCCCATTCATGCTGTCATTGCGCGTCAACATTGCTTGGCAACATGCCACACGGGCAGCCATGTGGTCGTCCGTCAGCATTCGTGGCACCCACCTGGATGACACTTTTCGCATTTTCAGGTCGTCATGCAGGATTGTGTGCACAGAACCCACAGAAATGCCAACTCTGAAGGCGATCTGTTCAACAGTCATTCGGCGATCCCCCAAAACAATTCTCTCCACTTTCTCGATCATGTCGTCAGACCGTCTTGTGCGAGCCTGAGGTTGTTTCGGTTTGTTGTCACACGATGTTCTGCCTTCATTAAACTGTCGCACCCACGAACGCACTGTCGACACATCCATAACTCCATCACCACATGTCTCCTTCAACTGTCGATGAATTTCAATTGGTTTCACACCACGCAAATTCAGAAAACGAATGATTGCACGCTGTTCAAGTAAGGAAAACGTCACCATTTTAAGTATTTAAAACAGTTCTCATTCTCGCCGCTGGCGGTAAAATTCCATCTGCCGGACGGTGCTGCCATCTCTGGGACGTATTGACAATGAACGCGGCCTCATTTTAAAACAATGCGCATGTTTCTATCTCTTTCCAGTCCGGAGAAAAAAAATCGGAGGCCTTAGAACTTGAATGCACCTCGTAACACTAGATTGAGAAGGAGAGGTGAGAGGCCATCGCCTTGTCGGACACCTGTGCGAATTTCGAAGGGCTCTGATAGTTCCCCACAGAACTTTACTTTGGAGGTCGTGATGATCAAGGTTTGCTCTATGATAGTCCATGTTTTGTTGTCTACTTTGTATTCAGCTTGAATTTTGAAGAGAGTTTTCCGGTCGATAGAGCCGTACACCTTTTTTAAGTCGACAAAGGTAATGATCAGGTTCTGTTGGTGTTGTAAAATCATTTTCAGGTTCCAAATTTGTTTCGTACGAGGCCGCTCTTTACGGAAGCCTGCTTGGTATTCCCCAATCAAGTGGTCGGTCTGGCATTCTAGTCTATTTAGTAAAGCTTTAGAGACGATCTTGTATGTGACCGGTAGCAGGGATATTCCTCTGTAGTTGTTCGAGTCAGTCTTGTCACCTTTTTTGTATATTGGGTGTATCAGGGCAGTTTTCCAGTCATCGGGAATTTTCATTGTTTTCCAGATATCTTTCAAGATCCTGTGGATGTCTTTGGTGAGTTCTGGGTCTTGTAACTTCCAGATTTCCGCGATGATGCCGTCTTCTCCTGGTGCTCTACGATTCTTGAGTAACTTGATTATTTCTTTAACTTCTTCTAGAGTTAGAAGTTCACTATCTGGATTGTGCGTGCTCGTTTCTGTCATCAGTTCTTCCATAGAGAGGTCTGTGTTGAGGAGTTTTTCAAAGTACTTTGCCAGAATGTCACAATTGTTTTAGGTACTGGTTTCTAGAGTTCCATCCGGTCTTCTGAAGCAAAAATTGGGTGGTTGATATCGAGTCATACTTTCTCTCAACGTTATGTAGAAGTTTCTTGTATATATGATATTTATTACATTAGTATTTTGGTTTTGTTTAGTTTATGAGTTCTCTTCTTATGTCTTTGTCTCTTAATGTACAACTACACTAAAGTTTGATCATTTGCTGAAAGTTACACTCGTTCATTGATACCGACAGTTGGTTTCAAAATGGTTCAAATGGCTCTACGCACTATGGGACTTAACATCTGAGGTCATCAGTCCCCTAGACTTAGAACTACTTAAACCTAACTAACCTAAGGACATCACAGACATCCATGACTGAGGCAGGATTCGAACCTGCGACCGTAGCAGCAGCGCAGTTCCGGACTGAAGCGCCATTTGTTTATCACGAAACTTAATTAACTATAGGAATCTACACTCAGGTAACAAAAGTTATGGGATATCATTATGCACATGTACAGATGGCGACAGTATTGCGCACACTAGGTATAAAAGGGCAGTGCATTGGCGGAGCCGTCATTTATACTCAGGTAATTCATCTGAAAAGGTTTCAGACGTGATTGTGACTGCAAGAAGGAAATTAACAGACTCTGAAAGCGGAATAGTATTTTCAGCTACATGCGTGGGACATTCCAATTCCGAAATCGTCAGGGAATTCAGTATACCGAGACCCACAGTGCCAAGAAGGTGCCGAGAATACCAAATCCCAGGCTTGTCCTCTCACCACGGGCATAGGCCGAAGGGACTCTTTCAACGATCTGGCGTTGTGGCGTTGACATAGACTTCTCAGTGGTAGCAGAAAGCAACACTGCATGAAATAACCGGAGAAATCAATGTGGGACGTACGACGAACGTATCCGTTAAGACAGTGCGGTGAAATATGGCGATAATTTGACATGGCAGCAGATGAACGACGCTAGTGCCTCTGCTAACAGCACAACATCGACTGCAGCGCCTCTCCTGAGCTTGTGACCACATCGATTGATCCTTAGACGACTGGAAAACCGTGGCCTTGTCAGTCAAGTCCCGATTTCACTTCGCAAGAGCTGGTGGTGGGGTCCGGGTGTGGTGCAGACACCACGACACTATGGACCCAGATTGTCAACGAGGCACTGTGCAATCTGGTGGCAGCTCTATGATGGTCCAAATAAACCAATGACTAGAAATGGTTATGTTCGTCTACTTGGAGACCATTCATGGAAAATATGGACTCAAACAACAAAGGAATTTTCATGGATGGGCAGTCCTACATCCCAACGTCTGCCTTGGGCCTTAAGCCATGTGTCCAGAAGTTACGAGTTTTATTTTTTTCTTCTGGGAGTTCCAAGTATGATTGTGTTAGAACAATCGTCTCAGTGATTTCTTGGTTGACGGTATGTCACTCTTGTACCGCTCCCAACTTTTCAGCTGACTGGAGAGTCTCTCGTTGCAGGCATACCAAGTGGGAAACTTAAATTTGATTTTAAGAGATGACACATTAAGTCTTGAATTGAGCCATCTCTTTACATAAAATTTGTTGTAAAGGGAGTCTAATGAAAAACGTCACAGATTTAATGTGACCTTTCTTACTTTCAATTCCTTTTTAATTATCTTTTTATAGAATATTAGGTGATATAAATGATGTGATAAGCAAATTTGCAATGACTCAGTGATATCTAAACAATGGGTGTGCATATATTTCCCCTTCTCATATCAGTATTGCAGCGGTTAACAACCCCACAACAGGTTACAGTAGTTCACTCACCCCACCGCCGCCCTACACCGAACCCAGAGTTATTGTGCGGTTCAGCCCCCAGTGGATCCCCCCCCCCCCCCCTCCGAGAACGTCTCACACCAGACGAACGTAACCCCAAATGTTTGTGCGGTAGAGTAATTATGGTGTACGCGTACGTGGAGACAGTGTTTGCGCAGCAATCGCCGACATAGTGTAACTGAGGTGGAATAGGGTGAACTAGCCCGCATTCTCCGAGGCAGATGGAAAACTGCCTTGAAAACCATCCATAGACTGGCTGGCACACCGGACCTCGACACAAATCCACCGGGCGGACTCGTGCCGGGGGCTGGCACATCTGCCCGCCCGGAAAGAACTGCGTTAGACCGCTCATATCGGTAACTGCCTTTTTTATTCTCGATAAAATTGTAGCTCGCCATCACAGTGTATTTGTCAGAGCTGAGCGCTAAAGGAACAAAGTACACACCCCTTACAATAGATAGAGCGAGCTTGGGACGTTCTTCTGATGGCTCCAGGGTAGTGAGTTTATGACAGGGTGCGCTCGGCGGCCTTCCGAGGCCCTGTTTTGTCAGTACTTGGCCAATGTTTCCACCCACACAAACAGAAATTACGCTTTTACATTTCATTTTACAGCCTCCTCTGCGTTAGAAAATAGGTCCCCTCTCTCCACGAAGACAAAACTTTCAGCTGATTAGAATCTAAAAAAATACTACCTACCACCTACTTCTGAATTATTTATCTCTTTTAGCTCCAAGCCTTAGCGTGGGAATGCTGTAGCATTCAGAGAGCACTATTGCTATTGGTGAAAACGTTGTGAAATCAGAGGGGTGGTAGTTCGATTGGAAAGAATCTTTTTCTTTTTGTAGGAAGGAAACTTTCGTGGTGCTCCGGCCTGGGTTTGGAAAAGACAAGTGAAGAGAGAGAAATGTAGTGCGGTACAAGTTTTCATAATTTTCACTGGGAGACATACGCTACTCTCTATATTCTGACACCATCTGAACACACTATCGTCAGATTCACCAGATGAAACAGTCATGTAATTGATCCCATGCGATTGCTGGAAAACTTCTGTATTAGTGTGCAGTTATGGACGACTTCTGGTTGATACTATACAATTGTGGAATGACGTTCTGTCCTAGCATTCATTCAAATAGCCCGATTTCTGTTTAACCTCTTGCCTCGTCAGATTAAAATCTGTCATTAGCTGTGGGACTTGAGGCACTTCTGATTCAGTTGGCTGAAGGTGTAGAGGATCTAGCATTTTTGGATCCTAAGAGGAGAGCTTTATTCTAAGTGCGAGTTCAATATGAGCATCACTCAGGATGACATATTTTATTGAATTTAGTCCTTATGATTTTATTTATACCGATATCCTATTTCTTGACTTTTGGTTTGCTTGTCTGAAAATTTAAAGATAGGTTTTGCATTGGTATGGGTGCACACCAACGTCCTCATTAATAGAAATTTCATCAGGGATTCTCAATAGTTATTTCAGTGTAGAACAGGATTAGTTGCATTTTCACCTCCAGCCATCATATGTGCGAGCGATAGATACAATGCAGCTAACACAGATGTTTCAGTTTCAGATGCAGCAGATTGCAACCCTTCTAAACACAGTACAGCAGTTACTCGCCAACCAAGCAACAAATGCAGTGCAGGCAACTGTAGCTCCGAGTGCCATACCGCCTTTTCGCCAGTTTAACGAAAAAGAAGAGGAATGGCTCGCGTGGTTGCAACAGTATGAAGACCATATCTTTCTTTCGCTACTGCCTTTATCTCGCATATGCGCAGGGTCGGCAGGGTTAAGTACGGATTTGGAAATGTTAATTCGAAAGGGTGGCCGGATGCCCTTCCTGCAGTCAGCCCATACCCACAGGGACAGAATTAGTGTACCCAGCTGTCTGCGACTAGTGGAAATCGTGAAATAGAGTGAATGGGTTGCAAATGTCTGCGAGTAGTGTAACTGAGACGGAACGTGGGGACCAGCCCGGTATTCACCCAGTAGGATGTGTAAAACCACCTAAAAACCATATGCAGGCTGGCCGGCACACCGGCCGTCGTTGTTAATCCGCTGGGCAGATTCGATCCCGGGCCGGCGCGCCTACCTGAGCCCAGCAAGCATCGCGTTAGCGCTCTCGGCTATCCTGGCGGGTAGTATGAAGGCCATATAATTGCTCAAAAAGTGTCAGGTACTGTGAAACTACATTACTTTTTGTCAACTGTGGGAAGTGCAGTCTTTCGCCTCATTCAGAAATTGTTCCCTAACTCTATTCCGAGTGAACTTTCCTATGGTCAGGTTGTAGGTTCTCTAACTGACTATTATGACCAACAAGTGAATGTAGTGGCAGCTAGGTACCAATTCTTTCGTTGCAAGAAAAGGTCAGAAGAAACTTATGATGAGTGGTAACAGATTTGCAGAGTATGACGAAGAAATGCAAATTCAAATGTGCTTGTGGTGCTTTATATTCAGATGTTACGTTGCATGATATGATCGTGTACAATGTAACTGATGTCAATCTTAGAGGGCCGGCCGAAGTGGCCGTGCTGTTCTAGGCCCTGCAGTCTGGAACCGCGAGACCGCTACGGTCGCAGGTTCGAATCGTGCCTCGGGCATGGATGTGTGTGATGTCCTTAGGTTAGTTAGGTTTAACTAGTTCTAAGTTCTAGGGGACTAATGACCTCAGAAGTTGAGTCCCATAGTGCTGAGAGCCATTTTTTTTCAATCTTAGAGGACAGGTTTTGAAACAGTCAGATCAGTCATTGTATCGCATAGTGCAAATTCTAGATCAGTATAATTCAGGTGCCGTAGCGGCCAATAAATTTGGGCAGCCACCACTTTGATCTCGACCGGCCCAAATGGTTCAAATGGCTCTGAGCGCTATGGGACTTAACATCTGAGGTCATCAGTCCCCTAGAACTTAGAACTACTTAAACCTAACTAACCTAAGGACATCACACACATCCATGCCCGAGGCAGGATTCGAACCTGCGACCGTAGCAGTCGCGCGGTTCCGGACTGCGCGCCTAGAACCGCTAGACCACCGCGGCTCGACCGGCACAGCAGGCAGCAACAGTATGCACGTGCCAAGCCCCATAAACAGTTCTCTAAACAGGCAGCTTCATCAGTGAACAGAATTAAGTCATGCCCTCGGTGCTATTCACGACACAAACGCCAAGATTGCCCATCCAGACAAGTACAGTGTTACGCCTGTGACGAGAAAGGTCATGTACAATCCTTATGTTTGCAACGGAACAAACATAAGAATTCTGCCCACTAACAAAAATGTAGTCACAAGGCCCATGTAATCAATTCAGTAGTCACAAGGCCCATGTAATCAATGCAGTGTACTCAAAGTCTGCAGCAGGCATTAGCAAAAGTAGCAAGCAAACAGTTTCTTCAGTGCCAGGCCAGTCCAACAAACTTTTTTTCATTCGCATCTTAGTGGAAAATGTGTGAAATTTCAGTTGGACATAGGTGGCTCTGTTACATACGAATTTTCAGGTTCCCCACGCCTGTCTAAAATAAGCACGCACCTGACAGCTTATAATGGACAAGACATTCCCGTTCTCGGAAACTGTACTTTGCCTGCCATGTATCGCTCGCATACGCAAACTATAACTTTCACTGTGCTACAATCACGCAATTGTGAGAACATATTTGAGCTTGATTCGTTTGATTTGTTTGGCTTTCCAACTAAGGAAAATGTGTTTTCAGTGACTGCATTCAATACCAGAGACAGTGTAGCTATTTGTATATGTATGTATTAAAATGTGGAGCTAGAAACGATGGAGAGGCTTCGACCTGCCGTAGCCCTCAGTGATTCACAACCCTACAACAGGCCACAGCAGTCCACCCACCCCACCACCACCCACACCAAAGCCAAGGTGATGGTGCAGTTCGACCCCCAGTGGACCTCCACGAGAACGTCTCATACCAGGCGAGTGTAGCCCCAGATGTTTGCGTGGTAGAGCAGTTATGGTGTACGCGTACGTGGAGACAGTGTTTGCGCAGTAATTGCCGACACAGTGTAACTGAGGCTGAATAAGGGGAGCCAGACCGCATTCGCCGTGGTAGATGGAAAACCGCCTGGAAAACCATCCACAGGCTGGCCGGTACACCAGACCTCGAGACTAATCCGCCGGGAGGATTCGTGCCGGGGACCGCTTCCCACTCGGGAAGCAGTGCGTTAGATCGCGCGGCTCACAGTGTAGCTAGCTTGCTGAAAGAATTTCCTGAACTCTTTTCTGAAGGTTTTGGCAAGGCTAACAACTTTGTTGCACATATCTCTATGAAAGACAATGCTTAGCTGAAATTGTTCCGGGTCAGAATTGTTCCCATTGCATTACAGGACCAAGTAGCTGCTGAACTTAAATAACTGCAAGATGGCGGAGCTATTGCGCCTATACGAGCTAGTCAATGGGCAAGTCCACTGGTTTTGCTCCCCAAACCTTCAGGTCGCATTCGCCTCTCTGTTAACTTTAAGTCTGCAGTTAACCCATAAACTGCGATTCATACTTATCCGTTGCCACGCCCAGAGGATGTCATGGACAGATTAGGTGCTAGTCGCTATTTTTCAAAATCTTGTTTGCGCGACGCATATCTTCAAACACCACTAGATGAAGAATCTCAAACTGTGCGTGTTGTGAACACTAATTTGGGCTTGTTTAAATATTTGCATTTGCCTTTTGGCAGTGCTTCTGCACCCGCTATTTTCCGACGGTATCTGAAACAGCTGACTGCTCAAGTCCCAAACTGTTCAAACTTTAGACGATATTGTCGTAGCACGTTGTACACCTGACGAACACATTTCAACTTTGCGTGGTTTGTTTCGTGTGTTATCTGATGCAGGACCATAGTGTAATTGGACAAGAGTGATTTTTTAAAACTGAGTTGCAGTATCTCGGTCATGTCATAAACAGTCAAGGTGTACATCCTCTTTAGTCACATTTATTAGCCATACGTGATTTGCCAGTTCCTTGCAATGTCACAGAATTGCAGCCAGTCTTCGGGAAAATGAACTATTATATTTGGCTCATACTAAATACTGCACAAATCGCAGCTCCATTGCATCGCTTGCGTCTCAAGAAAGGCCCCTTTGTTTGGACAGATGAGTGCCAAGACGCTTTTCAAAAACTTAAAGATGAATTGCTCAGTGATCGATACTTTGGTCACTTTGATCCTGACAAAGCAGTTGTGTTGCAAGTTGACGCTTCTTACGAAATCTGTGCAGTGCATTCACACAGATTTGGTGATAAAGACAGGGCTATTGCTTTCGCATAAAAAGTGTTGTCCAAAGCTCAGTGTAAATGTTAAAAAATAAAGAGGCATTGGCTATTGTGTATGGTGTCACCAAATTTCACCACAATTTCTAAGGCAGAAAATTCTACTTAGTAACGGATCACAAGCCACTACAGTCCTTGGTTCATCTGATGAAGCCCATTCCTGTACGAACTGACCAAATATTGCAAAGATGGGCTTTGTTGTTGTCTCAATACCAATACGAGATTGTGTATCGTCCACCAGCTCAACATGGTAATACGGACGCACTTCCACGTCTTCCTAT
The DNA here is from genome assembly GCF_021461395.2 of Schistocerca americana. NCBI lineage: Eukaryota > Metazoa > Arthropoda > Insecta > Orthoptera > Acrididae > Schistocerca > Schistocerca americana. The sequence goes on from NC_060130.1 coordinate 237,668,195, forward strand.
TGGCCCTGATACCGACTTTGACGCTTCTGCTTCATCTTATTGTCACATCGATGTTCAGAATTCTGAACTGCTTCAATCCTTTCCTCTGAACTACAGGAAAATTGCACAGGTCATGAAAGCTGATTCAGATCTGAACATTTTGCTAACATACATTCGCACATCTTGGCCTCGCTCATTGCATAGCATGAACAACTCAGTAGTGCTCCGATACTTTGCACGTCGGTATAGCCTCGCTATACAACAAGGTGTGATTCTTGTTCACAATGACAGTGGACAGTCATGTGTGTTGATCCCTAAAGCTTTGCAAAAAGAAGTGTTGCAGTTGCTTCACCAAGGACACGGGGGGATTGTTTGTACGAAACAGCTAGCGCATGGACACGGTACTTGGCAGGGTATGGACACCCAAATAGAACGGATGACGTCACAGTGTCACACACATGCGGAAAATCAGTCCGCTCCGCCAAAAAAATTCTCTGCTAGAACTATGTCGCAGTCACCATGACAACGTATGCACAGAGACTTTGAGGGACCTTTTTGGATCATTTGTTGGCTGATTGTGGTAGACTCTTATAGCAAGTTTCCTTTTGTTGTGGCAATGACTCGACGACGTCGCGTAGCACAGTTCAGGCCTTGTCCTGAATTTTTTACCTCGAAGGTTTGCCTGAAGTCATAGTGTCGGAGAACGGCTCTCAGGCCACGTCAAATGAATTTGAAACATTCTGTGAACGTTAATGGCATACAGCATCTAACTGGTGCACCGTTACATCCACAGTCCAATGGCGAAAGGGAACGTTTTGTCAGAACATTCAAGCAGCAGATGACCAAACTGCGCACCGCACACACCAGGGATCAAGCTTTGCAGTTGTTTCCCGCCTCCTATCGTTCGCATCCACGAGATGGACCATCGCCGGCGGAATTGCTTCACGGCCGCCGCCATCGGACACTGCTCCACCTGCTCCACCCTCCTCAGCATCCAGCATCGAAGGAAGGCCGCAAGTATCGCTTCGTGCAGGGTAATATTGTGTTTTTCACGGTTTTTAGCGGCAGCAAACGGTGGGCGCGAGGCGAGATCCTTCGTCGACTGTAAAGCAAATCGAGGACCCAATTCCAAGATCGCAATACAGAGCAATAACTTGCTGCATTACTGCAGTAATCAAATCAGATGTAATGCCCTTCAAGAGACGCTTCAATTTCAAAAAAGCTCATTGGGAACTTTTCACAGAGGACCACACTCCACAATGGAACTACTTGAGGAGGGATCTGCAGGATTTCAACTACCTTTTACAACTTGGAGGTCATTAAACCGGCTGCGCACTGGAGTAACTGGGTGCAAATCAAACCTATTTAAATGGGGTTACAGTGATAGCGATAGGTGTGAATGCGGAGCAATACAGGACTTGGACCACCTACTGATCTGCCCAGACATGTCTATGACATGCACTAAAGATGATATTTTGAAAGTCAATGACAAAGCAATCTACGTTGCTAATTACTGGGAAGGGAAGATATAATTGGTGCATCCGGACACGGAAGAAGAAGAAGAAGTCGACTTGGCGCATACATGTATCTCATTTCAGACCCAGACGAATTGCAGCGCCGACATCCAATCAAATTCGCCAGTCATGTGCACGGTGATCCTTCTGTATCTTTTCCGCCAGATTCACGGATCCCGAGGACAGCGCGGTCACAGCTGCCTCTAGAGGGTGCCTTCGCCTCCTCCGCCTCCTTTCATCCTACCGATGGAGCTGGACCCGCCCACGCTGCAGCAGCTGACATCTTGTACATCTTTGTATGGGCCTCAGGAAGTGGACGCGTACCCTTCTGGGCGTTGTCCGGCAGGAGTTTCCACCAGAGCGAAGGCAGGATGGCTGGGTATGACCGGAAGTCTTACGTCCTCTGCAGCCACGGCTTCCAGTACATCAGAGCGTCCACGCTCTTGTCCCCTCACCCACCCATTGTCGTGCTCCGTGTACGACGACGGTCCGTCGCTTTTGTGGAGAGGGGGGGGGGGGAGGAATGTTATGGCATGAGGTCTGCGCCGGCACATCGGTGGGGAACGACAGAGAAGAGACAGCTCTGAGAAGAGGTCAGCCAATCGCACGCTGACCGACCTCCCTCCAGGACAACGGGACAGCAGCGGCCCCTACGTGAAGAGGACATAAGCGCCACGCCCGACTGGTGGCAGCACACTTCGATAGCAGCGTCAGCGTTAGCCACTTCATTAGGAATCTCTACGTAGCACCGACTTGTGTTTGACTATTCTGAAGAAGACTGATTATTTTGTATGTCGCCCTTTGCTTGCATCACATCTTTCAAAGTTAAGTAATTGTAATTGTCTATTGTAATAAAACTCATTAATACGAGTTGTCTGATTGTTTGTCTAGCGAACTGAGTATGTTGTATTCCTAGACACAACACCCACATGTAAAATGAAACAATTGCAGCCAATATGCTGATTTTGTCACAATTCATGCACACATAGCATACAGCGAAAGAATGTAGTATCTTACGACTACAATATGAGTTCCAATTCTAATCGAACAACTCACACAAAAAACTGGGTGCAATTCGTAGGGGTAGTAAATGGGAAATCACATAAGCTCAGTCATAGGTAAAGCACGTGGCAGACTTAGGTTCATTCGTAGGATACTAAGTGAATGCAGTCAGTTTACAAAGTAAACTGCTTACAAAAACTCGTAAAATATTGCTCAAGTGCGTGGGACCTGCACCAATTAGGGCCAACATATGATTTGTCTCACCCATAGGAAAACGTTATTGGATAACGAAGAAACTGAGTTGGCAGATGTCTACAGACAGACTCAAAGTATCCCCTGAAAGTCTACTTTCAGCGTTACAGAGACCCACTTCAAATGAATAATCTACAAATATACTATACCCCATTGCGTATTGCGAAGAGAAGATTAGACTACTTCCCGCGCTCATAGAGATGTTTAAGTAACCATTCGTCCCGTGCTCCGTATTTGAATGGAACGGAAAGAAACCCTGCTGACTACTACATTGGGAAATACCCTACTCCATGTATTTCACAATAGTTTGCAGAGTAGAGATGTAGAATAAAATACCTTAGCATAACTGCTGAAGCTGAAACACACATGGCGGGTTCAATGTTTTAAAACTGAAATTTAAAGATGTTCAATTCTCCATGTTTGTTCTTAGTTCAGTAGTTACACTAATGTCTTTTCGTGTGTTATGTATGGTGGAACAGTGACAAAACTCGCAATAAATTGGCACTTCTTTCACTTTACATATGGACTTCACATCTCTGATAGTTGTGTTTGTATTGCAAGTAATATGATTGGGCTGACTCTTTTTAGGTACGCCATCACTTATTGCTTTTTCACATGCTGAGGGCGAAATTAGCTAATGCTAGTAATTAAATAAAGTATACTTCAAAAGCCATGAACAGATTATGCAGGAAAATAACTTCTTTTAGAATACAAAAGATTGCTCAGGAAGAAAGCATTATTACCATTGATCATGGATGGCAATACATGCACATTCATCTATATTAAATGAAAAGATTCTGTTCATTAGCTAGCTATGGTGCCATAATTAAAAACATCCAAAACTATATTTACGTAATTTTTGGCATTGATTCCCGTCTCCCCCATGCACCATGAAGGTGTACAAGGTGGAATGGCAGGATTTCAATGAAAGGTGGGAAATTCAGAGTAGCCTAATTTTGTACTAGAAAGTTCTCCCCACCCCTATGACATCACTGTCGAGGTAGATTTGTAGTCCAAAATGTAAACTGACGGGAAATTAAAAAATTCAAGACGGGCCAGTATCCACTTAGTGAGAATTGAAGATGGTGATTTAAAATGGCCGACCTGGTGATACTGGCACAGCCTGTGAGGCCAGAATCCAAGACAACTGATCTGAGGGTACTGGTGTGGTCTCTGTGATGTCACAATCCAATATTGGAGCCAAGATGGTGTACCTGGGTATACTTCCACAGCCCTCTGGAGTCAAAATCTGACTGCAGACCTTAGTTCACTAGGACAGCCTGCGTCGTTGTCACATTTCCATCTCAATGCGGCAGGCTCCATGGTTGCTGCATCACTTGCGCTAAGTACAGAATCTGATCCCAAGTTTAAACGTCCCCTTAGAAAAATTTAAAAATGACAGTGCTTGAAAACCTCTTATGTTATTTGATTTTCAAACAGCTGAGCAGAACTGAACGTACTCAGACATTTCTCTCTTTACGTATTCTGATCAACACTAAACTGACACACAATATTTTTATCGCAACGCAATCTGACTTTCAATAATCCCTACAAAAGAGTGGCCCTGACTAAAAATAACCTATATCTTTCATGAATCACTTACCTCACAAAAATCTTCGTTACTCGAACTACTGCAATACAGCGAGCGCCAATACTGCCAGCTAAATAAAGGATTTAAACTACTGAAAGCACTAACTACTTATAGGTATAGTTAGCAAATGAAAGATTTTGATAGAGAACAAACAGTGTATTTACCTTAATAATGTTCAAAAGTGATCATATATATATATATATATATATATATATATATATATATATATATATATATATATATATATATATCAGTTCATGATATCCAGTATTACAAATTTACTCTTTCTGATGGACACACGTCCAGATCGTCCGCTCTCAAAATTTGCCATCTCTCTTCCCACATCCACCACTGCTGGCGGCTCACCTCCAACTGCGCAGCGCTACGCGCTGTTCACATCCAACTGCCCAACACAACAATAGCAAATATTCCAACGATGCAAACCAGCCACAGACTTCACACAGCACAGTCAGCGATTTTCATACAGAGCGCTACGTGGCGTTACCAACACAAAAACCTAAACAGCCTACTTACAAAGTTTAAAATGGTGGGAAATTTTAAAAAAATTGATTTTTCCTCGATGTTACAGTTCACTTCTCTTAAGTTTAAAAATGGCGTCGCTTGCATGTTTAAAATATCTTCCCACCCCATCCATCTATGTCTCATTTTAAACAATTTGGAACGTCGTAAGCAGCTACCCCCAATATGAATCTTTACATGTAATATTACCATGTTATTTGTAATTTTGTAACATCTTTGTAGCTGATAAGTTCTGAGAGCAAGATTGACTTCATGTGTCTTCAGTGTTTAAATTTTGTTGTCTGCTGTTTCGAAGTTCTGACAGAGAGGGAAAGAGTTTTGATTAAACATGGCATAGACTGTCGGAAACGAATATTTTTGTAAAGTTTGTGTTAGTGTTGCTATTTGTGATTGGAAATTCTGTAGATGTAAGGAGAACAGTAAAAAAACTTGCAATGAAATTTTAATTTGTGCGGTTTTATTTCATGTCATGCCATTTCAGAGTGTATGAAGAAACAGGATAGTATTATGACGGTCAGTAAGCTAGCTTCAATATTAAATGGTTGGATTACATTTGATACCACGACAAGGATGAAACTGTTTGGTTGAATAAACTACTTAAATGCAAGAAACAAGACCCAGTTACCCGAAACGTGGTGTGTGGATGATGATTCAGTTGAGTGATGTCACGAGTGTGTCCAACACACTCATTGCTAGCATCCTATGAATGCCGTATGCATGATGGGCAGGGTGAAGTAGCCCCTGCTGGCGCAATTCCACCGTCTTCGTAATTTTTCCAACAGTCAGAGTGAGCCTACTGCGCATACATCGTGTCAGGGTACTGTGATTTCAACTGCAGCAGTCAAGACATTTTCAGACCCATCCAGGCATCCACTGCAGCCAGACTCGCTCCTGTGCAGATAGCGTTTTTGTCGGCTGCTTCCATTACAACTACAGCTGATTTGATGTGTGGGGTGGCATGTTGACGGTAAATAAACAACAGGTGAGGTGCGGCATGGCGTAGTGGTGTGTTACTGCTCCTGGCATGTGAAACTGGTCAGTATGGATGTGAAAGGCGGCAATGTTTGTTTGTATGAAACAATCCAAGGAGAGGAGGTTACTGAGCAAAAATCAGTGGTAGATGGCAATTGTAACGGTGATAGGAGTGTGTAGACGTAGAGACGGTGGTGTTGAAAGGCATGTGGAGATATCTAAGGGCAAACAGCAGGATGTAACACAGAATGGTTACTTTACTAATGTTGGGGAGGTACAAATACAGTAGTTTCCAAATGGAGTATGTTGTACAAATGCCAGACAATATTGGGACGCAAATAGACTCACTTAAATCTAAAGTTGATTCTGTAAAATATGAAGATGGTTCAGTTAAGTCCAAAGCTGGTACAGTAAATAAACGTGTGAATTCTGTATACTCTGAGATTAAATCTGTAGAGTTGGAGGCTTGAGGACAAATGTAAGGATGTAGAGGCTTATCTCACTAGGGGTAAGATAGATACTGCCTACAGGAAAATTAAAGAGACCTTTGGAGAAAAGAGAACCACTTGTATGAATATCAAGAGCTCAGATGGAAACTCAGTTCTAAGCAAATAAGGGAAAGCAGAAAGGTGGACGGAATATATAGAGGGTCTATACAAGGGCAATGTACTTGAGGACAATATTATGAAAATTTAAGAGGATGTAGATGAAGATGAAATTGGTGATTTGACACTGCGTGAAGAGTTTGACAGAGCACTGAAAGACCTGAGTCGAAACAAGGCCCCGGGAGTGGACAACATTCCATTAGAACTACTGACAGCCTTGGGAGAGCCAGTCCTGACGAAACTCTACCATCTGGTGAGCAAAATGTATGAGACAGGCGAAATACCCTCAGACTTCAAGAAGAATATAATAATTCCAATCCCAAAGAAAGCAGGTGTTGACAGATGTGAAAATTACCGAACTATCAGTTTAATAAGTCACGGCTGCAAAATACTAACGGGTATTCTCTACAGACGAATGGAAAAACTGGTAGAAGCTGACCTCGGGGAAGATCAGTTTGGATTCCATAGAAATATTGGAACACGTGAGGCAATACTGACCCTACGACTTCTCTTAGAAAATAGATTAAGGAAAGGCAAACCTACGTTTCTAGCATTTGTAGACTTAGAGAAAGTTTTGACAATGTTGATTGGAATACTGTCTTTCAAATTCTGAAGGTGGCATGGGTAAAATACAGGGAGCGAAAAGCTATTTACAATTTGTACAGAAACCAGATGGCAGTTATAAAAGTCGAGGGACAAGAAAGGGAAGCAGTGGTTGGGAAGGGGGAGTGAGACAGGGTTGTAGCCTCTCCCCGGTGTTATTCAATCTGTATATTGAGCAAGCAGTGAAGGAAACAAAAGAAAAATTCGGAGTAGGTATTAAAATCCATGGAGAAGAAATAAAAACTTTGAGGTTCGCCGATGACATTGTAATTCTGTCAGAGACAGCAAAGGACTTGGATGAGCAGCTGAACGGAATGGATAGTGTCTTGAAAGGAGGGCATAAGATGAACACCAACAAAAGCTAAACGAGGATAATGGAATGTAGTCGAATTAAGTCGGGTGATGCTGAGGGTATTAGATTAGGAAATGAGACACTTAAAGTAGTAAAGGTGTTTTGCTATTTGGGGAGCAAAATAACTGATGATGGTCGAAGTAGAGAGGTTATAAAATGTGGACTGGCAATGGCAAGGAAAGCGTTTCTGAAGAAGAGAAATGTGTTAACATCGAGTATAGATTTAAGTGTCAGGAAGTCGTTTCTGAAAATATTTGCATGGAGTGTAGCCATGTATAGAAGTGAAACATGGACGATAAATAGTTTGGACAAGAAGAGAATAGAAGCTTTCGAAATGTGGTGCTACAGAAGAATGCTGAAGATTAGATGGGTAGATCACATAACTAATGAGGAGGTATTGAATAGGATTGGGGAGAAGAGAAATTTGTGGCACAACTTGGCTAGAAGAAGGGATCGGTTGGTAGGACATGTTTTGAGGCATCAAGGAATCATCAATTTAGTATTGGAGGGCAGCGTGGAGGGTAAAAAACGTACAGGGAGACCAAGATATTAATGCACTAAGCAGATTCAGAAGGATGTGGGTTGCATTATGTACTGGGAGATGAAGAAGCTTGCACAGGATAGAGTAGCATGGAGAGCTGCACCAAACCAGTCTCAGGACTGAAGACCACAACAACAAGTTGGAGGTAAATACCATCAAAGACGAAAGCGGTAAGAATATTGGGATTATCAGAATTTCCCGTGTCAATAGAAGTAGAGAGTTGGAAGCCAGAGTGGCCTATCAGATAGAAGAGATCGATCATAATTGTCATAATGGAACAGGATAGTTGGCCAAGCAATGTAAAGACACTGAAATGGTTTTAGAGCAATAAATTAAAGTCGTACTGGGTGAAAGAGAATAGAACCATGATGTGATCAAGGTAGAAGGAACCAAATTGTCACAGTGGGTAGACAATAAATGCAGAAGTACTGAAATGTACGCTAGAGAAGTACTACATACTAAGGAACTTAGTAGTAATTGTAGAAGCGTGCATGCAAAAAACTTAATTGTGAAATGTAAAACATTTTGCTGATTTGATCTTATGAGAAATGAGAATACTGCAAAGTTTTTGAACGATTTTCATAATATTTTACCCAAGTTTTGGTCAGACGGAGAAGAAGGGTAATTTATAAAAAGCCATTTGGATGGTCAATTACATAAGTGGGCAGTGGAAGTGATGGAGTCGAAGTTCTTGACTGGGTTTTGGTCCACAGATAAACAGCAATCCAAGTTGAGGGATTTCTGTGGAGTGCAGATATACAGGGTGTCCCAGCTATCTTGTCCACCCAAAATATCTCTGGAACAATAACAGCTGTTGGAAAACGACTTTCACCGGTATCAATGTAGGGCTGGGGCCCATGAATGTACATATTTGGAAACATTCTAAAACGAAAGCATATGTGTTTTTTAACACAAACTTATGATTTTTTTATATGGACCTCCTAATTTTTTCTTCAGCAATCCATAGCATGACAAAGCACATCCACAATGGCGTTGATTGCATCGCAATATTCTCATTACATCCCGAGATATTGAGACGCGAAGTTGACGCTTGAAACACCCGACATGCGCTGCTAGCGCACGTCCTGAGGCTCAGGCGTGAACCCCATGCTGCCCGTAATCGCGATGTGATTGACATGCGTAATCACACTTCCATACTCATCAAGAGGTCCGAAACGAATAATACGGTCTGCTGCCATCCTGCTGCGATTATGGGCAGCATGGGGTTCACGCCTGAGCCTCAGGACGTGCGCTAGCAGCGCATGTCGGGTGTTTCAAGCGTCAAATTCGCGTCTCAATATCTCGGGATGTAATGGGAATATTGCGATGCAATCAACGCCATTGTGTATGTGCTTTGTCATGCTATGGATTGCTGAAGAAAAAATTAGGAGGTCCATTTAAAAAAACATCAGTTTGTGTTAAAAAACACATATGCTTTCGTTTTAGAATGTTTCCAAATATCTAGATTCATGGGCCCCAGCCCTACATTGATACCGGTGAAAGTCGTTTTCCAACAGCTGTTATTGTTCCAGAGATATTTTGGGTGGACAAGATAGCTGGGACACCCTGTATAGCATTCAGAGTGGTATCTTAAAGCCCTTTTGCCAACAGTATGTGTAAAAAATGAAAAATCTTGGCAAACTGGCTGCAGAAACGATTACCTGGGTATGGTGAATAAATTACCTATCCAGGTCAGGCAAATGGTTGTTGCCAAGAGACAATGTTGAGTTGTACAGGTTTAATGGACCGGATGATAGAGGGCAATGTGAAGTAAATTGTCGGGGAGGGATAACAGTCGTGGTAGGGATGGTCACAGCAAATGGATAGGAATGTTGGGGTCTCAGAAAGAAGTGAAGGGGAACCTACACTATGAGATCGAAAGTATCCGGACACCTAGCTGAAAATGACTTACAAGTTCGTGGCGCCCTCCATTGGTAATGCTGGAATTCAGTATGGTGTTTGCCCACCCTTAGTCTTGACGGCATCTTCCTCTCTCGCAGGCATACGTTCAATCAGGTGCTGGAAGGTTTCTTGGGGAATTGCAGCCCATTATTCAACGAGTACTGCGCTGAGGAGAGGTATCGATGTCGGTCGGTGAGCCCTGGCACGAAGTCGGCGTTCCAAAATATCCCAAAGGCGTTCTATAGGGTTCAGGTCAGGGCTCTGTGTAGGTCAGTCCATTGCAACCACTCCATCACAGGCCGTGCATTACGAACAGGTGCTCGATCGTGTTGAAAGATGCAATCGCCATCCCCGAATTGCTCTTCAACAATGGGAAGCAAAAATGTGCTTAAAACATCAATGTAGGGCTGTTCTGCAATAGTACCACGTAAAACAACAAGGGATGCAAGCCCTCTCCACTAAGAACGCGACCACACCATAACACCATCTCTTCCGAATTTTACTGTTGTCACTACACACGCTGGCAGATGACGTTCACCGGACATTCGCCATACTCACACCCTGCCATTGGATGGCCACATTGTGTACCGTGATTCGTCACTCCACACAACGTTTTTCCACTGTTCAATCGTCCAATGTTTACGCTCCTTGGACCAAGCGAGGCATTGTTTGGTATTTACCGGTGTGATGTGTGGCTTATGAGCAGCTGCTCGACCATGAAATCCAAGTTTTCTGAGCTCCCGCCTAACTGTCATAGTACGTGCAGTGGATCCTGATGTAGTGTGGAATTCCTGTGTGATGGTCTGGATCGACGTCTGCCTATTACAAATTACGATCCTCTCCAACTGTCGGCGGTCTCTGTCAGTCAACAGAGGAGGTCGGCCTGTACGCTTTTGTGCTGTACGTGTCCCTTCACATTTCCACTTCACTATCACATCGGAAATAGAGATGTTTAGGAGTGTGGAAATCTCGCGTACAGACGTATAACACAAATGACAACCAATCACCTGACCGCGTTAGAAGTCCGTGAGTTCCGCGGAGCCCCTCATTTTGCTCAGTCACGATGTCTAATGATTACCGAGGTCACTGATATGGAGTACCTGGCAGTACTTGACAGCACAATGCACCTAATATGAAAAACGAATGCTTTTGGCGGTGTCCGGATACTTTTGATCACATAGTGTAACCTTGGTACAGCAGGGCGTGGGGTGAAGTGATAATTGAAGACAGAGCTACAATAAAGTGGAAATTTGGAGAATCATATGGCGAGTAGGAACTTGGGTATTCAGAAAGACAGGTGAATGAAATAGGATGGATTGCCAAGATCAGCGTGGAGAGCGTGCACTGATAGAGGTTTCAAGTCTGCATTACTCATGGAAAGTAAAACAGCAAAAGCAAAGACACTGGTCGGCTGAAATTGTGGTCCAGTGAGGAAAACGTGGAAAAATATATATATAAGACAGCAGTATGAGACAGAAGAGAAGAGGATGATTAAGGGGAAGAAGGAATGGGAAGCGAGGGTGGAGAGACAGCTAAAGATATACACCAATATGTTTTTTGATGAGGGAGGATGTGCTAATTAGTATATTTGAATCTGCTGGTGATGAGTTAGGAGGAGAAGATTATGTTAGAGGCCGGAGATCTCGTGTCACTTTATGAGCAGGAGGCCGAGCACAGAGCGTGGGAGAATGATCCAGAGCGATGTCTGGAGCTACAACTGAGACAGCATTATCTATAATAGCACTGATTTGGCAGTATGACTTTACAGAGTTATAAAACTGCTTCAGTGCTCGTGCTGCAGGTGGGCATCAGCGCAAGACGTGAAGAAGTGCTGATTCTTTCTATCAGCGAATCATGACGTTGGAGCAGCAGGTGAGTGTGCCATGACCATTTTTCATCGTGCAGGCGGCAGTGTGAAGACGGGCAGGTATCCTACGCCCCAGACGTACTACGGTACAGTATAGCCCTGCACTTAAGCACTATCATAGACAGCCTGTCATATGATTACGTGTAATAGCCGACTCTGTGGTCCAGGACGTCGGTTGCCGTGAAGACAAGTGGGGTTGACGGCTAGCAAGTCATCCTCGATTGACCCTCAATGGGACGAGGGCTGACAACACACCGGTCTTATCGTCATCTGAAATTTAACAGTAGATAGCAACGGCAGACCACGACTGTGAAATCTTAGTGACATCGTACGTAGTTTAGATGGTCCCACTTTCATGATAACAGTCCCTTTCGAAGACGTAACATATGCAACTGTCTACGTCGGGTGAAATAATGTCTCTCCGACTTTCATTATGCTTTTAAGAACAATTGCACGATGTTTTCTCTTTTCCCCGTTACCTGTAACATTGCAAGTATCCTCAAATTTTTTAGGTTAAAGGGTCTCGGGAAACTGCAGAAAAGCCGCCACTCTACAGGGTGCAAGTCAAACACAGGAAGACAGACCTAGCAACAATCGGTATTGTAGCTGTAAACTGTTGTAATTGTGTCGGATAAAAACAAGAGCTCCAAGCGCTATTAGACAGCTAATAGACAGCTAATAGACAGGCTCAAATTTTTATGGGTGCAGATAGCTGCCTAAAGCCGAAAATAAGATCAGCCGAAATTTATACGAAGGACCCAAGCGTGTTCAGAAAAGGTAGATTAAATACAGTTGGTGGTTGAATGTTTATTGCTGTCAGAACTAGTCAAATTGAAACAGATAGTTCCTGTGTGTTAGAATGTAGCGGTTATATTTGTCAAGCGAAAAAAAATTAATAGTTGGGTCCTTTTGTCGAAACTCGGACTCATATTGTAACACTACGCTACTGCGCACGATACTTATTAAAGCCTGTACTATAGTAAGTTGACGGGCTTCACCTTATAAGAAAGGATTTTGGTATATATGTTGACCGCGTGTACCTGAATGGAAGCAAAATCAGACTTTCACCCACTCAGTAACAACAATGATACGTCAAGCAAGTCCGAAGTGTAACTACACGTTAGGACGGACAAGAAACAACACAGCAGATGCTACCAAATTGTTAATAATAGGTCGCCAGCCTAATTAGGCATTAACTGAGTTTCTTCCCAGTACAAGTTGATGTACATTCATCCCAAACAACACGTAACAACACTGCATACTATGGCAAATTTTAGAACCAGGAAATCTACTGAACTAATAATTTCACTTTCTGTATTAATATGGACAAGCCATAAATACACAACAATACACTATAATGTTTACTACAAACTTCGTACTGTCTATGGATCTGATTAAAATCGGGCATAGGTTACCCTAGAAATAGCACTTTCGAAACACACATACAATGTCAAATTTGAAAAAGGTAAAACACTAATACATTTTGGTTTTATATTGACTTTAACTTTGCTGGTCAAATCAGTTCAGTACACTTCAGAATTCAAATGAATAGAAAAGAAAAAAAGGGGGGGGGGGATCCTGAAACTGTTATGATCACTGTACTGAAATTTTTGATTATCGAAAATCGTTAAGCACTCAAGATTTCCAATATATGAGTTACAACTCTTTTTGTCTTATTTCTTGCTCATTTAACTACCATTCATTTTGTCTGAAATTAATTAAACTTTATTACTAAACCAATTTCAGCATTATCTTCCAACTTTGTCAGGCCTATATTATTTGCCTATATATTCATTAACAACAAAGTTCTTTAAACATCATTCTAACATAGATAGGTCTGCAGGTAATTATTATTAACATAAACTTTAAATCTTCATCTCGGGACACTCGGATTGCACAACATGTGGAAAGGACCCTGTCTAGGTTAGTGATTAGGATAATTAAATGATAGGACTGTTCTGGTAAAAGTTAAGTTGTTATTGAACAGTAAGGAACAAACGTAACACTGGTCCACACGAATACAGTACTAATAGTTTCAACCTGTTCGTATCGATGCGGCGGTAGGCGGGCGGCGAGATGGCGAGGCGCAGAGCACACATACAATCACAGCTATGGCTCTTGATGTATCGGCACTTTACTTCTTCATAGCGTCGCAATACTTTTCCATTTAGTGCCTATGGAATATTGCCATGCTGTATAGGCGTCGGAAACGGCACATCCGAGGCTCAACGAAATCACGTTTTCCAGGAGAGCCTCCTCGATCCAGAACGTTTTTCTCAGACCGATGCCCAACTCCGACTACTACTGCTGAGCCCGTTATGTCGTGCCGCGCCCGTGTCCATTTTCCCGCGCTCGCCTGCCATCCACCTTTTACCGCACCCCTACAGACAGGGTATTCACCAAAGGTTTTGCACTCCACATATCCTAATACATTGCCTACGTATGGACCAGGCGCACAATTACAACTTTAACATCTTACAACAGTTTCAACATTTCTTACATTTCCATTTTGTTATAATATTGCTCGCAACTTGACATAAACATTAATATTCACATCGAAAATTGTTTACAGTTCCTTTAACATAATGGCATGAAACAAAAAAGAAATGAAATCAGAACATCGATTATACTAATTTATCGAAAAACAGAAGCAAAAATTATTATATGTACAATAGTATAACGTTGTTGTTGTTACAAGATGATACAGTTGATGAACAATTTAAAGAAAAGTGGAGTCTTATTTCAAACAGGTACTGCACCCTTACAACCATAATTAGTGATGACTTCAATCTACCCTTGATCTGTTGGTGAATATGCATGTTTAAAGTCGGTAGTAGGCATAACACGATATCTAAAGTCGTACTGAACGCGTTGAAGAAAATTATTTTGAACTTTTAGTTCGGGAGCCCATCCGAAGTGTAAATGTTTACGAAAACATACTTGACCTCTTATCAACATATAATCCTGAACAACTAGGGAGTAGCATGTCAGATACAGGTATTAGTAACCACAAGGTTGTTTTTGTGAGACTGAATACCATAACTTCCAAACACACCAAAAGTAAACGCAAAATACATCTATTGAAAAAAGCAGATAAAAATTATCTTGACGCATTCTTAAGAGACAGTCTCGACTCCTTCGAATCTATGTACGCAGAGGCCAGATGTGGATTGAATTCAGAGAAACAGTATCGACGGAAACTGAGAGATATATGCCAAAATAAATTATTAAGAGATAGTACTGTTCCCCATCGTATAGGAAACGAGTTGGAACACTGCTACAAGCACACCGAAGTTAAAAGAATGCAAAACTCCCAAGATTGGTGAAGTTTTACAGACCTCGAAATGTAGCACGAACTTTAATGCGAGATGCTTTCAATCGTTTCCACAACTAAAGTTTGTTTCGAAATCTATCAGAAATCCGAAGAGATTCTGGTCATATGTTAAGTATACCAGCGGCAAGACGCTATCAGTACCATCACTAAACAATAACAATGGCAATGTTTCTGATGATACTATCAGTAAAGCAGAGTTACTAAACACAATTTTCCGAAATTCAAAAATGGTTCAAATGCCTCTGAGCACTATGGGACTTAACATCTGAGGCCATCAGTCCCTTAGAACTTAGAACTACTTAAACCTAACTAACCTAAGGACATAACACACATCCATGCCCGAGGCAGGATTCGAACCTACGACCGTAGCAGTCGCACGGTTCCGGACTAATAGCCTAGAACCGCTCGGCCACTGCGGCCGGCTTCCCGAAATTGCTTCATCAAAGAAGACGAAGTAAATATTCCAGAATTCGAATCAAGAACAACTGCCAACAAGAGCAACTCAGAAGTAGATATCCTTGGTGTAGCGAAGCAGCTTAAATCACTTAATAAAGGCAAGGCCTCTGGTCCAGACTGTATACCAGTTAGGTTCGGCCGAACTTCCCTGGATGGGGCCTCTCGGCCGGCAATGCTATACGATCATTTCATTTTTTTTTCCTTCCAGAGTACGCTGATACAATAGCTCAGTACTTAGCCATCATACTCAAGCGCTCGCTCGTAGAAATATCCATACTTAAAGACTGGAAAGTTCCACAACTCACACATTTAACCAAGAAAGGAAATAGGAATAATCCGCTGAATTGCTGATCCATATCGCTAACTTAGAGCCGCGCGGGATTAGCCGAGCGGTCTGAGGGGCTGCAGTCATGGACTGTGCGGCTGGTCCCGGAGGAGGTTCGAGTCGTCCCTCGGGCGTGGGTGTGCGCGTTTGTCTTTGGGATAATTTAGGTTAAGTAGCGTGTAAGCTTAGGGACTGATGACCTTAGCAGTTAAGTCCCATAAGATTTCACACAAATTTGAACATTTTTTGCTGACTTAGATTTGCTGTAGGATTTTGGAACATATATTATGTTTGAACTTTATGAATTACCTCGAAGAAAACGATTTATTGACAAACAGCCAACACGGATACAGAAAATATCGTTCTTGTGAAACACAACTAGCAATTTATTCTCACGAAGTATTGAGTGCTATCGACAGGGGATGTCAAATGATTCCATATTTTTAGATTTCCATAAGGCTTTTGAACCGTTCATCCAAAGTGATTTCTAATCAAATTGCGTGTCTATGCAGTATCATCCCAGTTGTGCGACTGGACTCGCAATTTCCTGTCAGAAAGCTCGTAGTTCGTAGCAACTGACGGAAGGTTGTCAAGGAAAAGGGGCGTGGTATCTGATGTTCCCCAACGAAGTGTTATAGGTCCTCCGCTGTTCCTGGTATACATAAACAATTTAGGAGACACTATGAGCACCCCTCGTATATTGTTTGCAGATGATACTGTCATTTACCGTCTTGTAAAGTCATCAGATGATGAAAACCAATTGTAAAATAATTTAGTCAAGATATCTGTATGGTTTGAAAAGTGGCAGTTGACTCTAAATAATGCAAGTTGTGAAGTCATCCACATGAGCACTAAAAGGAATCCGCTATATTTCGGTTACACGATAAATCGCAAAAATCTGAAGCCTGTGAATTCAGATAAATATTAAGGGACTACAATTTACGAATAACAAACAGTGAAACGATCGCATAGATAATATTGTATGGAAAGCAAGCCAGAGAGTGCGATTTATTAGCAGAAGACTTAAAAATGGAACAGGTCTACTAAGAACACTGCTTGTCTGTCCTCTTCTGAAGTATTGAAGTGTGGCGTGGCATCTGCATCAGATAGAACTGACAGAAGACATCGAAAACGTCCAAGGATGGGGAGCTCGATTTGTATTATCATGAAATAGAGGAGAGAGTCCAAGGGATGTGATTTGCGTTTTGGGGTGGCAATCACTGTACAATGGTGTTCTTCGTTGTGGCAGGATATTGTCATGGAATTTCGATCAGCAAATTTCTCCTCATAGTGTGAAAATTTTGGTGCCCACGTACCTAGGGAGAAATGATAATCATGATAAAATAAGGGAAATCAGAGATCGCTACTTTCTTTCCTACAGAGGAACGACAGTAAGACAAGAACAGAAATACTGAAAAAAAATTGTGAAGGAAGCACATGAAACCATTTCGAGGAGATATAAGCATCCTGTGGCTGTGAATATAAAGTAGAATAAGCCGATGTTAAATTGGATGTTATAAGGAAGAGCTGCATGGAATATTGCACCAGCTTTGTGTGGACGATCGTTATCCTTTGGATTAGGACATTACTCGAGATTCTGTCGGATTTTTTAATAAAATGAAGATATGCCTATACCCAATATCTAACAACGACTTGTGCATGGAAGTAGCCTGCCAGGGAAACAGCACTGTGATTGTGGACATCGATAATTGACTGTTGCTTAACGTGGATGAGCTCAAATTGTAAAGATGTAGAATAAATTTAATAAATTCATAATTCAAATCACAAGCCCAGGTGTGAACCAAGTTATTGGTAACCACCTTATAGATTTTATAATGTGTTCACACAAGCGACTACAAGAAAATTTTACGCCCTACGTGGCTATAAACATTTTATTACGAAGCCAGAGAGGCTACAATATGCAACTACAGAATGGATTGTGTGTTTGACCCTGTACAAGTCTAAGCGTTTTAAACTTCAACAAACTGTATTTACAATATGCTCCCCTGTACTCTCTACCGATCACATCCATGTTGTGTCAGTTAACTAATAACTTATAGAACAGCTGCTGTGTGGGGTTTAACATCTTCCTGCTCTTTCTCTACTGGGGTAATAAGAAAACATGAAAATTGCTTGGTGTACATATAACCCTTTCTGACACTCAAACAGAGAAAAGCTTATAAATTATGTTCTGTCTGCATACAGTTTTAATTATTTGTGCGCTGCTCGCGGCCTCCCTTCCCGAGTACGCAGTCCCGGGTTCGATTCCCGGCGGGGTAATGGATTTTCACCTGCCTCCAGATGACTGGGTGTTGTTTTGTCGTCTCCATGATCATCATCATTCATCCCCATTACGGTCGGAGGAACGCAACGGAAAACTACCTCCATTAGGACTTTGCCTAGTATGGCGGTGCGGGTCTCCTGCACCGTTCCCCTAAGCTCTCTCAAGACGCATGGGACTTCATTTCTATTCCATCTGTAAACTAGGTGGGGATTCTCCTAATTCCTGGAAATTCCGAGGAGGGGGGTGATGAGCTCCGATGCCACGTTCAATCACATCCGAGACGTGTTCGAGCGGTTTCAGATCTGGCGATTTGGGGGTCCAGCACATCAACAGGAAATCACCACTGTGTTCCTCGAACCGCTCCATCATACTCTTGCGTTGTGAAATGGCGCATTATCTTGTTGAATAATGCCACTGCCGCTGGCCGGAGTGGCCGAGCGGTTCTAGGCGCTACAGTCTGGAACCGCGCGACCGCTACGTTCGCAGGTTCGAATCCTGCCTCGGGCATGGATGTGTGTGATGTCCTTAGGTTAGTCAGGCTTAACTAGTTCTAAGTTCTAGGGGACTGATGACCTCAGAAGTTAAGTCCGATAGTGCTCAGAGCCATTTGAACCAGCCAATGCCACTGCCATCTGGAAACATGATCGTCATGAAGGGGTGTACGTGGTCTGCAGCCAGTGTACAATACTCCTTGGCCATCATTGTGCCTTGCACGAGCTCCTCTTGACCCATATTTGGCTACGTGAATGTCCCGCAGAGCATAATGGAGCCGCCGCCAGCTTGTCTCCGTCCTGCAGTCCAAGTGTCAAGGAGCTGTTCCCCTAGAAGACGGAGGATTTACTCCCTCCCATTGGCATGATGAAGAAGGTATCGGACTCATCAGGCCATGAAACGCTCTGCCACTGTGCCAAAGTCCAGTGTCGATGGTCACGTGCCCATGTCAGTCACAATTGTCGATGTCACGGTGTTAACATTAGCACATGCATGGATCGTCGGCTGTGGAGGCGCCTCGTTGGGAGTGTTTGGTACACTGTATGTTCAGGTACATTTGTTCTCTGCCTGGCATTAAAATCTGATGTTAATGGCGCTACAGTTAGCTGCCTGCCTTGTTTTACCAGTTTGCCCAGTCTACAATGTCCAGCATCTGTAATGAGGGGTGGCCACCCAACCCCACGACGTCTGGACGTGGTTTCATCTTGGTTCCACGACTTGTTGAAGACACTCACTGCAGCGCTCCTGAAACACCTTACAAGTCGTGCAGATTCCGAACTGCTTGTACCGAGCCTCTTGGCCATTACAGTCTGCCCTCGGTCAAACTCAGATAGATCGCGCGCCTTCTCCATTTTATATGCACCAAGCATGTGTCTGACTAGCAGTCATTCCTCGCCAGGTACGCTGCTATCGCCTTTACGGGTTTATGTCGATAGTAGATCGGTGGTCATAATGTTCTGGCTGATCAGTGTATACTGAAACAGGGAAATTATGTACATGTTCCACAGATAATTTGAACAATTCTTTTATTGAAATGATGTGGAACGAGTCAGTTTACAGGACATTTATATATGATTAAAATTAATGAAAACTTTATCTTTTATTCCTAGTCATGCAATTTCACTTACAAACAAGTTTTTTTTGTCCATGATGAATGACTTTAAATTAGATTTAAAACTGGCTTCGCTACCTGCCAGACGTTTCATGTTATTAGGCAAATGACAAAAAATTCCTATTGCTTCGTATTGAACTCCTCTCCGAGCCATTGACAGCCTCAGCAGTGGGTAATAAAGGTCACTTTTCCCTCTAGTGTAGTAGGTATGTACATCACTGTTCTTCTCAAATTATGATGGATGATTCATGATGAATTTCATTAGCGAAATTATATATTGTGACGGCACAGTTAAAATACTTAGCTCCTTAAAGAGGTACCTACATGACGTTCGCGTAGGTGAACATCATATACTAACCTTACCGCTCGCTTTTTTGCACTCAATACTTTCTTTCTAAGCGGGGAGTTACCGCAGAAAATTATTCTGCACAACAGTATTGAGTGGATGTGTGCAAACCATGTTTGAAGGTTGATACGTTTGTTTCCTGGATTAGCAATTATATGAAGAACAAAAGCAGCTGAACATAATTGTTTGAGAAGCCCAGTAATATTCTTCTTCCGGTTCCAGTTTTCATCAGTATACCCCTCAAAAAATTTGGAGCATTCTACACTATTTACTGACTGCTGCTCATGCAGTACAACAGCTGTTGGTATAACTCTGTTTGTTGTACGATATTTTTCAAAATTTAGGGAGAGTCGATTTTCAGAGAACCACTTAATAATTCTGTGGAAAGTATCGTTTACCAACGGTTGTGTTTTTAACTCCCTAATGGGAGTTGTTATAACACTAGTATCATCTGCAAAAAGTATCACTTTTGCTTGTTCAGTGTTAAGTGGAAGGTCATTCACATATACAGGGTGAGTCACCAACTATTGTGGGACCGATGACGGTAGCAGTCTGGTCTCTTTAATCCCCCTAAACCAAGCCACTAACTATTGCCACCTAGAATAACTCCGAAAGTATGATAGTAGCTGAAAAGTTTGTGGGACAAATGTTGCATGAGACAACGGGGGCCATAATATGACGTTGATTTTTTTTTGTTATGTGGGGTCGCGTCAGAGATATGAAGGTCAACTTTGTTTTTTTAAATGGGGATGCTATACTTTGGTACTTATTTTCTGATAGCGGCTATCGAAACGAATCCAATGATGTGCAACAGTAAGATCTTTGAAGGTCAACGAAGGTCAAAAAGGTGGCATGGACCTCCTTTTACAGAAGGCTTTCGAAGTGATGACCATTGGTATCAATGCAGTGCTGCAATCTTCATGCATTGAGTAGTATTCCTTATCACTTCGGCACTTATCGAAGCACATGCTCTGAAAATTCTCTCGTATATCGTGCAAATAGAAAATATTCGCCGAATACAACGTATCCATCTAACGTGCCATTGACTTGTAAGCACCATTCGACGGTTTCGCAATACAACACTAATAGGAACGGTAAGACTAGTATTGTCGAATCAAGTGAATATGAAAGATGTATTCCTTCAAAGAACAAATCGATATGCTTCTCATTTATGGAGAATGCTAACGAAATACAGTGAGAGCTAGAGACTTATACGCTGAAAGATATCCTCAATGTACTCACCCTACACGTCGTACATTTAAATATGTGAATGATAAATTGAGAACAACTGGATTTTAACAAATTGGAAACATATCCGGCAAAGGAAAGATACTAACGAGGAAACGGAAATTGGTACTTTTGCCACCGCGATTCGAGATCCTTGTGTTAGTTCGCGTCAGACCGCAAGGGAATCTGGTATAAGCCAGAGCAGTGTTGTTCGTGTTCTGCATGGCCATAAATATCATCCTTACCATATGAGTCTCCACCAAATCGTAACTAGTACGGACTGTATGCATCACATTGAATTCTACCGATGGACTCAACTTCAGATTCAAAGGGATGACACATTTATTAATTTGATTTTATTTACTGACAAGGCTATGTTTACGAACCATGGAAGTGTTAATTTGCGTAACATGCATTATTGGACAACTGAAAACCCATGTTGACTGCGGCAAGTTGCACACCAAGAACCGTGGTCGGTGAATGTATGGTGTGGGATTCTGCAGGACAGAATTATGGGCCCCTATTTCATCGAAGGAAATCTTAAAAGCAAGAAACATTAGGTCTGTTATTGAAAGAAATACCTTTAGGAACAGGGAACACAAAGTGGTATCAACACGATGGGAGTCCGGCATATTTTTCGCTGATGGCTAGAAATGAGTTACAGAGACAATTCCCAAATCGGTGGATCGTACGCGGAGGAGGTGTGTCGTGGCCGGCTCGTTCGCCAGACTTGACGTCTCTGGATTTTTTCTTGTGGGAATTCGTAAAAGACATTGTTTATAAAGACGTTCCAACTACACCTGAAGATATGCGAGAGAGAATTGTCAGATCATGTGCTTCGATAAGTGCCAATGTGGTAAGGAATGCTACTCAATCTATGATAAGAAGATTGCAGCACTGCATTGATAACAATGGTTTTCACTTCGAACACCAGCGGTAAATGGACGTTCATGCCACCTTTGTGACCTTCGTTGACCTTCAAATACCTTACTGTTACGCATAATTGGCTTCGTCTCGATAGCCGCTATCAGAAAATAGGTACCAAACTATAGCATCTCATTTAAAAAAAACGAAGTTTACCTAAATATCTCAAAAGCGACCCCACCTAGCAACAAAAGACCATGACCATATTATGGCCGCCATTGTCCCACGCAACTTTTGTCCCACAAACATTTCAGCTCCTATTATACTTTCGGAGTTATTCTTGGTGGCAATAGTTAGTGACTCACCCTGTATAAGGAATAGGAGTGCACCCAGAATTGAACCCTATAGGACACCCTTTGTTATTTTATTCCAGTCACAAAAATTTTCTACCTTCACGACGTTGTCTGAATTATTCAGGACGTTCTCTCGCATTCTGTTTGTCAAGTATGATTCAAAGCAGCCACGTTTTTACGATTGTATTTGTTTCAGTGAAAGATGTTGGTGCTATTTCTAAATTGTTTAACGTTTTGTGGAATCTCTTGCTTCTTAAACTGAACGATTTAATCCTATATTTGCTGCCGCGTTTAGAAAGAAAAAAACGCTGTATGGAGTGACGAACCACGGTACACAATGCGGCTATCCTATGGCAGGGTGTGGGTATGGCGAATGCCCAGTGAAGGTCATTTGCCAGCGTGTGTAGCGCCAACAGTAAAATTCTGACGCGATGGTGTTATGGTGTGGTCGCGATTTTCATGGAGGGGGCTTGCACCCCTTGTTGTTTTGTGTGGCACTATCACAACACAGCCCTACAGTGATGTTTTAAGCACGTTCTTGCTTCTCACTGTTGAAGAGCAATTCGGGAATGGCGATTGCATCTTTCAACATGATCGAGCACCTTTTCATAATGCATGGCCTGTGGCGGAGTGGCTGCGCGACAATAACATTCCTGTAATGGACTGGCCTGCACAGAGTCCTGACCTGAATCCTACAGAACACCTTTGGGATGTTTTGGAACGCCGACTTCGTACCAGGCCTCACCGAGCGACATCGATACCTCTCCTCAGTGCAGCCATTCTCCAAGAAACCTTCCAGCACCTGATTGAAGGTATGCCTGCGGGAGTGGAAGCTGTCATCAAACCTAAGTAAGGGTCGCCCAACACCATGTTGAATTCCAGAATTACCGATGGAGGGCGCCACGAACTTCTAAGTAATTTTCAGTCATATCTTACATGTGTACTACGTCCAAACTCTTGATAGAATCACGTAAACCTGCGAACAGTGAAGATGATGTACAGTGGACGTTACATGTGTGGAGTGTGAAAACTTAAGAATTTATGTTCAATGGAAAGCATGCACTTATGTCTGGAGGAGTTAAGGCGGCCACTCACGTTAAGTTGCAAATTTGGGTTGAGTCTTGGTTTGGCAAAAATTTTCACTTCTCTCTACATCTACATCTACATCTACATCTACATCTACATCCATACTCCGCAAGCCACCTGACGGTGTGTGGCGGAGGTTACCTTGAGTACCTCTATCGGTTCTCCCTTCTATTCCAGTCTCGTATTGTTCGTGGAAAGAAGGATTGTCGGTATGCCTTTGTGTGGGCTCTAATCTCTCTGATTTTATCCTCATGGTCTCTTCGCGAGATAAACGTAGGAGGGAGCAATATACTGCTTGACTCCACTGTGAAGATATGTTCTCGAAACTTCAACAAAAGCCCGTACCGAGCTGCTGAGCGTCTCTCCTACAGAGTCTTCCACTGGAGTTTATCTATCATCTCCGTAACGCTTCCGCGGTTACTAAATGATCCTGTAACGAAGCGCGCTGCTCTCCGTTGAATCTTCTCTATCTGTTCTATCAACCCTATCTGGTACGGATCCCACACTGCTGAGCAGTATTCAAGCAGTGGGCGAACAAGCGTACTGTAACCTACTTCCTTTGTTTTCGGATTGCATTTCCTTAGGATTCTTCCAATGAATCTCAGTCTGGCATCTGCTTTACCGACGATCAACTTTATATGATCATTCCATTTTAAATCACTCCTAATGCGTACTCCCAGATAATTTATGGAATTAACTGCTTCCAGTTGCTGACCTGCTATATTGTAGCTAAATGGTAAGGGATCTTTCTTTCTATGTATTCGCAGCACATTACACTTGTCTACATTGAGATTCAATTGCCATTCCCTGCAGCATGCGTCAATTCGCTGCAGATCCTCCTGTATTTCAGTACAATTTTCCATTGTTACAACCTCTCGATATACCACAGCATCATCCGCAAAAAGCCTCAGTGAACTTCCGATGTCATCCACAAGGTCATTTATGTATATTGTGAATAGCAACGGTCCTACGACACTCCCCTGCGGCACACCTGAACTCACTTTTACTTCGGAAGACTTCTCTCCATTGAGAATGACATGCTGCGTTCTGTTATCTAGGAACTCTTCAATCCAATCACACAATTGGTCTGATAGTCCATATACTCTTACTTTGTTCATTAAACGACTGTGGGGAACTGTATCGAACTCCTTGCGGAAGTCAAGAAACACGGCATTTACCTGGGAACCCGTGTCTATGGCCCTCTGAGTCTCGTGGACGAATAGCCTGAGCTAGGTTTCACACGATCGTCTTTTTCGAAACCCATGCTGATTCCTACACAGTAGATTTCTAGTCTCCAGAAAAGTCATTATACTCGAACATAATACGTGTTCCAAAATTCCTGATCGACGTTAGAGATATAGGTCTATAGTTCTGCACATCTGTTCGACGTCCCTTCTTGAAAACGGGGATGACCTGTGCCCTTTTCCAATCTTTTGGAACGCTACGCTCTTCTAGAAGCCTACGGTACACCGCTGCAAGACGGGGGGCAAGTTCCTTCGCGTACTCTGTGTAAAGTCGAACTGGTATCCCATCAGGTCCAGCGGCCTTTCCTCTTTTGAGCGATTTTAATTGTTTCTCTATCCCTCTGTCATCTATTTCGATATTTACCACTTTGTCATCTGTGCGGCAATCTAAAGAAGGAACTACAGTGCAGTCTTCCTCTGTGAAACAGCTTTGGAAAAAGCCATTTAGTATTTCGGCCTTTAGTCTGTCAACCTCTGTTTCAGTACCATTTTGATCACAGAGTGTCTGGACATTTTGTTTTTATCCACCTACCGCTTTGACATAAGACCAAAATTTCTAAAGATTTCCTGCCAAGTCAGTACAAAGAACTTTACTTTCGAATTCATTGAACGCCTCTCGCATAGCCTCTCGGTCGTATTTATTCCAGTGCTCGATTGTACCTGAGGACTGAGTTTCTCTTATGTTATATTATATGTGTTTTTACTTCTTAAAATCGTTATAAAAATGTTCAATCATGATAGTTCAGTCAGCTGGTGGCAGTATAATAATGAGGCTACTCTACAATGTGTCTGCTATAAGCCCTAGCAATTATCACAGTGACTGAGCTGAAAAAGACTCTGCGTCTATATGAACTATTAAATCACTTTAGAATTAACAAAAAAGATAGGATGGGGGGAAATAAACTATTTTGTAAAAAATACTACTATTCCACTATGTGTTTTTTTTACACTGTTCATATACCCTGAAGAAAATACATCAGCCACACTTAGGTCAACTCTTTGTATGACAGCTATGAATTCGTCATAGTCTTAGGAATCCCTTTGAAAAAACTGAACAACATTAAACAACCATGAATTTGCTATCCAAATCTAGAGTTCTCACACAAGTGTCTGCACAGTAACACCGTTTTTGATGTTTGCAGACTTCTACTTGTTTAGAAAACTCCATTTCATTCCCCTCAGAGTACAATTGTTAAGAAGACATTAGGTCTGTTCTATAAAGCTCTGAATCATCTGTTAACCAGTGTTTTCTGGTGTGAGAATAGTTCACCATTCGACATGATAATACCATTTTCCTACACTGGAGCAACACTGCCGCAGCAAAAGACGTACTAGAAGAAGTTGGCAAGCAGACACAGGTAAGAATTTCGAAGGAAAATAAAAATATGTGGCTATACCAATAAAGCGGAACTGGCTGATGTTAGAATGGTTTTTCTAATGGACCAAGTGCCTGGACTACTGAAACAGCTTCGTGTAGACGACTATTAGTTTGGGGACGTGGGTATAAAGCCATATTTTGCTTAGATTTTTAACAGAATGGAGATGTGTGGCTACCTGACGTCGAACCATGACTTCTGTGTTCAAAAAAAGACTACTTGGGAAATGGTAATGTTGTTGTAAACAATGACAAAGCTGTTTAATCTGGACGATATTCAATTGCGGAATAAAAGTATATAACAAATTTATATATCAAATCACAGTGCCAGGAATGAGCAAAGGTATTCGTAATCATTATATAATTTGTATTATCGAATTACAAGGTACAGTTTATAACTTTGGAATAGATTCTGCATGTTCGAGTCTATAGAGAAGTGTTTGCATGTTAGTAAACAATATTTTCTTAAAAAAATATATGTTTTTCTGTATGCTGTGCCAATACAGTCATGTGGTGCAAATTATCACTGAGCTTAGAAAGCAGTAGCTGTGTTGTATTTAGCAGCTTTCAGCAATTCGTGTACTGAGTGGCAATAAAAACACGTGAAATTAACTGGTTTGCAAATAAACCTTCCATACAATAAAGAACGAGAAAATATTATAAATGTCATTCTGTCTGCCTATATTCTTTATTACAAACTATTTGGACATGATTCATGTAGCCTCCAACAAAGACGACCTAACAATATAATACAGAGCTGGAGAAACATTTTTTTCAGTCCATGACAATGATCTTTAAAATACTGTCAACTATAAGAGTTATGCAATTAGTACTGTTTCCTACAAACAGTGTTACTCGACGTGTCTTAAGTAAAAGAAGCACTCTGTTGAATAGACCTAGACTATTCCACATTAAAGATTTCGACTATTAAACACTTACATAGCACTTCCGCTGTAACTTCATTGTTCTGTAGCAGTAGAAGAATATACATTTTGACACTACTGATATAATGTAAACGTTAAGGAGCACTTGCTGAGGAGCTTAGTTTGATCTTTATACCACTCATTGCAGTTAATAGTAAATACATCAAATCTTATTCTTTAAGGCAGGACGCTTTTATGCATCTCTCATACTATATTACTAATGTGGAGTTATATCTCATATACAAATGTAATACATGGAAATACATTAAAATGTGTGATTAGAATTTAAACATGTGTTGTAACATTTTAAAAACGAGATTAACTTTATTACTCTTATTTATGCAAACATATAAATACAAGGTAAATCTTCTTTAATTACAGCAATTCGTCATACGACAATATTTAACAAATAATTGTCTTTTGTACATGTTGACATCTGCCTATGCAGTCATCCGATCCAATGTCCACATGAACTTTATGTTGCATTGTAGATTCCACTACATAACTGAATGCTTCTCTTACATTGCTGGTTATCTGGCATATTCCATATATGGCAAAACGCACAGCATTTTACACAATTTCTATATCTGAAACACTTTGCTTTTTGAAATCATATACTCTGTATAGTCCCATGATCCAATGGTTTCCATGCTGTACTACGGAACACTGTCTCAACTGTGTTGGTAACACAACGGCTGCTGGTGTCGACGCCTCTGCTGCAGGAAATGTTGATGTCCAACATGGTGAGTTCCCTTTCTAGCAAATTTTTCACATAAGCACCTCCACTCTGGCTGAAACGAACATGTCTACATTGTTGTCCACTCTCTACTTCAATATCGTTGGCAAACTCGACGTCTGGCGGAACTCCAACATTGATGTGTTTCGATCTGCAAGCAGTCAAATAAAATATACTGGTGAACAGCAACATCGCTTTAACAGATAAATGGTTGGGTAAATTGGTGGGTTTGTACATACAAGACACCAATCACGATAGCTCACAGTGGTCTGGAGTGGTAGGGAGGGATACCAAGTTGAAATCAACTATTCCAGGGTGGATAGGCTGGCGCTTACTCAAATCTGTTGGTCGAAGGTGATGGGATGTGGCTGTCACATTGGAACCAGTCAGTCCAGGGTAGAAAAGTTGGATGGAGTGGTGGGGTAGGCTACTATTTTAAATTTCCGGGACGCAGGCCCTGTTGCAAGGATGAGAAGAAGGTCATAGGCTAAGAATTAAATTGAAAGTAGGTCATAAACTTCTTTTATATGCAAGGCAAATCATGAGACGGGGCCAGTTCTATGTAAACAATGAAGTGGGTGCGGTTTATTTCGATTCTTGTAAGGAACGGGTGTTATACAATATACGTACTTTTAAATGTAGTACATGGTCCAAATAGGGGTTTGTAGATCCAGAACTCCAAACAGCATGTCTTCTGTAATGGCGGCACTGTCCGGAGGCACTTTGTCAGAGAGTTAGTGATTCCTGTATGGGATTACAAGCATCAAAACGTAGCAAGAAGTTGGGAGTTAGCAGTATCTTTTGCTTTACTCCACAAGGAAGTAATATAGCAGCCACACTTCAATACATAAACACAGGCAGGTGTTTTGGAATGGAGAGTCAGGACACATGAACAAATCATACATACAAATATGTTGGTTATCTTAATGAGCAACTATGATTACAGTTCTGTGATTGTGAATGAATTGTGTTACATCACTGATTTAGTTATAGCTGACTTGCATGTAGAAATAAAGAGATTAAGTGGATAATGTCGCAAGCTCCATGAGGCTTGGTGTGATTATATTAGGCTGATATACCCCATTCGCAAAAAAAATATAACAGAAAATCTGTATTTCTTGGGAAACGCTATTTGGTAACTTTCAAGAAATTGTTTTCAACAAAGACTGTGATACCATCTTACATCTGACGTAGCAATCATAAGACCGATTTAGACACATACTGAGGCATACAGAGAATCATTTTTCCCCATATCAGAATGTCAGAGAAAATTGATAATATTTTTATGCTGGACCCTCCGTCATGCATTATTCAGCGGGTTGCAGAGTATGTTTAGATGTACATGTAGGCTTGGACTGAGCCAATCTTGCTATGAGCACATCTCAATACTTAACTTAAACTGAGCATTTCAGTATATGGGTGGTGCAACTTGGGATGTTGATACCGTTCCAAGAAAGCATTCCTGTGATTTATTTGCACGATCAGGATAGTTATACAGAATAAAAATTACAAAATAACGTAGGCAGCACATCACATTTAGACTTTTACCATTTATTAGCTTATTTTACAGATTGTTTCTTCGAAAAATTGCCTCCAAAAGTCAGGTGCGTCTTATATTCGCAATTAAGATGTAGATATAAAATTCCCACCAATCTAAAAACTGGCCATACATTCAATACCACGGTAAACCTATCTCTGTCTGGCAACACTGGATTCAACTGGCAGCAGCAGTGCACCGATGCGACGAACATGGGTTGTGGGGATTCACAAGCTAGCTAACATTGTCTCCCTCCACGATCACAAACCCAGAACACTGTCTAGCCTATGACACGTAATTGCAGTCTACGGTGTCAGTGAACCTGAACTAAAAGTGATTTGCCTTATCAGTAACAGTACAACATTATTGTTAAAAGCTAGTTTCGTAATGGAAAAAAGTAAAAGGTATTCATATTATGCGAGCTGTAAATTGAAAGTAATAGCATATGCAGAAGAACATGGAAACAGAGCAGTTGAGCGGCATTTCGACCCTCCACCAACAAAAAAAACCATTCGCAATTGGTGGGCTAGTAAAGAAGAAGAGAAAAAAAATGAGGAAGACTAAATAAGCAAATAGAGGAATAACGCAAAACTTGCAAAAAGATGACGTACTGAAATGGATTCATCTACGTCTTCAGAATAGCATTGGAATTAATACAAAAATGTTCCAAATAAACGCTCGTAAGCTAGCGCTACAGTGGAAATTAATAGACTTTAATGGTGGGATTAGTTGGCGTTACAGGTCTATGAAGCGTCACAGACTTAGCATGCGAATCAAAACCAAAATATCTCAGAAAATGCCAGAACAGTGTGTAGAGAAAATATTATCTTTCCATCGCTTTTTTACTCAACACCGAAAGAACACCAGTGTGGAACTAAGCCAAATAGCGAATATGGACGAAACTCCTCTGACATTTGATGTTCCGAGTAATAGAACTGTTGGTGCTACAACTGTAGCTATAAAAACAAGTGGACATGAAAAAATTCACTACATTGTTAACTTTTCATGTTGTGCTGACGGTACCAAACCAAATCCAATGTTCATTTTCAAGCGCAAAACAATACCAAAACCGACAGGTATCGTTGTTCACGCACATGACAAGGGTTAGATGGACAAGGCTGGTATGAAATTTTGGATTAACTGAGTGTGAGAGAGAAGGAAAAGTGCTTTTATTGAAAAATAGTTCTCTTCTTGTGCTATATCAGTTTAGTTGTCATTTTAAGAATTCTCTAGAAGAGAAATTGGGACAGGGAAATAGAGAACTTAATGTTATGCTGGCAGGGCTTACTTTACAGTTGCAGCCTCTTAATGTCTCCATAAATAAACTATTGAAAGTGTATATGAGAGAGGAATGGAGCAAATGGGTGATGGATGAAGCCCAACATGAATTCATGCTGAAGGCTGCTTTAAAACGACCTACAATCAAACAAGTGTATCAATGGATGAAACAGCCGTAGTCCAGAGTGAGAGGAGATTGTTAAATCTGTCAAGAGGTGCGGCGTAAGTAACTCTCTCGATGGCAGTGAAGACCATTTTGTATATGAAGAGGACAACGATGACGACGAAGAGAAAGAATAAGAAGAAAGTTCAGATGCTGCTTTCCAATTGTCTTGAAGGTCAGATCGGATTTACAAACTAAGCTTTTTTTTTAGTCTAGCTTTTCAATCTAATAACAAATGGCTCTGAGCACTATGCGACTTTACTTCTGAGGTCATCAGTCGCCAGAACTTAGAACTAATTAAACCTCACTAACCTAAGGACATCACACACATCCATGCCCACGGCAGGATTCGAACCTGCGGCCGTAGCGGTCGCTCGGCTCCAGACTGTAGCGCCTAGAACCGCACGGCCACTCCGGCCGGCAATCTAATAACAAAAATGGTAACAATGTTAATTCTTTAAAAAAATTGCTTCGAAATTAAAGGGTGTCTTATAGTTCGTAGCGTTTTATAGTCCGTAAAATACGTTAGAACACAGTGACGAAAGCATATACAGAACTGATGTCACAAAAACTGATCCAGTACTATCCAACACTATCTGTCATGGCTTCAACCATGTGCATTATACCGTATTAACGGACAATAACGAAATTTTAATACATATTCTGTGAACTGTCTATTTTTATAAGTTACAATTAAAATTTTACAAATGTATTCGGCTTAACGATGAACAAAGATTGATTCTGATTCTGATTTCCAAATAGAGAAAAGGTTTCGCGGATATAAAAAGATTATCTCCCGCAAACATTCAGCTTTTACTGAGTGAACAACACATTACGCATTGTGTAAAATTTTAAGATCTTATAAATTGAGTCGATTCAAATATTACTATCATATTTTCGGTAATATTACAGTAGATGCTTCCAATGTAACTACTGCTTTCAGCCTGAAAACTTCGAGAATTCAAAATGTTTGCAGCTGCTTACACTCCAGATATCGTTACGATCTCTAACATAAATACTTTTGATAATTACATAATTGCATCAGGTAATTATACTGCAAATAATAGTTTTGACTATAGGGCATCAAGTTATAAAAATGATAATTAATGGTAGTGTATGTATACAACTGTTGGGCAGAACATTCAATTCCCGGGTGTGCATATAAATTTTTAAAGTTATTACGTGTACGGATGCAGAGAATCACAGCTGGCTTACACCATATGCCACAACGAGTATATGGGACACGCGGAGATTGCAATGATGCAGAATCAACAGCACAGCTCGTAATGCGTTTCCACATCGAGCCGAGCCGTAATCGAAAAGCGCAAATGGCGCTGTGTGACAGCACCCAATGCATCGGTCTGCGAGCATTGCACTATGGAGCCATAATACACTCCTGGAAATGGAAAAAAGAACACATTGACACCGGTGTGTCAGACTCGCCATACTTGCTCCGGACACTGCGAGAGGGCTGTACAAGCAATGATCACACGCACGGCACAGCGGACACACCAGGAACCGCGGTGTTGGCCGTCGAATGGCGCTAGCTGTGCAGCGTTTGTGCACCGCCGCCGTCAGTGTCAGCCAGTTTGCCGTGGCATACGCAGCTCCATCGCAGTCTTTAACACTGGTAGCATGCCGCGACAGCGTGGACGTGAACCGTATGTGCAGTTGACGGACTTTGAGCGAGGGCGTATAGTGGGCATGCGGGAGGCCGGGTGGACGTACCGCCGAATTGCTCAACACGTGGGGCGTGAGGTCTCCACAGTGCATCGATGTTGTCGCCAGTGGTCGGCGGAAGGTGCACGTGCCCGTCGACCTGGGACCGGACCGCAGCGACGCACGGATGCACGCCAAGACCGTAGGATCCTACGCAGTGCCGTAGGGGACCGCACCGCCACTTCCCAGCAAATTAGGGACACTGTTGCTCCTGGGGTATCGGCGAGGACCATTCGCAACCGTCTCCATGAAGCTGGGCTACGGTCCCGCACACCGTTAGGCCGTCTTCCGCTCACGCCCCAACATCGTGCAGCCCGCCTCCAGTGGTGTCGCGACAGGCGTGAATGGAGGGACGAATGGAGACGTGTCGTCTTCAGCGATGAGAGTCGCTTCTGCCTTGGTGCCAATGATGGTCGTATGCGTGTTTGGCGCCGTGCAGGTGAGCGCCACAATCAGGACTGCATACGACCGAGGCACACAGGGCCAACACCCGGCATCATGGTGTGGGGAGCGATCTCCTACACTGGCCGTACACCACTGGTGATCGTCGAGGGGACACTGAATAGTGCACGGTACATCCAAACCGTCATCGTACCCATCGTTCTACCATTCCTAGACCAGCAAGGTAACTTGCTGTTCCAACAGGACAATGCACGTCCGCATGTATCCCGTGCCACCCAACGTGCTCTAGAAGGTGTAAGTCAACTACCCTGGCCAGCAAGATCTCCGGATCTGTCCCCCATTGAGCATGTTTGGGACTGGATGAAGCGTCGTCTCACGCGGTCTGCACGTCCAGCACGAGCGCTGGTCCAACTGAGGCGCCAGGTGGAAATGGCATGGCAAGCCGTTCCACAGGACTACATCCAGCATCTCTACGATCGTCTCCATGGGAGAATAGCAGCCTGCATTGCTGCGAAAGGTGGATATACACTGTACTAGTGCCGACATTGTGCATGCTCTGTTGCCTGTGTCTATGTGCCTGTGGTTCTGTCAGTGTGATCATGTGATGTATCTGACCCCAGGAATGTGTCAATAAAGTTTCCTCTTCCTGGGACAATGAATTCACGGTGTTCTTATTTCAATTTCCAGGAGTGTATGTAACCACTGAGATCACTCGCTCCACGGCGTCCGAGCACTGACGGAAAGTGCAAAGAAAAGAGAACCTGACAATAATTGAGACACTACTGGAAGGCCAAGTTCACTTACATCTCCAGATAATGAAAGCCGGCCGTGGCGACGTTATGTCCAGCTTAAATACGACCATTTCTGGAGACTCTGTCTCAGTGTCTGGCATTCCAAAGGAATCTAGCTAGTTACAAGGTAAATTGGCTGGCGAATTGTGATGTGTTACCTGATGCCGAGAAAAGGCGTCGCCTATGAGGCCACACCGAGCGAGGTGGCGCAGTGGTTAGCACACTGGACTCGCATTCGGGAGGACGACGGTTCAATCCCGTCTCCAGCCATCCTGATTTAGGTTTTCCGTGATTTCCCTAAATCGTTTCAGGCAAATGCCGGGATGGTTCCTTTGAAAGGGCACGGCCGATTTCCTTCCCAAATCTTCCCTAACCCGGGCTTGCGCTCCGTCTCTAATGACCTCGTTGTCGACGGGACGTTAAACACTAACCACCACCGCCACTATGAGGCCGCAAACAACAGGTTGTAGTGGGACTCAGCTGCTGCTATTTGGT
Source organism: Schistocerca americana (assembly GCF_021461395.2). NCBI lineage: Eukaryota > Metazoa > Arthropoda > Insecta > Orthoptera > Acrididae > Schistocerca > Schistocerca americana. The sequence continues at coordinate 237,702,456 of NC_060130.1, forward strand.
GACTGCCATTTTTGACGAAGATGTGGACGAGCCTGTGCCTTCCCATTGTGAATGGCTGTACCACGTGACTGCAAAGTACCACCTTAGACCTGTTGGACGAGGCATCTGAGTACTTCCACCCTGGCTGTACGTAGCACCGCCTACCTGGCTTGTGCTGCTGATTTTTGTACTTGGGCTTCTGCACGATATGCTGTTGGCATCCGCTTATGCACACGTCCATCTTCGAGAATGCTGGCGTGGGCTGCAGTAGCTGCCAGTGGGCTGATACAGGCTTGCGCCTACAGACTTCTGTCCCATCCACCTGCATGACACCACCGCTGTGTCCTGACCCACGCAGCAGCTACTGTCAACGAAGTACCGTGTCTGCATCCACTGTTGCATGCGGGTGTGCGAATCAGCATGCACTCCACAATACATACTGCAAGTTACAAGTAAGAAATATGATTTCAGACAATGCTTCTTTGCTGATGCCTAAGGGCATACGACAGCCATTCACATCAGCTCCTGAGCTCTGCCTCCTGCACCAGTAGCATCGCCACCTCAGCTTCTCAGCTTCCACACCCACTAAAAATTCTGACCTGAAGGGTGATCACTACATAGTGATCAATGTGGGTTTCGTAATTTACGATTAACACAGAATCGATGAAATCAGAATATGTTGACCCATTCTGCTACACCCCCTCCAGAGTACCACACAAAAAATGTATGTGTGATACTTTGCCAGGCCATGCATGGGGCAGAACTGAGATATTTGTTACAGAAATACAAAGTTTAGGTGTTTTTGCGTGTGTGATGAACTAGGTCATAGTGATATAAATAACCTTACAATCAAATTATACACATTAAAAACAGAAATAAGAATGGCTTATTAAAATGAAGTTTCAAAAAAAAAAAAACGACTTTTCGTTCTTACATTACAAGCAAATTTATACAAATACGGAAACTGCAGTCAGTAAAGAATAATAATGAAACTACACAATGAAAAATTAATCCACTCTAGCGACACGTTGTAAGTGAAGCTACTATGTTTTAGAGGTGGTAGGCTGGCGGGTTGTGGTGGCAGTGGTGCTGAGCAGGGGTGCCTAGGAAAACTCCGTTGCAAGATATAACACCTTTTATTTAGTCTTGGGCTACAAAGTTCAAGTGCTGCGACACCCCTGGGTACAATCTCTGCAGGTGCATGGTCTACCAGCAGTGCCATTGGCGTTGGATGGTCGCAGCAGTGGGATGGCCGTTTGTCGTCTACACCCTGTGCCTCAATTAGCAGTACATGTCTCTCAGTAAGAACTGCCAGGAACGCGAACGTCCACTAAATTCCCGTAGGCGTCCACTGCTACCGGATTAGAAGCTGGCCCTGGTGCGGGTAGATGGCGGCAGTGCCTCCCTGGTAGCGAACTGCTACCCTCCAAGACAGGACAGTTGCTACTGTGGATCCTGGGGACGGCTCAGCTGTCGTGTCGTTCTAAGTCCGCAGGTGTTGACTTAGAATCATGAACTGTTCTGGTGGAGATGGCTGCCCAGACAGACGTCGGCTGCTGGCTAGCCCATAAAGTGATGGACCCGATGTGGTGGAGGCTTCAGACACGGCTGCAATGCACTGCTTCTGACCCACTAACGACAAGAAATAGCGATGGCGTTACATACGTTCCACCTCAGAAAAGATTGAGGCTATGGGTCTGAACCCGTTACAGGGCTGCAATAGGAATCTTCACATACATAGTTACGTCATAAATTATTTACAATTTTCCATGTTCCGCCTGCTGCTGTGACCGAGCGGTTCTAGGCGCTTCCGTCCTGAACCGCGCTGCTGCTACGGTCGCAGGTTCGAATCCCGCCTCGGACATGGATGTGTGTGATGTCCTTAGGTTTGGTTTAAGTAGTTGTAAGTCTAGGGGACTGATGACCTCAGATGTTATGTTCCATAGTGCCATTTGAACCATTTTTTCCATTTTCCTTAGGGAACAAAGTTCAGAAACTTCACATTCCTCCACATGAGCCCATCAGTTCATCCATCCGTCCGTACACTTCTACATAAAACCTCCGTTCTCGTTTGAGCCACCTCATAAGCACCAATCCTACCAAAACAATAAGCAATCACACTGACAAAAAAAATCTGAATAGCAAAAAATAATTAATGTAGAGTAATGAAATTTCAGTAATAAATTTGTACAGCTAACATAAACTCCTGGAAATGGAAAAAAGAACACATTGACACCGGTGTGTCAGACCCACCATACTTGCTCCGGACACTGCGAGAGGGCTGTACAAGCAATGATCACACGCACGGCACAGCGGACACACCAGGAACCGCGGTGTTGGCCGTCGAATGGCGCTAGCTGCGCAGCATTTGTGCACCGCCGCCGTCAGTGTCAGCCAATTTGCCGTGGCATACGGAGCTCCATCGCAGTTTTTAACACTGGTAGCATGCCGCGACAGTGTGGACGTGAACCGTATGTGCAGTTGACGGACTTTGAGCGAGGGCGTATAGTGGGCATGCGGGAGGCCGGGTGGACGTACCGCCGAATTGCTCAACACGTGGGGCGTGAGGTCTCCACAGTACATCGATGTTGTCGCCAGTGGTCGGCGGAAGGTGCACGTGCCCGTCGACCTGGGACCGGACCGCAGCGACGCACGGATGCACGCCAAGACCGTAGGATCCTACGCAGTGCCGTAGGGGACCGCACCGCCACTTCCCAGCAAATTAGGGACACTGTTGCTCCTGGGGTATCGGCGAGGACCATTCGCAACCGTCTCCATGAAGCTGGGCTACGGTCCCGCACACCGTTAGGCCGTCTTCCGCTCACGCCCCAACATCGTGCAGCCCGCCTCCAGTGGTGTCGCGACAGGCGTGAATGGAGGGACGAATGGAGACGTGTCGTCTTCAGCGATGAGAGTCGCTTCTGCCTTGGTGCCAATGATGGTCGTATGCGTGTTTGGCGCCGTGCAGGTGAGCGCCACAATCAGGACTGCATACGACCGAGGCACACAGGGCCAACACCCGGCATCATGGTGTGGGGAGCGATCTCCTACACTGGCCGTACACCACTGGTGATCGTCGAGGGGACACTGAATAGTGCACGGTACATCCAAACCGTCATCGAACCCATCGTTCTACCATTCCTAGACCGGCAAGGGAACTTGATGTTCCAACAGGACAATGCACTTCCGCATGTATCCCGTGCCACCCAACGTGCTCTAGAAGGTGTAAGTCAACTACCCTGGCCAGCAAGATCTCCGGATCTGTACCCCATTGAGCATGTTTGGGACTGGATGAAGCGTCGTCTCACGCGGTCTGCACGTCCAGCACGAACGCAGGTCCAACTGAGGCGCCAGGTGGAAATGGCATGGCAAGCCGTTCCACAGGACTACATCCAGCATCTGTACGATCGTCTCCATGGGAGAATAGCAGCCTGCATTGCTGCGAAAGGTGGATATACACTGTACTAGTGCCGACATTGTGCATGCTCTGTTGCCTGTGTCTATGTGCCTGTGGTTGTGTCAGTGTGATCATGTGATGTATCTGACCCCAGGAATGTGTCAATAAAGTTTCCCCTTCCTGGGACAATGAATTCACGGTGTTCTTATTTCAATTTCGAGGAGTGTATTTAAGTAATGAACATTGCAAACTCACAGATTAATGTAAGCGCAAGAAACGCCATTGCAAATGAGAAATGCTGGTACATTAATAACCGTTGTAACCGCCAGAATGTTGAATGCAAGCATGCAAACGCGCATGAACTGTGTCGTACAGGTTGCAGACGTCAGTTTGTAGGATAGAGTTCCATGCCTGTTGCAGTAAGGCGGTCCATAAAGGGACGATTAATGCTGGTTGTGGATGAGGCTGGAGTCATCGTCAAATGATGTCCCGTACACGCACAACTGGAGACAGATCTGATGATCGAGTAGGACAAGGCAACAAGCCGAAGCTCTGTAGAGCATGCTGGGTCACAAAAGCAGTATCTACGCTAGCGTTATCCTGTTGATAAGCACCCCCTGGAATTATGTTCATGAATGGCAACACAACATGTCGAATCACAAGACTGACGTAAAAATTTGCAGCCAGGTTGCGTGGTAGAACCACGAGAGTGCACCTATTGTCATACGAAATCTCACTCCATGTAGAGGCCCAGTGAGTCTAGTCCGCAGACTTACTGGTTGCAGGCGCTCACCTGGCTTCCTTCTGACCAACACAGAGCCATCACTTGCACAGAGGTAGAACCGGCTTTCATCAGAAAACACAACAGGCAACCACTCCGGCCGCCAATGAGCTCTCCCTTGGCACCACTGAAGCCGCAAACGGTGGGGGCTACAGGGCGTCTGGCTCGAAGCTGTTCTTGAAGTAAATGATTTGTAATAGTTCGTTGTATCACAGTGATGACAGTTGCTGCTCGAATAGTAGCTGCAGACGTAGTACAATTCGCAGCACCCATAGGCCGAACACGACAGTCTTCCCTCTCGGTAGTGCCACGTGACCGTCTGGAGCCCGGTCTTGTTGCGATCATACCTTTCCGTGACCACCGCTGCCAGTAACCATATACAGTTGCTACATTCCTGCCTAGACTTTCTGCAATATCGTGGAAGGAATATCTACCTTCTCGCATCCCTATTACATGACCTCTTTCAAATTATGTGTGCCGTTTATAATGACATCTTAGTCGTCTTAAAGGCATTCTTGACTAACATCAGCTCACTTCGTCTAATTCCAAAGGTAACTAAAGCTTCCGTTCGTTACAGCGCGTATTTAAGGCAAACCTGATTTGCATTCTCATGGAGGTGCTGTCCGCCCCCGGTAGCTGAATGGTCAGAGCGACAGACTGTCAATCCTAATGACCCGCGTTCGATTCCCGGCTGGGTCGGAGATTTTCTCCGCTCAGGGACTAGCTGTTGTGTTTGTCCTAATCATCATCATTTCGTCACCATCGACGCGCAAGTCACCGAAGTGGCGTCAAATCGAAAGACTTGCACCCAGCGAACGGTCTACCCGATGGGAGGCCCTAGTCACACGACATTTACATATATTTATGGAGGCGGTACGAGAGCCAGTCTTAAGCGACTGGAGCGAAATTGGAATAGACATAATGTTTCAGATGTAGAAATACGCCCACTAACTTTCGTTTATCTAGCACAACTCCTTGGTGTTGGGAATTTTTTTCCCTGGCGGTGTGTTTACGCGAATACCCACCCATCATACCCTTATGGTGTCTTGTACTGTAAGCAACAATGCTAATTCTATTACCACTCTGGGTTTCTTGTCTTCTGAGTCACAAATAATTGTGTACTACAATACAACTCTCTTTTTAATACATCCACTTTCTTGCAACTTCTTACCTTCTCATGTACGAATGGTTAACCAGTCCAACGGTATGTGGATCGCATTGACGAGCGGTTCTCCGCATAAGGTAGATGATGGCTGCGCAAAGCAGAGTCAACGCCATCATGGTGGCTGCGGCTCTTACGTCTGTGGTCATGACCGTGTGCTGCTGCTTCTCCCAGTATTGCTGTACATGTGAAAGAATTTGTTCTACTGAAACACTTTCCTCTTGTGTGTCTATTAGCCTTTTTAAGGATAGAATTAACTTAGAATTCAACGTTTTATTTAGGTGGGTCAGATTTCTTACTGGAAGAATTGCTAGTGGCCTATCTGGCCAGCACAAGTGCCGCTGCGTAATGTTCAACTTCGTTTCCCCCGTAACAGAGGCTAAGAGGTTACAGATCTGCCATGTTATGTCACAGTTGGTATCGTTAATAATCATTCTATGCAGTTCCAAATGTTAACTTCCGCAAGCCTACCACGGGCGTAGCAATTCGCTACTGCAACTTCAGTAATGTTTTCAGAATAAACTCAGTCCAGACTCGCTTGCTGGAAATAGGGTTGCAGTTCCAGGACGTCGCGTGGGCAGTGGTGGCCTTCTGTTTTACCTAAGCGAAATTGCATGTCGCATATGAGTGTACGTATATGCACCGCCAGGATCAAGTACACGATACCCTCTCCCTATGACAATGATCGAGTTCTGTTAGTGACATCACAGCGTGACTACCACCACCTTTTGTGATCAGTAGTATCTTCTATCTCCTTACTTGGACAAAATTCCCCAACGTTCCCCACTTTAACAGCCATGAGTTCCAGTTCCGGCTGCAATTCTTTCAGTACTTTCTGGAGGCCTATCAAGAACTGATCTGGTATTAAAAGAACTGGACTCAGCTGCCCATGTGCTGCATATAAGACTGCTTCCTGCTATACCGCGTTATCACTTTCCGTGCATCCTACAAGCTATCGTCTAAAGATTACAACAATCTTGCTCCTGTCATTCTGTTATTCAAAGTATCTACCTGAACCTGAATAACGTTCAGGTCGCGGTTTACAGTATTTACTGTCGTCTTTAGCAGGTGCGTTACCTCCTATTCTAATCTTTGCAGTGCTCGTGTGTTGTACAATACCCCTTGCTCCAAGCGGTTAACAGTGTAGTGTGCCATTCCATGGTATTGCTACATCGCTGACTGTATCTGTCGTACCATTCAGTTCCAGAATGTCATCAACACCCACTGATCTGAAAACTGTCTTTAATTGCCCACCCCTTGCGTCTAGCCAGCCTCGCTTACGTCTCCATACCGAGAATGGCACTATACTATCTGCACACGTAATTGTTCCTATGGCATGTGAAACGTTTTTCCTTCCATCTCCCCACGTAAATACATAAACAAGTAAATCACCTCGTTAGGTATTTCCCAAGCGTTCAAGGTCGCTTTCAGTGCCCAGTGATGGCTTGTGAGTACTGCATCCTCTTGCCTTGTGAAAAGTACTCCAGATTCCAATGGAAGTACACGCAATGCCCCCGCTCCTCTCCCGTTGAAGAGGTTCGATACTGCCAAGATAAAGACTCCCCCATCTTCACTTCGACCTGTGGTGGCCTGGGAACACAGAAGTCCCATCACACCCCGCGTCCCTTTGAAAGGTCTGCCGTCTCGTAATGGTACAAATGGAACCCCAAATCTAAAACATCTAGTCTACACAGAAATGAGTATAGGAGTATAACAGTACATATAACATGAACAAAACTCCTTCCTCCTGTCATCACCCTCAACTGATACGCTAATCATTTATACATCTAAATAACACGTAACCCAACTTAACTTTCAACTGCATACATTCTAGCACCAAATATAAACTATTCTGTCCTACTTCCACCTTAGTTAGTTAGTTACATGTTCCTTAGAGCATTGAACAGTTTTTTTTTTATCGAAATGATGTGGAACGAGTCAGTTTACGGGATGTGTATACATTATTACTTTTAACATTAATGAACCCATTGTTATTTTTAGTTCCACTTACACAAATACACTTAAAATGTACGAATTTATTTATTTTTATTTTTTTACTGGCTAACAGTTTCTAAATAAAAGTTCATCAGTGGCATAGAAGGAACTGTCCAGGAGAAGTGATTTGAAATTAGATTTCAATACATGTATTGTGATGACGCAGTTAACTGAATATTATTGTTATTAGTGCTAGCTTTTGCGCAGTTAATAATTTCTTCCTAAGTGATTAGTTACGACAGAAAATTATTCCGTATAATACTATTGGATGGAAATATGCAAAATATGTCAGGAGCTGCATATGTTTTTTTTTTCAAAATTAGCAGCTGTACAAAGAGCAAAAGTAGCTGAACTTAATGAAATTACAATGAAATGAATAATCTCAGCTGCATACAGGCGTTGATATAAGTCAACGGGGAAAGTTGAAAATGCGTGCTCTGACTGGGACTCGAACCTAGGATCTCCTGCTTGCATGGCAGACGGTCTATCCATCTGAGCCACCAAGGACACAGAGAACAATGCCACTGCAGGGACTTATCTCTGACACGCCTCCCGTGAGACCCACATTCGCAACTTCTTGTCCCGCACTATATTCATTGTGCCCCTGCCCATCATACTCATTACACGCGGCTTTACTGCCGATTTCCGTAAGAGTTCGGCCACTGCTTGTGCACCCGCACAGAAGAAGATGGTCAGATGGCCGCTGAGCCTTAACTGTATATACAGGGTGGTCCATTGATCGTGACCGGGCCAAATATCTCACGAAATAAGCGTCAAACGAAAAAACTACAAAGAACGAAACTTGTCTAGCTTGAAGGGGGAAACCAGAAGGTGCTATGGTTGGCCCGCTAGATGGCGCTGCCATGGGTCCCAACGGATATCAACTGCGTTTTTTTAAAAATAGGATCCCTCATTTTTTATTACATATTCGTGTAATACGTAAAGACACATGAATGTTTTAGTTAGACCACTTTTTCCGCTTTGTGATTTACAGGTAATCACCCTGTAACAGCATGCGTTCTCAGAAATGATTAGTTCACAAAGGTACATGTATAGCATTGGAACAACCGAAATAAAATCTTCAAACGTACCTACATTTCGTATTTTAATTTTAAAAACCTACCCATTATCAACTGTTCGTCTAAAATTGTGAGCCATGTGTTTGTGACTATTACAGCGCCATCTATCACAAAGCGAAGAAAGTGGTCCAACTAAAACATTCATATTTCTTTACGTACTACACGAATATGTAATAAAAATGGGGGTTCCTATTTAAAAAAGCACAGTTGATATCCATTTGACCTATGGCAGCGACATCTAGCGGGCCAACCATAGTGCCATCTGGTTTCCCCGTTCAAGTTAGACGAGTTTCGTTCTTTGTAGTTTTTTCGTTTGATGCTTATTTCGTGAGATGTTTGGCCCGGTCACTATCAATGGACCACCCTGTATATAGAAACTCCTGAAAGGTCCGTCTATACATACCATAATTCAGTTTTCTTGACTTATTATTAAGAAGGAACCCGTAATGTGTGTGATTCCAACAATCTGCACATATCTTTACAAAATCACTGAGGACATGTCGGTTCCTATATGTGCCTGTTATATGTTTTAGATTCAAATTGTCTTCTGTGAAAGCTGTAATGAGATTTGCTTTATCCTTCATCAATTCTTTCAGGATTCTGGAATATGTCTGACTCAAATAAAATACTTCAGCACTCATATGATGACCAGAACAGAAATATTGCAGAATTTGATCTTAGTTTTCCACTACAACATCATCAAATACGAACCCTGTGCTTGGCTTTACTCTCTTTGGTGGGAAAAGTTGATTGTTTTGACTGAATGTCGTGCATGTTACACCATGAACATCCCTACAGCATCTTTTGCAGCATCTGGTACTTGGGTTGAAACAGTGGTTTTGAAAATACGCATACATGTTCAAAGCAGACTCCATATGGGTGTGTTAGTAATGACATGAGAATATTTATATTGCCGCACTTTTAGAGATCTACAATTATCGCTGTTATGTTAACTTGTAGGAGAACCTCATTCTTATTCTTATTCTTATTCTGGTCTTCTTCCGCACCATCACAGGACCAGTCACTTACAACCAAGTCCGGATGCTTCACCTAGCCAGCCATGATACTGACTATGCCAGGTTTTTGACGTGCAATGGGTTTTTGTAGAAAAAATGAACACTTGTAATAATAACAATATAGGTAGCTACTATAGCGCAATCACCTACCGACTGAGCGACAATGGCTACAATGGCCACATTGTATAATGTTGAGGTATTGATGAGAGAGGGTTGTCACAGCACGTATGCCATTCTTTCATCAATGCTAATGCTCTTCCGAGATGAGGAGGTGGAATGTTAGAAAGTACCAGTAGCCACCTCTGAGGAGTAGATTGGATGGTGCCTGATATAATCCTCATTGTGTCTTTCAGCTGGACATCTACCTTCTTTGTATGGGTACTGTTAAGTCAACTGGACTGCAGTATTCAGCTACTGGGTATACTAGGGCAAGTGCTGTAGTTCTGAGAGTAGATGCAGAGGGACCCCAGCCTGTTCCTGTGAGTTTGTGTAGGATGTTGTTACAGCTTTTGATTTTAGCAGATATTTTGCACTGTAGGTCAAGGATCGATCCAAGAGACTCCTAGATATTTAGGTTGAGGATTGAATCTTAGCAGGTGGCCACGATATTAAACTTGAGGAATATAGTTGGCTCGTCTGTTGCTCAGATGGAAACTGCTGAGCTCTGTTTTCGTTATTTTTGGTTTCAGTCTCCAGGTTTTGAAGAACATGTCGAGCCTCTAAAGATCTTCTGTGAGCGCGGTTTGTGCTGCTGCGTAGTCATTGGAGTGGCCTGTCAGTGCAAGGTCGTCAGCGTATACAAACTTCCTAGCAGTAGTAACTGGTAAATACGCAGTGTATATGTTGAACAGCAGTGGGACAAGGACCGATCGTTGTGGTAATCCACCTTTCAGTCTGTAAGATTCGCTTACGTTGCCATCTAGGTGCACTTCAGTCGCTCTGCTGGCCAACATGTTGTTCAGAAGGGTGGCAAGTTTATTGCAGGGAATTATTTTAAGGAATTCGAGGATCATCGTTTTTCACTAAACTGTGTCGTATGCTGATGTCAGGTCCACAAACACAGCTACTGTCATCTTGCTATCCTGAAACCCTCTCTCTATGTGACTTGCTAGGGCCACCACCTGGTCGGTACAACTGCGCTTTGGTCTAAAACCAGCTTGCTCTATTGGTGTGTTATCTACGGTTGCAGCCGAGATTCTATTACATATTATTCTTTCCAGCAGCTTATAGCAGACACTCAGGAGGGCAATAGTCCTATAAGCTTCTGCATTACCTCCCCTTTTCCCAGGTTTCAGTATTGCGACAGTTTTAGCTATTTTGAGTATTGGTCCATTGCGTAAGATGTAAAATTTAGCAAGCCATTCAGCTGTTCGAGGACCACGTTGTAATAAAATTCTGGATAAATACCGTCTAGTGCAGCTGCTTTCCCTGATTTTACTTCCTGTAGCGCAGATGAAACCTCAACAGCCGTGATATCAACTCAAAACTGTCGACAATTTTTTTTTTCAAACTAATCTGTTTGCTATTGCATCTAGTTGTATCTTGGAGCACTTAGCAATGAATTTAGGAGTACTGCTACCAGGTTTTCATAAAATAGACAATGCTTTTCGGCTGGAGTGCTGAAAATTTGTACTTTCCATGAGGTTGGTCCATTTTTCTCTTCTAGCCGAGTCTAGGGAATTTAGTAATTCATCTGCGATTTCAAGGTCACCGCTGAGTTTGTATTCTTCATATAGCTCGTTACAATTTATATTCCAATCAGGGTTATAGCCTTCCTGTATCCTCTTGGGATATGCTTCTTTGCGATGGCACATATTAATCCCGTAAAGTGCTTCTAATTTTCTATTTTAGGTGTGAACCACTGTATATTATATTTCCAGTTGGCTAGTGAATTTCGACAGGTTGGCTTTGGTAAAGTTCCAGCGTGGCAATGGGACTGATCTGATGGCAGGCATTTCTAGGCCGACTTTGACGCGTGCTGGTCTGTGCTGATTTCGTAGGAAGTTGCCTAAAATCTTCCTGCTACACTTCAGGGGTCTTCCGGATGAGTTCTTTGAGACAAATCATAGATCCAGATTATAGTCCTTGCTACATCTAGCAGAGTGGAAGGAGCCATTTTCTTTAGCGTCGTGCAACAGAAAAATGTCTTCAGCATCGGCCCACTCTGACACGTCTTGGCCCTCTTTGTCGGTATAATCGTATCTCCAGTTGGTGCTCTTGCTATTAAAATCTCCGAGTATTACAGCTGGGTGTTGGATGCTCTGGATGGCCCTTTGCTGTGGTCCAGTTCAAATTCCCGGAAACGACACCCACGGATATGAAGGTCGTTCTGACACCCTTGCTGCCCGGCAACATCGTGGCACTGTCTGAGGATGTCAACATGAGCTGCGCTCTCTGTCCTCCAACCGAGCGAGGTCGCTCACTGGTAGCACACTGGAATCGCATTCGGAAGGACGATCTGATTTAGGTTTTCCGTGATTTCTCTAAATCGCTTCGGACAAATTCCGGGATGGTTCTTTTGTAAGGCAAGGCCGACTTCCTTCCCCATCCTTCCCTAATCTGTTGGAATCAATGACGTCGTTGTTTGATCCCCTTCCCGAATCAACCAACCAACCATCCGTCTTTGCTCTGGCCCAATGCAAGAGTGGGGAGGGATGACATGTTGCGGCATCCTGCCTGTACCAACATGAACCCATTTGGCAAAACAACGTCGCTGGTTGCCTACATGCCACGCTACTGCTCTGCACCAGAAAATAGCTATACAGCAGTTCCACTAAGCGGCCCTAGCAGCGCCACCAGGGATCACAGACTGTGGGGGGGGGGGGGGGGGGGGGCTATTTGCACCCCTAGCCCACATGACCTAAAGCAGTTCCTGCGATGTCCTGGTATGCAACAGTTTTTAGTCCCATGCACTGTCATGCAGAGTGAGTTCACGTCAAGTTGGAGCTACACGTAGACATGAGCTCCACTACGACGATTCTGCCTGCTGCCGACCTGCTGCGTCCTCGATGGCCTCTGCAGCTTCCCCAATGGTTCATTCTCCATGGGTGGATGTTGTAACCTGTTTCACAAACTGTGGTAGAACATTGACGATATTCTGTTTTTCCAAGGTGCTATATCACTGTTCACATACGAAAACAAACTCTTTGAGGAACATGGTTTCCATATGTAACAATGGGACTTTTTAACATTAGTTTGTAGAAAACTCGGCGAAGCATGAGACTTGAACGAAGACCTTCAGCCTGTCAGTCATTTGTGAATGTTATTGTGTTTGGTTCGTCAGAGCAGATGAGCATACTATTTTTATTCAATAAACTATATTTGTGGAAAATTAGTGACTTTAGTTTCGCCTCTGGCCGGTTCTTCATGTGCAACACACAGATATACCAAAAATTTCAGGTACGTTTTTACGTGCACATACTGATAATTTAAGGGTTGATGTAGGTTTGCTAATGACATAACATATTGTAACAATAAATATGATAAGCGCTCACACAATCATACATACAAATTATAGTAGTAATCATGAATAAACACTTATACAGATAATAATTCAGAGTTTAAGAATGTGTTTCTTTACTACAATGGCAAAACAGTACGTTTGTAAAGATAATTCACACTTTAGTTGCCACCACCATCTTTAATTCTTAGATTGTTGAATGTGAACGAAAAAGAGTTATCGAGAGATGGACATTACAGACATAATAGGACTCAAGTGGAGTACTGTCATTGGTAAGTGCTAGATAAACAAGTTTTGTATTCTTTGTCATTCCTTCATTTGCAGTGTTATGTTATTCGCAGGCGCCATATCGATTCTCAGCTCATGAGATGTTATAGTGTTGCAAATGTGTGCGCTAGCTGACTCTGGATTTCGATGGGTGGTTTGTACCAGTCTTATTCATTGACATCATAGGTAGAGCACTTGAGATCGTTTTAGTTTTTTCCCCATCTATGGCAAAATTAAAACAAAAACATGATAGGTTTTTTCACATCATCTGTTATACGTTAACTAACATTTGGTATTCATGGGAATGTGCTGTCTATCATTTGTAGTTGCAGTATTGACATTTCCAATTCAAATGTTTCATTGTGACACCCGGAGAAAATAACAAAAACTGATCTTCACTAGATATATTGTTTGCAAGTATTGGGTAAAGGAGAGTTCTGGCCAAAAAAGCTGATTCAGCATTCACCAGCACCATTTTATCAACATCCACACATTCTTATTATCAAGGCCATTCCCAGAATTCTGCCATCACCACTTCCATCCACGTGTCAAGGTGTTCCCGGAATCCTGCTATCATCATGTCATAGCCCTGGTGTAACACCATGATAACATGTGTTATGTTGATGTAATATTGGTGTCTCACATGCAATAAACACAAGCGTAACATTACATCAGTGCCCATAGTTCGTTTAGTGCTCAGAAGTACTTGAATTATTTTACAACCATGCACTGTTGCTCTCAGCCAATAGCTAAAGTGCTCCACCGTTCTTAGCCATTTTGCCGTGTAGGGAGAGTATTAGGGTGTCGGTATAAGTTATAAGAAATTAATATTTTTTATTGTATTTCCAATTACTTGAGTTTTAATTATTTGTTGTAGTGAGAGGTAGTGTTAAAATTGTTGCTAATATGATTTAGCGATCGTCTGTGTTGGACAATTTGTTAGATGTAATGTTTCCATTAGGCAATTCACATATTTATTTGCTATTACCACAAAAACGCACACGCACACACACACACACACACACACACACACACACACACATACACACACTCACACACATTGCAATTATTATTGTAAGAAGATGGTTTATGGATCAACTGATAATACAGACCCCACCATAAGACTCTCTTCGTCGTTCGTGCAGGCCGCTTTTGACTTGCTGTGCACTGAGCTGCCCTGCTGTCACACTGATGCATGCAAATTTTAAAGAATGGAACATGTTGTTTTTTACCTTTCGCTCGCCATACTATTGACGATTTACCTTTCGCTCGCCATAGTATTAACGATATTCTCTGAATAGTAAATTTTGACTAGGAGCAATGGGTATGCCCATGATCTTTTAACAGTGTGAGTATATTTTAGACATTCCTTTATTAATTTTAATATCCACAAAACGTGGTAACACGGTACTATACAATTTACCATGTAGAGTCACCTGATGATTCGGCTTGAAGCTGCGAAACTGGTCGTGTTTCAATAAACAACGATTTTAACTTTAAGCGGTGTTCTTCCCTACATCATCCTTTCAGCAGCTGCGGTTGCCCGGATTATAAAATAGTTTATAACAAAACCCTCCTTGCCACTGTGGCGCCCTCTTTGATTTACTTCTGGAAGAGGCCGAATAGATAATATCACTTGATATAGTATAGGACAATAATCTATTCTGTCAGTGTACAGTCGACTATAATCTTTGCTATGTAGGTCTGTACAACACAACTTCTCTGCTGTGGTGAGGCGATGCTTTCGTCTTTGGCGATTATTGTAGAATAGTCCGAGTGGCACTCTGCTCTGACATAAGCAAGCTCAAATGTTGAAATGTGTGTTCATTCCTAAGGGACCAAACTGCGTAGGTGATCGATCCCTAGACTTGCACACTACTTAAACTAACTTATGCTAAGAACAACACACACATCCATGCCCGAGGGAGGACTCGAACCTCCCGCGGGAGGGGCCGCCCAGTCCGTAACATGACGCCTCAAACCGCGCGGCCACTCTGCGCGGCATAAGTAAGTCTTTAGCAGCGGTGGCGTATGGGAACTATCGATGGCATGTCTACATCAATGTTTACCATTCATCGCTGAATCTGGCAGCGACTGTGCCTACTTGTGGTTTCGTTCTGAGGTATCAACTCTGGACAAAATCACAATGCATAAAGAAAGTTTGAGGCATTTTACTTTGCATTTAACATTCTTTATTTTTTGTCATCATCATCGTCACCATTGTAGGTAGTCTTTGTTTCACCAATGAAGAACACGTTATCATCTTCGTCCCAGTATCAATGTCATAATCATCATCTTCATCTTCATCATCATCATCATCATGAAAACCAATATTTGGTGCCATTGCAAGTGGTGGGAAAGGCATAGCTCTACAGGTATGCCTAACAGATAGTCCATATACTGCATAAATCCTCAGCTCGTCCATAGTATACGCAATGCAGTACTGATACCTTCTGAGGTGTTGGTGGGAGCTGCTGTAGACATAATCCAGGTAATAGTTCACTTGCCAGCAGTGAATCTGATCTTGGTAGTCGTGACAGCGATGTAGGTGATAGTGGGAATGCTGCAATATACAAAAAAATTACCTCACTAGATTATGGATGCATACACACACACACACACACACACACACACACACACACACACACACACACACACAGGCACTAAGAGTATGGACTATTATCACAAAACCATCATCAAGCAACATAATTTTGTGGATCTTATGAGAAAGAAAAAGAATCAGTGTATCTAGCAGTGAGTAGTTCATCTAATTATGGAACAAGGAGATGTAGATACTGTTTATTACCTCTTACGTGTATATCTATGTGTTAAGATTTGACACATAATGTAGATATTGCATAATGCACTGAAAATTACATTAACACGTCTACATGTCACTCTCGTCAAATGCGTGGCCAGCCATAAGGAAGTAGTGGAATAGAACAAAATGCAAGTGTAAGAATTGTCTGCCTGACGCTAAGATAACACATTAACACAGTCCTTTCTAGTAATTGCAGGCCTGCCTCTACTATGAAGAGAAATGTATACTACCTGTCAAAGAGTTGATGTGTTGTCTGTAAGCATAACTGCCATCCTCGCACAGGAAAGGAACACATGTTGAAGTACATGTGAGATGTCACCACCAAGTGGATATGGAACCAAGTCAGTATGGAGCAATCGATAACCCTGAGACCACATAAGTATTATACCAACGTGTTACAATGCTTCTCTCTGCAGATCAAGTCACCACACGCACACACACACAAAAACACACACACACACACACACACACACACACACACACACACACCAACAAGAAACTCACTCCACATTACTTACCCATTTGCTCAAGATGTGGGCGCTTCCCTCCAGTCTCAGTACCTCCCCCACCAGTGTTGGCAGAATGACGATTCATTGTCTCTGTCCCAGTACTACTACTGAGATACAGTCCAACTCGCCTCACATAAAAACTATGTAGATGAGCAGCTGCTGCTGTCGTCAATACAGTTTGTACACATCGCGGACAGTGCCTTTCTGTTATGCAATCTGCAATGCGTGTGGTATGAACTGTCATAAGAAGGACATTCTGCAGTATAGTGAGTAATATTAGTGCCAGTTAAAGTTAATTCCAGTGTGCTGATACATTTAATGAAGTAAGTTCACTAAACACTGATCTTACTACCCGACTGTGTCCATTAGGATGATATTTCAGTTATCTTAAATACGATATGAAGTTATCTGGCACTTGTGTAGACAAGTTATTGTTGATTTATAACTACACAGTAGTTTGCAGTCCTTGAAATTTCGTTAGACATACCACGTCCTAACGAGAGAGTATTTGTCATTTATAGCCATCATGACTTTTTACAGTTGTCAAAGTCTGTAAATACTAATATGTTTTTGCAAATTTTCTACTGTATAACTTTTTACCATTTTCTGAATTGACTAAGCTTGAGAGGAGAATAATAAGTAATTTATACTTCTGACTCATTTACAACTTATGTAGAGAAAACACATAGTATCTGATTCTAAAAATTAATTCTGCTGTAAACTGTTTGATTTCGTTCAGTGTAGTTTTATATACTAACAATGAGGATTGAGATACTACTCATACTGACGAGTTATTCATAAGGACAGTGTGATGCTTGAATACAAAATAATTTTGATAGTTTTGATGATGTGTTATGTCACTACAGACTATCAATTTGTATTTAATTGACATATCATAGTTAATTATACTGTTCATTATGTACACTCCTGGAAATGGAAAAAAAACACATTGACACCGGTGTGTCAGACCCACCATACTTGCTCCGGACACTGCGAGAGGGCTGTACAAGCAATGATCACACGCACGGCACAGCGGACACACCAGAAACCGCGGTG